>NC_037348.1:56532018-58943826 GCF_002263795.3 Bos taurus | reverse complement strand
ACCCCCCCCCCCCAAAAATCATAGCTAAGATTAACATCAAAAAGCTTCTTTTCCCCTAAATTTTCTTCTAGGAGTTTTATGGTTTCAGGTCTTCTGTTTAAGACTTTAACACATTTCAAGTTAGTTTTTGTGAATGATGTAAGATAGGTATTCAATTTCATTCTTTTGTACATGAATATCCTTTTCTCAGCTCCATTTATTGAAGAGATTATTTTTTCCCCCTGAGTATTCTTGGTTCCCTTGTCATATATTAGCTGACTATATATGTGAAGGGTTATTTTAGGCTTTCAGTTCTGTTCCATTGGTTGATGTGTCTGTTTTTATGCCTGTACCATATAGTTCTGATTGCTATAACTTTATAATATGGTTTGAAATCAGGAGGTGTGATGCTTCCAGCTTTCTCTTCTTTCTCAGTATGGTTTTGGCTATTCAGGATCCTTTGTGATCCCAATCAAAAGACAGTATTCTTTACACCTGCCCATGGGAGGACCAAGGAGTCTAGGAATGTTTGCCTGGAAATGTTCCTGGATGCTCCCGTGAATTCTCCAGGCCATGTCTCCCACTAGACTATGCACTCTTGTGCATGGCATCCTCAGCTCGTTGGGCACCCTAGTGTCTTTGCATGGTGCTTGGCACATGCAAGGAACTCAGCAGTGGTTGCATAGAAGTTCTGCAACACTGGTAGAGGGAGGACCCTCTTGAGCCTAAGGGAGACTGAGAGACGGCTGGCAGGACAGGGGCTGACAGGGTATCATTTGACACAGGGCTTTGCTCTCACAATTTCTAAGCATTCTCATGACCACAATGGGGCTGAGTTCATAGGAAATAATATTTCCTGGTAATAAAATCAGAAAGAGTTTGAACATCTGAAAGAAGAGCAGACATTGACAGGAGCGTGGGTTGCTTGATTATACACAGATGTTCTATGATAAAGCAAAGCTAATTAATAAGGCCCTGTTTAAGCTTAGAGATACTTTGAAATGTTTCCAGCAAGCCAGGATAATAATACAAATGAAGAATGGTGCAGCTCTCATCACTAAATTTAGGACATGGACGATGTCCCTGGCATGTTCCTTACTTAGTGAATTGTCTTAACAGCTCTTTTTCAGAGAACATTAGAAATATTGTTAAAAGATCTTCCAGGGATTCATCCTTGCTGTCTCCAATTTCCCTTCATAAATTCCTAGGAATTTTCAAGAAGAAAAATCCCTTAAAGTAGAAGTTAGATGGCATTCTAAATTTGGTTTTCTACCAAGCTGGATATACGATACACTTGCTTCTAGAAAAGAAATACTCAGTAAAATCACACAGCAAACTTTTAAGTATGGAAAACCTAGCACTAAAAAATATTTCATCCACAATTTTTTGGCTGTGAGTTGGAGCCATTGGCCACAAAACACACCCCCCCTTAGTTCTGAGGAGTCCAGACTTCCTTTGTTTTGGTTTTAGTCACTAAGTCATGTCTGACTCTTGCAACCCCATGGACTGTAGCCCGCCAGGCTACTCTGTCCATGGGACTTCCCAGGCAAGAATACTGGAGTGGTTTGCCATTTCTTTCTCCAGAGGATCTACTGGACCCAGGGATCAAATCCATGTCTCCTGCATTGGCAGGCAGATTCTTTACCACTGAATCATCAAGTAAGCCCAGAGGATGGCTTGAGAGCCCATAAACTATCTCATGTGCTGTGAGACAGCCTCAGTCATGGAGATGGACCAGGCGCAGTCCCTGAGTCTCCAGGATCTGTATCCATTGCTCGTTACCCTGCATCCTCTGGCTTCTGCCTGTCATCTCCCTTAGAAGCCCTTCCAGGGTGCTGAGGCTGCCTCAGAACCAAGAGTTTTTGCCCATGGTCCAGAGATCCCACAGGTGGATGGATGGAGAATGTCTGCTTGGAGCTATGCTCTGGCCACCTTCAGGCAGCCTCAGTTGGCAAAAGTAACCTCACAAGGGTTTCTGGGTTGGAGGTCAAGGGCAGCCAGAACACTTGGGGTCTTCTGGACTCAGGGTCCTCATTCATCTCCAGACCTGGGGAGACAGCCTAGAGCCAAGGAGGCCCTGGTGAGACTCAACCCATGTTTAAATATCCAAAAACCTGTCATCTCCAAGAGGACTTGGAGTTGCTTGGAATAAACTCAAGGGCTGAACAGGCTCAGCAGGCAGGTATTACCAACAGGCAGGCTTTGGCTTCCTCTAAGGAGCAACTCCGGTGGCTCAGATGTAAAGAATCCACCTTCAATGCGGGAGATTTGGGTTCAGTCCCTGGGTTGGGAAGATTCCCCTGGAGAAGGGAACAGTTATCCACTCCAGTACACTTGCCTGGAGAGTTCCATAGACAGAAGAGCCTGGTGAGCTACAGTCCATGGGGTCGCAAAGAGTCGGACATGACTGAGTGACTTTCACAAGGAGCAACTTCCTTCCCACCAGTATTAACCAGTAGTGGAAAGTCCCATCAATTACAGTAGTGAGTTCCCCATCACAAGAGGAACAAACAGATTGCATGATGCTGTTGTGGAATGTGGTGAAGGGAATATGAGTCCAGGTGGGGATGGGAGTCTGAGACCTTGAAGGACTCATCTCACCCTGATCCTGTCTCTAGGAAATGTGCTGTGGCCCCTGGGGCCACTCAGGAGGGGAGGAGGGGCCTGCAGGAAAGTGGGTACGACTGACTGGGTGACCAGGCTGCCTGCTGTGCTTCTGTGGCCAGGACATCAGGGGGTGAGGATGGGAATGGTTGATCAGTTCCCCCAGCACTACTTCCAGAGCCCTCCAAGCCAAGATCCACTCGATCCAAAGTCTAGTGTACTGAATCCCACTCCCAAATCCCAGGACTGGCATTCTCTGTTTTCTCTCTCTCCTTCCATTTTTAGAAGTCAGTCTCAGAAAGCATACTAATCCTCAGTGTATCCCAAAGGAGGATGGAGCAGGCTTTACACCTCTGGGAGTTTCACATCCTAGCACAAAATTCCAGCAGCTCTGGTGAGGACCTTCCAGGTGGAGGAGGCCACTGCGTAATTTGTTTGGTGGTCAGCCCTGGTGCTCTGATGCCACACAAGCTGTGCTTTCCTCCTGTTCTCACGGGCCTGTTTTTTCCCCTCCCCGTCCCTCCTGTCCCCAGGCATGTGGGCGCACTCCTTCGACCTGGAAAGCACCAGAGAAGAAAACTTCCATGTGAACGAGGCAACCACAGTGCAGGTGCCCATGATGTTCCAGTCGAACACCATCAAGTACCTGAACGACTCGGTGCTCCCCTGCCAGCTGGTACAGCTGGACTATACAGGCAATGAGACTGTCTTCTTCGTGCTCCCAGTCAAGGGGAAGATGGACTCGGTCATCACCGCGCTGAGCCGGGACACCATTCAGAGGTGGTCCAAGTCCCTAACCATGAGGTAAGCCCTTAGCCAACTGAGTTTCTGCAGTTCCCAGAAAGTGGGGTGAGTAGAAAAGGGACCATCTAGCTATCCTTCTACCCCTACACTTGCCCTCCAGGGCTTATTGTTTCCCTGTGTGCTGGGTTCTCTGACCTAAAGTCACACTTGTTTATCCACCTGTTGATTGACACTGGGATGCTCTGGGGCGTTCCACAAAGGGAGGTCCTTCTCAATCAGGAAGTTGATAGCTACCCCCTGTATTATCACATCTTTCATCTTTTTCTTAAACTGAGTTCACAAGCCCACACTGATCCATTCTGTTACCTTGCTTACCTGCCACCAAGCACTGCTAAAGATTCCTGAGAGACCATAAAAATACATAATGAAACTACTGACCACAGTACCTGCCCTGGAACCAATGCAAAGCCTGAAAGTGAAAGTCCCTCAGTTGTGTCCAGTCCTTTGCGACCCCATGGACTGTCCATGGAATTCTCTAGGCCAGAATACTTTCTCTTCTCCAGGGGATCTTCCCAACCAGGGATTGAACCCAGGCCTCCCGCATTGCAGGTGGATTCTTTACCAGCTGAGCCACAAGGGAAGCCCAAGAATACTGGAGTGGGTAGCTATCCCTTCTTCAGCAGATCTTCCTGACCCAGGAATCGAAACAGGGTCTCCTGCATTGCAGGTGGATTCTTTACCAACTGAGCTATCAGGGAAACACACAAAGCCTATGAATGGTTAAATCACTTGAGGGATCTAATGCTTCTTCCATCTATCAACCAATCAGTAAACAAGTAAGAAAGTAAGGACATAAGTACATAATAAACTCATTTTTCCCAGGAGCCCCTGAGCTAGAGGGAAATCAAAATTACAGTCAAGCTTGTGTCCAGCCCTGATCCTCACCTTGGAGGAGGGAGCAGATGTTCTCGAGAAGATGGTCTTCACTCTTGGGAGACGGGGGTTTTGTCTGTGCATGAACCAATCAACATGAGAACTGGTGGGGGAGAGGATGCAGACTCAAGGGGGAGAGGGGCTGTAGGAGAAGGAGGCTGCCCTTGGATCTAGAGTCTCTCGAGAAGGCTCGTGGGGCAGGCACCACATCATTCATTCATCCATCCATTCATTCAGTATCCATATGTGGAAGCAACTGCTATGTACGATGCACTAGGCTAAGCAGAAGGGATGTACTCTAGAGAAGAAAGAAGATTCTAGTGGAATTATTAGTGGTACAGTGACGTAAGCTCTGTAAGGGCAAGAGAGGGAAGGAGAGGCATAACGTATAAAACTTGGGGGAGGATAGGAAACTGGACTCTACCCCAGGAAACTGGGGAAGGGGCTGCAGAGCAGAAGGCTTTCACTTTGAACTGAGCCTTAAGCCTGAGTAGAAGTTCAGTCAGCATGAAGGACCCCAGGATCGCGGGTGGAAGGGGTAACAGCACCAGCCAAGTCAGGGAGGCCAGGACCCGAGCACCATCAGCAGCAGAGGATAAGCCAAATCCCTCTCAGATGAACTTGGTAATCCAAGAATTTTGCAGGCAGAAAAATCTAGAAAGAAGCTCTTCTACTTTGTTATGGACATAGGCTTTGTGTTCCATGGTTTTGGGTTCTTTTTATTATAAATGATCCTCTTGGAGAGCTGCTGAGTGCTGGTGCTTCTGGAGAGGTTAATCCAGTTCCAGAGTGGACAGGAGGTCCTAGGGCATTCTCCTTCAGGAAAGAGAGCTGTGGTCAGCTCTGTGTTCCAGAGATCCCCAGAGCCACATGGGGGCCATGGAAGGCATTCTTAGTGTCCTTGGACCAACCTTCCCTCCCTCCAGGGTGTGTGCATGTGAGCCTGTGTTTGGTCCATCCGTCCATCCATCCATCATGTGCTCAGTCGTGTCTGACTCTTTGCAACCCCGTGAATGCCAGGTTCCTCTGTTCATGGGATTTTCCAGCCAAGAATACTGGAGTGGCTTGCCATTTCCTCCTCCAGGGGATCGTCCCAACACAAGGATCAAACCCATGTCTTCTGCATTGCAAGTGGATTCTTTACGGCTTGAGCCATTGGGGAAGCCCCATGTTTGGTCAATAGTAGGGACCCATTTGCCAGTTTTTCTGGTCAACCGTCCCATCCCTACCTCACCCTCACCCCTCGAAGGGACACTGTAATTCAAGTACAGCCCCACCAGGTGGTGATAATGCTATGGTTCAAATTCTAAACCCTGATGTATTGAAAATGAGACAAAGGATACCCTTTATCTTTACTCCAAAAATAATCTCTAAACTAAAATATTTAAAACAACATTCACCAGTAACATGTGCCATTTTCGTCTAGATTTTTAAAAAATAAACATTCAAGATAAAACTTTGCACCTTTAGACATCATATGTGATTGGGCATCTACTTTATCCCAATGATGTCACCCACAGCTTCTCACCTTCACACTCACGTGGTCACTTCTCACCACTCCCAGCATCACTGCCCCTTCCCCACCATGCTCTCCAATGGATCTGAGCTCAGCATCCTTCAGAGCCCAGCTGATACCCCACCTCCCACTGGAAGCCCCTGGGCCCTACTCACAAGGTGCTCTCGCGAGAGCCTTCCCCCGGGTCCCCTTGCTCAGCTGTCACCTTCCTGCTGCCGGCAGGTCATGGGGACAGCTCTCGGGGTAGGGCGATGGGGCTCCGAGGCAACAAGTCCTGAAGAATCATAGTCCTGCTGCTTCCCAGGGGTGTGACTTTGGAGAAATTCTTCAGTCTCTCTTTGAGATTCAGTCTCAGTCTGGAAATTGACGATGTTGACTCCACTTTGTAAGGTTGCGCAGCTTAGGCGAGGTAAAGGAGGTCAGGAAGGTGAGCCAGGAGCTGCCCGGTATGGGTCTGCCTCCCTTACCTTCTGTTGCTATTGCTCATCTAGATAAGTCCCACATCTCATTGGCCTTGGACTCCGCCTCAGTTCCCCAGGTTGGCAGCCTCCAGGCCTCTCCAGGTTGGCTTGTGCTCAGTGCAGAGCAGGTCTCCAGCCTTCCCTCCCGCAATGGACAGCGCGTGCCTTAGCACAGACTTCAGGGTTTCAGGCATCTTCTCTCCCCCATGTGGTGTAGATGAGGACAAGCTCAGAGAGGGATGGGACTTGGCTAAAGCCACACAGCATTAGCAGCACAGCTGGGGCCAGGACCGCTGCTCCCAGCTGCCTGTTCCCTCCACTCCTCCGTTTCTCCCAGGGGATGCTTGAGGTTCCACAGGTCTTTTTTTTTTTCTTTTTAAAATTAAAGTACAGTTGATACACAATATTGTGTTAGTTTCAGGTGTATAGCAAAGTGATTCAGTTATATATATCCTTTTATTGTTCTTTTCCATTATAGGTTATTATAAGATAATGAATACAGTTCCTGTGCTATACAGTAAATCCTTGTTGTTCATCTAATTTATATATGGCAGTGTGTATCTGTTAATCCCATACTCCTAATTTATCCCCCTACCCCTTCCCTTTTGGTAACAGTGTTTGTTTCCTAGGTCTGTGAGACTCTTTCTGCCTTATAAATAAATTCATTTGTATTATTTTTTAGATTCCACATATAAATGATATCGTATAGTATTTGCCTTTTGCTCTCTGACTTATTTCACTTAGTATGATGTTCTCTAGGTCCATCCATGTTGCTGAAAATGGCATTAATTCTTTTCTTTTTCATGGCTGACTAATATTCCATTGTATATATACACCACATCTTCTTTATCCATTCATCTGTTGAAGGACACTTAGGGTGTGTTGTCTACTGTAAAGAGTGCTGCAATGAACATAGAGGTACAGCTATCCTTTCAAATTAAGAGTTTTCTCTGGATATATGCCCAGGGGTGGGATTGTTGGATCATATGATAAATTTTTAGTTTTTTAAGGCAACTCCATACTGTTTTCCATAGTGGCTGGACCAATTTATATTCCCACCAACACTGTAGGAAGGTTTCCTCTTCTCCATGCCCTCTCTAGCATTTATAAACTTATTATTTATAGACTTTTTAAATGAAGGCCATTCTGACTAGTGTGTGGTGATGTCTCAGTGTGATTTTGATTTGCATATCTCTAATAATTAGCAATGTTGAGCATCTTTTCATGTGCTTATTAGCCATCTGTATGTCTTTTTTGGGAAAATGTCTATATAGGTCTTCTGCCCATTTTTTTGATTGAGTTATTTGGTTTTTTGATATTGAGTTGTATGAGCTGTTTGTATATTTTGGAAATTAAGCCCTTGTTGGTAGCATGATTTGCAAATATTGGCTCCCACTCCATAGGTTCATTTTGTTTATGGTTTCCATTGCTGTGCAAAAACTTCTGTTTTATTTGATCCTATTTTTTATTTTCACTTTTATTTCTCTTGTCCACAAGGACTTCTTTAGGGATTCTTTCCTTCAGGGAAAGGATTTAGCTGGATTGAGTGGAATCAGCTCCAAGAAAGAGCTGAGAAGAAAGGACTTTGCAATTCAGAGGCCCAAAGAAGAAGCTGCTTGTGTGTTGCAGGGAGAGGCAGATGCTGCTGCCTGCCCTGTCCCCTCCCCTGTCCCCAAAGAGCAGGTCCATCAGGGAGGCAGGGCATCCCAGGGGAAAGGGGAGTCTGGCTGACCAGGCCCAGCCCAGGAAAGTCTAACCCCATCTGCTTACCCGAGCAGCCAGGTGGACCTGTACATCCCAAAGATCTCCATCTCTGGAGCCTACGACCTTGGGGGCATCATGGGGGACATGGGCATTGCAGACTTGCTCAGCAACCGGACACATTTCTCAGGCATCACCCAAGAGGCCCTGCCGAAGGTGTCAAAGGTAGGTGTCTTTACAGCCCCTCCTTCCCCCTCTACCAAAATTCACAGTACAAACAATAATAAGCAACACAGAGCCCATCCATGAACAGGTCACTAGAGCCCAGGCTGAGAGGTCTTCTCCAAGCCTCCAGTTTACAACAGGCTAAACGGAGGCTCAGCAAGAACGTGACCTCCCTAAGGTCACACAGGAAGCTGGAGACAAAGCAGTAGCACAGTCCAGCGTCCACCTGTTCTGCCAGGCCACACAGAGGGGCTCTGCGGAAGACAAAGTCATCACGGCAGGACTGCCAGCAAAAGGAAGGGTCTGCATGAGATCACACTGAATCGCCACCCTTCAGCTTTAGGTTCTGTCGCTCAGAAAATATTACTGAACATGTTCCATGTGCCCCCACCTGTGCTAGATACTAGGGATGCCTCAGACAAGGCCCTGCCCTCACAGGATCTTACCATCCTATGGATGACAAAAAAAAAAAAAAAGAGAGGGGACAGGAGAGTGAGAGTAGCCCCTGCCCTCACGCTCACAGATCTTGACCACTGTGATGTCTGGCACATGGTGTGCGCTCAACATTGCCTGTGTGTGAAGGACTCAGTCAAACTGCTACCTCCTTACAAGGTGGCTGCAACCCCAGTTTCTCAGAGGAGGAATCTCTGGGAGAGTGAAGGTCACAGAGGCAGTAAATAGAATAACATATGACTCAAAACCTCACATTCCCAGGACACACTGCAGGGGTTCCTAGTCCAGCTCAGCTTCTCCCTAGCCATGTGGGGCTCGTTACAGAGTGCGCTGAGCCTCTGATTCCCAGCTGCTCCATCCAGGAGAGTCCTGTCCCTTCGTTGCTGTTGTTTACTTGCTAAGTTATGTCTGACCCCTTGCAGCCCCATGGAGCCCGCTAGGTTCCTCTGCCCACGGGATTCTCCAGGCAAGAATACTGGAGTGGGTTGCCATTTTCTTCTCCAGGGGCTCTTCCCCACCCAGGGATCAAACCTGCATCTCCTGCATTGGCAGGCAGATTCTTTACCACTGAGCCACCAGGGAAGCCATCCTATCCCATAGGTAGTGTTATTTAATCAGCCAGTTCTGATCTGTCCAAGGCTTTTAATACAAGCCACTCAAGAGTTTTACTGGCTTGAGAATATCTTCTAATTTTGATTATAACTAGGGATGTTTGAGAAGTCACAGATGACCCTTTCCCCTACAGAGTGGGTACAAACCTTTTGCATAAATCGAACCCTCGTATTTACTGGCAAAATGAAGAGGGAACGAGGTCTCCGTCCACCAGCCCAGGACCCAGTAAGGGACGCCCAGTATGGATGCTGAGCTCCAGTTTAAGCCCCAAGTCCTTTTATCTCCGTTGGTGGGCTCCACCTGCCGGTTTTCTAGGGAGGCAGCCTAGGTGTGACCTGAGTCCGGGAGGTGGACAGATTCCGGCGCTGGTCCGGGGCTGCCGCATAGATGAGCTATCAGTAAGTGCCCGTCTCTGAGCCTCAGCTTCGCAGTCCAGAAAACTGAGGGTGGGAGGAGCTCAGAAAGCTCCGCCCACGCAGAAGGTGCTCATCCTCCACGCCGGGTCTGTTCCCACCAGGTGGTCCATAAGGCAGCGCTGCAGGTCGATGAGAAGGGCTTGGAGGCAGATGCCCCGACCCGGGTCAGCCTGAGCGCAGCGCCCGGGCCGCTCACCCTCCGCTTCAACCGGCCCTTCATCATCATGATCTTCGACGACTTCACGTGGAGCAGCCTCTTCCTGGGCAAGGTTGTGAATCCGACCTAAGGGTGCACTCCCAGGAGCCAAGCTGCGTCTGACTCGGGCACCCAGACCCCACAGAAAGGGGTGGGAGGGCTCCCCCTAATCCTCCCCAGGTTCCCCTCTTGTAATAAATCACTGTCATTGCTACTGGTGACAAGTGTGGTTGAACGGGAAGAGGGGGACGACCGATACATTGAGTAATATCAATGTAATACTGTGCTGATGCAATTTTCTGGTTTTGATCCTTGTCCTACGGGTATGTGATATGTGGAAGCACCATGAAAGGTCTATGGAAACATTACTATTTTTGTAAACTTTTGTCAGTTTGAAATTATTTCTAAGTAAAAACTTGAAAAAAGAAGGAATCATCCAAGTCAAAACACAACAGAAAGATGTATTTAAAGTGCTGGGGGTTGGGGGCGGGGATGTCATATCATTCAGAAAGCAAAAAAACAAAAAAATCCTTCAAAATTGAAGACAAAACAAAGGGATTTTTCAGAGAAATAAGAGCTGAGGAAGCTTACCACCTTTACTAAAAAATTTTAAGTAGTTCTTTACAGAGAAATAAGATGCTTCTAGATGGAAAGTAGGATGGACACAAAAGAATGAAGAGCACTGGAAAGGGTACACATGTGGATAAAGAAAAAATATGTTTAAACACATTTAAAGTATCACTGAAGATGGTGACTGCAGCCATGAAATTAAAAGATGCTTACTCCTTGGAAGGAAAGTTATGACCAACCTAGACAGCATACTCAAAAGCAGAGACATTACTTTGCCAACAAAGGTCTGTCTAGTCAAGGCTATGGTTTTTCCAGTGGTCATGGATGGATGTGAGAGTTGGACTGTGAAGAAGGCTGAGCGCCGAAGAAATGATGCTTTTGAACTGTGGTGTTGGAGAAGACTCTTGAGAGTCCCTTGGACTGCAAGGAGATCCAACCAGTCCATTCTAAAGGAGATCAGCCCTGGGATTTCTTTGGAAGGAATGATGCTAAAGCTGAAACTCCAGTACTTTGGCCACCTCATGCAAAGAGGTGACTCACTGGAAAAGACTCTGATGCTGGGAGGGATTGGGGGCAGGAGGAGAAGGGGATGACAGAGGATGAGATGGCTGGATGGCATCACTGACTCAATGGACGTGAGTCTGGGTGAACTCCGGGAGTTGGTGATGGACAGGGAGGCCTGGCGTGCTGCGATTCATGGGGTCGCAAAGAGTTGGACACGACTGAGCTACTGAACAACAACAGCATATGTCTTGAGAGCAAGGAACTGAGGGATACTTTAGTGATTCGGAAGGTAAAGAACCTGCCTGCAATACAGGAGACACTGGGTTTGTTCCCTGGGTCGGGAAGACCCCCTGGAAAGGGGAATGGTACCCACTCCAGTATTCTTGCCTGGAAAATTCCATGGACAGAGGAGCATGGCAGGCTACAGTTCATGGGGTCACAAAGAGTTGGACATGACTGAGTGACTTTCCCTTTCTTTAAATATACATATTTTTATACTCCTTATTGCCAAATTCAGACTTAAATTGAAGAAAGTAGGGAAAACCACTAGACCATTCAGGTATGACCTAAATCAAATCCCTGATGATTATACAGTGGAAGTGAGAAATAGATTTAAGGGCCTAGATCTGATAGATAGAGTGCCTGATGAACTATGGAATGAGGTTCGTGACATTGTACAGGAGACAGGGATCAAGACCATCCCCATGGAAAAGAAATGCAAAAAAGCAAAATGGCTGTCTGGGGAGGCCTTACAAATAGCTGTGAAAAGAAGAGAAGCGAAAAGCAAAGGAGAAAAGGAAAGATATAAACATCTGAATGCAGAGCTTCAAAGAATAGCAAGGAGAGATAAGAAAGCCTTCTTCAGCGATCAATGCAAAGAAATAGAGGAAAACAACAGAATGGGAAAGACTAGAGATCTCTTCAAGAAAATTAGAGATACCAAAGGAACATTTCATGCAAAGATGGGCTCAATAAAGGACAGAAATGGTATGGACCTAACAGAAGCAGAAGATATTAAGAAGAGATGGCAAGAATACACAGAAGAACTGTACAAAAAAGATCTTCACGACCCAGATAATCATGATGGTGTGATCACTGACCTAGAGCCAGACATCCTGGAATGTGAAGTCAAGTGGGCCTTAGAAAGCATCACTACAAACAAAGCTAGTGGAGGTGATGGAATTCCAGTTGAGCTATTCCAAATCCTGAAAGATGATGCTGTGAAAGTGCTACACGCAATATGCCAGCAAATTTGGAAAACTCAGCAGTGGCCACAGGACTGGAAAAGGTCAGTTTTCATTCCAGTCCCAAAGAAAGGCAATGCCAAAGAATGCTCAAACTACCACACAATTGCACTCATCTCACACGCTAGTAAAGTAATGCTCAAAATTCTCCAAGCCAGGCTTCAGCAATATGTGAACCGTGAACTTCCTGATGTTCAAGCTGGTTTTAGAAAAGGCAGAGGAACCAGTGATCAAATTGCCAACATCCGCTGGATCATGGAAAAAGCAAGAGAGTTCTAGAAAAACATCTATTTCTGCTTTATTGACTATGCCAAAGCCTTTGACTGTGTGGATCACAATAAACTGTGGAAAATTCTGAAAGAGATGGGAATACCAGACCACCTGATCTGCCTCTTGAGAAATTTGTATGCAGGTCAGGAAGCAACAGTTAGAACTGGACATGGAACAACAGATTGGTTCCAAATAGGAAAAGGAGTATGTCAAGGCTGCATATTGTCTCCCTGCTTCTTTAACTTATATGCAGAGTACATCATAAGAAACGCTGGACTGGAAGAAGCACAAGCTGGAATCAAGATTGCTGGGAGAAATATCAATAACTTCAGATATGGAGATGACACCACCCTTATGGCAGAAAGTGAAGAGGAACTAAAAAGCCTCTTGATGAAAGTGAAAGTGGAGAGTGAAAAAGTTGGCTTAAAGCTCAACATTCAGAAAACGAAGATCATGGCATCCAGTCCCATCACTTCATGGCAAATAGATGGGGAAACAGTGGAAACAGTGTCAGAATTTATTTTTCTGGGCTCCAAAATCACTGCAGATGGTGACTGCAGCCATGAAATTAAAAGATGCTTACTCCTTGGAAGGAAAGTTATGACCAACCTAGATAGCATATTCAAAAGCAGAGACATTACTTTGCCAACAAAGGTCCGTCTAGTCAAGGCTATGGTTTTTCCTGTGGTCATGTATGGATGTGAGAGTTGGACTGTGAAGAAGGCTGAGCGCCGAAGAATTGATGCTTTTGAACTGTGGTGTTGGAGAAGATTCTTGAGAGTCCCTTGGACTGCAAGGAGATCCAACCAGTCCATTCTGAAGGAGATCAGCCCTGGGATTTCTTTGGAAGGAATGATGCTAAAGCTGAAACTCCAGTACTTTGGCCACCTCATGCGAAAGTTGACTCATTGGAAAAGACTCTGATTCTGGGAGGGATTGGGGGCAGGAGGAGAAGGGGACGACAGAGGATGAGATGGCTGGATGGCATCACCAACTCAATGGACGTGAGTTTGAGTGAACTCCAGGAGTTGGTGATGGACAGGGAGGCCTGGTGTGCTGCAATTCATGGGGTCGCAAAGAGTCGGACACTACTGAGCGACTGATCTGATCTGATCTGATCTGATACCTTTCTAAATCAGTATCTTTTTTTATTGGAGTATAATTGCTTTACAATGTTGTGTTAGTTTCTGCTGAACAACCAAGTGAATCAACTATGTGAAATTCGCTCATTCGTGCGACCCCCATGGACTACATGATCCTTGGAATTCTCCAGGCCACAAAATTGGTGTGGGTAACCTTTCCCTTCTCCAGGAGATCTTCCAAAACCAGGGATTGAACCCAGGTCTCCCTCATTACAGGCGGATTCTTTACCAGCTGAGCCACAAGCAGATCAACCATATGCATACATATATCCCCTTTCTCTTGAACCTCCCTCCCACCCCCACCGCCCCCCATCCCACCTCTAGGTCACCGCAGAGCACCAAGCTGAGCTCCTTGTGCTGTTTAGCAGCTTCCCACTAGCTATCTGTTTTCACATGGTAGTACATATATGTCAGTCTACTCTCAATTCATCCCACTCTCCGCTTCCCCCAGCTCTGTGCTCACATGTCTGTTCTCTATGCCTGTCTCTCAATTCCTGCCCTGCAAATAGGTTTATCTATACTATTTTTGTAGATTCCATATATATGTGTAAAGTCAGCATTTTAATAAGAAAACACTAAATGCATTCCCACTTAGATCAAGAGTAAGACAAGGCTACTCGTTATATTCATTACCATTTCACATTGGGGGTGTTAGACTATGCAATTATACAAGAGGGAGCAGAGACATAGAATTGTAAACTCTATTTGCAGATGACATGTAATGTACTTGCATAACTGAAGCAAATCAATGGTAAAACAAACTCAATAAAAGATTTCAGCAAGATACCAGAATACAGAGTTAACACACAAAAGCAATTCCTTCATATATACAAACAACAACCAATTAGAACACATAATGGAAGAGAAAATCCAAAAAAATCAAAAAGATATAGCACTTAGAAATAAACAAGAAATGTGCAGAACTGATATAGAGAAAATTAGAAAATATTCCTTAAAGATACAAAATTATAGTTCATATAGTTATAGTTCAGTCACTCAGTCGTGTCCTACTCTTTGCGACCCCATGAACTACAGCACGCCAGGCCTCCCTGTCCATCACCAACTCCCGGAGTGCACTCAAACTCACGTCCATCGAGTCAGTGATGCCATCCAGCCGTCTCATCCTCTGTCATCCCCTTCTCCTCCTGCCCTCAATCCCTCCCAGCATCAGGGTTTTTTCCAATGAGTCAACCCTTCGCATGAGGTGGCCAAAGTACTGGAGTTTCAGCTTTAGCATCATTCCTTCCAAAGAACACCCAGGACTGATCTCCTTTAGAATGGACTGGTTGGATCTCCTTGCAGTCCAAGGGACTCTCAAGAGTCTTCTCCAACACCACAGTTCAAAAGCATCAATTCTTCGGCGCTCAGCTTTCTTCACAGTCCAACTCTCACATCCATCCATGACCACTGGAAAAACCATAGCCTTGACTAGACGGACCTTTGTTGGCAAAGTAATGTCTCTGCTTTTGAATATGCTATCTAGGTTGGTCATAACTTTCCTTCCAAGGAGTAAGCGTCTTTTAATTTCATGGCTGCAGTCACCATCTGCAGTGATTTTGGAGCCCAGAAAAATAAAGTCTGACACTGTTTCCACTGTTTCCCCATCTATTTGCCATGAAGTGATGGGACCAGATGCCATGATCTTCATTTTCTGAATGTTGAGCTTTAAGCCAACTTTTTCACTCTTTCACTTTCATCAAGAGGCTTTTTAGTTCCTCTTCACTTTCTGCCATACGGGTGGTTCAGACTTGAACAAATGCAAAAATATTCCTTATTGAATAAGATGTTCAACCTCATCTAGATGTCAGTTTTCCCTAAGTTATCAACTTAATTGTATTCAAATACAAATACTAGCAAATGTTTTTTTCTGGAGATAGACAAAATGATGCCAAAGTCCGTACAGAAGAATAAACCTTCAAGAGTAGCCAGGAAAACACGGAAAAGAGAAAAGATGTGGGGGCAGGGGGTGGAGGATTGGGGACCAGCCCAATCAGATGTCGACTCAGACTGCACAGACACTGTAATTATATCTCTGGTACTGGAATATGGATAGATAGGAAGACCAATGAAATAGGTTAGAAAGTCTAGCAATACAAATACAAATGGAAATTCAATATTTGATAAAGACTTTTAAGTAAATAATATTGGGACAACTGAATAGCCATTTGGAAAGGATACAATTAGACTCATTCTTCACACATAAGAATAAACTAAGAATCAGAGACCTAAATGAAAAATAAGAAAGAACTGTATAAGTACTAGAAGAAAACACAGATAAGTTTCTCTGTAATTTAGGTAGAGAAAAAGTCTTCCCTACCATGACTAAAAGTCCATATGAAATTTTTTAAAGGACTGAGAAGTTTGACCATACAAAATATTTTTAATTGCTTGGTCAAAAATTCATAAACAAAGTCAACAGAAGTGAAAATCTGAGAGAAGATACTTGCAAGAAACGTCACTGATAAAGAGCTAATATCCCTAATAAGTGGTGCTTCAACATATGAAAATATGTTCAACCTCATTGATAAGAAAAATGCAAATTAAGACTACATTGAGATTACCATTTGGATGAAGACTACCATTTCCTATTCATCAGGTTGGCTGCTGAACAGGCAGGACACTCTACTGGTTGTACAGAAACAGTCATCTTCATATGTTGCTAGTGTGAATGCCAGTGGGTCCTTGTAAAAAAAAAGGATCAACTAAAAACTAATTAAATGGTTACCTGCAGGGGAGGGAGGAGGACAGAATGGAAGAGATTGGGGGGTAGGATATAGCACTTCTCTTCACCGACCTTTTTATATGGTTTAGACTTTTAGAATAATGTTAATATTCTGTATATTCAAAAATAAAATTAAATGAACAAATGAGGAAAGCCCTAAAACCACGTGAAAAGAAAACAAGTGAATTCAAACATACTTCAAACAGATAATATAACTGCGTTAAAGGGGAGAAGAAGAATCAGTCCAAGGAACTTTTCAACATAATAGTTGGGCAATATGCTTCATCACCTACTAGCATGCATGTATATGCATGTCTGTGCACACACACACTACCGTATGATGAACGGTTGGAGATGACAAGGTAATCCCAAGAACAAGAGGATTCTCTTCTGTAAATAGTATTGAATTCTCAAATCCAAAAAATTTAATACGGTCGCAATACCTGAAGCTACTATATATAAAGAGAAGAGAATGGTAAAACGTGGGAAATGTTTTAAAATTAGTGAACCTGGGTTAAGGGTTTACAGCAGTTTTTTGTAACTACTCTTGCGATTTTAAAGTTTGAAATGATTTAAAGATAATTTTTTAAATTAAAACAAACAAATGAGTAATGAACCCCAGCACAAAAGCAAAAGGAAAAGGACGTGACCTCCCAGGCAGAAGGACCATCTCAGTGAAAACCTGTTGCCACACTAGGTGGCTGTACTGGTTAGCTGCCTTGGAACCCAGAGGTCTGGGTTCAAATTCAAGCTCTGTGTTCTTGAACAAGTTTACTGACCTCTCTGATCATCTGTTTCTTTATACTAAGGAAAACTTACTACCATGTCCTTCTGACTCAGATGTCCTTTGCCCTGAACCAAAGAGAAAGCCCATCTCAAGGAAAGAAAGCTAGGTTAGTTAACCTGTCATGCTAAGCAGATGCAAGTGCTATCCAGGCAAGCCTCTAGTTACCTGGAAGTTATCCCCACCTCGCTGATCACAGTAGCATACTTGCCTGGACCATCAGCTTTCTAGCACTGGGGACAGAGGATGAATCTGCCATCTTGTTAGGTGTCACTGGAGCCGGGGGAGTCAGGGTGGAGGCAGCCTGGAGCGGGAGCAGGGAGACAGAAGGCCAGTGGGGAGGGAGAGAGAGGCCGCTTTGCAAACAGTGAACCATTTGCCCCACGTGTCTGCATGTCGCAAGGATTTCGGAAGCTTTTTGTTTTCTATCTCTGTACCCCACACTCGCCCAGGCTTTCCTCTTGATCTGATCCACACTGAGCGGACGAACTGCGATTCTCTGGTTCCTGAAGCCTGATTCTGCCAATACCTAGCTCTGGTTGTTTTTCAGACATTCAGCCCTTTGGGTCCTAGGACAGATTTGCTTTAGAAGCCCCTGGATCTCACCCTCCAGGGTGGCTCCCAGAAGCTCTGTGCTGCCTGCCTACTGAGCTGTTCCAGGAAAGACTGTACTGTCTCCTCTGAGTTGATTCTGATCACCACACACCTTCCCATCAGATGTTTCCCAATCTCTCTGCAGAGGCTGGTGAATGAAATGCAGATGGGAAATCAGGTGGCCTGGCTGTATTCCGGCACCACCAAAGGCAGGAAGGGCCTTAATGAGTACAGGCGTGCATTTTCTGGGCTTCCCTGGTGTCTCTACCAGAGAGTAAAGAATCTACCTGCAATGCAGGAGACCCAGGCACGATCCCTGGGTGGAGAAGGGAATGGCTACCCACTCCAGTATTCTTGCCTGCAGAATCCTATAGATTGAGGAGCCTGGCGGGCTACAGTCCATGGGGGTCACAAAGAGTCAGACACCACTGAATGACTAACATTGACCTTTTTTTTCCCCTGGCATCTTCTCCTCTGTCAAGTCCAAATCCAGGGTCTGGGCTTACCATTGAGGTTCATTCTGGCTCTGAAATTATACCACAAATACCATTCATTAGCTCTTCCTACCAGGTAGCAAGCTCTTTACAGGCACTGCTTCATTTAAGCCTCACTGCAGTCCTAACAGCTCAGCCCTGGGAGTCCCATTTTACAGATCAGGAAACGGAGGCAAGAAGAGGTTAAGGAGCTTATTCAGGGCTACACAGCTGGTGAAAGAGCTCACAGTTACAGGGGCCAGTGTTGACCTTGACCTGCTGGGAGCAGTGCAGGACTCATCTTTGCTGAAGGTGGAGAACTTCCGGGCCACCCTTCCTAGGGGTCGGGACCCACCACCTTAGAAGCAATGCTGCCCACAGACTTCCTGGTTCCTGGGTGCTGCTGCGATATTCATGGGCCAGGCACAGTTTTGGCTGCTTTATGGAGAAGGAAAAGCAAGTTCACAAGTTAGGTTACATTCCTAAGGTCTGGCAGCCAGGAATTTGGAAGACTTGAGATTCAAGCCCAGGGAGTTTGACAGAGGCCTTTACACTCTTTCCAATACATTCTGCCACCTTCCTTATAAAGATCAGTTTCTGAAATTCCCGCAGACGTTTTAAGAGACTCCCAAATGGTCAAGTGCTCCATGATGACTTTTATGGCACCTCTGAATCCCCTGTGATCGCTGTGCTCCACACCCTCCATGCTCACTAGCTCCTCCCAGGCCTTTGCCCCAAGCAGAAGCCAGCAGACCCTGCCTCCTGGTTGCCAGCCGCCCCTCAGCTGCAGAACTCCAGGGGCCGGAAGCAGAGGCTGGCTCCTGTGCTGAGCCTAGAACCCTGGCCCAGCCTCATCTGCCGGCACCCTTCACTTTGGCCTCTTCAGGCAGCCATTCTCAACAGAGCAGGTACTTCCCCAGAGGAACACTCCGGAAACTTGCTGGGGCACTTCTGATTTCCACAACCATTTGGAGCAGCGCTTCTGGGTTCCCGTGACTGCGGGCCAGACATACCAGATATACTGGAAACACACCCGCCTGTCCCCCACAGTGAAGTGGTGTCACGTGACTGCAACGTCCCGCTGCAAGTCCATGTGGGTGGAACACTTGAAAACCTACTTATAAATGATCTGAGCCCAGACTCTCACAGGGCCACAGGTATTTTAGCTCAGCTGAAAACGCCATCCCCCCACCACCAATTTTTAATTCCCATGTAATTTTCTATGAAAGTAAATCAGAGGAAGATTTCTATTTTGTTTCTGGGGAACTGAATGTGACTCACCATTGCAGAAAGCCGCATCGCTGGTAGTGATCGTGACTTTGGTGGGGAAGGGCCAATGCAACAGGTGTGCAGCAGAGAGCACTCCCACCTGGTCCCGCATCTGACAGTACCACTGCCGCTTCACGTGTAGTCACGGCAGAGCATTTACATACTTAAAGAAACGTTATCTTCTTATAGTTTCCTTTTCCCTCCATATTGTAAAGCATTATTATTATTTTTTAAATTTTGTGGGTTGATTCTCTTAACTACAAATTTCACTTGAGTAGTAAAGGGCACATAAAATATTTATATTATTAAAAAGAGTCTAACAGTCTGAGAGTTTTTGTCTTAAAGGGTCTACATCAGCCTTGACTTTCAGTGTTTGAGGATTTTAGTCTTAGAAGTCCGTCTGCCTGGGGAAGCAGAGAGTTGACCTTGAAATAGGCTCTTTATGGCTGGTGGGGATTAAAGGGTCTGTCTCTCCCACTGGCAGGGCTTCCCCAGGTGGCACAGTGGTAAAGAATCTGCCTGCCAATGCAGGATATGGAACAGACGTGGGTTCAATCCCTGGGTGGGGAAGATACCTTGGAGAAGGAAATGGTAACCCATTCCAGTATTCTTGCCTGGAGAATGCCCAAGCATGGAAGAGCCTGGTGAGCTACAATCCATGGGGTTGCAAAGAGTTGGACATGACTTAGCAACTAAACAACGACAGCTCTCCCAGTGGACTGAAAAGTTTCCCTGGGAGGTGTTGGGAGCAGGTCTTACTCATTTCTGCCTTCCCTCCTCACACAGAGCCCAGCTTTGAGTTGGGGACCCAGGAGGCCTCTGTGGGATCCAGCCCTTCCTTCCTGCGAGGTGTTCAGCGCCTGCAGCAACTATGTCCCACGAGGACCTGGATGTCATTGGGGCGCTGCCTGGGTTGAGAAGCAGATGCTCTCATGGAGGAATTGCCCAAGAGTCAGGAGTGCAGGATTGCAGGGGATTATGGGAAGCCTCTCTCTCCATCGAGGCTTTCCCAGAAACGCCACCATCTCCAAGCAGGATGTTAATCAGTAACAGCCCCCCGAGGGGGATCACACTTTGGAATAGCAAATATTTACTGCAGGCTTTCGGCTGCAAGCCCTAACCTTCTGTCTTTGCCCTGAATGAAGGACCTTCCCAGGCACTGGGTGGCCACTCACTGGTAAGAACAGTGGACCAAAGGGAGGCTTCACAGTGTCTGCCTAATGAAGGATAGGGAGAGAAGACCTTCTGTCCTCTCTGGGTGGGTTCCCCGGGGCAGGGGGGTAGCAACCTGGGCTGTGCTGAGCCCTCATTCCTGGACTGGATGGGGCGGGCAAGGAGGTGGGGGTGGTAAGAGGCTTGTTGTAGACACAGGAGGCTTCCTCCACAGAGAGGAGGCCAGTGGAAGAGGCTTTGAAGGCTTGAGATATCATGCCCACAACACTCCGTGCAAGCCCCACATAGCTCCCTGGCCTTCTTCCCAGAGACCTGTCTGCCCAAGCAAGTGAGTCCCTGCTGCTTCCAGATTTGGGAGTGGGTTTGCAGCTGCAGGTACATTCAAGGCTGAGAAGTGGTGAGTGAGTGGTTAATTTCTTACTAGTCAGGTTCTATTTAGAGTGCTGCATCTCTGTGTCATCCTTAAACCAAAAAAAAATTTCTTTTAATTTTATTTATTTTTGGCTGTGTTGGGTCTTCATTACTGCACGGACTTCTCTCCAGTTGTGGCAACCAGTTTGCAGTCCATGGACGTCTCATTGCCGTGGCTTCTCGTTGTGGAGTACGGGCTCCAGATGGGCAGGTTTCAGTGATTGTGGCTCATGGGCTTTGCTCCATGGCATACGGGATCTTCCCGGAGCAGGGATTGAACCCATGTCTCCTCCATTGGCAGGCGGATTCTTCACCACTGAGCCACATAGGAAGCCCCTTAGAAAGTGAAAGTGTTAGTCACTCAGTCGTGTCGGACTCTTTGCAACCCCATGGACTGTAGCCCGCCAGGCTCCTCTATTCATGGGATTCTCTAGGCAAGAATACTGGAGTGAGTAGCCATTTTCTTCTCCAGGGGATCTTCCTGACCCAGGGATTGAACCTGGGTCTCCCACATTGCAGGCAGATTCTTTACCATCTGAGCCACCAGGGAAGCCCCTTAAACAAAATTAGTGGCAATTACAATGAAGTGAAGATGAATAGGTTCAGGAATAGCAGAGGAATTGCAATTCGGGACAAACTGGCAAACCAGAGGCAATTCTCAAAGAGACAAAGACAGGCTGGCTTTTATTCGGTTCTGGGAGGAAGCTGGGGAGGGTTGCTTTGAACAAAAGCTCATTGGAGGAGAATGAGAGTTCAGAGTTATGGCAATTTCTTGTTGGAACCAAGTGGTGGGTAGTTTGCTGTTGCTAAGGTATGTGAAAATCTTCTTTCTTCCTGCTGATCATGAATACTGAGATGAGTGGGAATGTGTGAGAACCCACCCTGCCATCTCCTTCTTCAGGGGTATCTTCACAACCCAGGAATCAAACCAACATCTCCTACATTGGCAGGCAGATTCTTTACTACTAGCACCACCTGGAAACCATCACAGACAGAAGTTACTCTGAATTTAAGAGTATCGCTGTGGGATTAGTTTACAAAGGGGTGCTAAAGCCTGTGATCTAATGAAGGCATGAACCTGGGTACATTTGGCACACTCCAGCAGGTCTTTACCTAGCACATTTATTGCTGGAGTTACCTTTAGAGTGCAGGCTTGCCACTTAGAATTGGGCAAAGCTTCCTAAATGCTCACAGAAAACAGAGGAGTATTTCACTGAGTAAGGTCATGCCACTCAAGCTATGGAAAGGACGAGGCCCTGGATCCTATGACACTGTTTAGCAAAAGCCAAAAGCAATGTGCTAAGTCCCGGAGCCAGGGGTCATCTTGTAGCCAGCCCAGTGAGGACACAGGCCTCTGCGTCAACAAGAGGCCGGGGAACCTCACCCCGTCAGCACATTTTGCTTCAGGTGGCCTGGCTCAGAGTAAGGGTCTCTGCTGATGGAAACTCTGTGAGGCCTGTGGCCTCCCTTGCCCTGTGTGCCCTGCGCTGAGTGGTCCTGCGCCACCCAAGCCCTCCTGGGGCAGTGGCTTCAGGAGAGAGTGAGGGTGTATCTCAGTGACCTTCCCAGCCAGCCTCTGGTGGTGTCAGCACCAGGAGCCCCGTGTGCCCATGGGAGTTTATTCAGATGGAAACTACAGGTGATCAGGAGCTAGGCTCTGTGCCCAAGGATGAGAGGGAGGCCAGAGAGGGGGCAGTGGTGGGGAGTGTGGGGTTTGGAGACCCACTGCCCAAGCTGGAGTGGTCTTGGGCTCCGCTAGAACAGGCAGCCTTCGGGTGGGCGGGAGGACGCACTTCACAGGTGAGGGTTAGGTGAGATGGTCCAAGCGGAGCTTAGCCCGGGCAAGTGGTTTGAATTGGTTCATCATCTGTTCCTATCCTGGGGGCTCCAGAGAGAGTGAAGGCAGGAAGTCCTGAGAGGAGCTCTGTGACTGGGCCCCAGGGCTGGGCCAGTGCTGTAGGGAAGGCACAGCGGGGTCTATTGCAGAATCAGGCAAACTCAGCATTCATCCTTGCCCCATGGCCACCCAGACCCTCTAAGTCCCCAACCCAAGGCGTCCCCAGGTCCAAGTCCCCACAGCCCAGCTTGAACAAGCTGCCGTATTGCCTAGCGATCCAGGGCAAATAAAACAAGCAGACAGTAAAAGTTCTGGGAAGACCTTCCGACTCCTGGCGCTGCTGTGACCCACACCCAGTGAGGCCCAGGACCCACACCACATCCCCTCGCATCCCTTCCCCTTTTGGCTTTCTGCCATTCCCCTGGGAGGAACTGGGATGGGTGAGGACAGCTGGGGGAGACCAGGAGCTGCCCGAGGGCCTGATCCCTGATGGAAACTGGAGGAGATTTCTCTCCGTGAAATAAGACACCTCCCCTCCCACGGACTCAGGTGACAAATGTGACCCTACTTGCTCAGGGTCTCCCCAGCCCTGCCTCTGGGAGATAAGCCCCGACCCCCAGGAAAGAAGCAGGGTGACCGGAGGAGATGTACCAGGACCCAGGGAGGAGGTGGGCATCAGACATTAAGGACGATCTCTGCCTTCTTTTCTCCCAAGGAAGCCTTGCTGCTGACCGGGCCTCCACGCTGCCCTGATGTGGGCGGTGCTGAGCCTCCCGCTGGCCTGCCTCCTGGCCCAGGCATGGCTGGTGCCCGGTTCTACCCTTGCTTCCCACTCGCCAGAGGCCCAGGCGGGGTTGGAGACTCTGTTGACCCCCATGGCCCAAAACAAGACCAGCCAGACCAGCGAGAGACAGTGGGCTCCAGAGGAGGAGGAGGAGAGGGAGGAAGACTCCCCCTGGCTGTTGGCCGAGGGGCAGCAGCTCTCCAGGGAGGCCTCCAACTTGGGGTTCAGCCTGCTACGTAAGATCTCCCTGAAGCATGATGGCAACGTGGTCTTCTCCCCACTCGGCCTGGCCTGGGCCATGGCTGCCTTGACTCTGGGGGCCAGGGGGCACAGCAGAGCCCAGCTGGAGGATCTCCTCTTGCAGGCCTGGAACCAGACCTGGCCCGTGGTGAACCAGACCCGACCACCACGCCTGCCTGCCCTCTTCAAGCAGCTACAAGAGAGCCTCTCCCATAATCCAGAGCTGGGCCTGGCCCAGGGGAGTTTCGCCTTCATCCACAAGGACTTTGACATCAGAGAGACCTTCCTCAATCTCTCCAAGAGGTATTTCGATATGGAGTGTGTGACTGTGGATTTTCACAACACTTCCCAGGCCAAAAGGCTCATAAATCATTACATGAACCAAGAGACGCAGGGGAAACTTCCCAAACTCTTTGATGAGATTAATCCTGACACCAAATTAATTCTTGTGGATTACATCTTGTTCAAAGGTACTTGGATAACATTCTGCTCTTCCAGAGCCATGGGTCTCTTCACCTGTCTCTTCCTTTCCTGCTGGGCCTGTGTCTGGTTGATGCCAAGGGATTTCCTAGGAACATGTTGTTCTCGGGTTTCACAAACAGGTTGAAACATGCATTGAACAGGTAGGATGTACCGGGCACAGTGCCAGACGACGTGTCCATTTGATGCCCCTGCCCTGGGGCCCTCGCGTGCCTGCAGGGCTTACTGCTAGATTTCCAAGCATATCTATACAACTCTCCTCTGACATTCTGACCTGGGGAAACTTCTGGGGTTTTTTTTTGTTTTGTTTTGTTTTTAAAGCAGATCATCTGAGATATTTAGGGTTGCATCTTTGCTCCTTCACCCTCTACTTCTGTGACCTGGGGCAAGTGACAAAATCCCTTCTCCTTGGATTCTCAGTATAGAAAATGCAGACTCTCCCACCTCCGATAGAGAAGTGAGGCTCAGAGAGGTTGGCTAGATCAAGGTCACACGGTAAACGGCAGAAGCTGAACTCAGATGAGGGGTTCACCCCAGGTCCTTTCCATCCTGCCTTTCTCGTGCAGCACTGGCTTTGCATGGCCACATTGTAGCAGGAAGGTGACACCAGGGGACTTGCAAAGTCTGGGAGGGGGACTTTCATCGAGCCAGGCCGGACAGATGTCTGTGTGTAGAGCTGTGTGCCTGCATGCTGGTGGCGGCCTCTGGGTTGTGTGGCTGCTTGTTGACAAGGCGCCCCTCCCCTCAGAGCCTCAGTGAGCACAGGATAGGTGGGAACGTCATCATTTCTGCCCCAGTGGCCTCTGTTTGCACATTGAGTGCACCAAAGGAGTGGTCAGAGAGCCCTTCCTGCAGACAGGGCTGTGGCCAGGCCCACAGTCTTCTCTAGGTTGGAGCTAACCAACCACAAGGAAGTGAATATAGACAGAAGTGGGTCCTTCGGGCATCATCTGGAATAAGTGACTTTTGTTCACCCTGTGTTTTGTCCTGAACAGTGAAGGAGCCACAGGTGGTTAGGAGACATCTCCTTGCTTCAGTGTGTGATTCCAGCAGGCCTTTGGGTGGATTCGTGTGTGTGTGTGTTTAATGGGCTTCCTTTGTGGCTCAGTTGGTAAAGAATCCACCAGCAATGCAGAAGACCTTGATTCAATCCTAGGTAGAGAAGATCCCCTGGAAAAGGGAAAGGCTACCCACTCCAGTATTCTGGCCTGGAGAATTCCACGGACTGTTTAGTCCGAGGGGTCGCAAAGAGTCGGACACGACTGAGCGACTTTCACCACTTTATTTTTGGCTGTGTTAGGTCTCTGTTTTGTCACGCTCCAGAGTTGTGGCACTCGGGCTTAGTTGCCCCACAGCATGTGGGATCTTCCTGTGTCCCCTGCACTGGACCAGGGATCAAACCTGTGTCCCCCGCATTTTAAGGTGGATTCTGAACCACCGGACAATGAGGGAATTATCTGGATTCATTTTTTGCCAGTTTGGAAAGAAGCCTGGGAAAGGCTGATCTTTGGGAAACTTATCCTGGCTGCCCGCATCCATGCATGCTAAGTCGCTCTACTCATGTCCAACTTTGTGCAACCACATGGGCTATAGGCCCCTGCCCTTCTGTCCATGGGGATTCTCCAGACAAAAATACAGGAGTGGGTTGCCATGCCTTCCTCCTGACTGCCTGAGCTGTGGTCAAAACAAATCCAGTAAGGATACCTGTCCTCGTTGGGCAGAAAGGGGGACAGAACCCTGGCCCTTTATTACTTTGGCAAGAATGATGCTTTAGGGGAGGATCATTTCTACAATGAGTTTCTTTCTTACCTGTTCAGGGAAATGGCTGATCCCTTTTGACCCTGCTCTTACTGAAATGGACACTTTCTACCTGGACAAGTACAAGGAGGTCAAGGTGCCCATGATGTACAGGTCAGGCAAGTTTGCCTCCACTTTTGATAAGAAGTTTCATTGCCATGTCCTCAAGCTGCCCTACCGAGGAAATGCCTCCATGCTGGTGGTCCTCGTGGAGAGGATAGGTGACCATCTCACCCTTGAAGACTACTTGACCACAGACCTGGTGGACACGTGGCTCAGGAACATGAAAACCAGGTACAGCTCTCCTGTCGCCCTGCTCCAGCTCAGCCTCTCCTTCCCCGTGGGCACTCCCAATTTCATTCTGTGCCTGTCCTGCTCCACGGTGGGCTCCCTGATGGCAGGGGCTGCATTTGTCCTGTTTTCCACTGTCAGCGTCTATCACAGCACGTGGCTCCTTACTCACTCGGCCAGTCCTTATCAAGGCTCTCCCACTTGTCAGGCATTGTGATGCGTGCACGATGCTAGCCCTCCTCGTGGAGCTCACATTCTACTCAGGTGCCGGTGGGCACCAGGGAAGGCCAGGCCAAGAAGGTAGACGTAAGCCAACACTTAAGATGAAGGAGGGCTGTCAGGGTGACCTGGGAGAGAGAAGAGTTACAGGCACAAGTGTGAAAGTTCTGGGTTAGGAGTGTGCTTGGTGGGTTCAAGGCACAATGAGGTGGCCAGTGAGGCTGTAGCAGTTTGGAGATGAGGTCGCAGGGGAACCAGTAGCTGTCACCCACGACTGTACATTACAGGCCCTGGGAAAGACTTGGGCTTTTTCCAAAAGAGATGGGAAGCCACTGGAGTCAAGCTGAGGAGCAACATGATCTGCGCTTGTTGAGAAAAGACACTGGGGCCATGTGGGAAGAGCAAGGGGACCAGTCACGTGGTCAGTGTAAGCACCCAGATCAGGATGCTCGGCAGGTAGTGGCAGTGGAGGTAAGGAGGAGCAGTGGGTCCTGGATCTGTGAACCTGGAAGTCACAGGATTGGCCCACGGACTAGAATGTGGGTGAGAGAAAAACGGGGGAGTCACAGATGAAGTTTTTGGCCTTAGCAACTGGAAAGATTTGCCACATACTGAAAAGGGAGACTGTGAGACGAACATGCTGAGGGGTATGTGCAAAAGTTCAGTTGGAAAGAGCTGGATCAGAAATACCTATTAGACAGCCCGGGTGGGGATATAAAAAAGGCAACAGCTGGGTATCAAAAGTTGGATCTGGTGTGTGCAGGGCGAGGTCCAGGCTGGGGAGTCAGCAGCACAAAAATGGAAACATGAGACCAAATGTGATGACCTGGGGAAGGGGCTGAGCACAGAGAGCAGGGGTGGGAGCACAGGGCAGGCTTGCAAAAGCTTGTGGAATAAATTAATATACCCATCAGGGTACGAGGAAGTCAGTACCAGTAAGGAGGCCAAGGCTATGCCTCCTGAATCTGTCACTCTAGAATCTGACACAGAGGGAAATCCAGCTAAAGGTCCCAGTGTTCATTTTATCTTCATTCCTCTTCTTCAAATCCTTAGAGCCTAGCAAAAGACTTCAACATAGTAAGCCCTCAACAAATGTTTAGGCGAATCAATTTATATATCAGTCTTCAAGACCTGTCATGTCTTCAGTTACATTCCAGTGTGAGCCCTGCCCAGCTCTACAAGAGAGGAAGAAAGAAGGGTTGAGGGGGCAAAAGGAAATGAATATTCACTGGGCCTCTACTCTATACCAGACATCGTTCTGGGTGCTTAACACATGTTATGTCATTGACTCCTCTGAAGAAAACTGTGAAATCCATATTGGTATCCAGATGAAGACACTGGGACTTCTTTAAGACTCACTTAGTACCAGTCAGTAGTTCACATCCTTTTATTTTTGAGCCACAGAACCCATCTTTCTAAACAAGGGTAAGAACTCCAATGTACATCTTTATAGGTGGCATAGAAAAGACCTGAATGGGCTTTTTGGCCAACCCAATATAGCTAGATAGATATGCAGAGAGAGAGAGACAGATAAATATCAGAGTTTCTCTGGCTGAAAATAAATAGGGGGTTGAAATTTTCCTTTGCTCTCCTCCCCCTGTCCATTCCCAGACTCCCAAGTTCCTCCTGGAATCCTGGGAGTCTGCAGAATAGGGACTGAAAACAGCCATCCTCCAGGAGTCTGCAGGATTCATGGCAGGAGGTATTTGGTTGGGTTGTTTTTAAGACAGGGGGAAATGGATACAAAGTATGGCATCTTTCCCTAAAGAGAATGTGAGTCATTGACCGGGAAATAAAACTGGTTTCCTGAAGCAGAAGTAATACATATTTGATAAGTCAGAACTCTCTTCTCTGAGTCAGACCATTACAAAAGAGCAGAATGAGCTACACTCAACTGAAGGAGACTTGTTACTAGGAATAATCTTGGAGGAAGGTGAAGTGATGTTTTTAGTGTTCAGAATCTAAGGTTTTTGTCTACGGTTCACCATTATATGTACTTGTACCACAGAAAAATGGAAGTTTTCTTTCCAAAGTTCAAGTTAGACCAGAAGTACAAGATGCACGAGCTGCTTAAACAGATGGGAGTCCAAAAAATCTTCTTACCCTGGGCTGACCTAAGTGATCTCATGGTTACTGAAAGAAATCTGAAAGTTTCCAAGGTAAGTCAGGCCCTTTCAGGGGAGTCCAAGGGAACAGGTATTTTTCCATCCCACTGAATGTCGATAAAAGGCCAAGTTGTAGTAGAAAAGTGAAAGTCACTCAGTCCTGTCCAGCTGTTTGCGACCCCATGGAATATACAGTCCATGGAATTCTCCAGGCCAGAATACTGGAGTGAGTAGCCTTTCCCTTCTCCAGGGGATGTTCCCAACCCAGGGATGGAACCCAGGTCTCCTGCACTGTAGGCGGATTCTTCACCAGCTGAGCCACAAGGGAAGCCTTGTAGTAGAAAACTAGATTAAAATTCCCAAAGACTTGAAACAGCACCCAAGCTGGATGTTTGAAGAACTGGAGCTACTTTATTAAAACATGTTTATGTAGCACTCCCTCTCTTCTTTATCAGTGCTTAAGGAGAAATTTACCCCAAAATGGAACTGGTTCACAGGTTCACTTAGAATTCCATGAAACTGCACCACCTTACGGTTTTATTCATTTATTTGGGTGGGTGGAGGGGCTGCACTCTGCAGCATGTGGGATCTTCGTTTCCTGACCATGAATTGAACCCATACTCCCTGCAGTGGAAGGGTCATCTTAACCACTTGACTGCCAGTGAAGTCCACTGCTTTGGAGAGGGAAGAAAACCCCAGAGGTTATCTGCCTAACTTCCTGCCTCTTGTGAAAACCCCCTCTGATATATCCCTACAAAACAATCTTCCAGTTTTGTTTTGTAATGTTTGCAGTGACAAGGAACTTATTTGAAAAGCAGCTCAATCCACAAATGGCAAAAACTGTTTTTGAGTTTTATTCATATATATATTTTGACCTGTAATTCCCCCGACTTACATTCTTTGTCCCTAGTTCTGCCTCTATAGCATCCAACACATGCATTTCTGCTATAAACACATGAAAGACTGAAGAAACGTGTTTTGGTTTTAGAGCTTGAATTCTAAATTATTGATATTTTCCCTTTGTTTACTCCAGGAAGGGAATTTTCACTCCAGGAACTTAAGAGAATGTCTAGGTATTGTTTTCATTATCTTCTTTTAGAATAATTATACAGGTCCATTACTCACATCACATGTGGTTCTTGGACAAAAGGGCCTCACGAACAGGACAGGTGGCCTATATCCAGGCCACCTGAGTTCAGAAAGACTTCAGGGACCCAGAGGCTTGCTCAGGGGACACCTTAGAGTGGTGCCAGGTTCTAGGAAACCGCTACAGAAGAATAACCACATTCCTGCCCCACCTCCCTCCCACCCTCTGCCTGCCAGAAAGAAGGTCAAAGTTCTCAGGGGTTCCAGACAGCTTGAAAACCTTCCAGGAGGAATATCAGCTCAGTTCAAAAATCAGTAACACAGAGACTTCCCTGATGGTCCACTGGTTTAGACTCCACACTCCCAATGCAGGGGGCCTGGGTTCAATCCCTGCTCAGGGAACTAGATTCCACATGCTGCAACTAAGGGTTTGCATGCCATAGCTAAGACCCGGTACAGCCAAATGAATAAATATTTTTAAAAATCAGTAGCACAAAGTGCATGCTCAGTATTTGTTGATTTGATCCACGTGTGTGTGAAATGGCCAGCCACAGAGTCCCCTGGTCCTTGGCCAGAATGAATTTCACAATCGGGTTCCTGGTACCTCCTGCGGCTGTTTGAGGTGCTTCTGCGGCAGTTGCTAGGGCAACCACAGACCATTCCTCTCTGCAGATGAGCTCTATACCAGTACATCCCGAGAGCACAGCCCCGTGGGTAAGGACCATAACAAAAGTGTTCAGGGAGTCAGTGAATCCCCTCATCTCCATGAGCACACAAATGGTCTTCCACATATTTCCTTTCCTAGGTTTTACAAAGAGCCACGATTGAGGTGGATGAAGAAGGTACAGAGGCAATGGCAGGAACCCTATTAGAAATCACTGCTTATTACATGCCTCCCATCGTCAAAGTGGACCGGCCGTTTCTCTTCATCATCTATGAAGAAACCTCCAGAACCGTGCTGTTTCTGGGCCGGGTGGTGGATCCGACCCTCCTGTGATCCACAGCACGCGTGAGTCCTTGGAGCCACAGCGATGCTGGATCTGAGGTGTCTGAATCCACACGGGACATTGGCACTGGTGTCCCCCTTGTTCCCAAGTGCTAATTCGAGCCATTCTTAGATCTGCATGTGAAATTCAAGCTTATTTTAAGGAGATGTTTGTATGAGCTGGCTGGTATTTTAAGCCTGTTTCTAAGAGCCTATGTTATTAACTGAAACCATCTTGGTATCTGGACTCGCAGAACTCTATTTCAAGATGAAGTCTTTGGGAAGGCAAGTACGAATTCTCCATGGGTCATGCGCTTCACTCCCTTTACTGCTCCCTGCTGCGAATGAGTGTTTTATTTTAACCTACTATAGAATAATTTCTTGGCAACTAAAATTAGAAAAAAATAGCTGTAGTCAGGCCTGACCACAGCATCTGCTGCCATGTGGCTTTGTCTACTCCATGAAGCCATTAACTGAGCTACAGATCTTCCAGTTCAACCTCTTAATTCTATTATACAAAGCCAAGAACCGGGAAAGTGGAGAAAGGGCCACAGTAAGGCTTTCATGGGGCTTCCCAGCTAGTGCTAGTGGTAAAGAACCCACCTGCCAATGCAAGAGTTACTAAGAGACTCGAGTTTGATCCCTGGGTTGGGAAGATCCCCTGAAGGAAGGCATGGCAACCCACTCCAGTATTCTTGCCTGGAGAATCCCCAGAGGAGCCTGGTGGGCCACAGTCCATAGGGTCACAAAGAGTCGAACACAACTCAGCGACTGAGCACACACGGATGCATGCAAGGCTTTCATGGGCCCCCGGCCCTTTCACCTTTGTGGATTCCTTCTTCCATTTTATACACACACACACACACACATGTGTATATACATATATATATACACACATATATGTGTGTATAATAAAAGTATTTTATGACTGTATTTGTATAAAGGTGAATATATTCTGGGTTATATCTGTCTTTATACTAATACAAAGCATGGGACTTAACTTAGAGCAAGAAATAAGACATCTTCATGGGTCCCTGAAGGCACTGTGGGCCTGATGTCCTATGCCTACAGCATCTAATGGAGAAATCATACAGGGCATCTCAGAGGAAGAAAAACCAGTGCATCAGTGGCAGAGTCAGGGCCCTGCCACTCCTGACTGCAGGCCCGGAGCCCATCCCACTCTTTCTTCTTTCTGTCTAAAGCATCTCATGGGGTGCAGTTCAACAGGCGGCGTGTGTTCACGTCTATTACCCATTGTGATTAAATAGAATGTAAGCATGGACTTTGTCCCAAGGGTCAAAGAAAGATAACAAAACAGCTTCTGAGCCCGTCTTGTCTTCTGTTATAGAGATAAGAAAATATTTTAGGAGTAAATTCAGAGACTCAGGAGTAAAGTTAACTATTTTTGGAATGTCAACTAGGTTGACTAACCACCTAACTGGATTTTTATCTGTTTGCTAGCCAATTTAAATATACTTAAATTTGCTGTATTAGTTATTCCTCTTATTACAACTGACAGATTTATGTGAATAGTACCTAATGTGAATAGATAATAATAATAAGCCACAGTCTAGAGACTGACTCTTTATCCTTCTAAAACCTGGATATCAGTTCACTCCTGTATGCCCTCCACACGCACTAACTGACACCGGTGACCCAGGCAACTCTAGAGCCTAGAAAGAAACAAAAATAGAGGACTGACTTCAGTCGACATCTTTAAGCGACTTGTTACTATTCAATTAATGAGGTTCATTTGTAGAAAAATAGCAGAAAGAGAAATAAAAGAGGGCTCAGTCAAATTATTCGTGTTTTTTAGAAATGAAATCTAGAGAAGAAAGCCACAACACCCTCTGAAATAAACCGTGTTTAGAGAACACAATACCCTCTGAGATAAATATGGCCAAACCCGGTGATAAAAAGGTTCATTATTATCAAAGGATTCATAGAACATATACTCAAACTCTTGCCTTCTCTTCATATATTTGCACAAAACGATGATGACACGGGGCAATGATATCTAACGCATTACTCTTTAAGGCAGAAAATGGCCCTATTCTCTATAAAGAAATTAGTATTTCCTCACATATGCTTAAGAAGCTCCAAGGATACTAGATTTTCTAAATATGTATGCATGGTGAAAAAATGCAGATCAAGGAAAAATGTAACTGATCTTACAAAAAAAATCAGTGTCAACCGAAGGGGAAAATTCTGAATATTCTAACAACACTTCACTATATTTAAGGGTCAGATTTTAAAAACTGTTCCTACACAGACACATACACACTCATACTCACTTCCTAACACACATGCCACAGCTGAGATCAGATTATTGAATTAACTGAATTCATTTTATCTTCATGGTATAAACCTAGTCAAGCTGAAGAGACTGTTCTATTTCAATTCAAATTATTTCACATATGCCGCTGACTGTAGGTAAAATGGACCCACTCTTCCAGAATAAGGCATCTTTATAAAGCCCAGGAAGTCAAGTAACAGAAATGATTTTTAACCGTGATGAGGTTATGGGAACAAAGCTCTATATGCTCTTCTCTATTAAGTAAAATCTTTTTAGCTCTATTTCTGCCAGTAAGATTGATTCTACAGGTCTGTTTTTTTGCTTATAATGCTGATTAGTGACATTCTAGACCTATCCTTAAAACTGCAAGTTTCCATAATTAACAGAGATGTCTCTATTTCTCTGCAGCTACAGTTAGAGATGTGTCTTTGTCACACAACTGGTTTAAAGGAACTATTTAATAAGGTGTTAGACTGAGAACTTTTTACAAGAGTATCAATCATTTTTTCCAGTGGAAACTGAGGTACATATGGATATTCATAAATGTCACCAACTGGTTTTTTGCTCTATATATCTGTCCTTGGAAGTATATTTTTAACAAATATTTCAACAATTTTAGAAATTATCATGTTCTCTTGGAAAAAAAGAAAACCTCTAAACATAACTTTGATTGACTGTCTTAATTGATAATTTAGTGCCTAAGATAAGACTGCAGCTGACTTCTGTAAATTTCTGAGCAAAATAAGCCTTAGTGACTTCTCTGTCAAATCACTTTCTTCTTCTCCTGCATGCATGCTGAAGAAAAGGTCTAAACTCTGCCAAACTTATTGAACAAATAAACTAAAATTCTGCATTTTATTTAAAGTAACAGAGTCAATGCTATGAACCAAAGTGCTAGAAAAACTGATGCTGCTTTGACATCCATTATGTACCCCCGATGCTCTCTCCTAGATCATAATGTACTCGGTTCCACATTAGTGATGTTAGTAGGAGACATCACTAACATGGTTAAGTGAAATCCACAAAGAATGTATGAACTAACCAGTATTATCAAGCTTCTCATACCTAATCAATGTTTAACTACTGACAAAATGAATGGTTGAACAATTCCATTTACCTGATGGTCCTTCAATGAAAGATATTAAGCATCACTAAAAATAGCCAAAAAAGAGGCGATAGGTAAGGAAAGGGGGAAAACAAACACCATGAAAGCCTCATACTGAGTAGCTGCCCCTGGGTGATTTTAGTTGATGTCTGTGCCCTTTTCTTGTTCATTACTTAAAAATAAACTGTCTTTAATTACAGAATAAAAACTTCAGAAAATATTTAAAACTGTTTTCACAAACACAGGTATCTCATTAACCTATGTTTTATTTTGAGTAAATTCATTATTCATTATTTCACATTATAAAAAGTAACCACACACGCATATGCATTCACAAATTAGATCTTTATCATACATCAATATATTTTTTTAAAAAAACAAATATTTTCAATATCAATATAATTATATGCTGATTGCATTTTGAAATAGAGAAGCTGACAATAGCTTCATACAGTATATCTCAAGAACTGACATTTTTAAAATCAAGAACTGTATAGGTTCCACAGGCAAATTTTGATGGAAATAATAGCATTAGTACAAATAAATGCTGTTGACATAGCTTAAGCATGATAGCTTGGAATAACAGCTGATTCAAACTAGATTCATCATTTCTAATTCAGTAAGGACAAATACAATCTAAAATGTAAACAAAGTATTTATAAAATAAATTCTTCTAGGTAACAAAGGAAATCATCAATCTATTATTTTTAAGGTAGTTGTAGCTAAAAGTTATCAGAAATCTTTGTAGAATTTTCATTGCCAAATTTTAATTTCGGAATGTCCAGGTACAACATCTTGTCACCACAATCGCAGGACTGATATAATTTAGGACAGCTGTTTGTACCCTGTTTCAGTGTGACTTTTCTATTGGGCTTGGAGATTCGTGAGAAAATGCAGTGACTTTTTTACTCCCACGTCCCCGTCCAAGTGATTATCTAGGCGGGGTGATTTCAGTTGATTTGGGCCTTTCGTACAATTTTTAAATGCTAAACTCTAGCACAGTTAAATAGATGGTTTCCTGCACAAATAAATGCAGACTTATCTCTTTTGTAGCAGTAGTTAAAGCACATACCTAATGGTTTTTTTTTCCTTACACTTCACTATAACATTGGAATTCTGTAACCACATTATTGTTCAAGAAATATATATTATACCTCCTAGGGAATATAATTTCAAATATGGAACGTTTAACAACATCAGCTGCCATTATGTATCTCTCTTTTCCAGTCATCAGCCATTGCTTTAGCTTTTGTTCATCAATCACATTATCTCCAGTTGTCTTTGTTTTGCCTCCTTCTTCAAGGAGATGGCCTAAGGATTGGATTTTCTGGATTTTCTTTGTCAGAAAGGAAGAAAGAAAGAAAGAAGAGAAGGAAGAAAGGGGGTAGGGAGGAGAAGAAAAGAAGAGAAAAGAAAACAAAACATTAAAAAGTTTATCCATATAATACTTACAAAGAAACAGATATAATCTACTTTGAAAAAACCTAATATATGAGAACTGTGATTAAGTAGACAAGTGAATGACACATTAAAGTTTACTTGGAATAACCTTTAATTACTCAAATCTTATATGCATCTAACATAGCATTCAATTCAATTCATACTTTTCCTGTTTTTCATTTCTATAACCATAGCGGAAATTAACACAACCTAAAATTATCAATCATCTGGCCTTGTAAAACGTAACATACAATGTATTCCTAAACTTCCTTTAAGACACTGATGTTTTTAAATGGCAGATGTATCATCTTTATGACAATGGAAAGTTGGAGAATGTACTGCATAGAATTTTTTTAAGCAGCAAAACAGAGATAATTAATACTTTCTGAAATCACTTCACAGGCTTATTTTAAGCAAAAAGGATAGATTTTCATTTGGATATGCCATAGTCCTGAATGGTGGATAAGAGTCCACAGAAACATGACTAATATCTACAGATACCGATCACCTATTGCAGTTATGTGGCAGTATGCATTCATGAGAAAGTCTAAATTAGAACCACATAACATGGAGAGAGCTGTGGACTTGGAGATTCAGTTACACATTAACCAAGCAGCTGTGATACCAATACACCTCTTACTTCCGAATATTCAGAAAAAATACAAACTTCACGTGACTGTTTAGCAGTGTTTGTTTCTAGATTCATTTTTTTAAACAATTATATATGCAACTGATTATATAATTCTATATTATAAATATTGAGCAAATAAAATTTAGTCCATAAAAAGGAAAAGCATGCTCAACAATAAAAGAACACATAAAGAAGTAATCTGAAATATTGATCAGTTGCTCAGCTGTGTCCGACTCTTTGCGGCTGCATGGACTGTAGCCCGCCAGATGCCTCTGTCTGTGAGAATTTTGAGGCAGAATACTGGAGTGGGTTGCTACTTCCTCCTCCAGGGGATCTTCCCGACCTAGGGATCGAATTTACCTGCCACTTGTGTCTTCTGCATTGGTAGGTAGATTCTTTACCACTGGTGCCAATAATGGAGAGCTGGTATAAGTAGATTAGATTGCAATGGTCTTTACTTTTAACAATAAATGACTATCGCATTTAGAAAGATGAGAAGAGAATGAATTTCATTCTGATATTATTAAATGTGTTCTTCAATAGAAGAATTCCAGAGCAGTCTTTTGAGAAGAAGAGGGTCAAAAGTGATCAAGAGGAAGGATTTCAGGATGTCAAAATGTTAGGTGCCTCAGAGGATGAACTGAGTCTGTCCTGTGCCCCTTCACAGAGGGGCACAGCGAGGACCAGAGTGCTGACATGAACTGCATGTCCAGCTCTGTGGTCTCCATAGATCATTACCCTGTCCTGCCTCTATCTCAAGACTTTAAATGGAGCTTCCACAGTACATTCATTAGAGCAATAATTGTATGGCTAAGAGATTCTCTGTAGTAACACTACTAACCTGTACCATCAATATTATTTTTTCTATTTACTATCAATTTTTTTCTATTATGTAGTCTTCCCTTGAGCTCTATTCAATAAATATGCTAAGTTTTAAATGAATTTGGAATACATCTGTATTTGTATATACCGATGGCCAATTAGAAATTTAGAACAAATTATAATACAGTTCAGTTCCTAAATGAGACTCCAGTATGGAGTTTCTGATGTGCAAAAAGATGCACGATGGAAACTGTATTAGAAAATATTCATCAAAATATTCATGAATTACCCTGATAGCTCAGTTGGTAAAGAATCCGCCTGCAATGCAGACAGGAGACCCCAGTTGGATTCCTGGGTTGGGAAGATCCCCTGGAGAAGGGAAAGGCTACCCACTCCAGTATTCTGGCCTGGAGAATTCCATGAACTGTATAGTCCATGGGGTTGCAAAGAGTTGGATGTGACTGAGCGACTTTCATTTTCACTTCATTCATGAATTAAGTGAACTATGTTTAAAAGAAAATCTGAATCCTGTTTAAATTCTCTTCTAATCAGAAGAGTCAGGGGTCCCATACGGAAGAGGAAACCTGTAACTGTAGTTTGGGCATCTTGGATGAATTGCTTCTATGTGGATATGACCTCTACTTATGTTGATTTTTTTTCCCCACTACCCTCTTACATGTCTAACCTAAGAGAAACAAAGGTTTCATCAAATAAGATACAACTGGTGCATAAAAAGGAACCACGAAGGGGTTCCTTCTAACTTTAAGGAACAAATGTCAGTAGAAATCTCTATCTTATTGGACCCACAACTCTAGATTATATAGTGCAGTAGTATTTCTTAACTGGCGGCATTACACCCATCCTTCTGAGCACTGGGTGATTAAATACCATGACCTTAAGCTAGTCGTTTGTTTTTGTTGTTGTTTTAGTCTCGTAAGTCATATCTGACTCTTTGCAACCCCATAGACTGCAGCCAGCCAGACCCTCAGTCCATCGGATTTTCCAGGCAAGAATACTGGAGTGGGTTGCCATTTCCTTCTCCAGGAGAATCTTCCTGACGCAGGAATCGAACCCACATCTCCTGCACTGCAGGCAGATCTTTACTGCTGAGCCACCATGGAAGCCCAAGCTAGTTGTTTAAAGGAATGCAAATATTTTGCAGAAAAATACATAGATCTCAGCTATTAATGGGAGCCATTTAAAGTTTCTCATCAATTCCCTAAGGTTACAACGTCTTTGCCATATATAAATTATCTTCTACAAAATATGTAACATAACCAGAGGCATGTGATAAGAACCGTTTTAACTGATAGCATTTTCCCATTACAGACACTTCCTATTCTTTGGAAACTATTTAAGTGGGAAGGAAAGCACACTAAGAAAAAGAACAGAATCAAACACTTGGCAGTCCACCACTGGATTACTTACAAGGTAGCCTTCCGTGGTTGTGTATCTTTACTTCCACTGCTCTTGGGATCAACTGAGTTACCTGTCCCTCGGGAGGTGCTGGGCAGGGAAGTATTAGAAGAAAAGGAACTGGGAGCGCTATTGGTGTTACGCATCCGGAATGAGTCATCTGAAAGAACACACGTACAGTCAGCCAGATGGAGTCCACTAGACAGATGTGAACCTTCAAGAAGGTTCATGAGAGCTGACTTTTCCCCTTCTTTTAAAGCCAACTTTACTAAGGTATAAATTATATACAATAGACTGCACAAATTTAAGGTCCTGAAATTTGTATATACTATGAGGCCATCACCACAATCAAGAATGAACACAACCATCACATTTGCTCCTGCCTCATCATCCCTCCGCTCCCTCTCCAATGCCAGGCAACCACGAACCTGCCTGCTGCTGCTCACTACAGATTAGTCTGCATTTCATGAAATTTCATTTCAGTATACACTCTTTTTTTGTCTGACTTCTTTCATTCAGCACAATTATGTTGCAATTCATCCTCATTTTATATGTCAATACTTTATCCTTTTTATTGCTGACCAGTATTCCTATTGGGAAATGGCATCACACTCCAGTATTTTTGCCTGGAGAATCCCATGGACAGAGGAGCCTGGTGGGTTACAGTCGTTGGGTTGCAGAGTACGACATGACTGAGCGACTGAGAACATTCCTATTGCACGGACATGCCAAAATTTGTCTATCCAGTCTCCTATTGACAGACATCATGATTTCCACCCCCATTATAATCTAATACAAACAAAGCTGCTGTGAATGACAGTGTGCAAGTTTGTATGTGGACATGTGTTTTCTCTTTCGTTAAGTCTTGAATGGAACTGCTGAATAATGTAGTCAGTGTATATTTAATTTCCTAAGAAACTGCCAAATTGCCGTCTGAAGTGATTATACCACTTTGCGTTTCCAGCAGCAATATATGAGAGTCCTGGAGGGTTACTCCACATTCTCACACACTTGATATTGTGAGCATTTTTAAACACTAGTGGATGTGATGTGGTATCTCCTTGTGTGTGTGTGATTTTTTTCTCATTGCATCAACTTTCATTTCTCTAATGTTACTGATCTTAAGCATCTTTTTATTTACTTGTATATCTTCTCTTGTGAAATGCCTGTTCAAATCTTTTTCCCATTTTAAAATCAGTTGCCTGATTTGTTTTAAAGATTGTTGTATATTCTAAAAACTAAAAATAGAGCTACCATATGATCTTGCAATCCACTCCTGGGCATATACCCGGAGAAAACCATAATATGAAAAGATAAATGCACCCCAGCATTCATTGCAACACTATTTGTAATAGCCAAGGCATTAGAAGCAAACTAAATGTCCATCAACAAATGAATGGATTAAGATGATTTGGTGGAATATGGAATATTACTCAACCATAAAAATAAAGTAATGCCATTAGCAGCATTTGAATGGACCTATGATAGTAAGTTGTCATACTATATGAAGTAAGCCAGGGAACAATAAATATATCACTTGTATGTGGAATCTAAAAAAAGAAAAAAGGTATAAATGAACTTATTTGCAAAACAGAAAGAGACTCACAGACATATAAAACATAAAGAGGATGGCAGGAGGGATAAATTAGGAGGTTGGGAATAGCTTACACACACTGCTATATATAAAACAGATAGCCAACAAGGATCTATTGAATGGCACAAGGCATGTGTACTCAGTCATGTCTGACTCTCTGTGACCCCATGGACTGTAGCCAGTCAGGCTCCTCTGTCCATGGAATTTTCCAGGCGAGAATACTGGAGTGGGTTGCCATTTCCTTCTCCAGGGAATCTTCTTGACCCAGGGATTGAACCTCCATCTCTTGAGCCTCCTGCATTGGCAGGCAGATTCTTTACCAGCTGAGCCACCGGAGAAGCCAGCACAAGGAACTATACTCAATATTTTCTAATAATCTATAAGGGAAGAGAATCTGAAGAATATATATATAACTGAATCACTGTGCTTGTACACCTGAAACTAACACTATTGTAAATCAACTATACTTCAACTTGAAAAAAAAAAACAACTTGTATATTCTAGATACAAGTCCTTTGTCAGGTATATGTAACACGAATATTTTCTCCTAATCTGTGTCCTGCCTTTTATTTTTTTAACACTCTATTTCAAAGTGTCAAACTTTTAAATTTTAATGAAGTACAGTAAGTTAATATTTTATGGGTCTGGAGAAATTTTTGTCAATTCTAAAAATCACAAAGACTTACTTCTATATTTTCTTCAGAAATGTCACATTTTTAACTTCTGTGTTTAAGTTTACAATACATTTTGAGTTAATTTTGTGTATAGTGTGAGATAAGAATTGAGGTTCAGTTTTTTTGGGTTTATTATGGATATTCAATTGTTTTAGCATCAAAAAATTTTAGTAAAAAAAATCTTAAAACTCAGCCAACTATGTTTGTCAGTGTAGGTCATACAGTCTTGAGTACTGAAGCTTTAGGAGTAAATGACATCAGGTAATTTTTTTTTTCAAAATACTCAGTTCTGTGTATTTAAATACACAGTAACTTTCAAAAATATTTTTATCAAGATTGCATTGAATCTCTGGCTCAATTTAAAAACAATTGACATCATAACAATATTAAGTTTTCCAATCCATGAACAAGGTATGACTTCCATTTACTTATGTCTAATTTCTTCCAGCAATGTTAGTATCTAGCAAACATTTTGCTAAATTTGATCCCTGAGCATTTAATATTTTTGAGGTTATTTAAAATGTTATCTTCAATATACAATGGATTAAAGACAATCTCTTTAACAAGTGGTGCTGGGAAATCTGGTCAACCACTTGTAAAAGAATGAAACTAGAACACTTTCTAACACCATATACAAAAATAAACTCAAAATGGATTAAAGATCTCAATGTAAGACCAGAAACTATAAAACTCCTAGAGGAGAACATAGGCAAAACACTCTCTGACATACATCACAGCAGGATCCTCTATGACCCACCTCCCAGAATATTGGAAATAAAAGCAAAAATAAACAAATGGGACCTAATTAAACTTAAAAGCTTCTGCACATCAAAGGAAACTATTAGCAAGGTGAAAAGACAGCCTTCAGAATGGGAGAAAATAATAGCAAATGAAGCAACCGACAAACAACTAATCTCAAAAATATACAAGCAACTCCTACAGCTCAACTCTAGGAAAATAAATGACCCAATCAAAAAATGGGCCAAAGATCTAAATAGACATTTCTCCAAAGAAGACATACAGATGGCTAACAAACACATGAAAAGATGCTCAACATCACTCATTATCAGAGAAATGCAAATCAAAACCACTATGAGATACCATTTCACACCAGTCAGAATGGCTGCGATCCAAAAGTCTACAAATAATAAATGCTGGAGAGGGTGTGGAGAAAAGGGAACCCTCTTACACTGTTGGTGGGAATGCAAACTAGTACAGCCACTATGGAGAACAGTGTGGAGATTCCTTAAAAAACTGGAAATAGAACTGCCTTATGATCCAGCAATCCCACTGCTGGGCATACACACTGAGGAAACCAGAAGGGAAAGAGACACGTGTACCCCAATGTTCATCGCAGCACTGTTTATAATAGCCAGGACATGGAAACAACCTAGATGTCCATCAGCAGATGAATGGATAAGAAAGCTGTGGTACATATACACAATGGAGTATTACTCAGCCATTAAAAAGAATACATTTGAATCAGTTCTAATGAGGTGGATGAAACTGGAGCCTATTATACAGAGTGAAGTAAGCCAGAAGGACAAACACCAATACAGTATACTAACGCATATATATGGAATTTAGAAAGATGGTAACGATAACCCTGTATACGAGACAGCAAAAGAGACACTGATGTATAGAACAGGCTTATGGACTCTGTGGGAGAGGGAGAGGGTGGGAAGATTTGGGAGAATGGCATTGAAACATGTGAAATGTCATGTATGAAACGAGATGCCAGTCCAGGTTCAATGCACAATGCTGGATGCTTGGGGCTGGTGCACTGGGACGACCCAGAGAGATGGTATGGGGAGGGAGGAGGGTGGAGGGTTCAGGATGGGGAACACATGTATAATTTTTTTTTAATTAAAATTGAATAAAAAAAAATAAAATGTTATCTTCACACACATAACTTTTTAAAGTATTAGGTTTATAGAAAAATTGAGACGGGTATGAAGAATTCCCACCTACCCCCACAGTTCAGTCAGTTCAGTCACTCAGTCATGTCCAACTCTTTGTACCCCCATGGACTGCAGTATGCCAGGCTTCCCTGTCTATCACCAACTCCTGGAGCTTTCTCAGACTCATGTCCATCAAGTCAATGATGTCATCCAACCATCTCGTCCTCTGTTGTCCCCTTCTCCTCCCACCTTCAAATCTTTCCCAAAATCAGGGTCCTTTTTATTAATACCTTACATTTATATACTATACTTGGTACAATCAATGAACCAATGGTAACATGGTATTATTAACAAAAATCCACAGTGTGTTCAGATTTCCTCAGTATCACCCAATGTCTGTTTGTATCTAAGGATACCATTCAGGACACCACAATACACTTACTTGTCAGGTCTCCTTTGCTGGGACAGCTTCTTAGCCTTCCCTTGTTTTTGATGACCTTAACAGTTGTGAGGGGTACTGGTCAAATATTTTGTAGGCTGTGCCTCTACTGGAATCTGTCTGATGCTTTTCTCACAATTAGACTAAGGTTATAGGTTTGAGGTAGGATGACAAGAGTTAAAGTAGTATTTTCATCACATCATATCAAGAGTGCACACTGACAAATCTTTTTTTCTGTTTTCTGTTTTTTTTTATTTTATACTTCATGACAGATCACTAGATACGGGATTTTTTGAGGAAATATTTTTAAAAACTAGGATTCCTGATGAACTTGACCAAATTGCTCCCAAAAACTTCCACCGATTTTCATATCCACCTGCAATGGATACATTGCAACTTGTTTCCATGAATCCTTACTAGAATTTCCTTTACATTTCCTCCAGCCTGTGGTGCCTACAGAGCTTTGGAATGCTATAATTGATGACTGATGGGTACATGTTAAGTAAATAGTATTAATTTGAGTTTCCACACTGTGTCTTTGACCTTTCCATTTTTTATTTAACACTACTCCCCCAACCCCACACACACCCTCTCCACACTCCAGCCTGACAGGCTGCTGTTGGTCTCTAAAGACACAATAGTCAGCTTTTACTTCTAACAGGTTCTCTGAATGGGATGGTATTCCATACCCATCTCTGCCTGTCAAAATTCTAGAGCACCTTAAGGTTCATCTCAAATGACAATCATCCTCAAGCCCATCTTCGCTCCCAAAGTAAATACAATCTCTATGTAAACACCTAATATATTTGTTTAGAGATATTTTGCTCCCATTTTCTCATTATAGAGCAGATATGTAATTGTATAGTGATATTTTCCTCAGTCTGAAAGTCAATAAGTAACAAATAATAAGCACATTTTTCTAACCAAGAAACCTAGGAAATACTTCATTTAATTTATTTCATCTCCCCAAAATAATACTGAAACTTTAAGACAATATTTTTCAAATATTTTAATAAATGATTTACCCTTATGAGAGATATGCTTTTTAGGCCATGGATGTTAAACTTTAGAATCTGCAGACCATACACAGACCTACCTCAATTTATTGCTCTTCATTTTTCAAAACAGATAATGCATTTTTTCTTGTTTTTTTGTTTTTTTTTTACAAATTGAAAGGTTTGTGACAACACTGCATCCAGAAAGTCTACCAGAACCATTTTTCCAATAGTATTTGCTCACTTCTTGTCTTTGTGTCATATTTGGATAATTCTTGCAATATTTCCAACTGTTTCCTTGTTATTATATTTACGGTGGTGTCTGTGATCAGTAATGTTTGATGTTACTACTGAAACTGTCTTAGGGCACCATGAACCACATCCATATAAGATGGCATACCTAATTGATGAATGTTGTATGTGTTCTAACTGCTTTACTTTCCGGCCACTCCCTGATTGCTATCCCTCTACAGGCCTCCTTTTTCCCTGAAATACAACAAGATTGTGTTGAATAAAAGCCACACCTACTTGTTATGTATTGTCTGTGGCTGCTTTTACTCTGCTATACTACAGTTGAGTAATTGTCACAGAAACCAGTTTGGCCAAGAGAATCCAAAATATTTACCATGTGGTCCTTTACAGAGAAGTTTGCTTATCCCTGGTATAAACTTTCAAGTATGTAATACTATAACTGTTTAGCTGCATATGATCCACAGTGAAGCCTTAGTGTTTTTAACTTCCTTAAAAATTAAAACTTTTAGTCTATGCCTGAGCAGGTCTTCAGACTGCAGTAAAACCTATCCTATCATTTTGTACTTTTCCTCTTTTAAAAGTATTGAACTCTGACTCTTGACACAGTGAAAACAAAATAGTATTGTCAAGCATTTTAATTGCTAGGGGAAAGTTTCTTTGCTATTTGATACAGACATAAATTTGGGGACACTGTATCTAGAAATAAAGAAATGAGTCATTTAAAGAAAACTGTATTTTATTAAATTTAATAATTATTTGAAGAGCTCAGATTTCTACTTACCAGTTAGTGAAATCATAGAAGTCTTTGATAAACCTGAGACAGAAGGTGTATATGCTGCTGTAGAACTTTTACTAGAAAAGAACATGATTTAGTTAAAAATACAAGAAAATGTATCTTTCAGCCTCAGCCACTGATCAGAAAATACCACTTGGTCTTTCCTAACTTTTCCTTAATGCTTTCCTCTACTTGTTATGAAACATGCTTACTACTTTTCTCATTTATTTTTTACATTCCACACCTCACAACAATTACTTTAAGTTAAAAGCATTTCCTTAAACTTCTGCTACATCAGAATAACAGTTTTTCTTTTGATACGCAGCCAAAACAGGTAATAGAGATAAAATTTTCCTAGGAATAATACATCTTTAGTTCTATTCTCTTTTGCCCATCTTGAGATCACCCTATTGGCTAGGAACTGTAAATAATTCTACCAATAATGTCCAAAAGCATAGCTGAAACACATCCAGATTAAGCTTTTTTTTTTTTCAATTTTTTAATAAAAATGTTTAAAAAAACAAAAGAAAAAACATTTTTTCCATAACATAGTCTTTTTCTTGATAAAGAGTTTTGAAGACATTTACGGTTCCTTAAAATTACTTTGCTTGCTGACTGATTTGCACCTGTTACATATTTACTATATGTATACTATATATAAGAGTCATGGTCATTTAATTTATACTGATTCTCCCCTAATCTTAACTGTTTATAATTTTGTCTACTGGGCCAAAAGGGAGACTAGATGTACAACCACAGTCAGGAGAACTCTGTTGTGACCATTTTACCACAGAAAGAGGCCAGCGGTTTCTTCATGGACAGAAACAACATGAACAGCAAATGGCTATCACATCTATTCAGTGAATGGGGCATGTCCACACCCATTTAGAAGCTGTGTGGCACGTGTGATAGAGCACCACTCTCCTCATAAAACGATATACAGATTCCATGATGTGTTACACAGGATCGGGGAAGCAGTCTTCCTAGAATTCCAGGATAACTGTTCTTATGCAAATTGGTAAGACTATTATTTTCCTTAACATCAAATTTTTATAGATGGTAACTTATTGTTCACCTATGAAAAACCTCAAAATTAATTCCAATTTTATATAATAATGTAAACATCTCACATAAAGATGTGTTAAAATAAAAATTAAGTCAGAATGTGAAGAGCTGACAGATCATACCTAGTAGTACATTTGTCTAAGTTGCCATATTTTGCATGAAAAGCTTGATTATTAAAAGACTGGCTTCGAATCAATTTAGATTTCTTGATTTCTTTACCTAGAGCAACAAGCAGAAGGCAAATGCAATTATTTAGTTCATCAGTTCATCCTCAGCTGCCCCAACCCCATTCCCTCTCCAGCTCCCACCACTGTGAGTACCACACTGAGCGGGTGGCTTCCCTGCCTTGGTTTGACCTGACTGGAGTATTTCTTACTTTACTGCCCATTAAGAAGCACCAAACAAAGTAAAAGAAAACTAGAGCTTTTCAAACAATATCTCATATCTCATAGAGTGACTTCCTTGTAATTATCATTTATAAAAGGAAAAAAGCAGACACAAAAACCAGTTTCTTACTTGTGGATGGGGTGGCAGAGGAGGATCCAGGAACAGAAATGGGGATGTTCTTGGGCAGACTTGTTGGTGTCTTAGAGTCTCTACCTAAAACAAACTCTGTTTTAAGTGTTACAAATTCCTCTGATTAATCTCCATACACACAAGACAACACAGAGACTATGAACCACTTTCTCTCACTAAGCAGCACTATTTCCCAAATCTTATTCTTTATATATTTAAATATTTCATTCTTAGTTACTCAGTGATCAATTTCACAATCTTATTGCTATTATCAAACTTCAAACTTTCCTTTGAAGGATCTGAACCTCTGTACTGATCCTCACCATTTATTTATTGGTGAGGATCTGTATCAGTTAGCATCCATTTATGAGAACAACTTTTGATAAACCTAAGAAAGTGATTTTCCACATAAAATTAAAACCTTAGCATAGGGAGGTTCAAGAGGGAGAGGACATATGTATACCTATAGCTGATTCATGTTGATATTTGGCAGAAACCAACAAAATTCTGTAAAGCAATTATCCTTCAATTAAAAAATAAACAAACAAGTACATATTTTAAAAATTTAAAAAAAAAACAACTCAGCATGGCCTTTCAGAATGCTGGGATATAACGTCAATTATGTACCTTGGTGGTGAGGATGTGGCAAAAGTACTTACGTTTCTTTTCAAAGGTTTTATCACTCATGGGCCTTCCATCATTTTGTTGCTTCTCTTTTTCTAATTGCTCCTATTAATAAAACAGCACCTTAGTATTAAAGGTAAGCATAAGTAGGTTTACTTTTTTAAGGTTTCTAAAATAACACTTATTTATTAAAAGTTAACATGTGCATAATAGGCAACCAAAAAAACACAAGAAGCAAAAAGCAAAGTCATTCACAGTCACAAGCAGTTTACCGTTCGACGTGTCCTCCCAGGTCTCATTTGTGTATTTTCATAACTAAGCATCCATTTTTATGTAATTAAGATCATACAGTTATGCATCATGTTGTTTCACACATCATGATTATTCACCATTTCAAAGTCCCAAAGCTATGAATATTTTAATAACCAAGAATACACTACACCAACCAACTCAATCTAGAAGGAAAAAAATGCAATCTTGCCTTTCTTGATGACAAAAATTTCAGAGAAGACAAAAGTGGCAACAGAACTCTAGATAAAGATACTGGCAGAGCTATGATTAAAATACTACATTCCCTTATGTCCAATTAAAAGTGAGACATAAAGCAACAGAGTACACAAAGTATAATGCTTCTAGGAGGATTCATTATCCGATCTAAACTATTAAAGTATAGCAAGGAGGTATGCTTCCGTTGAATTAATTATTTAACAAGCATAAGTAGATTTAGAAAACTATTCTAATTAGAAATTACTCTAAGCTTTAGAGATATAAAAATACAGTTCACAAAAATACCTAACAGAAGTAATTTTTTTTCAAAATTGGTATCTAAAGAAGTCACAGTTCTTTCAGATTTTTTTTACATCTACGGAATTGTGCCCATGGAGGGCTGTCAAGATAAAACAATGAATTTGGTATCACTGTTGCAATGAGCCTTTCAGATGGTAGAGAATCTGCCTGCAATGCAGGAGACCCAGGTTTCATCCCTGGGTCGGGAAGACCCCCTGGAGAAGGGAACAGCAAACCACTCCAGTACTCTTGCCTAGAGAATTCCATGGACAGAGGCGCCTGGGATTTATAGTCCATGGGGTCATAAAGAGTTGGACACGACTGTGTCACAAACACTTTCACTTCACTTTCATTCACTAATTCTCATCAGCAAAATATTGGTACTATTGGCCCTTTCCATTTCTAACTGATAAGTGAAAAAACAACACCCTTCTTTTAAAAGCCTGAGAGAAAAAAAAATTTTGTAGATATTATTTAAATTTTGATTGAAGTATAATACACATAGAGAAAGTACACAAACTGTAAGTATACAGCTCAGTAAATTTTCCCAAAATGAACACACCCATATAATCAGCTCCCAGACCAAGAAACAAAATGTTACGAAGCTCAAAGTCTTCTTTATCCCAACAGAATAACCAAGATAACTCATATCAGTTCTGAACAAACATGACATGACCAACATGTACAGAACACTACAGTCAACAATGGAGAGTACACATTCTTTTCAAGAACAAGTGTAAAATGAAAAGAGAAAACAGACAAAAAATTCCACATAGACTTGGACTGCATAAAAAACTATTAAATAAAAATTATAAAACTGAAAATAAAACATGCAAAGCTGAAAAATATTGCTAAGTGAGCTTAAGAAGTAGTGCCATTTGTTTTATCTTTTCCTCTACTATGTAATCATATTAATCACAATTATCTTGAAGTCCTCGTTGGGTAACTCTAATAGTAGGATCATCTGTGAATCTTTTTCTAGTCTCTGATTTTTGTCTTGGGTTTAGGTTATTAAGTCCTAAAGTTATAAGTTATATAAGTTATTAATAACCAAGTTATATAACTTATTAATAACTTATATAACTTATAATAAATTACAAGTCCTAAAATTTTTAGAGCCTGTTTACTCTTTGCAACGTCTACCACTGACTATACTGAGCTCTAATCTTTGTTTTAGACTGCTGAATAACACAATTGCTTTTCAGAGGATTTCCACTTAAGTTTTTAATCTCACAGCACAATTTTTTGTAGAGAAATAGACAATATAATAAAATAAATGGGAATATTATAACTGAAAAACACAGTACTGGAAACTTTAAAACCACTGGATGGTCTCAATAGCCAAATGGAGAAGGCAGGAAAAGAATTGGTGACATTGAAGATGGATCAACAGAGATTATTCACTCTGAGAAGCAGAGTTTAAGGAGGAAAAAAGAGAAAGAATAAAGCCTTACAGACCTGTGGGATGATATCAAAAGATCTAACACGTGTATAATTATTGACCCAGAAATATAAGAGTGAGCAACAGGGGACAGAAGATATATTTAAACAACGGGTCAAACCTTCCCAAATTGGGGAAATGATACATGTTTACAGATTCATGAAGCTCAACAAATCCAAAACAGGATAAATATGAAGCAAATCATGCCTAAAAATATCAAAATCAAACTGCTAAAAAACAAAAAAATACCTTGGAAGTAGTCAGAGACAAACAACATTATACAAAGAACAATAATTCAAATGAGAGCAGATATTTTATCAGATACTAGAGAGACCAGAACAAAGACAGAAATAACTCTTTTAAGTACAGTATGAAAAAAGGCTTGCAAACTTAGTATTCAATAAAAATATCCCTCAAAGAGGAAGGCAAAAATAAGATAAATTTTGATAAAATTTATCAAAAATTTTAGATAAAGGAAAACTAAAATAATCTGTCTAAAAATACTTGCACTCCATTCTTCAGGCTGAAGGGGAAAAAAAACGAGAGGGAAACTTGGGTCTAAGCAATGGATGATGGTTCTATAATGACCTACAAGACCTTCTAGAACTAACACCAAAAAAAGATGTTCTTTTCATCATAGGGGACTGGAATGCAAAAGTAGGAAGTCAAGCGATACCTGGAGTAACAAGCAAGTTTGGCTTTGGAGTACAAAATGAAACAGGGCAAAGGCTAACAGAGCTTTGCCAAGAAAACGCACTGGTCATAGCAAACACACTCTTCCAACAACACAGGAGAAGACTCTACACATGGACATGCCCAGATGGTCAATACTGAAATTAGATTGATTATACTCATTAGCGCTGAAGATGGAGAAGTTCTATGCAGTCAGCAAAAATAAGACCAGGAGATGACTGTGGCTCAGATTATGAAATCCTTATTGCAAAATTCAGAGATTATTCACTCTGAGAAACAGGGAAAACCACTAGACCATTCAGGTATGACCTAAATCAAACCAAATCGCTTACAATTATACAGTGGAAGTGACAAATAAATTCAAGGGATTAGATCTGATGGGCAAAGTGCCTGAAGAATTATGGACGGAGGGTTGTAACATTGTACAGGAGGCAGTGATCAAGACCATCCTCAAGAAAAACAAAAGCAAAAAGGCAAAATGGTTGTCTGAGGAGACCTTACAAATAGCTGAGAAAAGAAGAGAAGCAAAAGGCAAAGGAGAAAAGGAAAGATATCCTCATTTGAATGTAGAGTTCCAAAGAACAGCAAGGAGAGATAAGAAAGCTTTCCTCAAGATGACAAAGAAAGATAAGAAAGCTTTCCTCAGGTAGAATGTCTGATTAAATCTAAAAACCAACTTCTAGAACAAATAAGAAAACAGCATGTCTGCAAAATACAAGGCTGATATACAAAAATCAACAGTATTCTTTTTTTTTTTTTTTACTTTACAATATTGTATTGGTTTTGCCATACATCAACATGCATCTGCCATGGGTGTACACGTGTTCCCCATCCTGAACCCCCCTCCCACCTCCCTCCCCAATCAACAGTATTCTTAAGCTCCAGCAACAAAAAACTAGAAAGCAAAATTTAAACTTACAATTCCATCCACAATGCCAAGAAACATAATATACTAGAAATAAATCTAACAAAAGACTTCCTTGAACTCTATACTTGAGACTACCAAAACTACTGAGAAGAAAAGTAAAGACTAAATAAACCAATCATGAGAAGACTCATAAAGTTTAGATGGCAATTTTCCAAATTGATCTACAGATCAATGATAATTAACACAATCCTAACTAAAATTTCAGGCTTTTTAGAAATTGACAAACTGATTCTAAACTTTGTATCAAAATGCAGAAGGCCTCAACTGGCCAAAGCAACTTAAAATAGTAAGTTTGAGAACTGACCCTACCTGAGTTTAAGAATTACTACACAGTGTTCAAGGCAGTTTAGAATGCCCAGAAAGACAAACATAAAAATCAGTGGAATGAAATAGTGAGTCCCTAAGCAGAGACACACACACACATATACACACCTATGAACAACTGATTAAAAAAAAAAAAAAAGGTGCTAAAGCAATTCAATGGGGAAAAGACAGTTTTCCACAAATGGTGCTAGAATAACTGCTTAGTCAGAAAAAATAAACAAAAGTAACTTGAAATGATTCATAGACCTAAATGTAAAACCTAAAACTAAAATTCCTAGAAAAAAACAGGAAAAAGTCTTTATAATTTGGGGATAGACTAAGGGCTTCCTCTGGTGACTCAAAAGGTAAAAGCGTCTGCCTGCAATGCAGGAGACCTGGGTTCAATCCCTGGGTTGAAAAGATCCCCTGGAGAAGGAAATGGCAACCCACTCCAGTATTCTTGCCTGGAGAATCCCATGGATGGAGGAGCCTGATAGACTACAGTCCATGAGGTCGCAAAGAGTTGGACATGACTGAATGACTTCACTTTCACTTTCAAAGGATTCTTGGGTACAAAAAAAGCATGAACTATGCTAAGAGAAAACACGGATATAAGTTGCACTTGATCAATATTAAAAATATCTCAGTCGTATCCAACTCTTTGCAACCCCATGGACTGTAGCCTGTCAGGCTCCTCCGTCCATGGGATTTTCCAGGCAAGAGTGCTGGAGTGGATTGCTATTTCCTTCTCCAGGGGATCTTCCCGACCCAGGAAACGAACCCAGGTCTCCCGCATTGCAGGCAGACACTTTACCGTCTGAGCCACCAGGGAAACCCCTTCAAAAGATACCATTAAGTAAATGAAAAAAGAAGCACAGACTCTAAGAAAATATTCATAAAATGTGTATCTGACAAAGGAATTGTATTCAGAGTTTATGAAGAACTCTTTCAACTTGATAATAAAAAGAGAAACAACCCACTTTAAAATCTAAAAATAGACTTCATCAACTAAGATTTAAGGATGGCCAATACACAAAGGCAAAGATGCTCAGCCTCATTAGGCATCAGGGATATACAATCTGAAATTGCAATGAAATACCATTACACCCTCACTCTAACAAGCATTACAGAGGATATGAGGTAACTGAAGTTCTCCACCACAGTCAGTGGGGGTGTAAAATGGTGCAGTTACTTTGCAAAACAGTCTCTGTTTTTAAGTTAAGCATACTTTAACATATGATCCGTGCATTCAACTCCTAGGTTATTTTCCCAAAGAAATCCAAGTATACATCCACTCAGAGACTTCTTCACTGATATTCCCAAGCTAGAAGTAACCCAAATGTCCATTAAGGAAGGGATATAACACATGGTAAGTGACTTTCCAGGTGGCGCTAGTGGTAAGGAACCTGCCTGCCAATGCAGGAGATGTAAGAGATGCGGGTTTGATCCCTGGGTCGGAAGATCACCTGGAGAAGGGAAAGGCAATCCACTTCAGTACTCTTGCCTGGAGAATCCCATGGACAGAAGAGCCTGGTGGGCTATAGATGGGGTCACCAAGAGTTGGACACAACTGAAGCGACTTAGCATGCATGCAAAAACATGGTGGTATATCCATAGTCTGGCTACTATTTAGAAATAAAAAGGAGTGATCTCTTGATATACACAACAACGTAGAAGAATCTCAAAAGAATTATGCTGATGGAGAGAAGCATGACCCACAAAGTACTAATAAATGATTCAGTTCATTAGTTGTAGATCACAAAGGGGCACAACAAAATTTTTGAGCGAACAGCAATGTTTGGTATTTTATATGCTGGTTTCATGGATATGTCCATGTCAAAATTCACCAAATTGTACACATTAAGCATTTGCAGTTAATCATAAGTCAATATACTTCAAGAAGGTATTTTTTAAAAGGCTTTCAAATGTAGTTTTTCTTCCAGTTCATGAAAGAACATATTTCAAAAGATTAGGACTCTTCTTTAGTTATTTATAGAGAAAGTAAAAGTAGTGTGATACTGAAATAATTTACTAAGTTTAATAACAGCACAGTTAATACTGGTCAGAAAGAAGTAGGTGTGTATGCATGTGAACACATACCATTTCCAAAAGAAGTAGTTCTTCTCTTTCTTTCTCTTGATCCAACAAATCTTTCTCATAAAACTTTTTCTGAAACTAAGTTTAAAGTGTAAAATGAAATTGTGAAACAGTAATGATGAGTCTCTGCCAATTTTTAAAGATTCCTTTCCACACAAGGTAAAGGGAGTATACTTACAGCATCCATGGACATTTCCATTCTGTCCAACTCTAACACGGTCTGCAAAGAAAATGTTTTAAAATAATTCAACAGCAATTAAATCGACTACTCATTTCTCAAAAAGATTCCTTTTCTAGACAGAGGTTCAAAGAAGAGATTTCTCCACTATGTGAAAGGCTAAATTAAAAAACCTTTAAAGTTCTTCTTAACTCTGTGCTGACTTTTAATCAGCCACTATACATTAATACCAGGATTTCCCTGGTGGGTCAGATGGTAAAGCGTCTGCCTACAATGTGGGAGACCCGGCTTGAATCCCTGGGTGGGGAAGATCCCCTGGAGAAGGAAATGGCAACCCACTCCACTACTCTTGCCTGGAAAATCCCATGGGTGGAGGAACCTGGTAGGCTACAGTCCATGGGGCTACAGTTGGACACAACTGAGCTACTTCACTTCACATATTAATACCAGGATCAATTTAAACTTTAAAAGTTTTTAACCTTAAGAAAAGCAGGTCTACAGGATTCTTTTAAATACTAAATACATGCAATTTAACTATTTTCTAATAACTCCCTGTGCCACTCTTTCCTGAATGTTCAGAAATATAATTTTTGAAATTAAAAAAATCTTTTGGCTAAATACATATGAAGCTGGCTACCATTTGGTTTAATATTCTTGGTTCCTTTCCACAGAAACTTTTGATCCTTATGACATTCTAATGAATAGAAAATACTTTGCTCTGAAAGCATTCTCTTAATTTATGTCTTTCAGAATACACTGTCTGAAATAAATTATTTCAATCAAACACTGGCCCATCTAATCCAGGGTTCTATCTCTGACAGAAGACAGTACTTCTTTACAGGAATAACTCTGATGGTCAAGATATAAGTACATTTATTCATATGCCCAAAGCTATCGATTGCAAACATAGTATTTATTTGGTTTTATTTTTATGCTGAAATTTATGAAAATGTTGCAATTCACACCATGAAATATCCCTTTTAAATGAAATGATTTTTCATCTTAAAAAAACTGACCAGACTAAGCTATTTCATTTTTATTGCAAGGCTTTGAATAGCTTCCTGAGGGGTTCCCACACCAATACGTCAGTCTGATAAACATTATAGTACAGAATTTTTAGGAGACAGAATGACTTCCTCATGTGCAATGTTCTTAAAATAACTGTAGTCCTGAATAATCCATTCAGTAATCTATTTAATTATAGCATTTTGCCCCAATTTAATGGGATCAGCTTGAGTTATCTCTTCAGTTTATAAATACTCTCAAAAAAGTAACTGGAACTTGCCTGGTGGGTAGGGGTTAAGAATCCCCCTCTGGATGCACGGGACACAAGTTCAGTCTCCGGTCAGGAAACTAAGATCCCACATGCTGCTGGGCGACTAAGCCCACACACCACAGGGGAGATCTTACACGGGCAACTAAGACCCGATGCAGCCAAATTAACTAATTATTTTAAAAAGTAACTGTCTCACGTTTACTATTTTGAAAGTTAACACCATTGCCTATACTTCTGTAATTAAATGGTAAAGACAGAAATATCTGGTAAAAACAAATGTATGTATATCTATGTTTTTAGATTTAGATGTATGTCCAGATTCTGAGTATCTCTGATTATTTCAGTTAATGAAAGGAGAATTTACATTTCAGTAAAATAAAATTATACTAATTAATACTAAGTTATCAAATCACTTTTTAAAAAAGCTTCTTATGCAACATCGCAAGGGTCTCTAGAAAAAAGAAAAGAAAATAAAAGGGTTCTCCTTCCCCCACCCCCCATCACTGACACCAAGTTGCTGATAACATTAATAAATTCATTTCTCTCACTACAAATGAAGGCTCAAAAACTATGTATCCTGAATTCCACATTCAGATTCATAGAAATAACAACTTGACTTAATCTCATAAAAACATTAGGTAAATGTTTGGCAAAAAAGGTTTTAAAGATTGTAAAGTATTTTCAAGTTTGACTTCACTAACCCAAATGTTTACTGTTTCAGTGTTAAACACTGACAAACAATCCATATAAGATCACAGGCTTAAAAAAACCTAACAAAAAAGCCATAAAACACAATGTTACATAGTTGAAAAGGGGCAGTTCAGTTCAGTTGCTCAGTTGTGTCTGACTCTTTGTGACCCCATGAATAGCAGCACGCCAGGCCTCCCTGCCTATCACCAACTCCCGGAGTTCACCCAGACTCACGTCCATCGAGTCAGTGATACCATCCAGCCATCTCATCCCCTGTCGTCCCCTTCTCCTCCTGCCCCCAATCCCTCCCAGCATCAGGGTCTTTTCCAATGAGTCAACTCTTTGCATGAGGTGGTCAAAGTATCGGAGTTTCAGCTTTAGCATGAGTCCTTCCAAAGAACACCCAGAACTGATCTCCTTTAGAATGGACTGGTTGGATCTCCTTGCAGTCCAAGGGACTCTCAAGAGTCTTCTCCTACACCACAGTTCAAAAACATAAATTCTTCGGCGCTCAGCTTTCTTCACAGTCCAACTCTCACATCCATACATGACCACAGGAAAAACCATAGCCTTGACTAGACAGACCTTTGTTGGCAAAGTAATGTCTCTGCTTTTGAATATGCTATCTAGGTTGGACATAACTTTCCTTCCAAGGAGTAAGCGTCTTTAAATTTCATGGCTGCAGTCACCATCTGCAGTGATTTTGGAGCCCAAAAAAATAAAGTCTGACACTGTTTCCCCATCTATTTCCCATGAAGTGAAAAGGGGTAAGGGGTCTCCATTCCAGCCCTGAAGCTGCCACTTACTAATAAGATCTTAAGCTGATACCTAACATTTCTAGGTCCAGAGCTTCTGCAAAGTCAAACAGGTCACTGAAGGCCCTTCTAATCCTTCCATGGCTAAGTTCCTAGCTAGCTGGCTACACCAGGTCTCAGCTGTGGGATGTGGGTAGTTCCCTGACAGGAAATGAACCCAGGCCCCCTGCATTGGGAGCGTGGATTCTTGGCCACTGGACCACCAGGGAAGTCTTAGGGCTAAGTTTCTATCAAAGGTGACTTTACCAACAAAGTCTTACCAATTATAATCACTTATAAATAGTCTGTGAGTGAAACATTCATTATTAGCTGAAAAGTATTTACAGAGTACCTAAAATGCAAGCTCTCTCTCATAGAGCTTATATTACCAATAATAAAAGCTTAATGTTTCAGCGCCCCCTGTGCTTAGTCACTCAGTCGTGTCCGACTCTTTCTGACCCCATGGACTACAGCCCACAAGGCTCCTCTGTCCATGGGGATTCTTCAGGCAAGAATATTGGAATGGGTTGACATGCCCTTCTCTAGGGGATCTTCCCAAGCTGGAGATCGAACCCAGGTCTCCCATAGTGCAGGTAGATTCTTTACCAGCTGAGCCACCAGGTAAATGCTTTCTAGAAGGAACTTCCCTCTTCAGTTAGAGCACACATCCACCAAATCCTTACTACTCTAGCAATGATTTAAATATTTTAACATACTACTGGTAGCCCATCAAGTTAAAATAGTGAAGCTATGATTCAGTTCAGTTCAGTTCAGTTGCTCAGTAGTGTCCGACTCTCTGTGACCCCATGAATCGCAGCAGGCCAGGCCTCCCCGTCCATCACCAACTCCTGGAATTCACTCAAACTCACGTCCATCGAGTCAGTGATGCCATCCAGCCATCTCATCCTCTGTCATCCCCTTCTCCTCCTGCCCCCAATCCCTCCCAGCATCAGAGTCTTTTCCAGTGAGTCAACTCTTCCCATGAGGTGGCCAAAGTACTGGATGCTTTAGCATCATTCCTTCCAAAGAAATCCCAGGGCTGATCTTCAGAATGGACTGGTTGGATCTCCTTGCAGTCCAAGGGACTCTCAAGAGTCTTCTCCAACACCACAGTTCAAAAGCATCAATTCTTCGGTGCTCAGCTTTCTTCACAGTCCAACTCTTGCATCCATACACGACCACTGGAAAAACCATAGCCTTGACTAGAAGGACCTTTGTTGGCAAAGTAATGTCTCTGCTTTTTAATATGCTATCTAGGTTGGTCACAGCTTTCCTTCCAAGGAGTAAGCCCATCTTAACCCAAGAAAGACAAATGCCATTGCAAGAGGGATACTTACTCTTTTTACAATAGCCAGAACATCTTTATCTTTTTCTTGACAGAGGAGTTTTCTCACACACATTTCCAACTGCTGAAGTAGATGCTTATCTGCAGGAATCTTCAGAGTAGATTTCACTTTGGGCAACAAGTAGCAAAGTTTCATTCTATAATAAATTAAAAAGCATTAACCTGTGAGTGAGTTTAATAACCTGGAATAATAGTCACAAGAATTTGAAAGAAAATTCAAGCTTTAGCTAGCTTGAGAGTTTATTATGCAGTAAATACCTATGGAGGGCACATGAGTCAAGCATTCATTACTTTGGGTGCTGAGACATTGCAGTGCATAAAATCAACACAATTCTCTGCTTCCTCACAGAGCTTTCATTCTAGTCCACAGGTAGGGAGAGAGGATAAACAAATGAATAAGCATTAGTCGCTCAGTCGTGGCTGACTCTCTGCGACCCCACGGACTGTAGCCCGTCAGGCTCCTCTGCCCATGGGATTCTCCAGGCAAGAATTCTGGAGTGGGCTGTCATTTCCTTCTCTAACAAATGAGTAAAATGTCCATCAAACAGCGTAAGTGCTGCAGAAAACAATAAAGCAAGGAAAGAAGGTGAAGGAGTACCAGAGGAGGGGGGTTACAAGTTTCAAACATGTGGTCAGAGAGGGTTTCTGTGAAGCTTTCACTGAAAAAATGACATTTAAGCAAAGACAAAGTAAATTGGGGACTAACCCATGTGAATATCTAGAGAAGACTGTTATAGTAAGAGCGAATGCCCTATGAGGGGAGCTTGCCTTAGGAGTTGCCCCAAATTAACAAATTGGCCCAAGCTGGCTAGAGTGGTGAGAACAGAGCAAAAACAAATTTAGCTAGAGGCCTCAGTATGGAAATAGGAGGTCAGATCATCCAGGGCCTTGCAACTACAGATTGGAAACTGGTTTTATTTTGAGAGCAATGAGAAGCCATGGAGGGTTCTGCACATACAAGCAATAAATGCTGGAGAGGGTGTGGAGAAAAGGGAACCCTCTTACACTGTTGGTGGGAATGCAAACTAGTACAGCCACTATGGAGAACAGTGTGGAGATTCCTTAAAAAACTGGAAATAGAACTGCCTTATGATCCAGCAATCCCACTGCTGGGCATATGCACTGAGGAAACCAGAAGGGAAAGAGACACGTGTATCCCAATGTTCATCGCAGCACTGTTTATAATAGCCAGGACATGGAAGCAACCTAGATGTCCATCAGCAGATGAATGGATAAGAAAGCTATGGTACATATACACAATGGAGTATTACTCAGCCATTAAAAAGAATACATTTGAATCAGTTCTAATGAGGTGGATGAAACTGGAGCCTATTATACAGAGTGAAGTAAGCCAGAAAGAAAAACACCAATACAGTATACTAACGCATATATATGGAATTTAGAAAGATGGTAACAATAACCCTGTGTACGAGACAGCAAAAGAGACACTGATGTACAGAACAGCCTTATGGACTCTGTGGGAGAGGGAGAGGGTGGGAAGATTTGGGAGAATGGCATTGAAACATGTATAATATCATGTATGAAACGAGTCACCAGTCCAGGTTCGATGCACGATACTGGATGCTTGGGGCTGGTGCACTGGGACGACCCAGAGGGATGGTATGGGGAGGGAGGAGGGAGGAGCGTTCAGGATGGGGAACACATGTATACCTGTGGTGGATTCATTTCGATATTTGGCAAAACCAATACAATATTGTAAAGTTTAAAAATAAAATAAAACTAAAAATAAATAAATAAAGGAGCTTGTAATGAAAAAAAAAAGAAAGATTCAACTTAACATTTGGGAAGTATCATCTGGTTACTGTGTTGAGATTAGACTGTAGGTGGACAAGGACAGAAGGGATAGGATAGGGGAGGCTCTTTCAGTAATCCAGGCCAGAATCCAGTAATTCAGTAATCCAGTAAGATGATGGTGGCACCACCATCACTCTGGTTCTTGACCAGAGAAGCAGCAGTGAGGCGGTGGGAAGTGGCTGGCATCTGAATATTTTATACAAGCAGGAGGATGTGCTGAGGGCCTGGAGGTGGAATGACAAAAAGGAGGTCAAGGCTCTGACCTGAGCAAGTGGCAAGACAAAATGGTTATTTACTGAGATGGAGAAGATGGCAGAAAGAGCAAGTGTGGATGAGGAAGGTGGGGCTTAACTGGATAGATTAACTCTGAGGAGCCTGTTAGGTAGTTGATGGAAATGCAGTGGGCAGTTGCCTTGATGAACCTTCTGTCCAGGGTGGATGCCCATGCTGGAGATGTGCTGTCAGGAATCTTCAGAGCATAGATGCTATGTCAACCAGGAGCCCGGAGAATTACCCAGGCAGCAAGTGCAGTTTGAGAAGGAGAGATAAGAGGAGAGTTTCTATGGCACCCCCATGGTCCAGATGGGCTGATAAGGAACCAACAAGCAAACTGAAGAATTCCAGAGAGGTAAGAGGAAATCCAGGAGAGTTAAAAAAACAAACAAAAAACCAACCTACCAACGGAACAAACAAACAACCTTCTAGGAAAAGGTGGTGCAGGAAATGTTCTATTTACTAAGCTAAAATTCTATTGCTTTGTCAGGGCTGTTGTCTAATTTGTGGCTGCTGTATTCATTCATTCATTTGTCTCAGCACTCTCCAGATACTATTTTTTTATTTCTATGCCAAAGCTTGAGACAACTAAGTCCCACTCCTGGAGTTCTCAGGATGCTTTCTCAGCTGAGCTTCAGTACAGGATTCCTCATATACAAGAAAATTTGCTATTTAACCAAAAAGGCAAAAGATGTTTCTTCCCCAGAATTTTCACCTCTGTACATAGCAATAATAGTCTCACACTTATTCAGGACTCACCACAGATACTGCTAAGCATGGTGGTGATGCTTTTTCTAGTTAAGAGGTCCCAATTACCCCAAAGAGAATTGTTTTCATTTCTGGCAGCTGAAGAGAAAGCTCCTCTGAATACCAATAGTCTTTTTCTAGCCTTGATATTGTCCAGACTCGATGAATTTAAATTTTCAACATTCACTTAAGGAAAAGCAGAAACAATCAGCAGTCCATGCACACTTCATTCTTTATAACCCAAGGCACATCTAGAAAACCTACATTCAACAGAAGCTACCCAAGCCTTAGCAATTATTTAACTCGATGAGAATCCTGGGCCCAGGAGATTAGGAAGATTTTGAAATTAAGGGCCACACTTTTCAGGTAAGCTAAACTCTGCATGTACACTATCTCAGGTATTTATTCCTCAGAACACCCCCATGAATTAAGTACCAAGGAAACTGATGCACAGAGAGGTTCTGTAATTTGCCTGGACGCGCAGCTGGTATAGAGGTCAGGAAGTGTAGCTCCAGCTGCTCTCCTTCTAACCTGCATGATCCTGCCTCTCTCGCCTGTGGCGGCCTCCATTCTATCCGGCCATCTCTACAGAGCTGGGCGAAGGCTTTGGCATCCAAGAGTACATGATGTAGCTGGACCCATTTTTTTTGGCTGGCAGCTGCCCAGGCAGGAGAGTCAAAACCAAGACACAGATGATCTCTTACTCAACAAAACCACCAAGACTCACAGAGCAATATTCATCTTCATTTGGTTTTTGAATTGACAGGTTGCTTTCTCTTAGAGTCAATGCTATGCTGCTAGTCACACTGACTTGAGTAGAGATTTCATTCCCTTTCAAATAATTTTTGGGAACTGTCTGATAAGGGATAATTCATCACGTTGGAATCTGCTTTTCTAGAATCACAACTTCAATTTGCAAAAGGTTTACAATGTGGTTGAATCCATTAACTATTTACCAAGAGATAAATTCTAAAGAACTGCCATCAGGGTCTTTCAATCTACTTAAAATCACTTTAATTTAAATCTCAAGTCAAGGAAACCTTAGCTCTTGTTTATACAGCACAGGAAAGATGCTGCTGCTACTGCTGCTGCTAAGTCGCTTCAGTCGTGGCCGACTCTGTGCGACCCCATAGACAGTAGCCCACCAGGCTCCCCTGTCCCTGGGATTCTCCAGGCAAGAACACTGGAGTCGATTGCCATTTCCTTCTCCAATGCATGAAGGTGGAAAGTGAAAGTGAAGTCCCTCAGTCGTGTCCGACTGTAGCGACCCCATGGACTGCAGCCTACCAGGCTCCTCCATCCATGGGATTTTCCAGGCAAGATGCACAAAATACTAAAGCCAATGCTATTATGTTTTCTGTATTTTCTCTACAAAATAAAACCAATATCTAGATTTGTTCCTCCTAAATAATGCTCATAACATTCTCAGGCTGAACTCTTCAACATCTTTTGACAAATCTTGGTATATGTCTTTCTCAACAACTATGCTATTAGTCTATGCTTATTGCCTGGCCAATTCTTCCTGTTAAAAAGTGTTAAATGATTACCCGTTGCCTACAATGCACATCAGTTGTTTATAAAAGATGCACATATGTCACACAGCATGGAACGAGCATGAAGCGTGGCTGGCATGTGAATACTCAGCAGGGAGCTCTGCAGTCCTGTTCAGGAAGTCTTGACTCTGACTGTGTCTCCTACGGATGTGAGTTCCTCAAACGTGGAACACCGACATAGAGCACAAACACAGAAACCTCATGGCTGACAGTTTAAAATTCTCTTTAAATCAGTATGCAATGTACAAATAACTCAAACCCTGTGTGTGTATGTGTGTGTGTGTTTCATGCCACTGAATTGTACAAAATGGTTAAAATGGCATTATGCTATGTATGTTTTACCACTACTTTTTTAAAAAAAATTAATATGCTTATTTGGGGAGAAAAAAAAGCAAAATACAATTTATTCAGTTTTTTCAATTTCCAAGCAAGCCATTTTCAGTCCTGTTTCATTTAACTTCACAGTTAATTAATCAAATCCAATTACCATTTACTGGATTTCAAAACTGTGAGAGCGCTGAACGAAGGAGAAAGAAAAGAAAAAGACTTGGAAACAGCCCTGCTGAGTAAATGGGCTTATAAAAATGGACAGATCTCCAAGCCAACTTTGAACTATTTTTTTCTCTAGGCTTAAAAGATAGATAAGTTAATCATATCTACTCAATCTTCTCCTGGTATCAGTGTGTGTATCCACATGGCTGGAGAAGCCTGCCAGTCTGGCTGTGACTACAGCTGTCAACCCAATAAACTAAAGGCCTCAGACAGTGTTAAAAAATCACACTTTCAAGTCCTACTGAGGCTCAATTAAGACCACCAAGAATTTCAAAATGAGTACAAGTTCTTGATTATTTTCAAGACTAAGAAAACACTTTTGAATAGCTCAGTTTCTTATTCATGAATAAGATACATTTAAAAAAAATACAATTTTTTCAAATATATTCTTGGATTAGTATCCTACCTTACATTTGCTACTGGATCATGTGTCAGTTCAATAGCAGGTAGAAAGAAATATTTACAGAAAAATGATTTGGAAAAGATCTCTATAATAAATTCACAGGTATCCAAAAATCGGAGTCTGTTCCAATAACTTTTTCCTTGGCCCAGTTCTAGAAACAACAACAAAAAAGTTTTGTGTTTTAATTTTTCCTACATAAAATTTCCCGTGACAAAAATCACAAAGCCCATGACAGTTTTTTTATACCCACAATTTGCTTAGCAAAAACAAGAGATAAGGGGAAAAAAATCATATTATATACCCCTGAATTAATGAAAGCATAAAAAACAAAAAGAAATTTATTAAATATTACATTTAATTCAATAAGCATTTATTAAATATTAAAGGAACATATTTACTATTTTTTGATTACCCGCTATGTACTAAGTACTGATACATATTATCTCATTAAATCCTGAAAGCCCAATGGGATGGGTATATATTTATTCCTACTAAAAGATAAGAGTACCAAGATTCATAGAGGTTAAAGGAACAGAGCTAGAATTCAAATGCAGGTCTGTATAACTTCAAAATCTTTTGACCAATGAAATTAACTGTTTTCTTCCTCTTGTTTTCTTAAAATGCTTTGAAATAAATCATATATAAACAAAATTATCACTGAAAATAATTCAGGTCAATATTTAAAGGATAATTTTTTTCTCCCTTATTACACACATATTCAAAAGCAAAATTCTTAATGTTTAAAACCAAATATAATCTCCATTCAAAATAAAACATTCTAAAGAGCAGGCCCTACCACTAAAAACTGAAAATTGAATTAAAATACAGTTAAAAAAAAAAAGAAAGATTAAAGTATATTGAGCAAAATTTTTCTTAAACAGAATTTTATGTGCTCTAATTTTTTTTTTAAAGTGGTGATCCATACTTAAAATTGTAAACTATAATAACCAGAAAATCCCATTACCTGTCTATGCTGGATAATAGTTTAATAAAAGCATTAAGGCACTATGGTCAAAACAAGTACACAATAATTAACAAATTCACTAAGTATATATAGGTGTCTATCACTACTTCAAGAATTAATTCTTTAACAAAAGGTTTTGTCTTGATTTTAGCCCATAGCAAATTAAAATAAATTTGCATTTGTTAACTGACAATTTTTTAAGACATTATAAACCACTTCGGCTCACTAGATTCACATTTGAGTGTACTATCAAATCTATTCAAGAGGACAAAACCCACATTCTGTATTATTTAATATAAGAACACAAAACAAATTATTAGATTCATGGAAAACCTGCTTGTATCTTGTTTTCAAATTGTATTTATCAGAATAGAAACTGAGCTTTCAACAATAAGTATATGTATTTTAACTTCTCAAGTATAGAAATTCATGAAAGGTAGCCTAGAGTAGATGAATTTTTCATTCATCAAAGATCTGATCCTGTAAAAAAATTTCTAAAACAAACAAAAAGAAATTAGCCTATAAAGCTCAAATACAAATATTTAGCAATACTGGCCTAATTATTCGTAGCAATATGATAACATAAGTCAGATCTAACTAAGGCCAACCAGTTTATTTACTTTCTGTTCTCCAAATGAGAGAGAGTGATTACTTACGTTCAATTAATTTTTGAATCACTTCATGTCTCTGTTCCTGTTTACGATTATAACGTAGAAAAATGCATAGCGTTCGTGAAGCCGCCTTTTGGACAGGTAAGACATTCTTAGAGAAATAAGAAAGACAATTAAACAAGTCTAATGGTATATGCTGTAAATAATTTGACCCCACACATCAATTTTAAGTTATAGACTAAAAGTAAAAGCAGTGCTGTCTGCCTCTGAAATCAGTGTGGATGTGTCTTCATCATTTAATGTTATCAGTCAGGCAAATCAACTCAGCTATCACACTGCAAAGTTCAAGTAATCTGGCAGAGTCACTTCCAAATCACCCAGATTTGATTTATATTTGAGTCACATCTCCTTGGCACCTCATTTTAAGTGATATTCTCCCCAAATACACCTCAGCCACTTCTAGACCATGTTACTCATTTATTCAACAAACATTTGCTAGTACACACCCTATGTCAGGTACCTCACCAAAAATGTGCCACTTCTCAAATCCAGAGATCCTATGACCAGGTATACGTCAGATTCCTCTCACTTAGTTCTGCCTCCTCCACCTCAATACTATTCTTTAAGATCCCTGGTCCATGACACAGATGAAGTTTAGAATCCAAGGGACACCATGGCAATTATTCTTACTAGTGTTTTAAACTCTTTGAGCCTTTGGATTTGTGTCACACCAACTGGGCAGAACCTTAATTCTAAGTAAATCCAACCATCCATCTTTACTATGGCTTCAAACTATGCATTAGAGAAAAATCTCTCAACCAGGTATACTGTATCCAGTATAAATTCACATTCACTATCTTGACTTACATATATATATAACATTCAGTTCTTGAAGATTCAGACTATCATGATAGGGATGCTTGAAATTCAAGTAGAAAAAATATACATTGCTCAGAGAGTATTGCCTATTACCTCCTTTCACATTTTATACAAGCTATTTCCATTCTATCTAGTACCATTTTGTGCAGTTTTTTAATCTGTTGAAGGTAAAAAAGAATATTCACTATAAATTAGAACAGAAAATTTAAGAAATGTACATAAACAGAAATATCAGTGGAATTAAGGAAAATGAATGTTAGATAAATGAACTTAAATAAAAGGACGTTACTCTTTTCTTTCATTTTGTATATACTAATAGAATTCCAAATGCATAAACACTAATTGTTTGAAACAGAAATAATATAAAATATGTATATTTTATACCTCACAGTATAAGGTAATACCTTTGGGGCCAGAAATCAAAGACAAAGGTAATTATATTAAAACAAACAAAAGTCAGTTTAAAGAAACTGCGACCACTTGAGCATGTGAATAATGACTGAAATTGATTAAAACATTGTTCAATATAAAAGATGAGTCTAAATGAAAGGAAAAAATAAAAACAAAATTCATTCATCATCACTGGGTTAACTCTGAAAATTGACAGAGGGAAAGAAATAAGAATTAATCCTCTCTTTACATTAGGAAATATATTTTAGGATAAATTAAAAAAAGCATTTATCTGCAAATCAAGACCACTATGAGGTACCATTTCACACCAGTCAGAATGGCTGTGATCCAAAAGTCTACAAATAATAAATGTTGGAGAGGGTGTGGAGAAAAGGGAACTCTCTTACACTGTTGGTGGGAATGCAAACTAGTACAGCCACTATGGAGAACAGTGTGGAGATTCCTTAAAAAACTGGAAATAGAACTGCCTTATGATCCAGCAATCCCACTGCTGGGCATACACACTGAGGAAACCAGAAGGGAAAGAGACACGTGTACCCCAATGTTCATCACAGCACTGTTTATAATAGCCAGGACATGGAAGCAACCTAGATGTCCATCAGCAGATGAATGGATAAGAAAGCTGTGGTACATATACACAATGGAGTATTACTCAGCCATTAAAAAGAACTCATTTGAATCAGTTCTAATGAGGTGGATGAAACTGGAGCCTATTATACAGAGTGAAGTAAGCCAGAAGGAAAAACACCAATACAGTATACTAACACATATATATGGAATTTAGAAAGATGGTAACAATAACCCTGTGTACGAGACAGCAAAAGAGACACTGATGTACAGAACAGCCTTATGGACTCTGTGGGAGAGGGAGAGGGTGGGAAGATTTGGGAGAATGGCATTGAAACATGTAAAATATCATGTATGAAACGAGTTGCCAGTCCAGGTTCAATGCACGATACTGGATGCTTGGGGCTAGTGCACGGGGACGACCCAGAGGGATGGTATGGGGAGGGAGGAGGGAGGAGGGTTCAGGATGGGGAGCACATGTATACCTGTGATGGATTCATTTTGATATTTGGCAAAACTAATACAATTATGTAAAGTTTAAAAATAAAATAAAATAAAATTTAAAAAAAGCATTTATCCTGAGAAGAATGCCCTCAACAATGTAGAAGAAAAGAGAATTTAAAAGCCACTCTTTTGTAAGTTCTAATGAAATAACTGATTCAGGCAAGGATCATCAATGGATACTAAAACTGAAGGGTAAAAGGTTACTGGGAAACTGGGTATTCAGTGTTGAAGTGTCAGCTTCAGATTATGACAGATCACAAGGGAAAAAACACAATTTTGCAGTGAACTAACAGAGATGTCTCTGCCTGCACAAGCACTCCAAGCTCATTTACAAAGGGACAGGCATCCAGATGTGACACAACATAAAATACACAGCAGCACTGATAAAGAATTCTTGCCAAACACATTTGATCTAAGACTCAGCAAGCCCTTATCAAACCTCCAGCTTAAAACAAACATGGAGAAGAGATAAACAAGTAAATCCATGAAGACATTCTACAGGACAACTGACTAAGTCTCTTCCACAATTCAATGTCATGAAAAAGTGGGGGAAGGGCAAAGAGGGACTCTGTTCTGGATTAAAAGCAAACTAAGAAATGTAACCACCTGAGGCTATGTATGGATCTTACTTGGATCCTATATAGAATAAAACAACTATCACACCCATTTGGGGGATAACTGGTAAACTCTGATATGAATTTTAAATGATATTAAAGATAATTGTTCATTTTGTCAAATGTAATAATTGTAACATGATTATATAGGACAATGTCCTTTTCTAGAGATGAATACTGAAATGCTTAGAGATAAAATATGACATCTATAACTTAAACTTTTTAGCACAATGAAATGGAAAAGGCAAATATGGCAAAATGTTAATAACTGTTAAATCAAGGTGATGGGTACGTGAGAGTTCATTGTAGTATTTTCTCTGCCTTCATGCATCTTTAAATTTTTTTCATTATAGAAGTAGGAAAAAAAGTTACTTGATGTCATTCCTCTACTCCAAAACCTTCCAAAACCTTCCCCTGCATAAGAGAATATAATCTCCATTCTACATCATGGCTTTCGAGCACCTGTGTGCTGTGGGCCCAAAGACCTTTCCAGGCTCATCACTAACAACCGCCACACTGGCTTCCTTGCTGGCCCTCATAAAACCAAGCACACCCTGAATCACATCATTGCATTTACTCTTCCCTTTGTCGGGATCACCTGTGCTTCAGACCTCCACATGGCCACTCCCTTACTTGGTCCAAGCCTCTTGATCGGAGAGGGCTTTTTCCTGACCACTACATCCACAATACCCTCCATCACTTTATTCCCCTCTACCCTGTGTTTTAGTTCTTCCTTGTACTTTTCATCCCTGGTGTCCAATGCACTGCGTTGGCCAAAATGTTCATTCGGGGTTTTTTTTTTTTCGTAACATCTTAAACAGAAACCTGAATGAACATTTTGCCAACCCAATATGTGTGTGTTGTCTGTCTCCAACAGAACTTAAAGTCCCATGAGAACAGATCCTTTATCTTTTCAGTCACTTAACAGTACACGGCACATTGTAAGTGCTCAATAAATTTTATTAAGTGAATGAATGAATGAATATTATGACCATTAGATATGGAACTAAAAATATAAACCTTTTTTTCCAGAAGACACTGAAATGAAATATAAATGTCTTTATTTGATCATGGAAAATGTGCTATAGTAAATCATATATCTTTTTTAAGTGTAGAATTACCTCCTTGCAAAAGAAAACAAAGCAAACCCCTCAGACTTGAAAGTATGTTGTTCACACTATGGTATAAATTATTTCTCTTTCCTGATATGAGAGAATATATGGAATAATTTTGTATACTTATTATCCAACCAGTCCATTCTGAAGGAGATCAGCCCTGGGATTTCTTTGGAAGGAATGATGCTAAAGCTGAAACTCCAGGACTTTGGCCACCTCATGCGAAGAGTTGACTCATTGGAAAAGACTCTGATGCTGGGAGGGATTGGGGGCAGGAGGAGAAAGGGACGACAGAGGATGAGATAGCTGGATGGCATCACTGACTTGATGGACGTGAGTCTCAGTGAACTCCAGGAGTTGGTGATGGACAGGGAGGCCTGGCCTGCTGCGATTCATGGGGTCACAGAGAGTCGGACACTACTGAGCAACTGATCTGATCTGATCTGATCTGATTAGCTTTATAAACACAAAGATGACTACTTAGTAATCAGGTTGAGACAAACAATTAAGATCAAGCTTCATAGGACTTATCACCTCCTGTTAATACATTTTATTTTACTATTTATCACTTCCCATACCATCACCTCTTTAGAACTCAAGGTCCATTAGAGCAGGAATCTGTCTTGTTCACACCCAGATCCCCAGCTCTCAGAACAGTGCGTGAAACACAGCAAACAGAAGCTGATTGCAGAATAAAGTCATCAATAAATTCTGCTTGACTTTGTGAAATTTTCTATGTGTTGCATTCATGCATTATCCTCTGATAAGTTATTTTTGCCAGTATCACTTTTTAAGATGACTACACCTATAAAACAACCTTCAACCCCTAGGCTTTGCTTTGATACACCAAACAAACTTCAAGCAGAGGTGCTAGCATAAGATATATGCCTACCATTTTTTAGTTAAGTTATAAAATGACATCAGTAATGTCATTTTTTCCCTCTTTTTAACCACTGAAGCTAAAACTGATTTTGGGTTTTTGAGATGGCTACTAGATTTCATTATCTCCCCCCAACTTTTTTTTTGAGAACAATGAGAATTCAAAGTACTCTTTAAAAAATAGTTTCTAACACATACACATTATGTGGAACTTTTGTATACTTGAAAAAAAAAAGGTAGTAGGATGCCACAGTCAACATATAATCAAACTGCAGGTTAAATGATCCTCTGGGAATTTTAAGGAAAAAAAGGCAGACAATTTACTCTATGGGGAAATTTGAGTACAAGCCTTTCTTTCCCCCTGCTTTTGACTCTAATTTTTAGGCTATCCACAGGAGGGCATCCATGTTTTTTCTATAAATTTTATCTGTTACAAGGTAAAAAAAAAAGAAACCAAAAAAAGAAAAAGAAAGCAAATTAATATTAAAGGCGTTTAAGGAATACTCTTAGGTAAGGTGAGAGAGCACAGCTGAGGCAATGACACATGGAGGGTGCACATCAGAGCAGAAGTCGCTGTGCAGTTGAGACTCCTACCAGCCTCTCCCTGGAGCACTGTATCAAGCTTGAAGTGAGTGTGTTGACACTCTCCCCCGTGCATCCCTCTCTTCAGCTGAGTAGCTGATCAAAAGGAGAACCCAGTGAGGAAGCAAAGGTAACAGCACCCCTCTAGGCAGAAGGGCATGAACGGAGCTTGCCGTTCTATTTCAAGAATGTGGAGAATTTGGTTAATTCCAAAATGTGCTCCAGTTCAAGAAAAAATCAGATAAGAGGCATTGGGCTCACATTTGTCATCATGATTGTGAACATTCTTTGTAAGAAACGATAATAGATCTGATCACTTGATATGACTTGTGGCAGACAGGCGTATTTCTGGAGCAGCTTCTCATGAGTTCTCCACTTTAAGGACGCTGCAGCTCGCTGCTCAGCAGCTGTGAGAGCTGGAACCAAGTCAGGCAGAGATGATAACTGAAGAAGAAAACACATCAAGAGAATCAAAGATAATTAAATACATCAGCTGCAGCACTCAGCCAAATTATTCAGACTTACAATACACTGGGGAAGGGAAAACTCTTAATCATTTCCGAACTTAGGAGGCATTGCAGTTGTCACAGGGAGGTAACTATTCAGTAAAATCAAATACTTTAAAAAAATCTGTAAGTAAAATTTATGATTCCTGGCAACAAAATTTTGAAAGAGACAGATTCATAGCTCTTCCAGTTAAAGTAAAATGTATTCTATTTCACCATCAGCAAACTTTGATATTCTAAATTCCTACCCTTTGTCTTCACTAGTTGCTATTCTTGCAATAACAATTAATGCTAATAAAAACTGAAAATATGAAAGTAAACCCCAAGGACAGTAAATAAAGATTGCGGTAAGAAAGGTAGAGGCAATTCGAGCTGTCATAACTCCAAAAGATTTTTACTGAGCCCTTCTAGGTGGCCAGCACTGTGTTAAGTGTTTTTCATACATTCTTTCATTGATTCCTCTCAACAACTCTGCAGAGTAAGGTCATCCATACAAGATCCAGAAGCTCTTTTGATCCATCAGATTCACCTTATTTTCTTGAACACTGCTCTCCCCACCAGTAGACATCAGTTCCAGAATCTCTGGAAGATGATCTATGAGAGCATCTAGTACCTGTTAACAGAGATACTGATTACCCTTCTTGTAATGGCTGTGTTTTTCTAATCTTAGATCAATTTACTTGCCAATTTCTACACAGAAATAGTGGGTAGTTACCAAAGAGCATTTTGGGGGTTTCTAGTTCTCCTGCTCTATCACCTTTCTGCTGCAAAGTCTTAGAAACATAATCAACTACCTTGGTCAAACTACTTTTGAAAAGAGTTTAGTATGTCTGCCTCTTGATATTATTCAAATAGTTTCGATGCAAGACAGCCTAACAACATCCTTAAAACTGCCTCCCAACTTTTGAAAAACAGTTTAGGGGGTCGGACGACACCCTCAGAGATGTCTCACGTTGAGGAGCTGAGCTTTGGCAAGCCAGCAGTTGTTTGAGTGAATAGGATACACTAGATAAAGCATCAAAATTAAGTGTTCCAGAGGCTCCACAATGCGAAGGGAAATAAAAAGATATAAAATGTGATTGATATAATATATGACCACAATTGTGTAAAACTTAAAAAACCTTTATATAGACAAAAACAAAAATGAAAACATACAAGAAAATATTAAATACAAACAGTGATTAGAACTAAAAGTACTCTTTTGTCTGTCTACTTTTTGGCATTTCCAAAGTTTCCATAATATAACAAATACATATATATTTTTAAAAACTTAATATTTTTTAATAAAAGACCTTCCCAATCTCTAGTCTATGACACAGTCATTCATCACTTACAAGCTTCCAGGACTAGTCAGCTATTAGAATTCATGAATTCTCAAGAAGCAGGAAAATAAAAAAGGCATTGATATACTCAAACCTGATATAAAAGAAGTAAAAAACAAACAGTAAGAAGATATTACCTCCAATGATTCATCTTGCAACAATGTTATTAGTTCTTTATGTATTAAATATACTCCAGAATTCAGAAGTTTAGACACCTAAAATATAGCAATAAAGTCTCTCAGATTTGAGATTACTAGACATATAAAGGTTATAACAACAATTAAAAAAAAATAATCCCTGCAGATTTACTTCCAAAAGGAGACTTGGTTACAACATAAATATAAAATTAGATTTCTAGAAAAAACTACTTGCACACCTAATAAGCTTTTCAGTCTGCATCCTGACATGCTGGAGTGTATGAGGGTAGGGAAGTGCACAGGTGGGGGTGGGAGGTGTAGAATGGATTTATCCATCTTAAGTTTCCTATCACAAGCAGTAATGAGCCCATGAGTGCCTATAGTTCATATTTTAGTCTTAGAGCAGCCAACAGGGTCTTTCAAGAGAGCGAAGCCAGGGGAGCACTCATCCTGGTTTAGAGCTCCCAGAGGGCACAAGTTCTGCTGAAGGCCAGCAGTCACACAGGGACAGAGCAAACTCCTAAGCTAGCAAAACTTCAAAGACTTTTCCAATCAAAGATTTCAATCAGTAAGAGAGGAGTTGGGAGTTGTTGTTCAGTCGCTAAGTTGTGTCCACCTCTGCAACAGGCCAGGTTCCCCTGTCCTTCACTGTCTCCAGGAGTTTACTCAAACTCATGTCATCCAACCATCTCATCCTTTGTCACCCCCTTCTTCTGCCCTCAATCTTTCCCTGATGCTGGGAAAGCATAATCTTAAGTCTAAACTAATCCAGCTCGTTAACAAACCACTTTTTCCCCCCTCCAGACAAGCAATGGTGAAAATCTACAATGGTAGATTCACCAGGTTCCACTTTACCTTTAAGTATTTTTTAACATACTAGGTTTGAGTAAGCTTTAATTGAAAAGTGAGCTCCTGATAAAGAAGGTATTTCAAAAATCTTTGCTCTACAAGGTTGTTTTTGATTTGAAAGTATTTTGAAAATACTATTTTTCTCAAAAACCAGAATAAACCTGGACCATACTAATTATCAGAATCCAATAATAACATTGTCAGGAAAATTTAAATCCCACCAGTAGATTTTCATTATTTAAAAGGACAAACCTACACTAAGCATTCATTTATGGAGTCAAGTATCATCTTAACCCACCACCATGGTATGACTGGGTGAATACAGAAACTAGCCCCCCAGCAAATAGCCAACCCAATGATTTCCAAACTCACTTCTATCAGTGAAATATTCTTGTATATATATTTCAACACGCCTATTTCTATGGTGCTAATACATTATGTCCACTATAAAACATAAATAAAAATAAAATAGTAAAGGCATGAGATAAAAATAAACTTAAGTAGAAACTCTCATATTGTATAAATACTGCTTTCTCAGACTCTAATCTCATGCAACCATCTCATGACTCTATCTAGACAAACACAAGTATGCAGGACAGCAACCAAGCATAAGTGCCTTAATACACTTAAGAGATAAGTAGTTCACTCAGCCAGCTAGTGCCCTCTGCCATTTTTCCTCCTCCAAAAGCATATTCCTATATGTGTATTTACAAAGATGACTTAATTGTTCAACAATGAATTATTTTAATTAACTATACCATTTAAAGGGAATCTTTTTTGGACTTTGCACACAGAACATTCATTTAATTCACACCAGAAAAAAACCAGCAATGACTATCATTCAATAGTCAAGAGTCTAAACCAACATTTCTAATGCTGTTATGGATATCCTACATAGTTTTAGCTAATCTAACAATGCTTTGAACACAGTTCAAGGAAGGAGATACAATATTCTCACTGAGAATAAGAATATTACTATAAAGGAAATAAATATTTTATTAAGCCACTAAGATTTTTTAAATTTCTTTTTAAAAATTTTATCTTTTGGCTGCACCCCAAGGCATGTGAGATCTTAGTTCCCCAACTGGGAAATGAACCCATGCCCCCTGCATCGGCAGCATGGAGTCTTAACCACTGGATCATTAAGGAAGTCCCAAGCTACTCAGATATTTTTATATGACAGTCCTGAAGTCGACAAATTATACATGTTATACATGTTTATGGCAATGATGGCACACATGTACTTCTAAAATCACTCAAGAAACATGCCCTAAATTTCAGCCTCAAGGGTTAAGAAGTTAATTACATTTATCATAAAATTTAAATTCACTTTTGTGGGACTTCACTGGTGATCCAGGGGTTAAGACTCTACTTCCACTACAGGGGGCATGAGTTCATTCCCTGGTTGGGAAACTAAGTTTCGCACATGTCCCTCAGCAAGGTAAAAAAAAAAAATTCACTTTTGCTCTGACACTACGAAGAGTTGTCATAACAGCTAAAAATATAAGCTGTGCTCACAAAATATGAACCATGTATGGTAAAAGCCATAAATTTAAATAAATACTCTCTCAATTTTCCATTTGTTCTCAAGTTCTTGATTTTAGGTACAATGCTAAATATAAACATTATAAAGCATTACAAAACTGATTTTACTTCCAGATCTACAACAGCCATATTCATACCACAATGTCTGGCTTAAAGAGATAGTATAATTTAAGACAAGATATACTGAACGAATGGATTAATACATGATAAATGAATGTAACATCTATTTGTAAATGAATTCTGTAAACACTCTAAACAGAATTATGAGAATTTTTCCAAATTTAGGATTAGAATATGAAAGAGATATGGAGCCAATATCTTTTAATAAATCTGAAAACAAAAGTGTACAAACAACACATCAGAAAATCCTCTAGTACACATAAGTAAAAAACAACAAATGTAAAGTGGTTATCACTTTTCCAGACTTACTTCATAAAAGCAAATAGCAATAGTATATCTGACTGGTACTTCAGGGTCATGACAAAGACAGAAGAATGTAGAATAGAGTTCCATGTGGAAGTTTTTGGGATCAACAAAAACAATCATGGCCTGGAGGTGGAAGATGAATTTCAAAGAGAAAAACATGCATCAATAACAATATCATAGTCATTTCACTTAAATTGAAATCATGTTCTCTGAATCATAATTTAGTTAGAAATCATATTTGGAAGATCCAAATACATGCAGATAAATCTAACATATATGTTGCTACTGCTGCTGCTAAGTCGCTTCAGTCGTGTCCGACTCTGTACGACTCCATAGACGGCAGCCCACCAGGCTCCCCCGTCCCTGGGATTCTCCAGGCAAGAACACTGGAGTGGGTTGCCATTTCCTTCTCCAATGCATGAAAGCGAAAAGTGAAAGTGAAGTCGCTCAGTCGTGTCCAACTCCTAGCGACCCCAGGGACTGTAGCCTACCAGGCTCCTCCGTCCATGGGATTTTCCAGGCAAGAGTACTCGAGTGGGGTGCCACTGCCTTCTCCCACAATAAACCATAATTGTGTAAAATAACCTAATTTGTACACTTTTCCTAAGTAAAGTATACATTAACCTCTCCTTATCTCACTTTTTTCCTCCTAAGCAACCTGACCAACACCCCAAATACAGGTGTCAGATTGCTAAAAAGTCTGGAGGAAAGCTATGAAAAAATCAGGAGGCATGCAGGTTTGTGGAAGAAACCAGCCAACCAGTTCAGAGAAATACTTTCACTGGCAGCTTTATGGTCCAAAATGTAGAGTGACATATATACATAGAGACAAATATAAATTGCACCAATATATACCAGACATAATGCTAACTAATAAGTATCAAATATGGCAATAATTTTCAATGTCATCTATTCACATATTTTATAATTAAAATGTGCAGCCACTACAAATGTATAATGTATTACCGGAAAGTTATAAGCACAGTTCTTCCGTACTGAAATATATTTCTTCTCCTGCTCTAAGATTTGGGGTGGTATCTGGTTTTCATTGTGTCCATTTTCCTGTTGCAAACCCAATGTACAAAGTTTCTTATAAAACTCCAAAAATCTCAAGTGTTGATCTGGAGTAAAAATTCCTAAAACACATGTAAAACCTTTGATCAACATTTTATTTGAAAACAAAAATTGAAGAGAGAAAAGCAAAGTGCAGTAAAAACATAATTAGAATCAGATATTTAAACAAATGGTTGGAAATCATAAGTAAAAGTAATAATGAGAAAAGAAGTACATGCAGATAAATCTAACATATATGCTGCTACTGCTGCTGCTAAGTCGCTTCAGTCGTGTCCGACTCTGTGCGACCCCCTAGACGGCAGCCCACCAGGCTCCCCCGTCCCTGGGATTCTCCAGGCAAGAACACTGGAGTGGGTTGCCATTTCCTTCTCTAATGCATGAAAGCGAAAAGTGAAAGTGAAGTCGCTCAGTCGTGTCCAACTCCTAGCGACCCCAGGGACTGCAGCCTACCAGGCTCCTCCGTCCATGGGATTTTCCAGGCAAGAGTACTAGAGTGGGGTGCCACTGCCTTCTCCCACAATAAACCATAATTGTGTAAAATTATCTTCTTTCTACTGTGAAGAAATCTAATGGGTCTTTACCCTTTGTTAATTTTAATAATATTTTCATTTTAATTTTGATAGTATAAACTGTGTGATGCAGGAATTACACCTGCATTAATTTCTGCAGCATGTACCACAGTATATACCACTAATGAATAATTACAATAGTAATATAGCAGCCATTATTACTATTTATTTCCGGTAAATATTTTAAAGTTGCCTACAGAAAAGACATGCACATATCTCTGCAGAGAAGGAGCTTAAAAATGGGATCTGAGGGAATTCTCTGGTGGTCAAGTGGTTACGACTTGGCACTTTCACTGCCAGGGACCTGAGTCTGATCCTTGGTTGGGGAACTAAGATCCCAGGAGCTGTGTGGCATAGCAAAAAAAAAAGAGCCCTAAAAAAAAAAAAAAAAAAGAGCCCGAAATATGAAAGACAGCAAAATAAACCTAAAATACTTTTGATCGATGACTGGTTCCATATTCATATACTATCTTAGAGAGCTAGTAACTCAACAAATATTGCAATACTTTTTTCAACAGTCTATTGAAAGCCACATAAAAATATTTTTTGCTATGCTAGATTGTTACAATTAATGCTTACATTATTTTAATAAGAGAGAACTGAGTAATACAGTTAAAATGCCAAGAGTTACAGGTATTATTCTACATTCTAATTTGAACTGCTTATGTGATATATTAATCATTCAAAAAAATTAATAAGGGTATACTATGTAACAATAGTTAATATACCTAAACTTCTATGATCAAATGTCAACTAATATAAAAGATAAGATATTCAGAAACTTAAAGGGCTATGTCTACTTCACTCCTCCACTGTTCTTTCACACAGGTTCTATCAGTGAAAAAGTCATTGGATGTTACACACTTATAGGGCAGGCTTTACAACTGAAGAACTGTGGTTTAGGGGCTAACGTATAAGGTAACAGAAAAAGGAAAAATTCTCTGTAATCTTGACATTCTTAGCACATATCATACCATATAATCCATGGCATAGTTTTCCTAAATGGAAAGATAAAGAAATAAGAATTGATTCATCTGCTTTGAAAGATTTTTCACAAAATGATTTCACTACGGGAAGTATAGTTTGACTTCTGTCATCTGAAAAACAAGAATAAAACAGAGTTTAGATCCAGTTGCCCACACTGCAAATGTGCAAATTACTGTATACACACAAAGTTCAGAAAGAAAAATTACTATGTTAGTCTCAGAGTAACAGAAAATATCTGACAGCAATGATGATGGAGGTATGATATAAAGAGGAAGTGAGAAGTGAGTGGAAATCATCAAGAACTTTAGTCAAGCTAAAGAGTTTGTGGGCTCCCCTTGTGGTTCAGTGGTAAAGAACCCTCCTGCCAATGCAGGAGTTGTGGGTTTGATCCCCGGGTGGGAAAGATCCCCTGGAGAAGGTAATGGCAGCCCACTCCAGTATCCTTGCTTAGTGTTAGCATTCTTATAGCCATGTAGACTATACCATGCTGCATTTTATCATTTTATTTTTGATGTATTTTAAAAGTTAGTTCATATTACATTCTGTATAATGAATGTCTTCGCTTTTACTTCTTACGTGACTCTTTCTAAGAAACTTCTTTGAGTTTTTGCTTCTTTGATTCTTTGACTGTTTGCTTACTCATAAGTTTCTGATATTATCAATATTTCAGTTTTGATTTCAAATACTCCCTGAATTTCCCACAGTTCTCTTAAACTTTCAGAAAAGAATTACTACTTTATTAGGGTCAAACCAGTCAATCCTAAAGGAAATCAACCCTGAATATTCATTGGAAGGGCTGATGCTGAAGCTCCAATACTTTGGCCATCTTATGCAAACAGCTGACTCAATGGAAAAGACCCTGATGCTGGGAAAGATCAAAGGCAAGAGAAGAAGGTGGCACCAAAAGATGAGATGGTTAGATAGCATCGCCAACTCAAAGAATGAATTTGAACAAACTTCGGGAGATAGTGAAGGACAGAGGAGACTGGTATGCTGCCATCCATGGCATCGCAAAGAGTCAGACATGACTTAGCGACTGAACAAACAACAAAATTAAGAGTGTGACAACACTAAGTAAAATTTTGTAACAGGATTATTGGTATTATTATTACCGCTATTATTATCATCACATTTTAGCACCATATCTATTGTTTTTACTAATAACATTCATCCAACATTTACTGAAATTTCTTAGAGAACAAACATTAACAGAAATAGAAAAGTGAATGATAAATGGTTTCTGAACTTATGAAATTCAGACCAGCAAAGAAATCAAGCCCCCAAAATATCATAAGACAATGTGATCATTATTTAAATAGTATAAGGCTGCTGCTAAGTCACTTCAGTCGTGTCTGACTCTGTGTGACCCCAGAGACAGCAACCCACCAGGCTCCCCCGTCCCTGGGATTCTCCAGGCAAGAACACTGGAGTGGGCTGCCATTTTGTCTGCAACTATTTTTGCAAATATTCTAGGTTTTGTAGTTTATCTGTCACAAGTACTCAACTCTGTCACTCTGGCACAAAATAGCTAGAGACAACACAGAAACAGATGAGCGTGGCTGCACTCCAATAAGCTCTATTTACAAAATGGGTAGGAGTGGGATTTGACCCACAGGCCATAGTTTGCCAACCCCTGGCATAAAGGGATTTAGAAGTCGTCAGCAAGGACACTGGATCTGAACTGGGCACTGAAGGAGAAGCAACTGGCTAGGAGGAAAATAGAAGGAAGAGTGAAAAAAGAGAACATGGAAAGCCTCGAGGTGCAAAGAATTTGATGTGCCAAGAAAATGGTGAGTGGGGTTAGAGCACCAGAGCCAAGAGAAGCAGGGAAGAACGGCAGGAAATACAGCCAGGAACACATGTTAAGACAGATCTGTGACAGCTGAGTGTGCGGCAGGAAAGGTCCCAGATCAGAGGTGATCTCTGGCTCTAGCTTGGATGCCTAGGGGCGCCCCATTATTAGGACATGGACAGTCGTTCATTCGCTTCTCAGGTACTGCTGTTTTTAGTCCTCTGGTGCACCACATGGCTTAAATTATTATTCTGTAACATCCACACAACATAATTGTCCACATTGCAATAATTTTTAACAGATTCTCCTAACTCAGTTAAAACACTGTTAATCCTACAATTACACAATAGTGTTTTGCACCTGAGTACTGGACATCTGTCCTTTCAAATTACACCCTACCAAAATAGTCAATTGGAAGGATAAAACTAATGTCCAACATTCATTAAGAATCTAGTCACACACAAGAGCAACTAATCATCTCGCTGACTTGATCTGTGTAACACAAAGAAACACCTCCTTACCGATTCCCACCCAAATACCCCGCCCAGACTTCTCTTCTTGCGACCAGGAGATTTCTAGCATTAAAATATAAAATAGAGGAAACTAATATTGATATTGCTTCAGTCAAGATCTGTCTTACGATCAGTTAGTTGAGCAAGTTAAAAGCTAACCCACCAACACAAATTCTTATTAGCTCTCCACACTAGTCAGTTACATGCTGATGAGAGGAGAGAGAGAGGTAGGGAATATACACCACCACCAGGTGCCAGGAGGGGAAAAGTGGCAGCAGAGAGCACTCAAAGAGGAAGGACCACAGCAAGAGAGGGGAAGGGACACCTCACTCTCATCAGGAAGACTTACTATACTGCAGCCAGCTTCCTCCTCTACTAGTGACACGGGACAGGAAAACAAAATGCTTTCAGAAGCAAAGCTATGGAGACTCACCTGTATCAAATATGTCGAGCAGATTAACCAAAGTTTCAAAGGCTGCCAGCCGCACACTGCTGCCTTCATCCCTAGAAAGTTCTATTAATTCAGGGAGCACCACACTTTTGGTAAGTTCTGTCCTGCACAATAAGCAACAGAAGAAAACAAATCAAATCAATAAATTTTTGGTAAGAACTCGATTAAGGATCAGTTGCTGAGCTGCATGCTGCATAAAATAGGAAAAATCATGAGGATAGGGCTCCTGCTCTCTGGAAGCTTGCTGTCTGGCTAGAAAAGAATGACAGTTTAAATATAAGAAATATCCATGGTAATTGCATCATTACTTTTACAGCTTACAGTAGCTGCTCAATATATACTCACTAAGTGAATGTATTTCCGTGACAACTAACATGGTTGAACAATGAGGCTGAATACATGTGTATTAACCACTTGTATTTCTTCTTTATGAAGCATAATATTCATTTTCTTTGCTCATTTGCTGTTTCAAAGAAGTTCAATGGAAATAAGGCATCATTGTGGACCTACATGTATGATGCAAACATTTTCCCTCTTCATTAGTTCCTCTCAGCATACTGGATTATAGGTGAGGAATTTTTTCAGGAAGGAGATGCAAGGCGTATAATGCCCAAACTAGTAGATTTATGAGACTATCATTCTCTTGTCTCACAGCCAGAAGTATACGGAATAGAAGTCGAAGGACAGCCCGATCCTATTACCTTTGTAGGAGTCCATATTTACCAGTTTAAATGCTGGTAATTACAATCTAACCCTGTCATGATGTCAAAAGGGGGTAAAATATAGAAACAAAAAGGTGAATGAAATAAGCAAGCTTCACTTTTATCTCTTAATACAAACACATCAGAAGGTACTTACTATGATCACTTTTAAAGATCATAAAAAGTTTAGTTCTTCAAATAAATGCCTGTTTTCATGGAATATAGAACAGGATACACATGTCTGACAATCCAGAAACAAAAATGTGACAAGAAATTGAAAGCATACTTACCCAATGCCCTGAGCTATATTTTCTAATTGCCGACACATGCAAGATCGAACTTCATATTCTACATCTTGACAGAGTGATTTTACCAAGGGAAGTATTTCTCTTTTAATGCTGAGAGAGAAAAGAAAGAATCATGCAAATAAGTATTTGAGTAATTAATATTTTCAAGAAATTATCCTTAAAATCTTAGCTTAATAACAACATACTTTATTTTTTTTTTAAAGGGAAACAAAAATTAATTATTTGAGCTGTCCAGAGTTTAAATTCCACATGCAGTAGATTATACCACTTTAATATAGAGCTTTATAGTTTACAAACCAGTCAATCCTAAAGGAAATCAACTCTGAATATTCACTGGAAGGACTGATACTAAAGCTGAAGCTTCAGTACTTTGGCCACCTGATGCAAAGAGCAAAAGACCTTGATGCTAGGAAAGACTGAGAACAAGAGGAAAAGAGGGCAACAGAGGATGAGATGGTTGGATGGCATCATTGACTCAATGGATATGAGTTTGAGCAAACTCCAGAAACTGAAGGACAGGGAAGCCTGGCATGCTACAGTGCACGGGCTCGCAGAGTCAGACATGACTGAGCAACTGAACAACACCAGTTTACAATGTATATTTATATGTGTGATTACATTTGCATGTTAACAGCTACTTTAATGATGACAGAATCTTTTAAAAATAAGGGTTAATTTGGAATTGGCAGCTAAAACAAAAAGGCTATGGCCAAGTGGACTATCTGATTATAGCAGCTATCAACCAAAATATTCTTCGATTTTAAAGCTCACTCTTGCGTCATAATTACAGAACATTCCATTCCTTCCACTTGGTATTTATCATCTATGCAGAAAGTAGCGAATAAATTATAAACAATCTCCATTAAACCTCAAAATAAGATAAATTATTCAACATAATAATTCATAGCAATAATGGAAAAGAGCAGAAATCTATTTTTACATCATATTTATCAATTTTTAAAGATTAAAGATATGCTATCCTCAAAACTACACTAGGTACGTGATGGAAATGACTAATATGGGAAATAAGAAAAAAGTTACCCTTACTGATTTTGAAAAGCCAAATCAAGAAGAAATGCATCTGAACAGTAGATTTCAGAGATTTCTATATTCTATAAATTTGAATCAGTTAAAGTGTATACAGTACGGAGTAGTACAAATATAATTATTAAACATATAGTCATTAAACATTTTAGTAGACAAAAAATTATGTACAAATACTCACGCAAGGGCATCAAATTTGTTGGTCAATTTTCCTAAAATTTTACAACTAACTAAACGAGACTGGACTGTTTGGGAAAGTTGTGCCTTGGAAACGAGTGGATTCAAAATCTAAAAAGAAAAGATTTAGAGAACAAATTTACAAAACTTTATATATTCCTGACATTAATGTCAGCTATTTTCTTCAAAGAACATTTTAATATCCTAAATATTTTTTACAGAACCTCAGTTACATTTTGAGGTCCATGGTTGTTCATCACCTGGATCACTACACTTTCTGGATTATTAAGAATGATGATAAATCATGCAATCAAAAATAATCAGGCACACAAAAAATTTAATTAAGGCTTATGGTGAATTCTCTAATGATCTGTATGTACACACAGGGGTGAAACATTCATTTCTCAAAAGAAAAAAGCAGTTAATTATTAGATACTGTGAAATTTGTTTTTGTTCCATATAGATTAATTTTTATATTTGTCCTCATGGGAAATAGATGGGGAAACAGTGGAAACAGTGTCAGACTTCATTTTTGGGGCTCCAAAATCACTGCAGATGGTGACTGCAGCCATGAAATTAAAAGACGCTTACTTCTTGGAAGGAAAGTTATGACCAACCTAGATAGCATATTGAAAAGCAGAGACATTACTTTGCCAACAAAGGTCCGTCTAGTCAAGGCTATAGTTTTTCCAGTGGTCATGTATGGATGCAAGAGTTGGACTGTGAAGAAAGCTGAGCGCCGAAGAATTGATGCTTTTGAACTGTGGTGTTGGAGAAGACTCTTGAGAGTCCCTTGGACTGCAAGGAGATCCAACCAGTCCATTCTAAAGGAGATCAGCCCTGGGATTTCTTTGGAAGGAATGATGCTAAAGCTGAAACTCCAGTACTTTGGCCACCTCATGCGAAGAGTTGACTCATTGGAAAAGACTCTGATGCTGGGAGGGATTGGGGGCAGGAGGAGAAGGGGACGACAGAGGATGAGATGGCTGGATGACATCACCGACTCGATGGACATGAGTCTGAGTGAACTCCGGGAGTTGGTGATGGACAGGGAGGCCTGGTGTGCTGCGATTCACGGGGTCACAAAAAGTCGGACATGACTGAGAGACTGAACTGAACTGAACTGAACTGAAACAAAACATTGTAACTTCAGGGACTTCTCTGGTGTCCCAGTGGTTAAGACTCTGTGCTTCTAATGCAGGGGGCCAGAGTCAGGGAATTAGATCCCACATGCCACAACCAAAACCCAGCAAAGCCAAATAAATATATAAACTTAAATGCTATTGCTGATGAAAGTCCAGGCAAACATGCATTTTCTCATATTACTAGTCGAAAGTATTAAGAATATTAATGCCTTCTAACCTAATAATTCCATTTTTGGGGAAGTTACAGTTAAGGAAATTGTCCGAAAAACAGGAAAAGCTCTACGGAAATGTTCACTATTGCCTTACTTGGATAATAAAACACTGAAAACAGGCTTAAGTATTTCATAAATAAGTAAAATATTTGTAGCTACTACCAAATGAGTGATATGAGAAAATAATAAAGAAAATAATGCTACATGAAAAACATATATAAATTCATTATGATCACTAACATGTCAAACAGCACCATATACAGGGAAAAAATTCTGAAATGAAAATACATCGGAATGCTAAAAGAAGCAAAGTACAGAATCATGATTTTTCTTCCTTCTATATTCTCTACTACTCAAGTTTTCTATAATGAATATGCGCTGCTTTCAGAGTAGGAAATAACTATTCTTTTTGAAATACCATTTTTATCAAAAAACAAAAACCTTAGAGTAACTTAAATATTAAAATTTATATATAGAAGTTTTACCTCATGCCTTAGGGTATCTTTGGGCAATACTTCTATCACAGACAGAAGAGTCTCCAGCCATGCGTTGCTGACACCTGAATGACAAAGACAAAACATAAGTTAACTATCTCACAAATTCAGTTTCAACTTAGCCATTAATATTTACAACAAACTTTAATTATAAAATAGCAATAATTAAATTATCTTTATTGCTACCATAAGAAGTTTCTCTGCTTTTCTGTCTTAGCCAATATCTGGAAAACACTGATATTTTAAAAAATAATATCAAGGGGTTATCTTCAACCCAAAGTGTACTTTTTTCTTATACTATAATTAAATGTAAGTGTTGTATAAGAAGCAAATCTAAGAAGAAAGCATAAACTATGGGTCTTCAGGCTTCAAACAGCACTGAATTTTGTGGATTGTTCCAAAATGAGCCATCATGAATTTTAGTCACACCACTGACCAACTCTTAGGGAGAACAGCCTCACTCAATTACCATGACTCAAAGATCACAGCCACATATGAGCGACAATTAGTACACGTAGGATGAAGCATGCCAGGCCCCTGACCTGCGTCCCTGTGCTCCAGGTGCAGTAGGATGACTTGGAGGAAGGAGTGGGCATAGGTATGAACGGACACCGATTCGTCCTGCAGGATGGTCAAAAACGACACTGCAGCCGTTAACTGCATTTCCACCCCTGCAACATGCAGGGCTTCCTGTATAATCAGAAAGAGTTTGCTATTACAGAGATGAGAGATCAGAAGTTATAATTTTTTTTTAAATCCAAGGTCATAGAAACCAAACAGTCATATTCTACAAAATAACTATATATGACCTTTAAGGATAGGTACTTCTTCTTAATACTTTATTTAAGAAAACTACATTAATCTGCTCCTGATTGTTTAACTCATTAGACCACATAAAGTTTTAAATGTCTTAGATAATTTATAGCACTCCATTGTTTTACTGCATAAAAATCACAAAAAGTACATACACCTTTAGATAATAGAATTGGCATTTTAACAGATCTCAGTTTCTGTTTTCCTATTTGTATTATACAGTTTGCCACCCCACCGAAAACAATAATGCCAAAACTTAGACAACTGCATGTGTTTTTATTACTTGTATTTCTGCTTCAAAAAATAAATATTATGCATTTTACTATAAAAAAGGAATACACTTATGATTGTGAAAATGTATTTTCCCCTTTAAACAAGTGACAAGAACACAAATTACTATGAAATAAACTGTTTTAAAAAGAATTTTGCTTAATATAAGAATGTTTTTAAAAATTATATTTGGCAAAACTAATACAATTATGTAAAGTTTAAAAATAAAATAAAATTTAAAAAAAAATTAGTTATATCCATAACCATCTCCATTCACCTTTTAAAGTCAAAGTCTACATTAGAATAGTTTAACAAATCAAAGAGTAAAACAAAAGAAAACCTATCTTTCATATAAACCTCACCAAGGTCTCACCTGTATTTCTCTAGAAGACTATGTAGATGTGCATAACATAAATATAGCCAAAAGCATTACTTTGTTTCATCAATTACGGTAACTACTGGAATTTCCCCTGTATGCCTATTTTTATAACTAATAAACTTGGTAGAACAAGATGTGGAACTTGCATCCATAAAACCAAGTTTCATATCTGCGATGTTAGGAAAATTAGTCTTTCTGCATTATTTCCTAATATATAAAACATAGATATGGCTTCATCTTCTTAAAGATTTGATTTAAATCATTTACATAGAAGTTTTATGACTTACCAACTTGTGCAAACTGAGCATTTACATAATGACCACTGTATATCCAACTGTCTCCTCTACAGCACCCTTGGATATCTGGTAAGAGTCTCATCACCTGAACCCATCTCTCCCCAAAACCTGTTCCTTCTCCTATCTTCTCCAACTCAGTAAACAATACAGGATAACTTTGTCCTTCCAACTTTCAACCCTAAAACTCTGGAGTCATCCTTAACTCCTCTCAGTTGCTTACTTCCCATAATCAAATGAGCAGTCAATCCTGCCCCAAATCTGACCATCAATCACCTTTATCACTACCATGCTGGTCCAAGCCACCATCATCTCCAGCCTGAATTACTTCAATAACCTGCTCATCAGCATCTGATTCTATCACTGCCTCTCTATTATCCATTCTTTACAGCAGCCAGAGAGATTCTTCTCAAGTCAGATCATGTCACTTTTCCACTCAAAACTTGCCAGTGGTTTTCCAACTCACTCAGAGGAAAAGTCAAAACCCTTTCAATGATTTACAAAGATCTGCCTCCCAATTTCCTCTTTTCCCAGATTTCCACACAGTCGGCTCTCTGAACTCCCTCAAGCCTCTACTCTCATCACCTTTTCAGTGAGCCATTCCCTGATGATCCTATTTTAAACTGAAAGCCACCCCTCCGCCCCAGCCCTCACCATGACCCAACTGGGTTGATCATCACCATTATCCAACATACAACACAGTCATTTGTTTACAGTCTATCTCCCACGTCTAGAACACAAGCATCATGACTACTGAATTTTTTTGTCTGATTTTGTCTGATTCACTACTGTATCCCCAACTCCTACGGCACACAGCAGGCATTCAGTGAGTAATTGCTGGATGACTGAATATCTCTTACCCTTTCACCTAAACTTCCTGCTCTTGTGGCTCTCTCCCTTCACACACTTTGTCCACATCTCCTAAAAGTTGGCTTCAAGAGATTTTGAAGTGAGTCCTAAAGATTAGGGATTGGGAGAATTAGATATAAGGCAAAGCAAAAATGGATCATATAGAAATGCATTCTCAATTCTCTATCATGTCAGTATGGAGATGTTCCTGCCATTTTCCCTACCCCAATGTCTCTGTAACCGTGATTTAGACCATGTACCCAGAGTCCTTAATTCAGCATGGTGGGACCACTGCCAGGCATCAGACTAGGAGATAACACATGTCATTCTACAACACTGAAAGACACAGAGCTGTCAAGCATCTTGCTCAAGGCCAGCATGCTTGTCATCGGCAACTCTAAGACTTAAGCTTTGTTGGCCTAATGCCAAAGCCAAGGATTGAATTCTTTCTCACAGACTCTGCATTCCTCGTCACCATTTACTAAGGCATGGCTTACATCAACCCTGAGTCTGTAGGTGGTAGTGTCAGAGACTTGGCAGATGCCTACATGGTGGGGTTCATTCCCAGAAAACTGATCACATATTAGGGTGGCTGATTTCTGTTGCATTTTGTTTTAAACTTTTGTACCACACACACATATGTCATTTCACAAGCTTTTTTCAATTATGTATCTTAAGAGTTCCAGGCTGAAAAGAAAAAGAGAAGCAATGATAAGGTGTAAAGCAGAGCAGCAACTGGTCTCTGAAATAACCCTCCCACATCCCCCTCTCATACTGTTTCCCAAAAAAGCCATTTGCTCCAAACTAAGAATTCTGGATTTGGAAAACACTTCTAGAAGATTTGATGTGGCCAGGATACATCACTTACAGGTTTCAGAAGGCACAGCTTTTATTTAGAAACAGAAAGCACTTTGCAAAGAAATATTTAAATAAATTGTGAGGGCCACAGTGTGCATTCCAGTTCACATGAGTCTGCTGTTTTAAGTTCCAAGAGATGTGATTCTGCCCCTCTTAAAGTCATTAAGGTCCTGGGTTTTGGACGTGTGCGAACTTTATGCAAAGGAGGAACAGGAGGAGTTCTCCAACTTCACATCTTCTTACTGTATTACTTAGTCTTGACTCCCGCAGCAACATATGCCCCAACTATTTTGCATTTAATTTTCGAAAAATCCTCAAGTCTTATCAGGATTTGGGTTTTTCTCTTGTTGTGCTGACTTCAACATCTGGGACTGTCCACTGTTAAGAAACCAGCACAGACTAAGAGACTTCATCAATGCTAAAATTCAATTGATTTCTAAACATATTTTTCTGAAACATAATACAATAAGAACGTGATACTTACCAGTTCCTGTTTCTCCTCCACAGAGTCACACCCTCGGGACAAACATAGTGAGATCCATACTCTCTGGGTAAATAAGTGTGCATCCTCATGGACCTTGGAAGACACTGAAAAGTAAATTCCTCTATTGCTTAAGTGCATGCCTTAATGCCGGTTACTGTTCCTCTTACATACTATCGTGTGGCTGGCATTCCAACTCAAATTCCTCAAAAATGAAATAAGACATTTTATAAATGAGTGAATGGTACACTTTCAAATTTAAAAAAACAAGTCCCACTCAAGGAAGGAAAATGTACTAGACACTTCTGTGTTTCAATTCAGTCTTTAGTTAGCATGAATGCTGCAAGAAAGCATTTTGTAGACAACGTAATACAGTCCCTGCAGAGAAGGAAACTGCTGCTTCCAATAACCCCACATCATACGCATCCAGAAGACCTTTCTCTTTACAGTCACAACACAGAGAAGCATAAGTAAATCACTGGCTTATTCCAAAAGAGCAAATATTTTGAGTCCACATATTTGGAAACTAAACTTTTAAAATAAATAAACGTATCTACTGTAAAGACTGCTGTTAAAGGTAAAGGAATCCTAAAGTTACAAAGTATCTTTGTATATTTTTAGAGATAACATCACTGATTATTTTGAAATTAAATAATAGGGAGTTAAGTATGAAAATACTAACCTGGGGCAGATATTAAAATACTAACCTAGTATTTATATTTTATATTAAAATATTAACCTATGACATATAAAATATCTGGGGTTCTGAGAGTCACAGTATGGGAATTTTTAGTACCTAACAGTAATAGTGAACAACTCTTTTTACTATATAATTATACTATTTATAAAAGACTTTAGAACTGATTTAAATATGAATCATTGGAACGCCAACCCTGAAATATCTTTAACAATTTAACTACAGTATCTCATTCACTCCCTGATCACTCACTGCCATGTTCCACACTTACATGAAGGATGGGGAGAACTAGTTGAGAGTATCAAAAATCAAATTCTGAGAGGGGAAAATAAAGAGGAGGCAGCAGACAGGAATAAAAAGGGTGTGTTTTACCCTCTTTTAATCTGTTTCAGTGATCAGCAAGGTTCATGAGGAGGTACACATAAAAATATCAGAAGATCTCTTTCCAAAAAAGGAAATAGCTGTACCAATAGAAACTATCACTAGATGACTGCAAGCATGCAATGAAGTATCCAGCCATGCATAATCACCAGGACACCCAAAAAGATCAGTGCATTTCAAGACCACGGTTCTGAAACGGAACTTTGAGCTGGAACAACTCTGTCATTTTTCACACATAATAAATCAGACTCATCAGAAATTTCATGATTTACACTTGAACTGTAAATAAAAATTTAAAACACTGCAAAAAAAGGATGTGCCCATTTCAAAGAAATAACTAATGGACACAAGAGCTATAAATAACCATTTCAAATGTTCCACTTTATTAAACATTTTTTTGAAAAAAGAAATTATAAACGGTTTACAGGGGGAGATGGCACTGGAAAGTGTGACACATTTCTATAAGCAAGTAATGCCTTCTTTTTTCTCTAGTCAGTCACTTTCCCCTTCTATCCTAATCTCTAAGCCAATGAAAGTCTAATTTTGATAGTATAATTTTAATTTCAGTCACAGCTATTTATTAAGCTGCTGTTGCTATTTAGTTGCTCAGTGGTGTTTGACTCTTTGAGACCCCATGGATGGCAGCCCACCAGGCTCCTCTGTCCATGGGATTTCCCAGGCAAGAATACTGGAGTGAGATGCCATTTCCTTTTCCAGGGGATCTTCCCAACCCAGGGATTGAACCTGCATTTCCCGCTAAGCAGGAGGATTCTTTACCACTGAGCCACCAGGAAACTCCTATTTATTAAGTACCAACATCACACAAAGTATTCTGAGAAACTGGAGAAAAGTCAAAGACATGTTTTCCTACCTTTGAGGGACTGCTATTGATGATATACATTCCAATATTGAAACATATCCATTTAGTTACAGCCAAGGAGCTGAAGACATAGCACAGGGCAGGGCTAGCAATGCATCTGGTCATCCTGTAAGTACGCACTCTCATTCGATTCTTTCTGCTGAAATTCCCTATATGTCCACGCACATCACTGTGAGGAAGTGGGTGGTTCCCTGTTCCCCAGTAAGAATCAACAAACAGTCACGTCTGCATCACCAAAGGAGGTTCTCTCCAGCCTCCTGACCTGCCCAAGGGGGCGTGTGGCAAAGAGCCCACCAGTGAGTGCCAAGTTCCCTTGTGTCTGGAGCTCTGAGCTACTCCAAACGGATAGCAATCTTTAAAAACGTTTTAACAGTTTAGCTGATTTTTACTAACGATTTTATCTGGTGCCCACTTCTTCCTCTGAAACTCTTGTCGAAAGTCAGCATCCTTGTGTCCCATTGCTCTTCAGAGAGCTCTTCTGAATAGAGTTCACTTGTTTCTTTGTGACCACTTCTGATGGGCTTGAGAAAAGTTACGATCATGTGAATTTTGTGAACACAAGCCATCATTGTTAGAACAGGAATGATGCTTTCCTGCACATACCTAAGTAGAAGTGGATGGGACTATTTTGTTTCTGAGCCCTGAATATGCCTTACTGTCTTACAAGCTTAACCGTACATTTAAAAGAATGCTTGTGAGACCTCATCTAGAGTGTCAAGATGTTCTGATATGGGAACATTTTCTAGGCTATCTACCTCAACACACTACCAAAAGGCTAGTAAATCCATACAGTTTTAAATCAAACAAAGACCTTTATTATGGTACAATATGTGAATATCTTCTGAGTTTTATAATTTTGCAAGGATTGTAGATCAACATATCCATAAATTATCCTTTGTATCATCCAAATGCCTAAAGTCAGAAACCATATTCAAGTAGTAATGGTGGTCCCATTATCACAGAAAAGAAAGATTTTCTAATTAAGAGATTCAGAAGTTCCAGCTCATTTTTACTGTAGGCAGGATAAAAATAACAAATGATTGAATGACTAAGAAATTTAAGTGAGAACACTGGTCTCCACTAGAATTTATCATACTGAAAGGCAGTATTTTTAGATCTATTAAGAATACTAGCTTGTGTAATTTTTATATATGTCCGGAAAACAGCTATATTTACAGTCAATGTTTTCATTGAATTTACTATCATCAAAGAATTAATGATGTTACTCTATTTTGTCTTTATGGATATACATAAAAAGATATAACACAGATATTATTTTCAGAATGCATTGTGGTCAGTGTACTTTTATTTTTGAGCTATAAACCAGAGAAGAGTCATTTTATACCATCTGTCTATGCTCTCTAAATCCTTTGGTTAATGCTACTTTTTTTTTTTCTTAGTGAACTGGAAGAATAAGTTACACAATTTTATGCTTCCTTTCCTGTAAAAACTACTCATAAGATCAATTCTGGCCCTGATAAATTTTCTCCATCAATCTGACATTACAGGAATAACTTCACTTTCTTCTTCACCTTACTTCACATCAGAGTGTCCTTAAATGCTTAGCCTGTCAGTAGAGACCTGCTCTACTGTGGGCTTTTTATGACCTGCAGGGAGTATGGAACATCATGTTCTGCTTATTATGTAGAACTGTGTTGCCTTTACAAAACCCTTCTTTTTTCAAGAACTTAACTTTTAACTTTTCTCAGAAAACATCTCGGGCAGTGAGGAAGACAGGTACTTTTATTTTTGAAGTACAAACCAAAGGAAAAGGCAATTTGTATCATCTCTGTGCTCTTTAACTCTTTTAGTTAAGACTATTTCTTTTTTCCTTGGTGTATTGTAAGAATAAATTATATAATTGCATGCTTAAACAAAATATTATAGTCGAACAGAATTTTTTCAGCCTAGATTTTCTCAACTGTCAAACAAGAATAAATATATGGCATGGAATTGTTAAGAAGTTTAAGAGGATATATCTAAACTGCTGAGCACAAGGCCTGGCCCACGGGGAGGGTTCTTCACTTTACTATCTTCGTTGGATCCACATCTCTGTACCACTTGAAACAGAACTTAAAGAGTAGGTAAAACTTTCAGTAACAAACATATTTATTTACATAGTAAAGGTTGTCTATAAAAAATTTTTAATAAAATTTTTTAGATCTACTTTTATTCAGTAGATATAAAATACTCAAATAATCACATTGGGAGAAACTTATGAGAAAAGTAGAAGTGATAAATCTTTTCAGAATCAAAAGATGGGGGCACCACATATACTGATCTTATATAATCAAGTTTCATATGATTAAGTCTACTTTATCTCTTCCCTAATATGTATCTTTCTCCCACTCCTCCCCGCAAAAAAGGTCTCCCTAGAAACGTAAGTCAGCACCGTATCACTCCACTGATAGACTGTTTATACTTCTCATCCAAGAATGCCATTAGTGGTTCAGGCCAATGTGTCATTGATCTTTCAGGTAGACACTTACTGTCTCAGAATATTAAGCTCAATCAATGCTCGTTTTAAAATTATTTTTGAGTGCCTATTTTTGCCAAGTACTTTTCTACATTCTGGGGACAAAGTGATAAATCAGACTGACAAGACTTCTGTCCTGATGGAAGAAACAGAAAAGAATGGTAGGTGGGGTAGAAAGCTAGTCAGGGTCATTTTAGAGAACTGAAGGAGTTTTATTCTACCTGAAATGAGAAGTTACTTGTATTACTTTCCTCTATGTGCATGCTCAATTGCTCAGTTGTGTCCAACTCCTTGCAACCCCATGGACTATAGGCTGCCAGGCTCCTCTGTCCATGGGATTGTCCAGGCAAGAATACTGGGCTGCCGTTTCCTACTCCAAGGAACTGTCCCGACCCAGGGATCAATTCCACATCTTCTGCATCTCCTACAATTGGCAGGTGGATTCTTCACCACAGAGCCACTTTCCTGTGGTTGGTATGATAAATTAGCAAAAACTGAAAGGCTTAGAACAACAGAAATGTATTCTCTCACCGTTCTGGAGGCCATTAGTCCTAATCAGTATCACTCAGTCAAAATCAAATTGTTGGCAAGGCCACACTCCCTGCTAGGCAGGATCAGGTACTTGCCTCTTCCAGCTTCTAGTAGTCGTTGGCCTTCTTTGGCTGGTGGCCACATCACTGCAGTTCCTGCCTCTGTCTTCATGCTGCTTCCTCCTCCAGGTTTGGGTCAAACCTCCCTCTGCATTCCTCTTCTAAGGATGCATGTGCTGGCATTTAGGGCCCACCCTGATAATCCAGGATAATCTCCTTCAGTCAAGATCCTTACCCACATCTATAAAAGCTCTTTTTCTAAAGAAAGTGACATGTATAGTTCCGGGATGTGGTAGGAACTGTTCTGCCTACCACACCACTTCAGTAGTTTTCATTCAAGAAGAAAAGATATGATTGATCTCTCTGAAAGATCTTTAAAAGATCTCTCTGAAGAAAAAAATTAACTATGTGAGATGATGGATGTATTAATTCATTTGATAGGGGTGAGTATTTCACAATGTATAATATATATTAAATCATCGCATTGTATACTTTGAATATACACAGTTTTCTTTGTCAAAGTTTATTTGTTCCTAAATAAATAAATAAATATATTAATTTGTTCCTAAATAAATAAATAAATGAAAGATCCCTCTGGCCGAATGGGCTCCAGACAGCAAAAGGAGCAACAGGTCCAGTGAAGAGGCTACTACAGTAATCAGAGGAGAGATGACTAAGGCTTAGGAACTAAAATGACATATTACTTATTTATTGACATCATGATTAGCTAATGAGACAGTGGTATAGCAGTTAAGAGGAAGAACCTGGGTGTCAGACTCCTTATTCAAACCTCATCACACCACTTGCTAGTTTTGTGACTTTGGGAAAGTTAACTGACCTAAGTTGTGACCCATATAGAACTGCCATGGGCATTCAAAGAGATAAAAAATCAACAAAGAGCTGTAAAATGTTTGACAGAGTGCTTTACCCATCTTAAGACCTCAACAAATGCTAGCTATTTCTATCTGTTCCTGACATTGTACATCTTCTAATAGATGGTTTTATGCCATATCTTTTGGTTCCCAAAGTAAGTGAAAAAACAATAACAGGATCCAATAACTCAACAAGCAGAGACTTTTTTTTGTGCTTGATTTATAAAGAAGGCACTGATATCACATGGTTAATGATATCACTATTTTAAATTTTATAAAGGACCACAGTATTTTAGAAATGTATGCTGGTGAAACAAATTCTTTCACTTTCAGACAACCAAAAGTTCAAATCAAATCTTAATATCCAATATTAATTCAATGTAATATGTCATAGGAAGAATTCAAACTTAATCAACAAAGACCACAGAAAAAGCCTTCCTTTTTCAAAAGATATCCTAGGATTAAAAACAGATACAGTAATTACAGTAGACCCTGAACAACACGGTTTAGGGGTGCCAATCCTCCACTTAGTGGGAAATCCAAATAAAACTTTACAGTGGACCCTCCCTGTTTCCTAGATTTGGTAACCACATATTCAACTGAAACCTGATCATGAAGGACTGCGGTACATATTTACTGAAAAAGTTCAAGTAAAGATGGGCCCAAGCAGTTCAAACCCATGCTGTTGAAAGGTCAACTGTACATTCAGACACGTCTCATATCCAGAATTAAAGAATCTGAATAGAGGTCAAAATGTTTCCTTTCTGGACTCTTACTTAAATTAACCTTGAGATGAGTGATCTAATTGCACTATCATTCATCGTCCACTTTGGATAGAATTTAGAAAGCAAATTGTAGAATACTACGATGAGGTCAGTTCTAATCCTGCCTCTCTTTCTGCCATTTTATTTTTAACCTCAAATTCCTTCGTCTCTAAAACAGTGAAAACAGCAACCTGTTTTAAAAGCCATTTTTAAGTTAATACATTATTATAAAGATGAAATGCATATGCTATACAACAAAACAAAAACAGAATTAAAAATATTTTGTTTGGTGAAATTTTATAATATATAAGGCCAGAAAAATCTGCATCACTTCATCTGATGTTCTTCAAGGTAAAGATAAGGTACAGTGTGAGTTCTAAAAAGCTGCTTATACTACTGCTATAAATGTGAAAAGAATCTGGAGAACGATTAACTTCTTACACAAAATATTTATTATTCATGTCTTTAAATTCTCGAAAAGTGAATCAATCATAGAAGATTAGCATTAGTAAGTATTCAAATTATTTTTCCCTGTTGATGTAATAAACTATCAACCAAGACACTCAAAACCAGCAGAAACAATCCAGAAATCTGGAAGTCATTCCTCCATTTCCCACATCGGGTCTGTCATTAAGTTCATTCTATCTCAATAAATACATCTCAGATATATCCACCATTCTCTGTCATCCTAATTTGCTCTCCTGCTCCAAGCCAGCTTCACATACTACAAGGACTAGAGCTGCAACTTCCTCCCACTCCAATCTACTCTCCACACAATTAGCAAAATGATCACTGCAAAATGTTAACGGGATAAATCCTTCTCAAAGTCCTGCCCAGCTTCAAGTCTTCAAGGCCTTCCACTGTTCGAAGAAAGAATGACTCATGCACGCTCTGTCACTGACCATCTCTCTAACCTCTTCAAGTCACAACCTACCCTTACCCACTGGACTCCACCACACTTACGACCTCTTAGAACTTCCCCAACTCCTTCTGCTCTCTCTGCCTGGACCACTTGTTCTCATCTCCTCAAATGGCTGTTTCTCCTATCCCATCCCTTCAGCATTCAATTCCTCAGAGATGCTTCTTTGACCTCCCAATGCTGTTAGTGCCCTCACACTCCCAACTCCCCCACCTCCCCCTCCCCAACTTTACTCTGTTTTTCACGCTCACCCACTTGTTTAATGTCTATTTCCCGCCCCCCTAAAAAAATTCTTTGAGGGTAAGTTCTTGTTTTGTTCACCTCTGTCTTCTCAGAGCTTAGAACAGTGGGAGGTACTCAGTAAATATTTATGAAGCCATTATTACTAAATGCTCACTTTGAGACACAAGATTGCTTTTTTATAAAATTAGCTAAGAGAGTATGGCCATGCAAAAGTGAATAAAGCAGCTCTGTGTGATTTTTGTCATACTTGTATCACCTGGAAGTCACCACTCACAGAAGCAAGGCAGAATTAAAGAAGGTGTTATGCGTACCAATAAATCTTAATATTGAACATTATGATTTTAAATGATTTGCTCATAAACATAGGTTTTATTATTTGAGGTGCAGTTGCTTAAATGTTCAGCTGCCTACATTTTACATTAAACCCTCTATTAAAGTCAGTATTATTGCCCCCATTAAAAAGTCTTTCCCATTTGCTTAATTCATCAGCATTTTTACATAAAGTCAGAACCACACATTAAATAATCCCCTATGCTTGTTCTTTCATTGTTTTCCATAGTTTCTATGTCTTCCTGATACAGAATCTAATCAGGGACTGTTTTCTACATTTTATAGTAAAGGGTAAGATAGATGAGCATCCTAAATAAATGGCTGCTTGTTGATTAAAGAAATGAATGAAATCATTCAGCAATAAAGATTTTCTTAGTATAATATAGTCATTAGTTTATATTTTCCTTATATGCATTTATTTAGTTAATCTTCTGTATTATGAATTAAACTTAATATTTCTTTAAAAGGCTACTAAAATCTTGTCCTCTATAACTCAGTTACATAGTTTCAGCAGAAACATTTGATTCTTTGTATAAATACTCTCTATGTAATATTCTGTATATATTTCCATGAAATTAAAACTTTTTTTAGACATTAATATTTAATTAACTTTAATGTGAACTCTTCGGCAAACACTTTTTTTCAAAATAATTCAGAGACCTCTAAAGCTCACCACTGTCTATCCTTCACCTTTCATTCTTGCTTTATGAAACTTACAACTTGCAGCATGTTCTCTTGGCCCAGATTCAGCCTGCTCAATGCAGAGTGTACAGTGTGCTCAATATTTTGAGCTATAAATCTAATTTGCTTATGCATAATAACTCCTTGGTCAAGAGGATCTACACCTGTTCCCTTCTACAAGTGTTTAACTGGTATTCCCAGGTGACATACTAACAAGCTTAGGTCAGTTAATATCACTTCAGTTGAATGAGAAATTAAACCTAGATTGTATAGACTTAATTCCACTGAAATTACAGAATGAGCTGAGAAAAACAGACATGAAAAAGCTTCCTTTGCTTTTGAATCACATACACTACTAAAAAAAAGCAATTTCTCCATTCACCTCTATAATGTGTTAAAATATATATATATATACAAAGTATATCCATACTGTCTGAATAGAAATCTGGGCATCTTATAAAAATAACATGTTATATCCCTGATCTTCATCACTGGAAGCATGCTGTATATGCCTAAAAATAAAACCCAAGGGCACATAATAATAGTATTTTAAACACATATAAATTAATTAAAAAAAATTTTTTTAAAGTTAACAAACAGAAAGCCAAAGCAAAGTCTATAAAACTCACTATTCGCAAACAGAACCCCCAGTACTATGTAACCTCCTTGACCTCATTAGTAGGTAAGCTCCCTGAGGACCCAAAAGGCATCATCTGTTGTGTTCATTCAAGTTCTATTACAGAACACTTTGCATATGGTACAAATAAATAATAAATAGTATGCATCAGATATTTAATATTATATATTAATAATATTAAATAAAGAAAAGAAAGTTCTAGTAGATCAAACATTTTATTAGTAGCAGGAAAACTAATCTGAAGGAATTTAGAAAGGAATTAAATATAAAACTAAAACTGCAGTGGCCATAATCCAATCTTTATTTGATGATTCTTGAGCAGTCACCAAAAGGTGACTATTAAGACTATCAGTTAAATCGTATTATCAATGTTCTAGAAATACTATTAATAATATGTTTGTCAACAGAATACCAAAAAAGATTGCTATGATTTTATAAGACTAAAATTTTTTTAAGCTACTGAAAACATAATGTTTCTACTGAGAAAATGATTACAGAAAACTTTGTAGTTTAAGATCTAGATTTCTCCATTTCCATCAGCTAAGTTCTCTAAATATTTTCAAAATAATTCAAAATATTTATAATACTTCCTCCACTCAGTGGTTAGGTACAAAAGATCAGCCATCCAAAGCTCTGAAATTTTCTCCTGGCAATGACAACGTACTACTGGGAAAACATGATGAATTCAAATCTTATTTCACAGCAACTTACTCTAACTTTTGGCAAGACTCTCCGAAGTGTCTCAGCAGGGTTCTGTCGCATCAGAAATGGAAGATTCGCAATCACGCTTGTTCCCTGGATATCCTGACCAGCACTTACAAAGAAAACACAAATTTAAGATTTGTAACTATAAATTTGTGATTATAATTTACATTGTAAAAAGCATGGATTAACTTGAAAACAACTGCTTTTAATAATGAACACCAAACTTCTGACAATTTTAAACTTTAAATGCATCAATTAGATATAAAAATTAAGCCAGAGATGAAATTTCATTAGGTAAATCTTACAACAAATACATGGAGATATTAATTATGTTTATGCTAAAACATGATTATCTACACGTCTTACTGAAAAAATATTGAGACCATTATTACTTACTTTAAAATTTGACCTCATTTTCCCCTATGACCTGCCAGTTTGCTATACTTTATAAAAATAGATTTGGTAAATTTCACTATAGTAAAATACTAATAATCATAACAACAGCAGGGACAGCAACAAAATTAGCTATAGCAGAATCATACAACTTTCTTCTAGTACAATGAAACTATCTGTTGCACTCCACTGATTCCAAGTTGCCAGAAACTTAATAATATATGTACTCTATATTTTTAAAAGTCAGTAGGGTGTATTTATACAGTACCTTTTTGATACAGCATTCATTAGGTCACTACAGTGTTACCAAAACAATCTGTAATACTCTAGCCGCCTAAATACTTCAAATTCTTCTCAAGAACCATTTTCATGCAAAAACTTACTTGTTTTTAAAACATAAGCTAAGCAACATAAGTTGTGCAAGTAACTTGAAACATAGCTATAACAGATGTCATTAAATATGGTGTCACCTCAGAAAGAAATTCCACCTATCCTTAACTGATACTAATTTGAATGTTAATTACTGATGCCATAATATTTAAGTAAAAATGATTTTAGTTAACTCTCCAAATGGGATTATTTGTTAGTACACGTATATAAGGCCTTAACAAGGGGACTTCCCTAGTGGTCCAAAGGTTAAGACTCCGTGCTTCAACCGCAGAGGTCATGAGCTCAGCCCCTGGTTGGGGAACTAAGATCTCATATACCAAGTGGCACAGCTGAAAAAAAGACCTTAATATGGCTTTTTTAAAGAGTGTTTTCAAGTATTATTTTATTTGCTTCAGTGCTTTGTAAATCCTGCTAATAAGCAGCTTATTCTGACTAAATGAAGCTGCCCTGCTGTGAAAAAAAAGTCTTTTCCCTGCTGCAGTATCTCTGTTTAGTCTCTCAGTCATGTCTGACTCTTTGCGACCCCAGAGACTGTAGCCTGCCAGGCTCCTCTGTCCATAGGATTTTTCAGGCAAGAATACTGGAGTGGGTTGCCATTTCCTCCTCCAGGAGATCTTCCCAATCTAGGGATCAAACACGCATCTCCAGTGTCTCAAGCGTTGCGGGCAGATGCTTTTCCACTGAGCCACTGTTACAGTAATGGTAGCCTGCAAAATATAGGTCAGTACAATCTTTCCACTATTCTCATCACTCTCTAAGTGAATACTTTAAGAGACAAAATTCAAGAAGGAAAGAGAAGGGAAGGAAAACGGAGAGCCATGCCAAGGTGAGGAGAAGATCAAAAATGGGAAAATAAAATTGCATATAAAAGTACTACTTGCAGCTGGTTGAATGGTACATATGTGTGTGTGCTCAGTCACTCAGTCGTGTCGGACTCTTTGCAACCCCATGAACCGCAACAGGCCAGGCCTCCCTGTCCATCACCAACTCCTGGAGTCCAATGAGTAAGCGTCTTTGATTTCATGGCTGCAATCACCATCTGCAGTGATTTTGGAGCCCCCAAAAGTAAAGCCTGACACTATTTCCACTGTTTCCCCATCTATTTCCCATGAAGTGATGGGACCAGATGCCATGATCTTAGTTTTCTGAATGTTGAGCTTTAAGCCAACTTTTTCACTCTCTTCTTTCACTTTCATCAAGAGGCTCTTTAGTTCTTCTTCACTTTCTGCTATAAGGGTGGTGTCATCTGCATATCTGAGGTTATTGATATTTCTCCTGGCAATCTTGATTCCAACTTGTGCTTCTTCTAGCCCAGCTTTTCTCATGATGTATTCTGCATATAAGTTAAATAAGCAGGGTGACAATATACAGCCTTGAACTGGTAGGCGAATTGTTTACCACTGAGCCACCTGGGAAGCCCAGGTTGAAGAGTGCCCTCCCCCATAAAATGTATCTACTCCATAATCCTGGAAACTGTGAATGTTATCTTAATTTGAAAAGGGATCTTGAGATAAAGAGCTGGTCATGGATTATCCAGTAGACTATAAACCAAATAACAAGTGTCCTTAAAAGAGACATTCAAAGAAGATAGAATAAAAGGCAATCTGGCCACAAAGCAGAGACTGGAGTGATACTGCCACAAGCCAGAGAGTGCTGACAACCACCAGAAGCTGGAATAGACAAGTAACAGATTCTTCCCCAGAGCCCCTCTGACACCTTGATTTTGACTCTGTGGCTACTGATTTCAGATTCAGTTGCTATTTTTAGCAACTACTAGTTGCTAATGAAGAGACTTAGCAGTAGCAGCAGCAGCAGTTGCTAAAAAAGTACTTGCTACCTTTAGCATCCAGAACTGTGAGAGAATACATTTCTGTTGTTTTAAGCCATCCAGTTTGTGATGATTTACTACAACACCATGAGAAACAAACAGACCACTAAAGAACTAAGAGAGGAGAGAAATACCTGAAAAAGGAATGTTTCATCTGACAATGCCTGGGCCAAAGTAGAAGTTTAGCAAAAATCTCTTAAAAGGATGGATGAATGGATAACTCATGGCATGAACTGATGTCACGAATATTTAATATGAACATTCAGTAAATTTTATTTACTTACTTTGCAGTTAGGAAAATATATGATCACTAATACCTCATAGATAGGAAGGCAAAATATTTCATGGAAATTAAAGCAGGAAAAAAATTAAATGGTAGATTTAAGACCCTAAATAAATAGTTACATTAAAGGTAAATGATCTAACTATACCAATTAAAAGACAGGGATTGGCAGAGTGGATTAAAGGACCTGACTCAACTAAACGCAGCCATAAGAAACTAATTTCAAATATAACAATATCAGCAAGTTGAAAGTAAAGGACAGAAAATGATGTAACACAGAAATATAAACCAAAGTAAAGCAGTGGTGGCCAAATTAAGATCAGATAAAGTCAACACCCTTGTAAAGAAAATCACCAGAGGTAGACAGGGACATTGATGATAAAATGATAAAAGAGGAAATCTACCAAGAAGACATAGCAGTTCTAAATGTGTATACATCAAATATAATTGCAAAATAATTTGAAACAAAAACTACAGTACTGAAAAGAGAAGTTGTCTAGACAAATACACAGCTAGATGGAGACTTTCATACTCCTCTCCCAACAACTGATGGAACTAAACAAAAAGTCATCAAGGACATAGAACTCAACAACAACCAACAAGATCTAATTAACTTTTATAGAACACTCTCCATCCAACAACAGTAGAATACACATTCTTTTCAAGTGCTCAAAGAACATACACCGTGAAAAACCACATCCTGGGCCATAAAACAGTCCTTTTAAAAACTGAACTCATACAAGGAGTTCTCTCTGACCACAATGGAATCAAACTAGAAATCAATAATAAAAAGATAACAGAAAGCTCTCTGAATTCTTGGAAATGAAACAACACACTTCTACATAACTGTGTCAAAGAGGACAATTTTTCAAAATACACTGAATTGAGTGAAAATGAAATACAAAATATAAAATTATTATATTTATAATAATAAACTTATACATTTATGAAAGGAAAGAGGAAAAGAGGCAAAAATCTCAAATTAGTACTCTAATTTTTCATCTTGAGAACAAAACAGTCACAATGCAAGCAAAGGAATAAAAACAGAAAACAATAGAAAAAATAAATGAAACAAAGACTTGGTTCTTTTAAAGGATCAATAACACTGATTAACTTTTAGCAAGACTGACAAAGTAAAAATGAGAGAAGACACAAATTACCAATGTCACAATTAAAACAGAAGATATTGCCATAGTCCCCGTACATACCAAAAAGGATAATATGAGAATGCTATAAGTGATTCTACACACATAAAACTGAAAACTTAGACAAAATAGACCAATTCCTCAAAAAACTCAAACTGCCACAACTTATCCAATACAAAAAAACATTATTTGAATAGTTCTACAACTATTAAGGAAATTTAATTCATATTTTAAAACTCCTGGAAAAAATCTCAAGGTTCAGATTGTTTCACTAGAGAATTCTACCAAACATTTAACAAAGAGTTAATACCATTCTACACATTCTCTTCCAGAAAACAGAAGGGGAAAGAACACTTTCTGAAAGCACTTTAAGAAGCTCTTACTATACTGATAACAAAACCTAGAAAGATTAAAATACCCGCACAGAGAGAACAATATCCCTCATGAATATAGATGCAAAAATCCTTAACAGAATATTAAAAAATAAAACATAGTAATACATTAAAAGAAGAATTATACACCATGATCAAATGGGATTTACTGAAAGAATGCAAGGCTAGTTCAACATTCAAAATCAGTGTAATCCATCATATTAACATCATATTAACATATTAAAGGAGAAAAATATCAAAAGTATCAATGCAGAGGGAATATTTGACAAAATTCAACACATGAACACTGAAATTACAAACAAAATACCATTTACAATCCCTCAAAAATGAAACACTAACAAAATTACAGGACTCATACGCTGAAAACACAATGTTAAAAAAATCAAAGCAGACCTCAGTAATTAGAAAAACAATCTATGTTCATAGATTGAGAAATTCAGCATAATAAAGATGTCAATTCTCCCAAATTGGTGTATAGGGTTAATGCAGTTACCATCAAAATCTCAACAAGATTTTTGGGCTGTAAACAATATTTTTCTAAAATGTATATGGAAAGGCAACAAAACTAGAATAGCTAAAACAATTTTGAAAAAGAATAATGTGGGAAGAGTCTGTCTATTCAATTTTAAGACTTGTTATATTGCTACGGTAACCAAGACGGCATGGTATTGGCAGGGGAATAGATACATAAATCAATGAAACAGAAGAGAAAACCCAGAAACAACCTCCACATATATACACACTCCACAAACATGCACAGCTGATTTTTGACAGAGGTACAAAGGCAATTCAGTGAGGGAAAGAAAGACAGCCTTTTCAACTAATCATGCTAGAGCAGCAAGAGGACACTCATAAGGCAGAAAACAAAACAAAAAACCCCAAACCTCCAATAAAAATAAAACCAAATGCCTTGACCTAAGTCTCACAGTAAAATGAATCTATAAAATGTAAAACTATAAGAACTTTTTAAAAACACAGGAGAAAATCCTCTAAATCTAGGATTAGGCAAAGAGCTCTTAAATTTGACATCGAAAGCAAGATCTATAAAAGGAAAAATTGACAAATTGGACTTTATTGCAACTAAAAACTTCTGCACTGTGAAAGACTTTGTTAAGAGTTAAAAGACACGCCATAGAGGAGGAGAAATATTTGTAAACTACATGCCTGACAAAAGAATAATATCTACAATATAAAAAGAACTCTCAAACTCAACAGTTAAAAAAAAAAAAAAAGCACACAATCCAGTTAGACAAGGGGCAAAAAGAATGAAGAGACTTTTTAATGAAGATGATATACAGACTGTAAATAAGCACATGAAAAACTTCAATACTGTTAACTATAAGGTAAAGTAAACCCACAATGAAGTATCACTACACTAAATCACTCATTCATTGATGGTGGAAACACAAACTGGTACAGCCACTCTAGAAAAAAATTGGCAGGTTCTTAGAAAATGAAACATGCAACCAGCAACTGTACTCTTCAGCATTTATCCCAAAGAAACAAAAACTTAGGCTCACACAAAAACCTGTGGATGAATGTTTTGAGTGGCTCCATTTGAACCAAAAAAAATGTCAACAACTTATATATCCTTAAATGAGTGAGTGGTTAAACACACTGTAGTCCATCCATACCTACACAATGCTACCCAGAAATAAAAAGGAACAAAAGATACTGACAGATGCAACAACCTGATGAATCTCCGGAGAATTATGCAAATGAAACACTAGTCAACCCCAGAAGGTTACATACTGTATAATTCCATTTATATAACATTCTTGAAACAGCAAAATTATACAAATGGAGAAAAGATTAGGTGATTCCCAGAGTTTGGGGCGCGGGCAGGAGGAAAAAGATGTGACTACTACAGTGTAACATGCAGGATTCTGGGTGGTGGAAAGCCTACCTGTCTTGATTGTATTGATGTCAATATCCTGGTTGTGTACCATACTACAGTTTTTCAAATATTAACACAGAAGTGTTGGGCAGCACCCCATAGGCCAACAAACCTTGAGGTTGCCCAGCACAGACAGAATAAACAGCACAGAGCCAGGGACAGAGACATCAGCAATTTACTGGATAGGGGATCTTTCACGGCTGAAACAAAGGGTCCTGGAGCAATACTCCACCATTTATAGCAGATGGCAGGCAGGGCATGGTAGCAATCTTTGCTTTTTCCCCAGAAAGGCTACCACTAAGAGGGGGAACTGACATCAGGCTGGCTCCTCAGTTACCAGGGAAAACAGCATCTGGGGCACTTCCCTCACAGCCCCTCAGTTAACCACCACCACAAGGGCAGATGTCTCCCTTGAATAAAACTAGGGTGTGGAGCCATTCTGGCTTAAGGATTAGCACAGTCACTGGCTGCAGCAGGCGGAAGCACAGTCACGAGGCAGGGTGCAGGTGAAGCAGGGACTGGTCGGGCAAGGCATGCACAAAGAACAAGGGAACAGCCATGTGGGTGAAGCAGATCTGGCTGATTCTATTATTTCTTACAACAGTCTCTGAATCTATAATTATCTCAAAATAAAAAGCAAATTTTTTAAAGATCAATGTGACAATGTTTTTTTAAAAACACATATGAATACCTCAACAGATGTAGAAATCTGACAAATCCAACATTGATTTGTGATTTAAAACTATCATGGGTGGGATGAATTGGGAGATTGGGATTGCCATATATACACTACCATGTATAAAACAGATATCTAACTAGAACCTACTGTATAACACAGGAAACTCAATGATCTGTGGTGACCCAAACAGGAAATCTAAAAAAGAGTGGATATATATGAATGTATAAGTGATTCACTTTGTTTACAGCAGAAATTAACACAACACTGTAAAGCAACTATGCTACAATTAAGAAAAAAAACGACCAATAAATTAGAAATAGAAGGGAACTTCTTTAACAGGATAAAGGGCATCAGTGAAAAACTTACGGCTAACATCATACTTAATAACCATGTAAGAATGAACGTTTTCTCACTAATCATGAACAAGGTAAGAACGTTCAAATTTACTGCTTCTAAAATTCAACACTGGGTTAAAGGTTTGAGTCAGTGCAATAGGCAATAAAAAGAAACAAAAATTTTTGGTAGAATTCAGCTGTGAAGCCGTCTGGATCTGGGCTTTTGTTTGCTGGAAGATTTCTGACTACAGTTTCAATTTCCATGCTTGTGATGGGTCTGTTAAGATATTCTATTTCTTCCTGGTTCAGTTTTGGAAAGTTGTACTTTTCTAAGAATTTGTCCATTTCTTCCACGTTGTCCATTTTATTGGCATATAATTGCTGATAGTAGTGTCTTATGACCCTTTGTATTTCTGTGTTGTCTGTTGTGATCTCTCCATTTTCATTTCTAATTTTATTGATTTGATTTTTCTCCCTTTGTTTCTTGATGAGTCTGGCTAATGGTTTGTCAATTTTATTTATCCTTTCAAAGAACCAGCCTTTGGCTTTGTTGATTTTTGCTATGGTCTCTTTTCTTTTCTTTTGCATTTATTTCTGCCCTAATTTTTAAGATTTCTTTCCTTCTACTAACCCTGGGGTTCTTCATTTCTTCCTTTTCTAGTTGCTTTATGAAGACACATATGTGTAGAACAGTTTTTTGGACTCTGTGGGAGAGGGAGAGGGTGGGATGATTTGGGAGAATGGCATTGCAACATGTATATTATCATATAAGAAACGAATCACCAGTCCAGGTCCGATGCAGGATACAGGATGCTTGGGGCTGGTGCACTGGGATGACCCAGAGGGATGGTATGGGGAGGGAGGTGGGAGGAGGGTTCAGGATCGGGAACACGTGTACACCCATGGCAGATTCATGTTGATGTATGGCAAAACCAATACAATAATGTAATTAGCCTCCAATTAAAATAAATTAATTTAAATTTAAAAAAAAGAAACAAAAAGCTTACAGATTGGAAAGGAAGAGGTGAAACTGTAATGTACAAAATAGCTGCTGCTGCTGCTAAGTCGCGTCAGTCGTGTCCGACTCTGTGCGACCCCATAGACGGCAGCCCACCAGGCTCTCCCATCCCTGGGATTCTCCAGGCAAGAACACTGGAGTGGGTTGCCAATGAGTCTAGCGGTGTGGCAGGATACAAGGTCAATATACAAGTCAACTATATTTCCATATACTAGAAAAGAAAAATCATAAACAGTAGGAGGAATTGGGGGATTGGGATGACACACATACACTATTGATCAGTTCAGTTCAGAGGCTCAGTCCAACTCTTTAAACCCCATGGACTACAGCACGTCAGGCTTCCCTGTGCATCATCAACCCCCGGAGCTTACCACGTCCATCAAGTTGGTGATACCATCCAACCATCTCATCCTCTGTCATCCCCTTCTCCTCTTGCCTTCAGTCTTTCCCAGTACCCGGGTCTTTTCCAATGAGTCAGTTCTTAGCATCAGGTGGCCAAAGTACTGGAGTTTCAGTGTCAGCATCAGTCCTTCCAATGAATATTCAGGATTGATTTCCTTTAGGATTGACTGGTTGGATCTCCTTGCTGTCCAAGGGACTCTCAAGAGTATTCTCCAACACCCAGTTCAAAAGCATCAATTCTTTGGCACTCAGCTTTCTTTATAGTCTGCTCTCACACCCATACGTGACTACAGGAAAAACCACAGCTTTGACTAGGCGGACATTTGTTGGCAAAGTAACGTCTCTGCTTTTTAATGTGCTGTCTAGGTGGGTCATAACTTTCCTTCCAAGGAGCAAGCATCTTTTAATTTCATGGCTGCAGTCACCATCTGCAAAGATTGGGAGCCCAAGAAAATAAAGTCTCTCACTGTTTCCATTGCTTCCTCATCTATTTGCCATGAAGTGATGGGATCGGATGCCATGATCTTCATTTTTTGAATGCTGAGTTTTAAGCCAGCTTTTTCACTCTCCTCTTTCACTTTCTTCAAAAGGCTCTTCAGTTCTTCTTCGTTTTCTGCCATAAGGGTGGTGTCATCTGCATATCTGAGGTTACTGATATTTCTAATCCATGCAATCTTGATTCCAGCCCGGCATTTCACATGATATACTCTACATATAAGTTAAATAAGCAGGGTGACAATATACAGCCTTGACGTACTCCTATGCCAATTTGGAACTAGTCTGTAGTTCCATGTCCAGTTCTAACTGTTGTTTCTTGACCTGCATACAGATTTCTCAGCAGGCAGGAAAGATGGTCTGGTATTCCCATCTCTTGAAGAATTTTCCACAGTTCATTGTGATTCACACAGTCAAAGGCTTTAGCATAGTCAATACAGCAGAAGTAGATGTTTTTCTGGAACTCTCTTGCTTTTTGTATGATCCAACAGATGCTGGCAATTTGATCTCTGGTTCCTCTGCCTTTTCTAAATCCAGCTCAAACATCTGAAAGTTCATGGTTCACATACTGTTGAATCCTGGCGTGGAGAACTTTGAGCATTACTTTACTAGCATGTGAGCTGGGTACAATCGTGTGGTAGTTTGAACATTCTTTGGCATTGCCTTTCTTTGGGACTGGAATGAAAACTGACCTTTTCCAGTCCTGTGGCCATTGCTGAGTTTTCCAAATTTGCTGGAAATACATAAATTACTTTTTTTAAAAAAAATAAAATTTTTTAATTAAAAAAATTTTTAAAGACTTGAGAGAAAGTCATATATTGGGTTCAGTCTGGTTTTTCCATAATAGCATATGGAATACCCAAACGAACTTTTTGGCCAACTCAACATATAAATTAAAAAAAAAAGAGAGAGATCCAACATACTTTTAATAGGAGTCCCTAAAGAAGCAAAGCAAGGAAACGATCAAAAAAAAAAAACAAAATTACTTGAAAAGAAGATTCAAAAGAGCACACCGTATACCTGAGAAAATCAAACCAGCATAACCAACATTGAAAGGTGTTACAGAACTTAAAAAAAATCCTTTGGGCTTCCAAGAAAATGAGCATGGTACTTAGTAATAGAAAGAACATACAGATTGTCATTCAACCTTGACAGCTATAAGATATTAGAAAAGCACATAATAACCTATAGGTGACACTGCTTACTATAAACAGAACATGAAAAAATATAAAAAGTACACTTAAATTATAATTATCATAATCTCTATCAAACATGTATGGATCTATGCTACCATCAGGATTTCCAGACGGATCGGTGGTAAAGTATCTGCCTGCCAATGCAGGAGATACCCGTTCGACTCCTGGGTGGGGAAGATCCCCTGGAGGAGGAAATGGCAACGCACTCCAGTATTCTTGCTGGGAAATCCCATGGACAGAGGGGCCGGGCAAGCTACAGTCCATGGGGTGGCAAGGAGTCGGACATGACTAAGCATGCACGCATGCTACCATCACCGAATGGAAGGAACCCAGAAATAATCAGCATAAGTTTGTCAACAATATAATATTCAGTTTATTGCTATGTGGTATGGGATATGTAATTTTAAAATAAATGCTGATCAATGCTAGACTTTTGCTTGTTTTTTACAAAATAAGCTTCCTACACTTCAAAGCCTACAACTTCCAATTGAAAGGCACAGGGAACAATCCTCCTGGCTACAACATGAGCTCCTCTTTTCTGTCCTAACCATGTTATTCTTTGGGGCATGTTCCTTTGCTAGGATACCTACTCAGAAACAAGAGGACACAATCCCACTCACTCTGAAAACCACTCCTCTAAAACTGAAAAGAACTGGGTCAATCATCTAAGCTGTACACTAGTGGCTAAAAAGGAAAGACAGGGAGAGGAAAAAAAGACCTAGTGAAATAAATAAATTTAGGACAGCTGTCTTTTAAATTAATGCTACTAATTATTTTATTCCCATTGAGGGAATGCACCTATTTCAGAGAGCCTTTTATAGTAATATGTTAAACCAATGAAAAATAAGTCAATCCACTCAAGCATTTTTTGGTAAAATAGAAGGCTTCTCAGTCTCCACTGTCATCCCAGTCCTGCCACCGTCATGGGCAGCTTCATTCAGCTGAATGCGGAACAGCTAGTTTTGACCCCCCTAACACAATGAGATCTGGCTCAAATTTTACATTCCCCGATGCTTAGCACAGTATGTAGCACACAGTAAGGGCTCCAAAAATACCCGTTGATTTAAAGTGAATTTGTCTCCACATCAGCAACCATTGTCAAAGGCTGGACCACATTACCCAGAAATGCTCCATCTCTAGAATCTCAAATTCCATGATCTCCTTTGCTGCCCATAACCTCTTATCTGTTTTTCTATTACTAAATCCATCTTTTACCCTCATCACATTTCTAATCCCTTCACTTCCTACTTATTCTCCAGTTTCTAATATTCCTCCTAGTGTCACTTTCTTCCTTGGCAGCCTGATGCTCCCTTTTACTTCAATTACACTCTCACCAGTAAACTTACTTCTTCAATTCTTCTCCTAATTACAACAATAAAAATAGTATCTAATATACTATATGCTAGGCATTATGCTAATAAACACCTTACTTGAGATGTATTATTAGAAGTATGAGGGCTTCCCTCATAGCTCAGCTGGTAAAGAATCCGCCTGCAATGCAGGAAACTCCAGTTCAATTCCTGGGTTGGGAAGATCCACTGGTGAAGGGATAGGCTACCCACTCCAGTATTCTTGGGCTTCCCTGGTGGTTCAGCTGGTAAAGAATCCACCTGCAATGCGGGAGACCTGGGTTTGATCCCTGGGTTGGGACGATGCCCTGGAGAAAGGAACGGCTACCCACTCTAACTCTAGTATTCTGGCCTGGAGAATTCCATGGACTGTATAGTCCATGGGGTCACAAAGAGTTGGACGTGACTGAGCAACTTTCACTTTCCCTTTCACTAGCTCCATTCCAGAGATGAGGAAATCAGGGCTTAGAATGATGAAAGTACTTGCCCAACATTACCCAGACTGTACAACTCCAAAAGCAATGCACTGATCATCACACACTGCCTCTCTTCCAATCTGTGCACTCAGTTAATACCAAACTCATCCATCTGTTTTTTTCTATCCCACTCCTGTTCACAAGCTATGTAGCACTAAAAGATAAAACTGCATAATAATGGTATTTTTTATTAAAAAAAAAAAAGCCAGTCCTCAATGATGTGAGAGGCGAACAAAATGATAACCAATTTGTGGGAGATCAAGAAAAGGACCAGAAATTCTTAGTATATCATATTTGCCTAAAGCACTTTCAGAAACATTATCTTGGGTCTCCAAAAATGAGGCTTGTCTGTGCTAGTTCATGAAACCCATGTCCTTGCCCACAAAGAATAATCTGCGTGTTACAACAGATCTAGATACTGACAATGTTGTCTTTTTCTCTTCTTATTCCTTGTTTCAACCTTGTGACAGCTCAAAATCTAAAGAAGAAGACAGACTCACATGCTAAAAATTCTAATCGTACAGCAAGAATGAGCTAGACAACCTGCACTGTTTACCGAATCCTAAACCAATGGGAAAACGAAGAGAGGGAGCGAGCAGATGCTATCCAAAGGTGACCACATAACACAGTCTCTACTGGAGAAATTAACCTAAGAACTGTAACTCTGCTAACTGTTTGACTATGTGTAGGATCCTAAATGATTTGTAGGTACAGAGCCTGCTATCTAGACTAGGATCACTGCAGTTCTCATTTCAAAACCCCAAATACAACATATAAGCAGCTACTACTGTGTTTGGATTTGTAACAGTGAAACAGATGTCACCCAGGCCATGCTTTGAGTTCTCAAAGTAAACTAAACTGGACATAGTTGATATTCATTTCTTTACCCAAAATAATTAAAGCTTGTTTCAATGAAAAGAACAAAATTTTAAACATGATTAGCTTAGAGAATTAAACTTCTAAGAAAGACAAAACTTCTTTTGAAGACAAAGATGACTCAAGAATCTAAAGCAGAAGATACCAAGTATCAATCCACAACATCAAGAATTTTTCAAATGTGGTGTATTTTCGTGTTGTACTATAAAACTGAATCCTTAATAATGTCACATCTTCAAAACATCAGGTTAAAAAGCTTGCAAAGTTAGAGAACCATTCAACTCTGTTTACAGTCATCATGTTTAGAATCACCGAGAAACGAATTATATTTTTAATAGCACCAGAGGAAGGCAAAAGAAAACTAACATTTGAAGGCCTATGTGTCAGGCAAGATGCTTTATATATACTATCATGCTATTCTTGATAATATTTATGCAATGTATTTATTTATTACTTTTTTATTGGAGTAAAACTGCTTTACAATGTTGTAGTAGTCTGCTGTATAACATGTGAATCAGCTTCAGTTCAGTTCAGTCGCTCAGTCGTGTCTGACTCTTTGTGACCCCATGAATCGCAGCACGCCAGGCCTCCTTGTCCATCACCAACTCCCGGAGTTCACCCAGACTCACGTCCATCGAGTCAGTGATGCCATCCAGCCATCTCGTCCTCTGTCATCCCCTTCTCCTCCTGCCCCCAATCCCTCCCAGCATCAGAGTCTTTTCCAATGAGTCAACTCTTCGCATGAGGTGGCCAAAGTACTGGAATTTCAGCTTTAGCATTATTCCTTCCAAAGAAATCCCAGGGCTGATGTCCTTCAGAATGGACTGGTTGGATCTCCTTGCAGTCCAAGGGACTCTCAAGAGTCTTCTCCAACACCACAGTTCAAAAGCATCAATTCTTCAGCGCTCAGCTTTCCTCACAGTTCAACTCTCACATCCATACATGACCACTAGAAAAACCATAGCCTTGACTAGACGGACCTTTGTTGGAAAGTAATGTCTCTGCTTTTGAATATGCTATCTAGGTTGGTCATAACTTTCCTTCCAAGGAGGAAGTGTCTTTTAATTTCATGGCTGCAGTCACCATCTGCAGTGATTTTGGAGCCCAGAAAAATAAAGCCTGACACTGTTTCCACTGTTTCCCCATCTATTTGCCATGAACTGATGGGACCGGATGCCATGATCTTCGTTTTCTGAATGTTGAGCTTTAAGCCCGCTTTTTCACTCTCCACTTTCACTTTCATCAAGAGGCTTTTTAGTTCCTCTTCACTTTCTGCCATAAGGGTGGTGTCATCTGCGTATCTGAGGTTATTGATATTTCTCCCGGCAATCTTGATTTCAGCTTGTGTTTCTTCCAGTCCAGCATTTCTCATGATGTACTCTGCATATAAGACCATTCAGGTATGACCTAAATCAAATCCCTTATGATTATACACTGGAAGTGAGAAATAGATTTAAGGGACTAGATCTGATAGATAGAGTGCCTGATGAACTATGGACAGAGGTTCGTGACACTGTACAGGAGACAGGGATCAAGACTATCCCCATGTAAAAGAAATGTAAAAAAGCAAAATGGCGGTCTGGGGAGGCCTTACAAATAGCTGAATCAGCTATACGTATACATATATTCCCTCCCTCTCAAGCCTCCCTCCCGCCCTCCATCCCACCCTTAGAGGTCATCACAGAGCACTGAGTTGAGCTCCCAGTGCTATACAGCAGCTTCCCACTCACTATTTTACACATGGTACTGTACATACGTCAAGGCCACTCTCAACCTGTCCTACCCTCTCCTTTCCCCACTATGTCCACAAGTCCATTCTCTCCGTCAGCATCTCTGTTCTTGCCCTGCAAACAGGTTCATCCATACCATTTTTTCTAGCTTCCATATATATGCCTTAATATACAATATTTGTTTTCCTCTTTCTGACTGACTTAACTCTGTATGTCAGATTCTAGGTTAATAAACTTCACTACGAATCACCCAATGTCATTCTTTTTCATGACTGAGTAACATTCCTTTGTATATTAAATATATGTACCACATCTTCTATACTCCTTCACCTGTCAGTGGACATCCAGGTTGCTTTCATCTCCTGGCTATTGTAAATAATACTGCAATGACTATTGGGGTGCATGTGTCTTTTTGAATTATGATTTTCTCGGGGGTATATGCCCAGCAGTGGATTTCTGGGTCATATAGTAGATTTTTAGTTTTTTAAGGAACCTGCATACTGTTTTCTATAGTATTTATAACAATTTACATTCCCACCAACAGTGCAAGAAGGTTTCCTTTTTATTGAAAGTTGAGGAAACCAAGTCCCAAGGGAAAAAAATAATGTGACTTCCCCAAAGTCATCCTACTAAAGATTAGAGAAAGACTTCCACCATACTCTCGAGCTATTACACCACTTATAATCATCGTTGCATCCAGTATAAGTGGTTGGACTGGCAGCCTAAAAATGTCTTCAAGTTGGTAATTTTGCAAGAGAAAAATATGCACACAAACTATTTAGTGATATTAATCACTAAAAAATCACTAAAGAGCCTCTTGATGAAGGTGAAGGAGGAGAGTAAAAGAGCCGGCTTAAGACTAGATATTAAAAAAAACTAAGATCATAATCCGGCCCTGTTACTGCATAGCAAACAGAAGGGGGAAAGGTGGAGGTAGTGACAGATTTCCTCTTCTTGGGCTCCAAATCACTGCGGATGGTGACTGCAGCCATGAAATCAAAAGACAATTGCTTCTTGGCAGGAAAGTGATGACAAACCTAGACAGTGTGTTGAAAAGCAGAGACATTACTCTGCCGACAAACGCTGGTATAGTCAAGGCTAAGGTCTTCCCACTGGTCACATATGGTTGTAAGAGTTGGACCATAAAGAAGGCAGAATGCCAGAGAATTGATGCCTTAGAACTGTGGTGCTAGAGAAGCCTCCTGAAAGTTCCTTGGACAGCAAGGAAATCAAACCAGTCAATCTTACGGAAGATAAGCCCCAAATATTCACTGGAAGGACTGACGCTGAAGCTCCAGTATTCTGGTCATCTGATGCAAACAGACAACTCAGTGGAAAAGTCCCAGATGCTGGGAAAGATTGAGGGCAGAAGGAGAAGACAGCATCAGAGGATGAGGTGGCTGGATGGCATCACTGATGCTATGAACATTTGTTGTTCAGTCTCTCAGTTATGTCCAACTCTTTGTGACTCCGTGGACTGCAGCACACCAGGCTTCCCTGTCCTTCACCATCTCCCAGAGCTTGCTCAAACTCATGCCCACTGAGTCAGTGATGCCATCCAACCGTCTCGTCCTCTATAGACTCCTTCTCTTCCTGCCTTCAATCTTTCCCAGCATCTGGGTCTTTTCTAATGAGTTAGCTTTTCTCATCAGGTGGCCATAATATTGGAGCTTCAGCATCAGTCCTTCTAATGAATATTCAGGATTGATTTCCTTTAGGATGGACTGGTTTGATCTCCTTGCAGTCCAATGAACATGAACTTGGGCAAACTCATGTTTTTTTGTTTTTTGTTTTTGTTTTTTTGGCAAGAGAAAAATGTGCACACAAATTATTTAGCAATATTCACATTATAATAAATTCTTTTACTGATAATTTCCACTATCCATCTTTTACTATCCCAAAGCCATGTCAAAATAGTAAGCAGAAAGTATCACACATTGTGAAAAGGAGACAATCTTCTGACTACAGCAGTACCACAACTTATAAAGAGAACATTTCATTTTAAATGGCTCTTCAATTTCACATATGAAAACCTGAGCTCATGACTCCCCTCCCTCTTTTTAACCACAGAGGTATAAACTGCCCTCTGCTTCTCCGTGGATATGTCTTAGAATTACTCTAACCTTTCCTCTCTCCCTCACAGCCCACATCAAGTCTCACAATAGTATACAAGATGAGCATTTTCCTCACTTGTTCTAGGGTAGAATGAACTTATCAAGGAGCAAACATATCTGCCGCATTAATAAATTTTTTCTTATTTTGTTTATGTATTCTTTATTCAGGGTTTTTTTCCATATTATATTTCAGTATTAACAGGATAATATTGCATGTTAACTTTGATATGTTTTTAATTTGATATACATAGAAGGACAATGTTAAAATTTAGTTGCAATTATATATATATACTAATTCCCACACACAAACACATATATGTATATACTAGGTCACAATTTTTAAATGTATTCCTTACTTGTGAATCATGGTAAAAAAGATTTTTTTGAAAATCACTGTTCTACAGTGTTCTGCAAAGAGTAAAAGGGAAGATTACCAACATCTGCCCTAAATATTGAGCTATAACAGGAATATTGAAAGGTATGTAAAACATGAGTTCAAGAATAACTTTACAAACTTGGAAGATTCCTGGAAACATTGTAATATCTCCCTTTATTCTTCTTAATGTCCCCATTAACAGATGGTAGTAAAAAATCCATTTTAAAATACTTTTAAAAAATATAGAGATATATGACAGAGCAATGCAAAGGGACTAGCTAAGAGAACTGGGTTTATGTATCAGCCAATCCAAGAAGCTAAGAACCCAGGAGAAAAACAGAATAGTAACTGACAGCTATTTTTAAAGACAGAGAAACAGAGAAAATAAGGCCAAATCTCTGGCACCTGCAGAAAGAAAGGATGATAAATAGCTATCCTAGGGAGGGGAGGAGACCTGATTACTTAACCTATAGAAGATGGGTGGGCTGATATGTTCAATAATTCAGTGTTTATTCAAGAGCTGCTGGGGACCAGGCACTCGTTCTGGAGTCTCCAGCACAATCTAATGGTTCTTTACATCTAGCCAGAGAAAGTATCAGACAACAAATACGGAACTGCGTGCTTATCACATATTGGACTCCGAGGTGAGCCCTGGCAGGAACATGGTGATAGACAGACAGACACAAACCCTGCCCTGTTAGAGCTTCATAGTCAAAGAACAGGTTAAAAAAAAAAAATCAATGAAGTCATGCTAAGTATGCAAAGACCCATTAAGGAACAGTCCACAGTACTATCAAGAACACTTTTGGTATGGAGGTCAAGGAGGCCTTCCCTGAAAAGTCAAGCCCTGAAAGATGAGCACGAATCAGCGACAAATGAGAGAGTGGAAGGAACAGTGTGTTCCAAGGTCCCAGGCTGATGGGATTTATTCAATGATTTCATAAAGGCTTACTGATCTCTCAGTATTTTACAGTCACTGTGCTCTGGAAATAGAAAAATAAAAACAAAGCACTCTGATTCTGTGCATCTGAATTAGAGTGGCAAGGAAGGAACGCCTTCTTGCAGAAATAACATCAATAGGACTTAATACAAAACTAATGACTGAGAGAAAAAGGAAGAGTATAAGATTATTCCCAGGTCTCCCTCCAGCACAATTTAAAAGGATGGTCAGGCTCCAGTGACAAGTACAGGCATATTTAGATAAAAAGTAAAGAATTCTGTTTTGGGCACATTGAGTCTGAAAAGCCAGCAAGGCATTCTGGTAGAGACGTGGTGGTGGTGGCAGCACCTGGCAGACATACTGGCCCAAAGGCAGGAAGAAAAGCCCAAGCTACAGCCACCGGTTTGGAAATTCTGTCAGAGAGATACTAAGTCTGGAAGAGGAGAATATGACACTTCTAGATTTAGTATATGGAGAAAGCAATGGCACCCCACTCCAGTACTCTTCCCTGGAAAATCCCATGGATGGAGGAGCCTGGTAGGCTGCAGTCCATGGGGTCGCTAAGAATCAGAGATGACTGAGCGACTTCACTTTCACTTTTCACTTTCATGCATTGGAGAAGGAAATGGCAACCCACTCCAGTGTTCTTGCCTGGAGAATCCCAGGGACGGCGGAGCCTGGTGGGCTGCCGTCTATGGAGTCACACAGAGTCGGACACGACTGAAGCGACTCAGCAGCAGTAGATTTAGTATAAGGAGAGTCCCTAACATAATATACATAGACCCTGTCTGCTCCTCTGGCTGATGCTACTGTAAATTGGGCACCACATCAGGAGAAATACAAACAAATCATTGTAAAATGTAAAAGCTCGTTGGTCAACCCAAAATCAATCTGTAAAAGTTGCGTGAAATAGTGAATCCTTTTCCGTGACGTTAACAACAGGATATGATGGAATGGTGCTGAAGAGGGCCTATACATATTAATTCAATCCCTCACACTGCGACAATGAATAAACCAGCATCCACAGAGACTATGGAAGTAGTTCAAGGCTTGTTGTTGTTCAGTCACCAAGTCATGTCTGACTCGGTGACCCCACGGACTGCAGCATGCCGGGCTCCCCTGTCCACTGAGTCAGTGATGCTATCTATCCATCTCATCCTCTGCTGCCCGATTTTCCTCTTGCCCTCAATCTTTCCCAGCATCAGGATCTTTTCCAATGAATAGTCTCTTTTCATCAGGTAGCCAATGTATTAGAGCTTCAGCTTCAGCATCAGTTCTTCCAATGAATATTCAGGGTTGATTTCCTTTAGGATTGACTGGTTTGATCTCCTTGCTGTCCAAGGGACTCTCAAGAGTCTTCGCCAGCACCACAGGGTTAGCCAGCTAGTTAGTGTTCAAGGTTAACGAGCTAGTCATTGCCACAGTCAGGATACTACCTCTACAAAGCAAGAATCTAATTTAAATAAAACAACGAAACTAAAGTCGCTCATGAGTTCCTTAATAACAACTTAATTTCACACATATATTTTCTTCTTTTGAAGGAGCAGAGAAATGTACTAACCACGTGCTGCTGCTGCTGCCACTTCAGTTGTGTCCAACTCTGTGCGACCCCAGAGATGGCAGCCCACCAGGCTTCCCCATCCCTGGGATTCTCCAGGCAAGAACACTGGAGTGGGTTGCCATTTCCTTCTCCAGTGCATGAAAGTGAAAAGTGAAAGTGAAGTCGCTCAGTCATGTCCGACTCTTTACGACCCCATGGACTGCAGCCTTCCAGGCTCCTCCATCCATGGGATTCTCCAGGCAAGAGTACGAGAGTGGGTTGCCATTGCCTTCTCCGATTGACCACGTGAGGAAAGCTGATAACTAGGGTGAGCACGGAGTTAAGTTTACAGTCACGGAGCAAGAAAGAGTCTCAGCAGCATGACTAGTTCAGCTCCCTCACTTCACTGACAGAATTCAGAGGAGTTAAATGATGCTCCTAAGGTCACACAGCTGGTTAGTACTGTGCTCTGTTTCTTAGCAACAGGGATTAAAAGAAAAACTCAAGTTGCTGTACATAGCTTTCACTGCCAAATAAAAAGAAACATAAAATTAATTAGTCTAGAGACTAATAAACATTGCTGTTGAATCGCTAAGTCATGTCCAACTCTTTTGAGACCCCACAAACTATAGCCTGCCAGGCTCCTCTCTCTACAGGATATTTTCAGGCAAGAATACTGGAGTGGGTTGCCCTTTCCTTCTCCAGGGGATCTTCCCAACCCAGAGATGGAACCCACGTCTCTTACATTGGCAGGCAAGTTCTTTATCACAGTGCCACCTAGGAAGCCTGATTTTATATATATGTATGTGCTATGCTGAGTCATTTCAGTCGTGTCCAACTCTTTGTGATCCTATGGACTGTAGCCTCCCAGGCTCCTCCATCCATGGGGATTCTCCAGCCAAGAATAGTGGAGTGGGTTGCCAAGCCCTCCTCCAGGAGAATCTTCCCAACCCAGGGATCAAACCCAGGTCTCCCACACTGCAGGCAGAATCTCTACCATCTGAGCCACCAGGTAAGCCCATATTTACATATAGAGCTAACCAATAAAACATATGTCATTCTAGAACATGAAGAAATATTTTTCTTGAAGAGCAAAAAAAAAAAAAAGGAAGCCACATCTACTTACCCACCTGCATACCAAAAGAAATGAGTAAAATGCTGGGATTTTTGACCCTCCAACAAGTTTCTGCTAATCCAATATTTGAAAATCATTTTGACTAAACAAATGTTTTCTCACTAATGTGTCTATCAGTAAACTACAATAAGCCGCGTGAATGTTCCTATTTAGTAAATGAAAGATTTAATCAGCTTAAATAGCAGAGATGAGGAACAGGGATATTCCTACGTTTTTAAACCTGCGACAGTAAGTATTGATGCTGGTGCCACTTATCTTAGATAAGTAGGCAACCCAAATCAGGAAAGATCTGATGGAAATGATAGAGCTAGCGATGCAGATATTTGAGAAAACATTAAAGCAGAAGGAACAGCAAGTGCAAAAGCACTGAGGTAATGTGCACTTGGTATATTTAATGAACAGCAAGGATGGCTGGAGTACACAGCAAGTGAAGAAGAGAATAGTAGGAAGTGAAGTCAGAGCTGTAATGGGGAAAAAGCAGAGGTCAGAGAAGTCAGGCCAAGTACATGCTCAAACCATAATGGAACTAAATTAGAAATCACTAACAAAATAAGTATGCAGAAAATCTCCAAACATTTGGAAATGAAATAATGCACTTCTAAATGACTCATGAGTTTCATGAGTCAAAGAAGAAATCTTGAGATAAATTAAAATTTTTTTCAACTAAATGATAATGAAGATACAACATATCAAAATTTGTAGGATGCAGCTAAAGGGAAATTTACAGCATTAAAAATGTACACATTAGAGTAGAAGAACATTCTAAAAATCAATTACCTGAGTTTCCCCTTAAGAAACTAGAGAAAGAAGAGAAAATTAACTGCAAAACAAGGAGAATGAAGGAAATAATAAACATTAGAATAAAATCAAAGAAACTGAAAACAGGAAAATATTAATAATAATAATGATGAAACCAAAAGCTGGTTCTTTGAAAAGATCCACAAAAACAAAAACAAACAAAAAAAAAAACCTGGTAAACCCCTAGCCATGTTAAACAAGAAAAAAAGCAAGAAGACACAAATTAGCAAGATCAAGAATAAAAGATAGGTAGGACATCACTACTGGGCCCACAAACATTAAAAGGGAATATTAGCATAGCATAATTTGATGCCCATAAATTCAATAATGCAGATAAAACAGAGTTAAGTATCCAAAACTATCAAAACTCACTCAAGAAGAAAGAAATGAGCTCAATAGCACTGTATCTATTAAATAAATAGAATTTTTAGTTTAAAACCTTTCAAAAATAAAATTCCAGGCCCAGATGGTTTAATGGGTGAATTCTACCTAACATTTAAGGAAGAAATAATACCAATTCTAGATAATCTCTTCCAGAAAAATAGAAAACCACCTCCCAAGTGATTTCATCAGCATTCCTCTAAAACCAAAAACTAGGCAAAGATATAAGAAAAGTGCAAACCAGTTTTCTCTCATTAAAATAGATGTTAAAATCCTCAAAAACATTGTAGCACATAGAACCCAGAAACACAAAAAGAAAAATTCATCAAGTAGATTTCATCCCAAGAATGCAAGGCTGGTTAATCATTTGAAAGCTGATCAGTGTAATTCACCATATTAAAGGACTCAAAAAGAAAAGTCATGTATATTATCAATAGATTCAGAAAAAAAATTCAACAAGATTTAATACCCATTCATGATAAAAACTCTCAGCAAATTAGGAAGGAATAGAAAAAACTTCCTTAACTTAATGATAATCTATTAGAGGCTTTCCAGGTTGCTCAGTGGTAAAGAATCTTTCTGCCAAGCAGGAGATGCAGGAGATGTGGGTTCAATCCCTGGGTCAGGAAGATCCCTTGGAAGAGCAAATGGCAACCCACTCCAGTATTTCTGCCTAAAAAGTCCCATGGAAAGAGGAGCCTGGTAGGCTGCAGTCTATAGTATCACGAAGAGTCAGACACGACAGGGCACACAGGTATTAAGAGACTTACAGCCAACATCTTACCTAACGATGAGAGACTGAATGTTTTCACCCTAAGATCAGGAGCAAGGCTGAAAGGTCCTCTCTCACCACTGAAACAGTGGAGGAATCTGGCAGATACAACTTTAACCCAAGTGATCAGGATTAACATCACCAGTGATAAGTCATACTGATGTCAAGTACCTCTGAAATGACAGGATGAGACAGGCATGTCTATGCCTCTATGACACTCTTTCTAAAAGTCTATAACTCCAATCTAACAATGAGAAAAACATCAAACACAAGTTGAAGGGCATTCTACAAAATACCTGACTAGTACTCTTTAAAACTATACATCGAGAAAAGCAAGGAAAAGACTAAGAATATGTAACAGCCAAGAGAAGACTAAGGAGCTATGACTAAATGCAATATCATGGGCTGGATCCTGAAACAGGAAAAAAGGACATTAGTGAAAAAATTGGTGAAATTCAAACAATGTCTAGCACTTAGTAAACAGTATTGTACCAACATTAATTTCTCAGTTTTGACAAATATATGTAAAGATGTTAGTTTTAGGGAAAACTGGTAATAGGCATACAGTAATTATTTTTGTAACTTCTCTGGAAATCTAAAATAATTCCAAAATTTAAAAACCTTTTTTTAAAAAAGTAAAAGGGTAGAAAAAGATATACTGTGTAAACACTAACCAAAAGAAAGCTGGAAAGAGTATATTAATATCAGATAAAGTAGACTTAAAACAAGGAATATTTCTAGGGATAAAGACAAACATTACATAGCTATGAGAGACTACTTCAATGAAAAACATAACAACCTTAACAGTATATACACTAATTACAAAAATCAAAATACACGAACTACTGGTAAAAGTGATATATGTGAAAGAAGGAGTAGACAGATCTGTTAGAGACTTCAATATTCTACTTTTTTAGATAGTAGAACAAATAGAAAATATTCTTAGAGATATAGAAGATCTGAAAAATATCAACCAACTTGACCAACTGACATTGATAGACTATTACACCCAACAACAGGAGAATACATATTCATACACCTGAATAATTACCAAGACTGGCCCATGCTCTGGTCAAAAAACAAACCTCAGTATATTTAAAAGAAATGACATCAAAGTGCTGTCTGTGACCATTACAGAATTAGACTAGAAACAGGAAGATATCTGGAAAAATCCCACAAACAACTGGAAAACTATGCGAGATATGCATACATACCAACCACAGGTGTAAATCATCTCTCTCCATCCCCACTATCATCAGAGCTACATGGGGAGATGCCTTCTCCTCCACATTCCCATGCTGGACTTTTGCGAGTCCTTTTCCCCTTCAAGAATGTCCATTACGCAAGGAAATATAGTTCGTATGTTTATTACGAAAAGTTATTTCCAAGCAAATGCAGCTTGGAAGCTTGTTTCCAAGAGAATTTTCATGACTATTCTAAACTCATCAGACTCCTCAGCCTGATTTTTCACCTGAATATGTAAATATTTTTATGCTAGCCATATAACTTTCAATCTGCCCCAAACATATTCAAACCAAATCTACAGAACTCTTTAAAGAAAATATTGTTGTACTCCGACAGCTTTTGGTAAAAAAATAAAAATAAAAACAAAACAGTATTTTCAGATTCATTATAATACTACTACATCTACTCCTTAACGAAACATAGGCACTTTCCTGAATTATGAATATCTTCTTCAAAAATGACCTTTTAAAAAGAGCTCTGAAACTGTTCACCTATCCACCTTCACCTAAGGTGAAGATCCCTTAGATAGATGTCCATTAGCACCGCCTAGTGGAGCAAATAACCGAGGTTCAACATCTTTTCTTTATCTTCTTAGAACTGAAGACACCTGCTAAAGCAAGATGGACCCTTTTGCGGAAACTCAGAGAGACAGTGAAGGACAGGGAAGCCTAGCATGATGCAGTTCATGGGGTGGCAAAGAGCTGGACACGACCTAGCAATTGAACAACAACAACTCATCATATCACCTGGAGTAAACAGGAAACAGTGCTTAAAGAACTTAAGTGACTTGAATGTGACTGCAGAGACACCAGGTCCCCTGATTCTGGCCCTTTTTCTACTACATGCTATAGCTACGTGGGAGGAAAAATATTAACCGCAACACTTACCTTATACCACAAACAAAATTGAAGTGGAAATGAATCATAAATCTAAAATCAAGAGCTAAAACCACAAAATTTCTGAAAGAAAGCATAGGAAAAAATTTAATGACCCAGATTTGGCAAAGATTTCCTAAATATAACACAAAAAACACTAACTATAATGAAAAAAATCACTAAATTAGACCTCAACAAAATTAGACCATAGCAAAGCAAAGAAACTTTGCTCTCTAAAAGATAGGTACACTTAGAAAAATTAAAAAGGAAGCCACAGACTGGCAGAAAATATTTGCAAAGCACATACCCAACTAAAGGGAGTTCCCAAGTGGCACTGGTGGTAAAGAATCCACCTACCAATGCAGGAAACTAAGATACACAAGTTCGATCCCTGGGTCGGGAAGATCCCCTGGAGAAGGGCATGACAACCCACTCCAGTGTTCTGGCCTGGAGACTCTCATGAACAGAGGAGCCTGGTGGGCTATGGTCCACAGGGTCGCAAAGATTTGGACATGACTGAAGCAAATTGGCATGCACTCATATCCAACAAATAGGCAAAAGATTTAAATATACCTTTACCAAACAAGATATATGTGTCTGACTCACAAATACATGTAAAGATGCTCAATGTCCACTGATCATTTGGGAAATCCAAATTATAAATACAATGACTACCACTACTCTAGAGCACTGGTAATACCACCAGAATGCCTAAAACCAAAAAGAGACTGCTCATACCAAGTATCAGTAAGTATACATATTGAGCAGTCCAAACTCTCATACAATGCTGGTGGAAATGTAAAAGTGTACAATCACTTGGAAACAGTTCAGCAGTTTAAGAATACACTGTACCTACTATATACCCAGCCATTCCACTCTCCAGCTGTTCACCAGAGGAAAGAAAGCACATGGCCACCCAAAGATCCGTAAATGAATGTTTACAGCCACTTAGTCTGTAATACCCCCAAACTAGAAATGATCCAAATCTCCATCGACTGGTGAATGCATAAACAAAATGGACTATATCTTTAAAATGGAATTATCAATAATAAAAAGGAATGAACCATTGATACATGCAACATCATGAATGAACTTGAAAATTATGTTGAGTAAAAAGAAGCCAGATGAAAAAGTAGCTACTATATGATTGATTTCTATAAAATTCTATAAATTGAAAACATATCTGTAGTGTCAGAAGGCAGATCAGTGGTTGCCTGGAGCGGGGGAAAGAATGAGAAGGAAGGGAAAGAACATTACAAAGGAACACAAAACTACACAGAGGAGTGACGGCTGTGTTCATTATCTTAATGGTGATGATGCTTTTATGGGGGTAGATATATATGAAGTGAAAGTCACTCAGTCATGTTCAACTCTTTGCGACTCCATGGACTATACAGTCCATAGAATTCTCCAGGCCAGAATACTGCAGTGGGTAGCCTTTTCTTCAGAGGATCTTCCCAACCCAGGGACTGAACCCAGGTCTCCCTCATTGCAGGCAGATTCTTTACCAGCTGAGCCACAAGGGAAGCCCATATATATATATATATATATATATATATATATATATACACACACATGTGTGTGTATATAAATGCATCAAACTGTATGGCTGAAGTATGTGCCAGTTATTTGACATCAATTATACCTCAAAAGAACTGAATGAAAAAATATATACTCATCCAATAACCAGCATTCCATTCTCAAGCATTAGCCAAGAGATAGGAAAACATATGCCTATGTTCTAGAACAGGAGAATTTGCCACTGAAGTATACTGACAAAAAGCAGATCATCTGTTGCCCAGGCTCAGGGTGGAGGATTAACTGCAAAGGGGCACCATCTGGGAGACAAGATTTTATAACTACATGAATTCTCTGGATAGGAATTTTCCTATACATCCAAAGTAAAGGATGTTCTGAACTGCCAGCAGTTTATTTAAAAGACCAAGAACAATTATTCTTTACTGAACAAGACTCTACACCAAGCATTCTGCCCTCCACATACATTACCAAATCTTCTTAACAATCCTACAATGTAGGTTTTATTATTCCCAGTTTAGATTAGGAGGCTTGAGCCCAAATAAGAAACTTAGCCTAGGTTTCTCAATAGATAAATGAACAAGTCTCGGCCTCGGAGAATAAATCTGGTATGTCTTAATATAAAGTATTTCTGACACTACATACTGCCTTCTCAATGCCCAACATACTTATTAACTAGAGATGACTTCTATTCTACTAAAATTTAAGAAAAGTGTGTTTGCTTCCTTATACAAGTATCAATACTTCCTTGAACACAAGTATTTGCTGGTACAATGCCACTCATCCCCCAGGAGATGCCTAATACAAAGCAAGTACTCAATAAATATTTTGTGTGTCTTAAGCTAAATTAATTTAAAAAAAAAAAAAGCTAAGATTAGGGCATCTGGTCCTATCACTTCATGGCAAACAGGGGAAAACTGGAAGCAGTGAGAGATTTTATTTTCTTAGGCTCCAAAAATCACTGCAGATGGTGAGGGCAGCCATGAAATTAAAATTTCTATCCATACTCTGATGATATATCTTGTATTTTAATTTGAATTCCCAGTTTGCTGTTGTGCTGTCTATTTGAATGAAATACAAATCTTTTGAGAGTGTCATGGGGAAAAAAAAGACACTTGTTCCCTGGAAGAAAAGCTATGACAAACCTAAACAGCACATTAAAAAGCAGAGACATCACTTTGCCGACAAAGTTTCATATGGTCAAAGCTACGGTTTTTCCAAAGTCATGTACAGATGTGAGACGTGGACCATAAAGAAGGCTGAGCATTGAAGAATTGATGCTGTCAAACTGTGGTGCCAAAGAACATTCTTTAGAGTCCCTAGGATAGCCAGGAGATCAAACCAGTCAGTCCTAAAAGAAATCAACCCTGAATATCATTGGAAGGACTGATGTTGAAGCTGAAACCAATAATTTGGCCAACTGATGCGAAAAGCCAACTCATTGGAAAAGACCTTGATACTGGGAAAGACTGAAGGCAAAAGGAAAAGGAGAGGCAGAGGATGAGATGGCTAGAAAGGATCATCAACTCAACGGACATGAATTTGAGTAAACTCAGGGAGATGGTGGTAGACAGGGGAGCTTGGCGTGCTGCAGTTGTCCATGGGGTCACAAAGAGTTGGAAACAACTTAGAACTGAACAACAACAACAACCTAAATTCATAAAATTTATTCTAAAGTAATTGCTAGTTGCATTTTAAATCTTCTCCATTATTAGTATCTCTGATTTGGAGGGGAAATTACACTGTAAGACACATCTGCATACAAGAATATAATAGATTTTGCTATTATTTCTGACATCATTACTACATACCAATATTATAAAGTCAAAAAGGTGGTGACTGTGAAGAACTAAGAATGAACACTTTCTCCCTGCCTCTCACACCTGGTGGCCAACAATGGCCAGCAAAAGATATTGCAAAAAGCAAAATATCTATGTTGAAAGAGGTATAAATTTAAAGATCACTGAAACACTCACGCGTGCATGCTCAGCTGCTTCAGTCGTGTCCGACTCTTTGTGATCCTGTGGACTGTAGCCCGCCAGGCTTCTCCATCCACGGGATTCTCCAGGCAAGAATACTGGAGTGGGTTGCCATGCCCTCCCCCAGGGGATCTTACGACCCAGGGATCGAACCTGGGCCTCCTGCATTGCACTCCTCATTACCATTGAGCCACTGGGGAAGCCCTTAATTCCCTTCATGTGACCCTAATTCTAAGAGTTATGATTTTTACCACTTAGTTGAGTCAATACTTTAAATAATAATGTAACTACTAAGAAACCACTATACAACAAGATTGGGAGTAAAGCAATAAAACCCCAAATTTTTACTGGGAACTAATTAGATAAGTTTGGGGACAAAATTCAGTCTCCTTGTGCCTCACTTAGCTACGTCTCAAGTGTCAGTATGAACTAATTGTTCATGAAAATAAATATATACACACACAAACATATATATACATTTATAACATCCACACATCTATATGCCATAATATAGGTACATTGCAGTTACAGAACTTAACCTGCATTTTATTTGAATCTTCATACAAGCATTTGTTTTAGCATTACTTTATAGTATATTTTCTCATAGAAACCTATAGGTATTTTATTTATTTATATTTATTTTTTCATATTTATTTATATGGCTGTGATGGGTCTTACAGCACGTGGGATCTTTGGTCTTCATTGTGGCATCTGAACTCTTTAGTTGAGGCATGTGGGATTTAGCTCCCTGACCAGGGATTGAACCCAGGCCCCCTGCATTGGGAGCACAGAGGCTCAGCTACTGGGCCACCAGGGAAGTCCCACATGTAGGTATTTAAATAAGGGATCAAAAACAGCTATGTTAACAAGATGAAAACTGCTCAAATCTCTCACAATTGCATCCTGTTATTAAGCTCTAGGTCTTCCCAATGACATTATACGGGTCACCTTTACATTGATGAAAATAGTTTACTCTTTATTTTTAAGCTTTTCTTGCAGATCCCATGAAAGCATTCTGCTTTCCACTGATGTCACAGACAGCCTTCAGAAGCTCCAGTAAATAGGAAAAAAAGAAACAGATGCCTCCCATCGTTGTTCTCATAGCAAAAGATAAGCAAAAGGAGATGGGAAATAATCTCCAAACCCCTTAGATTCAGAGACCTAGTACTTTTCCAAAACAGGGAGTTCAGGGTTTGCCAAGCACTTAAGTAATGAGGCCTCAGCGATGATGCGAGACATACAGCTGGAATCCATTATGTACGCCTCTGAATATGTGAAACAGTAATCCTGCTTATCCTAGGATGCGAAAATGAAGATGCCTCCAATTTCCATGCACAAAGGCAAGAAATCTGTGCATCACTTTCACACTGGATAACTTGGATGATTTTTTAAAAATAGGACCCTTGGAATCATTAAAAAGCACAGCGACGAGAGGTGGCACCCTTGAAAGAAGACCTTCTAATAACCAAGAGTCTCCTAGCCAAGCCATCTAGCACAATTAAAAACTAAGTGTAAAAATTCATGGAAACTCTCTTACATGGAAAGAAAAAGTTGTATGACATAAGTAAATCAGATACAGAATAACAGATAATTATATGGGCTATTACATAGGTAGTTCATTATTGATATACTAGAAATTTCTGTACTACAAAGTTTGTCACTTTTGTTTCCTAAAAAACATAGGGTGAGACCACTCATGCACTGCTGGAAGCAGTATAAACTGTGCAAGCACTTGGGAAGATGGTTTAGCAGTATCTTCTAAGCAGGACATATGCATATGCTGTGACCAGGAGTTCTACGTCTGTGAACATAACTAAAAGAAATGCATGTGTAAAAAAAATAAAATAAAATAAAAAAAAAAGAAAGAAATGCATGTGTATATTCACCAAAAGACTTGTACAAGAATGTCTGTAGCAGCATTATTCATAACAGCCAAAATCTGAAAACAAATTTCCACCAAGAGTATATATGGTATGTTCATATAATAGAATATCACACAGCCATGAGGATGAACAATCTATTCCTCCATGCAACAGTATGAACAAATCTCTTTTCTAAAAGGTTGAGTAAGAGTAGCTAAACAAAAAACTGTATATTCCATGGTTCTTACTATATTGAGCCCAAACTCAGGCAAACTAATCTATGCTGTTAGATGTTAGGATAGTCGACACCCTTTGCAGGGAATGGGGGAAACTGGGAAGGGTACAAGACAGGCTGCCAGGCTAACACAACGAGACAACAGGTTACATCCTGTTTCTTAATCTGGATGCCGGCTATAGGGGTGTTTTTTAACTTGTGAAAGCATAACAAGCTGTGTATTTTATGATGTGAGCTCATTTCTGCATATCCTCCAAAAGTTTGTTTTAAAAAACAAACTATATGTTTATGACAGTACTTCTTTAACTGAGATTCTTAATCCATTATTTTCTGTTTTTTGGTTAAAGAAGAATAGACCAGACCATAGACCAAACTCAATACAGAGACAAGAGAGGAATATTATGAGTATCCAAGGATAAAGCAAGGCCATCACAGCGCATGCTCTGAAAAGGGATCGTATATCTCTCAACAAGGTGTTAGAAGACTCTCAGCTAAGCAACACTCTCCACTTCCCTGGCAAAGGCAAGCTGAGAGCTTAGAGCTAATAGACAGCTCTGTGAAATACCCACACGCTTCTGTTCTAGCCAGGTGAGCTGTAACCAAGAGTCAGCTGTGTTTGTTCTCAGACCAGTTTATCCCAATTTATTTGATACTGAAATTACATAATTTAATTAAATATTACATAAACATATGAATGCAAAGAGTCGTTTCTATGACAACTAAATTGAAAGTTTTAGAAAAACTCAAAGATAAGTTGCCAAAGAAAACTGTTATTGAATTAGGAAGAACAAGACAACTTGCAAAAGATGAGCAAAAAAGATCATAAAAATCTAAAACAGGCTTTCAGACTGCTTCAAAAGCATCTTTAAATTCTCAACTTTAAAGAGACCTGACCTTGACACTGTAAATGTATTATGGAAGTATTTATGCAAGAAAAAGGATTATGAACTGTGTTAAGCACACCCTGACTCAAAAGGCAATGGATCTACAACAAAACTCTGGCAAACAAATGTATTTTTTACACTAAAATGAAATACTGAAAGTATGTATCAATTTTATGATTCCCCACATTAACCAACTCCAGGAATTACCAACTATTCATCTCAATTGTGAGGTATTAAAAGTTGTGATGTGTCTCTTATGTACAACAGTGGAGAAAACTGGGTAAGCAATCCTGGCTACTCAAGACCCACCTCCTCCACCCTCATCACACACACACACACACACACACACACACTTTCTCTCTGTCTCTCTCACACACCCCATAAGCACCCCACCTCACCAAAACAGTACTAAATGGCAAAAGGCATCAAAAATGAAAAGAAATCAAGACAATAGTAAAGGCAAAAGAAGTGTGATGGTATAGAAGCTCTTGGAAATACGAGCATACAAAGGCAGTTTTCACACATTTCCCATTTGCCTAGCAAACGGGATAAGTACTTTTTAAAGATAAAACAACAAAAAGCAAGCCAGTAGCAAAGCTAATTACTGGAGTTCTTTCTTCCTCATGGTCTCATTGCTGCCTTGTGCTAGTCTTGAGTGCAAGAGTTCCCAGGATGTGATTAGCAACAGCCACAGTTTACAGGATTTTATTTTCAGATTTGGCAGAATTCTCAGTCTGTGCTTTCACTAGGGGGAGAACTTACTATTTTCTTAATTAAAAGGCGGGCAGTGGGGGGAAAAGGGGGGAGCGCAGAAGGGAAAAAGCTCCTAATTAAAGATGTACTTTATTTGACTATCCCTAAAAGGCAAAGTGCAAAATTTTTTAAAATTCACAGTGCAAAGTGACAGATGGTTTTAAAGTGACTGTAAAAGAAAGCAACATAAAAGTTAGTTTAGATACATTAACAAAGCACATTTAATGCATAATACAAATAGCAAATATTGCTTAAACAGGCTGATCTTGTCATCAGTTTAAAACAATTATAATATGTAAAGATTCTAGTAAATACTATTAGCAAAGGGGACTTCCTTGGTGGCTCAGTGGTAAAGAGGCAAACCCGCCAATGCAGAGGACACGGGTTCGATCCCTGGTCCAAGAAGATCCCACATGCTGTGGAGCAACTAAGCCTGTGTGCCACTACTGAGCCCACACTCTAGAGCCTGTAAGCCAGAGCCACTGAGCCTGCATGCTGTAACTACCGAAGCCTGTGAGCCTAGAGCCCGTGCTCTGCAACAAGAGGAGCCACTGCAGTGAGAAGCCCCTGCACCACAACAAACAGTGGGTCCCATCAACTAGAGACAGCCCATGAGCAGCAACAAAGACCCAATGCAACCAAAACTAAATAATTAATTATTAAAAATACCATGTATCTAAAATATTATTAGCAAAGGAAGCTAATAGATTATCTATCACAGACCTGTTGATATACTTTACTTGCCTGTTACTTTATCTGATTATTAGAAAGTAAAATTAATACTGCTATCCTCTTTTAAAAATCTGAAATGTACCTTGAGCAGGTAAGTAGTAAGGAATTAGGAACATGGCACAGGAAACAGAAGGAAACTCATATTAACTGGGTTCCCATTTGGTGTCTGGGGCTCCAATTACCATTTTCCACTTAACAGATGAAAAAAACTAGGACTTAACAACCATAAATCACTTGCCCATGGTCACACGGGCAGTAAATGGTAGAATAGTATACACCCTAAATCTGAATCTATGGCCCACAAAACAAAAAAATCAAAAGTTGCTGAATTCACCAGGCATTTTTTGGTCATCTTAACATAAGTAAATCAGATCAGATCAGATAGTCACTCAGTCGTGTCCAACTCTTTGCAACCCCATGAATCGCAGCACGCCAGGCCTCCCTGTCCATCACCAACTCCCAGAGTTCACCCAGACTCACGTCCATCGAGTCAGTGATGCCATCCAGCCATCTCATCCTCTGTCGTCCCCTTCTCCTCTTGCCCCCAATCCCTCCCAGCATCAGAGTCTCTTCCAATGAGTCAACTCTTCGCATGAGGTGGCCAAAGTACTGGAGTTTCAGCTTTAGCATCATTCCTTCCAAAGAAATCCCAGGGCTGATCTCCTTCAGAATGGACTGGTTGGATCTCCTTGCAGTCCAAGGGACTCTCAAGAGTCTTCTGCAACACTACAGTTCAAAAGCATCATTTCTTCAGCGCTCAGCCTTCTTCACAGTCCAACTCTCACATCCATACATGACCACAGGAAAAACCATAGTCTTGACTAGATGAAACTTTGTTGGCAAAGTAATGTCTCTGCTTTTGAATATGCTATCTAGGTTGGTCATAACTTTTCTTCCAAGGAGTAAGCATCTTTTAATTTCATGGCTGCAGTCACCATCTGTAGTGATTTTGGAGCCCAGAAAAATAAAGTCTGACACTATTTCCACTGTTTCCCCATGTATTTCCTATGAAGTGATGGGCCCGGATGCATAAGTAAATAAATACACCTTATTCCATTAAGAGGTATATATTTATATCACAGCAAAGAATAAGAAAGAACCAAAACAGCAACAACAATAAAACACAGCTTGCCCTCCAAGAGCTTAGTCTATTGAAGAATATGTATGCACACTTTTACGTTAAGGAATACCAAGATATGCAGCCACTAACTGATACGGGAGCTCAGAGAAGCCTGAGATCCATGTGGTTTCAGCAGACAGGAAAGGTCTTATGGAAGATTCAAGACTACAGCTGGATCCTGGCAATGGAAGATGCTGGAGAGGTGTCAATAAAATGAAAGGTATTCCAGGGAAGGGGAAGAGCAGTGAAGGATGAACGTGATGTATCTGAGTAACAGTGAAAAGAGCAACAGGACTGCTTCAAGAAGGAAAGACTGAGTGGAAACAACTCACGTGTCCATCAACTGATGAATGAACAAACAAAACGTGATGTACCCCTATGGTGGAATACTGCCCAGCAATAAAAAGAAAAAAAGCACTGACACACGCTACAACAAGGAAAAACCTTGGGAAGAAAGTCAGAAAAGGCCACATACTGTATAATTTCATTTACATAAAATGCCCAGAAAAGACAAATCCATAGAGAAAGTAGACTTCTAGTTCCCAAAGGCTGGGAAGACCGGGCAAAAGTACCAACACAACAGGGAAGTGACTGTTAATAGGTAGAGGGTTTATCTTGCATATGATGAAAATGTTCTAAAATTGTGGTAAAGAACCCACAACTGTGTGAAAACACAAAACCATTCAACTAAAAATGGCATATGAACTACATCTCAATCAAGCTTTTAGAAAGAAAAGCTGAAGCCCTAATGGGACATCTCATTGCACAGCTAAGATGGAGTCACTTATGCCAAATTAAGGATCTGAAATTTATCTGGCAGGAAATTAGATATGTGAGTAAAGGTTTACCTAATGAAAACAGAGTATACAAACTTAGGACCCTTCTCTAACAAATTCATCCACCTGCTTTAAGTACACTTCTAAAACATATGCCAAACTCACAAAGGGAGAGAACTAGAAGATGTTGTGATATGATTTTGACTAAGCCACAAGCTGTGACTATTAGGAAAGCTGTTTTGCTTCACAGCTAAACGCCACAGACGGGTACAGCAGCATCCCATTTATGCAAAACCACAAAATCATCTGTGTCAAATCTTCAAATAGTGTAATGTTCTAAACTTAATTATGAAAACAACATTAATAATTGATCTGTCATATTTTAGGGTAAGATAATGAACAGTGTAATCTGGTTTTCATTGGACAGTAGTCCAATATAATGCCTTTTTAGACACTACATTCAGTTTAAATGCTATCAGAACCCCCACTAATATAAAGCATTTCCTACTGATATTTACACATTTGAATCTGAATTCTAAGGTAGCATAATCTCCAAAATAGATGTAATATACAAAAATAAGACAACTAAAAAAACAAATCTGACATTCAAAAGCAAGGAGGAAAATTCTGGGTAGAGAATATCTAAAACAGAGGAAAAGGTAATGTACTCAAAAATAAACCTGAAAATCATAGGAAAAAAAAGAACTCAGTATTAGATTTTATAGCATTGGGAAATACAAATAGGAAAAAAAGGAATACATTACATTTAAAATAGAAGGCTCAATACGTGAGACAAGAGGCTTTAACAGCTTTAACAGAGGCAAAGTTTGGAACACGTCCATAAGACAATCCCACACCCTTCCCCTGAATCCCAGGGAAGAAAGAACCTTTCAGGCAGGCCTCGTGTTCTCTCTTCAGAAGCTGTCCTAAAGGTGAAACCCCACTTTCCCCTAGGAGGGGGTGAGATGGCAGGAATACAAAAAAAGAACTTGGCTGGAGGACCCATGCACAACCAAACTAGTGTTTGCCTTTGGAGTCACCTTGCAAACCTCCTTCAAGGTAGATGAGCCACAAGAAACTAAAGGAGGTATCAGATTTCTTTCCAAACTCTCTTGCCTAAGAAGGAGAGGCCCCATCTGTCTCGGTAAGGGCTTTGTAAGTTCTAGAATTGGGTGAAACTCACGTCCTGTGTCCGAGAACCACTGACAATTTAGACGACCTGGTTCGCTAACAATAAAAGCAAAACAGAAAATAAGCTACCCTCAAAAAGAAGCCTTGTCACAGATACCTAGAATGAGGTATCCGCTGTCGCAAGTAAGTAGAGCAGGACTCTCTATTTCCTAATTGTAAGCCAGCGTTTATCTGGAGAGGATTCAGTAGGAGTAAGTAGGCAGTGACTTCACATCATCAACTGCTGTATGCTAAAAGAAGCTTACCCAATTTTCACCAGTTGTCTGCCTACTCCAAACAAGAGAATTGTGGGAAAAGGCAGATGCTTACAACTTCTGTTCACAATATTGGATATGTTCATCATTAAGGAATAAAGTACTTCAAATATTATACAATTATCAATGACTCTATGAAACATCAAAAACACATACTGCTAATTCATACATAAATAAAATCATTTTATTTTGCAATAAATAGGTAGATAACACCAGAAACTAATGCAACACTGTAAATCAACTACACTCCAATAAGTGGCTTCCCAGGTGGCGCTAGTGGTAAAGAACCTGCCTGCCAATGCAGATGTTGGTTTGATCCCTGGGTCAGGAAGATCCTCTGGAGGAGGGCACGGCATAGTATTCTGGGGTGAAGAATCAGAGAATCAGACAGAGGAGCCTGGCGGGCTACAGGGTCGCAAAGAGTTGGACACGACTGAAGCAAAAGCAGCAGCAGCATACTCCAATACAAAAATGTTTTTAAATAATAAAATAAATAGAAATGATGAGAGCAGGCTACTATAAATCACCAAAAGAGGAACGGAAACAACATCGACACAAAGCCTAAGATCCGGTAACATTTTAAAGTAACAGAATTATTGAAGAGAATGGTCTAAATTATAAGCATGCTAAAATTCTGACTTAAATAAGAACAGAAGCCAAGATGTCAGAATAAGAAAATGGAAGTCAAGGAGAGGGTTGCTTTTTTTTTTAAAGGGGGAAAAAAAAAAAAAACATTCAAAGAATACCATGGGACTAGAAACATGATCTATAAAACAAGAAAAGAACAAGAAACTTGCCAGCACCTGAAACTGGCAAAGCAGACCTGAGCTAAGGAAACAAGGATAGCAAATATTCCAAGGAGGTCAATAGTACCAGTTTTCAAAATCTGATTCCAGAAAACAAAAGCGAAAACTAAGTTGCCAAAAGGGGAAAAAGAAATGTGCAAGAAAAATGTTAAAACAATGTACACAAAATACCTTAGGAAAATTTCTATTTCTGAAGTATTTTTATATATTCATTAAATGCTCACATTAGCTTTTAAACTTAAATCCACAGCACAATTTTTTAAATAGCTGAAAGAAATCTTATAAATATTGTCATAACCATTTGGCGTAAGCAATTCTGTAGAGCTTATGAGATGAACCTTAAGTGAGAGTAGACTCAAATTTTAAAATCTCTTAGGCAAAATTATAAAGCGCACATAGCAAAAGCAATATAAACAGGTTATCCTGAGGAAAAATACTGAACTACCATATTGGCGGATTTTTTTTTCTGTAAATACCATATAAAGTTCAAACTCTACAATTAACTTAAAATTAATCACTGGATATTCTTAACTGTCATCTAAATTTACCAGCTCTTATGTGAACACAACCAAAGCTGCAAGATTTTTTTTTTTTTAAGATTTAACTCAAACCACGAGTTGTTCTGTTCCTCCTTCAAGCAATATTCTATAAGCTAGGTTCCTTAGTTGATTTCAGTTCTGAAATTCATAGGCCCACATCTAAATCTAATTTATGACATAATTAAGTGCTGTGCATGCAAAGCACTCTGTTCAAGTGGTTAAGCAAATCTGAACATAACAGTAACATGACATTTCAGAAATCATTTGTGGATGCTGCCACAGGAAAAGAGAAGGAATTATCACAAAAAGACTTTACGAAATACCTGAGCAGATAAACAGCCCTTTCAATATCACTGAGGTCTTCATCAACTGTCAATCTTTCTATTTCTTCTGGTGTCTGTCAAGTGTAAAATACAAATTATGCACACAAACATCAGCTCAAGTCTTGCCTCCAGGGACCCTATATGAGTACAGACTAATGAAAAAGTTTCGCAATTAAGCATTATCCTCAAAAACTAATTAAGGGGTCTGCCACCCTCAAATCAGATATCTCTAATGGTCGGGTTTAGGTGGTGGAGTTTGGGGGGCTCTGGGGCTTTTTTTTTTCTTTTGTTTACTCTTCTAGCTTCTAGACTGAAGCCTGAGAAACACTCTGTGGCTTCAGAACCTTGCTGAAATCAATTGTATGTGCATATGTAAAATATGTACGTAGTTTTCATCTCTAATATCTAAGAGTGTTTTGCCAACATTTCCATCCCAGGAAATGCTTAAAAGGGGTCGGGGGTGGGGGTAGGGATGAAGACTGCAGCCAGCGGAGGGAGAATGAGAAAGACGAAATCTGGATTGGGGGAGGGAAGGGAATAAACTCTGGGGCTGGAAGGAAATCAAAGATATTGCGGCAGGTGGGAGTGAAAAGAGCTAAAGGAGCAATTGCGGGGGGCGGTGGTCGGTCAACCAGGTTTGGCAGCAGTAAGGGTTGGAGCCTCGGGAAGCAAGATGACTCTGCGGGGTGGGGGAGCTAGTGGCAGGTTGTGGGGGGGGTTGCCTAGTGAAGGCTGACTCTCCTAAGGGGATTGGGGAGCAGGGTCCCTGCTAAGAGTCTTGGAGGGGCTGGAAGGAAGGGACACGTGGTGACTCAAGATCGGGACAAAGGGTCGAGAGGGCTTTAAAGACCGAGAGCAGGACGACTCCAAGATGGGTGTTGGTGGGTTGGGAGGTGAAGTGGGGGCCCTGGGCTTGCTCGGATGAGGACGGGGATGGGGGGGGGACGGAATGGGATCTGAGGTATCTCTGGAAAAGGTAGCGGGGAGAGTCGGGGCCGTGTTAACTGAAGACTGAGACTAGGTCCACAACCCCGGGTAGCAGCACCAGGGAGCCGAAGCGGGGGGAGGGGGAGCCCCAAGGAGAGGACGCGGGAGGCAGCGGGCTGCGGCTGCGAGGGGCAGCTCCCGCAGGGCCCAGGGGGAGGGGGCCGCAACGGAGGGGCCCCGGGCCGTGAGAGAGGGACGGCGCGGGAGAGGACGCCGGGCTGGCCCGAGTCCAAGGGGCTCGGCGGGCCGTTCCTGAGGTGGCCGGGTTGGGGAAAGGGCCCGGGGCGGGCCGGGCCGGAACGGGCAACTGGAAAAGCCAGAGCGTCTGAGGGGTCGCGGGCTGGCCCCGGGCGCCCGTACCTCAGGGCTGGGGGTCCAGGCTGGGAGAAGCCGAGCCACGTCGAAGAAGGGGGCCCGCGAGGGGTCGGGTTAGGGTAACACGGCCCTCGGGGACTGAGGGGGGCGGGGGCGGGCAGCAGGACTCTGAGAGGGTCCCGGGCCGCCTCGTGAAGCGAACGGGCGGGGGTCGGGACAGGGGCCAGCCGCCGGGCGCCCTACGGGCAGTTCCTCCTCCCCGGGGCGCACCTTGAGGCTCCGGCGGACCGGCCTCTCGATGATGGTGAGCTCCTGCAGGTCCTCCATGTAGCCGAACAGGCTGTTCTGACTGAAATCCATCACGGCGGCGGCGGCGGCGGGCGACGGCGGATGCATGGACCGCCGGGCCCCCTCGCCGCCCGGGCCGGAGCGGTCCCGGGATGCCGGACGCTCACAGCCCCGCGGCCGCCCACCAGCAACACTTTCTCCCGCTCTCCGCCGCCGGAGCCGGGCTGGAGGCTAGCGGGCGGCGGGAGAAGGAGCGCGGCCGCCGAGGGGGCGGGGCGGCCAAGGCGAGGGGGCGGGGCTAAGCGCGCGGGCGTGCTGTGGGGGCGGGGCCGTGCCGGGGTAGGTGCCCGCCTCGGCCCCACCCCCTCCCGGGCGCCCGCTGCCGGCGGGCCGGACGCAACTGCCGCGCCGCTTCCCCTCGCCGCCCTCCTCGCCCCTTCGCCCCGCCCCGTCAGAGTGCGCGCCTAGCAGTAGCGCATGCGCAGAGCCTCCTACCTACTGCAGCTGGTGGAGGCGGTTTGGGGTCGGTAGACCCCGGGCGAAGATGAGCCGATAAGCGAGGGAAACAAAGGGGAAGGTGGGTTGGGATCTTGGTTAACTTGCCGTAATTGTGGTGCGGTTATTCGTGGGACAGCCCACCCCAGCGCACGAGCTGGGTAACTCTGCTCTGTCCTTGGGGGAGAGGTGTGTACCCAAAATAAGCAAATAGAACTTGGGGTGTGCTAGGTTGTGGGGGACGGGTGATCTGGAAATACAGTCCGGGAGGGGTTAACGTAGGGAGGGCAGCCGTCAGAAAAAGGACTCCCGAAGACACTTAAAACTGAATTTTAAAACAGGATTTTTTCAAGAGAAATAAGAGTAAGCGGGTTTCGGGTTGAAGCCTGGGCGTCTATATGGTTGTAGGAAGTGCAGAGTAGAGCTTGGAGTGCAGGGAAACGGGTGCTTGACAAGGTAGAGAGGTAGATCCTTAATGGAGAAGAGCCCAGGTCTGGGCAGCAACGTTGAGTTGCTTGCATTTGGATTCTGTTACGAGTAGGAAGCGATGGAAGAAGTTGGGGCAATTTTGGGGGACCTCAGAGACAAGAGTTTTGTTGATCATACTCTTCAGCGCCCGAGAGTCAGCAGGACCTATCTCTTATTATTTCCCACTCATTCCCTCTCCACGGTCCTGTTTCACTACCCGCCTCCTGTATGCATTCTCTCTCGTTTGATGTGTCCAAGTACATGTATGTATCCTCGAAAGACAGTGCTTTTGGTTTAAGTACCTATTTCTAATATACATGAATGCTGTTGTGATAGGAACTCATTCTGTACGTTTTTCCCTCAACAAAATGTCTAAGCTATCGATGGGGCATATCATATCAGGAGTTCCTTAACTGTCCTTTAAAAATATTTGAATTGGGGGTCTAGCACATTTTACTTATCAGTTCAATAAGCAGTTAGGTTGCCAGAAGTACCTTGTTATCACAGAAATACTGGAGTGGGTATTACATGTGTCTCTTATGGACCTTGAGAGGGAAAAAATGGAGCTGCTTGCTCATAGGATCTACACTGCTTGGTTTCAGTCTGCCCTGGTACTCTTTAGGATGGCTTTGCACTCCACCAATGAAGACAGGAAGGTTCTTGTCTCTCCACTTTGTACATTAACTTTTGGTATTACATCCCAATTTATATTAATCTGGCATTGGTAAGGGTTTCCCTGGTGGCTCAGATGGCAAAGAATCTGCCTGCAATGCAGGAAGCCCAGGCGCTCCATCCTTGGGTCGGAAAGATCCCCTGGAGAAGAAAATGGCAACCCATTCCAGTATTTTTGCCTGGAGAATTCTCTGGACAGAGGCTGTAGCCTCTGTAGTCCATGGGGTTGCAAAGAGTCCTACAGAGTAGTACCATATTTTAATTTTCTTGATTTGTTGTTTAGTCGCCAAGTGGTGTTGGACTCTTTTGAGACACCATGGACTATAGCCCGTCAAGCTCCTCTGTCCATGGGATTTCCCAGGTAAGAATACTGGAATGGGTTGCCATTTCCTTCTCCAAGAGATCTTCGGGACCTGGGGATCAAACCCACATCTCCTACTTGGCAGGCGGATTCTTTACCACTGAGCCACTAGGGAAGCCCAGTTTTCACAATTAGTGATAACTATTTTTGCATATATTTAAGAGTTATAGAGATGTTTTTCCTTCCGTGAACTACCTTCTTACATTTTTTGCCTATTTTTCTGCTAGATTTCCTATTGTTTTTCTGAATGAATTTTTGAGGTTTCTTCAGTTCAGTTCAGTTGCTCAGTCGTATCCAACTCTTTGCAACCCCATGGCAGCACACCAGGCTTCCCTGTCCATCACCAACTCCCGGAGCTTGCTAAAACTCATGTCCATCGAGTTGGTGATGCCATCCAACCATCTCATCCACTGTCATCCCCTTCTCCTCCTGCCTTAAATTTTTCCCAACATCAGGGTCTTTTCCAAGGAGTCAGTTCTTCGCTTCAGGTGGCCAAAGTATTGGTGCTTCAGCTTTAGCATCAGTCCTTCCAATGAATATTCAGGACTGATTTCCTTTAGGATTGACAAGTTTGATCTGCTTGAAGTCCAAGGGACTCACAAGAGTCTTCAACACCACAGTTCAAAAGCATCAATTCTTTGGTGCTTAGCTTTCTTTATAGTCCAACTCTCACATCCATACATGACTACTGGAAAAACCATAGCTTTGACTAGACAGACCTTTGTTGTCAAAGTAATGTCTCTGCTTTTTAATATGCTGTCTAGGTTGGTCATAGCCTTTCTTCCAAGGAGCAAGTGTCTTAATTTCATGGCTGCAGTCACCATCTGCAGTGATTTGGGAACCCAAGAAAATAAAATCTATCACTGCTTCCGTTGTTTCCCCATCTATTTGCCATGAAATGATGGGACCAGATAGCATGATCTTAGATTTCTGAATGTTGAGTTTTAAGCCAGCTTTTTCACTCTCTTCTTTCACTTTAATCAAGAGGCTCTTCATTTCCTGCCATAAGGGTGGTGTCATCTGCCTATCTGAGGTTATTGATATTTCTCCCGGCAATCTTGATTCCAGCTTGTGCTTCATCCACCTAGGCATTTCACGTGATGTACTGTGCATATAAGTTAAATAAGCAGGGTGACAATATACAGCCTTGACGTACGCCTTTCCCAATTTGGAACCAGTCCATTGTTCCATCCCCGGTTCTAACTGTTGCTTCCTGACCTGCATACAGGTTTCTCAGGAGGCAGGTAAGTTTCTTATATATTACGAATATTAACCCCTTGTCAGCCTTGGACATTACCAGTATCTCCCAGTCTTTCTTGCATCCTTTTAGCTTGGTATTTGCTCCCTTACAGTGTAGGGGAAGTGCCTATTTTGATGTACTCAGATGCATGCCATTTCAGCTTTGTGAAAACCTTTTTGGGATCTTGTTTGAGGATCTTCTCCTACTCGTGGTTGCAAAATATTCTCCTACATTTTCCCCTCTTTTGCTTCACATTTGTACATAACACATGTCTTAATTCATCTGGAGTTCACCTCCTGTGTACTGCAAATAGGAATTCAGTATTACTTTGTGCACATGCTAAGCCAGTTTTCCCAGCAGTTCCCACCAAACAAGCTGTCTTTTCCCTACCAAGACGTGATGGCATCTGTGATGTAAGCCAAGTCCCCTTAGACGTCTGTCTGGTCTCTCTTTGCTCTTCTATTGACGCAGCTCAGCTCTTATACCAATGCTGCACTGATTTTATTGCTGTGACTTTGTTATTAATATATATCCTAATATCCAATAGAGTGAATCCTCCCACTCTTTGCCCTTGTTTTTTTTTTTTTTTTTAAGATATTGCCTTGAAGGTCAAAGCAAAAACCGGTCAGGAGTTACCTCAAAGCTGCAAGTCAGGTATCCTGATCCCTACTCCACTAGGGAGAATTCAAGGGAAAATGAAAAGGGGTGGATCTTGATGGAATCAGGATGGAGAAAAAGCAAAGACACGATGAAGGTGGTTTTCCTTAGCTAATGTCTTGAAGCCTCCATCTTCTATGAGTTTCTGAAATTCTCCTTTTCCTCTTGATTTGTAGCTGCTATTAAACAATGCTTGTAAGCTTTACCCTGTTTCAGTTAAGAAGTTTTATGTTATCTCCTATTTGAATTTTGTAACAGCATCCTCTGAGACTTGCTGCTGCTGCTGCTAAGGCACTTCAGTCATGTCCGACTGTGTGCGACCCCATAGACGGCAGCCCACCAGGCTCCGCCGTCCCTGAAATTCTCCAGGCAAGAACACTGGAGTGGGTTGCCATTGCCTTCTCCAGTGCATGAAAGTGAAAAGTGAAAGTGAAGTCGCTCAGTCGTGTCTGACTCTTAGCGACCCCATGGACTGCAGCCTACCAGGCACCTCCATCCATAGGATTTTCCAGGTCAGAGTACCGGAGCAGGTTGCCTTTGCCTTCTCCTCTGAGACTTGAGGCCATTCTTTTTTTTTTTTTTAATCTGTATTGATATTTTACAATTTTATTTTTTTTAATTTATTTTATTTTATTTTTTAACTTTACAATATTGTATTGGTTTTGCCATACATCAACATGAATCCGCCACAGGTATACACGTGTTCCCCATCCTGAACTCTCCTCTCTCCTCCCTCCCCGTACCATCCCTCTGGGTCGTCCCAGTGCACCAGACCCAAGCATCCAGTGTCGTGCATCGAACCTGGACTGGCGACTCGTTGCCATTCTTAATGAACAATTGAATACACCGACACAGCTTTCATGGACAGGAGGTTGGTGAAGTGAAAATATTCAGGCTGAAGAGTTGTGCCTGCTGTAGTTACCACCGTGTGGTGGAAATAGCCCACCTTGCCAGGAAACCTGAGTCCCAGTCCCGAATCTGTCAGTGACATGCAGTGGAATGACTCTTGGAACCCTCTTTTCCTTATCTGACCTGCTTTGTTACAGCTTGTCTCAGTGTTTCCTCAGAGTAGCCGTGTGAGGTACAGAAGAGATGCACTACTTTTCCGATTTTATAAAGAAACTGAGGCTCAGAGAAGTTCTGTGACTTAGGATTGAGCAGCTAAGGGGAGCTAGGTTTACTTATTAGTTCTGTCCCTTGAACAACACCATGGTGGTTGGGTGCATGGACTTTGGATCCCAGCTGCCTGAGTTCGAGTCCTGGCTCTGCCACTTCCAGCTGTGGGCAAGGTACTTAATCACTTTGTCCCTCACTTTACTCATCTGTAAGACAGAAATAATGAAACTGAAAGTTGCTCAGTCCTATCTGACTCTTTGAGACCCCATGGACTCTACAGTCCATGGAATTCTCCAGGCTAGAATACTGGAGTGGGTAGCCTTTCCCTTCTCCAGGGGATCTTCCCAACCCAGGGATTGAACCTAGCTCTCCTACATTGCAGGTGGATTCTTTACCAGCTGAGCCACCAGGGAAGCCAAAGACAGAAATAATAGTACTGGCCCTTAGCACAAAGTCATGTGAGAATTAAATGAGGTAATATGCATACAGTCCTTAGAGAAATTCCTGGCATGCAGCAAGCATTCAGCATCTGCTATTATTATTGTTTTTACCACCAGATCAGTGTTCCTCTGTTCCCAGGTTCAGAAAAGATTAAATACATTGTGCTGAATCAATTATTGTGGGAGGCAGAATGAAGCTGTCCCAAAGATGTCCATGTCCTAATCCTCTAATGTGTGACTGTGTTTACCTTACACAACAAAAGGGACTTTAAATATGTGACCATTGTTGTTGTTTAGCTGCTAAATCGTGCACAACTCTGCGACCCCATGGACTGTAGCCAGCCAGGCTCCTCCATGAGATTTCCCAGGCAAGAATACTGGAGTGGGTTGCCATTTCCTTCTCCAGGGTATCTTCCTGACCCAGGGATCGAAGCCATGTTTCCTGCTTGGCAGGCAGATTCTTTTTTTTTTACTACTGACCCACCTGGAAAACCCAAAAAATGTCACTAGTTTAAAGATTTTGAGGTGGGAGGATTTTCTTGGGTGATCCAGGTAGGCCCAGTGTAATCATAAAGAGTGCTTACAAGTGAAAGAGAGAGGCAGGAGGGTCAGTGTCAGAGTGATGGGAGGCAAGAGAAACTTGACTGGCCATTGCTTTGAAGGTGGAAGAGAGCACAAGTGGATAGCTGGGAAAAAACAAAAACAAGCTTCTAGATTCTCCAGGTGGAAATGCCATGCAGCCCCCACAGACACCTTGAATTTAACCCAGTGAAACCCAGTTCTAATCTCCAGAACTGTGAGATAATAAATTTGTGTTTTTCAAGCTACTAGATTGGTGGTAATTTGTTACAGCAGCAGTAGGAAACTAATGTAATTATAATATGATAATGAGAAAACTATTTAGATTTCTAATTGAGACCATAGGCAAAATCATTTTCAGGTGAGTAAAAAACCAAGGACAAATCTTTCAAACTTTTGGAAGAAAATATAGAAGAATAGTTTTATGACATCAGGGAGAGTTTTCTTATACAAACAAAAAAAAAAACACACAATATAAAAGATTGATAAAGGTAGCTACTTTGAAATTTAGAACTCGTTTCATCATAATGCACAAGAAAACCTGCAGACCAGGAAAGCATATTTACAATAAAATAGCCATGGAAAAATTGCTGTCTAGAATTAAGAACTCCAAAAAAGTCAGTAAGGAGACAGCTAAGTGGAAACACCGGCAAAATATACAAGCAACCGTTTTGCAAAAGAAAACTCACTAATAAACCTATGGAAAGAAGCCCAGCCTCATTAGTAATCAGGGGAAGGTAAATGTAGACACCCACCGAACAGGCACAAATTTTAAAGTCTGATGGCATCAGGTGTCTGAAGGATGTAGAACGGAGGGCACTCTTGCACACTGTTGGTGGAAATGAAACTTGTGGTAAGCACTTTGGAAGCCACAGCATTGACTTATAAAATGGAATTTACTTCTTCAGGGTATGTACTGTGTACCCTAGAGGAATTCTTTGCACACTTGCACAGAGACATGTACAAGAAAGTTCACAGCAGTACAAATTGCAATTGCAAAAACCTGGTAACAGTTCACATACCCATTAACAAGAGGATAAATTAATGGTATTACACTCAATCAGTGGAAAACTGTGATGATAAAAATGAACCCCAACTATGTAATTCTACAAAAATAAACCTCACAAAGGTGTTGAACAACATGTAAATTGCCAAAGACTACATACAGTGTTATACCATTTATATAACATTCAAAAGCAATACTATATGTAATAACTGCATGCATGATAAGTCGCTTCAGTCGTGTCTGACTCTCTGTGATCTGACGAACTATAGCCATCCAGGCTCTTCTATCCACAGTTTTCTCCAGGCAGGAATACTGGAGTGGGTTGCCATGCCCTCCTCTAGGGGATCTTCCTGACTTTGGAGTCGAACTCGCGTCTCATTTCTCCTGCATTGGCAAGTGGGTTCTTTACCATTAGCACCATGGGAAACCCCATGTGGTTAAAATGTTGATAAGGAAAAGAAGATGATGGATAAAAAAACGGAGCCTTTTGTTAATCTCTGGGACTGAGATGTGATCGGGGAGGAGCACATAGATGTTAGTGACGTGTTTGTTTTCTGTTTCAATTTTTCAGCCACGCCAAAATCAGCATGTGGGATCTTAGTTCCCAGACCAGGGATGGAGCTCACCCTGCAGTGGAAGTGCAGTCTTAACCACTAAACCCCCAGGGAAGTCCAAAGTGATGTGTTATTTTTTAAACTGGGTAGTGATATGTGAGTGTTTTATTGTTAGGCTTGAAATATACATACGTACTCCATATCATGTTTTATGCATGAAGTATTTTAGAAATTTTTAGATCTGGGAGGTGATGTGGTTTCCAGTCATAGTGTAGCCACTGCATTCATCCAACCATTCATTCAAAAAATATTTCAAGATTCTACTTTCTATGTTATATTAAGCATTAATCATAGCTATATTATAGGCACTGTTCTAGGCCTAGGGATTCATAGTAAGCTAGGTACAGGTCCTACCATTAAGGACTACATACCCTAGGGATAGCAATAGAAATTGATCCAATAATTGATACAATTAAATAGATAACTACAAACTATAATAATTGCTATGGAAAAAATGCAGGGAGCAGACTGATGGAGGAGGATCACCTCAACTATTTTTGCATAAGTCAGAAATAAACTTCTATTGTGTTAAGCCACTGAGAATTCATGTTTTCTGTTACTGCAGCATAGCCCATCTGTCCTAATGAATAAAAGATTCTAGGGGCACCAGAGTGACAATAGAGAGACCAGGTAGGAGATGATAGGAGCTTGAACTAAAGTCATGATGATAGAGATGAAGCAATGTGAACAGATGCAAGAGAGGTTTTGGAGGTAGCTGGGGATGGATTAGAGGTGGAGGGGTGGGGGTGAGGGAGACAGAGGCATTAAGGATGATTTCCAAGTTCTGGGCTTGTGCAGCTGGCTGCATGGAGCTATCACCCACCCTGTGCTCATTCCGTGATTTCTTTAATGTGTGAGTAGATGGCAACTGCTGACAACGGTCGCAGAGGTCAACCTATAGCCCCAAGAGGACTTTTCCCAAGTCAGCACCTGCCCCATGGAACAGCTCCCTTCTCGCCAGCTTGGGTCTGGGTGAACTAGGTCAGGTTCCTACTAGGCTATACCTGTTAGAATCTGCCCAGTACCTGGCACAACAATTAACAGATAGCAAGGCTTCTGTTAATGTTTGTTGACAAAGTGGTAAGGGAAAGATGGAAGAGGCAAGGAGAATAGGGCAGGGAGCACTAAATTGACACTGTTGTTTAGTCACTAAGTTGCATCCAACTCTTTGTCACCCCATGAACTGCAGCACTCCAGCTTAGCAGAAGATCTGCCACCCTGGGCCAAGTCACCTGGATTAATGGAGCTTTTGCTGCTTCTTTTTCTTTTCTGCCATGCCATGCGGCTTGCAGGATTTTATTAACAATTCCCCGACCTGGGATTGAACCCAGGTCACAGCAGTGAAACCTCCAAGTCCTAAGCACTGGCCCTCCAGAGAATCCCTGCTCTTCTTTTGAAGTCACTCCCAACATAGTCAGAATGATACTATGCTCTAAACCAGGGCTTCTCAACCTTGTTACTATGGGATTCTTGGTAATTCTTTAAGTGACAGTTCGCTCAGTCGTGTCCAACTCTTTACAATCCCATGGACTATAACCCACCAGGCTTCTCTGTCCATGGAATTCTCCAGGCAAGAATACCGAAGTGGATTGCCATTCCCTTCTCCAGGGGATCTTCCTGACCCAGGGATTGAACCTGGGTCTCCCGCATTGCAGGCAAATTCTTTATCATCTGAGCTACAGGGAAGCCCTCTACTTGGAGCAAAATGCTATCGTGTGCGTTAGCAGCCTCCCTGGCCTCTACCCACTAGATGCCAGCATCTGATCCTAACCCTCTCCTCACACCTTCTCAGTTATGACCCTGGAAATATCTTCAGACACTTGTCAGATTTGGACACAAAACCCTCTTCTTCCCAACTGAGAACCACCGCTCTAAACTCCACAGCAACTCCCCACCTCCTGCAGAGAACGCCCTCCCACATCCCGTCCCATCTCTGATCTCCCATCCGCCCGTTTTCTCCATCACCCACTCTGCTTTTTTGCATGCACTGGTGTCCATGTTGTCCTGTGGGCACTCGAGGTGTGAGGCCCGTCAGAGCCCCAAAACCTGGGATGCTCTTCCATCGGAATTTCAGAAGATTTCCCCCCACACCATTGCATCCTTCAGGGTTTTTCTCAAATGTCCCCTTCTCAAGGAAACCAGCTCAGAACACCTTTTATGAAAGTGTTTTGGTTTGTTAGGGCCACCACAACAAAATACCGCAGACTGGGTGACTTAAACAACAGAAGTGTACTGTCTATCCATCTAGAGGCTGGAAGTCAAGATCAAGGTGTCGGCAGGTTTGGTTTCTCCTGAGGCTACAGGTGGCGGTGTCTTCACGGGGTCTTTTCCCTGTGTGTAGGCATCTTTGGTGTCTCTTTATGTCTCCACATTTTCTCTTCTTATAAGGACACCAGGCGTGTTGGGTCTGGAGGAGGAAATGGCCACCCACTCCAGTATTCTTGCCGGGATAATCCCATGGACGGAGGAGCCTGGCGGGCTACAGTCCATTGGGTTGCAAAGAGTTGGACACAGCTGAGCGACTGAACACACATATTGGGCTAGAACCCACTCCAATGGCCTCATTTTAACTCCATTACCTCTTTAATAGCCCTGTCTCCAAATGCAGTCGCGTTCTGAGGTACTAGGGGTCAGGACTTAACACGTGAATTTTGGAGGACACAGTCCAGCCCATAATACCCAACCATCACCCCTACCAGCACTCATCAGTCTAACATTCTGAGTATTTTGCTTATTCATCTCTTTTACAGTCCTTTCCCCTCTAACCCTCCACTCACACACTGTCTTCCATAAAGGGAGGGGCCTTGTCCATGTGATTCACCACTGCATCCCCAGTGCCTAGAATTGTCCCTGGAACATGGTAGGTGCTTATTAATTAGTTGTTCAAGTGATAAATAGGCAGAGCTTCTCCATTAACTAGTTGTGAACTTGGGGAAATCACTGAACTTCTCTAGCTCTCAGCTCCCTCTGTCAAGTGAGGAAATTAGGCTAGATAACATAAAATGAGAATTCTGCCCTATTTGAATCTTAGCACACTCTTCCCTGGGCGGTGCAGCCCTAGGGCAGCCCCAGTGAGGGGAGTGAAGTGAGATGGGGCACAAACAGAAACAGATAGAGGCACTGTGCTGCCCAGCCGGCCACCAGTTCACAAAGAGACACAGCCAGGTAGGTGCTCAGTCACAGAGGACCTTCTCCAGACAGGCTGTGCAGACACCTGGTCTGGGAACCGCTGTGAGAATCATTTTCCCCTGTCATCTACCTTCTATGGGTCACAGGTGGCTCCTTGAGGAGTCAAGTCCCTGGCACTCTAATGGTTTTACCTGGTTCCTTCAGCAGCTTCTGGGGGCACCAGGCCCCAGGCCCTCTGGAGGAAGGTCTCAATCCTATGAAGGCCTCAACCTCTGAAGCTGCAGGGAACCAAGAAAGTAGGGTAATCGGGACAGCCATCTCTGATCCTCAGGGTCGAAGTGGCTCAGGGCCTAGGAGACAGCCGAGATGCAAAATCTCAGATGGCCTAAGATGTGTCCAAGCAGGAAGATAAGGGAAGGAACAGTGAGGAGGGCGACAGCTGGGGTGTCTGCCACCCAGGTCAGGACAGAGCTGCTAGGAAGCATTGATGGGCTGCAGCCATTGAGGAAGGAGGTCAGACAGAGACGTGCAGCCTAGCAGGCAGAGCATTGGGTAGGCTAGATGGAATTGATCCTTTTGAAGTCCTGAAGGGGACTCTGTGGCCCCATGAGCAGCCCAGCCTCATGAAGTATTCTGGCCTGTCCTTGAACAGGCAGTTAGCATCATCACTTGCAGGGGCAGGCTCCAGGTGGCTGTTATGGGGAAGTGGGGGTGGGAGGGGGTCCCATTTCCTCGACATGGAGCCTTGGGGTTGGGCAGGCAGGGAACTGTTTCATTAGCAACAGGATTTGGGTGCTCAGTTTACCTTCCCCCAACCCCAGTCCTCCTCACTATTAACTGCCTCCGCCCCTCGCCCGGCCTGATCATCACTTTGCCAACTCTTCCCAAACTCCAGCCGCCCCCTCAGCTGTCTCTGGAGGGTGAGAGGGTGCTCAGTGCCACAGCACTCCTCCTCCGGGAGGGGGTGTCCTTTTCTTATGTGTGGGCTGGGTGTGTTGGGCTGTGCTCCAACTCAAGGGCAGGCTCCTCCCTCCAGAGGTGGTCATCCCCGCCAGAAGTGCAGTCACACATTTGTCTCCTGGGAGGCGGTGGGCGAGGGAAGCAGAACACAGCATGTGAGCATGGGGAGGGGTGTCTGCAGATCTGGGATCGGGTGATGGGCCCTGAGAGCAGGGAGCTGACACTGCTGACTGTCTGGAGAGGCAGCAGGAGGCTGATTATAGGGCTGGGTCTCTCGGCCCTGGATGTGGGTGCAAGAGCCTGTGGACACACTTAACTGTCAAGGTGGGGGTGATGGTTACCCTGGTGACTGGGCTAGGAAGTGGGTTGGCCTTGCAGGCAGTAATGCTGGAAAGAAAATATAGTAAGTACTGGTTAGGGCTTCTCTCTTCTTTTTCTTGATAGGAGCACCAGTTAGATGGAGCCTTATTATCCTAAACGAAGGACAACTTTCAGTGGTCAGCCCACCGTATTCTCTGTTGGTTTCCTGTGAACACCCCACTTCACACCTTTAAGTCCTGATGGCTCAGCAGTAAAGAATTGGCCTGCAATGCAGGAGACACAGGAGACATGGGTTTGATCCCTGGGTCAAGAAGATCCCCTGGAGGGGAGGGCATAGCAATCCACTCCAGTATTCTTGCCTGAAGAATTCCGTGGATAGAGGAGTCTGGCCTGCTATAGTCCATAGGGTCACAAAGAGTCAGACATGACTGAAGCGACTGAGAACAAGCATGTAAGCTAGTCTAGAAGATCTTGATCCTAGTCCCAAATCACCCTGGGACCTGGGGAAAGTCACTTCCTCTCTCTAGGTACCACTCAGATCTCCAAGACCCCTAAGATCCCTTCATATTCTAATTCCTTGGCCCAACCCCCCAGATATTCTGATTCAGCAGGTCTGGAACTGGGCCCAGGACTCTGCATTTTAGCCCTTCCCCCTCCACTCCCCCAGGTTCATTGTTGTACCTGCAGTTCAGAACTACTGAAGCTGGGTGCTAAGAGCTCAGGCATGGGAATCAGACAGTCCCAGATTTGAATCTCACCTCTGCTGCCTACCGTTTATCTACAGCCCATCTGAGCCTCAGTTTTCTCACCTCTATAATGGGGGAAAGAGAACTGCCAGAGTGTTGTGATGAGAATCAGCTGAGATGAGGCTGCAGGCATTCCTGGCACGTGATGAGGGTCCCATAAGTGTTACGCTAAATTTTACTTGCTATTCTGTGTGAATCTGTAGTGTCTCTACTATCCTCTCCCCTTCCCAGCAGCTCCCTTCCATCTGCTCTTCTTCTCCAGCCAAATCCCACATCCAGGAAAATGGTCTCGGCAGTAAGCAAGGAAGAGTCAGGCTAGAGGAGGAGGAGACAGTACACTCACAGCTGGGGCCCTCACACCCTGTTCCATCTGTTTAATTTGTTGCCATGACAACTCATAGCTTACCAGCCTCTGTGGGGTAGAACAACTTCCTCAGACGCTCTGGATGTGAATGGTCATTTTCCCCAGGCACCAGCAGCTGGGAGACCTCTATGGCCACCCCCATCCTATCCACCACATTTTCATTTCAGGATAAACTGAGGGCTTCTCCAGGGCAAGGACTTAGCTGAATTTTGCTTCAAGGCTCAGGCACCTAACACAGTTACCTGGCATTTGCTTTTATTCACTTGCTAAGTCAGCAAGGAGATCAAACCAGTCCATCCTAAAGGAAATCAGTCCTGAATCTTCATTGGAAGCACAGATGCTGAAGCTGAAGCTCCAATACTTTGGTCACTTGATGCAAAGAACTGACTCTTTGGAAAAGACCCTGATGCTGGGAAAGATTGAGGCAGGAGGAGAAGGGGACAACAAAGAGTTGGACACAACTGTGCGATTGAACTGAACTGAGTTGCTAAGTCGTGTCCAGCTTTTTGCAACCCCATGGACTGCAGCATGCCAAGCTTTCCTGTCCTTCACTGTCTCCCGGAGTTTGCTCAGACTCATGTCAATCAAGTCAGTGATGCTATCCGACCATCTCATCCCGGCATAGAGCTCAAGAAATGCTGGCTGAATGAATACATAAATGTCATGTAAACCTGATTCTCTTTGAGTTTCTTTATCAGCAGTGATCTTCATTTAGGAAAGTTAAAAATGAAGTTAGGAGTCCAGGTGTCTTTCAGTTGATTTCCTCCCCGCCTACCCATTGGGAGTCCAGGTGTCTGTCAGTTGATTTCCTCCCTGCCTACCCATTGGGAAAAATGCATTCCAACCTCTTTGAATGGCATTTATTCACCTTGGCTGCATCTACACATGAATACATAGGAAAGCCTGAGGCCTCCAGGGCCCCTGAAGTATTGTAGTAATGTTGCCTCAACAAATTGTTCATCTAAGCTTTTCTGAGCCACAATGGTTATTAATATATCAAAGTCTGTACACCAAGAACATTCATCTTTCCTTTGCAGGGACTTGCTTCTCCCAACCATGAATTTTTCATACCCCCTTTCCCTCCCCTTGCCCAGTTAAAAATAAATCTAATATTGTCAGTCCATCAACTTTCATCCTAGCAGCCTGTACATTTCAGATAATATATCCTCCTGTCTGGAGACAGACCCATAGATGAATGAGTCTTTGACTTTTAGACACAGTGGTGTCAGGTGTATCTGTACCTTTTTTTAAGACACACGTGCATAAGGAGAAATAGAATAGTGCACTTACTTTTCTTTTAAAAATTAATTAAAAACAAAAATTAACTGAAAGCAAAACAAAATCGGTTCCCATCTTCCTCTCTCTTGAGGACAGCCTCTCTCAAGCAAAAGACAGAATTGGTAAAACAAATCCACTCGGTGTTGCAGCTGATTAACAAATTTCATAAGAAAAAGAGATTAAGACTCTTGGCTCAGAAAGTTTTTTCAACATCACAAAGATTAATTTTCTATTATGTCCGCCATTAATAGACAATTGTGAGGTAATAGAAAATACATACACGGGTTTCCGCTCCTGGTTCCTGGCACAGAACTCCTAAAACCCTTGCTAATTTCCTAAGTGATAAAAACACTAGGAGCATCTCTTGCTCTGTTGAGGACACTGCAGATAGGCTGCTGGATGAAGGCTGGGCACCAGCATGAGCAAGCGTTGGTTAGAAGCTTGGAATTTTCAGTCTCACCCCTTGTCCTCCAGAGCGGGAGGAAGGTGAGTTAATCATTGATCATGCCTCTATGAGGAAGCCTCCTTAAAGTCCTAATGCTAAGGGGCTTGGAGAACTTCCAGATGGATGATCAGGAGGAGGTGATGGGAGAGTGGTCCAGGAGAGAGCATAGAAGCCGCTCGCCCTCATCTGTTCCATCTGGCAGTTCATCTGTATCCTTTATCATATCCTTTTATAATAAACCAGTAAATGAAGTAAACTGTCTGTGTTCTGTGAGCCACTATAGCAAATTAATCGAGTCTGAAGAGGGGGTCATGAGAACCTCTGATTTATAACTGATGGGTCAGAAGCCCTGGTGACAACCTAGACTTGTTTTTTCCCCCATATTTTTTTAAAACATCTGGTCCCACTCTGCAGCATATGGGACCTTAGTTCCCTGACCAGGGATTGAACCCACGCCCCCTGCATTGGAAGACGGTCTTAACCACCAGACACTGGGGAAGTTCATGACAACCTGGACTTGTGATTAGTGTCTTAAGTAATGGGAGGCAGTCTTTTGGGGCTGAGTCCTTAATCTGTAGGATCTGATGCTACCTTGAGGTAGATCGCATCAGAACTGAGTTAAATTGTAGGACACACAGCTAGAGTCAAGGAGAATCATTTGGTGGGTGTGAGAGAATTCCCCCACACACGTTGTCACTGGATCGTAGAATAATGCCAACAATTGAGCTTTGGTTAATGAAGCCTGTGCTTAAGAAGTAACATTTGTACATTCATTAAACCAAAAATTTGAGTACTTAGCATGGCTTCCCCTGTGGCTCAGCAGTAAAGAATCTGCCTGCAATGCAGACGCCACAGGAGACGCAGGTTCAATCCTGGGGGCAGGAAGATTCATCTGGAGGAGGGCATGGCAACCCACTCCAGTATCCTTACCCAGCGAATCCCACAGACAGAGGAGACTGGCAGGCTACAGTCCATACGATTGCAAAGAGTCAGACACAACTGAAGCAACTTGGCATGCATGCATATATCTGGTGCTGCTGCTACTGCTGCTAAGTCACTTCAGTCGTGTCCAACTCTGTGTGACCCCATAGACGGCAGCCCACCAGGCTCCTCCATCCATGGGATTTTCCAGGCAAGAGTACTGGAGTGGGGTGCCATTGCCTTCTCTGATATATCTGCTAGACAGGTCCATCTTCATGGGCCTGCAGCCTGGACAGTCGCACAGAGAGGGCCTGGTGCTCAGAAGAGCCTCCAGCTTGAGGTTTCATGGTCTCATGTCACCATCTTGAAATTCTTAACTTTTTCTTTGAACTTGTGTTTGGTAAGTGAGGTCTGATGGGACACTGTTGCGTGTTAGTAGCAGAGGAACTAAGCACAGTGTGTGGACAGAGGCAAGCTTCCCTTATCCCTTGGTTTCTGAGGTTGGGTTCTGCATTTGTTTGCCAGCACAATATTTTGTTTTGTAATTTGGGTTTCAAAGCTGTGAATGGAAGAAGTGCCACACAGCTGCTTATAGTCCCATTGTCCCCTTTTAGTGTTAAAAGATGCTTTCTCCTTGGAAGAAAAGCTAGGACCAACCTAGAAAGCATATTAGAAAGCAGAGACATTACTTTGCCAACAAAGGTCTGTCTAGTCAAAGCTATGGTTTTTCCTGTGGTCATGTATGGATGTGAATGTTGGACCATAAAGAAGGCTGAGCACTGAAAACTGATGCTTTTGAACTGTAGGGTTGGAGAAGACTCTTGAGAGTCCCTTGGACTGCAAGGAGATCCAACCAGTCCATCCTAAAGGAAATCAGTCCTGAATATTCATTGAAAGGACTGATTCTGAAGCTGAAGCTCCAATACTTCACCTGATGCAAAGAACTGACTCATTAGAAAAGACCCTGATGCTGGGAAAGATTGAAGACAGGAAGAGAAGGGGATGACAGATGATGAGAGGGTTGGATGGCATCACCAGCTCAATGAACATGAGTTTGAGCAAGCTCCGGGAGGTGGTAAAATGACAGGGAAACCTGGTGTGCTGCAGTCCATGGGGTCACAAAGAGACACGACTGAGCAACAACCCCTTTTAGTGTAAATCTGGCCACATCACATATTTGTTATTTGTCTGTGTTTTTATTTCATGTTTTAATTTTATTTTATTATTTTTAAAATCTTTTTAATTTTTACGTTGGCCATGTGGCACGGCATGCAGGCTCTTAGTTCCCTGATCAAAGATCAACCTGGGCCCCCTGTAGGGGAAGTGCAGTCCTACCCACTGGACCGCCAAGGAATTCCCGCTTGTCTGTGTTTTTGTTTTTTTTTTCTCCTCCTCACCCCCACTCCCCCCCTTGTCTGTGTTTTTAACCTTGAATTTATTCAGCAGTTCCTTCAACAAGCAGAGTTGAAAGCTGACTTGGGTTCCTGTTCCGCATGCCAAACTCTATTGGAAAAGGAAAGGACTCCTTTATTCAAACCCCATGCAAAAAGCATATTTGATCTAATAGAAGTATTTATAAAGCCTCACTCTACTCACCTAACACCATGCTTGGAGTGAAGCAGGAGCAAAAGGGGTGAAAATGAGATGAGGCTCCCACCTATTTGAGCTTATGACCTAAGAGGAGAAATAGGATATGCAAACTGTTAACAAGGGCAGCATATATGTGTTTTAATACAAAAAATGATTTTAGCTACTCAAGAGCTATTTCTTAGGCAAAGCAGGAGTGTGGGAATGGTGGTGAGGAGAAAGTGTGTGATCTAACTCACATATGCATGCTCAGTTGCCCAGTTGTGTCTCTTCATGACCCCATTAACCCACAGCCCACCAGGCTCCTTTGTCCATGGAATTCTCCAGGCAAGAATACTGGAGTGGGATGCCATTTCCTCATCCAGGGATCTTCCCAACCCAAGGATCGAACACGCATCTACTGCACTGGCAGACAGATCCTTTATCCCTGAGCCACCTGAAAAGCCCATATACTACTCACACTTTCCCCTTAAAAGGACAAATAGGAGAAGAAATAATGCCTAAGGTGGGTGCTTCCTGTTCAGGAGATTGCCTCAACAAATCTTTAGCCATCAGAGGTCTTCCGTGAATCATCTGGGGGCAGAAATGAAAGACAAGCCCACTGAGGGACAGAGGAGAGAGGAGATACCAAAAATCCATCACTCAGTCATGTCCAACTCTTTGCAACCCCATGGACTGTAAGCCTGCCAGGCTCCTCTGTCCATTTGTTGAGGAGATACAAAAACCTCAGGCATAGTAGTGGAAAGATTTTGAAAGACAGTAATGTCTAATATTCAGTATTAAGTAGTTGGCATTGGTGACTTGTAAAGGTCCTTCCTTTGCCTGAAAATCTTTGATAAAATCTGCCCCACAGATGAGGGTACTGGGTCCCATGAATGAGTCTCCTTCATTCATTTTTATATCTCCCAGTGTGTCTGGCACTTGGCAAGAAATTGATGAGTATGTATTATAAGAGAAAAAAAAAAGTTTAATGAATAGACACAAATGAGAGCATGACTGATGATCTACTAGCTTCTCCAGATGTCACATCCGAGTACAAGTTGGAGATACAGAATGTGCTCTAAGGTGCTTCCAGAGGGTGCGTGGTGGGTGGGGGAGGTGAAGCAGAGCCTTTGTTCACGGAAATTTGGAGACCAAGCTATAAATAGGTGCTGTGGCCCAAAAGACTCAAAGCACCTTAAAAGTAAGCCTGTATCTGAAGGGCCCACATTCAGGGTGAAACAGAATGAGCTGGGATCAAATGCACAGAATTGCTCAGCAAGACAGCGTGAGGCTCTTTAACACTGTGTGCTTTCAGTGTTTGCCTTGGCAAACAGAGCCCCAGGCAGTCGGCTGGCACCTGTTTCGCCCCAACACCTGCTAAGGCTCATTCCTGACTCGCGCCAGCTCACTGTTTCATAAGACGGGGCAGTACCGTCTCTCTTCCTGTGTCACCACAATAGTCACTGAGAACAATAATTTGAACAAGGAGAATTTATAATTCTCCGGTAACATGCAAAATACTGTGGTTTACGGCCAAATAATCCCCTGACTGTTGGGTAATGGAAACTATTATGTTCTGCTTCAGTTTGCATGGCAAGCGTCAACCTTGGCTGTGTATGGAATTAGAACCACTCACTCACTCGTTAACTCTTCAGCCCATACTATTAATAACCAGAATGCCAGTGACGGAGCAGGCAATGTGCACCATGGAGTCGAGAGTCTGGCTTTATTTCCTCCCAGGGAATCGTGATCCAGGAGGAAGCCTTGTAAAACAATGACCCTTTGATGCTGGGCTTCAGGGGAGTAATAAAATACCTCACAGACACCACTGTCCTTAGGGTTCCATCTCAAAGGCCACCACCTTTGAGTGGTCACAGTACAGTAATTCACGTCTCAAACCCCAGAACCCACAGACATGACACAGTGGGCTAATCTGGGTCTGAAGCCTAGTCCTGCCCCTCACTAGCTAAGTGACATGGGACATGTGTCTTCTCCTTCCTGAATCTCTATTACAGGAGGTGAAGTGGAAATAAGGCATGTCCTTAAGATCACTCCAGCAATAGGACATGGGAGGGATTGATGGATTTAGAAGCTAAAGTGGGGACTTTCCTGGTGGTCCAGTGACTGAGACTCGTGTGCTCCCAATGCAGGGTTTCATCCCTGGTCAGGGAACTAGATCCCACCTGCCTCAACTGAAAAAAAAAAAAAAAAGATTCCACGTGCCACAACTAAGATCCAATGCAGCCAAATAAATAAATTTTTTTTTCAAAAAAAAAAGAAAGAAAGAAAAATAAGTAAGGTGGATCTTTAGAATGGATATTCTATGCCATTTCAGGCAAATTGTTATAACTCAAAGCACAGCACTCATTAAATGGCAAATATAAACAGATAAGATTCATTCCTCTTACAATTAGCTCAATTTCAAGAATACTATAGCCTTTCATGGGGTCGCAAAGAGTCGGACACGACTGAGCGACTGAACTGAACTGACTGATAGCCTTTCAGGTTCTTTGTCAGGCGACTGCACTGCAGTAGAGTCTCAAGAAAAAATCGATCCACGAACGAAATGTCCATTTACCTGCAACAGTCACTACAGTTCTGACTGCACATGCACCCAGGCACAAACAAGACCTACTTAACACAGTTTCTGGTTTGTTGCTAAGAAACCACACCGCCTGATATGCATGTGACCACTCTGGTCTTGTGTCAGCTCATTATGCCCACATAATTAGAGTGAACTCAGCATTGGAGAATGGAACGTGGGGTTGTATTTTTCATCACCTATACAGTTAGTCTATTATTGTCCAGAGGCCTAAAGAATATTTTCCAGAACCAGGTGAAAGAACAGAGAAGTCAAGGAAGACTTGAGATCTTGTGAAGGGAAGGAGGAAGGAAATATGCTTCTTTACCTGACAATCCACAAAGGCCTACCAGCTGAGTGGTACCCTTTCATTATCTTTTTTCCTGTTTTGAGTACTGTGCTGTCACAGTGGACAAGCATGGATACCCAGGCCTGGATGCCATGGTGCAAGTGAACCAGAAGAGTGAGGAGCAATATTTCCACAGTGATGACCCAGGTGAGCTATCAGGGCAGCCCGCAGTGATGATTGGCATCCCCCTAAGCCACTCCCCGCGTAGGAGAACATGGCTGCATCTTCTCCCTTGGGAGTGAGAGAGTCAGTGTAGCCCTGCCCCCACCAGCCTGTCCCAGATGGCTGAGCATCCTTCAGCCTGTAGGTGGCTGCAGTTTCCCAGAATTCCACAGTCACACCAGAGCCCAGAAGCACATGACATGGTTTCTTTCTGAGCTTCTGGAGGATGGTCCATAAATCACTTCTCTCAGGAAAGCAGTCTCAAGATAATTCAAAATTATTCCTCCAGTCCCTTGGCTGGCTTTCAATTTCCTTACCCCATTTTACTGCACAGTCAATTTTTTAAGATCCAAGCGATGACGCATGGGAGACAGATAATTTAGCAAACAACTTTTCAGTGTGGTGAGCAATGTGACCAAGGTAAACACACGGGGCTGCAGACCCCAAATAAGGGACCTGTTCCTCAATGGGACAAGTGTGTGTATCAGAGAAGGGGCCCCTGAACAGGTGACACCTAAGAACCCACAACTGTGGCTTCTCTACTTGAGGGCAGACTCTTGACCTCAGCCATTTTTGCATCTATCTTGTGCCTAGCACAGAGCCTCACATTTGGCGGGTATGCCATAACCATGGACTTGTACTGTAAGTTACTTAGACATCTCAGATGACCACTGACCATCTCAGCCGTTAGTCACGTCTTTCTCTAGCTTGCTCATTCCTTGTGCCCTAGGGTAATTTCACTTATGTTTGTGTAACTTTGATTGGAAGTTTTATAAAAAATGAACTCAAAGCCAGCTTCCAGGCTCTTACCATGTCTTAGAAGAGGATCTCTTCCTCTAAGGCTCTAAGCAGAGCCTGGCAGACCAGGCCCATGCTAGCCATCAAAGCCTGAGGCTCCTCAGAGCAGACCCTCCTATTCAGCACCTGCTGAGGGTCCAGGCAAGTCAGGGGCAGATGGCAGGGCTGGCACCACCATCTCCGTTGTCCAACAACAGGGCTCTTCACACTGCTGTGTGGGCATGTGCGTGTGCTAAGTCACTCTGTCGTGTCTGACTCTTTGCGACGCTATGGACTGTAGCTCGCCAGGCTTCTCTGTGCATGGGATTCTCCAGGCAAGAATACTGGAGTAGGTTTCCATGCCCTCTTCCAGGGGATCTTCCTGATGCAGGGATCAAACAAGCATCTTTTATGGCTCTTGCATTGGCAGGTGGGTTCTTTACCACTAGCGCCACCTGTGTGGGCATACATACGCTCATGGGTTTTGGTTGGAGGCAGTAGTTTTTCAGAAAAGTAATACAAGTATCAGTTAAACTCATTTTCAGAAAGTGGAAAACAAAACAAAACAAAACACATCTAGCTCATATGTTAGCTACATTTTGAATGACAGCCTTTTTAAAAACATACCCAATTCTAGAGGGAAAACTTAGACAAGGACTGTGCTTAAAAGCCACGTGTCATTACTATTATTCTTACTAACTTCTGTTGCTGTATTACATGCATTATTCCAAGTCCTATCCGTGGAGGGAAACTGTGTGCCTTAGATTTTAATCTTCCCTAATCACTGCTTTCATGGTGTCACTTTTCTCTTCAAGAACTTGAACTAATGCCCAAGTCCCACTGAAGCCAGTCCAAAGTCTCAGCCCCCATATTCTCTATTGTGAAGTCCTTCCGCACTTCAGCCCCTGCTCTCACCAGGCCGACTGCCTCTGCTTGTGCTGGAAACCACCCTCCCTCCTGCCTTCCTACACTTATTTATACTGTTCCCCCACCATGAAGACTCTCTGCCTTTTCTCCAGTAATGGTAATCCACCTTGCCCTTCAAAGGTCAGTTTATGCCTGCTTTCTTTCTAGAATGATCCCAGATAATTAAAAAAAAAACAACAAAACAAAACATTTCTTTATTTGACTGTCTGGAGTCTTCGTTGCGGCACGGGGGATCTTTTGTTACCACACACAGACTCTCTAGGTGTGGCTTGCGGAATCTTAGTTCCCTGTTGTTGCTGTTGAGTCTTCCCGTTGGGTTTGGCTCCTTGGGACCCCATAGACAGCAGCACACCAGGCCTCCCTGTCCCTCACCACGTCCTGGAGTCTGCCCAAGTTCATGTTTGTTGTATCAGAGATGCTGTCCGGCCATCTCATCCTCTGATGCCCTCTCCTCCTTAGTTCCCTGACTAGGGATCAAATCCATGTCCCCTCCATTGCAAGGCAGATTCTTAACCACTGGACCACGAGGGAAGTCCCAAACCCAGATATTCTCAGCTCTCCTCCCCTCCCCAACCTGGATACTCCCCTCATTTATGCACATGGTTCTATCAGTTTTCTACACTTCCGTGTGTTTCGTGTTTCTGTTTCAGAGATAGATGGCAACATAGTCTAATTAGAAGCTCGTTGGATTTGAAATTGAACCTCAGCTGTGTCACCTATTACCTGTGTGGCCTTGGGCAACTTACTAACCCTCTCTGGGCCTAGTTTCTCCATCTGTTAAAAAAGGATAATAATAACTACTTTGCAAGATTGTGGTGATTTTTAGAGGAAATGGGCATAAATGCATCTGGCACATAGGAAGCTTCATAATGATGGCTACTATTGGCATCAGTGATCTTCAAGGCCTCCTTCTTCTGGCCTGGCCTTCTCGGAGGGTGTGGTTAAAGAAAGCTGGATGACTGTGGTGGGGCAGAAAGGCAGTGACTTCTTCCTGATGCCAGTCTTGCCTGAACATGCAAACTATCCTACCTACTCCTCCCCTCCCTCCCACCACACACAAAATGCCACTCCCCATTGTTGGCCCGTGGGATAAACTGTGCGTTTTGATCCAGGAGTGTTTACTCCTCTTTTGTGCCTTGATCTGGACATTTCAACATAAACATGTCCTCTTCAAGCCGCTCTGCCCTGTGGGACAAGATCTAATCCACCTCCTCCCTCATCTCTTCGATCAAAAGTTGCCAGGAATGCCCCTGGAGCCTCATCTTGCTTTATGTGTCTTTGGCTCATTGCCCTGCAGGATCAAATGAGTTAATCTATAAGAAGCCCTTGAAATAGTTCCTGGTACAAAGGGAGCTCTAAGGAAGTCTTGGCAATTCTTACTATTACGCCGGTCCTCATCACCGACTCTGCTGGATACAGTCAATCCTTCTGTCCATGAGCCTCTCCAGACTCAGGCTCTGTCCATGGAGGCTGATGCCCAAGGATGCAGGACTTGGACCCTTGACTCTAGCTTCCCTAGGGCTCAGCTAATGAGGAACCCTGAGGAGGAGGAGAGGGAAGGGAGGGGAGTGTTGTCAGGGAATTGTTTTGGCCCCGCCTGGTAGCAGCTCCTCTCCAACTTCCCCCCACCAAGTCCTCTGATGTTACTAATCCCAAAGTACTGCGTGTTTCCTTTATTAAATTCTTCTGAAAGTACCCAAATTAACTAGTCATTTGTTTCTTGACAGTCCCCTGTTTGAGACCCTGGTGGCTCAGACAGTAAAGAATCTACCTGCAATGTGGGAGACCTGGATTCGATCCCTGGGTGGGGAAGATCCCCTGGAGGAGGGCATGCCAACGCACTCCAGTATTCTTGTCTGGAGAATTCCATGGACAGAGGAGCCTGGTGGGCTACAGTCCATGGAGTTGCAAAGAGTCAGACACGACTGAGAGACTAAGCATACTTTCTAAATCTTGTACACCTTACAGTTGGTCAGGATCCCTGAGGCTCTTCTGAATTTTGTTTTAAAAGATAATTTGAAGAAAAGAAATATGTATATATACACAAAGATCATTATGAGGATAAGCTTAAGAATTGACACTCATTTTAAAGACTTAACCTTGAGATTCCCTGAAAGTATGTCAGGAACCCATGGGATTTGGAGTTTCCTAGAGAACGTTGTGCTTTTGAGGGTGGCTGAGGAGATGCCAAGAAGATGCTCAGTGAAGACCATGGCTGGGGCACAGGTCCCCTTGGCAGAGTCCTTGGGAATGGGTATCTTCTGTCCCCTCCTCAGTGCCACAGTGCCCCTCAGGGAACAGAGGCGGCACCCTGGCCAGCTGCACTGGCAGAGGAAGCCGTGACCAACACCAGGGTCACTCTGGACAGTGGAGCCGGGGTGTGCCGGAGGGAGCCCCACGGGAGGCAGTCAGCCCGCCCTAGATCTCGACAAAGGCAATGCCAGGCCAGACTCGATTTATTTTTTAATAAATAAAGAAACAAAGGCTTCCTTGATAGCTCAGCTGGTAAAGAATCTGCCTGAAGTGCAGGAGACCCTGGTTCGATTGCTGGGTCAGGAAGATCTGCTGGAGAAGGGATAGGCTACCCACTCCAGTACTCTTGGGCTTCCCTGGTGGCTCAGCTGGTAAAGAATCCGTGTGCAATGTGGGAGACCTGGGTTCTATCCCTGGGTTAGGAAGATCCCCTGGAGAAGGGAAAGGCTGCCCACTCCAACATTTTGGCATGGAGAATTCCATGGACTGTACAGTCAATGGGGTCGCAAAGAGTCGGACACGACTGAGTGACTTTCACTTTCAAAGAAACAAAACATTTGTTGAACCTCATTGTTATGCTGTTGTTTAGTCGTATTCGACTCTTTTGCGATCCCATGGACTGCAGCCTGTCAGGCTCCTCTGTCCATGAGATTTTCCAGGCAAGAATACTGGAGTGGGTTGCCATTTCCTCCTCCAGGAGATCTTTCCAACCCAGGGACTGAATCCTCATCTCCTGCATTGGCAGGCAGATTCTTTACCACTGAGCCACCTGGGAAGCCCTGTTATAAGAGAGACTAATTGTCACCCCTCCTATCTTGTAGGAGAGGCTTGCGACCAGGGCCACCCAGAAGAAAGACCTTAATTCCTAGAATCCTTTGCAGATGGGTGTGAGCAGAATTTCCACGTTCTGCCCTTAAGGAAAGTGGCATGATGATAGGAGGTTGTTCTCACTCAGCTCTACTCTGTGCAGCCTCGGGGACTTTGGCCTAAGATATTGCCTTCATCTGCAGGATCTGAGTCGGCTCCCCACTTATGTCTGCCTTCCAGTGGTTGCCAGGGGCTCGGGATGGGATATGAAGGTCTCTGGAAAAAGATAGCAGATGAGAATTTATTGGGGTGATGGATCTGTAGTTCATTATGGTGGGGGTTACATGAACCTATACATGTGTCAAAATTCATAGAACTATACACTAAAATGGGGGAAAAGTCAATTTTACCACATAACCTAAAGAATAAAATTAATGCACACATGTACATATGTATATGTGTATGGTGGTTTAGTTGTTAAGTCATGTCCAACTCTTTCGGATACCACGGACTAGCCCTCCAGGCTCCTCTGTCCATGGGATTTCCCAGGTAGGAATATTAAAGTGGGTTGCTATTTCCTTCTGTAGGGGATCTTCCTGATTCAGGGATCAAACCCTGGTCTCCTGCATTGCAGATGGATTCTTTACTGACTGAGCCACCAGGGAAGCCCCTATACATGTGTGTATATACACATATCTAGTGTTCTGTTGTATGCCTGAAAAAGCGTTCAAGAACAGGTCCACTCAATCTGTGATCCGTAAACCAGTCACCCACAATTACTACTAGGATCCATGGTGAGTAGGACCTCATGCTACAGAATAATTCAGCTACTTTGCTAAGTACATGTTTTAGGCTATTGCTGAGTTTTCTTTTTCACAAGAAGACTTTCCCGGTAGAGTTAATAGCGTATTGATTTAAGTTATGGTGCAAACTCCTTTTGTAGAAACTGGTGGGCCCTTTGAACAGCTGCTAAGTCACTCCAGTCGTGTCCGACTCTGTGTGACCCCAGAGACGGCAGCCCACCAGGCTCCCCCATCCCTGGGATTCTCCAGGCAAGAATGCTGGAGTGGGTTGCCATTTCCTTCTCCAATGCATGAAAGTGAAAAGTGAAAGTGAAGTCACTTAGTCTCGTCTGACTCTTAGCCACCCCATGGACTGCAGCCTACCAGGCTCCTCCATCCATGGGATTTTCCAGGCAAGAGTACTGGAGTAGGTTGCCATTGCCTTCTCTGTTTTGAACAGCATGGCTGTGGAAATTGTAGCTATAATAATATCCATGTTATTTACATAAGAATGTTATAACAATGGTCACTGAAGGCAGAGACCACGACATTGACCTCTGTTGATTAGCACCAGGCATGGGACCTGGCTGGCAGACAGTAATGTCAAATCAGGTTTGTTGGAGGAGATGAGGACTCATGCTAACAGTTCATCCACTCATTTGATTGACAAACTGAGGGGCCAACAAATAAAGAGCTAATGCAAGGCATATTGAAATGCCTCCTGAATTGTGGCCCAAGAAAAGAGTCCTGCACAAGGATTAAAAGAGGTGACGACCTGTTGGAATGTGTCTCTCCCTGATGCCCAAGATTTCGTCTCTTTTTCATGTACACCCCCAGAACAAGTCCTTCTCTCCCAATCTCTAAAGTCTGATGCCCTGCTGTTTTTTTAATCATTTATTTTTAAAATAATTTATTTATTTTATATTTGGTTACACTGGGTCTTCGTTGTGGTGCATGGGCTTCTCGTTGCAGTGGCTTCTCTTGTTGCAGGGCATGGGCTCTAGGCACGTGGGCTTCAGTAGCTGTGGTGTGCCCGCTTAGTTACTCCATGGCATGTGGAATCTTCCTGGACCAGGGATTGAACCCACTCACTCCATTGATGAACTGAGTCCTCCCCTGCATTAGCAGGTTGATTCTTATCCACAGTCCAACCAGGGCTTCCCAGGTGGTGCTAGTGGTAAAGAGCCTGCCTGCCAATGCAGGAGACAGAAGAGACATGGATTCGATCCCTGGATTGGGAAGGTCCCCTGGAGAGGGACATGGCAGCCCATTCCAATATTCTTGCCTGGAGAATCCCATGGACAGAGCAGCCTGGTGGGCTAAGGTCCATGGGGTTGCAAAGAGTCAGAAATGACTAAAGCCACTTAGCATGTACTGCCAGGGAAGTCCTGTCACCTGTTTTAATCCAGAGCCCCCTGTCCTGCTTAAGAAAAGTCGCACAAGAGGATTCCCTGATGGTCCAATGGTTAGGACTCTGCACTTCCACTGCAGGGGGCCTAGGTTTATCCCTGGTTGGGGAATTCAGATTCTGTAAGCCTTGTGGTGCAGCCAAAAAAAAATAAGTCACAGAAGATCTGGTCCGTGAAAAGGCAAAGAGGTGAAACAGGAAAAGACTTGAGACTAAAATTGAGAAGCCCTGACCCTGGCCCCCCGGCACTGTCCACAGCAAGCAGAGTGACCCAGGCAGGCGCCCCATCTGTGGGCTTCTGTCTCCCCAGCTGACCAGTGGACGGGCTGGGCTCCCAGACTCTCCTACCTTCACCCTGCCAACCACAACATTCACAGAGTCACTGGGCCTGAAGTCATCACTCATCGAATGGACCCTTTTTGTCCTTCTTTTCCGCCCAAGATCTGCATCTCTGGGTATGTTGGTTCCTTGCTAAAGGCCAGCAAGCTTTACCATGGAGGAAAGCATTGTTCCCTCCTGACAGCAAGTCCAGAAGTTGAGTGCCTGGCCCCAGCCTCCTGACCCTTCTTGAATTCTCTGAGTGCCCTTGGCACAGTTCACGGCACCCCAGCAAAGAAGCCCACCGTCTCTGCCACCATGGACCTTCTGGCGGATTGCAGCAGCCTCTATTATTTCAATGTATAATTTATATGTCCCATTTCCATTGCCAAGGACAGCCCACAAAGCACACTTGATCCCACACAGGAAACTGGGATCTCTGCCCTCTGAGATATGTGTGTTCTCCACCCACGACCACATACAACTTTTCTGAAGTCTTTCACTTTACTGGGGCACCTCACTAGGCCAGGAACAGTGAGACCTGGGAGTAATAGAACAATAACCACAATTTCAAGGCTGAGCTTAGAGGCGGGGGCATGGGTGACATCAAACACATATGATGTATTTGTAGCAGCCGCAGGGCTGTACCCAGCAGGCTGGGATTCACAGCTTCACACAGGTCTTAGTAGCCAAGCAGCGTGGCCAACCTGGCATACGTTTTTTTAATCAGAAGCCTGGGTTTCAATTTTGATGCTGCCGGCTACCCAGGAGGCCTCAGAAACGTCATGCCAAGTCTCTGGACATGAGCCTCCTCATCTTTAAAATATAAATGCACTAGCTCCTGCCCTCCCAGCCCTGCCAGGTTGCAGCAAGAATCAAGAGGAATAATACCTGGTTTGCTTTGTTGGAGATAGTGAAAAACATGCAAACCTAGACAAATAGGTAAGGTTTTTAAAACTTCTGTAGCAAAACTGCTAAATTTTTGATATAGTAACCACATATGTTGCCGTTTAAAACAAGGGAGATGTTATGTAAATTGCTTAGTTGTCTCTGCCAACGCATACGTATCAACTTGCTTAAATAAAAAGATCTTCTTTGCTTTAAAAAAAAAAAAAGTAGAGAGGAATAATACACATAGACGTTCTTTAAAGTAAAGCACTGTACTCTGGACTTCCCTGGCGGTTCAGACTGTAAAGAATTTGCCTGCAGTGCAGGAGACCCGGGTTTGATCCATGGGTCAGGAAGATCCCCTGGAGGAGGGCACAGTAACCCCCTCCAATATTCTTGCCTGGAAAATCCCATGGACAGAGGAGCTTGGCAGACTGCGGTCCATGGGGTCAAAGAGTCAGACATGACTGAGCAACTGAGCTCTCTGGCTACTCAAAGTGCAGTCCATGGTCCGGCAGCATCAGCACCACATGGGAGCTTGTTAGAAATGCAGGTTCCCAGCTCCCTCTCCAGGCTTCCCTTGTGGCTCAGCTGGTAAAGAATCTGCCTGCAATGCAAGAGACCTGGGTTCGATCCCGGGGTTGGGAAGATCCTCTGGAGAAGGGAATGGCTATCCACTCCAGTATTCTGGCCTGGAGAATTCCATGGAGTATATAGTCCATGGGGTTGCAAAGAGTCAGACACAACTGAGCGACTTTCACTTTCACAGGTCCCTCTCCAGGCCTGCTGAATTGGAATCTTTTACCCACTCCCCCCGACTAGGTGATCTTTGTGAGAAGCTCTGTAATAAGCAAACCTAAGTGTGGTGTGAGGGCAGGGACGTGCAGGGTGGAGGCTCCTACCTCTCTAAGTTCAAGTTCAGTTCTCCCACTGCCTGCCTTAGTGGCCTTGGGAAAGCTTTTAGAGGCTTGTTTCTTCAACTAGAAAATGGTATCTTATTACTTTCTCTTTCCTGGCGGGGTGAAAAGAAAGGAAGGGGTGGCCAGATATAGCCAGATATAGGCAGATGAGAAATGGAGAAATAGAGAAGATAAAATGATGGAGAAGAGCAGGAAACAGGCCAGCGCTTCCTCCTGCCTGCCCTGTGTCCCCTCCACCCCTCTCTTCCCCAGTCTCCAAAGCCTGTTCACCAAAGGCAGCTAAAGAGTGAGTGGCTCCTGCTCTGTTGGCAGAGAGCCCCAAATGACAACCAATGCAGATGGAAAGAGAAGGCGTGGAACTGGGGGCTCAGAGGGTCCCTGGTTCTTCCAGGAGAGCTGGCAGGTTGTCAGCCTCTTCCCAGACCATAGAGCATCCCAGGGATGGTACCTGGGGAGCTCAAACCAAGGTCAACAAGGGAATGGGAGGAACCACAGAGCAGCCTCATCCTCTGGGTTGCAGGTTGTCTTGGAGACCTTGCCTGCACATGTAATGAGCGACATTACACTGGATTTTCTGTTAAGCAAGCTTCTTGATATAACCTGAAGGTGAGGGGACTTGACCTGTGTTTCATAATTTTCCAGTGATGCTGGGAAATGGACTGCATCACACTCTACAAAATTCCATTCAAGTAATTACCCAGGGAGAGGTATTACAATTGCACAGATGGAAGTGCTCTATTCCGTGGGTTCAAAAAGACCAGCTTTACGGGGCTGTTGTGAGCATTAAATGAGATAACGTGTCGACTGCTCTTGGTGTACAGCTTTTGATTAATCTTTCCCCTTCAATCTTGCAGATGAATTGAAAGCTTTGGTCTGACCCAGAGGTCTCGTCCTTGGCCTCAGCCCTGGCAGCTGCATTCTAATGAATCTGCTAATCGACATTTCTAGTTCACGGTGATGGAGCCCCTAGCCCTGATCCTAAAAGCCCCAACTCATGGCTGATGGATTATGTTTTTTTTCTGAAAAAGCTCTTCTATTTTTTTTTTTTCAAGTACCACAGGCAGCCTGGCCCTCTGTACTTTCTGCAGCTAAAAATGATCTCCTGAGGAAATCAAGTTAAAGAAATCCTTGCAGACAATAGTTTTAAATGCTCCTGGGTGCACATTTAAAACCCAGAGAATTTACAAGCCAACGTGTGGGATAAATAGTACAGACTGAGCACTGACCACGTGTGACAGATAGATTTAGTGGCCCCAGTTCTTCACCCCTCCCTGTATCCACACCCCTACCATGGCCTCATTTTGGGCAGGGTAATTCTATACTCCCGGATTTGTGGCTTGATTGTGTGACTTGCTCTGGCCAATGGAACGGAAGAGAAATGACAGCATGCTGATTCCAAGCCGAGGCCTTAAGCAGCTTCGTAGGCTTCTGCCGTCACCATAAAAAGACCTTCCCCTAGCTGCTTCCCCATCAAGCTGGACGCCAGAATGAACCCACTTGGGTCAGAGCTACCCCAACTGCCCAAAGACCATCAGGGAAAGTCAAAGCTGCTGCAATTGCCACAGCTTGAAGCAGTTATCTCGTCAACCCCAGCCTAGAAAAACAAAACTGCCCCAGCCTTTGTGCAGAGCCAAAGCGGGGTTGGGAAATGATTGTTGTTTTAAGCCACTGTGTTTGGGGATGGTTTATTATGTGGCATTCTTGTGACCATAGCAAGCCTATACACCATGTGATGAAGCTGGGAAAATAAAGCGGGAGGAAAAGAAATACAGAGGGATAAAAGGAGAGCAGGAAAGAGGGGGAAGCTGAGAGTTCCTTACACTGTTTTAGCTCATTCTGAGGATGGACCTGGCCTCCTGGGTGTCCTCAACTCCAAGCGCACGTAGTGATAATGCACTCTGGTGCCACAGCACCCGGTTGTACTAGATGTTCATAATCCTGGAAAACTAAGACCAAGCCCGGAAGAAGTGGCGTTCACAGGAGGGCAGGGAAGCAACTGCAGAGCTAGGAACACCCAAGACTTAGGACCAACAAGGCCCGCATCTGCATTCAAGATGAGAGGAAGACGGGGAATCAGAAGTTACACCTTGTTGAGACTCGAGCACAACTTTGGAAGGCAGGACGGGGCTGGTCAGAGGGTTAGTCTTGGGTTGAGGGAGGCGAGGGAGACCTAGAGTGAGCTTGTTTCCTGTGTTGGAGATGGGGGTGGGCAAGGACAAGCAGGTGCCTGGTTTTAGGAGGCAGGAACCTGAGGGTTGGAAGGAGTCTAATGGGTAGACAGGGTGTATTAATCAGGGTTCTCCAGAGTACCGGAACCAGCTGGATAGATAGGCAAATATTAGATACAGATATGATGGTGGTGGTTTAGTCACTAAGTTGTATCTAACTCTCTGTGACCCCATGGACTGCAGCACACCAGACTTCTCTGTCCATGGGATTTCCCAGGCAAGAATACTGGAGCAGGTTGCCATTTGCTTCTCCAGAGGATCTTCAACACAGGGATTGAACCTGCATCTCCTCCTGCATTGGCAGACATACTCTTCACCACTGAGCTACCTGGGAAGCCCAGTATAAATATAGTAGTCCCAATTATTCTATGGGATATACTTATACTACACAGTTTCTAGCTGTTTATCTGTCATGATCTTAGTTTTTTGAATGTTGAGTCTTAAGCCAGCCTTTTCACTCTCCTCTTTCACTTTCTTCAAGAGGCTCTTTAGTTCCTCTTTGCTTTCAGCCATAGTCTTATCTTGTTCAGTTGCTCAGTCACGTCTGACTCTGCGACTCCATGGACTGTAGCACACCAAGCCTCCCTGCTCTTCACCATCTCCTGGAGCTTGCTCAAACTCATGTCCATTGAGTTGGTGATGTCATCCAGCCATTTCGTCCTCTGTCGTCCCCTTCTCCTCCTGCCTTCAGTCTTTCCCAGCATCAAGGTCTTTTCAAATGAGTCAGTTCTTCACATCAGGTGGCCAAAGTACTGGAACTTCAGTTTCAGCTACAGTCCTTCCAATGAAGATTCAGCAAGAATGGACTGGTTTGATCTCTTTGCCATCCAATGGATTCTCAAGAGTCTTCTCCAACACTATGGTTCAAAAGCAACAATTCTTTGGTGCTCAGCCTTCTTTGTGGTCCAACTCTCACATCCATATATGACTACTGGAAAAACCATAGCTTTGACTAGATGGACCTTTGTTGGCAAAGTAATGTCTCTGCTTTTTAATACACTGTCTAAGTTTGTCATAGCTTTTCTTCCAAGGAGGTGGTGTCATCTGCATATCTGAGGTTGTTGATTTTCTCCCAGCAATCTTGATTTCTACTTGTGCTTCATCCAGTCCGGCATTTCACTTGATGTACTCTTCATAGAAGTTAAACAAGCAGGGTGACAATATACAACCTTGACGCATTCCTTTCCTGATTTGGAACCAGTCTGTTGTTCCATGTCTGGTTCTAACTGTTGCTTCTTGACCTGCATACAGATTTCTCAGGAGGCAGGTAAGGTGGTCTGGTATTTCCATCTCTTTCAGAATTTTCCACAGTTTGTTGTGATCCACACCGTCAAAGGCTTTGGTATAGTCAATGAAGCAGAAGTAGATGTTTTTCTGGAATTCTCTTGCTTTTTCTATGATCCAATGGATGTTGGCAATTTGACCTGTGGTTCCTCTTTCTTTTCGAAATCCAGCTTGAACATCTGGAAGTTCTCGGTTCACATACTGAGCTGAGGGGAGAGTTCCCCTAAAACATATCCCACAGAAGAGTCCCTTCATACATGAGCATATGTAAAGTGTCTCATCCTGGTATCATCTCATGCCTGTCAAAATGGCTGTTACTAAAAAGACAAGAGGGACTTCCCTGGTGGTCCAGTGGTTAGGACTCTGTGCTCCCAGTGCAGGGGCACGGGTTCAATCCCTGGTTGGATAACTGGTATCCTGCATGCATGTGGCATGGCCAAAAAACAAACAAACAAACAAAATGACAAGAAATAACAAGTTTGGGCAATGATGTAGAGAAAAGGGATCCCATATGCACTGTTGATGAGAATATAAATTGGGGTAGTCATTCTGGAAAAGTGTGAAAATTCCTCAAAAATCCAGAGTAGAACCATATGATCCAGCTATCTCACTTCCGGGTATTTATCCAAATACAAAAACTTTAATTTGAAGTAATACATGCACGCCTATGTTCACTGCAGCATTATTTACAACAGCAAAGATATGGAAGTAACCTAAGTGCCCATTAAGGGATGAACAGTTGAAGAAGATATGTGTGTTCATGTGTGTGTTCAGTCACTCAGTCATGTCCGACTCTTGTGACCCCACTGGACTGTACCCCACCAGGCTGCTCTGTCCATAGGATTTCCCAGGCAAGAATACTGGAGTGGGTTGCCCCTTTCTCCTCCAGATCTTCCTGATCAAAACTGTGTCTCCTGCATCTCCTACATTGGCAGGCAGGTTCTTTACCACTAGATCCACCTGGGAAGCCAAGAAGACATGGTGTGTATATATAGAATAGAATACCATCAGGTATAAAAAGATGAAATCTTGCCGTTTGCAACAATATGGATGGATCTTGAGGGTATTATGCTAAGTGAAATAAGTCAAACTGAGAAAGAGTAAATACCATACGATTGGACTCATGTGAATGATAAAAAACCAACCAAGTGAACAAACCAAATCAAACAAAAACAGATACATATGTCCAGAGACCAGATAGTGGTTCTCAGAAGGGAGGGAGAGGAGGGTGATCGACTGTATAGTGATGGATGGAAACTGACTTTTGGTGGTGAGCACACTGTAAGACATACAGAAGTAGAAACACAATATTGTTCACATGAAACATATATAATGTTAAAAACCAGTGTCACTTTGTAAAATAAAATGAAAAAGTGTCTCACCCTAAGGAGTGGCCTCTGTTTTATTTTGTACAACAGAGCACTGTGGGACTCCTTCAGTTAAAGCTGGTTCCGGATGTATATAAAGATCACCTGGCAGAACTGGTAGAAAGGAGTTTCATAATTTTTTCCAGAGAGCGCGGTCTCACTGTGCAAGTGCTGGACATCAAGTAACAAGACTTTTAAAGCATCATGGTAAGTTGTTACGTGGACTCCCGTGATAGCTCAGTTGGTAAAGAATCCACCTGCAATGCAGGAGACCCCGGTTCAATTCCTGGGTCAGGAAGATCCTCTGGAGAAGGGATAGGCTACCGACGCCAGTATTCTTGGGCTCCCCTTGTGGTTCAGCTGGTAAACAATCCGCCTGCAATACGGGAGACCTGGGTTCAATCCCTGGGTTAGGAAGATCCCCTGGAGAAGGGAAAGGCTACCCACTTCAGTATTCTGGCCTGGAGAATTCCATGGACTGTATAGTCCATAGGGTCACAAAGAGTAGGAAGAATTGATCTGACTTTAAAAAAAATTATGAAACTCCTTCCTAAACAACTGAGCGATTGAACTGAAGTTGTTAAGTAGTGAGATTACAAACACTTGAAGAATGGTTCCAATGTTATGCAAACAAAGACTTGTGTCTTGGGATTAACTTTCTAGCAACAGCATCTTTAATAGATTGAAAAAGTGGGAAAAGAGGGCATCACTAAATAGTCAGATCACCTGCCTGGTTTTGCACCTGCTCCTCAGGGACAGGCTCCTGACAGAGGCTCTGTTAACATCTCTTTGAGGATAAACAATGTTTGACATGTAGGAAATGTAAATAAATATTTACTGAGTGAATAAATAAACCCCACCTTAATACAGCAATCAATGAAAAGAAATAGAGGAAAGCAATAGAATGGGAAAGACTAGAGATCTCTTCAAGAAAACTAAGGGAACTTTTCATGCAAAGATGGACTTAATAAAGGACAGAAATGGTATGGACCTGACAGAAGCAGAAGATATTAAGAAGAGGTGGCAAGAATACACAGAAGAACTATACAAAAAAGATCTTTACAACCCAGATACTCATGATGGTGTGATCACTCAGCTAGAGCCAGACATCCTGGAATGTGAAGTCAAGTGGGCCTTAAAAAGCATCACTATGAACAAAGCTAGTGGAGGTGATGGAATTCCAGTTGAGCTATTTCAAATCCTAAAAGATGATGGTGTGAAAGTGCTGCACTCAATAAGTCAGCAAATTTGGAAAACTCAGCAGTGGCCACAGGACTGGAAAAAGTCAGTTTTCATTCCAATCCCAAAGAAAGGCAATGTCAAAGAATGCTCAAACTACTGCACAATTGCACTCATCTCACACGCTAGTAAAGTAATGCTCAAAATTCTCCAAGCCAGGCTTTGGTAATACATGAACCGTGAACTTCCAGATGTTCACACTGGTTTTAGAAAAGGCAGAGGAAGCAGAGATCAAATTGCCAACATCCGCTGGATCATGGAAAAAGCAAGAGAGTTCCAGAAAAACATCTGTTTCTGCTTTATTGACTATGCCAAAGCCTTTGACTGTGTGGATCACAATAAACTGTGGAAAATTCTGAAAGAGATGGGAATACCAGACCACCTGACCTGCCTCTTGAGAAACCTGTATGCAGGTCAGGAAGCAACAGTTACAACTGGACATAGAACAACAGACTGGTTCCAAATAGGAAAAGGAGTATGTCAAAGCTGTATATTGTCACCCTGCTTATTTAACTTATATGCAGAGTACATCATGAGAAATGCTGGGCTAGAGGAAATACAAGCTGGAATCAAGACTTCTTGGAGAAATATCAATAACCTCAGATATGCAGATGACACCACCCTTATGGCAGAAAGTGAAGAACAAAAGAGCCTCTTGATGAAAGTGAAAGAGGAGAGTGAAAAAGTTGGCTTAAAGCTCAACATTCAGAAAACGAAGATCATGGCATCCAGTCCCATCACTTCATGGCAAATATATGGGGAAACAGTGGAAACAGTGTCAGACTTTATTTTGGGGGGCTCCAAAATCACTGCAGATGGTGACTGCAGCCATGAAATTAAAAGACACTTATTCCTTGGAAGGAAAGTTATGACCAACCTAGACAGCATATTGAAAAACAGAGACATTACTTTGCCAACAAAGGTCCATCTAGTCAAGGCTATGGTTTTTCCAGTGGTCATGTATGGATGTGAGAGTTGGACTATAAAGAAATCTGAGCACAGAAGAACTGACACTTTTGAATTGTGGTGTTGGAGAACTCTTGAGAGTCCCTTGGACTGCAAGGAGATCCAACCAGTCCATTCTAAAGGAGATCGGCCCTGGGATTTCTTTGGAAGGACTGATGCTAAAGCTGAAACTCCAATACTTTGGCCACCTGATGTGAAGAGCTGACTGATTTGAAAAGACCCTGATGCTGGGAAAGACTGAGGGCAGGAGGAGAAGGGGACGACAGAGGATGAGATGGTTGGATGGCATCACTGACTCAATGGACATGAGTTTGGGTAAACTCCAGGAGTTGGTGATGGACAGGGAGGCCTGGCATGCTGCGTTCATGGAGTTGCAAAGAGTCAGACACAACTGAGCGACTGAACTGAACTGAACTGAACCTTGATACGACTCCATTAACTTCACTTTGAGGCAATGAGAGGTTGTCCCATAGACCAACGAGCACTCTGACTCATTCTCTAGGATGGCAAGAAACAGACCAAGGCAACTCTAAAATAAGCTAGTCCCCTCCCATGCAAAAGAGATGGAGGTGGGTCATTCCAGGGGGGACGAAGACCTGGCCCCAACTGAGCATCAAGGGGCAAAACTAACACTGGGGGAGGAAAGCCCTTCTCCAGAGGCCTGGGGCCCAGGTTTGGTGACCTGCAGGCCGGATCTGCCCAAGGCTGGGATGACCAGGATGTGGCTGTTGTTTTGGAGGCTGATGCTGGCTCAATGGAAGACTCTCCGGAGACTTTACTTGTCTTCAAAATTCAGATGATCTGGCCTTCTTGGACCCCCATCCCACAGGGCAGCAGCTCAAATCTGACCCTCCCTTGGATAGGACGGCAGCTCTCTGGGCAGCCCCGTCCGCTCCAGCCTCTGTTGTCATTTATCATGGCACTTGGACTGCAGTTTTTCTTATATTTAAACACTGTTTCAGGCTTCCTTCATGGCTCAGCAGTAGAGAATCCACCTGCCAATGCAGGAGACATGGGTTCGATCCCTGGTCTGGAAAGATTCCACATGCCTTGGAGCAACTAAGCCCGTGTGGCCCAACTACTGAGCCCGAGCTCTAGAGGCTGGGAACTTCAACTTGTGCATCCCAGAGCCCATGTCCCCAGTGGGAGAAGCCACCTCACTGAGACGCTCATGCACCGAAATGAAGAGTAGCCCCCTTCTCTCTGCAACCAGAGAAAAGCCCTCACGGCAGCAAAGAACTGGCACAGCCAAAAATGAATAAATAAATAAAATTATATTAAAAAAGACATTGCTTCTCAGTACAGATGCCTATCAAAAATGGGACAAAGAAAGAACCACTGGGAAGACCCTGTGTGTCCATGAAATAGGAGAAAGGATTTATTCTGTGAATTCGAGAAAGATTCCCAATTGTTTAAAACGCAAAGACCAGGGGGGTCCCTGATCTGTCTCACTCACTGCAGGCCTCCCCTCCCCCTTGCCCCACAGTTTTGTCTATTGAGAGAGATCTGAGCAGGGTGATGGGTCCCTTCTCCCAAGCAGGAGGAGACCAGGCCCAGCCCACCTTTCAGTTCCCAGTCTTTTGGGAGAAGAGAGATGGAAATTCTTCCAAGAGAATAAATCAAATAGACAAAGACCTGAGGATGTCAAGAAGCCAGAACCCAAGCCCAGCCTCTCTAAGCCCCCATTCTTCCTACAAATGCATCCCAATTGCTGCCAAGGACCCAGACCTGCACCCTCCAGGGAGTGTTCGCCACCTGCCCTGGGATGCTTTAGCAGTTTCATCATTGTGAATGGATCTTCCCAGACTCTGAAATGAACACCAATGTTTGATTACACATAACCTTTAAAAAGTGTGCTAGAATCACGTGCTCGTTGCTAAGTCATGTCCGACTCTTTGCGACCCCATGGAGTGTAGCCTGCCAGGCTCCTCGGTCCATGGGATTTCCCAGCCAAGAATACTGGAGTGGGGTGCCACTCTCTCCTCCAGGGGATCTTCCCAATCCAGGGATTGAACCCTACCTAGTTTTCCATACTTTAGCCCCTCTGATTGTTTCCTGTCTAACTCAGAGCAAGAATCAAAGTCCTTTCAAATGCCCACAAGGCACTGGGGTACCTCCACACACATAGACACACAGCCTCCCCCACCGCACGCTCCCTCCACAGCTCTGACCTCATCTCCATCCTCACTCACTCCTCTCGTCATACTTGTTTCCCTGCTGCTCTTCAAACACCTCCTACCTCAGGACCTTTGCACTTGCTATTCTCTCTGTGAGAGAGATGAGAGCACATTTTTCTTTTTGTTCATGTTTTTCCCCCAAGTTCTATAGCAATACTTGATACATACAAATGGTCAATCGTTATTTGCTAAATGACTGAACAAGTGGGAGAATGATTGAATAGCAGTAGAGGCCAGCACCTAGAGGGATGTGGTAGGACTTCAGACAGCTTAAGATCTAGGGAAGCATAAATAAAAAGGTCTAGGAGCATCTTAGAGCCTGAAAGCTGGATACAGCCAGACATCTGCCGCTGCTGCTGCTAAGTCACTTCAGTCATATCCAACTCTGTGCAACCCCAGAGATGGCAGCCCACCAGGCTCTGCCATCCCTGGGATTCTCCAGGCAAGATCACTGGAGTGGGTTGCCATTTCCTTCTCCAACGTATGAAAGTGAAAAGTGAAAATGAAATCGCTGTCATGTCCGACTCTTAGCGACCCCGTGGACTGCAGCCTACCAGGCTCCTCCATCCATGGGATTCTCCAGGCAAGAGTACTGGAGTGGGGTGCCATTGCCTTCTCCCAGCCAGACATCAGTGGGGCCTAAAGTTGCGAACACAGAGGGGCCTCTCTACATCCTCACTCTGGCTTCTTTCTGTACATTTGCCCTGTTGCTCCTTATCAATGGATCAGCTCTCTCTCCTGCTCAGTCCTCATGGAGATGGCAGAGAAGAACCAAGGAAGCAGCCACCCTAAAACTCTCATGTCCTTTACTATACACCTAGATACTCAGTGTCTCTGTGTCACTTTCTTTGCAAATTTCCAGGGTCAGATCCCTGGTTGGTCCAGATTTGCCAAGAGCCCAGCCCTGATCCGATCAATGTGGTCTGGGAAGGGAGGTCATGTTCACGAACATGCATACCAGGAGCCCACCCTGTGAATGGGAAAGAAACAACATTTAATGCTGTAAGTGACAGTCGGGGAGACGTCCAAAAAAAGAAGGTGCTGGAAAACCTCTTCTATAAAGAGATCTCTCCTTGCCGAATACAAAAGTTTGCTCCAAGAGAGGGAACTAGCCTTGCAGCTTTTCCAGTTTATGATCCATGATTAAGTTTGATCCAGCCCACGAAATGAATCTCCATCTCAAGTTGGATGCTATATGTGTGGTATCCAGCTCACTTGCAACTGTGCTTCGGTTTAAGGTGCTGCCACAAGAGGGCGCACAAAGCAGGGAATCTAATTCTCCCCAAGGCTGGTCCTCAGAACTCCACGGCAGCAGACCCGAACGGGTAAGCTGTAGATAGTCAGTCTGCAAGGCTGGCAAAGACTCGGAATTCTTGGCCTGGTGCCCAGCGCTGCCACGTCTCCTGAAGCATGACACATCTCAGGCAAATTTAGTCCCTTTATTATGACTTGGAGGATTGGCTCAACCCCAATAGAATTTCCAGAAGAGCTGTGGCAGGAGGCCTTAGCTGGAGACAGCCCTAAGGACTACATATTGTCATTTAGTTGCTCAGTTGTGTCAGACTCTTTGTGACCCCGTGGACTGTAGCCCACCAGGCTCAACTGTCTAACTAATTCTCCAGGCAAGAATACTGGAGTGGGTTGCCATTTCCTTCTCCAAAGGAACTTCCCAAACCAGGGATTGAACTCACATCTCCAGCACTGTCAGGCAGATTTTTTTTTTTTTTTTTTTTTTTTTACTGCTGAGCCACCAGGGAAGCCAAGGACTACATACCAGGCAGGCAAAGTAGCAAAGCTCTGAACCTGAAAGCATCAACAGAGGTTAGTGATAGGAGACAGAGGGCTTTAATTTTTTCCACTTTGCATATCTAATAATGTTTAAAAGTTCAATGAACAAGGACTGCTCGTATAATTCACTTGTTACTGTACATCTTGGATTCTTTTCACACGGGCTATTCTGAATAAAGTTGTTTTGACCTCTCTGTACAAGTCCAGAAGTGTGACGTATGTCTTCATTTCTCTTGAGCAAAAACCTGGGAGAGGCATTGGTGGATCACATTGAATCTGTAGGTCAATTTGTGGAGCATTGACAGCTTAACATCCAGCCTTCCAACCCATGCTATGGTTTGCCTTTCCATTTTTCAGGTTCCCTTGCATTCCTCTCAGCAATGTTTTCTAGTCTCACTGTACACATCATGCATATGTTTTGATAACATATTCCTAAGTATTGTACGGTTTTGATGATATTGCAGGTGTCATTTGGAAGATGCTTTGATGCTGTGTCACTTTTAGTTTAGTTGGTAGTATTTATAAATACAATTGATTTTTGCAATATTTTAAGTTGCTTCTAGCAGTTTTTTGCGGATTCCTTAGGACTCACTACATAAACAATCATGTTGTACATGAAAAAGGTTTTTACTTTTTCCTTTCCAGTCTTCATGCCTTACTTCCTCCTCCCCCTCCCCACTTTCTTCACTCCACAGGTTAGGATGTCCAGGGAAATACCAAACAGAGGCGGTGAGAGTGGGCATCCTGCCTCCTCCCAACAGAAATGGGAATGCACTCAATATAGCAGGATTAAGAATGATGTTTGTTGTTGATTTTTTTTCCATAGAAAACAAGATTGCAAAAGTTTCTTTTTATTTCTAAATTGTTTAGAATTTTTAATCAAAGCATCTACTAGATAAGAATATGATTATTTTTTCCTCTATTTCTGTACATGTGGGAAGTTACTTAACTCATTTTCAAATATTGGGCTAGCCTTATTTGCCAGGATAAACTTCACTACTTCATGACATTGTCTCTTTTATATATTGGTAGATTTAATTTGCTAATATTTTGTTCAAGTTACTTGCATCCAAGTTTTTAAGGGATATTGCTCTATAGTTTTCTTTTTCTGCAATGCTTTTGTTAAATTTTGATAATAAGGCTATATTGACGTCACAGAGTGAGTTATGGAAAATTTCTCTTTTCCATTTTCTGAAAAAGTTTGTATAAACTTGGTAGCTTTTCTCCCTTTAAATATCTGATAGACTTCATCACTGAAGCTATCTGGGCTTGGAATTTTTTCTGGGAATAATTTAAATTACATATTAAGTTAATTCAGTATAGAGAATCTTTCCCCCTATCCCTGAAGCTCAAATGGTAAAGCATCTGCCTGCAATGCAAGAGACCAGGGTTTGATCCCTGGGTCAGGAAAATCCTCTGGAGAAGCAAATGGCAACCCACTCCAGTATTCTTGCCTGGAGAATCCCATGGACAGAGGAGCCTGTCAGGCTACAGTCTTTGGGGTTGCAAAGAGTCGGACACAACTGAGCGACTAATACGTGCACAAGCGCGCGCGCACACACACACACACAGAGTCTTTCAGGTTTTCTATCTCTTCTTGGGTCAGTTGGTTATTTCTCAAGGAATGCATCCATTTATTTATATTATCACGTGTACAGACATAAAGTTGGTTATAGTTCCTTCTTATCCTTTCACTGTGATAACTATCCTTTCATTCTTTATGATGGTAGTTTTTGTTTTCTCTCATTGTTTTCTTGATCAAGGAAAACTCTGGATATATTTTTTTTCTAATGTTTTACTATAAAAAGGTTGAGTTTGTGCATTTTTTCCCTATTGTGTGCTTTCTATTTCATTAGTTTCTGTTATATGTCTTTCCTTCTACTTACTTTGGGTTTAATTTGCTCCTCTTAATTTGGAAACTTAGCTAATTTATTTTAAATCTTTTTTCTAATATGAACATTTAAAACTGTACAAAAAATATTTCTATGTACTAATTAATTGTGTCCCACAAATTTTAGTGTTTTATCTAATCAACTAAAAATATTTTCTAATTTCACTTGTGACTTTTTAATCTGTCCTATGGATTACTTACAATTATGCTGTTCTTTTCCATATATTTGAGAAATTTCTAAATATCTTATTGTTGCTACTGCTGCTGCTGCTAAGTTGCTTCAGTCATGTCCGACTCTGTGCGACCCCATAGACAGCAGCCCGCTAGGCTCCCCTGTCCCTGGGATTCTCCGGGCAAGAATACTGGAGTGGGTTGCCATTTCCTTCTCCAATACATGAAAGTGAAACGTAAAAGGGAAGTCGCTCAGTCGTGCCCGACTCTTAGTGACCCCATGGACTGCAGCCTACCAGGCTCCTCTGTCCTAATTTAACACTTTTGTGGTCAGATAATGTGCTCTGTGCACAGTCTTTGGAAATTTATTGATTTGCTTTATGGCCCAGCACATGGTCTATCTTATACAATTTTGAACTTTAAGTTTTCCTTATAAAATTGGTTTGAAATATAATATTTTTCATCTTTATAATCACAAGATGAAACCTCTTGCCAAAGTATACCATCAAAATTGGGATCATAACTCAAATGGCACATATACCACATTCTTATGCATAAGTTAAATGTTCAATATGCACAAATTATTCTTAAAAGAATGCCTAAAATATTAATATCATTGGTTTTATTAATTTTATTTCATTTTTAAATAGTTATAAGCATTCCAGGTTTTTTAACTGTCTTAAATGTTAGTTTTTAACTGGGATGGTACTGCCACCTAGGGGACATCCTGGGAAATTGTTGGCATGTTTTTTGCGTGTAGCTAGATGCCTGGAGCGGAGAAGGCAAAGGCACCCCACTCCAGTACTCCTGCCTGGAAAATCCCCTGGACGGAGGAGCCTGGTGGGCTGCGGTCCGTGGGGTTGCTAGAGTCGGACACGACTGAGCGACTTCACTTTCACTTTTCACTTTCATGCATTGGAGAAGGAAATGGCAACCCACTCCAGTGTTCTTGCCTGGAGAATCCCAGGGATGGATAAGCCTGGTGGGCTGCGAAGCGACTTAGCTGCAGCAGCAGCAGATGGCGTTACTGGAGAAGGCGATGGCATCCCACTCCAGTACTCTTGCCTGGAAAATTCCATGGACGGAGGAGCCTGGTAGGCTGCAGTCCACGGGGTCGCTAAGAGTCAGACACGACTGAGCGACTTCCCTTTCACTTTTCACTTTCATGCACTGGAGAAGGAAACAGCAACCCACTCCAGTGTTCTTGCCTGGAGAATCCCAGGGATGGGGGAGCCTGGTGGGCTGCCTTCTATAGGGTCACACAGAGTCGGACACGACTGAAATGACTTAGCAACAAGATGGCATTACCTATGAATTCCATTTCAAGACAGTAGAGATCATTACAAAGTATTTTTAAATGTTTACCAAAGATACATAGCGCTGGATTAATGATTCTTTTTGAAAATCATTCATTTACTTTTTGTTTTGGTTGCACTGCATCCTCACTGCCCTCTCAACTTTCTCTAGTGCAGCAAGTGCGGGCTGCCCTTCATTACAGTGTGGAGGCTTCTTCTGGGGGCTTCTCTAGTTGCAGAGCACAGGCTTTAGGTGCGCGGGCTTCAGTACTTGCAGCTCATGGGCTCAGTAGCTGTGGCTCAAGGGTTCTAGAGTGTGGGCTCGGTAACTGTGGTGCGCAGGCTTAATTGTTCCGTGGCATGAGGCATCTCCCTAGACCAAGGATCGAACTTGTGTCTTCTGCATTGGTGGGTGGATTCTTATCCTCTGTACCACCAGAGAAGTCCTCTCACCTGTTTTCATCCAGAGCCCCTTGTCCTGCTTAAGAAAAGTCACACAAAAGGATTCCCTGGTGGTCCAGTGGTTTGGACTATGCACTTCCACTGCAAAGGGCATGAGTTCAATCTTGGTCTGGGAATTCAGATTCTGTAAGCCTTGTGAGGCAGACAAAAAAAAAAAAGTCACACAAGATCTGGCCTATGAAAAGGCAAAGAGGTGAAGCAGAGGGAAATTTTTGAGACTAAAATTGAGACGCCATTACCCTGGCCCCCTGGCACTGTCCACAACAAGCAGAGTGACCCAGGCAGGCGTCCCCATCTATGGGCTTCTGTCTCCCCAGCTGACCAGTGGACGGGCTGGGCTCCCAGACTCTCTTACCTTCACCCCTCCAACCACAACATCCACTGGGGCTGAAGTCATCACTCATCAGTTGGACCCTTTTTGTCCTTCTTTTCTTGCCCAAGATCTGCATCTCTGGGTATGTTGGTCCTTTGCTAAAGGCCAGCAAGCTTTGATCATAGAGAAAAGCATGGTTCATCCCCCTGACAGCAAATCCAGAAGTTGAATGCCTGGCTCCAACTTTGCCTCCCTTTGTGAGTTTTCTGGGTGCCCTCAGCACAGTTGGTAAGAAGGGTCCTTCTTAAGCAAGAATTGCTTGGGATCCAAAATGGTTTCATGGTTACCAGGAAAGACCTTGAGACCATAAGGTGGCAGCTGGCACTAGCAGATACTATTTTGAGAATGGCTGGTAGGGTCCTTCAGATTGATATACTTCAGACAATTTAAGTTCTCAGTGATGCAGGAATGTGACTGAAACCGCATCCACAATCACATACACATGACCTTGCTATCTAGTGAAGGAATCTTGTGTTGATGTCACGGGAAGGGGGAAAGCATCTATCCTTATCTCCAAAATGGACATTCTAAACAACCTGGGAATTGCATTCTTTTGTGGTACTTGAAGCAGATGCACCACAGATATTTGACAGGTCATAAGACAAGTCATTCTAGCTATCATAATGTTCCAGCCAAATCACATATAAGCCAAATGACTTCCCCACACCACAATATGTGAAAATGTCTACCATCAACACCAACAGTTGTAAGTTGATAGCATGTACTTTTGACGCGCTGTGATGAGAATGGCAATTTATCTCTGTGATCTTCCTCCATGAGACTTTTATCTAATCATGGGGGGGAATTTCAGACAAAATCCAGTGAGGGAACATTCTCCAAAATACCTGACCAGTACTGCTCAACATTAAGGTCAACAAAAGCAAGGAAAGCATGAGAAACTGTCACAGCAAAGAAATACCTAAGTAGACATGAAGACTAAATGTCATGTGATATCCTGGACTGGATCCTGGAACAGAAGGATGTTAGGTTAAAAATAAGAAAATCTGAATAAAATATGATTTTGATAATAACATGCCAACATTGGTTCATCCCTTGTAACAAGTGTGTCCTACTAATACGAGACATTAATAATAGGGAAAACTGGGTGCAGGATATATATGAACTCTCTGTACTATCTTTGCAATTTTTTCTTTGAAAATAAAGTTTATTTTAAAATATGTAGTCCTTATAGTGGTAAAGAACCCGCCTGCCAGTGTGGAGAAGTAAGAGACGCGAGTGTGATCCCTTGGTAGGGAAGATCCCCTGGAGGAGGGCACAGCAACCCACTCCAGTATTCTTGCCTGGAGAATCCCATGGACAGAGGAACCTTGCAGGTCACAGTCCTTAGGGTCGCAAAGAGTCAGACACAATTGAATTGACTTAGCACGCACACAGGCATACAAAAACAACGACAAAATTTTACCCAGGAATATGGAAAAAGAATAAGTAGAAAGACTTACCATTTTACTGGATAAAAAAATTGCTTTTGTAAAAATATTTCTCCCTGAATATTTATTTTAAGAATTAGCTCAATTTCCATCAAAATAGCAAAAAAAAAATTTTCTGAAATTGAAAAAGATATTTGTAAATTTCATCTGAAGAACTAATCAGTAGGAAGAATCAGAAGTGTTTTAAACCTAAATGAACATGGTCACAGACATGAAATCAAATATTAAGTGTATAAACATTAAAATGGTGTTACATTGTTGCCAGAAGAGATTCTCATTAGGACAGAATAGAATATTCCAAAACAGATACACTGGTTTATACACAAGTATATGTATTTTGAGTATAAGGTTAGAACTTCAAATCAAAGAGGAAATGGAAGATGATTTAATAAATGATGTTGGAGTTTAATAAATGGTGTTTATATCTGAGCTCATTGGCTAAGACATACAAAGATATGTAAAACACCCTATATGTACAAACTAAATTCCAGATGGATTAAAAAGTGAAGCCACAAAAGAACCGCCACCCCCACTCCTTCAAAATACAGGTGATGATGTATCTGAAACCTAGCAGGAACAGCTATTTTTTTAGACATACAAAAATAATAATAATAAATTAAAGTATTGGCATATTAGCATAAATATTAAAAACTTTTCTGTGTTAAAAAAGTCCCCCTACCCCCTTGAAGAAAAAGACAATGATGAAATGGAAACAAAATTTTGCAACATCTATAAGAAAGAATTAAGATAGCTAAATATAAATAAATTCCTATATCTGTAAGGAAAAAATGTAACACGTCCATGGAAGAAACACCCGAGAATACCAGACCTTATTCACAAATAAGATTGCATAAGCCTAAGTAACATAGAGGTAGTTTAGCCTGGGGTTTCCCTGATGGTTTAATGGTTAAGAATTATCCTTCCAATGCAGGGGACACAGGTTTGATCCCTGATCTTGGAAGATCCCGTATGCCACAGGGCAACTAAGCCCATGGGCCACAGTGACTGAGCCCAAATGCCCTAGAGCCTGTGCTCTGCAGCGGGAGAGGCCCTTGCAATGAGAAGTCTGTCCCCTGCAACTAGAGAAAGCCCTCAGGCAGCAAGGAAGACCAGAGCAGCCAAAAACAAACTAATTAATTAATTTAAAAAAATAATTTAGCCTGATTAGCAGTAAAAAAGAAATTTAAATTAAAATGTTGTCATTTTTTTCATCTTTCATCAGAAAGTGTTTTTTTGTTTGTTTGTTTTAATGACAAAGCTAATTGTTGGTTAGGAGTAGAGAAAAATAGATCCCCTCCTATACTTTTAGAGGGAGTATAAACTGAAGCAACACTTTTGGAATATAACCTAACAAGAAACTATCAAGTGCCACAAGAAATGTATAGTTTCTGACCCAGCAATTCCTCCTCCAGGACTATATTATCAGACAATACTTGAGCACCATGACATAAGCACTTCAAGCCAGGATAAGCTATAGAGCAAAAATTTAAATCCTTAAAGGTGGTGTGGGGCAGGGCCGATGCTTCGAACTATAGCTTACCCCCAGGACAGAATGTCTGATGACAAGTGAAAAATCACATTGAATTCTGAAAAAAAGCCAAATGCGTAGGGACAGAAAACACATCAGAAGTGGCCAGGGGCTGGGGTCAGGGAGAAGTTGATTACAAATAACCATGACAGAACTGGGGGCTAGGGGGATTGGTGATGAAAACGTTCTGTATCTGAGCTGGTGGTTGCACAACTGTAAAGGTTTGTCCAAACTCATAAAAATACACACTCAAAGTTGAGTCTGGGGGTTTCCCCGGCAGTCTCGTGGTTAAGACTCCACCCTTTCACTGCAGGAGTCTCAGGCTCCATCCTTGGTCAGGGATTTTAATCCTGGCATGTCCCATGTAACACACTGCCCCCCGCCCCTCATTGAGTTTTACTCCGTGTAAATTATACCTCAATAAAAATAACTTAAAAAAAAATCCGGTTGAAGAATATCAAACAACTTGTGCTTAGTCCCTCAGTCGTGTCTTTTTGTGACCCCACGGGCAGTAGCCCGCCAGGCTCCTCTGTCCATGGGGATTTTCCAGGCAAGGAGACTGGAGTGGGTTGCTATGCCCTCCTCCAGGGGATCTTCGCAACCCAGGGATGGAACTTGGGTCTCCCGCATTGCAGGCGGATTCTTTACCCTCTGAACTACCAGGGAAGCCCATGAACACTGGAGTGGGTAGCCTATCCCTTCTGCAGGGGATCTTCCCCATCCAGGAATCGAATCGGGGTCTCCTGCATTGCAGGCGGATTCTTTACTAGCTGAGCTACCAAGGAAGCCCATTAAACAGCTTGGGGAAATATAAACGGTAGATTAAGTAATTTGCAAAGTAGCACGCAAGTGTGATTGGAACTTGGAAGTGAGGTTACACGTTCTGAGAGTGATGGAGATGGGGTGGTCTCGGCGAGACAGACTGGAAGGAAATGCACTAAGATCACCCAGTATCTCCCTCTGGAAGTGAATTAAATTTTATCCCTGCGTTCTGTATTGTGTGTGTGTGTGTTTTGCCGCGAACAACTCTTCTGTCATCAGGGGGCAAAATGTTACACTTGGAACCCCGGTCCACTTGCAGCGTCTTTTGGGTGTTTTAAGGTTCTTTTCCTTTTGGTGGAGCCACCAAACAAGAGAGAAACCCATTCGAGCTGGGGGCGGGGGGGCAACCACCGGTGGGTAGAAGAGAGCCGGAGGAGAGGGGCTGGTGAAGAGAAGGACCAGTGGGGTGAAGGTGGGAGCGGGCGAATAAGACCCCGGCGTAGGGATGGGAAGCTGGTGGGGGCGGGCGAACAGGCGAGCAGAAAATACTTTCCTGCGTCTAATTGGGGCAGAGATGCTGCGAGGGGCCGGCCGCGTCCCCATTGGTTCTTCGGACAATCACAGCACCTCCTGGAGCTTAGTCACTTCCTGAGCTCAGCTGCGGCGAAGAGGGCGTCACCATGATAAGTGAGTTTCTCCTTCCCATCAAGGGACGTCTTGGGCAGGGGGCGGCCCTCCCAGACCCCCACCCACCAAGGGCCAGAGGACTCGCTTCTTTCCCTCAATACTCCAACCAACTCTCTCTCTCTCCTCTCTCTCAAGAACGAGCGGCGGCCGCTGCGATCGGAGGAGGTGACTTCCCTGCGTCCCTGCATCCCTGCATCACCAGGCCTTCACCTGGCCCGGCCCGGGGATGGATGGGAGGCCTCAGAGAGCCCCCCGGCCCCCCCGCCCCCTCCACTCCCGGAGCCGCTGGGGTGACTCTTAGGGACCGAGAGCGGTATTCCCTAGGAAGAGGACCCCGCGATTCCCCCACGTAGCTGCTCCTCTAGTCCTTATATGTAAAAAGCATGTAGAGAAGATTTCATTTGAAAGGGTATTTGCTGCTAAAAACAGCAGTGGTTTATTGGTTTATTTCACCCCTACACTGATAGACGACTGAGCGACTTCACTTTCACTTTTCACTTTCATGCATTGGAGAAGGAAATGGCAACCCACTCCAGTGTTCTTGCCTGAAGAATCCCAGGGACGGGGGAGCCTGGTGGGCTGCCGTCTACAGGGTCGCACAGAGTCGGACACAACTGAAGTGACTTCGCAGTAGCAGTACACTGATACACACGCACACAGACCTGAAGCCCAGGGAGGGGTAGTGACTTCCCGGTTGTCACACAGCAAGTTAAAGACTCAAATAGGTGCCTCCCCTAAACTACTGTCCCTAGCTGGCTCCACAACTCCCCTCCCACACGTTTTTCTTTACCTTCGGACCCTTCTCCAAGCGGCTGTCTCGCGTCTGCTCCCAGCAGACAGTCCCCAGAAACTGTCAAGGATCCCTAAAGGGGGGTCCACTCCCCTGAGCCCATGTCCCCGACCCCTCAAAGCTCCTCTCTCCCTGCAGCCCTGGCCGTGGCGGCAGTGCCCGCGGTGCTGGGCGCTGTGGGCTTCACCGGGGCTGGAATCGCCGCCTCCTCCTTAGCGGCCAAGATGATGTCAGCTGCCGCCGTGGCCAATGGGGGCGGAGTTGCCGCCGGCAGCCTGGTGGCCACTCTCCAGTCCGTGGGTAGGTGTCCGGGCCGGATGCGGGGCGGGGGGAACAGAGCGGGCGGGGAGGGTCCGACCAGCACAAGAGTCTGCCCGAGGCTAAGCCTGCGGGAGGGCCGGCCGGTCCCTCCCCTCCAGTTTCGTGGTCCTCAATGTCCCTGGTTCTCCTTCTCTCCCTCACTGTTCTCCCTGAGTCCTGGGTGAGCCTTGCAGGCAGGAGTGGAGTGGAGGGGTGAGGGGGTCTTGGGAAAGAGAAGAAGGGAGGGATCCCAGGGTTTGTGATAGCTGGGCTCTAGGTCTTTGTTTTTGTTGTTTAATCGCTAAGTCATGTCCGGCTCTTTGTGACCCCATGGACTGTAGCCCACCAGGCTCCTCTGTCCTTGGAATTTCTCAGGCAAGAATGCCAGAGTGGGTTGCCATCTCCTTCTCCAGTGGATCTTCCCAACCCAGGAATCAAACCCGCGTCTCCTGCATTGGCAGTTTCTTTACCACAGAGCCACCAGGGAAGCGTGGGCTCTGGGTCTAGCCCTGCCCAAATCTGACATCTGAGTGGCCTTGGCAGGTCCCTTCCCCTCTCTGAGCCTCAGTGGGACCTGTCGCTTTTGGGGTCTGTGGCTGACTCTCCCATGAATTCACCCCCTTCTCTCTCTCAGCCACCTCTAGCTCCCTCTGCCCAAAGCAGAGCCCTGGGGGATTCAGGACCTAGAGAAGGCATCCACGTGGGATCTCTGGGCCTCAGGCCTTCTGAGGGGGTCCCAGCCACTGCACCCTTCCTGACCTCACCCTCTTTCTGTCCCACAGGGGCAGCTGGACTCTCCACATCATCCAACATCCTCCTGGGCTCCATTGGATCAGCTTTTGGGGCTTTGCTTGGAGGGGCCAAAAGGGCATCTCCTTCCCCTCCTCCAGGTGGACCCAGACCTGAAGGGGAGCAGCCAGGAGAAAACGTACCCCAAGTCGAACCTCCAAAATCTCCACTCGGGCCAGAGAAGCATGAGAAATAAAGATCATCTGCAGATGTACCTCTCTGTCTTCGCTCCTTGCAGCCCTGGGGCGGGGGGGTGGTGGAGGGGAGTGTGAGTTGTGAACTGGAAGTTTCGATTTCTCCCCATTCTCCTAACCTGATGCGCTTCCCAGGTGACTCAATGGTAAAGAATCCACCTGCCAATGCGGGAGACATGAGTGCAATCCCTGGGGTCAGGAAGATCCCCTGGAAAAAAGGATGTAGCCACCCACTCCTGCGTTCTTGCCTGGGAAATCCCATGGACAGAGGAGCCTGGTGGGCTACAGTCCATAGGGTTACAGAGTTGGACATGACTTGGTGACTGAACCACCACACTCCCAACCTGTCTTCTGGGGGGGGGGGGCAGAAGGGGGTGGGCAGCTGATCAAGCACAGTATCACTTGGCAGGAGGCTCTCGTTGGTCCCCATCTTACAGAGCATGGGCTGTATAACCCAGGGCCATTCGTGGGCCATCGGTGGGTCTCAGTCTACCACTCACTTAATGATGCTTGAGTGCTTAGTTGCTCAGTTGTATCCAATTCTTTGCAACCGCCTGGACTAAAGCCCATCAGACCTCTCTGTCCATAGGGTTTCCCAAGCAAGAATACAGGGGTGGGTTGCTATTTTCTCCTCCAGGGGATCTTCCCCACCCAGGGATCAAACCCACGTCTCCATTGGCTCCTGAATTGGTAGGTAGATTCTTTACCACTGAGCCATTTAGGAGGTCACACTCAATAGTGGGGTTGACAGAGATTCCTAGGTAGGCAGAGATGAGGGGTATCCAGGATGCATATAGAGCCACTGACCCCAGATCCCTCTGCCCTTCCTCATTAATGGACACTGGACATCCAGAGTTGATCAGGGCACTGGCCTTTCTCAGAATGCTGTGGGGAGGCTGACCAGCAGACCACCAGGACAAGGAGAGTGCCGTGTGCCAAGTGTTACAGTGGGTACCTCGAGTGGAAGAGATGCGGTCAGGAGTGGTCCCTATGCTTTGTGTCTGGAAAATTGAAGGGGAACTGGCGTTTACCAGTTCCTCCCCTGGCGACAAGAGTTCTTGGTCTCCCCTGAGACTCTGTTCCCACCCAGAGTGAGCTCTCCCTTCCAGAGAGGCCTCATTCTCTGGAGTCTCTTTAAAGGAGGAGATAATCAGTTCTAAAACTGCTGCTCCTGACCCTATGAAGAAGGAGGGGATGCTTAGGACACAGGAAGCTGGAGAGAGTGTTACTCCCCCCAACAATAAGAAAAAGCCAGAAAACTTACAAAAGCATAACTTTCCTTGAACCCCTGAAAGAGCTGAAGAGGGGCCCACCAGATGGGCCTGAATTCTCAGGGAGGTCAGGTTCCTCCAAGGAGAGCCCTGGAGACCACCCTGGGCAGACCACAGGAGGGAGCTGAGGCCGGTGCAGGGGGGTGCAAGTTCAGCTGAAAGCCTTAACTGATGACTCAAGGGCAAGGATAGGCCTGCGTGAGTGCAGCGGGTCCTGGGGAGCTACAGTCACAAGGATGGATGCTTCAGGCCAGCCTGAAGGTTCTTCTCCCAGCGACACACTGGGTGCTCCCAAGAAAGACTGGAGGCAGGAGGACACCCAAGGAAAACGTCCCTCATTGAGGCAAGACTGGCAGAGGGGAGCTGCAGCCCCACCCCCTAGGGAACAAAAGCCTTATTCTGCAAGGGCAAGGAGACTAAACTGTAGTCCGCAGAGCACAGGTGAAGATCACTGTAGACGGGAAAGAAAAAGAGAGAGGAAAAAAAAAAAAACCTTTACCCCTGAAATTGGGGTGCTAAACTTTCTGGACTGGGATAGTAAGGCTCCGCCCACCACTGGGGCAGCAGGGGGAGGGGAACAGTAATCAGAAAACAGCGCCCCCAAGTCCAGGTCCACAGCCCTGCAAAGACTGAGACCCACTGGGGCCACAGAGAACCCCTCGGCCCTGGCCGCCAGGCGGGAAGGCCAGGGAACCCAGATGTGAAGTTGCTGGGTCACAGACGGCAGCCATAGGAACAAGAACTCCAAACCCCCAGCTGAACTCCTGATCAGATCGACCTCTTGCGCGGCAGTGCATGCGTGCTCAGTCATGCCAGACTCTGTGCAGGGGGGCGCAGGGGTCGAATCTGCGTCTTCTGCATTGGCAGGTGGATTCTTTATCACTGAGCCACGTGGGAAGCCCCCTCCTCGCCCCTCCCTCTCCTCCTCCCTGTCACCTCGTGCAGGGCCCTGGTTCACCACTCTCTCCACTTCGCTAGAGCAACAGATCCTGTGGGAGCTTTGTCCAGGTCTCCCCAGCACTGGCTCCCAGGGCCTGCCCGCTGCTCCCCACTGCCAGGCCCTGCCCCTGGGGGCTACAAGACAGGCTGGAGGTGTCAGGTGTTTCCCCCCCACCCAGAATAGCCCCCAGCCAGGGACGGGTTTTAGTTTTGGGGGATAACTCCCCACCTCCAGAGGTCACATACCAGCACATACCAGCTAAACAGATCTTCAAGAGTTAAACAATCTTGGTTATTCTTTAGCTGTTACTGTTAACACTAACAAGTACTTGTAGCTAGACTTGCCCTTCACAAAGCTAAACAAAGCTAATTACTCTCTGACTTCAAATAAGTTGTATTCTGCCCCTGGCATTCTTCTCTCCCTACACTCTCTTGCAGCATTCTGCATTTCAAGGGGGGGATAAAAAAGGTCAGGAGACAATATGTTTAGGGACACCAGACCCAATTCCTCAATTGCCTAAATGCTGTGGCCATTTCGAAACCTTGCAAAAGGAGAAAGAATGATGATAGAAAACCTCTCCCTATTTTCAGAGAGGGCGTGCACAGTTCTTGAGGCTCTAGCCAACTGTGTTTCCCTTTTGCTCTTCAAAAATAAATAAATAAATAAAGCTGCTCTTTTCTTTTCCCTCCAAACTCTATCTCCATATTTCCTTTCCTCATCGGCAGACAGGGAGCCAAGATCTGGGAAACGCTACCCTGCACAAAGCCACGGGTCAAGGCCCTTGAGGGCAATCACGCAAACCAGCGGACAGTCCCTAATTCTGTAGCTTGTCAGGGAAAGCCTGGCACAACTTCAGTTTCCCTTTCCTTTTCAGTTTCCTTTTCTGCTAGAAAATTCCTATTTCCAAAGTCACTCAAGAGAGTCTGGCGGAGGCTGGCTGGACAAGGCTTGTAATTGTTTAAGTGTACCCCTCCCCCCCCTCAGGTCTCTTCATCACTTTGAAATTATTTGAGTTATTATGAAAGCTATTTTATCTCCCTGAACACAAGCTGATTGCTTGAGCAGGCAGCAGGGACAGAGCTGATGGGCAGCGAGCCAGGTAAAGGCTCCAGATCTCCTGGAGATAATGCACCAAGAAAATGTGAGTTATGGAAAGAAGCCTGTCTTCAATAGCAGCTGGAGTCAGGGACTTGGGTTCGTGTCTTACAGGTTCTTTCAACATTGTCTATGAAAACAGGGGCGGCAGTGTGACCTTTCTTGGAATAGTGTGTGGATTTTCTGTGATGCGTCACGCGCAGTGTCTTAACCAGAGTAAATACATTTTTACTGTTGTTTGCTGCTGCTCTTGTCCCAGTGCTTTTAGAATTGCTCTGGGGGTAAGAGACACCGAGTTTGGTCTCTGAGTCGGAAGATCCCCTGGAGGAGGAAATGCCAACCCACTCCAGTATTCTTGCCTGCAGAATCCCGTGATCGGAGGAGCCTGATGGGTTGCAGTCCATAGGGTCTCAAAGAGTCAGAGACGACTTAGCATGCATGCATGAACATGGGGGTGCTTAGGGTGCCCCAGAGGTGTCTCGGACATTGCTGGGGAGACTCAGGAGGACAGAGGGTGGGGCTCCAAAGAAACAGAAGCCCTTTCCTCCCTCCCCCAATGCAGATCCTATGGTCGTCTTGGCACTTCAGTCCGTATCCTGCCTGGGCCCGCTACCCTCCCCCCACCTCCCTTTTCCACAGTCTCAGACCAGCCATGGGGCCCGTTTGGTTCCTCGAGTCTCTCGGGGGATGGGTGAGCCAGTGGTGAGGCTGTGGTTCTGTCAGAGGATGAGGATGAGTGCCCCAGGGCTGGGGGGAAAGAGGAGAGAGGGCCAGAGATGCCAGGGTTGGGGGAGGGACTTACATCCGCTTCCCTTCCATATCAGATTTCCCAGGTGTCTCAGCAGTAAAGAGTCTGTCTGAATGCAAGAGACATAAGAGACACGGGTTTGATCCCTGAGTTGGGAAGATCCCCTGGAGGAGGGCATGGCAACCCACTCCAGTATTCTTGCCTGGAGAATCCCATGGGCAGAGAAGCCTGTCGGGCTACAGTCCATAGGGGTTCAAAGAGTTGGATGAATGAGCACAAACCCTTTCATGTTTGAGCCTTCACAGATGTCGCATCATTGCAATAACAATAGAAATGAAGTTTCTTTCCTCTCCTGAGAACAAGGGAAGTAAGGAGAACAGGGAGCAGGCTAGAGGAGAAACGTAAACAGGCCTGAAAGAGTTAATCAGCCCCACTTTTAATAGTTACTAATCTGTAGTGTCTGACTCAATCTGTCCTTCAGAAAGCTAACCTATCACCCCGATACTATGTAAACCCGGGGTCCCCAAATCTCTGGGGTCTAATGCCTGATGATCTGAGGTGGAGCTGATGTAACAATAATAGAAATAAAGTACACAATAAATGTAATGCACTTTAATCATCTCCAAACCATCACCCACCCCATTGGCCCATGGAAAACTTGTCTTCCATGTAAACCATCCCTGGTGCCATAAAGGCTGGGGACAGCTGACGTAAGTTATATCCTGCACTTGGTATTTGCTTTCTTTGCACTCTCTTATCTGATCTGATAGCAAATCACCCCTTATAGCTGTTTGTATTTCAGAAAGAAGGTCACAGGTCAATAACCCAGAGATAAATGGATCCAATTACTGGGCTGCCTGACACCAGCTGTGACTGTTTTGAAATAATTCAAGAAGAACAATGCAAGACATTCATTACTTTGAGCCAATCGTTTACCCTAAAACCACAAGACCCAGGCTACATCAGTTCAGTTCAGTTCAGTCACTCAGTCGTGTCCAAGTCTTTGCAACCCCATGGACTGCAGCACGCCAGGCCTCGCTGTCCATCACCAACTCCCAGAGTTTATTCACACTCATGTCCATTGAGTCAGTGATGCCATTCAACCAACCATCTCATCCTCTGTGGTCCCCTTCTCCTGCCTTCAATCTTTCCCAGCATCAGGGTCTTTTCCAGGGAGTCAGTTCTTCACATCAGTTGGCCAAAGTATTGGAGTTTCAGCTTCAGCCATCAGTCATTCCAATGAATATTCAAGGTTCATTTCCTTTAGGATGGACTAGTTTGATCTCCTTGCAGTCCAAGGGACTCTCAAGAATTTTCTCCAACACCACAGTTCAAAAGCATCAACTCTTCGGTGCTCAGCTTTCTTTATACATAACTTCTTTAAATTTAAACTCTACATAGGAGGAGGGCACAGCTCTTGAGGCGATAGCCTGCTGTGTTCTCCCATTGCCTGGTAGAGGAATAAAGCCATCTTTCGATTTCCTCCAAACTCTATCTCTGTATTTCTTTTTTTAAAATTGAGATATAGCTGATTAGCAATGTGATAGTTTCAGGTGAACAGTGAAAGGTCTCAGCCATACATACACATGTATCCGTTCTCCCGCAAACTCCCCTGCTATCCAGGCTGCCATATAACCTTGAGCAGAGTTCCATGTGCTATACAGTAAGTCCTTGTTGGCTATCCATTTTAAATATAGCAGTGTGTACGTGTCCATCCCAAACTCCCTAACTATCCCTTTCCCTCAACCTTTCCTGCTGGCAACCATGTTTGTCCTCTGTGAGTCTGTTTTGTACATAAATTCATTTGTGTATTTTCTTTTCAGTTTGCACATATAAGGGATGTCACGTGATCTCTCTCCTTCTCCGTCTGATTTCACTCAGTGTGACAATCTCTAGGCCCATTGATGTTGCTGCACATGACATCATTTCATAATTTTTAATGGCTGAGTATATGTGTACATCTTCTTTATCCATTCCTCTGTCAATGGACACTTAGGTTGCTTCCACGTCTTGACTTTTAAACAGTGCTGCAATGAACACTGAGGTGCATGTATCCTTTAGGATCATGTTTTTCTGTCTCTTTAGCATCAGCGGACAAGGAGTCAGGAATTTGGCAACACCATGGCAGGCTTTGCCACAGGAGTGGCTCTCGTCATCTTGGAGACTGCACGAGGTCTGGATGAACCTTTCAACAGGCACCTCCTTCCAGATGTCAGAACATGAGCAATTTCTTTTCTTGGGCTGGTCTGATTCCCAATCCTCCCTCCGTTTTGGATTTTGTAGGCTAGCTACAGCGTTCTCAGTTCCTGTCAATGAGGAAGACGGAGGGTCTCAACCCATGTAAGGAGACTCTCATTCTCAGTTTGAAGCTCCCGGTGCCTCCTGGCCCAGGGACCTCACCTCACCAAAACGAAACTTCCAGGAGTCTGCCAGAGGGGACTAGCTGGGGGCCTGTCTGCTTCCTAAATAGACTTTCAGCCAGCCCTCTTGCTGCCAGTCCACCTTATTGCCAACCTGCAGTAGCACACACCACTCTGATGTCCAAGGTTCTGGAGTCCTAAGGGCATAGTTGCCTCTTTTTCCCTTTATCCACTGACACCCTAAGATTCAACTTTGTTGGGACTGCCAAGTGGAGCCCCAGGTCTGTGTGATTTCCGCCTCCTAAATTATGTTACTGTCATCTTCTCTCCCAGCCTGTTTTTTGATATGGGTTTAAGCCTATCTTTAGTCCTTTCCTGTTGTTTTAGTGGGATTTTGAGAAGGAACAGGTAAAAGTAACTCTCTTTATTGGGTTGATTTCGCTATTACTTGCGATCAAAAGATTCCCCCGTGTTCATGAGAGTATACATTTGCTTATTGTAAAAGAAGCCCTCTTGACCTAAACATGAGCAGTTTCTTTCTCTGTTACTCAGTCATATAGGAGCCAGAGTGGTGGTTCAGCTCAGGGAGGCCCAGACTCCTGCAGTCTTGTTGCTCTGCCTTCCTCAAAATGCTGCTGTCATCTGCAGGGTGGAGGATGGTCATCCCCCCTGACGACAGCAGAGCCCATGGGAAGAGGCGAAGGGGCAAGGCAAAGCCCCCCACTCCCCTTAAGGGCATGCCCAGAAAGTTGCATACATTTCCACTCACTTCCCACTGGCCAGACCCAGTCCTGTGAGCGCTTCACTGCAAGAGGACTGAGAATGCAGTCCTTGGCTGGGAATCATGTACCAACCAAAGATCAGGGCTCTGATTTTTGCCAGCAGCAAAGAGTAGTCCTCTGCCATGTTGATGAAGACAGGAAGCCATCCTAGCTAGATTCCCACAGTGGGAATTTGCCCTGCCTCCTCATGCCCTACTGGAACTGTACAACTCAGACGGGACTCAGACCCAGCCAAAACCCAAGTTGGGACTTGAATCCACTGTCTTTTAATCAAGATCACACACCTGGTCTCAGGACTTAAGGAAGCTCGGGTTCCTTATATTTCAGCACAGAAGGAATTCGGCAACAGGCAAAGTGATAGGTAACAATGGATTTATTTAGAGAGAGACATATTCAATAGACAGACTATGGGCTCTCTCAGAAGGCAAGAAGCTGTGAAATATGGGGTGGTTAATTTTTTAAAAAAATTTTACTTATTTATGACTGTGCTGGGTCTTCACTGCTGTTTGGGGGCTTTCTCTAGTTGCTGTGAGCAGGGGCTACTCTGCTTGTTGGGAACTGAGATCCTGGCAGGCTGCTGATGGCTCCAAGGAGAGGGTGTTCAGCGGGTGTGGGGCCTGTGATAGGGTCACAGTCATATTGAAAACCCTTCAGCATTTCTCCAAAACCCTCTGGGTAGAATTCAAGCTCCCCTTCCCCAATATGCCTACTATGGTCTGAATGTTTGTACCCCTCTGAGAAATGGAGCATTTCCTGCCATATCAATAAACAAGGATGTCACAGTCGTCAGTGATTCCAGCCCTCCAGGGCAGCTAGGAAGGAGAAGGATACCTGCTCTGTCTGGCCGCATTCGGGCTGCAGCCCGTCCCTACAGTGAGCACTGAGGAACTTGAGATGTGAAAAACAGAGGAGACTGGCCCCAGATAGCTGAGATGCATATGAAACAGATGATTTCAGTGAGCCCAGACGCTTGCATCTTCCCATAACATTGAAAAGCCCCATGCACAGAAAAGCACTAAATTTCTTAACTTGAGATATCTCGTTTCCTTTAATTCACAACAATACTTCTGATGTTCAGACTACCTCCCCTCTGTTACAAGCTTCTATGTAACCTGATTCCTCCCCTCACCTTCTCGGGGCAGTTCTCTCAGAGTTACTTGAGATGCTGTCTCCTGGGCTTGAAGTCCTAAAATTGCCACCAAATAAAACCCAACTCTCAACTTTTAGGTTCTGACTTTTTAAAGCTGACAATGTCTTTATAAAAGAGGCCATAGAGTGCTCTTCTGCCCCTGCCATCATGTGAGGATCCAGAGAAAACTCAGTCACCTAGGAACCGATATCTGCTGTAGCCTAGATCTCTGATTTCCCAGCCTCTAGTACTATGAGAAATAAATTTCCATTGTTTATAAGCTGCCCATTTGATAGTGTTTTTGTTACAGCAGCCTGAACGGACTAAGACAGTACTGTTCTGTGCTTCCTTCTGGGCATGCCCAGAGCCCTGGGCTGGCCCGTGGTGTCATCAGAGGCCAGCATCAGCGGACCAATGCCTGGTGGTCCATCCACCCAGCCACTAGGAGTGCTGCCTCGGGAAGGCCAAATTCCCTAGCACCAAGCCCAGTGCCTCTCCAACAGCACATGCTCAAAGATTTCGTGGCAAGGAGGACTGAATCAACCCCTAAGTGAATTTTCTGATGTTTTGGAATGGAACCCATCCTGCTGATAAGGAGTTTCTAAAAGGCCTTATACTGGGGTGAGAAGGGTAGTTAGGGACCAAGGCCCTGAAGCGGAAAGATCAGTGCGGTGTGCTAAGTCACTTCAGTCGTAAATGGCTCTTTGTAACCCTATGGACTGTAGCCTGCCAGGCTTCTCTGTCCATGGGATTTCCCAGCAAGAATACAGGAGTGGGTTGCCATTTCCTCCTCCAGGGGAATCTTTCCAAGCCAGGGATTGAACCCGCATCTCTTATGTCTCCTGCATTGCCAGGCGGGTTCTTTACCACTAGCGCCACTAGCTGGGAAGTCAGGCCCCTCTGACAAACTAGGTTTCTTTTCTAGCTGTTGGGGGAGAAGAAAAGCCAAAACACCGGACTTTGTCTTCGGAAGGAAGCGGTGACATCCTGAGGTCCTTGCTTTCTGAGCCTGAGGCAGGCCACTTAGGAAACAGCTATGGGTAGGGTGCCTGCAAATGAAGCTCCAAAGAGGGAGTGCCCTTGCATTCCATTCCTGACTTTGCACAGGCACTGTGCCTAACACCCACCCTAGCTGAGACCTTGGAGTTTATTTAAATGAGCTCCCCAAATAGAGAAGGGTCAATGCAGACCCAGAGTGGAGGTGACCCCTTGGGGTCACACACAGCCCTAAGCCAGGCAGGGGGAACCTCCAGTCTTCACATTTAGACTCAGTCCAACTCTGGGCACCCCAACACCATGTCACTCTAAGAGTGGTGAGCCTTCCCCCCAAATGACTTCAGGCCAACAAGAAGGAAGGGACCCAGAGGCGTGGCACAACTCATTTTGTTTTGTTTCCACAACTCGTTTTTATTTCTCATTTTCCTCTGGGGGTGCAGCGTTTGGCACTTGTCACCCCAGGACTGGGTCCCTCACTGCATCAGGCTGGCGGGCAGGACCCCACCTGGTCCTCTTCTCTGCCGAGGGAGCGACAGGGGACTGTTACAGGCCCAAAAATTTGGACACGAGGGTGGACCCAGCGATGCCCACCAAGAGTTTGGATGACAGGCAGAGTCCGCTTGCTCCTGGGGGAGAAGCAGAGGGTGAGTAGAGTGGGGTGGGCAGGCTCAGGGGCGTCAGGCCCAGAGATCCCACCCTGAACCCTCCTCTTTTTCCCTAGCCCCTAAGGATCTCTGTTTGCGGGAGTGCTGCTGCAGGCAGGTACTCAAAGGCATGAACTCCGGTGATGAAGTCAAGAGCTGGGAGTTGCCTCCCACTCCAGGGAAGAAAGCTGAACCCCAGGTGGGGCAGAGATGCTCCAGCTAACCCAGAAAATCTGCTTTGGGCGGAGTCAGCCTGATCCCAGAACAGCTGCAGGCCAGAGCATCTTCCCTCCTTCCTATATCTGCTTCAGAGAAACCCAGAGAGAGAGAGGGACCACGGAGGCAATACTAAGGGACAGGCAGACTGGGGCTTACTGGGGCTGAGGTCAGGGCCAGAGGCACTGAGGCTCCGAGGCTCCTGTCCTTCTCCCTCAGCTCTATGAGCAAGCCATGCGGGGGACACTTACCCACGGACTGGAGCGTGGCCACCAGGCTGCCGGCGGCAACTCCACCCCCATTGGCGATGGCAGATATTGACATCATCTTGGCCGCCAAGGAGGAGGCAGTGATTCCTGCACTGGTGAAGCCCACCGCGCTAAGCACCATGGGCACAGCCGCCACGGTGGAAGCTGAACAGGGAGAGGAGCTAGAATGAGGGGGTGATGGATATCCCCCTCCAAACATACACATGACATCAAGCCTGGGGGGCTTTGGGAGGTCTGGAGAAGGTTAAGTCTGAGCTTGGGAGAGACTCCAGGAGGCGTGGTCAGCAGTCAGGAGTCCAGGGAAGCCCCAGCTGATGGGGAAAGCAGAGGGAAGGGCTGTGGGGTCGCCGGGAGCACGGTGCTGGCTCTCAGCAGGACCTTCCTCGGGAAAGGGCTCAGTTTCTGCCTTAGTAAGATGCCGGAACTGGGGAGGGGGAGGGGGACATTTGCAAGCTTCCTGTCTTTGCTGAGGAAATCTTTAAGCAAATTTTACCGAGGGCCCAGCATAAAGCAAGGAACACATTCTGAGCCCCACTTGAGTCCCAACTCTGGGCCTCCACGGCATAGCCGCAGAGCCCTTGGAAGCCAGAGCCACTGGGCTTCTCAGTGCATCTCGTGTGTCCAAACTGTGCACATGTGTCATCCTGCGTAGTCCTCACGGTAACCCTGAAAGAGCAGGCTTGGCATGTCTTTCACGAGGAAAGCTGAGCGCAGAGGATTTCAAAGCCACATCCAAGGTCACACGGTAAAGGGTCTGCAAGAAACCTGGGCCCCGGGGGCTGCCTCCACACGAGTTTCCATGGAAACTCCTCATTCTCATTCCAGGGCCTCCTCCCCTACCATGGACAGGAGGCCTGGGGCAGGCTGGGGCAGGTACAAGGCCAGTACCAGGGCCTGGGGACAGACAAGGGCAAGCCTGGCCTGGCAGAGACTCACCTCCGCCCACCACAGCTGCAGCAGCCTTGGCTGGAAACCAAAAGAACATTCTGTGAATTGACCTACACTGGCCACCACCCCTCCACTCCCTGAGCCCACAGTCCACCTACTCGGAGGGGGCTGCCCCAGCCTGGGAGACACAGGAAGGAAGGAACCTGCCTGCTTCACCCAGAGAAGTGGGATTTCCTAAGAAGCGGCTCTCTGGGCCCTGATGTTAGTTCATCTGAAAGAGGGTCAGTATTTTATGAATGTGGAGTGAAAATGTTAGTCACTCAGTTGTGTCCGACTCTTTGCAACCCCATGGACTGTAGCCTGCCAGGCTCCTCTGTCCATGGAAATCTCCAGCAAGAATACCAAAGTGGGTAGCCATTCCCTTCTCTATGGAATTTTCTGACCCAGGGATTGAACCCAGTTCTCCTGCACTGCAAGCAGATTCTTTACCAACTAAGCCACCAGGGACGTCCTTGAGTGTGGAAGTCAGAGGTATTATATGACCTTCTCCAATCATCCAGAGAAAGCTCTTCAGACAGCAGTAAATCCTCACATAGAGAGACATGTTTCAGTTTGCAGGACTTAACTGAAATCTGGGCAAACACTGTTGAATGCTTGAGTGCTACTTGAGAACAGTGCTGGAACGCCTTGAATGCTCCTGATTCTTCAAGGCCACACCTGTTGCCTCCTCCTCTGGAAGGCTGCCCCAGACTCTCCCAATCAGAACCATCCTTGCTTTCCTGTGGCTGGAGCCGTTCACAGCACGGGACCATGGTTCCCTGAAACAGAGTTCCTGGAACTCCCTGGCAGAGGTCCTAGCCTGTGGCAGCCATAGAAGCCAAGACTGCAATCTTTGGGGCCAGTGGGGACCAGGAGTTCTAAAAACAGCAAGGTGTGCAGGAGTGAGCTCAGCCAACCTCCCAAGAAGAGAGCTTTGGGGTGGCAGTTAAGCAAGTAAAGAAGGTATGAAAATCAAACCCTAAGTGACCAGTAGAGCTTCCCTGGTGGCTCAGTGGTAAGGCATCTGCCTGCCAATGCAGGAGATGTGGGTTTGGTCCCTGGGTTGGGCAGATACTTTGGAGAAGGAAATGGCAACCCACTTCCATATTCTTGCCTGGAAAATCCCACGGACAGAGGAGCTTGGTGGGCCCCAGGCCATGGGGTTGCAAAAGAGTCGGACGTGACTGAGCGATTAAACAACAACAAAGTGACCAGTGAGCCACCTGGCTGGGGTATGGAACTGGAGACTCAAGGATCGAGAGCCCATTAGAGTGTTTGAAGCTCAGTGTTACTGTTAGGGAGGAGAGAGGACGACAAGCGTGGCGTGCCTGGGCCCCGAAGCACAGACAGTCCAGAGGAGAGGGTGCTGTGTCTCTTATGGTCTGTCTGCTGGGCTCACCCAGTGGATACCCTCGGGGAGAGGGGCCTGGCCCTTCTGGGCTTTTCAGAACCTCCTCTGCCCCGAGGCTTCCTCCCAGGCCTAGGCCCCTACATTTCTATTCTACTTCCTGTCCCAAGCTCGGATGCAGCCATCCACCCCACCTCCCAGCCCAGGGCCCTTGGACAATGGTTCCTTCATTTGTAAATAAGAGGCCATATCATCATCCTCTGGGGTTGTTATGAGAATTAAATGAATTGCCAAATGCCAAGTGCTAACCTTAGAATATCACAGCATTTGATAAAAAGTAGTAGTTTTGATTATTTCATCTTATGAATTGCTTCTCATACGCTGAGGAGTCCTCTTATTTCTGATCAAAAGGAAGGATTACCAGCTGTGGCCAAGGTCCTAACTTTCTTGTCCCACTCCCGTGCTGAGTGGGAGTCCAAGGAGGGGTATGTATCACTCAGGGCTAGTTACCTCCTACTGGCAAAGTGCTCAGGGCCGCAGCGGGGGATCCGAGCAGGAAGGAGCCTTTCAGCGTCCCCACCAAGGATCCCAGGGTAGACGTGGCCCCCGCCAGGGCAGTGCTGGATGGCAGAGTGAGCCCTGAGAAAGAACAGAGGGTGAATGCACAGGAGTCAGAGGTCAGAGGTCAGGCCACCCTGTCCCACTGCCACTTCCATCTTGTACTATTTGCATTGGCAGAGGGGGAGCGATCCCGGGGGTCCACCCCAGGGCACAGAAAGGTGGGTGATGGTGGGTGCGCATGGGAGCACTTCGTGTAGCAGCTGGAAGCAAGGGACACAGGTTCACCTATCGACCCGATGGGCTCAAAAGCAAAGTTCTCGGGGTGGGGTTGGGGGGATAGCGATAAAATGAGATATTCCACACACTCTTCTATGCGTAAATTAAAAAGCATGCAAACAAAAAGCAACACCTATTTTGCAAAAATGTAGATGAAAAACACTGGAAATAGAACTGCCATACAACCCAGCAATCCCACTGCTGGGCATACACACCGAGGAAACCAGAATTGAAAGAGACACGTGTACCCCAATGTTCATCGCAGCACTGTTTATAATAGCCAGGACATGGAAGCAACCTAGATGTCCATCAGCAGATGAATGGATAAGAAAGCTGTGGTACATATACACAATGGAGTATTACTCAGCCATTAAAAAGAATACATTTGAATCAGTTCTAATGAGGTGGATGAAACTGGAGCCTATTATACAGAGTGAAGTAAGCCAGAAAGAAAAACACCAATACAGTATACCAACGCATATATATGGAATTTAGAAAGATGGTAACGACAACCCTGTATGTGAGACAGCAAAAGAGACACAGGTGTATAGAACAGTCTTTTGGACTCTGTGGGAGAGGGAGAGGGGAGATGATTTGGGAGAATGGCATTAAAACATGTATAATATCATATAAAAAATAATTTAAACTATTTAGAAACACTATGGTATAAGTTAGATGAAAGAGCAAAAATAAATAAATAAAATTCAAAAAAAGAAAAGCAGACGCACGTTCAACATATTAGAAAGGTTGACTTGGGGAGGGGGAATTGCAGACAAAAGGCAAGATAAAAAGCGAGACTAATAAAACCAAAGATGGGGCTTGCAAGAAGGAAATGGACCTGAATTGAAGAATTCTGTTCAAATCAATGCTCTGGATTTGAAACCTAGCAGGACAAACTTACAAAAAGCTGGCTGGTCACTGAGGTAAAATATAAAGGAGTTAAATTCTAGGGGTGTATCCCTGGGGAAATGAGAGCCTGAGAATGGGTCCCAGCCACAGGGTCCCTTAGTCTAGATGGGAGAGGCAAGGGATCCAGATCGCCGGTACCACCACCCCACCTCCCCCATGTCCCGCATGTTAGAGTCCTGCCTCCCTCTGGCCCTTCTCAGAGAGAAGGATGCTTGAGTGCTACTTGAGAACAGTGCTGGAACGCCTTGAATGCTCCTGATTCTTCAAGGCCACACCTGTTGCCTCCTCCTCTGGAAGGCTGCCCCAGACTCTCCCAATCAGAACCATCCTTGCTTTCCTGTGGCTGGAGCCATTCACAGCACGGGACCACGGTTCCCTGAAACAGAGTTCCTGGAACTCCCTGGCAGAGGTCCTAGCCTGTGGCAGCCATAGAAGCCAAGACTGCAATCTTTGGGGCCAGTGGGGACCAGGAGTTCTAAAAACAGCAAGGTGCGCAGGAGTGAGCCCAGCCAACCTCCCAAGAAGAGAGCTTTGGGGTGGCAGTTAAGCAAGTAAAGAAGGTATGAAAATCAAACCCTAAGTGACCAGTAGAGCTTCCCTGGTGGCTCAGTGGTAAGGCATCTGCCTGCCAATGCAGGAGATGTGGGTTTGGTCCCTGGGTTGGGCAGATACTTTGGAGAAGGAAATGGCAACCCACTTCCATATTCTTGCCTGGAAAATCCCATGGACAGAGGAGCTTGGTGGGCCCCAGGCCATGGGGTTGCAAAAGAGTCGGACGTGACTGAGCGATTAAACAACAACAAAGTGACCAGTGAGCCACCTGGCTGGGGTATGGAACTGGAGACTCAAGGATCGAGAGCCCATTAGAGTGTTTGAAGCTCAGTGTTACTGTTAGGGAGGAGAGAGGACGACAAGCGTGGCGTGCCTGGGCCCCGAAGCACAGACAGTCCAGAGGAGAGGGTGCTGTGTCTCTTATGGCCTGTCTGCTGGGCTCACCCAGTGGATACCCTCGGGGAGAGGGGCCTGGCCCTTCTGGGCTTTTCAGAACCTCCTCTGCCCCGAGGCTTCCTCCCAGGCCTAGGCCCCTACATTTCTATTCTATTTCCTGTCCCAAGCTCGGATGCAGCCATCCACCCCACCTCCCAGCCCAGGGCCCTTGGACAATGGTTCCTTCATTTGTAAATAAGAGGCCATATCATCATCCTCTGGGGTTGTTATGAGAATTAAATGAATTGCCAAATGCCAAGTGCTAACCTTAGAATATCACAGCATTTGATAAAAAGTAGTAGTTTTGATTATTTCATCTTATGAATTGCTTCTCATACGCTGAGGAGTCCTCTTATTTCTGATCAAAAGGAAGGATTACCAGCTGTGGCCAAGGTCCTAACTTTCTTGTCCCACTCCCGTGCTGAGTGGGAGTCCAAGGAGGGGTATGTATCACTCAGGGCTAGTTACCTCCTACTGGCAAAGTGCTCAGGGCCGCAGCGGGGGATCCGAGCAGGAAGGAGCCTTTCAGCGTCCCCACCAAGGATCCCAGGGTAGACGTGGCCCCCGCCAGGGCAGTGCTGGATGGCAGAGTGAGCCCTGAGAAAGAACAGAGGGTGAATGCACAGGAGTCAGAGGTCAGAGGTCAGGCCGCCCTGTCCCACTGCCACTTCCGTCTTGAACTATTTGCATTGGCAGAGGGGGAGCGATCCCGGGGGTCCACCCCAGGGCACAGAAAGGTGGGTGATGGCGGGTGCGCATGGGAGCACTTCGTGTAGCAGCTGGAAGCAAGGGGCACAGCCTCACATATCGACCCGATGGGCTCAAAAGCAAAGTTCTCGGGGTGGGGTTGGGGGGATAGCGATAAAATGAGATATTCCACACACTCTTCTATGCGTAAATTAAAAAGCATGCAAACAAAAAGCAACACCTATTTTGCAAAAATGTAGATGAAAAACACTGGAAATAGAACTGCCATACGACCCAGCAATCCCACTGCTGGGCATACACACCGAGGAAACCAGAATTGAAAGAGACACGTGTACCCCAATGTTCATCGCAGCACTGTTTATAATAGCCAGGACATGGAAGCAACCTAGATGTCCATCAGCAGATGAATGGATAAGAAAGCTGTGGTACATATACACAATGGAGTATTACTCAGCCATTAAAAAGAATACATTTGAATCAGTTCTAATGAGGTGGATGAAACTGGAGCCTATTATACAGAGTGAAGTAAGCCAGAAAGAAAAACACCAATACAGTATACCAACGCATATATATGGAATTTAGAAAGATGGTAACGACAACCCTGTATGTGAGACAGCAAAAGAGACACAGGTGTATAGAACAGTCTTTTGGACTCTGTGGGAGAGGGAGAGGGGAGATGATTTGGGAGAATGGCATTAAAACATGTATAATATCATATAAAAAATAATTTAAACTATTTAGAAACACTATGGTATAAGTTAGATGAAAGAGCAAAAATAAATAAATAAAATTCAAAAAAAGAAAAGCAGACGCACGTTCAACATATTAGAAAGGTTGACTTGGGGAGGGGGAATTGCAGACAAAAGGCAAGATAAAAAGCGAGACTAATAAAACCAAAGATGGGGCTTGCAAGAAGGAAATGGACCTGAATTGAAGAATTCTGTTCAAATCAATGCTCTGGATTTGAAACCTAGCAGGACAAACTTACAAAAAGCTGGCTGGTCACTGAGGTAAAATATAAAGGAGTTAAATTCTAGGGGTGTATCCCTGGGGAAATGAGAGCCTGAGAATGGGTCCCAGCCACAGGGTCCCTTAGTCTAGATGGGAGAGGCAAGGGATCCAGATCGCCGGTACCACCACCCCACCTCCCCCATGTCCCGCATGTTAGAGTCCTGCCTCCCTCTGGCCCTTCTCAGAGAGAAAGCCAGGGCAGATGCCCAAGGGGAAGGACAGGGGAGGGAGACGGGCTGAGGGTGATGCCACTGTCCCCGCCCCAGGCTCCTAGAGCAGGACCCTGTGTGCTCCCTGGCGACCCGACACCCGGCCCCCTACCAGTCCCTAGCAGGAACACTCACCCAGCGGAGAAAGTCTTGCCAAGCCGCTGCTGGAGGCCGCCCCGCCCACTTTGGCCAGGCTCCCTGCAGACAGTATCTTGGAAGCCAGGTTAGAGGCTAAGCGGACAGCCTTGGTGAATTCCATGGCACCAAAACTGACCAGCACCAAACCTGCTGAAAGAGTGGAACCTGGATGGGGGATAGTGACACCAGAACTGGGGACATGTCCACTGCCCTGGAAAATCTCAAGGGGCTCCAGCGGGGAGAGAGGCTGCTCTGAGCTTGTGGAGAATGCGGGCTTGGGAAGGGCCCAAAGATATGGTGTTGGGGTGACAGAGTGAGGGGAAGGCAGATGGGGGAGGTGGAAGGAGATTTTACTTCCTGAGGTGGTCTGCTTCCCTCCTCCCAAAACTCACGTTTCTAGAACGCCCTTAAACCTCCATGGAGTCATTTAAAAGGTGCCAGAATTAGGAAATCAGAAACAATCACGTTTTTAAGGCATATGCCACGGGTCAAGTTGGTCAAGCTCTTGTTCTCATGCCCTCTCCTTACTAACTCAACGAGAAGAAGGAAATTATCATCCCCATTTTATGATGAGAAAACCCTGGCACAGAGAGGGTAAGTGACTCATCCAAGGTCACACAGCTTTGCTTGGCAAAGTACACGGGAACTGATACAGGTCTCGGGGCTTCCAAAGCATGGGCTTGGAGTGGCTCTGATTTGCTTCTTCCTATTGCTTGTCTCTTCGCCTGCCCATCTCACCCCCACCCAGCCTCAAGCCTTGAGGGTCACTCGGGCACGGATGAGGCTCACTGCTCCCAGAGTCCAAGAGCCCAGGGACAGGTAGAGGTTTAAGTCCCTTCCCTCTGGAGACCCAGCTTCTCTGACTGCAGCCGCCCAGATGAGATTCCCCAGTGGATCCACAGGGGTCTCCCCTACAGTCACCAGGCCCACCAGCTCCCTGAGGGTGGGGGCCGCAGGAAGGAGCAGCCCCTGCCCACCCCTCCCTGCCTTACCCAGCAGAGCAGACTTTCTGAAGACGTGGACCAGAACCAGGACCTGGACCTGATCTCGAGCTTGGCTGAGTTCAGGGAAGATCTGAAGCAGGACGTTTACAGCAGCTTTGGAGATAACAGAGGAAGAGCTCCCACGGGATGCAGGCAGCCAATGAGATAGCTTTCATTTTCTCAGGAAAACGAAAGTCACAACTGATTTTCTCTTGTCTTGATAAGCCCACAGAACCCTTTGGATGCTTCCTGGACACCCCTCCCCCATGTCCTGTGCTTTAGCTCTTCTCCGAAGTTCCGAGATAATAGTAGCTGATGCTAATTTCCTGAATTTTTCAAACGCTAAAACCACCACCTAAAACCACCACCGAATGGAAGAAATTAACTACTGGATGATCCTGCGCTCGTAGCCCCCAGACTTACTGGTGCCTAAGGGTTGATCCCCATCAGTGAATCAGAGAATTGTGTAGGAGCTGATCAAATACCCTGGCCACCTCTCCCTCACCTGGCCTTTAAAAATACTTCACTGAACCGTTCAGGGAGTTTAAGTTTTGGGGGCACAAGCCACTCGCTCTCCTTGCACTGCCCTGCCACATACCTTTCTCTGCTTCAAACTCCAAAGTTTGGGTTTGTTTGGCCTCCCTGTTGGCCTGGGGCCCATGAACTTGTGTTTGAGAACACCTTCCGCAAAGGACCAACTGTTTACTACACAGATCAACTTTCTAACCACTTCCTGCTCCCCAGATCTTGCCAAATGCCATTTAATTTTTCTGCTGCCTTTACTACAAATTGTTAAAAGAGTTGTAGACAATTGGTCTCCTCTTTTTCACCTTACTCTTTAAATATATAATATGAAATATTACAGAACATGAAATACTTTCAGGCATCCAAAAAGCTATAGATAATAAAAAACAAACACTTCTTCACCCACCCCTGAGCTCAAGACTTCATAATGTTACAGATACAATCTACGTGACCTGAGAATCCCTTCTCATGTTCCTACTTTCTCTGCCTTCTCACAGGTAGTCACCCTTGAGAATTTAGGGTTGATTAGTCCCAGGCAAGGGACTTCCCAGGTGGCACTAGTGGTAAAGAATCCGACTGCCAATGCAAGAGATGCAAGAGACACAGTTTCCATTCCTGGGTTAGGAAGATCCCCTGGAGGAGGTAATGGCAACCTGCTCTAGTATTCTTGGCTGGAAGATTCCACGGACAGAAGAGCCTGAGGGGCTACAGTCCATGGGGTCAAAGAGTCGGACACTAAGCGCACACACACGGATTGCTGGGCATGGATTTATATTTTTAACACATATGAATATTAAATGTGTAATTTTCTTGGAATTGATTGAATGTTCATTGTTGTTTCAATTGGGGTTCAAAGACAGGGAACGTGTCAATCACATGCCAAGAACCTTGACCACGTAACCTCTGTTGGAACACTATGCTAAGAAATGAGAAAACTAGTTTTCAAAGAAGTAGAATAATGAGTTAGGGAGTTGAGATTGGAGAGGAAAGGGAGAAGGAGAAGGAGAGAACTAGAGAGGCTTGGTGGCCAGTGCTTTCCTCCAAGTCCCAAGGGTGACAGGAGGGTGAGTGGTTCTCCCGGCTGGACCTCAGTGGGACCCCCTTGGAAAGCTTGACGAGACTCCCGTGAAATTTGAGGGAAGCAATGACACGTGTCTCACTTGGGTCTCCAAAGGCTAAAGGCAGGAAACTGGTGGGCAGACCTTCCTGAGAAAGGAAGGGGACTACTCTGAAGGTGGGTGGGTGGGTGTGGGGAGCTGCCCCTTTAGAGCTCCTTACAATTTCCCATGGACCAAATGTAGAACCAGGCAGGCAGAGCTGGAAAAGAACTGTCGCCAGCACTGCCCAGAGGTGGAGGGGAGCCCAGGACGGGTGCATGGCTGGAGGGCGGTGGTGGAGAACAGAGGTGGAGGTATCCGGCCCAGGGAAGCTTCCCCTTGTCAAGGACCTTGTGGGTAAGCGAACCCAGCTGGCAGCAGGGTCCAAGAGCCTACAAACAACTGGGAGTTTGAATGTCTCCCACCAGGGTGTCAAAGACAGATTGACACAGCATCAGCAGAGTGCTCCTACAAAGGGACACTTCTGGGCCAGACTCTCATTCTGGCCCAAGTACTGTGCATTCAGGTATTAAGCATTTTCATCTTCACCACCACCCCGTGAAGAGATACTACTATCCACATTTCACAGATGAGCTGATGAGTCTTGGCTGACTCTGCATGGAGCCCTCTCATTTTGTTCTTTACCTGAATTCTCTGGACCCTTTTTCTTTCCCTGCCTCCTGCCTCTGCTGCATCCATTTCTTCCTGGGTCTCCACACCTAGGTGAGCACCCTCTTGGCTGAGTCAAAGACGGCTCGTGCCCCATCGCCTCTCCAAGCCTCTCTGTGACCCTCAGGAACATGCAGCCTTCCTCATACAGCCGAACTCCAACAGCCCAGTCTCTCCTCCACTGCCCACTCATTGTGGATGATCAGCCCTGGATGGACCCAACAATCACAGGTCTCAAAAGTTCTTACACTGCCTATCCCAGGGGCTCCAAGAACAGGACCAAAAAAAGCTCAGGCATGCTCCAGGTCCCCATCAAAGCTCCACAAGAACGATGTCTCTTCTCGTTAAGCCACGTGTCACAGCACTCAGCACGAGTGGGCACTCAGCCCACATTGGTTGAAGGACTTCCTTTTAAAGCATCTTTTCCAATGAATCCCAAGCCCTCCCTTAGACAGACTGGATATAGGTACTAAGGGCTGATAGTCACAGAATTGTTAGCCCAAAGGGGCAGGGCCAGCAGCTCTCTCGGAAATGGGAGTCCATGTCTCCCACTGTTTGCAACTTTAAAGTTTCTGTTGAGATTCTTCCGAAGTAGGAAACTTTTTCTTTTTAAAAATCCAGCTACACAAGTATTAGTAAAATAGATAAAAGGCTAAATATGATATAGTATATGATTATCATGGAATGCCAAGCCGTAGCTAAAAATTACAGGAAAGACCTGTAGAACAGGAGAAGACCAGCTGCACAACCATATGTGTGAGTCAAAACAAAACTCTATCAATGAGAAGACATAAAGAGGATTACATTAAATGTTTTCTCTGAAGTTATCTATCTCTATAGTTCTATCTCTCGTCCTTCTACTTATCTATCTATCCTCCATCAAGAGAAGTTGCTTTATATTTACTTAAAAATTTTTTTTGGCCACATCTTGCTGCAAGCAGGATCTGTTCCCCAACCAGGGAATGAACCCGCTCCCTCTGCAGGGGAAGCAGGGAGAATTAACCCCTGGCCACCAGGGAAGTCCCAGAAGTCACTTTAAAAGGGCATTAAAAGTACTTATCACTTGCAGCAGCACTTATTTCTGGAAATGGGAGTCAGGAACAGCGATAATTCGAGAGGATGGTTGTCAGATCCAAATCAATTTCAGCCTAGTCTGGAGTCATTTAGATTGTTAAGAGCAGAATGTGTTTATCAATGATTAATATTTCTCAGGTGTAAATTTATTATTAGAAGGACTATATAATTAGGTGAATTTTTACTAGGTAATTTTTAATAGACCTTATTTCCTAGAGCAGTTTTAGGTTCTGAACAAAACTGAGGTTCATAACAGAGGTTTCTCCTATATCCCTTGCCCCCAGCCACATGCACAGCCTCCCCCATTATCAAAATGCTGCAACTTTGATAATTCATTTGCAGTAAAATGTCAATTTTCATTAGCAAGCAATGCAACCCCATTTTGTAAAATTTAAAGTAAAAAGACAAGGGGATGGTAGAGGCATTGGGACGCTGAGACTGACACATATACACTATTGATGTTACAGGGAAGAATAAAATCTTGTATCTGTTGTATCTGTTTCTTTAACTTTTGCTTCCCATTGCTTCTGTTCACTGACAGGATAGTGTCCACACTTAATGTCCTGCCTCGGGGAACCCTGCTCTTCTGCCTAAACATAAAACCTAAGTGCCTTTGGTCAGGAAGACAACATGACCCTGTCCACCTGTGAATGAATAGCTGCAAGAAAGAAGAAAGTTATATGTGCCCTCCCCAAAACTGATCATTCCAGGAGATATTTGCAAGATTAATGGCCTTTTTATTTTACATCCTCACCTTGCCCCCCTCCTCTATGTTCTGTAAAAGAAACTGGCATCCAGACCCATCTGATGATTATTTTGAGACATTAGTCTGCCATTTTCTCGGTCTGCTAGCTTTCAGAATAAAATTATATTCCTTGCCTCAATACCTTGTCTCCAATTTATTGGCCTGTCCTGGGTGAGCAAAGCAAGCTTGGACTCATTAACACTGATACTATGTACAAAATAGATAACTAATGAAAACCGACTGTATAGCACAGAGAACTCTACTTAATGCTCTGTGGTGACCTAAATGGGAGGGAAGTCCGAAAGGAAGGAGATATATGTATATGTATGCCTGATTCATTTTGCTGTACAGTAGAAACTATCACCGACTCAATGAACATGAATTTGGGCAAGCTCCTGGAGTCGGTGATGGACAGGGAAGCCTGGCGTGCTGCAGTCCATGGGGTTGCAAAGAGTTGGACATGACTGAGCCACTGAACTGAAAAACTAACACAACATTATAAAACAACTGCACTCCAATAAAGACTGATTAAAAATAAACATAAAATAAAAAGACAAAATTCTGCTGATGGCCTGCCTTCCAATCCATAACGCTCTTTCCTATTCACTGAAGAGGTAGGGAGTATTTAAAAAGGCAGAAACAGACACACAAGCCTGATTAGGAGGCTGCTCCAGTTTTCCCACAAGGACCGGCCCTTTAACAGAGGACAAACCACATCCTGTCCATAGGGCACAGTCACTGTCTTTGGCCACACAACTGTCCTGTGTCCCTGTTCTCTTTGAAACAGGAACTTACTCTCTTTCAGGTACTGGAGTCCCTGCCCTGACCCTGGGCTTGTCAGAGGCCTGAGCGCTCCTGTCAGCCTCCAAACGTGAGCCCAGAATGAATGAAACCAATCATCATATCCCATCCTTTGGGCTAAAGTAACCGGTTTAGGAATAAATAGATGACTCCATTTAGGAGACTTACAGGAACATTTACCAGAGATATTTGGGAAGGAAGTTTCCTTGCTTATCAACAGAAGGTTCATTAAAAAATATCTTTTAGGGGGAAGACCAGAATAAAGAAACAGATAACCTCCAGAGCGTGCAAACAGGCCCCTACTAAACCAGGAGTGTGGCAGCCAAAGGATGGAGCTGATACTTCAGAAAGTAGATGTAACCCAGCAGAACTCTATGGGGTCTCCCTGGGACAGACCTCACCCCCATAGCCTCTACTGTAGCTCCTCTCTGAGTGCTTCCCTGGTGGCTCAGTGGCGAATAATCCACCTCCCAATGCAGGAGATGCTGGTTCGATTGAGTCGAGAAGATCCCCTGAAGAAGGAAGTGGCAACCCCCTCCAGTATTCTTCCCTGGGAAATCCCATGGACAGAGGAGATTGGTGGGCTACAGTTCACGTCCAAAGAATTGGACGTGGTTAATGACCAAACAACAACAGAAGTTCCTCTCTGAAGTACACAATAGTATCTCATGCATATTTCCTGAGGTTTTCAGCTGCTAAAGTCCACCACCAAATGGAAGAGATTAATTACTCAATGACCATGAGCATGTAGCCCATAGACCTGCTGGCACCTAAAGACCGATAATGTTAACTGCCCTATTGCCTCACCATAAACCAATCAGAGAACTGTACAAGAGCTAATCAGGGATGCTCAGGGATGCCTTCCCTCACCTGGCTTTTAAAACTGCTTTGCTGAAACCCTATGGGGAGTTTGGTTTTTCTGGGCACAAGCCCTGCCTCGGGGAACCCTGCTCTTCCGCCTAAACATAAAACCTAAGTGCCTTTGGTCTCAAAAAATGGGGTTTTTCTGGGCACAAGCCACCCATTACCCTTGCATGGCCCTGCTATAATCCCCAAACTCCATTTTGGTTTGTTTAAGCTTATTGTGCCTTGGGCACACAATGTTTCATTGGGTAACACAAACAGGAGGGATAGGAAAAAACAGCCCCTTGGATTCAGTGTTGAGCTGCTAATTTACACTTTGCCTGAAGACAAATGACCTTTTTATTGTTCAGTTCAGCAAGCCAGCAAATTCTCTTGAACTCTGAGCCAGTTACAACCAAGACTCTATTACTTATAACTACATAAGCCTTAAGTAAAGCAACACCTACTCCAAGCAGTCTTCCCAGATAACTACAATTGCAATTAATGTCTGCCTTCTCTGTCCTCCAAGTCATAAAGCTCAAATCTCTCAATGGATTACACACATTGTTTCATGTTATCGGTTAGTTATTGGTGGGTAACAAATGCCTCCCCACCACCCCAAAATATTTATTTAGCTCGTGATTCATTGGGTCAGTAGTTTTCAGTTCAGTCGCTCAGTCGTGTCTGACTCTTTGCAACCTCATGCAACACAGCATGCCAGGCCTCCTTGTCCATCACCAACTCCTGGAGTCCACCCAAACCCATGTCCATCGAGTCAGTGATGCCATCCAACCATCTCATCCTGTCATCCCCTTCTCCTCCTGCCCTCAATCTTTACCAGCATCAGGGTCTTTTCAGATGAGTCAGCTCTTCACATCAGGTGGCCAAAGTATTGGAGTTTCAGCTCCAACATCAGTCCTTCCAATGAACGCCCAGGACTGATCTCCTTTAGGATGGGCTGGTTTGATCTCCTTGCAGTCCAAGGGGCTCTCAAGAGTCTTCTCCAACACCACACTTCAAAAGCATCAATTCAGTAGTTTAGGCATGTGGTTTTCCTGGTCTCAGCTGAGCTCCCTCCTACACCTGCAGTCAGCAGTGGGCTGGCTTTGTGAATCTTAGCTGGGCTCACTCCTGAACCTTGTCTGGGAAAAAAGAACTGACTCCTCCATTAGGTCTCTGTGTTAGTTTTCCTCTAGAAGGCCAGCCTGGCTTCAGGGAGGGATAATGAATTCCAGCTCTCAGTGAGATGAACTGTACAGGTACGTTGAACAGGCACTGGGACGTGGTCATTTCTGTCCTTGACCACAGGTCTCTTAATGGCATTATATCTGTGCTTTCCTCAAACTGCCCACCAACACTGCACCTGTTTGGAGTCTAAGCTCATATTACTTGCCACATGACAGGTCAATAAATTGAGAGACAGGTTGTTGGGGCAATGAAAAGAGACTTTATTCAGAAAACCAACAGACTGAGAAAATGGCAGTCAAATGTCCCAAAAAAATCATCTTCCCAGAGTTAGAATTCAGGCTTCTTTTATTCTAAAAGGGGAGGGGATGTGGCTGATTGTTCAATCTTCTTGGTGCCTTTATTCTTGGTACTATTCCCATAGGTCTGGTCACAATGTTCCTATAAACCTCCAACTAAACAAACGTTATGCTCTGTTCTGCAGCTTTTTAAAGAAGTGTTCTATCATTAAGAGCCAGAGCCTTGAGAATGGGCTGTCCTGTGTATTTCAGGCTACAGGAAACATTCTTTTACAAAGGTGCAAGCCAGCATGACTAAGCACAGGCAACAGAGAACAAAAGTTAGAGCTAAAGGAATAGACCCAGTGTGGAGTCAGCTTTGTTCAATGTTACACACACTGGGCTGAGAGGGAACCCGCCCATCTACTGCAGCCATAGGAGACTGGGATGGAGCCCTTGAAGCCAGCTGGAAGCTGCAGGAATGAGCTGAGGTAGCATCGTAAGGAGACAGCCAGGTGGAGAAGGAGCAGGAGGGAAGGCAGATGTGAAGGCCAGAGTGGGGACCTGGGCTGGAGTCCTGGAGCCAACAGGTTGGGATCCGAGACTCACGTTTAAGTAGAAGCAGGTCTTTCAGAACCTGGTGTGGGTTATCCACATGGGCTGGCAGGTTGCAGGTGCCAAGTTAACACACACGGAGCCTGGCCCTGGATCCAGGGCGAGGCACCCAGTGGGTCTTAGGAAGTGAGTGTTCTGCGCTGACCAGCCTCTTGGGAGCCCCATGGCGGGGAGACCTGTCTGTCCTTGCAGGTTCTGGGCGGTCTCACTTGGGGCCAGTGAACTGAGCTCTAGACAACAGAGACACAGCTCTCAAGAAATGCAGATTTCAGGATGGGGAACACATGTATACCTGTGGCAGATTCATTTTGATGTTTGGCAAAACTAATACAATTATGTAAAGTTTAAAAATAAAATAAAATTTACAATTAAAAAAAAAAGAAATGCAGATTCTCTTCCCACTTAAGCATTCCAAAGGCCACCAGGCCAGACAGACAGTGTTACTGATGAGTCACGAAACAGCCAGACCCAGAGTCTTGGGTGGGGAGGGGAGGGAATGAATACTGCCTGAGGATAAAGGTAACTGAGGGTCAGTGCCTCAAACTGACCCCAGGGCCAAGCCGTTGGCTCCTCTGGCTGAGGTCTTTGAAGACATGTGGTCCAAGTTCCCATCTGAAAAGCAACAAACTGAGGCTCAAAGAAGAGACACAGTCTTCGCAGGGTCAAAACTGAGTGGCAGGACTGGGAAAAGACTTGGCTTCCTGTTCTGGATTGGTGCTCATTCTTACAGAGTTCCTGCCCTACACCCAACACCTACAGGGCTCTGTAGGTGCCCCGCACCTGCCTGGTGAACAAGAACACAGCACGGACACTTACTGAAGGTCACTGCATCTCAACTTTATTTCTTATGATTCTTTGAAGAATTTGGGGAGGCAGGGGACTTGTGATTTGGGAGACTGACATCCTGATGCCCTGGAGGGTCATTTCCAGAATGGGAGCTCATTTCTGCTTCAGTACTGGGTCCTCCTGGAGGAGCTGTAGGAACCCCACAGCAAGGCCCCCAAAAGTGCCCCAGCAGATCCCAGGAGGATGTTGGATGGTGTGGAAAGTCCAGTTGCCCCTGGGGGAGAGGAGAAGGTTAGAGCACAAGAGGACAGGCAGACCCAGCAGTCCCCGGCAAGACTGTGGGTGTCAGAGACCCCAGGACTGACTGGAGGCCCTAGACACCAACATCCCACCCCTGTTTCCTCCTCTACTTCTGAGACCCCAGGATATCTGCTCAGGGAGGGGCGGCTGCACATGGCTGCCCAAAGAGGAGACATGAACGCCAATGATCAGTCCATCAGTGACAGGACAGACTCTCTGAGAAATGACAGGCTGTCCCTCCCCTTCACAGCACCAGGCTGGGCTCGGGGAGGAGTGGGCACCTAACCAGGTTTTTTAGGGTTGATGAGGAATGCAGGCCTCCTGAGCGACACACCCCTCGTCCCACCACCCCACACCCAACCAGAAGAGGGAACAGTGACGGGGATACAAAGGATAAGTGGGACACTGAGGACCACGAAGCTGGAAGAAGCCTGTCTGCTTCTTTAGCATCTGGATCAATCTTGTGCTGATTTGTTACCCCTCCCCCGCCTCCTCCCCGGGAGACACTTACCCTTGGACTGGAGATTGGAGACTAGGCTCCCAGAGGGAACTCCGCCCCCATTGGCTCTTGCAGTTGATGACATCATCTTGGCCGCTAAGGAGGAGGGGGAGATTCCTTTTCTGGTGAAGCCCACGGTGTCCAGCAACTCAGGCACAGCCCTCACGGCCATGACTGTAAGGGCAGAGACACTTCAGGGCTAGCTGCGAGGGACAGGCTCGCCAGACCTCCCTGACACCTTCCCGGGGGGTTGAGGTGAGGGGTCCTCTTCGCTCTCCTCAGACCACAGGGCCAGAGGCAAGGGAAGGCTGTAGGTGTGGACACAACTGGGTGGACACCCACCCCGACACCCCGTCCTCCTCCAAGAACCTGGAACCCAGGCCTGCTCCTGACTCTGCTTGCCTGTGACCCTGGAAGAGTCAGCAGTCCTCCCTGGGCTTTAGTTCGCCCTTTATGAAATAAAGTTGAAACAAGGAGGGGTCTTCAAATACCCCCTTTTGGTGGGAACTGGTGTCTTTCGTGCAAGCACAGGCCCAGAGTATGAGGACAGAACTGCTCTTCTGAAAAGCTGCCGGGTGGAAGCTTCTGTCCTCTGCCCTGAGGCCACCGGTGAGCATCCCCCCAGGGTCTCTACATCTCCAGACAGTGCAGGCATAGGACCTTCTGCAGCCAGGAACCTTCTGTGTCTGTACCGTCCACACGGCGGACACATGTGGCCACTGAGCACTTGAGACTGTGGCTGGTATGACAGAAATGTTTCATTTTCTTTAATTTTGGCCACCATGTGGGAGGACCCTGGCCAGAGGCCCAGCAGGAAACCGCTAGGCTTGCTGGATGACTAGAGGGTCGTAGGCAGAGCAGTTCTGAGTAATCCACACAACTCAGCTCACACACTCCTGACAGCCATTTGGAAGGGCCCCTGGCACTGCTTTCTGGGGAGGAATCATGGGTTCAGACAGATCTACCAACTTGCCTGGATCCCAGTCTGCACTTGGGAGAAGCTGAGATTGGAAGTGGTTGTTATGAATGAGTTTCCTTCAGTTCCTTCTCAGCTAGGTTCTTGTTACCTCAAGAATTCAACCTCTGTTCCCTGTCCACCCCACCCCTACCCACCCAGGTCTTGGGGCTGAAGGCAATCTTGGACTTGCTCCCAGGAGCCCAGGGACAGGGGCAGATGGGTCCTTGAGCTTCTTCCCAAGGAGACTTACCTCCTCCAATCACAGCAGCTGCAGTCATGCCTGGAGACAGAAAGAACCCCTGTGAGTGCCCAGCAATGGACTTCCACTGAGTCTCTGCTGCTGTCCCAGTGTGAAGGGTTCCCTGGAGTTGGGATCACAGGAGACAGAAGCCCTGTGTGGCTCTCTCTGCTTTTACAGAGAAGTCTGATTTTCCAGAAATCAGAGGAGGATGGACAAGAGTCCAGAGCTCTGTGATGCTCCAGATGGGGAGAGGAATCTGCCTTGAAAAGATTTCATGCTGCTCTTTGAACTTAACACATTTTGGTATCATTAAAAAAAAAAAATCAAGAAAAGCATGCTACTTTTTTGCAATGGAATATATTTGACTGTTCTGTCTGTTCATCTTCCAGACACCCTGTGCCCATCCCAGGCTACAGCTGGAGTGGAAGCCCCCCATCCTCTAGGGCTCAGCCTACTTGTGACTTTCTGCAGGAAGCACCCCTTATTTCCCCATTAGAAGGCACCATGCTTCCTCTGCATGTCCTGCCTTGAGGCTGGAGCCCCTGGCTACACTGGACAGAGCACGCCTGGACCAGACTGAGTTGCTCAGAGCTCTTGGGTCTGGCAGGGACTAGGGATTTTGGACACCTGGGACAGTTCCAGAGATTTCAGGATCTGCAAGAGTGAGCTCAGATAGCTCTCCATGAAAAAGAGTCTAGGTCCCAGGCAAGGGAAAGAAGTTGGAAAAGCAGTCTCCATCCCCGAGTCATTTCTGGAAGGTTGTAGCTCGTGGCTCACCAACATCTCTCTCCATCAGGACCCCTGACCTGTCTTGAGGGTTTCCATTTCTGCACAGACGATGTTTTCAACGAACTGATCTTACAGTTCTCACCTCCTCACTTTCAAGAATCTTGGATCCTATGCCACATACACCCAAGGTCATACCCTAGGCCAGGGGTTCCCAACCCCGATACTGGTCCCTGGCCTGTTAGGAACCCAGTCGCACAACAGGGGCTGAGTGGCAGGTGAGCCACCGAAGCTTCATCTGCATGTACAGCCGCTCCCCCTCGCTCGTATTAACGCTTGAGCTCCACCTCCTGTCAGATCAGCGGCAGCATTAGATTCTCGTAGGAGCTTGAACCCTACCGTGAACTGTGCTTGTGATAGATTGATGTCGCCCACTCCTTATGAGAGTCTAATGCCTGATGCTCTGAGTTGCAGCTGAGATGGTGATGGTCGGACTGGGGAGCAGCTGCAAATACAGATGATCACTAACAGAAAGGTTTGACTGCACAGGGACCATAATAAATGAATACCTTGCAGACTCATATCAAAACCCTACTAGTGAGTGGCAAGTGACAAGCTGCATCTGGTGGCAGGCTTTCAGTCAGAATCCGACACTTATTTTAGTCCCCACATGTCCCACTCACTATTTTCTTTACCACTTCCATCCTTGCCTCTTTCCTGCACTGTGCACTTGTTTTAGTCACAGTTTTGGTAAGCCCACAAGCTAACCCTTGACAAAATAAGTAAAAAAAAAAAAATTTTTAAGCAAATGTCGCTGAAGGGTTTCTTTGAAAATGGAGAAAGACCCAATGATGAGACTGTAGAAGACTCTAAGATGGCCAACGAAGAGAAAGCTACATTTAAAAGAAAATACCAAGAGCGCTACTTAAAGTACAAGTTCATTGCAGCAGGTGATTCACGTTCTCCAGTCCTGCTTTGTGTAACACGTGGGACCAGCTACCCAATGAAGCTTTGAAACCGTTAAAACTGCTTTGCCACATGGAGACCAAGCACCCTGCATTAAAAGACAAGCCTTTGTGGTTTTTCAAAATTTAAAAAAAAAATGTGAACATGAAGAACGGAAGCAATTATCAAAGGCCTTCACTTTATCAAATGTATCTGCACTGAGAGCATCATTCTTAGTGGTTAACTGCATTGCTAAATCTAAGAAACTGTTTACTATTGGTGAAGAATTGATCCTGCCTGCTGCTAACGTCATTTGTCATGAACTTTTAGGAGATGCTGAAGTTCAAAAGCTGGCATGTGTTCCTCTTTAGGAGAGGCTGAAGTTCAAAAGCTGGCATGTGAAACAGCAGACATGTTGAGGCCAATTGTTAGAAAGGATTAATGAGTCACCGTGGTATGCAATTGGAGAAGGCGATGGCGACCCACTCTCCTACTCTTGCCTGGAGAATCCCATGGGCGGAGGAGCCTGGTGGGCTGCAGTGCATGGGGTCGCTACGAGTCGGACACGACTGAGCAACTTCACTTTCACTCTTCACTGTCCTGCATTGGAGAAGGACATGGCAACCCACTCCAGTGTTCTTGCCTGGAGAATCCCAGGGACGGAGGAGCCTGGTGGGCTGCTGTCTATGGGGTCGCAGAGAGTCCGACACGACTGAAGCAACTTAGCAGCAGCAGCAGCAGCAGTGGTATGCAACCCAGGTTGGTGAATCTACCGATGTTGACCACAAGGCAACTTTACTTGTTTTTGTGCGATATATTCTTCAGGAGGATGTGCACGGGGATGTTTTACGTGCCCTTTTCTTGCCAAGCAAAACCACAGCTTCAAAACTATTCAAGTCTCTGAATGACTACATATCAGGAAACCTGAACTGGTCATTTTGCATTGCTATATGCACGGACGGAGTGCGTGCCATGACTGGATGGAATTCTGGTTTTCACTATATTGATCAAAGTGGTCACCTCTGAATGTGAGCCTACACACTGTCATCCACAGAGAAATGCTCACCCGCTGAAAAATGTCACCTGAACTTAACGTTTTGCAGGAAGTGATGAAAATTATCAACCACATTAAAGTACATGCCCTTAACTCATGTCTGTTCATGCAGCTCTGTGAGGAAATGGATGCAGAGCACAAATGTCTTCTCTTACACACAGAAATGAGACAGCTTTCTAAAAGTAGATCACTGGCCAGCAGTTTTGAGTTGTGAGAGCTGCTCCAGGGATTTCTTTTAGAAAAGCAGTCACCACTGGCAGCATATTTCAGTGACACAGAAGGTGTCGAAAAACATCCTTACTTGTGTGACGTATTCAACTTGCTCAGTGAACTCAGTCTTACACTTCGGGGGAGAATGTCAACTGTTCAAGTCACCAGGTCAAGTGGCTGCATTTAGAGCCAAACTGGAATTATGCAGGCAATGAATGAACACTGGGAATTTTGACATGTTTCAAATATTAGCAGAGATTTGGAAAGAGACTCGGTCAGGGTCGTCTTTCTCCAAACTGGTGCATGATCCACTTATTTCAGCTTTCAAAAGAGTTTGACCATTACTTCTCAACCACAGAAGACCCCTGAACTGGGAAGGAATGGATCCCTGACCCATTTGTAAATAATCCAGGTAAACTGACTTTGTGCCTGCTAGAAGAGGATCAACTGCTTGAGATCACAAATAACAGTGGCCTTGAAAGTATGTTTGCTGCTGCTGCTGCTGCTAAGTCACGTCAGTCTTGTCTGACTCTGTGCGACCCCATAGAAGGCGGCCCAACAGGCTCCTCTGTCCCTGGGATTCTCCAGGCAAGAACACTGGAGTGGGTTGCCATTTCCTTATTCAATGCATGAAAGTGAAAAGTGAAAGTGAAGTCGTTCAGTTGTGCCCGACTCTTAGCGACCCCATGGACTGTAGCCTACCAGGCTCCTCCGTCCATGGGATTCTCCAGGCAAGAGTACTGGAGTGGGGTGCCATTGCCTTCTCCGAAAGTATGTTTGAGATGATTTCAAATCTCCATATGTTCTAGATTAAAATCAAGGCAGAATAGCTTGAGATTGCCACAAAAGCACTGAAAAGCCTGCTTCTGTTTCCGACAGCCTATCTTTGTGAAGCAGGGTTTTCTGCAGTAACAGTAACCAAAAGGAGATGACGGGTAGACTGGACGTAAGTAAGACACTTCAGGTATTATTGTCTCCTGTCACCCTCAGATGGGACCATCTAGTTGCAGGAAAACATGCTCAGGGCTCCCATTGATTCTGCATTATGGTGAGTTGTACAATGATTTCATTATATATCTCAATCCAATAATAATATGAATAAAGTGCATGATAAATACAATGTGCTTGAATCATCCCCAAACCATCCTCCCTCTCCGTGCCTGTATCTTCCCTGAAACTGGTCCTGGCCCCAAAAAGGTTGGGGACTAGGGCCCTAGCCCAAGCTCACCACTATGGGAACAACTACCCATTCGAGTGTTCGAGTTAAATCTCACTTAATGAAACTTAAAACTCAGTTCCTGAATTGCATGGACCACTGCTCAAGTGCTCAATAGTTGCATCTGGCTAGTGTGATCTACCATACTGGATCACGCAGGGAACACGCTTACCATCACAGACGGCACTACCAGAGAGTGCTGCCCTAGACCCATCACCAGCGAAAAATCCCTCTCTCTATGATCAATGACCAGCGCTCCCGTGGAGACTCTCACCTCCTCCTCTTACAGATTCTGACTCTAACACAGCCTTCAACATTTCAGCAAACGCAATGAGATTTTCAATCTCTGTTCAGGCACACCTCGGCGATACTGTCGATCAGGTTACAGATCACCAAAGTAAAGGGAATATCATGTGAACTTTTTGGTTTTCAGTGCATATAAAAATTATGTCTATATACAAGTTATATTTATGCATAACTAGACTATACCCTAGTCTGCTAAGGGTGTGACAGCCTTATGTCTAAAAAGACAATGTGCATACCTTAAAAATACTTCATTGCTAAAAATGTGAACCTCCACCTGCCAACTCTTAAGTTGTTACAAATCTTCAACTTACAAAGTGCGTGCCTGTGTTAGTTTCCTGAGGCTGCAGTAAGGAATTACCAGGAACTGTGCTAATTCTCTCATGTTTTCTCCCAGTCAGAGATCCAAGATCAAGGTGTAAAGAGAGCCAGGCTTTTTCTGAAGGCTCTAGGGGAGGATCCTTCCTTATCTCTCTAGCATCATTGTCTAGCTGTTGGTGACAAACTCTGACTTGTGGCCGCATCTCTCCAATCTGTTTCTGGCTCTACCACTGCCATCCTAATTACCATCACCTCTTGTAGTCCCAGATCAGGGAAGGGGACAATACAGAGGATGTTGGCCACTGGGTACAGGGAAGAAGAATGAAGGTGTTAAATCCCCTCTTTGCCCCCTGTGGCCCATAAGTTAAAGTCCACTTGTTCCATGAGCATGATGGGGTCCCTGCATGATCAGGCTTCTGCTTAGATACCAGGGAATGAATAGAAGCCACCTCCCTGCCTCCTGATGTTCAATCTTTTGCTGGCCAAATCCAGGCACATTTTTAAGGACTCTGCCATCCAACACATCTTCCAGAACCTGCTCTGAGCACACGTTCCCAGTCTTCCTCGGCCACCTTCACCTATAGACTCCTAAGTGTGAATTAGTTGTGCTCCTGCTGCCACAAAATTTCCCACAAGGCAATATGATTCTCTGAAATCTCTGCTGGAATTTGAGTTCTTTCAGGTCAAGGGCCAAGCTGCATTCACTGCTGCTTTCTCCTGTGCCAGGCACAGGCTTGGGATCAAGGAGGCACCGAAGGAGGAGTTCAGAGAAAGAAGTACTAATCCAAAGTGCACCTTTGGGCATCCTAAGTCATGCTATGGTCTGAATGTTTGTGTCCCCCAAAAATGATATATTGGAACCTAATGCCCAATATGATGATGTTAGGAGGTGGCCCTATGGGAGCTGATTAAGACTTGCAGGCAGAGCCCTCCTGATTGAGATCAATTTCCTTATAAAAGAGATCCAAGAGAGTTCCTCTTTTCCTCCCAACATGGGAGGTTAATGTGAAAAGATGGTTGTTCTAGGATGTGAGCTGTCATCACACACAGAGTGCACTGATGCCTAGATCATGATTTCCCAGCCTCCAGAACTGTGGAAAATAAGTTTCTGGTTTTTTAAGCCATCGGATTTACCACATTTAGTTATAGCAGCCCTAATTCACTAAGATAGAGCACAATCAACAGAGTGAAAAGGCAACCTACAGAATGGTAGAAAATATTGGCAAAGCATGTATCTGTTTAGAGGTTCATACTCAGGACATAGTATAAAGAATTCTTCCAACAACAGAAAACTTGATTTAAAATCATTTGATTTAAAAATGGGCTAATGTGCAGAGCAACTGGAGAAAGCCCACATGCAGCAATGAAGGCGCAGTGCAGATAAAAAAAAATAAAGAAAATACGGGCAAAGAATCAGAATAGACATTTCCCTAAAGATATACAAATGACCAACAAGAATAGAAAAATATACTTAATATCAGTAACCATTAGGAAATTCAAATCAAAACCGTAACGAGATATCACACCACACCCATCAGGAAAGCCACGATATAAAAATAACAAAAATGGAAAATAACAAATGTTGGTGAGGATGTGGAGAAACTGGAACATTTGTGCACTGTTGGTAGGAATATAAAATGGTGCAACAAACATGGAAAACAGTGTGACAGTTCCTGAAAAAATTAAGAATAGAAAATCATATAACCTAGCAATCCCATTTCTGGATATAGATCCAAAGAAATTGAAAACAGGGTCTTAAAGAGATATTTGCACCCTACGTTCATAGCAGCAGTGATCACAGTTGCCAAGAGGAAGCAAACTAAGTGTCGATGAATGGATGAATGGATCATTACCAAGTAGTATAGATGCCCGAGAGGATATCATTCAACTTTAAATAGGAACTTCTGACATATGAGGAACCTGGGGAACCTTACGCTAACTAAAACAGACCTGTCAGAAAATAACAGATGCTGTATGATTCCAGTTACATGGAAATTAGATTAGATTAGTTGAGCAAAGAGACAGAAGGAGCTGTGGTTGCCAGGAAGTGGCAGGAGGAAAACAATAGTTAATGTCTAATTGAGTTTCAGTATGAGGAGATGAAAAGAGTTCTGCAGATGGGAGGCACAGTAACACGAATATGGTTACCGCTGTTCAAGAGCCGACTCACTGGAAACGACCCTGACGCTGTGAAAGATTGAGGGCAGGAGGAGAAGGGAGTGACAGAGGATGAGATGTTGGCTGGCATTACCGACTCAATGAACATGAGTTTGAGCAAACTCTGGGAGATAGTGAAGGACAGTGAAGCCTGGCGTGCTGCAGTCTATGGGACTGCAGAGTCAGACACGACTTAGTGACCGAACAACAAAGAACAACAATTCAGTGTATGCTAACAAATGGTCGTGTTTGTTAGTCACTCAGTCCAGTCCACTCTTTCTGACTGCATGAATTGTAGTCCTGCCCATGGAATTCTCCAGGCAGGAATACTGGAGCGGGCAGCCGCTCCCTTCTTCAGGGGATCTTCCCAACCCATGGATCGAATCGAGGTCTCCCGCATTGCAGACAGATTCTTTAACATATAAGCCACCAGGGAAGCCCAGTTGTTTTGGTAAATTTCATGCTATGTGTATTCTGAAAGGACTTTAAAAAAACTCTGTGACTTTTGCTGCCGTGGCCCTAGGATGGCCCCACATTAGAGGTGAATCTGCTCTTGGAGGGTGTGTTCTGGGAGGACATTAGTGACCTGGCCCTGGGGCATCAAGGGAGGAACACAAATAGAGAAATGAAACTTACCTGCCTTGGGTGCTGGGGGGCAAAAGGAAATCATGGGCAGTGACCTTTAACTGGCAAAGAGCCATGCCCGAGCCTGTGCCACGTGGCTGTCAGGCATCTAACCTGAGCAGCACCTCTGCCCCACCTAATTGGAAGTGACCTGGTTCTGAGAGACCCCTAAGAGTGACCCCTATGCTTAAAAACAAACCTATAAAGGCCCAGAGAGGGCAAGTGACTGGCTCTGGGTCACTCAGCAAGTCAGAGGCAGAGCTAAACCCTGAAGTGCGGTCCCTCTGATTCTAGAGCATCATTTATTTCATCTCCTGTGTACATTGTGGCTTTTTTCTGACAGTGTGTCAGAGAGATTCCATCAGGAAGACTGTCCTTACACTGACAACTTAGCAGGTTGAGCTGAGCAGTGGGTGTGAGGTGAGGATCCATGGATTGGTGCTCAGAGATAGCTTACCTGCATAACGGTAGAAATTGGGTGGGTCTCTGGGGTCAGAGCCAAAGTCATCTGGTCCCTGATGTGGCCCCTGTGGTGCCTTCCCAGGAGAAGAGCCATAGGAGTCCTGATTGGTTGACTGGAAAGGTTCTTCTTCCTCTGGAAGAAAGAAATAATGGGGGAGCACACAGCGGGGCAGGCAGCTGGGGAACAGACCCCACACAGCCCCCTCCACCCTTTCCTGAAGACCCCAGAATCTCTGATGTAGGGAGGGGACCTCAGAGGAAGCTGAGCTGAGAGGTGTCAAGGGTGCTTGGAGGTGAACCAGGGAGAAGCCCAGCACCAGTGGAGAGCTGGGGGTCCTGACTACACAGAGCAGGAGGCTGAAGCCCAGGGGAAAGAGACTTGATGGGCACCAGGTCAGAACCCAGACCCCTGCTGCCCACATCCAGGAACCCCAATCTCCGGGCCACCCTCCCTCTGGAGATTTCCCAAGGGCACTCACCTTCTGACAGCAATTCTGGCAGGAGGGTGCCCAAGGCATCGCCTTCCCCGCTCTCTATGGCTCTAGCTGACATCCTGGAGGCAGTGTGGGAGCACTGGTTCTGGATGCAAGGACACCACTGTCTTTCTGAGAAACAGAGTGTGAAGTAAAAACTGCTCTGCCTGATTTCAGGCTTTGCTGATAGCTCAGATGGTAAAGAATCGGCCTGCAATGCAGGAGACCTGGGTTCGATTCCTGAGTTAGGAAGATCCCCTGGAGAAGAGAAAGGCTAGCCCCTCCAGCATGCCGGCCTGGAGAATTCCATGGACTGTATAGTCCTTGGGGTCACAAAGAGTCGGACATGACTGAGCGACTTTCAGGAGGGCATCTGTCTTCCGTTCCAGCCCTGCCCTCTGTCCCACTGCAGCCTGTGGACCACTTCCAGCCCACCCCCTTAATCTGCTCAGACCACAGTTTTGAAGTTAATAATGACTTTGCTTGGCTCCCTGATCTCCAGAATCCTGGCCACCTCTAACACCCCATCTCTGTCCCCTGCTCACTGCCCAGCTGGTCTAAGTTCCAGGGCTTCATAGTAACCTGGGTCAAGACAAGACCAGAGGTTCCCAACACCCCATGGTAAAGGTGGGATCAAGCCCCCTCCACACATTCAGCTCTGGTCGCAGGGTCAGCAGTCCTGATAGAAGTGGAGAGGGAGGCTGAGAGTGGAGTCCCTTTGCTCCCTCCCCTCCCCACCTCCCAGGCCCCCGCTTACCTTGCTTAGTATTATTGGGAATCAAAGAGTAGTGTGTGAAGCCCGGCCCAAAGTGAGGCTGTTGAGAACTCCAGCAGGCTAAATAGTCCCTCCCTGGATTACCTCTGACCTCAAGAGTCCAAGAGGGAAGTGAGTCACCCTCATCCCCGGCTTGGTGCCACGTAGACCTCACATTTGCATGTTAATGGGAGGATGAGGGGCTGAGCTTCCCTCCCAGATTCCCCTTCTTGGATACGTGAGGAATCCCTAGTCCACCTTTTTATAAAACTTACCTGCAATTCTTGTGAACTATATTTTCCCTTCCCTCCACCATTTGTAGGTTTATGGTACAAAATATTTTTCCTTGGCTGACAAATGGCACAGAGCCCTAATCTCATATCTGTAATAACTGAGGAGGCAGAGCAGGTTGATGGTCAAAGCATCATTTCTAACCAGTGCCTGGGGAGGAATCTTAAGTTTCGACTAAGGGAGTGAAATACCCTTGATGTGCCTTACTTTAGTGACACACTGGCATTCACAGAATTGGTGGTATTATTACATTTACTTCTTTTTGTCCCTTGATGTATGGAAGTGTTAGTTGCTCCATCATGTCTGACTCTCTGTGATCCCGCCAGGCTCCTCTGTCCATGAAAGTCTCCAAGAGTACTGGAGTGGGTTCCCTATTTCCAGGGGATCTACCTGACACAGGAATTGAACCGGTGTCTCCTGCATTGCAGGCAGATTATTTACCAGCTGAGCTACCAGGGAAGCCCCCTAAGACATATATATATATATGTTCCTTATTATTATATGACATATGTAAATATTATATATTTTATATGTGTATATATTTTACTTATTTTACATTATCTGCTAAAAGGAAATGAAAGCTGAACGCCAAAGAATTGATGCTTTTGAACTGTGGTTTTGGAGAAGACTCTTGAGAGTCCCTTGGACTGCAAGGAGATCCAACCAGTCCATTCTGAAGGAGATCAGCCCTTGGATTTCTTTGGAAGGAATGATGCTAAAGCTGAAACTCCAGTACTTTGGCCACCTCATGCAAAGAGTTGACTCATTGGAAAAGACTCTGATGCTGGGAGGGATTGGGGGCAGGAGGAGAAGGGGACGACAGAGGGTGAGATGGTTGGATGGCATCACTGACTCGATGGACGTGAGTCTGAGTGAACTCCGGGAGTTGGTGATGGACAGGGAGGCCTGGCATGCTGCGATTCATGGGGTCGCAAAGAGTCGGACAGAACTGAGCGACTGAACTGAACTGAACTGAACTGAAGACAGAATAGCAAATTAGTTGTTTTACCCTTAATTTTGTTTTACTATTTTTGTTATGCAAAGCAAGACCCAATGCAGGTCCAGCTGCTTCCAAAGTGAGGTCTTGGAATGGCTCTTATTTGCTCCCTCCTAATGCTTGTCTCTTCCCTGCCCATCTCATGCCTACCCCGCCTAGAGACTTGAGGGTCACCTGATGCAGACCAGGCTTGTTGCCCCAGAGTCCTAGTGCCCAGCAACAGGTGGGTGATTAAGAACTGATGAGACTCAGTTCTTCTCATCCAGTGGTGAATGTTTTGGAGTTTCAGCATCAGTCCTTCCAATGAATATTCAGGACTGATTTCCTTGAGGATTGACTGGTTTGGTCTCCTTGCAATCCAAGGGACTCTCAAAAGTCATCTCCAACACCCAGTTCCAAAGCATCAATTCTTCAGTGCTTAGCTTTTTTTATAGCCCAACTCTCACATCCATCAGAGAAGGCAATGGCACCCCACTCCAGTACTCTTGCCTGGAAAATCCCATGGATGGAGGAGCCTGGTAGGCTGCAGTCCATGGGGTCGAGAAGAGTCAGACACGACTGAGCGACTTCACTTTCACTTTTCCCTTTCATGCATTGGAGAAGGAAGTGGCAACCCACTCCAGTGTTCTTGGCTGGAGAATCCCAGGGACAGGGGAGCCTGATGGGCTGCCGTCTATGGGGTCACACATGACTGAAGTGACTTAGCAGCAGCAGCAGCTCACATCCGTACATGACTATTGAAAAACCTGTTTGACTAGATGGACCATTGTCAGCAAAGTAATGTCTCTGCTTTTTCATATGCTGTCTAGGTTGGTCATAGCTTTTTTTCCAAGGAGCAAGCGTCTTTGAATTTCATGGCTGCAGTCACCATCTGCAATGATTTTGGAGCCTCAGAAAATAAAGTCTGTTACTGTTTCCATTGGTTCCCCACCTATTTGCCAAGAAGAGATGGGACCAGATGCCATGACCTTAGATTTTTGAATGTTGAGTCCTAAGCCAGCTTTTTCACTCTCCTCTTTCATTTTCATCAAGAGGCTCTTTAGTTCCTCCTCAATTTCTACCATAAGGGTGGTGTGAGCTGCATATCTGAGGTTACTGGTATTTCTCCCAACAATCTTGATTCCAGCTTGTGTTTCATCTAGGCTGGCATTTCACATGGGGTAATCAGCATATGAGTTAAATAAGCAAGGTGACATCCAGGAGCACTACAGATACATTGAAAGGGCATGGAGAATATGGTAATCGAGGTGGTATGGTAAATGACCCTTAATGACATCATCTGTGTGCGTGCCTTCCACCCCCATCCCCCACCGCCACGAAGTCTACACCTGTTACAGAATCTAAGCTCATATTGCTTGCCACATGACAGGGCAAGAAATTGAGAGAAAAATTGTTTGGGCAATGAATAGAGACTTTATTCAAAATGCCAGGAGACTAAGAAGATGGTAGACCAGTGTTCCCAAGAACTCTCTTCGCAGGGCTGCAATTCAGTCTTCTCTGATAATGAAAGAATGGTGTAACTGGTTACTGGAACCTTCTTGATGCCCTTCTTCTTGCAGCTATCCAGGTAGGTCTGGTCACAAGGTTCCGATGTTGTTGTTTGCTTGCTCAGGCGTGTCCGACTTTTTGTGACTCCATGGACTGTAGCCCGGTAGATTCCTCTGTCCGTGGCATTTCCCAGGTAGAAACATCCAGTTACACAAATGTTATTCTCTGTCCTGTATCTTTGTAAATTTATTTTTTAATTGAACGATAATTGCTTTACAGAATTTTGTTGTTTTCTGTCAAATCTCAGCATGAATCAGCCATAGGTATACATATATCCTCTCCCTTTGAACCTCCCTCCCATCTCCTGCCCCATCCCACTCCTCTAGGTTGATACTGAGCCCCTGATTCAGTTTCCTGAGCCATACAGCAAATTCCCGTTGGCTGTCTACTTTACATATGGTAATGTAAGTTTCCATGTTACTCTTTCCATACATCTCACCCTCTCTGCCCCTTCCCCATGTCCATAAGTCTATTCTCTATGTTTCTTTCTCCACTGCTGCCCTGTAAATAAATTCTTCAGTACCATTTTTCTAGATTCCATATATATGCATTAGAACACGATATTTATCTTCCTCTTTCTGACTTACTTCACTCTGTATAATAGGTCTTAGGTTCATCCAGTTCATTAGAACTGACACAAATGCATTCCTTTTTATGGCTGAGTAATATTCCATTGTGTATATGTACCACACTGTCTTTATCCATTCATCTGTCAATGGACATCTAGTTTGCTTCCATGTTCTAGCTATTGTAAATAGCGCTGCAATGAACAATGGGATACATGTGTCTTTTTCAATTTTGGTTTCCTCAGGGTATATGCCTAGGAGTGGGATTGCTGGGTCACATGGTGCTTTTATTCCTAGCTTTTTAAGGCATCTCCATACCGTCTTCCATAGCGGCTGTACTATGGTTGCATTGTACATACGGCTGTACTATTGTTACGTTGCCACCAACGCTGCAGGAGCGTTCCCTTTTCTCCACATCGTTTCCAGCATTTACTGCTTTTAGGCTCTTTGATGATGGCCATGCTGACTGGTGCGAGGTGACATCTCACTGTAGTTGTGATTCATATTTCTCTAATAACGAGCGATCCTGAGCATCCTTTCCTGAGTTTGTTAGCCATCGGTGTGTCTTCTTCGGAGAAATGTCTGTTTAGGTCTTTTTCCCACTTTGATTGGGTTGTTTGTTTCTCTGGCACTGAGTTGTATGAGCTGCTTGTATCTTTTGGAAATTAATCCTTTGTCAGTTGTTTCATTTCCCATTATTTTCTCCCATTCTGAGGGTTGTCTTTTCACCTCCCGTCTAGTTTCCTCTGCTGTGCAAAAGCTTTGAAGTGTAATCAGCTCCCAGTTGTCTACCTTTGTTTTTATTTCTATAACCTTGGGAAACTTTTGCTAATTGAAATAAATCAGTCAGAAAGAGAAAAATACATCATGATTCCATTTACTTGGAAATTAGTTTAATTTGGTCAGATTCACAGAGGCAGAAAGGACTGTGGCTGCCAGGAGCTGGGGGCAGGAGGAAAAGGGTAGTTAATGACTAATGCTTACAGAAGTTCAGGTTGTGGGGTGGGGAAAGGAGTTCTGGAGATCGGGGGTACAAAATGTGAACATAGTAAACACTGTTCGATGCACACTCACAAAGGTCATGTTGGTATTTAAGGCTATGTGCATTCTGCCATGATTCATTTTTAAAGCATGTGCCTTTGGTGCCCTGGCCCTGGGCTGGCCCTGTCTTAGAGGTGACACTGCCCTCGGAGGGTGTGTCTTTGGAGGACATTATTGACCAGGTCCCGTGGTATCAAGGGAGGAGCACAAATGGAGAAATGAAACTTACCTGCCTTGGGTGCTGGGGGCAACAGGGCAGGCGTGGCAAGAAGCTGTGCCAGCCGGCTGACCAGGAGCCAGAGCAGCCTCTGGGTCCTACCTAATTGGAGATGACCTGGATCTGGAAAACCCTTAAGAGTGACCTCATCCTACCCCTGTGAGGTCAGAGGTGGCTCCTCTCTCTGTTCTCTATGGTTTTAGCTGTCATCTTGGTGGCAGTGTGGAAACAGGATGCACAGCCAAGGACACCTCTATCTTTCTCACAGACAGAGTTAGAAGATCAGAAGTGCTCTCCTGATTTATGAAGGACTAGGGGGCGGGCACCTCTCTACTGCCCCAGCCCTGCTCTCTGTGCTATGACAGTCTGTGGGCTACTTCCACCCACCCTGCTAATGTGCTCAGAAAACAGTTTTGAAGTTAGTGATGACTTTGCTTGACTCCCTGACCTTCAGAATCCTGTCTACCTCTTAACACCCCATCTCTGTCCGATGCTCACTGCCCACCCAGTCGAAGTCTTAGGGTTCAGAGCACCCAGGTTCAGGACAAAACCCGAGGCTCCCAAAGTCACATGGTAAAGGTGGGCTCGAGCCCCCTCCCCACACTAACCTCTGGTCACAATGACCACAGCCCTGGATGCTGTGGGTGGAGTCCTGTGCTCCCTCCTCTCCCGCACTGCCCAGGTCCCTGTTTGGTAAGTGTCTGGGAAGGAAGAGCAGTGTGGCAAGTTCTGCATGGAGTGAGTATGCGGCCTCTAAGCAGCTGAATAGTTCCACCATGGATGAGATCTAACCCCGAGAGTCCAAGGAGGAAGTGAGTCAGTCTCTTTCCAGCTGTGGTTTCTCCCCTACTTTGCTAGTGGAACAATGAGGGCCATGGGCTGGTCTTGGGCAGAGCATGACTTTCCCTCTCAGAATATTCTTCTTGCATATGTTTGAAATACACAGTCCTCCATTCTAATAAACTCACCGGGCTTCCCTGCTGGTCCAGCATTGAAGAGTGCAACTTGCAGGACAGCAGACACAATTCGATCCCTGCTCCTGGAAGATCCCACATGCCATGGATCTACTAAGCCCGAGCACCCCGACTACTGAGCCCTCACGCCTACATCCGTGCTCTGCTAAAGAGAAGGCACTGCCATGAGAATCCTGCCCACAACTCTTGCTGCTCTGAAGAGTAGCCCCTGTTTCTGCAACTAGAGAAAGCACGTGCACAGCAACAAAGACCCAGCACAGCCAAAAGTAACTAAATAAATAAAATGCTAAATAAACATTCACCTGCAATTCTCAGGAACTTTATTTTCCCTGTTCCCCATGATTGGCAAGTTTACAGTCGAAACATTTTTCCCTTGGTTGACATATGGCACAGAGCCCTAATCTCATATCTGTAATAACCGAGGAGGCAGTGCAGGTTGGCGGTTAAGAGCAGGATCTCTGACCAGTGCCTGGGTTGGAATCCTTACCTGTGACCTTCGGGGAGTGATTTACCCTTGGTGTGCCTTAGTTTGGTGGCACACAGGCACGTACATATTAGGTGCTATGACTACATTTGCTTCTTTCTGTCCCTTAGCCCCAGTGGAATAAGTCTCATGAAAAGTGTACATTTGTCAGTCTCCTTCTCCTGGGGCTGGAGCTCAGTAAATATGATTTGAATGACAGAATGAATATGGACAAGAAAGGGGAAAGTGACAGTGAGTGTGAAGTTGGGCTGGGGTGGGAGGACAAGGGGCAGGAAATGAAAGAAAGGGCAGAATCAGGGGTGGAAGAGGGCACTGCTTGGGACAGGTGACTGTCCTGGGAATGGGGGCCTTGTCCCTCCTTCCAGAGGAGGACAGGAGGGGCCAGAGGCAGGGCGCTGTCTGTCCCCCACCCCCACCCCTGCTTAAGCTTTAGGACAACAGCTCCAAGCATTTCAGCAAATCCTGCTGCAGTTTCCCTGAGACACTGCAAGATGCTGTCCATGGGGCTAAGAGCGGAGAGTTTGCAGGAGTCGGAGAAGGCAATGGCACCCCACTCCAGTACTCTTGCCTGGAAAATCCCATGGACGGAGGAATCTGGTGGGGTGCAGTCCATGGGGTCGCTAAGAGTCGGATACGACTGAGCAACTTCACTTTCACTTTTCACTTTCATGCATTGGAGAAGGAAATGGCAATCCACCCAGTGTTCTTGCCTGGAGACTCCTGGGGACGGGGGAGCCTGGTGGGCTGCCGTCCATGGCGTCGCACAGAGTCGGACACGACTGAAGCGACTCAGCAGCAGCAGCACCTTGTTGTCACTTGGTATTGGCTCCACTTTCCTGGAAAATTCAGGGCATGAGAGACACCTGCCACCTACAGAAGCAGGCAGATTCGTTTCTCTGAATTTCCTGTCACTGGATGGTAGCTAGAGGAAATTAAACTAGACGAAATTAAAAGATGCTTACTCCTTGGAAGGAAAGTTATGACCAACCTAGACAGCATATTAAAAAGCAGAGACATTATTTTGTCAACAAAGGTCCGTCTAGTCAAGGCTATGGTTTTTCCAGTGGTCATGTATGGATGTAAGAGTTGGACTGTAAAGAAAGCTGAGCACCGAAGAACTGATGCTTTTGAACTGTGGTGTTGGAGAAGACTCTTGAGAGTCCCTTGGGCTGCAAGATCCAACCAGTCCATCCTAAAGGAGATCAGTTCTGGGTGTTCATTGGAAGGACTGGTGTTGAAGCGGAGACTCCAATATTTTGGCCACCTGATGCAAAGAGCTGACTCATTGGAAAAGACCCTGATGTTGGGAAAGACTGAGGGCAGGAGGAGAAGGGGACGACAGAGGATGAGGTGGTTAGATGGCATCACCGACTCAATGGACATAAGTTTGGTACACTCCGGGAGTTGGTGATGGACAGGGAGGCCTGGCGTGCTGTGGTTCATGGGGTCGCAAAGAGTCGAACACGACTGAGCGACTGAACTGAACTGAACCGAGATGGTAGCTAGAAAGACACCTCATGGAACAGAAAAGACTGGTGCCTTCAGAGTACATGTGACATTACAAACTCGTGAACACGGGTAAGAGAGAAGTGATCTACTGAGGGGAAAGGAAAACAAAACCTTTGCATTATTAGAATTCCCAAAGAGAGTGCTTACGGAATAATATTTTTAAAGTCTTTAACAAGGAAGTCAGGGCACTTCCCTGGTGGTTCAGTGGTTAAGAATCTGCCCTGCAGTGGAAAGGACACAGGTTTGACCCCTGGTCAGGGAATTAAAATCCCACATGTCAAGGAGCAACTAAGCCCAAGTGCCAGAACTACCGAGCTCTCGGGCCTCAACTCGAGAGTCTGTGTGCTTCCAGTAAATGTCCACCCGGAATAACAAAGACCTGAGCAGCACAGCTAAGACCCAACGCTGCCAAATAAACAAATAAATATTAAAAAAAAAAGAAAAGAAACTCAGCCTTGGGAGTTCCTGGAGATCCAGAGATTAGGACACTGTCCTTCCACTGTAGGGGACACAGGTTCCATTCCTTGTCCGGGAGAAAAGATTCAGCATGCTGAGATGTGGCAAAAAAAAAAAAAAAGTCAGCCTAGAAAAGGTGATTCTTAAAGAGAGAATTGTTTACTACCAATGAATATTTGAGAAGACATTCAATCTTGCTGAGAGTAAAAATAATTTTTTAAAAAAGTAGCTCTGTGTGTGTGTGTGTGTGTGTGTGTGTTCCATGAATCATTCAGTTAGAATTTGGCTGCAGATATCAGGACTCACTCCAGCTAACTGAAGCAGAATGTGTTTTTACACAAGGAGTTCCATGCCTATAAAAGCACCCCAGGATTGGAGAAGAAGGTTCAGGGTTGAGTCTCCGGGAATGAACACCCCACCCTCTAGAGGAACACTGAAGGACTGGGCACCGAGCATGCTGGGACTGCTGCCGTGATCAGGAACCAGAGACACTGGGAAGCCACTCTGGGACCAAACTGCCTTGTATGTCATGTCTGCAGATACAACCATGCATCTCAGTCAGGTGAGAGCTGGATTCTGACTCCACTGCTGCTGCAGAAGACCTAGTCCTCGCTACTGTGCTTGGCAGCAAAGCAGCAGCCCTATCTTCCTGCCTAACACAAGATCCAGTGCCTTTGCAGAACCGGTGTCGCCAGAGAATCTGGGGAATATGGTCATTACTCTCTGTCCTGGGGGTCACAGCAGGGGTGAAGCAGAACTGAGTGAGGACAACCCCCACAGTTGCTCCAGAGATAGTAAATCAAAACACCCAGTGCTGGCTCAGGCCAAGGAAAGCTGAATGCTCACGCCTTGCTGGGTGGGATGTGCTCTGATACCTAGGTCACAACCGGCAACACAGAAATGTGTAATAACAGCTGTCACTCCACTCGATTCAGAAATAGTCTTTCTGGGAATTCATTGTAAGAAAAGAGTCAGATATGTGCACAAAAATATCTGTACGTGATTGATTTTCATGGTGTTATTCAGGACAGCAAACCTTTAAAACAAGACGAAATCAAGGACTCATAATTTTATGCCCCTGAGTAACAGACATCTATGTGGCCACTGATGCTAGTGTCAAAGACCAGTTCACCATTCAGTGAAAGAAGCCTGGGAGAGTTGAACAATAAAGAAAGCTGAGCTCCGAAGAATTGATGCTTTTGAACTGTGGTGTTGGAGGAGACTCTTGAGAGTCCCATGGACTGCAAGGAGATCCAACCAGTCCATCCAAAGGAAATGAGTCCTGAATATTCAATGGAAGGACTGATGCTGAAGCTGAAACTCCAATACTTTGGCCACCTGATGTGAAGCACTGACTCGTTGGAAAAGACCCTGATGCTGGGAAAGATTGAAGGCGGGAGGAGAAGGGGATGACAGAGGGTGAGATGGTTGGGTGGCATCACCAACATGAGTTTGAGTAAGCTCCAGGAGTTGGTGATGGACAGGGAGGCCTGGTGTGCTGCAGTCTATGGGGTTCCAAAGAGTTGGACGTGACTGAGCGACTGAACTGAATTAAACTGAAAGAAGCCTGAGTTCAGGGACCCTCACTTGCACTGGTTCTGTCCAGGAGAATCCCTGAGAACAATTCTGCAGTATGCTAGCATTGCTATCATTCAGTTCAGTTCAGTCGCTCAGTCGTGTCCCACTCTTTGTGACCCCATGAATTGCAGCACGCCAGGCCTCCCTGTCCATCACCAACTCCCAGAGTTCACCAAACTCTTGTCCATCAAGTTGGTGATGCCATCCAGCCATCTCATCCTCTGTCGTCCCCTTCTCCTCCTGCCCCCAATCCCTCCCAGCATCAGAGTCTTTTCCAATGAGTCAACTCTTTGCATGAGGTGGCCAAAGTACTGGAGTTTCAGCTTTAGCATCATTCCTTCCAAAGAACACCCAGGACTGATCTCCTTCAGAATGGACTGGTTGGATCTCCTTGCAGTCCAAGGGACTCTCAAGAGTCTTCTCCAACACCACAGTTCAACAGCATCAATTCTTCAGCGCTCAGCTTTCTTCACAGTCCAACTCTCACATCCATACATGACCACTGGAAAAACCATGATCTTGACTAGACGGACCTTTGTTGGCAAAGTAATGTCTCTGCTTTTGAATATGCTATCTAGGTTCGTCATAACTTTCTTTCCAAGGAGTAAGCGTCTTTTAATTTCATGGCTGCAATAACCATCTGCAGTGATTTTGGAGCCCCCTAAAATAAAGTCTGACACTGTTTCCACTGTTTCCCATCTATTTCCCATGAAGTGATGGGACCAGATGCCATGATCTTCGTTTTCTGAATGTTGAGCTTTAAGCCAACCTTTTCACTCTCCTCTTTCACTTTCATCAAGAGGCTTTTTAGTTCCTCTTCACTTTCTGCCATAAGGATGGTGTCATATGCATATCTGAGGTTACTGATATTTCTCCCGGCAATCTTGATTCAAGCTTGTGCTTCTTCCAGCCCAGCGTTTCTCATAATGTACTCTGCATAGAAGTTAAATAGGCAGGATGGCAATATACAACCTTGACGTACTCTTCTTCTTATTTGGAACCAGTCTGTTGTTCCATATCCAGTTCTAACTGTTGCTTCCTGACCTGCATATAGGTTTCTCAAGAGGCAGATCAGGTAGTCTGGTGTTCCCATCTCTTTCTGAATTTTCCACAGGTTATTGTGATCCACACAGTCAAAGGCTTTGGCATAGTCAATAAAGCAGAAATAGATGTTTTTCTAGAACTCTCTTGCTTTTTCATGGTCAAGCAGATGTTGGCAATTTGATCTCTGCTTCCTCTGCCTTTACTAAAACCAGCTTGAACATCTGGAAGTTCACGGTTCACATATTGCTGAAGCCTGGCTTGGAGAATTTTGAGCATTACTTTACTAGCATGTGAGATGAGTGCAATTGTGCGGTAGTTTGAGCATTCTTTGGCATTGCCTTTCTTTGGGATTGGAATGAAAACTGACCTTTTCCAGTCCTGTGACCACTGCTGAGTTTTCCAAATTGGCTGGCATATTGAGTGCAGCACTTTCACAGCATTATCTTCCAGGATTTGAAATAGCTCAACTGGAATTCCATCACCTCCACTAGCTTTGTTCATAGTGATGCTTTCTAAGGCCCACATGACTTTACATTCCAGGATGTCTGGCTCTAGCTGAGTGATCACACCATCGTGATTATCTAGGTCGTGAAGATCTTTTTTGTACAGTTCTTCTGTGTATTCTTGCCACCTCTTCTTAATATCTTCTGCTTTTGATAAAGGACCATTTCTGTCCTTTATCGAGCCCATCTTTGCATGAAATGTTCCCTTGGTATCTCTTCAAGAGATTTCTTGAAGAGATCTCTAATCTTTCCCATTCTGTTGTTTTCCTCTATTTCTTTGCATTGATCGCTGAGGAAGACTTTCTTATCTCTCCTTGCTGTTCTTTGAAACTTTGCATTTAGATGCTTGTATCTTTCCTTTTCTCCTTTGCATTTTGCTTCTCTTATTTTCACAACTATTTGTAAGGCCTCCCCAGACAACCATTTCACTTTTTTGCATTTCTTTTCCATGGGGATGGTCTTGATCCCTGTTTCCTATACAATGTCATGAACCTCCATCCATAGTTCATCAGGCACTCTATCTATCAGATCTAGGCCCTTAAATCTATTTCTCACTTCCACTGTACAATCATACGGATTTGATTTAGGTCATATCTGATTCCCTAAAGATCCAAATGGCTAACAGGCATATGAAAAGATCCTTGAATTCAGTCAACATTAGGGAAATGTAAATCAAAACCATGAGATACCACTTCACATCCATCAGGATAGTTACTACTAAGAAAACAAAAAAAAAACATAAAATAACAAGTCTTGGTTAGAATGTGGAGGAGGTAGCACTCCAGCTGAGAGGTTCGTAGGAATGTAAAATGCTACAAGAGTTATGGAGAACAGTATGGCAGTTCCTGAAAAAATTAAAATAGAAAATCATATGATCCAGCAAGCCAATTCCTGGATATAGTTTTAAAGGAATGGAAAACAGGGTCTGAAGATATATTTGCACCCCATGTTCAGAGCAGCATTTTTCACATTTGCCGAGAAGTGCAAGCAATCTAAGTCTCCATCAACGGATAAATGAGTCATAAACATGTGGTAGATACACACAAGAGAATACCATTCTGGCTTTAGAGGAAGTTATGACATATGGGTGAACCTAGGGAACATTATGCTAAGTAAAACAAACCAGTCAGAAAAATACAAATACTGTATGATTCCACTGATATGGAAATCAGATTACATTACTCAAAATTTGAGAGACAAAAAGAACTGTGGTTGCCAGGATCTGGGGTCAGGAGGAGGTGAATGTTTAACGGGTACAGACTTTCAGTTTCGGTAATGAAAAGAATTCTAGAGATCAAGTACACAGCAATGCAAACGTAGTTAACACTATTCAACCTCTGCTGACAGACTGTCATATTGTCGAATTACATTCTATTGTGTATTGTCACCTGATTTTAAAAAAAGAAGCTGATACCTTTGGTGGCCTGGCCCTAGGCTGCCTTCATGTTAGAGATAACACTGCTCTTGGAGGGTGTGTTCTGGGAGGACCAGGTTCTAGGGTATCAAGGGAGGAGCACAAATGGAGAAATGAAACTTACCTGCCTTGGGTGCTGTGGGGCAACAGGGCAATCATGGGCAGTGACCTTCAACTGGCAAAGAGCCGTGCCCAGCCTGTGCCAGATGGCTGTCAGGCATCTAACCTGAGCAGCACCTCTGCCCCACCTTATTGGAGGTGACACGACACTGAGAGACCCCTAAGAGTGACCTCATCCTATCCCTGTGCTTAAAAACAAACCTATGAAAGCCCAGAGAGGGCAAGTGACTGGCTCTTGGTCACTCAGCAAGTCAGAGGCAGAGCTAAACCCTGAAGTGTGGTCCCTCTGACTCTACAGCATCATTTATTTCATCTCCTGGACACTGTGGCTTTTTTCTGACAGTGTGTCAGAGAGATTCCATCAGGAAGACTGTCCTTACACTGACAACTTAGCAGGTAGAGCTGAGCAGTGGCTGTGGGGTGAGGATCCATGGATTGGTGCTCAGAGACCCATTACCTGCATAATGGTAGACATTGCTGCCTTCCAATGTGGGTGGGTCTCTGGGGTGAGAGCCAGAACCATCTGGCCGCTGAAGTGGTCCCTGTGGTGCCTTCCCAGGAGAAGAGCCATAGGAGGCCTGGTTGGTTGACTAGGAAGGTTCTTCTTCCTCTGGAAGAAAGAAATAATGGGGGAGCACACAGCGGGGGGGGTGGGGGTGGGGGGGAGCAGCTGTGGGAACAGACCCCACACAGCCCCCTCCACCCTTTCCTGAAGACCCCAGGATCTCTGATGTAGGGAGGGGACCTCAGGGGAAGCTGAGCTGAGAGGTGTCAAGGGTGCTTAGAGGTGAACCAGGGAGAAGCCAGAGACAGGGAGGCCCAGCACCAGTGGAGAGCTGGGGGTCCTGACTGCACAGAGCAGGAGGTTGAAGCCCAGGGGAAAGAGCCTTGATGGGCCCAGACCCCCTGGTGGCAGCACCAGGCCAGAATCCAGACCCCCGCTGCTCACGTCCAGGAACCCCAAGCTCTGAGCCACCCACCCTCAGGAGCTTTCCCAAAGGCACTCACCTTCAGACAGCAATTCTGGCAGGAGCGGGCCCAAGACATCGCCTTCCCCACTCTCTATGGCTTTATCTAACATTCTGGAGGCAGTGTGGGAATAATGGTTCTGGAGCCAAGGACCCCACTGTCTTTCTGAGGAACAGAGTGTGAAGTCAAAACTGCTCTGCCTGATTTCGGGCTTCCCTGATAGCTCAGATGGTAAAGAATCTGCCTGCAATGCAGGAGACCCTGGTTTTATTCCTGGGTTGGGAAGATTCACTGGAGAAGAGATAGGCTACTGACTCCAGTATGCTGGCCTGGAGAATTCCATGGTCTTGGGGTCCATGGGGTCACAAAGAGTCGGACACGACTGAGCGACTTTCAGGGGGGTGTCTCTCTGCCATTCCAGCCCTGCCCTCTGTCCCACTGCAGCCTATGGACCATTTCCAGCCCACCCCTTTAATCTGCTCAGACCACAGTTTTGAAGTTAATAATGACTTTGCTTGGCTCCCTGATCTCCAGAATCCTGGCCACTTCTAACACCCCATCTCTGTCCCCTGCTCACTGCCCAGCTGGTCTAAGTTCCAGGGCTTCATAGTAACCTGGGTCAAGGCAAGACCAGAGGTTCCCAACACCCCATGGTAAAGGTGGGCTCAAGCCCCCTCCGCACATTCAGCTCTGGTCACAGGGACAGCAGTCCTGATGGAAGTGGAGAGGGAGGCTGAGAGTGGAGTCCCTTTGCTTCCTCCTCTCCCCACCTCCCAGGCCCCTGTTTACGCTGCTTAGTAATTGTTGGGGATCGAAGAGTAGTGTGTGAAGCCCTGCACTTAGTGAGGCTGTTGAGAACTCCAGCCGGCTAAATAGTCCCTCTCTGGAAGACCTCTGATCCCAAGAGTCCAAGGCAGAGGTGAGTCCCCTTCATCCCAGGCTGGGTGCCATGTAGACCTCACCTTTGCATGCTAATCGGAGGATGAGGGGCAGGGCTTCTGAAGGAGCATGACTTTCCCTTTCAGATTCCCCTTCTTGGATATGTGATGAATCCCTAGTCCTCCTTTTTATAAAACTTACCTGCAATTCTTGTGAACTTTATTTTCCCTGCCCTCCATGATTTGCAGGTTTACAATACAAAACGTTTTTCCTTACTAACAAATGCAGAGAGCCCTAATCTCATATCTGTAATAACTGAGGAGGCAGAGCAGGTTGATGGTCAAGAACACCATCTCTGACCAGTGCCTGGGGAGGAATCTGTAGTTGTGACTAAGGGAGTGAATTTCCCTTGTTGTGCCTAGCTTTGGTGACACACTGGCATTCACAGAATCGGTGTTATTACTACATTTACTTCTTTTTGTCCCTTGATGTGTGGAAGTGTTAGTCGCTCCGTCATGTCTGACTCTTGGTTACCCCAAGACTGTAGCCTGCCAGGCTCCTCTGTCCATGAAAGTCTCCAAGTTAGGGTACTGGAGTGGATACCCTATTTCCAGGGGATCTACCCGACACAGGAATTGAACTGGTGTCTCCTGCATTGCAGGCAGATTCTTTACCAGCTGAACTACCAGGGAAGCCCCCTGAGACTTATATATTTATAAGCCTTATTATTATATAACATATGTAAATATTATATATTCTTATATATGTATATATTTTACTTATTTTACATTATCTGCTGAAAGGAAATGACCAGATTATTTCCCTTTAAGAAAGAATAGCGAATAGTTGTTTTACCCATAATTTTTTTTTTTACTATTTTTGCTATGCAAAGCAGGACCCAATGCAGGTTCAGCTGCTTCCAAAGGGAGGTATTGGAAAGGCTCTTATTTGCTCCTAATAGAAAAAGCACAAAATGGAATCAAGAATGCCGGGAGAAATATCAATAACCTCGGATATGCAGATGACACCACCCTTATGGCAGAAAGTGAAGAGGAACTAAAAAGCCTCTTGGTGAAAGTGAAAGAGGAGAGTGAAAAAGTTGGCTCAGAGCTCAACATTCAGAAAATGAAGATCATGGCATCTGGTCCCATCACTTCATGGGAAATAGATGGGAAACAGTGGAAACAGTGTCAGACTTTATTTTAGGGGGCTCCAAAATCACTGCAGATGGTTATTGCAGCCATGAAATTAAAAGACGCTTACTCCTTGGAAGGAAAGTTATGACCAACCTAGATAGCATATTCAAAAGCAGAGATATTATTTGGCCAAAAAAGGTCCATCTAATCAAGACTATGGTTTTTCCAGTGCTCATGTATGGATGTGAGAGTTGGACTGTGAAGAAAGCTGAGCGCTGAAGAATTGATGCTGTTGAACTGTGGTGTTGGAGAAGACTCTTGAGAGTCCCTTGGACTGCAAGGAGATCCAACCAGTCCATTCTGAAGGAGATCAGCCCTGGGCTTTCTTTGGAAGGAATGATGCTACAGCTGAAACTCCAGTACTTTGGCCACCTCATGCAAAGACTTGACTCATTGGAAAAGGCTCTGATGCTAGAAGGGATTGGGGGCCGGAGGAGAAGGGGACGACAGAAGACGAGATGGCTGGATGGCATCACTGACTTGATGGATATGAGTCTGAGTGAACTCCGGGTGTTGGTGATGGACAGGGAGGCCTGGCGTGCTGCGATTCATGGGATCACAAAGAGTCGGACACGACTGAGTGACTGAAGTGAACTGATGGCTGATTCATGTTGAGATTTGACAGAAAACAACAAAATTCTGTAAAACAATTATCCTTCAATTAAAAATAAATTTACAAAGATACAGGACAGAGAATAACATTTGTCTAACTGGATGTTTCTGCCTGGGAAATCCCATGGACAGAGGAGCCTGCCTGGCTACAGTCTATGGAGTCACAAACAGTTGGACACGACTGAGCAACCAAACAACAACATGGAACCTTGTGACCAGACCTAACTGGATAGCTGCAAGAAGAAAGGCATCAAGATATTCCAGTAACCAGCTACACCAGCTATACTTCTCATTATCAGAGAAGACTGAATTGCAGCCCTGCGAAGAGAGTTCTTGGGAACACTGGTCTACCATCTTCTCAGTCTCCTGGCATTTTGAATAAAGTCTCTATTCATTGCCCAAACAATTTTTCTCTCAATTTCTTGCCCTGTCATGTGGCAAGCACTATGAGCTTAGATTCTGTAACAGGTGTAGACTTCGTGGTGGTGGGGGATGGGGGTGGAAGGCTCGCACACAGATGATGTCATTAAGGGTCATTTACCATACCCCCTCGATTACCAGGATGACCATATTCTCCATGCCCTTTCAATGTATCTGTAGCGCTCCTGGATGTCACCTTGCTTATTTAACTCATATGCTGAGTACCCCGTGTGAAATGCCAGCCTAGATGAAACACAAGCTGAAATCAAGATTGCTGGGAGAAATACCAGTAACCTCAGATATGCAGCTCACACCACCCTTATGGTAGAAATTGAGGAAGAACTAAAGAGCCTCTTGATGAAAATGAAAGAGGAGAGTGAAAAAGCTGGCTTAGGACTCAACATTCAAAAATCTAAGATCATGGCATCTTGTCCCATCTCTTCTTGGCAAATAGGTGGGGAACCAATGGAAATAGTAACAGACTTTATTTTCTGAGGCTCCAAAATCATTGCAGATGGTGACTGCAGCCATGAAATTCAAAGATGCTTGCTCCTTGGAAGAAAAGCTATGACCAAACTAGACAGCATATGAAAAAGCAGAGACATTACTTTGCTGACAGTGGTCTGTCTAGGCAAACTAAGGCTTTTCCGGTAGTCATGTATGGATGTGAGAGTTGGGCTATAAAGGAAGCTGAGCACCGAAGAATTGATGCTTTGGAACTGGGTGTTGGAGAAGACTTTTGAGAGTCCCTTGGGTGTCGAGGAGACCAAACCAGTCAATCCTCAAGGAAATCAGTCCTGAATATTCACTGGAAGGACTGATGCTGAAGCTCTAAAACATTCACTACTTGATGAGAAGAGCTGACTGTCCTCAGTTCTTAATCACCCACTTGATGCTGGGCATTAGGACTCTGGGGCAACAAGCCTGGTCTGCACCAGGTGACCCTCAAGTCTCCAGGCCGGGTAGGCATGAGATGGGCAGGGAAGAGACAGCCATTCAGTTCTGTTCAGTTCAGTCGCTCGGTCGTGTCCGATTCTTTGCAACCCCATGAATCACAGCACGCCAGGCCTCACTGTTCATCACCAACTCCCAGAGTTCACTCAAACTCACGTCCATCAAGTCGGTGATGCCATCCAGCCATCTCATCCTCTGTTGTCCCCTTCTCTTCCTGCCCCCCATTCTTCCCAGCATCAGAGTCTCTTCCAATGAATCAAGTCTTCACATGAGGTGGCCAAAGCACTAGAGTTTCAGCTTTGGCATCATTCCTTCCAAAGAAAGCCCAGGGCTTATCTCCTTCAGAATGGACTGGTTGGATCTCCTTGCAGTCCAAGGGACTCTCAAGAGTCTTCTCCAACACCACAGTTCAAAAGCATCAATTGGGAGTTCCTGGAGATCCAGAGATTAGGACACTGTCCTTCCACTGCAGGGGACACAGGTTCCATTCCTTGTCCGGGAAAAAAGATTCAGCATGCTGAGATGTGGCAAAAAAAAAAAAAAAAAAGTCAGACTAGAAGAGATGATTCTTAAAGAAAAACTTGTTTACTACCAATGAATATTTGAGAAGACATGCAATCTTGCTGAGAGTAAAAATAATTTTAAAAAAAAGTAGCTCTGTGTGTGTGTGTGTGTGTGTGTGTTCCATGAATCATTCAGTTAGAATTTGGCTGCAGATATCAGGACTCACTCCAGCTAACTGAAGCAGAATGTATTTTTACACAAGGAGTTCCATGCCTATAAAAGCACCCCAGGATTGGAGAAGAAGGTTCAGGGTTGAGTCTCCGGGAATGAACACCCCACCCTCTAGAGGAACACTGAAGGACTGGGCACCGAGCATGCTGGGACTGCTGCCGTGATCAGGAACCAGAGACACTGGGAAGCCACTCTGGGACCAAACTGCCTTGTATGTCATGTCTGCAGATAAAATGATGCATCTCAGTCAGGTGAGAGCTGGATTCTGACTCCACTGCTGCTGCAGAAGACCTAGTCCTCGCTACTGTGCTTGGCAGCAAAGCAGCAGCCCTGTCTTCCTGCCTGACACAAGATCCAGTGCCTTTGCAGAACTGGTGTCACCAGAGAATCTGGGGAATATGGTCATTACTCTTGTCCTGGGGGTTCACAGCAGGGGTGAAGCAGAACTGAGTGAGGACGACCCCCACAGTTGCTCCAGAGAAAGTAAATCAAAACACCCGGTGTTGGCTGGGGCAAGGAAAGCTGAATGCTCACGCCTTGCTGGGTGGGATGTGCTCTGATACCTAGGTCACAACCGGCATCACAGAAATGTGTAATAACAGCTGTCACTCCACTCGATTCAGAAATAGTCTTTCTGGGAATTCATTGTAAGAAAAGAGTCAGATATGTGCACAAAAATATCTGTACGTGATTGATTTTCATGGTGTTATTCAGGACAGCAAACCTTTAAAACAAGACGAAATCAAGGACACATAATTTTATGCCCCCAGGTAACAGACGTCTATGTGGCCACTGATGATAGAGTCAGGGACCAGTTTACCACTAAGTGAAAGAAGCCTGTGAGAGCTGGACTATAAAGAGAGCTGAGCACCGAAGAATTGATGCTTTTGAACTGTGGTGTTGGAGGAGACTCTTGAGAGTCCCTTGCGCTGCAAGGAGACCCAACCAGTCCATCCTAAAAGAAATCAGTCCTGAATATTCATTGGAAGGACTGATGATGAAACTGAAACTTCAATACTTTAGCCACCTGATGTGAAGAGCTGACTCATTGGAAAACACCCTAACGCTGAGAAAGATTGATAGCAGGAGCAGAAGGAGACGACAGAGGATGAGTTGTTTGGGTGGCATCACTAACTGGATGGACATGAGTTTGAGTAAACTCCAGGAGTTGGTGATGGACAGGGAGGCCTGGCGTGTTGCAGTCCATGGGGGTGCAAAACACTGGACATGACTGAGCGACTGAAGTGAACTGAACTGAAAGAAGCCTGAGTTCAGGGACCCTCATTTGCACTGGTTCTGCCCAGGAGAATTCCTGAGAACAATTCTGTAGTACGCTAGCATTGCTATCATTACTATTTGCAAAAGTATGATATTCTAAGAGTAACAGGTTAAGACTACAGACTCCTTCCAAATTGTCTTTCCTCTCCCGCCTTCCCTTGTTTCTGAATGACATTTTAGTGCTATTGGCATTTTAGATTGTAATTCTCTATTATATTTTTTAGAGTTTTCTCTTTCCAATTACTTTAATCTCAAACCCCTAAATCCTAGATCTGTCCTTGGTTATATAGATTTATATTTGTCAATATGGGTAACTGTTCCTTAGGTATTATTAAGAAGGAATTTGACAACGCAGTAGTAAGGGAAGATACTGTTTGGTGTTTTAACATGTACATATGTTTTTCTTTTGCTTGTTTGTTTTTCTGGTAAAATGTCACATAAAGTCAAACTTGCTATTTGAATTACATTTAACTGCATGTACATATCTTTTTCATTATTTAGTTTATTTCTCTTTGGCTGTATTGAGTTTCATTGCTGTGCAGGCTTTCTCTAGTGGTGCTGCTCAGGCTGCTCACTGTGGTGGGTTTTCTTGTCTCAGACCATGGGTTCCAGGGCACATGGGCTCAGTAGGTGAATCTTGGGGGCTCAGTTGCCCCAAGCATGTGGGGTCTTAGTTCCCTGACCAGGAATCGACCAATTCTCTGACCAATGTCTCCTGCATTGGAAGGTGGATTCTTAAGCACTGGACCACCAGGGAAGTCCCTGTATCTGTGTTTGTGATGTATGGTACTTGGAGCAACTTTGGAAGTCTGGGCAAAACTCTAGGTAATTTACGATGTCGCAGACATAAATTACTCTTACCATCTGAGTGAGAAAACAGAGTTTTTCAGTATCATGGCCACTCAGACGACTTTGGACGTCAGACGTGTGGATTTCTTTACAAGAAAATCCAGTTGTCTATGGATAGCAGCTGGGTGTCCTGGAATTTAACTTGATTCTAAGAAAAACTAGAGTTAACCCCATGGGTTAAGGGCTCAAACCCACAAGATTGCCCCACTTAGTGGCTCAGATGAGAAAGAATCTTCCTGCAATGTGGAAGACCCAGTTTCTATCCGTGGGTCGGGAAGATTTGCTGAAGAAAGGAATGGCAACCTACTCCAGGATTCTTGCCTGGACAATTGCATGGACAGAGGAGCCTTGCCGGCTACAGTCCATGGGACCGCAAATAGTCAGACACGACTGATTGAATAACACTTTCACTTTTGGTCACAATAGAGTGGAAACAGACCTGGCTTCCTGTCATGGATATCACTGCCCATTCTTACAGAGTTCTTGGCCCATATCCTGTCACCAGTGGCTCTACAGATGCCCTGCACCCTGTCTGATAAATAAGACCCCAGTAGGGACACTCATGAAAGGTCACAGCATCTTGCTTTTACTTCTTATGATTCTTTGAAGCATTTTGGGAGGCAGAGGGCTTGTCATTTGGGGGACTGACATCCTGAGGCCCTGGAGGGTCGTCTCCAGCATGGGAATCACTCTCTTCTTCAGTACTGGATCCTGATGGAGAAAAGGCCTTCTTTATTGCATCCCAACACGATGCCCCAATTTTTGCCCCAGCAGAGCCCAGGAGGATGTTGGATGATGTGGAAAGTCCAGCTGCCCCTGGAAAAGAGGACGAGGTTAGAGCACAAAGGGACAGGCAGGCCCAGCAGCCCCCGGCAAGGCTGTGGGAATCAGAAATCCCAGGACCATCTGGAGGCCCAAGAAATAGACATCCCACCTTTGTTCCCTCCTCTACTTCCTGATACCCCAGGATGTCTGGGATGCTGCACATGGCTGCCCAAAGAGGAAACATGAACTCTGATGGTCAGTCTATCAGCGACAGGACAGATCCTCTGAGAAACGACAGGCTGCCCCTCCCTCCACAGCACCAGGCTGGGCCCAGGGAGGGGACCTACATGTAGGGTTGAGGAGGAATGCCCACCTCCTGAGCTGCACGCCACTCATCCCACCAACCGTATTCCCAACTAGAAGAGGGGACAATGAGGGTGACACAGAGGACCAGGGACCCTGATGACCACGAAGCTGGAAGAAGCACAGAGGCCCTCCTCGTGCCTGAATCCTGAGCTGGTTTGTCACACCCTCCCCATCCTCCTGCCCGGACACCTACCCACGGACTGGAGAGTGGCCACCAGGCTGCCGGCGGCAACTCCGCCCCCATTAGCCACGGCGGCCATTGACATCATCTTGGCCGCGATGGAGGAGGCGGCGATTCCAGCCCCGGTGAAGCCCATGGCACCCAGCACCACGGGAACAGACCCCACGGCTAGGGCTGTAGGGAGAGGGGAGATTTGGGGTTAGCCCCATGGGACCGACTCCCTAGATCTCCCTGACACCTTCCTGTGACATGAGGTGAAGGGTCCACTTTGCTCTCCTGAGAGCCTCGGCGTCCAAGGCAAGGGAAGGCTGTAGATATGGACACACGTGGGTAGGGGGAACCCCTCCAAAAACCTTAATCCCAGGCCTGTTTGTGCCTCATTTTAGCTGTGTTCCTGGGAACCTCAGGAGCCCTCCCTGGGCTTTAGTTCGCCCTTTATAAAATAAAGTTGAAACAAGCAGGGGTTTGACGGGGAACTGGTGTCTTTCACGCAAGCACAGGCCCACAGTATGAGGACAGAACTGCTCTTCTGAAAAGGTGCTGGGTGGAAGCTTCTGACCTCTGGCCCGAGGCCACTGGTGAGCATTCCCCTGGGTCCCTACATCTCAGATGGTGCAGGCATAGAACCTTCTGCAACCTGGAACCTTCTATGTCTACACCGTCCACATGGTGGACACATGTGGCACTGAGCACTTGAGACTGGCTGGTGTGACATAAATGTTTGATTTTCTTTGATTCCAGCCACCACAAATGACCCTCACCAGTGAATGACCCTCACCAGTGGATGACCCTAACTGGGCTCACTGGATGGGCTCCAAGGATTACAGAGCAGTTCTGAGGAATACACACAGTTCAGCTCACACATTTCCTACAAGCCTTTGCAAGAAACCATGCCCCGGCTTTCTGGGGAGATATCACAGATTCAGATAGCTCTAACGCCTTGCCTGGGTTCCCACAGTTTGCACTCGGGAGAAACTGAGATTGGCAGTGGGTGATGTGAATGGCTTTGCTTTGGTTCCTTCTTGGCAAGGTTCTTGTTACCTCAAGAATTCCACCTCTGACCACTTCCACCCCACCCCTACCACCCAGGTCTTAAAGCTCAAGGCAATCTTGGACTCAGTCAAGGCCAGACTCTCCCAGGCGCCCAGGGACAGGGGCACATGGGGCCTTGAGTTGCTTTACAAAGAGACTCACCTCCTCCGATCACGGCTGCGGCAGTCTTACCTGTAGACAGAAAGAAGTCCCATGAATAGCCAGCATTTGCCTTCCCCTACGTCTCTGCTGCTGTCCCAGTGGGAAGGGTTCCCTGGAGTTGGGATCACAGGACAGAGCAGCCCCTGTGTGGCTCTCTGCTTTTACATAGTAGCCTGATAGTCCAGGAATCGGAGGAGGATGGAAAAGAGTCCAGAGCTCTGTGATGCTCCAGAGGGGAGCACAACCTGCCTTGAAACGGTTTCATACTGCTCCTTAACTTTAATACCTTCAGTATCATTTTCTCAAAAAGAAAAAAAAAGAAGTCAGAAAAGCATGCTGATTTTATTTGCAATGGAATAAATTTGACTGTTCTGATTTGTTCATCTTTCAGACACCCTATGCCCTTCCAAGGATATAGCTTGAGTGGAAGCACCCTGTCCTCCAGGGCTCAGCCTACTTGTGACTTTCTGCACAAAGCATCCCTGACTCCCCCATCAGGAAATGTGTGTGCTGCCTTGAGGCTGGAGCCCCTGGCCACACTGGATTCCAGCAAGCCTGTACCACACTGAATTGCTCAGAGCTCTTGGGTCTGGCAGGGACACCTGACCGCAGCAGGGACTGGGGTGTTCGGCAGTAGAGACCAGGTGTTACAGAGATTTCTGGAACTGTGGGAGTGAGCTCAGCCAGCTCCCCAGGAAAAGGAGCCTTGATGCTAGGCTAGGAGGAAAAGGTGCAAAATCAGCCTTGGGCCCCCAGTCATTTCTGGAAGGTTGTAGCTCCTGGCTCACCAACGCCTCTCTGTCCATCAGGAGCCCTGACTTGTCTTGAGGGCTTCCATTTCTGCACAGATGAAATTTCTAACAACCTGGTCTTTCAGTTCTCACCTCCCTACTTCCAAGGATCTTAGACTCTATGCCATACACACCCAAGGTCATACCCTATACCTATGCTGCCTGCTATGGGAAGCACTAGCTATGTGTGCTACTTAAATCTTGAAAGTGAAAGAGATAGTCGTTCAGTCCTGTCTGACTCCTTGTGATCCCATGGACTATACAGTCCATGGAATTCTCCAGGCCAAAATACTGGAGTGGGTAGCCTTTCCCTTCTCCAGGGGATCTTCCAACCCAGGGATCGAACCCAGATTTCCCACATTGTAGGCAGATATCTTACCAACTGAGCCACAGTGAATTACAATAAAATAAAGATTACAACTCAGTTTCTGGGTCACATGACCCAGTTCTCATTAGTCAAACATGGCTAATAGCTACTGTCTTGGATCACACAAAGTTCATGGTCATCACTGCAGAAAGCTCTGTTGGACAGTGGGGCCCTAGATCTTGTCACTGACAAACATTGCCTCCTCCCTGCGATCAATTTCAGCACCCCTCTAGAAACTCCCAGCTCCTCCTTTCACAGATTCTGATTCCAATATAGCTTTCAACAGTTCCTCAACCGCAATGAGATTTTTGATCTCTGTCCAGACACAACTTGGAGTGCTAGGGATTCAGTTCCAGGTTACTGCAATAAAGCAATTATCAGATGATTTTTTAGTTCCCCATTGCATATAAAAGTTATGTTTACAATATGCTGGAGTCTACTAAGTGAGCAATGCCCTTATGTATTAAAAAATGTGTATATCTTAAGTTAAAAATACTTTATTGCTAAAAATATGAACCAACTCTGCCAACTCTTGGTTGCTACAAGCCTTCAAATTGTTAAAAAAAAAAAAAAAAAGAGTATCTGCAAACTCCAATAAAATGAGATTTGCCCACATTTGTTTCCTGAGGCTGCAGTAACTAATGACCACAAGCTCTGTTCATTCTCTCATGTTCTCCCGATTCTGGAGGTTGGAGGTGTAGGCAGAACCAGGCTCTCTCTGAAGGCTCCAGGGGAGGATCTTTCCTTGACTGTTTCAACATCACTGTCTAGTGCTTGCTGACAACTCCTGGCTTGTGGCTGCCTCGCTCCGATCTCTCTGACTCCACCACTGCCACCCTCGTGGGCATCACCTCTCCTTGTCCAGGATTAGAGATGGGGGGCAACACACAGAATGAGACACATCTATTGGCTGCTGGGTACAGAGAAGAGTGAAGGTGTTGGGGTCCCTCCTTGGCCCCGGTGCCCACAGGCGAAAGTTCACCTCCTTAGTGAGGATGAGGAGGCTCTCGTTGATCTGGCTTCTGCTTCTATCCTGGGGAAAGAATAGAAGCCATGCCCAGCCCTCAGCATTCAATCTCTTGCCTGACAAATTCAGGAACATCTTCCAGACTCTGCCACACATTCCCAATATTCCTGAGCCACCTCCACCTAAAGACTCAATGTGAGTCTACTGCGCTCCTGCTGCCACAGAATTTTCCACAAGGCAGTATGATTCTCTATCGTTTCTACTTTTTGAGTGTTTTAAAGTCAAGTGTAAATCCTCCTTCTCTGCCATCTCCCAACATGCCAAGAAGTACTGGCTTGGGAACAAGGAAGCTCTGAAGGTGAATTTCAGAAAAAGAAATATGAATGAAGCATATCTTTGTGCATGCAAAGTCATGTTATGATCTGAATGTTTGTGTTCCTGTATTTTCACAGGTTGAAACCTAATACCCCGTGTGATGGTGTTAGGAGGGGAGCTTCTAGGAGGTGATTCAGTCTTGAAGCCAGAGCCCTCTTGGTTGAGATCAGTTTCCTTATGAGAGAGACTCCTCCACCCCATTCCCCTGCCAGTTCCTTTGTTCCTCCCAGCATAGAAGCTTACAGGGATGGCTGTCTAGGAAGTGAGCTCTCACAACACACAGTCTACCGGTGTCCTAATCTGTGACTTCCTAGGCTATACAAAAGTGAAAAACAAATTTCTGTTCTTTTTAAGACACCTAAGTTATGGCATTTTGTTATAGCACCCATAATGATCTACATCAAGACACAATCCACACAGTGGAAAGGCAACTGATAGAATGGGAGAAAACCTTGGCAAATCACGTATCTGCTGCTAAGTCGCTTCAGTCGTGTCCAACTCTGTGCAACCCCAGAGATGGGAGCCCACCAGGCTCCTCCGTCCATAGGATTTTCAGACAAGAGTACTGGAGTGGGGTGCCATTGCCTTCTCCATCATGTATCTAGTAAGGGACTAATATTCAAGGTGTGGTAGATAGAATTCCTATGAGAGAGAACTCAAAGAACTCGGTTTAAGATTGGCAAAGAATTCAAATAGGCAATTTCCTAAAGAGATACAAATGGCTAACAAGCATTAGGAAAGATGCTCAAATTCAGTCATCATTAGGGTCTTGTACACTGTTGGTAGGAATGTAAAATGGTGCAAGAGCTATGGAGAACACTATGGCAGTTCCTGAAAACATTAAAATAGAAAATCATATGATCCAGCAGCAAGCCGATTTCTGGATATGATTTAAGAAATTGAAAACAGGGTCTTGAAGAGAGATTTGCACTGCATGTTCATAGCTGCATTTTTCACAGTTGTCAAGAAGTGGAAGCAATCTAAGTGTCCATCGATGGATAAATGGATCATCACCACGTGCTAGAGACCACAAGGGAATACCATTCTGCATTAAAGAGGAAGCTATGTCGTATGGGTGAACCTAGGGTCTTATGCTAAGTGAAATAAACCGCTGACATGGAAATTAGATTACCTTACTCAAATTTTAGAAATAGAAAGAATTGTGGTTTCCAGGAGCTGGGAGCAGGAGGAGACAGATAATTAATGTTTAACATGTACAGAGTTTCAGTTTTGAGAAATGCAAAGAATTCTAGAGATCAAGTACTCAACAATGCAAATGTAGTTAACACTATTCAACCTATGCTGACAAACTCTCATCTTGGCAAATTAAATTCTATAGTGTATTATCACCTGATTTAAGAAAAAACATACATGTACCTTTGGTGCCCTGGCACTAGGCTGCCCCACATTAGAGGTGACTCTGCTCTTGGAAGGTGTGTTCTGGGAGGACATTAGTGACCAGGCCCTGGGGTATCAAGGGAGGAGCACAAATGGAGAAATGAAACTTACCTGCCTTGGGTGCTGTGGGGCAACAGGGCAGGCATGGGCAGTGAACTCTGATCGGCAAGGAGCGTGCCTGAGACCGGGCCTGCCGGCTGTCAGGCATCTAACCTGAGCAGCACCTCTGCCCCACCTTATTGGAGATGACCCAACACTGAGAGACCCCTGAGAGTGACCTCACCTTACCCCTGAGCTTAAAAACAAACCTATGAAGGTCCAGAGAGGCCAAGTGACTGGCTCTGGGTCACTCAGCAAGTCAGAGGCAGAGCTAAACCCTGAAGTGCGGTCCCTCTGGTTCTAGAGCATCATTTATTTCATCTCCTGTGTACAGTGTGGCTTTTTTCTGACAGTGTGTCAGAGAGATTCCATCAGGAAGACTGTCCTTACACTGACAACTTAGCAGGTAGAGCTGAGCAGTGGGTGTGGGGTGAGGATCCGAGGATTGGTGCTCAGAGACCCGTTACCTGCATAATGGTAGACATTGCTGCCTTTCGACTTGGGGGGATCTGTGGGGTCAGAGCCAGAGCCATCTGACCCCTGACGTGGCCCCTGTGGTGCCTCCCCAGGAGAAGAGCCATCAGAGGCCTGGTTGCTTGACTGGGAAGGTTCTTCTTCCTCTGGAAGAAAGAAATAATGGGGGAGCACAAAGCGTGGTGGGCAGCTGGGGAACAGACCCCACACAGGCCCCTCCACCCTTTCCTGAAGACCCCAGGATCTCTGATGTAGGGAGGGGACCTCAGGGGAAGCTGAGCTGAGAGGTGTCAAGGGTGCTTGGAGGTGAACCAGGGAGAAGCCAGAGACAGGGAGGCCCAGCACCAGTGGAGAGCTGGGGGTCCTGACTGCACAGGGCAGGAGGCTGAGGCCCACGGGGAAGAGCCTTGATGGGCCCAGAGCACCTGGTGGCAGCACCAGGCCAGAACCCAGACCCCCGCTGCTCACGTTAAGGAACCCCAAGCTCTGGGCCACCCACCCTTGGGAGCTTTTCCAAGGGCACTCACCTTCTGACAACAATTCTGGCAGGAAGGGGCCCAAGGCATCGCCTTCCCCACTCTCTATGGCTTTAGCTGACATCCTGGAGGTGGTGTGGAAACACTGGTTCTGGAGCCAAGGACACCACGGTCTTTTTAGAAACAGAGTGTGAAATTAAAACTGCTCTGAAAAAAAAGAAAAATAAAATAAATAAATAAAACTGCTCTGCCTGATTTCGGGCTTTCCTGATACCTCAGATGGTAAAGAATCTGCCTGCAATGCAGGAGACCCTGGTTTGATTCCTGGGTTGGGAAGATTCACTGGAGAAGAGATAGGCTACCGACTCCAGTATTCTTGGGCTTCCCTTGTGGCTCAGTGGGTAAAGAATCCACCTACAATGTGGGAGACATGGGTTCAATTCCTGGGTTGGGAAGATCCCTGGAGAAGGGAAAAGCTACCCACTCCAGTATTCTGGCCTGGAGAGTTTCATGGACTGTATAGTCCATGGGGTGGCAAAGACTCGGACATGACTGAGCGACTTTCACTTTCACTGCCTGATTTAGGCTGCACTAAGGTTTCAGGGGGGTATCTCTCTGCCGTTCCAGCCCTGCCCTCTGTCCCACTGCAGCCTATGGGCCACTTACTTAATCTGCTTAATCTGCTCAGACCACAGTTTTGAAGTTAATAATGACTTTGCTTGGCTCCCTGATCTCCAGAATCCTGGCCACCTCTAACATCCCATCTCTGTCCCCTGCTCACTGCCCACCTGGTCTAAGTTTCAGGGCTTCATAGTAACCTGGGTCAAGACAAGACCAGAGGTTCCCAACACCCCATGGTAAAGGTGGGCTCAAGCCCCCCCCCCCCCCCTCACACACACACACTCAGCTCTGGTCACAGGGACAGCAGTCCTAATGGAAGTGGAGAGGGAGGCTGAGATTGGAGTCCCTTTGCTCCCTCCCCTCCCCACTTCCCACGCCCCTGCTTACCCTGCTTAGTAATTGCTGGGGATCGAAGAGTAGTGTGTGAAGCCCTGCACATAATGAGGCTGTTGAGAACTCCAGCAGGCTAAATAGTCCCTCCCTGAATGACCTCTGATCCCAAGAGTCCAAGAAGGAGGTGAGTCCCCCTCATCCCAGGCTGGGTGCCACGTAGACCTCACCTTTGCATGCTAATGGGAGGATGAGGGGCGGGGCTTCTGAAGGAGCATGACTTTCCCTCTCAGATTCCCCTTCTTGGATATGTGAGGAATCCTTAGTACTCCTTTTTATAAAACTCACCTGCAATTCTTGTGAACTTTATTTTCCCTGACCTCCATGATTTGCAGGTTTACGTTACAAAATGTTTTTCCTGACTGACAAATGGCACAGAGCCCCAATCTCATATCTGTAATAACGGAGGAAGCAGAGCAGGTTGATGGTCAAGAGCACCATCTCTGACCAGTGCCTGGGGAGGAATCCTTAGTTGCGACTAAGGCAGTGAATTACCCTTGATGTGCCTTAGTTTGCTGACACCCTGGCATGCACAGAATAGGTGGTATTACTATATTTACTTCTTTTTGTCCCTTGAAGTGTTAGTCACTCTGTCGTGTCCGACTGTTGGTGACCCCAAGACTGTAGCCTGCCAGGCTCCTCAGTCCTTGGGGATTCTCCAGGCAAGATTACTGGAGTGGGCTGCCGTGCCCTCCTCCAGTGGATCTTCCCGACCCAGGGATTGAACATAGGTCTCCTGCATTACAGACAGATTCTTTACCACCTGAAGCACCAGGGAAGCCCTTCTGTCCCTTATCCCTGGTGGAATAAATCTTATGAATAGCATAGATTTGTCTGTCTTCTCCTGGGTCTAGAGCTCAATAAATATGTTTTGAATGGTAGAACAAAGAAGAAGAGGGAAGTGAGAATGTCAGTGTGAAGCTGGGTCAAGGAACAAGGGGCAGAAAATGGGGGAAGGGGCAGAATCAGTGTTGGAAGAGGCCTCTGCTTGGGACGGGCTTGAGTGTTATGGGAATGGAGGCCTTGTCCCTCCTGCAAGACGAGGACAGGAGGGGCCAGAGCCAGGGCCCTGTCTTTCCCCCACCCCTACCTCTGCTTAAGCTTTGGGACAACAAAGCCAAACATTTCCGCAAATCTGCTCCAGTTTTGGTGAGCCACTGCAGGACGCTGTCCACGGGGCCAAGAGCAGAGAGGCTGCGGGAGCCCCTCCTCGGTGTCACGTGGTGTTGACTTTCCTGGCAGAATTCAGGACACAAGGAACATCCCCAACCTGGAGAATCAGGCCGACTGGTTTCTCTGAAATTCCTGTCAGTAGAAGATAGCTAGAAAGACAGCCTATGAAACAGAAAAGACTGGTATCGTCCGATCACAGGTGACATTAAAAACACCATCCATCCCTGTCTCTTTGACCTAAGGGCTGTGGTGGTCACCTTGGGTCACGGTCTGGGACCCGGTCCCGTCTGTGGCGCCGGAAGAGCTTGAGAACTGACTGGGTTCTGGATGCCTGGCTCCTTCATGATGATACCTGGACAGGGTTTGGGGACCAGGCCCTGAGGGCACCACCAGCTGAGATCTGCCTCCTCAACCAGGTCTGGGCACTGTGGGAGGACCCTGATGGGGTACTTGACCTGGGCAGGGTAACCTACCCCTTCATGTACCTTCTCTCCTCTTAGGCAGGGCCTGAGCCTCGGAGGGCAAAAGTTGTACCTTGGGACCTTGCTCTTCCTGCTTCCTTGGCAGGACAGAGAATAATCTTTGTTTGGTGGAGATTTACAGGAACATAGTGCCCTGACTGGGACCTGACCTCTAGAACAAGGGATCTGACATCAGGAAGGTTACAATAATCAAATACACCCCTCCCTCGTTTTTCCTAGAAAGGGGCTTTACTGAAAGCTTCCAGATTTCTGGATTTTTAAGGCATGAGCCACCTGTCTCCTTCCTGGCCCTGCAAGAAACAGTCCTCTGCTCCAAACTGACATTTTGATATTGTTTGGCCCCACTGTTTGCTGGGCACACGGACATACATTCGGTTACATAACCTCTTCCTTGGGTTCTATAATTTGCCAAAAGGCTTACGGAACTCAGAAAAGCACTTTCCTTACTATTACTGATATACTACAAAGAGTATTAAAGGATGCAAGTCAACAGCCAGATGGAAAGATACCTCCGATGAGGCTGGAGCACAGGAGTTGCGGTCCCTGTGGAGTCTGGGGTGCATCACCCTTCCAGAGTGTGGATGTGTTATTGTTTCCCAATTGGCAGTTCTCAGAACTCCATATTGTAGGGATGTTGATGGAGGCCCCATAGTGTAGGTGTGATGGAATATTAGCTTCATTTTTATCCCTCTCCTCGCCCTGCAGGATTGGGGTTGGGGCTGATCATGGCTTGGTCTTTCTGGTGACCAGCTCCCATCCAGGAGCCCAGCTAGAATCACCCCATTAGAACAAAGGATGTTTCTGTCACTCAGGAGACTCCAAGGAATATAGGAGCTCTCTGTAAGATGCACCTATCACTGGTACAAAGGTTTTAGGAGTTCTGTTGTTAGGCATTAGGGTCAAAGATCAATATATATATTTTTTTCCTTATTATTTCACATCATCATGATATTCCATATTACTTCACATCACCTTCTGCTAAAACAAAATGCCAAAATTATTTCCCTTTAATAATGAATAGCAAATTAATTGTTTTACTACTAGTATTAATTATTTTAGTAATCAGAATTAGATGCAGGTTAAATACTTTGTGATAAGAATATATGGGTGATGTAGTTTCTTCTTTACTTGTTAAACATTCAAATAATGATAGATTTAAAGAAGTTCCCAAGTTCGTGCAGAGGGGTTCTGGGGATCCTTCACCCAGTTAACTCCATTGCTTATATATTATGCAATGATAGTATAAGCTAAAAGCTAGGAAGCTAACATTGGTAGAAAGAGTGTGTATGTCATTTTACTACATGTGTAACCAATATTGCCTCAAGATACAGAACTATTCCATCACCACCAAACCTCTCTCTAACTGAAGCCTCACATTGAACCTCTAACTATCTCCCTGGCCCAGCTTTCCTTATCCCTTGAAACCACTAATCTGTTTTATATGTCTATAATTATGTCATTTTAAGAATGTTATATATTTCGTGATGGGCTTTTTTTCATTCAACATAATGCAGTTTAGATCCATTGAAGTTGTGTGTATCAATAGTTTGTTCCTTTATATTGTTGAGAAGTATACCATGATATAGATCCACAGGGTTTTTCCCCCAGTTTTATTGAAACATAATTGATGTATACCATTGTGTAAGTTATAGTGTGCAATGTGATTTAATACATGTATATATTGCAAAAAGATTATGTACACTGCCGTTTGTTTATCCATTCACCTATCTTGGTTGTTTCCGGTTTTCAGCTATTAGCTATTAAAGCTGCTATGAACTGTCAACAAATGGCTGACCAGGTCAGTACTCTGTAACTTTTGGTACCAGGTTCAACTACAAAAGTGGAGTTGAAGAGTCTGTTCTCAGCTAGAATCAACTGCTTACTCATTCATTCATTCATTCACTCAACAAATATCTATGACTCACAAAGTCAGTCAGACATTGATTAGACATTTTGAGGGGATGCCAAGATAAATCTGATGGGATTTGGTGAGGAGTTTGCAATCTAGGAAGAAATATAAGACAAGAAAAATACATCTCTTTCTCTAATACAGAGCTACAAGTGCTATTCAGCACAGCAAAAGCTCTGGGAATCCTGAAGAAGGAGATGTTGAGACAAATTCTTAGCCTGAATTATACTTTATTCAACTGTGGTTACATGTTTGAAACAACATTCGGCAAGGAAATTATTACAAATTTCAAGTTAATTCAATCTCAATGCTTTTATACTTTGAACTACATATTGAGCTAAGGGTCACAAAGCTGGTTTTGAGACAACTTCCTTGCCAGGTCTAAGGCTCTCCAAGCAACTTACTTTGCAGAGTGAGGAAATTTGACAGCTATTGTTTTCTTCTCAGTTTGAAACCAACTCAGAAAGAATGCCATTTCAACATTGTATCTATAATAATCAGGAAAAGTTTTATTATGAAAAAATAATGCATACATAAAAACTTAATCTGATGTCAGAATTTCCATCTCATGTGTCATTCATAACTTCTCCCCTTTCCCCAGCTTAGATTTGATTCAGGCTCTCATGTGGAGAGGTTTCAGAAGGGGAAGGGAGACAGAATCTGCTCCTCGCTTTTCTTTCCTCTACTTCCTTACCAAATGGCTGCTTTTGGCAACGTCAGGGTCAACTGAGTAGAGCCATGAGACATAAAGGTGCAAAAAGCTATTTTACTTTAGGTGGTACAGTATGTAGAGGTCTCTTGACTGTCCAATAGAGCTGTCTCGGTCAGGGAGGACATCCAAACAAAAGCTGCCCTTTTCTCTCCAAGGATGTTTTGATGGTTAATTCTATTCATCAGTTTGACTGGGTCATCATGCCCAGATATTTTTCACACATTATTCTACATGTTTTTGTGAAGGTGTTTTTAGATGAGATTAATATTTAATATCTAGACAGCATATTAAAAACCAGAGACCTTGCTTTGCCGATAAAGGTCTGTATAATCAAAGTGATGGTTTTTCCAGTAGTCATGGATGGATGTGAGAGTTGGACCATAAAGAAGGCTGAGCGCTGAAGAACTGATGCCTTCAAACTGTGATGCTGGAGAAGACTCTAGAGAGTCCCTTGGACACCAGGGAGATCAAAACAGTCAATCCTAAGGGAAATCAATCCTGAATATTCATTGGAAGGACTGATGCTGAAGCTCCAATACTTTGGCCATCTGAGCTCATTGGAAAAGACCTTGAAGTTGGGAAAGATTGAGGGCAGGAGGAGAAGTGGGCGACAGAGGATGAGCTGGTTGGATGGCATCACTGACTCAATGGACATGAGTTTGAGCAAGCTCTGGGAGATAATGAAGGACAGGGAAACCTGGCGTGCTGCAGTCCACTGGGTCACAAATTGCTGGACACAACTTAGTGACTGAACAACACCAAACATTAAAAAAATATTATTATTATTATTATTACAATTTTGCGGTGTGCTGGGTCTCCATTGCAGTGCACTGGTGTGGTTGTTGCTCCACGGCATGGGAGACGTTAGTTCCTCATCCAGGGAGTCAACCTGTATCCCTTGCATTGGAAGACAGATTCTTAACTACTGGACCACCAGGAAGTCCTAAAGGACATTAACATTTAAATCGTGGACTTTGAGCAAAGTAGATTCCCCTCTACGGTGTGGGTGTGCCCCAGCCAAGCAGTTGAAGGCCTTAATACAACAAAAATTGACTTTCCCTCAGCAAGCAGGGATTCTGCGAGCTAATTGCCTAGGATGCTTTCCCTGAGTCTTCAGCCTGCTGGACTACTTCAGCAGATCTTGGATTCACTCAGTTTCCACAATCACTGTAACTCAATTCCTTAAAACAAACCTCTCTCTATATATGGTATTCTGTTGATTCTGGGTCTCGGGGGAAAGTGAAATTGAAAGTGTTAGTCTCTTGGTCATGTCTGACTCTTTGCAACTCCATGGACTGTAGCCCACCAGGCTCCTCTGTCCATGGGATTTCCCAGGCAAGAATACTAGAGCAGGTTGCCATTTCCTTCTCCAGGGAATCTTCCCAACCCAGGGATCAAATTCAGGTCTCCAGCATGGCAGGCAGATTCTTTACCATCTGAGCCACCAGGGAGAACCCTGACTAATACAGATGCTTTTGTTAGTTTTTTGGAGGCCTCCACTGAGAATCTCTATGTATCTTTTGGACCCCATAAGACAGCCCCCAAGTACCACCTCTGGGACCCTACTTCTAGCCTCTTTCTGGTGAGGTCCCTTTTCCCTTGGCCACCAACTGGGCAAGGTTTGTCAAGGTTCTGTCACGACAACCTTGCAACGCTCCCGAGCTGGGTAGCTGGCCCAGAGTCGGACAGGACTGAGCGACTACCATTTTACAACTCAACCAGTCTGTACTGGAGGTTCTGTTTTCCCCAGGTTTTCATGCCTCCGCCTATTGCTCACTGATGGTTGGGGACTCTGTGCGACCGTACGAACTGCAGCTCGCCAGGCTCCTCTGTCCATGGAATTCTCCAGGCAAGAATACCATAATGGTTGAGTGGTCGGTTAAACGCTAAAACGTTTGCGAGGTTCCAGGCACACAGCCGATACGTAACACAGTGCGCTGAAACTAAAGCAAAAAGACAAGAAAACTTGCATTCCCGTGCATGAGCTAGCACAGAAGTCTCCTGGAGGAAGCAGGGTAAACCTCACCTGTTGCGCTTGCTCCCTAAGCCCTGGAGGAGGACCTACATTTCAGTTCAGTTCAGTCGCTCAGTCGTGTCCTACTCTTGGCGACCCCATGAATTGCAGCACGCCAGGCCTCCCTGTCCATCACCAAACTCCCGGAGTTCACCCAGACTCACGTCCATCGAGTCAGTGATGCCATCCAGCCATCTCATGCTCTGTCGTCCCCTTCTCCTCCTGCAAGCGGAGGCCGATTTCACTCGCTTCCGCAGTCCGGCAGTCAGTCGCGCCGCAGCGAATCAAGTGCGGCGTCTAGAATGGGGGCGGGACTTCCTTCGCTACGCGCACGCGTGCCTGCGTGCAAGCCCCGCCCCGGAACTGCGGCGGACGCTGCCGCGGCACGCCGGTGCTGCGTGCTTGGGCGCGTTTGCCGGGCGTCTGAGGGGGCCGCGGCAGGGTAGCCTCGCGGTGAGTGCCGGAGCCGGAGCGGGGCTGGGGGCGGGCTCTCGCTGCGGGCTCCTCCAGGCCCTCGGGTTCTCGGGACCAGAGAGGGGTGGCCGCCGGCCTTGTCAAGCGCCCTGGCCGACCCTGCTCTGGGGGCCTCTTCTAGGGCCTCCGAACCAGCCGAGTGGGCGTCAGGGCTTGGCTGGTTCGGTTTCTCCGCTTGGTGCGCCCGTTCGAGCCTGAGACGAGGCGCCGGTGCGGGCCGGGCCGGGCCCCAGAAGGAGGGACCCCCGGGCTTACCCCGCGAGTCACACTCCGCGTCCTCGACCCGCTTGTGCCTGACCCTCACGCCTCCCCTCGGTTGGTGAGGGTAGTCTGTGATCGCGGCGTCGCGGATGCGGGGTGGGAGTGGACCTTCCCTGCACGCTGGCGTGCTTTGCCCACGGGGCGCGATGCTAAGCGGTTCTGAACGTGCGCCACTTTTTCGTCATGGCGTGACAATCCAAGGAGCCGCAGGCTCTCTCATCCCCATTTTCCAGACGAGGAACTGAGACTCGTGGAGATTAATAACGGCCACCCCAGACCCACAGCTGACCAGTGGCGCGTCAAGATTTGAACCTAGGTCTCCTTTTGTTTTCCACGGAAGCTATGATTTTCCTCTTCCTTTCTGAAAAAGGGAGAACATGGATCAAGTTCCAGTCAAACGAGTTGTGCATCAATGGTTTTTAAATTACCTAAAATGTAATGATTAAAGCTGGTTGGGTTTTAAGTCACTTGGCAACAGCCAGAGTGGTGACACAGGCATTTGACCTCTTGGGGTAAGATTTGAGAGGGAAGAAAGCTTTGTGCACTCAGTAGAGCCGACCCCCTAAAATATGAAAACTCTGAGGTTCAGAGAGGATTGAGCAGGACCTGCCAAGGGCACCCAGGCAGTAAGTATTGCGTCTGAAATCCAAACTAGATCTAGCTCGTCTCTTTGCTACACCTCCTGTGTCCTCTCTGTTGTAGGCCTAGCTGCGTGTTCTTGGGTACATTTCTTCCCTTCTGTGATCTTCTCCAGCTGGCAGCATTGGTGTTAGAGCCATCTTTGTGTCCTTAGTTTTTTGTAAGACCTGATAGCTGCTTAGGAAATATTTGTTGCCTCAGAATCCTTTGCTTCTCAGTTGCCAATCTAATGGAACATTTTTTTTCCTTTTCAGCAGCCATGAAGTTGAAAGAGAAGAAATCAAGGCCGAAGCCAACAAACTGTGGCAGATTTCAGAAGAAGGGAATCAAGGTTGTGGGAAAATGGAAGGAGGTGAAGATAGACCCAAATATGTTTGCAGACGGACAGATGGATGACTTGGTGTGTTTTGAGGAACTAACAGATTATCAGTTGGTCTCCCCTGCCAAGAGTTCCTCCAGTCTCTTCTCCAAGGGAGAGCCCAAGAAGAGAAAGGCACAGGCTGTTGCAGAAGGAGAGGAGGAAGGAGAGCCTGGCTCCTCAAAGAAAAAGATGAAGTTGAAGAAGAGTAAAGATGTGGAAACTGAAGGAACCAGTTCCCAGAAAGCGTTTGAGGTCAAAGATACTGAGCCAGCGCCCCAGGGAGAGAGCACAATTTGTCCTGATCCAGAGGTAGGGGAGATGGCATCAGAAGGCCTGGCGCAGACTGTACCAAAAAAGAAGAAAAAGAAAGGGAAAAAAAAATCAGAGCCTTCCCAGGGTACTTCTCCAAAGGTGCCCAAAAAAGCAAAAACGTGGATGCCTGAAATGCATGATCACAAAGCAGATGTATCAGCTTGGAAGGATCTGTTTGTACCCAAGCCGGTTCTCCGAGCACTCAGCTTTCTAGGCTTCTCTGCCCCCACACCAATCCAAGCGCTGACCTTGGCACCTGCCATTCGTGACAAACTGGACATCCTTGGGGCTGCTGAGACAGGTAAGGGCATTCTTATCTGGCCAGGGCGAGATTGCTTCTGGCTTGTGGCCACTAACAGGCTGGATGGTTGGGAGACTGGGGAATGTTGGGAACATGACCACAAAAGCACTGTTGCATGAAGACTTTAAGAAGTCCGCTAGCTATGGGTTGAAATGGCTCACTTCCTGATTGGTGCCCTATGCAGGTCACTTTATTTCTCTCAGCCCTGTAGACTGCATTATTAAATGGAGATAGGTAAATTCAGTACCTACATCTTTTGCTGTGTGCTGTGTACTTAGTCGTTCAGTTCTGTCGGACTCTTTGCAACCCCATGGACTGTAGCCCTCCAGGCTCCTCTGTCCATGGGGTTCTTCAGGCAAGAATACTGGAGCGCATACCCCTTCCCTTCTTCAGGGAATCTTCCCAACCCAGGGATTGAACCTGGATCTCCTATATTGCAGGTGAATTCTTTACCACTGAGCCACAAGGGAAGCCCTTTTTGCTATGTGGGTTAAGTGTAAATGCTTACTAAATTTATACATTTACACAATAGTAAACTGCTAACAAAAAACAACAGTAAACTAAAATTTACACAGTACATTGTAAGTAATCTGTGAAAGTGAAAGTCACCCAGTCGTGTCCTACTCTTTGCGACCCCCATGGACTGTATACAGTCCATGGAATTTTTCAGGCCAGAATACTGGATTGGGTAGCCTTTCCCTTCTCCAAGGGATCTTCCCAACCCAGGGATCAAACCCAGGTCTCCCTCATTGCAGGCAGATTCTTTACCAGCTGAGCCACCAGGGAAGCCCAGGTGATCTGTAAATGGTAGTTTTTTCCAATTCTTGAACCTCTTCTGCATGACTCGGGGGTACACTGGGACTAAGATCAGCCCTCTGGAGAGGTAGATCTTCATCAGTATAAAGAAGTGTCTAATTCTCAAGAGTTGTCTACAGATAAAAGGGCTGCATTGGGAGTTGGTGGGTTTATTGGCATTGGAAGGTTTCGAGTGTGTAATAACCATTGGGTGGATTTTGTAGGCAAATTTGGGCAGGCGTGACTGTTGAACTAGGCATTGTTTAAAGGTCCCTCATACCCGGGCCGTCTGCGGCTTTCTGAAGCGATGCTAGGTTGACACCCTGGGAGACTAAACTGTTGATGGGGGTAAGGAGCAAACAGACCTGAAACTATTAGTCCAACTTGACCAACAGTAACCATTAGAAATAACATATGCTATGCAAGCCTCATGTGTAATTTAAAATTCCCTAGGAGCCATATTATAAAAGGTATTTTTAAAAAGTGAAGATTAAATTTAATAGTATATTTAACCATTACATAACATTTCAGTGTTAATTAATGTAAAATTATTAATTAGATATTTTACGTTCTAATGTTTATACTCTTTTCAAAATCTGACGTGTATTTTGAACCCATCTCAGTTTAGAGCAGCCACATTTTAAGTGCTTGATAGCTGTATGTGGCTAGTGGCTACTATATTGTATGGCATAGACCTGTAACCAAAGTGGGGCGGCTGCTCGCTCCTCAAAAGCCAATGAAGAGGCCAGGTTGGTGGAAAGGAAAGTTTGCTTTATTTTGGATACCAGCAATGGGGAGTGGGGGAAGACTCCTGTCCAAAGGCTGGCTTTCCCCCTGCCACCCCATGACAACCAGTGGGCAAGAACTTTTATAGACAGAGGGAGGGGGCTTCATGCAGAAACAGCACAGTCAGCTCTGACAGACATCTTGAACTTGGTCATTGGTAGTCTGACCAGCCTCATTTTGACTGTTTTAAGTTCATTTAATTTCAGCTCCAAGGTCTGTTTGTTTCAGTTTTCTTGAGGCCGGTTCTCAGAAACGTGGCCGCTTATGGGCTTCCCTGGTAGCTCAGTGTAAAGAATGCATCTGCCAATGCAGGAGATGCAGGTTTGATCCCTAGGTTGGGAAGATGCCCTGGAAAAGGAAATAGCAATCCACTTCTAATATTTTTGCCTGGGAAATCCCATGGACTGAGGAGCCTGGGGGGCTACAGTTCAAGGGGTCACAAAAGTAGGTCATAACTTAGTGAGTAAATAACAACAATGTCACGGCTACCGTCCAGTCATCATGCAGTTAACTTCTTTCATCTGGTGGGAGTTTCAGTATCTACAAGACAGCTCACAGGATGTGGCTCAGAATATTATCTGTAGCCCTTGAGAAGGAACTAAAGGTCCTTAACTGTGTTTATTGACTAAACTATTATTATTTAGTCTTGTTGGACTGCTTTCCTTTTTTTCTGCATTTTCTCACTTCTCTCATTAAACTTACTGTTTGGCTCAAGTTTTTCCACAGACAAAAGGCAGGCAGAGGGTATGATGGGGAAGAACTATTGGGTCCTACTCTGTTTCAGAAATAGACCATCTAGAAACTTTGTGCCTTAGATTTCTGGAAGAGTGGTCAGGGAACTTGAGGTGAGGTCCTGTATAAAAGTCACAAAGATGGAAGAGGGAGGAAGCCCCAGGAAAGGGGAATGGAGGTAACAGTTGTGTGTTACATGCGTTATATTGATGAAAGTTCTCACAACCACTGTGAGGTGGATGCCATTTTTATTCCCATATTACTGAAGAGGAAACTCAGCCTCACTGAGGATAGACAGTCCCTAAAACTACCCCACTGAAAGCAGTAGTGCTAGGATTCTAGACCAGATCTGTGTGCTGTTCAGTGCTGCTGCAGGACTTGGGTATGTGCAGAGAGGCCTGGAGGCAGAGGCCAGGTGTGAGCCACTGCGCCTAGAGATTGGTGTTTGGGCTTATACCGCAGATCCTCTCAGGCTGTTTCTCTTGAGTGCTGTGGATCCACAGGTCCAAGTCTCAGAGACAAACTGCTGTAGACGGACTGCTGCCAGTGCCGGTAATGAACTTACCCATCACCCCCAAAAGATGTTAGGCCCCTTAAGAATCCCGCCTTCTCTGGTCCGCTCCTTGTCCATCCCCAGATAACCTCTAATAGTCTTTTTATCGCTATAGATTAGTTTGCATTTTCTGGAATTTTAAAATAGATCCTACAAATATGTATTTTGGGGAGGGAGAACCTTGCGCTTTAACTCAGCATCCTTTGAGATTCAACCGTGTTATTGCAGATACCAGTGGTTCGTTTCTTTCCCCTGATAAGCGGCATTCCACTGAATGGATATAGTGCAGTTTGTTTATCTGTGTTGATGGATGGTTCTGGTCTTTCTAGTTTTTGGCGTTTACAAGTAAAACTATCATAAATATTGGCATATCAGTCTTTGGATGTATGCTTTGATTCATTGGCTGAATACCTAGATGTGGAATCGCTAGGTCTTTTGTAAATGTAACTTCTTAGGAGTTTTCCAAAGTGATTGTACCATTTTACATAATCACCAACTTATGAGTTTGAATTGATCCGTGTCCTTGCCAGGGCTTAGTGTGGTCGGTCTTTAATTTGGATTTAAAAATTTTTAGTGTTACTTCCTTGTGGCTTTAATTGGTATTTCCAAAGTAACTAGTGAAGTAGCATCTTTTCAAGTGCTTAATTGTCATCCATGTCATCATCTTTGGTGATACCTGCTTAGTTCTTTTGCCTGTGTTTCAATTGGGTTGTGGTTTTATTACTGAATTTATTATATGTTGTAGATACACCTCCTGTATCAGATATATGGTGTGCATTTTTCTCCCCTAGTTTGTGCCTTATCTTTTAGTTCTCTTCTGAAGAGCAGGAGTTACTATTTTGGTGAAGTTTAAATGATCTTTTACAGATTTGCTTTCCTGAGAATCTTTTGCCTAACACAAGATCACAAAGATTTTCTCTTACGTTTTCTTGTGGAGGTGTTACTAGTTTAGTTTTAGGTTCTGTGTTTCAGTCGGATTGTTCCTGTGTTAACTTTTGTGGTCAGAAATATGGATCAAAGATTTGGTTTTGTTTTGCATATGGATATCTAATTACTCCAGCATTGTTTGTTGAAAAACTCTTTCCCCACTAAATTGCCTTCACATCTTTTTTGAAAATTGGTAACAATATAGGTGTGGGTTTATTTCTGGAGTCTTCTCTTTTCCATTGACCCATTTGTCTATCTTTACTGTTTTCCCAACACCTCACAGTGTTGGATAGTGTAGCTTTAGTGCAAGTCTTAAAGTCAAGTAGTGTAAGTCCTCCAACTTTGTTCTTTTTAAAAGTTGTTTTGGCTATTCTGGTGACTGCAGCCATGAAATTAAGTGACGCTTGCTCCTTGGAAGGAAACTATGACCAAACTCGATAACATATTAAAAAGCAGAGACATGACTTTGCCAACAAAGGTCCATCTAGTCAAAGCTATGGTTTTTCCAGTAGTCATGTATGGATATGAGAGTTGGACTATAAAGAAAGCTGAGTGCTGAAGAACTGATGCTTTTGAATTATGGTGTTGGAGAAGACTCTTGAGAGTCCCTTGAGCTGCAAGGAGATCAAACCAGTGAATTCTCAAGGAAATCAGTCCTGAATATTCATTGGAAGGACTGATGCTGAAGCTGAAACTCCAATACTTTGGCCACCTGATGTGAAGAACTGACTCATTGGAAAAGACCCTGATGCTGGGAAAGACTGAAGGTGGGAGAAGGGGATGACAGAGGATGAGATGGTTGGGTGGTATCACTGACTGAATGAACGTGAGTTTGAGTAGGCTCTGGGAGTTGATGATGGACAGGGAAGCCTGTCGTACTGCAGTCCATGGGGCTGCAAAGAGTCGGACACGACTTAGCGGCTGAACTGAACTGAGGCCCTTTGCGTTTCAATATGAATTTTAAAGTCAGCTTTTCAGTTTCTTCAAAAAAGCCAGCTAGTATTCTGATTAAGATTGCATTGGTTATAGAGCCAACTGAGGATGTGACATCTAGACAGTCTAGAATCTTCCAGTCCATGAATGCAGTATATCTCTCCAATTTTTTAGGTCTTTGCTTTTTCTTACTGCTGTTTGTAGTTTTCAGTGTATATACTTCCGCTAGCTTTATCCTTAACTATTTCATATTGTTGATGCTTTTGTAAATAGCAATTTAAAATTTCCTATTTCTGTTGCTAGTAAATAGAAGTATGCGTTTATTTATATTGATCTTGTATCCTGCAACTTGGTATAATTAACTGGTTTCCTGAAGATTACATAGGATTTTCTACAAAGGTGATTATGTCATCTGGTCTGGTTGCATTTTGTTTACTTTTTTCTTATCACACTGGCTAAAACTTGTGGGCACCGTTGCTTTGTCCCTGATTTGGGGAAAAATGTTCAGTGTTTCATCATTAAATATGATGTTAGCAGTAGGTTTATCATATTTAGCTTCTGTCAGGTTGAGAAAATTCTCATCTATTTCTAGTTGGAGAAAGAGTCTTATCAGGAATGGTGGTGGTATTTTTTTTAAATGCCTTTTCTGCATATATGGGATGTATATTTTTTTCATTTTCAATTTGTTGATGATAAACTGAATTTAGTTGCAATATATTATTCCATTTATACATTGTTGGATTTGATTTGCTAAAATTCTGTTGATGATTTTTTTAATTTCTCTTAATGGGATATTTGTAGTTTTCTTCTAATGTCTTTGGTTTTGAAATCAGGGTAATACTGGGCTCAGAAAGACTTGAAGTGTTCTCTTCAGTTTTCTGAAGGAGTGTGTGTAGAATTGGCATTTTTCTTCCTGAAATATGCGATAGAAGTCATCTCAGAAAATGGGCAGCTCTAAGGAACAAGGTACTATAAGCAAGAACTCAGCTCATTTACTCTGAAAAATCATCTGTGAGTTTTTTGAGGCCTGTGATAAAAGCTTCTTCACATAGAGATCACTTATTTGCTTCTGCCTGGGGCATTGTAATTTTGGAATCACTTTAAATTCTCAGCCTGAGGTATTTTGTTTCATTTTGTTTTTTGACGACATAGATGGGCTCCATACACATTCAGAGGCTAGTTTGAAAATGTTCAAGCGTACACAAAAGCTTTAAAGTTTCCTTGAAAACTAAGAAAACTTTCTTTCATTATCTCCTCCACCAAAGAAACGTGTTGGGAACGTATTATACAGATTTCCATTTTTTACCCTTCAGTTTTATGTTCCTCCACAACAGCAGCAAAACACTCACACCCACAACTCACCTGCCTCTTTGGGTCTCATTGTTTGGACATTTGTCTCCGGTTACTGTTGGCCTCAGCTCAGTGCTGTCTGTCGGACGCACCCTCAGGTGCCTAAGTATACGCGTGCCCTCTGGGTGCAGTGCAGTTGGGATACCGGCGTAGGGTGGAAGGAGCTTTGCATTGGTCAGGGTGGCACTTGGCTATTTCAGGGTCCCTTATTCCGAGTAAGAATAGAACCTCAGGCAAGAGTGTACCTCTGTTGATCACACTGCTTTTGTTTGTTTCTTTGTTCTGCTTTTAAGGAAGTGGGAAAACTCTTGCCTTTGCCATTCCAATGATTGACGCAGTGCTGCGGTGGCAGGTGAAGAAGAAGCCTACCCCAGCAATAAGTAACACAGGAGCTCCACCTGGGGAGACCGGTAATGAGGCTGGAGCTGCGCCTGGAGCTTTGCCTGATGAGATTGGAATTGAGGGGGAAGCACCTCCCAGTGAGGTCGGAGCGAAGACTGGAACACCACCCAGCCAGGCAGGAACCAGTATTGGAGCTGCCGCCTCAGACCCGGGGCTGCCGTCCCGTGACGGTGATGGTGACGCTGGTGAAGGGCCTTCTTCCCTGATCAGGGAGAAGCCCACCCCCGAACAGGAAGACAACCAGGTGGAAAAGCATGATGAAGAGCAGGCTGGAAAGTTGAAACAAGAATTGGGTGGCAGCACTGTGCCGCCGAAGCGTCCTCTGCTTGGACTGGTTCTGACTCCCACTCGAGAGCTCGCTGTTCAGGTCAAACAACACGTCGATGCTGTGGCCAAGTTTACAAGTGAGGTTTAATTCATTGAATAAATGTTTCCTGAAAGGATCGCAGTGGTGGGGGTGGTAGAGGTGAATGAGCTGTGCCTCCCGCCCTCTAGAGGGAATTTGATTTGCCAGAAAATTAAGCCGGACAGAAAACTGTTTGAGTGACACATTCTTAATTCTCCCAAGGATGACACATAGCTAACCCTGTTCTAGCTGCATAAGCGCTTAGTTACCTTACGGAATACAGTGGATACTTGGAGGGGTTTGGCAAACCACCGTTTAGGGGGTGGTTTATTTTTTTCTGGTAAATAAAGTGCTGCCACACCCATGTATTTACACATTGTCCATGGCCACTTTTGCACCACCAGTGAAGAGTGGAATAGAGCTAGTAGTTGTGACAGAGACCGTTTAGCCCACACACAGGGTCACAACTGGTGACTGTTCAAAAAAGTGTGCGGACTTCTGCTTTAGGGCATTAGCACTTAAATTTTCTCAGGGAATTCCTTGGGAAAGGCTGCATAGTGGGGGTTTCAATTTTATAGTAAAAGGAACGATTCTTTACCGAGCTCTTACTGTGTATGTGAGGCACTTGACTAAGCACTTTGCCTGCATGATCTTTTTTGTTCCTCCCACACTGGACACCTTGAGAAGTCCTCCACTGGAGAGAAGAGAACACTAGGCATTAGAGGAGATTGAGATGAATCTGGATTGAGGGGGACGGGCAGGAATTCCCCTGGGAGAAGTGTCACAGCTGCTGGTTCCATCTTCCCAGCACTGCAGTGTGCCACTGGTCTGCTTCTCCAGAGCCTTGGATGTCACCATCCCTGGGCTCAAATCCAGCGCTACTGTTGCGGGTGAGGGGAAAGAGTAGAAAAAAATGAGGTTGGGGGAGTAGGCCAGGCCTAGATCATAGCAGACCCAGTAAGCCCTCCAGTAATAGCATCAGCAGCCCAGGCCAGCTCTTAGCACTCCCCTGGAGAGGGGAGCTGTGCCGCTGACTGGCAGCCTTTGCTAATCTGGGGGCACTGGTGTCCACGGTGGAAGAAATAAGCAATCAGACTAACACTGTCCCTCGTGTTGTGTGAACCATAGGCATTAAAACCGCTATTCTGGTTGGTGGAATGTCCACGCAGAAACAGCAGAGGATGCTGAACCGCCAGCCTGAGATCGTGATTGCCACTCCAGGCCGGCTGTGGGAGCTAGTTAAAGAAAAGCACCCTCATTTGAGCAACCTTCGGCAGCTCAGGTGAGAGTACCTCCCTTTTCCCCCACCCCTTGTTCTGAAGTGGGCCTGAGGTGACTTGGCACAGTGCATCCTCCCTGTCACAAAGTGCCATTGTGGGGTACTAAGCCTTGATACTAGGTACCCTACTAGGTACTAGAGACTTGGCCTTTAGAAAACCAAGCATGTGTGAAGGAGGTTAGTTGAGGGCCCTGGTGGAGGTGGTGAAAGTGGTGTTTGTCTTGGGTTGGCCAGGGGTAGGGGGGTGGGCACTGGCAGAGTATGCTGTGGTGACTCCTCTTTCCTGCTGCTAACCTGGTGATCACGGGTCTGTCTGGATCTGTAGGTGCCTGGTGATCGATGAGGCTGACCGGATGGTTGAGAAAGGCCACTTTGCTGAGCTCTCACAGCTGCTAGAGATGCTCAGTGATTCCCAGTACAACCCAAAGAGACAGACCCTTGTTTTTTCCGCCACACTGACCCTGGTACATCAAGCTCCTGCCCGTATCCTTCACAAGAAGCACGCTAAGAAAATGGACAAAACTGCCAAACTTGACCTCCTCATGCAGAAGATTGGCATGAGGGGCAAGCCCAAGGTCATTGACCTCACAAGAAAGGAGGCTACGGTAGAGACGCTGACAGAGACCAAGATCCATTGTGAGACTGACGAGAAAGACTTGTATCTGTACTACTTCCTGATGCAGTATCCAGGCCGCACCTTAGTGTTTGCCAACAGTATCTCCTGCATCAAGCGCCTCTCCGGGCTCCTCAAAGTCCTGGATATCATGCCACTGACCCTGCATGCCTGCATGCACCAGAAGCAGAGGCTTAGAAACCTGGAGCAGTTTGCCCATCTGGAGGAGTAAGTCAGGCCTGTGCACAGACTGGCCACTGGGTCCAGGTTGCCAGGAGGGTGGGAAGCTACCTTCTCTCTTGGGAGCCTTATTAGTAGAAGGTAGCAACGGCACCCCACTCCAGTACTCTTGCCTGGAAAATCCCATGGATGGAGGAGCCTGGTGGGCTGCAGTCCTTGGGGTCGCTACGAGTCGGACACGACTGAGCGACTTCACTTTGGCTTTTCACGTTCATGCCTTGGAGAAGGAAACAGCAGCCCACTCCAGTGTTCTTGCCTGGAGAATCCCAGGGACGGGGGAGCCTGGTGGGCTGCTGTCTATGGGGTCGCACAGAGTCGGACACGACTGACGCAACTTAGCAGTAGCAGCAGCAGCCCCCAGCCTTTTTTAAAATTTTGCACAGCATGAGGCAGGTTCACTCTCATCTAGTACATTTATTTTTAAAACATATCTCAAGTGCTTTTGACTCTCCTCAAACTACACATACATTATGAAACATCATCCAGTACATAGTATTGAGTGTTTGTTTTGAACCTGCTACTGTGCTGCTGCTGCTGCTAAGTCACTTCAGTCGTGTCCGACTCTGTGCGACCCCATAAATGACAGCCCACTAGGCCCCCCTGTCTCTGGGATTCTCCAGGCAAGAACACTGGAGTGGGTTGCCATTTTCTTCTCCAATGCATGAAAGTGAAAAGTGAAAGTGAAGTCGCTCAGTCATGTCCGACCCTCAGCGACCCCATGGACTGCAGCCTTCCAGGCTCCTCCGTCCATGGGATTTTCCAGGCAAGAGTACTGGAGTGGGGTGCCATAGGGCCTGGTAATAGAATAGTGCATAATGCAAAGTCCCTGCTCTCAGGGAGTTGACATCCATGTGGAGGGAAAAGTAAGTATATAGCTTGTCAAGTGGCGCTAGGTGCTAAGAAGTAAAGTTACACAGGGAGTTGAGCAGACTGCGGGTGTGTGGTCTGGGAGGCTTTTCTCATAAGGTGAGATTGGAGCAGAGCGTGGAAGAAAGTAAGGAAATGTGACTATCTGAGGAAAACCATTCTGGCCTGAAGTACGCTAAGCAAAGACTTGGAGGCAAGAGCAGATCTGGCATGTTTGAGCAAAAGCAAGGATGTCTACCTGTGTGACTGAGGGAATGAAGTGGGAGGGTGATGGGAGACGAAGTCACAGACCTAGAATATGACCCTATTTAATTCACTTAAAGTAGTCTGTGTTGTTGCAGAGTGTGGCTTTATTGATTGTGGCCAGTGAAACCCAGGTTTGGATCCTGGCTCCACAGCCGAATAGGCATGTATGTATCTTGGGAGGTTAGTATCTCTGAGCCTCAGTTTTTTCATTTCTCAAAGGGAGATATGTACATAATAGTGTTATCTTGTAGAGTGTTAGTAAGGGTTGTAGTATTTAGAGTACTCGATTGTGGTAAGGAGTTGGTTATGATAGCTGTTAGTTGTTATTAATAAGTTTTCTCTCTCTACCACAGTTGTGTGCTCCTGGCGACAGACGTGGCAGCTCGGGGCCTGGATATTCCAAAAGTCCAGCATGTCATCCATTACCAGGTCGGGACATCGGGGAATTTGTGGGCATCTCCCGGCATTGAGCAGGGACTTCTTAAAGCCAAGGTTGAGGGAGAGAGCAGGGAGAAGGAGAGTTGTTGGTCCCAAGGCCTCATGCAGCAGAGAATACCACTGGTGTCTGGTGACCAGCTAGCTGCTTCCACGTGACTGTGGTGAGATTTATTCTCCCAAACCTCTTGGCATTGTCTGGTGTCAAATAGGCCCTCTCTTTTTGACTTGGGTAGGCTATGTAATACTGGCAGGTAGGAGTCTTAGTTTCTTCTGTGAAGTGGGCGTAGTAAAGTTAAGCATGTAAAATGATTACCCTGCAAGAGAGAAAAGACTGTGGTGGTTAAGTCCTGCAAGGTGAAATAGGTTATTATGTGTGAGGACTTTAGAAAGCCAGGCGGCACTTCCTAAGTGTTAGCTCCTGTTGATGCGGACGTTAATATTCGTGCGTGAACCTAGCAAGAATTAGCAGAGAGTGGTGGTTAGGAGCATGGGCTCTCAAACCTCACTTCCAGCCTTTGAATGCTTCTTGGCTGCTTCTCAGTGGGTTAGCTTTTGGCATGTTACTTAGTGTCTTTGGTTTCAGTGTCTTTGTAAATTGGGAGTGGTGATGCTGCTGCCTACTTCATGGGGTTATTCTGATGAGATGAACTAATGCTGATGGATTACTCCTAGCACCGTGTAAGTACTCTGCTGCTGCCTACTTCATGGGGTTATTCTGATGAGATGAACTTAGGCTGATGGATTACCTGGCACCGTGTAAGTACTCAGTAACTGGTGTAATTATTTCTCCTTTTAAATCCTTCTTGCTTTCTTTTTTTTTCCTTTAAATCTTTCACACTTTTAACAGTCTTTGAGGGTGCCAGTTCAGTTGAGCAAATCTTTATTCTTCCTCTTTTTGGGAGAGTCCAGGTCAGTCTGTGGGAAGTATCCAGATGAACGAAATACAGTTCCCAGCCCCTAAGAAGTATCAAATCCACTAGAGGAGGTGAGATGCCTGCAGCCATAATTTAAGGCAGAAGATACTAGAAAGTGGCAAAATAAAGTTGGACAAAGAGATAACTTCTGGTGTGGGAGGTTAGGTTGGAAAGTGCTTTCTAAAAGATGCTTGGCATTTAGGGATGGAGAGGATTCCGGCATGTAGAGGTAGGGACGGAAGGAGGAGAGAACGTGTGGTAGAGGGCTGTTGCTGGGCAGTGAGAAGAGGGGGTGTGTGCTCTAAGAGGAAGTGAAGGATATTTCACGTCTCGCACCATCATGAACCATGGGTTAGGCACTGAATTAAATTTGCCCATTCTGGTCCATTTTAGTTCACTGATTCCTAAAATGTCGATGTTTACTCTTGCTGTCTGTCTCCTGTTTGACCACTTCCATTTGCCTTGATTCATGGACCTAACATTCCACATTCCTGTGCAATGTTGTTCTTTACAGCATCGGACTTTACTTCCATCACCAGTCACATCCACAACTGGGTGTTGTTTTTGCTTTGTCTCAGCGTCTTCATTCTTTCTGGAGCTGTTTCTCCACTCTTCTCCAGTAGCATATTGGGCACTTACCAACCTGGGGAGTTCATCTTTCAGTGTCATATCTTTCTGCCTTTTCATACTGTTCATGGATTCTCAAGGCAAGAATGCTTAAGTGGTTTGCCATTTCATTCTCCAGTGGACCACGTTCTGTCAGACCTCTCCACCATGACCCATCTGTCTTGGGTGGCCCTACAGGGCATGGCTCATAGTTCACTGAATTACACAAGGCTGTGATCCATGTGATCAGTTTGGTTAGTTTTCTGTGATTGTGGTTTTCATTCTTTCTTCCCTGTGATGGATAAGGATAAAAGGCTTGTGGAAGCTTCCTGATGAGAGGGACAGGCTATGGGAAGTCTGGGTCTTGCCTTGAAGGGCGGGGCCATGCTCAGGAAATCTTTAATACAATTTTCTGTTGATGGGTGGGGCTGTGTTCTCTCCACTGTGGTTTGTCCTGAGGCCAAATATGGTAGGGGTAATGGAGACCTCCTTCAAAAGGACTTAAGCCAGCATGCTGCAGCTACCAGAACTGTTGCAGTCAGTGCCCCTGACCCCACGGCAGGCCACTGCTGACCCACGCCTCCACTGGAGGCTCCTGGACACTGACCGGCGAGTCTGGCTGTCTCTTGTGGGGTCCCTGCTCCTTTCTCCTGGGTCCTGGTGCACACAAGGTTTTGTTTGTGCCCTCCAAGAGTCTGTTACCCCAGTCCTGTGCAAGTTCTGTAATCAAATCCCCCTGACCTTCAAAGTCACATTCCCTGGGGGTTTTCAGTCCTTTTGCCAGATCCCCAGGTTGGTAAATCTGTTGTGGGCCCTAAAACTTTTGCAACAGTGCGAGAACTTCCTTGGTGTAATTGTTCTCCAGTCTGTGGGTCATCTGCTCAGCGGCTCTATGGTGGGGTTAATGGTGACCTTCTCCAAGAGGACTTAGGCCACACACCGCACCTCCCAGGTCTGCTGCAGCCAGAGCCCCTGTCCCCGCAGCACATCACTGCCAACCTGTGCCTCTGCAGGAGACACTCAAATCCTCAAAGGCAGGTCTGGCTCAGTCTCCGTGGTGTCTCTGGGTCCTGGTGTGTACGTGGTTTTGTTTGAGCCCTCCAAGCATCTCTGGCGGGCATGGGATTTGATTCTAAACACAGTTTTGCCCCTCCTACCATTTTGTTGGGGCTTCTCCTTCGCCTTTGGGTGTGGGGTATCTTTTTTCAGTGGGATCCAACATTCTCCTGTTGACGGTTTTTCAGCGGTTAGTTTTGATTTTGAGCACACAGCCTCTACTCCACCATCTACTGGGTCTGCCTGGAGCGCTGCTCTAGGAAAGACACTGAGCCTTGCCTGGGCTCCGTGGAGAAGACTGCTCTTGATTAGTGGTGTGCGCCACGGTGTGGGGGGCAGTCGTCCACTCCCACGCCACGTTAGCTGTGGATGACACATCCACCGTTTCTGCTCTTTATTGGGATGGTCATGAGAACCTGAACCAGGGCAGGGGGCGGAGCCTGCACAGTGAAGGGGCCAAACCTGGGGACAGTTTGGATGTGGGACCTAGGGAGAAGGGCTTGATCTCTCCACAGGGCTGTCGAGGTTTCTAGCTGCCTGGCTGGGAGGGAAGAGAGTCCTGCCTTGGGTTGTTGGCCTTGAGGGGACGAGCGGTGTTTGGTGACAGCCACGTGTTAACCTCCCAGTTCTTTATTGGTAGGTCCCTCGCACCTCAGAGATTTATGTCCACCGAAGTGGTCGGACTGCCCGTGCCACCAGTGAGGGCCTCAGCCTGATGTTGGTTGGGCCTGAGGATGTGATCAACTTTAAGAAGATTTACAAAACCCTCAAGAAAGATGAGGACATTCCACTGTTCCCTGTGCAGACAAAGTACATGGATGCAGTCAAGGTAAAAAGAAAAGCCAGAAGCCCAGTGCTGACGAGGGGAGGGCTTGTGCCGCTCCCTGACTTTGCCGTGGGATTCTTGGAGTACCACTCTTGGAAACTAGTTCCTAGTTTTGTGTAAAAAAGAAATGGGAGGGTGCCGTTCCTCAAAGGGGGGGAAGAAAGGGCGAATGGCCAGAATGAGGAGCTTTCTTCATGAGCCCTTCCTTTACTGTGCCCCCGAAACTTCCACCATCAACCGCCGCCCCCCGCTGGCCAGTGCAGCAAGCATAGCTGGAAGGATGGATGGTTGTAGGGAAGTGGGGTCAGTGTGCCTCACTGAGGCAGAAACTGAAGGTCTGTCACATCCCTGAAGCTGATGCCTATAGTTCCTACCTTTGGGGTTTTACACGGTAAACATTCACTTGAGTGAGTGCTACTGACTATGAGCTGTCGCGTGTCAGGCACCCAAGCGGGGTGGCTGCTTTTCCATAGGAGTCCACTGGGTCGTGCGGCAGGTTGAAGTTCAGGTGCAGAGGAAGCACTGTGGGCAGGTGGGCGTACAGTAACACGGGTAGGGGATTTAGTTTCCTACAAGCCTCCTGCAGGCAGAGATGTGAGAAGATGAAGAAAGGATGGAATTCCAGGAACTGGGGGAGCAAAAAGCAAGGAATGGCTCCAGTTCTGTTGGCTCCTCTGGTTCAAAAGGAATGTCAGTTGTGTGGGAAAATGAGGTGGGAGATGAGGCGGACAGATGGAGATTGCAGAGAGGCTTAGGAGCCACTGTGCTTCCCGTGGTTCTTCATCACAAGATCTTTCCCTTTTTTTTTTTTTTGGTGTTTCCTATCACTGCGGTCTGAACCCAGTACGCATAAGGAGAATCGAAGTGTTTGGGAGGAGGAGGACAGGGGGAGGCAGTCCTGTGACAGGTCTGTGTTATCCCTGTAGAGTGAGAGCTGGGCCCTCACCCTGCTGTTGGGGTGTTTCCAGGTCTCAGCTCGGCTGTGGAGGTCAGCCGTGGTATCTGGGAAACACGTTTCCCCTTTGAACACGTGTAGATTGGGAGTCTGACCAAGGTGGGCTGCCAGGAAGAGGGGCTGTTCAAGTTGGCTTGGAAAGCTGGCTTTTGAGGTTCGTGTGTACACACTCACCAGTCGTGATTACTTTAACCAGGGACCAAAGAAATGCTTTTTGATGGGAGCTGAGGTGCCTCTCTCTGAGCACTGACGTCAAGAGTTTTTTTAAAAACACAACTTAAATGAGCCTTTATTCCCCAGAGGCCTGAACCCTCTGTCGGATGAATACTTTCTCTACCTTGCCCCTAGGAGCGAATCCGTTTAGCTCGACAGATTGAAAAAGCGGAGTATCGGAACTTCCAGGCTTGTCTGCACAACTCTTGGATCGAGCAGGCCGCGGCTGCCCTGGAGATTGAGCTGGAAGAAGAAATGTATAGGGGTAAGGAGCCAGATGGGCTTGAGGAAGGGTCCATCAGCTTTTAGCTTTGGTTTTTCCCTTCAACTTCTGTCTGTTGGAGCCTCCCCCACCGCCATGGGTCCCCTCAAAACCAGCAGGATGCCTCCTCCTCCTTTGCGAGAAGCCCTAATCTCAGATGAGCCTAAACCCCTGAGCCGTTGCCATCATGTCTGGAGGCTGTAGTTCCATCCCTTGTGTGGAGAGATGGGGGAAGTCAGGGCAGGCTCTGAGAGCAGACTGCAGGTGTTTGCTGCCTATTCTCTTAACTAGCTATGTGACCAGGTCAGGTTACTCAACTCTGTTGTACCTATGCTGTCCTCATTTATAAAACCAGGGCATAAAGTACCTGCCTCATGGGGTTGAAGGACAGGGTGGCCCTGAGTGGTTCTCCTAAACTGTTGGAAGTTAGCCAACACTGGCCTCTGCAGAGAACCTAGGAGCCCTGTCTCCCCAAGAGGTCCAAAACATTTTTTCATCATGAGTATTATCCATCAAGGGAAAGAAAATGCTCCTATGCTGCTGCTGCTGCTGCTGCTGCTGCTGCTAAGTCATAGTAAATGCGATCTATTTTGAATTGTGTTTCAAGGAGGAAAAGTTGATGAGCAGGAAGAGCGTCGGAGACAAAAGCAGATGAAGATCCTGAAGAAGGAGCTGCGCCATTTACTTTCGCAGCCGCTGTTTAAAGATGACCTGAAAACCAAGTATCCCACTCAGTCAGGCAAGCTGCCCCTGCTCACGTCTGCCCCAAGAAAGGGTGAGTCCGCGCTGAGCTGCCTTTCCAAACAGAAGAAGAAGAAGAAGAAAAAGCAGCAGCCGCAGGAGCAGCCGCAGCCGAGCACAAGTGCAGGCTGACCGCCCCCAGGCCAGAGTCAGCTGGCGGCCGTGCCGTGTCTGTGCTCGTGCTTGTATGGAAACCCTCCCGCCTTGGATCTCACCCAGTGTCAGCTCTGGTTCCAGAAATCCCCCTCTCTTCCACGCCACCCCTCACAGCAGGACAGACCTCATGCAGATTTGTGTTGTTTCAGAGTACGAATTCTGTGTGCCAGCTTATATATTTCTGCATTTCAGTGTTTACAGGCTTCTTATATATGTAACTTGATTTTCTCAATTAAAAACAATGGTCAGAACCAACGTGTCATCTTGAGTTTCTGCCAGAGCCGGGGAGGGGGTGCCGTCCAGGCCTCTGGCTGCAGCCTGCTCACAGTGTGGATCAAGCAGAGGTGGTGAGTTTCGCCGATCACGATGGAGTCATTTCTGCCTGGGTCCCCAGCGTGTGTTCCCGCTGTTCTCCATAGCAGAATCCTAGCAGTTTCTTCGCTCTTTCTGCCTCACAGCTGTTGTCTTGTCTGAGCCTCCTTGGGAGGTGGGCAGGGTAGAGATTGCTGCTCTTGGGTTCCTAGAGAACACAGCTTCCTTAACCTCACTGAGCCCCTTGTGGGGAAGCCAGGAGCAGTATGCGGAGTCTGACCGTGAGGCGTGCAGGTTTGGCTCTGGCCGGTCTCCAGCCTGGTCTCTCAGCTTCCCTCCTCTGTATGACAGAATGGTTGCTGCCCACGCTCTCATGCCCCCATTCCTTTCCCCGAACCTTTGTCCCAGCATTTCCCTTGGCCTGTTTGCCTTTTCCCACCCCTGAGCAATGCTGGCCCCTGAACCCCAGGAGGTGAGGTGTTCCTCCTGTAGACACCCACAGCACTGGCTGCACTGCGATCTGGTATCTTGCTGGGCTCCCTGAGAACAGAAGCTGCTTTATTTCCCCTGGCAGCCCTTGTGCTAAGATCTGGGCCTGGTGTAAATAGGAGCTGAGGGGACATGTGACCTCCCGGCACCACCGCAGGTTCGCCGGTCAGTCTGGGTGAGTAGCCACAGGCATGGGAGAAGCAGACATTCCTGCACAGCTAAGTCTGTGCTTCAAAAGGTGTTCCCGTGGCCTCGTAGTTGGCAGCTGTATCCCTGTAGCCCCTGTAGGTAACTGCAACAGGGTGTTGGCCTGAACTCAGATTCAGGTATCACTGGGTGTTGCTTCGGTGCTTTCTATCTGCTTTAATTATCATTTAGTTTCTGTCAAGGCCCTGGGACATAAGTCTTACACCCTTTGTTGTAGTTGAGAAAGCTCATGCTCAGTGGTTAAGACTTGCTCAGAGCTAGGATTAGAACCCTGGGCATTTCCTTGTAGGTCAAAGGCAAATTTAGAAAACTGCTTTGGTTTTTATTTTTTTTTTTGGTATGCCTTTTTTTTAAGTGTTTTGTTTGTTTTGGCTGTGCTGGGTTTTGTTGCTGTGCGCAGGCTTTCTCTAGTTTGCAGTGAGCAGGGCTCCTCTCTAGTTGCAGTGTACAGGCTTCTCATCTTGGTGGCTTCTCCTGTTTTTTCGTGGAGGAGCCTGGGCTCTAGGCTGAGGGGCTTTAGTAGTTGTGGTTCCTGGGCTCTAGAGCACAGGCTGGTTGTGGGGCATGGGCTTAGTTGCCCCGTGGCATGTGGGGCACTGATTTTCCTGGACCAGGGATAGGACCCATGTCTCCTGCATTGGCAGGCAGATTCTTCACCATTGAGCCACCAGAAACCCCCTGTTTTAAAGGATGTCTTCCCAGCATCACCAGTGACGTGGAGGAGACTGTGAAGTCGGCTTCTGAGTGACAGCTGTCAGGACGGCAGGGGCTCTCCCATTTTCCAGATGAGAGCAGTGGAGGTACAAGCAGACTCAAGGTCCCTCAGCAGCTCCTGAGCCTTGAGAGGCCTGAGGACACTCGTCACAGGCCAAACAGACCCACTGATGTCCTTTGACATCCTGTCCTTGCCCCCTAACAGCAGATTCTTTTGTGGTGGGGTAACATGGTAAAGAGCTGGCTTTTAAAAGATAGGGCCAGCCTCCAAGGCAGTTTTGCTCTCTGACCCGATGAGGTAAAGCTCTGACGAGGCCTGTGGTTCCTTTGGCACTTACAGCCCAGCCCAAGGACAGAACTTCCTGAGCGGCTTGACCTTTCACTCAACGAAGACACTCCGGCCCCTGCTGATCCACTCACACAGACAAGCCCCATGGGACGGCAGTGTTGCTCTTTGGTGCGGGCCAGGTACCGACTATTAAGAAGCCAGGACCAAAAGTTGTTATGGAAACCATTTTAATACTAGAAAAATGTTTTTAATCAATTGCTGAGGAAGCTGTAGGGCCTGGCCTACCTCCCACAGAACCAGGGGCCCCTGGGGACCCACTCACCGAGCCACAGCCCGTGCCCCTGCCTCCGCTCAGCATGGCAGTGTGTGTGGTCCTTTGATGACTTCCCTCTGCCTGGGAAACTGCAGAGCCACCACCAAGGTGGCTTTTCCCCGTCTTGGGGTGTTCTGCCATGTCCCATTGGGAAGGGTCTGCGGGGGAAGCATCCCAATTGTAGGGCACCCACTACACGTCAGGTCACGTGATTATTTTCACACATAATCTTGTTTCACTTGAACCAATAATTCTGTGATATGTTGGTAATTGTCTCCATTTCACCAGTGTGGGAATTGGAACTCGGGGAGTGAAGTGACTTGGCTAAGGTCATATAACTAGTTAGTGACAAAGTCGAGATTTCGAACCCAGGCAATCTGGCTCCAGAGCCACTTTGTGCTTAAAGTAGGAACCAAAAGCGAGGACAACTCTGTTGCTAAATAGTCACACTGATTTATAAAGTTCCCTTCGGAAGGAAGGTAACACATATGCAGTTGTAAAGACAAACTCTCAAAACAACTTTCCTTCCAGCTTTTGGTCTGCAAAGAGAAGGCATCATGGGATGGGTGCATTACCCAGGAAGTGGGATCTCCGGCATGACTGGCTGCTGTAGCCAAGCAGGGTAATGTACGTGGATGAGTGGATTTCTTAATTTTGTGTTCCTTAGAGTTCCTCTGAATTCTGCCACTCCTTTCCTCCACAGCGCTTTCCCTTCAGAAGCAAGATCTGAGGGCAGATGTGAAGGGAAGAGAGCGTTGCTTTGGGTTAGGCCAGTGGATTTGTGAAAAATGGGAGAGCAGAGGGCAAGGTCATGACAACAGCCTGCCTCTCTCGGGTGCTCCGATTCTAAACTGATAGCATCTCTCCTGGGAAGAGGGTCCCCCCCCACCCCCCGCCACCCACAAGAGCACTGGCAGGCCTGGAAAGGCACAGACACACCCCGAAGGGAATTTCTCCAGCCTTCTGCTGAAGAGAAAGCTTCACTTTTGTGAATGCTGCACAAACTAGAAATGCAGTTAGGGAGCAGCCACTGCTGATTATACTGTGCCTGACAGCCCGGCCCGAGACCCAGGACACCTCTCACGATGGCTCAGAGCAGCCGAGACTGAGCTCGGGGTCCTTCAGTTTGGAAACAGGGATCATGACATTCACAAACCATGTAACGTGTTAGCCCACTCTGACAGTGTACTTGTCACAGTGTACTCCTCCCCAGGCCAAGGTGGGAGAGGCAGGGAGGAGGAACCCCTGCACCAATTCAGAGATCAGGGTCAGATTTACATTCCTGTGAAGAAGGGACAATCACTTAGCTTGAGCCCGTGGGTCCACATTCCAGCCCAGGGCAGTACGGGAACCTGGGCCCCTGCCTGCGATTAAGAGCACCCTGACACTGGTCTTCCCAAAGGCAGAAAATGGACGCAAGAGTGCCCTTTGTATACAGGGACTGGGAGCAGTCTGTTACCCAGCCCTGGCACAGTCTTGGCTGTCAGCAGACACTGCAGTCTTGACACTGAAGCACCAGTAGATTCGAATAAATCCCTGCAGATTGGAACCTTTGAAGGCCTTCGATTAAGGAAGGCAATTCCACACCCCTGCATTCTCCCTTTCTTCCCAGAGGGGAAGACAGCTTGCTGGCAGTGGCCGTGGCCCAGCCAGGGCTCCTTGAGATCCTGAGGCAGCAAGGTGAGCAGGTTATTAAGGGCCAAGTCCAGATGGATGAATGAGGAGGCTGGCAGGAGCCAGGGCTCTTGGCTCCCCGGCAGCTCCCACAGTGGTGGTCTCCCACACTAACACCTGCTCATCTCCGTCTTTCCCACCTAACCTCTAGCCAGCCCATAAGAGGGAAGGGAGAAAGAAGTCAAAGACAGCCTCAAAAGGCTTGTCTGCTCTGCTCGGCTGGAGTCTGGTTGCATGTGCTGGTCAGTGCCTCCATCTGGCTGCATCGCTAGATCCTACTTCCAAGGTGTGTTAGGGATGACGAGACAGCTTCTTGGTCCTCCAGGACCCTCGTCTTTCTCAGTGTCTGTCCAGGTGGGGCTGGTGGCAGAACCCTGCAGGGCTGCCCTCCAGAAGGCAGGCAGTCCTGGCCCTGAGGGAGGTAAGGGGCCCGACAACTTGGGCTTCATGCTGATGGCCACAGGCCCCTTTCTAGACTTGGGTATTAAAGTCTTGTTCCTCAAGTTCGGGGTGAGAAAGCACTCCATCGTGAATGTTTGGAAGTACACTGGAGATCTCCAAGTTGGCCTCAGTTCAGCATCCCACGTGCACTCCAGCAGCTGACTGGACTTGATTTTTTATAGAACTGGTAAGACCTTGAGCTTGAGCTTTTCCTCCACTGCAGAGAGGCACTGCCTCCAGGGAAAATAAACCAAAGGACATTTTTTTACCCAACAACAGAATGTCAGCACTGGCAGGAACCTCCTCCAGATGGAGATTTGGACCCAGAGATGGGTAGTGACCTATGCAATGTCTCAGAACTGGGGGTAGAGCCAGTCTGGCATCCTTGCCCAGAGTTATAAAACATTAGATCCTCCATGAAAATAAATATTAAAAATATTATCACCAAGTTACCAGCAGTCCATAGTGAGTAGGCCTTATTCCCAGTGCCTTTGCCCCAAAGGCGGCAACGTTCTCTAACTATAGTCTAAATCGCTTAAAAAACTGAAAAGCCGTAATGTCCATTCAGAATGCAGTCCCGTTAGGTGACAGGCTCCACTGCATGGCCTAAAATTAATCAATGTTTATCGGCTGCATAAAGGATGTTGTAGTGGGATGTTTTATAGAGCAGGTACACGGAGGGGGTGGCAGCCTCGGGGAACACGTGGTGGTTCAGGGCCGTGTCCATCTCGTCCACGTACTCCACCTGCAGGGCGATGTTCAGGGCCTGGGACAGGGCCGTGATCTGGATGTGGTCACACTCCATAGCCATGGGCTCCACTTCCTGCAAAAGCCACAAGGAGAAAACAACCCAGTTGAGGATGCATGCCCAGCAGAGGACAGGTGAGAGGTCCTGGCTTTTTGCCCAGTTGCAGAGCTCAAAACCTCTGCAACTGTGCAATGGTCTCCACAACAGGCCTTGAGGCAGATGTCGACACACGCATTTTCTAGAGAAGGAAACACAGGCTCAGTGAGAAAGGAACAGATAGAAATCACCAGAATTAAAAGGTTTGAATCTAGATCTTTTTGATTCTGGTCCCCTCGTTGTATGTCAGAAGAACACACCACTTTGAAGAATCTGGAGAGGAGAGCAGGAGTTTTTCAGCTTGGGCTTTCTAATGTATAAGGAACCTCAGAGCAGAAGGGGACTCTATCATAAAGGGATTTCAAGCTTAGGTGCTTAAAGAGGGCTGGGCGAGCAAGTGAGCAAGTCAGTGGAGACAGGCAGAGATGGTGACAAGCTGGCTAGTGAGTCCCAGTAACTCAGGCAGCTGCCACTTAGCTCCTGCTGATTGTTGCCAGGCAAGAATAAAGCCTGGGGAGCTGGATCTTCTGATTTTTCCAGAGAAATCCAGACATCCATATAAAAATTGCACAACGTTTAAATGGTTGGCAGTCCTTTCAGGTAAACACCACACATCATAAAACATGTCCTGGAGCAAAGATGACTATGGGGTTGCTACTCTGTCATTTTGTAAACAGTCCAGTCCAAAGGCCCTTTCATGAGACAATCTGAGGCTCAGAGAGGGAAAGCGACTTGCCCAAAGCCACACAGCTCAGGCAGCTCAAGGACAACCTGTTCAGTTTTCTAATCTAATCTAATGCTCTGAATTGCCATGTAGACGTGACACCCCAGCCCCTGGTTAGGGAATGTCGGTGTTAAGGTCTCCTAAGGAGAGAGGGATGAGAGCAGAGCCCAGGGTTGGAGGCCACATCCCAAGCCGGGACCCCGAGGACCTACATGAGCGCAGAAGTCTTTGATGTCCATCTCCTCGTCGATGAAATGTCGGAAGAAATCTGCACGGTTCCTGATGAAGGCAGAGGTCAGCAGGCGCAGGAACTGCACGATTCGGTCCGAGAAGCTCTGGTCGTTGAATACCTTCAGCAGGCTGGACACGGAGCCATCCTTCTCCACCAGCTCTACCACGCTGTAAAACTGTACCCCCGGGCCCTCAGCTGGGGGCCAGGCAGGCCCTGCCCCTCCCTCCACGAGCCTGGCTCCATGAAATTTCCACTTTGAAATCCTCAAGTTGAGGCACCAGAATCAATCCATCAGAGATCTCACCAAAGCTAAGTGACAGGGTTAGAGACACTCTGTAGTGAGTCCCTTGGCCCCAAGTCTCCCCTCCTCACTGCCGTGACTGCGATTCTTACACACAGATTCAGAAGTGAGAGTCCTCCAGCCCCGCACCGCCCTCACTAGTGGGGTCAGGGGGGTGAGGTGGGGAGGCTGGGGGAAGTTTCCAGCCTGACAGCTACCGTTCCAAAGGAGGTGCCTCCTCCCAGAGGAAGGGCAGGGCCTTGGGCTCCCTGGCCCCTCATGTCCCCACAAGCTGGAGGCAACCCTCAGTCTTCTGTCTGCTCTGCCAGCCCTGAGAAAAGCTGAGTCCCTCAGCTGTCATGCCCAGGGTTAACTCACAGCGTTGAAGAAGTTTCGGAACGTGTGCTCCTCGAAGCCAGCCACCAGGAGGTCGTTGGGGGTCTGCAGTACACGCTCTTTGAATCTGAAGGAGAAAGCCAGTGCTTTCAGGGAAAGGCAGGGGGCGCTGCTGTGACCATCAGCTGTCCTCTCACTCCCCACTCTGCCCCCACACACCTGAGAGTCACTGGAGGTGGGTCGTAGACCCATTTCACAGATGAGGAAATTGAGGTACCACCCATTCCAAAATATACTGATTCTATCTTCCGAAGGTCTCTTGACTGTCCCGTGGTTCCTGGGGCATCAATACCATCTCTGGCCTGGCAACGCCCAGCCTCCCCTCCCTCCTGGTCCCCACTCCACAGGGACTGTAAGAGTGACCTGCCGCAGCCTTCTCCCTCAGGTCACAGCTTCTCAGCACCGGGGTCCCGGAAGAGCCCCTGCTGAGCTCACCAGCCACATCTCCAGTCTAGTCCACAGCCTCCCTCATGCCCTACAGCCACTCCCCCTTCGCATCTTCACCTCTTGACATCCACTGTCCCCTCGGCCAGGCCTGCTCTTCTCAGAGATGGGCTGAATGTAAAAAACATTGTTTTTTTAAAAAAAACAAGAGTATCATCTGTGCTCGTGAGGTTATCTTTGTCTGTTGTGTGTGGACGGTGGAAACACAATCTGGACTATAGGGTATGTTGCATACGTCTTCCCAACTCCCTGTTCAGTGAACCCATGATGGTAGCTTGAAAAAAAAAATCATGACAAGAGGATTTAGACCACAGAAATCAACTCACACCACAGGTCAGGTCTCCCAGCCAAATGGCCATTAAACCTTTGCCAGCACTGACCTACCGCAAGATCTGTTCCCGAGACCCCACCTCTTGTCACTGCTCCCGCTGCAGACCGCCAACAAGCACAGCCCCTTCTGAGACCTGTCCTCACCCCCAGGGACAGCGAGGAGCTGCCCCAGGACACAGAGTTCAGCAGCAGAGACGAGACACAGTCCAAGGGACTGGTCCACAGGAGGGAACACCTTCCACACAGAAGGGCCAAGTGGAGAGGCTCAGGGGGACCAGCTGGCTCGGGCCTAACTGCAGCCCGGCCCCTGGGAGGGGAGCCCAGGCTCCAATGAGGACGCAGCAGGGGTTTTCATGAGGGACTCAAGGCACAGGGAGAAAGGCCTGGGAGGTGTAGGTGCCCGGTGGGAGGGCGAGGGGAGAAGAGGCTGGTCTGAAGCCAAATCATCTCATAATCTGGAAGGTGAGGCACTTTTACTTTTGCTGAAAGGCAGCCTGCCCCTGGCTGGGCCGGTGTCTCTAAGCCCGTTTTGGCCAGGGCAAGTGTGGGAAGGAGTGTGGAGCGGGGGGTTGCAGCCCCGCTGCTAAGTCGTTCTCTGGCTTTATAAGGCTCCCCTTCTGTGCAGGGTGGGTGATGGGGACAGGTCTCCATGGCAGGCTGTGAAGGCCTCTCTGGCCACTGTTCCCGTGAGGCCGACATGCACAGCTCGGCTCCCAGCTCTCTTGCCTGCACACCCTCCCATCCCCGGCTACGTGCCCATCACATCCCCACGCTCATTCCTCACCAGTGCCTGCGGGCCTCACAGTGCCAGCCCTGGGGTCACAGAGACACAAGGGCCCAGTCTAGTGGGGGCCAACAGTCAGGGCAGGACTCCCGCCTGGATGAGGTGAGGGAGGGGAAGGAGGACGGTGTCCAGACTTGCAGCGCGGGTCCCCTCTTGCGCAAGTCATGTAACCTATCCAAGGCTCAGTTTACTCATCTGTAAAATGGGATGACACCAGCCTGGTACTTCCCACTGGACCCCACCTGGATGGCTCCCAGGCATTTCAGACTTGGCAACCTGGAGCTCCTGATCTCCCCCAGCCTCCCTGTGTGGCAAGGGCTTCTCAGTCCTGATAACTCAGGGCAAACGCCCAGCACTCAGCCTCAACTCTCCGCTACACACCCCACTCCAGCCATGAGTGGATCCTGTGGTGTCACCTCCACTCGATCAGGCCACCTCTACGACCTCTCCTCTGGGCTCTCCAAGATCACACCCCTTGCTGCTCTCAGACGCCATCATTTGTGCGTAAGCCTGGTTTTTCCTGCACACAGCAGCCTGCACGTCAGGCCTTTTGCTCTGCCAAACTCTCTGTGGCTCTATCTCATTCAGGCCAACATCCGAGGTCCACGAGGCCCATGAGGCCCTACCCCACCGGCCCCCGCTATGTCTCCAACCCGTACTTAAAACTGTAGCCCCTAGCCCTGGACAACCTGGCTGCCTTTCCTGCCTGATTTTTTTTCCCACAACGCTTCCCACCATCTGACACAGCAAGTTCTGTCCGTATCTACTGTCCCTCATTCCCAGTTAGGATGCGAGCTCGACAGGCAGAGCGCTTTGTCTCTCCTGTTTGCTGCTGCATCCCCGGGGCCCACGACATAGTCGGCATGTGGCACCCACTTGGGTGATGGCTGCAGGGAGCAAGGGTGCCCCAGAAGGAGGGTAGAGTAGAAACCCGCTCAGCAGAGGAGTTCTGGCACCAGGATGCACGAATCAACCCCATGTGCTCTGTGCCCCGTGGCCACTCTGCACTCTTCCCTGGTGTGTGTGCAGGAGGGCATCTGATGAGGAAGCCTGGGATCTTCATCAATCCTCTAAGGGCTGTGAGACCTCCAAGGTTAAGGAAGCGGGTCTCAGCATCTTGCTACTACTCCTTGTTACCCAGCAGCAGCGGCAGCTTCTCCGGGAAACTGTGAGAAATGCAGAGTCCCCGGCCCCAGCCCCACAGAACTGGAATCTGCATCTGAAGAAGATCCCAGGGGGTCTGCACAAATGCTGATGTCTGAGAAGCCCCAAACTAAGCTGAACCCCAAGGGGTCAAAGGGAGGATCATGTCCCAGCTGCAGGACAGAGGGGCCTAGGGCGGCATCAACTCCAGATCCAGGCTGACCAGGTAGATGCCTGGGTTACACACACTCACATCCAAGGTCAGCTGAAGCGATCCAGAACAACGGGCAATGCTTCTTTGTTTTCTCCTTGGAATGAGGCTTCAAGAACGCACCCAAGGCAAAACTCACTTCACCCAGGCACACTCAGATCAGAGAGTTGAAAGTGCCCACTAGGTCATTTGTCCCATCCCCAGTCGGCCCCTTGGCTGCTCTCATTTCCACCACGAGGCCGCTGGGCATCCCCTCAACGTGAACGCCGCCACTCACTCCCTGGGCTAAGCAGGGTGCACTGAGGTCAAACCCTCAGGGAAGTTCAGGGCTGATCGACACAGCAGAAACATAGCCTGCCCAGCATCCCTCACACAGCACTCACTTGAGGATCTCCCTGCTCTTGCCCAGCAGAGACTCCAGGTAGGAGTAGCCCAAGGCCCGGTAGAAGCAGTTCCCATCCCCCTTGGTCTTGCGGATGGCGGTGAACCTTTTGCTGAGTTCCTGCGGGGGACAGAGGAAATGTGGGCGTCCGTACCAATGGCACCCCCGTCAAAGTCCTGTCAGGGGTGGGGTCCCGCCTCCCCCAGGCAACATCTGCTCTCAGACTGGAGGCCCTCCACGGTGTCCCAACTCTCATCCCACAAAAATAAAAATACGTGGAGTGCGACCTGCCTGAGGCACTGTGAACGGGGAGCCGTGCCCCGCTCTGAAGAGCCTACAGGCTAGGGGGATGATGGACAGCTAGACGACTGTCACAGGAAGACAGGGGATGCACTGGGGGGCGGAGCAGTGGCATCTACACCAGACTTCAGCAGTCCAGGAAGACTTCCTGGAGGAATGGCACCGAGGGAAGTGGTGTGCCTGGTGGGGGCAGCGAGGGTGCATGTGGCTGTGAGGTGGGCCAGGGGCTGCACAGGCAGTAGGAAAGGCCTCCCCGGACATCGCCAAGCAGTCTGGCCAGTCCTCCAAAAGAGGTGTGGCGTCCCCACGGCACCCCCTCCAGTTCTGCTCTGAGCTGTCAGCTTCCGCCCCGGCTGCCTCCCGGGCCTGCCTACAAGTCAGGATTCTGATGGCCCAGTGTGGTTTCCAAGGGGTCAGGGAGTCCCTGCTCCCACCAGGGTGGTGCTGACGGCTCCCCAGAGGCAGGCTGTAGGGAGGGGTGTACTCCCTAGAAAGCCAGCTCATCTCCCAAAGGCTGAGATATGCAGCCCAGCTCTCACTCCTGCCCCAGGAAGGGCTCCCGGCGGCCACAGGAGACAGTCCTGCCCAAGTGCAGGTGACCAGAGGGCAGTAGGGGCACACCCAGATTCCTCCTAGTCCTGTGACCGTTCCTGCATCCTTCAGCCATCTGCCCTTTGTCAGAGTCCAGCCAGAGTGGGCCTTCTCACCACAGAGCTGCTCACAGAGTGGTTACAAATACTAATTTTATGAGCTCAGGCTGCCTGGCCCAAATGCCAGCTCCTCCACGCGTGCGCGGTAGAATCATGGGCCAGCCATTTAATTTCTGTAACTTGGTTCCCTCAGCTGTGAAATGTGGGTAATAAAAGTTCTGACCTTGCAATGCTGTAATGAGGTCAAAAACTGCTGGTTTGTTTGTTTTTTTTGCAACTAAAGGATTTCTCACTAAGGTAAATCCGTCCAACATTGCATTATTCTGGGAGCCCTCTAATTTGTCCAGGAACCTGGTCCAAACGCAAAGCCTTTTTACCTTCAAAGTGGTACCTTTGTCTCTGCTCCCAACTCCAGCCCATTTCATCTAGGCTCCCCTCCTCCTGACCCTCTGCCTTACCTGGATTTTCCTCTGGTAGATCCTGTTTTCAGGATGATCCCGAAGAATTGATAGAATGTCACATTTTTCTGATATTAGGTTGAAAGATGTTTCACTCTGAAAGACAGAAAAAGGAGCAAAGCTGTGACCATTTCAAAAGCAACCGCAGGACTTTCATCCATAGAAAGCCCACGACCTGCTGGTTGCAGGACGCGGTGAATGTTGCCTCCCCTGGACAGAAGCACCTGCGAGTATGTGACTGGCAGCCCAGAAGCCAGGCTCCCTGGCAGGAGTCAGGGTCAGCCCCATCGTGAGAGGCGTATCATCTTGTAAGTCCTTTTGTTTTAAATTGTTTGGAAATATTTATTTAGTTGGCTGTGCTGGGTCTCAGTTGCAACACGCGAACTCTTAGTTGTGGTACGTGGGGTCTAGTTTCCTGACCAGGGATCGAACCTGGAACGCTGGCATTGGCAGTGCAGAGTCTTAGCCCCGGGACCACCGGGGAAGTCCCTCATCTTGTAATTTCTGAACTGACTCATTTTATAGACTGTAATACATCAGTGCACAAAAATAAATGCAGCATGGTTTAAAGACTTAAATGTAACACCCGAAACCATTAAACTTCTAGAGGAAAACACAGGCAGTATGCTGTTTGACGTTGGTCTTGGTGGTATTTTTTGGGGATCTGTCTCCTCAGGCAGGGAAAACTCAAACAGAAACAAACAAATGGAACTACATTAAAACAAAAAGCTTTTCATCCAGGAATCTATTTCCTGTCTGTGTAAACTTGCCTCTTCTGAACATTTCATACAAATGGAATCATATGATTGGTCTTCTATGACTGATTTCTTTCACTTAACATAATGTATTTAAGATGCATCCATGTTGTAGCACGTATCAGTACTTTTTTCCTTTTTGTTGTCAGATAATATTCTATGGTATGAGTGTACCATATTTTGTTCCATTTGTCAGTTGATGGATTTTGGGGTTGTTTCCACTTTGGGGCTATTATGAATAAAGTTACGATGAATATTCCTGTTTAGAAAAAAAAGCTTTTGCACAGCAAAGAAACTTTCAACAAAAGGAAAAGGCCACTTACTGAAAAGGAGAAGATATTTGGAAATGATATATCTGAATAAGGAGTTAATATCCAAAATATATAAAGAATTCATACAACTCAACATCAAAGATACAAACAACCCAATTAAAAAATGGGCAGAGGATCTGCACAGATATTTTTCAAAAGAAGACATGGATGGCCAACAGGTCCATGAGAAGATTTTCAACACCGATAACCATCAGGGAATCAAAACCACAATGAGGTATCACCTCACCTCTGTTAGAATGGCTGTTATCAAAAAGACAACAAATGACAAGGTTGGTGGGGCTTCCCTTGTGGCTCAGCTGGTATAGAATCTTCCTGCAATGCAGGAGACCTGGGTTAGATCCCTGGGTTGAGAAGATCCCTTGAAGAAGGGAATGGCTACCCACTCCAGTATCCTGGCCTGGAGAATTCCACGGACCATACAGTCCATGGGGTCGCAAAAAGTTGGACACAACTGAGCAACTTGCACTTTCTAACAAGGTTGGTGAGAATGTGAGGAAAAGGGAACCCTGGGTGCACTGCTGATGGAATTATAAACTGGTATAGTCACAGACATCCTGGAATGTGAAGTCAAGTGGGCCTTAGAAAGCATCACTACGAACAAAGCTAGTGGAGGTGATGGAATTCCAGTTAAGCTATTTCAAATCCTGAAAGATGATGCTGTGAAAGTGCTGCACTCAATATGCCAGCAAATTTGGAAAACTCAGCAGTGGCCACAGGACTGGAAAAGGTCAGTTTTCATTCCAATCCCAAAGAAAGGCGATGCCAAAGAATGCTCAAACTACCGCACAATTGCACTCATCTCACATTGTAGTAAAGTAATGCTCAAAATTCTCCAAGCCAGGCTTCAGCAACATGTGAACCGTGAACTTCCTGATGTTCAAGCTGGTTTTAGAAAAGGCAGAGGAACCAGAGATCAAATTGCCAACATCCGATGGATCATAGAAAAAGCAAGAGAGTTCCAGAAAAACATCTATTTCTGCTTTATTGACTATGCCAAAGCCTTTGACTGTGTGGATCACAATAAACTGTGGAAAATTCTGAGATATGGGAATACCAGACCACTTGATCTGCCTCTTGAGAAATTTGTATGCAGGTCAGGAAGCAACAGTTAGAACTGGACATGGAACAACAGACTGGTTCCAAATAGGAAAAGGAGTTCGTCAAGGCTGTATATTGTCACCCTGTTTATTTAACTTATATTCAGAGTACATCATGAGAAACGCTGGACTGGAAGAAACACAAACTGGAATCAAGATTGCCGGGAGAAATATCAATAACCTCAGATATGCAGATGACACCACCTTTATGGCAGAAAGTGAAGAGGAACTCAAAAGCCTCTTGATGAAAGTGAAAGTGGAGAGTGAAAAAGTTGGCTTAAAGCTCAACATTCAGAAAATGAAGATCATGGCATCCCGTCCCACCACTTCATGGGAAATAGATGGGGAAACAGTGGAAACAGCGTCAGACTTTATTTTTCTGGGCTCCAAAATCACTACAGATGGTGACTGCAGCCATGAAATTAAAAGACGCTTACTCCTTGGAAGGAAAGTTATGACCAACCTAGATAGCATATTCAAAAGCAGAGACATTCCTTTGCCAACAAAGGTTCGTCTAGTCAAGGCTATGGTTTTTCCAGTGGTCATGTATGGATGTGAGAGTTGGACTGTGAAGAAAGCTGAGTGCCGAAGAATTGATGCTTTTGAACTGTGGTGTTGGAGAAGACTCTTGAGAGTCCCTTGGACTGCAAGGAGATACAACCAGTCCATTCTGAAGGAGATCAGCCCTGGGATTTCTTGGGAAGGAATGATGCTAAAGCTGAAACTCCAATACTTTGGCCACCTCATGCGAAGAGTTGACTCATTGGAAAAGACTCTGATGCTGGGAGGGATTGGGGGCAGGAGGAGAAGGGGACGACAGAGGATGAGATGGCTGGATGGCATCACTGACTCGATGGACGTAAGTCCCCGTGAACTTTGGGAGTTGGTGATGGACAGGGAGGCCTGGCACTCTGCGATTCATGGAGTCGCAAAGAGTCGGACACGACTGAGCGACTGATCTGATCTATCTGATCTGATAGTCATTAAGGAAAACAGCGTGGAGATTCCTCAAACAAATTCAAACAGAACTATCATATGTTATTCCATTTCAGGGTATGTATCCAAAGAAAACAAAAGCACTTATTAGGAAAGATACAGGCATCCCTATGTTCACTGAAGCACTGTTTACAATAGCCAAGATGTGGAAGCAATCTAAGTGCCCACAATAGATGAATGGATAAAGATGTGGTGTATAATATGCAATGGAAAATTATTCAGTCACAAAAAAGAATGAAATATTTCTCTTTGCACCAACATGGGTGGAGCTAGAGACCATTACACTGAGGAAGTTAAAATAGTGAAAGGCAATATTACATGATATCACTTGCAACGTGGAATCTAAAGAAATGAACAAACATAACAAAACAAAAACAGGGTCACAGATGCAGAGAACGAACAGGTGTTTGCCAGAGGGGAGGGGGTTGGGGGGAGGAGAGAAACAGGTGAGTGCGATTAAGAGGTACAAAACAGAAGAGATGAGCCACGGTATGAGGTATACAGTGAGTGGAGTATACTCAATAATTATGTAGTATCTTTGGTGACAATAACTAAACTTACCATGGTGATCATCTTGAAGCATAGAGAACTAGTGAATCACCATGTGGGGTAACAGGAGCTAACATAGAGCTGTAGGTCAATTATACTCCAAAAACAAACTCAGAGAGACAGAGATCAGATGTGTGGTTACCCGAGGCAGGGGTGGGGTCACAGGGAACTGGAGGAAGGTGGTCAAAAGGTTCCAGTTACAAACTTCCAGTTGTAAGATAAATAAGTACCGGGGACGTAATGTACAACATGATAAATATAATCAACAGTAGTATATTAACATTTTTAAGAGAGTATAATGGCACCCCACTCCAGCACTTTTGCCGGGAGAATTCCACGGACAGAGGAGCCTACAGTCCATGGGGTCACAAGAAGTCAGACATGGACTGAGCGGCTAACACAAGAGAGGAAGTCCTAAGCGTTCTCATCAGAGGAAAAATCTTTTCTATTTTTTAAACTTTGTGTCTTTACAAAGATGAGGGATGCTCACTAAACATGCAGTCACTGCATGATGTACGTGAATCAAATCTCTGCGCTGTATACCTTAAACTCAACGCAGTGCTGGATGTCAATAACACTGGAAGAAAAAAGAATATAGTAACTGAAGTCTGTGAGCCTCCCTACTGTAAGGAGGCTCCATACTCCCTTTGTCTTCTCCTGACCTTCCTGTCTCACTCATTCATTCCTTCTTCTATTCATCCAACTATACCCAACCAGTCTGCACCAAGCTCTGTTTGTTGTTCAGTCGCTCAGTGGTGTTGGAGCTGGAAACACAGAGGTTAGACCGTCTAGCACCACCTACTGGTGAAAGTTTATATCGCAGCCCAGCTCTGAGTGGAGGCCAGTTTCCACCCAGAGAGAGAAATAAGGGCCTCTAGACGTGGGAGCTTGGTGCGAGGCTGTCTATGGCGTCACACAGAGTCGGACACGACTGAAGCGACTTAGCAGCAGCAGCAGCAGCAGAGGGTGGAGACGGAGAAGGCAATGGCACCCCACTCCAGTATTCTTGCCTGGAAAATCCCATGTACCGCAGAGCCTGGTAGGCTGCAGTCCATGGGGTCGCTAAGAGTCGGACACGACTGAGCGACTTCACTTTCACTTTTCACTTTCATGCCTTGGAGAAGGAAATGGCAACCCACTCCAGTGTTCTTGCCTGGAGAATCCCAGGGACCGGGGCGCCTGGTGGGCTTCGGTCTATGGGGTCGCACAGAGTCGGCCACGACTGAAGCGACTTAGCAGCAGCAGCAGAGGGTGGAGAAGTCATCTAATGGCAAAAGGAAGACCCAGGGCCAGGGGAAGGGTAGGACACATCTAACAGCTAATCTCCCACAGGCTTGTCTCTGCCTCATGTTTTTCCTGCTCACATGAGGGTTCAGGGCAGTGGGAGCTGCACCCCTGTCTCCAACCCTCACCCCCCACCCCGGGAAAGGCTCTGATTTCATCAGGAATATAATGTTAAAATATAATGTGAAAGCCACTTGTGTGTGTAGTTGAAACAAGTAGCCTTGATGGGAACCTACTGTATGGCTCAGGGAACTCTGCTCAATGCTCTGTGGTGGCCTAAAAGGGAAGGACATTTTTTTTTTTTTTTAAAGGGTAATATATGTATAGTCATGAAACAGAAGTAGATTTTTTTTCTGGAATTCCCTTGCTTTCTCCATGGTCCAGTGTATGTTGACAATTTGACCTCTGGATCCTCTGCCTTTTCTAAACCCAGCTTGTACATCTGGAAGCTCTCAGTTCCTGTGCCAATGAAGCCTAGCTTAAGGATTTTGAGCATAACCTTACTAGCGTGTGAAATGAGCACAGCTTGTACAGTGGCTTGGACAGTCTTTGGCACTGCCAAAGAATAAGTCCCATTATTTACCCACCTACCTCAGTAAAAAAAAAAAAGTCTTGTTTTTTACACACAGCTGACTTAAAATGATGGCTTGGGTCTTTTTAAATGATGGATGATGACAAAGGAGCACAGCTCTATTGAACACTGCTCGCACTTGGACTGCCCCCCGCCCCCCAGTAATACCCAACATATGGTGAGGGAAGAGGCACAAACTCAGTTCTATTTGATGAGCAGTTTGAGACAATGTCACTGGCAGAGTGGAAAGCAGTATAAAGAATGAATCCTAAATACAGAGCGACAAGAACTGGGTTGGCCAAAAACTTCATTTGAGTTTTTATAACATCGTATGGAAACACCTGAACGAACTTTTTGGCCAACCCAATATTGCAGATGGTAGAAAACTGCCAGTCAAAATGAGAACGTGAAAGGTGGGTCAGGAAGGCGACCCACAGGCCTCACACCAGGGAAGCCTACCTAGGCTTTCCACTCGCCACAGTCGTTATCATTTTTGCAAAGTAAATAGCAAATTTACTTAGGCTATTTAAAACAGTCAATTTAAAAGGAAAACATTAAACAGCAGTTTGGGGGTGGGGAGGGGCTCACACTTGGGGTTCAAGAGACCCACCGTCAGCCCCAGGCGTTTTATTCCCTGTTCCCATCCTGCCACCCCCCACCCTTTGTAGGTATTCCCTATGTCTTTCAATATGTCTTTTAAAAATACCAAGTTGTTTTATGTAAGCATGCGTTTTAAATATGCAACAAATTATTCTATAGGTATCGTGGCATTTTCTCTTCACTCAATACTACTTAAGATCCATCCTTTTTGACAAATGGCTCTCAGGTTGGTTGCCCTGCCCAGCAGTGGAGCCTTGAGCTGGCTCCAGCGCCCCCTCGTGGTCCCGGGTGTGTTTACAGGGCCACTGGGAGGGGTGAGTGAGTTTCTACTTTGGCACTTTGGGAGTCCCCGCCTGGCACGTCCAGAGTGACTCAAGTCAGCCCAGGTGGCCTCCGCCCCACTTCCTATAAGCATGGCCCTGGTCACATGGCTGGAAGAACAGCCTCAGCTCACTGGCCCATTAACCAGGTACAATACTCTGCATTTGACCTTGGCTGACTGCAATTGGTGGTTTTTTAAATCATGGCCGAAAATTTCCAGGGTGTTATGGGACGGGGACTGGCCTCGCCTGACAATGTTGCGTCAGACCTCATCAGGTCACTTAAAAAGATTTTAGCCTTTAGCTGCTGATTTGCAAACAGGTGCTAATGAATTAGGTCAGGCAGATAGCACCTCTACTCTGAAACAGTTTTGAGCTGCCGAGTGGAAGAATGTATTTCAAAGTGGAGAAGGATGTTTCTCTAATCACTGACTCCTCCCCAGAGACCCCGGGAACTAACCAGATGCACTACAATGGGGGCTTGGTGTTCAGACCAGATCTGAGTCCTTGTAGGGGTCCTCTCACCTCCTACCTTCGGAGACTATAGAACCAGCACGTCACCACCTACTGGGGTCCTGCTGACCCTGCCCTTGATCCCCACCCTACGTCCAGACACCGCCCACCTCCAAATGGAGGGAAGGCAAGTTCCCCCCTACTTCCCTCCATTTTCTCGCCAAAGCCTCTACACACCTACACACCTGTCCACATAGCCCCAAGAGTTCCTCAACCAGCCTGAGACCAACGAAAAACCAGGTTGACCCCAGCCCTCCACCTCTACCCTCATCCACGGATTCTGCCCCACAGAGGCGGCATTTGAAGTCCCGAAGGCTTCCGGTAAAGATGTGACCCGCCAGGGCCCAAGGGAGGGCGCACTGCCAGCGCGATGTCGGAACTCGTGCCCCACAGCTGCTGCCTGCCCCCTCCCGGCCCATGGGAACCCCATGCGCCCAGCACTGTGAGAGCGCCCCCAGGGACCCCCCCAGGAGATAATGGGGTGACAAGGAGCTGCGGGGCAGGGAGGGGCCAGGCTGAAAGACTGGGCTCTGGCAGCTCGGGCCCACAGACCTTAAGGCTCTGACCCACAACACGTGTGACCCACGCCCACCCCCTGCCCCTCCGGTGAGTTCTCCATGGGCCCCTCCTGGAGCAGGCACCGCTCGGGGTTGGAAGCCAGCCCCGGTGAGCTTTCAGGAGAGGCGACACGAAGCTCCACGCGGACGCGGTCCTTGTCACTTCTGTCCCCGTACTCCTGGAACAGCTGCTGGTCCCCAGCAGGCACGGAGTACCCGCTGGTTGATGCGTCACCTTTGCTGGGAGGTCACCATATGCCAGGTGCTGGGGATAATCTCACTTAAGCCTCACGGTAGCTCTGTTCTACATGTAGAAACCGAAGCCCAGAGAGGTCAAGCTGTTGGCCCCAAGTCACACAGTGAAGCGATCCCGGAAGAAACTGGACCCTGGCCCCCCAGCACATTAAAGGTATTCCACAGACCTGGTGCCTTTCTGGCTCTCTCCCCCTCCACGAAGAGAGCCCACCTGGCCCTCAGCTGTGCTCTGTCGTCACTTCCTGATGGCTCCTTAATAGCCAAGCCTCAGGCTCACGCCTCTACCTACAATCTCCGCCCCCACCCATGACATACCCCGCGGTGCCTCTGTGGGCACCCCCGGCCCAGGCTCTGAGGTCCTGGTGGGCCTCTCTTGGGTCCACCCTGAGGCCTGGTGGGCAAGGCCAGCCCTTGGCCTGCCTGACCTTCCTCTGAGGCTGCTCTGCTGGCAGGGCTGACCCCGGGTCGTGAGTCAGCCTTGTTAACCAGGCCCAGCCTCCCAGAAGCCACAACTCAGTGCGTGGTCTGACTTCAAGCTACCAACTCCTCCACAGCAGGGGCCAGAGCCTGCAGCCTCACCACCAGTGGGGCAGGACCCAGAATGCAGTCCGCCGCCCCTCTCAGAAGGTCCCTATCATTTCTAGAGGCTCCCCCGTGGCTCCAAACCTGGCCTTGCCTGCCTACCGCTGGGGTCTCCATAGTGGGCTGTTTGCAGGGGCTGGAAGGAAATGCCTTTTTATCTGATTTTTATTGGAGTTTGGTTGCTTTACAATGTTGTGTTAGTTTCTGCTGAACAACAAAGTGAATCAGCCACATGTATACATATCGCCCCTTCCTCCTACACCCCACCCCACCCCCCTGCCCCCCGCAGGTCATCACAGAGCACCGAGCGGAGCTCCCTGCGCTAAACAGCAGCTTCCCACTAGCTATCTGTTTTACATATGGTAGCGTATATATGTCATTTCTATTCTCCCAATTTGCTCCACCCTCCCAGGGCCCCCCCACCCCACCCCATGTCCACGTGTTCGTTCTCTATGTCTGTGTTTCTATCGCTGCCCTGCAAATAGTTCATAAGTACCATTTTTCTAGATTCCATATATATGCATTAATACACAACATTTTTTCCTCTTTCTGACTTACTTCACTCTGTATGACAGACTCTAGGTCTGTTCACATCGCTGCAAATGACCCAATTTCATTCTTTTTTATGGCTGAGTAATATTCCAGGGAATGCTGCTTTAAATGTCTACTTTAGGGTATAATGTACGATGTACCAACATATGGAATAATCAAACACTTTTACTGATGAGCGATCAAAAACATTTGGAGGCCAAAGATTTAGGGGAGTGCTAGTCCTAGGGCTCTGAAGTGGCTTCTTACTGCTGCTGTAACCAATTAGTACAAACACAACGATTTAAAACAACAGGATTTATTATCTTACATTTCTGGAGGCTCAGGGGAGAACCCACTTCCTTACCTTTGTCAGTTTCTAGAAGCTTCCTGCATTTCTTGGCTTATGATCCCTTCCACCCACTGTCACCTCCTTCTCACTCTGAGCTTCCTGCCTCTTCCTTATAAGGATCCTTGTGATTGCATCATTGGACCTCCCTGGTAATCCAGGGTGCTCTCTCCATTTCAGGACCCTAATTCACCATACCTGCAAAGCCCTTGCTGCCATGTGAGGTACCCTATTCATGGGTTCGGGGATTAGGATGTGGGTGTCTCCGGGGTGCTATTACTCAGCCTACCACTCGCATGCCCCATCTCTGCTGTTCAGCGCAGCAAACAGGGAAGACCCTACACCTGAGGCCCAATTGCCTCAGGTCAGTTATTGGCTGGCCTTGCAGACAGCCCAGATTCAGATGCTGGTCCTCTCTCATCTGACACCTGGACTCTTAGCACCCTCCTAACCGACCCTCAGACCTTCATCTCCCGCCCTGACCTCTCCCTAGAGATCCAGCCTCAAACACCACCAGCCACCAGGATGTCTGACCACGATCCCCGAATTAATGTACCCCTAATTGCCTTCTCCCTCCACCCCTGCATCCCCTCCAGGTGTCACCAGATCTTCGAAAGCCCCCCTATCCAGATAGAACTCACACCAAAGATGCGGAAGGACTCTTCCCCTCCTCTCTTCCTGCTTCAGCTCTGCTCCTGTGTCTGGCCAGAGCTGCCACCATCTGCCCCCAGGGAGGTGGCACCAGCGTCTGCCCAGTGGACCTCCTGGCTCCCACTCCCGCTCCCACCGTCACCCACAGCACCCAGCATGGGCTCCCACAAAGCGAACCAGTTGAGGGCGAGACCTTCCCCAGGTCCCTCCAGTGGCTTCCTTCACTTGGGAAAAGACTCAACCTTTGGATGACAACCATCATCTGGCCTTGCTCCCCTCACTCTCCTGAACTCCAGCCCCAGTGACCCTCCTTATGTTCCTCCAAAAAATGCACCCATTTCTACCGCAGGGCCTTTGCACATGCTGTTCCTGTGCACGGGCGGATTCTCTGCCTCTTTACATGTCCAATCACCTTCCTTGACCATCTTGTCTAAAGTTGCCCCTCCCCCCAACCCCTACTGCCTTAACTTGCTTTATGTCTTCAGCGGGTTCTCTAACATATACGTTCATTTGTTGACTTGCTTTCTGTCTATCTCCCTCCACAAGAATGTCAACTCCATGAGAGTAGGGACTTTGCTTGCCTATCATGACCAGATTCCCCAGTGCCTGCCACATAGTAATGCTCCCAAAATGCAGAATGAGTGGATGAGGGAATAGATGGAAAAGCTGGTCTCTGACTCCAGCCTGGCCACTTCTGGCCCTCTGTCCACTCCACTGCCAGAGAGACCATCCAAATCAACCATCTCTTATTTGTCAAAAATACGTTATGGTCCCCTCCACCACCACATTTGCAGAATAAAACCCAAACCCCATGGCGCAGCATGTGAAGCCCTTTATAGCACATTCTGAACCCCCCAGTTTTTCTAGATTCGTCTCTCCTTGCTCCATACAGACCACTCACCATTCCCAGAATATCCCACTCTTAACCATGTTTCCAGGCCTGTCCCACCCTGACTGGAATACACAATTCCCCAAATGCTTCCTGAAAACTCCTACACATCCTTCAATACCCCATTCAAAAGACCCCTTTGTGAGGCCTTCCTTGACACTCACTTCTCCCTTAGAGTGCTTGGGTTCCTGCTGTGCTCCCCAAGCCCTTAGGCTTCTTAGGTCATGACTGGTAGTTCAGGAATTGCTTGTGTCCAGTTCTGTCTTGTCTCAGGCAGTGAGTTCCTAAAAGAGGGCAGGCCCTTGTCTTTCTCATCAATGCCCAGCCCAGCGTGGGGCTGGACTAGGGACCCTACTGGGGGCTTGTTTGAAAAACCAAAGAACAAAGCACAGAAGGGCCCTGTGGGTTTGCTGTTCACATCTGACCCTCACTCTTCACTGAATGCCCTTTGAGTGAGCACGAGACCCCTCACTACCTACAACCTCCATCCGTGGCAGCCCCCAAGCCTTGTCCTCACCCAGGCCACTGCCTTCCCAAGGGCTTCTATGTCTTCTACCTGGGACCCTTCCCTAGCTCAGTGACTTTGAAATGGATACAGAAAGAAAACACTATATGTTCCAAAGGCATTCTCCTCTGCCCACCACACACACACTCACCATCATCCATACCACACAGACTCAAAAACATCACCAGTGGGCCCGGCACGGTGCCTGGCAAACAGTAGGTGCTCATTAAATGCTGAATGAACAGACGAGAACACACCATGCACTGCCTCTGCCCCCACCCTCTCCCCATGATTCCCAGAGAGACGTCTTGTTTGGCAAGTTAACCACTTCATTCCTCTCCAAGGCACTACGCCGCCCGTCACAGGGCGCGGGCTGGTGCTCTGACTCTACCTGCCCTCTAACTTCTGTTCTCCTGAGTCCAGGGCAGACGGGAGGCTGGAGTCAGAGGCCTCACTGTGCACCATGAAGGCCAGAAGATCAGGCCCCAGCCCCACTGCCCTACCATGCCCTCGGCTACCCAGTGGTGACTGGAAGGCAAGCCAGCCTTGGCTCCAGGGTGGCTAAACCCATTTTTACCCCAGCCCTGGCCACTCCCTTGTGGGCAATGCAGAAACACCTCGGTGCCCTTCCAGGAGCAGCAGAGCCAGGTAAACCCTTAGGCCCTGCCTGGAAACAGGAAGTGGTGTTTCCAGGTGCTCCAGAAACCCTCAGCCACACCCAGCTGGTTTGTCCAGGACAGGCTGGCTTAGATGACCGGGCCACCCACGCCACACTCAGAACGTGTCAGACCATGACCAGGCTTTGACCCGTGTCCCAAGCCAGCGGCAGCCCGCAGCGGTCAGTGACCCATTTCCTTACTCAAACCTAGGAGGGAGGAGGCTCTAAGAACCAGGCCCCTTTGCACACCCATTTCCAGGATTCTGTTGTCAGAGGGAAAGCCATAGCCAATTATCTGAACCAAGCGCTCCATGCGCATCACCTCATGTGATCCTCACAGCAGCCCATTATACAGATGTGCAAAATAGTGCTGGGGAGGGGAAGCGACCAACCAATGCCTCTTGGGTTTCCAGGGGGTGGAGGTGAGATCACCCCTCAGGGCTGTGACCACAAGCCAAGCCACCAGTCCTTATATGTTCCAGGCTCCCTGGAGCAGGGGGGTCAGAGTTGATCAGTTTTAAGCATTCATCACACCTAGTCCTCTGCAGATTGCCTGTGCCCCTGTCTCCCCTCACCCCCAAGATGGGCTGATGTAGTAATACAAACGAATAATTCCTGGTGGCTCAGATGGTAAAGAATCTGCCTGCAATGCTGGAGACCCAGATTCGATCTCTGGGTAGGGAAGATCCCCTGGAGAAGGGAATGGCAACCCACTCCAGTATTCTTGCCGGGAGAATTCCACGAACAGAGGAGCTTGGCGTGCTGCAGTCCATGGAGTTGCAAGGAGTCGGACACGACTGAGCAACTAACACACACACACAGTAATACAAAGAGCACTGGACTGGGAATCCAAGTCCACCATGATCAGTCCCAGCCCCTCCCTGTCTGGGCCTAAGGGTCCCCGCCTGCCCAAGCCCTGAGTTTGGCCTGGCTCAGAGGGTCTCCGGGGCCGTTTCTGGCCCCTAATTCACGTGCCTCACAACTTGAGACAGTCTCTCCACGTGGGTCCTAACTGCAAAGACCTTCTGTTGACAAGCAGGACGGAGAGGATGTCGGGCCACCCGTGGCAACCCCAGGTCCACTCGTGGGGCTTGGGAGTGGGGAGGTCTCTAATGGCTGAGCCCTCGGGTGGGTGCGGCCGGGAGCTGCGAACTGCGGGGCTACTAACGAAAAGGAGGCGACCCTTAGCCCTGGAGCCTCCCTGTCCCCGCCGTCGGAGCGGCACACGGGACACCAGGGACGAACGCGCCGGGGGCGGGGATCCTGGGCGCTGGGTTGGGTTCCCGGCGCTGACCGTCCACGGGAGCCTTCCAAGAAAGGACCCGGACCCCCCGGTATTCCTGGGGGGCCCGAACGCAGCGGATTTGACACTGGGGGCTGAACCTCGCGCCGGATCCCCAGTCCCGCGAGTGCACATGCGCCCGGGGGCCGACCCCGCCTACCGCGCCCCCTTCCCACCCCTCCTTCCCCGCTTCCCCCTTAGACCACTGACCATAGTGACCGGAGCCGTCGGGCCAGGTCCCGCCCCAGCGAGGAGCGATCCGGTGCGGGAGGGCGCCGCGGGAGCCACTGGCTGGCTCCGCCGTTGGGTCGGGCGGCGGGGGCCTCGAGGGCGTGGGGACGAGCGGCGAATACACCCGACCGCTCCGCAAACCAGAGGTTAGACCTCTACTGTGTCCCAGCAAGACACACGCCCCGCGATTGACGTCTGAAGCGGGCAATCAGAAGCTGGGCCACAGGACGTCACAGAAAGTGGGTGGGACTTCACGCACCTTCAGCCTATACTTTAGGGGCCATTTGACAGGGTACCGCCTCCTTTTAAAGACACAGAAACCTCTTAACTAGCAAAGGAGTTAGCCCAACCCAGAAACACAAGTCTTCGTTTGTGAAGGCTGAAGGACTTTCGCTCAAAACTGTAAATTGAAGTCTTCTGAAAGATTGGCTGTGCTATGTGCTAAGTCACTTCTGTTGTGTCCGACTCTTTGCGACCCTATAGACTGTAGCCCGCCAGGCTCCTCTGTCCATGGGATTCTCCAGGCAAGAATACTAGAATGGGTTGCCATCGCCTTCTCCAGGGGATCTTCCTGACCCGGGGATCGAACCCAGGTCTCCTGCATTGGCAGTCAGATTCTTTGTTGGCCCTCGTTAATTCATAATAAGGTCATATAAGTATAGTTTGCTCAAGATCAGAGGACAGGTGCTTAGGGAACATGTGTTCAATAATATTAAGTTACCTGCCTGCACGTGTAGCTTCTAAATAATATTTTACCCACTTCCAACTCATGAATCAGTAGGTTGCCAGGCCACCCAATTAATGTTTGTTGAATGACTGAATTTCTACAATCGTTAATTCTGTGCCTCTGGAATTGTATGGCTATATATGAGGCACAGACCGTGAACCAGGCTTGGTTGACTCACCCTGTATACAAGCTCATTATTGCTGAACATCAAACAGACGAATATGTATCATTCAGAACGAATATGTATCATTCAGAGATTCATTCACTAGTCCCTGACTGCTGGAAGACAGTGCTTTGGGGGTGGGGGCAAGGGGCTCTAATGAATTGTATGTACCCCTTTTATAAGTATTAATACTTCCGGGATTGTGTATTAATTCCCCCACCCGGCTCTTACACATCTGCCGTTGGTACCAGGCTAGGCTCTCAAGTAGACAACATCTACATCTTCCAAGCGCATATCACTTACTCAGTGGGGAGTTTGGGATCAATCAAGACTCAAGAAGAAATAACAATAAAAGCTAATTTTTTTTTGAGCACTTACTATGTATCAAGCACCATCCTAAACTCTCAACCTAAATTATCGTAATTTCCTCACAACTAGTCTATGGCGGTAGGTTCTATTATCCCTGTTTTACAAATGAGGAACTAAGGCATAGAAAAATTAATTTACCCAGCACATGGAAGGATTCAATCCCAGGCAGCCTAACTCCAGAGCTGGGTTTGAATTTGTTCTGAGGAGCAATGCAGGTGCTTGCAAGGGGCTGTGTACTCCCCATGCCTTTTCTTGCATGTGGAGTTTCTGCTCTGTTGTTTGTTTGTTTGTTTGTTTTTACAGCTAAGGAAAAGCCAGAGAGGTGACAGGCTCAGTGCAGGGCTCATCTAGTAAGATGTTCAGCTGGGATGAAGCCCAGATTCTGACTCCATATCCAGTGCTCAGTGGAGACTGTGTTAGGTGGACTTCACTTGGTGGAGGAATGATTGAGCCAGGTGTGGCTCCTGGGGGTGTGGGCAAGGAGACTTTGCTGAGAAGAGCAGGGAAGGGTCTGTGAGGGCACTGCCTGGGGCCTGGTCTCAGGCTTAACCCTTGTCAAGCCCACATCAGAGTCATTTGGGCCTGCCAGAAGGAGGGCTTCTGAGAAGGAGCCCTCATGCTGGGTCATAATAAGCCCTGAGCCCTTGGCCCATCTCCTCCTCTCCCCAGACCACAGCAGCTCCAAACCAAGCTGGCACTGGCCTGTGGAAGGAGCACAGGCAACCCTGGGCCCAGGCTAGCTCTAGACCCTGCCGCTCACGGCTGTGTAGCCTCAGGTGACTTCCAGGGCCTCTCTAGGCCACTGACTCCCCACTCAGTGAAGGAGCTGAACAATTTAGGCCATTAAAAATAGATGAAAAAATATTTTTAATAGTGAAGCTTTTAAACAAAAACACAGTCTTACACAGAATCTCAGTACTATGTGTAATGGAAACTTTCCTCAACTGGGTCTTGAATGAGCAGAGAAAATGTAGTCTCTTTAGTCTGTAAGTAATCAGACTTCTCTCTTAAGAGTCCCTTGGACAGCAAGGAGATCAAGCCAGTCCATCCTAAAGGAAATCAACCCTGAGTATTCATTGGAAGGTTGATGTTGAAGCTGAAACTCCAATACTTTGGCCACCTGATGCAAAGAGCTGACTCATTTGAAAAGCCCCTGATGCTGGGAAAGATTGAATGCAGGAGGAGGAGGGGACAACAGAGGATGAGATGATTGGATGGCATCATGAACTCAATGGACATGAGTTTGAGCAAGCTCCGGGAGATAATGAAGGACAGGGATGCCTGGCATGCTGCAGTCCAAAAGAGTTGGACACGACTTAGCAACTGAACAACAACAACAACAAAATCTGGTGAAAAGCAGGGAGAAAAAAGGCTTCCAAATAGTTCAGCCATTTTCTTTCTTTTTTTCTTTTAAATATCTACTTACTTATTCTTCGATCTTCATCACAGGATCTTTAGTTGAGGCATGCCAACTCTTCGATCAGGGATTAAATCTGGGCTCCCTGCATCGAGAGTAGAGTCTTAACCACTGAACCACCAGGGAAGTCCCTAGCAGTTTTCAGTCTGGGTTTGAGTTGAAATCATGAACCGTCCTTCTAAGGGCTGCCCTGTGTTCTTTCTGGAATAAACCTACTCCACTTCTGCCTTATCTCCTCTCTCTCTCACTTCCCCACATCCTTAATACATGAGCTTAAGAGGCTGGCTTCAAGTACCCGGAACCCCCTCTAAGCCTCTGCTCCTCCTGGAACGTCCTTTTCACAGGCTCCATTTGTCACAGTCCCCCATCCCCACCCCCATCCTTCAAATTCTGGCTCCTCCTCCACGAAGTCTTCTCAGATTTCCAAGCTGGTCATGAATTCCTCTGAATTTCCACTGCATCATCTCTGTCCTGCTATGTCCTTATCCTTTCCAACTGTGAGTTGGAAGGAATAGTAGGACGTGTAATTACAAGTGTGAGCAATGGCATCAAGTGTATTTCTGTCATGACTGCCATAGCATCACTCCTTGTGGAAGGCATGCCTCTCTGTTTCCTCATCTGTAAAGTGAGGGTATCCATACCCATCTCAAAGGGCAGTCAGGAGGACTAAATGAGATGATCTTGAAAAGTACTTGACACCGCGCTCGGTATCCAGTAAGTGCCCCATATACGTGGACCTTGCCTGGTGCTTACTGGGGCCTGAGTCTTGTTCATCTTTGCCTAAAGGGGACAGGTAGGGATTTGCATGTAGTAGGAAGGAGCCTCAAGGACATCTGTGTCTTTGCCAGAAAGGGAGGGGTCGCCTACCCCCTCCCAAGTCATTTTCCCGAGACTATGGTGGAGAGTTCTCGGGCAGCCATAGCCCTGTTGGCGGAGCTGTTTCAGTGCAGACCCACTTCCTGGTGTGTGTTATCGTCGTGCTGTTTCACGCACTTGACCGTCTCTGCGAGTTGCGGGCAGGGTGCTCTGCGGGAAGCCCAGGGCGCCCGGGTTTCCTTGCAGGATGTCAGCACCATCCTCCTGGCTGCTCCCTGCCCCCACCCCTCGCATTAGAGCCTGCAACTTTGAGCTGGAAAATCTGAGATACAAACTTGCATGCTGTGTTGCCGCTGGGGAAGATCAGAAAGAATCGGATCCCTCCTCCCATCCCCTACCCTTGGGGAATAGAGCTGTGGGCCAGCCCTGGGGTCAGTGGGCTTCCCTGGCTCCCACTCCGAGGGGTGAGGCTGAGAGAGAGGCCTTTATTGTTAAGAAAAGCTCTTTCCAGAAAGAACAATGGGACTTGGGGGAATTAGGGTATGGGGAGTAGCGCCTGGCTGACTAGAGAGAATTTTCTGAAATTGGGGAAGTGGTGGAATTAGGTGTCCCCGAACAAGGGGAAGCCAAGCACTCCTCCTTGAGAGGAAAGTCCTGTGTGCCTGGGGGAACGCCGGACCCTGGCCTGGCTGGCCAAGACTCCTTTGGTGCCTCTCTTCAAGACACCTTGTATGTTTGGGCAAAGACTGTGACCACCAAACCAAAGACTGCTCGCTCAACATTCAACAATGATTTATTGTGCACCTACTGTGTGCCGGGCACTGCCATGCACAAGTGTGCACAGTACTTGCTGGCCTTACCCAGCTCCCTCTCTGGTGATGGTGGGGGGTGATTTCAGGCTCTCAGCCCTGAATCTGTTGCCCTAACCACTCAGTGTCTACAGGGTTGGGGGAGGGCGGGAGGGAGCCCCTCAGAAGACAGATTTCATTTTCCACCAGTCCTGGAGATGGGACACTCAGTTAATTTCAGGAGGAAAAAAAAAACAAACAAAAAGAATGTGGTGTTTCTTGTACCCACCAGGCTGCTTGGGCTTTTCAAATGAGAGGCAAGAAAATCTGTTAGAGAAATAACTTTACAAGGCTCAGTTATACAACATAACAGCTCACTTTTCAGTTTAAACATCACCCGCAGCCTTAGGAGGCTAGTAGATAGGCCAGTTTTCCAGGCAACTGCTCATTTGTGGGTTCCTCCCAGGCCTGGGTTTTGAAAGCTAATGTTTCTTCAATTTGGATGGCAAAGGCACTTATCTCACACAGCCTTATGAGCTGAGCAGGGAACACGCCCAGTTTCCATGGGAGGAGAAAGGAGTGGGTGTGACTGGCAGAAAGCCAAGGCCACTGAGGGGTGGGGAGGTGGTCCTGGGCTTGGCCGGAGCTGCCTATCCTGTCCCATCCTCACATCCCTGGGGCAGAGAGCCTGGCTCCTGAAGGAGGCTAGAACATGTCCTGGCTATGAGACCTGGGGCAGGTACAGGACTTCTGTGATAGGCAGCCTCTGCTGCTGCTGCTGCTGCTAAGTCACGTCAGTCGTGTCCGACTCTGTGTGACCCCATAGGCAGCAGCCCACCAGGCTCCCCCATCCCTGGGATTCTCCAGGCAAGAACACTGGAGTGGGTTGCCATTTCCTTCTCCAATGCATGAAAGTGAAAAGTGAAAGTGAAGTCGCTCAGTCATGTCTGACCCTCAGCGACCCCATGGACTGCAGCCTACCAGCCTCCTCCATCCATGGGATTTTCCAGGCAGGAGTACTGGAGTGGGGTGCCATTGCTTTCTCCGAGGCAGCCTCTAAGGGCCCCCAACAGCCCCACCTCGATGTTCATACCCTTGTGTAATTTCCTCCCTGGGAGCGTGGGCTGGACCTAATGACTCGCTTGTGACAGGGTACAAGAACAATGGAGTGTCATTTCTGAGACTAGGTTCCCCAAAGACCATAGCTTCTGTCTGGCTCACTCTCTCTTCTCTCTCACTTGCCATGTTATAAACTGCCCTGCGGGGAGGCCCTTGGGGCAAGGAACTGAGAGAGACCTTCAGCAAACAGCCAGTGAAAAACTGAAGGCCTCAGTTCAACAGGCTATGAGGAACTTCATTTGCCAACAGCCACGTGAGTGAGCTTGGAAACCGATTCTCCTCTGGTTGAGCCTTCAGATGAATCCACAGCCCTGGTTGACACTTTATTGAAGCCTTGTGGAGAGATACTGAGCTAGAGGACCCAGCTAAGCCATGCCCAGATCCCCAACCCACAGGAATAATGAGGCAGTACACATCCAAGAAGAAAAGCTATGACCAACCTAAACAGCATATTAAAAAGCAGAGACTTTTTAATTTGCCAACAGAGGTTCATCTAGTCAAAGCTATGGTTTTTCCAGTAGTCATGTATGGATGTAAGAGTTGGACTATAAAGAAAGCTGGGTGCCGAAGAATTGATGCTTTTGAACTGTGGTGTTGGAGGAGACTCTTGAGAGTCCCTTGGACTGCAAGGAGATCCAACCAGTCCATCCTAAAGGAAATCAGTCCTGAATATTCATTGGAAGGATGGATGTTGAAGTTGAAACTCCAATACTTTGGCCACCTGATGCGAAGTACTGATTCATTTGAAAAGACCCTGATGCTGGGAAAAATTGAGGCAGGAGGAGAAGGGGACGACAGAGGATGAGATGGTTGGATAGCATCACCAACTTGATGGACATGAATTTGAGCAAGCTCTGGGAGTTGGTGATGGGCAGGGAAGCGTGGCATGCTGCAGTCCATGGGGTTGCAAAGAGTCAGACACAACTGAGCAACTGAACTGAAACTGAAAACATCCCTCACTTTAAGCTGCGTTTCAGGGTGATTTGTCACGCAGCATTAGATGACTAATACAGTCTCTCTTGCTCTCAGCCTCAATCTGCTCCTCTAAGAAGTGGGGTTAAAGATACATCTCTGGGTAATCGTGTGGATGAACTCGGCTCTGGAGGTTCTTCCTCAAGACCCCACTGGAGGCAGAGTAGATGTTCCATAGCACCATCCCTCGCTTCTACTTTAGTCACACAAATCAAAGTCAAATAGCAAACTATGCAAGTGCTGGGAAGGAAGAGAACAGGGTGCTGTGGGGGCAGAAGCTGTGGCCCTGGCCTGGCCTGGGAGAGGGGAGGTTTCTTAGAGGAGGTGAATTTTGACTGAGATCTGAAGGCTGAGTTGGAAGAGGGTTCATTTATCCTTCTCTTCCCTACCCCCTTGTTAGTCTCTTTCTTAGCACTTTGTGGTTTCCTATCCTAGTACTTATCACAGTTCATGACTGCTCATGGAGAAGGAAATGGCAACCCACTCCAGTATTCTTGCCTGGAGAAGCCCAGGGACAGAGGAGGCTGGTGGGGTCGCACAGAGTCAGACATGACTGAAGCAACTTAGCAGCAGCAGCATGACTGCTCATGTGTCTCTGCCTTGAGGAAGCTCCGGGTCACATAGTAGAGCAAGTACGTGGCACAGGGCCTGGAACATAGTAGGTGCTCCAGAAAACTGCCCTGAATGAATGGGTAGGCACAAGATCAGGGGACAAAGCATTAGTGGGAGAGGGAACAGCATAGGTGACCGTCTGGGAGGGGGCCCATCAGGCTGGCATGAGGAGCGTGGTACCAGTCAGCCTGGAGAAGGAGGCCAGGGCCAGATCATGTAGGCCTTGAGGCCTCGGGAAGGGAGCTGTCTTCAGGGCAATAGGGAGCCATAGAAGGGACAGGAGGGAGAGCGACACAATCAGATATGCTCTTTAGCGAGATTGGTCTGGCTGCTATGAGGTGAATGGGGTTCAAGAGGGCAGCACTGGAAGCAGAAGGCTTGAAGGTCAGAGACGAGAGGGCCAGGAAAGAGTGGACCATATACAGGGACAGAAGGTGACATGGACAGGCCCTGTGGTGACTAGACGTGGGGCGGCAGGAGAGAGAGGGTCCAGGCTGATGCCACGACAGTGCAGCCTGCATTAGACTGAGCAGAACTCAGTGTCTGAGGGAATCCCCCAGGACATGAAAAATGGAGACATTCAGGGCTCTGTGATCCTGGAAACTCTCTAGGTCCCTGGTGAGCAAAGCTCAGAAGAGCCTGGCCTTGGAAGGGGCTGGTAAAAGCTTCTTGAAACTCGAGCCTGTGTTTACAGATGATGGAGGTTGTGTGGGGAGAGTGCCGGCTTCCCCGGTCCAGGTCTCAGGGGTCCCTGAGTTCCGCCAGGCAGAGCTTGAAGAGCGAATAAACACGGAGCAGCTTTCTGGATCATCTGTTTTCCTCAAAGATTTTTACAGGGAAGAAAACAATATATATATACTGGTATAAAACAAAGTATTACAAAGTAGAAAGCAAATTCACTCACATAAAAATTTCATATGAAAATGCAAAAGTGTGAAGATATTTGGTTTCCCTCAGGTCCAAATACCAGACCCCTGAAAGTCTGAGTAAACTCTTCTCCACCACTGGAGATATTTGGGCGGGAAGGAGGGGAGGGTTCTTGACTTTGAGCATGAAAAGTGCTCTAACTTTGACGGCAGCCAGACTTCGGCTCTGCCACCAGATTGCTGCATGACCTTGAGTGAGTTACTGTGCCTCTCTGAGCCCAGGTATCAGTTTCAGTGGCCCTCGAAGGACCTGTCACTCCCCAGCTTCAAGCAGCCGTTCCTCTCAGACTGGCTTTCCAGCTCTCCCAAGTCTTACCTTTTTGCCACTTGCTGGAGGAGGATTAAAATTTGTTCATTTCCTAAGTGGCAGCATTTTGCATAGAATAATTTCTTCTATGAGATCACAGGAAACAGAAAAATGAACTGAATCATTGTAGAAATAAATAACTGTAGGTATACCCAGTCTCCCCACCATATCTTATGCAAGCATTGATAGTAAAATCCAAACTGTATATAGGTCTTAGATTAACTCTTTTTTTAGATCAACTTTTTGAAATCTTTTAATATGATGTGCTACACTATTTGGTATGAAAGAAAACAAGAAAGAAAATTTGAAAGTTCCCAATAGATATCATGAGATCTTATTTTTAATCAGAACTTCCCATAAATGAGCAAGAAGACATAAATAGACATTTTACTGAAGAGGGTGTAAGTTGGAAAATAAGTATACAAATAGGTTTTCCACAGCATTAACCAGTGGGTTATGCAAATTAAAATCACAGTGAGATACCATGATGTGCTTATTAATTAGAACAACATTAAAAAGAATGACTCCACCAAATAAGAGGATATAGAGAAATGGGGCCACTCACTCACTGCTAATGGGAATGTAAAATGGTACAGCCACTCTGGAAAAGAGTACTGTGGTCTCTTACAAAACTAAAATTACATTTACCAAACAACCCAGCAACTGTACTCTTGAACATTACATCAGAGAAATGAAAAACTTTTGTTCATACAAACGTGAAGTGAAAGTCTCTCAGTCGTGTCTGACTCTTTGTGACCCCGCAGACTACACATATTAAAAAGCAGAGACATTACTTTGCCAACAAAGGTCCATCTAGTCAAAGCTACGGCTTTTCCAGTGGTCATGTATGGATGTGAGAGTTGGACTATAAAGCAAGCTGAGTGCTGAAGAATTGATGCTTTTGAACTGTGATGCTGGAGGAGACTCTTGAGAGTCCCTTGGACTGCAAGGAGATCCAACCAGTCTATCCTAAAGGAGATCAGTCCTGAATATTCAGGAAGGACTTATGCTGAAGCTGAAACTCCAATACTTTGGCCACCTGATGTGAAGAGCTGACTCATTTGAAAAGACCCTGATGCTGGGAAAGACTGAAGGCAGGAGGAGAAGGGGATGACAGAGGATGAGATGGTTGGATGGCATCACTGACTCAATGGACATGAGTTTGAGTAAACTCTGGGATTTGGTGATGGACAGGGAGGCCTGGCGTGTTGCAGTCCATGGGGTCACAAAGAGTCAGACACGACCAAGCAGCTGAACTGAACTGAACTGGACTATACAGTCCATGGAATTCTCCAGGCCAGAATACTGGAGTGGGTAGTCTTTCCCTTCACCAGGGGCTCGTCCCAACCCAGGGATCGAACCTAGGTCTCCTGTATTGCAGGCAGTTCTTTACCAGTTGAGCCACAAGTGAAGCCCACAACAGGTGAGTGGTTCAGCAAACTGCAGTCCATCCACATCATGGAACATTACTTAGCAGGACAAAGGAACAAACTATTGACGCACAGAACAGCTCACTCGACTCTCAAGGGAATTGTGTGAAAATAAAAATTATGAGTGAAAAAAAGGTCCATATCAAACAGGTTATATGCTGTAAATTTTCACCTGTATAACATTCTTGAAATGGCAAAATTAAAGAGAAAAACATGGCGGTGGTTGCTAGGTGTTGTGGTATTAAGTGGGGTGGGGAGAGCTTTTGATTATGGCTATAAAAGGGTGGCTGGAAGAATTCTTTTGCTGGGATTTTTCTGTATCCTGACTGTGGTGATGGCCACAAGAATCTACATGTGTGATAAACTGCATGCAACTAATTACATGCCCATATACATTCAATGAAGGCCTGCAGAACTGGGTAAAATCTGAATAAGTTCAATGGGCTGCCTCAGTGACTGTTTCCTGGTTGTTACACTGTGCTCCAGTTATGTAAGACAGCTACCACTGGGGGAAGCGGAGTGAATGCCATGCAAAGATTTTTGTATTATTTCTTACAACTAAATGTTGTAAGAAATGTCTATAATGTGTCAAAATAAAAGGGTTTTTTTAAAACAAATCTTTTATTAAAAGAACTTCCCAAATCCATCCCATAGAGCTGGTGATAATCTAGCCAGCCATTGTGAATAAACTATTAACAGACAAATACACACACACACACACACACACACACACACACACACACACAAGGCCCGTCGTGTTTTTTTATCCCCTTTCCATTTCATCCATCCCAACTCCATATGTTAAAGGCCAGCGAGGACTGGAAGGGCTCTGTGGGCCGCTGTGGCTCACTCCAGAGCAAGTCTCTGTGGCTCCGAAAAGGTAGGCACTGTCACTGTCTTGAGTGAGGGTACTGGCTGTCCTGAGGCCCCCTCCTCCCTCATCCCTTGGAACAGCCCAGAGTGATGGGCTACAGCATTCTTACGATCTATGATATTGTGCAGAGAGGAGAGAGGGAGATTTCCCCTGAGAATTCCCTTGGAGGACTCATGAATCCTCGCCTGGTTTAGCAAGTCTCACCCTGGGCGACTGGTGGAGAGACAGCTCACCCTGGATGGTGGCATGGCCCCACCCAGGTATCCATCAGCACCCATGTATGGGACATGGATGACCCCGATGGCCAAGTGGTAGACAAGATCCCTCTGCCTTCCCAAATATCCCTCACTCGGGGCTCCTACGCAGGCCTTAAACATCTTTTCTCTTAGAGATTCATTCCTTTGCTTAAGACTTTCGTTTGTTCATTCATTCACTCAGTGGGTATAAGAATGCATTCATTCAAAACTTATTTCCTGACACCTATTCTGTGCTAGGCTCCACGCTGGGTGCTAGAGTATGTAGTTAAGACATGACTTTCCTGAGAACTTCTCCTTCAGGTGGGGAAGATATAAATTCAATTAAATGATACCTTTAAGGAGGTAGGTACTCTTGAGAACCTTGTACAAGGGGATAGCAACCCAGAGGTGGGCTGTGGGGCAGGGGCAGCTGGGAAGGCTTCATGGAGGAGGTGAGGCTGGAAGAGGATGGAGGAGAGGGGCAGGGAAAGGGAGTCAGGGCAGAAGGAACCTTCCTTGAAGCACAGGACCGCAGTGGGAACCCAGGTGGTTGATTGGCTGGCTAGAGACAAGGCTCCTCCCACTTCCCAGACGCCCTTCCCAGATCCCAGCGAACCACGAGTCACACCTTCACCAGAGGGGAATGCAACCTTGCCTCAGAGCAAATTAGACCAGTGCTTGGCCATGCAGGTGGATCCTGAGAGGATCTTGTTAAAATGCAGATTCTCTGCCTTTCTCACAAGCTCCCAGGTGACTCCCGGGACGCAGGTCCCTGGACCACACTTTGAGTAGTTAGGGATCTATAGTAGCAACCTCCCTTGATTCCACCTGGGAACTTCATTTCACCCAGATCTGAACTTGAGCCATTGGCTGCTGCCCTCTAGGTCATGATTCACACCTTCATAACACCCACCCGTCCCACCAACTCTGGAAGGAGACAGATGTGGGGCCTGCCCCTGGGCTGTGTGACCTCAGGCAAGTCTTCAACCTCTCTGAGCCTCCATTTCCTCATCTGCAAAATAAGATAGTCGTTTTCACAGGGTGAGTATGAAGGCTGCATGAGCAATGATGAGCTTAGCAAAGTGGATGGCACCCAGCACGACCAATGCATGTTAGTGCTTGTACTTGCTCTTTTGCTGCCAACGTTTCCAGTTATATTGTTCCATCTGGAGCCCAGCGGACTTGAGTTAATGTCCCAGCTCAACCACTGAGCAGCTGTGTGACCTTGGACAAACCACACAACTGCACCAAGCGGCGGCTGCCCCTTCTGTAGAATGGAGTTGGGAAACTGCCGCTTCCTAGCTCACGGGTTGTGGGGAGGTTCCAGTGGTCTGTAAGCAGCCTCCTGGTACCACACCAGGAAGTCCTGACCACGTGGAGAGCCAGCAGGAAGCCTAGCTGTCTAGATTTACTCACACATCCTTGCTTGTCCAACACTGAACACCCGCTCTGTGCCCCCCGATAGGCACAGAGATTGAGGGGTGAGGGAGATGTCACTCGGAGCCTCACGTCTCGCCATGCACAGGGCTGGAGAGCCACTTGGGGGCCTCGGGCTGGGCATCCTGGCAGCTGGCAGCTAGGACAAGCGAGCTTTGGCACCAAAGGGCACAGAGATGGTGCAGCGGCCTCTGAAGATGCCTAGTAAGATACAGGGACATGCTGGTACCGGGTGGGCTTGGGTCTGAACACGTTTGAGATTTTTTTTTAATTTTTAATTGGAGTATAGTTGCTCTACAATGCTGTTGGTTTCTACTGTACAGCAAAGTGAATCAGCTGTACCTATACATATAGCCTCTCTTTTTGGATTTCCTTCCTGTTTAGGTCACCACTGAGCACTGAGTAGGATTCCCTGTGCTTTACAGTAGGTTCTGAAGACATTTTAGATGTTCCCGTAGTCTGGCCAGCACTTATAGTCTTGAGTACAAGTCTTGAAGTAGCCGGCCATTCCTGGGCCAAGAACAGGGCTGGGCAGAGCCTGAATCCCCAGGGTGATGAGCTGGGAGTGAAGGCAGAAATGCCCAGAGCCTCTTTTCAGCTGGGGCCATGGCGAGGAAGCCTCCTCCACAATTGTCCTGTTACCCGGTCTAGGAAACTTCCTTACCTGAAGAATGGAACTCAGATTGGGACATCAGATTTTTAAGGTTAGATAGAGACCATTCAGAGAATGGAGCCACATTCCAGAAAGCAGAATTGCTGAACTTGGAGAAAGCAGTATTCAGGGGCCAAGAACCCTGTCTTCAGAGACTGATGAGAGTCCTGTGGTTGAACCACCTGACAATCTGCTTTGTTCTTAGAGATGTCAAAGGTTAGGATCAGTGAAATGCCAAGAGTTGGTTTCCAATTACTTTAATCAATTTTTGAATAAAGTTCCCCCCCAATTATAAAAGTTAACCATGCTTATTGCAGAAACTTTGGAAAATATACAAAACTATAAAGAAAAAAATGAAAAATTAGAATCTTCCAATCCAGGGTTCACCATTTTTAACATGGCAGAACAGAGTTTCTAACTCTTTTTTGACAGTTCAGTGGTCCTTAGGGACCCAATTCCTGCCCAGCAGGTGGGCTGCTCCCCATATGCTGGTGATTTTTGGATTAGAAACAGCATGGAATTTGAAGAAGTGTGCAGGTGTATCTGACAGCTACTGCTGTGATACTGTGTAACAAACAAACTCCCAGTTCACTGGCTTACAATTATAAGCATTTATTTCATAATCAGGTCTGTGGGTTCAGTGAGGAGTGAATGGTATCAGTGAATCTAAGCTGCGGGTTGGTCTATGTGGGCTCCATGTGGCTTTCATCCCTCCGCAAGCTGGGAGCTCCCACAGGCACATAAGGCCCACTGCACAGTAAGTTTTAAGCCTCTGCTTGTGTCATAATCCACTAACATCCCATTGGCCAGAACAAGTAACATGGCCAACCCAAAGTCAAGAGGTAGAGATGAACACAGCCTTTGGCAAGAGTGTGGATGTAGATGCGCCCATGGGCTGGGGGGTGGGGCACTTATTCAATCTTCTGCATCTGGTGGGTCTAACACTTCCCACCCCCTCCCCAGGGTCAGGACCCTCCTGTGTGGAAGCACTGCTTCCGCCCTTTAGTCTATTTCCCTCTTTTACATATATAATTTTGATTACACAGTGTTAGTCGCTAAGTCATGTCCAACACTTTAATGGCCCCATGGACTGTAGCCTGCCAGGCTTGTCTGTCCATGGGATTTCCCAGGCAAGAATACTGGAGTGGGTTGCCATTTCCTTCTCTAGCATTGGGTGTATATTCAACTTTTTAAAAAATGCTTGTTTTCTTTTTTCACTTAGCTTTATACCCTATAGATAATTTCCTTATATTAAATATTTTTGAGAACATGGAATATAATGGCTACAGAATTATAAAGTCATAAAGTTTTGCATGACTGGTTGCACTCTCCCTCTGAGATACTGAGGTTTTATCCAGTTTGGCTGCTATAAGTAGCAATGTGGTAGACATCTTGGTACAGACACTGCTTGTACCACATTGGTCATATGGTTGGTCTCTAGCCATGGAAGATACGCACCTCACTAAAGCTCAAAAATTTGACCAAGGCCTGGAAATCAGAGCATGGAATCTCCCCTAGTCATAGAGATTTGTTCAGAATGGAGAGGGAGCCTAGGCTTGGCCAGTCAGGGATTTGTTTCAAGAGTGACATCTGACCCAAGGTGATCCAATCAGAGTAAAGCCTGGGACTTGCCGGGGGTTTACTGGGAGGAGACACACTCTCTTTTCCTCTGACTTCAACTTTAAAGGATGCATGCCCGAGGATGCTGGCAGCTGTTTTGTTTATGCGAAGCCTGAGAATGAAGCCAAGATGCAGGAAAGCAGAGCCCACAAACAGACTGGATTCTGTGGCCACTGGGCCCCTGATCAAGCTGTTCCTGAAGCTTGAGAATTCCTGGACTTCTTGTTTTATAAGCCAATACACTCTCTCTTTGGCTTAAGCCAAGTTGAGTTGGACTTTGTCATTTTGAACCAAATAGCTCTGGTTTCATTCACTTAAATTTTTTGACTTAGAATTGCTGAGCCAAAGGACACAAACATTTTGTAAGCCTCTTAAGACCCCTTTTCAGAGCGCTTTCCAGAGAGTTTATACAAACAGCATTGCAGTGTTGGAGAGTCTATCTTACATGGATTAATGTACTAGCTAATATTTTTTTGATGGGCAGAAGTTATAAGGTGTGGACGTCCCTGGTGGTCCTGTGGTTAAGAATCCACCTGCCAATGCAGGGGATACAGGTTAGATCCCTTGCCTTGGAAGAGTCCACGTGCCACAGAGCAACTAAGCCCGTGTGCCAGAGCTCCTGAAACTGCATACCCTAGAGCCTGTGCTCCTCCAGAAGAGAAGCCACCGCAGTGAGAAGCCCTACGGCCACAACTAGAGAAAGCCCCAGCAGCAGTGAAGACTCAGCGCAGCCAAAAATCAGTAAATCTTTACGTAACCACATCCACAAAGACCCTTTGAAAAAAAGTTATAATGTGCAATTTTATTTTCAGTCAAGAGAAAGATCTTTCATGTTTGTAGGCCATTTTTATTTTGTGATTTATTTTTTGTCCATTTCGGGAACAATTGATGTCATTCTTTTTACTCGCGTTCTTTCAATGTCAAAAACATTGATCCTTTTTCAAATTTCTCAGCATTTCCTTGATCTCACCCCACCCCCATTTTATTTTCTTTAGACATTTTGCTGTGTTCTGAGGTAGATGCAGCTTTCATTTTTATGTGGTTGAACTATTTTCAGGCATCGCTCCTGGTTGCTTTGATGCTTCCGAAAATTCTTCCGGACTAAAGGTAGATGTGGAGCAGATTTCTTCTTTTTGACGTGGGTGTACTCGGTGTTTCGCACCCTGTGATTGGAGACCAGTCTGCGCTGGAATCATCTGGGATGATTGTTAAAACAACAGATCTTGGGGGCCTCATGCCAGAATTCATAATTTCTGAGAATAAGCCCTGTTTAGCAAGTGTCATAGGTGGTTTTAATGAATACTGTCGTTGGAAAACCACCTCTCAAAGGAATTGGAATATACTATAATATCTGGTGGGAAAAAAGACATAACTTGATCTTTCTGCCAAATAGCCAATTTTCTCAGCTCCAGCCATTAGCTAATAGTCTGCCTCTTCCTGAATGGTCTGTAGAAAGAATGCTCTCACACTTAAAGAAAATTAAAGCTGGAATTTGATGTCAGGTACAAAGAGCTCTCAGTCTTGGAAAATGTCCAGGCCCTCAGGCTCCTGGTGTCTTGGGGTCTCAGGGTCTGGATGTGAAGTCAGATGACATGACATTTCATAAGGTATCTGAAACCACTGCTTTTTTCCTCCAAATGCTCCTGAAGGCCTTTCTCCAGCTAACTTGGAATCCAGAAAGAAAGTGCTTTGAAGGTTCACGGCCACGGCTGAGAGAGCTTTCTCAAAAGACAGCCTTTTTTTTTTGACAAAAAAGCCCAGCAAGGATAAACTCCCATGCTCTAGTACATGCCAGCAGCCTGGGAGCACAGGGCCCTTCAATGCAGGGCCCAGTTGTCAATTTCATGACCAGGCTCTGCCCAGGGGAGGCTGGGAGTTTCTAGAAGACTCGGTCGGATGCCTGCTGTAACTTATAGCAGTGACCAGGTCACTGTCACACCAGGCCTCTGTTCTGATGGCCCTCCTCCCCAGGAAGTGTGTCAAACATCTGAACTCGACCTACTAACACACGCATAACGTGTGCACAGCAGGTAGATGGCAGGGTACAGAAGGACAAGAGCTCTTCACAGAGCCCCAGTGGGCAAAGGCAGAGGACCGTGCCCTGGGCCCCTAACAGGGTGTTATGTCCAGGACCTCTGGGGAGGTCATATGGGGTGGGGATGGCCCTCCCAGAATGCCAGGACCCCATCATGCTTGCCCCATTGTACAGATGGGAACTGGAGTGCAGGCAGGGGGCTTGGTGTTCCACGTGGAGCAGAGCCCACCTTAAGCATTTGGGATTTGTCATTCCTCCAAAGCAGCAGTTCCCAAAATGTGGTCCTGGGACCAGCAGCATCAACATCACTGGGGAGCTTGTCATAAATGCAGACTCCAAGGCCTGGCCACCCCAGGCCTGCTAAGCTCTGGGTGTGGATCCACACTCGATCCTAAAAAGCCTTCCTATGCAGATTTAGGAATCATTGGCTTAACATGTGCCCACATGACATGGGATCCCATTACATGGGTTCTCCCACAGTACAGGGAAATTAAGGAGATGCTTCAGATCTCTTTGGAAAGCAGATGTTGCGGGGAGAGAAAGAAAGCAGAGGGGAGTGGATGTGAGAGGCTTCCTGTGATGGACTGAGCATTCCTGTCCCCCGGCACTCCTATGTTGAAATCCTCAGCCCACTACAATGGTGTTGAAAGTGCGGCCTCTGGGAGGTGATCGGGTGAGGGTAGAGCCCTCATGGATCGGATTAGTGTCCTTATAAAGGGACCCCAAGGGGCTCTATCACTCGTTCCACCGCCTGAACCAGGAAGTGGGCTCTCGCCAGACCAAACCTGCCATTGTCTTCATTGTTGACTTCCAGCCTCTAGAATCAGGAGAGAAACATCTGCTGTCTAAGCCACCCAGCATATGGTATTTTAAAAAGATTTACTTATTTATGGCTGTGCTGGATTTTCGTTGCTGCTTTCTCTAGTTGCAGCCTTATTTCATAGGCTTTCTCTAGTTGCGGTGAGAGAGGGATGCTCTCTAGTTGCAGTGTGTGGGCTCCTCATTGCCGTGGTCTCTCCTGTTGGGGAGCTTGGGCTCTAAGTGCACAGGCTTCAGTAGTCGTGACTCATGGGTTCCAGAGTGCAGTCTTGGTAGCTGTGGCTCACAGGCTCAGTTGCCCTGCAACATGTAGGATCTTCCATGACCAGGGATTGAACCAGTGTCCCTTGCACTGGAAGGTGGATTCTTAACCCCTGTACCACCATGGAAGCTCTGGCATATGGTATTTTATTATGGCAGCCAGAATGGACAAAACACTCCCATATATGTCCTCCAGAACAGAGTCCAAACCTCACAGCCCAGGCTTTGGAACCCCACGTGGCCCCCCAGCCCACCTACCATCTCAGACTGCCTGTCAGATTCTTCATGCTGCAGCCAAATGAGAAGGCCCCTGCCTTGTGTTTCCTTCACTTCCTCCAGCCCTCCCCTCACCTCTCTCTTCTGAAATCTGACTCAAGCTCTACCTGGGATGTTCTCTTGGCTCCAAAGGCCCAAGAGTCAAAAACTTGAAATGATGCTTTCTCTGCAGCACCCTCACCCTTTTGGTGTAAACTGCTCGTAAGACCTGACCCAACATCACCTCCTTTCTTATATTCAGCTTCCCTAATTAATTTAGTGGCCAGGTCCTACTCAGGGCCCCACCCCACTCTCCCTCCCTCTGAACCTCCCGTTATCTCTCCCAACAGTACCTGGAGAACATCAGTCCCGTGTTGCTTATTGGAGGAATTGCATCATCTCTTCTGAAACTCCCCCATGAAAGGTAACTTGCTGACATGCCACTGTTTGCCGCAAATCAGTTGCTCTGAACTTTCAACGTTTACCTAAGTCAGTCAACATCAGCAGATCCCCAGGGGCTGCGGTGGTCACTAGGATGATTTTACTCCGGTGGCTCAATGACACCAAGCCAGTGCATCCCTGCAGACCAAGTCTTTCCAACCTTGACCTAAGAACTTCAGACTGGAACAGGGACTCCCTTAGACATCCTCACACCCAATTTCACAGGTGGGAAAACCAGCTCTGAGAAGGGCTTTGCCTTGCCCCAGTCTCCCTAAGAGTAGCACTCATGCCAGGAAGCTCTTGGACCCTTGGGTGGGCAGTAGGCACTGGCTTGGTATCCAGCTTTTGGGAGCCAGTGATGAGATGCCCCCTACTAACTGAGTTCCCTCCACCCTGCTGTGGGTCAGGCCAGCTCCCATGCATCCTATGGCTCTGGGCGTCTCCTGTGACTCCTGTGTTCCCAATAATCAGGCATTTATCCAAAGCTCCTTGGTCTCAGATAGATCCACTCACAATAGTGAGAAATGCATCCCTTACTTCCGGTACGGGTCTCCAGCTTGATACCTCCCACCTGGCTGCTGCCTCCAACTCGTGACCTTCCCCTTGACCCCCTTCGCTTGTCCATGGTCCCAGGCAGGCCTCATCTTGATCCCTGTGCTGTGCTTAGTCGCTCAGTCATGTCCGATTCTTTGCGACCCCTTGGACTATAGCCCTGCCAGGTTCCTCCGTCCATGGGGCTTCTCCAGGCAAGAATACAGAGTGGGCTGCCATGCCCTCGTCTGAGAGATCTTCCCCAACCCAGGGATCGAACCCAGGTCTCCCACATTGCAGGCGGATTCTCGACCATCTGAGGCACCAGGGAAGCCCAAGAATACTGGAGTGGGTAGCCTGTCCCTTCTCCAGGGTATCTTCCCGACCTGTATTGCAGGTGGATTCTTTACCAGCTGAGCTACCAGGGAAGCTGCACTTTGATCCCTATCAGTCCCCAAATATGGGGAACAGTGCCCCCTCAGCCCCTTCTGGCCTCAGGATCCAATTCTGCTCTCTCACTGCCCCGCCCCCACCTGCTGGCCACCCCCTCCCTGCCCCACCCCCTCAATCCCAGGAGCCCAAGTGGGTGAAGAAAAGAGGCCAAGCAGGTGGGGATTTGGTCGTGATGCTGGCAGCCTGGAGGCCCCAGGCTGCCTCAGCTTAGGTTGAAGCACTCTGAAGTCTGGGTGCTGGGGAAGAGGTTCCTGGGGGTTGAGTCTTCACTCACTGAATGTTTCCTGAAGGGCCTAGGGTAGCTTCTGAGGCCCTGGTTGTTGGGATTGTTTGCTGTCCAGCACACGATGGGTCCCGTGAGCAGTGAGATGAATCTCACAGTCTCCATTTTGTCCAACATGAATTCCTGGAAGGAAACAGAAATCTCTGGCACCTGACTGGGCACCGGCCCCTGGACACCACTTCCCAGACACCAAACCACCATCAAAGGTTGACCTGCATGTCCTTTCACAAAGGTCCCCAACAAGGATGTGGTATCAATGCCAATTGGCAAGTGAGCAAACTGGGGTTCAGAGAGGTTAAGTGGTTTTCCTGAAACGACACAGCCCAGCAGTGGCAGAGGTGGATGGCTGAGTCCAGGTCCTCGTGAGGCTTCCTGAATGGGGTTGCCTCTTCTTACCACTTCCTCCAAGAAGCCCACCCTGACTGCCCACAGCCTCTCTCTCTGAGGGGCACTCATTTCTTAAGGGCCTGGTTACCGTTATTTCCTCTACCTCTACCTCTTTCTCAGGCATAAGAGTGTGACTGTAAGTCTTGACTGCTTGATTGTTGAGGGGGATCCTTGGGACCCCTTGACATCTCTGGGTAATTTCCTCCTTTTTCTTGGGAAGAAGATGAAATTAATACACTGTGAATATAAGGGCAAATAAGCCCTTTCTCAAATGTTCATTCGTGTCCAACATGAAGGAGCTACACCCCAGGGGATGCCAAATACATGGCATTCAGTGTGAGCTGTGCCACGGAGCAGGTGGCCCTGATACTGCCCATGACACTCTTGTGAGAAGTTCTTCTCAATTAAGACGCAGCCTCACTCACTGCTGGACAACACAGGCCATGGGTCTTGCCCGCCACCCTACCCCCTGCCAGTGTCCTGATAAATCCCATGGACAGAGGATCTTGGTGGGCTACAGTCCACTGAGTTGCAAAGAGTTGGACACGACTGAAGCAACTTAGCAGGCAGCAACAGGTCCCAGAGGCACTAACAATCCTGAATTCAAACTACTCCACTGAACCTGCCATGAACGAGGAAAGCAAGTGACGGCTTAGGATGAAGCCAGTGCTGAAGAGGAAATAGAGGAGGGTGGAAAGGACGGTCCTTGTGGTGCCACTGAGTCTGAACCCCACCTAGATGTTGAAATTACACGCACAATACAAGACATGCTGTTACAAGAGTCAAATAACCTCAAAAAAAAAAAAGGAAGAACAAAGCTGGAAGACTCACTTCCTGATTATAAAACTTACTACAAAGCTACAATGATCCAGACAGTGTGGTATTGGCTAAGGACAGATGTGAGGACCAATGCAATAGGATTAAGAGTCCAAAAATAAACCTTCACATCTGCAGCCAATTGATTTTTGATGAGGATGAGGAGACAATTCAATGAGGAAAGAGTAGTCCTTTCAGCAAATGGTAACAGGACAATTGAATATCCTTACACAAAATAATGAAATTGGACCCCCATCTGATACCATATACAAAAATTAACTAAAATTACATCACAAACCTAAAACTACAAATATCTTACAAGAAAACTTAGATATAAATCTTCATGACCTTGGATTAGGCAATAGTTTCTTAGATATGATGCATAAAGCACAAGTAACTAAAATAAAAATGTATACATTGGATTTCATCAAAATTGAAATCTTTGTGCTCTAAAAGACATCATCAAAGCGAATAGACAACCAGTAGAATGAGAGAAAATATTTTCAAGTAATATATTTGATAAGGAACTTATATTCAGAGTATGTAAAGAATATTTACAACTCAACAGTAAAAAAGACAAATAATCCAGTTTAAAAAATGGGAAAAGGATCTGAGTAGACATTTCTCCAAAGAAGATACGCAAATGGGCAATAAACACATGTTTATATTGCACATTATTCATCATCAGAGAGATTAAAATCAAAATCACAATGAGATACCACTTTATATCCACTAGGATGGCTAAACTATCAGAAACAGACCATCGAGTGTTAACAAGGATATGAAGAAACTGGACCCCTCATACTTTGTTCACAGGATTGTAAAATTACACAGCCACTTTGGAAACCAGTTGGCAGTTCCTCAAAACATTAAACATAGAGTTACCACGTGAACCAGAAATTCCACTCCTAAGCGTTTACCCAAGATGACTGAAAAAGTTATGTCCACACAAGTACGTGGCCATGGGTACTTTCTTCGTGGTTCAACGGCTAAGACTCGAACTCCCAAGGCAGGGGGCCCAGGTTTGATCCATAGTCAGGGAACTAGATCCCACATGCTGCAACTTTAAAAGATCACACATGTTGCAATGAAGATCAAAAAATCCCCTGTGCTGCAACTAAGACTCAGTGCAGCCAAATAAATAAATATTTTTAAAGAACATGGGCAGTAGAGGCATTATTTATAATAGCCGCCAAATGAAGACAACCCAAATGCCCATCAGTTGCCTACCGGATAAACAAGAGTGGTCTGTCCATACAATGGAGTATTATTCAGTCATAAAAGGGAGTGATTTACATAATGAAGACATTATGCAAAGTGAAAGAAACCAGACACAAAATGTATTATTTGGGGGGAGTGGCAAAAGGATTCAGGAATGAGATACTGCGAATGATGGTGCAGTTCTGACTGTACTGAAAACAGTGAAGTGAGCTCTCTGAATGGGTAAGTCTTAGGGCACTGGAAGTAGGTCTCATTAAAGATATTATTAAAATTAAAACAAGGTGTGCTGTCATTGGTGGAAGCCAGTCTGATGACCTGACCTCCACTGTTGCAGCATCAGCATTATGACTGATGGGGGTGTGGACGACTGATGGGGGTGGGGACCCTCCCAGTGAGAAGGCAAAGCTCAGCGGACTTGAGGAGAGCCTGAAGTTTAAGACGAGGACCCCTCGGTCCTCATCGGGAGCTCATCAGTGCTCATCGGGAGCACTGAGGCTCCCTCGGTCACTGAAATATCCCTCCCCGTGCAAACATATGATCACACCTGTGAGCATCTTGGTGTGTTGCTTTGCAGGTGTGTCCATGTATGTTTCATGGGTATTGCAGGGTGTTTGGCGAGACCATATGACTATCTGTATGAGTGTGTACCCTGTATGTGTTTGTGTGTGTGTATGTGATGTAACAAAGTGGACTACACATTAAGACCAGGCAGGACAGGATTTCCTTTACAACTCTGACCCAGCACCAATAGGTGCTCACTACAAGTTTGTTGAGAGGCTAAAAAAGACCCCAAGACCCTACTGCACACATGCAGGCACCACGCAGCCAGGGAGGGAAGGGCCAACAGGGCAGCTCACCACGGACACACCAGGAGCCGAGGCCCAGGACAGGCTCAGGTCGAAGCCTGCCTGGGAAGCACAAGTCCTCACCTGGATGAGGTCAAGCTTGGAGAAGAGGCCCATGCCCCTGGGCACAGCGTGGGCAGCAGAGCAGCACTGCCGGGCCATGTCATTGATGGCCACTTGCACGTAGTTGAGCAGCTCGTTCTGCAGGGAGGGGAGCAGGCTGGGGCCCCCTCTTAGAATCCCCTGCCCCCTCTCCCCACCTTGCTCAGGCCAGATAGGCATCCTGGAGCCAGGAGCCACCTTCTCATCTCGGTCTGTGCTCCACACCCAAAGGGGCTGGGATGAGTCCCTCCACTCCCCGGAGCCAGAGCATCCTCCCCTGCAAAGAGGGACACAGGATGGACTGGCTTTCCAGAGAGTCCACCCAGCTGGGGACACCTGAGGTCCACACCCAACGGAGGGGCTTGGTCGGGGGGAACGTGAAGGAACCCAGGGCTCCTCACTCGGGGCAGCTCCAGAGTCCCACACTTCAGGTCTTCGGAGTCATCATTAGCTGCGGCTTCCTTGCTTCCCACCTTAAAGAGAAAGACCCAGAACAGGCTCTGTAAACTGCGGCCGATCCAGCTCCCCCTCAGGGCTCCTTGGCTGGGAGTAGAAGCCCATGGACTCCAATGCTCGTGTCTGCCAAACTAGTCTCCCATAGGGCCTGAGAAGGTCCCACATTCACCGACTGCACCCTGCCCATGTGGGGTGTGCCCAGCACAGCCCTGTTCCCCAGCCTGGCTTCCCCACCTCCTCCCAGCAAACCCCGAGGCTAGTACGGTGCAGACTCTGGCATGGGGAGGACCTGGGGGGTGTTCAGAAGGTAACTAGTGCACAATCCCCAGCCCAGGAAAGAGAGGCTCAAAGGATTAAACCCAGAAATCTTGGCTCCTGACTCCAGTTCAGTTCAGTCGCTCAGTCGTGACTCTTTGCAGCCCCATGGACTGCAGCACACCAGGCTTCCCTGTTCATCACCAGCTCCCGGAGCTTACTCAAACTCATGTCCACTGAGTCAGTGATGCCATCCAACCATCTCATCCTCTGTCGTCCCCTTCTCCTCCCGCCTTCAATCTTTCCCAGCATCAGGGTCTTTTCAGATGAGTCAGTTCTTCACACCAGGTGGCCAAAGTGTTGGAGTTTCAGCTTCAGCATCAGTCCTTCCAATGAATATTCAGAACTGATTTCCTTTAGGATGGACTGGTTGCATCTCCTCGCAGTCCAAAGGACTCTCAAGAGTATCCTCCAACACCACAGTTCAAAAGCATCAATTCTTCGGAGCTCAGCTTTCTTTATAGTCCAACTCTCACATCCATACCTGAGAACTGGAAAAACCATAGCTTCAAGTCCCTTGACTTCAGCCCTGACTTATTCTTTCTGAGCATCACTCTTCTCCAAGGTGAAATAGAATACGAATAAGAATCACATTATTTAGGGGTGCACATGCCTGAATGGGGGCATCCCAGCTACCTTAACAGCCTGTGGCCTCAGCATCTGCCTCATCTTAGAGAAGCCCTTTGAAAACTAATAGCCACCAAATCAGAGCAGTCAATCCTAAAGGAAATCAACCCTGAAGAGTTACTGGAAAGACTGATGCTGAAGCTGAAGCTCCTCTAGTCTGGCCACCTGATGCGAAGAACTGACTTATTAGTAAAGACCCTGATTCTGCGAAAGACTGAAGGCAGGAGGAGGAGGGGAAGACAGAGGAAGAGATGGATGAATGGCATCAGCGACTGGATGGGCATGAACTTGGGCAAACCCTGGGAAATGGTGAAGGACAGGGAAGAGTGGCATGCTGCAGTCCATGGGGTCACAAAGAGTCAGATACAACTTGGCAACTGAACGACAACAACAAGCCGTGAGGGAGAAGTGGGTAAGTGGTGTGTGTGTGTGTGTGTGTGTGTGTGTGTGTGTGTGTGTTGAGGGCTGATATTATGGAGGAGACAGCAGCCCCCAGCCCTTGCCCCACCCCCACCCACCCAGCAGACTGAGCTCACCTCACAGCTGCCCACGTCTTTCTGGAGGGTGAATCCATGTTCCAGCTGCTGCCACTGCTCCTGCTTGCGGTGACACCTCCTCTGCAGCTGGCACAGCCGGATCTTGAGGCGCTGCGGTGAGGGTGGCTGGGTCACTTCGATGCAGCAGACCCTCCCCGGGGGCATCTGCCCTGGGCCTGGTCCAGGAGCTCAGTGCTCAGGGTGGTCTGAGCGAGGATGGGAGTGGGGGTGAAAAGTTCGGGGATCAGAAAGTTCTGGGGGGAGTCAGAGCCATTCAAAGCACCAGGAGATGTAGGGAAAGGTATGTCTAGGTGTTCTCTGGTGGCTCAGGTGGCAAACAATTTGCCTGCAATGCGGGACACCCAGGTTCGATCCCACGAGGAGGGCATGGCAACCCACTCCAGTATTTCTTGACTGGAGAATTCTATGGATACAGGAGCCTGGCGGGCTACAGTCCATGCAGTCGCAAAGAGTCAGACATGAAAGTAAGAAAGTGAAGTCACTCAGTCGTGTCTGACTCTTTGCAACCCTGTGGACTGTAGCCCACCAATTTCCTCCGTCCATGGGATTCTCCAGGCAAGAATACTGGAGTGGGTTGCCATTTCCTTCTCCAGGGGATCTTCCCAACCCAGGGACTGAACCCAGGTTTCCCTCATTGCAGGCAGACGCTTTAACCGGAGTCACCAGGGAAGCTCTACTGAGTGACAAACACTTTCACTTTTCAGGCCAACTGGGGTTTGAATCCCAGCTCAGCTCCTAGAACCCTGTTTCACTCTCCATAAGCAAAACCACCTGTCTGGGCCCTTCCGGCTGCAGGGCTGCTGGGAGGACCCTGGGTTGGGGATAAGGCTGTGAAGGCCTCTGGGGCACAGGCTGTGCTGGGCACACTCCCCCGCCAGGCCCCGTGAGGATGTGCTGGGGGACACAGGATATACATGACTCCTCACTTTTCTGAGCCCTCGTTTCCTTACTTCGAAAATGAGAAAAATAGCCTGCCTGGGACTAAAGTGCAACACTTGGCTCAGAACTAATATCATCAATATTTTAATGCGATGTTTTTAAAAATCAAAGTTAATGCAAAAAATAATGTATGATGAGCAAAATATTAAAATTTTCAATAAAGTTGGGATCCAATATTGCACTTGCACACCTCACTCACCTCCCCTAGTCTCAGCTCTAGGAATAGAAACACCTACCTTGGGGTGCTGGTGTGACATCTGAATGAGATAAAGCATGTTAAGTGCTTTTCACACTGTCCCTTAACTCAGCAGGGGCCACAGGACTGGAAAAGATCAGTTTTCATTCCAATCCCAAAGAAAGGCAATGCCAAAGACTGCTCAAACTACCACACAATTGCATTCATCTCACACGCTAGTAAAGTAATGCTCAAAATTCTCCAAGCCAGGCTTCAGCAATACGTGAACCGTGAACTTCCAGATGTTCAAGCTGGTTTTACGAAAGGCAGAGGAACCAGAGATCAAATTGCCAACATCCGATGGATCATCGATAAAGCAAGAGAGTTCCAGAAAAACATCTATTTCTGCTTTATTGACTATGCCAAAGCCTTTGATTGTGTGGATCACAATAACCTGTGGAAAATTCTTCAAGAGATGGGAATACCAGACCACCTGACCTGCCTCTCGAGAAACCTGTATGCAGGTTAGGAAGCAACAGTCAGAATTGGACATGGAACAACAGACTGGTTCCAAATAAGGAAAGGAGTAAGTCAAGGCTGTATATTGTCACCCTGCTTATTTAACTTATATGCAGAGTACATCATGAGAAATGCTGGGCTGGATGAAGCACAAGCTGGAATCAAGATTGCCGGGAGAAATATCAATAACCTCAGATGTGCAGATGACACCACCCTTATGGCAGAAAGTGAAGAGGAACTAAAAAGCCTCTTGATGAAAGTGAAAGAGGAGAGTGAAAAAGTTGGCTTAAAGTTCAACATTCAGAAAACTAAGATCATGGCATCCGGTCCCATCACTTCATGGCAAATAGATGCGGAAACAGTGGAAACAGTGGCTGACTTTACTTTTTTGGGCTCCAAAATCACTGCAGATGGTGATTGCAGCCATGAAATTAAAAGATGCTTACTCCTTGGAAGGAAAGTTATGACCAACCTAGACGGCATATTAAAAAGCAGAGACATTACTTTGTCAACAAAGGTCTGTCTAGTCAAGGCTATGGTTTTTCCAGTAGTCATGTATGAATGTGAGAGTTGGACTATAAAGAAAGATGAGCACTGAAGAATTGATGCTTTTGAACTGTGATGTTGGAGAAGATTCTTGAGAGATCCTTGGACTGCAAGGAGTTCCAACCAGTCCATCATAAAGTCCTGGGTGTTCATTGGAAGGACTGATGCTGAAGCTGAAACACCAATACTTCGGCCACCTCATGTGAAGAGTTGACTCATTGGAAAAGACCTTGATGCTGGGAGGGATTGGGGGCAGGAGGAGAAGGGGACAACAGAGGATGAGATGGTTGGATGGCATCACTGACTCAATGGACATGAGTCTGGGTAAACTCCGGAGTTGGTGATGGACAGGGAGGCCTGGCATGCTGCGGTTCATGGGGTCGCAAAGAGTGAACACGACTGAGCGACTGAACTGAATTGAACTGCATTTCCTCAAAGGAAAAAAAGAGATAGAGAAAAAATGGTGTAGGTTTTTAGTGCTACCACTAGGGGGCAGAGACTGGCTGCAAACTCCAAGCCAGGTCCTTGCAAGAATCAACCAACCCGTCAGCCTCTCTTTTCCTGTTTTCTCCCTCTCCACGTCCCTGTCCTCTGTCCTGTCGTGTCCCCAGGTCCCAGCTGCAGCACAAAAATTCATCATGCCATGCCTTTGCCAGGGCAGTTTCTTCTGCATGGAATTTCCATCCCTTGGGGTGAAAGTTGAATTTATTAGAAGATAAACCAAATATGAGAGAGATGACCTCTGGGGGCATTTACTCTGAGACAGTTTCTGTTCGGTGTCTCACAACTGCCTACCAGCTAGGTTGTATTGCCCCCATTTCACAGTTGAAGAAACTGAGGCTTAGAGAGGATCGTGCCCAGGATCATGGAGCTAGTCAGAGGCTAAAGAGGAATTTGAAACTCAGTCTGTCTGAATCTAGCACTCCTGACTTTTCTACCACAAAGATTACTTTTTAAGTATAAGCTGAGTTTTCCAGGGGACACACCCAGCAGAAGCGGAGGGAAAGGGATTCAGAACAAGGCTCTGGAGTGACAGCCCCACCCAGATTCCCAGCAGCCCACCCCTGCTCCAAGCCTTCTTCTGGGGTGCAGAGAGCGGTAGGTGCCTACACCCCAGTTCTCTGCCCAGGGGGATGAGCCAGGCTTCAGGCAGCTGTTACCAGGATCAGAGCCCTGTGACCCTCCTCTAGAGACTCCAGGCTCTTGTGGACGGCCTGGTTCATCTCGAGGAAGGCCTTGAGACGCTTCTGGATGTCCTGGCTGACTGCGAAGAGCTTCCCGTAGTGCTCCACCATGGCTGCCACCGGGGTTTCTTCCGGCTCCTCCCCTTGGTTGTAGCCTACGGAGACAGTGCGTGGCAGGATGGGTGGGCACAGAATGCCCAGCCCCTGCCTGCCCCCTGCAGTGATGCTCACACGGTGGTGGTGGGGAACTGCTGCTGTCAGCTGGAGCCTCAGAGTTGAGAAGGCTCCATCACCCACACCTCCTGTCCCTTCAGGAGAAGCCTCAGCATTTGAAAGGCTGCAAGGATTCAGGATTGAGTGATTCTGGATCACTGTCGAGCGAGGCAGGAGACTCCCCACGCCCTGCCCCATCCCCTGGAACCCCCAGGAGAAACTGCTGGCTGGGGGAGCCTGCAGGAAGAGGACAGGGGTCGTTGCTGCCCTGAGTGAACAGGCCCCAGCCTTGGTGTTTGCTCCTTCTAGGTGGGTTGAACAGGGTTGCATGGCTAGGAAGGCCCCAACCTAGGAGGTTGCTGGCAGCAGCCCTGGGCGCTGGGTCCACATCAAGACCTGTGCTTGGACTGGAGCCCTGTGCCCCTCCTTGGCTCGGTGCTCAAGGCTCTCTGGTGCTGCTCAACCTTCCAATCACACCTCCCAGCAACCCCTGCCGGGCCCCGGTGTTCCAGCACACTGGAACTCACCAGCCCCAAACACACCACGCGGGGCTCCAGCCTACGTTTGTGCTGTTCCCTCTGCCTGCAGCGCTGGTTCCCCTTTGCTGAACACCTTTGAGCTCCATGAGTGGCCCCCTCCTCCATGAAGCCTTCCCTGACCTCCAGGGCAGAGTCCTTGGGGCTCCCACAGCTCCAGAGCACTTAGCACAGTGGCTCTGAAATCAGATAGACCAAAGTCTGAGACCCAGCTCCACCACTTCCTGGCTGGGTGACCTTGGGTGAGTCCCTTAACGTCTCTGAGCCTAGGTAATACAGTTCCCAGAAGCTCCTACGTGTATGCATGCTCAGTCACCCAGTCATATCCAACTGTTTGCAACCCCATGGACTGTAGCCTGCCAGGCTCTACTGTCCCTGGGATTCTCCAGGCAAGAATACTGGATTGCCATTTCCTTTTCCAGGGGATCTTCCTGACCCAGGGATCAAACCTGCGTCTCCTGCATCTCGTTCTTTGACAGGCAGATTCTTTACCACTGAGCTACCTGGGAAGCCCTGGCACCTCGTAAGGAGGACTTATACCTTAGCACAGAGTAAATATTTCATAAACAATAACAGTTATTTTATTATTGATGGTGTAAAGATAATAATATGATGATAATAATACAAATATGTAACTATGACTTCCCTTCCATTTCCTACCAAATTCCCAGCACTGATCACAGTGGATTCTGGCACAAACCATGATCAAACGAGACACAGAAACCCATTGCAGATGTCTGTAATTTTAGCTCCTAAGAGCAAAACCAAAGACAAATGAGATAATAACAATAGCTGGCATTTCCTGGGTGCTAGCTGAACGTCAGGCACTGTGATTTGGGGTTGGCCAGAAAGTTCATTCGGGGTTTTCTATAAGATGGTACAGAAAAACCCAAGGGAACTTTTTGGCCAACCCAGTATGTGATGATGAAATGTGATCCAGGCCACAGAACTCTCATTGTCCTCACTGTACAGAGACGCTGAGAACTTGCCACACAGGTCACATGGCTGGCGGCCAAGCTGGCTCGACCACAGTGAAATGGGCCTGTGGGTTCCCATGCAGCAGGTGAGCTCGAGGTTCAGTGGGGCCACACGTGCCCAGGTCCCAGGCTGGGAGGTGGTCGCGGAGAGGACAGGCCTTCTGCAAAAGTTCCATACGTACCCTTGGGGATTTTCTCAAGGACCTTGATCAGATAGTCTTCAAAAACCTTGTGCTTCTCCACCTCCCTCTTCAGCTTCCTCTGCCTGTAGAGTGAGCCAGACTTGAGGACGTGGTGTGGAGACCCCCAGGCCATGACCCCTGGCAAGGGCCCGTCTCTGGAGCCGTGTGGATCTGGGCTGGACCGGCCACTGTCCCCATCAGTGGGCCACTGACTGCGTCTCTCCACCCCCATTTTACTGCTGAGTAAACTGAGTCATAGAGAGGTCAAATAGATGCCTGTGGTCAGGCCGTAAGAAAGGAGACCTGGGGGGAAGAGCAAGGCTGAAACTTTCTGGCGTGGGGTCTACGGAGCCCCTCCTGCAGGCTGAGCAGGTGGCAGATGGCCTGAGCCCCCACTAGCCAGTCATCTGGCCAGGGGCTTCACCTCTCTGCCTGGGTGGGCCATGTGTAACAGGCGTAACTAGTTCCTCACAGGAAGGTGGGGACCAGGTCTGGAACGCCCAGCGCATCTGAGGTCGGGGCCCCAGCAGCCCCCAGAGGGGAGACGGCCACATGGACTGCCCAGCCAGGCTTGACAGTCAAGGGCATCACCAAGCAAGATGAGTCTCCTGCTCTGGGCCCATTCAAGGTCAGCAGTTAAGGGCAGAGAGCAGAGGGAGACAGGGCCATGGTTAGGTATCTCTGAGTGACCACTGAGTGCCCCAGGGCAAGCCACTCTGCATCTCAGACCCTATTTTCTCATCCACACCATCCTGAAAAATGCAAGAAAGAACGGTCTTTCCCGCTGCAAATACCACGTGGGGTAAGCCACAGTGCTAAACATTATTGGGGTTGGAAACCCTGTGAGAATATGATGGATGGGTTGGACCTTCTCTCCAAAAAATCGCTCACAGATGCATCCTTTTGCACCCAATTCAGGCTTTCGTGGGCAGCCTGATAGGGAAGGGGCTCTCTGGGCAAGGACCCAGGGCATCTGCTTGGAGCCAGGGCAGCAGCCTCGCACGTTGATTTTGGAAGGGCTGAGTTGACAGGTGCATGGGGATGGCCACCCACAGCCCTTCCTTCACGCTGGGAGACTGAGCTTGTGCGGGGCTTGGGGCCAGCCAAAGCCTGAAGTCAAAGAGGGAGAGTTAGGCGCCCCCACCCCTCTCTACTCACAATTCAGCTACCCCTCCTGACTTACTCCAGGCATCCCCCACCCCCTGGCCATTTCCTGGCCCTGAGGAATTTTTCCATTGCCTCCTCAGGCATTTTTGCTCAGTCCCAGCCGCTTAGGCCACTGCAGGTGGCCCTGGGGCCAGGGCCCGGGGCACAGCAGGGCTTGGGACAACTCGTACTTGGCCTGGAGTTGGCAGAGTTCCTGGAACAGCACCTGCAGGCCCCTGTCCTTGTTGCCGGGATCGCTCGGGCCAGCCTCCTGGCCTGCATCCCTGGCCGCCAGCATCGCCGCCACACCACCTCGGGCGACTCTGGACGATGGGGGCCGCGTGGGCCAGGCAGGAAGGAGGTGGGTGTCCACGACAACAGTCAAGGCAGCAGCTTTCTCTTCCAGTCCTCCTGACGGTCCTCAGAAGTCAGGTTCCAGTCTCGCTTCCTAGAAAAGGAAACCGAGGTTCAGAGGCGACCCCTGTGACCAGCTTGAGGATGTACAGCAGGGCTGATCTGGACTCCAGTTTCATTAAATTCAAAGTCTGGGGCCTTTGAGCAGTGCCTCCAGCTCTGGAGGAACCAAAGGTGCCATTCTGCAGTGGCATCATTGACATTGTCACACCATAACGGGGACTGTCAAGACCCATGGGCGCCGAGATGCCTGGGACTTGCAACAGGTGCTGGCTTCCAAGAGCATTTAGGAAAGAGTCCAAGGGTGCAGAGCTGTTGCAGAGTCAGAGAGTAGCCCACAGAGGGAGGAGGCTCCTTTGTCATCTGTCTCTCCCCACCCATCCTGCCAATCATTTATGCATTTAACTGACATCATATACTCTGAGCGTCCATAGAGCTAGACCGAGGTAGACACTTGGAATAAGCTCACGGTCAAGCTGGGAAGGTGGCCTAATTAACAGGCAGTTTCAACACAGCCTTGCAAAGAGTTCCTGGGCTGCTCACCTAAACGGCTAAAAGAGGACAATCTCCCTAAGCACGCCATTCATTGGCCACCCGCTGGGCCAGGCCATCACATGGGAGGAGCAGGGTGAGAAGGGGAGGGGCTACTTGGTCAACTTTTCCAGCCCCCAGAGTCAGACAGGGGTCCATGAGCACAGGGAGGAGGAAGGGGCCTGGCTGACTCACTGGACAGCTCTGGGAGCACAAAGCCATCGCCAACCTATGACGTCACAATGCTGGCTTCCATTCTCATGACATTGTCTATTGCAGGATTCACCTGGGGGTGGAGTGGAGGGCCTGATTCCCTGAGTTCCTGGGGGCCTTTTTCTCCCTGGTTCAGTTCAGGGAAGGGCTGGAGAGGCATTGGTGACCTCAGGGTAGGGGGTAGGGTGGACTTGGGCTATTTTTACCCTTCTTCTTTCAAGGCTGATCTTTCTTGATACCCTACCTTGCAAGTTTCCCAAACCCTACTGGCTTGTCCTGGGACTCCCTTTTTGCCTCCTTTAACCTGATTCTGGGTAGCTATAGCTTGGGTACTTCCCTAGGTGGGATAGTCAGCAACCATGGAGGATTCAGCCCCTCTCTCCTCCACCCCCCTGCCACCACCCACCCCCCCCCCCCCCCACAAGGCTAAGGATGAAGCCTGGCCTCGGGCAGGGGAGGTGGGGGAACAGAAGGAAACTTCCGGACCTAAACCTGGTCCTGGCCCTGCCCCTGCCTAATGCTCAGCCCTGTTACCTGGTGCAGGGCCTCTGTCACCAGCGGGGACCTGGGCACAGTGCCTGCCTCTGATACACCTGTTGCATTCACTGCCCAGTTATCTGGCCTGGCCTTCCGCACTGGAGGCCCCATTCAATCAGAGCGGGGGCTCTGCAGAGGGCAGCCTGGGAGGGTCTCACCGGGGAGAGCGTCAGGAGGGGCTGCAGTGAAGGCCGAGGTAGGGCAGGGGCTCTGCAAGTGCAGAGACAGGCCTGGGCTTGAGGGCAGGGTGTGAGGTCGGGTCTGTGGCTGGAGCTGGGCAGGGGCTGGGGCTATGACTAAGGCTGGGGCAGGCTCTGGACCAAAGGTTGAGGATGGGGCAACAGCCAACCCAGAGGAGCTGGGTTGTTATTCTGGGACAGTTCCCCAGCTTGCACTCTTCAGCATTCCCCTCATGACTCTTCATCCGCAGGCAATGGGTTCGGTCTTAGCTGGCAGAGTCCCTGAGCAGATCCCAAGGGCGCTATCTGACCTCCATGGTTCTGGAGCCCAGAAAGCATTTGTTGAGACCAACCAAGAAACAAAGGTGGACCTGGATCTGGCCTTGGGCTCAGATGAAGGGTTGCTGGTGCTAAGGGAGAGAAGCCCCGGGGCTGCCCAGAAGGTCAGAGCCAGGCCTGGGGGTGGGGCTTGTATGTGGAGGAGGGGCGGAGGAAGTCCCCCCAGTTTTGACAATGTCTGAGATGGTTCTTAAGCTTCCCAGTTGGTAGTAGTGGTAAAGAACCCACCTGCCAATGCAGGAGACATAAGACATGTGGGTTGGATCCCTGGGTTGGGAAGATCCCCTGGAGGAGGGTAAGGCAACCCACTACAGTATTCCTGCTTGGAGAATCCCATGGACAGAGGAGCCTGGCGAGCTACATGGGGTCGCAAGATCACAAATAGTCGGACATGACTGAAGCAACTTAGCACGCATGTATAAGGTGGTTCTTGAAGATAAGAATGAATGAGGATGGACCTAGAGGTGATTGTAACAAGTAGAGTAAGTCAGAGAAAGACAAATGGCAGACATCACTTACATGTGGAATTAAAAAAAAAATACAAATGACTATTTACCAAACAGAAACAGACTTTCAGACATAGAAAACAGACTTAGGATTACCAAAGGGAAAAGGAGGAGGAGAGATAAGTTAGGAGTTTGGGATTAACAAATATATACTGGTGCTGCTGCTGCTAAGTCACTTCAGTCGTGTCCGACTCTGTGCGACCCCATAGACGGCAGCCCACCAGGCTCCCCCGTCCCTGGGATTCTCCAGGCAAGAGCACTGGAGTGGGCTGCCATTTCCTTCTCCAATGCATGAAAGTGAAAAGTGAAAGTGAAGTCGCTCAGTCGTGTCCCACTCTTAAACAAGGCCCTACTGTCTAGCACGGGGAACTCGACTCAGTTCTTGTAATAACCTCTACTGGAAGGGAATCTGAACTAGAATAGATAGGTACATATGGATAACTGAGTCACTTTCCTGTATACCTGGAACAAACACAGCATTATAGATCAACCATACTTCAGTTTTAAAAAGAATGAGTGAGGAGAAGTAAGGTGGAAAGGGCATTCCTGCAGGAGGACTGGCAGAGACAAATGTTCAGAGACACACAGTAGCAGACATGGATCGTGAGAACAGTAGGTTTAGTGGCTAAGTCACGTCTGACTCTTACGACCCCATGGACTGTAGCCTGCCAGGCTCCTCTGTCCATGGGATTCTTCAGGTAAAAATACTGGAGTGGGTTGCCATTTCCTTCTCCAGGGGATCTTCCCAACCCAGGAATCAAACCCAGGTCACCTGCAGTGCAGGCAGATTCTTTACCAACTGAGCTACAAGGGAAGCCCTGTGAGGACAGTAGGTGGATCCTTAAAAGCTGAAGGTGAAGGTCAAAGCCAGGATATGTCTGGGGAAGTTGCCAGCAGGATCCAGAGCATCTCCACCAGGACCTTGGGATGCCTGCAACAGAAACTGGCAGGGCCACTCTGGACAAAGAACACATCTGTGAGAGGCTGTGAGGGATTGCACAGAATCAGAAGAAAGGCTGAAGAGCCAGGTTCAGAGAGGACCAGGTCCCAGGGCAGCCCTGGAGATCCAGACAGCAGGAACTCAGGGTATAACCTCCCAAGTGAATCCTTCCAACCTCTTTCCATAAGCTTCTCCATCCTTAAGAGGCCAAGTCCTTAGAGAATGTGCCCAATTGGCTGAGCCTGGGTCATGTGCCCGCCCCTTGGCTTGACTGACAGTCACATCATGGGCTCTGCCGTGGGGGCTGAAGGTTTCCCAGGGCAAATCCTGAGGCTGTTGACTCTAGAAGGGGAAATGGACCCTGGGCAGGGCTCACTGCACGGAGGCTCAGAGAAGATGGAATAAGGAGTTTGGGCTTTATCCTGAAGGTGATAAGCAGCTAAAGGAGAGACACGGCCAGACTGCCATTTCAGAGCCTGCTGATGGGCTCAGAGTGGAAGGGAGGCGGGCAGGCCAGCCGTGGCAATGTCTAATGCTTTCAGCACACTTGTAAGCACTTCCCACGTGGGAGCTCATTTAATTGCTATTTTGCAGATGGGGAAACTGAGGCCCAGAGAGGTTAAGTAAGTTGCCCAAGGTCTCACCATTGGGAAATTGCTGAGCTATGAAGTTGGGATTCTAGAAGCGTCTGGAAGGTTGAGTTTTGCTGGGACATGGGGTCCTCCAAGGATATAGACTGAGGGAGGTGGCCCTGGGGGAGGCTCCATCAGCGCCCCCATCCCCGGGCGTCAAGCCTTCATTTATTAAGGGCACATGACTGACCCGCCTTCTGCTAAAGCAGCTGCTGGAACAGCCTCACCAGACCCCCATCTCTTCCCAGGCTCACCCTACTCTGTAACCTCATCTCCCAGCAACACAGGGCCCTAAACCACTTGACCCAATACAGCCACAGGCAGGGGGGTTGCGCAGGTGGTGGACCATTCACTTCCCAGGGAGGATTTTATTTTTGGCCTGAAATGTCCCACCCGTGAACAAGACTGGGAGACAGACTGCATGTGGCTCCAGAGATATTTCTCCCTGTCTGGACATACAGATGGGGCTTCCTGGATGGCTCAGAGGGTAAAGAATTCGCCTGCAATGTGGGAGACAGAGGAGACACAGGTCTGATACCTGGGTTGAGACGATTCCCCTGGAGAAGGAAATGGCAACCTGCCCCAGCATTCTTGCCTGGAAAATTCCATGGACAGAGGAGCCTTGGGGGCTACAGTCCAAAGGGCCTCAAAGAGTCAGACATGACTATGCAGGGCCCCACAGAGCCCTATAGAAAGACAGCCACAATTTCCAGGGCACGACGCCTGCTGTGGACTTACTGCTGCCTGGCTCTTGGCCTGGAGTCTCTCTTTGAATTCTCAGCACAATCCTTGCAAAAGGTAGAAGCATGGCTCCATTTTACAGGTGAGGAAACTAAGGATCAATGAGGAGAGGTCACTTGCCAAGGGCACATGGCTCATAATGGGTAGCAGGGCTGGCTGTGCAATCTGTGGGGACCCGGCGCAACAGGAAAAAGCTGGGCCCCTTACTCAGAAAATTAAGAATTTCAAGACAGCGACGGCAGGCCGTAAAACCAATTGGGAATCTTGGGAGCGCAGGCCTTGCACAACTGCATAGGTCCTGCTCGGGATTTGGACCCTGGTCTAGGGGGTCCAGAACCTGTTTTTAAACTCCCACTTCCTTCCAGACCACTAAGCTGCCCTGAACCCTCCTCCCCCCGACACCCCACCCCACCTCCCCCCACCCCTCTCCAGCGACCTACAGCGACCAGGGTAGGAGTCAGGAGCTTACCTCGGGGCTGAAAGGAACTTCAGAAAAGTGGAGATCAAGGTGAGGGAGGCAGGAAGTGCCAAGGTTCCACCGCTGCGGAGGAGCCCGGGTTCCAGACCTCCCAGGGAAGCCTCTATCTCTTGGGCTTCCGGAGAGAGAAATTCAAGGTCAAGCTGTCCATTATAGACAGCTGGGAGCCCACTTCAAGGGCAGAGCCACAATTAAATGGCAATAGAATCCCCTTTTGAAAAGCTTTAACAAGGACAGTGAGGCTGGAATTTGACCCCAGGGCTTGAGTCTCACAGCACAGCAGAAGGGAATGGCAGATCAGGCCTCTGCGCAGAATTCCAGCCCTGCCTGCTCTGCAGCCCCCAAACGCCCCTCAACAGGGACAAAGCTGGCCTTCTGCATCCAGAGGTGATGATGATGCCCAGAACGCAGAGAGTGAGGCTGTGGAGCCAGGCAGTTCGACCAACTGTGTGACCTTAGGAAAAGTACACAACCTCTCTGAGTCTCATTTTCCAGAAATGCAAACTAGAGTTAATAACAACCCAGGATTAAATGAAATAATCCACATAGAACATGTAACAGCATCTCATTTTGGTAAAAATAGTGCGTGTGTGTGTGTACAAAGAGGAAACTCTAGAAGGATAGGAATAAGCTTTTAGGATCTGATTAATATTTTGGGGACAGAGGATGAGGGGAAACCTTCCTCTAACTCTTTGAGAAAAGCAAGCAGCTCTGCCTGACACCTGGTAGGAGTTCTACCAGCCTGAGTTTCCCTTCTCACTCCCTCCAGATCACAGTGGCAGTGCCCACCTGGCACAGGATGCTTGTCTGAGAGTGAGTTTTCACAGAGGGAGGGCCTGAAGCAGCTAAGCCCTGTTGCTGGGGCTGGTGCCAAGGCCGGCTCCAGGGAAGGGGTGGGGAGTCTATGTAGCTGGTGGGGGGTGAGGAGGGGTGACGGGTGGATGGGGGAGTTGCGGGGTGTGGGTGAAGGCGTAGCGAGCATGAGGCAGACAAGCATAGCGGTTCTGCCAGAATCTTGCTAAGACCCTGCACTGCTTAGACTCCCCACCCCCACCGAGATAGACTCTCAGGTATGTCCCTAACCCTCCCTCCCACCCCAGTCCTCTGAGGTCCCAGCTCCAGCCCTCATCCTTGCTCTGCGTCCCCCCAACCTGCCCCGCCCCCCCCAGGAAGGTCTCGGGTACTAGAGCTGGGGCAGCCCTTCCGAGGCCTCCAGGCCCTCCTGGGACAGAGGACAGGGCACTGGCCGGGGCCCCAGGGCCCATCAAGGGGGCTGGGCCTTTCAATGTCTCTGCCATGACATCTTGGCTCCCTCCACGCCCCACACCCCCCACAGCAGCTCAGAGGAACTGCCCTCGAGAAGAGGTGTGGGAAGGGCCTGCTCCAACCACAAGAAGCGAGGGCTGAGTTGTTTAGTCACTAAACTGTGTCCGGCTCTTTGCGACCCCATGGACTGTAGCTCCCCAGGCTTCCCCATCAGTGGGATTTCCCAGGCAAGAATACTGGAATGGGTTGCCCTTTTCTTTCTCCAGGGGATCTTTCCTACCCGAGGATTGAACCCACGTCTCCTGCTTGGCAGGCACATTCCTTACCACTGAGCCACCAGGGAAGCCCACTAGGGCTGAGGGTCACCCGTTAATTATTTCCTCTTTGTCCTAGAACATAACCTTCCCCAGGAAGAGTCTTCAGGGCAATCTGGGGAAACACTGAGGTATAGGGAACAGAAAGGCCTGGGCTCAATCACAGCTCCTCCACACTCCAGCCTTGTAACATTGGCAGGTCACCTCTTTGCTCTGAGCTTCAGTAATGGGGTCATCTTAACGAGGCCCACTGGATCTGCCTTCAGAACCACTCGGATCCATCCACTGGCCCACACCGGTCCAAACCCCCATCTCTCCGACATGGGCCAATGCAGTGACTGTCCCTGCGGGCATCCTACTTCTCCGTCTCCTGCAGGCCAGTCTCCTCCCTGCAGCCAGAGAGGGTTCCTTCAAGAGCAAATCCCCTCTGCCCACTTCCCTGTCTAAAACCAGTGCAATGCAGATAACTGCTTAACCACCTGCTTCCCAGGGTGCAAAGCCATGACCTGTGGTGCTTGCCAATTTCCATGGTGTAAATACTCCCACTGTGGCTGATTTCAAGCTACTAATAGTTTAACAACAGGCAAAAAATCCTGAAGATTTAACAGATGATTGTCAGGAGTGGGCATGAGTTGTCTGCAGCACACCGCTGCTTACAAACCTTCCAATAATTACAAAAGAAAATTAAACCCTGGAGGACCAGGTCCCCAGTGATCTGGTCCCCTATCTCGGCCATTTTCCCCTCATTGGTCTTCCCCTGGCTCACCCCAGGGCCTTTGTACCTGTGGTTTCCTCTGCCAAGAGCACTGTTTTCTCAGCTCTCCATAACATCAATACTTTCTCCCTCTTGCCTTTTTGATCTCAGCTCAGATGCACCTCTCAGAGTGGCCTCCCCTGACCATCTCAAACCCTCTTGACTTCAGCTCACCTTTGGTCTCACTGCATTCTTGTTCTGGGAAAAAAATGGAAAATGGGAAAATTGGGGAAAAAATGAAGCAGTGGCAGATTTTATTTTCTTGGGCTCCAAAATCACTGCAGAAGGTGACTGCAGCCATGAAATTAAAAAATATTTGCTCCTTGGAAGAAAAGCTATGACAAATCTAGATAGCATATTAAAAAGCAGAGACATCACCTTGCCAACAAAGGTCTATATTGTCAAAGCTATGGTTTTTCCCGTAATCATGTAAGAGTTGGACCATAAAGAAGGCTGAGCACCAAAAAATTGATGCTTTCAAATTGTGGTGCTGGAGAAGACTCTTGAGAGTCCTTTGGACAGTGAGGAGATCAAACCAGTCAATCCTAAAGGAAATCAACTTTAGATATTCATTGTAAGGACTGATACTGAAGCTGAAGCTCCAATACTTTGGCCATCTGATGTGAGGAGCCAACACTTTGGAAAAGACCCTGATTCTGGGAAAGATTGAGGGCAGGAGGAGAAGGGGGCGACAGAGGATGAGATGATTGGATGGCATCACCGACTCAATGGTTTGAGCAAGCTCTGGGAGATAGTGAAGGACAGAGAAGCCTGGCATGCTGCCGTCTATGGGGTCACAAAGAGTCAGACATGACTTAGCGATTGAACAACAACATTCTTGTTCAGTTCTATTTTGGTCTTGTTACTCTGGGTTGTCTCTCTCCTCACTGCAATCTGATGTCCACCAGGACAAAGAATGGTCCGTCTGGAATCTTAGTGTCTAAAAGAATAGTATATCTTTCAGGTGGCTCAGTGGTAAAGAATCCGCTTGCTAAAGTAGGAGACTCCGGTTCAATTTCTGGGTCAGGAAGATCCCCTGGAGAAGGGAATGGTAACCCACCACAGCATTCTTGCCTGGAGACTCCCATGGACAGAGAAGGCTGGAGGGCTACACCCCATGGGGTCCCAAAGAGCTGGACTTAGTGACTGAGCACATACACAGAGAAGAATAGTACCAGACACATAGTAGGTGCTCAATAGATGTATGGGTTCAAGCACAGCTTTGGAGACACACATCTTTGGTTTTAAGTCACGGCTCCCCCACCAGTCACGTGCACAACCATCGTCACTTAATCTCTCTGGACCTCAGTTTCCTCATCTGTAAATTGGGGACAGCAGTGTCTGTGTGATGGAGCTGTGAGAACCCAGAGTACAGTGTCTGTTATTACCAGGGTCTCAGAAAATGCGACCAGCTTCTTCAGTTGCATATATCCAATCGCAGGGACTCCGTCCCTCCCAAAGTCACCTTGTCCACCTCTGGGCCACTCTGACTGCCAGAACATCTTCCCTTCCTTACACTGAGTCCAATTAGGTCTCCTCATAGTGTCTCTTGTTAAGTCCTAGTTCCTCATAGGAAGTCTTGTGTTTTCATAACCACGCTGTGACTGTTGGAGCAGACTGATGTCACATTTCAGCATGGCACTGAAGGCAGATGTGACGTTCCTCAGTGGCTCCTCTCCAGTCACGAGCTGTCCCGTCTTGGCACATTGCCTGGCCTTGCTGAGCCTCAGTTTCTTCCTCTGTGAAATGGGGTTAATGTATACCTACCTGAAGTGTAGTTGTGGGGATTAAACTAGCTGATTTACACATACACTTGGGCTTCCTTTGTAGCTCAGCTGGCAAAGAATCCACCTACAATGCGGGAGACCCGGGTTCAATCTCTGGGTTGGGAAGATCCCCTGGAGAAGGGAAAGGCTGCCCATTCCAGTATTCTGGCCTGGAAAATTTCATGGACTGTATAGTCCATGGGGTCGCAAGAAGTCACACACAACTGAGCAACTTTCACAAGACCCCCCCCCCCAGAAAGAGACTGTTATTACTCTTACTCTGCCTGGCGTGGGTCCACTCCCAGAGCCAGAATTTGTGCCACTTTCAGGTCCACAGCCGTTTCCGGTTAAGGCCAGGCCCTCTCTTGAATGCTCTGCAGCCAAGCTGGAAAAAGGGCCTGTTCTTTCTGGGTCGCCCACCCCACCTGCTCCCAGCTGTCAGAGCCACCCCCTCACAGTGGACCAGGGGGAGTCTCAGCACTTCCCAAACTCTCCAGGGATTACCTGACCCTGGGCGGTCATGCCATCATTCAGCTCGGAGGCGAGGCCCCCAGACCCTGTGCCATGAGCTGCCCCATGTGAGGGCTGAGTCCCCCTGGGATGACTTCTGCTGGCTCTCTGGGTGTTGGGGGTGTCCCAATGTCCCTAAAAATGCTGGCAGTGGTAGATGAATGGGGCGAAGGAGACCAAGCTGGAGCCGCAAGGAGGAAGGAGGATGGATTTCTGAAACTAGGAAGAAGGGGCTCAGGGAGAATCAAGTTCTAACCTGGTCCCACGGTTTCCCCATCCCCAGGACTGTGAATACAGTGAGCCACACTCCTGATTACGTCACCTGCGCAGATCTAATGACGGCTCCGCATCCTGGGCTGAGAATGGAAGATCATTGCCAGGTAGGTCTGATCTCATCACGGGAGTCCCAGAAAGGCAGAGCATCTTCTCCAGCTGGTGGCAGGGGAGCGAGTCTGAGAAACTTCACACCCATCTGACACCCTGCCCTCTCTCTCCAAGCGTCCTGTCCTAGATGCCAGCCCCCTCAGGGTTCTGCTGTGAGCTCAGAGCTGAGTCTGAGAATTTGGCCACGTCACTACTGACAGCCAGGGCCTGCTCATGGAAACAGGACCAGGAGGGCCTCTGTGCATGGTCTTGGGGGCATTTTAGGGGTTGATGCTATGCAACTGGGGAGATGTCGGGGTCAGTCCCCTCATCTTTAGACTGTGTTCTTGCCCTTAGGGAAACTTGATGCCACCGCAATACGAGAAAGAAGCAGCCCATAGCTCCAACCTTATGGCAGAAAGTAAAGAAGAACTAAAGAGCCTCTTGATGAAAATGAAAGAGGAGAGTAAAAAAGTTGGCTTAAAGCTCAACATTCAGAAAATGAAGATCATGGCATCTGGTCCCATCACTTCATGGCAAATAGATGGGGAAACCGTGGACACAGTGGCTGACTTTATTTTTCTGGGCTCCAAAATCACTGCAGATGGTGATTGCAGCCATGAAATTAAAAGACATTTGCTCCTTGGAAGGAAAGTTATGACCAACCTAGACAGCATATTAAAAAGCAGAGACATTACTTTGCCAACAAAGGTCCGTCTAGTCATGGCTATGGTTTTTCCAGTGGTCATGTATGGATGTAAGAGTTGGACTATAAAGAAGGCTGAGCGCTGAAGAATTGATTCTTTTGAACTGTGGTGTTGGAGAAGACTCTTGAGAGTCCCTTGGACTTCAAGGAGATCCAACCAGTCCATCCTAAAGGAGATTAGTCCTGGGTGTTCATTGGAGGGACTGATGCTGAAGCTGAAACTCCAATACTTTGGCCACCTGATGCGAAGAGCTGACTCATTTGAAAAGACCCTGATGCTGGGAAAGATTGAGGGCAGGAGGAGAAGGGGACGACAGAGGATGAGACGGTTGGATGGCATCAGCATCTCAATGGACATGGGTTTGGGTAAATTCTGGGAGTTGGTGATGGACAGGGAGGCCTGGCGGCTGCGATTCATGGAGTCACAAAGAGTCGGACACAACTGAGCGACTGAACTGAACTGATAGCTCCGTCTATGCAGGCAGAGTGTAAGTGCTTCAAATCCAACCTATTCTTCTAGTCAGGGGTGACTGGAAATGCCTGTGATCTGAGGGACACGTTAGTCCGCCAATTAGGGGCCCTGTAAGTGGGATCACCAGATTTAGAAAGAAAAATACAGTGCACCTAGTTAAATTTGAATTTCAGATAAACAGCAGGGAATTGTGTAGTGTATCTTATGAAATAATTGGGACTGCTATACGTGGACTGGGTTTCCCTGATGGCTCAGTGGTAAGAATCTGACTGCCAATGCAGGAGACCTGGGTCCAATCCCTGGGTCAGGAAGATCCCCTGGAGAAGGGAACGGCAACCCACTCCAATCTTCTTGCCTGGAAAATCCCATGGACAGAGGATTACACGGGACTGGTGGGCTACAGTCCATGCAGTCACAAAGAATTAGACACGATTTGGCAACTAAAACAACCACATCACTTTGACTAAAGGAGTATTTATTGTATGTCTGAAAGTCAAGTTTAACTAGATATGCTGTATTTTATCTATAAGATACATCAGGCATATGCCAAAGGTTGAATGAAGAGGAGCTGATGAAGGGACAGAGAGGTGGGCAGGATCAAGGGTACCAGGACAGACTGAGGCACTCGGAATTCAGGAACAGTGGGAAGCTGGCACCGTCCCCGGGAGGAAATGATGACCTGGAGCCTGGTGAGAAGCCTCCCAAAGAGCCACAGCCGAACTCGGGCCCAAAGCAGAGGAGGAGCTGGACAAATAAACACCGGACCTCTCCCCTGTCCCGCCTGCAATGAGGGAGAACTGGGTTTGATCTCTGGGTTGGGAAGATCCCCTGGAGAAGGGAAAGGCTACCCACTCCAGTATTCTGACCTGGAGAGTTCCATGGACTCTATAGTCCATAGGGTCGCAAAGAGTTGGATACAACTGAGCAACTTTCACTTCACTTCACTCCCCTGTCCCGCCCACCTGGCTTCCCATTGGCTGGACCCTGTCAAAAGCCAGAGGGCAGGGGGTCTTGGGTGATGCCCTGGTCAGCCTGCCAGGCACTGAAGGGCAGAGCAGGGATCTGAGAGCAAAGGAGCAGTCAGTACAGTGTGGACAGGAGACCAGGGCTTCTTAACCCGCCCTGGGCTCTGTCCCCTTGATGAGATTTAGAGTTCTTTCCCAGCATCTGCCCAGGATGGGGCAGAGTCACAGATGCTATATACAGGCCCCCGGGCCTCCAGGAAGAGGCCCCACATGCAGGCCAAGCAGACATGGCCAGATGTCCACAGGGCCCTTCCCCCCGTCAAAGCATGGCTCCAACTGGCTCCAAGCTCACCGGGGTCTCTGGCCCTTTGCGTCCAAAGCTTTTCCCAAGACTTCTACCAATTTCAGGACCTCTGTTCTCCTGCCCTCCAAGGCCCCTGCTCCAGGTTGGCTACCTCCACCCAGATTGGACGCCCCCTGCCCTCCCCAGTAGGCTCACTGTCTACAGCGCCCACCATTCACCAGTCGGAGCCTGACTGTCCTTCCTGGGAAATGCAGGCAGGTCGTCCCCCACCCACCTCTGCCTCCATATGCAGGGCTGGTCCTCTACAATGCCCTCCTCAGCTGTATCCTTCCTGGGTCCATGACCTTCTCTCTCTGCTGTGTGGAGTTGCTCCCCAGCTCTGAAGGCCCAGAATGAAGTGGGAGTTGCACCCACCCCAAACTTTCATTCAAGTATTTCCCAACCAAGACCCTCTTTCTCTGTCTCTCTTCCTCCCTCACTGCCTCCATCTCTCCCCCCTTGCTCCTCCCAACACCCCCCACCACCACCATATACCTTGCTCTAGGCTGTAGAAAGGAGAGAAACTTCCCCAGTTGCTCCTTGCCATGTGAGAAGACAGCCAGCCACCCACAAGCCAGGAAGTGGACCCTCACCAGACACTGGGTCTGCCGTCACCTTGATCTCAGTCTTCCTAGACTCCAGAATCCTGGAACCTGTGACAGCCCCACCCCAGACCTGCAGGTGATGCCAGACTTTAAGGGATGTCAGTGCAACCTGGGAACCTGGGTCGCTGACTGAGAAGCAAGCTACCCATCCTCTGAAATGCTGGCCTTGGACCGATACAGAGGAGGAATAAAGGCCCATCTTGGCAGCCCCAAAGGAAACCAAACCATCCCTCCATCGTCTCCCCCACAGTCCAAGCCCTCAAGCGTGGCCTGCCCAGCTCTGCTGGCCCAGCGCCTGCCTTCTCTTCCAGCCCACGTCTGCCCTTCCCCACACTCTGCCCTCTGGCCAGGCCCAGCTCCTGTGGTTGCCCAGCTGGCCACCGGCTTCAAGGCCACAGGCCTTGGCTCACGCCTCACCCTTGGCCTGGGATACCCCACACCCACCTGTGCACCTAGAAACTCTGCAGAGACTCAAGGCAGTCTGTTCCTCCTTTGTCGGATGGTCCTGACCCCCACGCTAACCCCTTCCCCTCCTTCTTCCCGGCCTACTCCCCTCTCCCACTCTTCCTGACTCCTCTCCCTTCACTCTCCCTACTGCAATTCCTGACCTCTGCTCCCTGCCCCCCGAGACTGTGTCTCCCCAGGGCTCAGATGTAGCAGTTCTACCTCCCAGCAGCTTCTGGCTCCTGATGGGGCTCATAGCATTTAGTTTGTGCCTCGAGAATAAAAATAGAAATAGTTACAGTCACTGAGCTTCACATAGCCCCGCCCTGAGTGTGTGTTAGTTGCTCAGTCGTGTCCTACTCTTTGTTTTTTAGTTTTAGGTTTTTTTAAATTAATTTATTTATTTTAATTGCAGCCTAATTACCTTACAATACTGTAGTGGTTTTTGCCATAAATTTACATGAATCAGCCATGGGTTTACATGTGTTCCCCATCCTGACCCTCCCTCCCACCTCCCTCTCCATCCCATCTCTCAGGGTCATCCCAGTGCACCGGTCCTGAGCCCCCTGCCTCAGGCATCGAACCTGGACTGGCGATCTATTCCACATATGATAATATACATGTTTTGATGCTTCTCTCAAATCATCCCACCCTCGCCGTCTCCCACAGAGTCCAGAAGTCTGTTCTTTATTTCTGTGTCTCTTTTGCTGTCTCGCATATAGGGTCATCGTTACCATCTTTCTAAATTCCATATATATGCATTAATATACTGTATTGGTGCTTTTCTTTCTGACTTACTTCATTCTGTATAATAGGCTCCAGTTTCATCCACCTCATTAGAGCTGATTCAAATGCATTCTTTTTAATAGCTGAGTAATATTCCATGGTGTATATGTACCACAGCTTTCTTATCCATTCATCTGCCAATGGACATCTAGGTTGCTTCCATGTCCTGGCTGTTGTAAACAGTGCCGACTCTTTGTGACCCCATGGGCTCTAGCCTTCCAGGCTCCTCTGTCCATGGGATTCTCCAGACAAGAATACTGGAGTGGGTTGCCATGCCATTCTCCAGGGGATCTTCCCGACCCAGGGACTGAACCCTGGTCTCCTGCATTGCAGATGAATTCTTTACCATCTGAGCCACCAGGGAAGCCCCAAACTGCCCTAGACCTTCTCATTTAAGCCTTATCTCAACCCCATGAGGAAGGTGCTCCTTATGGTTCTTGACTTGCAATTGAGAACCTGGGGCCCCGAGGGGGCTAAGCCTCCCAGCAGTTTCAGGGGAGTGGGGAGGGGGAGACAGACCCTCAGCAGACCACCCACACAGCACCTACTCTAACCTCTCACCAGCCGCTCTACAAAACCTGCCCGAAGGGTGAAGGGACAGACCAGCGCCGATCCTGGCGGGTCCGACACAGCCACGTGCAGACAGGTGGAGTGGGAATGGGGCACAGAGAGAACGAAGCTGCAGAAGGCATGGGAGGGGGGTGCAGACAGGTGGAGTGGGAATGGGGCACAGAGAGAACGAAGCTGCAGAAGGCATGGGAGGGGGGTGCAGACAGGTGGAGTGGGAATGGGGCACAGAGAGAACGAAGCTGCAGAAGGCACAGGAGGGGGGTGCAGACAGGTGGAGTGGGAAAGGGGCACAGAGAGAACGAAGCTGCAGAAGGCATGGGAGGGGGGCTGCCCACAGGGGCCTTGGAGAGCCCACCAAGGAGTCCAGGCAGCACGTGTCAGAGGCAGCCTGTTTTGATTCTCCCAGGATCCACGTGCCCCTGGGGGACGCAGCACCCTCACCCCCGACAGGCACCTGACGGCAAGGGTCAGGAGCCAGGCCACTGGGCACTGCAGCCTGGAGACTATCTTCATGCCCCAACAGTCCCCTCTCCCAGGACGCGTGGCATGGCAAACACCTGATCCTGCTATTTAGCGTTGCTGCTAAATAGAGGGCGGGAGGCCCAGAGAGAGGGACGAGCCCGAGGGGCCAGCTGACCAGCTGGGGCCACCCACAGGCCCCGCATCAACAAGAGGAGCCCAGGGGTTGGCAGACATCCTCCAACCCCGCTCCCCCGGCACAGCCCTGACTGCTGGCAGGCACCGGTGTGCATCCAGGTCACAGGCTCTTCAGTGGCCAGGAGCGATGACAGTGCAGTTTGGAGGGGACGCTGGCTGACTTGAGTGGCACCAGGAGAACTGGAAAGTAGAGGGGAAAGGAAAGAACAGAGACAGAGGAGAGTTTTCCTTCCGGCACCTGTAATAACTGAGTCAGCTTGGACTCGGAGACTTGTTCAAAATCACTGTTGTCCCTTTTTTTTTTTTTAAATTTCTGGTTTTGAAAATATTTACATAGGCTCAATTTTGAATTCCAGCTGACTTAGAATTTTTATTTTCAGAGAGCAAAGGGATGTGGGTGCAGCCGCTTATGGCTGCTCCTGGTTTCAGAGGCTCTCGGAGTCTGCAGGGGCCTGGGTTCCTACCAGTTGATGGGGCAGCGCCGTTCTTTCCTCAAGGCTCCAGAGAGAGGAAAGGTCTGCATGAGGTCACAGAGAACTTTCCAGAAGGGCCCAGACCAGCACCCTGGTGGCTAGGCCTGAGCTCTTTTCAGAGTGCTAGCTGCCTCTCATCCAACACATGCACACACACACAGGCACCAAGAAAGAGAGGGAGGTCCAGTATTTGCTTTTAGGGAAAAAGAGACATTGACAGTTATTTAGTATTTGTATAAGACTTGCTGCTGTCCTCATTAGTATAGTGATGAGTATCCCCACCTGTCATGTGGGAGAATGGGGTTCGATCCCCAGTGGGAAGGCAACACCCGCTTTGGGGCTTTCCTGGTGGCTCAGCAGTAAAGAATTCGCCTGCAATGCAGGAGACGCAGGTTCAATTCCCTGGAGAAGGAAATGGCAACCCACGCCAGTATTCTTGCCTGGGAAATCCCATGGACAAAGAAGCCTGGTGGGCTACAGTCCATGGGGTCGCAAAGGGTCAGATGTGACTGATGCGACGAAACAGTTCCTTGGCCAATGGCCCTCACGACTGGTGGATTAAATTCAGCTCTTCACCGAAAGAAGGTAAGTTATGTGTAGTGTCCAGATGATCTAAGCATCGTCACTGTGTGTGTGTCTGTCTGTCTGTCTGTCTGAACGCACCAGCTACCAGCAGGGACGCCTGGCCCTCACAGGGCTGAGTCCCCCCTTCCCTGCCAACTGGCAGACCCCAGGCTTCATGGGGATCGCTGAGGCTGTTGCTTCTGCTTGGCTTGAACTATGGCTGCATTTGCCTCTGCTGGTGACCTTCAGGGTCAGTTTATGAGACCGGTTCAATGAGCCTTCCCTATAACAGTCTCAAGGTATTTAAACTCCAAACACCTGGCCCTCCTTGTGGCAATTATTCCTGAAATCCAAAGCCATCCTTGGGGAGCAGGGAGAGCCCTGGTCACTCCGAGCAGACCTCTTCCTACCCCGACAATCCTCTTCCTTCCACACGCCGTCCCTCCAGCCAGGCTTCTCCACCACTGCACCGCGCACGTTGGGCTCTTAATTCTATGCTGGGGAGGCTGTCCTGAACACTAAAGGATGTTTGGCAGCATCCCTGACCTCTCCCCCACCAGATGCAGTAGCACGCCCAGCATCCTCACTTGTGGCTACCAGAAACATCTCCAGGAATTGTCAACTGTTCCCTAGGGGTAATGTCCCCAGTAAGAACCACTGTTTTCAACTAACCACCATTCCCTCTGTCTCTGTCAGGAAGTTTAAGCTAATAGCAACACCTAACATTTATAAGTCTTCATCCTAAGGAATATATACAGGTGTTGTTCAGTTGCCCAGTCGTGTCCGACTCTTTGTGACCCCGTGGACTGCAGCACATCAGGCCTCCCTGTTCCTCACCATCTCCCAGAGTTTGCCCAAGTTCATGCCCATTGCACCAGTGATGCCATCCAGCCATCTCATCCTCAGATGCCCCCTTCTCCTTCTGCCCTCAATCTTTCCACAGCATCAGGGACTTTTCCAATAAGTTGGCTGTTCACATCAGGTGACCAAAATGTATACAGTAGTTCCCTCTTAGCCAAGGAGGACACATTCCAAGGCCCTCAGTGAATGCCAGAAACCATGGATAGTACTGAATCTATATATACTGCTTTTTCTTGTACATGCGTGCATGCGTGCTGAGTTGCTTCAGTTGTGCTCGACTCTGTGCAACGCTATGGACTGTAGCCTGCCTCGATCCTCTGTCCGTGGGATTCTCCAGGCAAGAATACTGCAGGGTTGCCACACCCTCCTCCAGGGGATCTTCCTGACCTAGGGATCAATTTTTGTCATGTCTCCTGTATTGGCAGGTGGGTTGTTTACCGCTAGAGCCACCTAGGAAGCCCACATACATTCCTATGATAAAGTTTAAATTTATAAATTAGGAACAGTAAGAGATTAGCAACAATAAGCAATAATAAAACTAAACAATCATAGCAATGAAGTGAAGTGAAAGTCATTCAGTTTTTTCTGACTCTTTGAGACCCCACGGACTATACAGTTCAAGGAATTCTCCAAGCCAGAATATTGGAGTGGGTAGCCTATCCCTTCTCCAGGGGACCTTCCCGACCCAGGAATCTAACCGGGGTCTCCTGCATTGCAGGTGGATTCTTTACCAGCTGAGCCAATTGTGATAAAAGATATGTGAGTGAAGTCCCTGTCTCTCTCTCTCAGAATAACTATTGTACAAATTTAATGCCCTTTTCAACTTAACTAAGTACTTGTCACACGCTGTGGCTGTAACTTTTGCAATTTGAAGTTTGACAGCAAAACTAGCATCAATCCCTTTATCCTTCTTCACAATTTCACAGATAGAAGATTTATTCTCACCCTAGATCTTAGCAACCTCAGTATACAATATTTTTTTTCTCTCCTTATTAATTTGTGTGTTTTCACCTTTTCACTTAAAAGCACTTCACAGCTTCTCTTTGGCAGATCCAAATTGCCAGCATCAATGTGCCTGCATTTTGGGCTCATTATTAAGTAAAATGGTTACTTAGTGAACACAAGCACCGTGATACCTCGACAGTCAATCTGATAACTGAGATGGACACTGAGTGACCGATGCCGGGATGCGATGGACAAAGGGATGACTCAGGTCCCAGGCAGACAGAGCAGGATGGTGTGAGATTTCATCTTGCTACTCAGAAGATCTTGAAATTTAAAACTTATGAATTGTCTATTTCTGGAACTTTCCATTTAATATTTTCAGACTGCGGTTGACCGAGGGTAACTGAAACCATGGAAAGTGAAACCGAGGGTAAGATGGGGGCACCCACTATAATAAAATTTAATCTTTGCAGCTTTCCTATGAGGCATAGGTACTATCATTTTTTCCTCCCACTTTATAGATCAGAATGCCAAGGCTCAGAGAGGTTAAGTAAGTTATCCAAGACCACACAGCTAGAAAGTTGTGGAGCTGGCAGATGACTCCGGAGTCTTGGTTCTTAGCCACTTGACTCTGCAAGGGAGACCCGGGGCAGTCACCTTACAAGCGATTCTGTGCTGAGAGTGGCCCCTGCCTGACCTCCTGGAGTGGGAACAGGGAAGCACAGTGACATTGACACCCACGTTGCCTGTGCTTGAGCCTCCAGCTCTTCACTCGAACTTGTGGTCTGTTGCAAACCACAATCTCCCCACCCCGAAGCACTTCTGGGAGCCTCCAGGAGGCAGCAGGCATTGTAAATGTGCCCAGAGGACATCCAGCCTGCCTTTTGCCATCTCCCTCTGACGTGGTGGGGTTCCTGCCCACTTGCCCAGCAACTTGGGTTTTTGTGTCTAGGGCATGATGAGATTATCAACCTCTATGGCCACACCATAAGCTTGGGATGGAGCTGTGGAGAAGCAGAATTAATTTCTGGAAGCTGTGGTTTCTGCAAAGCCTCGCTCTCTCCAGCCTCATATTCCCTTTTCTCAGAAAAAGGATGCTGGGGTGGATGAACCCTGAGGACCTTCTGCTTCGGATATTTCTTCTTCTGATCTTTCAGTTCTCTGGGACAGTGGTGGTATGGCTGGAGGTGTCACCGTCACCAGGAGCAGGTGAATCCCTGGAGGGTCTCGGTTCCTCCATCAGGGTTATATACCTCCCTCTTGGATGGCCATGCAGGTGCCTGGACCCCTGGAGGGGCTGCTCAGTGGGGGTGTCTGCATCCCTCCCCAACCCCGAGATGTCGGGACACCCAATCTACTGCCTGCCTCCTCATCAGCCCCGACTCCCTCCCAGAACCCAGGTCCCCCCTCATCACAGCAAGCCCAAGCCTCCCTGATGACATCTCTGCAGTGTCACGTCTCTGGCCACTTTGCATTCCCTGAGGAATAAGGCAAAGATGAAGCGGTCAGCAGCCCGACAGCCAGCTGCCCGGCAGAGATGCCAGCCTGTGACAGCTGCGTTTCTGGAGTGGAGACTTTGTTCCCTGCAAGCTCCACCTCCAGAGTGGCTGACCAGGGACCGAATACAAGAGGTACCTGCCCTCCCTGCTCCATTGCAGTGGTGGAGGGAATGGTCCAGCAACCTGGCCTCAGCTCTGTATACATGGCGCTGAGCCGGCCAGGAGAGGCTGGACCCAGCAGGAAACGCATTGTCTGACACAGCCTGGGCTCACCCCTGGGCAGGAGGGCCAGCCGGCTGCAGGCTCGCCCTGGTTGGGAGGTGGGTTGCCTTCCCTCTCACCAAAGGGCAATAGAGAGCTCCCAGCTCCACTCGAAACATGTTTATGTTCATGGAAAACCTGTTCCCGGCAGCTAACAAAGCTCACTCAAGCTCCCAAGGGTGATTCAGGCACGATGAAATCAAGCCCTGGAAGGGGCCAAGCAGCCTGGCCAGTGCAGGGGGCCAGCAGCTTCCAGGATGGATCAGTCCAAGGCCCACTCACTGGTCACCTGAGCCTGCCTGGCCCGTGGGAGATGCCCTCCCGCTCTGCACACACAGACCCTCTGCAGGGGGCAGGTGGGGTGGAAGAAGTCCCATGGATGAGCGTCTCCTGAGTGCGGGGCCTGGGGTGGGATGTCTGAGTCCTGGGATCTCGTCCAATCCCCTAATAGTCATGGAAGAGAAGAGTCAGTGCTCTCCTAGCCTCAGAAGATGAAAGTCAGATTCAGCGAGGTGCCGGGCTGTGGGCAGGTCCCGCAGCAAGCAGGGATTAACCAGCCGTAGTGCCCATGCTGGAAACAGGACAGGACGATGACAACAGGTTGCGCCAGTGGAGTCCTTCCAGTCTCTGCAAGGAAGATACTGTCAGCACGGGGCTGGCCCAGCATGTCCCCGCCAGGCCAGGACCACCCTCTGTTAGGACATCCTCCAGAGCCAGACGCTCCCTGGAGAAAGAGCTCACGGATGCATGGGCCCGGGGATGCAGGGCTTCTGCTGCAGATGGTTATGTATCCAAAGGCTGAAGCCTGAGAGCTGGGGTAGACGCCCTTCCTCTGTGTCTCTGGGCAGGGTAACTCTGCAGCCCGCCAAAGAGCGTTGGCCATTTGTTCAGTGGCAAGTGAGGTTTACAGCAGGGAGTTGTGAAGCTGGCTGTCTTGCTGGTCTGTCCTGGCTACTCCTGTTTGAGGGTCAGTCATGGATGGTCATGGCTCCAGGAAGGCCCAGGCAGCTGAAAAGAGCCCAGTGTTCCACAATGGAGTCTGTATCTTGGATCTGCTCATTGTGATGGAAATCCTTACAAGATCCTGTTGTTCCTCCCTCACATGCCCAAGGGCTGTTAGGGGAGCAGGGCAGGATCGGACAGCCCTTCTCCAGTCCCCAGGGGTCCTGAGGGGGGTGATGGGGTGTGAGGCTGACCTGCCCTGCTCTCCCATCTGAGGGGTGAGGTCATGTGCTTACTCTACTCTCTGAAAAGCAAAGTGAAAGTGTTAGTTGCTCAGTTGTGTCCGACTCTTTGAGACCCCATGGACTGTCAGGCTCCTCTCTCCACGGAATTCTCCAGGCAAGAATACTGGAGTGGGTCACCATCCCCTTCTCCAGGGGATCTTCCCAACTCAGGGATCGAACCTGGGTCTTCTGAATTGCAGGCAGATTCTTCACTGTCTGAGCCACTTTGCTCCCTATAAATAGGCAAACGGTCTTCTCTCCAGGAGTCTGCCTTGGCCCCCTGAGCTGGGAGGTTGAGGAGGGTCCCGATTGCTCCGGAGGAAATGAGCTGTCGGTTAGCCACAGCCCAGAGGGCACCCTGCCCATCATAAGGAAAGGAGGAGAGGTGGGGACTTCTGTCTGCCTTCTCGCCCACTCCTTCCTTTCTGTAGACGCACCTCCCTCCCTCCCAGGACCCGGGGCTTTTGTCTGCCCTCCCTACCCCTGCCGTCTGCCTTTCGTCCTCTCCACCCCAGCACTCTGCCCAGGGTGTGGATCTGACTCTTTCCTGTCCCTCTTCATCCCTTGAAACCAAAATAAACTGATATCAAGAGGCAGCCAGGGCTAGGGGCCAGCGCACCAAGACCTCAGGGGTGCTTATTTTAGCTGGTGATGTGCCGTCACTGGGTCCAAACTGTTCCAAGACTCAGCACTGAGTCCCACATCCCAGTTCACAGCACCCTCTCCCTCTCCTCTTTCTCTCTCCTTCCTGAAAGAGGCGTCACTGTCATATGGAGTACATGCTGGGACTGGCTCCCTCTCTGGTCTTTATTAGGCTTGGGGCTCTATGAACTGCCTCCCTCCCCCCAACTTTACTCATTGAATTCAGATTAAAATAAACACGGAGGGAAGCCCGAAAGGTCTGCGGGGTGTGTGAGTGTGTGTGTGTGTGTGTGTGTGTGTGTGTGAGCGTGAGTGTCTATGCAGCCATGAGCCAGGAGGAAGCTGCCAAACACGACACAGCCTTTCCCAGTTTAGACCCAGGAGCTGTGTGGCATTCATGTGAGCCCATATAGCAACAGTCATTTAATGAGCACCTACTATGTGCCGGGCATCATTGTAAGCCCTGATCCACAGCAGTGAACAGAAACATTATTCCAGACGGGACAGGCAGGCAATAAATAATGAGTGACAAATAAATACATCATAACTCTGGGGGAGGGTGATAAGTGCTCTGGAGATAAATGAAGCAGGGTAAGGAGCTAGAGAGGGAGGGAGGGGAGGCTCTGTGTGGGATCAGGAGAGAAGCCTCCTGGTGCCATCTGTGAGCCCTGGGGTTTTCTCTTGGCTGCCAGGCCTTCTTTCCATTGCCCTGCAGGTTGACCAGTTGTTTGGTTTCTGCCTCTGCATCTGTGCCCCCATTGACTCTTTTCTGTCTCTGTATAAACTTTCCCTGGAGGACTGTTCCACGGGACCATCTATAGGGCCTTGCACAAAGGCTCCGAATATCCCTGGGGCCAAGACTTTTCAGAGGTTTGTGTAATTTGTAATCTAAGACACTTATGTGAAAACCTTAGTGAATTAGCAGTATTGCCCATCAGAATGGATAATGGGAGAAAAGGTGGAAAATGCCAAGTGTTGGAGAGGATGTGGAGCACCTGGAACTCACGCACACAGACTGTGGGAGGGTAAGTTGGTCCAACACCTTTGGAAAACTGGCTGTGTTCCTGCAGCTGAACATACACTGATTTTATGACCTAGTGATTCCTGTCTTAGGTGTTGGCCCAGCAGAAATGGGCATGGATATTCACCAACAGACATGTTCTAGAATGTTCACAGCTACGAAATCCATTATAGTCCCAAACTAGGTATCACCCAAAGGACCATCAGCAGCAGACTGGACCAACTGAGATACACTCAGAGCACGGAAAACCACACAGCAACGGGAAGGAACAATCTGGAACTACATGAAACAATATGGACGGACCTCGGAACCTCTGGGGTAGAGGCAGGTATGGCTAAGTTTAACAGGACTCTAATGTGCAGTTTAGCTTGGGAATCGACAAGTTAGCCCAACTTCATTTTGGAGTTGACTGACCTGTAATGTGAACAGACAGGCCAACCTGGGTCTCGGACTCTGTGGACCTTTATCCATAGCATCAAGTCTCCCACGCGGGATGAGTGAAGGACCAGGGGAATAGCAAACATTCACCGATTTATAGACAAAGCTTTGTGGCGCTCCTTGCTCTGCTCCAGCATTTGATTTCTTCATTACCTGGAGGATAGGGGCTTCCCTGGCGGCTCAGATGGTAAAGAATCTGCCTATAGCAATGCGGGAGACCCGGGTTCAATCCCTGGGTTGAGAATATGCCTGGGAAAAGGGAATAGCTACCACTCCAGTATTTTTGCTGGGAGAATCCCATGGACAGAGGAGCCTGGCAGGCTATAGTCCATGGAATCACAAAGAGTTGGACATGACTGATCGACTAACATTTTCACTTTGGGGAGATAGAGCTACAGCTAAAAGCATCAGTTTTTGCATCAGGCAGACATGGTTCAAATTGCTAAACCGTCACTTATAGATTCTGGACAAACTCCCCAGTCTCTCCAAGCCTCGGTTTTCTCATCTGTGAAATGGGCGTAATGATAGCACTTGCTGCAAGAGTGTGCGGGAGCAGCCAGAAGACATTGTCATATATGAGTCAAAGTGTGTCTGGCCAGCCCCCTCCGATGCACTTTCTGTTCCCTGTGATGTGACGCACAATTCGGGCTCTTAATTTTCAAAAGCTGAGTGCAACCACAGGCAACAGGATTTGGAGACCGAGTTTCTCCAGCTTTCTTGACTCTATGAGGTTTGTCTGGACTAGGAGGGAGAGGCAAGACAGAGGGCCACCTGAGAAGGGGCCCTGTCCCTGCCACAGCCCAGTCCTCCTAGGAAGGCCAGATTTGGGATCTGTGACATAGAAAGCAGTGGCATCTGTGCCCTACATTTGGCAGGGATCCCAAGGAAGCAGTAGGACTCCAAGGACGCACTCCATGGAACCTGCTAGAACTTTCTGCCGAGAAAAATCCCCAAACAGCCCCGGACAGCCCCCTCTTCTCTTGCATCCCTGTCATGGCACATGGCCTAGGGGTCCTATGTGTGAACTGACCTTGCGGGGTCATCAGCCACAGTGGCCTGGGGGACTCTCCCAAGTGAGAGTGAGGCTACTGGCCGGGAGACAGCCTGGGACTCGTCATGCCCTCCTGTCCTCAGCCCCAGGCCAGCCTCTAGAACACTGACCCGACTACAGGGCGCCCTGAACTCGCTGAGATTAATTTCCAGATGGAATATGCAAAGTGAGCCACACTCTGGGGTCACAAGTCCAATATCCTGCAAGGGGATGTGGTCTCTGAAATGGAAATTATTTTCCATTTACAGGAGTGGACCAAGTGACATTTCCAGCTTCCCCCACTCTGCAACCTGAGATCTGAATGCAGACGTGGGCATGTGGGTGCCTGGCATCGTGCATGCTCAGGGCGTGTGGCCCTACGTATGCAGTCTTTGCCACCCGAGGCTAACATTTTGGGTCACTCCATCGAGTCCAGAAGCAGATCATTTCTTCCCTGGGCCTGGAGAAAGGGCTCCACTGCCCCTGCACGGGGCTTGCCCACAGGCTTATTTGTTCATTTGCTCCCCTGCCCACCCCACAGACTCCAGCAGCTGGATTCCCACCCTGGGACCCGGAAATACCAGGCTCTGTCACCTGCTACCCGCAAAGGCCCCAACAGTGAACCCGCGCATCCTCGCTTCCCTCTTGTTCAGCCTTCTTCCTCCCTGCCTTCCTGCCTGCTCTCAGTATCCCTCCGTCCCCTCTTCCTTCCCAGCCTCCCCGACTCCCCTCCTTCCTCCTCTCTTCTCTCTCCATCCTCTCTTCCCACTTTTCCTCTTTTCTCTCTCTTTTCCTCCCTTCTCCTCTCTCCCACACTTCCTTCCTTGCTCTTGCTTGCAGCTTTCTCTCCCAGCTCTGTGTCTCCTACTCTCTGCATCTCTCTCCTCTCTCGCTCCCTCCTGGGGAGTTCCAGAAACATACCCATATATGGCCTCCGTGTCAAGGATCAGAAGTGATGACGTCACGGGAGAGCCAAAGCTCCGAGATGCTCTCCGAAGTCAAGTCCGTAATTGACGCGGCCTGGAGGAAACCAGGATCCCGGCTTCCCCGGTGCAATCTTTAAACAGGAAATCTGAGATTCATAACATCTTATAGTTTGGCTTGCCATCATTGGTCATGCGATGGGCCCGAAATAAACTCCCTGCTTCAAAGGAGAGCGTTTCAGAACTGCCTGGCAGAGCAGCCAGAAGCCCAGGGCCAGGGCTGAAGGCAAACTCAGGGAGCATGTTCTGAATTAAGACACTCTCAGGAAAAATCCTTTTTCTTACCCCTGAATTTTACCCTTGTTTCAGAGCCTAACAGGTAATGCATGCTTTCAACTTTCTTATGCAGAAAGACTGCTTGTCGGGCTGGGACTTAACCGCTGCGGTGTCTATTCATAGCCTCTTAGAGTCAAAGTATGTTTGTGTGTCTCCCTCTTTCTCCTATTCTCTTGAGTTATTAAAGCAGGCTGGTGACTTTTATTTTGGACTGGGGGCACAGAGAATCAGCCGTTTGCATGTACTTGTCCAATCTTCCGGAGGATTCTTGCTCAGAATATCATTCTACTGTGTACTTCTAAAAATGGCAATGCAAAAGGAGTTATCAATGATGCTATTGTTGGTTCTATAGGCCTTGGGCAATGTCTGTATCAGACAAATGACTTTCAGAAATGCTTTTAGGTTGAGGGAAGAGATATTTTCATGCATGGGGGTGTTAATTTCATGTGCCATTTATGGAGCGTCTACGGAACATCTATGTATGGGCAGGATTGTGTGTATGTGTGTGGGGGGGTGGTGATGGCAACCTTGGACGCCACGAGCTGTATTTGCAATAACTTGGGGTTTAGGAGAGGAAATAAAATCTGCAAACAGAACTAAGATACCACGTAAAGAATGAAAAGGGGGGTGTGTGTAAACATGAGGACACATTCAAGGAAGTGCTGGCCTTTGAAAAGATGGATAGATGTCTCAGGTGGGCGGAGGGTGGGTGGGACAGGGACTTCCAGCTGGAGGATCAGCTCAGGCAAAGGCAGACAAGCTGGGGTGGGTCTGGGGAGATAGTAGGGAGAGCCGTGTGGTTATAGCAAAGGGTCAGGAGGTGAGAAGTGGCGGTGATGCTGGAAGGGGAAGTCGGGAATGGGGGTAGGGGTGGCAGATACTGCTCCCACCAGGCCAGGCAAGAGGATGGAACACATTCTGATTATTTTTGAGCAGAGGAGCAGTGGGGAGGATCTGACTTGAGGCAGCTCCTTGCAAAGCCAGGGGAAAGAAGAAGCAGGGAGGCAGAGACCCTTAGGTAAGTCATTAAGGCCTGAGTCAGGGCAGAAGTTGAGCCCCCGGCACAGGATAGAAGAGCTTGCCTCGACAATGGGAAAGTTTATGCACCAGGCAGCAGCTGAGGGAGTTCACAAGTGCCCAGGCAAAGCCAGCGGGGCCAGCGCACCAGCCATAGCCCCTGACCTCTGGGGTTGGAGGCCCGGGGCAGAGCGCAGTGGGGCAGCCAGGGGCGGACTCCAGTCACTTCTGCAACAGTTGGACAGGTCCTGACAGCTGATGGCAGGCCTGTTTACAGCACAGCCCCCTCCAGGACTGGCGGCTGCCACCACCTGGCAGCCTTCCAGGTTGCATCATCCATTCGTGCACAAACAGTCCAGCTCACGAGGGCCTGGTAGTGGGGGGAGTGTGTCACCTTCTTCCTCCTCCTTGGGGTGGGGCCGTGTGTGATCCACCCCTGGAGACCTGACAATGAATAAGAGCACTTGTACCCCTGAGCCTTCACTGAGCATTCACCGTGAGCCGGGCGCTGGCCCAGCACTTGTGGTAGTTCCTCTCACTGACTCTGCTCCTGGGCAGCATGAATTAGAGACGATGGTCACTCCCATTTCCCAAAGGTGGAAACTGAGGTCCCGAGAGGTTAAGGGTCTCATCTAAAGCCAGAGAGCTAGGAGGTGTTGGAGACGGGACTCAAATCCTGGCCTCTTAGCTGATGGGCCTCCAGTGCCCACAGCCTAAGCCATGGTCTCTGAGGTCCCCCAGGGAACTAGCACGGCAGTAAACAGACCCGTCCTGGCACCAATGAATCATCATAAGGTGCCGTACAATGTGGACAAGCTGGATCCAAAAGAGTCTTCCCAGAGGAGGCACAAAAATATCTCTGGACCCACCCACTGTCCTTCCACTGCTGAGCTGAAGAGGGTTAGGCCGCCTGGAGCGGGCAGCTGTCACAGGACTTGTTTATTTCTTTACTTCTCATCCTCAGCACCTTCTTTTGAACCAATTAAGGCTTGGGAGTATAAATGAGTTGTTAAGAGCTTTGTGGCCGAGGAAAACGTTTCGGGAAGGTGATGGTAATACAGAACTCATGCTCAGTAGCTCAGTCGTGTCTGACTCTTCATGACCCTATGGACACTATAGCCCACCAGGCTCCTCTGTTCATGAGATTTTCCATACAGAAGTTAGGTGATTCCTAACCTGCCTGAATTGTTTAAAAAAAAGGAGACAGAAAAGAGGGGTAGAAAAGACAGAGAAAGTAGAGGGAGGAAAAGAAAAAGATTTAAGCAAAGGCAGGAGAACAAAAGCAAGCAAACAAACAACAAAAAAAAAAACCAAAAGGAGAAGGATCCTAGCTGATTTTGGAGTGATCTCGAATAAAAGATTTCCAGCCAGCCCTGCATGTGGTTAGGCTGGGTGAGGAGAGAGAGGGCTCTGGGAGGGCACCCCTGCCCACCTGAGATTTTCTCTTCTGGAGCCTAGAGTTAGAGCTTCCAGAACATTCTACCACCCAGGGGTCAAGATGAGAAAGAGTCCACGTCCTCCGGGTGCCCAGAATAGGGCTGGGCAAGGCCATACTTGGGCTCCCCAGGTGGCGTTAGTGGTAAAGAACCTGCCCGCCAATGCAGGAGACATGAGACGTGGGTTCGATCCCTGGGTGGGGAAGATCCCCTGGAGGAGGGCATGGCAACCCACTGCCTGGAGAATTCCGTGGACAGAGGAGCCTGGTGGGCTACACTCCCTAGGGTCACAAAGAGTAGGACACGACTGAAGCAATTTAGCATGCAAAGCCATACTTGGGCTACGTGCGAGGGCTGGAGCAACAGTGATCAGAGGCTCAGACCTACACCAGGGAGCCCGGCCCCTTCTCATCCCCAGCCCAGGCTTCTGGCACAAGGCAAAGCCTGGCATTCGCTGAGCCCTGGGCAGAAACCGGGGCAGGGGTCTCGAGTACTCCATACGTGCCAGACCTGTATGCGCCGAGCCATTGCTGTAGGAAAAAGTGAGGAGGTGGGCCCAGAGGGGCATGGGAGGGGGCTAGCTGTGCCAAGACCAGCCCCTTCAGGGCTGGGAGGTCAGAGACACGTCCTCCACTTGGGAGGCTGAGCAGAAGGTGACCCACGGGGCCTGGGGACTCAATAGCATGGGACCCAAAGATATAAAATGGAAACTTGGCATTCACTGATGCTTTTCTTAGCTGGTGCTCATGGCCCCGCCTCAGGCTGTGGGCCTTTAGGCCTGTGCAGAGTATGTGCTTCTCCTTGGAAAATGGAATATTTTCCAACAAAAAAGAGGAAAGAGGTTTTCCCCCCTTGTTTCTTCTTCTTCCCTGTCTCCTCCTCCCCCTATTTCTCTCCCCCTGTTTTGGGGGTAGCCTCTGCCTGCAGTTTGCAACAATCAATACATAATCTTCTAAAATGTCATCAGGGTCCTAAGCCCTGGTGAGCGATTCATCCTGATTCAGGTTGGCAAGCGGTGCTCAGCTCGTTTAGGACAGTCTTGGACTCCTCTGTGTACGCTGGACACAGAGGGTCTGGGGGCGTGGTGACGTGGGAGCGGATGTAGCTTTGGGCACATTCAAATCCCTGTTCGTCACCTCCTTCCTTGATGGCTTGGGCTGGTCGAACCCTGTCTCTGGGCCTCAGTTTCCCCTCCTGGGCTATGGGTCAGCAGTGGTCAGGTAACCTTCAACAGGTTACTTAGTAACAGGTCAGCTCAGTAACCTCCAACAACCCTCATGCAGCCTCAGAAATCTAGAGTCCTAGCTCCCGAGGGAAGCCAGGAGTGTGTATGTCACCAGCATCAAAGTTTCTGAGATCAGAAGAGCTGGGAGGGGCTTTAGAGGTTTAGAGTCTGAACAAAGGCTCAAATCCTAACAGCTGTGAGGCCCCAGACGCCAGCAGCCAGAGGCTTGTCAGCACTGCTGGTTGCAAAGGCCCACCCTGGGGCTCTAACCTGGGCCCCTCTGGGGGCCAAGCAAGATGGCCTGGATTCCACTCCCGCTCCCACCAGGGCCAGGTCAGCCCTTAGCAGAGACTTCCAGACTAACCCCTGCCCACTGCCCTAAGCGTTCAGTGTCAGAGGGTCTGATGAAAACAGGGGCAGGGGGGCTCTCTACCACTTACAATCTGGGTCTCAGTCTTCCCATCTGGGCAATGGGAAGAATCCTTCCCCAGTGCAGGGGTCTTGAGAAAGTCAAAAGGTGCAGTGTGTGAAATTGGCCAGGAAATGGTGCAGGGACACACAGCATCGGCTTTTTTTTTTAGTTAGAGTGTAGTTGATTTATGATGTTTCAGGTGTACAGCAAAGTGATTCAGTTAATCACGTATATTGGGTTGACCAGAAAGTTCAGTAGACTTTTTTCATAACATCTTACAGAAAAATCCGAACGAACTCTTTGGTTAACCTGATATATGTATTGTTTCAGATTCTTCCATTTATAGGTCGTTACAAGATATTAAATATAGCTCCCTGTACTATACAGAAGGTCCTGTTGTTCATCTGTTCCATACATAGTGGTATGAGCACCAGCCTTTTCTATGGTTTAGCTTTTAAAGCCTTAGGACCCGAGAAGGGAAGAGATGCTTTAATGTTTTACAAACAGGAGTCTCCAGCTAGAAGTGTTTCCTCAGATTTCCCAGGACCCCTCCGGATCTGGGGCAACAGCAGATCAGAAAGATTAAGCTTCATAAACTTATTGGGCTTCACAAGAAGTGGGGTTGAGAACCCTAGGGGCCAAGAAACCGTCCAGGCCAATTCCTCACTTCCTCATACGGCCCCAGGCTCACCAAGCAGTCAGAGGTTAGGACTGCCCCAGACTAAGGTCATGGAATGTTTGGGAGGCCCTGGAATACATCGATAGACAATTATATACTCATGTAACATATATGTATATACATTTATAATATATTAATATACAAAAGTGAAAGTGTTAGTTGCTCAGTGCTGTCTGACTCTTTGCGACCGCATGGAATGTAGCCCGCCAGGCTCCTCTGTCCACGGGATTCTCCAGGCAAGAATACTGGACTGGGTTGCCATTTCCTCCTCCAGGGGATCTTTCCGACCCAGGAATCGAACTCAGGTCTTCTGCATTGCAGCCATACTCTATCATCTGAGCCAAGGAAGCCCCCTTTGAATGTATACGTATGTGTGTGTGTTTATATATATATAGTCTTCAGTTTAACCTGGCCCTTTATTCAAAGCTTACAAAATGACTAAAATCTGTTGGTTACATGGGATGAGGACTAGGTGTGAAGTCAGAAGATGTAGCCTCTGGTCTCTTCTTTGTCAATTTTGCCCTGCTTTTGCCTCAGTTTCCTCATCTGTAGAATGGGAACAAAAAACACCCTCATCATATATCTACCACGTGGCTCAAGCAGACAATGTTCAGGAGAGTGTAAATTAATGCAAGGGGAGGCTTTAAGGCTGTGGTTCTCCCAGTGCTTGTTGCAGCATCTGAAACACAGCGCTTTGCATAAGAGCTGACTCAGACAGTCCACACTCATACCTAAAACACGTAAGTCGACCCTGCCTGAAACACTCATCCTACCCTTACTACGTGCCAGCCCTATTCCAGGAAATAAGTGCTCACTAGACACCCTCTATTGTTGTTTGTAGGCGGTCACCTCACACATGAATTCAAACCCAGGATTAGAAGGAGTGGGACGGGCTGTGGGTCCTTCCAAAGTTCCCAGGACAGAAGGTCATATACGCAGGAAGGGAGGAGGTGGCGGGAGGGGCCCTGGGGAGTGAGGGATTTGGAAGTGGTGGGCAGAATCCATCCTGCACCCAGGCTGGGCTTGGGGAGGGCATGACGATCTCCCTCCTTCCCAAGCTCTGAGCCCGTTACTCACCCCCAGGCCCTCCCAACAGGGTCCCACGGGGCTGCCTGGACTAATGTCCCTCCTGATCACAGCTGAGGGGAAAGCGGCTCACACGGAAACTGCCAACTGGGAAGGAGTTCCAGGTGACAGCATCTGGGCAGGAATGAGTCAGAGCAGAGAATCACAGCATCTCAGGAGCGTGGACTAGTGTTAGCAGGTTTTCCTGGGCTGCTGGCCACGTGCTAAGTGGCCTGCCCCCTGTTTATCCATGTTTTTCCATGTCACCTTGTTTCATCTGACTGTACCTCTGTAGACCAGATGCTGCTATGTCTCCATTTTACAGAAGGGCAAAGTGAGGCAGAAGGGGTGGGAGCAACCTGCTTCCCATGACACGGCCAGCTCGTGGCAGAGCTGGGTTTGAACCCAGGCAGTCAGACATCTACGGTCATGCTCTCTACCAAAAGCAGAGTCTTCTCACCATAGCTGTGCTTCCGAGGTTTGACCCAATCATTCATTCACCTGCCCATCTGACATTTATTAAGTACCTACTGGGTACCTGGCCTTGGGTTAGGTCCTTGGGTTATGGCATGAATGTGACATGGCCCTGCTCTATGGATACCTTTGGACTCCCCAGGGAGCCAGGCCCACAGAGGGCAGTCAGAGTACTAGGAGAGGAGGGGTGCCCTTGAGGCAGTTCAGGGCTCCTCAGCCATCAGATCGGGGAGGCTTCCTGGTGAAGCCACAGGAAGGCATCTGGGACAGATAGTGAGTGGACGAGGAAGGAAAGGGAAGGCAGACGAGCGGAGGGCTGGAAGTGGCTTATCTGGGCTCTTACCTTTGACTCAGGTCCCCAGCAGAGTGCAAGCTTGGTGCCCTGGAAGATGCCTGCCAGGCCCTTTCCTGTCCCCGACACTCCCAGCCATGCTCCCAGCCCGTTTCTACTAAGACATCAAGAAGCCACTCTTCCCACCCCAAACAGCCACAAAGACACCACCCCATCTGTGGGAACCCAGGCCCCTGCCGGCTCCCAGGCAGACCCTGGCTGTCAGGGAGCCTGGATTTGTGGGGAGGGGAAGGAACCAGAGGAAGAAGGACCACTTTTCAAATGCTATTATTTAATCCTCACTTCAGTCTTGCAAGGGCCCATGTTTCTATGCCCATTTTACAGGTGTAGAAACTGAGGCCCAGCTTGGAAGAGCACCGACTGTGGATGGGCCAGGCATTGTGCTGAGTACTTTATTGTGTTAACACAAGAATCCCCATCACAGCAACTGTTACCCCCATTTTACAGATGCCACCTAGGAGAGGTGGGGGTTCCCCTGGAGCCAATGTTTGGGGACCCACAAAGGAGGAAAAGAGGGGCCCCCGGGAGCCTCGGTCTCCCCTATTCCAAGCTGGCTTTGGATGGGCCACGCTCAAACACTGCTCCCTCCGCAGGCCCCTAGCTTGACTGGCAGGGCCCACTGCACTCTCACTTTCCCTGGGAAAGGGCTATTTTTATCTCAATCAGCCTCCCAGAGGGTCCTGTGAGACCGCCGGCCTCTTTCCTGGACGCAGGCCCAGAAGGTGGCCCAGCCCCCAAGCCGAGGCCTCAGAAATCAAGCTGAGCAGCACGAAGATGGGGAGAAACTGAGGACAAGAGAGGGGCAGGGTATCACCCAGGACCTCACCTCCTCACCCCCCCGTCACTCTGCCATGAAACAGGTGCTCTTATTAAGCTCACTGTAGGGACACCACTCTCATGGCAGAAAGCGAAGAACTGAAGAGCCTCTTGATGAAAGTGAAAGAGGAGAGTGAAAAAGTTGGCTTAAAGCTCAACATTCAGAAAACTAAGATCATGGCATCCGGTACCATCACTTCATGGGAAATAGATGGGGAAACAGTGGACACGGTGGCTGACTTTATTTTGGGGGGCTCCAAAATCACTGCAGATGGTGATTGCAGCCATGAAATTAAAAGACACTTGCTCCTTGGAAGAAAAGTTATGACCAACCTAGATAGCATACTAAAAACCAGAGACATTACTTTGCCAACAAAGGTCCATCTAGTCAAGGCTATGGTTTTTCCAGTAGTCATGTATGGATGTGAGAATTGGACTATAAAGAAATCTGAGTGCCAAAGAATTGATGCTTTTGAACTGTGGTGTTGGAGAAGACTCTTGAGAGTCCTTTAGCCTGCAAGGAGATCCAACCAGTCCATTCTAAAGGAAATCAGTCCTGAATATTCACTGGAAATACTGATGCTGAAGCTGAAACTCCAATACTTTGGCTACCTGAACTGACTCATTGGAACAGACCCTGATGCTGGGAAAGATTGAAGGCAGGAGGAGAAGGGGACAACAGAGGATGAGATGGTTGGATGGCATCACCGACTCAATGGACATGAGTTTGAGTAAACTCATGTTTACTCAAACATGAGTTGGTGATGGACAGGGAGGCCTGGTGTGCTGCAATCCATGGGGTCGCAAAGAGTCGGACATGACTGAGCGACTGAACTGAGCTGAACTGAACTAAACAGGTAGAGTAACTCAACTTCTAATAACAGGCAAAGCTGTGATTTGAACCCAGCCAGTGTCCCCAGAGGCTGTTCCCTAACAGCCCCTCAGGCTAAGGCTGGGGAGTCCCACCCACCTCGGGGAGACACCCCAGTGTCCTCGGCAGCAGCCCTAGCCTGTGACGGGGAAGCCCAGTGACGGGGAAGCAACCGGGCATCGCAGGCTTCCACACCAACAGCCGGGTCCCGTGCTAGGCCTGCTACGCCTGCGCCCTCTTAATTCTACCACCACCTCCTCACAACAGTCCTTACCAGTGACTCTGTTTTTGCACATGAGGCTTCTAAAGGTGGGGAACTTACTCAAGGCTGAGGATCTCCCAACCAAGTACTAACCAGGCCGAGATCAGATGAGACTGGGCTTGTTTAGGGTGGTGTGGCCGCAGACAGACTGAGGATCTCAATGGGAAAATCAAGAGATGTCAGGTCCCACAGCGAAGTTGGGGAAGCTCCTCTCCTTCAAGAACCTTCAAGGTCAACCCCCCATCTGGGAAACTTCCCCTGCATGGGCTGAGAGCCTGACACCGTGCCCACTGTGCAGATGCCAGGCTGGAGGAGGATGGCAATATTATCCCTGCCTGCTCAGAACCCCGTGAGTGCTGCTTACCTGGATCCGTGTCCCTGAAATTCCCAGAAGGAGCACTGGCTTTGAGGTAGGAAGCTTGGGCTCCAAAGCCCTATGTTCCAGCTGCCTGTCCTCATGCGACCCTTTCCCTTCCCCTTTCTGAATCGTAATTGCTTCATCCATCACACCCATGTGTGGGTATCAAGTACGTAGGGACATCAAGTCCTGGTGGAAGGCTCGAGGATGCAGAAGATTTAGTAAGTTAATTCAACAAAAAACGTTCTTACTTTCTAGGGCTGTTGTCAAGGCAATGCCATGAGATAAATGATAAAAGGGAAAGTCTCTGGATGCATCTCACCCATGGGGGTGGGGGATGGGGGATTGGGGAGTCTGGCATTAGTTGCAGGAGATGGCAGCTCCAGGTGAGCATCACCTAGCTGCCCTCGCCTTCCTAGAAATCTGGTCAGGGAAGGGGTGCTCGTTGGAGCTGGGTGCTGTCCAGGTGCCTCTGAACCATCCACACCAGGCTGCAGAGCCAATGGCTATCTTGGGGTGAAGGACTGGAGGGGTCTCCTCCCCACTGCCCGCACCTACCCAGCATAGGTATGGCTCCCACAACGTGGTGAAGTGTGTTGTCTCATTCCCATTTTTACTGATAAAGGAGCTGAAGCCCAGAAGGGGAAGTGACTTGACCAAGGTCACAAAGCTAGTAAGTTGAAGAATTGAAACTAGACCTAGAGTTCCTGACTCTCAGATCTGAGATCCTTCCACTCCTACCTGGGTCCCTATTCCCCCTGCTAAGCTCCATACCTATGGAGAATTTGTTGACGTGGCCATAGGGACCCCCAGGGACAAAAAGTTTGGGCTGCACTAGCACAGAGCTGACCAAACATCTCAATGAGCTGCAGAAATTTTAGAACAGGAAGAGCCCTTGGAAGCCTTCTAGCCAAAACCCTCCTTTTGCAATGGGAAAACTGAGGCCCAGAGAGGCACAGGGATGTGGCTGAGGTCACACAGCGCTTGAGCATCGACTTGGAGACTGTAACTCAGGAAAACTGAGGCCCAGAGAGGGACAGGAATGTGGCTGAGGTCACACAGCACTTGAGCATCGACTTGGAGACTGTAACTCAGGAAAACTGAGGCCCAGAGAGGGACAGGGATGTGGCTGAGGTCGCACAGCACTTGAGCATCGACTTGGAGACTATAACTCAGGAAAACTGAGGCCCAGAGAGGGACAGGGATGTGGCTGAGGTCACACAGCACTTGAGCATCGACTTGGAGACTGTAACTCAGGAAAACTGAGGCCCAGAGAGGGACAGGGATGTGGCTGAGGTCACACAGCACTTGAGCATCGACTTGGAGACTGTAACTCAGGAAAACTGAGGCCCAGAGAGGGACAGGGATGTGGCTGAGGTCGCACAGCACTTGAGCATCGACTTGGAGACTATAACTCAGGTCTCTGACTCTTAGTCCAGTGCTCTCCCCCCTGGCCACTGGCCTGGAGCAGGGGGATGCCTGCAGGTGGAGGCATCAAAACAGGCCAGGCACTGGGCGTCTGTACTTCTGGTCAGGTAGCACCACAGTTACTGAGTCTCTGCCTTGTTCCAAGTCAGGGGTAGAGCTGGACTCCAGGCCTGGAAAAGCCAAGGCAGGGACCTTAGGCACAGGGTAGCGAGGGAGACGTGGGAAGCAGGGTCTGGCCCAGACGGCTGTGGGGACCACCTGGCTGCATAGTGCCAGTGACAGAGGGCAGGATCTAGTCCATCCTGCCATTTAACAGATGGAAAAACCAAGGGCCCAAGAGACAAAGATGCTCATGGCTGAGCTGGGAAATTTACCCAAGTCTCTTTGATTCCCAGTCTTGAGCTATTTATACAATAAGCAAAACTGATGTTGTTGCTGCTGCAAAATAATAATAATGGTAGAGGTAGGAGATCAGGTGGAACTTTATAGGCCAACATTTGTTACTCTTAGGGCTGTGACAGTAATTGTGTGTATGTGTGTGTGTGTACGTTCAGTCGCTACATCATGTCTGAGTCTTTGGGACCACATGGACTGTAGCCTTCCAGGCTCCTCTGTGCATGGGATTTCCCAGGCAAGAATACTGGAGTGGGTTGCCATTTCCTTCTCCAGGGATCATCCCATATCAGGGATTAAATCCAGTCTCTTGCATTGGCAGGTAGATTCTTTTTTTTTTTTACTTTATTTTATTTTTTTAAATTTTATTTTATTTTTAAACTTTACATAATTGTATTAGTTTTGCCAAATATCATAATGAATCCACCACAGGTATGCATGTGTTCCCCATCCTGAACCTTCCTCCCTCCTCCCTCCCCATACCATCCCTCTGGGTCGTCCCAGTGCACTAGCCCCAAGCATCCAGTATTGTGCATCAAACCTGGACTGGCAACTCGTTTCATACATGATATTTTACATGTTTCAATGCCATTCTCCCAAATCTTCCCACCCTCTCCCTCTCCCACAGAGTCCATAAGACTGTTCTATACATCAGTGTCTCTTTTGCTGTCTCGTACACAGGGTTCTTGTTACCATCTTTCTAAAGTCCATATATATGCGTTGGTATACTGTATTGTTGTTTTTCCTTCTGGCTTACTTCACTCTGTATAATAGGCTCCAGTTTCATCCACCTCATTAGAACTGATTCAAATGTATTCTTTTTAATGGCTGAGTAATACTCCATTGTGTATATGTACCATAGCTTTCTTATCCATTCATCTGCTGATGGACATCAGCTACCAGGTAAGCCCCGGTGACAGTCATGGGAAGAATATTTACCAAGGACTCAGCCCATGTCCTCATCCCTTGCCCCTCCTCCACCCCGGACGGTGCTCCCCTGCCCGACTTGTGCTTTATCACCGCTCATTCTGCCAAGTGATGGTCCCCAGTCCCCTGTGGAGCTCTTAGAAGAAGAGTGACACCCAGGCCACACACCAGAATCCAGAGATTCTGACGCAATGGGTCTGAGATGAGGCCCAAACACAATCCTTCATAGAGAACCAATCTTATATACTTTTAAAGTAGACATATTATTGTGGTATAATGTACTCACAGAGAAGCGTACAGATCACTTGAATGGCTCCAAGGATTCAAAGGGAACCAACCGATAGTAAACCACTTAGATCAAGAAATACAGGGGACTTCCCTGGCAGTCCAGTGGTTAGGACTTCCCCATCCAATGCAGGGGGTGCAGGTTCGATCCCCAGTCAGGGAACTAAGACCCCACATGCCTCAGGGCCAACAAGCCAACATATAAAACAGAACCAAAATTGTAACAAACTCAACAAAGACTTTTTAAATGGTCCTCATCAAAAAAAAGTCTTAAAAAAACACCGTGTAACCGGCCCCCTTCATGGTCCTTCTCACTTTGTTAACTCCTAAAGGTAATCACTCTCCATTGCCTGTTCTTGAACTTTATACAAGTTGAATGGTGTGTGTATATTCTTTATTATCCGATTTCTTTTGCTCAGTTTGGCTCATGAGACTCATCCTGTTATTGTGTATAGCGGCGATTTGAGTGTTTCAATGATGTATACTATCCGTCACGTGAATATACCAGAATGTAGTAATCCATTCAAATGCTGATAGACATTTGGGGAGTTTCCACGGGGTTATTGTGAACAGTGCTGCTATGGATATTCTTGAACTTGCCTTTTTGTACACAAGTCTCGGACATAGAGCCTGGAGTGGGGATTTGAGGATCAAAGGAAATAAATATGCTCAGCATTAGCAAATGTCATCCCATTTTGACACTCCTGCCAGGAGTAGGGAGCATCCTGGTTTCTCCACATCCTCTCTAACCCTCATCATTTCCCATCTTCTCTTGAGCCATTCTGGTGGGTATATAGCGGTATTACATTGGAGTCTTGAGTTACATTCTCCCCAGATACTTAGGAAGTGAAGTGCCCTTACCTCTGGTGGTTGGCCATTTAGCTCTTTTCTTTGTGAAGTGCCTGGCATAGTCTTTTGAGTATCAGTTATCTAGAGCCACAAGAATCCTACATAACACAGCACCCCCAATAAGAATTCATTCTCAGGAATTCCTTGGTGGTTCAGTGGTTAGGACTCCATGATCTTAATGAGGAGGGCAGGGGTTCAATTTCTTGTTAGGGAACTAAGATCCCACAAGTTACTTGGTGCAGCCAAAACAAGGGGAAAAAAAAGAGTTTATTCTGGTGTTCTGCGTCTGCAGGTCGATGGGCTGATCTAGGCCAGGCCAGGCTGGGCTACTGAGCTTCAGGCTGCAGGCCCACTGGACACAGCTCCTCTATGCGGGTTGGGCTAAGGCTGCCCCAAGTGAGTTCACTCTGGGGCCCAGCTAAAGGGCAATGGCTCCGGGGGGAGTCCTGGAGCTGGCAGAGGAGCGAGTGCCACTGCCCATGCGCGTGTCAACTGGCTGCTTTATCATGTCCACCAATATTCACCGGCCAGAGCAAGCTACAAGGCCAAGCCCAATCTCAGCGGGGAAGGACAGGGGAACAATCTGCCTCTGAGGGGAAGAGGAAGGTGAATATTTGCTGAGCAAACCAAATTACAGCCCTGGTATTTTGCATATTTTTTTAAAAGACCTTATATGACTCTAATCTTCAATCAAGGCTCAGAACCACTGACCTAGAGTCACACTGCATGTCAGCCAGTCAAAACAAAAGTCAGGCCTAGCTGATTTGGCCTCATTTCCTTAAAGCAGTTGACTCAAGCAAAGTCCATTTCACCTTTAGGCTTTTTTTTTTTTTTTTGAGAAGACAGTCCCTGGAATTAACATGGCAAGTGATTTTAACAACTGGTTTTTAACTAGAGCATATGATTCATCTCTAATAATCGCAACTCTAGTACAGGGCAGAGAAGTGGGGAATAAGGTGTTGTGGATAATTGGAAGGAAGGAATGTGAGCACAGTTGTGTAAGTGCCGTGACGGCAGGGATTCTGTCGTTGGTATCGTTGTTATATCACCAATGCTTAGAAGAGTGCTCAGTAAATAATCTCTCAATTAATGATGCATGCATACATGCATAGATAGGCTGTCTGGGATGGAAAAATAAACCATGGATGAGTGGATGGTTGGTTGAATACATAGATGTATAGGTGGCTGAATGGATAAATGACTGGGTGGGGGACAGACAAATACATCAGAGGTTGAATAGTGGAGAGATGGGTGAATGACTGGATGGTTGGATAGACAGATGAGTGGATGGATAGGAGCATGGATGGTTGGATGGACAGATTATTAGAAGGTTGGACAAATGGATGGTGAGGTGAACGAATGGGAGGGTGAATGGATAAATGAGTGGGTAGGTGGACAGCTAGATCCAAGAGAGGATGAATAATTGGACAGGTGGGTAGTTGGTTGGATGGATAGTCAGGCTGGCAGACTGATGAATAGAGGAGTGGATGGATGGATGGATGGATGGATGGATAGGTGAATGGGTGATTGGGTAGATCATATGACAAAATGAAAGGATGAAACATGATTGTGTGATTGCTGCAAGAAAGCATAGCCTTCCCTGTGTCTAAACACAGCTACTTTCCAAACTCTTAGTTACCAGGATGGCTTTGATCTCCTCACAGAGTTTTCTGGTTTGATGCTTGCTCCTCCCTGCTGAGTGTCTTCTGGAGGCGGAGGTGAGGCGTGGAAGAGGATGGCCACGGAGATCAGTGCTCGGGGCAGACCGCGCGCCATTGGGCAAGAGGAATACAACCTGTACAGCAGCCTGAGCGAGGACGAGCTGGTCCAGATGGCCATTGAGCAGAGCCTGGCTGACAAGACTCGGGGCCCAACCACCACTGAGACCACTGTGCCCACACGTGTCAACCGTGAACCCGCCCACTTCTATCCATGGACCAGGTGAGCAAGGGGCATCCAATAGGGTGCAGATCCCAAACACTGTTAAGCCAAGACCAAAGTAGCCTGGTCTCTAAGCTGTATTTTCACACTGTAATGACTTACAGTTGTTATCTAAGCTTACTGAGCTCTGAAGGTGCCAGGCACTGCCCTGGGTGCTCTACGCACTTTGCCTCATTTTATCCTCTTAAGGACCTTCTAGGAATCTCTGTGCTATATCCCATTTTAGAGATAAGGAAACTGAAGCTCAGGGCTGAGTGACTAGTCCAGGGTCACACAGCTGGCAGATTGTGTGGCAGACGTTGGACCTATCTGGTTCCAAAGCCCATAGCTTAGTCTTGCTTCACTGGCTTTATGATTGGATGCAGTGGAACTGAGGTGCTGAATCTGGCGAGTTTACAACCCTATCTATGCTGTCTCCCTGGAAATACATGTCTGAGAAGCAGTAATATCTGCCTGGCAAAGCCATCTTGCCTTCTGTTCTGGCTCCCCCATCTGGATATGACCTCATCATCCCATTAGCCGGACCATCTACAGCAGCGCCAGGTTGCATCAGAAGAACTATGATGTGGGCCTCAACTGTAATTTCACAGATGCAATTTGACTATCCCAAGAGCCACACTAAAAAGTAAAGAGAAACAGATGAAATTAATTTGTATCTAAAATACTATCATTTCCAAATGTCATTAATATGAAGCTTACCAATGAGATATTTACATGCCCTTTCCTTTCTAGAGAAGTTAGTGTGTATTTTATGTTCACAGCCCATCTCAATTCAGACTAGCCGCATCTCAAGGGCTCACTAGTCATACGTGGCTACATGCTGGACATGTAGCATGTCCAGAGACAAATCTAGACACCTACCCCCTTCATAGGAGATGAGAGGCAGGGAGGTAATTAGGATCTTAAAATGGCACTGGATCTTATAATGCTTTTAGAAAAGAAGCATATACATTTTAAAAAATGCTTTTACTCAGCATGGAGTCCAAGTCAAGTGTGTATTTGCAGGAATTTTTTAAATTTTTATTTTTATTATTTTTTTAACACCAGAAACATTTTGTAATGGGGTATAGCCTATTAACAATTGGGGTATAGTTGTGATAATTTCAGGTGAACAGTAAAGGAACTCAACCATACATATACATGTGTCCATTCTCCGTGGGGATAAGAAGTGATATAACACTTGTGTGGGTGTTACCTTGAGGCATGGGCCTTAAATCTTATTGTCTTCAACAGCCAGTTGACTTCCTGTGTGACCTCGGGCAAGTTACTTAACCTCTCTGAACCTCAAACAATAATAGTAATAACAGCAGCAACAATAAACAGACTTTCTGATGCCCAGAACCAGTGGATAGGGATGAAGGTGGGTGATGGTACACCTTGACCCTGTCCCCTGATGAAAGGGTGACTTTGGCCTTTTGGAGGCTAGACCACGTTTGCCAGGCAGGCTGAGCAAAGTCCTGGGATGTGCACCACTCAGGCGTCCCTTCCTTAAAGGGGCAGGCAGGCATAAGGAAGTCCCATCCTGGGACTCCATCTGAAATGCAGAAGTCCAAAGCCAAGATTGTGATGGCTCATGTTCTAGAAGCTCTGGTTCCTGTTCTGGCCGGTTCAGCCTAAGTCAGACCACAGGTTCCTCTTTCTCAGGGGGATCAGATAGAGAGAAGAGCATCCTCCCCTCATCCTAGCTGCAGCACAAACCACGTAACCTGGGGCCACCTCTGCAGCCTTCTCCTGTGTGGGAACCACCCCCAGGAGTCCTGGGGACCCTTGAAAATATTAGCACTGGGCCCTGACCTCCTTCTTCTTCTCGGGGTAGGAAGAAGAGGCCCACTGTGGGGTGTAAACATTTATCCTGAGAAAAAACCTCTCACACAGCAGGGAAAGGGCTTATGCGGGGCCACGTGATCCTCACCTAAGACCCAGGCAGAGTCATGCAGGGCAGGAGGACTGAGCCTGCCTCTCCGCACCCTGGAGGTGACCTGAGGCTGCCTGGGTTCTGTTCTGCCCTTTCGTCTCTGAAAGGAGGCAGAGCTGCTGGGAAAGCAAGTCCCTTTCATGGGACTTTTAATGAAATTCTTCTCTCCTGCCCAGCAAGCTTAGCCCACAGGCGTTCACCTGACCCTGAGAGAAGCCACGGAAGGTGGATGTCTCGGGGTCCAGTTTACATGTGACAATGCAGGCGCCCCGCAGGTCCAGGACCCAAACCAAGGTCTGACCCGCCCTGAGTTTCAGACACTTAGCCAGCTGTGCTGATGCTACAGAGGCCTCTGTTTCCTGTCCCTCCTCCACTTCCAAGGGCCTCTTCCCCACTGAGATTTAGGGTCCCACCCCGACAAGAGACATATGGACTTGCGTTCAGACACAGCCTGAGAGTAAGTATAGGGCCCAAGAGAGTCCTTGAACACATTTATCCCCGAATATCACCGTGTCCATCTAAGTGCACCCACAGCACGTCTAGAAGGCGGGCATCACATATGCCCTCGGAGGCTCCCCGTGGCCAGCCCCTCTTCATCTTTGAGCAGGCTCCCCGACCAAGCAGGTTGCATTTTTACTTTCCTGGCTGTTTACTTCGCTGCCCTGACAATGACTTACAGCTTCTATCTTTTTATTTCTGCCGTTCACCTGTGAACTCCTTGAAGGCCGGAGTTCTTCTTTCCTGTGAGGCCCCGTGTCTAGCACATGGGGCTTGACCTGTGGCAACACCACAGAGCTCTTTGTAGGCAGATGAATGGCTTAATGCAGACCTGAGTGAGGCGGTGGCTGATCAGACCGGAAAGAGAAGGGGGTGTAGAGTGGGTTCGGATCCTTCCTATGTCATTACTGGCTGTGTGACCTCAGGCAAGTGACTTGACTTTTCTGAGCCCCAGCAGCCTTATCCCTAAAATGGTAATAACAAAACTTGCCTAGGCTCACCTGGCACCTTTTCTTATGAAAAGCAAATCAGATGAGGTAGGTGTTGAAGTCCCCCGCAACATCCTGCTGCCTGAACGACTTCCCCCCACTTCCTCCCTGCGTACCCTGACTGCTCATCTCATGACAGCCTCCGTTTCCTGGACAAGCTTTTGTGTCACTGTAGGAAGACATTATCTGGCCTCCTGAGAGTGTCCCCAGTGACACTGTGTGACCTCCTTGGGGACAGGGAACAGATATTACTCACTTTTGTATCCTCAGTTCAGTTCAGTCCAGTCGCTCAGTCGTGTCTGACTCTTTGTGACCCCATGAATCCCAGCACACCAGGCCTCCCTGTCCATCACCAACTCCCGGAGTTCACGCAGACTCACGTCCATCGAGTCAGTGATGCCATCCAGCCATCTCATCCTCTGTCGTCCCCTTCTCCTCCTGCCCCCAATCCCTCCCAGCATCAGAGTCTTTTCCAACAAGTGCCTGGCAAAGAGCCTGGATCACTGTAGATGCCCAGTGAATGTTGTTATGCAGATCAGTGTACTTTGAATCCAATAAAATTCTCTAGAAATACAATTTATTGTTACCTGCTTGTGACCAAAATGGCAAATGTGGACATAAAGGTCAACTGGTGCTTTGGGATCCTAGAAATAAAAGCCAGCTCAGCACTTCAGAGAAATATAATATTCCCTCTTAAAGTCATTGTCCAATTTGCCTCTCTTCTACCACAGGGTAAAGGGTTGAACCATGATCCCTGAACCCAAGGTAAAGGGTTTGGCTTGAATATGTATGACGATCATTTGCCAAACCTTGGCCCACTGAGGACTCCCTGAATGGAAGAGGAACTTTCTATCCAGTAAAGAAGCAGGATTCATGCACTCATGAAGCAGGAAGTCCAGGGTTACCGAAATGAACCAGTTCAAATGGGTCTAGAAAGCTGGGTCTTCCAGTTTTCAAACTTCTGCATTTTATTTAAGGTTACATTTCTAAGAAAATGAAAGCATGAGGCAGGAACTTGCTTGAGCTGATGTATGCACAGCTGCAAACAATTCAAATAAGCCACTTTTACTATACAACTATGATGTTCCACTTCATTCTTGGCACTTGTATGTAAATCAGGCCTGGTCCCTGCTTTCCCTAAGCTTGCAGTCTAACGAGGGCACAGTCTAACCATGAGTACAGAGGGCTCAGAGGTACATAATGATCGAATAGGATGGATGCAACAAAGAGGCTTGCTTCAGTGTCAGAGGGACACAGGAAGAGTTGATTTATTTCTTAGTCTAGGAGGTGGGCTTTGCAGGATGAATAGGAGTTTGTCAAACAGGCTAGAGGAAGTGAACCTCTCTGAGCCTCAGTTTCCTCATCTGCAAAAGGGAGCCAATTATATTGCCTTCACAAAGTGGTCTAGAGGATGAAATGAAGTACTCTGTGCCACGTGCCTATCATAAGACATACAGCAAGCTCTCAATGAATCTTAGCCTTCGATGGGAAGGCAGAAGTTGCTGCAGTCGGAACTCACATTCTCCTCTACCTGTGAGTCCTTTCTGGCCAGCCCAGGAAGGATGAGTTGGCCAGTGGATGAGAGGGAAGCAGAACCCTCATGGGTGGCATGGGCATGGAGGTAGTGACCTCATGTGAGCTCTCCCTCTCTGTAACCATGAGTACAGAGGGCTGGTTCTCCAGGAATCTGAGGTCTTGGCCTATAACCACACAGCACCAAGATTGCCATAGAGGGTATTACCCTTTCAAAGGTTTTTGTTTGCTTGTTTTGTAATATTCATTGAAATTTATCAAGCAACTACTGCGTGCTTCCCTGGGGGCTCAAACAGTAAAGAATCTGCATGCAATGCAGGAGACTCAGCTTCGATCCCTGAGTCAGGAAGATCCTCTGGGGAAGGGAATGGCTACCCACACCAGTATTCTTGCCTGGAGAATCCCATGGACAGAGGAGACTGGCAGGCTACAGTCCATGGGGTTGCAAAGAGTCAGACACGACTGAGCGACTAACACCTGACCTGTGCCAGACCCTGTACTCATGACACCTGTGCTGGACACAAGGTTCGTGTAAGGACCAGATGAGAGAGCAGGTATCAGATGCTGCTTGTTAGGGTGGCAGGCACAGGGAAGAGTCTTGTTATCAGCTCCCTCCGCTGTTAAGATGCCTGCTTGCCACCTGCATTCACCCAGGTCCAGGCCAAATTAACACCCTTCCTGGGACTGTCCTGGGCGTCTCGTTAACTCTGACAGGACTCACTGAGAAGTTAGAAGACCTTGTCATCACTGCCCGGCTCCCCACTCTCACCGAGCCTGACCCGTGTCTGAAGCCAGGATCAGGATGGGCTGGATTCCAGGACAGGGACCTGGCTATGGTGACACTCCCCCAACCCCGACCTGCCCGCCCACACAGAGGACGGGGGACCCTTCCTGGGCCCCTTCCAGGTCGTGACCTGTGCCCACATCCTGCCAGGTCCCTCTCACCTCTGATGACTCAGCCCTGGTGGTTTTCTCTGCTGGGAATTTCCCTGCTCCAGACCTGAGGGGAAGTGGGGTCAGCAGGCTTGATCAGAAAGAACATGGAACCCAGTTGGGACCCCGCATGCTTTCCAGCTCTGAGCACTCACCCTATCTGCCCCTCCAGCCCAGTTAACGCCTGATTTCAGAGCCCCCAGAGCGAGTCCTCCAGCCTCTCTCCCAGCCCCTCCCCTGCAGCCTGGTGGTGGTGGGTGTCCTGGCCCCCCAACACTGTAGATCTCTGAACATCTTGAGGATCACATCAACGATCTGCACCACTCGGGGCCTAGTGCAGGGCGTGGGACGAGCAGGAGCTGGGAAGGTCTCCTGGAAACAAACCTGGTCTGTCTGTTTCCTCCTCCGCCTGTGGGAGCAGTCCGCCCCCTGCCTCCATCCAGGGAGCTGGGAGGATGGAAAGAAGGTGCTGCCCTGAGACTTCATGAGGGAAAGTCACTGTCACCACCTCGCTGCCACCCCCACCAGCCTCACCGTCCCTTTCTTGCTGTTACGTTTACGCCATCAGTGAAATGTCCCCATTTCAGGGTGGGAGTGGGCTGCTATCAATGCTTTTTACCTGGCTAAAATCAGTCTAACAGCAAAAAGTGATGAGGCCACACATGGACCCATGATGAGAGTGACTGGGTCCCCAGGACCACGCAGATGTAGAAGCCCAGGGCTTTGTCATGACCCTCGGGCTGGGGACTGCCGCTGTGCCCAGAAGTCTCCCCTTTTCAGGGCCAGGAGTAAAGAATATACCAGCCAATACAGGAGACTCGAGCTCGATCCCTGAGTTGGGAAGATTCCCTGGAAGAGGAAAAGGCAACCCACTCCAGTATTCTTGCCTGGAGAATCCCCATGGACAGAGGAGCCTGGCGGGCTACAGTCCACAGGGTTGCAAAGAGTCAGACACGACTGAGCGACTGAGCACATACACACGCAGCATGTACAGCAGTGACGCTGAAGCAGCAGCTCTTGGGGCTGGGGGAGAGGACCCTGGCAGCCAGGCTCTGAGCCCCCTTGCCAGGACATGGCCTTCGATGTGTATGGCCTCCTGAGTCTCCACGTGAGTTCACTGCAGTGAAAGCTCCATGACCACCACAGCAGCGAGGGGACCCCTGGTCTGGTCCCGCCTCCTCATTTTGCAAAAGAGGAAACTGAGGCACAGAGGGGTGGGGGCTTGTTCCCAGTTGCAGGGCTTGTCAGTGTGGTGGACTGAGGACCGGAGAGGGGATAAAGGGATGGGAGAGAGGGAGAGACCAAGGCTCTGGGGAATAGAGCCCATCGTCAGAGCTCCACGGACAGGCAGGCAGCAACTTCGCAGCTGAGTGTGGGCCTGGGGCAGTTTCTCACTTCTTGGAGCCTCAGCCTCCATGTCTAGACAAAGCAGTGGCATTGGCACCCACTCTAGCGTTCGTGGCACCACACTCGGCCTCACAGTGCTCAGGAACAGGTGTGGGAGAAGGCAGGTGGGAAGTGATGACCGTCCTGCAGTGATGAGCCGCGTGGAACAGGTGCTGGCCTCCTGCCCATCTCTCTGCCCCTCACCCTTCCCCGTGTCCCCACCTGGCTGAGGGTGCCCACAAAATCTGCAGGGCCTACAATTCCAGCACCTCCGTGGCCCACAGGGGGCTGGTCACCTGTACCAGCATCCTCCCCAATCCTTCAGGGCACCCCAAGAAGGGCACAGGAGACCAGACTGGGTCCTCTGGGGAGTCCATGGCCCCAGGGCCCCAAACCTGCTGGAAGAGGGGCCAGCAAGCCCTGTTCCCATGCCAACTCCAACCAATTCAGATCTGTACAGAGGCCACCACCCCTCCTTTTGACCCTCCTGTCCTTACACGGGGGAGCCTGGTGGGCTGCCGTCTATGGGGTTGCACAGAGTCGGACACGGCTGAAGCAACTTAGCAGCAGCAGCAGCAGCAGTCCTTACAACAGCCTGGGGTGGGGGTAGGAAAACTGAGCCCAGAGAGACGAAATCATGATATGATCAACGGTGGACACGTGTCGAGCCCTGTGCCCGGCCCTCTGATAAGCCCTTTACACCATTCACGCACTCAGGCCTCACCAGACTGAATCCCAGAGAAGGAGTACCTGTTCAAGGTCACACAGCCAGGAAGTACCAGAGCTGGATTTGAACCCATGTCGGTCTGACTCCAAGCCCTGGCTCCCATGACCCTCACACATCCTTCTGATGTGCCCTCTGCACTGTTTGTTCTGACCCTGGGATGGCAGGACCCTCTAATGAGGAGCCGGCGAGGTGGGGGTGGGTCACTGACCTGGCTTGGCGCCCCAGCTTTGCTCTCCTTGTCCCCCACCCCGGTGAATTTCTTGTCCATCTCTTGTTGGGACCCAGCCCAGCCCGCCCCAAGACTGAGTGCTTTTCATCCTGGGACCTGCCACTGACTACTTCTCACATCTTCTGGGTGAAGAATGTCACCTTGCTTCATATCTGCCTCCCGCGTGGTTGGCTGGGGAGGGGGACCTGGGGCGTGGGGTGAGGTTAACCTCATTGTTGTCTTATATGGTCATTTAAATCTCCCAGGGCTTCCTCCAAGGGCCAAAAATAATCTGGAGACACAGCAGCTGCATCCAGACACAGGGAGGACCCGGCCATCTGCTTTGGTTCAGAGCCCTGTGCCTGTCTGTCAGTCTCCCCCGCGCTCTCCCTCCATCCTCGTTCCTGCCTCCGGCCATGACCCGCTTCTCATACACGGAATACTTTTCCCTCTTTCACTCCTGCCCTGCACCCTCCAGGTCCTCTGTGTCTCCTGAGAGCGCCCCGACCTCAGCCCCCAAGGGCCTGTTCCAGGAGGTGATGCAGAAATACAACCGCAGCAAGTCCTCCCAGCTGGCGTAAGTGCCCCCCGCCGTGGCCCCCAGACCATCCAAGCTCACTCTCCTCCAGACTGGGGTTGGGGGTGGAAGGCAGGCCCACGGGCCCCAGGAAGGGACAGCCCCCCACCAGACACACACCTCTTCCAGGTATGTCCCCTTGAGACTCAGAGGCTCCAGCCAAGCCGGGCTTGGTGGTCACAGACTCTATCCTCCAGGACCTGCCAGCCAGGCTGAGCTTGTGATTAACCCCTGGGTACGCCGCCCCCCCTCCAATGGGCCCTGAATACTGGAGTCACCCCACAGGGCTCTGAACCTGGGGACCCAGTGAGAGGGAGACTGGGGAGACAGCCCCAGGACCCCAGAGGCTCAGAGCTGAGGCTGATGAATCTGCTGCTCGTCTGTCTGACTTTCCCCCTGCCATCAGCGTGGGTCTGTCTGAGCACATCCACAAAGCCCACACCCACAAGTTCGGTTTTGCTTTGTTGCTTTTATTTATTAAGTGCCAGGTGCTAAAACAGAGAAACAATCTGAGCCACAGGAGCGGCTCTCTTTGCCTAGTACTAGGATGCTGGGCTAGGCGTGTCCTTGAAAATAGCTCTGTGCGAGTTCTGTCTCTGCTCCCGCATATCGACCCTAGAAGCAGCTAAAAGCCAAAGAGGGGTCCCATCGCTGGAGACCCTGTATCCTTGATCAGTTACGTTGTGGGGAGGCGGTGACTGGCCAACGCTTTGCTTCTCCTTCTCAGCCCTTCGCAAGCCCTATCCCACCTCTTCCTTTGTGCTGCAGGGAGGATTGTGATTGTCTGCAGGAGCGAGACCCAGCTTCTGGTCTCTGCGTTGCTGCCACTTCCTGTGCAACTGTCCACGAGTCGCTGTCCCTCTCTGAGTCTCCGTCCTGTGTTAGGACAGAGTGGCCTCGAGGGTCCTGTGTGGCTTCTTAGTCTCTGATGGCCTGACACCCCAACAGCTCCCCCCACCCTCGAGGCGGGCACTCTGGCTGAGCTCACAGACAAGCCAGCGGTGTGTGTGCCTGAGCACTCCAGGGTCCTTGCACCACAGCTGGACGAGACCCAGGCTGGGCAGCGGGTCCTGAGAGTGTTCTCATGACACCGCACACCACCAAGGCCACAAGAATAGCCAGCCCTCTTCCCTTCCACTTCAGCCGGGTCCCACAGGAGACCTTCCGGGGGAGACGGGACACCTACCCCACCGGGGCCTTTCCTGACACCAACAGGGGCTGCTCCAGCTGCTCGTAAGAGGAGCTCGTCAAGGTGGCAGTGATGGCGTTGATGGGGACTCCAGGGCTTATCTGGTCAGTTACCCATCGTCCTTGCTGGGTCTGTAACTTAACCGGCATCTGTGCTCTGAAGCTATTAATAACCAGAGAGGCTGAGAGCCGGGAGGAAGTGCTGCTCTTGCTGCAGGAAGCAGCTGGGAGGCTGAAGGGGCTGGCCCTGCAGACGTTCCGGGCCTATCCGGGCCCCTGACAGGGATGAGGGTCCTGGGACAAGGCTGGCCTCTGGTCTCACCTCCTCCATCCGGCAGATGGGAACATTTATGCAGCATGTTTTCCAAGGGTGGAACCATAGCAGTCGTAGTCCTCACTGACTTTCTAAGGATGGAGGAAGTCAGCTCAGAGAATGAATGAATGAATGAACAAGTGAAGTGGCTTGGATGAGTCAAGCTAAGAAGTTATCTTTTACCGTGGCCCTGGAATCTTTTTGACGTTCACAAGTTTTAAATTGTGAAGGCTTCAGATGTATTAGTCCTCCAGGCATTTAAATCTTGTAGCAGCTAAAAGTTCTAGGGGATGAGGAGAAGGATCTGGAGGAAGAAAAGGGTTGGGAAGACCCCAGAGAGATGCTCGATGTGAATAGTCCCACTCTGAGGGGTCTGTGCTTTCATCTCAGTGCAAATAGGCCCTGCGGTGGAGGCGTTTGGTACACTCTGGAGTGCTACGTGCAGGGAAGGTGTTTAACTATCATTAAAACTCCCATGGGGCTGGTTATCCATCACTTTGGAGGCCAGCGCTGGATGCCCGAATCCCCTAGTACAATGGTCTTAGTGCAGCAGAGCCAGGCACTGAAAGCTGCAGGGACAGAGGGGTGCCCTAATTCTCTTTTGGCCACCAAGGAGCTCCTTGTAAAAAGGGACCCTTGGTTTCCATCTGTGAAGGTGAATGAGCTTGCCGTGTTTCTAGCAGAGTTTCCCCCTGTGGTGCCCAATTCAGAGGTAAAGACGTGGAAACGCTCCAAGTTCAGCAGGGCTCACAAGGGTATGGAACACAGGCAAGGCCTGATCCAGAGCCCCCATATTTAATCTCATAGGTTGATTTGCCTCCAAATAGGGCTTCCCCGATAGCCAGTTGATAAAGAATCTGCCTGCAATGCAGGAGACCCCGGTTCTATTCCTGGGTTGGGAAGATCCACTGGAGAAAGGATAGGCTACCCACTCCAGTATTCTTGGGCTTCCCTTGTGGCTCAGTTGGTAAAGAATCTGCCTGCAGTGAGGGAGACCTGGGTTCCATCCCTGGGTTGGCAAGATCCCTTGGAGAAAGGAAAGGGGACCCACGCCAGTATTCTGGCCTGGAGAATTCCATGGGCTATGTGATCCATGAGGTCTCGAACAGTCAAACACGACTGAGCGACTTTCACTTTCACTTTCATGCCTCCAAATGCTCAAAGGAAATCATTGCAAAGTTGTTTTGAATGAGATGCAAATAAAATTCCCAAAGAAAAGCAAAAATCTAACAGGGAAGAAACTGTCTTTTGGGAAATAGAAGAGATGAAGGAGTGAAAGAATTAGGGGTTTGTTTGGTTGGGTTGGTTTTTTGTTTGCTTGCTTGGTGGCAAGGTATGTGAGATTTTAGTTCCCTGAACGAGCAGGGAACTGTGTCCCTTGCAGTGGAAGGGCGGAGCACTAACCACTGGACCCTAGAGAATTCCCTGTTTCGGTTCTTAAATTCTGAACTCTTCCTCCTCCCTCCCTCCCTTCCTTCTGTGTTCTTTCTCGCTCTTTCTTTCAAGCAGCAAATATTTATTAAGCACCTGTTACGGACCAGCCGCTGAGCTGGGCCCTGGGAATCAAATCACGAGGGATAAAAAGAAAGATACAGGCGCTATGGTCTTGACGCTCACAGTCCAGTGAAGGAGACAGACAGACGGTGGGCAAATGATCAAAGACATGTAAAGACAAGTGATGAGTCGATGGCTTATGACCGGAGGCAGGGAGAGGCTGACGCAGGCGGGCAGGCCAAAGAAGCTGTGATGGGGCTAAGAGCTGGAGGGGCCAAGGTCAGGCCTGAGGTCGGGGCAGGCTTCCCAGGGCTCGCCCGTGGGGGTTAGGAAGGATTATTCTCCTCATCGAGAGGACACAGCTGCAGGGGCTGAGGGCTGTGTGATCCCGTGGCCAACCCCTCTCCTGGCCCTGCCTCCGTCTGCCCCGGTCCTGAGGAATGACCAGCCCCTTGCTCTTACAGGCCTGTGGACCCTGTGCTAAAGGCCATCAAGGAAGACGATGAAGAGGCCTTGACGGCTATGATCAAGGCGGGCAAGAACCTCTCAGAACCCAACAAGGAGGGCTGGCTGCCGCTGCACGAGGCGGCCTACTACGGCCAGCTGAACTGCCTGAAGGCCCTGCACCGAGGTGAGGCGGCGGGTCGGGCTGCGGCCACAGGTGGGACTGGGACCCATGGGTGGTGGCACTTTCCTTCTGGAGCTTTGGCCCACAACGACCGTGATGACCGGGGGCAAGGCCAAGGTACCACCCCGCCTTGCAGAGTTAAAGTCAGCACGTCGGAAGGGACGAAGTGATGTGTCTCCCGCCTCCCCGACTCCGCGCTCCCCACCCCATCCCGCCACCTCTCCAGCCCTCCAGGACAGGAGAGTCTAATTCCTAGAAGAGGACTGAGGGAGGGCTGACTTCTGGGAGCGCCAGCTTGTCCCAGAATGTTCCAGGAGTTGATCTGGTGTGGAAAATACCGCAGCTGTGCCTGTGCCCTGCCAAGGCCGTCTCCAACAGCTGTGAGATTCTGGGCAACTCCTGCCTCCTCTCTGGAGCCTTGACTTTCCCCCAGGCTAGATGAGGGTGGGGGACACCTGCAGGCGGGATCTACCTCTGCCCTCGGGGATCCAGAAAGGGACCCCAGGCAGCCCACCACACGCCAGGGCAGAAAGAGCAGCAGTGGCTGGTGGGAGTGTGAGGGAAGGCTGGGCTCATTCGGAGAAGGAGGGGGTTCGATCAGGGAAGGCTTCCCAGAGGAGGTGGCATTGGAGCTGGATTAATATGACTGGGAAGCTGAAACAGCCTGTTGAAAGTGGCTGAATCCAGGACCAAGAGGAAGAAGGCAGTCTGGTTGGTAAATTCAGGCAGAGGCCACACATGTCTGTCCTCAGAATGGGAGGAAATCAGGACCAACTCTGTGTTGGAGGGAGAGATGGGTATCTTCCTCCTTCATGAATTTCCTGGTCTGTCCTGCACAGCATACCCGGCAGTCATCGACCAGCGCACCCTGCAGGAGGAAACGGCCCTTTACCTGGCGACATGCAGGGGACACGTGGACTGCCTCCAATTCCTGCTCCAGGCTGGCGCCGAGCCCGACATCTCCAACAAGTCCCGAGAGACACCGCTCTACAAAGGTGAGCCTAGGGGTATGGGCTTCCCCCAGGAAAGGTCCAGAGACTGAGTGGCTATCAGGAGGATTTGCTTGCAAGGTGTACAACCCTCCCCACCGGGGTCTACTGTGATGGTGCAGCCTCATTCAGGTGTATAACTTACATAACTGAACCACTCAGTCGTGCATGTATTCAGGCAGTATTTCCCAAGTTCTCCCACGGGCCTGGCACACTGAAGACTCAGAGATGAAAAGATACGGTCCATGCCCGTCCAGTCCGATAGACATTGATTCAAAGACGATATACATTGATTCTCAGTCAGCTACTGGCACCGAAGAGCTTGACACAAGGGAGCATGGAGGAAGAACCAGGATGTGGGAGAGGGCACCCCCACAGAAGGGGGTCCCAGAGCTGAGCCTGAACAGGAGGGATTCACCGGCTGGATGAACCAGGGGAACAGCATAGGCAAAAGTGAAGAGGCATGAGAGGGAATTTGTTGCTCTAGGATTTTTGAGAAAATGAAAACCTCCAACTTACTCAATATGTCATCCAAGGACAGTCACCGGCTACCCTAGCAGTGCCCAGAGTCAAAATCCGAATAATCATAACAGCTGGCAATTATCAAGTGTTTACTATACACCAGGCTCTGTTCTTTTTTCTAACCCTCACATCCATCCACATAAGAAGTAAGCACTGCTAGCTTCCCCAGTTTACAGATGAGGCCTTAAGGCATAGAGAGCAGACAGGAGGCACCCAGGATCACACGGCCAGGAAGGGCAGACCTGGGATCTAACCCTGAGGGCTGGATGCCAGCATCACGCTCTGAACTACTCCACTCTCCAGTGTCTAGTTCAACCCACTCCAGTGTTCTTGCCTGGAGAATCCCAGGGACAGGAGAGCCTGGTGGGCTGCCATCTACGGGGTTTACGCATGTAAACAATCAGTTTTGGGTCTTGCAAAAAGGACAGGACCTCTACACTTTGAAAAACGACAGAAATTCCCAATTTCCCACATGTCTGGTCTCTAAAACCTGGAATATCCCATCAGCAGCAGGAACTGGGTCCACTGCAGACCTGCGGTGGAGGTGTCTTCCCTAGAACTCATGTCCCCCAGGCACCGGAGCCATCACCCAGAGCCCCAGCTGTCCCAGAAAGAGCTCCCAGGATGCTGAGTGACTCACAGCTGAAGCCTGAACCCTGATCCTGCATGAGCTGCACCCTAGAGCCTTCGTACCTTGCCCCACTCCATTCTCCCACAGCTTCCTCTCGGGAAGGTTTCGTTACCTGTGCTTTACAGGTGAAAGAGCCCAAGGCTTAGAGAAGCAGTGAGCTTTGCTTGGGGTCCTGTTTGAAACACTACACAGGCAGCCCCTCTTCCTTTCTGTGCATGCGTGTTCAGTCTCTCAATCATGTCTGATTCTTTGCCACCCCATGGACTGTAACCCACCAGGCTCCTCTGCCCATGGGATTTCCCAGGCAAGAATACTGGAGTGGGTTGCCATTCCCTACTTCAGGGAATCTTCCCAACCCAGGGATCGAACCTGTGTCTCCTGCATTTGCGGGCAGATTCTTTATCACTGAGCCACGTAGAAAGCCCCTCTTCCTTCTCCCCACCTCCCTAACTGAGGAAGTTTCCAGGGGAGGTTAATTTGGACAAGTTCTCAGTCTCCCTTGGAATAGCTCTGCCAGCACTAAGGCTACATTTAGAGTCTAGAGCCAGATAAGGCTTAAAAGGGAGGTTTGAGCAGGTTGAGAAATACTTGATGAGCTGCACTCAGAAGACAAATTTTAATTGAGTAGCCTCTGAGCAAGTGCTTTGAGCAGGAATATGACACTGCCCTCCTTTTCTTCTGGCCTCGTGGAGGACTGAAGCAGGTAACACTGGAAAGGGAGATGAGTTAGGGGCATTCTGGAACCTTCCAGGGGACAGAGACTCCAGACCTGACTACCTGGATTCGAATCCCAGTTCTGCACTTACTGTGTGACCCTGGGCAGGTCACTTAACTTCTCTGTGCCTCACTGTCCTCCTCTGTGAAAAGGGACAACACAGCATCCTTTAAGGGTAGTTGGGAGAACTAAATTAATCACGTGAAGTGCTTAGAATAGAGTGCAGGTGCATAACCAGTGCTACACACACATCAGGATATTATTGCTGATTGTTACTATTACTATAGTTGTATATCCTAGGTTTAGTGAAGTGACTGGACCTTAGTGCAGACTCAGCAGATATTTGTTGCGGGAATTCACTTCTGGCTGATGAACGAATGGTTGGATGGACAAATGAATGAATGAAGGCGTGGCTGCCCAGGTCCTGCCAGGGGCCCCGCTGACCATCTTGCTTCTTGCTGGGCACAGCCTGTGAGCGCAAGAACGTGGAGGCAGTGAGGATTCTGGTGCAGTACAAGGCGGACACCAACCACCGCTGTAACCGAGGCTGGACGGCTCTGCACGAGTCTGTTGCTCGCAATGACCTGGAGGTCATGGAGATCCTGGTGAGCGGAGGCGCCAAGGTGGAAGCCAAGAATGCCTATGGCATCACCCCCTTGTTCGTGGCCGCCCAGAGTGGGCAGCTGGAGGCACTGAGATTCCTGGCCAAATACGGTGAGTAGTAAGGGTCCCTGGGTCATGGAATACCCAAGGGGCACAGCTGGGAAGGACCTCAGGTTAAGTCTAAGGGAAAGCAAGTTTAAGTGCCACCTACGGACACATTCCGGAGAAGGCAATGGCACCCCACTCCAGTACTCTTGCCTGGCAAATCCCATGGACGGAGGAGCCTGGTAGGCTGCAGTCCATGGGGTCGCTAAGAGTCGGATATGACTGAGCAACTTCACTTTTCACTTTCATCACTTTCACGCATTGGAGAAGGAAATGTCAACCCATTCCAGTGTTCTTGCCTGGAGAATCCCAGGGACGGGGGATCCTGGTGGGCTGCCGTCTCTGAGGTCGCACAGAGTCAGACACGACTGAAGCGACTCAGCAGCAGCAGCAGCATGGACATACTCTGATTGAGTGACAGCATCTTCCAGGTGTGTTAAGAAGGATTCTGAGGTTGTGCCTAGGCTCAGCTGGAAACAAGTTGAGATCCACCAGCAATGCCTGCAATTAGGAACACACTTGGAGGGGTGTGGTACACCTGCCCCCTGTTAGCCTTCTCTCACCTAGTCCAACATCCTCATTTTACAAATGAGGAATCTGAGGCCCAGAAAGAGGAAGCAACTTATCTATCTATAGTCACGCAGCAAATTACTTATAGACTAGCCAGACTCTTAGCCTCCCAACACCCCAACAACTTCTCTTTCCATCACATCACCCTTCAGGGCCAGAAGGAACTTCAGACAACATTTAGGTCACCTCTTCACTTTTTATGGAGAGGGAAATGACAACCCACTCCAGTATTCTTGCTTGAAAACCCCATGGACAGAGGAACCTAGGAGGCTACAGTCTATGGGGTCACAAAAGAGTCAGACACAACTTCGGAACTAAAGAACAACTCATTTTATAGGTGATGAAACCAAGGGCCAGCATGGGAAAGTGATTTGTCCAAGGTCACACAACAGATTAGTGGCAGAACTGGGATTTAGACCCTGGTCTTTGTACTCTTTGCCTCTTAAAAATCTTTGTTCATTTAATGGGATAAAATAAAATAATATTGCCCAGATTATTATGTCCCAGTAACAGAAGACTCTGAGACCATGGCAGACGTTCTTTTGGTTAAAAAGATCATAATATTCTGATTTTCCCCAAGAACTCTTTTGATTTCTCTTCTCACTCCCATGGAAGTGACCTTTCCACTAGAGAAACAGACACCAGAAGCAAGCCAGACCTGGGGGCTGAGCTGGAATAAGCTTTCAAGGACCTGCTGTGTGACAGGCCCTGCACTAAGCATGAATGCAGAATAGGCCCGGGGGGGGGGGGGGCGGTTTCTCTGTAGCCTAGGGGGCAGGGATTGGAGGAGACTGAGGCTCGGAGAGATTAAATGATTGGTCACAATCGGAGCCTGGATTCTGACTGCCATCATCTGACCCCAAACTGCATGCTCTTTGCACTCCACCACCCCACCCCAGGGCTCGAGAATTTCCATCCTGGGACTTGGCCTGAATAAGCATCCATTTACTCAGCACGTGCCCAAGCTGTTGGGAAAACAGATCGAGGGCACATCCTTGGCACTGGGGACAAATCTGCACTGACCAGCCAGAGGCCAAAGAGCACAGGCAGGGTCCTGGGAGCCAGGCAAGGAGGCTGGACAAAGGGCCAAGTGCTCAGCGGGTGAGAGGAACAGGCTAGCACTGAACATCTGCCCAGCTCTCCTGCTGACGCCCTGAGTCAGAGTCTGTTCCCGTTGCGGGCTGAGTCCATTTGCAAATCCAAATATTTTTCTTGTGTGAGCGGGCGGCTATGCTGGCGGGAGTCCAGGCTTTCAGGGAGCAAGTCTTCCAGAGCTCAGGGGTGTTGGAGCCACTTGCCAATTCTCCCTCGGGTGGAGGCAGGAGCAGTGCCTGCCTCCCAGCCCTTAGTCTTGGGGAACTCATGTTTGCTGAGCACCCTCTCTGTGTCAGGCTCGGGTGGAGAGGTTGTCTTAGTCCACTCAGGTGGCTATCACAGAATAAAACAGTTGGATGGCTTATAGACAACAGAGGTTTATTTCTCACAGTTTTGGAGGCTGGGAAGTCCAAGATCAAGGTGCCAGTGGTCTCAGCGTCCCATGAGAGCCTGTTCCTACCTCCTAGATATCCATCTTCTTGTGTCCTCACATGGTGGAAGGGGCAAGGGAGCTCTCTGGGGTCTTTTCTATTAGGGCACTAATCCCATTCATGAGGGCTCCACCCACAAAACCTAATCACCTCCCAAAGGCTCTACCTCCTAACACCATCACACTGAGGATTAGGGTCCATGTGATTCTTGGGGGGACATACGTGTTTTTGTCTATAGCAGATATTTAATTCCATTATCTTACTTAGATAACCTCACAGTAACCCTGGTTGCTAGGTACTATTTTTCTCAGTCAACAGAGGAGAAAACTGAGGCTTCTAAAGGTGTTTGAGGCTATGGAGCTTGTAAAACGTGGAACAGAAACTTCAGCCTCTGTGTGTCATGAAAACCTGTGATATTTCCACTAGACCGGAAACCAGTCATCAAATATTAAATTTATCAGAGAGCTTGTGATAAGCTGACTGCCCAGAAAGGATCTGTGGTTTAACAGATACTTCTGATTTCAGCCCTTGCTGATGTTTCACTGCTATCTCATTTCCATTTCCTATCAGAATAGGGGTTGGGGAACAGGCTGCACTTCTTTCTGCAGAGAAACCCCTGCCTTCTCTCTCCATCACCACCAGGAGATGGAGCAGATGTAGGAGATTGGGCTGAAGGGAGACCATCGCCAGACTGATGCCTCCTCCTGGCAGCACGGCGTAGTGTTTCTTTCAGAGGAGACAAGAAGCTATGGCTGTTAATAAATTCTTCTCTTAATCCTTGAAATGGAAGGCATGCTGCATGCATGATCAGTCACTGCACTAGTCTCCAGCTCTTTGGGACCCTATGGACTGTAGCCCACCAAGTTCCTCTATCCATGGGAGTCTTCAGGCAAGAATACTGGGGTGGATTTCCATGCCCTCCTCCAGGGGATCTTCCCCACCCAGGGACTGAACCGGGGTCTCCCACATTGCAGGCGGATTCTTTACCATCTTAGCCACCAGGCAGAAAAGAGCATATAAGTCCTAATTAATAAAGTTATTGGGTTTTTTTCTTTATGAGGAGGCTCTGTGCCCCCCTAGAACTGTGAGGGCCTTCCTCAGGGCAGGATCTGGATCATTCTAGGTGGAACAAGCGTTAGGAGCATTGTCTCTGCCATCAGAACATCTGCCAGGGCTTCTGCCATCAGACCCTCTGGATCATTCTTTGGCTCTTCCCTTATGAGCTGCAGGATCTGGGGCCCATTGCAGAGGTTCTCTGTGCTTCACTGCAAGAGACATAAGAGATGCGGGTTCGATCACTGGATCAGGAAGATCCCCTGAAGGAGGGCATGGCAAGCCACCCCAGTATTCTTGCTTGGAGAATCCCGTAGACAGAGGAGCCAGGCAGGCTATAGTCCATAGGGTCGCCAAGAGTTGGACTTGACTGAAGCGATTTAGCACACACACACACACGTGCTTCAGTGTTCTTGTCTGTAACATGGAGATAAAGTTGTTACTGATGGCATGGGGTTAGCAAATGTTGTGGACTCAAAGAGATAGCACATGTACAGCTCCCTGTGTGTCTTAGTTGCTCAGTCGTGTATGACTCTTTGCAGCACTATAGACCATTGCACGCCAGGCTCCTCTATCCATGGAATTCTCCAGGCAAGAATACTGGAGTGGGTTGCCATTCCCTTCTCCAGGGGATCTTCCCGACCCAGGGATCAAACTCAGGTCTCCTGAATTGCAAGCAAATTCTTTACCACATGAGCCACCAGGGAGGGCCCAGCATAGAGCAAGTGGTTGGAAATCCCAGCATCACTATGGCAGTTCAGGCTGGCGGCCCGGGGTCTCAGTGTAGCAGAAAGGAGCTGGGGGTCCTCCGGGTGATCCAATGTGTCAGAGTGGTTACGGCAGCAGCGCCCAGCCCGAGGTGGGCGTTACATCAACGACAGTGACTGGCCTGATCACTCACCAATCCGCCTTTCCTTCTCCAGGCGCTGACATCAACACACAGGCCAGCGACAGCGCGTCCGCCCTCTATGAGGCCTGCAAGAACGGGCACGAGGAGGTGGTGGAGTTCCTGCTGTCACAGGGTGCGGACGCCAACAAGACCAACAAGGACGGCATGCTCCCGCTGCACATCGCCTCTAAGAAGGGTAACTACAGGTCAGCCCAGGCCCCGCCCCCAGACCCCGCGGCTCCTCCCACTTCCCCACCCATTCCTCCGAATGCCCTGCCCACTGCGGGGTAGGGAGGGCCGGAGAGTTCAGGGCCCAGGGCACGGTTTAGGTGGAAAAGTGGAACACCACCGAGCAGTTAGCAAGCTAGAGTGAACGCTTATAACAACGGCAACAACAATAACAACAGCAAACTCCTATGTGGCACTTAGCAGCACTTTACATTATAAACATATTTAATCCTTTTAACAACTCTACTTTTCATAATTCCATTAACAGATATACTGAGGTAGATATGATTACCTTCATTTTTTTTTTTTTTTTCAAAATGAGGAAGCTAAGACACAGGGAGGTTGAGTGACTTGCCCAAGATCACTCAGCTTGTAAATGACAGGAGCTCACTTGTTCCGAACCTTATGTCTACCAGATTCCACACAGGAAGCCAGATAGGGGATATTTCTGTTGGGGATGCAAAAATAACCTCTTAGGCAGTAAGCAAGGATGCAGGGAACATCTACAATAATACAAATAGCACCATGGGTACTAGCTAGTTTTTGTTGAGCATTTATTATGTGTTAGGTACTTTGAAAGAGATGAAGGAAGCCAAAGCTCTCAGGGAGCAGTCTGGTGGGAGGGAAGATGCACGCACACACAGAAACATGCTCATGAAAATGAAAAGGCACGCAGGACTGAGTTGCATGGGGGTCCTCGAGACGAGCGTGGGCTGGAAGCAGAGGTGTGCTAGACCTGGCTTGTGCAACTGCTGTGAGCTGACTGATCACCTTGGTAGTCTGAAATCGGCCTTGGTGAGAGTATTTACTTCATGGAAACTGGTGATTGTTAGCAATCAGAGCCCCCTCCTTCCCCCAAAGAGCAAGCTGTTAAACTTCCACCAGTACCACCACTAGCTGGAGGGTCAGAAGAGCCTTGCCCAGGGGGTGGAACTCCAGCTGACCATGAAGGATGCATGGGCCCAGTAATTTCCACTTGATCAGTGTTCCCTAAACTGAGCATTCACAGACTTTCTTCCTGCTTTTAGATGTCTATACCCTCACTTCTTCGTATGGTCCCTTAAAGACATATTTATTTTAAATGAATTTATTTTCAAAAGGAAACATTTATCACATGATTAAATTGTTCAAATTACCAATTTACAATTAGTAATAATAATAATAAAAAACCTTCTCACCTATAATCCCATCTCCTGTACCCCAGATGACACACTTCAGGAAATGCAGCCCTGTCCCCAACAGGGAGAAGATTGTGCATGCTAGAGGGTGTGGGTGGTCTTCGCTTAGGGAGATGGGGGTGAGAATGACACCCTGGGGAATGGATTGGAGACACAGGAGACAGAGCTGACCCTCAGGGCTCCAGGCCCTGCTCCGCAGGGACCCACACAAATGACCAGCCAAGGATGCCTCCCCGCCCCATCCGTGCACACAGGAGACCTTGCCTTCTCTGGGTCACGTAGCAGGCTATGAGGCAGACAGATGTGGGTTTTAATTCCTACTGAGGCCTTAGGAAAGTTATTTAACCTTTCTGAGCCTCAATTCCCTCTGTAAAATACGAAGTAGTTGTACTGCCTGGCGGGGCTACTGTGGGGACTAGTGAAATGGATGCACGTGTGTATAGAGTAGAAATAAAGCGCCCAGCAGAGTGCAGCACACAGTAGGTGCTTGCTGGGTCTGTGTTCTCTCTCATGTAGGAAGGGTAAATTCCATCATTTTTCCGTGAAGCCAGTGGAAGGACAAAAGCAACTCAAGTAAGGCAGAGGTGATGGGCAAGATAGCATCTCGCGCTCCAGTTGCAAAAAGATCCAGCAGCAGTCAACAAACATGGCTTATCTTAGTCTGACTCTAGAAAGATCCAGAGGGAAAGAGAGAGAACGGTTGACCCTCAAAATCTCCTGGTCCACTGGCTCTCCAAACCTGCCTGTACAGCACGGTCACTCTAGGCTGTTTTTTAAATGACGCCTCCCAGACACACAAAACCGGAATCTCCAGGAGAGAAGGAGCCCATGCCTTTATCTTTGAAAAGCTCCCAGCCAACCAGATACAGCCCAGTCAGACCTTCAGGAGGAACACTGATGTAATCCAATCCTCTGCAATGATTTTGCAGAGGAGGGACCAGAGGTCAGCGATGGGAAGTGGCATGCCAGAGAGTGGCAGAGCAGGGACTGTCACTTGGAATCATTCAATCACACCCAATGCCTTCAGGCGGGCCCAGGTGCCAGCAGTCTGGCCTCAGCTGGTGGAAAGTTTGAAGGAGCACTGCGCATGCCTAAGGCTGGCCAGGGAGCAAGGCTGGGCCTCTCTGGAACCACCTATGTGAATGATGTATGCTCCTGGAAAGTCTCCTGCTTGAGACTCGTGCTGACCCCCGAAGCCATTTCTCTGGTTATTCACCCTCCATTCTCAGATCCCAGGTTCCTCTGGACCCCAAGAGTGAGAGGGACCAGGCTGCAGTTTGGGGGCTGCCCTACAAAGGGGTAAAACCAGGTTCCCAAGGGCTTCTGTCACCTGGCAAGGCCCCAGTGCTGCACTCACCCCGGGGCATGTGGCATGTGGCCCTCTCCATGCTGTCCTTCCTTGGCTGCTCAGGGATCTGCTGTGACATTCTCTAGGCTTTCCACACTCAGCTGCGTGCCAGGATACCCTGCCTGTCCATGGCTCCAGCAGCTGGAGTCCATGTTCGCCAGATGGTGAATTCAACACATTTACTGCAGAGCGTGACATTTAGGTGTGGCTGAGAAAGAAGCCACCAAGACCCCAAAGTCTTAGGCACCTCCAAGTTATACCTTTTTCTTAGTTTTCATTTCCAGTTTAGCAAATGCAACTTTTGAGATTAAAACTCAGCACCAAGTGAAAGAAATTGAAGTCACTCAGTTGTGTCCGGCCTCGTGGGTTCCTCTGTCCATGGGATTTTCCAGGTGAAAATACTGAAGTGGTTTGCCATTTCCTTCTCCAGGGGATCTTCCCAACCCAGGGATCGAATCCGGGCCTCCCACACTGCAGGCAGACTCTTTACCATCTGAGCCACCAGGGAAGCTAGCACCAAAGATAGATTTATTAAGAAACTGTTGGTATTAGACAAGAGCAGATGGCCCAAGGTTCCTTTAAACTGAATTTAGAATAGCACTGCAACCACTGGTTCTCAACCTTGGCTACACACTGGGACCCTGGCGAACTCTTAAAGCCCCAAGGTTTGGGCCCCAGCCTCAGAGATCTCGCTGAAAGCAATCTGGATTGGGGCTGGGGCTGCAGATGAGTTTATGAGGCATCCCAGGAGAGAACCAGTATCTTAGGCTCAATTTTGTGGCTGACATATAACACAGACTTGCCTTTGGACTTTACTTCTGGCCTCCTCATTTTAAAATATACTTTCTCTTTTACTTCTAATTAATATTACCTTTGCAAGACCCTTAAAACTCTTTCTGAGAAAACTGCTTCCCTGCTCTAGCTCCCAGGAGAAAAGCTGCAGACTTTCCCCCATAGGGACCCCTCATGGGCAGAAGTTCCACTATGCCTTTGGGGACACCCTCAGGCAGACTCTCCTCTGTGGAGTCTTTTCTGGCTCCACACAGCCTCAGAGGAGAGAGAATGCCCCCAACACACACACACACACACACACACACACACACACACACACACACACAGCTGGGTTGAAACACGGCTGCCCAGCGTTACTGGGAGCGGAGCCATTTGTGAACAGCTGGTTCCCTTGTGAAACTCAAGTCCATGGTCAAATTTACACTGAATGCTGGCAAAGGTCACACCACCATGACCGGGTGACCCAGGAGGCTGAGCTGGTGGGTGCAGCCTCCGTACTGGGGAAAGAAGAAGAGACGGATGGGACACTGGGCCTCCCAGACACCAAAACTTGTACCAGGCAATGGGCACCTTTGCTCTCTACTTAAGTTGCATTTCAAGCTCCTGTGGTCTCAGGACCTGCTGTAGGAGAAGTGGGAAGGTCCCAGCCTGTCTTATTAGATCCAGCCCTCATTCTCCTGCCTTCTTCCCACCAACTGGGCTGGGGGAGAGGAATGATGACATGCAGTCTGGCCACCAACACCTTCATTCTGCCTGGGCTTTGCCATCCACCTCCAGGCCAACCTCACTCTCTCCTCCCCGCCCCCCGCCCCACATTCAGGTCTCAGTTTCACCCTCTGTAAAATGGGAGGCTGGACACATTGATGTCCAGGCCCCACACAGCATGACACACTGACTCTCAGCTTGGCCATGTCCTACAGAAGTGTACAACAATTAGATGATTTCACTGTTATTAAGATGATGCTTCTGGGACCTAGGCTGCCTCCAGTCACGTTTCCACATTTCTGCCACTTTGCCTTGGTTCGACAGGGGACCACTGTGACCTGCCAGATCTCAGCCCATCTGGCCAGCGGCCCTGGGCAGTCCCCCTCGCTGTTTTTCCCGTGGTTGGGCACGTTACGGCTGTTACAGAGCATTTGTCAGCGATGGCTGCGGTCCAGGGTGAGGCCCCGGCCCTGCCTTTGACCAGCACCTCTACAGAGCAAGGTCAGGCCTCCTGAGCCTGCACAAATAGAAATTAGGAGGCAATTAGCCCCCCTGGGTGTGTGAATTTCCTTTTGAGGTTTGAGAGGCAGATTTTAAGCAAACACAGCGTCACTAACCAAAATAATACTTTCCACCGAGATCCTAACGGGAGATCCCTGGCATCAGATTTCCAGGAAGCCAGAGGCCCAGGGAACCCAAGTGCCCAGAGTGAGGGAGGCTTGGAAACAGGCTTGGTGCACCTGCTTGCCCTGCCGTGGTCACCTCCTTGAAGCCCACTCGAGGTCACCGGTCAGCAGGGGTTGGGGAAATTAGGGTCTGGAATCATGTCAGTGGCAAGAGCTTGGCAGGCGTCAGGGGTTTAGGAAAGAGAGCAAATACAAGAGGTCAGGAGTCCTGAGGTCAAGCCCCAGAACGGCTTTATGGCCTTTGATCAGTCGCTTCCTCTCTCTGAGCCCCCTCTGTTATAAAGAAGCCCACAGACCCAGTTGGGCAGCCCCACTGGGCCGCAGTGAAGGTACAGTGGGTCAGGCAAGTTAATGCATTGTAAGGAGCTCAAAACCCTGTGACATAGCAGCTGTCACCTGACCGCTAGCTACACAGGAAGTAGGGGAGTGGCTAAGAGTGTGGCTCACTCCAGGACAAGGGGCCCCAACCTCTGGGATCTACTGCCTGATGATCTGAGGTGGGGCTGATGCAGTAACAGTAGAAATAAAGTGCACAAGAAATAGAATGCGCTTGAATCGTCTGGAAACCATCCCCCCCATCCCCAGTCCATGGAAAAATTGTGTTCTGTGAAGCTAGTCCCTGATGCCGAAAAAGCTGGAGACAGCTACTCTAGGGGGAATCAGACTACCTGCCTCCATCACCTTCTACTGGCTGTGTGTCCCAGGGCAAGTCACTGGGTTTCTGGGTTTCTGTTTCCTCATCTGTGAGATTAATCCTAGTACACACCTCATAGGGCTGTTGGGAGGATATATTATAATAGATTACTGTAGGTTAACTGCCGAGAACACCACCTGATTCAGCACGAGAGACCACAGTCAGGACTGGCAGGAATCTCCAGCCTCAGCCACAGCTGATCAGCCCACTCCAGGCCACAGGCAGAGCAGCGAGCCTGGGAGAGGCTAGAATCAGCCTTCAGGGGAAGAGGCATTGAGATCTACAGGACAGGGGAGGCGACCTCATGGTCACTGAGGGCTGACCGGGGCCTGGGGCAGAAGTGGTTGGGACAGACACGTTTGTCCCCTCCTGTCCCCCAGGACCTGGCAGCTCCACCAAGTTCTCGGGGCAGCAAAACAGAGACACAGGATAGCTCAGCCCTGGAGTCAGAGGAGGGGACAAGTCCTCGTTTGTGTCTCCCAACATATGGCCTGGGCAAGTCCCCTAACATCACTGAGCACGGATTTTCTCATCTGAAACAAATGTGCATGACCAGACACACTTTATGGGTTGTTGTGGAGATTAAACCAAATAATGCGTGTGAAGCCTTTGGACGGTGTCCTGGCACATAGTGAGCCCTTGGATAGGGCTGTCCCCGCCCCCCAAGCCCCCACCGACCTAGGCAGGGCAGGGTCTGCACAACTTCATGTTTTCCCACTCTAGGTCTGGGGGCCTTCCAGTCAATTCCTCTAGAAAACTGAGCTGGGAGTGGGCAATACCCCTTAGCCTGAAAGAAGTCAGCAAGAGATTCTTGAAATTGCCCTCCGGTGTGGCTGAGACTTTTTTAAAGGGCTCAGACTTTGGAGGCTTGTGGCTCAGCTTCTAAAGAATCCGCTTGCAATGTGGGAGATCTGAGTTCTATCCCTGGGTTGGGAAGATCCCCTGGAGAAGGGTATGGGTGCACACTCCAGTATTCTGGCCGGGAGAATTCCATGGACTGTACAGTCCATGGGGTCACAAAAAGTCAGACACGACTGAGTGACTTTCACTTCACACTAACTTTAGGGGTTCTGGGTTTGAAGCCCAGCTCCACTCGTTACCGGCTCTGAGGTTTTGAGAACGTGGTGGAAGCTCTCTGAGCCTCAGTTTCCCTGTCTGTAAAGTGGACCCCCCTCTCCCTCCAGTGCCGTCTCCACGGCGCCCCCTGCTGGTGGGCCCTGCCGCTCCCACGCAGTGGTTGCGAGCGGTCGAGCCTGGACCCCTCCGCTCCCCCTGCCGGCGGGTCCGGTGCCGTGACCCGCGCGTGCCCGCCTCGCCCGCAGGATCGTGCAGATGCTGCTGCCGGTGACCAGCCGCACGCGCGTGCGCCGTAGCGGCATCAGCCCGCTGCACCTGGCGGCCGAGCGCAACAACGACGAGGTGCTCGAGGCCCTGCTGGGCGCGCGCTTCGACGTGAACGCGCCGCTGGCGCCCGAGCGCGCGCGCCTCTACGAGGACCGCCGCAGCTCGGCGCTCTACTTCGCGGTGGTTAACAACAACGTGTACGCCACCGAGCTGCTGCTGCTCGCCGGAGCCGACCCTAACCGCGACGTCATCAACCCCCTGCTCGTGGCTATCCGACACGGCTGCCTGCGCACCATGCAGCTGCTGCTGGACCACGGCGCCAACATCGACGCCTACATCGCCACGCACCCCACTGCCTTCCCCGCCACCATCATGTTCGCCATGAAGTGCTTGTCGCTGCTCAAGTTCCTCATGGACCTCGGCTGCAACGGCGAGCCCTGCTTCTCGTGTCTGTACGGCAACGGCCCGCACCCGCCCGCCCCGCCGCCCTCCAACAGGTTCAATGATGCGCCCGCCTCGGACAAGGCGCCCAGTGCGGTCCAGGTAGGGGGCGCGCCGCGGGGACTGCGGCCAGGACCAGCGGGCTCCCGAGGCTGGGGGGGCTGGAAGCAGGGCGGACCCTCGGCAGGGTGGACTGCACTTGGGAGGCAGCTGGAGACGGTGGTGAACAGGATTTGGAGGCAGTGTGGGCTAACGGTTAGTGCACTTTGGAGGGCGTGTCAGCTGGCGTTTAGCACCCATTGGAGGCAGTGGAAACTCAATGGTTAACATGCTTTAGAGGCAGCAGGACTTAGCGGTTCACAGGAGCATTTCGGTCCCCTGTATTAGGGGAGGGAACAGTTCGGCAGGCGATTGGTGGGGAACCCTGCAAAACTGAGGGGTTCACCACCCCCAGCAAACCTACACCTGGAATATCATGGTGATGGACCAAGATCTGGGTAGAGGTGAGAACAGGCCTACTAGAAGAGCAGGTGAGCTGCCGAAAGTCAGTGACCGCAGAGGCAAGACCTGCCCATGGTGTGACTTAATAAGTCAAAGTCCAATGAACAGGAAGTTAGAGGCGCTTCCCTAGTGGTCCAATGGTTAAGAATCCACCTTACACTGCAAGGGACACTGGTTCCATCCCCCGTCCCAGAAGATCTCACATACCACCGAGCAACTAAGCCTGTGAGTCGCAACTATGGAAGCCTGTGTGCCTAGAGCCTGTGCAACAAGAGAAGCCAACACAGTGAGAAGCCTGCAGATTGCAATGAAGAGTAGCCCCCGCTTGCTGTAACTAGAGAAAGCCTGTGTGCAGCGACAAAAACCCACCATAGGCGAAAAAGATAAATCTTTAAAAAGGAAGTTAGAAACACTCTTCTCTTAGAGATATTAACAATGGCTAATGGCATCACTATGGGCCATCTTCTATGTGCAACGAAGTTTATGTTTATATTGCCTTAATTCTCATAAAAAAACCCTTCAAGTGAGTGCCATATATCCATTTTCTAGACAAGGAAGTTGAGGCTTAGGGGGCCCAAGCTGCCCACCTCCCACTTTTGGCATCAGAGGCGTGTTGATGAGAGAGAGGTGTGGATCTGGAGAGCTGGATTCTACCCTGGGCATGCATGGTGTCTGTGCTCGGACATGTCCCCTGCCCTCATTGGCTGTGGGTTCCCGCCTGTAGGATGGACTTGCTGAGGCAGTGCTCTTGATCCTGGGCATCTCAGCGCTGGTGTGTGTTCTCTTTCAGTTCTGCGAGTTCCTGTCTGCCCCGGAAGTGAGCCGCTGGGCAGGGCCCATCATCGATGTCCTCTTGGACTACGTGGGCAACGTGCAGCTCTGCTCGCGGCTGAAGGAGCATATTGACAGCTTCGAGGACTGGGCTGTCATTAAGGAGAAAGCAGGTACGGGCTGTCACTGCTGCTGCTGCTGGCAGACGCCCCTGCCTGACTTGGGCCCAGGACTCGGGGCCTGTGACTGCTCCTGACATTTGATGAGCACCTTCTCATGCCAGGCTCTGAGCTGTGTGTCACATCCAGTGTCTCCGTGATCCTTTGTTTTGTAAATGAGGAGACCGACCCTCACAGAGATTGTCACTTGGGCAAATGTCTCATCACTAGTTAGTGGCAGAGCGGGGATTCAAATCCAGATTTGATCCACTAAAGAGTGTGTTAAACAAAAACCCCAGCTCCCTGAGAGGTGTCAGGACCTTTAGAGTAAGTTGTCCGGGTTTGTGGGCCACTGGGAAGCCGTGTGGTGGGTGGAGGAGGAAGTGATGGGCTTGGCATCTCAAACTGTAAAATGCACATGAAGCACCCGAGCATCTTATTTAAAATGCAGAGTCTAACGTGGCAGGTCTGGGGCGGGGCCTAAACGTGTACATTTCAACATGCTCCCAGGGCAGCCCCAGAGCAGCACTGGTCTAGGAGGCAGGCCCCCAGAGCTCTGGAACCAGGGGCTTGCTGGGTGATCGTGGGCAGGACGCCCCTCTGGACCTCAGGGCCCCTGTCCAAACAGAGCAAGCTGGACGTGCTCAATGTCTGGTTCTTCCAGCTCTGCCAGCCTGGGGTGTTTGCAGGTGAGATGTGCCTGGCGCAGTGAGGTGGGCTTTGGCCACGTTCCAATAGCTGTGTGCAGCGTAGTTGAGGCAACCTGGCTGTCAGGCCAGAAATCCCTCTCAGGAATTGTGGCGCTCACCTGGGCAGGTGAGGCGTCAGGGGCAGTTGCACTGGGTGCTTCAGCTGATACTGAGGACATGCCTGTCCCCAAGAGAACCAACTGCCCCAGGACTTCCTCTGGGTCTGAAGGGCACCTCTCTAGCTGTGTGTCGATCACATAGCACAGAGGCTGACTCGCAGGAAGTTATTTTTATCCCACTGCTGCTGCTGTTGTCCCCAGGTGAGAATGCTGCCTCGTTACCTGTCCAGGTGTCCCGCAGCCCAGTGCCCAGTCTTGCTGAGTTTCTCTTTGATCCCTGGTCCCCTTTAATCTAAACTTTCTGGTAGGATTTTCCATTTACACAAATGCCTGGGAGCACTTGAGTTGAGGCCCTTGATAAAGTTACTGGGAAGGTGATGGAGGGGGCATGGAGAGAGAGACCCATGCTGGGGTGACACAGGAAGGAGGGGGGTATTGACTTGCTTATTGGCTGGGAGCTCAAAATTCTCAATAAAACATTCTTTGAATTCATAAATGGTTGCTGTCACTGGAACTGGCCACTAGAGGCCACTAGAGAGTAGAGCGGTTCTTGCTGAGAATCCCACCCCTCACTTTCTTCTGGACCTGCCCTGCCTGGGAAGGGTAATTAACAGCTAAACTGTCCCTGGGAGAAAAAATTGCAGAACCTTTTATTGTGCTATAAACATTTATTAACAAGAAGAACAAATAGTTCTTTTCGTTTAATGCTGTGTTGTTGATATCAGAGACTCCGAAGTAGGGAACACCACTAGACCATTTAGGTATGACCTAAATCAAATCTCTTACGATTATACAGTAGAAGTGACAAATAGATTCAAGGGATTAGGTCTGATAAACAGAGTGCCTGAAGAACTATGGATGGATGTTCATGAGATTGTACAGGAGGCAGTGATCAAGACCATCCATCCCCAAGAAAAAGAAATGCGGAAAGGCAAAATGGTTGTTTGAGGAGGCCTTACAAATAGCTGAGAAAAGAAGACAAGCTAAAGGCAAAGGAGAAAAGGAAAGATATATCCACCTGAATGCAGAGTTCCAAAGAATACCATGGAGAGATAAGAAAGCCTTCCTCAGTGATCAATACGAAGAAATAGAGGAAAACAATAGAATGGGAAAGACCAGATATCTCTTCAAGAAAATTAGAGATACCAAGGGAACATTTCATGCAAAGATGGGCTCGATAAAGGACAGAAAAGGACAATAAAGGACAAAAAAGGCCCTAACGGAAACAGAAGATATTAAGAGGTGACAAGAATACACAGAAGAACTGTACTAAAAAGATCTTCATGACCCAGATAACCACAACTGTGTGATTACTCACCTAGAGCCAGACATCCTGGAATGTAAAGCCAAGTGGCCTTTAGGAAGCATCACTATGACCAAAGCTAGCGGAGGTGATGGAATTCCAGTTGAGCTATTTCAAATTCTAAAGATGATGCTATGAAAGTGCTACACTCAATATGCTGGCAAATTTGGAAAACTCAGCAGTGGCCACAGGACTGGAAAAGGTCAGATTTCATTCCAACCCCAAAGAAAGGCAATGCTAAAGAATGTTCAAACTAACACACAATTGTACTCATCTCACACACTAGCAAAGTAAAGCTCAAAATTCTCCAAGTCAGGCTTCAACAGTATGTAAACAGTGAACTTCCACATGTTCAAGCTGGATTTAGAAAAGGCAGAGGAACCAGAGATCAAATTGCCAACATCTGTTGGATCATCAAAAAACCAAGAGCATTCCAGAAAAACATCTACTTCTGCTTTATTGACTATGCCAAAGCCTTTGACTATGTAGATCACAACAAACTGTGGAAAATCCTTCAAGAGATGGGAATACCAGGAGACCTGAACTGCCTCCTGAGAAATCTGTATGGAGGTCAAGAAGCAACAGTTAGAACTGGACATGGAACAACAGACTGGTTCCAAATAGGGAAAAGAGTACGTCAAGGCTGTATATTGTCACCCTGTTTATTTAACTTATATGCAGATTATATCATGCGAAATGCCAGGCTGGAAGAAGCAAAAGCTGGAATCAAGATTGCCAGGAGAAATATCAATAATTTCAGATATGCAGATGACACCACCCTTATGGCAGAAAGTGAAGAGGAACTAAAAAGCCTCTTGATGAAAGTGAAAGAGGAGAGTGAAAAAGTTGGCTTAAAGCTCAACATTCAGAAAACTAAGATCATGGCATCCGGTCCCATCACTTCATGGCAAATAGATGGAGAAACAGTGGAAACAGTGAGAGACTTTATTTTATTGGGCTCTAAAATCACTGCAAGTGGTAACTGTAGCCATGAAATTAAAAGACATTTGCTCCTTGGAATAAAAGCTATGACCAGCCTAGACAAGATATTAAAAGGCAGAGATATTACTTTGTCAACAAAGCTCCGTCTAGTCAAGGCTATGGTTTTTCCAGTAGTCATGTATGGATATGAGATTTGGACTATAAAGAAATCTGAGTGCCAAAGAATTGATGCTTTTGAACTGTGGTGTTGGAGAAGACTCTTGAGAGTCCCTTGGACTGCAAGGAGATCCAATCAGTTCATCCTAAAGGAGATCAGTCCTGGCTGTTCATTGTAACGACTGATGCTGAAGCTGAAACTCCTCTACTTTGGCCACCTGATGCCAAGAACTGACTCATTGTAAAAGACCCTGAAGCTGGGAAAGATTGAGGGCAGGAGGAGAAGGGGACAACAGAGGATGAGGTGGTTGGCTGACATCACTGACTTGATGGACATGAGTTTGAGCAAGCTCTGGGACAGGGAAGCCTGGCATGCTGCAGTCCATGGGGTCACAAAGACGGACACAGCTGAGTGACTGAACTGACTGACTGACTTTCATTTAATGCTATGTTGTTGATATCAGAGACTCCAAAGCCAGCCAGAATGCCAGCCTTGGAGGCCCTGTATCCTCTGCCCGCCAGCAGCCTTTTGCCTTCCCACAAGCTCAGCCTTTGCTCTGCTGAGAAAGGGGCTGCGCTTCCCAGGGCAGGCTCTGTCCTGAGATCAGAGGTCAGTGGAAGTGTCAGAAATGCCCTGATGGGGCGGCTGGAGAGGCTACACTGTGGTGCCCTAGCCTCTCCACCCTCCCAACGTTCCCTCCGCATTCCTGTCTCCCCTGGGCGGTCTCTTTGGCTTGGCACTGCCGCTTCCCCTGCTTGGACTGCCCTGCCTCCATCCCTCACCTGGAAAATTCCTACCCACCCATCGAGACCTTTCTCAGATGCACCATTTGGTATGGAAGGCTTTCCCCAAAGCTCCTGAGTGGATACCCCTGCATCTCTGTCCAAGCACAGGGCCAAGCGCAGTGAAGGGGTCAGCGTGTGTGTGTTGAATGAATGAATGGATGGCATTCTTTGATTCAGCAAATGCCTACCCTGTTCCCGGAGCTGAAATTAATTACCCCATTACTAGATGCATCAGGACCAGTTCTTACCCCCCCTCTCCGCCCCCCACCCCTTAGCTGAGAAAGCTCCACTTAATGAAGTATCCCTTGGGGCCTCCTGGAAGAGATGGCCTGGTAGGATTCTGGGACCTGCTCAGTCTCTGCCCATTGATCCTGACTTCTCTGCACCTCCTAGAACCCAGAGCTGAACTGGATGCATGGGGTCACTTAGGAGGTCGTATTTGCTGAGGCTGTGAGGAAGGGTGGAGTCTGGGCTGACACGTAGAGGAGGGAGCTCAGGACAAGCTCCAGTGCCAGGCATGATTCTTGCTAAGCCCTCACCTGTGAAATGGGTTTGCTACCTGCCCTCCTTGCGCTTCCCTGGTGGCTCAGTGGTAAAGAGTCCATCTGACAATGCAGGAGATGTGAGCGCCATCCCTGGGTCAGGATGATCCCCTGGAGAAGGAAATGGCATCCCACTCCAGTATTATTCTCGCCTGGGAAATCCCATGGACAGAGGAGCCTGGTGGGCTACCATCCATGGGGTCACAAAAGAGTTGAACATGACTTAGCAACTAAACAACAACAAACCTGCCCTCCTCCTTCCTTGGGCTGCGCAGATGAGTGAAGGATGACACCTTTGCAGTGGCAGGGACCATGAGAATGGGGGAGTCAGGACATCTCCTCTCTTAGCCAGCCACATGGGTCAGGAGCTTCCTACAAACCAGGGGTCAGAGATGCAGACCCTCTGCTGGGTGCAGGTGACCAATCAGCATCTCTCTTTCTGTCCTTTTCCCAGAACCTCCAAGACCCCTGGCTCATCTTTGCCGGCTGCGAGTTCGAAAGGCCATTGGGAAATACCGCATCAAACTCCTGGACACGTTGCCGCTTCCAGGCAGGCTGATCAGATACCTGAAATACGAGAACACCCAGTAACCAGAGCACGCGGGGGAGGAGCAGCGGCTCCTCAGACGGTTTCACTGAGTCTCAGGACAGCGGTGTCCCCAAATCCAGGGGACCCAGGGACAGATGTGGCTGGGAGCCGCTGGGCTCTCAGATATCTCTGGGCCAGAGCTTTGCCCAGAGCAGAGGACAGCTGTGTCGAGCAGGAGAAGAACCGTGTTGGCTTTCACTTGGATGAGGAGATCCCAGACCTGCTCTGCCATTGGGAATGGCAGAAAGCTCCATTCCTGGGGCCAGGAGGCAGGACCAGGGTAGAACTTGGGGTGGTCGGGGGAAGGCAAGGGGGCCAGCAGCAAAGCCCTGACCCCACCTCCAGGCTATGGCTGGAGAGCTTTCTTTCCGGGGTGATTCTGTCTTTGCTGGGCCACCTCCTGCAGAGCTGCCCCCTGCCCCTCCCCCTGTGCTCTGTGAAACTCTCCACTTGACTCTGAGTTCTCTCCCCAAAGCTGTGGCCCAGGGGAGCAGGGTGGGAGACTTTGGGCCCAGAGGGCTTCCTTAGGTACAATAAATGTTGCACAGATGACGCCCTGCCCAGTGAAGTCTCTTTCACCAGCACCCTCCAGGGCCTTGAGGTCCTCAGCCCTGCTCTTGGTGGGAGTGAGGGTGGTACCGGGGGCTGGGACAGGGCACATGGAGCCCTGATCGTGTCACTTTGGTTTGGACTTCTGAAAGGCCCCAGAGCATGTGTCCTTCATTCACCAGAAGAGACCCGACGGCCTGAGGAGAGGGGGCAGCTTGCTGCCCTGTGATCGGAGCTGGCAACGTTGGTTTCTCTCTCCTGGTTCCGTTGCCATAGAAACCGGAGCTTCATCACAAACAAGGTCTCAGAGCCTACAAGTCTCCTAACACCTGGCCTTGTCTTACGCACATGTTCCCTGCCACTGTCTTCACGTCTTAACTCACCCATTTGGCGACAAAGGCTGAGATACGAGGGGAAAGCCGTCTAAATACTGGCTCCTGTGAGCAGGTGCCGGAGGGAGGCTGTCGTCAGCCCTCGCAAAGGCCCCACACTAGAGAGGCAGGAAGCCAGCCCTGTGCCCTCTGCAGCATCCTCCCATCCTCCCATGCCTTGGGGGTAGCCGGGCAGGAGCCGCCAGCCTGCTGTGGGTGTTACAGGTGAGAGCACTGAGGATTGGCACTTAGGGCACTTTCTCGAGGTCTGAGTCTCTCTTACAAAACCCTGTTTGTTTTTCCATGGAAGTCACAGTCAGTCATTCTGGAGAAGAAAATGGAAACCCACTCCAGTGTTCTTGCCTGGAGAATCCCGTGGACAGAGGAGCCTGGTGGGCTGCTGCCCATGGGGTCGCAAAGAATCAGATGTGACTGAGTGAGCACGCACAGTAGCTCATAGGCACTGTCTTCCCCCACATGACTAAAGCCACTCAGGTGACACCAGAGCAGGTGACCTTGCTGAAGAGCCTGCTCGGGCCTCCTCTAGGAGAGGCTTGCTGCGGCTGCTAAGTTGCTTCAGTCGTGTCCGACTCTGTGCAACCCCACAGACGGCAGCCCACCAGGCTCCACCGTCCCTGGGATTCTTAATGGAGATCAAAGGTTATTTATGGCCTTTGCTCGATGAGCAGCCGGGAGGGTTGCAAGAGCACTGGTCCCAGGCCTGGCTTCACCAGGGCTTGCACCTCTGGGGCCTTGGGTTCCCAGCCTTGTGGCCCTTGGTGGCCTTTCTGGCTCTTACATCTTGGCTTTCCATGGAACCAGTAAGTCCCAGTGCCTTCCTAAAGAGGCCGAGTCTGCCAATAGCACCTTCCAGCCAGGGGTTTGGGGGACCTGGCTGCTTCTTTCCCCCTCCTCCCTGGTACAGGTGGGAAAACAGGCCCAGAGAGGGGAAGGGACTTGCCTGGGTACACACAGCAAATCCCAGGGGGTCCAGCCCAGCAGTGCTTGGCTAGAGTCTCGTGCTGTCTTGCTGCAGAGATCCTGAAGAAATCCCGAAGGAAGCCTGCATCCTCCCAGACTGGGGATGTTCAACCCTAGGGTCCAGAGCAAGGGGCCAAGGAGGGCTCGGTGCATAGTAGGGAAAATCCTGACTGCATAATGCCTCCTCCGACCAGGAGCCAGAGGGCATGGCGGCAGTCTAGGATGGGATGGGACAGAAAGATGCTTGGGTGCGTTTGGGATGGGGCTGGGCATCAGGCAGGCTCCAGCACTTCTCAGGTCACCTTATGTCCTAGGGGGTCCTAACAGACAGGGGCCATGGATATCAGGCAGGATAGGGACACTGGTCACAGGGAGGTCTCCCCTGGAGGAGGTGAGGCTTGAGGAGATGGCAGGAGGTGGGAGGGAGGGCTCAGTCTCTGCATTCAGCACTGTGTGTGTGTGTGTGTTTGTGCATGCACACGCATGCATGCTCAGTCATGTCCAAGTCTTTGCGACCCCATGAACTATATAGCCTGTCAGGCTCCTCTGTCCATGGAGTTCTCCAGGCAAAAATACTGGAGTGGGTTGCCATTTCCTTCTCCAGGGGATCTTCCCGACCCAGGGATCAAACCTGCAGTCTCTTGCATCTCCTGCATTGGCTAGTGGGTTCTTTACCAGCTGAGCCACCAGGGAAGCCTGCATTCAGCATTGGCACCATCTCTAGCCAGGGAGGCCCTGGAGTCACCTTGGTTCTTAGAATATTGTTATCCGTCCATACCAGTCAGTCACAGCCACTGGTCGGGGTCCTTCCTCTCCAGTGCCTCACCCAGGCATGGCTTTTGCAGATTCCCCTCCCAGTCCCCCAACCACCTCTGCATAACCCAGCAGCTAAAGGGTTAACATCCCACTGCTTCCGGAGTCAATCCTGATTGGTCGGTGCTCAGACTGTGCCAGGGGTTTCCTTTTTTGACCATATCTGCTGTCAAGAGGACTGTGCAGCCTGCACTCCCATGCTTACCCAGCCCCTGGGAGGATTTCAGCCTCAGAGATGTGTAGACAGCCTCACCCAACAGTCCAAGTCCTGAAAGTGGCTCCATGTCGTGGGCAGAAGCACATGTGACCCAGTGCTGTTTTGATTAGGGGAGCAGCTACTTCTGCAGCGGCAGCTGTCCATTTATTTTGATACTGAGAATTTCCGAGGTGTGTCTTTTCCCCAGCTTGTTTCCACGTGGGGAATTATGATGTCAGGTGCTTCTGTTGGGTGGCACCTTGGTAAAGGTTTCTGCTTCCAGACAAGGCTCCCAGCGTGTGACTGAAGAAGAACCATCAGGTATACCCCCTGGGAAAGGCTGAACCCCAGAGGGGCTGTGGGGGCCCAAGCTCCGTGCGCTGGAGCAGCACCCCAAAGAAACATGCCTCCCAGAGCGGGGCTCCTTCTCTGAAGGAGTCGGCTGGTTCGATGGCCCTAGAACCCATTCCTGTGGGCCGCCCAGTCTATAAACATTGAAATACTGGCGTGGAAGGACCTAGAGACTTAGTCAGATGACTAGGTGACTTTGGGTGGGTGCAGCTTTTCAATCCTTTGTGCCACGCTAGACTGCCTGGTGCTCTCACCATCCCCACAGCTACCCACGTGGCAGCTCTATTTTCCTTTTTTTAAATTTTCGATCACATTTTTCACATGAAGAAATTCTGGCACAGAGAGGTCAAGTAACTTGCCCAAGGTCACACAGCTACTAGGTGGCAGGGCCAGGATTAGAGCTTTTGACACCCTGCCGTACCGTGTGGAAGGACTGAACCTTATCACAATGGGTCCTGCAGGGACCTTTGTAATGACGTGCAAGTCGGGAAAGAGGGGACCTGCCTCCTCCAGGGACCCTGTCTAAGAGTGGAGCAGCCTGAGGTGAGGGTCCTGGCCGAGGGCTCCTTACCTCATGAACCAGATGATCATGCAAAACAACCCTGCCTGTGTCACATGGCCTTGCGGCTTTGCCATCCTCTGAGACCATCGGACATAAAACACCAGAAACCTACCAACTTTCCCAGCGAGCAAGCTGCCCCATCCCTGGGGATGCCTCACTTCAGGGGGAACCTGCAGGCCCTTAGCAATCACTAATTCTGAGTCCTGTGTTAGGAAGGATTCTGAGGCCATATCTGGACCTGAAAGGGGAGCGTCTGTGACCAGTTATGAGGCTCACGTTGGATGCAGAAGTGGTGGGTGCATCTGATTGCTATCTTTGATCTGGTCCCTCCTTTACGGAGGGGCTTCCCAGGTGGTACTAGTGGTAAAGAACCCACCTGCCAATGCAGGAGACATAAGAGGTACAAGTTCAACCCCTGGGTTGGGAAGATGCCCTGGAGAAGGAAACGGTAACCCGCTCCAGAGTCGGACAGGACTGAGAGACCCAGCACGCATGTGCTACTTTACAGAGGAGGAAACGGAGGCGCAGAATGGGGAGTAACCTGTTCAACATTCTGCTGTCGATGTGGGTGTGGAGTCCCCCACCAGGCTGGCCCCCTGCCCCTGTCCCAGTCGTGAGAACTGTGCTTTGAGGAAATGAGACGCTCAGCCTCTGTGGCAGCCCCCACACTCTCAGCCATGGAGCCACGCCACCCACTGCAGGATGGTGGAGGCCTCCAGTGGCTTGGCTGGTTTGGGTGCTGTCGGGGCCAACCGAGGGCCGCTGCCCACGAGCAGTGCCCCTCCGTGTGCATGGTCGCTGGCAGAGGCCCTCATCTTTCCATTGACGGGCGCCTAGTGTGTGCCAAGGGCTGCATCAGGCCCGGGAAGAGAGCCAGCGGCAGGAGACCTAGGAATCTGAATTAGCTAGAGGTGATGTTGACGGTGACGACAGTGATGGTGATGACTTTGAAACAACTCGGTCAGACAACCAGTTATTTTGTCCACAAGAGGCCCCGTTCCTGTTCGGCCTGACATTCCCCTCTGACCAGGGTCGGACATGACTGCCTTGGCCCAGCCTCTGCTCTGAGGCTGTGATGGGGTGGGAGGTGCCACCGAGGGTCCTGTTCTCATCTCACCCCTCATCCCACAGGTGGGGCAGGGAGGCCTAGAGAGGAAGGGTCCAGCCCTACATCCCATGGCAGAACCAGGAGGACAGATTCATCCCCCACCCCCCACACATACACCCCAGTACCAGCTCCTATTCTCCAGAGCAGTTTGGGCCCTCTGGGGCTCCAGGCCTCCCCTGGCCTCTATTTGCTGAGATTGGGAACCAGAGCATTCCTTTCCCAGGAATCCTCTCCACCCTCCTTCAGGTTGAGCTATCAGGCTCCCAGGCCCATTTCAGGCATCACGGAGGCCTCTGGGCCACTCTGGGCACCACCCCCCGCCCCTGCCAGCCTCTGTAAGCAGCCCTCCACCTGGGCATAGCCAGCATTTCCTAGGCCGGGGGACTAATCAACTTCATGAACCCGAGAATGTGAAAACTGCAAAAGAAATGCCTTTATTCTCTTAACCTTCTTATAGTATTTACAAAGAACAAGAAGAACAAGACTGAGACTGGCTTACACAGTGGGTGGCAGGTGAACAGGTGGTGTAACGCTGGCTTCTGGGGTGGCCGGAGGGCCAGGGCAAAGGCCCCGCCACCTGAGGTCTGCACAGGCACACAGGTGATCTGTAGGGCTCTGGCCTGCTTGCGGAGGGGCTGGCCTCCGGAGGCTGTGCGGACTGGCTGGACTGCTGCCCGAGAAGAAGCCCCTGCCCCATCCTGCCCTGCCCTCCTCCCCCCAATGCAAAGGGATGGTTCTCTCCCAGCCCACTCCTCACCAGAAGAGCTCGCTCCTGGGGGTCCCCGATACCCTGCAGGCCAGAAGAGGGAGCCAAGGCCCTCCCCACCTGGCTAGAGGTAGCCGAAGACATTGAAGATGGGTGGGGGCACAGCCGGCTTGGTGGGGATGGGTTTCAGAACCACAGGTCTGTACACTTTCTGCCCCGGGCCCTCCGCATCCTTGCAGAAGTGGGCCAGCTCGCCGGGGGAAGCTGCGCTTTTCCGCCAGAGGCCCAGGCTAGGCATCGGGCTCTGGGGCAGGGCACCTGGAGGGCTTGGGTAGACGGGCTGTCCATGGTACTGGAAGGGGCAGCAGCTCCAGGCACTGACGCGGCCCACCAGGGAGACCCCAGGCATCTTGAGTGGCTCCTTTTCAGCTGGTGCCCTGGGGGAGGTGGGCACTGGGGTGGTCTCGGGCCCCAGGGGCTCCAAGCCTTTACAGTGTTTCTTACCCTCGTAGGGAGGTCCCTCCCGGGGTCCCAGTCCCCCCTCCAGCCCCACGGGGTAGCTGTGGGTGGGCCGTGGCTCTTCCCAGAAGGAAGCAGGCAGCTGTCTTTTCCTCATGGGCACCTGGCCAGGCCTGGCAGCTCCTGGATCTGGCCCATGGAGGGTCCGCTCCTTAGAGAGGCTTTCCTCCCGGTCCAGGTTCCCCAATGCCTTCTCCTTGCAGCCCCCACCCCCGCCAGGGCTGGAACCGTGGCCAGATTCGAGGGGCAGCGGCCTCCCGGGCCGGTCCTCGGGCCCCCTTTTCAGGTGAGGCTCAGCCCCTCTGCCGGGGAGGCCCCGCGGGAGCCGGGAATACTTCTGGGAGAAGCGTTTGAGCTGCTTCTGCAGGTACTTGCGGTGGTCCACCGAGCGGCGGCAGGGCGCGGACTTGTCCAGGGCCGCCTTGATGTCGCTGGACGCCAGGTTCACGAAGTTTAGCAGCATCTTCACGTCACTGTCGGATGCCATCACCAGAGCGCCGCTGCACCGGGCTTTCCATGAAGAGGCTGGGTTCTCCAGGCAGCTGGCAGCTCCAGGGAAGAGCACAGAGCCAACCTGGCGAGGGACACAACAGCCGTTGGTGTCTCTCCGAGCATCCACAGTCCACCCTCCCCAAAGGCTACATGGCTGCAGACAGCAGTGGTCCCCACCTCAGCCCCCCTCAGGCCTAGACAGAATCCCTGGGTCATGGGATACCCATTCAGGCTGCTAAGCATCTCCCAGAGCCTCTGGGATGCAACGGGAAGAAACCCATTTCATCTTCAACAGGCTCCGCACATGCAGGTGAGGCTGAGACAGGTCAGGCAACTTGCCCAAGGCCACTTGGCCCTACCAAATGGCACTGCTGGGGTGGGAGCCCACCAGCAACGTGTGTGTCTCCCCACACACCACGCTGCCCGCAGGGCACGACTTGCCAGCAAGGTTTTCATTTTCTGAGCCTAGGCAGCCACTCTACTTTAAGGCAAGGCCAAGCCCCTTGGTTGCCTGGCGGTGCCCTCCTCCTCCCACCCCCGCCCCCAAGTCCTGCTAGCAGCCGCCCCCCCCCCCTTTGGTCCCCACGCTCCACCCACAGGTCTCACGCAGGACAGGCAGGACCCCTGTCTGGCACTCAAGCCGAGGCCTGCCTGGCGGGCTGATCGCAGGCTGTGGGCAGCAGGGGCTCCCCCGTAGAAGCATCTGCAGCAATTTCATGCCTCCTCGGCCACCACCCCGCAGCCCCCTGCCCCTCCCCCAGGCCCCGGCCAGCCCCACGCCCCCCACCTAGTGGGGCCTGAGCCGCCAGGGCCTCCACACTGACCGAAAGTGCGGGGGCCCGGGCCCCCGCCAAGGTGGCCCGGCAGAGGTTTCCCCCGTGCTGCAGACCTGGGCCAGGCTTGGCGCGGCCGGCGAGCTCCGTGGTCCGGCTGGAGGCAGTTGTGCCGCCCTCGAGTGGGCTGAATGGAGGACGACGGGTCCCCGGAGCTGGGGGGCCCTCAGGCCAATCAGGAGCGCCTCTCCAGATACAAAGCATCCCAAGCAGGCGGCGGCCCCGTTCCCACATTCTTTGCCGTCACAAATTGTCACCATGGGGACCATCACAAAAAAGACAGCTTCCAAATGCAATCATTTCCCGGTAAATTTCTACCCTTCAGCCCACTCTCCCTTCTCGGCCTCCACGCCCCTCCTCCCCTTGACCTCAGTTCCCTGGTTTCTCGAGGGGGCGGGGTGTGTTGTGTGCGTGCGCGTATGTGTGTGTGTGTGTGTGTGTGTATTTAAAAAGTCCAAGATTGAGGAGGGGCTGGACCCAGAAGAGATGGGCTTGCAAACCTCCCCCCAAGACTCCGGGCCCGCAGCGGCCATGCTCCAGTGCAGACAGACAATCGGACGGGGTAAGCCAGGGCGGGCTGCTTTCCCCGCTGTCCTTGAGTGTTGAGTGGCTCACTCGCACTGTCTCTCTCTCTCTCTCTTTCTCTCCCTCCCCACCCCCTTCCCAAGGCATGGGCACTGGCGGGCCTGCGAGGGCGGGCAGCACGCTGATGTTGGAAAGGTGGCCAGGGAAGGGCCCTCTAACGAGGTGCTGGGATATCCATGGGAAGGGGGCCGGAGCTCTCAGGAATCTTGTCTTTATGTTTGCTTCCTCAATTGAGCTGCACAAAGCCTGAATTGCCCATTCAGTGAGGCCGGACAAAAGGTTGGCGTTGCACGGTCCCCTAGCATTTGTAGTCAAACAGTTAGGGACTTAAATCGAGTCGTCATGATGGAGAAAGAGGTGGACAAAGCCCATAGAATTGCCATCAGCAAACATTTTCCTGTGTCATATTAGCCAGTCTCCACGGCTCCCCTTGGCCTGGGGACAATGGCACAAGTTTGCACACTTGGCTACTGTCACCGTGCCAACGCCGGCGGGGCCGCAAGCAGGGCCGCTCCGAGCAAGCAAGGGAACCCGGGGCCGGCCGCTGGCCCTGCCCACTGACTGGCCCGAGGGAAGGTGAGGCTGCAGGCTGAGGGAGACTGCCTGGGAAATCCGGATGGGCGAGGCCTCCGTGCCAGCCAGCTGGGTGGGCCCCCGGCACGCCACCCTCTGCCTCTTCTTTCCTCTCCTCCTCTCCGTCTCCTTCCCCCTCTCCTCTGCCACCTTCTCATCCTGCCCCCTAGCCAGCCGACACCAGCCCACACCTTGACATCACGAACTAAAGTACCAGGGGTACTCTCCAAAGCCCCCTCCCCACCCCCAGCCTGGGAGCCCCGGCAGGGCAGGACTCACCCACCAGTGACGCTCCCACCCCTTCCTTCTGGCCAGTGGGCAGCCACTGCCAGTGCCAGGTGCCTGCAGGCAGCACGGGGGCTCCAAGTCAACCCCGCTCTGGCCTGAGGGTCCCCACAGGCTGAATGAGGGGTTTGGAGGAGATGGTTTAGGCCCTCTTCCCCTGCTGCTGAGATGAAGGCTTGACCCTGGGCTGCAGCACCCCGACTGTGGGCCCCTATCTGCAGCAGCCTCTGCCTGCCTGAGGGCTAAACCACTGTCATTTCACCCCCTGAGATGTAGGGGTTTTTCACTTCTGCAGCTCCGTCCAGCCCACCCTGACTGGTAGAAGCAGGAGACATCCTTTCTGCTCCAACGTGCCCTGCCCACACGGCTGGAGAAAGCACTCTGCTGCCCGAGGTCACCCGGTTAGGCTCTGGAGCAGCTCTCACCATGGCTCCACACTGCCTGCTGCTGGGGGCACCCAGGCTCGTATGAATTCCAGCCCTTCCACAACCCATAGCCGGCCCAGGAGCCACCTTCTCCATCATTCTCTGCTGGGAGATTGACCTCAAATTACCCCAGCCCCAGACCCGCCTGGCCTCCAGACCCTCTGTGTCTGCTCCTGCCAGCCTCTCTGTCTGGAAGGCCTTCCCTCCTCTAAGAGCGTGGGGATGCTCTCTGCACACTCCGCTCAGATCTCAGCTTCCTCCGAGAGGCCAGCGCGCCTGCAGTCCCTTCAGCCCACCTGACGCCGCCTGCCCGTGACGTCATCCCCATCCACCAATGATGGACTCCCATCCCCAACAGGTCCCTGAGCTTCGTGGGACTCCAGTCTGCGTCTTTAAAAATCTCCAGAGCTCTTAATAGGGGCTGTCCTTCCACCAAATAAAGGAGAGAGGCGAGCAAGGAAGGGAGGGAGAGAAAAACAGGGTGATTTATGGAGACTTGCAGAGCACCTGGTCCCCACTGAGACGCACGCACTTGGACCAGCTCACGCGGCCCTGGGACCGCTCCGAGGTGTGGGTGTGGCCAGCCCAGAAGGGTAGCACAAGAGGCAGCTAGGTTCCCAAGTGCCCAGAGCTACTAACTGGTAGAACTTGAACCTGAAGCCGGGACTGTCTGTATACAAAGCCCATGTCAGTCCCGCCAGGCCATGACGCTCCCCTGAGCTGTTGGGTTGGACAGCCTCTCAGACCGGGTTTTCTGTGTCAAGTTCTAGCTTCAGCTCTTCTGTCCTTCGTCAGGACGTGACTCTCAACTTCTGACTCAGGAACATGGGAGCTACAGCGATGGGCGATCAGGCGAGGGGAGGGGTGGCAACTGTGGCTTGAACTGTGGCCTGAGACCCTGAACCACCACCCTGCACAGACCCAGCCCCACCCCAGGCCTCAGGCCACACCTCTGGGACTGCTGAGGAAGCCTTCTCCATGATTTTCTGATGGCCTGTATACACAGGTGGAAAGACATCACTGAAAATAATCATGCCTCGCTCTGGAGAGAATTCCCACAGTCATTCTCTCAGTGCGGTCCTGGGTCTGTGCAGGGAAGCAGTTGTTTTCCCGTTTACAGTGGGTGGCACAAAGACAAGCTTTGGACTTCTGCTTCTTGGGCCCAATGCAGGCAACCCTGTCCTCTCAGCACTCTTCCGGGCCCAGCTCAAACATCCAGGAAATCTTTCACCAACGTGCCAGCATTATACATGCTCTCATCCTCCATTTACAGATTCGAAGATGAAGTCTAACCTCCTTGGTTTAACACCGAAGGCTGGCACAGAGGGTTGTTGCTGTTCAGTTGCTAAGTCATGTCTGACTGTTTGAGACCCCATGGACTGGAGCACGCCAGGCTTCCCTGACCTTCACTGCCTCCTTGCTTGCTCAAACTCATGTGCATTAAGTCAGTGATACCATCCAACCATCTTATCCTCTGTCAGCCCCTTCTCTTCTTGCCCTCAATCATTCCCAGCATTAGGATCTTTTCCAGTGAGTCAGCTCTCCACATCAAGTGGCCAAAGTATTGGAGCTTCAGCTTCAGCATCAGTTCTTCCAATGAATATAGAGGGTTGATTTCCTTTAGAGTTGACTATTTTGACATCCTTGCAGTCCAAGGGACTCTCAAGAGTCTTCTCCAGCACAATTCAAAAACATCAATTCTTTGGCACTCAGCCTTCTTCATGGTTCAACTCTCACATCTGTACATGACTACTGGAAAAACCATAGCTTTGACTATATGGACCTCTGTCGGCAAAGTGATGTCTCTGTTTTTTAATATGCTGTCTAGGTTGGTCATAGCTTTTCTTTCAAGGAGCAAGCGTCTTAACTTTGTGGCTGCAATCACTGTCCGCAGTGATTTTGGAGCCCAAGAAAGTAGCTTCTCACTAAATGTTTCATGAATTAAGTACTTTGGACATCCCATTACATAGAACTTACCTTGTGGACTAGAAGCAACTGCTTCCTGTCTAGTATTATTATTTATACACCCCACCCATCCAGCGCCACCTGTGTGAGCTCCATGAAAGCAGGGAGCTTGTCCGCTGGCTCATTTCTGTATCTCCAGTGCCTAGAATGGCCTTGGCAAAGTGCAGGCCTTCATGACAGACCCTTGTGTCTGCCATGCTTGCACTTGATGACCCATTGTGTGCTCCATGTGTCTTCAAACAGGAGGCACTGTTTCACAATTGCGACCCCTACACCACAGCAGGGGCTCTAGAAAGCTCTGTTGAAGGCAAGCCAACGGTGCTGACTTGGACTTGAGGGTCCCGTCCCAACCATCTGCTGTCAGTGCCATGGATCTCTGACATTCCAGTTGTGTTAACCCCGCCTCAAATTTATCCACACTGTTCATCACGAGCGACTCCATTCAGCACCCACCATGTGCCAGGGACCAGAGAGGCCAGAGTGGGCTCGCTTGGCTTGCTCCTTTGTTCCCGAGGCAACTTACTACAGAACAGGTCAACTTTGTCTTGATGATTAAGCACCCATTTTCTGCCCATCCGCCAGTGAAATGAACAACTCCCTAACTTTCCTCTGTTTCTTAAACTACTAGGGGCCACCCTTACAGAATCTCTAGATGTCATCTGACATGGCCCTCTTCTGGAGTTAGCTGACCCAGGTGCAACCCGAAACTGAAAACTAAAGGAGGCATTTGGCCATGTCTTGTGCCAGCCAAGCCAGAGGGAACCTAGGGAGGTGATCTGGGGGCAGTGGGCTTTCAAAGTGCTTTTATGCAGAGAAGCCCGTTAAAAAGTATTGTGTGGGAGCCCAATATGTAAAATAGTGGCAGTGGTGTGCAGTGAACACAGATTGATTTTTGCACACACAAATGCATGCTTCCTATTTATATTGCAAACAGTAGATCAGAACAAGGAAGTTGTTTTGATGACAGGGAATGTTGAAACAAGGGTCTATAGATTACAATCTGACATCAGCTGTACTGCCAATCACCCCAGCTCAGGAAACATACAAAGGCCACATGGAGGGCGAGGGCACAGTGGTGCAACCAGCACCTCTGTGGTGGTGTGACGCAGACATCACAAGATGATTTATGTAACCTCTTTATATAATGGGAGTATTTCTATCAAAGACCAGCCTGAGGCTTGCTGTCAACTGTAATCAGAGCAGACAGGCTTCCTGCTTCCTTGGAATGGGAGGTGTGGGGTTGAAATTGGGCTGCTGAGCCGCGGGCTTCCCGTCTTGGCGAACCTTGCCTCACAACTGAGGCTGTTCATCGGCATGGCTGGGCCCTCAGAGCGACTGGAGACCTCATGACGACCCAGGAGAAGCCACAGCCCAGCTCAGACAGTCCCTGTGTCCCTGGCTGCAGTGACAGGGACAAATGTCAGTGTGATTAAGTCCTATATTGGAAGCAATTTCACCACTGGCTTTGGAGACAAGATCTCTGAACTCTGCCTATAGCTGGCTGTGTGATCTTGGACCAGCCACTCACCTTCTCTGGGCCTCAGTTTCATGGCTGGATTATATAAGTAGTTCTCAGCCTCCATTTTTGCACACACAGACATTGGTGAGGGGCTGGTGTGTCACAAGTCAGTGTTATTTTCAAAGGTTCCAAACTTAGCAAATGTGCTTTTTCTTAACATAAATTAGAACAGAGTTAGCATAATAAAGTTAGATGTACTCCCTTGCATTCCCCAGTGTTTTCTTGAAAGTGATATGAATGAGCTGATAAGTCTGATAACACAACTTTCAAGGAAGAGAGGATAGGGCATTGAATTTTCATTCATGTGGGGTCTCAGAAAGATCAGGGTTCAGGAAAGAATTTTATGCTGGATGAGGTGAGCACAGACATGTGTGCCTTGTCCTAAGTGTCAGGGGGAATGCATTCAGTCTGATGTTAGCTATAGGATTTTTGTAGATGCTCTTCATCTAATTGAGAAAGTTTTCTTTTATTCCTAATATACAGACATTCGTGTGTTTTTTTTTTAATAAATCACAAATGTGTGTTGAATATTGTCAAGTGATTTTTTTCCATCAGTTTATATGATCATGTTGTTTTTCTTGTTTAGCCTATTGATATGGTGGATCATACTGATTGATATTTAAATACTGAACCAGCCTTGCATTCCTGGGGAAAATATCCTATTCACTTAGGGTGTATAATTCTTTTCATATAAGTTGAATATAATATGCTAATATTTTGTTGCAGATTTTTTTTCTTTGCTCTTCTCTATGTTTATTGAATGTATTAGTCTATAGGCTTGTTTTTTTGTAATTGTTTTTCCTAGTTTTGGCTTCATGATAACACTGGCCTCATAAAATGAATTGGGAAGTGTTTCCTTTGCATTTTTTTCCCCTAGAAGGGTGTAAAATTGATGCTAACTCATTAAATGTTCGGTAAGATTCTCCCATGAGAATATCCGGGCCTGGGGATTTATTTTGAGGGAGATTTTTAACTATGGATTCAATTTCTTTAATATTTATAGAGTTACTCAGATTATCTCCTTCCTGTTGGATGAGCTTTGGTAGGTGGTAGTCTTTCAAGAATGGATCCATCTCCTCTAGGTTATTGAATTTATGTGCGCAGTTCATGTTATTCTCTTATTATCCTTTTGATATCTGCTGGATCTGCAGTACAATCCCATTTCATCCTTGATGCTAGTCATTTGTGTCTGTTTTTGTCAGCCTTGCTAAACAATCTTATTGATCTTTCAAAGAACAAGCATTTTATTGATTTCCTCTATTGTTTTCTGTTTTCAGTTTCATTGATTTCTATTCTTTTTTAACTTTCTTCCTTCTTCTTCGGATTTGTTTTGTTTCTCTTTTTCTAGTTTCCTAAACTTAGATTATAGAGATTTGCTTTTCTAATGTAAAAAGTTAGCACTATAAAATTTCCTCTCAGTGCTGCTTTAGCTGTGTCTCACATATTTTGACATGTTTTATTTTCATTTTCAATCAGTTCAGTGCATTTTTGTATTTCCCTTGATACATCCTCTTTGACCCTGTGATGGTTAATTTTATGTGTCAGCTTGACTCGATTACAAGGTGCCCAGATGAATGGTTAGTCATGAGTTCAGGGTGTGACTGTCAGGGTGTTTCTGGAAGAGATGAGAATTTGAAATACTGGACTGAGAAGAAGGCATTGCCCTTCCCAGTGTGGGTGGCACCACCCAATCTGTTGAGGACCTGAATAAAACAAAAAGCAAAGGAGGGAGGATTTATTTCTTTCCCGGTTCCCTGCTTGAGCAGGGACATCAGTCTTCTCCTGCCATTGAACTGAACCGGGACTTACATATTCAGCTCGCCTGGTTCTCAGACCTTTGTACTCAGACTGGAAGTACACTACCAGCTTTGCTGGGTCTCTAGCTTGCATTTGGCAAACTAAGAGATCATAGGATCTCTTAGCCTCTATAATTGCATGAGTCAGTGCCTCATAATAAATCTGTCTCTCTCGCCCATATACTCGTGAAGTATGTTGTTTTAATTTCTAGCACCTAGAGATTTGAGGAGATCTTTCTGCTATTGATTCTAATTTGATTTCATTAGGGTCAGAGAACATACACAGTGTAATTTAAATTCTTTTAAATTTGTTGAAGTTTATTTAATGAGCCAGGATATGGTCTATCCTAGCAAATATTCCACAAACACCTGAAAAGAATGTATATTCTGTTCCTGCTGGCTGGAGTGTTATATGTCAATGAGAACTTGCTGGCTGATGATGCCGTTCAGTTCTTTTATATCTCTGTTGGTTTTCTGTTTAGTAGTTCTATCAGTTGCTGAAAGAGGGTTGTCTAAGTGTTCAACTATAATTGTGGACTTGTCTTCTTTTCCTTTCAGCCTTATGGGTTTTACTTCATATACTTTGCAGCTCTGTTTTTTGATGCACAAACATTTAGGATGGCTATGTTTTGTTTCTTGGTTGATTGACACTTTAAGTATTACATAATGCTTCTCTTTATCCCTGGTAGTTCTCTTTGCTCTAACATCTACTTTGCGGCTAAGCTGCTAAGTCGCTTCAGTTGTGTCCGACTCTGTGAGACCCCATAGACGGCAGCCCACCAGGCTACCCCGTCCTTGGGATTCTCTAGGCAAGAACACCGGAGTGGGTTGCCATTTCCTTCTCCAATGCGTGAAAGTGAAAAGTGAAAATGAAGTCGCTCAGTCATATGTGACTCTTAGCGACCCCATGGACTGCAGCCCACCAGGCTCCGCCGTCCATGGGATTCTCCAGGCAAGAGTACTGGAGGGGGGTGCTATCGCCTTTACCTGGTATTAATATAGCCACTCCTGATTTTTTTAAAATTAATGCTTGCATAATATATCTTTATTCATCTTTCTACCTTCAACCTGCCTATTACAGTTATATTTGAAGTGAGTCTCTTGTGGGACAATATGTGATTGGATAATTTTATTAATCAACTCTGCCAATCTCTTCCAATTTTTATACCATTTAAGTTACATTAACTGATGAAATGTTAGGGATTAAATCTGACATTTGGTCATTTGTTTTCTGTTTTTTTTAAATATATCTCTTTATATAGTTTTTTTCTTTTTTAGTGGTTGCCCTACATATTTCAGTGTACACACATAACTTGTTATTTTCAACACATTACCATCATTTTACTGTTGTCTCAGATCAGTGCTTCTCTATCTGATGCCAGGCCCTTCCCCAGACCAACAAATTCAGAATCTTTTATTGGGTGGGATGAGGGAGGTGAGTCAGACCCTGTTTTCTTTTTTTGAACCAGGTGATTCTAATGTGCAGCCAGGCTGGAAATTCAGTGCCTGGGTGCTCTCTGAGACTCCTTCCAGGACAGATAAATTAGGCAGGTGAAGATTCTCAGAGAGCCTGGAAACATGTCCAGGTCCAAAGCCTCATTATAGTTCCAACACTAGAAGTCACTTAGTACACTAAGGCACCACCCTTATGGCAGAAAGCAAAGAACTGAAGAGCCTCTTGAGGAAAGTGAGAGTGAATAAGCAGGCCTAAAACTCAACATTCAGAAAACTAAGATCATGGCATCCGGTCCCATCACTTCATGGCAAATAGATGGAGAAACAATGGAAACAACAAGGGACTTTAATTTTGGGGGCTCCAAAATCACTGCAGATGGTGACTGTAGCCATGAAATTAAAAGACGCTTGCTCCTTAGAAGAAAAGCTATGACCAACCTAGACAGCTTATTAAAAAGCAGAGACATTGCTCAGCCAACAAAGGTCAATCTAGTCAAAACTATGGTTTTTCCGGTAGTCATATATGGATGTGAGAGTTGGACCATAAAGAAAGCTGAGTGCCAAAGAACTGATGCTTTTGAACTGTGGTGTTGGAGAAGACTCCTGAGAGTCCCTTGAACTGCAAGGAGATCCAACCAGTCCATCCTAAAGGAAATCAGTCCTGAATATTCATTGGAAGGATTGATGCGGAAGCTGAAACTCCAGTATCTTGGCCACCTGATGAGAACTAACTCATTGGAAAAGACCCTGATGCTGGGAAAGATTGAAGGCAGGAGAAGAAGGGGATGACAGAGGATGAGCTGGTTGGATGGCATCACCGACTCAATCAATGGACATGAGTTTGAGCCAGCTCTGGGAGTTGGTAATAGACAGGGAAGCCTGATGTGCTGCAGTCCATGGGGTTGCGGAGTCGGACACGACTGAGTGACTGGACACTAAAGCAAACTTGCAGATGAGGTTAGGAAGAAGACAGACACGTGTCCGTCTCACCAAGGAGGGCTCTGCTCTTTGCCTGTGCTCAGTTTCTCTAGAGTCAGTGTCCCCGGCTGTTCTGAAGGCTGGCCATTTACAAAACACCCCGGTCACTGAATGAGCATCAGGAGATAGAGGAAAGGCTCAGGACCCTTTGCCACGAGGCTTGGGGCCAGATCCCAGCCAAAGAACCAGCCTTTTATCATTTCCTTTACAGATGGTCGTTGGACGCCCATTGTTCACTTCCATCCCCGTTGGTCACTTCTGTCCCCATGCAGACATCACTAACAGATCACAACACCCTCTCCTGCTGACCCCTGCAGCGGCTCTGCACCTTTCAGCAGCCTCCACTAAACAAATAAGGTAAAACCTGTGTTCAATCCCTACCCAGCTTACGGGCACCTTGAACTCTCTTAATCTGCTTTATATCATGTTCATTTTTTCACCTCCCACTGCCTGCAATCAAAGTCAGCTTGGGACACACTTATCAAACACCTCATTTTCTTTATAGATCTAGCTTTCAGACTTCATTGGCTAATGAATTCCTTCTGGTAAGAATCACTGTCCACTCGTGCATTCTCCTGTCACATGGTTATGTATCCTCTATTCAGGGGCTGAGCAGCAGGTGAGACTTGGAGACATTTTAAGGAAAAAGTGAAGGGTAAAGCCCCTTAGGGAAGCACTCTGGGGGATACACCTGGAGCGGAGGCTGGCTCCACCATTTCTTAGCTCTGGCACTTTGGGCAGGTCAGCTAATCACACCGAGCTTCAGTTTTTCTCTCTGTGAAATGGGGACATGGAGAGTTATGCAAGACTCTTCTAAGGATAGTCAGAGCCCAGTGGTTTGGTTCCAAAGTATTTAATGAGCACCTACTATGTGCAAGGCATTCTATGAGGCACCAGAGATGTCAAAAAGAATAAGACATCCACGCTAACAGCCTAGCAAATAGACCTCTTACTCTATGCTGTAGAGAATGTTCCAAAAATGTCATCTGTATCAACTCCTTCATAACAAGCTGGCTGTTGCTATCATCCCCACTCTGCAGATGAGAAGACTGAGCCACAAGCTGACTAGGGGACTTGCCCAAGACATCACAGCTAGAAGAGGTGAAGCTGGAGTTCAACCCCAGCAGATTATCATAGTTTTATGATAATAAGCTCTGAGCCTCAGGTTCTTCATCTTTAAAATGAAGTTCCCCGGCAGGGCAGATAATGGGAAGTAAGAAATATCATCTTTGAAAAAGACTAATGAGGTGCCTGGCTCATAGTCGATGCCCTTCCCTCTCCTTTGCTTCCCCTCTGTGCTGGGTCCAAAACTGCCCAGGTGACGTCCACGTTGGGCATGTCTCACCCGTAGAGGGGCTGATGTGACAGGAGTGACATGGAAGTAGTATCTCAGTGCCCCTGTGGACGCCCCAGTGGACCAGGGCTTCACTTCTCACCGTGAGAGATCCCATTCTGGCCCCTGCCGCCCTCCGCATGCCCCATCACTTGGATTGTACCTTCTGGCGCCTTTCTGATGTGTCTCTTCACCTCACCCAGGACACCAGCCCGGGATGAAAAGTCCGTTTAATCTCAACTGCCAACTCGGATTTGATTGGTGATGGCTGGCGGGTGCCCCTGGAAAGATTCCGAGGGCCCCTCAGGGCTTAGCAGTTAGAATGCCCCAATCAGCTAGTGATGTCTTCCATGGGCCTGGATTAGCTAGGTGTCCCTGGATCCAGTTTGAGATCACAGGATGCAAAGCTTGGCATTCTGGTAACCCATCACAGGATGCTAAGGTTGACATTCTGGTAACCGAGTCTCTGGGGTTTTCATTAAGGGAACAGGGCAAAGAGAAGGGAAGTGACTCCTCAAGGACTCAAGTGCTCCCACTCTCCAGGCCAGAGTTCACTGATTCAGTCAACAAACTGAGACTGGGGTGTTAGGAATGTTGGAGAATGGAGCCAGTGAGAACTTTAGTGCAGTGGAGGGGGGAGGTCGCCCCAGGAAGTAGGGCAGGATAAGGTGAGAAAGTAAGTTGTCTTCCATGTATATTTGCATGCATGTGTGCTAAGTCGCTTCGGTCATGTCCGATTCTTTGAGACCCAGTGGACTGTAGCCCACCAGGCTCCTCTGTCCATGGGATTCTTCAGGCAAGAATACTGGAGTAGGTTGCCATACTCTCCTCTAGAGGATCTTCCTGACCCAGGGATTGAACCCACTTCTCTTACATCTCCTGCACGGGCAGGTGGGTTCTTTACCACTAGCACCACCTGGGAGGTCACATTTGCATGCAGTAGGCGCATAATAAAGCCTGTTGAATGTGGTTCAGTGAACAAACTAGAATATGGAGCAAAATGATTGGTTGGCTTCCGAGCCATCTTGGAAACTCAACAGTCACCTCCCAAAGTGTAAATAGCAGCTGCCTCCGCAATGCTTGGCCCTCCTGGCCACAGCTCTCCCTCTTGGCTGCTTTGCACAAACAACACACTCTCATCATCAAAGAGGAGCCTTTGCCCCCTGGGAGTGGGATTTCCCCAGAGAAAGGTGGTGGGGCAGGGGCCTGACGCCCCTTGAACACCACAACGTGCTGAGAGTTTTATACCTGCCGTCTCATTTAATCCTCAGTGAACCAATGAATAAATGAAACTTTCTAAGATGGGAGTTATCCTTCCCATTTGACAGGTTAAGAAACTGAGGTTTGGGGAGTTAGAATTCTTTACTGTCACTGTACTGAGCAGCAGAAGAGCTGGGTCTGACCTTGGTCTGCGTCTACACCACTGCACCCCTCAGAGAAGTGGGAGGCATTGTCCCCTCTTGTCTGGTCTGGCCTCTTGGATCTCCAGCCCTGTGCTTCCCACCTGGAGCGTCTGCTCCTCTTTGGTCCTACACAGTGGGCTCCTTTTCATCACCTAACTTTCGCTTCCTGACCTCTGATTGCAGTTCTGTATGTCACCCAAATCCAACCCAAAATATATCTTTAAAGGATTCTCTGAACAAAGTCTTGCTACAGGAGAGGAACAATTACGTAACGAGCAAATGGGCTCTTCAAGCCTGCTTTGTGCATTCCCTTCCCAGGGTCCTTCACAGGTCCTGACTAGGTAGGAGGGGAGTAAGAAGAGTTACCACGGGACTTCCTTGGTGATCCAGAGGTTAAGAATCCTCCTTGCAATGCAAGGGACAGAGGTTCGATCCCTGGTCAGGGAACTAAGATTCCCACATGGAGCCCACACACCACAACTGGAGGATCCATACACTGCAGTGAAAGTTCCCACATGCCACAGCTAAGACCCCAAACAGCCAAATAAATGAACAGATAAATAAATAAGAAGAGTTACCATCGTGAACGCAGTGCCCGCTCACCTCCGCCCCCGTGCCAGACCCGAGCTCTTCTGGCCAACATCACCCCCTTGTACTGTGTTCCTGTGTTTGTTTCATGGAACCACAGTTCTCCTTGCTTTTCCTCAATCACCAGGCACTCCATCTTTGCATTTGCTGTTCCCGCTTTCAGGAACTCCCTTCCCGCCACCTAGTTCTATAAATAAAGTTTTACTGGGACATAGCCAGGCCCTGATCCATCTATGCTGCTCTGGGGCAAGAGTGGCTGCGACAGACACCAGAGGGCGTACAAAGCCAGAAATACTTACCATCTGGTCCTTTGTAGAAAACTGCCAACCCCTGCCCTGGATCTTTGCAGGGTCCACCCTTTCACCTCATGTATGTCTTTATCCCCCCTATCCTCCTGCTGCATTCTCTGCTTTATTCTTCCCCATCACACTCACCTCCACGAAGCCCTGTGGATATTTACGCACCTGCTTTACTGCCTGATGCCACTAGAGGTCAGTCACACAGAAGGCAGGAACTTGGACTCCTGCTAACTCGATTGTCCCAGTGCCTAGAACTGTACTTCACACATGGTGCTGGAGAAGTAAATTCTCAGCGAATTAATGTTTCCCACACTCCGGGACACTGGTCTGGCCCATACCTCTGGGCTTCTGACTCAGTTTCCTCTGCCAGGTCTCTCCCCAGGGAGGCTGAGTCCCGTTATGAATGGATGCAGGCCCCAGGGACACTCAGCCTGGGTTCAGGCAAGCCCTGTACCACTTCCATGTCATGAAGTTCTCATCATATTAAAAAAATTTTAACACATTCTAACTTGGAGGGAGGTGCAGAAATGCTGATGCTTTAAGTGTTTACATGTGACAGAATAATACTCTCCTAACACAGAAAAGCTTTGCAATATAATGGTGAAACTTACAAGATAGTTACAGTTTATTTTTGCTTTTAATTCAATTCAGTTAAAATATTAATTGAAATCTATTACAATAAGATAAATAATTAATTTTGAAATAGTTAAAGTTGAGGTTAACTTAGATATTAATGAGCAGTGCCCGGGAGGACACAGGTGATGATGTTAGAGAGTCGCTCTTTCTTTTCTTCTTTCCTCGATCCTATGAAATGGTCATCTCATTGGAGGGAATGTCCAAAGTCTGGACAAGAAAAAAAAAAAATCCAAAACCTCACTGCTGGAGCACTTCTAACTCCCCCTGAGACACCTGGCACAGTGTAGGAGGGTCTCTGCCCTGCCATCAGCTCCCCCTCCACTTCCACTCAACCTTTCCCCTGGGGTCCCTATGAGTCCCTCTGAGACGCCCCATGTCAGGAGCTTCCGTTGAGACCAGTAAGCCCTGGTCAGAGCGCTACATCCATCTATAAGGAGACAGATAGGGGCGCAGGTTCACTCCCCAAATCCTCCACCACCGCGGGGCAGAGGATAAGAGCGGAGCCCTGGGGCAGCTGGATCTTCTCCTGGGTAAGCGCTCGGCCCAGAGAACATAGTTTCGTGATGGCTAGTTGAGTGGTGGTCATAATTTCTTCCGCAAAGGCAGTACATTTTGGGTTTTGTTTTGTTTGGGTTTTTTTTTTTTTGGTCATGCCATGCAGCTTGTGGGATTTCAGTTCCCTGCCCAGAGACTGAACTTGAGCCATGACAGTGAAAGCCTGGAATCCTAACCATTAGACAACCAGGGAACTCCCACAGATAGTGCTTTAAATTTTTGGCCACACCATATGGCATGTGGGATCTTAGTTCCCTGAACAGAGATTGAACCTGAGCCCTCTGCACAGGGATGGTTGAGTCTTAGCCGCTGTGCCACCAGGGAAGTCCTGACGGTGCATTTTGTATATGAGCTTACTTAGGGCTTCCCACGGAGAAGGCAATGGCACCCCACTCCAGTACTCTTGCCTGGAAAATCCCATGGATGGAGGAGCCTGGCGGGCTGCAGTCCATGGGGTCGCTAAGAGTCAGACACGACTGAGCGACTTCACTTTCACTTTTCACTTTCATGCATTGGAGAAGGAAATGGCAACCCACTCCAGTGTTCTTGCCTGGAGAATCCAGGGACGGGGGAGCCTGGTGGGCTGCCGTCTCTGGGGTCGCGCAGAGTCGGACACGACGGAAGCGACTTAGCGGCAGCCGCAGCAGCCGCAGCAGGGCTTCCCCAGCGGCGCTAGTGCTAAAGAGCCGCCTGCTGATGCAGGAGGCGTAAGAGACGTGGGTTCGATCCCTGGGTTGGGAAGATCCGCTGGAGGAGGTAATGGCAACCCACCCCAGTATTCTTGCCTGGAGAATCCCTTGGACGGAGGAGCAGGCTATGGTCCACAGGGTCGCACAGAGTCAGACGCGACTGAAGCAACTTAGCGCTAGCACTGTGGCCGGAAGCCTGGCCAACTGGCTCTTCACTTCCCGTCTTAGCTGCCTGCCACGGCCCTAAGGGCTCCTGCGAATCTCTCTCTCTCCAGCAGACACCTTGAACCATAGGACAGCAATAGCAGGGACCGTGGAGGCCATGAGAAACCCATGGGAGTTGGGGGAGGGGGGCGTGCCCAATTCTGCCACTTTCCAGCTGGGTGACTGAAGACAAGCCACTCAACCAATCGAGCCTCAGTTTTTCCTCTGTCGCCTACCAGCCACGCCCTTGGAGGAGCCCAAATAACACAGGCCCGTGCTTAGCCCACAGCTGGCCGGTGGTCAGCATTTCCCATTCATTTCATCAGTCCAGTTCAGTTCAGTTGCACAGTTGTGTCTGACTCTTTGTGACCCCATGGACGTTCAGAACGCCTGTCCATCACCAACTCCTGCAGCTTGCTCAAACTCATGTCCATCGAGTCGGTGATGCCATCCAAGCATCTCATCCTCTGTCATCCATCCCGTATCATTTCATTTCATCTGACCTCCTTATTAATCAGGTGAGGGAACTAAAGCTGAGAGCTGAAATGGCTCGTCCAAAGACCCAGGTGAGCTCGTGGCATGGCGAGGTCAAGCTTCCTGACTCCGAAAGCAGTGCTCCCACCCTCTCTTTTGAGCCTTTTTTTTTCTGCGCTGTTGTTTGGCTACGAGAGGAAAATGCAGGATTCTTCTGTGGGTGCTTGCCTTTGGCCTCAAGTGACCACAAGTGGGCGCTCTCTGAATTGTTCAGAGTCTCCTGCGTTGCAGGTGAGGGAGACTTTAGGTCCTTCTGCTCCCAAGTTCATGGTCTCCCAGGCCTGCAGCCCAAGCTCCCACGCCATCAGGCTTCTGAAGGGAGCCCTCCACGTCCCACCCCATCCAGCACCTTCCAGAGCCCCTGCCCACCTCCTTCCTGCCCCCACCTCCCACCTCCAACCCCAGGAAGATCTAGTCTCCATTTCTGAATAGATCTGGGATACTTGGAAGCCCCTCCTTGTTTTCGCTGAGCAGGGGGTTCGGGATCACATTGATGTTTGTTCATTGCTTCCACCCACACCCCCAAACCTCTACCCACTGACATGTGCTCAGCACTTGCTGGTAGGAGGGCGAGGCCAGGCCTGGGAGATGGAGCAGGGCCCAAGGGAGTCGCTTGCCTCTCGGAGGGAACGTTCCAGGAGGGGAGGGGGGCTTAGTTACAACACTGATGACAGGATGTACTTCAGTGCGTTACTGGGGGTGAGGGTGGGACCCCAGGGCAGTTTCTGGAGGCTGATTCTCCTGATTTGCGTTCTCCAAGAAGCAGAGGAGTTGTCCAAGTAAAGAGAGCCCCTGGTTCAGAGAAGTCACAGGGGGAGATCCATGCCTTTGGGTGAGGATCCCCATTCTGGACACTTCTCCCCATCTGTAAATGGGAATAACAACTCATGCCTACTCTGCCTCCTCTTAGAATGAAAGAGGATACAACGACTAACAATGGAAGCAGGCTGGAAATGCTAAAAAAACCCACACCAACACTGGTGTTAAACAATATAATGCAGCACCGGTGTTTTCTTCTTTCACGAGGCTCTACCCAGTGAGCCTCCAGTTCACGGTCTCCAGCATGCGCCCTCCCTTCCTTGACCTGCTTGCAGATGCATTTCCTGGGTCCCTAATGACAGTCCCTGCGGGGCTCCTGCTGCTGACCCCACCCTTCCCTTTTCCTTCCTCAGCTTCCCCTGAGTCATTTTAAGTTTCTCGTATAAGGCCTATTAGAATAAAAGCAGGAAGAAAGACAAGCCAGGAGACCATCCTACAGCTCTTAGAAGATTAAAGTCTATGGAAAGGATCCCAGGTGGCTATGGGCACCATGCCCCCTGCACCCTGAGGCTGCCGGCCAGGAGGACCTGACTCTGGGCTGAAGAGTACTGTTTGAATGTTGGCATTGCCCCATCACCCCTTTTCCATCATTTTAGACTCACAGATGACAAGCTAGCTTCAAATTTCATTTTTCCAAAGAGTCCTTCTGGTCTGGGGCAGGGGTGAAGTGAGAACGGAGCCCCTCCATACCGTAACCACACCCTCCTTGGGTTCAGTGGACCACTTTCAAGGACCCAAAAAGCACGCTTACATTCCAAAGCCTGTGGTTCACTTGGCTTTGCGTTCTCTCCTCGCCTGGCCATGCATCACCAAGTATGCACTTCTCCACTTCTCCCAAAGGCATTCTCCTGGAGGGCAGAGTGGAACCATATGAGATCTCACTCAGATGAGTTGGGGAAGCATTATCAGAGACCAAGCGGCCTCTCGGGGGGCTCTGATTGACCCGGGAGCCCCCTCCTCTGCCCCGGGATGGGAGGCCTGCTGAGGGTCCTGGGCTCTGGGCCCAGGATCAAAGGCTCAGCAGGGTTTGGGGAGGGCCTTTCTCTCCCTGATCAAGGAGGAGTGGGATCATCACCCACTACTATGAGAAACTGGAGGCTCATATACCTATCAGGCAGCCTTCCCAAACCTCTTCCTAGGGAAGCCACCTTAAATGCCCATTTTAACCAGATTTCAAATGGCTTTGAAGGCTGAGATGACCGCATCTCGTTCGGATGTATGTGACTGTAAAGGGGCGTGGACTTGGGGACTTCCCTGGTGGCTCAGTGGCTAAGAGTCCATCCCAGTTGCTGCAACTAAGAACTGGCACAGCCAAAAAAAACAAAAATAGTTTTCTTTAAAAAAAGAGAGTGGACTTGGACACGTGTGAATCAGTAAGTGGATGGCTGGAGTCGACAGTGTTCCAGGTCCTGGGCCAGGGTCAGCCCGAGTGTCAGCTGCCTCTCTCTCTGGCTTGGCCACGACCTCCTCCCCATCCTCTCTAAGCTTCTTCTCTGCTCCTCCCTCCCAAGAACACACTCCAGGTGCCTGAGTCCCCAGCCCTGAGGACTCGGGTCATTCCGCCTGACACCCAGCAGAGGCATTCCCAGGCACTTGCTCTGTGCCCGGGCTTCCCCGGGATGCTGGGACACAACAGACACCTCGGAGAGCCCAGCCCGCTCCATCATGTGCAAAAGACAGACCCTGAACACACCCAAGCTTCTGGCCTTGATTCCCAAGCAGGGGATTAACAGGGGCCATGAGACAGGTCAGGGAGGGCCTTTCTGGGGAGGAGACATTTAAGCTGGGACCTGAATGTCAAGGTGACAGTAGGTATTTCCCAGAGAGAGACATGCATGAGCTTTCAAGAAAAGGGGAGCAATCAAAGGTAACCCTTAGATCTTTGACCCGAGCAAGCAGATGAACAGAAAGGATATTTTCTGGGAAAAGAAAAGCAGAGGCAGGAGTGAGTTTGTGGGAGGAAATCCAGAGTTCAGGTCTGGCCACCGTAAACCTGATATGTCACTTAGACATGGATCTGGAGTGTCATGAGGGCAGGTAGAAACGTGAGCTCGGATTCTTAGGGGAAGCGCGAGTGTGGGAGACCACGATGGACCAGTGTCTAAGGCCTGGGAGTTAGAGGAGATTGCTGAGTTGTGCCCAGGTCTTAGAATTTATCATAAAGGTGACTGAGTCACCACACAGAGGCCGATCCCATTGAAAGAAACTTTAATGTACTCACAGCTCCCCTAGAAACAGGAGGATAGCATGCCAGGCACAGTCACAGGGGAGCACCAGGACTGGTGGTCAGAGGCAGAAAAAAGCAAGGGGAGGGCCTAGGCCGCAGCCTTCATTGGTGTTTCTGCAGACAAGGCAGGGCCAGGCACTGAGAACAGCTGGGGCCTGGAGAGCTTGAATAATCCGGGAGATCTCTAGCTGTAGGCACTGGGCCTAGGTGCTGAAGTGGTGGGGGAGGGGAGACCAAGAGGGCGGTTGGGGATGTGGATGCAGGCTCGGCTGGAGGGTTTGTAATATGATTTCCACACACCTTGGAGAGCTGGATTGCAGGGCAGATGTGAACAACTTTGGAGCTGAGTTTGGCGCTTGGTTTTATGGATGCCACAAACAAGTGACTACACCAGGAAAGTCAACTGGGGCCACGTAGAGGGTGGGTTTTTAAAGGGGATCCCACTGAAGCCAGGCCAGCAATTAGACGAGATTTGCAGAGTACCGAGCAGGGTCATCAGAGGTGAGGGAGTCAAGGGCGCCTCCTTTGGGGATTTGAGTTGACAGATTCTTTAGCAAATTGAGGCTTGGACACGGAGTCTTGGAGGGAGCTAGACTGCAGCCTGAAGGCTGGTGGGAGCGGGGAGAAAAAAGGGGGCACTCTTGTCCCTTCTGGGCTCATTTCCCTCTGCCACCCCCCACCCAGTGTCCAAGGGCTAGTTCTCTGAAGTCATGTGGGGCAGTAGAGCCAAAGTCTGCACTCCAGGACTTTGGAGTCTTCATGCTGCCCTTTTTCTCCTTTGCAGGTATCATGCCCTCCACCTGTTACACCCCGACTTCTTTCTGGAAAACACCTACTCATCCATCAAGACACAGCCCAAGTATCACCCCCTCCAGGAAGTCTCCCAGTACTTGCAATTCGCAGTTGATTAAGTCCTTGGAGCTCCCACAGCACCCACTTGGGCTTTTCTCTGGGTTTCTATTACTCTATACTTGCCTCCCCTTCTCTTCCCCTCAGGCTGGGGAAATTACTTCCTGCATGCTAAGTTGCTTCAGTAGTGTCTGACTCTTTGCGACCCTATGGACTATAGCCTGCCAGGCTCCTTTGTGCATGAGATTCTCTGGGCAAAAATACTGGAGTGGGTTGTCATGCCCTGCTTCAGGGGATCTTCCTGACCGAGGGATCGAACCCGTGTCTCTTACATCTCCTGCATTGGCAGGTGGGTTCTTACCCACTAGCGCCCCCTGGGACTTCCCTAATTGCTTCCTAGGTGGCCCAAAGGAGATCTTGTGCCCTTAGTCCATCCAGGGGCCTCAGGCCCCCTTGAGAAGCAGGGTAAACAAAGAGCAAGTTAAGCTGTCCCAACCCCTCCCGGACTGCAACGTGTTTCTAAGCATTTTAGGTAGAAGGAGGAGGCTGTCACTACAGGAAGAGAACTTGACAATTAGAAACACAGCCAACGCCCAGATGCCCATGGACAGGCAGGGGTGTATTTTTTTAGTAAAATCTCATGTCTGCAGCGTCAGGCAAAATAGCAACAAGAAGGCCTTTTCATGACTGCACAAGTCTTAGGAGAAGATGCTTCCTGATCTTTCGTTTTACAGATGGGGAGGCTCAGAGGTGGGAGGGGCCTGACCAGGTCAATGGGCAGTGCCCTTCCTCCCGGTGCTGGGGATGGGCTTGGCTCAGAGCTTGGAACTGGCACGTCGTGGCCCACAGTGGCTTACTGACAGCAGCTCAAACTACAGAGCAGCTAGAGGGAACCTTGGCACTTAACACTGGGGGTGGAGGTGGGCAGCTTTGAGTGTCAGCTGGTCACCTTGCGGTCCAGACAGGTCCAACACCGTATGACCCCCTTGTTGGCCTGGGCAGCGGGAGATGGTGCCCCAAGGCGCCCCCTGCTGGAGGAGCAGTTAAAGGACTCGGCCCCCAGAGCTGGCAGGACTCAGGCTTGCCACTCTCATCGGCTTCCAGCCCCGCCTGCATGGATTCCAAGTTCAAGGTGTGCGAGTGGGTGTAAGAGATTATCCTGGAAGAGACTTCACTGGTCTCCGCGACAGAGTAGGGCTCTCCAGGAGGGTGTCAGCACCCAAGTGGGGAGAAGTAAAGCTTATACCATGAGGAAGGTGCAGCAGCAGCAGTCCTGGCGGGAGAGGACAGCCAGTGAGTGGGGCTGAAACACCCGGGGGGCTGGCACACAGGGGCCGGAGACCAGAGTCCAGAGAAGGGGCTAAGGCAGGCAGGAAGGCCAGGTCCTTGCTCCTTCTCTGCACACTGTGCATCCTATACAGAGTCCCACTGGGAGACGTGGCCTCTCCCCGGCTCCTCTCTGATTGGTCAGGAACCCAGCCCTCACCTGCCAGTCTGGGCCTCGGGGTGCTCCCATCCAGGGGCTGGAGCCTGTCCTGGACACAGACTGGAAGGAGCACGTGGCAACCCAGGATCAGGAAGATGAGGGGCATTGTGGAACCTGCACCTCCTTCAGAGAGACGAGCAGACAGCTGATCTATGACAGCTTTAGAGAGAGGAGCGGGTATTGCCCAGAGACAGGGCTGGAGGTAGAAGCAGAAGGCATCCCTGTCTGTCCACCTCCTCACTCTCCCCAGACTCCCAGGCAGGGTTCCTGGTCAGCTGGCAACACATGACAGATGCTCCAGTGGGGCGTATCCATCACATGAGGAGACACAGCAGTGATTTTCCACTTCTTTATCAAGGACCTTGGGTCTCCTTGGATTGTCTCCGATTTGGTGAGAAGCCTGGTCTCCCTGGCTGTAGCGGGAAGGATGTCACCATGAGTGAAGATGCAGGAGAAAGGAAGGCAGTGCTGGTCTGCTTCTGGACGGATCATTCATGATACGCATGGTCCAAAGGATAAGCCTCAGACTCCAGACTTGAGCCCACCCTCACGATGTTACCCACCTGCCTGGTCCCCTAAAGATCTAGAATAGAGAGTAAAAAGTGACTGTCACTCCTCCCCTGCCCCAGCCTCCGAGGTCCCCTCTCTGTGTTATTGTGGTCGTTCAGTCACTGAATCGTGTCCGACTCTTTGAGACCCCCACGGACTGCAGCACGCCAGGCATCCCTGTCTCTCACTACCTCCCGGAGTTTGCCCAAGTTCATGTCCATTGAATCCGTGATGCTATCCAATCATCCCCCTCTCTGTAGGTAGCTACATTTCCAGTCTTGGTGTATATTTCCAGAGATGGTCTAGGCAGCTCCAGCTGCTTGTGTGGACAAGAATATTTTCCAACTCCTTCTGTTTGTGTACACTTGTCCACAAAGGACAGCACACTCCTTCTGACCATGAGTCTGTGCTAACGTTTTCTACTGACTTGACTTTAGTGATCAGTCCACAGCAGTATGTAAATGAGCTCCTGCATAAAGACAGGCGCTTAACTGGTCTCCCCAGCCTGGTCTTCCCTCCCTGAAGCCACATTTGTGTCCGATACTAACTAAAATGATGTGTTACGTACTGCCGCTGCTGCTGCTACTAAGTCACTTCAGTCGTGTCCGACTCTGTGCAACCCCATAGATGGCAGCCCACCAGGCTCCGCCGTCCCTGGGATTCTCCAGGCAAGAACACTGGAGTGGGTTGCCATTTCCTTCCCCAGTGTTACATACTAACAGTGGTTAATTCAGAGTAATGCAGGTACGTGATGTCATCATTTTCCTAAGAGAATTTTTCCTCTGTTTGTTAAATTTTTCCAAATTAAAATGAGGCCTAGGGCTCAGGGTCCAGAGGACCCCAGCATTTGGGAGACAGACTTCCCTGGTGGCTCAATGGTAAATAATCCACCTACAAATGCAGGGGACACAGGAGACCCAGGTTCGATCCCTGCGTCGGGAAGATCCCCTGGAGAAGGAAATGGCAACTCACTCCAGCATTCTTGCTGGAGGATCCCATGGACAGAGGAGCCTGGCGACCTACCGTCCTTGCGGTCACAGGACTCAGACAAGACTTAGTGACTAGACAACAACAGAGCCCAGAGCAGTCACGCCAGCTTTTGTTTGTCTGGGGCTTGATGGGGCCATTGTCAAATATGTTGGCAAAGGAGCAGTTGAAGAGGAAGGGGTGCTAAGGATAAGGAAGGGGACAGAGAGTCTGAAAGAGTCAGAGAGAGAAAGGAGGGGGAGAGGGAAAGGGGTACCTTCTCCAGGGTTGGGCCGGGGCCCCTTAAGCAGAGTCTCTTTGAGGATAAACCATCACTTCTTCCCAGGTTACAAACCAGGCAGCTTTTCCTGCTCCAGCTTTCAAAGAGAAGCAGACACGACTTAGCGACTGAGCACACATATAAAAGTCCATCTTGGCCCATATGTTCATCTCACTCCAGAGAATTCTCTGGAATGGAGAAAGAACCCAAGTGGCATTTGTTTGCAGTGAAAAGCAGCAGAAGAGAAGCCCCGTCAGCTGGAAAGCGTCCGAGCCTCAGCGAGCGGCCCCCTCCCGCAGCTGCGGCGCCTCTTATTAACACAGATGTAATGACATTAGGCCGCCTGATTAAGTCAGCAGCCCTGGGCCCTGCTACCCCTCATCCCAGAGTTACAGCCTCATTTTTCAATTATATTTTAATTTGAACATCTACAGAGAACGCCTGGAGAACACAGGAGTCCCGGAGGAGAGCTGGACATGGTTCAGCCTGTCTTTCCCTCCCCCCTGGAGTGGACGGAGCTCATTTTGCAGGTCTGGGATCTGGGTCCTGTTCCCAGATCCTGAACCTCAGACTTGAGAATTCTTCCAGCCCCATCTGAGTGCCATCTGTTGTCCTCAGTCATGACATAGGAAATGTTCAAGCCAAGAGGATTCCTCAGAGATCAAAACCAGCCTTTTCACTGACAAGTGGGGCAACGGAGTTCCCAAAGGGCCTGGACTTGCTTGGAGCCCAGCCAGACCCAACTCAAAGACTCTAGATTTCTAAACCAGAATCCAAAGGAGCAAACACCTCAGATGGATGTTGGGCCCTCTGTAGAGCCATCTTGCTGCCGTGATAAATGGAAGGGCCTCTGCCACCTAAGGGTGCACAGACTGGGGGTCCAAGGGCTGGTGCTGGTCAAGCCCCTTATGGCCTCCTGGGTACCTGTCTGAAGTTCACAGGGCCGCCACTAGGTGGCCCCAGGTATCGCCAACCAGTGCTTCAGGGTCCAGTCGTTTTCCACCTACTGGGACTGGAGGAGTGCAGAGTGCTCCTGCTGGTCTCCATCCTCCCCTCTCCTTGTAAATTGAATCCGCCGAACACTGAGAGTTCAGGTCCTAAATTTTCAGCAGGTGCAGAAGCACAAGGATTGGAGGGAGAAGCCTGCTCGGGTGTCCTGAGCATGTTGCCTCTTATCTCCAAGTCTCCCTTACGCTTCCTTACTCACCTTACACACCTGTGAACAAGTGTGTTAATAGCCTCCTGCCTCACAGAGTTATTATAACAATACTGGGTGTGGAGCCCCGTGGGAATGGCAGCCCAAAAGTTCCAAATGCCAGACCAGAGTCACATCCTCTGGGAGACTGTTGACAAGCACAGCCTGGGAGCCAGAATCGGAAGCAAAAGGTCTAGAGCAGGCAGATCCATCGGTGAGGGTCCTCCCGGCCAGCAGGCAAGCAGGCGGAGGGGAGTACGTCTCGACACAGAATGCTCACGAGGGCGGGGTCCTGACCCTCAGCACTGGCCCAGAGCTCTCCCCTTGCACTAGAGCCGCCTTCCTCCAGGGCAAAAGAAAGGTCACCAAGACACCTTGCAGCACCCTGCACTCATTCTGGTGGGAGGCAGACCATGCAAACTGTTACAGCCCTGCCTGGGAAGTGATGGCCTCGCAGTGGGACAGGAACCTGCTGGGGTGCTGTGATCCACTGTGAGGCGCTGGGCAAGGCAAGGGCTTCCAACCACTTCCAGAAGCCTGGTGCTTGTCCATGATGCACTCGACAAATGAAAGCAGACTTCCCATACAAACATCACTCTCATGCAAGGCAGGCTTTCCAGAATGTTCTGGGGGTAGATGTAGCATGACCGTGCAGAGAGTTCAGCCCCAAAACCTCAGGCCTGTGTCCTGCTGAGATGCCTTGGGATAGTGGATAGATGGGGAGTCTTTGTGCTTTGAACATTACCCTTACCAGAGAGTGGTTTAGGGTTGATGTTTGGTGGAGGGGACTCTCGAGCTGGGTCTTCGAGGAGGTGAGAGGATGCCCAGGAAGTGAGAGCACGTGTGAAAGGGACAGAAGACTGCCAAGGCCTGATAAGGCCACAAACATTTGATAAGGCTGGGGAGAAGGGAGCAGAAGGTGGGCAATGGGTGGGGTAGTCTCATGGGGGCTGGACCTGCAAGGGCTCCTAAGCCAGGCTGAGCTGTTCAGATTTTACACAGAAATTCACGAGGACCTCTTAAGGCTTCTCACCTTCTTGAGGGCATGGACTGGGGGACAGGGAGACTAGATGGCAGGAGCAGCAGGGGGCAGAGCAGCAGAAGTGACAGCAGAGGTGGGAGGCAGGGCCAGGCACTGGAGACGCTTAGGTCGCGGGATCTACCGGACATGGGTCCACAGCAGCAATGGATGGGCCGCGGACTGCAGAAAAACCAGAGTGGCCAGAGGGAAGGAGGAGGGGGCAGGGGACAGGGCGCCCGACAGCTGATGGCGTCTGGGTGTGAGAGGCCCTGAGAGCTTGTACCTGTGTGAGCCTGGCTTCAGGACGGCCCCTTAGGAAGATGGATCTGGAGCAGAGGGAGCAGGAAGGATTGGCAAGAGGACCCAGAGAAAGGGTAGGGAGTCAATGTTCAGGGAAAATTCCCTCTGCAGTGGCACACAGAGCAGATGGACAAGGATGTGGAGGTGGGTACACAGCCAGGACTGCAGGGGACACAGGTGGAATTCCAAGGGAGAGAAACTAAGGGCAGACTCACAGAAACTTCCAGGGCCCCAGAGGGGTCTGCAGAGGAGTCGCTCAAGAATAACTGGGACCAACTCACTGTGTGATCATATGCAAATCCCTTCTCACCTCTCAGCCTTGTTTTCCTTATTTATGTAGTAAATAAAAGGATGGATGAGGTAAGGTCCTGAGAGTATGGACCTTCCTGAGTTGTCTAACTAGAGTATATTCCAACTTCTTAAGGAAAACATTAGGTAGCAAGATTGATGGGGATGTCTACACAGCATATAGGCCACTTCTGGACATGCCCTCTGAATGGTCATAGAAGTCTATTTTGTGTAAGTCCAGCCAGGGCTGCTATGTACAGTTGCACAGGCTACGCACTGTACAACTCCAGGCACTGCTATCTCTTTAGACTAGAGCATGAGGGAGGCATGCAAAGCAGCCACTCTGCTGAGAGCATCCTGGCTGTTCCATGGACAGGCCCCACATAGAGCAGCTGCAGTGCCTACCCCTGGGAGCCTGGAAACTATTAAAGTGGTTGGAGAGACTGGGAAAGGCCATGTATCAGGAAAGTGAGGACCTGAGCTCCAGGCTGACCTGCTGTGTCACATGGCAGGCCTTCCCCTTTCTGGGCCTCTGTCTGTTTCTCTGTAAAGTGCCTGGGACAAGTGGGTCTTCAAGGCCTCGTCCAGCTTGTGTTCCACACTTTTCTCTGTGGAGCTTGCAGCAGCCCCCACATGGCTGATGCTGAGGTCATGACTCCTGCCAGGGTCCATGACAGACTCCAGCACTGAGGGGGCCACGTGGCCTCTCCTGGCCCCTCCCTGCTACTCCTGGAAGCTGAGACTTTTCTGTGGGCCTGCATGCTGCAGAGCAGACCCTATGCTGGGCCCAGTCCAACCCACATGCTCCCAGGAGCCCTGGGAACTCACTCCCAGCCTCAGTGGCTTCCTCCTGGCTGTGGCCATGAACCAGGGCTTCATGACTGCCTTGGCTGCCAGGCCAGCATTAAATGTCCAGACTAAGCAGTTGATCAAGAATCACATGACAGCTGGGCAGTTCTTGTTTAAACCATCAGTATCGCCTTTACATCCCACGAGTAAAACCTCTGGATTTGCTGCTGAGAAAAGCACACAAGGCCTTCATCTTGGGGACCCTCTAGCCCACGGATGGGGTTGGTGAGATTCACTGCTTTGCAGAAATCCAGCCTCATTACAGAGCACCACTTAACATAGTGCATAGCATGCACACATACTTTACAGTCCGTAGAGCCCTTTCCACGCTCATTAAGTCACTCGACAAACACCAAGGCCCTTTCTGGGTTAGCTCACAAGGGGCCATGGACATGAATCTGCATTGCTCAAAATCATTCACAGAGCACCTGCCTCAGAGCTCATTAGAGTCTCATGAACAATGAGCTTGGAATTATTTTCAGCCCCATTTTGCAGAGATGGAAACTAAGGACAGGAAGACTGAGGGACTTAGCCAAGTGCTCGTGGCTAGTCTTGAACACAGGCAGCAAACTCGAACCCTCGAGTTCTTTGTTCCACCCCAGGTGCTGAGACCTGGGTCCAGCACCTTCCCTTTCTGGGCCTCAGTTTCCTGGCCTGTCCAGTGCAGGGACCCTGTAGTGGTAACACAGCTGTGATGTCACAGATCCTCTGATACTATATCTGCCATGGGTTTGACAAGCAAGAGTTAGCTTCCAAGATCAAGTTGGCAGACCGAGAGCTCTAAATCAGAACAGACTCTGCCTGGCAAGCCAACCAGGCCAGCAGGTGTTCAGGCCAAGACTGAAACATGCACAACTCACTTTATAAACATCCCGCAATCCGAGTTCCAGCTGTCTACTACCCTGCCTGTGAGCTGACGTCTGCTGGCTCTGACCCAAATTTCAGCCCCGAAACTGGCGTTTCATTTCTCCCCAGAGTGTCTCACATTGTAAATCAGATGCTGGGCTGTGGAGGGGAGCGGGGAGACTGTCAGAGGCCAGACCTGGCCACGCTGTGCACAGGGCGGAAGTGGCAGAACCTGCAGAGGATGAAGGAGAAACAGCGGGCCTGCTCGCAGCGATGGCGCTCGAGGCTCCTGTGCACCTGGTCTCTGCCCACGAGGCCTCAGTGCAGGACACCAGGGTGAGAGCAGTCCGTGGAGTTAGAAGCATCTCACTGTTAAACTATCATAGAAAACAAAATATTTTTTTAAAAGGAAAAGGGACTTCCCTGGTGGTCCAGTGTCTAAGACACTGCACTCCCAATGCAGGGGACCCAGGATGGATTCCTGGTCAGGGAACTAGACCCCACAAGCTGCAACGAAAGATCACGCTTGCCTCAACTAAGACCCATGCGTGCTTGCTAAGTTGCTGCAGTCGTGTCTGACTCTTTGCGACCCCATGGACTGTAGCCCACCAGGCTCCTCTGTCCATGGGATGCTCCAGGCAAGAGTACTGCAGTGGGTTGCCATTTCCTTCTCCAGGGGATCTTCCCAACCCAGGGATCGAACCCACGTCTCCTGCATTGGCAGGTGGGTTCTGTACCACTAGCACTAACTGGGAAGCCCAACTAAGACCCAGCACAGCCAAATTTAAAAAAAAAAGGAACGTACACATATATGTATGTATATAACTGAATTACTTTGCTGTACAACAGTAATTAACACAACATTTTAAATCAAGTATACTTTGGTATAAAAAATTTTTGTGAAAGCAAGTTCAACTTTCTCATTAAAGATTATTTTCAAAAAAGTAAAACATAAAAGTAAAATAAAAAATAAAGCAATTCAGAAACTTTTAAACTTTGTACAATAAAGCAAAAGCTAAAAACAAACAAAAACTTAGCAGCCTCCGACTAATGATTTCCACGTGCCCATCCAGAGCCATGCCCACTCTCCCCACCATCCTGTGTCCAGCAGGGGAATCGCTGGATGTGTTTAAATGACACCTCGCCTCTGCTTCCCAGGGAGGCCCCACAGGAGTAGGCATGCGCGTAGGATCCGGGGTGCCAGACAGCGAGGCTGGGTGTTCCTTCCCCTGGCTCTTTCCTGCAAAGAAGGCAGCATGAGTCAAGCCATTCTTTCCTATGGCCTCTCCCCAGGTTGTGGTAACTGCTTCTTCTTCTTGCCCCTAAAGCTCCCAGCTGTGGCCAGCCAGAGACCTTGCACCCCCTGGTTGATTTTCCTTAGCCCTGCCCACAACTTTGTAAATGTCTCCTCTACTAAATTCACATTCTCTTCCACATATGCTACATATGCTATGGGATTTCTACCAGGAGGCTCACAGATACCGCCATTTACTGCACATCATAGAATCTAGGGACATCAGCTTTAAGATCCACTATTACTTCTATGTCTCACTAACAAAAAACAGACCTCTGTCACAATGATGACACCAAGGAGACTTGTAAATTATGACACTTCTTTGTCATCTTAAAATGTTTTTATTTCATATTTGTTGAAACTTATTTAGACCTAGAGTTTTTTATTTAATCGTGTATCACCCTTGTGCATACATTAAAAGGAGAATCAGTCAAGGTATTTGCAGAACTTCTCCACTCCCAGAGCCCACCTTTGCCTCAGAATCGTGACGTGCGTGTTGGTCCACGTGGTGCTGACTCAGGGCCGTCATGGGCACTGGCGACGCAGCGCTTCTGAGAGGAGTGCTCCGCTATTGTCCCTAGCATTTTTTCCAAACCACTACCTGCAATATGCAGATTTTCATGTGCATGTGTGAGCAACGGAATCTACATTAGGACTCACAGCTGTTAGCATCAACTGGACGTTTATAAATGGTCCACTGGTAGCTCGGACAGTAAAGCATCTGCCTACGATGTGGGAGACCCAGGTTCGACCCCTGGGTCAGGAAGATCCCCTGGAGAAGGAAATGGCAACCCACTCCAGTATTCCTGCCTGGAGAATCCCATGGACCGAGGAGCCTGGTGGGCTACAGTCCATGGGGTCGAAAGAGTCAGACAGGACTGAGCGACTTCTCTTCACTTTAACCACTTTACTCAACTTTACCCAGTGATCTATACATTCAAAGAAATACCAGTAAAAATCCCAGAAAGTTATTATTTGGATATCACCAAACTGGTTCTGAAGTTTATTTGGAAAGATAAAAGACCCAGAACAGCCGACATAACACTTAATAAGAACAAAGTCAGAGGACTGACATTACTCAACTTCAAGACTTATTATAAACCTACTGCAATCAAGACAGTGTAGTATTGATGAAAAAATAAACAAATAGATCAAAGGAACAGAAAAAAGAACCCAGAAAACAGACCCATACCTGTATAGTCAAATGATCTTTGACAAAAGAGCAAAGGTGATAAAAAGGAGAAGGATGGTCTCTCCAACACACGGTGATAGAGTAACTGTGCCTCCACATACCAAAAAATAAAAAGAAAGAAAGAAAGAAGATAAAAAACACAAAATTAAAATAAATTAAAAAAAAAGAAAACAAAACCCACAAAAGGATCTAGATAATGGCCTTATGCTTTTCATAAAAATCAACTCACAAGGGATCACAGACTTAATGTAAAACAAGACCATAAAACTTCTAGAAGACAACATGTGTGACCTTGGGTTTGGCAATGAGTTTATAGATACATCACCAAAAGCACAATCCATGAAAGAAAAATCGATAACTTGGATTTCATTGAAATGAAAATGTTTGCTCTCTTAAAAACACTCTTAAGAGAATGAAAAGTAAACTACACTCTGGTAGACAATATTTGCAAAACATACCCGATAAAGGACTAATATACATAATACATAAAGAGCTTAACAATAAGTAAATAAAACAACCCAATTTAAAAACGGGCAAAAGATCTGAATAGAGATCTCTCCAAGGAAAAGAAACAGATAGCAAAGAAGCATATGAAAAGATGTTCAACATCATATGCCATTAGGACATGCAACTTAAAACAACGAGATACCACTACACATCTACGAGAGTGGCCAAAGTCTGGGACACCGACATCAAACGCTGACAAGGATGTGAAGCAACAGGAACTCTCGTCACAGGTGGGAACGCTAATGTTACAGCCACTTTGGAAGACAGTTTGGTGGTTTCTTACAAAACTGAAAGTCTTCTTACCATATGATTAAACATTCTCACTCCTTGGTGTTTACCCAAAGGAGGTGAAAATTTATGCTCACACAACAACCCACACACAAATGTTTATAGCAGCTTCATTCCTAATTCACTGAAACTGGAAGCAACCAAGATGTCCTTCAAAAGCAGAAGGGATAAATAAGCTGTCACACATCCAAAAATGACTTGTTATTCAGTAATAAAAAGCCTTTTGTTGGCTCTCTGACCTCTGTCTGTGCCCCCAGGTGACCGTGCCTGGACTGATCTGCTGGAGAAGAGGCAACCGTGAGTGGCAGAGATGAGTCATGCTTTTGAGGCCAGTTCAGACCTCCAGCCAAACCTCAGGAAATCAGCCAAGACTGGCCCAATCAACAGAACAGCCCTGCCAAATAAAGACTTGGGAGAAATAATAGTGGTTGGCTTAAGCTCCTAAAATTTAGATTTTTTAATGTAGTCATAGCTAACAAATTCAAGTATATTTCTTTCTCTCATATTTGCTATGCGTTTTCTTTGCATGGTTATGTAACAATTGGGTAACCTGCTGTTTTTCACTTAACTTTATATCCAAAGAATGTTTCCATGAAAGTACATGTCTTTATGACCATCATTTTAATAATTCAACAATAAATAGCTGAAACAAAGGATTGGCAAGCCATGGCCCCTGGGGCAACTCCAACCTATCACCTGTTCTTATAAATAAAGTTTTATTGAAACACAGCCTTATCCACATCTATGGCTGCTTTTGCACTATAATGGCAGGTTAAGTAGTTACAACCGGAGAAGGCAATGGCACCCCACTCCAGTACTCTTGCCTGGAAAATCCCATGGACGGAGAAGCCTGGTAGGCTGCAGTCCATGGGGTCACTAGAGTCGGACACGACTGAGCGACTTCACTTTCACTTTTTGCTTTCATGCATTGGGGAAGGAAATGGCAACCCACTCCAGTGTTCTTGCCTGGAGAATCCAGGGACGGGGGAGCCTGGTGGGCTGCTGTCTATGGGGTCGCACAGAGTCGGACACGACTGAAGCGACTTAGCAGCAGCAGCAGCAGCAGCAAGTAGTTACAACAGACCCTGTATGATTCAGTCAGCTGAAAATATTTATTATCTGATCCATTTCAGAAAACACTTGCCCACCCCGCTTTAAACGTGCTTTTGACAAATTCTTTTCCGATGGATTGTCATGGAAGAGCCTGCCTTTCTGTGTCCAGGACAGCATTCAGTGTTTGGGTACTTTTGTTTGTTTGCTTTTGTATTTACACATTAAAAAATTAGAATAAAAAATAGTATTTTCTTATTTTCACTTGAATTTCTTAGACTATTGGTGAGTCTGAAATATTTTTTCATTTTTAAATTGTTTCCTAAATCACTTTTTTAGAGAATTCTCTATTGCTCATTTATTTGCTGAAAGACATGTTTATTTGTTTTGTTTGCCAATTTGTGTGAGCTCTTTCTGTAACTGAAGTATTAATACTTTTCTCACTTATTTGTCATAAATCCTAAAAAAAAAAACCTTGCAAAGGCATTTATGTGATTAATCCCTCAGGTGTCTGTGCAATTCTCTTAACCTCACTGAGCTCCAATTTCCTGATCTACAGGTAGAAATGGTTGGGTTTTTTTCACAGTGTTCTTCTGTAAGTGTGATGAAACCTGAAAACCACTGAAGAACTGAGTTATTATTGGTATTATTATTATCCATGAAAACAGGTTGGCAGAAATTTTAAAACATCCAATGCATTCTACCTGATTTGAAGGATGATATAGAACAGTGGTTCTTCAACTGTATTCCGTGAACCCTAATATAGCAGTCAGGATTCCTTCCGTTATAAGTGAGAGCAAGCCGAGCTCAAACAGGCTTAAGCAAAGTGGGAAATCTATAAGCTCAGGTAACTGTGAAGTGAAGGATTGCATTTGTGCAGGTAGAGCCAGATCCCAGAGTCCAAACGACGTCATTAGCCGTTGTTTACTTTTTCTCCATCTCCTGAGCCTGCCGTCCTCTGACTTGGCTATATTAGGAAGGCTCTCGCCTGTGGATGCCCACAGATTCTGCCTTCCGCTCAACCAGCCAAGCAACCCCAGAACAAAGAGCAGACTTCTGATTTGATGCTCCTAGGAAGAGTTCCAGCGCTAGACCCTGGACCAACCCAGGTCACATGTCTTTCCCAAGCCAATCACTGCAGACAGAGTGTGGCACTGGCTGATTGGCAAGGTTGGGTGCATGGAATCCCGGTCTGAGAATGGGTGAGGGTGGGTCCACAGAGGAAAATCAGAGTCTGTTACGAAAGAGGGCACGAGTATGGCTGGGCAGGAACTAGATATCTCTGCAGGCGCCTGGGGGGCCACACTGGGAACTGGCAGGCCAAGGAGTATGGGGACCCTGCTCTCCTCCCCGACTTTGGCCAGATTACCTTCCTGTTTATCTGTTTTATATAGTGGGCCTGCTGCTAAGATTTCATTTGGAGAACAGCTGCTGCTGCTAAGTGAGTTTGGACGTCTGTGATTTAGACAAAGGGAAACATGTCCAGAGAGGGGGCTGTGGATGTGAGGGCCCTGAATCCACTTTTTGCAAGGGGCCATGGAGGAACCAGTGGCCAGGAGACTCTGAGGACACAGGTACCACATTCTTGGAAGAAGCATTTATTGAGCATCTACTGTATGCTAGACCTGAGATGACAGTGGGAGCAAGATAAAGACCCATCCTGGCAGGGGACTTGCATTCTAGTTTGGTAGACAGCAACGTGTGCCTAGGTAAATTTTGTATTACAGTTAAACAGTCAAGGAAATCAACCCTGAATATTCACTGGAAGGACTGATGCTGAAGCTCCAATAATTTGGCAATCTGATGAGAAGAGCCAATTCATTGGAAAAGACCCTGATGCTGGGTAAGACTGAGGGTTGGAGGAGAAGTGGGTGACAGAGAATGAGATGGTTGGATGGAATCACCAACTCAATGGACGTGAGTTTGAGCAAACTCCGGGAGGTAGTGTAGGACAGGGAAGCCTGGTGTGCTGCAGTTCATGGGGTCACAAAGAGTCAGACATGACTTAGCAACTGAACAACAACAGCAATAGTTAAACAACTTTACCTGCTCTGGAGGAAATGACATAAGAGTGATGGCATTAGAGGACACTTTACCTAGGATGGTTGCTCGGAAGAAGTGACATTTGAACTGGGATCCTTGAGAAGGAAACCTTCAAAAAGTATCCTGGTAGAGGCAACAGTAGTGTAAAAACCTAAGATGGGTATGCATTTGTGCATTTGAAGGACAGACAGCTTTGGAGCAGAGGAAGTAAGGGGAGTGAACTGGTGAGGGTGCAAAAGGAGCCAGAGCCAAGTGACAGAGGATGTTACAGGCTTTGGAAGGAGGTAGGAGCCCTGGTCCCATAGATGGAGGTGACCAAGGGAGCAAGCTGGTTCTGAGAGGCCAGAGCAGTGTGGGGCTTCCCTGGTGGCTCAGTGGTAAAGAATCTGCCTGTCAATTCAGGAATCTCGGGTTTGACCCCTGGGTTGGGGAGGATCTCCTGGAGAAGGAAATGGCAACCCACTCCAGTACTCTTGCCTGGGAAATCTCATGGCTAGCGGAGCCTGGTGGGCTACAGTCCACCGGGTCACAAGAGTCGGACACAACTTAGCTACTAAACAACAAGACCCAGGTGTGGCTCAGGGGGCAGACATTACAGCTACCCAAAGAGAATTTCCATCCCAGCGCACTTTCCCATTACTCAGAGTCCTACCACGGAATGGGTGGCTTGGAGATGAGCTCCCCAGCCCCAGAGGGATGCAACCAGGGTGGACAAAGGCAGAAGAGGCAAAAACACAGGGAGTGGGCAGATTTCTGTGACATCGGTGGAGGAAAACAAGCGAACTCGATAATAATGCTTAACAAAGTTTACGGTGGCAGCGGACCCACTTCAAACATTTTAGCAGCAGCCCCGCTGTGATCAGAGCAATCTCTGGAAATGATTTATTTACATATAAAAATGAGACATTTCCCAACAGCCTCGCGACAGCCCCTGGGGTGAAGCTCTCATTGGAAGGCGCCTCCCCCAGGTCCGGAGACTTTGCCCCTCGTGGGCTCCAGCCTCGGTGGGGGGCTGATTGCCTCACCCAGGGAAGGCGGCGGCGCCAGCCCAGCTGGTGGCAGTCCGGAGAGTTACTTCTCCAAAATAAACCTCGCATAAGCATTTAGATGTGCGGCTGAGCATGAAGCACAGTCACATTTTTATTCCAAGAATGCAAATGAATCCCTGAGGGGCCTGGAAGAGGCAAAAAGGCCTTGACCCAGAAGTACTTTAAAAAAAAAAAAAAGCCTGAGCTGGAACCAGCCAGTTCCACCAGCTCAGGCCAGACTTGGGGAAATTGAGGCTCGGGAGTCAGTTCAGGGAGTCACAGAGTGAGGAAAGGGGCAGACCGGACTGGAACCTGGCTTCCCGATGCTTCCCACCCAGCACACAATTGCCCCATCAGGACTCTGTTTCTTTGCCCGGAGGATGCTCCTCAATGCAGGCAAATACTAGCCTGGAAGGCCAGGCAATGCGGATTGTCCTCTCAAAGGGAGGCACTCAGCCAACTTCCTCTGAGTCCGGGCTGGGTACCAGGGACCCAGCGGAAGAGGGCCAGCTCTCAGCCGCCTGGCAGCAGCATCTGCTGGGACCTCGTCTGGATGCTGCAGTCTGGACTGGGTCCCTCCTGCGGCTCAGGAATTAGCAACTGACCCAGTGGGGGAGGAAGAGGCCGCTTCCATCCTGACTGTCCTCACCCCAGTGCTCCTCAATACCCCCAACCGCACGGCATTAGGTTCTCTGCTGGGTTCCAGTCACAGCAGTCTTGTCCCTACCCGGAGCCTGATACACAGCAGGTGCTCAAAATGTGTTGCAGTGACCTGAACCTAGCCCACACAGACCCCCAGTGATTCATCCTGGCCTGGTGGGCCTGTGAGCGGGACCTTCATGATTGCTGCCCCCACACCTCCAGACTTCCTCCACCAGGAGGTTGATCTCTTCTCTTCCCTCCCTAGAACAGAAGACACCCCAAACATTTCCCCCTGGAGCATCACAGAAGCCAACAGTGAGGGTGAATGGGAGCTTCTCCCTCAAGGGGGCAGTCTCCTTCTCTCAAGTGGAGGAGGGTTCCTCACCAGACAACCTTCTTTCCCAAGACACATTTCAAGTTTACTTTGAAGTCTAGTCTTTTCCATTTGGGGCTTCCTTGGTGGCTCAGATGGTAAATAATCTGCCTGTGATGAAGGAGACCTGGGTTCGATCCCTGGGTGGGGAAGATCCCCTGGAGGAGGGCATGGCAACCCACTCCAGTATTCTTGCCTGGAGAATCCCATGGACAGAGGAGCTTGGTGGGCTACTGTCCAAGGGGTCACAAAGAGTCGGACACGACCAAGAGACTAGCACGTACTTTTCCGTTTAGAAGAAACACAGTGCACCCCAGCCCCCTACTCCACTCTCTCTTATTATCGTGCTGAAAATTACCTAACCTCTGTCCCTCAGGCCTCAGACCCAAAAGCCTTTTCAAAATTTCACTATTAGGGTTTACATTCTTTATTGTCCATGAGGGAGGCACTCTCCTGACTGGATCCTGTTCATCCTGGTCATTTGCTGATGGAACTGGGCAGGCAAGGGCTTGCCGACAAGTCCCTTCCCCACCACACCCAGAGCAGATTCCTGGTTTTCCCCAGGGACCTGGCACTGGGCTAGGTGTACCCCCGGGGGGCCTGCTCACTGCCCGCTCCTGGTACTGACGACCTCAGGGCACAGTCAGATGCTCTGCCAGCCCTGCTTGGCCAACACGTTCCCATTTCTCTGCTGGAGCCAAATGCCCTCTTCCCTATTCTCTGGAGAAAAATAACTCACTTTAAACGAGGAGGAGGATGACTTTGCAGCCACCTTTCCCAAGCCTAGCAGTTGAGCACCATCTGGATACCAATTTGCATCATCATTTCCCCTCACGCCGGCCTCCTTCCAGTTGCAAAAAGTTTGCTCAAGGCCAAGGCATATTTGCACATTCCTGCGTCCATTCATTATTACTACCTCCTCTGAGCCCAGTTCCTGTAACAATAATAGTTACCGTGAGGGCCAGGTGTAACGTCCCAGCCCACAGATGAGGAGACCATCTCAGGGCTCTGAGAGGCTCTGAAACCAGTGCAAGCCCAGCCACCCTAGGAGCCCTGGATCTGAGGTTTTAACCAAGACTGATTTCAAAACCTGGGCTGTGACCAGTGACAACATCACCACAGCTGCACAAAAGACATTGCTCTGGAGACTAAGCGAGATGAAGGGCAACTGGTCAAGGGTCTTGAACTGAACAGATGCTGGCTGCCCCCTTTACTGGAGGAGCAGGTAAGGAGAAGCCGTATTAGGGGACGGCCCTCCAGAGCTGACTTAGGGACTGACAGGGAGGTGATACCATGGCCCGATGGAACTCCAGCCAAAGACACGCACAAATATCATGCCCTGGGAATTAGAGGAAGGATGGTTTCTGTTAGCAGAGGGAATCCAAGAAGGCTGCATGGAGGAGGCATCACTGACTGGCCTTGAGGAGTGGGAAGGATTTCAAGGGGAACAGATCCTATGTAACCCCAATGTGCAGAGAAGTAATCCTGGGCCACCATCCTTCCTTTCCCATCCCTGCCCTTTCAGTGAGCAGGGCCTGCCACCCAGGTAGCATTGGGATCAGTCCTGTTTATGCCTGTAACCTGTTGCTGTTCCTTCCCCAGACAGTCCCAGCATGCTCCAGAGGCCAGGCCTAGCTCTGCAAGGCTAAAGACACCCAGGCCAGATTCCCTGGTCCCTGCTCTTTCCTGGGGTGCTCATAGTTACCCCTGCCTTCTCTGTCTCTCTGCCTTTGACTGTGAGCCTCTTGAGGGCAAGAATCCACCCACCAATGCACTGGCACTCGGCCAAGCACTGAGACAGTGCCCGGTGAGTATTTGCACCATCTGACCTCCTTCCTGCCCTCCCTACCCACCAAGACGCCATGTTACCCCAAATCCAAGCCGCAGGGTTCTCAAGCTGGAACAAGTCACGTGGCAGCTCTGAGCCTCAGGTTCTTCATCTGCAAAATGGGGATAAATCATTCCTGTTCCGCCTCCCCTCCAGAGCTCTTGTAGGTGTCAGAGCGAGATTACTCAGGTGGGAGGCCCTTTGAAAATTAAGCAGCCCTCTCAGTCTCTCTCTCTATATATGCACACAGGAAGGATTTTTTTTAATATATAATTTTTGAATATTAGAATCCTTTGCTCACTATTTGCCTATTGAATGTTTTGTTTTGCCAAGTCCTTTAGAGCATGAACTCTTGGATTAATTTTAGAATTTTTATAAATCTTTGTACATGATCAAGTGTCTTCACATTATTATCTCCACTGATCCTCCATACAGGGCAATGGTTCACATTACCTGGATATTACAGCTGAGACCGCAGAGGATCAGAGAAGTTAAGTGACCTACCCAAGGTCACACAGCAGAAGGAAGACTTGAACCAAGGTCTTCCTTTTTGCATTGTTGGGTGAGCTTCCTTACATCCTACTGAGCTCTGAGCAGAGTCCCAGCTGATGCCTCAGATCAGTAAGTACTTCTGTAACAAGAATTCTGACTTTGCCAAGTCTCAAACGGAAGCTAAACTGAGGGTAAGACGGTCTCCACAGCCAGCCTATATGTAGGGGTCTCCCAGGGCCAGATTGACCTCTGGGAGGAAGGTCTCACTCATTAGGTAGGGAGTGATAGATGTACCTACCTGTCCCTCCTGGCTGGAGTCCCTGAGGCTCAGGCTGGGCCAGTGAAGGGAGCCCTGCCAGCTGCTGCAGACCCCTTGGGAATGAGGATGAATCAGCTGACCTGGATTGAGCATCCTCTCCTTGTGCTGGGTCCACCAGCCTTGGGCATGACTTCAGTGCAGCCCTGTACCCTTCAAGGAGCTCAGTCTAAAAGGGAGGGGCAGCTGGCCATGAGGGTCAGAGAGGAGGTTCTCATTTATCCTGAAGGTGGGAGAAGGCAGCCGAGGGCAAGGATGTCTAGGCAGAGTCCTTTTTTTTAGGATTTATTTTATTTTATTTTTTGACTGTGGTGGATCGTCGTTGCTGCACGCGGGCTTTCCCTGGTTGCGGTGAGCAGGGGCTACTCTTCGTTGTGGTGCATGGGCTTCTCATCACAGTGGCTTCTCTTGTGGAGCACAGGCTCTTGAGTGAGGGCTCAGGAGTTGTGGCACACGGGCTTCGTTTCTTCTGGACGTGTGGGATCTTCCCAGACCAGGGATCGAGCCTGTGTCCCCTACATCGGCGGGTGGATTCTTAACCACTGGATTACCAGGGATGCCCCAGTCTTAAAGAATGAGTCAGAGGCATCTAGTGAAGAGGACAGAAAGGGGTGGCTTCAGCTCCTCCCCTGCATGGAGCCCCTTCCCTTTGTGATATTTGTCAGTCAAATAAATATATTTTATTCATCATTTGGTGTCTTTCCTTAAAGGAACTCTCAAGTTAAGAATAGCATTGAAACATGTAAATTACCATATGTGAAATAGATCGCCAGTCCCAGGTTCGATGCATGAGACAGGGCGCTCAGGGCCAGTGCACTGGGATGACCCTGAGGGATGGGATGGGGAGGGCGTTGGGAGGGGGTTCAGGATGGGGAACACATGTACACCCATGGCTGATTCATGTCAACGTATGGCAAAAACTACTACAATATGGTAAAGTAATTAGCCTCCAATTAAATATATAAAAAAATAAGGAACTCTCAGGTTGAATAAGTTTCCAGTTCCCATCTTTCCTGGGAACATGCGTGGACTCACCCTGTATGGATATCTTGCGTCACACCAGAAACCTGGACTTGGGTGACACAGGGTAGGCAGTGGTAGTGAAAGAGTTTAAGAAGAGAAAAGCCCAGCAATGTCAGGCATCTCAAATTTGGCATGTCCAGAATCAAAGCCTCCATCCACCCTCCAGAACTCTCAACCAGCTCTTCCCTTCCTTTCCAGTCAGTGGGACCTCTGTGCTCCCCGGGGCTCAGGCCAGACCTCCAGAGTCCTCCCTGCTCCCTCCCTCTCCCCCTTACCCTCCCCAGAGTCAAACCACCAGAAAGTCTGGTCTGTTCTGCACTCCAGTACCCTCTCTTCCATCCACCTCTGTGCATCCGCATGGTTCTCACCTCCAATTTCCTCCTGCCCAGGCTGAAATTCTGCTCTAAATAAGTCATGCATGGAAAAGCCCAGTACATCCCCCATCCAGTCACCTGGCTTCTCCCACACTCCCACTGCTTGTCCCCCAGGACTGACTCCTGCCTGCAGGGCCCTGGATACCTGGCTTCTCGCAGAGCCCTGTCACCTGCCCTCACACGAGGGGCTCTTCTCATCATGGCAGAGAGAACCACCTCCCCCCTGTCCCCCCTGGTATCCAGACGTGAGATAGGATAGTAGTTATAAACTCGTGTGTTCGCAATGTCCAAACAGAAGGGATGGAGATTCAGGGACATTTGTGAGGTTTAGGGGGCCCTCTGACACCGCAGCAGGCTGAGTGTGGCCAGCTAACCAGCCCTGTGGTTTTCAACATTTCTGAGCCTGCACTTTGCCAGGCCAGGTACTGGGGCCACAATGAGGAGGGCAAAGTCCCACTCTCAGGGACTCCCAGGTGACAGGACACCACCACCGAGGCCAGAGCTCACCGACCACCAGTGGGAGGGGTCAGCTGGAGACGCGCCCACCGCTAGAAGGCGTGGTGCTTCTGCATCGGTGAAGCCCTCGAGGAGCAGGAATTGACCTTCCCCCAAGGCAGGAGACTTAAGAGACTCGGGTTCGATCCCTGGGTCGGGAAGATCCCCTGGAGGAGGGCATGGCAACCCACTCCAGTATTCTTGCTGGAAGAATCCCATGGACAGAGGAGCCTGGCAGGCTACGGTCCATAGCGTGTAAACGTGTACTTGTCAACTTGTGCCCAGGACAAACGCAGGGCAAGCCACCTGCGTGTCTCCAACACCAAGCCCAGAGCCTGGCATACAGTAGGTGCTCAGTGAACGTTTCATGAAGGGCTGAAGGGGTGAGTGGGGAAGCACCGCCGCCAGCTCTGCTTGGGGTCGCCTGTTGTCACCTCGTCACCGCCACGCCTGACTAAGGCTGGGCACTGTTGTCCAGACTCCTCTTCCACTGTGGGTTAAAGTTTGCTTCACCCCACCCCAAATTCACACATCAAGTTCTAGCCCCCAGGACCTCAGAATGAGACCTTACTTGGGAATAGAGTCCTTGTAGATGTTATCAGTTGGGCTTCCCTGGTTCTCAGACAGTAAAGAATCTGCCTGCAATACAGGAGACCTGGGTTCGATTCCTGGGTCGGGAAGAGCCCCTGGAGAAGGGAACAGCAACCCACTCCAGTATTTTTGCCTGGAGAATTTCAAGCAAGAGGCGCCTGGCAGGTTACAATCCATGGGGTCACAAAGACTCGGACACGACTGAGCGACTAACACTTTCACTTTTCATACAGGAGTAGGGTGAACCCCCAATCCAATGTGACCCGTGTCTTCCTGGAAAGGGGACATTTGGACACAGACACACACACACAGGGGACACCACTAGAAGATGAGGTGGAGGGTTGATCTCAGCAATGCTTCTACAGCCGAGGCTCCTCTAAGATTGCCAGCAAACTCCCTGGAGCCAGGCGAGGGGCCCAAGCAGATTCTCCCTCAAAGCGCCAGAAGAGCCGTGCCTCCTGTCTCCTCGATCCCAGACTTCTGGCCTCCAGGGCCGTGAGACGGCACATCTCTGCCATCTAAGTTGCCCAGCCTGGGGTTCTCTGTTACCGCAGCCCCAGGAACTAATACCCCTCCTCATCAGTATGAGAAACTCTTGAGATTGGAAGGGTCGTTATTCTCGAAAGGTCTTGAGGTTGGAGCGGAAGTCTTCCTCACATGAGGGCTCCTCACATTCCCTGAGGGCCTGTGTGGATGGACCCCCTTCATACCCATAGATGTGGGTGCCCCCCAGAGGCCCCCTGTCTGGGACTCTCCAGTTGCTCCACCCTTCTTGGCCCCTGGGCTCACGCTTGGTGGCGTTGCTCGAGTGCCCGCTCCCCCCAAGCCCCTCCCACACCTTGCAGGCTTCCTCTCCTGCACTGCACCTCGGAGAAGGGAATGGCAACCCACTCCAGTATTCTTGCCTGGAGAATCCCATGGACAGAGGAGCCTGGTGGGCTACAGTCCATGGGGTTGCAGAGAGCCGGACACGACTGAATGGCTAACACACACACCTTCCCCACTGCAGCCCTGATGCCCATGTCACCGGCACTGACTGTGGCTCCCTGACCAAACCCAGGCTGATTCAAATCTCAGAACGCCACAGCGTGGGTGCTCCTGCTGGGCCTGATACCTCCCTAACGCTGCCCTCGGCTTCCAAGGTGACATGGTCTTTTTCAAAAGGGCAATAAACAAGGTCTTCCCTGGTGGTCCAGTGGGTTAAACTCCTCGCTTCCAATGTAAGGGATCCAGGTTCAAACCCTGCTCGGGGAACTGAAATCCCATATGCCAATGTGGTGCAGCTAAAAAATAAATTAAGAAAAAAAAGAATAAGAAAAATAAAATATTTCTTAAAAACAAACAAACAAAGGAAAAACCAAAAGTGCAATAAACAGGCCACCGGAAGCAGTTGGCAGATCTCTGAGCTGTTCTCTCACAGTGACAGTCAGGGTGATGGGCACACTGACAGGTGAATTTCCATCTCTCAGCTGTTACGGTGACCCTCGGTCATGCCCCCGCCTTCCCGAGAGAGCCCTCTTTCGGGGGTGACCTCATCACTCACTGGACAGAAGCAGGGACTGCATCCTAAAACACCCTGGCTGCTACTCACAAGCTGGGAGGGATGGGAAAGCTTTCTTAGCTGTGTGTGTGGCCACAGACACCACATGGGCTGGAGGGCAGCGAGGGCAGTGGGCTCCCAGCAGATTCCACGCACCTTCTGCCACCCGTCCTGGGAGAATGTTCCAAGGAGAACCAAGTCTTGAGGTAAGTCGCCCAGCAAGGAAGGGTCAGTGCCAAAGCTTCTACAGATACCTCAAAGGTCTGGAAATCCAGAGGGAGCCTGAAAGATCTAATACAAAGCCCACAAGGGATCCTCAGGCTCTGAAAATGCCCACACTTGCCTTTGACCTCCCCCACCACCCTGAGAGCTGCTGCTCAGGGTATCTCAGAGCACCTGGGACCCCGAGCCTTGTATCCCTTGCTTACCCTTTTGTTCTTGGATGGCTGTTTGCCCTTGCCTAGCCATGGGCCAAGAGGCAAGCATTATTATCCTCATTTCCCAGAGGGGAAGCTGAGTCCCAGAGGGGCTAAGTGATGTGCTTGACATCCCCCAAGGAGTAGGTAGTGAAGTTGGAGACAAGACTCCGCTTTCATCATCAGAGCGGTGGTTTTCAAGCTTCGGTGAGTGGATGCTCATGAGTGAAATGCAGATGCCTGGGCCCCACTCCCAGCGGTTTGACTCAGCAGGTCTGGCTGAAGCTCAGGAACAGGTGAATCTGTTGTAGCCGGTCCAGGGTCCACATCTGGGGAAGGGTTGGGCTAGGTGGTGGTCTCCACAAGGATGCTCCGCCTGCACCTGGCCGCCTTCTTCTCCAAGAGGTTTACTGGAAGGAATCTCTCCCTCTGCACACTCCAACAGAGCATTCTAGCTGAGCCCCCATTCGCTGAAAGTGGTTCAAATACCACTTGCTCCGCTTACCAGCTCTGTGACATTGCCCTGACTTTCTTATCTGTAAAGTAGGAAAAACACCACGACCTGTCTCAGAGTTGTTCAGTTCAGTTGCTCAGTCACGTCCGACTATTTGTGACCCCATGGACTGCAGCATGCCATGCTTTCCTGTCCATCACCAACTCCCAGGGCTTGCTCAAACTCACATCCAGGAGTTAGTGATGGACAGGGAAGCTTGGCGTGCTGCCGCCCATGGATTCGCAAAGAGTGGGACACGACTGAGCATCTGAACTGAACTGAACTGAACTGATGTCAATTGAGTCAGTGCTGCTGTCTAACCTTCTCATTCTCTGCTAGCGCCTTCTCCATTTGCCTCCAATCCTTCCCAGCATCAGGGTCTTTTCCAGTGAGTCAACTCTTCACATCAGGGGCCAAAGTATAGTTCTGGTTAATGGCTATTATTACTACAGAATGATTTCAAGTGTCTCTGTATCGTCTACATGATAAGATTCTAAACTCCTGAAGAGCACAAGGCTTAGCACAGGCTGGGATATGCAGTAGATATTCAGTTAATATACTCACTGAGTGTATAAAGTCATCATTAAATGCCTAAGTATTCAGATCTTATCATTAATGTGTGGCAGAATAGATAATAATGGTTACTGAAACAATATAATAAAAAAGAATATTATGGATCACTTGTTGATTGCTTAATATATGACAGGCTTCCCACTAAGTACTTTACATGAATATCTCATTTAATCGTTACAATTACTCATGAGACGGGCACTACTTGCAGTGAGAAAACAGAGGCACAAAGAAGTTAAGCAATTTGAGCTACTAAGTAGTTGGGCTGGTATTTTACCCCAGATTGTCCTGGGGCAAGAGCTCATTAATGTAGGAGCACAGTGCTGTGTGCTGCTTTTTTTGTTTCTAGACTGGAAGCTTATCCAGGGGAGCAGTAGAATCTTGTTCATTTGTTTCCCTAGGGTCAGGCAAAGGTCTTCACATAAAGTAGATGCTTAAGGAAATGTCTGTTGTCTGTGTTTGCATGCATGGATGAGTGGATGCATGGGTGGATGGAGAGATGGGTGGATGGATTGATGGAGTGGATAGATGGATGGATGAGTGGATGGGTAGATGGATGGAAGAATAGATATGTGAATGGATGGATGGATGGGTGGATGAGTGGATGGTTAGATGGATGGATGGATAGATGGGTGAATGGATGGATGAGTGAATGGATGATGATGGATGGGTGGATAGGTGGATAGATGGATGGGTGGATGGATGGATGAGTGGGATGAAGTGATGGATGGATGGGTGGATGGGTAGATGGAAGCATAGATGGGTGAATGGATGGATGGGTAGATAGGTAGATGGATGGATGGGTGGACAGATGGATGAGTGGAATGATGGGTGGATGACTTAATAGATAGCTGGGTGGGTGGATGACTGGGTAGATATGTCTTTGGGACAGCAGGTGGATAAATGAGTGTTCAGACAGAAGAGTGGATGAATGGATGAATACATGGGCAGATAGGAAAATGAGTAAGTGGTAGAAAGAGAAGATGGGTGAGTAGATGCAGAAGTGAAAGAATATCCTCCCCATGTTACTCTGCAGAGTAACACTCAAAGAATCATTAGAAAGGGAGATGTAGGAAACAGGTGTTCATTTTTTTGGATAAACAAAGCTGAGAAATAATTGCTGGCAGCGCTATTCCTGGAAGGGTGGTGGAGGCAGGGAAGGCACCTCTGGGTTACAGGAAGAGGCGTCCCTCCTCGTTCAACATCTTTAGTCTGAAAGGGCCCAGGGCTCCACAGTGAAGGCACTAATTAGATTTCATTAAAGTGAAATAGATTTCCTACCTCTGGAAGAACTAGCTCATTAACTGAATACATGCTCTACTGGTGGAAGGCACAGGGAGGAGCGACCAGCCCCAGCTCACCTGGGCTAAGGAGAGAGCTGGGAATGCTGCAGTATGTGGCATCACTAGGGTTCTGAGCCCCTGCTCTATGCCAGTGCCTGTGGCCACTGGGTATGCAATGATGAATCAGATACCATCACTACCTCCAGAAACTCAGTCTCAGAAGGAGGCAAAAACATAACAAGGCAGGACGTGCACAATGGTAGGGCACTGGACAAGGAAAAGCAAAGTAGACTGTCTGATCTATGCCTCGGGGGTCCTGGGGGTCGGGTGGAGATAAGGCATGGAGAAGGATGAAGCTGGCACAGCTGGTATAAAGGTCATGGACCATGATTTGCAGAAAGAAGGCTGCTTGTTCAAAGTGGTGATGGTACAAAACCAAGGAAAAGAGACATGAAATGAGCTGGGGGGTTGTGTCCATCCAATTGTTCAAAATTACTTACTCAACACCCACTCTGTATTAGACATACTATAGATACTGGACATACGATGGAAAAAGCTGACTTGATACTGGAGTTAAAGAGAGTGGTCTGGGTTGAAATTTAAAATTGGGGAGTTTTGAATATACAAAGAATGGTTAATGCCCCAGCCCAGATGCAGTCTCCTGGGGAGAAAGAAGGAGGAGAGGTTCATCTTGGTTCATTCTTCCTCGTAGAGCAAGAATTCCTTCCACGGCCTCCCTGACAAGTGGCCACTCAGCCCCTGCTTGGATGCTCCAGTGACAGGGAGCTCACCACCAGTCAAGGCAGCCCTGTCCGGCTTTGGAAGTTCTGGTTGATAGCAGATCCTTTTGTCTGTGAACCGAAACCTCCCTCTTGATCTCACTCTCTTGTCCTGTTTCTGTCTTCTGGAGACCAGCTCATCCAGTCACCTCCCACATTGTCATGACCTGCTAGAACCAACCACATCTTCCTTCTGTTTATCTCCTAATAGCAGGGCCCCAGGTTTCTTCTGAGGGTGCCATGCCTTCCCTACTGCCATCTCCCATCTCAGGAAGTGGGTGGGTGGATGGAAGGAGTTTCATTTTAATATCCGAGTCGTGATCTCAGAGACAACAAGGAAAGATACTTAACAATAAGACTTTCCTTCTTGTTCCTTCACTAAAAATGCAGTTCTTGCGTGTGTGCATGCTAAATCACTTCAGTCGTGTCAGACTCTGTGCAACCCTCTGGACCACAGTCTGCCAGGCTCCTCTGTCCATGGGATTCTCTAGTCCCTCTGTCCATGGGACTCCCATTCACTGAAGTGGGTTGCTGTGCCCTCAGGGGATCTTCCAGGGATCAAACCTGCATCTCTTAATATCTCCTGCATTGGCAGGTGGGTTCTCTACCACTAGCGCCACTTGGGAAGCCCTATCCCTCTTAATTGTCTGAGGATTTCTTCAGCTTGTTTTTTCCTCTGGGTTGGAAATCGACTCACGTGCAACAGTGGTTGTGCCAAGGGCCACAAGTGGCTGGATGTACCATCCACCTCAGCCCCTTTTTGGTTGCCCCTCATCTTAGCATCATTAAAAAATATATATTTTAACTTATTTTTGGCTGTGCTGGGTCTTTGTTGCTGCATGGGGGCTTTCTCTAGTTGTGGTGAGTGGGGGATACTCTAGTTGGGGTGCACAGGCTTTTCATTGCAGTGGCTTCTCTTGTCACAAAGCTCCAGGCTCAGTAACTGTTGGCACACAGGCTCAGTTGCCCCATGGCATGTGGAATCTTCCCCGACCAGGGATGGAACCTGTGTCTCCTGCATTGGCAGGCAGACTCTTAACCACTGGAAGTCCAGCACACCCAGCATCTTTATAACAACATCCGACCCAGTTGAACTTCCCTCCTTGAATGGATGTGCTCATCTTCCGAGGTGCTTTCCTGCCCTCAACTTCCCTCAGTCTAACTGGGTCAGGCTCCGGGTCAGCATCTGTCTCCTGCCAGCCGTGACCCAACTGGGCCAACTTCTCTCCTGCCCCCTCTCCACCAGTCTTACCCAGCATGGAAAAGAAACCAGGCTCTGAGTTCTGTCTGAGTTCTGCTGGCAAAGGGCTGGCTCGCAGCAGGCCTGGGTTGGCCACACCCTGTACCTTCCAGAGAGAAGTCTGGCCCTGGATCAGTTCCTGAGACATAACCTTTTCACCCTGGAGATATTCTTCCCAACACTAGTGTCTTGGGGCCATGCCAGGTTGTCTACACAAACAATCTGATTTATGGTGGGGGCTTTGGGCCACGTGGTACCAGTTTGATCTTTGGAGGGGCTGGAGACTAAGGTCAGCCACATCTACACAACTGATGTGGACCCCAAAACTCAGGTGAATATCTTCAGCTGTCACATGTTGCTACATGAATCAGCTCTGTCTGTAAGTCTCTGCTGGGAGATGACAAAGGGAAGCTCATGCCTGGTGTCTCCTGGCCCCCAGCCTGTGCCCCTTAACCCCTTAATCAGTGTCCTATCACTGTTATAAAGCATAACCATGAATTAAAAAATAGCTCTCTGAGTCATGTGAGTCCTATCCTAAACCTAAACGTGACCTTGGGGACTCTTGACTGTGTCTGCTGCCACAGCATCCATCCTGCTTTATTAGGTGTCTGTACACCACCCTCCACCCACCTCCATCCTAGCCCATGAGCTAGGATGTTCATCCCAAGTTCCCACCATCCACACTAATCCTTTGTCCCTTGAGCTGAATTCAAGAGACAAGGCTCCAGCTTACCATAGCTTTTCCTTGAGCTACCTTCAGATTTTTGCTTGACAAATGGTAAACCTGGGTTTCTCAGGCCATCGCTGTACATGACTGGCAGTTACACTCAAGCATTGTAGATTTCATTCTTGGATAATAGCTCTGTTGGCAGCTTTTATGGACAGCTCCTTGGTCTTTGATTCTGGATGGAAATCCACAATGAACTAAGCTGCACAAGCTCAGCAGAACCTTGAAGCCTCCTTGCCCCCATCCCCATCCTCATTGCTGATTGAGCCGCCTCCCTTCACCTCACAGCTCTGATCCCAGAAAAAGTCAAAGGCCCCTGGGAGCTCTGAGCAGCACTTCCATTCATATCCCAAGCCATGGAGGGCCAAGGTGACCATGGCCCTCTCAGCACGGGGGCCCTTGGGTACCCACGCCCCTCTCCCCAGAGAAAGGCCAGAACTCCCCTCTGTAGGATGGGAAGAGTGCAGAATCTTCCAAGATTTGGTTTCCTTGGCAAGATGTAAAAAAGAAAAAAAAAAAAAAAGGGAAAACAGCCAAGTTCAAGAGCAAAGAAAATCCTATTTGGTGACTTCATAGCTGAGCCAGAGCCTGGCCTGGCCCCACCACAGGACTGGCTGGAAAGGGCCACTGTCCTTATGACCTGCAGCTGTGATGAGGCCACCTCCTCTCATCCCACCCCTACCCCTTCTCCCCGTGTCCCTAACTTCTAAGGAAGGAGACGGCCTGAAAGGGTTTTGCCGGCTCCTCGTTAATGGAGGTCTGGGGATATGAGAGGGGCATATTCAGATTCTTTTTTTTTTTTTTTTAATGTAATGTTTCTGTTCAGGCAACTGGCTCAGCCTCTTGAAAGAAGACAGGAATCTGAATAATATTTATGTTTTATGAAACACTTTTCCAACCATTATCCTACTTGATCTTCATCACGATCCTGGAAACTTGGCAGGGTAGGAATTTTCCCTCCTCCCCCACACTCTGCCCTTTTCCAGACAAGAAACAGGATCAGAGAGATGATGTGGCTGAAAGGGCAGAGTCAGACTAAAATCGGGGTGTCTGTATGCCGGTGCCATGGTGGACACTCTCACCGGAAGCACTGGCTCTGGGAGGAAGAGAGCTGGAGGCGGAAACAGGTCCCAGCCCCCAGAGAATGGTGCTGGGCTCTGCCGCTGTGCAAAGCTTGCTCACGCTGTCCCCTCTGCTGGGACCCCTCTCCTTGTTTGCTAGTTGGGCTCCTCCTCATCCTACAAAGCCCCACCTAAATGTCACTCTAGATAAAAGTTCCTGGGTACTTGAGGGCCACCTGGATTGTGTAGCTCCCTTGGCTGTCACAGCTTCTGGGATGACTTTATCACTCTGGACTGCCATTTTCTGTTTGTCATTTACCTTTCTCATGGGATCCTAAGCTCCATCTTACATCTCTGCAGCTCCTGTTCCTAGACAGGGCCAGTCCCAGAGGACACACAGTCTTTAATGTCTATTGGCTGAGTGGGCGAATGAATGAGTGAATCAATCAATCAAATCAAGCTGCCACTCCATGTATTTATTAACCACAAAGCAGATTTTCCATTTTCTTGTTGCTTTCTTATGCATTGACTTTTAACTACTAAAGAAGCATATGATTATATTCTTTCTTGTAAGCAACTCAAGCATCACAAAGAAATCCCAATTTCCCCTTGTCAACCTCCACTCCAGCCATATCCTATGCCCTTCTCCATTCCAGTCCTTTCCCTAGAAGGAACTCCATCATTGGTTTGGGGTGTCTCCAGACCTCTTATGCAATTACAGACATTTATAACTGCATAGGTAAGCATAAGGCATTATGTATTTTTTAAGATCATTTTTTTATCCCATTTTATATCCTATTCTGCAACTTGCTTTCAGCATAAAATGTTATAGCTTGGACTTTGCTCCTTGTCGGTCTCAGAGAGCTCCCTAAACATTTTTTTTTTTTTTGTCTGCACTGGGTCTTCGCTGTGAAGCAAAGGCTTTCTCTAGTTGCAGTGTGCCAGGGTAGTTGCCCCATGGCATGTGGGTTCTTAGTTCCCCGACCAGGGATCGAACCTGCTTCCCCTGCGTTGGAAGGCAGATTCTTAACCACTGGACTACCAGGGAAGTCCCATCTTAGGTCTTTGTAGTTGCTGATCTATTGTCTATGTATCTAGATCTTTCTAGATGTATATCTATGTATCTAGATGTATTCTAGATCTATCTAGATACATCTACATATCTAGATGTATTCTAGATCTAGATAGATCTAGATGGGCACTTAGGCTTTCCCCAACTCTTCTCTCAGGGGCTTCCCAGGTAGCACAGTAGTAAAGAATCCACCTGCCAATGCAGGAGACTCAAGAGATGCAGATTCATTCCCTGGGTTGGGAAAATCCCCTGGAGTAGGAAACGGCAATCTACTCCAATATTCTGGCCTGGAAAAATTCCATGGACAGAAAGAGTCTGGTGGGCTACAGTCCATGGGGCCTCAAAGAATCAGACATGACTGAGTGAATGAACACACACACACACACAATTCTTCACTCTGACAAACACAGTGACAGTGCCACATTCAAGACATATAATTCCCTTTTCCGGGTGAGTCCCTCCCAGGTCTGCACTGGAGCCCCAGGTAAACTCTGGTCTCCCTCCAGCCCATGTGCACAGCACACTGGTGGAGGATGGTCTGAATCAAGTGCTCGAGACCAAAGGCATTTAGCCCAACCCTCATCTGAGGTTTGTTGCCATACAACAACATGAGTCACTGCTTCCCAGGAATGAAGCCTTTGTCACCTCCCATGGGAAAGTTGCTTCACTGCAGCACAAACAGACATGCTAGGCTTTGGGGCCTTAGGAAGCTGGGGGCTCAGTCTCAGATCCCTGTTCTAAAGATGGAGGGTGGCACTCCCCGCTTCCAGGGCTGCAGTGAGGATTAAAGGAGATGAGACATCCACTGTGCCTTGCACTTCGCCAGCTCTTCCCAGATGCTCACCACCATCAGCTACCAGATCCACACCCATCTTCTGAGGCTAACCATCTGAAGCCCAGCTCAGCCCCGCCCTGAGCTGCCTTCCTTTCTGGCCTGTCCTGCTTCACCCACTCATCCTTCATCCTGCCTCCATGATCTGATGGTAGGTCATAGCTAAGGAACGGTTTTCTGGGAAGTTTGGAAATATGAGGGCTTCTCTGGCGGCTCTGTGGTAAAGAATCTGCCTGCAATGCAGGAGACCCAGGAGACACAGGTTCTATCCCTGGGTCAGGAAGATCCCCTGGAGAAGGAAATGGCAACTCACTCCAGTATTCTTGCCTAGGAAATCCCATGGACAGAGGAGACTGGGAGGCTAGAGTCTGTGGAGTCACAAAGAGTTGGAAGCAACTGATCTCACACACATATTGGTTGGTTGGAAATATGAGCTTTGCATTTCCTTATGTAACACAGGGTTAGAAATTCACCTGCCACCAAAGTCTCTGACAGTCAGTGTTCCAGGACTCAGAAAGATCTGTACTGGGGCCAGCTCCTTGCCTCACCTCCTCTTGGCATAATCAAGCTGAGCATGGAGGAAAAGGAGACAGATCAGCGAAGGACCTGCTAGGGCCAGGGTGCAGACTCCCACCCCCACAGCCTGGGCCCCGACTCAGCGCAGGGGGTTCTGGAGTCATGTGGGGAGTTGTCCAGAGTCACCAAACAAAGAGTACCAGGGCCAGGAGGAGGGTGAGGGAAGTGGTACATCCCTTCTGGAAGGAGAGGTCCCTCCCTGGAGGAGGCTACGGGTGTCCCAGAGCAGGGATATGTGGTCAGGTTGAGTGACATGAGCTTCACTAGTTTACTATGAGATTTTAGGCAAGTCAGTCACCCTCCTTGAGTCTTGGTTTTCTCATCCATGAAATGGGAACAGGCTGTTCTCTCACTGGCTTGTTGCAGGAGCATGTGTCAAGTTCTTGATGACCTCTAGAGTCTACAGCATCAGGCAGATGCTAGATTTTCCTGCCAGAACACCCTCAGAGGGCAGAGACAGCTTGCAAAAGACCGAGGCAGTAGAATTGGTCCTCAGTCAGAAGATAACAAGAGGAGTCACAGGGTGAGTGACAGGAGAGAGGGGAAGCAAAAATGTGGACAGGGAAGAGAAACAGCAAAGTGCTTTCTGAAGCCCATTTCCACTCTTCTTCCCTTCAGTGTTGTTTATGTTGATCCTCGGCTCCTGTGGTCTGGGCTGATCTCTGGCGGTGTTTGGGGGAGCTGGTGGGGACTGGGTGCCACCCCAGGCAGCCCGGCCCCACGTAGCCCACCCTGCACTTGCCACCGGAACTTGGAAGCTCACCCTGCCAGGACTTGGAAACTCACTCCAGCTGCGGCATCCTGATCCTCTGGCTCTCTTCATCCTCCCAAGGAGAGTCTCCCGCTCTCCCCTTCACCCCCCCACACAGCTTCCCACGTCACCCTCCCAGCCCCCTGGCTCCTGGGAGAGGCCAAGGAATCCCCATCCCACCCTGGGCCTCAGGCCAAGGAGGAGGGGACATGAGATAAAGAAAGAAAAAGGGAGAGAAACAGAGAGATGAGGGATGCGGGTGGGGGTGGAGGTGGGGGGGCTGGCTGGAAGAGAGGTGGGTACTCAAGGAAGAAATAAACAGAGACACAGAGATGCAGGAAGGAAAAGAGAGAACTGGAAAGACAAAAATACAAGGAGTAGGGTTCCAGCCCATCCTAAAGGAGATCAGTCCTGGGTGTTCATTGGAAGGATTTATGTTGAGCTGAAACTCCAATACTTGGGTCACCTGATGCGAAGAGCTGCCTCATTGGAAAAGACCCTGATGCTGGGAAAGATTGAGGGCAGGAGGAGAAGGGGATGACAGAAGATGAGATGGTTGGATGGCATCACCAACTCAATGGACATGGGTTTGGGTGGGCTCCAGGAGTTGGTGCTGTACAGGGAGGCCTGGCGTGCTGCAGTCCATGGCGTCGCAATGAGTCAGACACGACTGAGCGACTGAACTAACTGAGGGTTCCAGCACTGAAGTCTAAGGTTATTCTGCCAGATGGTCCTAGGTGTTGGGGATGGGGTGGGGTGGGATGGGGGGTGGTTCTGTCGTCAAGCAAGTCAGGTGGAAAGCACAGGCTACAGGAGGACCCAGAAAAGCTTCTCCTCTATAGAGCAGACCCTGTGGCCACTGACGTGAGTGTGGTGAATCTCCAAGAGGGGGCTCTAGGGCACCCCAATGACTGTCACCACCAGGGACAAGAAGGACCGAAACCCAGCACCATGACATACACTGGCTCAGATTCAGAGGAAAACGTGGACACAGAGAGACGGAGGCTTAGAGATAAAGGGACAGGCAGACAGACAGAAGGATATAGAAGGACAGACATAAAAAGAGCAGGGACCCAGGGAGAGACAGAGACAGAGAAACACACACACAGTCATTCAGGTTTCAATGTAAAGGGAGAAGCAGGGACAAGGCAGAGGCGAAGGCTGATGCTGAAAGAGAAGGGCAGAATCCCAGGGACAGGGGAGCAATAGAGACAGGGAACCAGAGTGAGAGACGTGATGGGCAGTGCCTCTCTGAACCTCAAACCCAGAGAGGTTCTTGTTTGTTCTGAAATGTGGAGCCCCACAGGCTCTGCCCCTTCTGCAGCTGGTCCAAATACCCCTTCTCCCTCGGTGGGCAGCACAGCGTCTGCCAGAACCCGAGGACAAACTCCCTGGGGAACATCACTTGACCTGCAAGAAAACAAATTCAGCCACCCCTGTACAGAAGGCCTGAAAGAGACATCAATACCGCAGCAGACTGAAGATCATTCCCAGCTTCTGGAGAATTATGACAAGGCATTAATAGTTGCCCCCTGCAGCTGTGGCTTGGCTTCCAGAGGGCAAGGCTGAAACAAAGCTCCGAGAGTTAACTGAACCGATTTTAAATGATTTACCATTAATTTTATGGGTTTGTGAGAGCTTTCGAGATGAGAGATGGACTGGGTGACTTCAGAGACTGTTATTTCATGGGTGTTAATGCCCACTCAGCCCAACAGGCCATCGGCTCTTTTAATCCCTTGACTCTGTGCTTGTTCTGATGGAGAGCAGTCCTGAGGGATTTCTGTGGACACAAGTCCCCGTCACGGCTGATCTATGTGGATCTTTGTACCCGACAGCCCCACTGGTCTCAATTTATGCTCCAGGCAAGATGTACCAAGAAGTCTGCTGCTGCAGGGGGTGATGGTTCATGACCGTCACGTGGCTGCTCTCTCCTGCTCAAATGCCTTCCATGGCTCCCACTTACCACTCTGCCTGCCTGATCCCCTTGCAGTCCTGGGGAGATGTTTAGACCTCTCTTCTCTTACATCTCTGAGGCCAGTGTCTCCCGTGCTCCCCAGGAACCCTGGATATTTTCTGCACTGGCTTCACGTCCTGTGTTATAGATTGGCCTGTGTTCCCTCCTCCCTTGTTTTCCGGCCATCTTGGGCTGGCCCTGCTTGTCTCTTGGACACTTGATGGGCATGGTGAGAAGGTCCAGCTCTCTGGCTTTGGACTGCAGGGTTCTCTGATGCTGACTGCCCCGGCAGGTGTACACAGGGTTTTGTATTAGACTATAGGCTGAACTATTGGAACACAGCCTCCGTAAGGAGTGGTAGCATATGGTAAGCACAGCCTTCACCCTAGAACTCAGTTATGCCTCACACTCTAAGCCTTTACATGAGGCCAAACACACTAATCACTAGGCAGAGCCAAGGACCTCTGGTTACTTCTCAAGAGTCATAGGTAATATTTTGAGCCATATCCTGTGAGCTGTTTTTCAGATACTGAAGCCCCCTCACCAGGTGGAAGAAGGTGACTATGTGATGAGAAGATGACCTCATGATGACCAGACAAAAGCTGTGACATAAGCCACTCCACTTCCAAGAACTGTCCCCAGGAAGCTGGGACAAACACTGAAACTGGAGACTAACAGTACTTGAAACAACGAAGATGATGCTGAATGGGCTGCCACATCGCTGATATCAAGATGACTATCGGAGCCGACTGTGACCATCGTCACCAATATTGAGATCACTGCAGGAGCCAACTATGACCATCATCACCGATATCGAGATGACTGTCTAAGCTGACTGTGCCATCCTGCTCCCACCCTCTGTCCATATAACCCTGAAACGCCCCCTTAAAAATGTCTGCCTCCCGAGCAGCAACTGGGAGTTGGCTCTCAGACACAAGTCCACCTTGTCCCCCCGTTGCCAGCATCTGAATTAAAGCTTCCTTCCCTTTCCTCCCAACCCTTGTCTCTCGAGAATTGGCTATCGAGTGGTGAGCAGTCGGACCTGGGTTCAGTAACAATATGATAAAGGTTTGACTCTTTCTCATGTAAGTTTCTAAATGTAAACAAACATGGTAAATTATTGGCCTATGTCATCACACCTTTCTGTACTTCTCTTTGCTGCCTGTCTTTGTACTCTCCCCACTCAAGGTGCCAGGTACTTCCCTGCACCGTGATTTGATAATGCTCAGTGACTTGACTCACTGGTGCTTATGGGTGAAAGCTACAATGTGCCTGTGAAGCGAGGCTATCAGAGGTCTTGCTTGACTCTCAGCTGGCCTTAAGACATGTGAATGGAACAAATGCTGATTGCTGGGGGCTACGCAGATTTTGCAGTTATCACAGATCCAGGATGGGGAGTCAGCTCCTTCCAGGCGAAGGCAGTGCCTGGCGAGGGACTCAGCTGTGAACCACCAGCAGTTGGAAGTCCCACCAGCAGAGAGAACGAAGGAATGCCTGGGTCCTGCAGGGGTGTCTGGGTGGTGCACTGTGCAGGTGCTAATTCCAGCTCTGACCACCTTAGCCAAGCCTATTTTCTGTCTCTGTGTCTCTCTCTGCAGACCTGGGGCACGCTTTGGCCCATGGCTCCAAGAGACACATAAATAACCAGGCCTTAGCCTCTTGGGCCTAGGAGGAAACTTTCTCTTTTGCATGTGAGATCTCTCGAAGTGTCCACCTAAAGGACTCTTCTGGAGCTGCCTGGGTGTGGCTGCTGAGGAGGGAACCTGGCCCAGCTCTCAGCTCTCCGTGATGGACTCTCCTGTCCTCTCCTTCCACACCCCTAAGTGAGACATCTGTGGGCTCAGGGGAGCAGTGAGTGAGAGCGGCCATGCCAGCCAGGGTAGTCTAAACCAAGCTTAACTCTTCCTGGGCTTCCAGGCTCTCTGGGGGCTCCCCTTGGCTTCTGCTAAGGTGTAGGCATTCTTAACTGTCTCTGTCTACAGACCCCTGAGTATAATGTGATGGAGCCAATCAACCCCTTCTCTGAGTAATGTTTGTAAAATACAGAATTACAGAAGTAAATTACAGAATTACAAAATTACAGAAATACAGAATTATGAAATAAAATGCAAAGAATTACAAAGAAGAATGCTGAAACAATGACATTGGAATAAACTCAGAACGCTGTAAAAACCAATTTGTGATCTAGTACTGCATGTGCGTCTTCAGTGCATTAATGATAAGACTGGGAAAGAGTAAACTATATCTAAGAGTATCTGATAGCAATCATAATATCAAAGCAGTGATAAGCAGAGATGATATTTTGAGATATCTGTGACAACTATAATACGATAACAAGAATATATGTGCTTTGTCTTGGTTTCAAAGTCCTACTAACGTTACTGTGGTTTGTTGCCTGTGATATGATTTTTCCTACCAAGTTCATGGACACCCTTGAACTCTGTCTACAGACCATCTAGGGGTCCAGAGACCCCAGATTGAGAACCCTTGTGCCTTAGTGAGTAACTAGCCAGAAAAAGCTGTGCCCAGCCTTGGAGCCAGGAGCTGGACTCTGTAGTTCCTTCCTCCTCTTGGCAGCTGAAGGACTGATGATTGGCCATAGCAGTCATTCACCATGCAGCCTGGAACCAACTTGTGCATCCATCCATCTGTCCATCCATCCTTCCATCCAGGCATCACTCAACAGATATTTATAGAGATGGGCTCTGGGCTGATATGTCTTTCCCCAACATGCTGGGGAAGTTTCAGGATGCAGGGGGCAAAGAGAAAAAGATGGGAAGAGAGAGAAAAGGATGACAAATCCAAATGCTGAATTTCTCAACAGAGACAAGCAAAGCCAGGAATAACGGAGGAATACCTTCAAGATTCTGAAGAAAAATGACCTCTGATGTAAAAATATGCAGATGGTAGACTATCATTTGGAGAAGGACTTGGCAACCCACTCCAGAATTCTTGCCTGGAAAATCCCATGGACTGAGGAGCCTGGAGGGCTGCAGTCCATGGGGTCTCAAAGAGTCGGACACGACTGTCTAACACACAGACTATCATTAAGTCTATTACAGTTAGACTCTCAGAAATGCAAGGTCTCAAAGTGTTTGCCTCCTGTGGTAGCCAGTCCCCAAGATGACCCCTGTGACCCCTGTTTCTTGCTTTTCCACCCCCTGGGGGAAGCCAGCTGCTCTGTTGTGAGGATACTTCTGCAGTGCCGAGGAGAGGCTCATGTGACGGGCAAACAGAGGACTTCTGCCAACAGCCAGCAAAGAACTTGGTCTCCTTCAACAGCCATGTGAGAGAGCCATCCTGGCAATGGATTCCCCAGCCTATGTCCAGCCTTCAGACGACGGCAGCTCTGCCTGACAGCTTTACTGCAACCTCACGAGAGACTGATCCACCACCCACTTAAAGATGCATATATGTGGGATCTGAGAGAATTGGTAGCGACAATCTTATTTACCAAGCAGAAAGAGAAACACGGTGGTAGAGAACAGACATATAGATACCAAGGGGAATGGGGAAGATAGAATGAATTGGGAGATTGAGATTGACACATATACACTATTGACACCATGTATAAAATAGATAATTATTGAGAATCTACTGTATAGCACAGGGAACTCTACTCAATCCTCTGTGGGGACCTAAATGGGAAGGAAATCCAAAAAAAGAGGGGATATATGCCTACGTATAGCTGATTCCCTTTACTGTACAGTAGAAAGTAACACAACATTGTATTGCAGCCATACTCCAATAAAATTGTTTTGAATGTTAAATAAATAAATAAACATGATGACTGACCTGGAGGAAGTCTGGGGGAAAAGTGATGGGGGGAAACTCCCTCACCTTTAGGTCCTGAGAACTCCCTCTGAATCACATGTGAAAATCTCTTACACTAATTAGGATGGATTTGGCAGCAAGTAATCACCCAGGCACCCACTCCAGTGTTCTTTCCTGGAGAATCCCCGGGACGGGGGAGCCTGGTGGGCTGCCGTCTATGGGGTCATACAGAGTCGGACACGATTGAAGTGACTTAGCAGCAGCAGCAGCAGCAATCACCCAGACTCCCATTCCATCAGTGAAGCTGTGAGCGTATTTGTATTTTGCAGCAGGAAGTCCAGAGGCAGGTGGTTCCAGGTTAGTTAATTCAGTAGCCCAACCATATCAGCAAGGACCCGATTGTTACCATTCCTCCCCTGGGCCGTCCTCAGGGCACAGCTCTGGTCCTCAAACCGCCACCCTCTGGACTCAGATAAGGAAGACCAGGCAATGGATCTGAGAACAAAAAAAACCAAATCACTGGCTTGGATTATTTTCCGCACTTGGCAGAAGCAGAAACTGAAGCACAGAGACTTTAAGTAGACTTTAAGCACAGAGACCTGCTCAAGGTCACATAGCAAAGCCAGGTCAGTCTTCTTTTGAAGAGCTCTTTCCACTGGATTATGTTGCCACCCATCTCCTACCTGTCCTATATCCAACTAGAGCTTATCTCCCTGCTCCTTGTGCAAGAAGGAGCAGTAAACAGGACAAAAACCTCCAAGATTTGGGAAAAGTCACCCTCTCATGTCACATGACGATGGGTTTAATGCAGAATGTTTTAAACATCTCTACAGTTGCTGTCTCCTTCGTGTCTGAGAACGTCCGTGTGTGCTCAGTGACTCAGTCGTGTCTGATTCTTTGCGACCCCATGGACTGTAGCCCTCCAGGCTCCTCTGTCCATGGAATTTTCCAGACAAGAATACTGGAGTGAGTTGCCATTTCCTGCTACAGGGTATCTTCCTGACCCAGGCATCGAACCAGTGTCTCCTACATTGGTAGGTGGATTCTTTACCACTGGGCCACCTGGGAAGCCTGTCTGAGAATGTAACGAGCCCAAATAAAGCTTCAGAGAAATGTGACTGCGAACTGAATATTGGGTCGTTTTGATGAATTATAGTTTATGGTATTAGATGAAACACTGAGGTTATGCAAGAAAATAGCCACACACTCCTCTTTTCTGAGATAAAAGTGTAAATATTCATGAGTGAAATGACATGAAGTTTGCAATCAGCTTTAAAATACTCCAGGGAAAAGATGGGAATGTGGTGGGAACACAGCTATTGTGCAAAGTTCTGAGAGCTGCTAACACTGGACGCTGGGCTCATGGCAACTCACCATTCTCTCTACTTTTGAATGTTTTGAAATTTCACAATAAAAATTAAAAATAAATTATTTCTAAATAAACAGCAAAAGGGCCTCCCAGTCACGCTAGGAATGAGTCCTGTAGTCAGTCAATGGAAACAGAGGGGCTAAAAATAGCAGAGAGATTTATTTGGTTTCTCCACATGACATCTTTGATCATTTATCATTGATGCTCACACTTACCACATTTGTTCTCTAGATGTCCTGGATGGAGCTTGGTTTCAGGGAGAGAAAGAAATATTCCCCCATCCTCACTTGAATAAGTGCTCTTGCAACTTCTGATGGTGGATTGGAAGGAAGTGATTTCCCTGCCCTGCCCCTCACTGTGAGCCTGTTTCCCCCAAGAATATGAAGCGTGAGGGTACCAGCTTTGACCTCCTCCGATAGGGTCCTTGCAAGGAGCAGAGGAAATGCTAGAACTGAAAACACTGTTTTTAAAAGTCTTAATTTTTTTTATTCATAAGTGAGACATGCTCATTGCAGAATATTTAGAAAACAAGATAAGCAAAATAAAAATCACTCACCATATCACCGCCAATATATAACTAGTATTATGGTGGTTGTTTACTCTGCATATGTTCTATTGCGTAAATTTACACAAACAGGCTCAAATTATGTTAACATTTTATTTTCTAAACACATTGGGGACATCCTTTCATATTGTTACGAATTCTTCCACAGTATTATTTTACATTTTAATCGTTATTCTGTTTTCCATTATGTGCCTATATGGTCATTTATTTAATCAGTCTCGTTGTGTTAGTTTCCTCTAGGAGCCATTTCAAAGTGCCACCTGGTGGCTTAGAACAAAAGACCTGTATTTTCTCACAATTTTGGAGGCCAGAAGTCTGAAATTGAGGACTGATTCCTTCTTGGGGATTTAAAAGGAGAATCTGTTCCATGCATGCCTCTCTGATAGATTCTGGTGGCTGCAGACAGTCCCTGGGATTCCTTGGCTGGTGGCAGCAGAACTCCAATCTCTGCCTCTGTCACGACGTGGCTTTCTTCCCTGTGTGTCTCTGTGTCTCTCTCTTCTCCTCTTCTCGTAAGGACACCAGTCATATAGGATGAAGGATCTCTACTCTTCCCACATCACCTTAACTTAGCTAATTCCATCAGTGCTGACTCTATTTCCAAATTAATTCATATTCTTCAGTTTAAAGAGTTAGAACTTCAGCTTATCTTTTTGGGGAACAGAAATTAATCACATTGGTGGGCTTTTAAAGCTCATTTGCTTTACTTCTTTTTCATTTTGTTATCCTAATGTCTCAAATTTTTTAACACATCTATGATTATTTTCTTAAAGTAAATTGTTAGAGGTGGAATTTCTAGGATGAAGATTGTATCGGTCAAAGTTAGGTCAGGAAAAGAGAAAGCATAGGTACTGCAAATGGAGAGGATTTAACATAGAGAATTAATTACATAGGTGGTAAGAAGATGAAAAGCAAAAAGATGCTGAGATAAATCAGAGATGAGTAACTGCAAGAAGCAGCTACCCTCCTCAGGACTTGGGGAACCAAAGGGAAGAGGTGATGTTACTAGGACTCAGGAGCGTGGAGAAGAAGCCCTCTAAGCTCATGCTTGGACTTCTACAGGAGACACAGCAAGGTCAGTGCTTGGAGCTCTTGAGGGAACACTAGCAACTGGTGCTCAGACTTCTGAGAGGAGGGCCCTCAAGTGTTCTCTGATGGAGCACCATGTGTCTGATGCTGGGACTGCTGGATGCTGCTACTTCCAGAGGGTACAAATGGCATGGCTGCTGCTGGTGGCATACAGGCCTCAGTTGGAAGCCAAAAAGCAGTCATTTCTCTCTCCCTCTCAACTTCCTCTTTTCACCATTGTCTCCTATTGGCCAGTTAGAAGCCAGCAAGGTGTCTGGAAAAGATAGTTTGCAGACTTCTAGCTCCAGCATCACAGAGCAGAAATGAGGGGGCAGGGGCATGGAGATGAAACACAAGAAATTAACTGTCTTAAAGGCTTTTGATATGCATTATTTCATTGTCTTCCAAAAATGTTGTACCAACTTACACTACTATTAGCAGGGCATGGAAATGTTTAGTTCCAAAGCTCAATAACATGAATTGTTGCTGTTGTTCAGTCACTGAGTCGTGTCCAACTCTTTGCAATCCTATGAACTGCAGCACACCAGGGCTTCCCTGTCCTTCATTATCTCCTGGAGTTTGCTCAGAATCATGTCCACTGAGTTAGTGATGCCATCCAACCATCTTGTCCTCTGTTGCCCACCTCTCCTCTTGCCCTCAATCTTTCCCAGCATCAGCATCTTTTGCAATGAGTCAGCTCTTCAGTTAGGTGGCCAAAGTATTGGAGTTTCAGCTTCAGCATCAGTCCTTCCAATAAGTATTCAGGATTCATTTCTTTTAGGATTGATTGGTTTGATCTCCTTGCTGTCCAAGGGACTCTCTAGAGTCTTCTCCAGCACCACAGTTTGAAAGCATCCATTCTTTGGCACTCAGCCTTCCTTATGGTCCAACTCTCACATCTGCATGCGACTACTGGAAAAACCATACCTTTGACTAAACGGACCTTTGTTGACAGTGATATATGCTTTTAATACAGTGTTTAGGTTTCTCATAGCTTTTCTGCCAAGAAGCAGGTGTCTCTTAATTTTGTGGCTGCAATCACTGTCTGCAGTGATGTTGGAGCCCAAGAAAATGAAATCTGTCACTGTTTCCACTTTTTCCCCATCTCTTTGCCATGAAGTGATGGGACGGGATGCCATGATCTTCATTTTTTGAATGCGGAGTTTCAAGCCAGTTTTTTCATTCTGCTCTTTCACCCTCATCAAGAGGCTCTTTAGTTCCTCTTCACTTTCTGCCATTAGAGTGATATCATCTGCATGTTTGAGATTGTTCATATTTCTCCCAGCAGTCTTGATTCCAGCTTGTGAATCATCCAGCCCAGCATTTTGCATAATGTACACTGCGTATAACTTAAATAAGCAGGGTGACAATATATAGCTTTGATGTACTCCTTTCTCAATTTGACAGGAAAAAATTATAACCTGTTTTGCACTTCTTAAATTTTTAGTGATGCTGAACATATATCTTATGTTTTGGGCCATGATGTTCATTACTTGTTTTGTGACTTGTTGAAATATGAAGCTAAAATAATTAAAATGTCAGATTTTATGTTCTTTACTCATTTTTATTACAATATTCACCTTTATCGTATCAATTCATAACACTACTTTATGCATTAAGGCTATTAATCCTTGCTCTACAATACATGCTGCAAATAATGCTTTTTCATTGTGGTTTGACATTTAGTTTTATTTATAGTGGTTTTGATGTCAAGCTTTTCAATTTATATGTGGTCAAACCTATTAATCTTTTCTTTTATGGATTTGTCTTTGGTTTATGCTTAGAAAGTTCTTTCCCAGGCCAACATTACATAAATATTTATGTTTTCTTATTCCTCATGGTTTTTATATTTTTAATATTAACTTTTTTTACATTTTAGTTTTTGTATGGAATTTATTTGGAATATAGTATAAAGTTAGAAATTACTTAAGATCAATTTTCCTCTATAATTTGGAATGCCATCTTTGTCTTTATTAAATTTATATACGTGCATCTGTGTTTATTTCTGGACTATCTCTCTCTTTTTTTTTTTAGTATTTTTTTTTAATTTTATTTTATTTTTAAACTTTACAAATTGTATTAGTTTTGCCAAATATCAAAATGAATCCGCCACAGGTATACATGTGTTCCCCATCCTGAGGACTATCTCTTATTCCATTAACCTGTCTTATTTTATTACATTCTCATAAAAATGTAAACTCCATGGCAATTATCTTGGTACCACCAGCATCTAGCTAGAATGGTGCCTGTCACAAAATTAGTACTCAAGAAATACATGTTGAATGATTGAGTGGACTATTTCTGTGCCAGAATCACGTTTAAAAAAAAACAAACATGATTTATATTTAGTAAGATGTTTGTTGAGTATTAATTTACATACAGTAAAATTTTCCCTTGTTAGTGTCCAGTTTAATGAGTTTAACAAACACACACAGTTGGGGAGCCACCATCATAATCAATATATCGAATAGTTCACCTCCTCAAAAAAATAAAACTGTCTTGTATTTTTAAAGTTAGTTTTTTAACTTTAAAATACAGTTTTAAAAGCCTCATATAACATAAAAGTTGCCATCTTAACCATTTTTAAGTGTACAGTTCAGTAGTGTTAAATATATTTACATCATTGTGCAATGGATTGCCAGAACTTTTACAGTTTGCAAAATTGTAACTCTGTACCCATTAAATACAACTCCCCACCCTGCCTTCCTCCAGTGGCTGGCTACCACCGTCCTGTTCTCTGTTTCTACAAATCTGACTGCATTAGATATCTCATGTAAATGAGATCACACAGTATTTGTCTTTTTGTGACTGTTTTATTTCACTTAACGTAGTATCCTCAAGGTTCATCCATGTTGTGGCAAATGTCAGAATTTCTTTCCTTTTTAAGGTGAATAATGTTCCATGCTATCTATCAAGTCCTTTTGTAGTGAACACGATCCCTACCCCTCCATCTTCTGTCTCTGCAGTTTGGCCTTTTCCAAAATGTCGTTTTAAATGGAATCCTACAGTTTGCAGTCTGCCTTTTGAGTCTGGCTTCTCTCACTTAACAAAAGGTATGTGAGTTTCATGTATGTCCCAGGTGGCTCAGTGGTAAATAATTCACCTGCAGTGCAGGAGACACAGATTCAATCCGAAGGCTGGGAAGATCCCCAGGAGGAGAAAACAACAATCCACCCCAGTATTCTTGCCTGGGAAAACCCATGGACAGAGGAGCCTGGCAGGCTACAGTCCATGGGTCGCAAAGAGTCAGGTACAACTGAGCAACTGAACACACACACAATCATGCACATGTTCTTGCAACTATGGGTAGTTCATTTCTTCTTATTGCTGAGTAATATTTCACTGCATGCATGTTTCACAGCTTGTTTATCCACTTCCTAGCTGAAAATAAATTTGGGTTGTTCCTGATGTTAATTACTGTGGTTTCATAATGCATTTTTACAATGGAACCATTTGATAAGATGTCAAATATATGCTAGTTGTAGCCAAAACTGGAGGAGTCCATGGGGATAAAATTTCTGGGAAGAAGGAACCCACTTGTGATATCATTTATTAATTTGGCCATGCTGAGTCTTAGTTGCTGTATACAGGATTTTAGTTGTGCCTGCAAACTCGGTTGCAGCATGTGGGATCGTGTTCTCTGACCAGGGATTGAATCCAGGTCCCCTGCATTGGGTGCAAGGAGTCTTAGCCACTGGACCACCAGAGAAGTTCATTCACTTGTGTTAAATGTGGAGAGCAATGATATCAGAAGACTGGTGGGAAACAGCCAGGTCCTGCCAATCAAATTGAGCCAGTGGGTTCACAGGCAGTGTCATGGGGCATAGGGCATTAAGAACATGAGCTCTGAAGACAAGGAGCTCTGGTGTGAGTCTTTCCTCCGAGGCTTCCTCTCTGGTGATAGGGCAGCATCCTGATCTGCTGGAAAACTTGGCTTCTCATATGTAACATGGGATCATGACAGCACATTACTAACATGAAGTAGTTAGTGCAGCCACTAGTCTGGAGTAAGTGCTTAATAAATGTTTCTTTTTATTAACTACTGTCTTGGGGAAGTGAGGCTGGATGGTGAAAAAGAAATTCAGCTATAGATTCATTCAGCTGTCTTTTTTTCTGATGAGAGAATGTACAAGCAAGGCCGTGATTGCGGCCACTTTTAAACATGGCTGCAAATTTGTCAATGTTCTTCAAGAGACGAACCTATTTTGGTGGACATGCAACTGTTGCCACAGATAGAGTAGGGCAGAAGTGATGGCATGTGACCCCTGAGGCCAAGCCGTGGACAGCCATGTGGCGCCTGCCTGGCTTGCTGGAGCTCTGCTCTTGGAGCCCTGAGCCATCATTTAGCAGGTAGTCAGAATCTCCTGACACCTGAAGCTGCAGGAGGGAGACCACACACAGACCACACAGAAGAAGAGACCCAAACGGGCAGCTCATCCCCGGGGGCCAGATGTGGGGGTAAAGAAGCTTCCAGGGGATTCCAGCTCCCCGCCATTTGAGTCATCCCTAGCTTTGGGGACTCCCCAACCAAGACCCCAGACACCATGGAGGCAAGCCATCCCCTCTGTGTCCTGCCCAAATGTCTGACCCATAGAATTTGTGCATGCAATGAACAGTGGGGATTTTATGTCACTAAGTTTGAATTGTTTTGTTACAGAAATAGATAGAGCAGTGGTCTAGAAGGGATTTAGGGGGGAAATAGGGGAGAACCAAAGAAGGAAGATTAATCAGTGTTCCACTAGCAGCTGGTGGAAGCCCCCACCCACTAGAGGAGGTAGGAGAGTTGATCAACCTTTTTCATGACCTCAGTGAAACATTCCCCAAGAATGCGTAACTTTGCTTCCTCTGCTTTTGTGCCTACTGAAAACCAGCAGCTAATTCAGTCATCATGGCCCGGAGTATTTGGGGCCCTGGAGAAGTTCATCAAAGCTTTTAAACCAATAACTCTGCTTTCTGGTTTATACAAAAGTCTCTCAGGACTTAATACGTGTGAATCCCTTAAGCCTAAGGCTTCTGGACCTCCTTAGCAGTACAGTGGAAAGTCATGGGCTGAATCCCAACTCTGGATCTAAGTCCCAGCTCAGCCACCATATGACCTCGGCGTGGTGCTTGGCCTCTGTGAATCTCAGTTTCCCTGACTGTGAAATAGATTCAAAAATGTCTCTCTCACCCAACTGTTCCAGGGGTTAAATGAGACAGCACCTGCAAAGGTTTAACACAGGGCGTGACTCATTATCAACTGACTGCTGATATGATTTCTTTTTCTTTTAAGTATAGGTGGCGGTGTTCAGTTTCTCAGTCATATCTGACTCTTTGTGACCCCATGGACTGCAGCACGCCAGGTTTCCCTGTCCTTTGCTATCTCCCGGAGTTTGTTCAAACTCACGTCCACTGAGTCGATAATACCATCCAACCATTTCATCCTCTGTTGCCCCCTTCACCTCCTGCCCTCGATCTTTCCTAGTATCAGGGTCTTAAGTATAGGTGGCTCAGTGGTAAAGAATCCTCCTGCCAATGCAGGAGATGCAAGAGACTCAAGTTCGATCCCTGGCTGGGGAAGATTCTCTGGAGGAGGTAATGGCAACCTACTCCAGTATTCTTGCCAGGAGAATCCCATGGACAGAGGAGCCTGGCGGGCTAAAGTCCATGGGGTTGCAAAGAGCTGGACACAACTTCATGACTGGACAGGCATAGTATTAAAAAATACATATATGAAAAGACAGCCTATAGAATGGGAGAAAATATTTGCCATTGATGTGCCCAACATGGGCTTAATCTCCAAAATATCATTTCTTAGTTTCTCTCCCCACCTGCTGAAAAGCTTGAAGGCAGGTTCTGGACACAGTGACTCCCCCCAAGTTCCCCTCCCTCTCGGCAGGCATTAACCCTCAGAAAACCTGGCCATGGGGACCTGGTGTCCTCCCCTCTGACCTCTCCACCTCCAGCCTCAGTGCTTCCCGCACAAGTGGAAACTCTTGGCCTGCCTGTTGGCACCAGGCTGGCTTCCTCGCTGGACCCGGAGATGTGTCTTGACTCTGCTCCTAACCCCACAGGCTCCGAATGGAGAGGCTGAGGGAGAATCAAATAGGAGGTGACAGGGGACACGTGGCTGAGATGACAGAGGAGAGTCCCTGAAGGTAAACAGCTTTGTCCCATCAATTAGTAGGGCGGGAGAGAAGACGGGGAGGGGAAATTACAGCCCCATCAGGCTGTCATCATCTCTTGCCTCTCATGAAAGTGATCAACAGCCCTTCAACTCTCATTTTAAAGATTAAATGGGAGGAAGGATGACTCCACCGGATTTCAGCATAGGCCGCTGGCAGCCCCGAATGCCAGAGAGTGTGATGGATTGAGGGACTGAAGCCCAGAAAGAAAACATGAACCTCCATATATCACTGGAAGATGCCAATCTGATCCAAGGAGGCATGTGGTGCTTGCATCTTCCAGCCTTAGGGCAGACCCCTGTGCTCTCTTGGAGGTCCAGGCCCAGGGTCTGAAACATCAGTTTCGGGAAAGCAGGGGGATCAAATCCATTTTGATCAGTGCACATGAGGCACTCAATAAATATTGGTTGAATGAGTGAGTGAATGAACAAATACCTGTTCTATCTTTCTAGCTATGAAGTTTTGGTCAAGTCACTTGGCACAAGTCAAGTGGCCTGTCCTGGCCTCAGTTTCCTCATCTGTAAAATGGGACCAGGAATATCTACTTCCCCAGGGTGGTTGTGAAGATGAAATGACATCGCACGAAGAAAGCACAGTGGCTGGCATATGGTACAAGGTCCCCGGGCAAGAGAGAGGTCAGGTGGGAGGCTCAGCTCATGAGCCAAAGGGGTAGGAGGAGAGCCAGGCAGGGCGGAAGGATGGCTCTGTGGGGCACAGTCCTGAGATGTTTGGGGCAAAGATGGCTCAGCTTTGGCTCATTACCTTCACTCTGCCCAACTCTCTGCGTCCCGTCTGCCTCAGAAGAATCATGGAGAAGGCTGTGACACGGGCTTAGCAAATCCTTCACTCCCAGTGACATGAGAACGGTATTCACAAAGGATTCACTGAGGGGGGTCACCTTGTCAGGAACATTCTGAAGGCGTCATGGAGAGAGGGACATTTGTGTCTATCTGTGACAGGCAGACAAGGCATGGCTGGTGGGGCCAGAAACCAGGCACATCTGTGGGCAAGGTGAGCCAAAAGGCCTAGCTGAGGACCTCACACTTCATCATCAAGACAGTGGGAGCTATGGAAGGTTCTAGAGCAGGAATGATGACTCCAAAGAGAATTCCTCAGCTTTGTTAAAAAATTAGGGTTTTGACTCCTCCACAAGAAGGGGTCAACAGTTCAACACTAGTGCCTAGACCATCAAGGGAAAGAAAACAGAGTGGACAGGATGGCCAGAGTGACGCTCTGGGTTCAAGCCCCAGATCTTCTGTGTATGGGCACCAGCCCCACAGGTGGCTCACTTCACAGCTTCAAGCCTTGGCCTCCTCATCCGATTTCCGGGCGGGCAGCACAAGGATTCTCCACGCCAACACCAGGCCGGCTCCAGCACAGGCCCCACTTGGCAGCAGGAGCAAGCAAGTCTCAGCTGGATTTTATTAGTATTTGTGTTAAACAGAGAAGGAATGGAAAGTGTGGTGAAATAAGTTATCTTGAAGAGGGGAAAGAGGGGCAGGCAGGACCTTGACGTTCAGGCTGCCAGATGCGAAATCACCAGGGTGCCTCTGGGAAGTGATGGCAGCAAAAAATAACTGACCCTGGGCGGGAGGTTAAGCTCTGCTTTACCCCCAGGATTCTTCTCCTGTTCCTCTAGTTTTTCCAAAGCCCCAAGGGGCTTATGTCTGAACGAGGCGAGGTGTGGGTTTCTTCTCTCAGTGCGGGGGCAGACTGGTGGGTGGTTGGATCCTGGGTTTCCACGGGCCAAGGCTGCCTGGTTACAGATCCCATCTGAGCCCGGGCTTCCTGCAGATACATCCCCACTCCCAAGGACAATGTGGCATCAGGATCATAAAGTCATTCTTTTCCCCCATAGAGGACAAGCAGACAGAGAGATGGGAGTGGGGATGAAGCCCCAGCCTGGGTCATGACGCAGTCTGCTGGAAAGGGATCCTCGGTCCAGAAGGCACGCTCTGCAGCCTGGCAGCCACTGGCCTTGGCAGTCGGCCGATGTTCCCAGAGCCCGTGGCATTGACTGCTTTTCTGCTTAAACAGACTGTGCCTCTGCAGAGCGAGGAGAGGGCTACGAGGCCAGCGTCTGCCTCAGCCTAGCGGGTGTGTATGTCAGTCACTCAGTCGTGTCCAACTGTTTGCGACCCCCTGGACTCTAGCCCACCAGGCTCCTCTGTCCATGGGACTATCCCGGCAAGAATACTGGAGTGGGTTGCCATTTCCTCCTCCAGGGGATCTTCCCAACCCTGGGATCAAACCCACGTCTCCTGAGTCTCCTGCATTGGCAGGTGGGAAGCCACCTGGGAAGCCACCTTAGCGCAGTAGGAGGGACCAAGTCAACATGTCCATGCAAGGTTTGCTTAAATAAACACAATGAGTAAACAAATCTCACTCCTCACTCATGGCTCTCACTTGGACCCCTCATACCTGCCCCGTAGCTGCTGTTTCTTCCACCTCCAGACTCACTGCCTGCCCGTTTACCCCAGAGCATGCTGCCAGATTTCTCTTCCCAGATCACAGCTCTCGTCAAGTTATCCTTCACCTCAAAATGTCAGCCGTGGCTAAAAACCACCAGCACTCTGCTCACTGCCGCTTCCAGGCCTCCTTGCCTCAAGGCCAAAGGCAAATGCCGCCTCCTCCAGGAAGCCTCTCCTAATTTATGTCTCTGAATGGTTTGTAACTGCCCCCCTTCACAATCCCCATCGGCTTTCACTTATACCAGAATCTGTCCCAACGCCTGGGATGTAACACGCAGAGCCAAGGAAGAGAAAAGGCAGTCCTTCCCCAGGGAAAGATGATGGCTTCCCCAGGAGCCTACAACCACACTGCCATCCATCAAATAAAGAACAAGATCATACAGAGAGTCACCCACAAAACTGAGAGGCCAGGGATGCCAAGTGCTGGAGAGCTTTGGGATGTGTGTGAGAGAGAAAGACAGAGAGAGTACAAGTGTGTGTGAGGGAAGCCTGGGACCTGGCAACATCCCAGGATGACAAATTTAAATAAAATTAGAGCATTAGAACTAAAAGAGATCTCAGATCATCCAGTTAATCCTTTACACCCAGGGAGGCTCAAAGAGAAGGTGGGATGGATTTCCAGTTAGAGATCACAAGAGTCATCCTTTGCTTCGTCCAGTCACTCGGTCATTTGTTCTTTCAGCTATTCAACAACCTTACTAAAACTCTGTTAGATTCCCTACCTCTTGCCAGACTTTGGGAACCCAGAGCTGAAGAATAAGTGGCCTGGCCCCCATGAGGCTGAGAATCCATGGGGAGTGACAAGTGCCAGTCTGGAGGTGAGCCCAAGGTGGGAGGAAGTAGAGAAGGGAGCAGAGGCCCTGCTGGTGATGGTGAGGTAGGGGGAAAAAGTGACCCTGGAAGGCTTCCCAGAGGTGATGTCTGGTATGGGCATGAGGAATGTGTAGGCATTTCCTGGAGGGTCAAAAGTAGAGTTAGCAGAAGAACCCAGGCATGGGGACTTCCTGCCCACTGTTCTTCCCCAGCCTGCACTGTAGGGTTTTAACATCTGAGTGCAGCCTGAAGGTTAAGGGAAGAAACGGGCCCTCTGTCACTCTAGCTTGTTCCAGCCTCCACAGAGCCAAAGCTTGAGGCCATGCAAGGCATGGCAGTGATTATGCAATTGGAAAGGCCCAGAGTGACTCAGAGGCTCTGCAGGGAAACAGAGATGAAAAGTAACTCTGCCATAGACCTTGTGTTCAACGGTTGACTCCACAGCGCAGCACTTGACTCTCGGAGAGGAAAGACTTCAGGGCTCCTTGGGACATTTTGCAGATGAAGAAATTGAGGCCTGTGCAGGGAGCACCTCCTGCTCAAGTTACACGACAAGTCAGTGGCAGAGCTGGGACTCAAAACAGGCTTCTCGGCACTCCCAGTGAGGTCCCCTGGCAAGGGGTCAAAGAAAGCAGAGTTGACTCCCTAGAGAAGACCAAAGTATTCATGCTACTTTAAAAATCATCACGCTATTTTAAAAGTCTTTAGGGACTTCCCCGGCGGTCCAGCGGTTAGGGTTCCATGCTTCCACTGCAAGGAGTGTGGGTTTGATCCCTAGAAGAGGGAAAACTAAGATCCTGAATGCCACATGGCACAGCATTTAAAAAATAAATTAAAATTCTAAACAAACAAATAAAAGACTTATAAAACTCACAAAATGGAGACAACCAACACAAACGTAGAGGTTTAGAGCTGAGACAAGACAATTCGTGAAGGAAAGTCCTTCAGTATGCAGTGCCTGAGGTTCACTGATTCCCCTTCCCCCAGGAAGCTTTCCCTGATTCCTCTCCAGCTGCACTGGGTGCCTCTACAGAGCAACCTGGATACTGAGTACTCTGTATTCTCATCTATGTATGAAAGCCGGTCAGTTTTGTCTGACTCTGCGACCGCATGCACTGTGGCCCGTCAGGCTCCTCTGTCCATGGGACTCTCCAGGCAAGAATACTGGAGTGGATTGCCATTTCCTCCTCCAGGGGATCTTCCCAACCCAGGGATCGAACTCAGGTCTCCCACACTGCAGGCAGATTCTTTACCAGCTGAGCCACCAGGGAAGCCGATTCTCATCTACACTGGAATTTAGCAGACCTCTTCTCCATGGGAGAGGAGAAGCTCCTTGAAGGCAATAAATGGAATCGTGCCTCTTTTATTGCTGTGTTCCCAGGATATAGAACATGCTCAATAAACATTTAAGTTAATCACTGCACAAAAAGAAAAAGAAATAAGCGATACTTCTTCCTGAAGCAAAGAAAAAGAAAGTATGGCCTGTTCTGTGAATTGAATCTCCATCCATCCATTGTCTCTCTACCCTCCCATCCTCCTTCCATCTATCCATCCATCATCCATCCATCCATTATCTCCTCCCTATCCCCTTCCTCCCTCCCTCCTTTCTTCCACTTCTCCATCCTGCCTTCCTCTCTCCTTCCCTCCCTCCATTAGTCATCTATCTATGTATCCAACACCATTTTTTGAGTACCACTACGAGCAGTCCCCTGAATTAAACAAAGAGGAACGGAGCCTGGTCTCTGAAGTGAAAAGCTCTCTGTTGGCAGGGGCCCTCGGAAAACCATCATCAGTGTTTTGGAGAAGGCAGCAGAATAATTTGGAAATGTGATTTAATCAATATTTACTGGTCCCTGAAATCCGTCTCTCTTAAGTGACCAATAAAAAGACAGAGGCCAGAGAACCACAACTGAAAAGTGAGTGGGGAGAAAACCCAGTGTGACATCTGATGGGGAATAGACCCACCTGCAGGGTTAGGGCTGCAAAAACCCCAGGAACCTTTGTTATTAGTAACAAAGGGCTCCTGAGGATGAATGCAATGTGCAATGTCCCCACACCCGAAGCTCTGCTGCAGGCAGGACAACAGGTCTCAGATAATCGTCTGAAAATTCCTCCTTGTGGGAAGCTTGATCTCCAGCTTGACTCCCGGTGGGCCTGCCACTCGGGCCATCAACACTCAAGACCTTCCATCTCCAGAGAACCTGCCCAAGGGCAGCAGTGATGGCCGCAGCAGCCTATTTCTGCAGCAGGACATGCCTTCACATTCTTTTCTCCTTTGAACCATTTGAAGATCCTGTTAGTCTTCCCCCTTCCCAGGTAAGAAAACGGAGGCCCAGAGGGTGAACCGACTTGACAAAGTAAAGAAGTTGGCAACTGTCATCAGGAAGGCAAAGTCGGTTTCCTGATGGACTGCTCGCCTCACCAGGCTTTTTGGGGACTTGACTCAATATCAGGATAATTAAAATCCTAAATGGCATTCTCAACTTAGTACCAGGACATAATTAAAATCCTAAATGGCATTCTCCAATTGACACCTAGAGTGAAAACAGCCCAGTGCAGGCCAGGAATCTAGGAACCCGTATTAGGACTTGGAATTAACCCCACAGCAGGGTGTTTCTGTACCCCAGCCCACAGTGGGGGTGGATGGCCCCTGAGCCCTGACTGCCTTTCAGAGGCTAACAGAGTCCTTAGTCAGAGTTCTGTATCATCCATTTCAAAGCAAAAAGGCATTCGCGAGGGCTGCCAGCTGTCATTTCTATAATGGAATTTGCTTTCAAAGCCGGAGGCCGTGCTAATGACAAAATAAAGCAAATTCGAGAGAAGTAGGCTCAGCTAAGGCGGGTGGGAAATGCCAGGAAACCTCGGGCGGGGGCGGAGCGCCAGGAGTCGTGACTGAGTTGCCTACACTTGTGTGTGCACACACACACACACATACACACATGCACGTGTACTCACATGCACCCCACGGGGAGGCTCTAGAAACCAGGAAGAAGAGGGGATTTAACCTGGGACGGAGGTCTGGGGGGCATTTGAGAACTGTGAGTATGTAAGTGTTTAAGGGATTTTTTCCCTGGGAGAGGAATCAGAATTAATTTGAACAGTGGTTGGTGCTCATTGAGTGCCTACTATGTGCCAAGCTCTGCACTGGGGGCTTTTATCTCCTCAGTCAATCCTTCCAGCAACTGTAGGAGGGACCCTACTCATTCCCATTTAATAGGTGACAAAGCAGAGGCTCAGATGTAAGACCTCTTGTCCCAGTCAGAGCATTAGAGAGGAAGGGAGTTGAGATTTGAAAGCAGATCTGTCCTCATCTCCCTAATACTTTACCTCCATACAGAAAAAAACAACAACAAGCTATAATAAGACAAAAGGCCAGTAACTCCTCAGGCAGAATGAATCTGGGGAGATTCATTGATTCAATGATGAAGCCGCTGTCTCAATCCAGGAAAGAGCTAAAAGCCAGAGCTGGTTCTAAGTGGAACAAGTGTTGAGACTCCTGTCCCAGGAGGTATGCAAGAGGCGGTGGCAGAAACCAGTCACTGGGCTGACCCAAGGGTCTGTTGGTTCCTGAGACTGAAACCAAAAGAGCTGTTCTTCAGACTCCACACAGCACACCCACCCCCGTGGCCCACAAGCCCGGCACCGGCAGAGGCCTCACCCACGCCTGGCTCCGCAGCGCTCCGGGAGCAGCCACGTGACAGCCCGGCCCCCGCGGGCACTTCGTGGGTTGAGAGGTCCCCCAGGGAGTTCCCACGTAGGCCCTGCCCCGCGGTGACTGAGTTAGGAGCCGCCTGAGTGTCACCACCGCCCCCGCCCCCAACCCACAGCAGGCACTCAGGGGGGATCGTGGCCCTGCCCACCACCCCTAAAGGTCTCAGAGCCACCCTCACGCCCTCTGCCACAGGCGCTGTCTTCTGTCTCCCCAGCTCTGGAGCACCCTCTGAGTGCCTGCCATGTACCAGGGCAGTGCTCAGGAGCTGGGGTCTTGCAGTCCCCCAGTGCATTCCAATCGGGCTTCCCCAGGGCCACCCCAGGCCCCCCGGTTCCCCATCAGCAAAGTCTGAGGAGTCACAGTCTGGCAGGAGCCTGGACGTGACCTAGGCTGGCAGGAGCCCTAGAAGTGCTGGTGGAATAAAGGGCAGAGAAGGGTGCCCAGCACACACCGGACAGCAGTCACTACAGACTCACAGAGTCCACCCAGCAGCCTAGTGAGACGGTAAAGGAGATCTCGCTCTAATAAATGAGGAAACTGAGACTCAGAAAGCAAATACCACTTTCTCATGGCGAGGCACAGAGCCTAAACTGGAACCCACAAAGTTCTGACACCAGTTCCAGGCTCCTCCTCTCGTCTCTGCTCAGTCCAAACACCTAGCCACACCTCAAGTATATCCAGCAGCCCACTCCCACCTCAAGCTTCAGGTCACACCTGGGTAGGGTCGCTGTGACCAGTTCCTCTTGGCCCTTTCTACCTGGGGCTCCAGGGGGAGTTCCCACCCAGATGGAGACGGGGGGTTCCCAAAGAAAACCTTGGCTGGAAGAACAGATGGAGCCCCAGGAGGGCAGAGGCCAGTGCTGGGCATCTCTGTGCTTCTAACACAGGCGAGGCAGGTTGTGAAGGCAAAGTTTGGGTGGAGTGTACCTGCTGGTTGCTTTGAGGCCACGACAAGATATCCAGCGGGATAGATGACCACCACAGAGGGCAGATGCTGGGCACAAGGAAGGAGGGCCCCGTGGGCTGAGGTTCCTCCAGTTAGTCACTGGTAACTTTGGGACAGGTCATTCCCCAGGTTTTCCATCATAAAACGAAGAGGGAAGAATTCTTGCAAGATTGTTGGGAGGATAAAACAGAAGGATGGGGAGAAATTCTCTACCACGGGGGCTGGTATACAAAAGTCGCTTACTGACTGAGAATTGGAATTAGGGGTGGATCAAAAAGAGCTCACCTGGTGATCAGAGGCACCGTCTCTTAAACTTCCTCTGCCCTAGAGCCAGGTCTTTGGCTGTTCTGCGCCCCGTAAGTCATTCTTTTCTTAGTTCCTCGACCAGGGACTGAACCCGGGCCCTCTGCAGGCAGAGCTGGGAGAGTCCTAACCACTGGACCGCTGGGGAAGTCCCTTCCCATAAGTCGTTCTAATATTTGTTGAGCACCTACTATGGGCAAGGTTTTCACCAGCTGCTGCACTGAGGCTACAAAGGCGAACGAGGAGGGATCCCCAGCCTCAAAAAGTGTCCATCTGGGGAGCTTTGACACAAAACAGCTCAAATACACCATGTGATGCCTCCGTAAAAGAGAAGCAGGTAAAAAGCAATGAGTACAAGGAGGCAGGAAAACAAGATTCCAGCTGTGGAGGAGGCAGGGGAAGGCGGGGGGGGGTTAGGGGGGGGCTGGCTGAGATCAGGAAGAGCTCCGGCATCTAGGCTTCAGGGGACAGGATTTGAATCAGGAGATGGGTGAGGGGCTTTCGTCTTGGCAAGCACAGCCTCGGCAAAGGTGTGGAGGCTCGAAGCCCAGATGAAGCCCCAGGAGGGCAGAGGCCAGCACTGGGTGTCTCTGTGCTTCTAAGGCAGGCGAGGTAGGTCGTGAAGGCAAAGAGTTTGGGCTGAGTGCTGGTTGCTTTGCAGCCAGGACAAGGAAGGAACCCCTGTCCACTGGATTCTTGGCTGAGGCAAGGCTACCAGCTGAAAGAGGGACAAGTGTGGTGTTGTCAACTTAGGGGGAGTGTGAGATGACTGAGGGCAAGGTGGAGACACCCAGGAAGTCGCATGCACAGGTCACAGGGTTCAGTGTGCTCAGAGCGGTCCTCACATAAATAACACTGTAGTGAACATCTTTGCACGCCAAGACATTTCCATTTCGTACACTGCTTCTTCATGATTGACTCCTCGACGTGGCTGTGGATTAAGGCCTGTGGACATTTTACAGAGGTGTGACAGATGTTGGAAGCATATTGTCAGGTGGCTTCCCAAGCATAGTTGCTCTGGCTTTTGCCTCCTCAGTGACTTGGGAGAAGATACCGGTCTCCACCGCACCATCACCAGAATGCTGTTGTGTTATTATATATATATATTTTTTGAAATACCCTCCTAATTGGGTAGCAAAGAGGCATATTTCATTGTGGTGTGTACAGCTTTTCCATTTCTTTGATTCATGTTGGAGTGGAGTGTTTTTTCATAAGCTTATTCGCTATTTGTCTTTTCTCTGACTGTAAATTGTCCTTTTGCGGCATATTTAAAAAGTCTCCAAGGTAAGTCTCAGTGGAGTGATGGCCATACAGCCCATTAGGAGTGAAGCAAGGAGGAAGCTTGTAGAGAGGGATTTTGTGGCTATTTCTTTTTCCTGACAGTTGCAAAGGCATGAAAAAACAAAAAGCCTAGAAACTGAGTCAGGGCCATTCACAGCATATTTTAAAACTAATTTAGGAGAAGAGGCTTCTTTTAAACTGTCAGCCCTCTTTCTTACATAAACACAAACACACACACACATAAGCTGATGATAGCAAGGAATTATTTACAGAGTTCTGTCTTGGCTGAGCTTTCTGTGATGACTTTTATTAATTATTGAATAATTCAATAAATAATTCATGACTTCCCTGCTGGTGAAGGCTTCATCAAAAACTCCTGAATACTAGTCAAGCCAGCCAACTGGTCTTCCTGAAGCTGGAATAAACCCCGATTGTATTTCCATATATGTGTGAATGTATGTGTTTGTGTGTGCCTGAGTGTGGGCCAGTGAGTGTGGAAGCCTGATGTGAACAAGTGTGTCAGTGTGTCGGGCACGCTGCGTGAGCATGCTAGGAGGACTCTATAGCTTTAGGTGAGAAGGAATTTCTCTGTGACTGTATTCTGCACACGGTTATCATGTCTCTGATTTCTGATGGTAAGAGCAATAGTTCTTTGTTATCTGTATAGATCGTTCTTAATATAAACAGGTTTTAGATAAAGGAAATTGTAATAAAAATGCACGCACCTTGGGGAGCAGTTAGGAGCTGGGCGGGCAGGAACATGGGGAAAGATAAGGCATGTCACTTGCACCAGGAAACTTTGCCTGACTCCCCAGGCTGGGCTTCTCAGTGCTTGGCACTTGTTTGGGGCAGGGCTTCCCTGGCGGTCCAGTGGTTTAGAATCTGCCTGTCAATGCAGGGTACATGGGTTCAGTTTCTGGTCCGGGAAGATCCCACATGCTGCGTGGCAACTAGAGCCCTCGAGCGGCAACTACAGAGTCCACACACCACAACTACTGAAGCCCGTGTGCCTGGAGCCCCTGCTCGGCAAGAGAAGCCACCGCAACAAGAGAAGGCATCGCAGTGAGAAGTCCACTCACCGCAACCAGAGAAAGCCCACGGGCAGCAACAAGGCCCAGTGCAACCAAAAATAAATGAATCAACACACAAATCTTTAAAAAAAAAAAGTTTGGGACAAATCATGGAAGAGTATAAAAGATATCACAAAAAACTGGAAATTTCTGAAAGAGATGGGAATACCAGACCACCTGACCTGCCTCCTGAGAAAACTGTATGCAGGTCAGGAAGCAACAGTTAGAACTGGACATGGAACAACAGACTGGTTCCAAGGAGTACATCAAGGTTATATATTGTCACCCTGCTTATTTAACTTATATGCAGAGAACATCATGAGAAATGCTAAGCTGGATGAAGCGCAAACTGGGATCAACATTGCCAGGAGAAATATCAATAACCTCAGATATGCAGATGACACCACCCTTATGGCAGAAAGTGAAGAGGAACTCAAAAGCCTCTTGATGAAAGTGAAAGAGGAGAGTGAAAAAGCTGGCTTAAAGCTCAACATTCAGAAAACTAAGATCATGGCATCCGGTCCCATCGCTTCATGGCAAATAGATGGGGAAACAGTGGAAACAGTGGCTGACTTTATTTTTGGGGGCTCCAAAATCGCTGTGGATGGTGACTGCAGCCATGAAATTAAAAGACGCTTACTCCTTGGAAGAAGAGCTATGACCAACCTAGACAGCATATTCAAAAGCAAAGATATTACTTTGCCAACAAAGGTCCATCTAGTCAAGAATATGGTTTGTCCAATAGTCATGTATGGATGGGAGAGTTGGACTATAAAGAAAGCTGAGTTCTGAAGAATTGATGCTTTTGAACTGTGGTGTTGGAGAAGATTCTTCAGAGTCCCTTGGACTGCAAGGAGATCCAACCAGTCCATTCTGAAGGAGATCAGTCCTGAATATTCATTGGAAGGACTGATGCTGAAGCTGAAACTCCAATACTTTGGCCACCTGATGCGAAGAGCTGACTCATTTGAAAAGACCCTGATGCTGGGAAAGACTGAAGGCAGGAGGAGAAGGGGATGACAGAGGATGAAATGGTTGGGTGGTGTCACTGACTCAATGGACATGAGTTTGAGTGAACTCTGGGAGTTGGTGATGGACAGGGAGGCCTGGCATGCTGCAGTCCATGGGGTCACCAAGAGTAGGACACAACTGAGTAACTGAACTGACTGAACTGATAAAGGATAAAGAAAAGGAGAAGAAGCTCTTTTATTTTTTTAATTTATTTATTTTTAATTGGAGGATAATTGCTTTACAATATTGCATTGGTTCCTGCCACACATCAACATGAATCAGCCAAAGGTATACATATGTCCCCTCCCTCTAGAATCTCCCTAGGTTCATCTGTACCTTCTTTCTAGAGTCCATATATATGCATTAATATATGAAACTTATTTTTCTCTTTCTAACTTACTTAACTTTGTATAAGAGTTAGCTTTAGGTTCTTCTACCTCATTAGAACTGACTCAAATGCACTCCTTTTTATGGCTGAGTAATATTCTGTTGTATATATGCACCACAACTTTTTTCTTTGTTCATTCATGTGTCAATGGACATCTAGGTTGCTTCTGTGTCCTAGCTATTGTAAATAGTTCTGGGATGAACACCGGTGGGCAGGGCAGCAATGGAAATGCAGACAGAAAGAGCAGACTGGAGAAGCTCCTTTAAAAAGAAAGACAAATCAGACCATCAGTCTCATCAGCAGGGCTTCTGGTGTGACCCCTTTGGAGGAGGGACCAGGGCTCAGTCTGAGGATGGAAGGGAAATGGCTATGGTGGCCAATTTGAATACCTCGTGTACCGCAGTTGTTAGCTAATATGTCTGTGCATCTGCCTATAAAATCTCAGTAAGAAACCCCTGCCCTGTGACCACTGAGGTTGTTGTTAGAGCCTTGAACAGAAGTGAGTGCTATGTATTTGGGGTTCCCCAGACCTTCGTGGGAGTGGAAAGAACATGAGACAGAGGACACTTCTCGGTTCCTGCTTGGTTTCTCTACCATTTGCTGGCTGTGCAAAGAGGGGCAAGTCATCTTGTTTCAATTAGGCTCAGTTTCCTCAAGTGGAAAATCGGGCATCATTAACTATGCGGTGGAAGCAGATGAAATCAAGCAGGACCGTGGTGAGAATTAATGGCTAACCCTGGCACAGTGTCTGCACACAGCTAGGTCAGGATGGTAGTGTATTCATTTCCTGTTCATCCCCAGTGGCAGCATCTGAGCCCGCAGAGAGGAGTCTAGTTGTAGTACCAGTTACTGATAAATAAACGTTACTATCACCAACTCTGACTGTAGATAGGTCCACTTCTGTTTTATGCATTTGGAAGCTATGACGTGCCACCACATTTATGATTGTTATGTCTTTCTGTTGTGTAGACCTCTTTATCATTATAAAATGTCCCTCTTTCTCCCTAATAATTGGCTTTGTTCTGAAGTCTACTTGGACTACTGTTAAGACAGTCACATACCAGCTTTTTATTGGTTAGCATACACATGGTACATTTATTTCTGTCCTTTTAATTTAAACCTATATCTTTATAGTTAAAGAACACCCTTTAAAGGCAGCCTATATTTGCTGTTTTATCCAGTGGGACAATCTCTGTTTTTTAATGGAAGTTTCCATCCATTTACATTTAGTATAATTATTGTTATGGTTGGGTCTATGCCTACAATTTTGCTTTTTTTTTCTGTTTGTCTCAGCCCTTTAGGAGAAGGCAATGGCACCCCACTCTAGTGTTCTTGCCTGGAGAATCCCAAGGACAGGGGAGCCTGGTGGGCTGCCGTCTATGGGGTCGTACAGAGTTGGACACGACTGAAGCGACTTAGCAGCAGCAGCAGCAGCTCAGCTCTTTTGCATTTCTATTTCTCTTGCGCTGCTTTCTTTTGTATTAATTGATTTTTTTTTCTTTTTTAGTTTTCCATTCTGTATTCTCTATTGCATTTTTCCTGGAGGAGGGCATGGCAACCCACTCCAGTATTCTTGCCTGGAGAATCCCCGTGGGCAGAGGAGCCTGGCAGGCTACAGTCTGCCAGGGGTGGCAAAGAGACAGACATGACTGAGTGACTAAGCACTGCATTTTTAGCTATACTTCTTTTTACTATTTCTACTGATTATTCTGGGTATTCTAATACACATCCTTAACTTACCATGTCCACTTAGAATCAATATTGTACCACTTCATATTTCACTTTTACATTTCTCAAATTTAAGAACATGATTGCCATTATATTTATCTTCTTATCTTTTGTGATGTTATTGTCATATATTTTACTTCTACATAACTGATAAACTTAAAATTACAATGGTATCATTTTTACTTTAAGCTGTGATTTGTTTGTTAAGTAATTAAGAGAAGATAGTAAAAGTTAATATGTTATACTTCTCAACATCTCTATCATTTTGGTGCATATCATTCCTACCCTCAGATCTGAATTTCTATCTAAATTCATTTCCATTCAGGTGGAGAAACTTCCTGTAGTGTTTCCTGCCACACAGGTCTGGTGGTAAAATTTTTTTTCAGCTTTTGTTTACCTGAAAATATCTTTATCTTCCCCTCATTTTATTTTTTTTAAGAAAACTTTAAATCTTGTATTGGAGTATAAAGAATCTGCCTGCAACGCAGGAGACGCAGATTCAATCTCTGGGTCAGGAAGATCGCCTGGAGAAGGACATGGCAACTCACTGCAGTATTCTTGCCTGGGAAATTCCAAGGACAGAGGAGCGTGGCAGGCTACAGTACATGGGGCTGGAAAAGAGTTGGACACAACTTAGCGACTAAACAGCAAAGACATAGCTGATTAACAGTGTTGTGAAAGTTTCAGGCGGACAGCAAAAAAACTCAGTCATACATATACACGTAACCATTCTCCCCCAAATTCCCTTCATTTTTAAACAACTTTATTGAGATGTAATTCAAATCTCACATGATCTATGTATGTAAAGTATACAATTCAATGGTTTTTGGTATCTTACAATTATTGATTTTTTAAACTGTGGTAAAATATATATAACAGAATTTGCCATTTAACCATTTTAATGGCATTAATTACAATCACAATTTGTCTATCTCCATTATTTACAAAATTTTTTCAATCAACCTCAAATGGAAACTGTACCTATTAAGCAATAAGGCCCCATTCCCCACCCCAGCCCTTCTAATCTATTTTGTCTCTGTGAGTTTGCCTGTTTAGGTACCACATATAAGTAGAATCACACAGTACCTGATCTTTTGTCCATGCCTTATTTCACTTAGCATTTGTTTTCAAAGTTCATCCAGGTGTAACGTGTGTCAATACTTTATTCCTTTTTAAAGCTAACTAATATTCTATTGTGTGGACAGACCACATTTTGCATATCCATTCATCTGTAGATAGTCAGGTTGCTTCTACAGTTTGGCGATTGTAAATAATGCTGTTATGGACATGGACATACAAATATGTGTTTGAGTTCCTTTTTTCAATGGGTTTGAGTTCATTCTTAGTTTTTAAGGATACAGAATTCTGTGACAGTTATTATTTTCTGTGCTTTTAAGATCTTATTCCATTTTCCTTTGGGTTTTCCTTTATTTCTGATGAGAAGTCAGTCTTGATTTTTTGTTGCCCTCCTATTTGTGATATGTCATTTTTGCCTGGCTGCTTTTCAGACCTTTGTCTTTACCTTTGGTTCTCAAAAGCCCGACTATGATGTTTCTAGGTGTGTTTTTCGAAGATTTGTTGAGCTTCTTGGGTCATTAATTCCTAAATTTTCATCAAATTTAGGAAATTTCAACCATTATTTATTCAAATATTTTTCTACCCTATTTTCTCTCTCCATGTCTTCTGGGACTTTAAATACATGTCTGTTATGCTGCTTAATATTGGCTCAAGGGTCACTGGGGTACTGATCATAGCAATTTTTTTTTGTATCTGTTCTTTAAACAGGGTAACTTCTGTGAATTGTCTTCAAGTTCACGAACTCTCCAATATGATGCTAAACCCATCCAGTGAATATTTTTTCATTTCATATTGTTTTTCAGTTCTAAAACGTTTATACGGCTCTTTTGTTGCCATTTCTCTGCTGAGATTCCTCATCTGTTTACTCAATTAGATCATCTTTTCCTTTAAGTCCTTGAAAATATTTATAGCAGCTTCTTTAGCGTTCTTGCCTGTAATTCCAACACTGGGGTCATCTCTAGATCTGTTCCTACTCAGTTCTTTTTTCTCCATTATTGGACACACAGGGATTCAGATCCCTTCTCCTCAACTCTTTACATGTGTAACCTTGGGCAGGTTAACATCTGTTAGAGTGTTTCCCCTTGTATCTACTAGGAATAATAGCAGTTACATTGTAGGATTGTCAAAAGGCTCAAATGCAGTGATATATGTGAAGAGCCAAGCACATAGTAGGTATTTAACCTAATGTGTTTCTCATTGACCTTCAAGATTAGGCTTATGAGACATCTCTCCCACAAGAAGCTCTTTCTACAGCCCTATCTGGTCTCAGCTGCCCCTTCTCTGCGCCCCTCGATATCCTGGGCTTAGCTTTCAATGGCACATTATTGTACTATCTACTCATCCCCATCTCTCCTGCTGGACTATGATTCTTCCAAAGTAGGGACAGGTTGTGAGGCTTCCTGGGTGGCTCAACAGTAAAAAATCCACCTGCAATGCAGAAGACGTAGGAGATGCCGTGGGTTTGATCCCTGGGTCGGGAAGGTCCCCTGGAGGAGGGCATGGCAACCCAGTCCAGTATTCTTGCCTGGAGACTCCCATGGACGGAAGAGCCTGGCGGGTCCATAGGGTCGCACAGAGTCAGACACGAGCACACACACAGGGACAGGTTGTATTTGGCTCTGGACCCTGGCTCACAGTAGGTCCCAGAGCACATTTGTTCCACCCAACCTGTCTCTGAGAAGCCAGAAGTTTCACAGGCAGCACAATTTACTACAGTCTGTAACATGGTAGAGAGTTTCAGTGGTTCAAGAACTCCCTATACACCAGCAAACCTGGGGTCCCCTGTGCCTCCAGCCCTGAAAACGATAACTGAAGCTCATGCTGCATTAAGCATTGCTGGTATTAGGCCTCAAGGCAGTGCAGTTGCTCTTTGCCTCTAATATGCTAGTGATCTTTCATTTTTGTAGCATCAATGTCTCATTATTACATACAGCTTCCGCCATGAGACCATAAATATCTGGCACATGCATTAGCCTTTTCTCCCCACATGACACTCTCGTATCTGAAATGGCTCCCAATCACCCCTCCTCCCCTAACGCAGATACCCGACTCCTGGACCACTGTTCTTTCCAGTGAATTTGCAAGGCAGGTAGGGGTGACGGTGTGGATAATTATAAACAGGTTCACAAGGACTAAAGCTAATGGACTGAGGGATTACCGTGTTCCAGGCAGTGTGTGTGTTATCCCATTTAATCCTTACCAACTCTGAGAGATGAATGTCATTATTCTCATGGAACAGGAGGACTCTGGGAGCTTAGGGAAATGATGACTTGCCTAAGGTCTCACACACACAGTAAGAGAAAGTCCAATCTTGCTGACTCCTTGCACAGTGCTCTTTTCTACTGACTGTTCTTGGTGCTCAGCAACCCTTGACTCCAGGGACAAGTGCCTGTGCCCAGTCCCACCAGTCCCATCAAGATGCCCATGGCTCTGAAAGCTCTGGAGAGTGCTGTTTTTAAAAGGGATGTGCGTATCTGTGATGAGTAAGGTGGGTGAGGTGACCTGGGAGATCTGGAGAGGGTGAGGGCTGGTCCACACAACAATTGTAATGACAGACGTCATTTCTAGAGGACCCACTGGAGCCAGAGCACACACTGGGCAACTGGTTTACATTATCTCTCATTCCTCACAACAGTCCTGCCGGGCAACTATTATTCCCATTTCACAGATGGTGCAACTGAGGCCTGGAGAGATTCAATAACTTGCAGCTACCCTGTGGGCCTGCTCTCCCCTTTCTTCAGGCCTCGATCCGTCCTCTACCTCTTTCCCTGCCTGGTTCACCCCTGGTCACCATTTGGTTGAACTGAGAAGTCACCTTCCTGGCCTGGGGCTTCCCCAGGCGGGGTCGGAGTCCTCTTGGCCTCATAGCAGCCTTGCCCTTCACCTCATATCATGGTGCTTCACACACCACTGTCCTCGCTCATTTCTACCCTGGAATCTAAACTGTGAGCAACTCACATCCTACTTGGCTCCATATGTTTAAATGGATTAGTAAATATAAAAGCCTCACACAGTCTCCAAATGCTATTACTTCTTTTTAAGATTTTTGTTTTAATATGGACCCTTTTTAAAGTCTTTATGGAATTTGTTACAACATTCTGTTTTATGTTTTGGGTTTTTGGATGTGAGGCATTTGAGATCTTAGTTCCTTGACTAGGGATCGAACCTACAGCCCCCACATTAGAAGGTGAAGTCTTAACCACTGGACAACCAGGGCAGTCCAAACGCTGTTACTTTTATTGTCCCCGTTGCTTACCATAATTCCAGGTACACACGCAGGCATTAAACATTTGTTAAATTAAGAAATGAATGACTACCTTACAGCTGTCACTCACAGAGCCAGGGATATGATTCCTCTTATCCCCGGAACCCACACACCCACTCCATCACCCATCCACCTGCTGCTGACATGCCTTGACCTCCTGGAAGCACCCCCACTCCTACCCCACCAGCAGAGGCCGGTGTACACTTTGGGAGCAGAAGTCTCTGCGACAGAGCTCAGAGAGGCCATGCTGAAGACCACTGCTGAAAGCACCTTGGGAATGGAGGGTCCAAATTCTGTCTCTGCAGGGCTAGTAGAGGGAAGGGAATGCTCTGCAATTTTTCTTGGAATTCTCCAACATGGAATGCTGACTCTTCTCTTCTGAAAGAACAGGGTTTCAAGATTGGATGTGTTAACTGGCCTTCACTGGTCACCTAAGCAAGCTCCCTCCTCTTGCTGTCCTCCCCTGGGAGGACCAGATGAAGGGCCAAAACCTTCATTTTGGCCCTGGCCCTACTCTCTGTCCATCCTCCATGCCCATGACCTCTGTCATCCTGAGGCAACTATTCTTCAGATGCAAGTTCCAGGCTCCTTTGCTCCTTGTTCAATTTGCTCTAATGATGCATGCCCCACCTCCTACAGTGCAGCCCAAGGGAATTCCAGCTCCTACAGCCCAAATGCTCACTTTTCCGTAAAAGACAGCTGCACTGCCAGATCCTCAACCAGTCCTGACAGAAGCAGACCCACCAGCAGGTGGGGGCTATGATTGCTTTTCTTGCCCAAGCTAGGAATTGTGTGCCCTAGGCATGTGCCTTGGCACCTGGGAGCCCAGTGGGGCTGGGATTCCCTCAGCCCCCTTTCATTGGCCAGGTTTCCTCTTCACCATCATCATCACCATCATTGCTAACTCTTTTTAAGGGCTTGGATGGGCTTACACTGTGTCAGGCACTGTTTGGAACACATTACACAGGTAAACATCATCTCATATAACCAGATCCCCACACTACCTTGGACAACCAGGACCTGGTCCTAGAAAACAGGTCCACTTGGTGGAGGCCCTGAGACCCCTACTCAGGTCACTAGACATTATAACCATCATGGACAGAATGCCTGGGAACTCATCTGACCTATCTCCAAGAACCCAGGTTGTTGCCCAGGTTCACCCATGAAGCTGAATTCCCTTGAGCACTGGCATAGCCTAGATCAGGTGCAGGAGCCTCCTAAGACCTGGATCCCGGATGTGGGTTGCAGGGTGTGCCGGCAGGCCAGTGCAGCTTTGTTTTCCTCCCCTTCCGTAACTCATGCCTGAGTTCCCAGCCTGCCTCATGGCCAAGCCCACCTGGGTTAGGACATGAATTCTCCACTTGACCACCCACAGTGATCAAGACCACCTGAAGACTGCCACCATCTCGAGCTGCATCCTCAATTCTTTTCCTCCTTCTACCCTCTCAGCTTTTATAAAAGGCAGGATGGAAATATCATGGGTGTGACTCTTGTTAAGATTGAAAAAGTTCATGTAGAGACATGATTATCTTGCTAAAATTCTAAGAGAAAATGTACCCCATTTTAGACCAAAGTTAAAGGGTCCCCTATGGAGAGGCTGGTGTTCTAGTTACTGTAGCTGTGAAACAAGCATAGTGGTGTCAAACAGCCCTTTCTTACGCTTATGGATTCTGTGGCTCAGGAATCTGGGAAGGGTTCAGCTGGGCAGTTCTTGTTTGGGGTCTTTAACGAAGGTGAAGTCTGATGCTGACTGGGGCTGCAGTCATCTGAAGGCTTGACCAGGGCAATCACATGGCTGACAAGTTGGCACCAGCTGTTGGCAGGGAGCCTTGGTTTCTCTCCACACTGGTCTCTTCCTGGTGTGGCTTGAGGGCTCTCATGACATGGCAACTGCCTTCCTCCAGAGTGAGATATCCAAGAGGTCAAGATGGAAGCTGCACGGTCTCTTATGACTCAGTCTCAGAAGTCACACGTTTTCACTTTCACCATATTCTTCACTTTCACCATATTCTGTAGGTGACAGGCCAGTCATTATTCTGTGTAGAAGCGTTTATACAGGCACATGAATACCAGAAGCCAATAATCATTGGGACTATCCTGGAGGTTGTTGCCATATACATCACCCCCAGGGAGGAAGCAGATTCATGAGGGGGAATGGAATTGGGAACCAAAGAGAAGATGCCACCTCCTTCCCTAGGTTCTGGAATTGGAGGTGTCAAAACGTCCAGCCATGCTCCCCTAAACTGTGGGTGTCACAATACTGTCCACCATGTGAAATAATACTGAAGAGGAGACAAAAGGACCCCGAGGTGAAAGCCAAACTGGAAATGAGTAATTGTCACCGATGTTCCGGTGCCTGCCCTGTACCCCCCACCTCGGTCACCTCTGATGCCAGCTGTAGCTGTGGTGGAGAGCTCTGGTGCCCTGCAGAGTGTCACCCACAATGCCAGACACATATTGCTTCCCTGCCTGATGCTCACTTGGCCCCCAAACACAGCCCAGCCCAGAAATGCAGAGGGGTTAGTAATCCTCTAACAATAGGGATGAGAGTCAAGTGGATACAGACCCCTTCCTCCCTTCCCTTCTAGGAACAATTATGAGGCTTGTGCTACAGAGTTCCTTGGGGGGCCCAGTGGAACTGAGCCCCAGAGGCCCACAGCTGTGCAAAAATCACTTATCATTGCCTACTTCTCCTTCCCTGTCCTCTCCCCTTCAGAATAAACTCCCTTTACCCAACTCCTTGCCCCAGACTCTACTTTGGGGGGAAGCCAAGCTAAGACAGCTTCACCTCTTATTCATTATGAGCCCCATTTCCTCCATCCGTAATATTCTCTGCTGGTGCTTTTATTCAGCAGATGCTTTTTTGAGCACTTGATCTGCACCAGACACTGAGATGCAAAGGTAAACCAGACATGATCTCAGTCCTTGAAGACCTCAGCTTGGCCCATGGCAGTCCCAGAGAGAAACACTGACTATTAAAGACAGTGGATGAGGGTGAGGACCCATGGTGTGAATGGAGCCCAGAAGAAGGTCTCTACATCAGACAGGGATATAGAAGTCTTCTCAATATGTGAATGATGCTTGAGCAATTGAACAACAGTGATCTGAGGGGTTCAAAGGATGAAAAGTTGTTAATGAGACCCCACAGGGTGAGGTTGGTTGGAGCCAGGAGAAATAAAAGGGGACATCATTGCCAAGGAACTACTGATAAGGTTCTTTGTTGTTGTTTTTATAGTTCTGGAGTTTTCCTAAGTGCTCAGCCCTCTCATGGATTCTTTCTTGTAATCCTCATGATAATTTATGTGCTAGACACAGTGTTGCCATTTTATAGATGAGAAAACTGGAGGTAAGAGTTCAGTCATTTTCCCATGGTGGCTCATTCAATAAGGGCAGAACCATCATTCAAACATGGGTCAACCTGATCTCAGGTCACAAAGTCTTAGCCCTATGAATGCACCTGCTCGTTTGGCAGTGGTACATGTGGAGACAGTGAGAACAGGGCTGGGAAAGGAGGTGGGGGCTAGATCGCAGCCACAAATTCTGAGTTTAAAGGAGGGAGTGGAGACTTCCCTGGTGGCCCAGAAGCTAAGATTCCATGCTCCCAGTGCAGGGGGCCTGGGTTCAATCTCTGCTCAGGGAGCTAGATTCCACATGCAGCAAGTGTAGATCCCTAAGACTCCGCACAGACAAACAATGCTAAAAAATAAATAAATAAATAAATAAATAAAGGAGGGAGTGACAAGCTCACGTCTGGTATTTTCCAAAGATAATTCTGGGCGTGGTCAGATCATTCGGGCGTGGTCAGATCATTCTCTTCGGGGTTCCAGAGAAAGCGAGAATGGTTTTTGTCTATACTGGGCCCAGAGGGGTAAAGGGCAAGCAGCGCCCCCATGAGGCTGGAGTGGGGATGGCAGCAGTGATTAGCACCATCCTCCTCCAACGCAAAGGGTGACTTTCTCCCAGCAAAGCTCAGCACTCCCCATTCCCTGCCCCACTACCCCTGCCCTCACCCTAAGAAAATGAATGCCCTGCAACACTAATCTTCCAGGACATGGGATTTTATTAAGGGAAGTGGCATTTTCTTTCAGGTTTATCCCTCTTGGAAAGCATAACAAGCATCCTCTAATGAGCACCCAGGGCCTCCAGGATGCAATGCTATCCATGATGACTATTTTTGACTCACCCTGCTTTTTTCCAGAACAATCTTAATTAAGTAGAAGGTGTCAGTAGCTCTAAAAGAAGTTACCAACTGCCTCTCAAAGTAACTCTGATTAATAGCAGAGGCACAAATGTGTGGCCATAACCAGGTCACATGACATAATACAAATGACTGTCTGTTGCTATTTTTAAATAATGTTTATTAGAATCCCTTGGCGCGTAATAAATTTAATTTACAGCTGCTTGCAGCCCAACTTACACATGGCCTCCTGTGGCTTAGCTCATTAACACACTCAGGGACGAAATGAGTTTTCTTTTTAATTCTCCCATTCCATTTCTCCTTTCAAATGAGGCCAGATTGTGAAACTCTTTAGGAGAAAATTTCTCCACTGTCTCCAGTGAAAAATTGTTCTTAAATGTTCAGATTTTTAAATTATCACGGAAGCACATGGCACAAATTAATGTGAGATGGCTCGGGGCGGAGCTGGAGAAAAAAACAGTGAATCATCCATGCTCACATGAGTGTGTGCGAGCCCACAGATGGGAGGGTGAGAGGAGGAGGCCTGTGGGTACCAAACACAATCCAGTTGGAGGTTTGGAGGCCTTTAAACAAATCCAACGGGGCTTTCCAAGTGGCTCAATGGTGAAGAACCCACCTGCCAACACAGGAGACACGGGTTCAGTCCCTGGGTTGAGAAGATCCCCTGGAGAAGGAAATGGCAACCGACTCCACTATTTTTGCCTGGGAAATCCCATGGGCAGAGAAGCCTGGTGGGCTACAGTCCATGGGGTTGTAAAGAGTCAGACACTGCTGCTGCTGCTGCTAAGTCGCTTCAGTCGTGTCCGACTCTGTGCGACCCCGTGGACTGCAGCCCACCAGGCTTCTCCGTCCATGGGATTCTCCAGGCAAAAACACTGAAGTGGGTCAGACACTACTTAGGTACAAAACAACAACAAACAAATCCAACTGTAATAAGTCCCCTACATACCAGCCTTCAGATTGCAAATTTTCAAAGACTCGAATGTGTATTTGGTTCCAACAAGGAAACCAGAACCTGTGTCATCAGGTCAGGCATGAATGAAATTTCAGCTGGCCCTCCGTCTCCTACGGAGAAGGCAATGGCACCCCACTCCTGTACTCTTGCCTGGAAAATCCCATGGATGGAGGAGCCTGGAAGGCTGCAGTCCATGGGGTCGCTGAGGGTCGGACACGACTGAGCAACTTTACTTTCACTTTTCACTTTCATGCATTGGAGAAAGAAATGGCAACCCACTCCAGTGTTCTTGCCTGGAGAATCCCAGGGATGGGGGAGCCTGGTGGGCTGCCGTCTCTGGGGTCGCACAGAGTCGGACACAACTGAAGCGACTTAGCAGCAGCAAAAGCAGCTCCATCTCCTGTTGCTGACAAGCCTTCAGCTCTACCGTCTCCCACCTCCTCTCCCTCCTCAGTCAGTACCTCTTCTTGCCTGTTCGCTCAATGCCAGCCCCTGTATGCCTGCTGTTGTACTGTACGACTATACTTTTCAAGGCACCATTCTGTAAGTTTAAAAATATTTTCTTTATTTTTAATATTTGCTTTTATGTATTATTTGTGTGAAAATATTATAAACCTATTACAGTACTATATAGCCAATTGTTAGTTGGGTATCTAAACTAACTTTGTTGGACTTATGAACAAAACTGATGCTCTCAGAATGAACTTAGTATGTAGGGGACTCATACTACTGTTTATTAGCTTCTCTAGAAAGTAGAAGAAGAGCTCTGGGCCAGGAGACCAGAGACCTGGGGTCTCATTCTGTTTCGAAGTTTCGATTAGAAACTCTTTTAACAATCACATTCTTCTCATTTCTGGGCCTAAGGACAAAATTCAAAGACGAAACATCTCAGTCAAACTATCAGAACAAGAGCGGATACACTTGTCCTATAAAGAGCCAGAGAGTAGATATTTGGGGCTTTGCAAGTTAAGAGGCAAAATCAAGGATATTGTATAGATATCTACATAATAAGAACAAATTTCCACAAGTAATTATTGATGAAATTAGAAATATAATAATTAAGTGTTAATTCTGTATAATAGGTCCACAATGAGAAGAATGGAATTCATTTTTGTGGGATAGCATTTGTTCAGCTGAGGTTCAAAGTAACTGTTCCCTATTATCAAACCAATTGAAAATATTCATCGTAATAACCATTCTTAGCTAGTGGGCTGTACAAAAGCAGGTGGTAGGCTAGATCTGGCTTGCAAACCATAGTTTTCCAACCACTATAGAACAGAAGAGCATCTAAGAGTGTGGGCTCTGCAGGCAAGCTCCCTGGATTCAACTCCTGGTTGTATCAATGATTGGCTGGGAATTTACATAGTCTTCTGTACAAGCTATCCAGTGACATGATAATGCTGCTAAATCTCAGTGGTGTACAATGAGAAATATCTACTTAGCTCCTGGATCTCTGAGGCCCCCTTGATCTGGGTGGGCTTTGCTGATCAATTGCAAATTGGCTGAGAAGCTTTGCTGATCTTAACTGGGATCTCTTGATCTAGTCTGAGATTCTCTTGACTATTGGCTGATCTAGGGTGGCCTCATGTGGGATCAACCCAATTCTGTCCTTCACCTTCTGGCAGGCTAGCCAGGGCATCATGTGGCCATGAGAAGAGAAGAAAAAGGAAGAAAACTCAGTTACATAGCACCCTCCAAGCTTCCGCTTGCATTACACTTCCCAACATCCAGTTGGTCCAAAGTAGGTCACAGAGGCCCAGAGTCAGTGGGAGGACAATACCAAGTCACATGGCATCGAGGATGGATGCCACAAGGGGCATTCATCTGCACTGGTACAGGCTCACCCATCTTTGCCAGTTTCCTTACCTATAAAATGTACAAGAACTTCTTATACAGTTGCTATGAGGATATAAGGAATTAACACTGTAATACCTTTGAAACAGAGCCTGGCACTTAGTAAAGTGAAGTCGCTCAGTCGTGTCTGACTCTTTGCAACCCCATGGACTGTAGCCTACCAGGCTCCTCCATCCATGGACTTTTCCAGGCAAGAGTACTGGAGTAGGTTGCCATTTCCTTCTCCAGAGGATCTTCCCGACCCAGGGATTGAACCCAGGTCTCTCACATTACAGGCAGATGCTTTAACATCTGAGCTATCAGGAAAGCCCTAGCACTTAGTAAACAGCCAAGGAATGTTATTCATTCTTATTGCCTGGTTCACCTAACTTTGGATTCAGTTCAGTCGCTTTGTTGTGTCCGATTCGTTGCGACCCCATGGACTGCAGCACACCAAGCTTCCCTGTCCATCACCAACTCCCAGAGCTTGTTCAAACTCATGTCCATCAAGTCAGTGATACCATCCAACCATCTCATCCTGTGTCATCCCCTTGTCCTCCTGCCTTCGATCTTTCCCACCATCAGGGTCTTTTCCAATCAGTCAGTTCTTCGAATCAGGTAGTCAAAGTATTGGAGATTCAGCTTCAGCATCAGTTCTTCTGATGAATATTCAGGACTGATTTCTTTTAGGATTGACTGGTTTGATCTCCTTGCAGTCCAAGGGGCTCTCAAGACTCTTCTCCAACACCACATTTTAAAAGCATCAATTCTTTGGTGCTCAGCTTTCTTTATGGTCCAGTTCTCATATACATACATGACTACTGGGAAAACCATAGCTTTGATTATTTGTTGGCAAAGTAATGTCTCTACTTTTTTAATATGCTGTCTAGGTTGGTCATAGCTTTTCTTCCAAGGAGCAAATTCTGTGTACCAGAATCTTAATTCTATTAGTCGGGTAGAATCTATGTACGCTAAGAATTTAAAGATAAAAGTACCTGGAAAGAATGATTTACTCTGGGGCTCTTTTAAAACTTTCTCTACACTCAGTTCGATGTGGAACATAGATTCCAGAGGAAGTATGGTGGTGTCTGGTCTCAGCTTGCAGCTCCACCCATCAAGGAGGTGCAGAGAACCTGGGAGAGAGGATCTGAGCCTCCAGGTAGACATTCTTGCATGTTCCAGGCTGTGTGGCCCCACGTTGCCCATATAGGCTGGTTGTCTTTGGTTCAGAGCCTGTTTTGCTGCTGCTGCTGCTGCTAAGTCCCTTCAGTTGTGTCCGACTCTGTGCGACCCCATAGATGGCAGCCCACGAGGCTCCCCCGTCCCTGGGATTCTCCAGGCAAGAACACTGGAGTGGGTTGCCATTTCCTTCTCCAATGCAGGAAAGTGAAAAATGAAAGTGAAGTCGCTGAGTCTTATCCAACTGTTAGCGACCCCATGGACTGCGGCCCACCAGGCTCCTCCGTCCATGGGATTTTCCAGGCAAGAGTACTGGAGTGGGGTGCCATTGCTTTCTCTGACAGCCTGTTTTACACTCTTGTAAATCTCAAGCTTGCCTCCCTCCTGACGGTTCATCGGCCAGCTGCTAACGGGGCTCTCAGTCCCCTGCCTCTCAGACCTGAGTTCCATGAGGCTGTCCTCTGTCTTCGTTCATCATCATGAGGTTACATCAACTCAAGGGTCTGCTCAAGCCACCCCTAAGCAGGTAGGTGTCGCTTTCTGCTTTAGGCACCCATCACTGGGGGAAAAGGGATATCCTTGAACCTCTTATATAACACAATCAAGCCTTGCTCTTGCAACACTGTCCCTGGGGTTGCTCTTTCTTCTTCAGTATCCTATGGGTGACATACATTTCACTTTTAAGAAACCTAACATATGAAACTGAACAATGCATATCAGGAAATTGCTAGTTGTCTGCCTGTCCCTCAATATTAGTATCTCTCTTATTCATTAGTAATGGCATTTCTGATTTTAAACTGGGCACATAGCTTCTCTGAAATGTTTTTCCCAGCTCCTCTCGCAGCTAGGTGTTGTCATGTGATTGTGCCCATGTCCCCAGGATATAAACAGAAACGTCATTGGATACTTCTAGAAAGTGTTCTTAAAGGGAGGAACATATCCTTCTTTTTCTCTTCCTTTTCCCTGTTGGTTGGAATGTGAATCTGATGACTGGAGTTCAAGCAGCCATCTTGGACCACAAGGTAAAAAGCAGCCTATATGCTGAGAAACTTACATGTGTGCTGGGCTCTAGAAAAACCTGCCCCTGCTCTGTGGAGGACCGGATTAGACCCAGGATTCCTTCTACCAGAAATAAGTTACCATGTTTAAAGCCCCTGCTGACTACTGATCATGTCTAGTATTTGCATGGTATTTTAGAGTTGTGAAGTCAAGTGGGCCTTAGAAAGCATCACTACAAACAAAGCTAGTGGAGGTGATGGAATTCCAATTGAGCTATTCCAAATCCTGAAAGATGATGCTGTGAAAGTGCTGCACTCAATATGCCAGCAAATTTGGAAAACTCAGCAGTGGCCACAGGACTGGAAAAGGTCAGTTTTCATTCCAATCCCAAAGAAAGACAATGCCAAAGAATGCTCAAACTACCGCACAATTGTACTCATCTCACACGCTAGTAAAGTAATGCTCAAAATTCTCCAAGCCAGGCTTCAGCAATATGTGAACCGTGAACTTCCTGATGTTCAAGCTGGTTTTAGAAAAGGCAGAGGAACCAGAGATCAAATTGCCAACATCCGCTGGATCATGGAAAAAGCAAGAGAGTTCCAGAAAAACATCTATTTCTGCTTTATTGACTATGCCAAAGCCTTTGACTGTGTGGATCACAATCAACTGTGGAAAATTCTTCAAGAGATGGGAATACCAGACCACCTGACCTGCCTCTTGAGAAACCTGTATGCAGGTCAGGAAGCAACAGTTAGAACTGGACATGGAACAACAGACTGGTTCCAAATAGGAAAAGGAGTTCGTCAAGGCTGTATATTGTCACCCTGTTTATTTAACTTCTATGCAGAGTACATCATGAGAAACGCTGGACTGGAAGAAACACAAGCTGGGATCAAGATTGCCGGGAGAAATATCAATAACCTCAGATATGCAGATGACACCACCCTTATGGCAGAAAGTGAAGAGGAACTCAAAAGCCTCTTGATGAAAGTGAAAGTGGAGAGTGAAAAAGTTGGCTTAAAGCTCAACATTCAGAAAACGAAGGTCATGGCATCTGGTCCCACCACTTCATGGGAAATAGATGGGGAAACAGTGGAAACAATGTCAAACTTTATTTTTTGGGACTCCAAAATCACTGCAGATGGTGACTGCGGCCATGAAATTAAAAGACGCTTCCTCCTTGGAAGGAAAGTTATGACCAACCTAGATAGCATATTCAAAAGCAGAGACATTACTTTGCCAACAAAGGTTTGTCTAGTCAAGGCTATGGTTTTTCCTGTGATCATGTATGGATGTGAGAGTTGGACTGTGAAGAAGGCTGAGCACCGAAGAATTGATGCTTTTGAACTGTGGTGTTGGAGAAGACTCTTGAGAGTCCCTTGGACTGCAAGGAGATCCAACCAGTCCATTCTGAAGTAGATCAGCCCTGGGATTTCTTTGGAAGGAATGATGCTAAAGCTGAAACTCCAGTACTTTGGCCACCTCATGCGAAGAGTTGACTCATTGGAAAAGACTCTGATGCTGGGAGGGATTGGGGGCAGGAGGAGAAGGGGACGACAGAGGATGAGATGGCTGGATGGCACCACTGACTCGATGGATGTGAGTCTGAGTGAACTCCGGGAGTTGGTGATGGACAGGGAGGCCTCGTGTGCTGCAATTCATGGAGTCGCAAAGAGTCGGACACAACTGAGCGACTGATCTGATTAGAGTTTACAAAACCCATTTACATTTATGTTCTCTTCTGATTTTTTCCAGGAAAAGAAAGTAAATAATTGTCCCCATTTTATAGATAAGGAAACTGGGGCTTGGAGAGTATAAATGATTGCCCAAATCACACAACTAGATAAAAGCTGCTATTCAAACCTGGACTGTGTGGCTGTAAGTCCAAGCTGTCAGCCAGCACTTAGCTTGCCTGCCTTCCGTCTGCTTATCCCTTCATCCATACCCCTCTTCCCCGTGATACCAACATGGTCTTAATAAATCACAATGTATAATGCTGCTGCTGCTGCTAAGTTGCTTCAGTCGTGTCCGACTCTGTGTGACCCCATAGATGGCAGCCCACCAGGCTCCCCCATCCCTGGGATTCTCCAGGCAAGAACACTGGAGTGGGTTGCCATTTCCCTCTCCAATGCGTGAAAGTGAAAAGTGAAAGTGAAGTCGCTCAGTCGTGTCTGACTCAGCGACCCCATGGACTGCAGCCTACCAGCCTCTTCCATCCCTGGGATTCTCCAGGCAAAAGTACTGGAGTGGGGTGCCATTGCCTTCTCCGTGTATGATGCTATTCTCTTGCTTAAAACTGTTTAGTGTTCCCCTACTGCTCCCCAAATGAATTCTGAATGTGTTAGCATGGCTAATGAGGCTCACCATGGTCAAGACTTTACTTCCCACAGCCTCTTTCCTTGTATTTTCTGATTTCTCACACTCTCCTCAAGCCATGCCCAGGAACCTATAGCAGGGGAAAAACAGTATGGGAGATCCAAACCTAGCTTTTTGACATCAGAGTCAATATGTTTTTCTCCTGAATCATGAGCCCCTCCCCACCAACTCTGTCAATTACTGATCATTCGCACAAGAGAGTATAAAGGGCAGGCTTCACACAGCACAGGACAGGATGAGGTGGGGTGTTGGGATAGGAGACGGACTGTTTCCTGGATGAAATGATACAAGTTAGGACTTGAAATATGACCAGGACCTTGTCAGCAAGATGGAAAGGAAAGCATTCCAGACAGAAGGAACTGTACAGGCAAAGCTAGAGAGTTGTAAATAGGAAATGTGTGCAGAAGATCACAGTTTGGTTAATTGAAGTAGAAAGTACAATTACTCCGAGATCCTGAAAGCACATTCTTCCTCAAGTTTGCATCCTGTGCTCAGCTCATCATAGCCCTTCTCACATCATATTTTTAAATTTTATTTTGTTTTATATATTTATTTTATTTTTGGCTGTGCTGGGTTTTCACTGCTGTGCACAGGCTTTCTCTAGTCGTGGTGAGTGGGGACTACTCTCTCGTTGCTGTGCACAGTCTCTCATTGCAGGGGCTTCTCTTGTGGAGCACGGGCTCTAGCGCATGTGGGCTTCAGGAGCTGTGGCTCCTGGGCTCTGGAGCACAGGCTCAGTAGTTGTGGAACATGGGCTTAGTGCCCTGCAACACGTGGAATCTTCCCAGACCAGGGATGGGACCTGTGTCTCCCACATTAGCAGGCGGATTCTTTACCACTGAGCCAAAAGGGAAGCCCCTCACATCATATATATAATCATCTCCTCCCTTCTCTGTCTCCCCTATCAGCCAGGAGCTCCTGGAGGGCTATCAGGGACGCTGTCTCAGGCATTTCTGATCCCCATTGCCCAAGTCTGACACACAATCTGCGTTCTATAAATGCTGATTGAGTGCCTAAATAGGCAGGGATTAGCTCAATTATTTCAGGGAGAAACTCGCCAAAGTAATCCTTCTCATCATACTCCAAGATAGGCATGCTCTTTGGACAGCTATAACAAACAGCTGAGTGCTGGGCTGGTCAAGGCAGGTGTTAGCAGGAGATCTTCAAGCTCCTGGATGCTTCTGACATTTCTGACTAAAGTAAATAGTGAAAAAAACCTCATTCCCTGAAAAAAATCTACAAAGTTCAAAGCCAGGTTTCCAGGCAGAAGTTTCATTCTGTGAAAATCCTAGTGCAAACAAGAAGAAACAAGATTCAGCAAATTCTCTTTGTGATTAAAAAAAAAAAAGTCACCCAAATATTTCATCATAAACCAACATGCAAAATGTAAAATTCTGTAAATTGTCTCTCTTTCTGTTCATTCTTCAACAAACGTGTACCAGACCCTCATAGGTCAAGTATGCTGTAGGCTTGGAGTGTAGTGGTCTTCTTGGGTTCTCCCAAAAGCAGAGATGAGACCAGTATTCAAGTGGGTGATGTGTTTGGGAGGTGAGCCTGGAAGGAAAAGGGAGGATCCAGTTAAGGCTATATTAATCAAGACTGTTACCCCCACAGTCAAAAGGGCCTCGATCCACTGGGGTCCCCCAAGGAATTGTAAGAATGAGCCTCAGAGGAGTCTTCTCTTCTTAGAAGCAACTAAGCCCATGTGCCACAGTGACTGAAGCCTGTATGTCTAGAGCCCATGTTTGAAACGAGACAAGCCACCACAATGAGAAGCCCAAGCTCCTCAACTAGACAGTTGACCCCACTCCCCACAACTAGAGAAAGCCTGCACACAGCAATGAAGATCCAGCACAGCCATAAATAAATGAATGAATAAAGAAAGAAAGAAAGGCAGGCCAGGGTATGTGTCCAAAACTCCAGTGACTACATTGTTCAAGTCCTTATGGAGTCTTTACCCCCTGCACTTCGGGTTTCTGCCTGCTTTCCTTGACTCTCAGGCAGAAAAGTAGAGGTGAGCAGCTTAGTAGGGAGTTGGGGACAGGAGAATCCCAGTGTGCAGAGGAGCTGTCCATCACGACTGTGCTGAAACCAGAAGTGGATTGAAGGCATGCAGTGCAGGATGCAGGAAGTGTCTGCTCAGGGCCATGCAACTCCCTGACACATCTTAGTGAGAGGAGAAACATACTAACCACAGGAAACAAGCTTTTAAAGTTTGTATTACAAAAGAACATGTATTACTGAGAAAAATCAAAAAACTCAGGAGAATGAGGAGAGCCAGTGAGCATGGGCTGTCAATTTAAATAGGATGGTCAGAATGGGTGTGGTTCAAAGAACGACAGACAAGCAAAGACCTGGAAGACTTAAAGAATTGGGCCCTGCTGAAATGGGGGAAGTGTGTTCCAGGCAGAGGAAACAGCCAGGCCAAGACCTTGAAGCAGGCTTGGGCTTGAGTGTATAAATAGCAAGGAGGATGACGGAGGGGTACTAGGCAACAGTGAAAAAGGAGGTTGGAGAGTGAAGGGGACCCTTCTACAGAGGTCCAGTGGCATGGATTTACAGTCACTTTTAAATATTTATGGAGCTCCTGTTGGATGTTGGTGGCTGCCAGGTGCCTGCACTCAAAGATAAACAAAACAGAACCTCTGTCCCCAAGGACTGAAAAATTAGGAGGGGAGACAAGCTTGCAACTAAATAAAGTGGACATGATTTCTTGCGGACTTGCGCTATGAAGTCACTGTGCTCAAAGCTTTATATGCATTATTTCTAATATTCCCCCCTTCAGCCCAGCAACTGTAAGGGATTTGATTTAGGTCATACCTGAATGGTCTAGTAAAATTTGCCTACTTTCTTCAACCTAAGTCTGAATTTTTCAATAAGGAGCTCATGATCTGAGCCACAGTCAGCTCCCAGCCTTGTTTTTGCTGACTGTATAGAACTTCTCCATCTTTGGCTGCAAGTAATATAATCAATCTGATTTCTTTTTTTTTTTTCAATCTGATTTCAATATTGACCAACTGGTGATGTTATGTGTAGAGTCATCTCTTGTGTTTTGGAAGAGGGTGTTTGCTATGACTAGTGCGTTCTCTTGGCAAAACTCTTAGCCTTTGACCTGCTTCATTTTGTACTCCAAGGCCAAACTTGCCTGTTACTCCAGGTATCTCTTGACTTCCTACTTTGCATTCCAGTCCTCTATGATGAAAAAGACATCTTTTTTTGGTGTTAGCTCTAGAAGGTCTTATAGGTCTTCACAGAACCGTTCAACTTCAGCTTCTTCAGCATTACTGGTTGGGGCATAGACTTGGATTACTGTGATATTGAATGGTTTGCCTTGGAAATGAACAGAGATCATTTTGTCATTTTTGAGACTGCATCCAAGTACTGCATTTCGGACTTTTTTGTTGACTATGATGGCTACTCCATTTCTTCTAAGGGATTCTTGCCCAAAGTTGTAGATATAATGGTCATCTGAATTAAATTCACCCATTTCAGTCCATTTTGGTTCACTGAGTCTTAAAATGTCAATGTTCACTCTTGCCATCTCCTGTTTGACCACTTACAATTTACCTTGATTCATAGACCTAACATTCCAGGTTCCTATGCAATATTGTTCTTTACAGCATCAGACTTTATTTCCACCACCAGTCACATCCACAACTGGGCATTGTTTTCACTTGGTTCTGTCTCTTCATCCTTTCTGGAGTTATTTCTCCACTCTTCTCCAGTAGAATATTGGGCACCTACCGACCTAGGGAGTTCATCTTTCAGTGTCATATTTTTTTGACTTTTCATACTGTTCATGGGGTTCTCGAGGCAAAAATACTGAAGTGGTTTGCCATTTCCTTCTCCAGTGGACCATGTTCTGTCAGAACTCTACACTATGACCCATCCATCTTGGGAGGTACTCACAGCATGGCTCATAGTTTCATTGAGTTAGACAAGGCTGTGGTCCATTATACAGTGGAAGAGACAGATAGACTCAAGGGATTAGATTTGATGGACAGAGTGGCAGAAGAACTAAGGACTGAGGTTCCTGACATTGTACAGGAGGCAGTGATCAAGACCATCACCAAGAAAAAAAAAATGCAAAAAGGCAAAATTGTTGTCTGAGAAGGACTTACAAATAGCTGAGAAAAGAGGAGAAGCTAAAGGCAAAGGAGAAAAGGAAAGATGTATCCATCTGAATGCAGAATTCTAAAGAATAGCAAAGAGAGATTAGAAATCCTTCCTAAGTAATCAATGCAAAGAAATAGAGGAAAACAATAGAATGGGAAAGACTAGAGATCTCTTCTAGAAAATTAGAGATATCAAGGGAATATTTCATGCAAAGATGGGCACAATAAAGGACAGAAATGGTATGGACCTAACAGAAGCAGAAGATATTAAGAAGAGGTGGCAAGAATACACAGAAGAACTATACAAAAAAAGATCTTCATGACCCAGATAACCATGATGGTGTGACCACTCACCTAGATCCTGGAATGTGAAGCCGAGTGGGCCTTAGGAAGCATCACTACGAACAAAGCTAGTGGAGGTGATGGGATTCCAGTCTAACTATTTCAAATCCTAAAATATGATGCTGTGAAAGTGCTGCACTCAATATGCTGGCAAATTTGGAAAACTCACTGGTGGCCACAGGACTGGAAAAGGTCAGATTTCATTCCAATCTCAAAGAAAGGCAATGCCAAAGAATGCTCAAACTACCACACAATTGCACTCATCTCACATGCTAACAAAGGAATGCTCAAAATTCTCCAAGCCAGGTTTCAACAGTGTGTGAACTGAGAACTTCCAGATGTTCAAGCTGGATTTAGAAAAGGAAGAGAACCAGAGATCAAATTACCAACATCTGCTGGAATACAGAAAAAGCAAGAGAATTCCAGAAAAACATCTACTTCTGCTTTATTGACTATGCCAAAGCCTTTGACTGTGTAGATCACAACAAACTATGGAAAAATTCTTAAAGAGATGGGAATAGCAGACCACCTTACCTGCCTCTTGAGAAATCTGCATGCAGATCAAGAAGCAACAGTTAGAACCGGACATGGAACAATGGACTGGTTCCAAACTGGGAAAAGAGTACGTCAAGCCTGTATATTGTCACCCTGCTTATTTAACTTCTATACAGAGTACATCATGTGAAATGCTGGGCTGGATGAAGCACAAGCTGGATTCAAGATTACTGGGAGAAATATCAATAACCTCAGATATGCAGATGACACCACCCTTATGGCAGAAAGTGAAGAGGAACTAAAGAGCCCCTTGGTGAAAGTAAAAGAGGAGAGTGAAAAAGTTGGCTTAAAACTCAACATTCAGAAAACTAAGATTATGGCATCTGGTCCCATCCCTTCATGGCAAATAGATGGGGAAACAATGGAAACAGTAAGAGACTTTATTTTCTTGGGCTCCAAAACCACTGCAGATGGTGAGTGCAGCCATAAAATTAAAAGACGCTTGCTCAAGCGTTTTCTTTCACAACTTGGAAGAAAAGCTGTGAGAAACCTAGACAGTATGTTATAAATCAGAGACATTACTTTGCCAACAAATGTCAGTCTAGTCAAAGCTATGGTTTTTCCAGTAGTCATGAACAGATGTGAGAGTTGGACCATAAAGAAAGCTGAGCATTGAAGAACTGATGTTTTTGAACTGTGGTGATTCTCAAGACTCTTGAGAATCCCTTGGGCTGCAAGGAGATCAAACCAGTCAATCCTAAGGGAAATCAGTCCTGAATATTCACTGGATGCTGAAGCTGAAGCTCCAATACTTTGACCACCTGATGCAAAGAACTGACTGATTGGAAAAGACCCTGATGCTGGGAAAGACTGAAGGCAGAAGGAGAAGGGGCTGACAGAGGATGAGATGATTTACCGGCATCACTGACTCAATGGCCATGAGTTTGAGCAAGCTCCAGGAGTTGGTGATGGACAGGGAAGCCTGGTGAGCTGCAGTCCATGGGGTCACAAAGAGTCAGACGTGACTGAGTGACTGAACTGAACTGAACTGAACTTAACCCAGCAAAGTGAGTAGCAGCATCTTTCTTTTGCAGACAGGAAGAGAGAGACTCAGAGAGGTGTAGGGAACTTTCCATATTCCCCCTACAGTCAAGCAACACCAATATCCAAGTTCTTTCCATTAAGTCCATGCCCTGTCATATCCCTGACTGCCCGTGTCCTGATAATTAAAGGGCCATGATGGAGGGGTGTGTAAGATCAGGAGAAGGGATGACTGCATAGGAATTAGTCCAGTTGGCAAGAGGAGAGGGGATTCTCAGTGCAGGAACCAGGGGAACAGGGCATGGAGATGTGAAACAGGAGGAAGTGCTGAAACATCAAATACAAAGGGGTGAGTGGATGGGAGGGGGAGGGTGGCAAGGCTCAGGGGTGCTTGGGTGCTGTGTGAGAGTCTTTTGGGGAGTTTAAAGCAGAGAAGAGAAGTGGCCCTATTTGCAGTGTAAGGATCACGTATATTTCTTCTCCCTTGACTAGAAAGTGCAGTCTTGGAGTCGAGGATTTGCCTCCTTCACCTTGATGGCTCCTGCTTGGCCCAGCACATGGAAGAGAAGAGATGAAGTGGGCTCTCCCAGCTGGGTGGGCATTTAGACTTGGCCTGCTGGGCCACAGAGGTGGCCCACCAAGCAGTTACAACCCAGTGTTCTCTTGGATTATATCTGATTGGACTCTCCCATGACAAAGGAAGTTGGCACTGGGCCAGGCTGTGCCACAAAATATTCTCAATCTAGACACTTTTCCTCAAAGCTTTGATCTTTCTTAGGATTTAAGGAAGGATGACCAAGGTAGTTTTAACAAAAGTTTAAAATCTGAGGTTCTTCCCGACTCTCCGATATGTCCAAAGGTCTGACTACAAGAAATCCAGACCAAAATGTTCTTGGAGAAAGGGCTTAACTCAGAGCTTGGGGCAAAGCAAATCTGCTCACAGAACCCTCATAATGAATCTAGCTCAGCTCTTAGGTTACTGGTTGGAGTGTAGGACCAACCTTAGAAAGACCAGTTGAGGTCTGGGACAACAATACCTAGAAAAGACTTGGGTTCTCCCTCCCCCATATGGGGTCCATCAGGGAAATGTCCTCTCTGGACAGAGTGACAGCTGACCTGTAAAATATGACATGGACAGTTACGTATTTAATTCAAGCAGAGGTAATGAACAATTGGACAACACCAGTGTCTTTTTCAATAATTGTATGTTTATTTGCAGCATTCAAGACATCATTAGACTGCATAATTTCATGGCTCAATGAGCGCTCTTTTGTTGGTCATAAAGTGCTTCTTTTGTTTCTTTGTGTTTTAGTCAAAATGATCCTTGATGCCAATTAGCACTCCTGCAAAAGGGCAGCATTTTTGCCCTTTTATATATACTTCAAAATAATTAGAGACGCTTTCCTTAAACAGTTACTATGCATCAGGCTAAGTGTTTATATGAGTTAGCTCAGTTAATCCTTCCAAGAATTCTGCAGTCTAACTTGAAGTATTGTTATAATTCTTGACAGACAAAGGAAAGGAGGCCAGCTTTAAAGTTTAGGGAACTCTCCAAAGGTCCCACAGCTCATGAGATTCAAGTAGTCTGGCTCAAGAGCTGGTGTTCTCAAGCTGCATGAAGTCTTCCCAGCTAGAATTTGCCTGGATGCACAGGAGTGAGGGCCTGAGGAGCACCATTCAGATACTTAAAGAATTTAGGTATTGAATTTGAATTTGCCACAGTTCTTCAGAGGTTGCAGATATGAAATATCCAGTTTTGCCGTGGCATCCTACTTCATCTTCTACACTTGACCACACCCTCTAGGGTCCACAAAGCCTCTAAATGGCAATCCACTCCAGCACTCTTGCCTGGAAAATCCCATGGACGGAGGAGCCTGATAGGCTACAGTCCATGGGGTCACAAAGAGTCAGACATAACTGAGTGACTTCACTTCACTAAACTTGCCAAAAATGGGAACTGGAAGTAAAGCAGATGTAATGACACATTTGACGGTGGTGGGGGGAGGTACATTTCTAGGTCAGAAAGAATTAGAGGAAATAGGCAGGGAGGCAGGGAAGGAAAGAAGCAGAGGAAATGTGGGGCCTTCACCGTCTGACCATGGGCTTCCCAGGTGGCTCAGTGGTAATGAAGCTGCCTGGCAATGCAGGAGATGCAGGTTCAATCCCTGGGTCAGGAAGATCCCCTGGAGTAGGAAATGGCAACCTACCCCAGTATTCTTCCTTGGGAAATCCCATGGGCAGAGGAGCCTGGCAGGCTACAGTTCATGAAGTCCCAAAGAGTCAGACACGACTTAGTGACTAAACAACAACACTGGTCTGGCCACTATTTTGCCAGAAAACACAGCCAACTGCTCAGCCACACAAGATAGACTTAAATAGGCCAGATGGAGCCATAGATGGAGACAGGGGGATGGATGATAGACCAGATCCTCCTAGACCCTCGTTTCTCCTTGATCAAAGGTCACATCACAGGGAGTTACCTCTCTACACTTTCAGGTCATATTCCTTGGCCTCTATAGATATCTGCTAGGAAGTCAGAGCCCACCCACCATAGTGGGAGGCTCCACATGAGTACGGAATTAGTGGTAGAAGCCCAAACCTCCATGAGTCTGCTTGGGCTGGGCATGGCCCCATTGCTGCTGGGGGCCCTCCCACAGTGGGCATGATGGAGGCCACAGTGAAGCTCAGCTCTGCCCTGGGGAAGACTGAGAGCCACAGTGTTAGGAGATGGGACAGTTGTCTTCTCTATGGAGCACATTGAGGAAGCAGATTTATTGTTATTCAGTCACTCAGTCATGTCCCACTGTTTGCAACCACATGTCTATAGCATTCCAGGCTCCCCTGTCCACTGTCTCCCAGAGTTTGCACAAATTCATGTCCATTGAGTCAGTGATGCTATCTAACCATCTCATCCTGTCATCTCCTCCTGCCTTCAATCTTTCCCAGCATAAGGGTCTTTTCCAATCAGTCAGCTCTTCGCTTCAGGTGGCCAAAGTATTAGAGCTTCAGCATCAGTAATTCTAATGAATATTCAGTAATTCTAATGAATATTGATTTCTTTTAGGATTGACTGGTTTGATCTCCTTGCAGTCCAAGGGACTCTCAAGAGTCTTCTCCAACACCACAGTTCAAAAGCATCAATTCCTTCACATTCAGCCTTCTTTATGGTCCAACTCTCACATCCATATATGACTACTGGAAAAACCATATTTTTGACTAGACAGACCTTTATTGGCAAAGTAATGTCTCTGCTTTTTAACTTGTTGTCTAGGTTTGTCATAGCTTTTCTTCCAAGCAGCAACCGTCTTTTAATTTCATGGCTGCAGTCACCATCTGCAGTGATTTTGGAGCCCAAGAAAATAAAGTCTATCACTGTTTCCATTGTTTTCCCATCTGTTTGCCATGAAGTGATAGCAGATAGAGCCAAACAAATATCCAGGTGCCTAAATAGGGTCCAATACAATCCACCCCTTGGATTATTCAAAACCGTTCACATGCTCCTATGCTATCTGTGTCTAACTTGAGAAGAAAATGCCATCAGTTTAAGAACGAAGGTGCAAGTCCAATTTTTGAAGTGGTTGATTATAACCTCCTAACAAGACAGAAAAGCATGAGCAAACCAAGCTATGTCCCACTGCTGCTGCTGGTCTCAGGGCCATAATTGATTGCATCATCTTCACCCACCCACACCTCCCACTGTAGATTTCTGTGGCCAGCTTTTCAGCTGATCTGGGGTTCCTACCTGGAGGGTCTTGCTGCTGCTGCTGCTGCTGCTAAGTTGCTTCAGTCGTGTCTGACTCTGTGTGACCCCAGAGATGGCAGCCCACCAGGCTCCCCTGTCCCTGGGATTCTCCAGGCAAGAACACTGGAGTGGGTTGCCATTTCCTTCTCCAATGCATGAAAGTGAAAAGTGAAAGTGAAGTCTCTCAGTCGTGTCCAACTCTTCGAGACCCCGTGGACTGCAGCCTACCAGGCTCCTCCGTCCGTGGGATTTTCAAGGCAAGAGTACTGGAGTGGGGTGCCATTGCCTTCTCCGACCTGGAGGGTCTTAGGGTATCTTAACTGCCAATTCATATTATCTCTGAGCAGAGATGCTCCAGAGAATCCCAGAGTATCAGATTGAGCTGCCATAACAAAATACCACAGGCTGTGTAAACACAGGTGATGTAAACAATAGAAATTCATTTTCTCATAGTTCTTGAGGCTGCAAGTCCCAGATAAAGGTCCAGCAGAGTCAGTTTCTGGTGAAAGCTCTCTTTCTGACTTGCAGGGCCTTTCCTCTGAGCACATGCAGAGAGATAGAGAGAAAGTGAGTTCTGATCTGTCTTTCTCTTCTTGAATTAGGAATGTCGGATCAGCAGATGCCTTCAGCAGATCGGGCTGTCATTCAGGGGAGCACTCAGATGGCCAGAGAGAGGTTCCACAGGATGGGTCACGCTTGTCCAACAGATTGCAGAGAGCCTACCTGGCAATCAATGCTCCCTGGTGAGTATGAATATGAAGCAGGAAACTTGTATCTTTTGTGTCCACTCCCATGAGTTCATCCATTGACTGTGTACCTGACCTCCATGCCTTTGAGTTTTCAGTACTGTTTTTTTCTGTAAGCAACTAGTTGAACCACTTACTCCTGCAGCCCAAGATTTTCAGGCTTGTTTATCGCAGTGTTCCCATTCTATCACAAGGTCCAGCTTCTTCCCTATCAGAGCCCTGATGTGTACACCTGTATGGCTGCATGTGTAGTATGCTCTCCAGCTCTGCCACTCCTACAATCAGATCCTGAGTCTACTTCTCAGCACAGTCTGCCTTGTGGATGTCAAGAGACGAAAGTGTCCTTGAAGCTTTACAAAGCATGCCTTAATCTGGCAAACAGCTTCCCTATCACTTGCATTTTGCAAAACCTCTAGGACTGTCAGAAGAAGCCAGCTAACCTCACAATCCTTACGATTATCATTTCCTTACATTGATCAAATGCCGTGGACACTAGACCTCCCATAGCCTTGCTTTCTGTTCCATCTCATTTCACTAAGCCAGTGGCGAAGCTTTAGAAATAGTAATGTCTACTGCATGCCTGATATGATCTGCTTCCCATCAGTAATGGGGCCCCTGTGGCTTCCAGACACATGGAAAGTGCAGCTCCAACATCTCATCCTGAAGACTTGCTTTCTGGAGCACTTGTGGTATCCACTGTCCCTGGTTTCTCAGGAGATACAGCATGAAGCAATGATCACTTGCTTACACTTATTGAGGGCTACAGTCCTAGGACAAGAAAGATAAAAGGAAAAAGGAAGTGAGGAAGGAATTGCTCTGCCTCTAAGTCACTTCAGTTGTGTCCGACTCTTTTGTGACCCTGTGGACTGTATACAGCTTGTCAGGCTACTCTGTCATTGGGATTCTTCAGGCAAGAATACTGGAGTGGATAGACATTTCCTCCTCCAGGGGATCTTCCTGACCCAGGGATTGAATGCAGGTCTCCTGCATACCACTGAGCCACCGAAGGAAGGTGGGCAGTAAATATGAGGTTGTGTGTTCTCTGAGCTGGCCGCATCTTTGGAAGAAAATGTTGCCAGTTACTCAATCACGTCTCCTGGACATCTCCTGCCAGGTCAAAGGAACCGCTACCATCCATATGCTGGGCCCTTCCCGTCTCTCGTCTTTTGTTGGTCAAAATTTGCTACAAGGCTTCACTTTCCTGAATTTCTGAGCAGAGATGCCTGGCCCGGGTAGGCAGATCCCAGACATCCCAGACAAGGTATGGGTTTCCATATGGGTCCAGAAGGGATGAAAGGAGTCAAGCCTCCCTGGGTACTGCCATGGCATGAGGGGGGTCCACAACAGAGCCTCGTTTTCACCCTCAGGGAGGTGTCATATTTCACGGTGTTAGGAGAGTTGTGAGAAGGTGGAGCCAGGTGACACTCAAGAAATGGACAGACAGGGTTCAGTACAGGAATACTGAAGACAAGAATGGATAATTCAGGCTTTCCAGCAGTCATAACTCACCTAGGTTCTCCTGAAGTATCAGCCTTCTGTTTGGGGCCAGACTTCTGAATCCCAGGTGAGCAACTGTGTAATTCTGGAAAGCCTTATCTCGGAACTTGTCAAGTGGGGCAATCACATTTACCCCACAGAGATGTAAGAATTGAATTAAAATCTGATTTAAGAACATTTTTCAGTAGCACAGAGCTCCATATTAGCCTCAGGGGCTGCTGACACATGAAAAGATTGAAGTCACAGACTTAACCAAATACCCTGGCTAGCTTAAATGGGAAGGTAATAGAATGTGGAGTGTTGTTTTAACCTCAGCTGATCAATAGGCCTCATTTGATGCCTCATTCTCCTGCTTCAAACCATTGGTGAAAGAAAGTCATCCAGGAAGCTCCTCCCTCACTACACCCTAACTATCTTCCCTCCTCCCTAGATGGTGGGTTCCTTAAAGGCAACAACAGCTGGTTTGTCCACTGTCGTATACCCAGTATAGAATGGTCTATCTGATCCTTAGTAGGTATTCCCAGAGACTATATATGGAATGAATGAACCAATGAACAAGTATCTCCACATCTCTGCCCAAGGGGTTCCCAATGCTTGTAATATTCCCCAACTCCTGGCAGGTTACCCAGTCTTGCTAGGCTTTTCTGACCCTCCCTCCAGTTTTCATTGCTCTGTCCTCCACTTACAGTGGTTTTGTCACATTATAGCTGACACCAGAATGTTAGTGGACAGTGGCATGGCTGTGGACAGTGGACTGCCTGGTTTTATCTGTCTCCTAGTGTGTGCTCAGTCTCAGTCATGTCTGACTCTTTGCGATCCCATGAACTGTAGTCCCTACAGGTTCCTCTGTCCATGGGGTTTTCCAAGCAAGTATACTGGCTGCTGCTGCTGCTGCTGCTAAGTCACTTCAGTAGTGTCCGTCTCTGTGCGACCCCATAGATGGCAGCCCACCAGGCTCCTCTGTTCCCTGGGATTCTCCAGGCAAGAATACTGGAGTGGGTTGCTATTTCCTTCTCCAGGAGATCTTCTGACCCAGGGATAGCACCTGCATTTCCTGCATTGGCAGGCAGATTCTTTACCTCTGAGCCACCAGGGATTTAGATGTCTCCTAGATCAGACCCCAAGCTGTTAGAGGGAAGGGCCAGGGCCTCATTCTCCCTTGGGTCCAAGCATCTCACTGGCTCAGATGTGTCTGTCTCTACAGAGAGTGTGTGGAGAAGTGCCTGGGGTCAGCACTCAGCACAGACGAGGTCGCTAAGAAATTTGCCTGAAAGCTGGTTTGCAGAGCAGCTGATACTCAAAGAGTGTGTATTTATATGCGGTGACAAGGGTACCTGGAGAGATGGGGGAAAGAAACTAAGTAAGTGTTCCTTCGATGAATGAGCTATGATGTCAGGCTCTCCGCTCACTGTCCTGACCCCACCTAAAAATAGGATTGTCCATGCCTTGCGGGAGGACGGAGTGGGGTGCTCTGGAAGGCCACTCAGTCAATCAAAGCCCTTGTCAAGTGCTTCCACCCCATGAGCAGAGGCCATGCGTATCTGCGGTGCGGACCGCGGGGTGGGGGGCGGGGGCCGGGGCAGCTTGTTTCAGAGATATAACGGGCTACTTCGCCACCGACTTGTTGACAATCTCGCCTCAAATAGGAGTTTGAGAAAAGCAGTGGTGGAGGGTGGAGAGACCCTCCCCAGGGGCCGTCGGCAACTCCTTCCAATATGTAGTGGCCGGAGCGGTGTCCAGGCCTGGGACCACAGAAGGGAGAACACAGCACTTGGCCCCGGGAGGGGCGGCCTGCACCTCCAGCCCGGGCTTCGCGGGCATTTTCGCCTCCTTCGGAATGGGGCGGGGGAGGGGAGGGAGTCCGCAAGGATCGAGCACAAAAGAAGGGGTCTCCGCAAGTCAGTCCTTACCCCCTTCTCGCCGCCTCGAAGAAACTTGTAAGGGGGGCGGGAGGGGAAGAGGACAGCAGGCAAGGAGCAAGTCCCCTCGGGAGCTGGGAGTCCTCTTCCTCGCGGGTGGATAAATAAATTATTAAGCGCCCAATACACAATAGCCTCGCTAGATGGAGACGAGGAATCACTGCAGCGGCGCTGGCGGCGGAGAGCGCGGGCGGGCGCGCAGCACCAGGCGGGAGGCGGGCGAGCTCTGGCTCTGCTCACGTCTGTTTTCCTTTTTCGTGCGTTATTTATTTCGCCTCCGCCCGCTGCCTTGCGGCCCGAGCGGGCGCTCCAGGCCAGGGCCTCTAGCCGCTGCTTCTCGCGGGCCGGCTTGAGGGGCGGTCAGAGCCCGGGCACCCCCGCGCCCCGGGCAGCCGCGCGGCGCCACCGCGAAGGGCGGGGACCCGGGGAGGGCACGCGCCGCCGGCTCCCGGAGGCTTGGAGGAGACTTTCCCCGCCCTCCGCCTCCGCCTCGGCAGCCCGCCCAGTTCCTAGGCGCGGGGTGCCGCCCCTCCCGGCCCGCGCGCGGCCAAGCGCAGCCCGGAGCCACCGCGCCCTGCGCCCCGTGCGAGCGCGCCCGGCCCGGGCCCCGGGCTCAGCCGCCCGGGAGGCCCAAGCCGCGCGCAAACTTTTGCTCCAGTGCCCGGCGTTCCTCCTCGGCATGTGAAGCCCCTCGGCGCCCGCGCAGTCGCCAGGGTGAGGACCGAGGCCCCGCCTAGAGGGCGGGGGACTGGGGAGGCGGCTGGCTTTAAATGGGGGCCGTCCGGCGGCTAGCGATCAGATTCTGCCTCGGGCGGGGGCAGCGAGCGAGGACCTCTCTTCCCCGCGCCGAGGATCGGTGGGGGCCGCCGCCAGGCAAGGTGGCGTGAGGCACTGGAGGGGTGCGGGCGGAGATGGAGAAGCGGGGGAAGCTCCGGCCCTGAGGCGGGAGGCCGGGGCTCGGCGGAGCGCGCGAGGTCTAGCGGGGAGCGCACCGAGGTGCCTCTGTTGCAGTGTGCGCAGTGAGGGCTGGAGGGGCAGACAGGGTGCCCGCGGCGTGTGATTTCACGGTGCCGTACATGCGGGGGTCAGCGAGTGTGCGGGCAGGAGTCGGTGGGTATGAGCGGCAGATTCTGTGGGTGTGCACACAGGGTGAGCGGCGCCCGCCGTGTTTGAAGTGTGCTCACAGTGGGAGAGAGTTGTGCACGACTGTTTCTGGGGAGGTGCACGGGGTTCGGGAAGAGCGCTTGGCTGTTTCTGGAGGTGTGCCTGGGGCCAAGGTACGCACGCAGGATTTGGGGGGCGTGCGCCACGACGGAGTGTGAGTTCCGGAATGCCGGCCTCCGTGAGTGTGCACCAAGGGTCGGCGAGGGTGCAAGCTGGAGTGAAGAGCCAGGCTTGGGTCACGAGGGTGCCCCAGGGTGAGGGGAGTGCCCACTGCGTTCGGACTGCTGCGGGTGCGCCACCAGGATGGTGCCCGTGGAGCCCGGCTGACTCGAGCTTTGTTCCTCTGACAGTTCGCCCCGGGAGCGGGAGCCGCGGGCCGAGATGCTCCTCCGGGATCTGGTGCTGCGCCGAGGTTGCTGCTGGCCGTCACTGCTGCTGCACTGCGCGCTCCACCCGCTCTGGGGCTTCGTGCAGGTGAGCGGCGGCGCGGGCTGCGCGCCCAGGACGACTTCCTGGGCAGGACGGGGTAGCGGGTGGTTGTCCCTTCACTCCCACGACCCTGGCTTTCTGCGGTTGCCCGTCCGATTGGTCCTGGGAAGAGTTTAGGGAAAGAAAAGATGCTCCGGCTCCCGGTACTCTGGCCGTGCAAAGATAAGAAACTCCTGAAGGAGACTTCAGTCCTGGCCTGCTGAGTGAGGCCCGCAGGACAGCGCCTTGGAACAAACAGGTCACAGGGAATGCCTTCTGGATGATAATATTCCATTGCAGAAATGCAGAGAAATAAATCTGAGAGCTTTGGCAAACTTAGAAAGAAAAAATGATCCCAAGAATATACCTTCTTGATTTCCTATCAGAGCCTTTAGTAAAACTTCACAGTAGCCTTCTTAAACTGGATTTCAACACAGAAGCGACTGTGCTTCTTGCAGACAGTGGAGCTGAGGATGGGGGGCAGATTTTGCAAAGTGGCTATTGATGGGGGAATGTAGGAAGGTGTTGTCCATCTCTAAGGATTGCCGGAGGATGGTATCCTCACCCTGGGCCCATCATGCCTCCTGGACAGAGACCAAATAGCCACCAACTCCAGTGACCTGTGTTAGGGTCAGAGAGATGGGTAGATGGGATGGTCCCTGGTGCTTCCCAGAACACACAGTCAGTGGTCCATTGGAATGGTGAAGAGGTGAAATTTGTTGCCAGCTCCCTGGGTTGGGAAGGTCCCCTGGAGGAGGGCTTGGCAACCCCCTCCAGTATTGTTGCCTGGAGAATCCCATGGACAGAGGAGCCTGGCCAGCTGTGGCCCTTGGGGTTGCAAAGAGTTGGACACAACCAAAGCGACTTAGCACATACTCACGGTGAATTTTGAGCTCCAGTTCTGCCTCTTACCAGCTGGGAAACTTTAGGCAGTGTGCTTAACCTCTCTGGACCTTAGTTTCTACTTCCCCACTGTGCAATTATAAGCACCTGATGAGATAAGGATCGTTTAGCTCGGTGCCTCAACCATACTAAACACTGAATGGACGTTGTTTCTGCGATTATTGATGTTAGGAAGTCACCAATAGTAACATTGCTCATCTGTCTGGCTAGCCAGGTACTCTTGTAGATCGCTACATAGTCCCAGCAACACTTCTGAATTGTTAGAGGTTCCGCAGGGTCTGGAGGACATTTTTACCATTTCAGACACTGAAATGCCCACTCTGGGATATTTGCAGCTTCATGTTCTCCTGGTGGCATTTGGGGGGCTGGGGACTATTCAAGATAGTTGCCCTGAGTAGGAGGTGACAGTTCAGAGAAGAAGGGATGGGGCAACACTGCTTGCCAGGCCACCACGTTTCATGAGCTGTCCCAAGCGACAGGGCCTCGCTGAGAACGAACTTGGTCAGTCCTGTTGGGATGGCAGCCCTAGTGACCACTGGGAGATAACCAGGGCCCATAATGCTGGAACCAGCTATCTAGGTGGAGAGCTTGAGAAAGTGGGTCTGCTTGAGAGGGGGAAGGGGGATGTATACACTCCCCCTTCGCCAGTACTAGCCGCATCCTCTGCTCTCTTCTCTGGCTTGCGTCTGTCTCACTCACAATTGTTTTCCTTTAGGAATTGACAGCTTTGTTTAATGTGTGAAACGGCAGCTATTAAACTCAGCTGTGCCTTCTCGGAATTCAGAATTTTGTCACTTCTAAACATTTGGGCGGTTTGGGACCAGTTCTTCTCATTCAACTTTTAGCTGAACCTCAGATGTTCAGCTCACTTCCTTTTTATATTCATTTGTTTAGTTTGCCCTCTTCTGGGAGACTTTTCCAGCTAGTATGGAGAGCAACATGGTGACGTTGTTAATCTCCAAGAACTGGAATTTTGCTGTGGGAGCTAGCAGGATAGAGACTGGAGACCTGCCACCTCCCCACACACCCCCCACCAAGAGAAATAATACTGTAAAGTAGCTCCTTTTGTAAGCAGTGTCCTTCAGCCAGGCAGTACTTCCACCAGCAAATGTGTGTGTGTGTGTGTTTCAGATGTCCTTACTCAATATAAATCAATTTTTGTGAAAATCAATTAGAAAGAAACCCTCCAGACAAGTAGAATGGATAAAATCTTGGCTGGAGGCGCTGGAAAAATAATCTACAAATGATAAGGGCTGAGAAGCCAAGGGGAAAGGGGGCTTTGGAATGAATCAATCTGGTTTTTGAGCAACAGAACTGAATTCAGGAGAAGAGAGGGGAGAAAAGTTGAAGTGCACAAAGCCATGTGTTTCCCTTTAAGTGGAGAGATTATCATGTGTGACGCCACAGGAGTTTCTTGAATAGAAAAAAATCTGTCTATGCTTTTATGAGCTTTTTGCTGGAGGAGTTGTAAACATCTGGCAGTGTGAGCCAGCACAACCAAGTCCTGTAATTAACAGGATGGTTGATGAAGCAGAGCTCTGTGTGGCCCCTCCAAGCACCAGATTCCAACCTTGAGATCAGCCCCGGAGCCTCTGGCTGCTTCCTGGATGAAAAGAAACTTAATCATTAAAGTCAGATGACATTAAATAGCCGCAAGGATGGTGGGGGCACTGTTAAGCCTTTTCTCTCTTTTTTCCTTCATGTGTCTGGAATTGAGATTCTGAGCTTCTGTTATTTAGGGTTCTTCTAAGTTCACTTCCAGATGAGTCTTTTTTTTCTGCAAGTGAAGAGGATGACAGGCTGTCGAATTTATTAGGTGTGACAGGAGTGTGTCTCGTGAAGTTACTGTGGTGCTGGCCTGTCTCGATAAAAGATGTCAGGAGCCATCATCTTTGTGGGCGCCCTCCGAAAGCAGTCGTCAGAAAGTCAGGCTCAGATACGGGCCTGTGGGTCTCTGAGCGACAACAAGGAACCATCCCGGACCCAAGCAATTGCCAAGCCCCTGCCCCTGTGGACAGTCATTACAGCTTCACTTATTTAGTCAGCTGCATTTATCCGGCACCTACTCTTTGCCAGGCCCCGTGTTAAGGGCAAGGGAAAGGTACTGCTCCCTGCCTTCATGGCACTGACAGTCTAGCACTGGAGAGATTGTTAAACAAGTCATGGTAGGCAAGTACGCTTGGTAGGAGCAAATAGCTTAGAGATGGGAGCTGGTAGAAGATCCAGAGAAAATGTAGGTACAGTGCTTTAGCCGAGACAGGAACGAGAAGTCAGGAGTCAGGATGCAACTGTGAGTTGAGTGAAGTGTCCAGACTGGAGGGAACAGCCCCCCGGTGGGAGCAGAGGGCAGGGCACTGGAAGAACCCCGGGGAGGGGTTCCCCAGGTGAGGCCTCTGTTGTAAGCCACTAACGTCGTGTCTTACAGTTTGGGCTTGATCCTGAAGACTCTGGGGGCCAGGGAAAGTTTTTCTCAGAAAGGGATGACACAGTCTTAAATTAGCATTTTAGAAATCTCCAACCAGCTTCAACAGAAGATTAGGATTCAGGGAAGGATTGAGGCAAGGGGTGATGAGAGTCAGGTTGCCAGATTTAGCAAATAAAAATACAAGCTGGGGACTTCTGTTGTGAACCAGTGGTTAAGACTTTGCCCTCCAATGCAGGGGGTGTGGTTTTAGTTCTTGGTCGGAGAGTTAAGATCCTACATGCCTGGTGGCCAAAAAATCAACACGTGAAAGAAAGGCGATATTGTAACAAGTTCAATACAGGCTTTAAAAAAGGTCCACATCAAAAAATCTTTAAAAAGAATATAGACTGTCCAGTTAAATTTTCAGATAGACAATGGATTATTCTTGAACATAGGTACACTCCATACAATCTTTGGAACATATTTATACTTAAAAGTGTTTATTATTTACCTAAAACTTTACAGGGTGTCCTATAGTTTGCCAGGCAGCCCTGGAGAGAGGCGAGGGAGCTGTGAAGACGTGGTGGTGCCTTGGTTTAGGGCTGTGGCTGTGGAATGAGAAGTGGATGGATTCAGGGACTCCTGAGGAGGCCAGGTGTGGGAACTGGCTGCCACGAGCCCCGTGTTCCCCAGACCACTGTGCCGGGGACCAAATGCAGGTGACTGCGGGACCTCTTGGGGCCTCTCTGGACCTCAGGATTCTGGCCTCAGGAGAACACTGCAGAGTGGGGAAAGGAAGGCAGGTGATGGTAAAACTGGAATAAAAAGCGGCCACAGGAAAGGTGGGTCATTGTCCTTCTCTGGGCCTCTGCTCCTTCTTGGTCAAGTCCAGCTAAGAGCAGGTGACTTCAGGGGCAAGTTTACTCTCCTGTGAGACTTCCCAGGATGTAACCCAACCAGGCCAGGGATTGAGACAAGCGTGTGGTATTGAGGATTCCTCTTTACTGGTCTAAACAAAACACTGCCAATCCGAGGAACTAGTGGTCCTGGAGCTGGGGTCCAGGGTAGGTTCCATGTTTCTCCACTGCTGGGCAGACCTTCCACAGCACACGTTTGCACTGGTCACCAGCTGAGTGTCGGGCCCGGTGCAACTCTGGTCCATCACTTAGCCTTGCCCAGCCTGTCGTCCTATAGGTATGGATGATACCAGCTCCATCTCGCGATTATTCTCGTTGTGGAATCAGCGCATGTGTCCCACGACTAACACACAGTAGGGCTCAGGAAATCATGTTCCATCAGGACTCATGAAGCACAGACCCACCTGCCTTTCTGTTCCAAGATGCTCACAACTTAGTGTGTGTGTGTCTGGTTGGGGGGCGTGGTGCAAAGACAGACATTACGTAACAGGGGGAAAGTGCCCCAGAGAAGAGGTTTATGAAGTGAAGGGGCAGCACTGGGTAGCTGGGTCTAATTCTGGGGGCTGTGGGCTTCAGGATGGCTTGCCCGGGAAGACCGTGTAAGAGCTGGGCCTGAAGGATGTACAGATGTGGATGCAGGGCCTGTGTTACCAGCTGTCAGTCGAGGGAGGTTCAGCAGCCACAGGCTTGTACTGGTCCAAACCAGTGAGGGACCCAAGTGGGCCCCTGCCTCCGGGAGGATAGCCCACCCAGGCTGGGTAGTAGGGTGGTGGCAATATTAGTGTGTGCTTATTGTTGGTTAGGCAGTTGTGCTCACTCCCTTTTCAGTGGGACCATGATACCAGAGACCAGATGTTTAAGATGTAGGGTGTGACTTTCCTTCCCTGCCCCCTTCCACCTCGAAACTCGGTCTCTGCTTGTAATTTCATCACATGAAGCCCTCTGATCCATCTGTGCCCTCATAGCCTCTCACAAAAATAGGTCACTGGGTTGGGCCAGGTTAAACAAACGTGCTCATCGTGAACCTTCTCGTGTGAACTGAACCTTGGAGAATGCAGAAGTGATTGCTTTGGCAACGGCATTGCTTGATGTTCACACACTTGGTGGAGTTCAGTGTAGAAGCGATCTCAGAGGCCAGCGGTTGGGAGAAGGGAGCTTTCAAGCAGGCCCCAGGGTCTTGGAAGGTCGGAATCCAGAGAACAGTCCCTGTGATGGGTGATGAGAGGGCTGACCACTGCGCTGGGGGAGAAGCCAGTGGTTTGGCCGTGACGTCAAAGGAGCTCATCATCTCCCTAAGACAACCGAGAAAAGTCTTACCATCTGAGGATACTTTCTTGCAAGATAAGATGGCCTTCCAGGGTTTGAAATGCAGTCAGTGGTCCTTTAAAACACTAAAAGGTGGTGAGCAGGAGCTTCATGGCCTTGTAGATATTCAGTCAGGGCTGTAAATCAGTCCACCTCCTGGTGCCATTACCCATCCTGTTCATTTCTGCCATGTGTCAAGGGAGCAGCCGAGCCCTGCTGGCTGTCTCTGCCAGCTGGGACACATGCAGCAGAGGGTCTACACTGGCCTCCAAAGACAGGTCTACACTGGCCTTCAAAGGCAGGCCTACCCTGGCCGGTTGCAGAGAAACTGAGGTCGTGGGTTTCTACTCATGGGAGATGACAGCCAGAGAAATGAACTGTGGCCCTCCCTGAGGTAGCAGGTGACCACCAACCCCTTCCTTCATGTCTTTAAATCAGTTATTCTCCGGGACAGTCAGAAAATGCTAGGCTCAAAGATGTATGGCTGTCTGCCATGAGGGATGCTGGGAGTGGGTCTAAACCAGCCATTCTCTCACTGGCTATGCATTGGAAGTTTAACCCAGGATGCTTCAACAAAATTCGCATGCCCAGCTCCACCTGCAGAAATTCTGATTTGACTGGCATGAGAGAGGCTCAGGCATGAGTATCTTTTCAAGATGCCTGGAGAGTCTAACGAGCAAGCAGGGCTGGCATCCCCTAGGTGAACACCCACCCACTTTTGCTCCCCTTTGTAGCTTACGTATGGGGAGACTGGGACTGAAGTCGAAAGAACACCAACCCAGGATTCAAGAAGTGTGGATTCTGGTGAATTTCAGGCATTTGCTTAGGTGATATGATGGCGAGAGGAAAAAGGCCTGACTCCTGACCCCAGAGACCTTAGAGTCCAGTAAACAGGAGAATGAATTGGGTAAACACTCCAATGTGGATTTCTGTCCCGTAGAGTGAAATCCAGTACCAGGAGGGCTTGTAATGGCCAGGGCGGTCAGAGATGCTTCCCTGAGGAGGTGATAGCTGAGCTGAATAAGAGTTAAAGCAGGGGGAAAGGTGTGGGAGAAAATTCCAGGCCATTGGAGCAGCCAGTGCAAAAGGCGGGAGCACAGTCAGGAGCCAAGGACCGGAAAGAGGGCTTTGAGAGCAGAGCAGAGGGCCAGAGCATGAAGGGAGGGCTGCCCTCCCACTCAGGGCCCTGTGGCCACGGGATCCCCTGAGCTGTGGACAGGCATTCAGGGCTGGTGGGGGCTGAGTGCAGGCAGTTTGATCAGGTGTGTTTCCCACAAGACCAGTCGGGGGCCTCGTGGATAACACTGGGGATGTTGCTCCGGTCCCCTTAGTCACACAGCCACCAAAGAAGAGGCCTGGCTGGGTAAGAGGCCTCCTTCAAGATGAGGCGACCTTGGCCCAGAGTGGACACAGGAAGGCCATCAAGAGCTGTGGCCAGAGAGGAGGCCAGGGCTTGAGGAAGACTGGAGAAGCAGGCAGTGGGTCAGGTTACTGAGGAGGTGGAATCAGTGTTCTGGTCTGGGTGTGAGAGCCTCAGGCGGCCACTTCTCCTGCCTGGGCCTCAGTTTCGTTTGTTTGATAGGTAGATTCTAGTTCACCTTAGAGCACTCGTTTGCCTCTCACGGGTACCCAAACCTATTGCCCCGGTCCCATGGCTGGTTCCTGGCAGGGCTAGAAATGAAACCTTGCTCTCCAGTCCTCCCAGGCCAGCCTCCCATAAAGTGGTTTCCTTTGAGCCAACCCAACTTCTGTCCTTCCTGCCAAGGCCGGGGGTGGTGAGGTGTGTTTCGGGGAGTGGTGGGGAGGGAGCATCAGGGCTCCCAGTTGCCTCATTGGCTTCTCTTGGGCACCTGTGCCCATTTCTGCAGGTGACGCACGGTGAGCCCCAGAAGTCCTGCTCCAAGGTGACCGACAGCTGTCAACACGTCTGCCAGTGCCGGCCCCCGCCCCCGCTGCCACCACCACCCCCGCCCCCGCCACCTCCCAGACTCCTCTCCGCCCCAGGTAAGCACAGGCTCGCTCCGTGTTTCCGGTTTCTCTCTGTGTTTTCCGGGGCCCAGGAAGAACCCCTGAGGAGAGCAGAGGACAGCCCTGCTTTCTTTGTAATTTTCCACTGGCCGAGCAGGAGGGAAGCCAAGGCCCAACTTTTCCCTGCAGTCTGCAAAACGCCTTTCCCACAGCATGCTCCTGTGAGATGGAGAAGGATGTTTCTCCATCGGGTAATCAGATAAAAGTCAATCTCCATTTGATGAGTGACTCTGCCTGGATTGTTCCGAAGGCCAGACCTTGAAGAGGGGGCAGCCACGGACGCTGGCCTGAAATCCCCCTCCTGTGAGCACGGTTGCGTTTTCTGATTTTCATTCACGTGTAAGACAGCAATTAGTATAGAACCCAAGTGGAGGCTCTGGGAACAAAGTTACACAGATACCTCCCAGCTATTTGCAGTCTATTCTGCTAACCTCCCCCCTCCACCGCAACCCCCACTTGTTTGCCTGGATTTCATCTCTGAACAATTTGATTGTAAACAAAGGAGGGCTTCTTTAGCCAGAAAGAGCCTCAGTCCTGACCGGCAGGGGTTAAGTTCCATGTCTACAATTGCCAGTTGATAAGGTCTCTAACAAGAGATTCTGTATTTTGATTGGATCACCCAAGTTGCGGCCTGTAGAATGCGTGAGCTCATGCGTGGATCCACCTCATTAAACATATCTCTGTTGAGTTATTTGGGGCATATTTGAAATAACCTTGACGAGGTTTGTTCTCTGGTAAGCCCTGTTTCCAGGCTCTCAGTGTCCAGGCCGGGATGCAGTGTGCTGGGGGACCTTTGGCAGTTCATGCATATTTCTGCATTTTGTCTATAGGTTCTCCCCACCCCCAAAAAAGTGAAAGTGCTTGTATCTCAGTTGTATCCAACTCTTTGTGACCCATGGACTACAGCCCACCAGGCTCCTCTGTCCATGGAATTCTCCAGGCAAGAATCCTAGAGTGGGTTGCCATTCCCTTCCCCAGGGATCGAACCCATGTCTCTCGAATTAGAGGCAGATTCTGAGCCGCCAGGGAAGCCCTAGGGTCCCTACCTGTGTCCAGTCTTCCCTGACACTTGTGGCTCAGTGCTTTTCAGAGAGTGGCCCTCAACATCACCTGAAGCATTCGTTTTAAAGTGGAGCTTTATAGGCTCACTGTAACCCACTGAGTCAGAGCCTTTGGGGTGGGGCTGCGGAGTTGGCATCCTGACAAGTTCTGAGGGGATTCAGATGCACGTTAGAGTCAAGAGCCTCAGCCTACCAGGCCCTCTGCTGGTACCATGCAGGATCCCACTATCCCAAGATGCTCACCTTTCTCCTCTCTCCTGAAGGAAAGCTGTGGGGCTCGGCCTCAGGCCCCTGCCCCTCACTCCCTTCCCTGCCTTAGAATTCCTTCTCCCTCCACTATTCAGATTCCAGGTCTGCGCTGCCTCCAGGCATGTTGGTACCTGATGGATCCACATCCCCCAATTAGAGTCTGTTCAGTTCATCTTGTGCTAACTGAGCCTCTAGTGCCAGACACAGACCTGAAAGGCCATTCTGGTTTCTGGGATCTCTTGGCCTCAAGGAACCCACACAAAGTCACCTGAGGGAGCACAGAAATTGCTCTCTAGGTCTACTGAAAATCCTGGAGTAGTTGGACCAAACTCCAACCACAGGAAACAGTGACACGACTTGGGTCTTCATAGTAAGTGGAATTGTTCCAGGTCCATGAGGAGGTTATGGGGAAAGGGCATCTGGGCAGGAGGAACGGCAGGAGCAAAGTCTTAGAGGTATGACTCTGCAAGTCGTCTCGGGAGGCCCAAGCCCCTCCGAGGGTTTGAAGGAATGTCAAGGGGTGGACAGTGAAGGGCCTTGTGTGCCTGGCTGAGTAGGTTACATTTCATCCTTTTCACCATTGTTTGCCAAACATTCACCGTATCCAAATGCCTCCTGTGGTTTGCCTTATTTCTTTTTTTTTTTTTCTACTTTAAACAGACTCACTTTTGTGTTTATACAAATTAGTCTCCAAAGGAAACTTTCTGTAACTATTCTCAGTGCAAAACCGGAATCACTTACATAAATAGAAGGTGACTGTAAAAACAAAGGCGATGGACACAAACCAGCGTTTTAATGTTCCGGCCTGTCATGGAAGGGTCTGAGCTTGAGGCCTTCTCTCTTTCTGCTAAAAAGGGAGCGCAGTAGGTTGGAGAGACCTGTCAGGGCCACACGTGCCCCATGCAGAGATGTTCTCTAGAAAGAAATCAGAAGGTTTGCAAGAGAATCAAAAGGAGCTTAAGTTTCTTGTTCTATTACCATGTGTCTGGGTGCCGGCTCTATGTGCTGTCTAAGACCGGCTCACTTACCTACAGGGACATTCACTTCCTCCTTTAGGAAACCCTGCTCTGGGTAGCCACGAACCCATGGAGGTATTAAGCAAAGAAGTGACATGCCATCTGCTTCAGAAAGTCAACTTTCCTGACAACATAGCGGGTGGATTGGGGTCAGCTGCCTGACTGGGGTCAAGTGGGGACCCTTGAGATACTCCAGGCCCCAGATCACCTACGAAGGCCTGAAGCCAGGCGGGGGGCTGTAGAGAAGTGGGCAGGATGCCAAGTACAAGTGCCAGACGCCTCATGTAAGCTTGGGGCCTGAGGACACTTCTGGGTGAGAGGACAGCAGGAGTTGTTTGATTCTGTGATGCAACTTTTTCAGTTAGGAGTGGCAGAAACCCATCTTGAAGTGGCGTGAGTGATGTGAAAGCTAGAGAGAGATGTTTGGTTTTTGGCTCATGTGTTAGAATATTCCAGCAACAGGTCTTATATGATGAACTGGGTTTCTGTCTCCGTCTCTCTCTTCTGATTTCTCCTGGGTCTCCTTTTCTCTCAAGCTGGTCCAGTCCCTGTGGCTCCAGTTTCCAGGATTCCATCAGCCTTACAGTTAGTCATCTCTTCACTCTGAGAGCTTCTCTTTCTCAATCATTCACCTAAGGTGAAAGTCACCCCGAGGCTGACTTTCATTGGACCAGCTTGAGTCACATGTCCACCCTTGGACCAATCATGGTAGCCTGTGAGATGGAATGTGCTGATTGGCCGGGCCTGGGCCATGTGACCACCCTGGACAGTTGAAGTATACCAATAGGGGTTAAGGGGATGGTGGCTTCTCAAAGGAAAATCCAGGTAGAGGGGTTGTAACCTAAGGATGATGATTTAGATGCTGGGCAGGAGGAGAGTGGATGTAACACCATAGCCTTGGTATGCCTGGTAGATTAGACCAGTGATGGAGAATGTGTTTTATATACTCTCTTAGTCCTCACTGAGCTCAGCCCAGAAGCTCACCCTTGAGTACAGCCCAGTAATGTCAGACAGACCTACGGCCACATGCACAACTAACGCTCATTCTGTAATCCTTGGGGAATTAGCCTCCCCCAGGCGGAACAGGACTTCATGCTGTGAAGCCTGTGTGGTCGTTCAGCAGGTATGCACAGAGCTCCCCAGGTACTGATACATGCCAGGGGCTAGGACATAAATGGTGAGCAAGAGAGGGGCAGCTCCTGCCCGCAGGGAGCTCATGGCCCAGCAGCCCATCTTCTGCAGAGGATGTCCATGGGAGGATCCTTCCTGCCATCTTTCTGGATACACTGGCTCCGAGCATCTGGCTGGCTCCAGCAATAGGTGACCCACCATCCCAGTTTGGCCAGGACTGAAGAGTTTCCCAGGATGCAGACCTTTGATCCTTTGGTCATCAGAGGTGCCTGCATCCCAGCCACTCACAAGGGCTTCTGATTTACCTGCTGAATGTTTGTTGAGTGTCTGCTCTGCATCCAGTCATGTGTTGAGTGCACTGGAGGCCCATGGGGACTTGTCCTCACCCGCATGGCCTGAGTAATGAAAAAAAACTGAGAACACAGCTTAAGAGGCCGAGGCCCTGAGCCTGGGTTGGTGTGCTAGCACTGCCACTTCCTCTGCACGATTTTAAGAGGGCTGGTAAGATTTTTTGAATTTTATATTGGTGTACAGTTGATTAACAGTGTTGTGTTAGTTTCAGGTGTACAACACAGAGATTCAGTTACACATATACAAACATCGATCTCTTCTCAGATTCTTTTCCCATATAGGTTATTACAGAGTATTGAGTAGAGTTTTCTGTGCTATACAGTAGGTCCTTGTTGATTTTGTATTTTATATATGGTAGAATGTGTATGTTGATACTAACCTCCTAATTTATCCCTCCCCCCACCCACCTTTCTCCTTTGGTAATGTAAGTTGGTTTTCTAAGTCTTTGAGTCTGTTTGTTTTGTGAATGAGTTTTGCATCACCTTTTAAGGTTCCACACATAAGCAGTATCATTTATATTTCTCTGTCTGGCTTACTTAGTAAGATAATCTCTAGGTCCATCCATGTTGGGGCAAATGACATTATTTCATTCTTTTTTATGACTGAGTAATATATATATATATGTGTGTGTGTGTGTGTGTAAAACACATCTTTATCCATTCATCTGTGGTAGAACAGCTAGGTTGCTTCCGTATTTGGCTATTGTAAACAATGCTGCAATGAACACCGGGGTGCATGTATCTTTTTGAGTTATGATTTCCTCCAGATATATACCTAGGAGTGGGATTGCCAGATCATATGGGAGCTCTATTTTTAGTTTTTAAAGGCAGCTCCCTGTTCTCCATAGTAGCTGCACCAATGTACATTCCTACCAAAGGTGTAGGACTGTTCAGAAAGGGCTGGTAAACTTAAGTTTGAGTTTAAGGTGTAAGATTTTCACCTACCAATGGGATTGACTGGAGGATTCATGTCAGTGGACACTGCACTAGTATCCATTGCTGCTAACTGTTTCATGAAAATCATTCTGATGAAGAGCTACCTCGGAGTGTTAGACTTGGGAAAGGAAACAGTGCTTTGGGGAAGGATATTTAATTCTGAAAAAGGCAGGAAAGGAGGATCCAGGATGACATGGGAGAATTCCCAGGTAGACCTTGGATAGGCAGGAGCAGAGAAGGCCAGACAGTCCTTAGAGTGGCTGAAGCAGAGGCCCTGAGTTAGGAGCATCAGGATCACACAGGAGGTGCCCTGCTGTAGAATGTCCTTCTTCAGGAGTGTGGGCTTCAGGGTGTGTGTCTGGGGTAGAAGGAGAAAGAGCACACAAAGGAAACCTCTGCAAAGGATAGATCAGAAATATTTGCCAGAATTGTGGGGCATTGTCCCTGTGGCCAGGCATGTCTCCCCTTTCATCCAAATAGCACCTGCTGCTGCCCTGCTGCTCAGGGCAAGCAGAATGTCTTCGGTTGGCTGGGACTCTCCTGGCTTTAGCCCTGGAAGCTCCACATCCCAGTGTCAACTTAAAAAATAGTCACAAGCTAAAAGTTGAGATGGAGAAGGCAATGGCAACCCACTCCAGTACTCTTGCTTGGAAAATCCCATGGATGGAGGAGCCTGGTAGGCTGCAGTCCATGGGGTCGCTAAGAGTCAGACACGACTGAGCGACTTCCCTTTCACTTTTCACTTTCATGCACTGGAGAAGGAAATGGCAACCCACTCCAGTGTTCTTGCCTGGAGAATCCCAGGGACGGGGGAGCCTGGTGGGCTGCCGTCTATGGGGTCGCACAGAGTCGGACACGATTGAAGCGACTTAGCAGCAGCAGCAGCAGCAAAAGTTGAGAGTTATGTTTTATTAGATGAGAATTTTTAGGACTTCAAGTCTGGGAGACAGCGTCGCAGGTGACCCTGGGAGAACCGTTCCAAGGAAGCGATGGTTATATAGAAGTTTTGCAACAATGGACAGGTAGTCTGAACATCAAAAGATTATTGTTACTTAAAGAAAGCCAGATATCCCAAGTTAAGAAATTTAGTGCTTTTCTCTGTAGGGGAAGATGCAAGAGTCTGGGCTGTCTGCAATCATTCCTTTCATATGCATCTCAGCTGTCCTGGGCCAGAATCCCATATTTTTCACATCCTGAGCTCCCTTGGGGCTCACTGTAGGGAGTGGCTGCAATCTTGATGGCTTCTAGATCTCAGGTATTCTTCTCTTTCCTGAGTGCCCTTAAGGCTTAGGAACTCACTTTGGAGGCTGCAGTCGCTAATGACTGTGACATCCTTGTTTACTGACATGGCAGGAAATACTCCTTTTCTCACCCAGAAACTCTTTAGTCATCCTGGGCAAGCCAGGATGGTGGGTCATCTATTACTGCGCCACCCTTCTTCTAGCAAAGGCAACATGGTTTTTCAGTTTATTTCTTGTTGTTTTTGCTGTGCTTGTTTTTGTTCCACCTTGAAACTTTCAAGAGCACTGCTCTCCCCATCCCACTTTCATACTAGAACTTGCTGATCATAGGGGCAGCTTGGCCCATGTTTCCCTGTGGGCTCCCAGCTCAGCTGCCACTCCCAGCAACCTTGGATGTCTGTGGAGACAGCCCTGCCCTGTCTTGCCTGATGGTTGAGAAGGATCCCGGAAAGTGTTCTTTGATGCGGAAGATTCTTGAACAGCATCTCCACTTTCTGTGCTTTGTTTTCCAAGCTCTGCCCACAGCGCTTTGCACTGTAAAATTTGCAAACTGTGTGAGGCACTAGACCAGCATTTCTCTAAAGCAGAGTACGGTCAGAATCCCCTGGAGGGCTTGTTTAATCTTGGTTGCCAGAGTCCCTCGCCAGGATTCCTGATTCAGTAGGTTTGGGGGGGTGGGACCAAGGATTTTGCATTTCTAAAACATTGTCAGGTAAAACTGATTCCACTCCCCACCACCCTCAAACCCTACCCCAGCCAGGGTGCACCCTTTGAGAACCAGCATCCTAGAGGAAGGCAATCAAATCAAGAGACTTTGGAGTCAGATGCAGCTCTTCCACTCTTAGCTCTGTGACACTGGGCATGTCTTATCCTTCTCAGCCTCAGTTCCCTCATCTGTAAAATGGAGCCAGTGATACTTACCTGAGGAAGCATTGCAGTGAAGACTGGAAATTATACAGCCTGTACTTAGCAAAGATGACATGCTTAAAAGTGGTGTTACAGCACAGTGGCTCAGCCTGACTGTCCTGCCGTCTAGATCTGGGGTCCAGTCTTGTTCATGAGCTAAGTGGTTTGGGCAACACAGCCTTAATTGCTTGGAGCTTCAATTTCCACATATCTGTAAAATGAGGCGAATGACAATACCCACTGCATATGGGCACTTGTGAGAATTTGATGGTATAAAGTCCACACAGCACAGAACCTGGAACCCAAGTTAACACTCAATCAATGGCAGTTCATAAGTAATATTAATGATAACTAATAATAAATGATATCTATTTAGTAATAATAAATACTAGGTCACTGACCTACAAGTTGGGAGTTGTTTAAAAATGGTTCTGGCACCATTTTTAAACAGAGAAAGGAGTATCTGTTTAGACACTCGGGGAGGAAATGGTGCCTTAAGGAGGTGTAGACACCCCTAGGTATTCAACAGAAAAGGTTCATCCAGAGTACCACTCATGCCCCATTAGGGGCAGCCATCACCAGGCTTGTGATCCCCAGGGTCAGCCCCAGAGCCCCTGGGTGGAGGTATTTCTGCAAGGCGTGGACAAGGGGTGAACTCTGGCAAAGCAAAGGAACACACATGCTCGAGGGCCCGACTGAAAAGCCCACGGCAGCCACCAGGGCTCAGGACCCGGCCGGCTTTGTAAATGTCAGCAATGGCCCACTCGTCCCCGTGTGTGACTCAGATGCTGCGGCCAAGGAGGGAGATGTGTACCAGCCCTCGAGGAAGAGCACGCACACCCCCTCCACGAGACCTGCTTCTGAGGCTGATGGGGCCAAAAATAGCTATGGCAGCACAGAGGCGTGAGCCTGCATTCCCATAGAACCTGTCTTTAAGGAGCTCAAAGCACTGAGATGGATTTGGTTTTTGGTATGTATTTTATTTTTAGAAAAACCAGGGACTTCCCTGGTGGTCCAGTGGTTAAGACTTTGCCTTCCAGTGCAGGGGATGTGGGTTCACCCCACGGTCAGAAAGGTAAGATCCTGCATGCCTCGTGGCCAAGAAACCAAAACATAGAACAGAAACAATATTTTAGCTAATTCAATAAAGACTTCAAAGATAGCCCACATTAAAAAGAGAGAGAGAGAGAGAGAGAGAAACCAGAAAAGAGGTTGACTCCCTCAAGATTGCACAGCAGTGGTGGAGATAGGAATGGGGTCACTTGGTTCCCCTACTATGTGCCGAGGGCCGTGTTTTAAAAGAGGGAAACAAATGGAACTGTGGAAGTTCTAGAATGATTTTATTACTCACCCAGCACACTAGGAAGAACCAGTACTCAGCCCTCCCATTTTGAGGTGGAAGCTCTCTGCTACTCGTCTCATTTAATCCTCACGTACTCATTTGCAAGAAGCTCAAACCAGTTAATCCTGAAGGAAATCAATCCTCAATATTCATCAGAAGGACTCATGCTGAAGCTCCATACTTTGGGCCCCTGATGTGAAGAGATGACACGTTGGAAAAGACCCTGATACTTGGAAAAACTGAAGGCAAAAAAAAGAAGGGGGCAACAGAGGATGAGATGGTTAGATAGCATCACTGACTCAATGGACATGAATTTGAGCAGACTCTGGGAGATAGTGAAGGACAGAGGAGCCTGGAGTGTTGCAGTCCACGGGGTCGTTAAGAGTCAGACATGGCTTAGTGACTGAACAACGCCTTTGTAGGAGTATACGCTAGTCCTCATGTCGGCCAGGCTTCCCCTCAAAGTAGTTAACCTCAGCTTGGGCAGATCTGAGCTCAAATATTCTCCAGGAAAACCTTCCCTGACTTCCACAGAGGTCACAACATCCCCTGTTCTGGTTCTCTATGGCTATAGAGTCAGTCTCCCCAAAAGTTAGCGGTTAAAGAAAACACAAATGTCCTATCCTTTCCTCTAACAATCACAGAGGAAGGGTGACAGGCTTCACCAGGAGGGTCTCGCCTGGGGTTTTTCCCATGACTGTAATCATTTGGCTGGGGCTGGAGCCATCTGGAAGGCTTCCTTGCTGGTATCTGGTGATTGGTGCTGGCTGTTGGGTGGGTCCATAGATGGTCTTGTTCACCAGAACACCTCCATGATGCCCCCGTGTGGCCTGGGCTTCCTCTGAGCATGGCAGCTAGGGTCTAAGCGTAAGAAGCAGGTGGAAGCTGAACCACCCTGAGGATGTAACTGAGATCATGCAGCATCATTTCTGCTGCTTTCTGCTCCTCGGAATCAAGTGACCAAGGTTGCTCACCTTCTAGGCGGAGGGAATTCTATTTTACCTCTTGGTAGAGGAATGTCAGAGAATTTGTGTACATTTTAAAACCATGCACATAGATGCACACACTCTTTGAACTTTTTTCATTTTCCTTTATAGCAACCATCCTACTCTTAAAATATCTAGTCAGTTACTTGATTGATGCCTGGGTCTTTTGCTAGATATAGGTCACTGCCATGTGTCTGCTGTGTCCACTTAGAGCTCCAGCTCCTTAGCACGTGCCTGGCACATCACAGGTCCTCAGTAGCTACTATTTGCTTCTTTTGCAAAGATTTTTACATTCTTCTATATGCCACGCACTGTGCAAGGTTTGGGGAATACAATGATGAACAAGACGGAAGGGTCACTCTGCGTATGCACAGGCAGGGCAGGGGGGCTGGGACAGAAAATAAACCAGAAAAATAGAAGGTGACCTGGGCTATAAAGGTAATTAAAATCATAAGACCTGATAAGGGGTGAAAGTGTTAGTGGCTCAGTCATGTCTGACTCTTTGTGACCCCCTGGATGTTAGCCTGCCAGGCTTCTCTGTCCATGGGATTCTTCAGGTAAGAATACTGGAGTGGGTTGCCACTTCCTTCTCCAAGGAATCTTTCCAACCCAGGGATCAAACCCAGGTTTCCCTCATGGCAGGCAAATTCTTTACTATCTGAGCCACTGACAGGGTGGTCACTTAGATTGCATGGTCTGGGGACAGGAGATGACGCTTCAGCTGAGAGCCATTTGGAGGGAAGTCATGGGCGAGGAAGACCTGGGGGAAGAGAGTTCTCAGCAGAGGGAACAGCAGTGCGAGTTCCTCGTGTGCTCAGAGTGTGTGAAAGACCAGCGTGGCTGCTGGCTGCTGGGCAAAGCAACACAGGAGGAGGCGAGGCCCAGAGGGAGGGCCTGGGAGGCCAGGGAAGGGGTTGGGGTTTTATCTTAACTGTGAGCAGAAGCTTCTAGAGGGTTTTGAGCAGGGCTGTGGCCTGGCCTCATTTATACTTTACAGACGGGCTCCCAGTAAGGGGACTGTCACTTCAGTCCAGGTGGTGGTAGGGGAGCCAGTGAGGTGGCCCAGGTTGGGGAGGGGAGAGGCGGTCAAGCCCTAGTCTGATTTAAGATGATGTTGGAGGCGAGGTGATAGCTGTGGTTGTAGGGGAAGGAGAAGCAAGGATGCTGTTAGGTTCTGTGGAGTGAATGAGCCTCAGGACATCACTCACAGGCTGCTCTCGGACGTTTGTGGCCTCAGCTGTGGGATAATGAAGCAGACTCAGGTGGTGCCAGGAAAGCTGGGCGTGTGATGAGGGACTCCAGGCATCAAACGCAGGCCGTGTCACTTGGATTGTTTCTTGTTTCACCGTCTGTGTTGGTGCCAAGCTGGTCTTCACTGTTGCCATCGATCCCAACCTTGGGATGTTGGATGTTCATCATTTGCCGAAAGCAGGTTATCTGTCCTGCAATCTTTGTGCCAGTTGCCTGGTCCAGTAGTAGAAGGACCAGGAAGCCGGGTGCAGCTCTGGCACTCACTCAACCTGAGATTCTGTTTCCCCAGCGGCAAAAGGGGAATCAGGATGTGGTCCTCCGAAGGTGCTTGTGGGAACATGAATAGTATGTGGGCCTACCCCAGTACCTGCTGCATTCACACTCCCAGGAAACAGATTCTTGTCAAACCTCTTATCCAAACAGGTTTCAGCTCCCACATCCATAAAGAGGACTCACTCTGCCCTGTGTTTCCCTCAACACTGATCATCAAGTGTGTGCTCAGGCATTTCTGACTCTTTGCAACACCATGAACTGTAGCCCACCTGGCTCCTCTGTCCATGGAGTGACAGAGGGGAATACCCAGCAATAATACTGGAGTGAGTTACAGTTTCCTCCTTTAGGGGATCTTCCCAATTCAGGGATCACTTCCGGAGTTCTTGTGTCTCCCACCTTGGCAGGCAGATTCTTTACCATTAGTACCACTGAAATGTGACTTTTTGTGCCTAAAATTGAGTGTCTGATATCCATAATATCGTTCATCATTTCCTGCTCTTTTTTAAAAGTGGTTTTTAGAGTTTGTGTTTATCGGAGTCCAGTTGTTGTACCATGTCATGTTAGTTTCTTCTGTAGAGCAAAGCAAATCTGCTATATGTGTACGTATATCCCTTCTTTGTCACCAGGAGCATTGAGTAGAGTTCCCTGTGCTATACAATAGGTTCTTATTAGTTATCTGTTTTATTGATTTCATTTTTGTAAGTGCTGAATTTTATTTTTCCCATTTAGTGCATGGAATTGTCTTTCATGTATTTGCTTGTATCCAGCAAATAAAAGATTACAGATTCATGTTAATTTACTCAACAAACCTATATTTAGGGAATTCCCTGGTGGTCCAGTGGTGAGGACCCCGAGGTTTCACTGCCAAGGACATCGTTTTAGTCTCTGGTGGAGGAACCGAGATCCCGCAAGCCTCACAGCGGAAAAACAAATAAACAAAAAAACTATGTTCATTGGTTTATTGAACAAACGTTTGCCAAGAGATAGGTCCTGGGGCTGCAGAGATGAACTGTGCACGGCCTTGCCTGCCTCTGGCTGGATGCCTGAGCCCCGCTACATGTCAGTATCCCCTGGGAAATGACTGATGTCTGGGCCCACCCTCAAAGGAGGTCGTTCTTGCATGAATTGAGGCTGAGACCCTCGGCTGTAACCAGAGCCCTGAAGCAGGAAGGGATTTGTGCTGAAAAAGAGAAGTGAGGTACGATGGAATTGGGGCCAAAAGGCCAATGAGACTTGCCCATGAGTGACCTCTCAGTACTGCTTCAGGCACTGTGATGACCCCAGAATTGGGGCCAAACTGGCTCCTACCCTCCAGAATTCAGAATCTTGTGAGAAGTCTAGACTCAACCCTGAGATGAAAATAGGAAAACACACATCTCGGCAAGAGCGCACATCCAGGTCAACATGTGCTTCCTGGGGGCTCCAGATTCACCGTTTTAACCATTTTAAAGTATATGATGGTTTTCTAAAGCATAAGGTTTTTAGTCTATTTACAGTGTTGTGTAACCATCACTACTGTCTAGTCCCAGAACATTTTTATCACCCCAAAAAGAAATCCTATACCTCCCCGTACACCCTCTCTCCCCCAGGCCTTGGCAACCAGTTATCTACTTCCTGTCTCTATGGATTTGCTGTTTCAGACATTTCCCATAACCCTGGGTGTTCTAGGGCGCTCTGAACCTCAGTTTCCTCATCTCCCAGTGAGGATGAAGCCTCCTCCCTCAGTGTTATTGTGAGGGAATTCAGAGGGCGTGGATAGGGTCTGCCCACTGCCTGGCACAAGGCAGAGAGGACGTGACTCTGATAATGGAAGGGAACCCTGCTTGGGAAGCGGGGTTTGATCCTGGTAAAAAGGGCCCCACCTGTTGAGCTGGGATGGAGGGCTGTTTCTGACACTCTGTGACTCTGTGTGGACCCCGTTTTCCTCTGGGCTGTTGAGAGGGGCACATGAGCTTGAAGGTGACGGTGTTTAGAACACCGCCAGCACAGGGTGATCCCCCTGTCAGAGTTAGCTGTTTAATGTCATTACGGATTTCATCAAGGATGTCCCACATGCATCTTGGTCAAAGCAGCCAGCCTGACCTGTTAGGTTTCTGATCTAGTCCCTGAGGTCAGGGACTGTTGATTACCTTTGTCCCGAGACAGCTCAGAGCTTAACGTGGAAAAGTGCACACAGAGTGTTTGAATATATGAATGCATGTGTGACTAAGTGAGACAGACAGAAGAGAAACTGTCCAGGACAAGGGGTGGGGGAGAGGGAGGGACTGACATTTGTTTTAAGAGTCTGCCACTTACCAGGGAGCACTTGGGACCATGTCTTATTCGGGGCTGGACGGAGGTGGGGTCCGTTTCGTCAAGCAGAGCTGCAGCCCTGGCAGTTGCAAGCCCAGTCAGCAAGCCCAGGAAGGGCACGAACAGCATCTGCTACAGGCTGTCCCCTCCTTCCATCATGATTGCCACAGGTGACCTTGACCCTGGTCAGACCCCAGTGGGTCCCAGTCCACACCTCTCTTTAGCACCCAAGAGAGCTCATCCATGTTCAAGCGAGTGTTCTCCTTTCATAAGGATACCTAATTTATATATTTAAAGAGCAGTAAATCATTTACATACATTTACTCATTCAACAAATATATGGAGACCTCTCCGCTGAGGTCACAGACTAAGGAGGATGCAGTGGGTAAGAGAGGGTGAACCCAGGGAAGAGTCAGTGGAGCACAATCAGGGTTCTGCCTTATCTCATGTGGATTTTGGGATGTCTATGGACAGCCAGGGGAGGCAGAACACACAGGAGTTGTAGGTTCAGTGGAGTCTAAAGGGGGTTAGTCCCCTGAGAGGAGAGGGTCTGTCCTAGAGCAGATGTCTTGCAGGGGGCCCTGGCTGAGCTGAGGGGAGTGGCTGATTCTCCAGGTGAGGCCCGGGCGTGCTTGGCAGAGGGAACAGCAGGGGCAAAGGTTGGGAAGCCACACAGAGCCAGTCCATCCCAGTATTGGAAGTTATGGGAGGCGTGGTGAGAGAGGAGTAGGGTCATGGCAAAGCCTGACAGTGTGCAGGAATCTCCAGCCCACTCTCCTGGAGGTGCCGAGCCCTGGAGGGTCTGAGTGTAAAGGTCTGAGTAAAGGTCTAAGCAGCCTTTACTCAGCCCTGCCTGGGGACAGAGAGGAAGGAGGCTAAATGCAGCGCATGGGGAGGAATCTGTGGCCTGCACTAAGCAATGGCTGTGGGCAGACCCAGATGAGTCCATTCAGGATTCAATGACCAGCCACTGTCAGGGATGAGGGAAAGGGAAGACTCTGTATGACAGTGTCTGATCAGATTCCGCCTTTGGAGATAGGACACAAAGGGGGAGAGATGGCTGCAAGAGTTCCAGGCTTTGCCACGTGCCAGTGGAGGTGGCACAGGACAGCAGGGGAGATGGTCAGCTGGTGGGTCTGGCGTTGAGGGCAGAGGTCTGACCTGGCCCTTTGGATGGACTGGGAGCACCAGTGGGCTTGGTACCAAAACCACTGGAGATCAATCGCCTAGGGAGAGTGTGGGGAGGACAGAGTCTGGGGTTTGGGGGAAGAGGAACCCAAAAAAGGGCAGCCAGAGAGGAAGGAGGAAAACTAGGAGAGGTGGGCTGGGAGGGGTGAGGAGCCAAGGGCTGGAGAGAGCTCATGGGATTTGTAACCAGGTGCTGGTATCTACCCTCTTGCATCCGTTTATCTGCTCCTCAAGAGCAGAGAAGAATGAAGGGGGAGGAAGTTGAGAACTGAAGCAAATGTGTGGCTCCCACTTAGGGACTGTTGGAAGTCAGGTGGTGATAAATTTAGTCTAATCCAGGGAGACTTCAGGGAGGAGGTGAGTACTCTGATGGGAGTTCAGAGGCAGAGTCCCCAGGATGCCAGGAGCTGAGGCTGGGGGAAGCAATGGCAGGGCCCACAGACGTTTATTCATTCAAATATTTCTGGAGCCATTCTACATTCCAAGAGCTTGGGCTATAGCATGGAACCTTTGTAGGTGCAAAGCTGACATTCTGGCCGAGGAGAGAGAGAAAACTGTAAACCCAGCAAACCTGTGGGCTGTAGAGTGTGCTAAAAATGTAAGTGCTGTGGGAAAAAATTGAACTAGAGCAAGCCAAGCTTGGGCCACGTGGACGGAAGACAGTGCTGGAGGGAAGATGGAGCAAATACGTGAAGGTGAGGGAGCAAAACTCAATCATACCTGGGGAGGCTGTCTCTGGTGGAGAGGACAGCCAGGCTGAGCCCTGGGGTGGCTGAGGAGCAACCAGGGGCCAGTGGGGCTGGGGGGAGTTGGGGTTTGGATGGGAAATGAGAGTGTGAAGAGGCAGATGGAGTGGAGCTTGACTGGCCCTTGTGAGGGCATCTTCTGTAATTACTGTCCAGTGGGGGCCCCCGTGGGTCTCAGGTCATGATCTGACTCAGCCCTGATAGGATCAGTTTGGCTGCTGTGTTGAGACTAGACCAGATGGTGGGTCAGGGTAGAAACCGGGAGATGAGCTAGGAGGCTGCTGCAGTAATCCAGGTGAGAGGTGAGGACCTCTAGAAACAGGTGGCACCAGAGGGGTGAGAAAAATGAGACTTTGGATGAGGGCACATTGCACTTCTGAATAGGCTTGGTTCCAACAGGGGTGTCCTGGGCAACCGGGACAGGGAGCTGTGAGGGGTGGGTGGACCCTGAAGTTCCTCCAAGGCAAGCAGCACCAATGGTGCTTGGGAACCTGCCCCAGAGATGCTGGATGGGGACTGTCCTGGAACCAGGACACAGCCATTCGGTTTCAGGTCCCAGACAGCCGCTCAATAAATGCTCCAGTTCGTGCAAGGCTCTGATAAAGGGCTTGTAAGTGGGCTGGTATTGGTGTAATTAGAAGGGGGAAAGGGGTTCTGCCTCTGCTGGGTGATGGATGAACTCCCCCTACCCAGTGCTTCTGGTTGCAAGACCCGAGTCCTTCATCACTGTCATGGTTCTGCGATCAGCCACGCAGCCCAGGTTTGCCCCGCCAGCACCCACCAGGACCCTGAGACTGACATTCCCAAAGCTGCCTCTCGGGTCTTCATCCCGGTACCCAGACCTGGCCCAGGGCAGAAGCCTGCTCTGGAGGAATCATCATGGAAAGTTATTGCTGTGGATACAGGAAGAGAGTTGAACTCTATAAGAAGCATAGTGATAGTGTCTCTGAAGAGAATCAATGTTGACAAATGAAAATAACAGTAAAGAGGCTAAATGTACTCAGAAGCAAGAAGTTACTCTTTTTTTTTTTAAACTGAAGTTATTATACAATGTACTGAATTATATATATATAAATTACTGAAGTTATATAATATTATATGTTATAGGTGTACAATATAGTGAGTCACAAGTTTTAAAGATATACTCCATTTCTGATTATTATAAAATATTGGCTGTATTCCTTGTATTGCACAATGTATCTTTGAGCTTATTTTATACATAACAGTTTGTACTCTTAATCCCCTACCCCTATGCTGCCCCTGCCGCTTCCTTCTCCCCACTGGTAACCACTAGTTTGCTCTCTGTATCTGTGAATCTGCTTCTTTCTTGCTGCTTTAGGTGTAACATTAGGTTGTTTATTTGAGATTTTCCTTGTTTTCTGAGGTAACCTTGTATCACTATAAACTTACCCCTTGAACTGCTTTTGCTGTTTCCCACAGATTTTGGATCACCGTGTTTTCATTTTTCTTTGTCTCTAGATATATCTCCTCTTCGATTTTTTCTTTTTGCCTTTTCATACTGTTCATGGGGTTCTCAAGGCAAGAATGCTGAAGCAGTTTGCCATTCCCTTCTCCAGTGGACCACTTTTTGTCAGAACTCTCCACCATGACCCATTGATTTTTTTCAGTGTTCCACTGGTTATTCAGTAACATATTATCCAGCTTCCATGTGCTTGTGGGTTTTTCCCTTGTATTTGATTTCTAATCTCATAGCATTGTGGTCAGAAAAGATGCTGGTATAATTTCAAATTTTTCCTAAATTTACCGAGACTTGTTTTGTGGTCCAGCATGTGATCTATCCTGGAGAAAGTTCCGTGTTCACTTGAAAAGAATGTGTATTCTGCTGCTTTCAGATGGAATGCTTTATAAATACCAATTAAATCCATCTGATCTAATGTGTTATTTAAGGCCTGTTTTCACTTATGATTTTCCGTCTGGATGATCTGTCCACTGATGTAAGTGAGGTGTTAAAGTCCCCCACTGTTATTGTAATACTGTCAGTTTCTTCTTTTGTGTCTGTAACATTTGCCTTACACATTGAAGAGCTCCTGTGTTCTGCACATACACATTTACAGTTGTTATGCCTTCTTGGACTGACGCTTTGATCATAAAATTTCACTCTTTTTTATGGCTGGGTAGCATTCTATTGTGGAGAAGGTGATGGCACCCCACACCAGTACTCTTGCCTGGAAAATCCTATGGATGGAGGAGCCTGGTAGGCTGCAGTCCATGGGGTCGCTAAGAGTCGGACACGACTGAGCAACTTCACTTTCACTTTTCACTTTCATGCATTGGAGAAGGAAATGGCAACCCACTCCAGTGTTCTTGCCTGGAGAATCCCAGGGACGGGAGAGCCTGGTGGGCTGCTGTCTATGGCGTCGCACAGAGTCGGACACAACTGAAGTGACTTAGCAGCAGCGGCGGCAGCAGCATTCTATTGGAGAAGGAAATGGCAACCCACTCCGGTGTTCTTGCCTGGAGAATCCCAGGGACGGAGGAGCCTGGTGGGCTGCCGTCTATGGGGTTGCACAGAGTCGGACACAACTGATTTGACTTAGCAGCAGCAGCAGCATTCTATTACATATATATACTGTATCTTCTTTATCCATTCATCTGTTGATAGACACTTAGGTTGCTTCCATAACTTGGCAATTGTAAATAATGCTGCTGTGAACATTAGGATGCATGTATCTTTTCGAATTAGTGGGGTTTTTTTGGTGGCGGGGGGGATATATACCCAGGAGTGGAATTGCTGGGTCATATGGTAGTTCTATTTTTAGTTTTCTGAAAAACATTCATCAATAAACCACTCTTGGTTTTTGCTTTAAAAAAAAGTTCACAACCCTAAGCCCTTCTAACTTTGTTAGTCAAGAACCAAATGAAACTAGAGTTTATGTGTCCAGGGGGAGATTGTTGCAGGTGTTCAAACATCTGCTGAACTCTTACTCTGGGCTGGGTGCTGTAGCAGGAGCTGGGAATGTGAGGATATAATAGTGATTACAGGGCAGAAGTGGGAGACTATGGAGAGAGCCTTCCCTTGGACAGAGTGGCCAGGGTATGTCTGTCCAAGCTGTCTGATATTTGAAGAAGAAGGAACTAGCCTTGTGAAGACTAAGGGAGAGCATTCCAGGCAGAGGAACAGCATGTATGAAGGCTCTGTATGGGAACAACTGTCAGGGTTGTGTTGGGCACGGAGATCAAGGGGGAAAGTGGTTTAAAATGATGTTAGAGATGTTACTGCCAAGTCACGCAGAGCCTTGTGAAGCACAGTTTACAGACTACAGAGCTGGATTTTTTCCAAAGTGCCATGGGAAGCCATTAAAGAAGTTTGGGCCCTGAAGGTGGCACTAACAGTTTTCCTTTTGAGGACAATCATTGGTGACTGAGTGGAGAGTGGGCTTGAGGGGCACAGGAGTTGTAGGGAAGACCAGCCAGGAAGCTACAGCTGTTTGTCCAGGTGAAGTAAGATGACTGCCTGGATGGGGGCAGTGGCCAAGGGGAAGGAGAGGTGGACAGACAGATCCCAGATGCAGTTTGGAGAGAGAGCCAGCAGGATGGGGTGGAGGAAAATGAGGAGGGAAAAGAGTCTAAGGGAGGAGATAGGAAGACTATAAGTTGATGCCAACCAGTGTCTGCCAAGAGTTTGTTGGCCCTGGGATCATCTGCTGAGCAAGGTGCTGATTCACTCAGCTCACCTCCTATGCACCTACTGGGTGCTCAGTCAGGCAACACAGAGAGAAGTCAGAATTCTTCCCTGCCCTGGAGGAGGCTAGAGGAGTGGGGGATAAACACAGAGATAAGTCAGAACTGTTCCCTGCCATCACTGGCTAGAGGGGAGGGGGGATAAAAAGCTGTCATCAAGCAGCATACAATGGATACAAAGTGCTGCTGAGCACAGAGGTGGGAGCTCTGAGCCATCAAGGATGACTGCTCGGAGGAGGCGGCATGGAGCTGTGACTCAGAGAGCAGTTAGGACTTTGAAGAGCAGATGGGGCGAGGGCAGGGGGAGAGTAGGGTATGAGCACTGCTGGAAGGTGAAACACTTTCACTCTAGGTGAAACAAACAGCATGAGGGAAATCGGGAGTCAGAGTCCCAAGGTCTGTTGGAAGCCTCAGCATGGTCCCATTTGGAAGTGTAGGATACTGGGGAGGCGGGTAGGGAGGGTGATGGGAGAGTAAAGCTGTATCAGGATGGACCAGCTGAGGATTTGGGATGTGATTTTAGAATAGTGAAAGCTTTTGAGCTGAGTTAAGCCGATCCGGTGGTGTTTGAAGACGATTAATCTCACAGAGATGGGAAGGAGGCCGAATCCCTGGACACTGGTGCGTCTAAGATCGTGCCAAGATGTTGGCCTTGTTTTGATCCCCGTTACAGCCCGGTTCATGGGGACTTGATTTATGCTCCTTCTCCATCCCGTTCCTCTCTCTAAATATGGTCAGGCTGCAACTGGGGATGGTGTCTGTTAGTCCTTCAGCGAGGGCCTTCCTTCAGTTTATCCAGGCTGGCTGGGACCTGGCCTCCATGCCGCCCTTTGCCCTTTGTCCTCTGAAGAAGGAACCCAGTAAAGATTTAAGATGTCTGGGACCAGTCTGTCTGGGAAGCTTCCAGACTTTGATGTTTACACTGGGGCCTCTGCCCACATCCAGAGCAGGTGGTGACAGCAAGTCCTTATTCTTGGTCACTCCTCTTCCAGGAAGTCCTCCCCTCCTCCAGGTCTGGAATTTGGGATTACAAATGGGCTGCTTCAGCAGCCACCTGAGGCAGAGCTGGGTTTTTTTTTTTTTTTTTCCTTTCTTACTGGACCAGGAGAATTGCTGAGCTCAAGAGATTCTAAACTCTGATTGTGTTGGAAATGCAGATGGCAAGAGTGAACATCAATATCTTAGGAATAAGTGAACTAAAATGGACTGAAATGGGCAAATTTAATTCAGATAACCATCATATCTACTCCTGTATGCAAGAATCCCTTGTTTCTTTGTAACAGGCACTTCTCTTTCCCTTCCCCTCCCTTTCCAGTCCTTTCTCTTGTACTCCAGGTTCACTCTTTTTCCAAGTTCTGATGAATCTTCTCTTCCCCTCCCTACCACACACACAGGCGGTGCCCTGCTCTCCTCCACTCTCCTTCCCTCTCTCACCTTGAGCTGACTTTGCTCCCACCTGTGGTTCTCAATGGGGTGGGGAGGGGTGTAAAAACAGCCCCCCTAGGGTCCATTTAGAAATGCAGGGATTCCTGTCTCTATTGTCACAATGACTTGGGGCAGAAGTGACATTTGATGATTGGGGCCAGGGATGACAAATGTCCTGCAATTTACACAACAAAGTCCCTCCTCGGAGGAGTACTAATAGGGACCTACTGAGAAACCGCAAAGCCACCAAGCCTTGTTTTGATGCAGCCAGATTTCAAGTGTCCCGAGGAGAGTTCATTCTTTCCATTTTTGGAAAACTCAGTGACCCACATCGCTACCGTGAAAGACAGTTACTGTCTCTTCTGATGATTCTGTTTCAGTTCGGATGATGGCTTGAGGCTAGTTCACATTCATTTCTCAACCACTTACAAAGCACCTTGCCAACAGCAGAGACATGAAGAATAAGCAAGACCTGGCCCAGGTCCTTAGAGAGCTTGTGGCTATATTGCTGAGTGACTCTAGTGGTCTTTGAGGACTCCAGCAACTCACAGGCCCCTAGAAGGCAGAGGATGGGTCCACTTCATCCCCATGCGCACCCCCACAGAGCTCTAAACAGCGCCTTGCTCCCAGACACTCAGTGATTTGGGGCGTGTTGTACTGACCCCAGAATGCTGGTTGTGGCTGTTGGCATCCTGGTCGGCTGGAGGGCAGGGCTCTCAGTGTCCGTCACCAGGGCTATCGTTCTTCCTGTGCTGTCGGTGCTGATATATGAAGTTGAGCTTGGACACACGGTCCTACATGGTCAGGAGTTTGTGTCAGGTTGTACCTTCATGGCGGTCATGCCTTTCTTGACTTTCCTTGGTCATCTTGTCTTATATCAGGTGCCCTAGGGCAGAGTCTGAGCTGGGTTCAGGTGTGTGTTATCGTCACTGAAGGAGGGCTTTCAGGAGGAAGCAGGAGGGAAGTGAGAGAAGCAGGACTGGAAAGGGAAGGAGCCGATCAAGCGTATAATTTCAGGGGAGACCACAAGGAGCTTGGGATGGGAGCGGCCCCAGCCTTTCTTTTTTTCTCGCTCTGTTGGGTCTTAGCTGTGGCACGTGGTGTCTTCGGTCTTCACTGCAGCATGTGGCATCTTTAGCTGCAGCGTGTGGGATCTAGTTCCTTGACCAGGGATTGAACGTGGATCTCCTGCAATGGGAGTGTGGAGTCCTAGCCACTGGACCACCAGGGAAGTCCCAAGGGGGCAACCTTTTATACCTCCAAATCACCGATTGCCCTGGTAATCCAGGGGGAATCCCAATAGCCTCTCCTCATTCCTCTTAGAAGCCAGGAGCATCTCCACCAAGCTAGGTGCCGCATAACATGCTCTCAGTTTCTCGGTTCAAATCTGGCAGCATCTATCACTACACAGACCTACCTAATTTTGTCTTAATATCCTCAAGATTTTAAATGTTTCTCTCAGCGTCTCCCCACTTTTGCTCTTTTCAGTCTTCTTGTCTTCCCTTTCCACTGGTCTCCAGTTCCCATTAGGACAGAGCCCAGTGTGCTGAAGCCCCCTGCTCACCACAGAGACTTGGAGAGCTTGGAGGGATGCACATGAAGGGGGGCTGTTCACCCCAGCCCTAAGCCACGCCCAATTTGCAGCAGAAAGCCCCGCCTCCAGGCCCCACTCCCAAGGACAGAACCTTGCATTCCTTCACAGTCAGAAATACACAAAGGATTTTTGTCTCATTTCTGAGAACATTCTGGGGCTCATAACCAGCAAAGCAGTTCATCTCTGTACTCAACTCTAAGATGCTTTCTGTGGGCCTCTTAAAGCCCTGTGGGATTTACCGGCTCTGATATTTCTACCAAACTGCTCCTCATTCCGAGAGACACTCCAGGAGGGTGAGCAGGAGGTAGAGGTGGTGGCGGCTGACGTTTATTAAGTGCTGCTGTCTCCGAGGCATAGCCATTAAGTAATACGGCTAATTCCTTTCTTGCTTTTTTTTTTTTTGAACGCACATCCCACAACTTCTCCATCCCCCCTGCTTGGAAGTCTTCCCACTCTGTGCTGGCGTTAGCAGTGCCATCACTGCCTGGAAAGTTTCTAGATTCTTCCCTATTAGGATTTGAACCTGCGTGGCCAAAGTTTAGCATCTGTTTTAAATTTTGCAAGGAAGATTCTGGCAGCCGTGTGGAGGATGGATGAGGGAAGGGAGAGACCAGTTAGAAGGCTGCTGTCAAGGGGGCAGGTGAGGGCAGAAGGGACTGGAGGCCAAATTCAAAGTAAGAACTAACTTTTGTTGGATTGAATGGAGGGAGCAGTGGATGGGGAGGATGGCAGGAAAGACGCCCAACTTTCTGAAATGAGTGGCTGGGTGAATGGGTGATTGGGGGAGGTGGGGGTTGTGGGGTGAAAAGTGAGGAGTTGGTTTTGGGACACAGTCTGAAACGACCTGTGGATTATCCAGGTGGAAATGCTCAGTCAGGAGCTTGGGCAAGGTGCTGGGAATAAGACTGTAAATATGGGAGTGGCTGGCACCTGATTGGTGTTTGAAGGCCTGGGACGACATGCATCTTCTGGGGAGCGAGTGTGGAGAGAGACAGGAAAGAAGCCGAGGCAGGCCAGGGAGAGGCCACGTGCAGCCCAGGACCTAAGAACACTGCCGCCACTTTCTTTCCCTTTTTCAAGATGACAGCTTCCTTTTCCTCCTTTATTCCCAGAGGTAGATTAAAGCTGATCCGTTACCGAGGCCATCACCCGGGTCATTGTCTCCCAGAAGGATGGGAGCGGAAGGCATATCAGATGCCACACTGGTGGGCTGTGACCTCATGGGCCACACCCAGTGTTTAAAAAAAAGAATGAAAAAATAGTGTTGTTTCTGAAATGAGCAGGTGGGTGAATAGGTGATTGGGGGAGGAGGGGGTTGTGGGGTGAAAAATGAGGAGTTGAGTTTGGGACACGGACAGTCTGAAACGACCTGTGGACTATCCAGGTGGAGATGCTCACTTGGGAACTTGGGCAAGGTGCTGGGAATAAAAGATACGTCACGTTTTAAAAATCCCGATTTCTGTGTTTTCTTAAAAATCAGCATCTCCCTGTGCTATTGAATGGGAAGTGTGAACCAAGGTTCAGAGTGGAGTCCTCAAGGTGACAAGGGGAGTTTGAGGCAGTGTGGGCTCCGGGAAGGGAGGAAAGGAGAGAGAAGGTGGCTGCAGGTGGCAGGAAGAACTCTGTTGGGGCAGGGGAGCCTGGAGGGACTGGAGGGAGTCTGTGTTCTTTGCTAAGCTTGGTGGTCCTTTCCTGCTTCTCTAGGGCAGCAGTCCCCAACCTTTTGGCACCAGGGACCGGTTTCATGGAAGACAGTGTTGCCCTGAATAGGGGGTAGAGGATGGTTTGGGGATGATTCATGTAAAAGTGAATTACTTTTATTGTGCACTTTATTTCTATTATTATTACCTTGTGATATACAATGAAATAATTGTACAACTCAGAATCAGATCATCGGACTTTAGACTCACAAGGAGCACACCACCTAGATCCCTCGCATGCACAGTTAACAGCAGGGTTGGAGCTCCTTTGAGAATCTAATGCCGCCGCTGATCTGACAGGAGGCAGAGCTCAGATGGTAATGCAAGTGATGGGGAGCAGCTGTAAATACAGAGGAAACTTCACTCACTCGCCCACTGCTCAGCTCCTGCTGTGCAGCCTGGTTCCTGAACAGGCCACAGACAGTACCAGTCCATGGCCTGGGGGTTGGGGACCCCTGCTCTAGGAAACCTTTGGTAAATGCTCGTTCCTCATTACTGCCTGGAGGTTGGTCCTGGAGGTGGGGTGGGGGGAGAGGAGATGCTGAATTGGTGTCGGGGTGGATTTGAGACGGGAACCAAGGCCGCAGGGACTCCTTGCGTCTAGTTTACCACATTACCTAACAGAAGTACTGGAAAGGCTCCACACCCCTTGTCTGAAACTTGGACCTAGCTGTGTTTCAGAAATCAGAATGCTCCAGATTTTACAAAAGCAGTGTCACACATGTACTGTGGATCAAGTATCACCCCAGGCAGCCCAGCACCTGATAATAGTTCTGCGATGAAACGTGTGCATGTTCACACTCAATGAGATGAATCACAGACCCCACAACTCAGATTTTGGCAGCAAATGACAGAGAGTTGAGGTCCTGCATTTGAAAGACAGCCTCTTCTGAACTGACTGGCTAAACCCTGGTACATTCATACCGTGGTGGTCCATTCAGCAATTTTTTAAAAAGGCAGCTCTGATCATACTGATGTGAAAGCATTGCCAAAACATAATAAGTGGAATACATATTCTATCTGATAACATCCCTAGCGTGTGTATGGGATGCTGTCTCGTGACCGTGGCCTTTGTGGTACCTCGGGTTTCTGAAGCAGGTGGACACAGCTGGTTCCTGAAGTGTCACCCTGTCTGTATGAGGCAGCCGTCACCTCAAGGCCCCACTGATGTCCCTGTCAAAGGCAGGTGATGGGACTGTTGGTTATGGTGACCTGTGTGGCCAGCTGTCATGAAAAATGAAGAACAGGTGACAGTGTCTGGGTTCTTGAAGTGTTTAATGGCCATTGGATTTTGGAACAGTGTGTCTAGGGAGACTATGACTATATGGAATTAAAGAGGGGAGAATTCATCCTGAATGTCATATGAAAAGTTACTCCCTAGTCTCTCCCTTGCTGAGAATTTTAGTTCCCTTTTGCATTGCTCCTGGGGTTCAGGATGGTCATGAAGCAAGCTTTGTGTTCCTAGGTCTTGAGCATGTCACACAGACCCTTTGGTTGAATAAGCCCTGCCCTCCACCCTCAATGGCACCCCTCTCCAGTACTCTTGCCTGGAGAATCCCATGGATGGAGGAGCCTAGTGGGCTGCAGTCCATGGGGTCGCTAAGGGTCAGACACGACTGAGTGACTTCACTTGCACTTCTCACTTTCATGCATTGGAGAGGGAAATGGCAACCCACTCCAGTGTTCTTGCCTGGAGAATCCCAGGGATGGGGGAGCCTGGTGGGCTGCCATCTATGGGGTCGCACAGAGTCGGACACGACTGAAGCGACTTAGCAGCAGCAGCAGCCACCCTTAAGTGGAGAAGGCAATGGCAACCCACTCCAGTACTCTTGCCTGGAGAAGTAAAGGGCTGGTGGAGGCTGGGAGTGTGGCCAGGGACATTCCTCAATGAAGCTACAGGTCTGAGGTCCAGGCACCCCCAGGCAACGTTCTAATCTGTTCTTCCAGCCATGCCAAAGTGCCCTGCTGCTAAAATCCAGTGATTTTAGCTTGGTTAGCAATAGGATATGTATGGTAGGAAGTAAATGGACTTGGGCATCAGTCGGTGCTGGAATCGTGGCTTCTCCCATGACCTCTCCTTACTGAGCTTCTGAAATTGGGGACTAGCTGAGGACAGTGACACCCACGTGCCTTGATGGATCAAGAGACTTCAATCAGATAATGTGACTTAACAAGCAATTACCAAAACAACGGGGGGAGTGGGGAGTGGGGGTAGAGTGTTATTACCATTATGTTTTTATTAAGCTCCTTGAAATCTTTTTCAGATATAAAAGTATTCCTCCATAAAATCTTCTGAAACCTTAGGCATTTGCTCACCTGCCAGATGACAAACAGGAAACGTTAAGTGAAGGCTCGAAACAGCCTGGGGGGCCCAGTCTAGAGGTCTGGTGTTGCATGTGAACATAGATGATAGTGGCCATGACTGTGCAGATGGTGATCACAGCATCTTTGTACCATAGGCAAGTTGTTCCTCGTTCACCTTGTGGGGTTGAATGCATCCTGGGCCTTGGTCTCCTGCACCGGGACATTGAGTTTCTCTGCCCTGGAATAGGACAGAGAAACCCCGCTCCACTGTAGCTTCCGCCATCAAGGGAGTGCTGTTTGAAAGAGGGTGGTATCACCTCTCCAGGTCAGCGAGGGATGGTCTCTGGTGACTTTTTAGAAGAACCACTATTACTGGGCCTCGTCCCCAGGAAAGATGACAAGAGTTCTGCCTGGCGGGTCAGGGAGGAACGTCCATTGGTTTATGTCCCCTTCTTTCACCAAAGAAAAACAAGACAATATGAGCAGTGCCTATTCCCAGCTCCCCAGTTTCTATGTCACCCTCGCCAGCAATCCGAGAAGGCCAAAGGCCACCATTTCCTGGAAGAGATGTCAGCCTGGCCCCTGCTCCTCCCGAGAGAGAATGGGCTCCTTGTTCTCCGATTTAGAATGAACTGGACTGTGGGTGGCAAAGGCACATTGTCTCCTGCCTTGGCAGAGAGAATTATGGAGGCTTTGGAAAATAATGCCTTCGCCTCTTCTTGGACACTATTACGGGCAGTTCCGCCGCACAGCCTCTCAGCAGCTGGGGGTCATCGTGGAGGCCATTGGCCTGGAATCTCAGGTTCCAGCTGGGAGGGCATCAGGTCTCACTCCTTCCGTTGGCTGGGATTGGTGTGATGCACTCTGGGGGGCGGGTCTGGGCTGCACGGTTGGCTCTGCCCACCCTGGAGGCATCCATGTCTGCACCACGTGGAGGAGCCAGGGAAGAGCCCTGGAGGCCTTCCAGTCCCCTGATTTTCAACTGGGAGACTTTGTTCCCCAGGGAACATTTGGTCTTCACAGTTGGGAGAGGGATGCTAGTGGCCTCTAGTGGGTAGAGGCTGGCATCTGGCATGTCCCATGCACGGGATAGCTCCCTCAGCCAAGAATGATCCAGCCCCACATATCAATAGTGTCGAGGCTGAGGAACCCTGCTCCAGACAGGTCACCACTCCTGCCTGGTACATGGGCGTTTGAAGTCCAGACTGAGGAAGTGACTTTCAAAAGTTCCAGGGGTTTCCAAGCAACCCCTTCAGGTTATGTGGCCTTGATCTTTAGAATGAGCTGCTTGTTCAGAAAGAGAACAGAATTCCCAGGCAGGAGCCAGTTGCCAAGTTTGAGATCCTCCACCCAGTGTCAGTGCGCCCCACCCTTCAGACAGGCTGGCATCACAGAAGTTGTCTACAGAGAGTGGTGGTGGGGTTCTTGTGGGCCTGGGCCCCTTCCTCAGCAGGGAAACTGCACAACTGCTTATCACGGAGGGCAGAGCCACTCGGCAGACTTCTGCCTCATTATCTCAGAGACACAGTGACCACCCTTCTGGTCATGTGTTCCACTCCCCAAGCCACGTGGCTGTTGAGGGTGTCCACCAAGCGTGGGTGTTGGGCTGTGCCCCAACACACTTATATCAGAGAGCTGACTTGTTGGGCCTCCCCACTGCTCCCATCGTCCTGGAATATCCCTGCAGCAGTGACTCAAGTGTCGCATCTGACTCTTTGCAACTCCATGGACTATAGCCCATCAGGCTCCTCTGTCCATGGCATTCTCCAGGCAAGAACACTGGAGCGGGCTGCCACTTCCTCCTCCAGGACCCAGCAGCGGTAGCAGAAGCCTGACAACTCAGCAGCTCCAGTTCTGTCTCCCTCGACCAGCAGCTCTGTGACGTCACATCTTTGGTCCTTAGGAACCCTCAGTCTCTTTACCTGTAAAATGGTGCTCATAAGTCCTGCCTTGCCCTATTTTCAGGGGAGGAGAAATGAGAATGAAATAAAAGAATCTGAAGAAAAGAATGCTTTGAAAATAGCACTGTCGCCATATATGGGGCTATCATATTTTGTTTTCCACGAGGTATGCAAACTACTCTTGGCTGCCTTTTTGGAAAGGGAGGTAGAACATCTCACCTCACGTCACCCTGGACCAGTGCCAGCCAGTACAGTTCCTGTGATGATGTGAATGAACTGTATCTGTGCTGTCTCTATGGTAGCCATTAGCTACATGTGGCTACTGAGCACTTAAAACAGCTAGTACAAGTGAGGAACTGCATTTTTAACTTAATTAAACTAAGGTAGTCACATGCGGCTAGTGGCTTCTCTATCGGAGCTCAGCCATGGACCATCTGTATGAGTTTCTTTTCTCCTTAATATTATGATTTTATCCCAAAGCCACAGACACTGCAGGTTCCTTCCTTTTCAAACAAAAACCAACTGAGCGGCAGTGATCTTTTCTAGCTGCGTCATCATTCCTTTGAAGTTGCAACCTAGACAAAATTCATCCTTAGGTTAACCCAACTAGGACCTTTTAAATAGGACTTAGAACTAGCAAAGGGGGGTTCTGGGAAGGACCCATCAAGAACGTAGAAAGTGCACATGAATCTCTTTGGGATGTAATTTCATCTATGTTATGCTTAAAAGGCAGACCATGATCATTCAGTACCATGGTGACTTTATGTCTGGGGCTCTTGACATGGACCCTGTCCTCAGAGCTAGGTCAAGAATTCTTTTTTTTTTTTTTTTTAACTTTTTGTTTTATACTGGAGTATAGCAAATTAACAATGCTGTGATAGTTTCAAGTGGACAGCAAAGGGACTTAGCCATACATATACAGATATAAAAAGCAGAGATATTTGCCAACTAAGGTCCGCCTAGTCAAGACTATGGTTTTTCCAGTAGTCATGTATGGATGTGAGAGTTGGACTATAAAGAAAGCTGAGCGCCAAAGAATTGATGTTTTTGAACTGTGGTATTGGAGAAGACTCTTGAGAATCCCTTGGACTGCAAGGAGATCCAACCAGTCCATCCTAAAGGAGATCAGTCCTGGGTGTTCATTGAAAGGACTGATGTTGAAGCTGAAACTCCAATACTTTGGCCACCTGATGTGATGAGCTGACTCATTTGAAAAGACCCTGATGCTGGGAAAGATTGAAGGCAGGAGAAGAAGGGGACGACAGAGGATGAGATGGTTGGATGACATTACCAACTCAACGGACATGAGTTTGAGTAAACTCCGGGAGTTGGTGATGGAATGGAGGCCTGGCGTGCTGCAGTCCATGGGGTCACAAAGAGTCGGACACAACTGAGCGACTGAACTAACTGACTGATACATATATCCTGGGCTTCCCAGGTAGCTCAGTGGTAAAGAATTTGCCTGCTAATCCAAGAGTCCCAGGAGATGCAGGTTCCATCCCTGGGTTGGGAAGGTCCCCTGGAGAAGGGAACAGCAACCTGCTCCACTATTCTTGCCTGGAAAATCCTATGGACAGAGGAGCCTGGCGGGCTACAGTCCGTGGGGTCACAAAGAGTCAGACACGACTGAGCAACTAAGCGCGTGCGCACGCGGACACACACACACACACACACACATATCCATTCTCCCCCAGACTCCCCTTCCATTCAGACTGCCGTGTGACACTGAGCAGAGTTCCCCGTGCTACACAGTAGGACCTTGTGGTCATCCATTTTAAATACAGCAACATGTACAGAGACAAGGATTCTGTTTTTTTCAATTTTTATTGGCATTTAGTTGCTGTACAATGTTGTGTTAGTTTCTGGTGTGCAGCAAAGTGAATCAGTTAGACGTCTGCATGTGTGCGTGCTAAGTCGCCTCAGTCGTGTCCGACTCTTTGCGATCCTGTGGACTGTAGCCCCCCATCCTCTGTCCATGGGATTCTCCAGGCCAGAATACTGGAGTGGGTTGTCATGCCCTCCTCCAGGGGATCTTCCTGACTCAGGGATTGAACCCACATCTCTTAGTGTCCCCTGCATTGGCAGGTGGGTTCTTTACCATTAGCACCATTGGTTAGCCCATGTATACATGTATCTCCTCTTTTTTAGATTCCCTTCCCATTTAGGTCACTAGAGTTCCCTGTGCTATACAGTAGGTTCTCATCACTTTTTTTTTCTGATCAATCATTCATTTATTGATAGCATTGTCTTTTTTTTTTTAATTTTAATTGGCGGGTAATTACAATATTGTGATGTGTGTGTGCGTGTGTGTGAATGTGTATTAGTCGCTCAGTCTTGTTAGTTTCTGCCATAGCTGGATGTGAGTCGCCATAGGTACACATATGTCCCCTCCCTCTTGAACCTCCCTCCCAACTCCCACCTCATCCCATCCCTCTAGGTTGTCACATGGATTCTTAAAGGAGGTGTTCCCAGGGGAGGCTAGAAGGAAATGGAAGAGACGCAGACAAGGAGGGGGACGAAGTCGAGTGAGAGTCCAGGAGGCCTGAGCCCGATCCTGCGGGAACTCTTCGGGTTAGTGAGGCCTCACAGCTATCCCCAGCCGGTGGCGGAGGCTGGATTGCCCCACCTCGTACCGGGCACTGGTTGAGGACTCTCTGGGCTTCCGAGGAGTAAATTCCCAGGCTGTCTGCCTCCGCTTGGCCACTCTAGCAGCCCGGGGCAGGCTTCTAAAGAAAATGCAGGTGCCCAGGAAAGTCAAGGTAGCTGCCCACCTCCTGCACCCCAGCACAGGCAGGAAGCAGCTCCTGCCCTACCTCACATGCCTTCACAGCGAAGTCTGGGGTGGGGCAGCTGCAACAGCTGATGTCCAAATGCCCAACAAAGAAAAAGACCCCGAGGGATTTACCTGGTGGTCCAGTGGTTAAGACTTCACCTTCCCATGCAGGGGTTCGATTCCTGGTCAGGGAGCTAAGATTCCATATGCTTCAGCACCAAAAAACCAAAACATAAAACAGAAGTGATACTGTAACAAATTCAATAAAGACCTTAAAAATAGTCCATATAAAAAAAAAAATCTTAAAAAAAAAAAACCCTGAGATGTACCCTAGGGGCCTTTGGGAAGGAGGAAGGGCCAGAGGTTCTCTTGAGTGCTTAGAACTGTCAGAGGAGGAATGAAACAGAGCCGCCTGTGCCACTGCTGAGAGGCTAAGCCTTTTATCAGAGCCGGAGCCAGAAGTGTCTTGGAGCCTGATGCCAAAGTAGCAGGCTGTCTCAGCCTTAAGAGTCAGCCTGCTCCACTGAGCGACAGTTTAGGCAGCTCCTGGGAGTGTCAGTCCTAACTCTGCCCCAATCCCGTTGCCTCTGCTCACAGGCCCTAGATCTGAATTGAAGAACCATCAACTGTGTTATGGTGGTAACCCTGCCCTTGGTTGTTCGCCCCCACAGTAGGGCTCCGGACGATACTTGGCATATTACCACAGTAGATGCCCCCCATCAACCTTCCAAGGAGTGTCATGCCCACCCGGGAACCGAGCACTTAGGAGGTGTGGTGTGGCCAAGTCACGACTGGCACTGTTGGCCTTCCCTGGTGGCTGAGATGTGAAGAATACACTTGCCAGTGCAGGGGACACAGGTCATCCCTGGTCCGGGATGACCCCACACGCCACGGAGCAACTCAACCCGTGAGCCACAACTACTGAGCCTGTGCTCTAGAGCCCCTTCTCTTCCACAAGAGAAGCCACTGCAGTGAGAAGCCTGCACCCCGCAACTGGAGAGCAGTCCCCACTCTCTGAAACTAGAGAAAAGCCTGTGCAGCAACAAAGACCCAGCACAGCCAAAAATAAAAAATTAATTTAAAAAGAAAAAGAGACTGCCACCATTAAAACTCCCAGACAGAACAGGCTGCATGTTACATGTCTAGACACCTCCTGCCAGGGCACTGGTGTGACATTTGGAGTAAAGGGACCTTCTAAAATATAAAATGGAAAGAGTGGACTGTTCACATGTAAAATGAAAATTGGGGGTATCATTTTAGGGGACTCTCAGGTCAACTTTCTAAGCTTATCTAAGAACCTCAGGTGAAGAGCACTGGAAATTAGGGAGGGGTGGACGCACTTGTTCTGTAAAAGGCCAGAGAGTAATAGCTTAGGCTTTGTGGGCCATACAATTTCTGCTGTAGCTACTCAACTCTGCCCATGCAGCAAGAAAGCAGCCATGACATTATGTAGACACATGGGTGTCTGTGTTTCAATAAAACTTTGTTTACAAAAGCAGGTGGTGGGCCAGGTTTGGCCTGTGGACCAGAGTTGGTCAACCAGTGGTCTGAGTTGATCCTGAACCCCTCTCCACACAGCTGTTTGGACCAAGCAGATTCTACCTGACCGGGCAGTTATGAGATCGCCATCATCTAAGTGCCCTCTGGAAGGGGAGAAAGTGATCCAACATGTATTGGATATCAACTAGGTGCTGGGCATTTAACATAAACCATTGGGAGCATGTCCCTGTCCCAAAGTCATGAGCCACTCACAGAGATGAGCCCATTGTTCTCAGTCAACATATACTGGCTCTTCGGGTTCAGGGAATTCTTTTTTGTTTTGTTTTGTAGTTTCCTGCTGTTTGTACCTAAGGCACATGCACAGTTATCTCGTGAGGCAGGAGTCAAGTATGCATTTAGCTGGTGGTGACTGAGTTAGTGTCCATTCTTCAGCAGACTGGATCCTAAGGGCAGGGTCCCTGACTGCTGACCTTCATCTCTCCAGCACCTAGCACAGTATAGACTCTTAGCGGATAGGTATCAAGTGAGTGAATGGATTTGCCCTCGAATGATGAGTCGGGGCCATGAGGGTGGGCTAAGGTGGTCCCCCAGAGGTTTCGCCCATGGCACTGTCTCGTCACTTCTGGACAGCACTCTGCTGTTCTAAACTGGCAACTGTGGCCCTTTGGGGTGGCAGTGCCTCTGTAGCCCTGGGAAGGACCTGAGACTCACACATCTGGGGAGGGTCCCCAGGGCAGGGCACAGACAAAGGGTGGGCTACGGCTCCTGAAAGTCAGCAGGGCTGCCGAGGACAAGTCCCGGCCTTCAGGAGCCTCACAAAGAGGACTGTTTGGGCCAAGAACAAGGGGAGACGTGTCCTGCAGTCGCCGCCAGAGGCAGGATGAATGGTCCCAGGCAGCGGCCGGCTGTTCTCGGCTCCTGCCCGGCCTCCGCCCATACCTCTCCCTGACATGGGGAATGCCGAGGCCGCCCCCACCACAGAGACTTCAGTCCAATTCATAATTTTCCTTTCCTAATTAGGCCCAGGAATGATGGAGACAGTTATTAATAATGTATCAGGTTTTATTTAGTGCCCTCCTCAGGAGCTGAGCCTCAGAACTGTGTGTTTTATGATAAGCAGCCACGCTGCCACCATGCTGGGCTCCGTGCCTGGGATGCCGGGTGGAAATAAATCAGAGTGAACGTCCCATGGCGCTTGGGGAACTGGCTGGGACTCACAGATGGAAGGGCCTGGCGCCCCTCTCCAGGGCTTCACCCCTCCTAGCACCAGCAGAGAAGCGGAGACTTGGGGCACCAGCTGCCTATTCCCCATCCCCTCCATCGCAACCTAGGCCAACCCAGAGAGGACCTTTCTATAGGGCTGTCCCCTCCCCTTAACCCTGCGGGACTCAGCCAAAATGCCACCTCCTCAAAGAGGCTTCCCCAAAGCCCAAGGTGACACTCATCTCTCCTTTCCACACACGGCATTGCCCTCTCTGGGTGTGCTTGCTCACTTGTTTTTTATCTGTGTAGCAGTTACGGGTCCACCCTGGAGCCAGATGTCTGGGTTCAAACCCCAGCTCCAGCACCCACCCAAGTGAAGTTGGGCGCCTTCATGTGATCACTATGTGTGTCTCAGTTCCTGCCTCTGGTCCTGTGTTAACCCCCCTGGTGTGCCCTCAACCCCTTCGCCCTGCATTCACATCATCATACACGCTGGGCGAACCTGGCTTCCCCTTGGCAACTGAAGGCAGCTGGGCAAAACGGCCAACCTTGAACTGGACTCGATTTCACATCCCTGGTCCTTTACACTCCTCCCTTCCCCAGCCAGTCACTCACCTGCCCTCCTGGGGAAGCAGATCACACCTTCTCTGCTCCCCTCGAACACCCATCACCTGTCCCTCATCCTTCTCTCAGCTGCTGACCTGCCTCCCTCTTCGCTGAGATGACTGACACCGTCTGAAGGCCACTTCCACCAACTCCCACCTGTCAGCCACCCCTCCGCCCCCACCTTTCCTCCACAGCACAGCTCTCCCCACCTGTGTGCGGGCCGACCCTCCCCTGAGTCACACCCACCAGCACATGTACGCTCCACCTCCCATCTTAGAATCCTTCTCTTCTACCATTTCTTCCCCCAGCTATGGCTGCATGTTGCTGTTCCGTTTTGCAACAAAACTCCACCAATAAGCCGTGCATACGTGCTGTTTCCCTTTCCTCTCGGCACCTTCTCTCCTATATGGCCCCAGTCAAGCTTCTTCCAGTGCTCCCGCAAAACCACCTCTATGATGGTCAACGGTGACCACCATGTTGCTCCCTCCAGCAGCTGGCTCTCAGACTCATGGCGCTTGCCCCTCAGCCACAGTGGACACGGGGCTCTGACCATCCCCTCCTCCTCGACGTCCTTCCCTGCCTTGGCCACAGACTTCACCTTGCCTTGCCTAGTACCCCTGCTGGCCTCTCCTCCTGGCCTCCTTGGCTGCCTCCTCCTCTGTTCCTTGACCTCTTTACGTGGGGCCCCTCGGGGCTCAGGTCTAGACTGTCTGCTCTGCTCTATCCATGCTTTCTCACTTGACGATCTCACGCCATCTCAGGAATTGTGCTGACGGTCCCCAAGCTTATTCCTTCAGCAGAACTTTTGCTTCTCAACTCAGAATCTAGATCCCACTGTGGGTTGCCTTCTCCCTTGCATGTGTGATGGCAATTTCAGACTTCACCCCCGATCTCCATACCCAGCAAGCCCGTCCTGCCCAGCCTTTCGCATCCCTCATGGCAGCTCCATCCTTCTGCGTGCTCAACCCCAAATCCTTCGAGTCATTCTTAACTCTTCTGTATCTCTCACACCTACATCCAAGCTTTATATCAATAACCCCAGATATGCAGATGACACCACCCTTATGGCAGAAAGTGAAGAAGAACTAAAGAGCTTCTTGATGAAAGTGAAAGAGGAGAGTGAAAAAGTTGGCTTAAAGCTCAACATTCAGAAAACTAAGATCATGGCATCTGGTCCCATCACTTCATGGCAAATAGAAGGGGAAACAGTGGAAACAGTGGCTGACTTTATTTTTCTGGGCTCCAAAATCACTGCAGATGGTGATTGTAGGCATGAAATTAAAAGATGCTTACTCCTTGGAAGGAAAGTTATGACCAACCTAGACAGCATATTAAAAAGCAGAGACATTACTTTGTCAACAAAGGTCCATCTAGTCAAGGCTATGGTTTTTCCAGTGGTCATGTATGGATGTGAGAGTTGGACTATAAAGAGAACTGAGTGCTGAAGAATTGATGCTTTTGAACTGTGGTGTTGGAGAAGACTCTTGAGAGTCCCTTGGACTGCAAGGAGATCCAACCAGTCCATCCTAAAGGAGATCAGTCCTCGGTGTTCATTGGTAGAACTGATGTTGAGGCTGAAACTCCAATACTTTGGCCACCTGATGCGAAGAGCTGACTCATTTGAAAAGACCCTGATGCTGGGAAAGATTGAGGGCAGGAGAAGGGGACGACAGAGGATGAGATGGTTGGATCACATCACTGACTCAATGGACATGGGTTTGGGTGGACTCTGGGAGCTGGTGATGGACAGGGAGGCCTGGCATGCTGCGGTTCACGGGGTCGCAAAGAGTCGGACATGCCTGAGTGACTGGACTTAACTGAACTGAACCTTCCAAACGTACTCAGAATCTACCTTTTCTTACCACATCCACAGCTGACACCCACTGTCAGCTCTCTCTTGGGTATCAGCAATATCCTCCCAGCTTCCCACACTCCCCATCCTCACACACACACGCATACACACACACACAGTCCACAGTCTAAACACAGAGTGATTGAGCCAACACTTAAGTCAGACCTTACCACCCTCTCTCCAGACCCCCCGGGCACCTCATTCTCAGTGTAAAAGCCCAAACCCTTCTCACAGCCTCAATCCTGAGCCACCTCATCTCCTTTTGTCCTCCCCTTGCCCACGACACACCAGGCCTGCAGTGACCTCAGGACCTTTGCTCTGACTCTTCCCTCAGTTACTGGTGTGATGAACACCTTCACCAAATCCATCTTTGTTCAAAAGTTGCCCCTGGAGGTCGCTCTACTTTACACTGTAATCCACCCAGCGCCCTGGCCCCCCCAGAGCTGCTCTCTTTGGGGGTAAAGAGGACGTGGCTGTGTCCATGAGGGAAAGAGGCCCACCTATTTCCATGGCTATTTCCTGCCTGTTTCCATGCCTCTCCTGAATAGCAAGGAGACAGCTGTGGAAGCGCCCAGGAGATATTCCCCCTCGTGTCACTGGCCAGAACTGGCCAAGGCCTCCTGAGTTTCCATAAACCAGTGATCTCAGTCTACAGTGAACAGAAACCCGGAAAGCTCAGCTGTGGCCTCCACAGCCCAGCTGGCAGGAGTAGGAAGGGAGTCCTGGGCCAGATTTGGGAGGCAGTGGAGACAAGGAATAGGACTGTGGCAGGGTAATGGGCGAGACAGCCCCCCTCCCCAAGCAGCCCCAGTACAGCTCTGCTTCCCAAGAACACCATCTCCTCCCGGCCCTGGACTGGAGGCCGGGACCCTCGTTCAGGCTGCAGTGTCCAACCTGCAGGGTGGAGAGGGAGCGCCCCTGAGTCCTGGAAAAGGTGGGGTGTGGAGGCTCCCTCAAGAGCTGGGAATTCAGACCTTCTGCCAGCTGTTACTGGGCAGCCGGGGGCTTCCTGCTCTGAGAACCTCAGGTCTGGGGGAGGCATGAGGAAGACATGAAAAAGGGGGTCTCTGTGCTGCACCCAAAGCCAGATTGCCATTGGCAGAGGAGGGGGAAAAGCCCTCTGAGCTGAGGTGCAAAGGATCACTATTTTCATGTGGACCAACTCAAAGGAGACTCCTCCTTTCTCTGTAGAAGTAGGGGCTGATTTCAGGGGTTTGTATAAAGCACCAAGGTCTGAGCCTGTATCTGTGGTTTAAAGCCCGGCCACACACTCTGGCATCTTTGGGGAGGAAATGAGGGCCCCACTCCGAGCTGGCCCGGGCGGGCGGCTGGACGCCCCTGGCACAGGCCTCCCCGTGGAGGCTGGGTGCCCGTGAATGGAGAGCAGCGGCCTGACTTGGTCCCTTGTGTCCAGAGACAATGGGCTCTGTGTGGGGGCGGGGCATGAGAGAGAGGGGGGCCCCCGCCCTGTGCCCCCCTTCCCCCCAGGGGGCCTGCAGTCTGTGTCAAGCAGCCCAGCAGAGGGCTGGGGGCCCCAGGGCAGTGAAGGGGAAAGACCGTGAAGGACTGCAAACCCAGGTCCTTCATGGTCCGTGGGGGCAGCACGTGAAGCAGGGCTGGGGGGCCTGAGACCCAGGTCTGCCCCCCACCCCCAGCCTCGTGTCCTCCTTTGTCTGAACAGTCTGAGGACCAGGTTTTGCCACCACACAAGTGTATTAGCAAAGTTCCTGGACCCCTTGCTGTCTTCGTGAACCAGATAAAACCAACAGGGGTTTAGGTGAGCAGACTGAGGCAGAGCGAGAGAACACATCCTCTTCGATGCTCTTCAGACACTCCATCAACTTGCAGCGTGTGCACAATTCCTAGATGTGATGGACGGGGTCCTCGAGGGCTTCCAGGTGGGCAGGAGAGCGTGGAACCAAGGGGGAGCCCACCCACCCTGAGGGCCAACTGTGCCCCGAGACTGTCTTTTGGATCAAGGCTGTGTGGCCCCCTTGGCATCTACTCCCAAAGCCCAGCCCAGCCCCTGAGACCCGAGGCTGGCAAGTTCCTGGCCATGTCGTGAGGCTGACCTCAGTTTCCATGGCAAAGGCTAAGTGTGTCCACTGTGGTTTGAGAAGCAGGTTCACAGACCTTAGCCCCTTGAAGGAGACCAGTCTCTGCAGCTCAGGGGACCCTAGACAAGCCGCGCTCAGTGGCTGTGATCTGCCTGGTGGGCTGGAAGCTGTGTCTCAGCTCTCCATGCAGGTCGCACCTCCTCCCCTGGCCGTTACCAAGGTCAGCTCCTGAGCATCAGTCGGGAAGCCCCTTGGGCAGCCTGGCCATGAATCACCAAACTGTGAAAGTTAGAGACGTCTAAGGATGCCCTGCACACCTGTGGTGTCACCAGCAGGGCCTGGCACTCAGGCTGCACTCAAGAAATGGGGGGCCAGGTGAGCAGGGGGCTGGCCTCTGCAGGTGATCATGTGCAGGTCCAGAGGCCGAGACATGGATAAACCACAGCCTCCACCTCCCAATGGTTTCATCACTGACTCAATGGACATGAGCTCGAGCAAACTCCAGGAGATGTTGAAGGACGAGGAAGCCTGGTGTGCTGCAGTCCATGGGGTTGCAAAGAGTCGGACACTACTGAGCAACTGAACCACCACCACAGCCTCACAAGGGAAACATCAGGCTAAAACAAAGAACACAGCTCTCAGTCCCTTCTAGTAATCCTAGAAAAATATCTTGGAGGACTAAGGTTGTTTCCCCGCAACTTGCTTTTCCTTTGATCTATTCGTGCCCCATTCAGTTCCTTCCTGCCAATCGGGTATCTCCAAGGCACAGCCGGCTCTCTGAGGACATATGGAAGCAGCCCGTCCCAAGTCAAAGGCAAACACAACGCTGAGTTTGCCATGAGGGCTGTCACAGGCACACTGGGTTCCAGCCCCATCAGGTCCCTGGCTGTGTCCCCACTGCTGAAGTGGGGCACAGCAGTGCACAGCAGCCTCGGAGTTGGTGCTCAGCAAATGCTGGTGCTCCTCCTGGTTCCCTCAAGAACACTGTCTCCATCACCCCATTTGATAGTCACAAATACCCCGGTGAGGAATGCAGGGGAGGCGCTTGTCCCTGAGAGCAGGGGACCTCATGCGGTTCTCCCGTGACACCAGACTCCAGGCAGGCCCACCCGCCCCGACAGGAATCTCCTTGGTCTGCTTAGTATCCATGACAGGGACATCGGAAGCGACCCCATCCCAGCTGCCTCTTTTCCAGACACTTGTGGGGGCATCTTGGCCTCTTCTCCGTTTCTTTTCCAGCGCTCGCCACAGCATGTAATTATCTGTTTGTGGGTGGAATTACTTGTGTGCTTTTGGCTCCGTCTGCTCTTCCGGAAGTCCCTGTGGGGGACTTTCGTCTGTCTTGCTCCCTCCGAGCCCAACTTCCCTGATGTTCTGAGTGGGCTGGACCTGGTAGGGTTGGGGGGGTGGGTCTCGCCCTTCCAGGACTGATATTTGGGACCTGTCTCCCAGCAGTAAGCTAGAGAAGCCATGGAGCTCACCTCTTTTGGATTTTGGGGTTTTGGGGAGAGGTTTGTTCGGCTGTGCCACTTGGCTTACGGGATCTCAGTTCCCCGACCAGGGATTGAACCCGGGCCGTGGCAGTGACAGCTTGGGACCCTACTCACGAGGCCACCAGGGAACTCTCACCTCCTTTGTTTCTTGTCTCTCAAGGATCTGCCTTTTGTTACCTTGATGTCCACTATTTTGAAAACCATTTTTATATTTTTGGTATATTTTTGAGATGTTTCCCAGAGTGGGTATAATGGTGCCAAGTCTGGCCCTCGTTACCTTATCTTGGCCAGAAGCAGAAGTCCCGAATATGAGCTTTTAATGATGCATTTCTTGACTGAAAAGACAGCAACTCCATTGATAAGGCGAAACTCGGCCCATGTCGTTCTAAATCGCTCTCTGGATGCCAGCCTCATTATCTTTACAGGCATCAGGGGTCTTTAATGAATGCAGCAGACAAAGCCTCATTGAGTTCCAGGAGAGAGGGTGTCGTGACCCCTGAGATATCATGACAGCTCCTGCCTTTCTGTCTTGTTCGCAGAATCTTGGCTGAGAGCAGGCAGGTGACAGAGGAGGCAGTGCCCTGGCAGCCTTGTGTCTGGGAATTCACACTCTGGTGGCCTCAGCTTCCTCCATCTGACCACCTGCCTCTCACAAGGCATCACGCCTCTCCCTTGAACCCTGGCGCCAAGTGGCTTCCTCTCCTTGGCCACAAATGACCTTGACCTTGCACGTTAGCACTTCTGTGTCTCTTCTCTCGGAGACCGCTGGCTCCTTGAGCGAGGTGATCAGATTTTGGGCAGCTGGCATTAGATCTGGAAAGGGCACAGTTGACATCTGATTCATCCTTGTACTCCCAGCTCCCAGCACGCTACCAGGCACAGAGGGTGCTTATTAGTAAATGTTTGGTGGATGAACAAATGAATTAATGAATGAAAACCTTCATGATTCTATCTTCTTGAATACGAATCATCAGTCTGCCCACAGGGTGAAGAGTCTTACCTGGACAGACTGGAAAGCAGGAGAGGCCACGCCCAGTGGGAGAGAAGTTCAGGCAGGGGCGGACCTGGTCTGCAGCCTAAAGATCCAGTGTCCTCATCCTGGGCCCTGCAAAAGCTGTTTGATCCTGCGCCTCACTCAGTATTTATTTTCTTTTCTGAAGTGACACCTCCTAGCCTTCCTCTGGGGCTTCTTAGGTGGCGCTAGTTGTAAAGAACCCACCTGCCAATGCAGGAGACGTTAAGAGATAGGGGTTCCATCCCTGGGTCAGGAAGATCCCCTGGAGGAGGGCATGGCAACCCAGTCCAGGGTTCTTGCCTGGAGAATCCCATGGACAGAGGAGGCTGGCAGGCTACAGTCCATAGGGTCGCATAGAGTCAGACACGACTGAAGCGACTTAGCACACACACACACAGCCTTCCTCTGACTCCAGCATCCCCTGATCTTCTCTAATATAAAAAGAATGAGTCAAGCAGGGATAAATAAGGACACATTCTTTGAACACAATAGCTGTTTTCTTGGCAAAATCCAAGATTTATGTCTTGGACTGTTTCATAGAACACCTCCCTCTTTTCATATCTGGTAGTAATCTTGCCTGGGGTGGTTTCCTCACACACAAGCGGTGAGTAATATTCACACTGCTGAATATTAGCAAGGAACTCTGCAGAAGGACCTTCTTGAACAAACCTTCCTGCTTTCAGCATTAATTGTGTTTGAAAACAGTCAGCAAGAAGAAGATTCTCGCCTCATTAATAGTGAATGAAAAGAAAAGAACATCAAGAGAGGCGCTCTGAAATTTAGCATCTAATTCCAAATGAAGTTTAGAATTAACTTGTCCTTCTGTTTCCACGGATGGAATTTCTCAACAGGAGCCCTGGTGGGTTTTGGAGGGACAGTCCTACCATGTATCCATAGCTGCTGGGTGATCAAAAACAGCCCCTCCCACCTCCGCCATCAAAGATTTTCAAGTGCTGCCTGGGGAGGGGTGCTGTCCCCACTGAGCCCACTCTCTGGTAGACAAACGCCCCAGCCTTGGCAATGTTGGGTAAACTGTGGGCCACTGATGCGAGCATCCCCACGGGCTGCTGTCTATAGCCTATTTGTGAGTGTTTACAGCAGCTTTGTTTACAAAAGTAAAAACTTGTGAACAGCTTAGGTATTCATCAACAGTTGAACAGGATAAACAAACTGTGGTATATACATATCATGGAATACTGTTCAGCTGTAAAAGAAAGGAACTATTTAAATATCCAACAGTGTGGGTGAATCACAAAAACACTGCTAAATAAAGGAAGCAAAAACAAAACAAAACAAAACAAAAACCCAGGCACTGCATGATTCCATTTATGTGAGTTTCAAGAACAAGCAAATCTAATCTGTGATTTTAGAAAGCAGAACAGTGGTTGCTTCTGGGGTCAGGACAGACTAGAAGGCGCAAGGAAGCTTTCTGGGCTGATGGTGATACTGTGTGTCATGACAGAGGTGTGGTTTACACTGGTGTATGCATTTGTCAAAACTGATCAGATGCTACACTTCAGATGGGTGTATTTCACTATATGTAAATTATACCTTGATGATTCAAACAACAACAATATCATCAATAATAATATAATAATGAAACCACCCATGGCAGCCTTTGGGAAATTATTCACTGAATCCCCACATACTGTTGCACTCTTCATGGTGCCTATTATTAAATCTAGGGCATAGTTTTGATTCTGTTACACATATTCACATGTCTTGAAGAACCATCCCGAACTAATAGTGTCTATATAAACTCCACCCTCTCCCTCTCCCCTTTTCTCTTTCCCTCACTTCCATTCCTTTTGCAATTCCAAGCAATTCTTCCCAGTTGGATGTAGGTCTTCCAAAACCTCTGGGGTAAAGCTATATGATGTCTCTGCTTTTCTCAGAGCAGAGCAAACCGACTTTGTTGCAAGCTTTGTCTGTACATGGGTCCCCTCACTCAGCCTGTGCCAAAGGGAAGGACGCGTTCTCCCCAAGGACCCCACGGACTGAGTAATGACAAGGGAGGTCCTGCAGCAACCCCTGTCAAATGCTCTGTCAATGACTTTTTCAAATTGTGGCCACTGTGCAGGCTGAGACGCTACCGGTACCCACCACAGGGACCAAACCCAAGAAGAGAGAAAACTTGAATCTTGCCAAAAAAAAAAAAATAGCTTAAGAAACTGATGTTGACAGGCCTCCCTTTCTCTCCTCCCTGTCCCTGCCCTGCACCCCGTGTGCTCTGTGAGCCCAACTCCTCACTCCCACCTTCAGAGGAAGCAGATTTAATACCCACGCTGAGAGAAGATGTTCTGTTATTTTTCATGGGAAATTAAACCCGACCCTGCTGTCAGTTAGCTCATGCCCAGGAAGGATGGATAGCCCAGGCTGCAGTGCTTAACCCCAGCTCAGAGCACGTCACCTGGCTGGGGGCCAACCATGATGTCACCTGCCACTGGGTGGGGGTGGGGGTGGGGACGGCAGGACAGGTTGGAGAGGCTTCATCTGGGTGATGGATGGCGGCGAGGCCAGCCTTGGTGTCACCTACAATGGTTCACCCCTGACACCAGCTTGGACCCACACATCCAGGGGACACTCAGGCTGCTCCTGCCTCTTTCAGCTCCCAACGCTACCTCGTGTCCCGCGGAGGAGAGCTGGTGGTCGGGGCTGGTGATCGTCATCGCGGTATGCTGTGCCTCCCTGGTGTTTCTCACTGTGCTTGTCATCATTTGCTACAAAGCCATCAAGAGGTGAGTATTCACCCAGCTCTGGCGCCAGAAGGGACTCAAACTGGGCTCAGGGCTCCTCCACCCTCCTCCATTCGTTTTTGTTTTTTAATAATAAAAATTGTCAAGCATTTAAGAAGCAGAAAGAATGTACAAAGATCACCCACCTACCTTTACCCTGATTCAACAGTTACCAAGATCTGGCTAATATTTACTGTTTCCTGTTCCTTGTATCTTTTTCTTTGCTGAAGTATTTTAAAGTTGATCTCAGATATTATTCCCCTTCCCCCCCCCCCGTCATTTTAGGGGGTTCTATGAGCATTTGACGAGCACCAGTTATATGTCAGGCTGGAGGCAGGATAAAGCTCCTCTACCCACTGCCAGGGGCTCACTCCAGGCCTGGGAGGATGGAAATAATTCTTGCAGGGTGGGTGACGAATCCCCTGGAGGGGGCACCATGCTGGTTTGGAGCTGGAACTAGGTTTTGGAATCTGATCAAAATTCAGACTCCAGTTCAAGCTGTGTGACCAGGAGGAAATCACCTTTCTGGTCCCCAGTTTCCCTATCAGTAAAACGGGGGTAAAGAATAATGATCTTGCCCCCAGGGAGTGGTGAGATGCCCTCTGTGAATGGTCTGCACAATATGTAGCAGTGCTACATGGTCAGCAGTGCCTGGCATAAGTGTGTGCTCACCAAGAGCTGCACCAGCTTTCACTGTCTCCATAGTGGAAGATGGAAAAAGGATGAGAGAGAAAGGAGCGAGGTTCTCTTGGGAGAAGGAGAAGTAGAAATGCCTCAGAGAAGGTCTTCTGTGAATGCTTTGGCCAACTGATGCGAAGAGCTGACTCACTGGAAAAAGACTCAGATGCTGGGAAAGATTGAGGGCAGGAAGAGAAGGGGGAAGTAGAGGAGGAGATGGTTAGATACCATCACTGACTCAATGGACATGAGTGTGAGCAAACTCTGGGAGGTACTGAAGGACAGGGAAGCCTGGCATGCTGCAGTTCGTGGGGTCCCAAAGTCAGAGACAATTAGTGACTGAACAACAACAACAAGGCTGGGTTTTGAAGGATGAATAGGAGTGCTCCCAAAGGGTCATGAATGAACCAAACAGCATATTATCTTTCAGTAACACTTGCTGTTATTTCTCTTAACTACCATCTCACTTTGATGCTTTTGAACTGTGATGTTGGAGAAGACTCTTGAGAGTCCCTTGGACACGAGGGAGCTCAAACCAGTCAATCCTAAAGGAAATCAATCCTGAATATTCATTTGAAGGACTGATGCTGAAGCTGAAGCTCCAATACTTTGGCCACCTGATGCAAAGAACTGACTCATTTGAAAAGACCCTGATGCTAGGAAAGATTGAAGGCAGGAGGAGAAGGGGACGACAGAGGAAAAGATAATTGGATGGCATTACTGATGCAAAGGACATGGGTTTGAGCAAACTCTGGGAGATGGTGAAGGAAAGGGAAGCCTGGCGTGCTGTAGTCCATGGGGTCGCAAAGAGTTGGACATGACTGAGTGACTGAACAACACTATCTCACTTTGCCTTTCAGACAAGGTTATCAAGCACCTTGTTGAGTTGGGGTCTGAAGCTCAACATTGTTATTGTTGAGGCCTGAGGCCGAGGTGTTACAACACAGAACCTCTGGCCCCACCCCTCTATTTCCAGTTCTTAGCCTTCTCCCAAAAAATGGCCTCCCTGGCCTTGGGGGACGTTCAGTCAGTCAGTTCAGTGGCTCAGTGTGTCCGACTCTTTGTGACCCCATGGACTGCAGCACACCAGGCTTTGGGGGACTTTAGGGGACAATATAATCAAAAGAGGAACAATAATGTTGCTTGCAAAATACCAGAGGATTTGTTAATATGTTTTTAAGAAAGTTTTTTTTTTAATTCCCTAAGACCCAAAGTTAAAGGATCTCTATTGAGCAATCATAAGACCAAAGTTATTTAAACTTTACCCTTTTAATCAGCTGTTCTATGTGGTTTCACTTTAATAATTCAAGAGCAGAAAGAGTAAACTATCAAGTTGAGTTTATTTTTGTGTATGGTGTTAGAAAGTGGTCTAGTCTCATTCTTTTACAAGTGGTTGACCAGGTTTCCCAGCACCACTTGTTAAAGAGATTGTCTTTAATCCATAAACTATCAAGTTGAGAGTCTTAAAACCTGCATGTGGTCAGGCACCCAGGGCGAAGGGCCGCATCAGGCCAACAGCCGGGACCAGGCAGGAGAGGCAGGAGTCATGTGAACCCTGATGTGGATGAAAAATCGTTTCAGCTGAGAGCCTGCTGCAGCGGGAGGAGGATTTTAAGAAGCAGAGCAGCGCAGGCATTCAGAAGCGCCAAGCATCAGGAAGCCCCTGTGATGGGGGTGGGGATGGGGAAATGGGGGGTGGGGGGTTGGAGATGAGGGTGGAGGGAGGCTGGAGGAAGCCCCAAGCCCGATGGGGATGTGGTTGTCCCACCAGCTGTAGCTGCTGGCCCATGATTCAGCAGACACAGGGAGCCATTGAAGGTTTTAGGGCAAGTGTTCAAGATCCACCCGGGGCACTGCCAGAGAGTGGGGGCACTAGTCCCCTCAAGGACCCCCTTCCCTCAGAGACAGGCTGCATCATCCTTTCTTTTTTTTTTTAAGATTCTTTTCTTTCCCATATAGACCATGACAGAGTACTGAGTAGAGGTCTGTGCTATACTGTAGGTCCTTGCACGCTATGTTGCTTTAGTTGTATCCAACTCTTTGCCACCCTATGGGTTATGGCCTGCCAGGCTCCTCTGTCCATGGAATTCTCCAGGCAAGAATACTGGAGTGGGTTGCCATGCCCTCCTCCAGGGGATCTTCTTGATTCAGGGATCAAACCCACGTCTCTTATGTCGTTTGCATCGGTATGTGGGTTCTTTACCACTATCGCCACCTGCGAAGCTCTGTAGGTCCTTATTAGTTATCGATTCATATTTTATCTATAGAAGTGTGTATATGTCAATCCCAGTCTTCCAATTTATCACTCCAACCCACCCCCTGGTGGGTTTCCCTGGTGGCTCAGTGGTAAAGAATCCAATGGCCAATGCAAGAGACGTGGGTTCCATCCCTGGGTCAGGAAGATCCCCTGGAGAAGGAAATGGCAAGACACTCCAGTATTCTTGCCTGGAAAATCCTATGGACAGAGGAGCCTGGCGGGCTACAGTCCATGGGGTTGAAAAGTGTCAGACACGACTTAAGCGACTGAGAACAAACTTATTAAAAAGATGAGGCATGCATCTTTTTGAATTATGGTTTCAAAATGCATCATCTTTTTAATAAACTGAGGCTCTTCCAAAAGATATGCTTCTGCCTCCTCTCTGCTCCAAAACTCTCCTGAAGAAACAGGCTACCTGCTCCAACAGTAGGAGGACTGGGCAAACCTAACAGGTGAAGCAGCTCACTTGGATGTCTCCGCTCTGGGCCGTGTCCGCCGCGTCTGTCCTGCCGGGCTTTGTTTCAGCGGAGCTGGGGGACTCCCGGGAAGGCGAGGGGAGGCACCACCCCACCTCCAGTCAGAGCACCAGAGAGCCTCCCTTGTCTCCTTCCACAGGCTCTGGGTCTTGGTTCCCGAGCCTGTCAGCCGCCTGGAAAAACAGATAACTCACTTCAGATGGCTCAATGGATCTCTTCCAAGGCGTGGATGGGACGCCTTCCGGGGTGTGGGCGGGGCTTCCTCACCAGGGGTGTGGGCGGGGCTTCCCCCTACCGTGTGGGCGGGGCTCCAGCTAAAGGAATGGGCGGAACTCCCCCCAGGGGCTTGGGCAAGTCCTGAGAACAATAGAATTTCTGAAGAATTTCACGAATAACAGAGGTGCGAGCTGTTAGCAATCCCAGGACAGAGGATGGACGCAGTACCAGGGAAATCTACAGGGCCTGGAGACTCAAAAGAGGGGCTGATCAGCAGGACCTGTGGTTGGAACTGCTGGAGATGCAGCCCTAAAAAACAAGTGCGGGGAGAAAACGCCCCAACCTTTCTCCATGCTCCCAGATATCCTGAGGTGCCGCCCACTGGCTGAAACAGGGGAGCCCAGGAGATACCTACAAAGGTGTCGGCACCCCGACCCATGTAGTAAATGGAGCGCAGTCCTTTTCTGCCTTGGCGCCAAAATGTGCATCCTCTTCTGGGGCAACACGCAGCCCTCTGCCTGTCCAGATCCTCACGGTCCAGAGAGGGTGTCCCTGGCGTCCTAAGATGGATAATCAGTGTCAGGAGTGGGTGCTACTCGCGGCCAGTGGAGGCAACAATAGAGTCTGGTTCTCCCAGAACCCTCCTGGAAGGTAGCTTGACCTGGGGAAAATGGATCAGCCCCTTGTGGGCTGCGGAAGGAGGAGGCAGCAGAAGTTACACCCAGTGCGGGACAGCAAACGCCCCTTCCCTGCTCCCCCAGCCGACCTCTGTAAGAGATAGCCTGGCCAAGCAGCTGTCTGTGTGCATTTCTCTCCAGAGTAAATGGAGGATTTCTTCCTCACAGTCAATTCTTTTTGGTTAATAATTCATCTGAAACATGCCTTTTCTCTCAGGAAACAAAAGCATTGCATGTCGCTGTGAAACCATTAGAAGGGAAATTCAGTGATAAACCCTGCTTTCTTAAAAAAAAAAAAAAAAACAAAAACACCCTCTCACAGCCTGGAGTCCTAGTGGAGGACTTCCTAGAGATCTTTGTGAATGGCCGCAACACAGCCTTATGGAGCCAGATTGCTGGAAGGATGGTTCTAGAATCAATTGCAATGGAAATGAGGTGATTCTGCAGGTGCCAGCTTGGCTTGGTATGTGGGGTGTGGCCTTGGGGAGGGGAGGAAACTGGGGAGCAGATGCAGACAGAGCACCCCCTCCATGCCCTCTCTAGTCATTGACCTTGATAGCAGGAAGGTGGGGTGTGGTTAGCACTTTCTACATACAGACCCCACTTCCCAGGTGGCACTGGTAGGTAAAGAATCCACCTGCCAATGCAGGAGACATAAGAGACACCAGTTTGACCCCTAGGTCGGGAAGATATCCTGGAGGAGGAAATGGCAACCCACCCCAGTATTCTTGCCTGGAGAATCCCATGAGCAGAGGAGCCTGGCAGGCTATGGTCCATCGCAGAGCCAGACACGACTGAAGTGACTTAGCGTGCATGCACACACACACACACTCAGTGGATCAAATTTCATCTTGTGACTCAATAAACGTTCCCAATGTCCCAGCTCTGCTGGGTGATAAGATGCTCAGGGGGTATCCAGGTTGGGGGAGCTCAGAGGAAGGGAACCTCACCCAGACCAGGGCCCCTGAGAAGTGTTTTTGGAAGAAGATGGGCATCCCATGTGTTAACCAGTGGGACTAACACATGCAGTAGCCCCCAAGTCCCTGTCAATAACCCGAATTCTGGAGACTTCCCCACCATGGGAGGCCCACACAGTTTGCATTTCAGTGGCTCATTGCCCTGGCATTGGCGTGAACAACTTCTTTATCCGCAGGCCCAGGATGGTCAGGCCCCAGGCTCTCGGGTGTTCTGGATGTCATGCTCCATCCAGGCCTCCTCCCCACCCAGGGTCTGGCATGTACCTATCATCAGACCACAGGACGGCCTGGAGCTGTTTAAAGAACACAGGACTGGGTATCCAGAGCCCTGCATTCCATTCCCAGCCCCAGCCCAGTTCAGTGGGTATCATTGCCCTCATCTATAATGTGGGGGAGCCCTCCTAGTCTCTACTCAGATCCCTGAGCTTTTGTTTCCTGGCCCTGGGATGTTGGGAGGACCAAGGCCACCGGGTCCTTCTGCTGCCAGATGTGTAAATACTGGGCCAGGTGCCAGGGCTGTGCTTGGCCTGGGCACTCTGGTAGTGGGCACTTCCAGCATAGCCCCTGGCCTCACTGCCCACACTTCTGCAAGGACACCTGTGTGTTAATCAGACCCACCCCACCCACCCCTGCAACAGTTCAGTTCAGTCACTCAGTCATGTCTGACCCTTTGTGACCCCATGAACTGCAGCACGCCAGGCCTCCCTGTCCATCACCAGCTCCCAGAGTCCACCCAAACCCATGTCCATTGAGTCAGTGATGTTATCCAACCATCTCATCCTCTGTCGCCCCCTTCTCCTCCTGCCCTCAATCTTTCCCAGCATCAGGGTCTTTTCAAATGAGTCAGCTCTTCGTATCAGGTGGCCAAAGTATTGGAGTTTCAGCTTCAACATCAGTCCTTCCAATGAACACACAGGACTGATCTCCTTTAGGATGGACTGGTTGGCTCTCCTTGCAGTCCAAGGGACTCTCAAGAGTCTTCTCCAACACCACAGTTCAAAAGCTCAATTCTTCAGCGCTCAGCTTTCTTTACAGTCCAACTCTCACATCCATACATGACCACTGGAAAAACCATAGCCTTGACCAGACGGATCTTTGTTGGCAAAGTAATATATTACAATGGGAGCGTCGTGTCTGGAGGGAAGACCACGGTTCTGTGAGCAGGGAGGAGGAATCTTGTCCACGGTGAGACAAGGACAAGCTCCAAGTTGCACGGTGTCCACTGCCCGGGTAGGAGGGCCAGGGAGCACCCCGCAGGCATGAGGACTCCCAACACTGAGGCCGCTGTCCTAGGTGGGTTTTGTGGCCTCCGCCCTTCATCCGGAGAAGAGACCTGTGTGGCGGAGACATGGCCCCACCCCTCCCAGGCCCCTCCCTGGAGTCATCCCCACTCCCCAGGCACCGGAAGAGCTCCCCGCCTCCTCTGGCTGCGCACAGCATGGGTCCTGCACCCTCTGCCATCGATTAGCCATTAAGTCACTTGACAGCCATTTCCTTCTAATTTACAGGGTATTGGCTGAAAGACCAATAAAAGGCTATGGAACAGTTTGGCGGACCCTGCAGGCCGCTGATTGCAGACAATGAGCAAGCCTGCGGCTCCTGGGAGCAAGCGGCAGTGTGTGCGCGTGCCCGAGCGTTCCCGGGCACGCGCGTCAGCTTTTTGTGGTCAAGTTGCTTCCAGTAGAACAGGCACTTTTGAACACCCAGGTCTGTTTGACGGGCCTTAGGACCCACTGACTGGCACAGCCTGCTCACACATATTTATTGAGTACCTACTGTGTGCTGGGGCCTAGACTAGGCGTTGGGGATGTAGTGATAAACAAGACTGGATTCCTGTTCACCTCCTCCAACTGGGGGAAGCAGATCAAACATATACACACCAGCAAATTAATAAATGAACTGTTTTAAAAGACTATGAATGCTATGAAGAGGGGAAAAATGAACCTCAGGGTAATGAGGGAGAGGAAGAGAAGGGGGGTAAAGCGAGGTTGCTTCTTCCATTCCAACTGTCAGGAGTATCATGCGTGACCCTTGAGGGGGCTTTATGGTTGGAAAGTATGGTTAGGGCTTTGAATGTTCATGATCACTTTTTAATTCAATTTTTTTTTTACTAAAGCAATACATGCAAGTAATTAAAAAAGTAAAATGAGCCTCAGCCTATTCATAAAACCAGAAGCCCCCTGAGTGTCCCTCTTTCTCCCCCAAATCTCATTTGTAAGAGGCAACCACTTTTTAAAAAATATTAATTTACTTATCATTTGGCAGTGTCAGGTCTCAGTTGTGGCGCATGGTCTCTCCTGGTGTGGCCCAGGCTTAACTGCTCTGTGGCAGGTGGGGTCTTAGTTTCCTGATCAGGGATTAAACCCAAGTCCCCTGCATCGCAAGGTGAATTCTTAACCACTGGACCACCAGGGAAGTCCCAAAGGCAACCATTTTTGAGTGTTAGCTGTTTCTTCTGGTATTTCCCTCCATGTTCTAAGTGATATGGATACTCTACATTTTCTGTTGATTTTAAACATTATCCACTGTATCCATTATCCATTTTTCACTATAGAAGGTACAAGATTTAGAAACTAATACTACTCTGAAATGTAAATACAAAACACCTGCCCTCTTCCCAACTGCTTCCTCGAGGTTCCTTCAATGAGTGGATCAACGACTACCCAAGGTCCCCTCCGTATGACACTGTATAAATATTGTTCACAGCTGAGTCATGTAGTGTACTATGATTAGCTTCCTTCTCTGGAGTTAGCAGTGCCTTCTCCCAATATGTTCAGATACATTAGGTGATCAATTTGTCAGTTCCGTGTTTGTCTTGGAGATTCCGTCCTCCTCTCCAGGTGGATGGTAGCTCTCTCGGCTTGATGTGCAGCCATTGGGCTATCGTTGTCTTCAGCAGCTTTCCAAGCCTCGCCTCTGGGAACTTGCCACACTCGGCTCTCTCCCTCCCCATCTCCCACTCCAGTTCTTCCTTTCTTTAGCTTAACTCCATCATAGAAGATTTTTCCAAGGTCTTTCCTGAATCATAGACTCAATAGCAAATCAGTCAGTGAAGTTAGTTTTCTTTTTAGGATTTACATTATTTGGGGAGCTTTGGGGTGCCCCAGCAGAGGGTTAGCTCTTACTGAGTGTGTGGCAAGTTGAGAAGCCATGGTTCCTCGGGCAGCTGGGAGACTGTAGAGGAGGGCAAGAGAGATCCCTGTGTTGTCTGAGCCAGAATACGCCTCTGTGGTCATAGGAGGAAGCTGTAGCTCAGGTCACAGAGGTTTCCAGCCTTCCTCTCACATTCTTTGAGGACTCAGGGAGCTGCCCTCCTGGCTTCCAGCTGAGTCCTTACTGCTCACTCAAGACCCAGCTCAAACACACCTCAGTCATGGGGCCCTGGGCTGGGGTTGACCTTTCTTTCTTGCCAAGTTCTTTGAGTTGTAACTCTCCCTTGATTTGCATTTCTGCTTTCTGCTCTTAGGTAAGTTAAAAACAGTTGGTGTTTGCATGTTTGTGTGCTTGTGCACAAGTGTGTGAGTGACTGTGTGTGCACACACACACACATTAGAGGGGGAAGCTGTCGTCCGGTCTCACCCATGTTGTCTGTCCCCCACAGCGCCTGGCATGTGCCTGGCAGGTAGTAACTCTTCCGTGACTTTCTGTGTCATGAATGGAAGCTTGTTGTGTAGATTTGAGAAATTCCACCTTTAAAACTGACTCATGGTAAAGAATCCACCTGCAATGCAGGAGATCCAGGTTCTATCCCTGGGTCTGGAAAATTCCCTGGAGAAGGAAATGGCAAGCCACTCCAGTATTCTTGCCTGGAGAATCCCATGGACAGAGGACCCTGGTGGGCTACAGTCCATGGGGTTTCAAGAGTTGGACATGAGTGAGCAACTAACACCTCTCTCCAAGGGGCCTGGGTGCTGTGGTAGGTGATGAAATCCCCTCCCAACAGTAGGAGGCAGGCTTAGGGGCCAGCTTCTCTGTGTGCCTGGGATCCTTGGTGCAGTGGGGCCGTGGAGCCCAGTGCTGGCAGATGGAAGACTCAGACAAGTCCCTGCTGCTTAGACCTTTCTATCCCCAAGAAACTCCATTCTCTTGGAACTCAGCTCTCCAGATACACTGGGTCAAGGTCATGGGGCAGTGTAAGGGGATAGATAGCAATTCCTCATACAAGGAGTCCTCAGTGGCTCCCACTGCACTCAGAATAAGATCCAGAGGCCTTGTCCTGCCAGCCGGTTCCCACGAAAGACCCGAGTCCCAGAACCTCTGCAGCACCATCTTTCAGCTGGCTCAACAGACATGACTGAACATGGAAGCCCTGGGCAGGGGGTGGGGATAGGGGCAGTGAACACAGGGGGCTCAACTGAGTGGGGCTGCTCATCAGCCACATGCCTGGCTCACCTTCCCTGGTGATGGCAGAGGATTCGGGGCGAGAAATGGGGTGCTGCTTCTCATCTTCAGGGGACACCCAGAGGCCCAGAAAGGCTGTTTTGCTTTTTGTTTTTTTTTTTTGTTTCTTGACCCAGCTTTGGAGAAGTCTGCGGTGTACAGAGGTGTCTCATGGTGGAACTCTGTGTATGTGAGTGTGCATGGATGTGTGTGTGTGTATGTGTGTACAATGCATATGTATGCATGTGTGTATAGGCATGTATGAGTGTACATGTGCATGTCTGTGTGGATGTGTGTTATTGAATGTGCATATGGGCATGGATGTGTGTGTAGTGTGATGTAGTGTGTGTGTGTGTGTTGGGGGTAGTACTGAGGTCCAGCCCCGGTTGGATCCAGGGATTCCCTCAGGATGACGGCGTCGGCGATTAGAATAGCGATAGCTTAATTAAGTATTAATTAGAGATATAAAGAGTGGTTAAATAGGGATAGCTCAGTGAGAAAATTCAGTGGAGAAAAGAGGCTGAATAACTTGGTTTACGTGGAAAACCAATAAAACTCCAAGACAAGAAGTTTGCGTCACCTACGTAGGCCGCAGGCGTCCTCCCGTTCTCCCGAAGGAGAGGAGACACCAAGGCCTCCCCGGTCAGATCTTAGAAGCCCAGGCAAAATTAGTAGGCTTGACGAGCCTCCACATTCCAGATGGGAATTCAGCCAGAAGGTGAGAGAAAGAACGACATGGGGAGACCAAGCTTCGGTGAGCAAGGCCCGTAGCTTTATTTTCAACAGGGGCTTTTATACCCTAAGTTGCACACAGAGGATAATAGGGGGTGTGAAATCATGCAAAGTCAGCAGTCTTTGATCCTTATCGAAACCAGGGTTTCTTTTCTGCAAACTTATCGTATACAAATGGTTTAGGTGATTTACATCATCTTCTGGCCAGAAGGCCTGTTAACATTTTATGACTCTGACAAAGGTTTGTCGACCATAAGACTTATTTTCTCTAAGAGTAATTATTTTAAAGTTTGGCGTCATCCTCCGAAGGTGTTAGATAAAGTTGCATTCCTATAGGGCAAAGGTGCAGTGGGTTTACAACAAAGGAAAGAATTTATTACCTTAAGGGTCTAAAGTTGTTAAAACCAAGGCCACTACTTATTTTTTCTACATACCAACTATATTAATTAATACACTTCCAAGGATACAATACAGGGGATGTGGAAACTTGGCAGCAAACATTGGCTCAACAATGAAATCTACTAGTTTTATTCTAACAATTTCTAACTCTCCGAGAGGCTCTATACTATTTGAATATCTTAAGCTTCCCGTGCCTTTCACTGTTGGGAGACTGTAAACAATCATATGCATAGCTGTAGGAGTCCGGGTAAACCTGTCAGGCGAGTTAGAGAGCCATCTGAGGGGTTTGTGAACTAAAACACTCTTGTCACGCCCAGGAACTTTATTAACTGGATCTGTAAGTTAACTCTTTTTCAGAGAGAGAGATGGTGGTGGGGGACAGCCCCCCGTAAAGTCAGAGGAGTAGGTGAGAGCACAAAGCAGGAAAGTAGGCAGACTCTGGTTTTGGGGGTAGATGCTCGAGAATTTCCAGGGGGACTCCTGAGGCTCGATCCTGCCTTTGCATATGTTGAGCCTCCTTCCTCATGACCTTTGCCACGGGCGGAGTTCTTCACGCTGGCTCCTGGCAGGGTAGGCCATGGGGGGAGTCTGAGACCTTTAACCTCATGTCGCTAAGAACAGACCCTCAGTGGGCTGCAGGACACAAGAAACGAGCCAGCAGCCTCTACTCTCAGGCTCTCCGAGCTGTTCTTTGCCTCCAGCTCCCCCCACCCCTCACAGAGCAGGGGGCTGAAGGGGGAACCCATTACAGTGCTGTCAACAGGAACCGCAAGGAGGTCCTGGCTCTCCCTGCCTGGGCATTCTGCTGGTGGCGAGCCATTAGGGCCACCCTCCAAGCAGAGAACATGGGACCCCCAGGGTGGGAGTTTTCTCGAGGTGGGAGGCCCCGCCCCACGGCATTTGGGAATCAGACGTGGAGCCAAGGAAAATCTCACTTTCCTTTTTCTTGGTTTTAGGAACCAGGCCATGTAGGCAGCCGTGTGTGCCCAGCTTTTCCTGCACCCAGGCAGACGGGCCTTTCTCTGGTTTAGCAGGAACCCCCTGGTGGCTCACAGGGGGCCGTGCTGGGTCCCCACCAGCCGCCCTAGCACTCAGGAGCCCTGCAGGGTGCACATTAGGTAGGAAGTCTCTGCAGACTGGAGACCACTGGCAACAGGAGCAGCTCTGCACTGACCCTTTCCAACTGCATCATCCTGAGAACTAACATGACTTATGGAGCACTTACTGTGTGCCAGATGCTCCTTAAAGGGCTTGACATGCATTAACATATTTTTTAATCCTCCCCATAGGACTATGAAATGGACCCCGTTGTTGTGCCCATTTTATAGACCAGGAAACTGAGGCATGGTGAGGTTAAGTGACTTGTCCAAGGTTACACAGCCAGAAAGTGGGAGAGCTGGGTTTAGTGAGCTAGACATCTGCTTCCCAGCCCTTCTGCAGAATCACCCTAAAGTGCTGTGCTGAGAGAGAGGATGGGGATGAGGGTAGGTGTTCAAGGCAGAGCGTTGTCCTGCTGTAGGTAAAATTCCAGTGTCCACCAGGCTCCAGTGAATCGCAGAAGGGCTTCGGGGATGGGCTGGGGCAGCAGCCCAGGGAGCAGAGTGGCTGACAGCTCAGCTCCATAAGGGAGGGGAGCAGACCAAGTGTACTTCTCAGGAGAGCCCTTGGGACAGCCCATTCTCCCCTCGCCACGCCCAGGCTCTTGGACTGCTCCTGAGAGGTGCTGCACTAGCCAAAAGTTGCCCTCTTTGCTGGATGGAGCCCCACTGAGACCCCCTTTCCTGCCTGGGAAGCTGGCTGAGCCATTGAGAAGGCATTGAGAATCCCCCTGGGATTCTCTCCTGGTCCTGACCCCAGTGTCCCTCCAGCCACCATCCCCTCCACCCAAGCCCCAGGAATAGGGGTCTTGCAGCCAGCAGCCTGGCTTTAGAAATGTCTCCTCTCCTCCTGGCAAAAGGAATCCTACTCATTTACTACCCTCTCCCTAAAAAGGGCTGGAACTCTGTGCCCGCCAGGCTCTACCCATCTCCCTTGTAAGTTCCAGGATTCCTTCATCTTGGCATTATCTACCCTCAAAGGCCCTTAAGCCTCATCGCCCCTGTCCTTACCCATTTTAATTGACTTTTCAGACCTAGCCCAAGACTGAATATTTTAGGGAGAAAAGCAGAAAAATCTTTGGGCCCAGAGATTTTTGGGGGGAGAGGGGGCAGAGATTTTTGTCTTGATTTTCTGGAATTCTGATTCTGACAAAATCCCTCTATATTGATGATAAATTTAGGAATGTCAATTAAGTCCCTGCAGGGCCTCATGTTGGGGGCCACACAGGATCTCGCTGTAAAAAAATGCACCCCCCACCCCCAATTTTCCAGGTCAGGTAGACCTCACTGAGTCAGAAATCAAGCCCACACAGCAAAGTCAGAACTGCTTGAGGCCCCTGGAAAGGGGTGGGTGGGAGGGAGGAAGAGTAAGAGAAACAGAGGAAGAAAGGTCCTGGGGAGAGGGAGATTCAGAGTCTGTCATTTCCAGGAGCCCATCACAAACAAGGCAATTCATCTGAGCCTTTTCTGAGTTTCAGAAAGTGTCTGTGAGCATCTATAAAAATGGGGTTTGGGGGGCCCTAGAACACAGTATGTGCTGGATTAAAGCAAGATGACACAGGCTTCTGGGAGCAGGGTCCTGAGAACTTTGGGGAATCTCCAAGAGGAGGGTGGCAGAGGGCCTTCCCAAGGTGACTGGACCACAGGGCCCATTTGGGGATGGAGGGCAGAGAAGGCCTGCTTTATCATCAGGAGCAGCAGAATGGTGATTCAGTAGAAAGATGTCTGGGTCAAGACATGGTAGGAGTGAGTGGTGCTCCAAGCCCACCACAAACTGGTGGGGGTCATCGGGCAAGTCACAGCTCTCCCAAAGCCTCAGCTTCCCCATGAAATGAATCTCGCAACTTCAGGCCTGGCTTCTTCAGGAGACCATTGTGAGAGGGGACAAGACAACCTGTGGCTGCTCATCGTGTCGCCTCTGAACAGGCCTGGTAGTCCCATCCCCCTGAAACTACTGATAACTACCGCACAGACCCTCCCTCCCCTAAACTAATCGCCAACAGCCTTATCCCACAGGCATCAAACTGTCACTGCCTCCCAGTCCTCTCGCTGGGTTTGGGGAGGCGCTAGGGACATTTGAGAAGGCAGAAGCAATCAATCCCTAGGCTTTCAACGATGACTGTAAACATTCAGTTTAGTGAACACACAATGAAGGCCAGTTCAGGCTCAGCCCCAGCGTTTTTGGGGGATACAGGAGGTGACCGAGCTGTCACCTCTTGGGCCTCAGGTCCACCCAAGAGACAGCAGGATTGTACCATGGGGTCAGTCTACCCAGCATGTATGGCGTGGACCCATCAGGAGGCTGTGGTCACTCAGGCCTGGGGCCGGGAGCTAAAGCCCTTCTGAACCCCAAAAGAGAGGAGGTGGAATCCGAGCCAGGCTGGAAAGCAATGCTGCGAATTCAGTCTCAGCAAGTGAGCACAAGCCTTCTCAAAACTTCCCTCCCAGCCTTCCCCATGCCCAGCGTGCCTAGGAGGAATGGCTCCTGGGGCTAAAGGGCCTTTGAAATGAGCTTCCAGCGGTGCAACATGAAGTGTTTGAGAACCACGGGTGTGCACTGATTTAGTCTGGACATTCACCATCATCCTCACCACCATTTCCCTCTCTGCCATCACCATGACGATCACTGCCATCCACTACACCACCGTTTCTGTTACCGCTGTCATCACCACCATCCACCACCATCACCGTCACCGTCAGCACCGCTGTCCCCTCCACCACCAGCATCACCATCACTGTCATCACCACCATCAACTCCACCATCGTCACCACCACCGCCTCCCTTACTATCACCACCGTCTCCGCCCACCATCGCCACTGCCTTTACCGTCAATGCCACCACCCCTACCATCACCATCCCCACCTCCATCGCCATGACCAGCAACAGCACTACCACCACCCACCTCATCACATTTTCCTCTTGCCTTTGACCACCCAGAGATAAGACTACAAAGCCCAACCATGAGCACCTCGCCTCTTTTAACCCTCTGCACCCCCAATATTCATCTTCATGTCGATTTGCTCATATCAAAGAGATCAACCGAAGGCTGACCAGAGAGCATACCAAGCTGAGCATACATCGTGGTTTGTCCAGAACAGTTCCAAGTCACACCTATCTTCCCTGCTTTGTTATTCACTATGCCCTGGTTACCTGACACAGTATATGGTTACCCTATAACATAAGACCACAAGGACTAGCGCCCCAAGGAAGCTGACCTGGACCAGAGCCTGGTGGGGTAACTGGGAGGGTAAGATACGCCCCCACCAGCTGCTGATAACTAATGGGTGTGCCTGCCTCCCCCTCCTTTGCCTTCCCTACTCCTGCCCCCAGGAAACCCCTGAGAAAAGAGGAGAACGGCACTGGCGTTGCTGAGTACCCTATGACTTCCTCGCAGAGCAGCAAAGGGGTGGACGCGAACAGCGCTGTGGTATGAGTCCGTAGGCCCCGGACTGCTGGCCAGAGGGATGCCTTGGTGGTGCTGGTGCAGGCGGGAAAGCAGGTGGACACGAGCTGACACTGGGCTTGTCCAGGACTTCATCGCCTTGCAGGCTTCGAGCCTCCCAAAGGAGAAAGCCTCCTTTGCCCAGCCTCGCCCCTTGGTCAGCCCACAGCGCGGATGCTGCAGACACCAGGCTGAGCCAGCAGGCAGCAGTCTCTGGGGTAGCGCCGCCATCCGATGCCCCATATCTCTTCCTCGTCTTGTGTCTGATCCGTGGACTGTCCCCCGGCTGGTGCCCAAAGCACACACCCCAAGAAGGCCGGGAGCCTGTCTGCTGGGGCGAAGAGGTCCCCCCGCCCCTTTTGCCTAAAGGAAACCTCCCCTCCCCACCAGGAAGCCCACCTTCTTCTTCCCCGACCACACCGTTCCCGACAGAAGCCATGGGCACAGCCACGAGACGTCCCCGTTCAAAGGTGCTCCCACCCATCCTCCCGCCGCCCTGTTGCTGTCTCAGTCTTCAGGGCCTGCCTTCACCCTCCCATCTCCATCACAGGCCCCTGCCTCCTGACTCCACCACGGGGGGCTGTGCGCCTTGTCTGCAGAGTCCAGACTGAGCCGAGAAGCCCGTTACACCCCCGGGTGGGGTCTGACCGTCCAGGGCTAAACGACGCCCTAAACCCCAGGCCTGGGGCCCTGGAAGGACGGGGGCCACTACCCCTGTCCTCAGACTCACTCCCACACCTGACCCTCAGAGGACCTGACGCTTCCCTGTGAGCCAGGCCCTGCCTTCCCTTGGCAGAGGCCACCCCCGTGCCAAACCCACCACCGGCACTCCGGCCTGGGCCCCCGACGCTCCCTGAGGCCTGGTACTCCCCTGAGAGCCCTCAGGCCTGCCATCATCCCGAGGGAGCCAGTGTGCTTCTGTGGCTGCCCTGAATGTCCCTTGTGTTCTGAAAGTGCTGAGCCCTCTGGAGTGGTTGGTGGACGAAGGGAAGGAAAGGAGACGGGAGGAGAGGGACCCTCCCGGCCTGGTGACCCCGTCTACTGGCCGAGTGACCCCCACCTGCCAGCCTGTTTCGCTGGTGGCCAGTCACTCTGTGGGCACATCACTGGGGCCCCGGAGACAGCAGCCTTGTGCTTTTGCACTCCCGGAGGGTTGCAAGAACACTTCTGGCCCTTGATTCCCTCACCCTCCATGCACTTGCATGGAGGAACCCATCACAGCCAGCGGCTCCACTCTCTGGCTATGCAGGGTCCGAGCCAGGGACCCTGTCTGTCTCCCAGCCCACAAGTGTCAGCTGTTCTCTGGAGGGCGTCTGGGCCACAGGTGAGACTTTCACATCCAGGGGAGACTGACAGACTGAAAACCAATCCCCGTTTGGGCTGAACCTTGAAACATCCATCATCTGGCAGCCCTGGTGCCCACAGAGGTGTCTGTGTGCCGAGAGCAGGGGAGAAGGTGAATGCGCCCTGACCTTGGCCCAGGTCCTGTCGCCAGGTCAGTGACTGCAGGCTGAGGACAGGCCCCGGGCAGAGCCTCCAGAAAGGGTCTTCCCTTCTTTTCAGTGTTCCCCGTATGAGGATTGGGTTTGGCTCTGGACTGGCTTTTGCTCTCCCTGTGCGACCCCTGTGCACCTTAGCATGGAGCCACCTGTGGCCTTCCTCCCTGCCCCCACCCAGTGAGTACTCTGGTTCGTGCCCTCCACTTGCCAAGGATGCAGAGCTGAGTGACAAGCAGGCCAGAGGCTGTGGGCCCTCAGTGGGACAGACCCCACCCCAGAGTACTTTCCTCACTGCCTGCAGCTCCTGTTGAGTCCCCTGCCTGTTCCCTGAGCAGACACCCAGGCAGGATCCCAGGCTGACGCACACACTTTTCTGGGTCCAGAAGTGATGCGAGAGCATCTTTGGCCAGAGGGAAGAATCCTGGCTAAGCGGTCGTGGAGGCCTGGGCAGTCAGTCTGGGGGGACATTGAGGGAGGCTGGGCACACCCCAACTTTTGCAAAAGCTCACTGATCCCACCTTCCCCAACCTGGGCTTAAACCTGAGTGGCTCAGATTTTGCAATTAATCCTCCAGCCCCAGCCAGGCTCCCCAGAAAACCATCAGTCCTTCACTCTGGAGCTACTGTCTGCTTCCCTGGGGACACACAGCCCAGGCTCCGTGCAAAGCTAACATTTGCACATAAATTCCCCCAAATTGAGTTTGTCAAATCTCCTCTCACCCAGTCTTTTCTTCTTTACTAAGAAAAGACCCCAGTTTTTAAAAGAGAACAAACCCAGAACCGGCCATTTGGAAGACAGCCCTCACGGGTGCAGCGAGAGAGCCCCCATGGATTTTCAGCTTAATCAACAGAAGATCCCTAAAACCACCCACCCTGGTATTTGAGCTTAAACTTAAATTTCAGGAACGTATCTTCAGCCCCTCAACACGGACCAATCCTCAGGCTAGCCTGAACTTTCGAGAGTTCAGACTCTCGAAAGGAAAGGCACATTCCTCTTCTGCATTTTCTCAAATAGATATTTTTCGACCGTCTCCTGTCAAGCCCAGCTTTAGAATGGCATATAAGATCTTCCAGAGGTTTCAGGTGTTGCTTAGATGCTTCTAAAGCAAGTTTTGGAAGAAAGACTAATAGCTGTAAAAATAGACATATATATTATATACAGTTATATATATTTAAAGAGATATCTATCTATCTATATATATATAATTACTGTACTCTCTGAATCTGTACAAAGTATGATTTCAACAGCCCAGGTAGTGTGCGATATCTAATGCATGAATGTAAATACCCTCAGACCTGCCTTCCTCATGGTTGCTAAGAGTGCACGGGAAGAAGCCTCCTGTTCCCAGTTCTGTCTCAATGGACCAATACACACGTGGGTGCCCTCCTGTCCACCGCCGAGCCTCTGATGTCGATTCTGTGCTGACATGTTGTGCAGCAAGCAGGACAGGCAGCGTGGAGTGTGGGCTACATGCTGCTTACGAGGAAGAAAGCACCATGCCTTTTTATTTTCAATAAAAATATACTTATGAAGATGGCTGTCTGCTGTCATTTGTGGTGGGGGCTTGGCCCCGGGCAGAGTGGGAAGGAGCGAGCAGACAGTGCACAGGTGTGGTCCTCCCTTGAGGCCCTGCTACAGACCCAGGTACCTGGGATATGGCTGGTCTTGGTCCCTTGCCTGCCTGGTTTCTATATGGTTTCATCGTAATTCCCTGAGGTCGGCATTTATGGGGATTCCAAGGTACTCAGCTTTTCCCTCACCCCCCATCCGGCCACCTTGATCCTTGACTCAATCAAAAGGAGGCTGGTCAACCACCCTAGCTCGCCTGGGACTGGGAGGTTTTCCTAAAATGTCGAACCTTCGGTGCTGAAACTGGAAAAGTGCCAGGAAGATTGAACGAGCCAGTCACTCTCATTTGACAAGTTCTCGTGGGAATCATGGGGGGTCATGAACCCGCGGGCCACTCTGGAGGGGAGATGGCTAGAGCTGTGGCCAGTGGCGGGGCTCCTGCTATGTCCTTCTCCGGTCCAGACCTCGGCTCCCATGTCAGTCTGCAGCACCTCCTCACCCAGCTGCTCAGAGCGCTGTGGTGGCCGGCCCTGCACCCCCAAGCAGACAGGTCCCTGCCCTGCAGGAACAGTCCTGTTTCCCCGGACTTTTGGAGGAAAGGGGTTCCTCTCTGATTGGCAGGGCGAGATGGAGAGAGAAAGCAGCTGCCCTGCAGCCTCATCGGTTTTATCTGAGGGCTGAGACAACAGTTTGGACACAGCCAAGGTCACGCAGACACAGACAGTGGGTGGGGCTGGGGTTTGCATGCAGACATGAGTGTCTTCAGCACACAGCGCCAGACATGACTGAGGGAACCCCAGCCCAGACTATCTCCCCACAGGTGGGGTGCCGCAGGGCCCCATCTCCTCTACATGTGTCCCCACGGCTTCAGAGTCAGCTCCACGGAGGCAATCAGGAGGGCTCTGTGTGCCCAGAGTCGGGGGATCAGAGTGCTCTCCAACCTGACAGCTCAGGGGGATGTCGGCTCAGCACAGGGTCTCAGGAGGAAAGGGCCCATGTCCCATGCCGCTGGGATCAGGGCAGAGCGGGGAATCCATGGAGGTCCCCATCGAGAGCCAGGAGGTCGTCATCTCGGTGGTACCCCCTGGAATTCCACGAGCTGTCATTTGCTGAAACCCAGTACAGGTCCTGGCATACAGTGGGTCCGCAGTGGACAGTGGCCATCACTGCTGTCATTGCCACTGCGGTCGTTAATAAGCTGCCACCTGGGCCACAGCAAGAGCTCTTCTATCCACTGGCGGCTCACTCAGGTCCCCCCGGTGGAGATGCAGTGGAACATTTCGGGCCTTGTCTCAGTGGCCCTGCGCTCCAGCCTAGTTAAACTCATGGTAGCAAACCCCGAGGCCAACCAGGCAGGAGGCAGGGGACACCAGGCCTGTGTGCGAGGCGCTGCCGACTCCTGCAGGTGCCTGGGCGGGGAGTGGAGCGTGAGGGTGGCAGCAGGAAGCAGGGCCAGCCTGGGAGAGGGGCGGGGAGGGGCTGAGGACTGGGGCTGAGGAGCCATCAGCACAGAGAGGCAGAGTCCCCTGCCACGTCCCATCTCCAGTTGCATCTCTGGGGCTTTTTGCCAAGATTCCAGCTCCAGAGACCAACACGGCAAACAGCAGCATCTGCTCTGCCCACCTGCCGGCTTCATGCCCACCCATGAGCCTCCCACCTCCTGCTCGGGGTCCTGCCCCTGGCACCCTGGTGTGAGACACAGTGAGATCCACAGGTCCCCCCGGGGGGCCCCTGGAGGCGTACTGGAATGACTGCCCCTGACCAAGAGGGGATGGCCATTCTTCCTTCTCGGCAACACTGCACTAAGACACACCAAGTGTGGCATCTCAGAAGATGGTTCGGTGAGTGGGAGTGAGCAGTGGCACTTAATTCCAGGTGGTGGCCTCCCCAAGGCCTCATCTTGGGGCTCACACACATACCCCACCTGACTAGTGACCAGCCCCACCAGACACTCACTCTCCTCCTCCACTCTACCCTGCCCCCCTATCCCTGCCCAGGCCCTAAATGCCTTCTAGTTCCCCTATCCCTTGCCTCAAATTTGTTGCTGTTGTTCAGACACTAAGATGTGTGACTCTTTGCAACCCCATGGACAGCAGCATGCCAGGCTTCCTTGTCCTTCACTGTCTCCAAGGTTGCTCAGACTCCCATGTCCATTGAGTGGGTGATGCTGTCTAACCATCTCATCCTTGCTGCCCCCTTCTCCTCCCACCTTCAATCTTTCCCAGCATCAGGGTCTTTTAAAGTAAGTCAGCTCTTCATATTAGGTGGCCAAAATATTGGACCTTCAGCTTCAGCATCAGTCCTTCCAATGAATATTCAGGGCTGATTTCTTTCAGGGTTGACTGGTTGGATCTCCTTGCTGTCCAAGAGACTCTCAAGTCTTCTCCAACACTGCAATCCAAAAGCGTCAATTCTTCGGCACTCAGTCTTCTTTATGGTCCAACTCTCACATCCATACATGACCACTGGAAAAACCATAGCTTTGACTGTACGGACCTTTGTCAGCAAAGTGATGTCTTTGCTTTTAATATCTATGTCTAGGTTTGCGGTAAAGAATCTGCCTGCAGTACTGAACACCCAGGTTCCATCTCTGGGTTGAGGAGATCCCTTGGAGAAGGAAATGGCTATCCACTCCAGTATTCTTGCCTGGAGAATTCATGGACAGAGGAGCCTGGTGGGCTCCAGTCCATGGGGTTGTAAAGAGTCGGACACAACTGAGTGATTAACACTTTCACTGGGTCTGTCCTAACTTTCCTTCCAAGGAGCAAGTGTCTTTTAATTTTATGGCTAGAGTCACCATCACCATGATTTTGGAGCCCAAGAAAAGAAAATCTGTCACTACTTCCACTTTTTTTCCCTTCTATTTGCTTGAAGTGATGGGACCGAATGCCATGATCTTAGCTTTTTGAATGTTGAGTTTTAAGCCAGTTTTTTCACTCTCCTCATTTACCCTCATCAAGAAGCTCTTTAGTTCCTCTTCACTTTCTGCCATTTAATACTGGCACCTGGGCTCTAAGGGTGCCCTCAACCCCAGAGAAGGACCCAGAGATGGGCCTGATACACAGATGGTCCCTCCTCTCTCACCCTTCAAGGAGGTCTCGCCTCAGTCATGCGGGCCACAGACTTGGGAAGCCCCTCTGCCAAAGGTGGGCCATCCTTACTAGGCCCCCCGGGAGTAGCGAGGGCTCCTGGAAAACAGAGGGGCCTGCAGGGCTTCCCAGAACAATGTGAATGGCAACCCTGGTCCTCCCGCCTCCCCTTGGCCGGAAACACATAGCCTGCTCCTCCCCACTAGGCCGGTTCCAGTGCTCGATGTGGGGAGCGGTGGCCCGAGGCACCCTTGGAGCCCAAGTGCCTGACTGTGGACCTCACACTTGATGGCTCTCTGTGGATGACTGGGTGGCATCAAGAGGGTCTTCCTGGGATGGCTGCTCAGGGACAGGAAGCAGAACTCCGCCCCTGTGAGCTTGCACTGGGTTCTCATCCTGTAGCCCTCTGGTGGGCATGGTCACCACTGACAAAGCTGCAACGTGCTCGTTCAGTCGCTCCCGTGACAGAAGCCTTTGGCCTTTGACCTCAGCCCAGTGCTCCTGCACTCCTGCCACACCCCTATTTCTTCCAGGAGGTTTCCTCAAGGGGTAGGGGGTCGTTTCCTACTGGCTAACCACAGCCAGGGCCATCTGAGGCCAGCAGAGAATGGTGAGCCCCAAAAGGGAGGGGGTCCAGGCTTAATCCCTCTCCTCCTCAGAGCTTGCTGAGGGCAAGCGCGCTCCTTTGCTTTTGGTCAAGGCAAACACAAGCCACCCTTCTCAGAGGTAGTGTACTGCCTGCCAGCTAAGAGGGGCCATCAGGAAATCCTCCCAGAGCAAAGAAGTGACTTGTTGTCTCCACCATTAGAAATCAGAAGCAAGCACAAAATTTGGTTTGTTGCTCTTCATGTCCCCTCCTGACACCCCTTAATTTTTTCAAAAATGTCCTCCTTTTCAGATTCACCAATACATGAAAATAACCCAATTATTAAAAGGGAGTCGGGCAACCCCACCCCCCCCCAGCCCCCGCAAGGAAAGAGGCTCTCTGATGGTGGTCATGCAGGTCGGGGGATGTCAGAGTACATCCTGACGTGATGTACTTGACGTGAGCCCAGACCAGTATCTACCCAGGAAGACAAGGGCTCCAGAGGATGGTGACAACATAGCCCACCACACAGATGATCTCCAGTGAGGCCGCTCTGAACCTGTCCTCAAGGAGGAGGGCTGACAAGTAGGGGGTCCTTGTCCTATGGAATTCCAGGGGACTGGCTTCACGCCACTGACTTTTTGCCTGGAGCTTTGCCCTCAGCCTTTCAAGTGAGATATATTATCAGGGGTTCATATGTTCTCTGTGAGAACTTAATTTTCTATTTCATTTTTATGTCAAACTAAAAATAAGTGTAATAAGCATGTGTGGATCCTAGGAATGAGCATATGAGATTTCAGGCCCACAGTCATGTTCACTGCCCAGCGATGACAAACAGCACCATTTTAGTTGACGAGGGTGATGAGAAAAGAAGTTGGCCAGGTGCCATGGCTGGCTTGCCTCCCCCCGGCTGGGCCTCTCTGGGGAATCCCTCTCATCTGTCTGCCACACCCTTTCAGGGAGCTCATCCTGTCCCACCTTCACCTCCCCTCAAATGCATACCATTCCCCCATCATCCCCAGACCTGAGGGCACCCCACTGCACACTTGTTGTCCTGGGGCATCTTGTCAAGCCCAGAAGGATTCCTGGCTCTCGCCCACGACCTCTCTTCACCCCATCGTCCTCACCTCCACACCTGGCCTCTTCCACCACCACTGTTTCTCTGCCCAAACCCTGACAATCGGCCTTTATTCCTCCTTGCCTTTTAAATGGGACATGTTCTCGGGGATGAACATCTGCCAGTGGCCCATAAGCCAGCAGGTCTTCCCAGGTGGCGCTAATGGTAAAGAACCCACCTGCCAATGCAGCAGATGTAAGAGATGCAGGTTAGATCCCTGGGCCGGGAAGATGCCCTGGAGAAGGAATGGCAACCCACTCCAGTATTCTTGCCTGGAGAATCCCACAGACAGAGGAGCCTGAAGGGCCCCTGTCCATAGGGTTGCAAAGAGTCAAACATGACTGAAGTGACTTAGCACTCATGCACGCACACAATAAGCAGCAAGTCCTATCAACCTGGTCTCCAAAACACTTAAATCTGTCTGCCTAACTCGGCCCCCACCGCCCCCATCCAAGCCACCACCACTTCCCACGTGGACCACAGAGAAAACCCCTGCCTGGGTGCTCTGCTTCTACACTGCCGCCCCCAGGATCCTTCCCACAAAAGCCAGAAGTGTTCTTACAAAACATACATACATGAGTTAAAATCCTGCCCTTGACATTTTTCACACTCAAAAGCCACACTCCTTACACTTGCTCACAAAGCCTCTGCTTCTCCTGTACCCACCCCCCTGTCCTCCTTTCTCCCAGGCCCTCCTTCCCCTTGGTCACCCTGTCCTCTCTGAGCCCCTCACATATGCCAGCCCCTCGCCATTTGAGGTCTTTGCAGCCACTCTCTCTCCGATTATCAGCTGTGGTTCTCGTCAACTACCCCTAGTCCTCTCTAAATGTCACCTTAGTTTATTTTTAATATGGTGCATCTCACCTGCTAAGGGCTTCCCTGATGGCTCAGTTGGTAAAGAATCCACCAACAATACAGGAGACCTGGGTTCGATCCCTGGATTGGGAAGATCCCCTGGAGAAGGGACCGGCTAACCACTCCAGGATTGTGGCCTGGAGAATTCCATGGACTGTATAGTCCGTGGGGTCGCAAAGAGTTGAACACGACTGAGAGATTCTCACTTTCACTTTTGTTACCAGCTAAGGACACTTGTTGATAAGTGTATGCATCTCCTGTCGTTCCTCTCCCATATAAAGTAAGGTGGGTGAGGACAGGGGCCTACTCTACTTTTGGGTCTTGAAAGTTAAAGTGGAAAAGTGGAAATGAAAGTCACTCAGTCATGTTTGACTCTTTGTGACCCCATGGACTATACAGTCCATGGAATTCTCTAGGCCAGACTACTGGAATGGGTAGCCTTTCCCTTCTCCAGGGGATCTTCCCAACCCAGAGGTTGAACCCAGGTCTTCCGCACTGCAGGCAGATTCTTTACCAGCTGAGCCACCAGGGAAGCCCTTTAGGGTCTTAGTCATTGTCAAATCTCCAGACTCCCGAAGTGATTGGCACCAGAAATATTTGTAGAATTAATTAATTGATTATTTAATTATGGGTTACACATTTAACACTGAACACGTAGCATCAAGAAGAGAATATAGCGTTTTATTCCACATAACTGTTCAGAGACCCCACCTCATTGAATATGGAGGGGAGCGGTTGAGGGAATAGGAAAACCTGAATTTGCAAACTGTTGGTGTTTGGGCCTCCTCCAGTGTAACTGGTCTCTTTTGGATGACTCCGTCTCTTTGGTGTAGGTACTCAGACTGAGAACTGTCTCCTCAGGCCTGGTCCCCTCCAGGAGGCACCCAGGTGGGTTCTGAGTGGGGGTCTGTGCTCTCTGGTGCAGGTAGAGTCAGGTTCAGAGCACGTGGTATCTTTGGGGTCCTGGCAGGTCTCGTGGCCGGCCCAGGTTGCTTCCAGGAGAGGTGACTACAGGGCTCTGCCTGGGCCCTTCCGGTCTCTGAGGGTGGCCACGCCTTCCGCTGCCACTGTCCACGCTGCAGCAGGTTCCTTCTCCCAACCACAGCTCTGCCCATCTTCCTGCTCTCTCAGCCTAGCCACCAGAACTCTGGAATCTGCACTCCTAGGCAAGCCAGGAGAGGCTGCTGGAGATGGGGTGCAGGCTTCTATTCACAGCCCCTCCCCACCCCAGGGCTGCAGGCTCTTCTCCTGGAGGCTGTGTGCCACCATGTCATGGGCTCCCTGGTACATTTCCGTCTGGGCGTACCATTCTCACCCTAAAGAGGGAAGCTGCAGACATGCCCAGCTGGCCTCTCAGCCCTGCCTTACATCTGTCTCCCTTTGCCTTCAGCCAACAGTCCACTAGGGTCCAGAAAAGGCAGACTCTTTGTTCCCTCAAGCTGTGTGGTCTGAACCTCCTCCCACCCCATGCCAGCCCCGGAGCTAGGCTGGGAACATGGTTTCCTGGAGAAGAACAAAAGACATATCCATTTATTATTTTCAAAATATTATCCCCCTGACAAACACAAGGATGTGTTCACACAAATGATGAGGCAATGCACCATCTGGGCGAGGATTTCCCAGTTGCTCATTCAGACAGAGAAATGTGGGAAGCCTTGAGTCATACGTGCAACCCAGCAGCGTAGGAATGCCGCATCCCAAAGATGGAGCCAAATGCCCATTGCAAGCTGTGATTTCATTTCAGCAAAACACCAGCTGTCACACGACATTGCAGTTGGAAGAAGAAATGGCTGCCTGAGTGTCAGCTGCCTAGCCCAGAGCCTGGCATTCCTAGGAGCCTGGCCTTTAAGTTTAGCACTTCCTGTTCTATGATTCCCTCTCTGTACTAAGTACTTGACAGACATCATTACCATCTGCATTTTGAGCTGATGAAATGGAGTCTTAGCAAGATGGAGTGACACGCTGGTGGTCAGAGCCAGTGGTCGGGAGCGTCCTGACTGACCTGGCTGCAGAGCCTGTGTTCGTCGCCATCCGCTCCCAGCCCTTAGCCCCGCAGCAGTGAGCTCTCTGAGCTGAAAGCTCTGGGCACACACCCTGGGGTCTGAACTTGGCCCGATCCGCCTCTTTGGAGCCCTCCCCCCTCCACCACCCCCACTGCACCTCCACCTGAGCAGCGGGATTGTCCTCACCTGGAGGGTTTCTGTCCTTCACGCCTGATTACTTGCTGGTTCCTTTCTTTTCCAAGTGGCCACTCGAAGGAGCGGAAATCAGGGCGTCTGCCAGGCAGCCCCAGGAGGCTCCCTCTCCACTGGCCTGCGGGTGGGGGCCCGTCTGGACTGCATGATGAAAAAGCCAGTTCTTTGTTCCACCAAATCCGTGCCTTCCGCCAATGTCCCGTGCACCCTTCAGAGATGAGCTGCTGCCAGGGGACTCACCTTGGAGAGACCAGCCCTGACCTGAAATGAGGTCGAACTGACGGGCTGGGGTGTGTAGAGGCAGGGTGGCAGGCCATAGTTATGTAGATGGGGGCACTGATGCTAGGGAGAGGTAGGGCCCCTGAGGGGCTAAAAGCATGGCCTCAAGTCCTGCTTGGCCACTGCCTTGCTGAGTGACTCTGTGACAATCCCACCCCCACGAAAGGAGAGGGTCTAGGCAACTCACAGGCCTGCAGCGGGGAGCAGATGAATGAGTGATGCCCCAAGCCAGAGGCTACAGGGTTTTGGCTGAGAGGCTGTGGGGGTCTTCCTGCTTGGGAGGCCGAGGTCCGCAGTGGGAGAGGCACAAAAGCAAAGCCTGCACGCTCTATTGGAAGTGTTCAAACCAAAAGAAGAAATGCAAGTTCAAGCTCATCGAAGAAAATCTGCTGTGGGCCAAGTTTAACCAGCAGGCTGGGGAATTCTGGTCTATATAGTTCTAGGTTAACTTGGCGAATAGCGAAGGGTCTACCTATCACTTACCTACCAGGATTACGTAGTAGAAAGAGCCACGTTTTTGGAGGCAAATATATCTGGATTCAAATTTTGCTCTCCCTTTTACTGAGTGACTCCCACAAATACTGTCTTTCCAGACCTCAATTTCCTCGTCTGTGATATGTAATAATAGAAGTGCCTGCCTTACACCATTGTTGAGAAGACTAAATGAGATTACTGTATCTAAAGTGCCTAACATGTAGTAAGCCCTCACAGAGGGTCCCTATGATTATTTGAATTAGGGGCACGTCTCCATAGGGCTAAGTAAATGCTTAATAGACCCCTAATCTAATCATCACAGTCTGTAATTCATAAAATTTTATTGTCATAAAACTATTTTATTAAGTGGGAAACTGTGACTTAATTTGCGAGCTGCAATTCTTTCAAATGAATTCCCAAGGAGAAAATGCCTTGTCAGATGAAGTGACACGGGCTTGATAGAAATTTATTATAGATGATTAATAATAAACAGAGACACTGACAAGACTGAGCTGCCTCAGAAAAAGCCCTCAGATTTGTATTCCCCATGCTCTTGGCACATTTTAGCCAAGAGCCCAGAACCATAAAAAGGGGGTAGGGCAGGGAGGGGGAAAGAGGAAACATTTACTGAATGAAGTTCTGACTTGAAGTCAGATGGCATTTTGGTCCTTACGCGACTGCTGCCAGCTGCAGTAGTGTGACTTGATGTATGCAGAGTGTATGTAGCATGACTTGGGTGAGTTATTTAACTTCTGGGCCTCCACTGCCTTACCTGCAAACTGGGAATAATAATAACACCTATCTCATGGGGAGGAAAGGGCTAAGAGGAGTAAAGATAATGTATGTGAAGTGCTTAGGACCTAGCTGATGCTCAGTAAATGGTAACTTTTGTGGTTTCTCTGGAATTCCCTTCACAAGAGGCTCACTGCTGTCAGTGAAAGGAACTGACTGACCAGCCTCTTTCTAGTAACCCTTTTTCTCCCAAAAGGTTCAACTCTCATAAAAACATACTACTGCTACTGCTAAGTCACTTCAGTCGTGTCCGACTCTGTGTGACCCCATAGACGGCAGCCCACCAGGCTCCCCCATCCCTGGGATTCTCCAGGCAAGAACACTGGAGTGAGTTGCCATTTCCTTCTCCAATGCATGAAAGTGAAAAGTGAAAGGGAAGTCGCTCAGTCGTGTCTGACTCTTTGCGACCCCATGGACTGCAGCCTACCAGGCTCCTCCATCCATGGGATTTCCAGGCAAGAGTACTGGAGTGGGGTGCCATTGCCTTCTAGCTTGGTTCTATTTCACTGTGTTCCAATTGCTCCCTTCATGCTCCTTAAGATCATTACTGTTAAAACACCCAATATGCCCCAAATACATATTTGCACATTAATTCTATTAAAGAGGTATATTAAATGATCTACATTGTCCAATTAATGCCAGAAGCCCTTGAGTCCAAGCTCACAAAAGAGTCTGGTGCATAACACATCTTCTCCAGGCCAATCCAATCTGATTGGCCTGTTGTTGCTTGGAAATGAAGACGAAGATGCTGCTATCCCTTGGCCTCAGATGAGACTCTTGGGGAAGAGAGTTGCCGAAAATATCCCATTGCAGGCAGAACAACACACTTGTAAAGATGGTATACAATGAAGACTGGGCATCCTTGGTTAATGGGCGCATTTCAGCTCCTGTGGGTCTTGTAGGTCTAGATTCTGAGGGACGGGCTGAAGGAAAACCCAAATGAGCCTGCAGCTGTGAGCTGTCCCCTCGTGTGGTCTTCATAAGGTGGCACAGGTCTTCTTGGAGGTCCATAGAGTTTGGCACAGTCTCCCAACCACCACCTCAGTCCTCCGTTCATTTGCACTTTCCATGGTAGACGGCTCCATTTTACAAATAAAGCAAAACAGAGGTCCAGAGAGGCTTAGTAACTCGTCCAAGGTTACCCAACTAGTAAGAGGCATGCCCATGGCAAACAATCACAGAATCTATGCATTTGCAGATGTTGGCCCATTCCACCCTTGGGAATCTCAGAGTGTGCTGCTCACACTTTGGAATGAGTAGGATTCAGTGAGGGAAGGGAAACAATCGACTTCCGGCCCTTCTCCAAGCCAATATTCAGCACTGGCCAAATTGGGATTGGAGTCTCTCTGACGTCTGTGCTGCTGTCAGAGGCATCACCCTGGGCTGGAGTGTGGGGTCATAGGACTCAATATGGGCAGTGGTTGAGAGCACAATCCTTGGGGTCTGGCAACCTGGGGTCAAGTTCTAGTTCTGCCTCTTACTAGCAGTAAGACCTTGGACAAGTAGGCTTACTTCTCCAGGCTTTAACATGAGAACAAAAAACAATAACACATAACTTTTCATTGAGTGCTTACCACGTGCCAGGCATCGCTCTAAGCTCTCTCCTTGCATCCTTTTATTTCATCATCTCAACAACCCCATGAGGTAGAATGTGTCATTGTCCACATTTCACAGATGAGGAAACACTAATAATATAATTTCAAAAACCCTGAGGCTTTAGGGAAAATACGCCCATGCAAGGGTTCAACTCAGTGCTCCTCGGTGGCGTTCACCTAGGCCAGGGATCAGGAGACTTTCTGTAAAGGGGTCAGATGGTAAATATTTTAGGCTTTCAGGACCATACATTCTCTGTCACGATCCTTCAGTTCTGCTGTTGTACTAGCACAAACACAGCCATAGACAATATGCAAATGGCTGGTGTGGTTGTGTTTCATTAGATTTTTTACAAAAACAGGTGTGGGCTGTAGTTGTATGACTCCTGACCGAGGTGAATGGCTTCTCCTTCTCCTTGTAAGGACCCAATCCTGCTAAACTTCCATCTGTCCTTTCTTTTCCTGGCTTTTTTCTTCCAAGTACCTGAGCCCCACTTGCTGGAGAGATTAACAAGAAGGACATAACAAAAAAAGATGGGGATTCTGGGTAATGAAGTGGGAAGGAGGGAGTGTAAGCCAGAGAAACTTGCTGGTCTCTATGAGCCGGAGAAGCGGCAGGGTCCCAGCAGAGACAGTATTCGGGTCAGTCACATGGTTCTAAGGGGCAAGGAAGGAGACCTGCCAAAGTGGGACCAAGTCACCAGGTTTTAACTGGTGTGAAGGAAATAGGTCTGGAGAGCAGGAAGTATAGAGGGACCCAGTTAAGAGGGCTGAATTAAGGAGTCATCCCCAGCCCTCGTAGCGGGGTGCGAATATAAGGGAAATAGAGGCAGTTCACTCAAGGAAATGGAGTTGGAGAAGTAGCCATGGATGACTCTGGGAGGACTGGGCCACCAAGATCCTGGCTGCCTGTGGCAGCATGGGCTCAGGACTGCTAAAGAGCTGGGTCTACAGCTGAGCCCAGATAGGAAGTTAGTTAAACCCCAGGGAAAGCAGCCAGGGCCTCCTGCTCTGGCCTGTTTCTGTAACCCCCCTCTAGGAATCCTTGCATAAAAATTAGAAAATCACAATTTAGCCCTTGCTGAGCCCACTGGGTAGCTCAAGAAAGACCTGCTGCTTAATCAAATCCATTCAATTCACTAGACATTAATTAAATACTTACTACATGCCAAACCCTAGGGATTTAGACAGGACACATCCTCAAAGCTGTCACAGTTTACACATAAGATAAGTACATGCACGGCTTTTCATAATACAAGACATAATGTGCACAGAAGCATAACCAAGCACGACTGGGACAGAGAAAAGGCCTTTTCCAAGAGTCCGTTAGCAAAATATGAAGAATAATCATTTCTATACACTTATTCTAGGGGCCTATTTGTTCCCCATAAGTTTTCATAAGAATGGAGATCTAATACCCTATCTTTCCAGAACTCCTGCAAAATACTTAAATATTTGAGGACTTGTTTCCTGCTGAGAAGCATTAAGACATCAGACTTCCCAGAAGAAAAGAGAAACTTCTTCATAACCAGTGTAAAAAAAAAAGTTTCAAGCCCTCAAAGTTCCTCAAAGAGAAGGGACTTCAAATAAATTGGGTATTCCTCTCACCAAATGATGTTAAAGAAAGCCTTCTCCTCTTAAAATTGTACTTACTGTTAAGAGAAGTTATACATTTTAAAAGTTTAGAAGAAATGGTTGTCAGGAACTAAACCCTAGCTCTATAAACTGATTTTAAAAAACCCCAGGCTCACAAAGATAATAAAAAATGCATTTAATAGCATGTCAATATACAGCTTAAATGTGTATTAAGTCTTCTTTTAGTCAGTGCATTACAGGGATAGAGAAGAGAAATATCATTTGTAAATGCACAGTCAGACGCTAAGTATCAGTGCTAATAAATCTTGGTGCTCTTACACTATTAAAATTCTGATTTATGAAATGTAGCTCCAGGTGCAGTGTTCTGTGCCAGCGTGGGGAGTCGTATGGTCCAGGATGCAGTCTACAGTTTTAAATCGAATTGTATACAAGTATTAACAAAAGAATAAAATTTATTACTCACAAAACTAAAGTGGTCGTCATAAAGCATACAAGAAAGTACAGCCTAGAACGAATGAGCTGAAAAACCTAGTTTTAAAAATAATCAAAACGTACTGGACAGTCCTGGAAAATGACATTAGAAAACAAAGAAAACAATTGGCACAGGTTAACCACCTAATTTCTAAGTGCACTTTGTAATGGTCCTTGCAAGCTGCCACTTTTCCCAGGATAATGACAAAAAAGCTTCAGTCAAGTGTCACTGGCTTATGGTGACGGTTTTGTTTTTTTTTTTCTTTTTTTTTTATTGCATTGCCAAGAGTGGATTTTAAGAAAAAACACTACAAAGGTTTCAAAAACCCTATTTATTCTCTATCATCAAAAATAGCAACAGGGGGACTTATACAACTTTTCTGTGAGTACCCACCAGTCTATTTTTTTTTTTTTCTTAAAAAAAATAGAAGTTAGTTAAAGAAAAATGATTTGGTTTTTTAAAAAATAATGTAAGGAAACACTTAATCAGATAGCCCAAGGAGTCATCAGAAATGTGTAGCAAGAAAGCGTCATTGTGGCCCTCTCCGGCCTTTGCACGTCTTTTTACTAAACTAGAAAGAGAATGTACAGTACCAATATGTTCCCCAACCTGCTTGGATCGAATTGTTTTGTTTTGAAACCCATTATTGCTAAACCAGAGTGTTGACACTGAGAGCCGTGGAGTCCGCTCATAGAGGATAAAATTGAGAGGCTGCTTCTGAGGACTGGATCTCCACCTGCGCCATTTTGAACTGGGTGCACTGCAGCCACTTACGCAGCGCGGCCAGGCCGGCACTGCTCTGGGCGGAGCCCGGCAGCGTCCTGAGGCTGTGGTGGTTCACGTTGTTCTGGATGGCCTGGAGGCGAAGCTGGAGTCCCGCAGATAAGTGCTGTCAAGAAAGGGGCAAGAACGGGCACTTTAGTTTCTTCCCTCCTAAGGTTCCCCATCCGCCCAGGGAGTGCTGGCCTGGACTTCTTCTGCAGGTGGAACTTCGATGTGGCATGGGGGCTGACTGGCCTGAAGAAGGCCGGCTCTCAACTGTGGCAGCGCTCAGGGCAAGGGATGTGGGCTGGTACCATGTCCTTAGGGCCCACCTGGCCCAAATCTACCCAAATGATGCCTTTCCCATCTAGACTCATGCACTGCAACCTCAGCGTATGGGCTGACACCCCAGGAGCTGTTCACTATGAGCACCTGTCATTCAGGCTTTGCTCCCAGGCTCCCTGGATTCAAATCCTGGCTCCTCCTCTGTAAACAACTTAGGGAATGAAGTTTACGATCTGTGTTTGGATTTGCTCATGGACAAAGTAGGGCTCGTAACACTCACCTGATGGGTTTTTTGTAAGGATAAATGAGTTAACAGGGATCAGAACAGAACTTGGCACACAGTAAGTGCTTGGGACATTTTAATCCTGATTATAGTCTTTCTCTTCTCAGGTTCGTGCACTGGAAGGAGCTGGGTTGTAAGCTTTTCTGCTCTTTCCTAGCCTTTCATCAAGTTCTGCTGGCCTCCTCTCAGCACTCTGTGGCATGTCAAATTGCCACAGATGACCACCATGCAGGGAGGAGGGCAGTGCAGAATGCCTCGGGGTGGAAGTCTAAGCAGTTTTCACAATAGAAGCTAGTGTTCCAATGAGGTTTTCAGTAAAGCCATTGGGCTTACTGATGGCCACCAACAGCAGCAATGCCATGAACCAGGATTCAAAGCCTATGGTTACGGCTGGCAGCTATATTTCTCCCTTGGGGTCTGGGCCCCCGAAGTCATTTTCTTTGCTTCCATGAGCATCCCATCCCAACTCTAAGAGGAGATCCAGCAAAAAGACTTCCATCTTCTCCTGTGATACTCCTAGGGCCTGTTAGACAGGACCCAGTTTTGGATGGAGTGGTGGTTAGTGCCACCATCTTAATGCTAGGCCCCAGTAACTGCATTCCCAGCCACAGAGTATGTCCGGCCCCACAGTAACAATGCGTCACTCAAGGTGAGGCCTGGCAGTGAGACATACATTCAGTCTTCTGCTTCCTGGCTGGCAGCCCTGTCCAAATTATTCTTCTTTCTCATCCTAGGTTTCCTCTCATGTAAAATAGCAGAGGCGTGGGCGAGTCTCCTCTTGTTCAATTCTATCATTCACTCAGTGCTATCTTTTCTTAGTATAATTCTTCCCATCACAAAAGTCAAGCTTGGCGGCCAGGAAATAGCACTGGACATGCCTGGGACCAGATCCCAAGGGTATCCCCTGAGGGCAGAGTCGTTTCTCAGCTGTATTCTATCTAGTCAGTAACGGAGCCTGGTCCAGCTCTGGGATCCTCCCCCTCTCCCTTCATCAGCGATGAGTAGTAGGCTATCGGCTCTTGCCATCACCTCGGCCACACGCCCCTTACCTCGGCCACAGGGTCTCCTGCATTACTACCCCCAGGGACCATGAACAGGTAGTGACTGGAGCATGGTGGAGCCCTATGAATGTAATGAGCCTCTGTGGAGGGAAGTGAGCTTCCAGGCCACCCAGGGGTGACTTACCTTGATATTTGACTGAATCATTGGCAACCACATAGGTATGAGCTGTATGGAGAGACACAGAAGGTCCGTTATGACTGTTCTGCATTCTCCCACATAAGCCGCACTTACTGCGAGGCAGAGCGAGTGCACAGAATCCCTTTAACATCACAGAAGGATGTGGGCCCTAGCTGCAAAGTTACTGCTATCAGACAACTGTCTCTCTGAGGCCAAATCCCGCTGAGCTGGTGGCATTTGGAGGTTAATAAGCGCCCCATGAGTGCCTGAACCACACACTTTAGAGTAAATGACTGATTGTCTCTTGAAAGCTACCAAGCATGGGAAATTAAATGTGTATTTATTTAATTAAATCCTCATTCTCTTGAAATAGCATTTCCTCCTTGGGATGTTTAGAACTGTGTCTACAAGTAGCATGGTGATGCTGTCGGCCTATGGTTGTTAAGAAAATATCACTGGCTTACTTCACGCCATTGTGTATTCCTGCCTCGTTTGTCAAAGATAAGGTGACCATCGGTCCGTGGGTTTCCCTCTGGGCTTTCTATCTTGTTCCATGGATCTACATTTCTGTTTTCATATACTCATGCTCAGTTGCTAAGTCATATCTGACTGTTTGTGACACCATGGACTCCTCTGCCAGGCTCCTCCATCCATGGGATTTCCTAGGCAACAATACTGGAGTGGGTTGCCATTTCCTTCTCCAGGGGATCTTCCCGACCCAGGGATGGAACCGTGGGTCCTCTGCTTGGCAGGTGGATTTCTTACTGCTGTGCCACCAGGGAAATCCTTCCATACACTACCATGTGTAAAATAGATGGCTAGTGTTAAGCTGCTGTATAGCATAGAAAGCTCAGCTCGGTGCTCTGTGATGACCTAGAGGTGGCAGGGGTGGGGGGTGGGTGGGAAGTAGGCCCAAGAGGGAGGGGATATATGGGTACTTATAGCTGATTCACATTATTGTACAGCAGAAACTAACACAGCATTGTAAAGCAATTATATTCCAAAAATAAAAAATATCACTGAGAAGCAGTTAAAATGCTTTAGTGATAGAAAAAGACAAGCCCTGAGGTTGCCTGGCTCTGACTTGTGAAACACAGCAAGGGTGAGCTGGGGCAGGGGTTTCAACAGTGTGGGTTCTTTGGCAGGCGAGTAGTAGGCCCCTGCTCTGGCCGAGTGAGACTCTCAAACCCCAGGCATCTGGCGCACCCTCCGCGCCCCTTCACTGTCTCTGATTTGCCCTGAGGCCCTTCCTAGGAGGGCATAGGTGCCCCGCCTGAGTGCCTCGAGCAGCGGCTCTCCTCTGCTTTGGTCTCTCACCACACTTCAGCTCTTCTGAACACAAGTCAACTTTGGTGGCTTCATAAATCCTGAAGTCAGAGACAGAACACAATGGTTCCCAAAGCGTGTTCCACAGAACTCTAGTTCAGTGGGAAAGGAAGGTGATGATCTAATAAATTTGGAAATACTAGTTTATTTCAGGACTGCTCAGACCTTGAAATGAGCTCAAATGCATCATATCATTTCACTCTATGCTTCTTCTGACCCTCCTCCAATAGAGCAGAGTTGATGTGCACTGAATTGTGTCCTCTCGTGAAGCAGTTGTAGCCTTAGCGCATACAGCCTTATTTGGAAACGGGGTCATTGAAGATGCTGTGAGTTAAGATGAGGTCATTCTGGAGTAGGGGTGAATACTAATTCAATATGACTAGTATTCTTTTTTACACATCTCATTTTTTAAAAAAACTTTAGCCGATTAACAATGTTGTGATAGTTTCAGGTGAACAGCAAAGGGACTCAGCCATACATAGATCCATTCTCCCCCAAACTCCCTTCCCATCGAGGCTGCCACATAACACTGAGCAGAGTTCCCTGTGCTCTACCGTAGATACTTGTTGGTTATCCATTCAAAATATAGCAGTGTGTACATGTCCATCCCAAACACCCTAACTATCCCTCTGTCCCACCCATTCCCTGGGCAACCATAAGTTCATTCTCTAAATCTGTGAGTCTCTTTTTGTTTTGGATGTTAGTTCATTTGTATCATTTCTTTTAAGATTCCAATATAAGGAATGTCATACAATATTTCTCCTTCTCTGATTATGACTAGTATTCTTATAGAAAGGGGGAAATCTGGACAAAGACACACACACACACAGGGAGAATGCCATGTGAAGATGAAGCAGAGATCTACAAGCCAAGGAAAGATGGCTAGCGAATCCCCAGGAGCCAGGGGAGAGGCCGGGACAGATGCTCCCTCACAGCCTTGGAAGGAATCAGCCCTGGCATCGCCTTGATCTCACAAATTCTTGTCTCCAGAACCATGAGACAGTATATTTCTGTTACTTAAGTCTTCCAATCTGCAGTACCCAGCAGCCTAGCAAACAGATACGAGGGAAGCAAAGCCCAGAGGCAGGAGAATGCCAAGAGGTGAGGAGGCAATGGGATTCACGAGATGCTGAAGAGTGAGGTTCTTAGGAGAGAGCCATGAAAAAGAAGTCTGGAAGAGCAAGTTGGGGCCTCTCAACATCTACCCACAGATGATATGGGATGCCACATAAGGAGGTTTAGATCTTATTTCAAATTCAATACAATTTCTGATGAAGAAAGCCTCATTCACCACAAGAAGAACTGTGCTCTAGCAAGCTCACTGTGGCAGCAGTCTAGAGACCAGAGGAAGGACATGGAGAATGGAGCCCAGGGCCCATTGTGAAGGCAGCCCCCATGGTCCAGGGAAGACCTGTGTGGCTTCTGAGATGGAGAAGGATGCTGTCCACAGAGACAACCTGTGAGGGTCTGAGGACTAGTTTGTTCTTTGGATTGAGGACAAGGTTAAAAGTTAGCCTGGGCCAAGTTGAGAACAGCAAGGCAATGAAGAAAACAAGAGAACCGAGAGGAGAGCCTGCTGGGATGGGGGATAGCATTTCAATGCCCTCTCTATTCTCTAGTCATGGCTATAGTTGCTAGTCTCATCTAATTCATCAAATCATTAAAAAATAAACTTGGCGAAGTGATAAATCATGTTTCTTCTCTGTGCTTCTTTTCCTAAGGCTGAATCTGGCTGTTTTTCTGCTTTCAACCTTCTATGAAAGCAGAAGTGTCACTCACTCAGTCATGTCCAACTCTTCACAACACCATGGACTCTTCACAACACCACAACTCTTCACAACACCACAACTCTTCACAACACCATAGCCTGCCAGGCTCCTCTGTCCAAGGGATTCTCCAGGGAAGAATACTGGAGTGGGCTGCCATTCCCTTCTCCAGGAATCTTCCTGATCCAGGGATTGAACCTGGGTCCCCTGCATTGCAGGCAGATTCTTTACCATCTGAGCCACAGGGAAGCCGTCAACCTTCTATAGATACATACAACTTGCTAATTTGACTTCACTGATGTTTATTCCTAAACACAGTATTTATACTGCAGCCATTTAAGTCTCTGTCTGTAATGTAACTACTGTGTTTAGAAATGAAGTATGGTGTGTCCCAGAAGTTATGATTGGACTTCTGATAGCTGTGATCAAACTTTCAGAAAATAACACACTCGCTTGTCTCCCCCGCCCTCAATCCTCATAATAAAATTGTGGGATTACAAAGGTTGGTGCCAGATAAGGCTGTGCTCTCTGGCATATAAGAGGACTGGCTCGTGTGGACATCCTGAACAGGAATAAATAAGTCTAACCGCCTCCTCCCTAATATCTGCAGGGCAAAAACAAACCCTGAGGGCCCTAATGCCTATAGACTTTTATTGTCTTTTGACCCGTTTAATATGGAAGCAAGCTCGCATGCCTCTTGATATTTGGGGAATACCTGAACTAACCTCTCTTGTTAAGAATCCTGAGGGACTAAGGACCAGGGAACACTGAGTCCTCTGCTGCTCGGTGGATGTCTTTCTCAGGGCTGCCCCTGGGGCTAAGGGTCTGTATGGGGGAATCAAGGGGGACACTGAGGCTGATTTTAGAAGTGTCTCTCTTATTTCCCCATTGATGTAACACATGACCATAAGATTCTAAACATACTTGCACAGGGCCTTCAGATCTGTTATTTATGAATCGCCTGACTGAAAGCATCAGGTTAAAGTTCATTGTGAAGGACAACATTATACAACCCAGCAGTCATCCTATTTCAGGAATGCTAATTGACTTTATTGAATATGATTCATTTCAGTACCCTTTTGCTAGTGGCTCCTACAAAGCTGTCAGTTAGAATTAGATATAATTTATTCTGGGCTCTGTAATGTTATAATAAAATCGGTTGGGTTTTTTGTTGTTGTTGTTCTCCAGAAACAATATCTGGAAAAACAAAGGACGTTTTTAAAAAATAGGTTGTTTTTCACCAAAATAAAAGTAATAGTCTTCCTCTTATCTTAGTTTATGCTATGGGATACATTGAAGATTTCTAATTCTGTTGGATTATATTCATTTCATTCCTTGCTTGTTCCAGTCCTCATAATAAAATTAGTCATGTAACTTCCACTTTCAGCCAAGGTGGAGTAACAAAGACCAGATTTACACTCCTGTCTAAAACAAAATTAAAATTCCAGGTGAAGGATATGAAACAATGGTTTTCAGACATTAATTGTCAACAATGCAGGATAGTGACCACTGAGGGAGAGAAGACAAACAAGGAGAGCCCTTCAATTATCCTAACTCACTGCCTAGAAAGTATTTTTAGGCGGTAGCACAGGGAGGAGGAACCTAGGCAGTCTGGCAGTCTTCAGGAGGTGAGAAAATGGAGCTCGGAAACTAGGAAGGCCAAGGGAGCTAAAGTTTGTTTAAGGCAGAGCAGTGGAAAGGAGAGAGCTGTTCAGAGAGAGAGAGAAAGACAGAGAGAGTGCACAAACTAATTCTCTGAAGATCTGTGAAGGGTTTCCCTTGAGTCTTCAGCTGAATACTCACCAGTATATACATGTGAGAAAACTATTCAAGGCTGAAGAAAAAATAACCTCAAAAGATTAGAGGGAAAAATCCCTGGTAATCATATAGCAATAGTTTGTGTTTCCACTAGTTAGAGCGGAAATCATTAAATTTCCACTTGCAAATGGAAATCATTAGATTTCTGTTCTTGCAAATCATTAGAACACCGAGTACTCAAAAGGATATTACCTGAACAGTGAAGAAATGGTAGCCCTATACAAACTGCTGCCCCAGTCCCACTGAACAAAGCTTAACATCAAGTCTCAAAGGGATAGAACTCTTTCTAAGTAATTTAACTATATCATAGAATATACTCAAGAATACTTATAGGAATTTGAAAAAAATATTTATAGAAATAAAAAATAGCATCCCAAAAGTCAAATTTGAAATGTCAAGAATCCAATAAGAAATTACCAGACATAGTAAGAAGCAGGGAAATGGGTCCCACAATGAGAAGAAACCTCAGGCAACTGGAAAAGACCCCCAAGTGACACAGACAATAGAACTGGCAAATAAGGACCTTAAAACAGTTATTATAACTATATTCAATACAGTCAGGAAGGTAGAGGAAATACTGAGCATGCTGAATAGAGCTTTAGAAGAAAATCTTACAGACACAATAGCTGATACTTTTTCAAACTGAACAAACGCAAGCTCAAGAAACATGAAGAAAGCTACACCAAGGCATATCATCTTCAAGTTGCTTAGCAACAATGGTAAAGGAAAAAAAAATCTTAAAAGCAGCCCAAGAAAAAAGACATATTATATATAGAAAAAAATATATAAGAATGACAAAGATTTCTTTTCAGAAATAATGGAAGCAAGAAGACAGTAGATGAATAGCATCTTTGAAATACTAGGAAAAAAACCTTTCACCTAAACTCAAGAACCAGTGAAAATACTTTCAAAAATGAAGGCAAAGTAAAGACTTACTCGGATATAGAAAAGTTGGAGGAATTAAGCTTCAGCAGAACTACATAAGAAGTAGTAAAGAAAGTCATTTGGGCAGAAGGAAGATGGAAGTTTAATTCTATAGAAAGGAATAAATAAAACTGAAAAGTGCAAATATGGTAATTATCACAAATACAAATAAATATAAAACAAATTTTAAATTGCTTTAAGAGGTAACTGTTTCGAGCAAAAAACAGTTATGGTTTGCTTTATAACATATGTAGGAGTACAATGGATGACAATAACAGCACAAAGACTGAAAATGGAACTGTACTGGTGTACATGCTCATTATATATATGAAGTGGTATATTATTATTTGAAGGTAGATTGGGTTGTTTAAAATGTAGTCTGTTAACTCTAAGTCAACCACTAAAACAACAGCAACTAAGACAGATAAGCAATAGGATAACTGAAAAACACATTTAAATAATCCATGGATCAAAGATGTCAAAAGGGAAATTAGAAACTATTTTGAACTGAAGGAAGGTAAGAATATATAAAAATTCAGAGGAATGCAGCTAAAGCAGTACTTAGGAGGAAACTTAGAGCACTAAACATGGACAACCGAATAGAAAAAGGTACTCAAATTAGTGACCTCAGCTTTCCCCTTAAGAAACTACACCAAAAAGAGGAAATTATATCCAAAATGTAATCATAAAAAATCAGTCAAAAAGAAGGTCAAATAAGAGGGAATAAAGGACAAAGAACACACATAAAATATAGAAAACAAATAACAAGATATTTTAAGCCAAATAATATCACAAAACACATTAAGTAAAAATGGTTTAAAAAAACCTAATTAAAAGAGATGTCAGATTGGATTTTTAAAAAGTGCAACACCCTATGCTGCCTATAAGAAACATACTTTAACTATAAGACACAAATAGGTTAAAGGATAGAAAAAAATACACTGTCCTAACACTCATCAGAAGAAAATCAGACTGCCTCTACTATTACCAAAGATATTACTAAGATAAAGAAAACTATTTTATAAGTTCAATTCACTAAGATAAAATAATCCTAAACATTTACACACCTAATAATAGCTGTGTAATATGTGAAACAAAAACTGGTAGATTTGAAAAGATAAATTAGGGAGATATTTCAATACCCCTTTCTCAATAATTGATAGACTAAGCAGATAGAAAAAGAGCAAAGGACATGAAAAAAAAATTGAATAGCATTCTCAAGAAGCTTGAACCAACTGACAAAGGAAAGTGTGTTCAACAACAGTAGAAGACATATTTTTTTCTAGTGAACACAAAGCACCTACCGAGATAGACAACATCCTGGGCCACAAAACAAGCCTCAAAGAGTTTAAAACGAGTCAGATTATACAAACTATGTTCCCTGATCACAATGTAATTAAACCAAAAAACTCCAGAACAGAAAATCTCTAGAAAAGCCTTACTCATTTAAAAACTAAATTATATACTTCTAAATAAGCAATGGATCCGAAAAGAAGCAAAAGGGAAGATAGAAAGTATTTTGAACTGAACAAAAATGAGAACACAACTACCAAATTGTAGGATGTAGTTAAACTAGTGGTTAGATGGAAATTCATAGCAGTAATCTCTTGTTATAAAAGAATAAAAATCTCAAATCAGTGAATTCTACTACTGCCTTAAGAGATAAGAAAAAGAAGAGCAAGTGAAATTTAAAGCTAATAGAAGAAAGAAAATGACAAAAACAGAAATCCATGAAACAAAAACTATAGAGAATATCAGTGAAAACTAACCAAGAGCTGATTACTGTTGTCACTGTTTTAAATCCAAAGCTCACTAAAATTAATAAACCTTTATTCAGACTAACTAGAAAAAAAAAATGAGATCACAAATCACCATTACCAGAAATGAAAGAGATGGCATAACAACAGATCCTACAAATATTAAAAGTATAATAAGAGAATATTCTGAGTAAGTTCATGCCAATAACATCAACTATTTTGATGAAATGGACAAATTCTTTGATAGGCACATACTGTCAAAGATCACTCACAAATAAGCAGATAACTTAAACAGCCCTATATTTGTTAAAGAAATTGAAGTTTAACACCCTGCTGCAAAGACAATTCCAAGCCCAGGCAGTTCCATTGATGAATATGACCAAATACTTAAGGGAAAAAAATAACACCAAACCTATATAAACTTTCCCAGAAAATAGAAAAGGAACACTTTGCAATTTGTGCTATAAGGCCATCATTACCCTGATGTCAAAATCAAAATATAGTTATTACAAGGAAAGAAAATTACAGTCCAGTATCCCTCATAAACCCTGATGCAAAAAATTATTTTAGAGAGTTAGCAAATAGAATTCAGTAATATATAACAGAACAATACATCAAGACCAAATGGTTTGTCCCAGGAATTGGTCCCAGGAATGTTGGTTTAACATTCAAAAACTCAATCTCTGAAACAGTCAAAAAAGAAAAATTTAATGACCATCTCAATAAACATAGAGAAAGCATTTGACAAAGCCTACATCTATTCCTGACAAAAGCTCTTAGCAGACTAGGAAGAGAAGAGATACTTGCTCAATCTGACAAAGGTATCTATGAAAAACTAACAGCTAACATTTATATTTAATGAATGCTTTCTTCCTAAGATTAGGAACAAGACAAAGTTTTCAACAATCATGGCTTCTATTCAACTTTTACTAGAGGATTTAGCCAGAGCAGAGGGAAAAGAAAAAGAAATTAAAACTATAAAAATCCAAAAGAATAAAAGAAAACTGCTTCTATTTGCACATGACAAAACTGTCTAAATAGAAAATCTGATGAAATCTGCAAGAAAACTAATAGATGAGTTTACCAGAACTAATAGATGAGTTTAATAGGTTGCAGGATATAAGGTATAAATCAGTTATATTTCTAAATAGTAACAATAAAATGCAAAAAACATATTATTTATGACTATAAAATTATTACACACGTGTGTGTGTGTGTGTTAGTCGCTCAGTCATGCCTGACTCTTTGTGACCCCATGGATTATAGCTCACCAGGCTCTTCTGTGCATGGGATTCTCCAGGCAAGAACACTGGAGTGGGTTGCCATTTCCTTCTCTAGGGGATCTTCCCGACCCAGGAATCAAACCCAGGTCTCCTGCACTGCAGGCAGATGCTTTACTATCTGAACTACTAGGGATAACACACTTAGGGATAAATTCAACAAAATACTCTAGGTCCATATATGTAAAATTATAAAATATTGCTGAGAAAAGTCAATGCAGACATAAATAGAATGATATACTGTGTTCATAGACTGGAAAACTCAATATTGCTAATATCTCAATTCTCCTTCAAGTGATCTATACATTCAATGCAACCCACATTCCCAGGAGGCTTTGTGTAATAATTGACAAGTTGATTTTAAAATGTATCTAGAAATGCAACAGACCTAGAATAGCCAAAACAACTTTGAAATAGATGTAGCAATTTAGAGGACTAACAGTACATGATTTCGAGGCACATTAGAAAGCTATAATAACCTAGACAGTGTGCTCAAAGAAGGACAAACAGATCAACAGAACTGAATTGAGTATCCAGAAATAGAACCATACATGTAAATGGTCAGTTGATTTTTGACAAGAGTGCAAATGTAATCCAATGGATAGAATTTTTAACAATCTTGAAATAACTGGATATCTACACACATAAAAAGTACATCAATCCAAACCACACATATACAAAAGTTAACTCAAAATGGATCATAAATACAAACTTACACCTAGAAGAAAACACATATAATACCTAGAAGAAAACACAAACAAAACTCTGTCTTTGATTAGGCAAAGGTTTTCTTAAATACACCACCAAAAGCATAATTAATGAAAGAAAAATTTGATAAATGGTACTTCATCAAAATTAGGACCTTCTGCTCTTCAAAAGTCACTGTGAAGACAATGAAAAGACAAACACAGAAAAAAATCATTCCAAATGACATATCTGATAAAGGACTTGTATCCGAACAATACGAAGAAAAAAAAACCAACTTAATTTTTTAAAAATGGGCAAATAATTTTAAAAGACATTTTACCATGCAGATGTATGGATAGCAAATAAGCACACAAAAAGATATCACGGATCATTTGCCAATAGGAAAATGCAATTTAAAACCATGATCAGACACCACTGCACAGTTCTTAGAATGACTAAAATTAAAGATGAACTACATTAAGTGTTGATGAAGATGTACAGGTACTGGATGCCTACTGCTGGTGTGAATGGAACAGGGTACAATCACTTTGGGAAAACAGTCTGCCAATCTCTTTAAAAGTTACACACATATCATACAGCCCAGCAATTCAGCTCCTCGGTATTTATCCAACACACACGAAAGCCTAAGGCTACACAAAGACTTACGTACTGAGTAAGCCTTATTTTTAATAGCCTCAAACTTTTGGAAACAGCTCAGATGTCCATTAACTGATTAACGGATAAATGAAATGTGTTATATCCATATAATGGATACTACTCAGACATAAAATAAACAATCTACTGATACATGTAACATGGATTAATTGCAATATAATTATTCTGCATGAAAGAAGGAGAAAGAAGCTTAACTACTACATAAATCTATTTATATGAAATTCTAGAGTATGAAACTAAGCTATTATGATAGAAAGCAGATTAGAAGGTACCTGGGGATGAGGAGATGGGGGTCTAGGAAGTGGCGGAACAGAGACTAATAAATGTGTAAGAGAAAACTTCAGAGAGTGAGGACTACATTCATTACCTTTACTTGGTGACGGTTTCACGGGCATCATATATGTGATATAAAGATACCAAATTGTACATTTTAAATGTGTATACTGTTCAGTCTATAAATTATACTTTAATAAAGCTGTAAAAACTAAAATCAGGTATGATCACCCAAGTGTCAGTCATATAGTTTCTCTTATAATGTTGACGTTTGCTATGGACTGTTAAGCTAGATAAGCCGTATCTATTCCATTTGAACCAACCGCCTTGCAGTTTTCTGGTAACAGTCAAGTTTTCCCTAAAAATGCGCTGCTCATGCATCTTGTTTGAAAAAGGAAGTTCAGGGAAGCAGAGTTAGGGTCTTAGTTTTCCAGGGCTCTATAATAAATCACCACAAACTGGATGGCTTACAAGAACAGCAATTTTTAATCTCACAGTTCTGGAAACCAGAAGTCTAAAATCCAGGTGGTTGCTGGGTGATGCTCTAACCAGAGACCCTACAGGTGATTCTGTCCCATGTACCTTCCAGCTGCTGGTGGCCCCAGGCCCTCCTTGGCTTTGGCTACATCATTCCAAGTCATGGTCCCACTTTTCATCTCTTTTCTGTATATCTGTCTTGTAAGGATACACTGATTGCATTTAGGGACTCTAGGATTCACTTAGATAATCCAGTTAATTCACAGCTCTGTGTGAGCTAACTTGACAAGTGTCCTTAATTGAAGGGAGTCAACCAAAGAGCGAAAATAGGAAGTTAAAAGGTTCCAAGCTGATGCACTCCATGGTGGGGGGTGAGGGTGGTGGTGATGGTGCCTGAGATAATGGAATATAGAAATGGAAGGCCAAAAAGCGGTACAAGAAGAGGAAGGACAAAGAACCAATGAGATAGAGATGGAAAGGAGAAAGAAGGGAAATAGAAGAGAAAGCAAGCAAGAAACCACATTCTCCTTTGCTCTTTTATCTTTTTATCACACTAGGATGTTTCTGATGTTCCTGGATAAATAACAAATACTTGAATTACTTACATACACTGTACAATGATTTAGAATAGTAATATTAGAAACTAAATTAATTTATCTTTGAGAAAAGCATCAGCTAACAAGTCAAACAATGACAGACTATTTTCCTTGGTTTTCTGGATATCTTGCAAGATGAGGCTCCACCAAACAATTTATATGACTCCAGGGTCATTTCCAGATCAACATTTTTGGTAATATTTTAATTACTTGTGTGGCAAGCAATCATGGTGCAACATATCTAACCCAGCTACGGTTGGTCACAGTGGTGAAGAAAGAGCAAAAATTATACAACAACTATTTGGTGAAGGTTGTTATATGATTCCTCCAGCCTCAACTTTGAATGTGAAAATTAAATCAGTTTTATTTTCCTCTTCAGAAGGTACATTCAAGATAAATCCACATTTGTTTCTAGAAGAAAATAAAGGTCTATAAAAATCATAAGAATTTCCTACCTTGACAAAAATTGTTGAATTGCATTCTTGCAATGCCTCCATTAAACTAATCACATGGAGACACACCATTTCTACCATCTGAAACAACAAATATGAAAATCAATTCCACTCCCAGTCTGCAGCCACAGAAAAACCCATGCCCTGTGTCCATGAGGACTTTCTGCTCAACAAACAGAGAGGATCACAAGGAATGGTATATATTCATCTCTAAAACTTCGGCCAGAAACTGGATTTTATAAGCTGCAGAGGTTTTGCAATTGTCATGTCTAAATCGGGCTGCCAATGGAATTCAGGTATTGACCTCACTAATCTGTACCACACTGCGATTCACACCAGAGGATAAATGGCCTCTGCTTCCTTCATTTCCAACTGCAGAACTCTGGGCATGGGTCCTTTTCTCCATCTTGATGCTTTCACCAGTTTCGCCACTTGGAGAGGTTGTTTAATTTATTGCACCATCTGTGTTTGAGGCTTTGTTCTTCATGGAACAAGGCAGCCATATTTACAACCGTTCAAAAATACAATAGAAATGATAATCCCTCATCAGAGAACCCTATGGCTAGATTTTGAACACTCCAGGGGAGATTTTACCAGACTGACTTATATGGTTTAACCAAATTTTTGGACTTTAAAATTAATTCAAATTCATTTGTAACATGATTTGTACAAGATTCACCTGTAACACATCCATTTCCAGCATTTGAATATTAAAAAAGATTTAGAGGAGAGGTATTAACGATACCAAGAAAAAACTAGTGACAATAGAAGGAAACCCTGAATCTCTAGTTTAAATTTAAGGTCTCAGTTTCATTGTCTGTAAAATAGCAGAATAGAAAACTTGACCTCCATGTGCTTCTTCAGTCCCAAACTCTGCCATCTAATAAACCTAATTATCTATGTGGTGGTCAGAACTGTTTGCACACCCTAAAGTTTTCACATAAATTTCCTTTCAGCTGAATTAAAACACCTCCCACCATACACAACTGCTTAATAATATCTGCTTCTCTAAAGAAAGTGCTTCACTGAAAGTAAAAGATATTCCCCTTTCCAATGATAACTAAAAGATAATGTTTCTGAGACTAATTATTCAATCAATCAAAAACTATTCCAGAATGCCTTTGTGGACAGTGAACTGTTGGGTTTCTGGGCACAGTGGGATCATCATTATGGTGTTCTTCCAGGCCCTCCGCCCTTCACAGATAAGAATTCTACTGATGAAGTGCCCATAACCAAGACTGGATGGTGCCTTCCCAGCTGAGAATCCTCCTCCAAAGCAGCAAACTGAACTAGAGGACTCCTTTGGAAATTCCTCCCATATACCCTCCAATTTTATCTCTACCGGACTAAGCCAAGCTTGTTCAATGACATGGGCCCATGCTAGCCATACCTCAGATCTTTTCCAACAAGGTAAACCATCTGCATGACAATGCAACTGGGTTTGAAGACTAAGGAGCCTAGGTCCTTGAAGGGCAACTCAAAAAGGTGAAACTCTTTTCAGATTTTTTGCCCTAAGTGGAATTAACACATACAGTCAGTCTGCACCTAATTGACCACAGTTTCCCCAAACTGCCTTAGAATCCAAAAATAATATAAAACCCCTTCCTAACTCTCTGACTTTATAGAACAAGACACCTTGTAAAGGTAGAAGTTTCACACACATTTCCTTTGCCACTAGGCAGAGAAAACACTGTTTTAACTGAATTTACTTGTTTGCTTTGTTTTTCATCAAAATTATTATGCATGTAGAATATCCTGTTTTTCACATAGAAATTCACCAATCCATTTACGTATTATTACAACTGAGGTCTTTAAAAAGCATGTACTGTGAGGACTAAGAGTGGCTTACACGTTTTGAGATTCTCTCCAAGAGGGGAAACCCATCTGTGAACTCACCACTTTGTTATGGGCCATCAGCTGAAGGATGCTGGGGGTCACCCTACTCCAGAATTCTAGCGCTGTCAGGATCGCTGTGAAGCTGAATTCATTCTGACTTTGGACATTCGTAGCTACAGCACTTTGTTCACAATACACGGTCCAGAGCTGAGCAAAGATAAACGCGTGGAAAAGAGAGCACATGTGCAGCACGGAGGTCTGCAAAGGAAGCAAACAGGGAACCGTTACGTTCTAGCGGGCTGTGGCACTCCACGGAGCTCTCCCCGCGTGACTTTGGCCTTCGAAGGGGCACAGCTAAAGTACATGCGATTTGAGCAATCCGAGGCTGGCGGAGCTGTCTCCAGGATACAAACTCATGATTCATCACCTTCAAATAGTCTGCTCTTCACTCAGTCAGTGGGAGGGCGCTTAGAGACCAGGCATCTTTTCAGACAGAAGGCACCTTGGTTTGAAGAATAAATCTGCCCACCTCCTTGGTGGTGGTGGTGGTTTAGCCACTCAGTTGTGTCCAACTCTCACCACCCCAGGGCCCCACCAGGCTCCTGTGTCTTCTCCAGGCAAGAATACTGGACTGGGTTGCCATTTCCTTCTCCAGGGGATCTTTCTGAACCAGGGATCAAACTTGTATCTCCTGCATTGCAGGCAGATTCTTTACCACCGGGCCACCAGGGAAACCCCCACCCCCACCCTCTTGCCCTTTAATGAAAGTGACATTCCTCTCCCTAAACTAGATTAGCAAGAACAAATCATTCCACCATTTTAGGATGTCTGCCCCTCTGTGAGATGGGGGTAATGGTACCCCCCTCAGAGTGCTGTAGCTTGGAGTAAATGAGGTGACATATAATGATGCACCATCCAGGGCTTAAGAATTATACTACGTAGTAATGACAGCAGTAGCAGCAGTAGAGACAGGATTCCTAACTAGCAGTAAGTACTGATCGAGTGAGCAACTACAGTGTCCCAAACACTGTGCTAAAGATTCACAGTTTACCTTCATAGTTCTCACACCATCTCATCTATTTTACAGCTGAAAACCTGGAGCTCAGACAGGTTAAGTAACTTTTCAGTGTCACAGAATTACAAAGTACCATCATTAGGAATCAAACACAGATTGGGTTGAAATATTAGGAACCGACTGCCTACTTCCTTTTGTAAACATCATTCAGGTAATTTGGATGGGTGCTCTATTTTATTGCAGAATTTAAAAAAAAAATCTATTGCTGGTGAAGCTTGCCCTAGCTAGCCTAAATCCCAGCTGTTCCCAAAACCACTATGAGCTCCTAGAACTGGCCTAGGCTCTGTGAGGGGACTTAGACTCCTCACAGCTGAGCAGTACTAATGTGTCTGGTTTGCTTGTACAGGCTCATGATTGATGCTAAGCCTTGGATTTACTTTATTCCCTTAAGCACACCACCCGTCTCTACAATTTATAAGTTCCTTCTGTGTAAGTGATTCCCATATATAATTTAGTGAGTTCCCAACTGGCCTTATTTTCACTTTGTATCTTCATATATCTCTAGAGATTTGAGTTGAAAAGACAGTGCATGAAAAATTAGAGAATAAATTTCCCTCCACTTCATATTTGTTTATAAAAACTGATCACGGAAGTTTTATTATATTTTGAGCCTTTTATTTCTCTTCATTATTTTGAGACAGCAATGCCTAGGAAGCTAACTTTTGCTTGCCTCTATAATTTGTCTTCATAAAAGTAAACCGAAAAACAACTTAGGGGGAAGAGAAGATAGTCTGGGAATTTAAACAACTTTAAATAAGGCATTAGCACAAAGTTGCCTTCCTAGCATCCACAGGAGGGCAAGTGATAAGGTGCATTTCCTTCTCAGAAGAAATGTAATTGGCCGATAAGGGTTTCCATTAGCAATCTTGATGCGTATGGCTTTAATCTTGCAGAAATCACTTACCTTTGATTGCTCTGGAAATCCAATCAGGATAACAATAAGATGGTCTGCAATATGGGAACCTGCATCCAGAGGTATGGGCAGGCAGGGAGAGGAGGCATTGGGACACACCGCATTATGGGTGAGGGCACCCAGAAGCAGCCAGGACAAGAGCCGGATGTGGGAGACACACTCGATGAATTCTTTCGGTCTATTAGGGAGGAAGGAAGTGTTAGAGGTGTTTTGGGGTTTTCCGTTTCATTGGCTGCTCAACAAACACTGAAGGAGGGGTGTAAAAGTGTGGCCTTGAGGCAATTACCTAAAATAAAACACCAAAGCAACGAAGTGCCAACGAAGTGATAGATCTTTTTTCTTCTTTCCCACTCTAAATCCTGGAGCTCAGCTTCTCGAGCAAAGAGCAGCCTTTGGTGACACAGGATTAAATATCATTCTTCCATAAATCTGGCTGCCTTTCTGATTAGTTTCTCTTTCTAAATTCTTTCCTTTCTTCTCATTAGAGAGTTCTCGATATACCCACCAGAAGGGGAGGAATAGAAGAGGAGCTAAAACACACAGCCACCCATTTTCCTGTTCTCCCCCTCCTCCATCCCCCTCCCCCTCCTCCATCCCCCTCCCCCTCCCTCCATCCCACCTTCAAACCTTTCCTCTAGCCTGGAAGCTGCTCATGCAAGATGGCAGGCCAAGCCTGCTCTGAGTTCTCAAATGAACTAGTCCATGGGCACCTCTCTCTTCTCGGCCTCCCTTCGGGCAGGATCAGGTTCTCACACTTCCTTACACTCTATTTCATCTCTGCTGTAGATTCTGTTCCAGCTACAATCTAAGCTCATTGAAGGCAGAAGCAATGTAAACGCTAAAATAAATACCTATCAATGTACTTAACTAGTGGAAATTACGAGTTGAAGTGGTAGTTCTAAGCTCCAAGTTTTCAACACCCATCAAAAGGACTGAGGCTTTTGTACAGCACAAGTTTTATTGGCAGCATGTCAATGTGCTCAGTCGATAAGTGTGTCTGATTCTTTGCAACCCAGTGGACTGTAGTCCTCCAGGCTCCCCTGTCTGTGGAATTTCCCAGGCAAGAATACTGGAGCAAGTTGCCATTTCTCTCTCTAGGCGATCTTCTCGATCCAGGGATCTAACCTGAGTGTCCTGTGTCTCCTACACTGGCAGGTAGATTCTTCACCACTGAGCCACCTGGGAAGCCCATATGTCATGAAGTACTTGTGTTCAAAAAATGCTGTCGGGTCGTCAAATAAGTATGGAAATTGGTTTCAAAGCCCATCTTTCCAACCAATCATATTTATCCTCTAGATCTTCAGTGCATTCCGCAGCTCTTACTGAGCCCCAGGAAGCTCAGGGGTGTTTCCGGCCTTGTTGCCAGAATAATAAGGGTCTTACCCTTGCTGCATTGCAGAAGGGGGATGATAGAGCCAAGGCAGATAGCGGATCACAGCTTTGTTGTCTCTGTGGTTGCCCCGGGAGATTTCCATGGCTGCAATCTGAGCCAGCCCCACTTTGAGATGTCCACCGAAGGTATCTTCATGCAGAGGCTGGGAACATGTCTTCATGTGGCTCTACAAAACCAAGTGGTGTTTTTGTGACTTTGGCAAAGTACTCGGGGACATTTCAGGACACTCTTTAAAAAAGATCAGATTGTTGTATCCACACCTTCTATCATCACTCCCAAGCTACAACTGATTTGAACTTCTTTAGGGGTTTCGTGACAAAGAGGGAAAAAATTCTTATCATGGCCTAAACAACCTGAGACAGTCTAGACACTACAGACCTCTGCAGCTTATCCCTTCACCCTTGTGGTCCAGCTTCACTGGCTCTCCATGCTCCCCACCATCACTGGCCTTCCTTCACTCATGCTGTTTTCTCCACCTGAAATATTGTTTCTGCCTCTCTTTACCTAGTTAATCTATTCATTACTCAGATTTTAACTCTGATGTCACCTCCTCAAGGAAGCCTTCCTTGACCTCCTCTGTATGCGTGTGTGCTCAGTTGCTCAGTCATGTCTGACTCTTTGCGAGCCCATGGACTCTATAGCCTGCCAGGCTCCTCTGTCCATGGGATTTTCCAGGCAAGAATACTGGAGTGGATAGCCTTTTCCTTCTCCAGGGGATGTTCCCAACCCAGGGATTGAACTCGCGTCTCCTGCATCTCGTGTATTAGCAGGCGGATTCTTTCCTACTGAGCCACTTGGGAAGCCTGACCTCCACTATGAGCCTTTCTAACTTCCCTGGCTAGGTCATTTCACCCTATTAGAAGCTCTCATGCCACTGTCTACCCCTTTTTCATAGCAATTGTGAAAGTCACAATTTCACTTTAGTTTGTATGAAATTCTCATTAAAATTGGCCATCACTGTCAGACTATAAAGTAATGAGAGCAGCCACTGTCGTCTGGTTTTGGTCATCATCACATCCTTAAATATCTAGAATGATGTGAGGCATGTTACTCAAGACATATTGGTGAATTAATTAATTCAGAAAAATTTCATTGCTCAGTGTGGCTTAGTGGAAAGAGCACTGAATTGGGAGATGAGACGTAAGTTCTAGACCCAGTTCTGTCTTAAACTCACATGACTTTAGATAAGCTACTTGCCACTTCACTTTTCTGATCTGTTTCCCTAATATATAAATTCAGAGCGTTGGATTAGGTCAGAAGTCCCCAACTATTTGGTCATCATGGGTCCTTCTTAATATTTTGCTCTGTATTTTCAAGGTGGCTATAACACTGTTTAGATAATATTTCCTCTTCAGACATCAAAACTGTCTCAGTGTGAGTAGCCAGGTTTAGCAATCAGTAACCCATGCATGACCAAACATTAGGGACGCTTACTCAGAAATGACTGGATTTGGATATCGTGAGAAATGGTCAATTTAAATTTTTATTTCGGTCTCCACCTATCCCTACCCACAAGAAACATTTGGATCATCTGAGCAGTCTGGAAACTGAGCTGGGTGCTGAAAGGACTGTAGTTTTAGCTGATAAACTTCTGGGGCAACCAGCTCCTATTTCTCAAAAAGCCACATTTAGTGCCAGACTGCAACCTGGCTGCTCACTGGCCCATGTTTGGATCTTCTTCTGCTCTTTTTCCTGGGTCTTCCTCAAATCTCTCAGAGTATCAGTCTTTTAGCTGTCTAGCTGACTCACAGCAAGGACGTTGACTGGCATCAGCAATTCATTCCACCCTGCAAAGCAATCAATAACCTCAACAACCTCACTAGGATTTTGTCCCTATGCAAATTAAATGTTGCTTTGTCTTTAATTATTTTCTAGAAGGAGATAGCTTTGATACAGATAAAAACCATAAACAGCTTATGTTTGCATAATGTGTACACATTTCCTACAAACTAAAGTTTACAGAAGTCTCTTCACATGCATTACTGCTGCTGAGTCGCTTCAGTCATGTCCGACTCTGGGCGACACCATAGACGGCAGCCCTCCAGGCTCCTTTGTCCCTGGGATTCTCCAGGCAAGAACACATGCATTATTTCACACCAAATCTTGTAGTGGTCAACAAAGCTAGGTTTATTTAGGTGGGTTCATTGGTCTTCTTTTGCCAATGAGGAAACTAAGGCTCAAGGTAATTAAATGACACTGGGTGGTCCAGTGAAAAGAGGCTGGATTGGAGGAGGTCCCCACAGTCTCAGGTCACCTCTGTTTCCATCAGTTACCAGAAGTGTGACCTTGAGCAAAAGACTGCCCCACTTCAGGCCATAAAATGGGAATATTTTACAATACGGGGCCTGGGAAGAATTGAATAAATGGGGCAAAAACAAAGGTATGCACAGAACTGACACCACTGTGGAAATCTCCTTTCCTTTCTCCATCCCCTCTTTGCAGAGACAAACTTGGTTCTTCAGAGTCCCAGGACATGGGCTCCTTCAACACTGCCATTGCTACCTCTCCAGGTGAGGATAAATTTCCATCTGGCTGCTCAGATTCCCTACGAATGCCTCTCCATCTCGCCCCCCTGAGAGATGAGGGCATGCAGCCCTCTTACCTTCAGCTTGGTCAGCGTGTGCATGTCTGCCACGAAGTCCAGCACGTCACTGATGTACTGCCGCATGCACTCCATGGCCGCCGTCCCGCACTGAAACACATGAGGATACCGCTGGGCGCGCGCTCTGAGTCACGCCAGCTCTGTAGTCCCGACTGCAGTGATTGTCTGACTCTGATTTCCCGCTGTCTGCTAATGAGTTGTTTCACTCTCTGGATCTCTGACTCACTCTGTTACTCTCAGCCATAGTCTCTGACTGCCCCCACTTTGTTTTTTTTTTTTTTTTTCTCTAATTTTATTTTATTTTTAAACTTTACATAATTGTATTAGTTTTGCCAAATATCAAAATGAATCCGCCACAGGTATACATGTGCTCCCCATCCCGAACCCTCCTCCCTCCTCCCTCCCCATACCATCCCTCTGGGCCGTCCCAGTGCACCAGCCCCAAGCATCCAGCATCATGCATCGAACCTGGACTGGCAACTCGTTTCCTACATGATATTTTACATGTTTCATTGCCATTCTCCCAAATCTTCCCACCCTCTCCCTCTCCCACAGAGTCCATAAGACTGTTCTATACATCAGTGTCTCTTTTGCTGTCTCGTACACCGGGTTATTGTTACCATCTTTCTAAATTCCATATATATGCGTTAGTATACTGTATTTATGTTTTTCCTTCTGGCTTACTTCACTCTGTATAATAGGCTCCAGTTTCATCCACCTCATTAGAACTGATTCAAATGTATTCTTTTTAATGGCTGAGTAATACTCCATTGTGTATATGTACCACAGCTTTCTTATCCATTCATCTGCTGATGGACATCTAGGTTGCTTCCATGTCTTGGCTATTATAAACAGTGCTGCGATGAACATTGGGGTACACGTGTCTCTTTCCCTTCTGGTTTCCTCAGTGTGTATGCCCAGCAGTGGGGTTGCTGGATCATAAGGCAGTTCTATTTCCAGTTTTTTAAGGAATCTCCACACTGTTCTCCATAGTGGCTGTACTAGTTTGCATTCCCACCAACAGTGTAAAAGGGTTCCCTTTTCTCCACACCCTCTCCAGCATTTATTATTTGTAGACTTTTGGATCGCAGCCATTCTGACTGGTGTGAAATGGTACCTCATAGTGGTTTTGATTTGCATTTCTCTGATAATGAGTGATGTTGAGCATCTTTTCATGTGTTTGTTAGCCATCTGTATGTCTTTTTTGGGGAAATGTCTATTTAGTTCTTTGGCCCATTTTTTGATTGGGTCGTTTATTTTTCTGGAGTTGAGCTGTAGGAGTTGCTTGTATATTTTTGAGATTAGTTGTTTGTCCGTTGCTTCATTTGCTATTATTTTCTCCCATTCTGAAGGCTGTCTTTTCACCTTGCTAATAGTTTCCTTTGATGTGCAGAAGCTTTTAAGGTTAATTAGGTCCCATTTGTTTATTTTTGCTTTTATTTCCAATATTCTGGGAGGTGGGTCATAGAGGATCCTGCTGTGATGTATGTCGGAGAGTGTTTTGCCTATGTTCTCCTCTAGGAGTTTTATAGTTTCTGGTCTTACGTTTAGATCTTTAATCCATTTTGAGTTTATTTTTGTGTATGGTGTTAGAAAGTGGTCCAGTTTCATTCTTTTACAAGTGGTTGACCAGATTTCCCAGCACCACTTGTTAAAGAGATTGTCTTTAATCCATTGTATATTCTTGCCTCCTTTGTCGAAGATAAGGTGTCCATATGTGCGTGGATTTATCTCTGGGCTTTCTATTTTATTCCATTGATCAATATTTCTGTCTTTGTGCCAGTACCATACTGTCTTGATAACTGTGGCTTTGTAGTAGAGCCTGAAGTCAGGTAGGTTGATTCCTCCAGTTCCATTCTTCTTTCTCAAGATCGCTTTGGCTATTCGAGGTTTTTTGTATTTCCATACAAATTGTGAAATTATTTGTTTTGGCTCTGTGAAGAATACTGTTGGTAGCTTGATAGGGATTGCGTTGAATCTATAAATTGCTTTGGGTAGTATACTCATTTTCACTATATTGATTCTTCCAATCCATGAACATGGTATATTTCTGCATCTATTAGTGTCCTCTTTGATTTCTTTCACCAGTGTTTTATAGTTTTCTATATATAGGTCTTTAGTTTCTTTAGGTAGATATATTCCTAAGTATTTTATTCTTTCCGTTGCAATGGTGAATGGAATTGTTTCCTTAATTTCTCTTTCTGTTTTCTCATTATTAGTGTATAGGAATGCAAGGGATTTCTGTGTGTTGATTTTATATCCTGCAACTTTACTGTAGTCATTGATTATTTCTAGTAATTTTCTGGTGGATTCTTTAGGGTTTTCTATGTAGAGGATCATGTTATCTGCAAATAGTGAGAGTTTTACTTCTTCTTTTCCAATTTGGATTCCTTTTATTTCTTTTTCTGCTCTGATTGCTGTGGCCAAAACTTCCAAAACTATGTTGAATAGTAATGGTGAAAGTGGGCACCCTTGTCTTGTTCCTGACTTTAGAGGAAATGCTTTCAATTTTTCACCATTGAGGATAATGTTTGCTGTGAGTTTGTCATATATAGCTTTTATTATGTTGAGGTATGTTCCTTCTATTCCTGCTTTCTGGAGAGTTTTTATCATAAATGGATGTTGAATTTTGTCAAAGGCTTTCTCTGCATCTATTGAGATAATCATATGGTTTTTATTTTTCAATTTGTTAATGTGGTGTATTACATTGATTGATTTGTGGATATTGAAGAATCCTTGCATCCCTGGGATAAAGCCCACTTGATCATGGTGTATGATCTTTTTAATGTGTTGTTGGATTCTGATTGCTAGAATTTTGTTTAGGATTTTTGCATCTATGTTCATCAGTGATATTGGCCTGTAGTTTTCTTTTTTTGTGGGATCTTTGTCAGGTTTTGGTATTAGGGTGATGGTGGCCTCATAGAATGAGTTTGGAAGTTTACCTTCCTCTGCAATTTTCTGGAAGAGTTTGAGCAGGATAGGTGTCAGCTCTTCTCTAAATTTTTGGTAGAATTCAGCTGTGAAGCCGTCTAGACCGGGGCTTTTGTTTGCTGGAAGATTTTTGATTACAGTTTCAATTTCCGTGCTTGTGATGGGTCTGTTAAGATTTTCTATTTCTTCCTGGTCCAGTTTTGGAAAGTTGTACTTTTCTAAGAATTTGTCCATTTCTTCCACGTTGTCCATTTTATTGGCATATAATTGTTGATAGTAGTCTCTTATGATCCTTTGTATTTCTGTGTTGTCTGTTGTGATCTCTCCATTTTCGTTTCTAATTTTGTTGATTTGATTTTTCTCCCTTTGTTTCTTGATGAGTCTGGCTAATGGTTTGTCAATTTTATTTATCCTTTCAAAGAACCAGCTTTTGGTTTTGTTGATTTTTGCTATGGTCTCTTTTGTTTCTTTTGCATTTATTTCTGCTCTAATTTTTAAGATTTCTTTCCTTCTACTAACCCTGGGGTTCTTCATTTCTTCCTTTTCTAGTTGCTTTAGGTGTAGAGTTAGGTTATTTATTTGACTTTTTTCTTGTTTCTTGAGGTGTGCCTGTATTGCTATGAACTTTCCCCTTAGGACTGCTTTTACCGTGTCCCACAGGTTTTGGGTTGTTGTGTTTTCATTTTCATTCGTTTCTATGCAAATTTTGATTTCTTTTTTGATTTCTTCTGTGATTTGTTGGTTATTCAGCAGCGTGTTGTTCAGCCTCCATATGTTGGAATTTTTAATAGTTTTTCTCCTGTAATTGAGATCTAATCTTACTGCATTGTGGTCAGAAAAAATGCTTGGAATGATTTCTATTTTTTTGAATTTACCAAGGCTAGCTTTATGGCCCAGCATGTGATCTATCCTGGAGAAGGTTCCATGTGCGCTTGAGAAAAAGGTGAAATTCATTGTTTTGGGATGAAATGACCTATAGATATCAATTAGGTCTAACTGGTCTATTGTATCGTTTAAAGTTTGTGTTTCCTTGTTAATTTTCTGTTTAGTTGATCTATCCATAGGTGTAAGTGGGGTATTAAAGTCTCCCACTATTATTGTGTTATTGTTAATTTCTCCTTTCATACTTGTTAGCATTTGTCTTACGTACTGTGGTGCTCCCGTGTTGGGTGCATATATATTTATAATTGTTATATCTTCTTCTTGGATTGATCCTTTGATCATTATGTAGTGACCTTCTTTGTCTCTTTTCACAGCCTTTGTTTTAAAGTCTATTTTATCTGATATGAGTATTGCTACTCCTGCTTTCTTTTGGTCCCTATTTGCATGGAAAATCTTTTTCCAGCCCTTCACTTTCAGTCTGTATGTGTCCCCTGTTTTGAGGTGGGTCTCTTGTAGACAACATATGTAGGGGTCTTGTTTTTGTATCCATTCAGCCAGTCTTTGTCTTTTGGTTGGGGCATTCAACCCATTTACATTTAAGGTAATTACTGATAAGTATGTTCCCGTTGCCATTTACTTTATTGTTTTGGGTTCGAGTTTATACACCGTTTTTGTGTTTCCTGTCTAGAGAATATCCTTTAGTATTTGTTGGAGAGCTGGTTTGGTGGTGCAGAATTCTCTCAGCTTTTGCTTGTCTGAAAAGCTTTTGATTTCTCCTTCATACTTGAATGAGATCCTTGCTGGGTACAATAATCTGGGCTGTAGGTTATTTTCTTTCATCATTTTAAGTATGTCTTGCCATTCCCTCCTGGCTTGAAGAGTTTCTATTGAAAGATCAGCTGTTATCCTTATGGGAATTCCCTTGTGTGTTATTTGTTGTTTTTCCCTTGCTGCTTTTAATATTTGTTCTTTGTGTTTGATCTTTGTTAATTTGATTAATATGTGTCTTGGGGTGTTTCTCCTTGGGTTTATCCTGTTTGGTACTCTCTGGGTTTCTTGGACTTGGGTGATTATTTCCTTCCCCATTTTAGGGAAGTTTTCCACTATTATCTCCTCAAGTATTTTCTCATGGTCTTTCTTTTTGTCTTCTTCTTCTGGAATCCCTATGATTCGAATGTTGTAGCGTTTAATATTGTCCTGGAGGTCTCTGAGATTGTCCTCATTTCTTTTAATTCGTTGTTCTTTTATCCTCTCTGATTCATTTATTTCTACCATTCTATCTTCTAATTCACTAATCCTGTCTTCTGCCTCTGTTATTCTACTATTTGTTGCCTCCAGAGTGTTTTTAATTTCACTTATTGCATTATTCATTATATATTGACTCTTTTTTATTTCTTCTAGGTCCTTGTTAAACCTTTCTTGCATCTTCTCAATCCTTGTCTCCAGGCTATTTATCTGTGATTCCATTTTAGTTTCAAGATTTTGGATCAATTTCACTATCATTATTCGGAATTCTTTATCGGGTAGATTCCCTATCTCTTCCTCTTTTGTTTGGTTTGGTGGGCATTTATCCTGTTCCTTTATCTGCTGAGTATTCCTCTGTCTCTTCATCTTGTTTAAATTGCTGAGTTTGGGGTGTCCTTTCTGTATTCTGGCAGTTTGTGGAGTTCTCTTTATTGTGGCTTTTCCTCACTGTGTGTGGGTTTGTACAGGTGGCTTGTCAAGGTTTCCTGGTTAGGGAAGCTTGTGTCGGTGTTCTGGTGGGTGGAGCTGTATTTCTTCTCTCTGGAGTGCAATGAAATGTCCAGTAATGAGTTATGAGATGTCTATAGTTTTGGGGTGACTTTGGGCAGCCTGTATCTTGAAGCTCAGGGTTGTGTTCCTTTGTTGCTGGAGAATTTGCTTGGTATGTCTTGCCCTGGAACTTATTGGCCCTTGTGTGGTGCTTGGTTTCAGTGTCGGTATGGAGGCATTTGATGAGCTCCTGTCAATGAATGTTCCTTGGTGACTGCCCCCACTTTGGACAACAATTAATAAAAAGATTTGTGGTGGAGAGGTGGGCTGCCGTCTATGGGGTCGCACGGAGTCGGACACGACTGAAGCGACTTAGCAGCAGCAGCAAAGAAGTAGGGGTAGCCTATGAGAGACAGGGTTTACGTGCTTTTTTTCCACTGGGTGATTTAACTGATTTCTGTTTGCTTGTTTGTTAACTGGCTGATACATAAAGACAGCCTGTGCGAAGCCACTGATATCAGTCTTTACAACACGCTGCTGCTGCTGCTGCTGCTGAGTCACTTCAGTCGTGTCCGACTCTGTGTGACCCCATAGACGGCAGCCCACCAGGCTCCCCCGTCCCTGAGATTCTCCAGGCAAGAACACTGGAGTGGGTTGCCATTTCCTTCTCCAATGCATGAATGTGAAAAGTGAAAGTGAAGTCGCTCAGTCGTGTCCAACCCTCAGCGACCCCATGGACTGCAGCCCACCAGGCTCCTCCGTCCAAGAGATTTTCCAGGCAAGAGTACCGGAGTGGGGTGCCATTGCCTTCACCTTCAAACAGCAGTAACACCTAATCACTCTAGGGAATCTCAGATACATGTAAAATATGTACCACTAAATTCTACCACCATAATCTTAGATATCTTTCTCTGTCAAAAGCAAAAAAAGGACACAAACAAATATTGTGTCTGCTGAAAGACTCAAAAATTCTTATGTTCAAGCACTTACAACTTCTTATAGATAGTAGGTACACTATTAAGTAGATGAATGTATTATTGTTAAATTCTTGCTAGGGAAAATTAGAGAAAGAAACAAACTGATCATTCTTCCCCACTTCTAGCAGAGTGTTTGAGAAATCTTAAAGAAAAAAAAAAAAAAAAAAAAAACTCTGTTTCAGGTTATTAAATGGAATAAACCTGCTCTCAGGGCAAGGCAGTGAATTTAGGATTAAACGCACAGAAAAGGAAAATGGACAGCCAGGCTGCTACATCAAAGCTGTACCAGAGAACCCATACATAAGACTGGATATCATGTGGATCAAAAGCAGGCCCTCTTTGAAGCCATCCGAATACCATGCTAAGGCCTTTCTTAGTCTCTTTAAGAAAATCTGAAACATTATATACTTAACTAGCTCACCCAGTGGCTCTCATTTTCCCATATTCATGTAAATCTGCACAGCACTGAACTGTATCACCCTCTATCTCTTCTAGAATGTTACGCCTGTCAGTTCCTCTGACAGGGTAACAAACAGTAAAATAAGGTCACTGGCAGCTCTGCCAGAGTGTTTTCCAAGCATTTCATATATTCTAAGGTTTTCTTCTTTTAATTTAAATCAAGTGAAGGAGTTATAAAAGGTTATTGTGCTCCTGCTTTGGCAATATTAATCCCTGAGTGCAGGAAAGGACTTCTCCCCCCGATTTATTCCATTTTCTCTGACCTTTCACATGTCATGCAAATAAGAGCATATACTCTGCTCCTGAATTTCCTGAAAGGGATTTGTTTCTTTCATAGGCAATACTTTATACCATTTCAACTAGGCAAATGTCACAGAAAATAATTACTTGGAGCATTATTCAATATTTGTCTTTTACCTTTGAATTTCAAAAATGTGAGAGGAAAGAATTTACTATTGCCAGTTACTTTTGCTCTAGAGTAACTATATCTAATAAAAGTCTTACAATATACTTTCTAGCCAGGATAACTTCAGTGAGCCATTTATAAAATAAACCACATAATTTTTTTACTTTGCAAAACATAGGTATAATCTTAGCACGTTATTTTAAAAATAAAAAAAAACATAGAGACAAGCTCAGCTTGTTTCAGAAGACCTACATTTATTTCAGTGGGAAAGCTGATGATAAACTAGTTGAAAACAAACTCTAATCTCAAAAACATGAATTGAAGTGATTCGTATCCAATTTTTCCTCAAAACTTGTATCTGATTTTAAAGTTACATTTCTTGAATTATAAAGATAACACACATTCAATGCAGAAATCTTGGAAAATATAAATTAAGAAAAAGAAAAATGTCCGTAATAGTTACCTTTCTTGAATTATAAAGATAACACGTGTTCAATACAGAAAACTTGGAAAACATAAATTAAGAAAAATAGCCATAATCCTAATTCCTGCTCTCCACCTCTGAATTTGTCACTGCCATAATTCCTTCCAAATATTTTTAGTGCATATAACATACACACATATAATGTTTTTATAAGATTGAGATTATTTTTTCTAATATGCTTTTAAATTAAATCCATCATAAATGTTTTCCAATGAAATATTCTTAAATGTGATTTGGTCCACATAATAGTCCATCTTATAGATGGGCTGTTACTTTGTTCAGTCATCAAGTCATGTCCAACTCTTTGGCAATCCCATGGACTGCAGCCCTCCAGGCTCCTCTGTGGGATTTCCCAGGCAAGAATATTGAGGTGGGTTGTTATCCCTTCTCCAGGGCATCTTCCAACCTGTGTCTCCTGAATTGCAGGCAGATTCCTTACTACTTAGCAAACAGGGAAGATGTACCTTATTTTATTTAAATAATATCTTAATGTTGCACATTAATTTTGTTTCTATATTTTTGCTATTTTAAATGCTGCTTTATGTACTTATAGATAATTCTATATTTATTTTCTCAAACACGTACCTACAGATAGATTGTCACAGTGTTCTTCAGCAAGACTGACTACCATCAGGATCTTATAAGAATGCTTGTTTTACTTCATCATCAGTGAGTTTCACTGTTAGGAAAAGCTTGTTGATATGCCAGATGGTTTTAATTTTTATATTTTAAATATTTTATACTTGACATTAATTTACAGTTCACTGATTGCTAGTCAGGGTAAAAGATTTATAGTGAGTGGCTTATTGGTCATTGGAAAGGGTTCTATATGTAGATCTATAACTTGCTATTTTATTGTTTTGGAATATTTGACTTTTACTTGATTTCAATAAAACTTTTATACATTAGGGATGTTATTTTTTAGCTACCACATAGGTAGCAAATATTGAAGTTTAGACAATTAAATGAGGAAACCAGTGACTACTGGGCAGAGACTGGCCAGCTACCCACAGAACCATTTTTCTTCTTCCCTAGGATGCACTAGACCACATTTCCCATCCTCCTTTGCAGTCAGGTGTGGCCATGTGACTGAGTTCTAGCCAATGAAACATGAGTAGGAAAAATGTGTACCACTTTTAGACCTGACCCATGGAAACCTTCCATGTGCTACAAGCTCTCCTCTTTCCCCAACCACCAGCTGATTACAGGGGACAGCATGTGACAGAAGAAACCCGACCTCTGTGCGTTCATGTGAAAGTCTTCCTCCCTTTACTAATCAGGACACCCTTTAAAACTTCACATGGGCAAACAATAAACTTTTTTGAGCTAAGTCGCTAAGAACTGGGGTTGTATCTCATAGCATCTTGCATTGCCCCAACTATTACCAAGAACCCTTAAAAAACCCCAAGGTCTATTAATTCTACTATCAGAAATCTATTATAAAAAATAGTCTAAAATATGAGCAAAGATTTAAGCACAAAGATGTTTATTACACATTAGTTATAATTGTAGAATATTGAAAATAACTAAAATATCCAATAATACATAGTGCTTATTAATAATACTTTTTAAACTTTTAGGTGTGTTTTATTTTTTATTGAAAAATATTTGACACATAACTATGTATAAATTTAAGGTGTACAATATGTCAATTTGATTCACCTACATACTGTAATATGATTGCCCTTGTTGTGATAATTAGCACTGTATCACATTACTTAATTATCTTTTCCACTTGGTAGGAATAATTTTTCGTTTTTTGGCAAGTTTGATTATTATAATACTACATTGTAGTCTATATTCACTGTACTTGCATTATAGCTCTAGGACTTATCTACCGCTCATTATAAGTTTGTGCCCTTAAACATGACAGTCCTGCCCCCACCTCCATTGATATTATTTTCAATCGTTGATGCTCACACAGCACCTACTTATGCTTGTCACCTTGTTAATGCGCTTTACATGCATTATCCCATTCAATCCTCAACCTAGAACTTAGGCCCTGTGATAGCCCGTTCTACAGATAACATAAACCAAAGAATCATGGATTAAATGACTTTCTTGATCACACAGCTAGTAAATGTCAGTTCTCAAACTCTGTTGTGAATCAAAACCCATATTATCAACTATTGTTATATGGCACATTCATATGAGCTAGTATCACTTTAGGGAAAATACTTAAGACATATGAAGCCAAAGCTGGGTCTGATTTCAACTATGGTTTCAACTATGTTTAAACAAATATATGCAGAAAAAGATGAAAGAATTAATATGTTAGCAGTAAAATTATCTCTGAGTTGAATGTTATTTTTCCTCTCTCATAATATTTCTCCACATCAAAAAAGAATTGAAGTAATCTTTAGTGTTTGATATGCAAAACTAGTATACTTACAAATATAAATTAATAAAAACCTCTTGTGAACAGGTACTATGAAGATATTCTTGCTCACTGATGAAGGAATTTATCCAAGGATATCATTCAAAATAAATGTGAAGAGGATCTTTGTATATATGCTATATACTATGTTATTCTAGACTAGCAAAGAACTAGAAAGTATTGGGTTGGCCAAAAAGTTTATTCAGGTTTTTCCATAACATCTTACGGAAAAACTCAAATGAACTTTTCAGCCAATCCAATATATAAATATCCAACAATATGGGAATAAGCAAACTATGATACTGAAGTAGATCAAAACATGGGAAATTTTCCTAAAACAATAGAATTCTTATTTTAGGGCAGAAGATTATGTGACCCTTTATCTTATTCAAATTTTTTTGTTGAAAATTTAAATGACTTTTTTCCACTAACAATTTATATCTCTGCAGTTTCTCAGTTTGTTGAAATAACCTTGCTTTAATAAGTTATTGTGGTTTCTGATATCCAGTCCCATCTATGAGAATCTTAACATATTTCACCAAATAGTTCACTAGTTAATGATAACAGAAGTTTTTTAAATTTTCAGAGGAAATATAATAAAGGAAAACAAAGTATTACAATGCTTATTTCTTTCTGGCAGTAGTTAAATCAAATTGGCTAACGGGAGTGAATATAAGAAAATTGACTTGGGAAAAACTGAACTTTAATTAAATCTATTTTGTATGTCTGATAATTTCTTTCCTTAACTGGATGCTTCAATTTTTATTCCTGTTTCCTAGAATTAAAAGTTTCCAGGGGCAGAGATTAATTTAAATTTTCACCAGGGCTCTTTTAAACAAGAAGCTAATGTTTTCAATTTTTACAGTGTTTGTTCCACCAAAAGAGAACCAGGACACAGGCCAAAAACGCCTCTTTGCCAAATTAGGAAATGAAAAGAAATAGAAAATGTACATAATTAATTCATTCAGAACTTACTCCAGGTACAGAGGCAATCATCTGCTTGCTCAGGATTGTTGACTCAGCTAGTTTGGTTCCAGCATCTGCACAAATAAACTAATAAGAAATTGAAAGGATAATTATTTTTAAGAGCACTTGGACCGTAATAGTAATTTGTAATTTTATTAACTTGGCTTAGATTCACTAGTTTTTACTTTAGTGACAATCTGCTCTGGATATATGGGACTTGCTAGTCATGAAAGTTCACTCCTATCAGAAATTCAGAATCATAGTACTGGGATTAACACAGAGATTCTCATTTTACCCAGACAGTAGTGTAACACTGAAATGGTACACATTCAGTCAAGGAAGGAAGGAAAGATATCAATATAGTCAGATTTACCCTGAAGTCATGTTATTTATTCTTTGGCACTTTTTGACAGTTTCTGAACTTTCGTGGATTTTCCGGACTTCTATCATTATGTCACATCATGATGAAAACAGAAAAACAATCAACCTCAGAGTGAATATTACACCTGTTTATTGCCCTCCAAGATCCCTCAGTATCTGGTCTTTCTCGTCCCACCTCCTTCACACCTGCCCTCTGTGCTGATAATGACCCCTGACTTCTGCTCTGTCCCCACATAAAACTTTCACACATTCCTACTGCCACAGTCGTCACCTCAGGTTGCAATGATCTACACGTCTATTTTTCAACCGGTTACAAGCTCTTTGAGACCACAGACTGGACGCACTTCACCTCTGGCGTTAGCTCCCTGACTGACACCTCAGAGGGGCTCAGCAATAAATAAATTAATTCTTAAAAAATAGAGCTTGTGAAATGAAATGGTTAATCAGGGATGACTCAAGTTCATGGCAAGGATGGATTTGCCAAATTACAATTTAATATACTTCATTACAGATTTTTACAGGTGCTTCCCCAGTGAATGCAATGCCCAACTATTTATTAACGGTTTTGTTGTTCAGCTGCTTAGTTGTGTCCGACTCTGCAACCTCATGGACTGCAGCACACCAGGTTTCCCTGTCCTTCACCGTCTCCTGGAGTTTGTTAAAATTCACGTCCATTGAGTCAGTGATGCCATTCAAACATCTCATCCTCTGTTGAAAAGAGAGGTGGTGGGAGGAATCTGGAGATTGGGATTGACATATATATACTATTCATATTGTGTATAAAACAGATAATTATTGAGAATCTACGTATAGCACAGTGAACTCTACTTAATGCACTGTGGTGACCTGAATGGAAAGGAAGTCCAAAAGGGAGGGGATATATGTGTACATATATCTGACTCATTTTGCTATACAGTAGAAACTAATATGACATTGTAAAGCAACTAGACTCCAGTAAAAATTAATTTTTAAAATATTTGAGGCCAAATTCAAATATCTGATCTGTGAGAGCTAATAGCTAATTTTAGAAGTCAAGATTAATAAAAAAAAAAATTCTAAAATTACAGAGCTGTCTCAGAGAGTCTGGGGTATTAAAAGGCATAAAAGTATATAAGCCTTGAAAATCATCTGTTATTTTTTATGAATGCCTTTTCATCCAGTGTAATTTTACATAAGATGTACAACTAAAATCTTAATAAACTTTCCATCTTCATTTTATATAGCTGCCAACTGAAAAACTCCATTATGATTTTCGAGAGTGGTTCGAAATATAAAGATGTAACTTAAATCAGAGGGGAAAAGGCTGATGGCTATAGAAGGAAGAATTCTATCCTTTAAGACAGAAATATGCCACTGAAAAATGCACTCCTGAATGAATACAAAAGAATACAAAAAAACCCACAATACCCATTAAGTGTAATTACTAAAATCATTATCAAAATGATCCTCAAAATAGTATCTCCACCTCTCACCCCAGAGAGTGATCAGATTATTACTAACTCAACTAATACTAATAACCCCACGTAAGTAGTAACTGGGAATTAAAAACAACCATACCTCTGCTGTTTCTTTGTCCTCCAGCCCACAACTAAGCTATCTTTAAAAGAAAACCTTTCACCCACATGGTTTCTCACAGCTTGAATATGCAGGTATGCCCCACATTGTGGGAGTGTTCCATGCACTTCAGCAGAATGTCTACTCTTGACACATAATAAGAACTGAGAAAATTCTTTTCGATTTGAGCTTATATAGATTTTATGGTGGCTTTCAATGAGTTACTCTATTATGAAAACTCAAATCCATCTTGAGAACAATAATAACATCCTCTTCCATGTAAAATTTCTATAGCACACCATCAGAAGAGAGAATGTTCTAAGTGAAAGCAAAAACATCAACAGATCTGAATTAAAACAAGACAGGGCATCTGGACAAACTGTAAAAGGGGAACACTGCCCTGATGTTCAACAATAGAAGACTGTTTGGAGAATTCTTTCCTGTCTCCATGATTCTTTTTCCTTTCAAATGAATATCCACTTGAATATTTAAGTGAAAGTGACAGATGCTCAGTCGTGTGACCCCATGGACTGTAGCCTGCCAGGCTCCTCTGTCCATGGAATTCTCAGGCAATTCTATTGGAGTGGGTAGCCATTCCCTTCTGCAGGGGATCTTCCCAATCCAGGGATCCACCTCTGTGACCCTTTGGACCATAGTCCATGGGATTTCCCTGGCAAGAATAGTGGAGTGGGTTGCCATTTCCTCCTCCAGGGGGGATCTTCCCAACCCAGAGATCCAACCTGCGTCTCCTGTGTCTCCTGCATGGCAGGTGGCTCAGGGGTAAAGAATCCAGTATCCTTGCTGAGAAAATCCCATGGACAGAGGAGCCTGGTGGGCTATGGCCCATGGGGTTGCAAAAACTTGGACACAACTGAAGCAACTGAATATGCACGATTTTATATGCAAGTTAAAATAAATAACGGAAGTGATGGCTGGGCAAACATAATATAGCAGGCTGGGAGATTTCCCAAGGTGTCAGGCTTCTAGGAAGAGTTCTAGAAATCGAAAACGAGATTGGTACCTGTCTCTGCCTTGAAGTGTTTAGAACTTGAATAGCCTTGCATCCCTTGGGCAAGTGTTCCACTATCCTTTGAAGGGACACTCTTACTGCCGGAGTGTTTGGTAAGTAACAAAAGTATGGTTTACCCATGAAAAGAATTATAAACAGCCCCCTCTCTGTGAACCCATCTGTCTACTAAATTATTAATCAGAGGAGTAGTAGAGGGACTATCCCAGAGGTCCCCTGTGGGGTTAAAGAATGAATGATAAATTCAAGGTTTGACCAACTGAATCTTCTTACTAATGGGACACAGGCCACTCATGATGGATCACCAGGGGACTTTTTCTTTACCTTTAAGACTTTATCATTCTTTTTATAAAAAATTTATATTGAAGTACAGTGGATTAACAATCTTATGTTAGTTTCAGGTGTACAGCAAGGTGACTTTCTATCTATTCTTTTTCCAATTCTTTTCCTGTTTAGGTTACTACAGAATATTGAGTGGAGTTTCCTGTGTTATACAGTAGGTCCTTGTTGGTTATCTATTTTAAATTTAGCAGTGTGTACATGTCAATCCTAAACTTCTAATGTATTCCTCCCCTTCCCCCTTCCCACCAGAGGACTTTTTCCTTCCAGCTGTTACTTTCTTTTCTTTTTCCAAGTTGCATTTTCAGTTAAACAGTCACCTCCAGTGCCCTGAGATGCTGGTCATGATATCCAAGAAGGAAAAGACTGTCTGCCCCAGACACATTTTTCTGTCTGTACCGTGAATCTGATCTTCCAGGTGCCAGGAACCGACATTGCCCATCAGAAAAGGGGAAAGCTTCTCTCTGACTCCATGCTAAAGTCTCTGGTTTAAAAGAAACTACCAGAGAACAATAGCACCCCACTCCAGTACTCTTGCCGGGAAAATCCCATGGACGAGGAGCCTGGGGGGCTGCAGTCCATGGGGTCGCTAAGAGTCAGACACAACTGAGCGACTTCACTTTCACTTCTCACTTTCATGCATTGGAGAAGGAAATGGCAACCCACTCCAGTGTTCTTGCCTGGAGAATCCCAGGGACAGCGGAGCCTAGTGGGCTGCCATCTATGGGGTCGCATAGAGTCGGACACGACTGATGCGACTTAGCAGCAGCAGCAGCAGCAGCAGCACCAAAGAACAGGCTGTCACCTCTGCTATCTACTTGAACATCTGTCAAGGGCAAGAGAAAAAGGAACAGGGAAACCCTACAGAAAGGCGCACCATTTCCTGTAGAAAGACAAAAGATGCTTTTCCATCATTCCATGAGTGGCCCCACAGAGGCCTTTTCTCCATGTGCTGGGAGGGATTGGGGGCAGGAGGAGAAGGGAATGACAGAGGATGAGACGGTTGGATGGCATCACTGACTCAATGGACGTGAATCTGAGTGAACTCCAGGAGTTGGTGATGGACAGGGAGGCCTGGCGTGCTGCGATTCATGGGGTTGCAAAGAGTCGGACACGACTGAGTGACTGAACTGAACTGAACTGAACAGGGGAGAAAGGGAACTATTTCTGTTTTTTCTTGCTTAAGGTATGCCTCACTTTTTTTTCTCTCAGTAATTAAAATGGTTTTCATTCTGAGAGTTTATATAACAAGGATACATTACTTCAGAATGACATGGTGTTTAATACTTTTTGGTGGAGAAGGCTGAGATATTATTCACAAGGCTGTTTCTCATGGGTGTGATATCAAAACATCCTCCCAGATATCTCTCTGATCTAAATAATTTTACAATTTTATTTTTGAAATTTAACGTAATGACTCAATGACAAATATGTATTTGTTTTTAAAGACGAAAATGTACGCATTTGAAATGGCATGAGAGAATCCAAAAGACATAGAAGAGTTTACTTTTCTTGCCTTCTTTCTTCCTAAAGATAATTTGTTTTTTGTTATTTACTCCCCTAGCTGTGATGCAATAATCACTGTTTTCATGGTTTCCTTAAGTCCTGAGCAATTTAAACTGTCAGTCTTTTGGTATCTTGTGACAAGTGCTTATTATGGCCAGCTAACGTACTTCTCAGAAAAGCCCAGTCCCCAGCTGCAGTCACAGAGCGAGGTGCCAGCACCCAAGATCAGCTACACAGGTCTGCGCTGCTTAAAACTGAGAGCACTCAGGAGAACAGCCTCTGATGCCCACAGGATCTCACCTCCAGGGCCTGGGAACCAAGGCTGCTTTAAGGGGGCAGGTCCCCAACCTCAGAAGCAAGTAACTTCCAGACAGTCACCCTGCTGGCCCTAAATCTCTCATGGGCTATTTCACTAAGCCTAGTTCCCCTGCCCTCTCGTCCAAACCAGTGTTGATCCAATTAACCTTTGTGGTCAGTTTGCATCCAAGTAGCTTGTACTCAAAAGTGGTGTTGCTGTTGATGAGGGAGTAGGCAGGACTTGTCAATGACAACCCACTGGAAGAGACTCAGGCCTGTCTCTCCTTGGGGAAACACATATTTCCTGGTTGAGCGCAGCTTCTGTCTCCTCTTGGGCTGTCCAACATCTTGGTACAATGGAGCCATTTCACTCCAACCATGTCATACCAGCATCCACGGCTGTCACCTTCCAGCCATCACCCTTCTCTGAAAGCATCATAGTGCCTGGAAAAGCTCTTTAAAGACCCTTCTTCACTGAAAGAACACCCACTTTTTTATTAAATTTCGAACCTTTGAGAAAAACTCACTTTTTGTCTCAAGGATTAGTAGAATGAGGTGGGGGGTGTGTGTAGGGGGGAGGGGCCAGTTAGCAGATATTAAATGATTAATGACAAAGGTGTTCCTCCTCTTCTCCCAGGTAAACCCCCAAACTTCTGCACATCCTTCAAAAACACAGTCCCTTTCCTGCACCACTTCCTTACTCAGTACACACAACTGCTACGGTACCCATTGCACTATGTCAAAGAGTTTTTATTTAGATGCAACTTCACCTATCAGACAGGAAACTCCCAGAAGAGGCCATGACTTATTCATCTCTGCTTTTCCAGCCCCTGGGCCAGATCAGGGCTCATAACGGCTAAATGAGCCTTCCTCCACCTCCCACCCTGAGTGGCCTGAGCTGGCCACTCCCTCCTCTGCAGTAGTTCGTATACTTTACGGACTTTCAGTGTATTGGTTAGCATGTTATCTGGATAGTGCCTATGCCTTTCTATCTCTATATCCCCAGAACCTAGCCCAAGACAGATGGTCAGTAAGCATTTGTAATGGGAAATAATGCTGAATAATCAAATATGGCCAGATGATGGAAGACCTTGATGATTCAGGTACTTCAGGGTCACTGGAGGTTTTCAATGCACAGAGTGATCTGATGAAAAGCAGAGCTTTAGCAAAATTCCTCTAGGCAGCCATAGGTTAGAAGACTGGATTGATGTAGAGAGAAGTGAAGACAGTGCAAAAAGCTAAGCGCCATTATGGTAATCCAGGCAGGGGGTGGACAGAGCCTAACTAGGCTGGGCTCTACACTGATTAGACCCTGTTGTCATTGTTGTTCAGTCGCTAAGTCATGTTGAACTCTTTGTGACCCCATGGACTGCAGCAGGTCAGGCTTCCCTGTCCTTCACTATCTCCCAGAGTTTGCTCAAACTCATGTCCATTGTGTTGGTGATGCCATGCAACCATCTCATCCTCTGTCTCCCTTTTCTCCTGGCTTCAATCTTTCCCAGCATTAGGGTCTTTTCCAATGAGTCAGTGATTAGCATCAGCTGGCCAAAGTTATTGGAGCTTCAGCTTCAGCATCACTCCTTCCAATGAGTATTCAGGGTTGATTTCCTCTAGGATTGACTGGTTTGATCTCCTTGTTGTCCAAGGGACTCTCAAGAGTCTTCTCCAGCACCACAATTTGAAAGCATTAATTCAGTGCTCAGCCTTCTTTATGGTCCAACTCTCACATCCATATGTGACTACTGGATTATTAATTGCTGACTAGACCCTGTGGTCAGATGTTTATGCTATTTATGCCAGCTGGGTGATCTTGTGTGATCTCTGAGCCTCAGTCTCCTCATCTGTGATACAAAACCAATTCCTTACATGGTTGTAAGGATTAAGTGAGGGGGGTATATAAAGCCCCAGCATATTGTCTGGCACATAATAGGTGCTCTATTAATATTCCCTTTTCTCCCATCTTTCTAAATTGCACCCAAGGTACCTAAGATTCAGGGAAATCTGTCCAGTTCCTTGACATCAAGCTCCTATTTTCCTTCAGTCATTTAACCTCAACCTTGTAGGTTCAGACTCAGGGGCTGGTGACAATGCCCAGCAGCAAGAACTGAAACAGCTCTGACTGGGGACTTTGCACAAAGGCAGTCTGAATGTGACCCTGAGCCCAGCTGTAGCTCAACGAGCCTGAACCTTAACTAGCCTGAACCTTTGGGGTAAGAGACAGGGTCTCAGGTTACCTGGGACAGATCATGGACTGACACCCCTGGCCTGGCCAGCCTGTTTCTCAATCCCATCCTTATGTGGTTATTCCTAAATTATACCACCTTTCCACTGAAGCCTCTCTTTACTGCTGGAAGACAGTCAGCCCTGGTGTTGAACTCCAGCCCAGGCCAAGAGTTTTGCCTGCACCCACCAGCCCTTTGTGACCCAGTTCAACGGCCAAATGCCACTTTCTTCACGAAGTCTTCCTTAATTTCACACAAAGCAAGACACGATGCCTCCTGCTCCAACTTCCCCTAGGACTTTATCTACCTCCCTCTCGTTCTCACTCATGGCACTAATCATAGTCTCATCTAAGACGTTGAGCTAAGGATGCCAAGGATGAGCGCTGGAGCCCCTCAACCAAAAGCATGCATCTTTGCAAGTTCTCTCAAGCCGGCCTGGTATGTGTTCAAACTCCCCCCACAACCTGCCTCAGTGTTCCTGTGGGTGTTGGTTCTTCACACCCACCTCCCTCCCTGGTTGGACTCAGTCTGTCCTGCCATTTGCCCACATCTTGCTTGGCCCACCCTCACTTTCCCTTCTGCTTCAGACATTTGGCGACCCACCTGTACTCATAGTACACTGCAATCAGATCTTAGCCTCTTCTCCCATTTTTGGCTTCATTAGACCCACCTCAACTCTAGTAGCCATTAATGGTCTATCCCTCCAACCTCCTGGACTATAAATTTCTTGAGGACAATTATTGTTTCATTCTTCTTCTTATGTCTCTCACAGAACTAGTTCCACAGTAGGAACAAAATAAATACCCTTTTTGGGGGTCTTTTCTTAGCCAGTGGAAGTGCCAAGTACATAATAACAGATAGATGATGGCTAATATAAGGTATTTCTCATTTCTGGGCAGAGACATTTAATTTATGCATATTCCCCCTACCTTCCTTAAATTTTCTAAACGTTGAGTGAATTTCATGCAAAGTGTTATAAATGAGGCATAAGCCTACCTGGACAAGTAGAAGGAGGTTTGTATCTGGTAAAGGAGATTTGAGCTTCAGGGCCTGCAGGAGTTCTAGAACAACACCACGAGACAAGTAGAATTTATCCCGCTCCTAAATAAAACAAAAAAGAAGGTAAGTGACTTCTGAAAATTCAATTAGAAGAGATCTCTGTCAAAAGAGCTTCCAAAAGATTCACAGATCAGAAATAAAAAACACTGCTTAAAAATGCGTAATGAACTGTCCTGAAGAAATAAACTCAAAATGAAAAAAGGCATTTTTGTGTTTGTAATGAGTTTAGTGAAGCACTGAGAACACATAATTTAATGGATAAGAAAAAGATTGGCTATCTCTTAAATACTGAAACTATAGGATTTGATTCTTACTCGTAGAGGATATGTCCAAGAATGTAGAAACTAAAAAATCTAGAATTTTTTCAATAGAAAATAATTTAGAAACATTTAACACTGTTGAAAGGGTCTCATATCCTCTCTAAAGAAACTTACTTTTTAAGTGGACCATTTCGAGCATACAGAAAAATAGATGGAATATATCTTGTACCTATTATCCATCTTTTAACATTTTTCATCATAAGTCAAGCATCACAGAAATAGTTGAAGCTACTATCTACACAGGTCTCTCTTTTCTTTCTCCCTCCTTGAAATAGCCACTATTTTGTATCTGGCGCTTATTACTTCTTGTATATTTTAACACCTTTACTACATATGTATGCCACCATTGTAATGTTTAATATTATTTTTGCATGTTTTTTAATTTCCTACAGTGTGTATCTTTCCGAAACTTACAATTTTTCTACCACATTACATTTTTGAAATTAGTCCCTATTGATACACATAATTCTCATTCGTTTAACTAAATAGCTTAATGATATTTTATTGTATGAACACACCAAAATTCATTGATCTGTCCTCAATAATGGAACGATAGAATATCTTCCATTTTGTAAGCCTTTAAAAATTGTCAAATATAGCACACGTGGAAAAGTACATAATATATAAGCTAACAGATGGATTAGTACAGATTGAACACAAATGAAATCATCGCCCAGGTCAACATCACAAGCACCTTAAAAGTCCCCCATGTGTCCTTTCCTGATCATCGCTAACTTCCTGGAGACCCTGTGGTCTGAATCCATTGTCTTTTCTTTCTACTCATTCTCATTTATGGTGTCCTGCCCCCTCATTTGTTTGGTTACCTTTGCATGTTGCATGCTTTGTTTTAAAATTATTTTTAGAAATAATCTGAGGCCTCAAATGCTATCTTCCTCCAAAAAGCTTTCTGTTTGCTTTTCACCAGGTTCTGGAGGCACTCGTGGTCCAGGGTATTACCTTAAGACACATAACAAGACTGGAAATATTTTATCTTGGGCCACCAAAGGTCTTGACATGGATCTATGTCCATGTGAGGACAAGCTTACTTCTAGATTGTCTTTATTTTGTGGTCCTGATGAGAAGGTAAGGGCAGTGCAGAATCAGACAGAGTCCCCAATCTTGGAAGTTCCTAGATTCTGACTTTTCTCCTTGCCTCCTGGATCTTTCAGAATTGTCACATCCTTCAGATAGCCAAACACTCCCAGGGCAAAAAAGGTCTTCAGTGCCAGGCTTACATCTCCACATTTCTGTGTTCTCTCAGACCTTAGCTTAGTAATTCTTCTATGTCTGGCTAGTATTTTGATGATTTTTAAAAGTTTTCAGAAAATATTTTAAAGAAACTTTTAAAATTAAGTGGGAGGATAGATTCAAATTATCTAGTCCCTCCTGAACAGGAGGGAAAGTCAAGGATTTTTTATTGGAATGACACTAAATTTATAGGTTATTTTGTGAGAATTAGTAGTCTTTCTTATGCTGGGTCCTCATTCATGAACATGAGATCTGTTTCCATTTATCTAGTGCTAATAAAATGTTCTGGTTACCTCCAAAAAGTTCTTGCATATTTTGGTTAGATTTAATCTTTGTTGCCACAATAAATGATATTTTAAAGTATATCATAATCATTTGTATTGATAGCTGAATATTAAAGGTAGATGATTTCCGAGTATTCATTTGTATCCAGCATCCTTGCTGAACTCTCTTATAAAAGTTATAAAAAGGTGTCTATAGATAAGCTGTCTTCAGTTCATTTGTAATCACATCGTCTATGAAAAGTTAGAACCTTTTTCTTCCTAATCCTTATACTTTGATTTATTCTTCCTGTCTTACTGAAGGGCCTCCAGTACCATAACAAAGACAAGCCATGATAATGGTCATTCTTGTCTTACTTGTGACTTTAAAGGGACTATTGTTGGCATTTTACCATAAGTATAATATTTCCTAGAGGTTTCTGGCAGACACCCATTATAAGTTAAGGAAGTTCCCTTCTGCTCCTAGTTTGACAAGATTTATCATAAAAGGATGCTGAATTATATAGAATGCTTCTTTTCTATCTCCTGCTGCTGCTTCTAAGTCACTTCAGTCGTATCTGACTCTTTGCAATCCTATGGACTATAGCCCACCAGGCTCCTCTGTCCATGGAATCCTCCAGGTAAGAATACTGGAGTGGGTAGCCATTTCCATTTATGGGCTTCCCTGGTGGCTCACACAGTAAAGAATCCACCTGCAATGCAGGAGGCACGGGTTTGATCCCTGGGTCGGGAAGATCCCTTGGAGAAGGGAATGGCTACCCACTCCAGTATTCTTGCCTGGAGAATTCCACGGATGGAGATGCCTGGTGGGTGGTCTACAGTCCATGGGGTTGCAAAGAGTTGGATACGACTGAGCAATTAACATTTTCACTTCATTTATAGTTATCATAAAATATTACACATATTCCCCATGTTGTGCAATAATATATCCTTATAGTTTATTTTATACGTAATAGTTTGTCTTTTTAATCCCCTACCACTATGTAGTCCCTCCTCACTTTCTTCTCCCAACTATAACCCCAGTTTGTTCTCTGTATCTGTGAGTCTACTTCTTTTTTGTTATATTTTTAGATTCCACATATAAGTGATACTGTACAGTATTTGTCTTTCTCTGTCTGACTTTCTTTACTTAACATAATGCCCTCCAAGCCCATCCATGTTGCTGCAAATGGCAAAATTTCATTCTTTTTTGTGGCTGAATGTGAGGCTTTATTTTTAATGCATTAACTTGGGATTATTCATTCAGAATTTTTGCATCTTTGAAGTATAACTGACCTATAATTTTCCTTTCTCCTATTGCCCTTGTCTGATTGGTACTGAGGTTCTACTGGCCTCATAAAATATGTTGGGAATTGTTCCCCTTTTCCTATTCTCCGTATTAGTTTGCATAAAGTAGAGCTCAATCTCAAATGTTTAACAGAAGTTGTCTTTAAAATTGGAATGGCTTGGGACTTCCCTGGTGGTCCAGTGGTTAAGACACTGTGTTCCAGTACAGGGGAGCTGGGTTTGATCCCTGGTCAGGGAACTAGATCCCATATGCCACAACTAAAAATCCCATGTGCCCCAGCTAAGACCCAGCACAACCAAATACATAAACAAATATATTTTTTTAATGGAATGGTTTTCAACCACCAAAGCAAATTTTCCGTTATGTAAGTCTAGCTATCTTTTTTTTATTGTTATATATTACAATTTTCTAGAAAGTTTTCCTTATTTTCCAAGATTTCAAATGTACTAACTAGATTGTCCCTTTATATTCTTCAGCTCTCTATCTCTCTTGATATAAAAGTATAGATAAGTATTAGTAGCTCAGTTGTGTCCAACTCTGTGACTCCATGGACTGTAGCCTGTCAAGGGATTCTCCAAGCAAGAATACTGGAGTGGGTTGCCATTCCCTTCTTCAGGGGATCTTCCTGACCCAGGGATGGAACCTAGGTCTCCTGCTTTGCAGGCAGATTCCTGACTGTCTGAACCACTTGTGAAGCCAAAAGTGTTAGTTGCACAGTCATGTCCGAGTCTTTGCAACCCCATGGACTGTAGCCCACCAGGCTCCACTGTCCCTGGAGATTCTCCAGGCAAGAGTACTGGAGTGGGTTGCCATTCCCTTCTCCAGATCTCTCTTTGCTGCATGCTATGTAATTTCTTCAGATCTATTTTCCATTCCACCAAATCCCTTTTTGGTTAAGTCTAATTTGCTCTCTGACTGTCCACTGAGGCTTTTTTTTTTTCTTTTGTTTTTGTTTTTTAATGTCAATGACTATTTCATTTCTAGAATTTTTACTTTGTTCCAGTCTATCTGGTTCTTACAAAACAGAAACAGACTCACAGACTTAGAGAACAAATTTACAGTTGCTGGGGGAAGGATAGTTAGGGTTCGGGATGGACATGTACACGCTGCATATTCTGAACGAGTAACCAGCAAGGACCTGCTGTATAGCACAGGAACTCTGCTCAGTGTTAGGATGGGAGGAGAGCTTGGGGGAGAATGGATACATGTCTAGGTATGGCTGAATCCCTTTGCTGCTAACCTGAAACTTACAATGTTGTTAATTGGCTATACCTCAATACAAAATAAGAAGTTTTAGAAAAAAGACCCACTGACTGGGTTTGAAAAGTAACTCCATCACTTTACTACCCATGTTTATGAGGGAAAGTTACGTTTCCTTTTTAAGGTTTAGCTTCCTTGTCTAAAAAAGTGATGAAGTATAGCCAATTAAAACATATGCTGAATGAGAAGCATATAAAGGATGAATTGCAAACATGGGAAAATATATAATTACTAAAGAATAAAGAACCAGATAGCTTTTATTTTCCTAATGAGAAAATGTTTTTAAAAAGAAGATAATAAATATTTTCTCATTAGGAAAAAAAAAGCGTGTTTTTATTTTCTTTATTATATAGTTCTAATATGGTAGTTCTTAAGGGGAATAATCTTGCTTTTTATTAACTATACTAAAGTATCTCATTGTGAATTATTTCTTCATGTATTTTGTAATTTTAGATTGTGATCTCATGTTCATCAGGATTTTAATTATAAGAATCCTATTGGGCCTAGGTTGAAGGCACATCTCTCCAGAGAGGTTTGAGGATTGATTCTGAGCTGCTTCTGCCAGACACTCCAATGCTATTATGTGCCCAGCACCAATTAATTTGACTTTCCAGTTTAGGAGTTCATAGGACATGTAGGTATTACAAATTCAAACTCTAAACATATTCAAAAATAGGCTCATGTTTACTCATTCTCAAAGGAAACTATAGATGTTTCAGTTCTCAGGCTCAGACAGATCCCATTCTTCATCACCTCCATATAAGAATACATTCTTTCCAAAAGATATATGTCTTTTATCAAACATATAACCTTTCATGGGTTTTGACTTTCTGCTGAGGACAACTCAGCTCTAACTCCCAACCTAGGATAGCCCCAAGATGCAATTTACTTTCTCTGTGTGGGCTTTAAAATTCAAGCCACTAAAGAATATAATAAAAAAGAAACAGATTCACATATATAGAGAACAAACCAATGGTTACCAGTGGAGAGAGGGAAGAGGGCAGGGAACTAAGAGGTACAAGCTATTAAGTGCAAAATAAGCTAGAGGGACATATTGTACAACACAGGGAATATAGCCAATTTTTTAAATAATAACTATATATATGGAATATAACCCTTATAAATTATAAATCACTATATTGCTGCTGCTAAGTCACTTCAGTTGTGTCCGACTCTGTGCAACCCCAAGACGGCAGCCCACCAGGCTCCCCCGTCCCTGGGATTCTCCAGGCAAAAACACTGGAGTGGGTTGCCATTTGCTTCTCCAATGCATGAAAGTGAAAAGTGAAAGTGAAGTCGCTCAGTCGTGTCCGACTCTTAGCGACCCCATGGACTGCAGCCCACCAGGCTCCTCTGTCCATGGGATTTTCCAGGCAAGAGTACTGGAGTCGGGTGCCATTGCCTTCTCCATATACTTGTAATTCATATAATATTGTATATCAACTACGCTATTGTTTAGTTGCCAAGTTATACCCAACTCTTTGCAATCCCATGGACTGCAGCCTGCCAGGCTCCTCTGTCCATGGGATTTCTCAGGCAAGAATACTGGAGTGGTTTGCTGTTTTCTTCTCCAGGGGATCTTCCTGACCCAGGGATCAAACCCAAGTCTCTTGCATTGACAGGCAGATTATTTACCACTGAGTCACCAGGGAAGCCCAACATCAACTATACTTCAATTAAAAACAAAAGATTCAAGCCACCAAGTTTACCAAGACTGTCAACTTCCCCAACCCAGGACTACTACAATATCAGTTTATATGCTTATCACCCTGGTTCTCAATTCCCTCTTCATTTTTGCCCCTTTCATGCTGATAAGATTAGCTATATATTTAAAATAATGTTTATTACATTTCATCCAGCACTTCCAGAATTTTAAGTGGGACAGCTGTCAAGTTGTTAAGACTGCCTGAATGCTTAATAGAAAAGTCTCCAAAGTGCTTACCTTTCCATCCCTTTTCTTTTGATTAAATAAGGGAAAAGACTCAATTAGATACTGCTATTTCTTTAACTATTTCTTATAGCTTCTCATTATCTATGAAGAAGGTGGGAACACCCTAGATGAAAGCTCTATAACTAACAATCATTTGAGTTGCAGAATAAGGAAGGATAGATGACTGGCCACTGAAGTTATGACAGATTTTGAGGGGATAAAATGCAAAATGAATATTCAAAACCAAGAATATCTTGAATTCAAAATAGTGGAAGGTCTGCTGTAATCAGTACTTATAGTACACAACACAGAAAGTACAAACTCATTACAGTTCTTTCTCTAAATATCTATATGTAATTTAAACAAATCAAACATAAAGAAAATTAAGAAATAAAGTGACTTCTAAATATAGAATATCTTTTCACTGTATTTGGTGCTGTCTTACAGATCTATTTTCTTAAGTGAAAAAAAAATAAAAAGAAGCTATTTTTCTGGAAGAATTTGAAAGAAGAAAAAAATCCTGATTATTTCGGTAGTTAGAAAACATATTGCTCCAGGCAGAGTAATAAATAGTTTACAGTCAGAAAGATTAAACAGAAGATTATCACAAAACACTTAACATGGCGGAATGGACACACGATGGTAAGAAAGGAGACGAGTATTTTAAATAGAATGAAATCTTGATATACAATTAGATTTTTATGAGAAAATAAAGGGCCTGTAGAAGTGGACAACATGAATAAAGGAGTATTCTGAATGTTTAAGAGGAAACAGCAGACACAGAAACCCCACTGAAAATAAGGTTGGATAATTTGGAAGTCAGAGAAGTAAAATTGACACTTTGTTCTAAGGACAGACACGCTCTCTTTGCCCTGCCCTCTGCTTTTCAGCACCAGCAAGGCTGCTATATGCATTGGGCAAGCAGTACTTTTCCACATCCTCAGTAGTGGGGCAGGGGATACCAAGGATAATGCAATAGAGAAACCATTATCAAAGCAAGATGACAAAAGACGAGATTACAATCTCAGAGACCAAGAACCCAGAACTGGGGAGACAGACAAATGATGAGAATTAAGGAGCTCTCGACTGGCTTTTACAAATAACAAGCTGATAGTTTTCTACTTTGGGTATAAAACTGATATGTGCTGATGACTTGCCCACTAATCATGGAATGGTGAACTTGAAAAAGACATCAGAGGTCATTTAGACCATTACTTCATTTCATTCAAAATACCTCTTCTCCTGTAAGCCATCTGACCCTCAGTTCTCCAAATTTGCATGTTTAACATATAGGTTATATATTTGTATGTATAAAGTGTTTGCTTCTAATGATTTTTATCAGACCTCAGTAGAATTATTCATTTTAAGCTATATTGAGGCAACTCACCTAAGAGGGATTTGATACTGATTAGAAAGAATATGTTTCTACTAGTTTTCAGTTTCCCACGACACACACAAACATGCAACCTTACCTTAGTGAAAGCTCGGTAACACAAGCCGCACACCTCCACCAGGTAGGCCAACGTGAAGACGGCATTCTGAATCACAAAACTGAGCAGTTTTGAAAATGGTTCCAACAAACTCTGCAATGAGATTAGGGCCAAAAAAATCTATTGCTGCTTCTTTTATGAAAAAAAGAAAAGTAATTAAAGTCTAATGACACTTTAAGTAATGGGGATCATTCTTTAATTTAAAATCTGTTGCCAGGTGGCTACTATAGCAAACTGGTTGGTCTAAAAAGAACTGAATCTTCAATCAGTAGCTCAAAGAACATCATTTAATCATTTTATTGCTCAAAAAAAATCCATCTTTCCAAGTGGCATCACTTATAAACTAACCTAACACTAATCTTATCCTCATACCCACCCCCAAGCAATCAAGACTCTGATGTCTGTGTGAGGATCTCTCATTCTATTTCTCTGAATCTTTAGGCATTTATGAGTTAATTAGACCTAAGCAAAGTGAAATGAAAGTTGCTCAGTCATGTCCAACTCTTTGTGACCCCATGGATTGTAGCCTGCCAGGCTCCTCTGTTCATGGGATTCTCCAGGCAAGAATACTGGAGTGGGTAGCCATTCCCTTCTCCAGGGCTTCTTCCTGACCCAGGGATTGAACCACGGTCTTCAGCACTGTTGGCAGATTCTCTACCATCTGAGTGGTCAGGGAAGCCCTAGCTTATCAGACCTAACTCCTCTAGAAATCTGTCATCTCAGTTAAGCAGCAAAAACCACCCTTGCACGTAAGTACTAAAGGGCTATTAGCTTAATAAAACTCATCAGGACCCAGATTCCTACCAATGTTTATGAGGAAAGCATTGTCGTTTTTTACTTTCCCTTCTGAATCTGACCCATAAAGAGTCAGTTATAGAGTCAGAGTTAAAGAGTCAGTTAAAGAGTCAGAAAGCATATCAATATGCTTTATTAAGTCATTTGGAAACATTTCCTGAGTACCTACTAAGTATCAGGCAGAGTTAGATGCTTTTATATCATTTATCTCATCATTTATAAAATTCTTATAAAAAATCCTGGGGAGACAATATATTATAATAATTAATGACACACACTCGAGAATTTTACACAGAGAGCAAACTTTAGCTCTCTGTGACTTTGAACATGTGATTTAACATCTCTAGACTTTATTTTCTCCCATGTAAAATGAGGATAACAATGACCTCCATCTCAGTATTTCTGTGAGAATTAAAGAAGATGATGCATGTAAAGCACGTGGCAACAGTAAGCCTCTCATCACTGTTAGTTGTGATCAGTACATCTCTGAAGCTTTAATATCCCCATTCTGCTGCTGAGACAGTTAAGTAGGCAAGTAACTTGCCTAAGGCCATACAGCTATTGAATGGAATTCAAACTCAAATTCGGGGGCAATCTTCCAGAGAGAGAACTGCTCTATAGGGAAGACAGGATTTTAACTGGACTCCAAAGGACTTCATGCTGCGATTTCTGCTAATTCTCAACCTCTATGGTCCTAACTGTTTGGATTATAAAAGTAACACATGTTCAGTGTGCAAAAGGGGGATCTGTAGAAAAGTAAAGATAAGGAAATAAGTCCTCCATATTCCCATCATAACATTTTGATATATTTCTCTTCTTCTTTACACACCAGTTTACTCAGTTGAAATCTTGCACAGACATAATAATAGATTTTGTTAAGATAGTAATATCTGAAATTTCCAATGTTATTTAATTCTTCATATAGATCCATCTTAATGGCCACAAGTCAGATTTTATTCTATAAAAAGATCTCAATAAATACAATTTTGCATGAAATTTGCATTTGCTTCTTTAAAATAGATTCTGAGGAAAAGAATGACCATATCAAAGATTTTGTGCATTTTGGGGCCCTTTCCCTTATGGATACAAAAATGAATTCATCACATATTAGCTGCCCCTGAGGATAGGAATTATGTTTGCTATCTATATTACCGAAAGGAACCATGTAGTACATTCCATACAGAAAATCTTAAAGACACTCTTTAAAATAGTACTATTGATTCAGTATTTTTTGCTCTGTATAAATGTTGTTGCCTTGAAACACTAATAATGGATGACTGGGGAGAGAAATATGTCTGTGTTGATACATAATTCATCCTTATTGGTTAAAACAAAAGAAGAAACCTGGATTGAACCTATATAGAAACTTGCTCTTTTATCTAGTAAAGCAGCATGGTAATGGGGCAGTACAGTACTACAGACAAAAAAACTTAAAATCAAGAACCTAGATTCAAGTCTCAAATCGTCCATTAACCAGCTATGTGACCTTGGTCAAGACACTTCATTTCTCTGATCCTATTTCCTTATCTCTATATGAACAGACTAGACTAAATAATATCTTTGCAGTTTTCCATGAGTCTATGCAAGCAAAGTCAAGGTAAAAAGTTACAAGGGATGTGTCTTCTTGGTACACACTGGCAACCCACTCCAGTACTCTTGCCTGGAAAATCCCATGGACGGAGGAGTCTGGTAGGCTGCAGTCCATGGGGCTGCTAAGAGTCGGACACAACTGAGCGACTTCACTTTCCCTTTTCCTTTTCATGTATTGGAGAAGGAAATGGCAACCCACTCCAGTGTTCTTGCCTGGAGAATCCCAGGGACGGGGGAGCCTGGTGGGCTGCCATCTATGGGGTCGCACAGAGTCGGACACGACTGAAGTGACTTAGCAGCAGCAGCAGCAGCAGTAACTACTTGGTACTTCTAGTAACTACGATCCATTGCAATACAAACTATTGCATTACTGCATATAACGCAGTCTGGAAATGTAGCCAGGAATACAAAAGTGAATAAGACATAGTGCTGGACTTTGTAAAGCTCACAGGCTCACCGAGGAGACGACAGGATAGCTGCTAATACAGAGACCTCTATCAGGTACTGTGGATCTGACAGAGTGTGGATCTAACAAAGCTGCTATAGAGGATGTGAGCCTTTTTAAAACTGGTGAAAGCAAAAGTCACTCAGTCGTGTCCAACTTTTTGCAACCCCATGGACTGTATAGTCCATGGAATTCTCCAGGCCAACTGGAGTGGGTAGCCTTTCCCTTCTCCAGGGGATCTTCCTAACTCAGGGATCAAACTCAGGTCTCCTGCATTGCACGCAGATTCTTTACCAGCTGAACCACAAGGGAAGCCCACGAATATTGGAGTGGGTTGCCTATTCCTTCTTTAGCAGATCTTCCCACCCCAGGAACCGAACCAGGGTCTCCTGCACTGTAGGTGGATTCTTTACCAACTGAGCTATAAGTGAAGCCCTGAGCTTTCCATTTTAAAATTGGAACGGAATTCAAATTCTCATCTTGAAGAATGAGAAGGAGTTTAGTCTCCAATAAGGGTATAAAGCATTTCAGGCAAAGGAAATAGCCTAAGCAAAGGCAAGGAAGTATGAAATTAAATAAGATGGTAAATGTATAGCAATTAGCACAATGTCTGCCATATGGTCAGTGCTCAACCAACAGTAGTTGTTGTTTTGATGGTGATGATAATAGTGCTTCTGAAAGTACACAGGGAGCACGCAGATGGGACAAGTTCAGTTTAGTTCAGTTCCATCGCTCAGTTGTGTCCGACTCTCTGCAACCCTATGAACCACAGCACGCCAGGCTTCCCTGTCCGTCACCAACTCCTGGAGTTCACCCAAACCCATGTCCATTGAGTCGGTGATGCCATCCAACCATCTCATCCTCTGTCATCCCCTTCTCCTCCTGCCCTCAATCTTTCCCAGCATCAGGGTCTTTTCAAATGAGTCAGCTCTTCGCATTAGGTGGCCAAAGTATTGGAGTTTCAGCTTCAACATCAGTCCTTCCGATGAACACCCAGGACTGATCTCCTTTAGCCAAAGACTAAACTGGAAAGGTGGGCTTGCAAGTTAATGAAGTGCCTTTTTGCATGCTCCATTAAGGAATCAGGACATTATCGTAAAAGAAGGGAGAAGCTATCAAGGATTTTAAGCAAGGAACCCACGCAAAGAGATCTGTGTTTGGAAGGATCATCTAGATCACGGTACTGGGGATGAACTGCCGGACGTGGCCCAGGACTAAGAGAACCGATGATATTGTGATCTATTCGAGTTTTTTCATATTAGGCACTTTCAAAAGGTTGCAAGTGAAGCATTTAGTATGTGATAACTATCTCTTCAGTATCATTACATGCCTGTGGTTGTGGGGTTAAAAACCAACTGAATACCAAGGGGGAATGGAGAGTGGGGATGAATTGGTAGATTGGGATATTGATACCTTTGATACTATGTATAAAATAGATAACTAATGAGAACCTACTGCATAGCTCAGGGAACTGAACTCAATGTGCTGCTGCTGCTGCTAAGTCACTTCAGTCGTGTCTGACTCTGTGCGACCCCATCGGCGGCAGCCCACCAGGCTCCTCCGTCCCTGGGATTCTCCAGGCAAGAATACTGGAGTGGGTTGCCATTTCCTTCTCCAATGCATGCATGCATGCTAAGTCGTCTCAGTCGTGTCCGACTCTGTACAGCCCTATGGACAGCAGCCCACCAGGTTCCTCCATCCACAGGATTCTTCAGGCAAGAATACTGGAGTGGGCTGCCATTTCCTTCTCCAGGACTCAATGCGCTATGGTGACCTAATTGGAAAGGAAATCCAGAAAAGAGGGGATATACGTATATGCATAGCTGATTCACTTTGCTGTGTAGCAGAAACTAACACAATCTTGTAAAGCAACTATACTCCAATAAAAAGCAATTAAAAAATAACTGCATAACCAACTAGCTATGTTTTTCTGAAACATACATACCCTTGTGGCATTGGTAGAGGGTATCTTCAAGAGGCAAATCATAATTCTCAAACTGGAGTCTAAAGAACACTGTGAACCGATACAAAAAAACAAAAGTCAGTACTCTTCTTAATACATCTTCTGCTTCATATATTTTCTCCAAGCAAATTTATGTTAGGAAAAACATCTGAAATATATGTGCCTTCTTACAGGTTTCCATGTCATACATTCATGTTTGGAAAAAAAAAGAATTCTTAGCTTTAAAAAATTTAATTAAGCCATTTATTAAACAGTTAAACAATTAAATAATATTAATTGATATTAAATGTGCCCAGTTCTAAAGAAGTAATTTGTGAAAGGCCATGTTGAAATAAAAAACCTATTTAGATCAATTTAAAATCATTAGAGTTATTAATCCAAATAAAGAATGTTTAATCTGTCCTTTCTCTGATAGTAAAAGACATAACAAAAGCCTGGGGGAAAGCAGTAAAATTTCTACAAACGAAAACCATGCCTCACAAATCAAGTAGCATTGTATTTTGGCATGATTTCACATCAAAATGTACTTTTTAAATAATATGTTTTTGGATTAGGGGGAAAATGTTACAGCAAGAATAAGCAATGATATTATTTAACATGGTTAATGATATCGCAACAGCAGATCTCTGCAGTTGTGTAGAATATTAACCTCTTTAAGATAGTATAAACAAAGTCAATGGTTCTTCAAATGAGATGTGTGGACTAGCAGCATCTGTATTACCTGGAAACCAGTTGGAATGCAAATGCTCAGGTCACAACCCTACTGAACTGAAAGTTCTCAGAATAAGGCCCAGGAATTAGACTTTAGCAAGTCCGTCAGGGACCATGATACACACTGAAGTTTGAAATCCACTTCTCTAAATTGATGAGAACAAACTACAGAAAGTCTCTCAATGGCTTAATCTTTTCCCCAGAAATTAAATACAAAACAGGATGGTCAGAGGAAGTGCCCAGATAGAATCCAGCAGAGTGAGTTTTTAGATAAATTCTGAAAGCCTTTCACAAGAAACTTCTAAGAAAACCATTGCTCTATTTAATCTTCTCAATACCCATAGGAGTTAATGTGACATTTACATTACTTTAGACCAGGGGCTGAAAACCAGCTGCTCATCAGGTCCCCATCGTGACCTATGAAGGAAGTCAGGAAATATCCTGGAAAACGTGGGCAGATGAGCAACACAAGGAAGGCATTCTCAAATAATAACTGATCGGAACCCAGTAGCAGCTGATCCCGTTAGAAAGGATGTGCTTTCTAGTTCTCAAGAATCTCAATTCTCCTTCTCATCTCACTCCACTCTACTCGTTTACCTTGTAGTCAGGGTCCTTTTGGACAGGGCTGACTGCTATAAATTAGGCTTACAAATTTGCCATGCCTGCCCCTCACCCCTTCTCTACTAGTGTGCGGCTCTTAAGCAATGAATGGCCCTGACCGGCTCTCTAGTCCTAGAGAGGATCCATGTGGTCTTGTTAAAATGCATACACTTGTATTCCTAAGTGTATCTGTACAGTAGCTATAAACATCCTTTGCCTGGATTTATTCAACTACTTCAGATTCTGGATAGACGAGGATCAGAGAACATGAGAGATGCTAAAGATCTCAGTAATCCTGCTTTTCACAGTAATTTCAGACTCAGAAAGCAGAACACACCAAGCTAAGGGTCCCTGAATTATCATCCTTACAGACATTATTGAAGGTCATATTTTCCAAATATGCCAGTTAAGAAAAATGTATTATCAGAGATGGTTGGATTTAAAAAAAAAAAAAATGTTACATGTATGTAATACTCATTTCAAAAGTGGTGCTGCCAACATGTAACTTCACTTGGCAGATCAACAAGTGATTTATTTTGTTGTGAGTTGAATATTTTCATTCTGTGATCTGGATAAAGCACAAAAAGCTTGTGGAACCCATGAGGTTCAAAGACACAACAGTGGTCATCACCAGCCGCCTCTTTTCTCCCTGCGATGGAGACCTGAATGCCTTCAAATCACTCTTGTCTGAGAGTGACTCCAAGATTCCACTAGTGGAGAGGACACTAGTCAGAGACTTGAGTTCTGATCTTTCCACTGCCTCTATCTCTCTGCATTCGCAGTTCTCCGTCTGGAAAATGGGAGTATTAAACAGGATGGTGTTTATAGGTCTCTTCCAGTTTTAACAGTATACGATTCTGTGTTTCCATTGAATGGGCTCATGTTGAAAATGTTCCTTAGGCTACCAGATTTCCGGCTAGATAATTGTGTGGTATTCTTGGAGGGTGGCATGGCCCTGGGTAGGGAGTGACGGTGGGGACGAGCGTAAAGCCGTCAAACAGAAATATCATCTTGGTCTTGCAAGTACTTTATTCACAAACACAAAATTTTAGACAATTCTCTAAAATTGAAGCTTGACATTATATGTCTGGTCTCCTTTCTTATGAAACTATTTACTTACAAATTTATTTAATATCCATTTGAGAACGTTTTCTAGATAAACACAATCTACTAATGTCTTCCTGAACTTTTTATTTTTTCATCAACTGGAAACATGAAATCACTAAGTCAGAATGACTGAATATTACTGTCAATACTGCAACATTTGGAGAGAAAATCTCAATAACACTTTCTACTCTGTGGCTAACAAAGATTCCTTCTAGCCCTTTACAAAACATTAAATCTGCCTAGGCCAGGTGGCCTGCAAACAGTAAGGAAGTGATTTGAAATGAAATCCAGGGTTCAGCTTACCTTCAGAGGTAAAACACAAGGCAGCTTGGCAAAAAATGTCTGAAACTGATTGCTGATCGTTGTCCAGAGGCTACTGGGAGCATCCATGGGCAGAGCTTCCATGAAGGTGGCAATGTTTTCCAAACAGCGTATCATAGCACCCCCTGCTGGTAAATTCTTTTTGTTATTTAGACCCTAAAAACACAAAAGCATAGGCAATCAACTGCTGAAATGGTGTGGGAATTCAGACAGCTGTTGGGGAAGATCAGTTTTTTAAAAATCATATACTCACGTTAAAAACGTGTTGTGTGTAAGCTTTGTACCTGGCAGGAGTACAGAGAAAAATGGACTAATCTACAGAAACTTGGGGGTAGGGGGAATTGTGATTTTTGACTCAGTGAGGAAAGGTAAAACATGAGCAGGAAACTGGAAATATCTTCCCAGGATCCACAATTGGCATGGTCAGGTGTTCAGAAGACAGAGTGAATGATGCTTGCTAGTATCTCTACCAGCAGTGATTAACACACACACAAACTCTCCACGGCTGTTCCTCTTACTCCAAATTTGAATTTCAGGAAACTTACCCATTTTCTTAAAAAACTTCCCTGGTGGCTCAGACAGTAAAGAATCTGCCTGCAATGCAGGAGACCCAGATTCAATCCCAGGGTTGGGAAAATCCCCTGGAGAAGGGAATGGCAACCCACTCCAGTATCCTTGCCTGGAAAGTTCCCAGGACAGAGGAGCTTGGAGAGCTATAGTCCATGGGGTCACAAAGAGTCGGACATGACTGAGTAAGTAACACACACATTATAGGAACAGCAAAGTCCCCAAGGCAAGCCGCCAACCATCCAAGTTAACTAAAAGAGTTAATAAGTGGAGGAAGAGAGACAGACTCCAAGTTACGTGATACAATGAATAAGCTGTGGAGGTGAGAACTGACTTCAAGTCTTGAGATACAGAAAATAGGCAGACTTTGAACCCAGATCCTGAGACAAACAAAGCTGTGAAGCTGAAATATGAATCTAAAGTCACATAATGTAGTGCACATGGCTTTATCCACCACACATTTTGGAAGCTGAAAGTGAGTGCTCAGAGGCTGGCATCCACCCCTTAGTGGAGGGGTCCAGAAGCTTTAAGTACATCCACACTAAACAGCAGTGTCCAGCTGACTTTCTATACATTGGTCATTTTTATCTTTTAAGCTTTTACATATTAAATTATTCAGCATCTAAGTTAACATTTAAATTTTTAATATTTAAATTAAATGACTTTGAATTTCTTTCTCAGAAGCGATTTCAACAAGGGCTTAGAGTGTTGACAAGGCAAACCTACCTCCAAGAGCTGGCTGAGAGCAGCAATAGAGCTCAGCTCGTTGAAGTCCATCAAAGATGTGGCCAAGGTCCGTAAAAAAGTCCCATCTGGAAAGTCAATGGTCAGATTTAGGAGTGTTCACGTTTCAGCAACTAGCCATGTCTGTGGTGTCAGCCTCCCCCGTGGATGAATTACCTTTGATGGTGCTCTGGAACAGCTGTGGGAAGATGCCATTGGGAGCCAGCTGATGGAAGATACAGCGCAGGAACTGCTTGGCCACCCCAGCTGCATTGCCAGGGACCATCATGCTGGGGTTGAGCAGAGAGAGAAAAGAACAAGGAATCTTGGAGCATCGAGCATGAGTTCAGATACTTATTTACGTATTTATTCACATGCACAACCGTCCTCTTATGGAATAACTCATTGTCACTTGCATTAATGAAATGAAATATTCTAGTCACATGGAATCGCTATTAACAATAAGCTTTTAGAAAGAAGGAACCAGGTAATGCCAGAGTTGGTCTCAGACTAATTCCAGCCACCCCGCTGTGCAGATGTGGGTTCCCAGGTCCAGAGAGAAAAGGTGACCTGCAAAGACCCTGATGCTGGAAAAGATGGAAGGCAAAAGGAGAAGGGGGTGGCAGAGGATGAGATGGTTAGCTAGCATCACTGACTCAGTGGACACCAATTTGAGCAAACTCCAGGAGAGAGTGGAGGACAGAGGAGCCTGGAGTCCATGGGGTCACAAAGAACTGGACATGACTTGGTGGCTAAACAACAACAACAAAGGTTACAAGTCCAGAGGGTGGCAGAGTCAGGACTAGAATTCAGGATGAGGATTATCAGTAAGATTCTCCCATAAAGTGGCATTGGCTATGAGAGTGAGCACCTCCAAGGAAGAATGCAGGGAGAGAGATGTTCATCCTATCGGAAGAGCAGGCACATTTTCTTGGGGCCTCTGAACTGATACTAGGAAAAAGGTTAGGACTTTGATATATCCAGTTTTCCCCTTTACCCTCTACACCACCTCTGCATGTCAAAACAGGGAGCCAGGAGATGATTATGTGCCCTTTCCCTTTAGACCAAAGTATCAGAAAAGGGACTTCCCTGAAAGTCCAGGAGTTAAGACTCCGCTCTTCCACTGCAGGGAGCACGGGTTCAACCCCTGGCCAAGGAACTATGATTTCACATGCTGCACATGTTAATTGCTCAGTCATGTCCAACTCTTTGCGATCCCATGGGCTGTAGTCCACCAGGTTCCTCCATCCATAGGATTCTCCAGGCAAAAATACTGGAGTGGGTAGCCATTTCCTTCTCCAAGGGATCTCCCTGACCCAGGAATCGAACGCCTGTCTCCTGCATTGCAGGCAGATTCTTTACTATCTGGGCCACTGGGGAAGCCCCACATGCTGTATGGTGTGACCAAAAATAAATAAATGAGATTAAAACATTAAAAATCTCACAAAGTATCAGAAAGGACATTCCCAGAGGTGATTCTGGCTGAGTGGCTGAAAGGAAGAAAGAGGAAATCAAAGAGCCTAGACAGATAACTCATAAAAAGTCCCTCTTACCTAAATTGTTCTTTCTGCCTGTCTGCCCTGATATGCTGGTTCAAACTTGTAGGTCAAAAAGATTCTTCAGGAAGAAATGACACCAAGTTTTCACAAACTCTTTCAAAAATTAGAGGAGGGAACCCTTCCCAGTTTATTTTATGAGGCTAGCAAAGCCTTAAAGCTAAAATCACATAAAGAATTACAAACAAAACAAAATAAAACAGAACGAAAACCAAGAAGGAACATAAAAGAAATAAAAAAGACAAACCGATAGTCTTCATGGACATTGAATCCAACTGTACATACGAAGAATGATTGACCATGACCAAATAATTTACCCCAAGAATGTAAGAATGACTTGATATTCAAAACTCAGTTAATGGAATTTGATATCTTAAAGAAAAAAGTGCAAAACACATACCATTATTTAAGTGCCTTTGGCAAAATTCAACATGAATTCATGATAAAAAAATTCTCAGAAAAAAACTAGAAATAACTAGAAATAACTAGAAATAGGAGGAATCATCCTGTCTGGGTAAGGGCACTTATGAAAACCTATAGTAAACATAATTAATTGTGAGATAACAAATGTTTTTCTTGTCAGATTAGGAACAAGGCAAGGATGCTCAATAACATCTTTATTATTGTACTGGAGGTCCTAGTCATTGCAATAGGATAACAAAAAAGGTATAAAAAATCAGAAAGGGGTAAAACTGTCACTATTTACAGATGATGTGATTTTTTACATACAAGTATGCTTACATTTCAAGGAATCTAAAAAGCAGCTATTACAACTAAGTGAATTTAGTTTATTACAGTACAGTGTTAAAAAATAGTATATTTGTATATAAGCAGCAGAAAGTAAGAAAATAAAAAATTTTTTAAATTCTATTTACACTGGCTTTAAAAAAACAAAATTCCTGGTAGTAAATTTAACAGAAGTTATGCAAGATCTCTACAGTGAAAGCCACAAAACACTGTTGAGAGAAACAAAGACTAAATGAAATGAAAGTATATATTACGTTTATGAATTAAAAGATAATATTTTTATAGGGTCATTTATCCTCAGATTGACTTATAGTTTGAAGACAGTCCTAGCAGGCTTTTTCTCCCTGGATTGAAAAGCTTATTCTAAAATTTATATGGAAACATAAAGAATCCAGAATATCCAAACTAATGTTGAAAAGGACAACCAAAGTTGGAAGATTCACACCATCTGACTTCACGACTTACTCTACAGCTACAGTAACCAGCACAGCGTGGTGACGGCGTAATGTACGGATCAGCGAAAAAGACCAAGAACCTGGAAATTTCGCTGTTGTTCAGTCGCTGAGTCGTGTCCAGCTCTTTGCAACTCCATGGACTGTAGCCTGCCAGGTTCCTCTGTCCATGGGATTCTCTGGGCAAGGATACTGGAGTGGGGTTGCCATTTCCTATTCCAGGGAATCTTCCCAAACCAGGGATCAAAAATGTGTCCCCTGAACAGCCTGCATTGGCAGGAGAATTCTTTACCACTGAGCTACCTGGGAAGCCCTTGGGATATGTGGGCGTATGCATGTGCTGCTTCCTCCACCAGGAACATTTTTTCGATAAATTGCCGTGTGGCGCACTCTCCTACTATCTTATGTTTTGTTTAAATATAATTTGCTCAGAAAAGCTACTATATCTAAAATACCACATCCACCCCTCTCTATCTCCTGGGCTTTCTTGATTATTTTTCATAGAATTTAGTACTAAATGATATTAAATTATCAGGGTTTTTTTGTTGTTGTTAATTAGCTCATTGTCTGCCTCCTCAACTAGAATCTAAGTTTCACGAGAGCCAGGATTTGCTCTTTTGTTCACTAGGGCATCCTCAGTTGCTAGCAGTCACTCCGTAAATAGTTGCTGAATAGGTAGCACTCTGGCTTGGAAAATCCCATGGATGGAGGAGCCTGGTGGGCTGCAGTCCCTGGGGTCGCTAAGAGTCGGACACGACTGAGCGACTTCACTTTCACTTTTCACTTTCATGCATTGGAGAAGGAAATGGCAGCCCACTCCAGTGTCCTTGCCTGGAGAATCCCAGGGATGGGGGAGCCTGGTGGGCTGCTGTCTCTGGGGTCGCGCAGAGTCGGACACGACTGAGCGACTTCACTTTCACTTTTCACTTTCATGCATTGGAGAAGGAAATGGCAGCCCACTCCAGTGTTCTTGCCTGGAGAATCCCAGGGACGGGGGAGCCTGGTGGGCTGCTGTCTCTGGGGTCGCGCAGAGTCAGACACGACTGAAGCGACTTAGCATAGCATAGGTAGCACTAATGGTAAAGAACTTGGGCTCCCCTGGTAGCTCAGCTGGTAAAGAATCCACCTGCAATGCAGGAGACACCAGTTCGATCCCTGGGTCAGGAAGATCTGCTGGAGAAGGGACAGGCTACCGACTCCAGTATTCTGGCCTGAAGAATTCCATGGACTGTATGGTCCATGGAGTTGCAAAGAGCTGGACATGACTGAGCAACTTTCACTTTCAATTCACTTTTAGTGGTGAAGAACCTGCCTGCCAATTCAGGAGACGTGATATCAAGGAAGCAGGTTTGATCCCTGGGTGGGAAGATCCCCTGGAGGAGGGCATGGCAACTTACTCCAGTATTCTCGCCTGGAGAATCCCATGGACACAGGAGCCTGGTGGGCTACCTTATGGATATAGGGTTGCAAAGCGTCGGACACGCACGACTGAAGCAACTTAGCATGCACGCACACAGGCACATACAAGTCTTAATATTCTTTCTGTTCATAGCATTTAGCAGCTTACAATCACAAACTCATGCAAATATTTAATTCATGTTTGCCTCCCAGACAGACTTTAAGCCCCTCAAAGGCAGGAACCATGTCAGTTTTGCCCCCAGTAGAAACCTAAGTATCTAGCATGCTGCCTGATATGGAGTGGACTTAAAAGTATTTGTTGACTAAAATGAGTGAATAAATGAAGGTGTGAATGCAAAGTGAATGTGTGCTCTCTGGAGTTGCAACCGAATGTAACAATACTCGTCTCATGGTAATCACACTTGTGTTTTAGAAATGGAGGAACATGCAGGAATGGAGGAAAGTGAGCTTTGCCTCACTGAAGGAGCTTACCTTTCTGCTTGATTAGAAAAAGTCATGCTGGAGGCCAATCTAGGGAGTAAAGTAAACAGAGTCACATGAGTGTCATGCTTTCATAATGAAATGCAAGAGTACTGTATGCCCCACTGCAGCTCCCATTTAGATGGGGGGCATGTAAAACCATTGACAATTCCCTTGAGCAGGGACAGAAGACCCATTCAGGGGTCAGTCCCAGGTTCAGCTTACTCCAGTTTCTGAACTCTGCTTTCTACATCAAATTAGATATTTCCATGGTGAGGCATACAGTTGAGTTAGTTGACTATCACCCAGCCAATCTACAAGCATGTTCTTTGCAACCAAATCTAACAGATGTCAGAACAGTATTTGACCTAGTCCACCCCTATACTGAAAGTGAAAGTTGCTCAGTCGTGTCCCACTCTTTGGGACCCCATGGATTATACAGTCCATGGAATTCTCCAGGCCAGAATACTGGAGTGGGTAGCCTTTCCCTTCCCCAGGGGATCTTCCCAACTCAGGGATTGAACCCAGGTCTCCCACATTGCAGGCGGATTCTTTACCCGCTGAGCCACAGAGCAAGCACAAGAATACTGGAGTGGGTAGCCTTTCCCTTCCCCAGGGGATCTTCCCAACTCAGGGATTGAACCCAGGTCTCCCACATCGCAGGCGGATTCTTTACCCGCTGAGCCACAGGGCAAGCACAAGAATACTGGAGTGGGTAGCCTTTCCCTTCCCCAGGGGATCTTCCCAACTCAGGGATTGAACCCAGGTCTCCCACATCGCAGGCGGATTCTTTACCCGCTGAGCCACAGGGCAAGCACAAGAATACTGGAGTGGGTAGCCTTTCCCTTCCCCAGGGGATCTTCCCAACTCAGGGATTGAACCCAGGTCTCCCACATCGCAGGCGGATTCTTTACCCGCTGAGCCACAGGGCAAGCACAAGAATCCTGGAGTGGGTACCTATCCTTTTGGCAGTGGATCTTCCGGACCCACGAATCGAACTGGGGTCTCCTGTTTGCAGGTGGACTCTTTACCAACTGGGCTATGACGGAAGCCCTATCCCCATTTTAACTCAACTCAAAATTCATTTCTTTGTATAACTGATTCACTTGGCTGTATAGCAGAAACTCACTCAACACTGTAAAGCAACTATTCTCTAATAAAAATTAATTGAAACAATTCATTGCTTTGTATACAACTTCTGAAACCTAATCACAAATAAGCCACAAACTGTAAAAACCTCTAGAAGATAGTAAAATGTGTAATAAAGGAATTTGTCAGCTAACTGTTAAGTTGAAATGACATCTTGGGAAGAGAAATTTTTTTAGGTTAAGTAATCAATATGCTAAGTTGCTTCAATTGTGTCCGACTCTTTGTGACCCTACAGATTATAGCCTGCCTCTGTCCGTGGGATTCTCCAGGCAAGAATACTGGAGTGGGTGGCCATGCCCTCCACCAGGGGATCTCCCCACCCAGGGATCAAACCTGAGTCTTTTATGTCTCCTGTATTAGCAGATGGTTCTTTACCATTAGCACCACCTGCTGCGCTGCTGCTAAGTCACTTCAGTCGTGTCCGACTCTGTGCGACCCCAGAGACGGCAGCCTACCAGGCTCCCCGGTCCCTGGGATTCTCCAGGCAAGAACACTGGAGTGGGTTGCCATTTCCTTCTCCAATGCATGAAAGTGAAAAGTGAAAGTGAAGTCGCTCAGTCGTGCCCGACTCCTAGCGACCCCATGGACTGCAGCCCACCAGGCTCCTCCATCCATGGGATTTTCCAGGCAAGAGTACTGGAGTGGGGTGCCATTGCCTTCTCCTGGGAAGTCCCAATTATATGGTTCCATATAAATGGAAATACTCTAGATGTATAGAAAGAAAAAGAGTGTACTAAATTGATGGGTTTAGTAAAACATGTCTTGATCAGTAAGATATTGAAGAAACAAACATGGATAATGCTAAAATTTTATTTATTTAACACCATAACAATGAATCTCATTCAGACTGCATTTGGAAAGGAACAGAGGGTCCAGCACCAGTAACACCAGACACCATTCCCAGTTGGCTCTTTCACACTAATGACACTACAGTGAACAGGTAAGCACTGGCAAATGAAATAAATAGTAAAGAAGAGTGCAGTCAACGTGATCTTGAAGGCTGCATCTAGAAAAAGGGGTGAGTAGATTAAGAGGGATCTAAGTAGAGAGCAAAAAAATGAAATCATATAGAAAGTCTTGTGTGATAAAATGGATGTGCCAATACAATATTGTAAAGTTTAAAAATAAAATAAAATAAAATGGATGTGCTGAATACGCACACTCTTAGAACATGCTGGAAATAGTTCCTGTGGGACTAAAATAAATAAATTAAGTGTTCATAAATCCACATTACCTCATTCGGAATTGAGTCATGCTAGTCTGATGCGGAGAAGGCAATGGCACCCCACTTCAGTACTCTTGCCTGGAAAATCCCATGGACAGAGGAGCTCAGTAAGCTGCAGTCCATGGGGTCGCTAAGAGTCGGACACGACTGAGTGACTTCAGTTTCACTTTTCAGTTTCATGCATTGGAGAAGGAAATGGCAACCCACTCCAGTGTTCTTGCCTGGAGAATCCCAGGGACGGGGGAGCCTTGTGGGCTGCCGTCTATGGGGTCGCACAGAGTCGGACACGACTGAAGTGACTTAGCAGCAGCAGCAGCAGTCTGATGCTGGGAGGGATTGGGGGCAGGAGGAGAAGGGGACGACAGAGGATGAGACGGCTGGATGTCATCACTGACTCAAAGGATGTGAGTCTGAGTGAACTCTGGGAGTCGGTGATGGACAGGGAGGCCTGGCGTGCTGCGATTCATGGGGTCGCAAAGAGTCGGACACGACTGAGCTACTGAACTGAACTGAACTGAGGAACCCCTAAACCAGGTGACTACTCAATCTGCTTTATCAGTAGTTCTAGCTGCTAAGAATCATGGCAGCTTGCTTTAACGCTCTCTCTGTCTCTTGCTTGTCTGTCCAAAGGAGGTAGAGATTTACTTTTTTTGTTTTGGCTTGGGGTGTTTTTGGCCATGCCCTGAAGCATGTGGGACCTTAGTTCCCCAAACAGTGATGGAAGACATGCCCCTTGCAGTGAAGTGCATGATTAACCACTGGACCACCATTTGTACACTTAAGTATCTAAAAATATATCTGCACTGTTTTCTTCAAAGTTTGTGTGTTTCTATCCTAACAGTTGGCAATGCTTGAACACAGTTTATTCTCTCTTATGTTAAACAAACAAAAACAAAATAAAAACCCCTCTATGTATCTATTATAATAACAGATCATCTATTTCAAGGAGATAGTAGAAGACCAGAGCAATAATTCTGTCTGTTCTAAAACTGAAAAGTATTAATAATAGGAATTATGCATTTGCATTAATAAAAACTTCCCATTTCACAAGTCTTACTCATAGCTGGTATAACATTTATTCCATGTTTATTATGATTAGGTTAAAGTCAAGGGCTTAAATGAAATAATTCATCTTTTCTTATCTCTCTGTGTTCATCACTTATTTCACACATTGGCTATTTCTAAGTATTAGAGGTGGAATAGTTACCCCATCTCTGATTATATACTCTTAAGGTATTCCCTGGTAGCTTAGCTAGTAAAAAATCCGCTGCAATGCAGGAGACTCTGGTTTGATTCCTAGGTTGGGAAGATCCCCTGGAGAAGGGATAGGCTACCCACTTGAGTATTCTTGGGCTTCCCTCGTGGCTCATGGTTCAGTTCCTGGCTGGGAAGATCCCCTGGAGGGCATGGCAACCCACTCCACTATTCTTGCCTAGAGAATCCCCATGGCAGAGGAGCCTGGTGGGTTATAGTCCATGGGGTTGCAAAGAGTTGGACACAACTGAGTGACTAAGCACAGCACAAAATATACACATCTAAGGGGATTTTAACGCTTCCCTGTTTAACTTGAAATCATCTTTTTTTTTTTCATTAGAAACATTAAATTTTAGCTCCATTAATATTTATTCTCTTTCCTCCATCAAATACCAGGAATTGGAGGTTTCCCTTGTGGTCCAGTAGTTGAGAGTCTGTCTTACAATGCAGGAGACATGGGTTCGATTCCTGGTCTTAGAATACAACCACCTGCCATGGGGCAACTCCACCCGTGTCCCACAAATACTGAGCCTCTGCCCTAGAGTCTGTGCTCTGCAACCAGAGAAGCCACCACAATGAGAAGCCCTCAAGCTGCAACCAGAGAAAGCCTGCATGCAGCAACAAAGACCCAGACATTTTTAAAAGCTTTTATTTAAAAAAATACCAGGAATCTGTAGAATCCAGTTTTTTCTCTAACCTCCTTCATAGAGACTTTTCCCTAAGAAATCATTTCCATCCTGAACTCCCATAGCACTCAGCACACACACTCAGCACAGCTCTTAATGATCTTCCATCTTTTATGGCTACTCAGTTTTGCCACACATCACGGTCCTCTTCAACAACTAAGCCACAAAGCGCTTAAAGGCAAGAGTTAGGCGGGTGTGATGCCTGCAGCCTAGAGACCTCGCTCTCTGCTAGCACAGGCTGCACACGATATTCATTTGCTGCTGTTTAGGCACTAAGTCATGTCTGACTCCTGTTGACCCCATGGACTATAGCCCCAAAGGCTTCTCTGTCCATGGGATTCTCCAGGCAAGAATACTGGAGTGGGTTACCATTTCCTTTTCCAGAGGATCTTCCAAGCCAGGGATTGAACCCTTGACTCCTGCCACATGTCCTGCATTACAGCAGGTGTTCTTACTGCTCAACTACCAAGGAAGCCCCAGTACATTCACGTGGAATCTAGTACAGTCCTCTCCTGTGCATTGTGTATGCTAGAACTACACTTTGTTACTGAGTTTGAACTCTACTTCCATGAAATACAACACTTTTCTTCTAATGTCCTATGTACTAAATGGAATTTTCTTTATATGAAAATTCTCTGAGCAGCTAAGTTTTAATCAGTCACGCTGAAGGCTCTATTCCCCAAATGTGTGCCTCCTTCCTTTTTCCGAGTCAGAAGTATAAAACTGCTATACTTCCATTTATCCCTTCATAGGACAGTGCCCCAAGTTGCATAATGAAGTGAGCCACCCCCAGATTACAAAGTGCCTGGAAAACCCATCTTAAAACAGACAGAGAGAGGTAATAATATCTAAAAGTTACAACGTGTTTAGTGTGAGGAATTCACAGTTGTGAGTGCTGTGACACACACTGGCTCACATAGTAACAGGGAACAAGGAACCAGTAGAGTCTTCTCAGTGCAGTTTCCTCTGGCTCCACTCTGATACTGTGACTTGTGACCCTGCATGGCTGTAGAATTCAACCAAAAATTTGCTCCCTTCGGTTTGTGAAATTAGTCTGAGTTGATCCTACAGATATTAAGCATCTGTAAGGTTACAGAATGTTTCACCTTGAACTGACAAGGTTAGTAGACTAAGGCTCCTTTCTACCAGTCAAAACAGAAGCTGACACTCACCTTCCCACAGACTGCATGATGTCCAGCAACAAGGGGGCTGCCAAGTCTGGGCTTAAGTGGATGAACGTGGACAGGACCACAATGGCCAGCCCCAGGGTCTCCTCATCGTACTCTTCAAGAATGGCCCCACAGTCATGGCATCTGCAAAGAAACGGAGGAGTGCTTTCCATGAGAGCTGACAATGGTTTCAAGATATAAGCGCATATAGCCTTTTTTTTTTTTTTGGTGAGAGTTGGAAAAATCCCCAAAAGGAGGTCAGTGGTCCCTTTTTAATAATAAATAGGACACTCGAACACTAGTCTCACCTTAGACACAGAAGTAGCACACACAGAAGAGACCGTGAAGTTTCCTCTGATCACTGAAAATGGTCTTTCAACTCATAGCTATCTGGTCTATACAAGCATTATTGATTCGTTTTACAAGAAGTACCAATTGGACTAATAATTTGAGGTTTCTGGTTGAGGGATTTTATGTATGTGAAATTATTTCCAGGGATAATCAATAAGCAGATTTTTTTTCATTGGTTGAAATTAAAAGTGAAAAATGTCTAGACACAAATAGAAACCTTCCTAAACTTTCAGATCTAAAAATGTCCTATTTGTGAGTGAAAGAATAGTCAATAGAACCCTATAGAAAACCTCACTCAGATCAGTTTTATGAACTCACCACCTACTGAGTATAGTCTATAAAAACACAATGGCCCTTGCTCTTAAGGAACTTCCAACTTGTTGCTCTTCACACTATCTAAGGTAGGTTCAGTTAATTTCATCTCAATGAAAGCAGAGCTCTTTTTTTCAGCTGCGGCTGGGCAGCTTTATAAAGTGAAGGGAAGTCTACTAGGAAAAGCAAAGGGAGCAGAACTACGATTGCTACTGTGACTTTCTATCTGAAAACTTTCTAAAATACGTGTGTATGTGCATGAATGTGTGTGTATAAATATATATATGTCATCCGTACAAAGTGACTTTTTTTAAAATACAAAGTTCACTTTTGTAACTAAAAAATAGATATCAGATTGGCCCAAAAGTTTGTTCGCGTTTTTCCATAAGCTATTATGGAACCCAGTGAATCGAGTTCCCCCAACAAAGGCAACCGGGAAGACAACTAGGAAAGATTGAGACTTGGAGGAGGACACAAAACGGAGGAAATTATACCAAAGAAGGAGCTAAGAAGAGCCCTCCACAACCAAGTAGGTGCTCCCCATGTGGACATTCTAAGGCAGTTGTTTGAGATAGGCCCTTCCCTTCTACAGTAATGATAGCCAGCTATGACCAGCCCAAGGATCCTCACGCACCTCCTCCAACCTCACCTTCCTCCCTTTTTATCACAAACTTACTCAATTTGTCACTTAGCTCACCTTTACCAGGAAGCCTCCTCAGCCCAAGAGAGATCTCTCCAAGCTTGAAATCCTACACGTCTTATTCTTTATCATACTTACTGAACAACATTTATATGCCAGGCAATGTAAAGGGAGCTCAGACTACAAAATACAGAGGAAGGAGTCCAAGTCGCTAAGGAACTCACAGTCTATTACAAAACATGTGTACAAACAACTAAACAATTAAAATATAGTGTGCCAAGTGGTAGAATAGAGAGATATATCAAATACTATGGAAACCTGGAGAATTGCATGATGCATTTTGCCTTGTGAAATTAGAGAAACTTTGCCTTAAGCTGGATTTTGATGTATGAGCAGGAGTTCACCAGGCAGAGAAAGTACAGAGAGAAGGGCACCCATGAATTTGTGGAGGAGAGAAAGAGTTCCGGTGGTTAAGTCCATACATTCATAACCTGAAGAGCCTTTTACAATAAGCTAAAGCATTTGGATTCCGTAAGAAATCTTGGGATAGTGAAGACAGACAAACAAGAGGCAACATAGCCAATCTGAGATTCAGAGAATGGATCTTGCCAGCAGGATGGGAAAAAGAATCAAGCCTCAAACTTAGTCCCATCCTAACAATTTAGAATCTCTGGTTGGGGGATTTTATTGGTGTGAAGTTGTTGCTAGGAATAATCAGTAAGTGGACATCACTTGCATAAATCCAAAATAAAAAAAAAAAAAGAAAAATGCCTTGGCATAAACGAAAGCTGCTTATACAATGCTGCATTTCTAAAATAACAACACTCACGGCTACAGCCATTTGAAGAACAAATTATGACTTAAAAGCATAGTATGCTCCTCTGATATTTTCTCACACCCGTGGAGAGCCAACTCTCAAATCCTGTAAACAGTGAAGAAAATAACTGTGAGTTTACTTGTCTGTCATCACCGTCGGCTGCTCGTCTGTGAATTCTTCAGGCGCAGGCACGAACATACTCACGATGCTGGGTGCTGACAGCAGGCTGGATTTCGTGGCCCCTGGATAAACAGTAAGACAACTGGTGAATAAATGCATGTTGCTCAGAGCCTGGAAAAGCACTACTCTCCTCTTAGAAATCCTGCCAAGATCCCCTTCACAGGATGTAACAGGCACAGCCCAATTTCATTGTGAAAAACCATGAAGAGTGAAACACATTCAAGAAAGACTGTGATTTGTTTTGGCTTATATCATTTTAAGGGTTTTCCAGGTGGTGCTGGTGGTTAAGAACCCGCCTGCCAATGCAGGAGACATAAGAGACGTGGGTTTGATCTTTGGGGCAGGAAGATCTCCTGGAGGAGGAAATGGCAATCCACTCCAGTATTCTCTCCTGGAGAATCCATGGACAGAGGAGCCTGGTGTGCTGCAGTCCATGGGGTCGTAAAGGGTCGGACATGACTGAGCAACTGAACAACAACAAATGATTCAGAGGATTGTTATCTAAAGGAAGCAACATAACATTTTTTGGAAACTTCACCAAATGGGCAAGGTGCTTGAACCTGAGGGAGAAAAAAAAATAATATCAAAGCCTTTGAAGAGTCAAGATGCTTCATACAGACTCCCTCGCCTGATCAAAGGCTACAGAATCTGTTCATAAGGAGACCTTCGGACCCCAGTGGCAAAGGAAATTATCTGAAAATATCTTTATGTCACTTCTGAAGATCCAAAATGGAATCTGAATTTTGCTACTGTATTTATCAGCTCTCTTTGATCTAACAGACTTTCCTAAGTATACTCAATTGTATCATTAACAAAGGTCTTCAGTTTTTTCATAAGGATGATGCTTTGAATGAAAGCAACATAGTTATTACTAGCAAAAATATAAAGTGATTAATGATAGAAAAGGCAAGAACTGGGCCAAGATAAAAGAAGATGTGATTGATTATTAAAACAGTTAGGTAAATAGAATGAAGTTGCTTCAAGAAACCAAAACACAGAAGGTTCAAATCCAGCACTCCACATTTCCTGAACACTGACACTCCGCATCTACCAGGTACCAAAATGTCTGTGCTAAAAGTGGGAAAACTCAGCCCCCAAGATACGTGGTGATATATATGCAGTCTTACTAGAAACATAAGAAATTGATTTTAAAAAAGAAAAAACAACTCTGAGTCAAGGGTTTCAAAAGATTCTTGCCAACTGCTATTACTTACACAGAAACCACAATGCAAGTCAAAAAAAAGAGAGGGAAGCAAAGTCATTTGGGAGGTTTCACACCAATCATTACCCAATACAAATGCCAAGGAACAGATATTTTTGACAATAGCATCGTGAATTTATTTTTCCATATGTCAACAAAGAATGTACAATGCAATATTTATGACAGTCATTTATAAAGGCAGATAGGTTATGAGATATTGGCCCCTATATGGCAACATTAACTGAATCAATGGATTTCTAAATACTGCTTATGGTAAGGCAGCAAAGAGTAATGTTTGCAGGTGGGCAGTGCAAAAATGAAGCCATTGAGCTCAGCTTCTTTTTTTCATAACCGAGTCACAACGAAGTCTGCATTATTAAAGGGAGTCCCATTATCCCCAGTTGTTAGCAACACTTCTGATACTACCACCACTGTCCATCTACTCAATATCCAAAGTGCACCCTACATGGAATTAAGGAACAGACATAGAAGGTTGTTAGAAACTTGAATGAAGAGGAAACCTCCTACTATATGTTTGTAGGACATGCATTAAAAATGCATTCCAATATACACTAGGTACAGACAAGTGCCGTTTGGTTCTACTTATATAAGATACCTAGAATCGTTAAGTTCATAGAGTCAGAAAGTACATTAGTAGATGCCAGGGGCCAGGGCTGGGGGTAGAGGCATGGAGAGTCAGTGTTTACTGGGGACAGAGTCTCATTTCAGGAGACGAGTGATGGTGAGGGCTGTACAACAGTGTGAGTGCATGCAGTTAAATATGGTTAAAATAGTATGTTTTATATTATGTGACTTTTACCATAATAAAGAAAACATTTTAAAAAAGACCTCAAAAAAAAAAGAGAGAGAGAGAGAGGAGACCTCCTCCAAAGCCTAGCTTCAAAGTTGACATTTTGACAAAAGTCCCTTTGGGAGTCTTGGAGAAAGTATAAAGGTGTTGGTGTGTCTCAAAGCACATGCACATCTCAGACCCCTATTTATCAGTGGATTTTTCAGTTCACCAAGAAACAGACTTTCTTTGTTCTCATTACCTCACTCCACTTGTGCTTCTACTGACTGTGTCCCTAAGCCATGGCCAAGCACGAGAGTTTGTTCAACATCCTTGGCTTCTGCTCATAAAAGCTTTCGCTTTTCTCTACATCCCCTCCAACATTTATCGTTCATAGATTTTTCTCGATGATGGCCATTCTGACTGGTATGAGGCAATACTTCATTGTAGTTTTGATTTGCATTTTTCTAATAATTAGTGACACTGAGCATCTTTTTATGTGTTTATTGGCCAGCTGGATGTCATCTTTGGAGAAATGTCTGTTTAGGTATTCTGCCCATTTTTTGATCAGATTATTTCTGATACTGAGCTGCATGAGCTGTTTATATATATTAGATATTAATCCTTTGTCAATTGCTTCATTTGCAATTATTTTTTCCCATTATGGAAAACAGTATGGAGATTCCTTAAAAAACACAGGAATAAATCTACCATATGACCCAGCAATCCCACTACTGGGCATATACCCTAAGGAAATCATAATTCTAAAAGACACATGTACCCCAGTGTTCTTTGCAGCAACATTTACAATAGCCAGGACATGGAAGCAACCTAGATGTCCGTTGACAGATGAAGGGATAAAGAAGATGTGACACATATATACTATGGAATATTATTCAGCTGTAAAAGAGGGCGAATGTGAGTCAGTTGTAGTGAGGAGGATGAACCTAGAGCCTCTTATACAGAGTGAAGTAAGTCAGAAAGAGGAAAACAAGTATCATACACTAACGCATATACACAGGATCTAGAAAAATGGTACCGGTGAACCTGGCAGAGAACAGACTTGTGAACACAGAAGGGGAAGGTGGCGGGTGAACTGAGAAAGCGGCATTGCCATATACACACTATCACGTGTAAATAGATGGCTAGTGGCAACCTGCTGTGTAACTCAGGGATGTGTGATGACCTAGAGAGGGGGGATGAGGGGAGGGGAGGGGAGGGAGACTCAAGAAGAAGGGGATATATGTATGTGTATATATATATATATATATATATATATATATATATATATATACACACACACACATATTTATGAGTGATTCATGTTGTCGTATGGCAGAAACCAACACAACATGGTAAAGCAATTTTCCACCAATTGAAAAAAAAATTTTTAAAGGTTTCCCTAGGCCCATGAATGAGAAGTCTCATCTCGTTGGATACAAGGGATACAACTGCTGCTGCTGCTAAGCAGCTTCAGTTGTGTCCGACTCTGTGTGACCCCATAGACGGCAGCCCACTAGGATCTGCTGTCCCTGGGATTCTCCAGGCAAGAACACTGGAGTGGGTGGCCATTTCCTTCTCCAATGCATGAAAGTGAAAAGTAAAAGTGAAGTCGCTCAGTCGTGTCTGAGTCTTCACGACCCCATGGACTGAAGCCTACCAGGCTCCTCCGTCCACGGGATTTTCCAGGCAAGAGTACTGGAGTGGGGTGCCATTGCCAAATAAATCTTATCCAAAGCTGGAGTTAAGTGTCTCCTCATTCATTCCTAAGGAGAATCAGAAGGGATATGGTCCAAAACAATAGGTCTGCTTGATTTATGGGACTAATTAAGACATGTGGTCATAATTCTTTTTTGCTTTCTGGTTTTCACCCATGATAGGTTATCCTGCCTTCTAAATTTAAAGAAAAAAAGAGCAAAAGTAACAATTAACTAGACATAAGATGAATTTTAAAAATACATATTCTGGACTTCTCTGGCGATCTAGTGGTTAAGATGCCATGCTTCCAATACAGGGAGTACAGGCTTGATCCCTAGTCAAGGAACTAAGATCCCACATGCCTTGCAGCATAGCCAAAAGTTTTTTTTTAAATATTCTGATTATCTTAGCATAGATTTATTCTCAGCTTGCTCCTCCAATTAGCATAAAGTCAAGTGTTCATTTTGCTCGGTTTCAGATAGATGAAAAGAAGCTGTCCATCTGTTAACTCAATAATCTAGAAGGAATATAGATAAGATGAACATGGTCAGAGAAGTAGATACAGGATACTATGGAAAACTAATATGTATTAGGAGGAATGCCAAAGGACCCAGAGCTGTGTGGTCTAGAAAAGACAGGAAATAAGCAAGTGGAGGCTTTCTTCAAATGTCTGAAAAGTTAAATGAGAAAGTCTAGACTTGCTTTGTGTGGCCCCAAGGTTTAAAACTTCACTATCAAGAAGAGATTTTTGTCAGTCATGTTCAACGATAGGATGTCATACACACTCCTAAGTCGTGGAAGACTTTGAGCAAAGGTTGAGTCCTCTTCATGGAGCTGCTGAAGAAGAGATTTCAGCCCCTGCTGGGTGACTAGATGACTGACATATACAGTTCCTTTCACTCTTATAGTCAGGTTTGTGACACAGCTCACCTCTCATTCTCAACGGCTGTCCCTCCAGGTCAGGATTTAGGCACATCGGCACATTACATTGGCGCTTCCCAGGCTGTATCTGTTCTGTGGATGAATAGAACATTTCAGTCTTCGATGTGGTCAACTGCATACAATTCACAATACAATGAATTTAACCAGTAATCTCTTGGGGCCATCTTTGGTGATTGATAATGTTGCTTATTAACATTTATAGGAAACATTCTACATCTTAGCACAGGGTTGCTGGGCTTTCCCTATAAACCTGCCATTCAGGTGCATGAAATGCAGCTGAAAGCAGGAGAGCATCTGAAACCATCCCTCCAAAGTCCAGATTCTCTAATCTCCACTCCCCAGAAGCTCAAGTCCCATATCTCTTGATATGAAATGAAAAAAAAAAATGAAAGGCCAATGTCACAGCCATGAAAACAATGTTTTATGCAAATCAATAAAAATACAATGATCATTTGCAACAATGACCAGACAGATCATCCAGAAAACATGTGGAACTGGTAGCAAGGAAATGCGAGGCATCTGACTGAGGGCTGAGGAACAGGAATAAGGGGACAGGGGCAGATGGAGGAGCAGCACTCCAGGAACATTTGTTTGAGGTGAAGGATGAGGCAAAGAAGCAAGCCATCAGATGTGCATGGGTGGAGAAGTGGCAGATACTCTGTGAATGAGCAGGTGCATGCTGCCGTAAGTTGATCATGACCCAGGCTTTAGGCTGCCTTTCTCAGCATGTCTGCAGGACCAGATGCGTTCTTTTGGAGACTAGCAAGTCACTGAATCAACATGACACTGTATGTGGTATACAGTGACATGCCACCTAACATGAAACTCCACACTCATTGACTCTCCTCTGGTCTTGGATTTGGGGAGAACTTTTTATGATACTAATAAAAGCGAGAATATAGAGATGAAGCTCCAGGAGGACTTGGTGACTAGCGAATCAACTTGGAGGATGGAAAACAAGCCCAGGAAAACTCAGATGAAAGAAATTCATACAGCATGTCAATGGCAAGTATTAAATGAGAAATCAGAATGATATGAACAAGGCTGCAGTTTGGTTGAAAAGTGAAAAATTCAGTTAAATGGGTTATTTGGCATCATGTAGATTTTTTTCTAGATTAAAATTTGGAACAGAATTTGAGATCTATTTGCCTTTTTATAACTCTACAGAGTCGACCACTCCAGGCTGTAATTGTAGTCAGAATCTACAATGGTTAGCTTAGGCTGAGCTTGTTACAGAGAACAGTAATAGCATAATAAAAAAAATCTCCAGGGCCTCAGGTGCACCTAACAGAAGATGGGTGTTTAGTTATCAGAGAATGAACAGAATAAATATTTCCACTGTCAGCTCCTGACATAGCATCAGCTCAGTAAAGAGAGAAACAAGGTCCTCTCTGGTGTGAACAAAAAAAGCTTCACCCAAACCCAGGAAACTCTCAAAGCTGGTTATTCAGTGTCTTTCTCCTTGTCTCCCTTAACCCACTGGCTTTTGGTCATTTCATTATTCACTACCACTCATCACTAAAAGGAAGATAAAACACTATACCTTTCAAATGTTAAGAACCTTAGAAAGGCCAGGAGAGTTGAAATTGTCTGTTAAATATAAGATTGGGTATGGTGTGTAAGAGTTAGTAATCTAAATTAGTCCTCTCTCTCTTTTCTTTTTTTTAAAGAATACTGGGGGGAAATAAGATGAAATCTCTATGTAGATATTATGGCTATGAGAAATTAACAGTATCTTAATATTTTGGTCTTGTGGACATTGCAATTCTTGATCATAAGGAAGGCTATTAAAATAATTTCACATAACTGTAGCCAGAAAATACTAAGATTTGAAAATAGTCCTATCCAAGTGTTGGCCCCCAGAGCATATCACACTAGTAAATCCTGATATTTTCATAGTGTGTGCATCTTGTGATAAGCTTTCACAAATATAATCTTGTAATCAAATGACCCATTTAATTAAAATAAGGAAAAAAGGAAAGGCACGCACTCAAAAGAGCAAAATTGCGGCAGTACTACTGGCTCGAGGAAGTAGTACATGTGCAGGACGTGGTAACAAAGTTTAGAAAATGCAGGGTGATCATGTTTAAAATAGACATGTCATGGCAGTCAATTCTTACTTTAAAACTGAGGTTAGAGGCAGTTCCATCGTATGAGCATGAGGGTGTGCGGCTGCAACATTGGTGACCCTGCTAACTAAAACACAGAGCTCATATTCCCAGACCTACCCGCAGATCATGACATCACTAAGCTGACGTTGGTTATGACTGTTATCATTATTATCAATAGTCCCTTATTTTTGATACATCATCACTTATAAAACAGAGAATATTGATAATCGTGTTTTGTTTTCTAATTTGCAACAAGAAATCATAGTTCCATACCCTCCTTTATGCATTTACATCATTTAACCCCCAAAGAAACGACCTAAAATTATCTGGAATCTGAGTCTTAGAGGAAAAAAATAAAAGAGTTGGACCAGCTTAGATGGAAGAACCTGTGGCTCTTAAACACTCAGAAAGCTTAAATAGACTTATTAATCACCTTAGGTTTAAAAAAAAAATGTTTGAACCACAGAATACAAGAGAAAATCTATTCCTTCCCAAGGAAGCAGAGGGGACACAGAGAAAGTGGCATTCCCTAATCTGAGAGGTAAAACAAGAAGAAAAGCTTGACCCACCAGTGTCCCAGTTGCTGATGTTATGGGGGGCGCTAGACTGATGTTCCAGCTGTCGCTTCATTAACTGGCTCATTGTCAGAGCTCCCAGGGATCCCCTTTTCATCTGCCTATACTGAGCTATATGGAGGAAATTAGGAGATGATTACTAAGGGGAATAAATTTGCACAGCACACAAAGGCTCTACACAGCCATACAGAATCTTAATTGAACCTTCATCTGCTATTTATAATCATTTAGTAAGTTGTATGCTTCTGTTCAGATGAAAAACTAAGGCACTATGCTATTCTTGGTGCCTTTCTTTACTTAATAAAGAAAGAGTGGCCATGAGCACTCATCTGTAGCCTGTAAATATTTACCCCAGTTACAACAGTGTAATATTTTCATTTACTTCATTTATATACTCTTTCTTGTTCCGCAAAAGATTCAAGACAGATACTACTACTTCTGTAAATAATTTATAGCTTAACTTTCTTTAATGGAACTTGTGCATACATGGTTTCAGTCTCCTGATATCCCCCTGAGGTCCTGTGTGAGTGTGTGTGTGTATGTATTTGTACATGTATATTTTGCAGTAGGATGACACATATCAACCCCAATTTTTAGAGAGAAATTGAAGCAAATGAAATTGTTATTTGGAACCAACAAGTTAATGAAGTGGTCATAAAATCAAAACGTGTCATCTCCAAAATCAATGCTGTTTTCAATCTCTATATAAGCCTCTGCTTAGTGTTTGAAAAATGTGAATCCAATAACATTCCACAAGCATAGTCTAGTATGTGTCTTTGTTTTAAATGAAATAGTGGTAACATTTTTATCTTGCAATTAGGCATTGGCAGATATCCCATGATTGATATGTCAAGTACATTAAGCATTTTCTAACCAGAAAAACAGTGAAAAGCACTTCTGCCAATAGACTGCTGACTGAGAAAGCAATTTGTCTCCTACCCTTCTTTTCCTCTTCGAGTGGTCCCACCAATACCTGTCAGCGACCCAGTGAGAAAGGAAGGGTATATCTGACAGGCCTTATCTACATGATGCCAAACAACTAGATATTTGAGAATTTGGGGTTATTTACTTTCTTATAAGGACAATTTCAGAAACTGAATCTCTAACATGTATATGGTCTAGAAGAGGATGTTAGACACCAAGAAGTCTGTATGGCCCTTAGAAAGCCTTACATGTTATATACAGGTTTCCCAGTCATGGTACCAAGACAGCAACTTGGTGTGATGTGAACTCAATTATGACATTATTTTTAATGTAATTAGCGAGCTGCTTCATTAATGGTGGTTATGGCATGTTTAGCTACAAAATAATCAGCTGATAAACTGAGCAAAAGAGAGGTGTGATGGGAATTCTCATGTCTTGGACTCCATGTTAACTGAATTCATGGAAATGACTACGCAAAGTAATATGAAAAATCTGATTCTTGTGGTTGGTAAATTTTACAGCACCATGATTCACTTGAAACTGCAGCTTCGGGTAAAATTCAAAGGCAGCAATCTTTCAGAAAATTTAACAAATTTCATGTAAAATTCAAAAGTGGAAATCTTTGAGAAGATTTACCAAATTTAAAAATTAGCATCTATCAGACAAAATCAAAGAACGATTAAAAACCTCTAGTGATAGAACAATTTCTCCAATTATCAGTTGTTTTTAAAGACAGAAGAATTCCCTGAGAGTAAAAATTCTTAATGTTCAGCACAGTGTGTAAAGCACCTGGCATTGTCCTCTAAGAACACACCATCAAAAGCTGGTGTGTATCCAACATGCGCTTTTAATGGAGAGGAGGACAAAGGTGGAAATCTAATGATGCATTATGCTAAATCCCAAAGGGCTAGATTCAATCATGATTTTGGGTCATGACTTATTTGACACATTTATTTTGTGATACATTTAGCTAGCACTGAAGTCAAACTCAGTTAGTCATCCCGGCTCAATCGTACTCAACTTGGAATTCTAACTATGTAATTCACTATCCCTTTTTAGATGACTCTCGCAAATTAGGAAGAGAAGATACATGTTCATGATTTTAGTATGTGGACTTAAAAATGGGCATGTTATGATGCTTTAAAACAGATTTTTTTGTGATAAATAAGAACAATCAGGTTCAGAATGAGCCATTTGTCTTTGCTATCAAAAGGGAAAATAAATGGTACTTGGAAACACTTTCTTAGAATTTCTATAATCTCTATTATAACTGAATTTAAATTATTCTAAGGCAGCGGTGGTGATGGTTTAGTCACTAAGTTGTGTCCAACTCTTTAGGACCCCAGGGACCGTAGCCCACCAGGCTCCTCTGTCCATGGGATTTCCCAGGCAAGAATACTGGAGTGGGTTGCCATTTCCTTCCCCAGGGGATCTTCCTGACCCAGGAAAAACCAGGTCTCCTGCATTGCAGACGGATTATTTACTGACTAAGCCATCAGGGAAGCTCTAAGCTGTGTTCCATACTAAAAAATGCCATGAACTTGAAAAATCAAACAAATCTAGCATCAATTCTTATCTCTATCATTTAATAGCTGTGCAAATTTAGACAAGTCACTTAGCCTCTCTGAACCTCTGTTTCCTAGTCTATTAAACTGGGTCAATACTGTCATACAGTACCAAAGGGAGGACTTAATAGACTAACAATGTGTATAAACCATTCAGCACAGTGCCTGGAACACGGTAATTGGTAGCTATTATTACTATTTATATCTGTAAATGCTTGAAGAACAAGTTATATCTTATTTATTCACCTTTAATCACAGTGCCAAGCATCATGCCTGGCACTCAGCAAACTCTTAATAAATAGTTGCTGAATGAATGAAAGCATGAATAAATGAATGATGAAGATGATGTTGTTCCATACTACCAGTCCCACATTTAAGATCTTTATCTGGTTTTCAAGATCATCTTTATTTCCAAAGATGGTCAAATGAAAATTCACTAGCCTTGAGGCAGCATCCACATGGAACATAAAATATACCAGCGCATGTGACAAGGGTCTATGGAAATTCAGGTCTGTTTGTATCTTTGTATCTCTGAGAATTTCTTGTGCTGAAATCTCTTAATGGACTCCACTGAGCCAGGTGGACACCCTTATTTTCAAACTTCAATAGAATGCAAGCTCCTCATGGGGAAAATCTAGGACCCCATAACACAGGGCAGTTTCAAAATAGTTGCCTCCTATCGATCCAGTAAGGTTTCATGCCAATTTAATTTTCTGATCCTAGAGGGCTACATTCAGAAATAACTTTGGAATCATGATATATCTGATACATTTATTTGATGACAACTCAGAGAAAATTTTTGTCAATGACAGAGGTGATTCAAATTAAACAAAGGTGTTTCATGTAAAAATTCTGTCACAGATGGTGTTTTTCACTTGTCCCAAAACCAGTTCCATGTTTTGTGTCTAATCCAGTCATATATAACACTTATTCTACTGAATTATGATATGCAGTGATTATTCCATAACAAATTAGGATTCTCGGCCTATCACTGACCATACTGATTATCAAACCCTTGAGATGCTGACAAAAGTGGGCCTCTGTCTCATAGTCTCTGAGAACACACAACACGGCATTACCTAGGAAGCTAACACGAACGTTAAAGGAAAAAACAACACCAAGACTGTGAAATTGAAAGCAAGGCGGCAGATCATGGTCTACAATCGATGCACAGGCGAAACGATCATCAGAGGAAACCTTACTTGATATGGAGGAATGGCTGCCCGTCTCTGGCACACCTGCTTCCAGGGTAGGGGCAGACGAGGATTCTCGTGGCATTTCCAAAGTTGAAAGTCCTTTAGTAGCAGGATCTACCAACAAAAACATTATTTAGGATTCAGGACACTGATTAAAAGCAAGTTGGGGAACCTTTTCCATATATTCTCCCCTCTTGCCCAATACTCCCACTGAAATCAATACACACTTTCTGGCCCTACTGATGATTTTTCTGGAACCTCATACACACTGGCTTCAAAGTTCCACGGAGAGTCGCTTCCACGTTACACTCTGCATGTGTCAATACACCTCTCAGAGATTAACAACAGCACTGTTACAAAGCCAGGGCTTGGCACGCTCACATCACATATTCCTGCACCTTTCAAGAACGGGATTTCTTTTCATACAAATCCCAAAGACACTTACAGGCAATCCACCTGTTTCATGCTACCGCTTCACCTTCGTCTGGCAGTTTCCTACTTATCACTTACATCTCAATTTGTACAGTAATTCCTCCTCCAAAAGGGCAACCAGGATCCCCACCCCCACATTCAAACAAAAAACTGGATCATGTGACCCTCTTATGTAATCCCAGAGTACCCTGTCCTAACCTTTACCAAAATTAACACACTAAAATGCAAGTGTCTACCTGTCCATAACCTCTGCTAAACCATAATTTAGGAACAGGGACTGTACCTAAGTCGGAATAATTACTTACTAGTAACTCAGATTTTTCTATTTTGTTAGCAAATAAAATAAAATTTTATTATATTCTATTTTACTAGTTGAGCAAGAAACAGACTGCATCATTTGTTTCTGCTGTTGACAAATGCATCTAACCTGAAATATTTTCTGCAAAATAATACTGTCTTTTTCATCTGTGCAAAATGAGAAACAAGCTGCCCCACATTATTCTAGGCGAAGATGATTCTTTAAGTTTTTGAAAAGTTCAATAGTTTTGACAGCAAATGCCTAAAATTCTTTATAAGCCTCCTTGCCATCTTAAGCAATACTTTTTATATATTGAACTCAATGAGCAGTCTGGAATTACCACTAGGGTTTCCATGATTACAACATGTCCACCCTAAAAGACCTCAAATTCATAAGCTTCATGACAACTGTCTCCTCCTCTGCAATATATTATCAATTGTTTGTTCTTGCCCCAGAGCAAGTCACCATACATTCACACACACATACAATGTAAGCATGCAGACGCTGTTCGATTGGGTGAGTATTAAACTGTCGGAAATGAAAGTAAAATACATCCTAGGTGGGGGCTGAGGAGAAAGGCTTTTAAGCATTGATTTAGGAACCTCTATTTTTCATTCTCAGAGGTCTTTCTGAATAGATATGATTGTTAGATAAGAAATTTCTTGATAACAAAAAAGTATAATTGTTACAATGTTTCCCAAACTCTCCTAATAAAGTATAAAATTACTACTCATTTTAAATTCCTTAGTCATTAAGATATTGAAGATTAGGTTATGGTTTTTCTCCTAGGTATTCTCCACAAACCACTAGTTAAAAACAAGCACAATTACCTCTCTTACTTTTATTTGTCTCTGTTTTATATTTGTTGCTGCTGCTGCTGCTAAGTCGCTTCAGTCGTGTCCGACTCTGTGTGACCCCATAGACGGCAGCCCACCAGGCTCCCCCGTCCCTGGGATTCTCCAAGCAAGAACACTGGAGTGGGTTGCCATTTCCTTCTCCAGTGCATGAAAGTGAAAAGTGAAAGTGAAGTTGCTCAGTCATGTCTGACCCTCAGCGACCCCATGGACTGCAGCCTTCAAGGCTCCTCCATCCATGGGATTTTCCAGGCAGGAGTACTGGAGTGGGGTGCCATTGCCTTCTCCGATATTTGCTGCTACCATGCCATAAATAATAATAGTAAGAGTAGCTTCCCAGGTGGCACAGGGGTGAAGAACCTGCCTGCTGATGCAAAGATGTAAGAGATACGGATTCAATCCCTGGATCAGGAACATCCCCTGGAGAAGGAAATGGCAACCCACTCAAGTATTCTTGCCTGGAAAATTCCATGCACAGAGGAGCCTGGCAGGCTACAGTCCATGGGGTCACAAAGATTTGGACACAATTGAGCACATACACACACAGCAAAATAAAAGGAATGTTCAATAAATGGCAGGAGCCACTGGGGCTGAATAGAAGAAATATGGAGAGAATCATGCAAAAATGAAGTCAGAGAACTAATGAGAATTAGGCACACAAGATTCCAGCCATTTAAAGGACTTGAATTTCTACTATGATAGAAATGAGAGCCAATGGAGGATTTTAAGCAGAGTAAAGGTAAAAAAATTACTTTTTACTCTGTAAAAACAGAGTGAAAACATGAGATTTCATGTTTTTAAGGATCGCTGTGGTTGCTGTGTTGAGAAGATACGAAGGCAATAAGGGAAGAAGACAGGAGCCCAGTTAGGAAGCTATAGCAATTGATCCTGATAAGAGATGTTACTGGCTCAGACCAAGGTGGAAGCAGGGGAGACAGTGAGAAAGGGCTAGATTCTGGGTAGACTTTACAAGGTAGATTAAGGTGGCCAGATAAGAGAGGACACTCAGTTAAAATTTAATTTTAGATCAGTTTTTGAGTATGAGTATGTCTCATGCAATATTTGGCAGATACGGCCCCAATTCTTCACTCTTCTCTGAGTCAATGACCTCTGCCCTGTAACTTAGAAGTTCCTCTCATTGAAGAGGCAGAATATATTTCTCCTCTTGACTTTGGTCCTTCCAGATGATTTTTTTTGACTCATGGAATGTGTGCAGGGATAATACAATCAAAGGTTTAGAGAGCTCTTATGCAATTGGGCTTGCTCTCAAGCCTCTTCCATTACCATAAGAAAAATATTTTCAGCCTTCAAGGGTCCCAGGAGGAGGCTGGCCACCCAGTCCGGCTTAGGTTAGCTGATCCTTGAATTGAAGAAATGTTTATTGTTAAATGTTGCTGGTATTTGTATGATTATTTGTTGCACAGCGTTATTCCAGCAGCAGGTATCTAATGGAGTTGTCTCAGCATACAGAAAATATGGAAAACCATAAGACTAGATGAGATTGCCACCACTAGATGAGATCACCAATACCAGTGTAGACAGAACTGAGAAAACGACCAAGGACAAAGACCCTAGGCGATTCCCTCATCAGGGTGATAAGGAGGAATCGAAAAAACAGATTGAGAAGGAACGACCACTGAATATGCAGAAAACCAAGAGAATGTGTATCCAAAAGCCAAGTGAAATGAGCGTGAGAAACTTTGTGAACTACTGAGTCAGAAGTTAAAATCTAAGAACCGACCATTGGATTTAGCAGTGGAGGCCACAGGCGACCTTGACAAGTGACATGTGACTGAACTCTGGAAGCTTCGTAGGAATTAAACTGGAGATAGTGATATTATAGATAACTCCTTTAAAAGTATTGCTAAAACCTAGAGGGTATTATGGGACTTCCCTGGGGGCTCAGATGGTAAACAGTCTGCCTGCAATGCAGGAGACTGGGGTTCAATCCCTGGGTGGGGCAGATCCCCTGGAGAAATAAATGGCAACGCACTCCAGTATTCTTGCCTGAAGAATTCCATGGACAGAGGCGCCTGGAGGGCTACAGTCCATGGGGTTGCAAAGAGTCGGACACGACTGAGCAACTTTCACTCTCACTGACTCAGAGAGTATTATGCTAAGTGAAGTAAATCAGACAGAGAAAGACAAATACTATATGATTTCACCTGTATATGGACTCTTAAAAACAAAACAAATGAACAAATAAAACAGAAACAGGTTCACAGATACAGGGAACAAACTGGTGGTTGCCAGAGAGGAGGGGTTGGAGGTATGGACAAAATAAGTAAAGAGGATTAAGAGGCACAGACTTCAGTGATAAAATGAGTTACTGGATAATATACAGAATAGGGAATATAGTCAACAATATTGTTTTACTGTAAATGGTGACAGATGGTAACTAAACTTATCATGGTGATCATTTTGTAAAGTACTGTGTAAATGTCAAATTGCTATGTTGTACACCTGAAATTAATATAATATTGTGTATCAATTTTACTTCAGTAAAAAAGAGGGGGAAAGTTTTGCTAAAAGGGAGAAAGCAAAATGAAATAACAATTGGGAGAACTGGGATCAGGAGTTTTTATTAAGAGAGATAAATTAAATGGTGTTTGTAATTCTCAAGTCAAATGTATCTTAGAAAAAACTAAGGGAAGAGCAACAGGGGAGAATTTCCAGGCCTACGTTCTTGAGTAAGTAAGAGAGATGGAATTGCGTCCACAGGCGGAAAGGCTGACTTCAGACCAAAACACAGTTCACCTATAGCTAGGAAGGCCAGGTGTATGAGTGCAGACGACAGAAGGGAGGCAGATAATGGCGGAGGAAGATGTGGAAATCTCTCCTGATTAGGTCATAGGAAGAGACATCGAAAGCTTGAAAGGAAAAGTAGCTATGAAATAGTCAGGAGGATGGAAAGGTAAATGGACGGGGGATACACGGTGCGATTGCTGAGCAGCTTGAAGGACCTAGTTGATGCTTGTAGTCATGAATTTAAAATGAGATCAGTCAATACTGTTACATGCTTTTCTCCAGTCACACTCATCTGATAGGTGCTGGTAGATGGAAAGACAGATTTGACAAGGGTTGTGTTTAGCCAAGCAAGTCTGAAAAAAGCAAAGGTCAGGGATGATGGAGGCAGGAAGGGATTATAATAATCAACTCGAGAAGAAAAGACATGAAGTAGGGGAGGGATAGTGAAAGGTAATAGGATCGATACAGTGCTATCCAGAGAGAGGAAATGACAATCAGAGAACGGGAGACATTGGACTGACATCATGGACAGTCTGCAGCGACTGATAATAACAAGTTCTGTGATATGATCATGGGAATGAGTAAATGAGCAACAGTGGAAGATGAAAAATAGTCTCTGGAGAAGATGAATTCAAGGAGCTGAGAAGCCAGAGTGTCAGAAGACACTGTACTAAGACTCTGTAGTATCTGTACTAATATTGAAATCAACAAGAATTAAGACAGGAAGAGTTTAGGAAAGAGTAAAAATGAGCCCAGTGTTAAAATTGTCAATCAATGAGAAAGTCAGGGGTAAATAATGTAAGATTCAGAGCTGAGTGTTTTTAGAGACACCATGGAAATAGTCTGAAAGGGGAAACGATGAGCAAGGAAGGTGTCCACACCTTGGCCCTAGCCTAAGGACATAGTATCTTCAGGGAAGAGCTGGACTTTCATTTGACTAGGAAGTAAAGGAAACAGTGGAGAGAGCATACAATGGATTTTGCTCATGAAGCACAATGCATTTCTGATGGAGGAAAAGTTTCAGGAGCTGGGATAAGATGGGAGAAAGGTGCTGGACAGGACATGCGCAAGGCCTCGTGGAAACTGGAGTGAGAGAGAAAAAGGGAGATCTGGGGCTTCTTGCAGGGACTGACACGAAGAGACGGAAAGTACACAATGCCGTGAGAACCATAGCCTCAAGGGGATTTGCAACGGGAAGGCTGTGAGTCTGGTCTCCCTTGCTACCACTGATAGCCGCAAGACGGTCTGGGGGAGCCTGAGTCTTACTCTGAGCGCGTGAGCCTCCTTCCAACCCCCAGCAAGGAAGGGGTGATCTGTATGTCTGTGGCACGTGTGACACTATACAGATATAAAATTATTATGATAGTATAATCTATACTATGAAAACTCTAAACACATGTCATCATAATTGTCAGATACTTTCCTTCTTATTCTGGTGACAAATATATTAATATAATACCAATCTCCTCCCTGGCAGCCTGGGGAACAATCTGACCTAAGGATGAATAAAGAAGGCAACACACAGACATATACAAACACACATAAGGCAACCTATATACAACCTATATATCATATACACCCACCGGGGAGACCTCATATAGTTGCTTATATACCCACCCTATAGACCTTAAATGGTTTCTTATATACCCATCTATAGACCTTATGTGTTTATTCACTCTGTTGTGTCCAACTCTTTGAGACCCCACGGACTGTAGCCCGCCAGGCTCCTCTGTCCTTGGGGATTCTCCAGGCAAAAATACTGGAGTGTTGCCACCACAAAAAAAAAAAAAAAAAATACTGGAGTGGGTTGCCATGCCCTCATAGACCTTATGCTGCTGCTGCTACTGCTGCTAAGTCACTTCAGTCGTGTCCAACTCTGTGTGACCCCATAGATGGCAGCCCACCAGGCTCCTCCATCCATGGGATTTTCCAGTCAAGAGTACTGGAGTGGGTTGCCATTGCCTTCTCTGAGATTATAAGGTTCCTTATATATCCCTCTATAGACCTCCATAGTTTCTATAATAGGTCAGTGCTTTCCTCCATCTACATGCAAAAATTTTCTTGGCTCCAAATAATAAAAAGGTGTCCCAGTTTCCTTAGAAACACTCTTAAACTTTCTTGTTATCATGAGAATCTTTATCTTCCCCTGCTGCCTTACTGGAGCATGACCTTTTCCAACTACATTCATGTTCATTCAACAGATTTTTACAGGGCACCTTTGAGATTACACAGCTCTGCCTTATGAGGCAGAGAACTGCTGGAAACCTCCGGAAATGCCTGGAGCAAATAAAAAGGCCGAGCCTACTCTCTTGGGAGCTGCTTTTACTGTGGAGTAGGGAGAGAAGTGATGTATGACCCAGAGCAGGGCATATCACCTCCTCAGTGTCAGTGTCCTCTTGTAGGAAATGAGGGGTGATGAGAAGTCTCCAAGAGTTTTGTTAGCGCCCAATGTCTTTCAGTCTATGAATCTACTAAAATAATCATCCCAGACCGATTCCTATTTTTTATGAAGATTCCCATTCTATTTTTTTGAAGATATGAGCTGAGAAATTAAGAAACATTCTGATCAGTATTATGATAACAGAGCAGAGGACTGTGTTTTAGGATGAAGTGGACTAGCAGCTTGTCACTTTTTCAAGTTAATCCCTCTTAGAATCAGTGCCTCCAAGGAAACACAAGTCATGGCATTTGAGGCAGGAAGTTCTTGTTCTCTGGCAGCTTCACCATCAACTGGTGACCGTGGATTAGACTGGGATGTAACTGGGCTCATTTTGGTTCCCAAGGGTACACCATGCCAGGCTGCTGATATTTGGTTAGAATATGTAATCAGCTATAGACCCTAAATGATTATACAATCAGTTCTCAATCATCCCAAGTACTCTTTACTTTATTTTACCCCTTCCTGTTTGTTCCTCCTTTGGTCTGTATCATAATTCACTGAAGTATATAGCAAAGAAATAAAGAAAGCAAAAAGAGTTCAATTAATGCCTTTTGTTGTTTGAGGAAAACAAAAATGGTATTTGGAATGTCTTGATATTAATTTATCATTGCCTCTTGTTGTCAAGGGTGATCAAGAATTAATTGTAGAGTTGAGGAACAACCAATATCAAAACATTTATGGAGCCAACAGAACCACATCTGAATCTAACACACTGCAGTAAGCAGGAAGGGTTCAGAGTGATAATGAAGCAATGATACCGTCATCCCCTGACATTTTAAGGCTGAGAGTCTGATGCATGCTCAGTGCCAAGACCCTCACAAGTAAGAAGCACACACTTGAACATAGGCTGGGAGAAAGAAGGAGGCGCTCACCTGGATCTTTCTGATCACCCAGTTTGTCTAGAATGTTGAAGGAAATGTCAAGGTACTCTCTCTGGATGGCACTGACCGCAATCTTCCTCTGTTTCCTCTGCCGGGGGACAATCTGAATCTTAAATTCCGACTCCTCAGCTCCCTCCTCCTCTGCCTTCCTCTCGGAGTTCTGTTCTGTGTCTGATTCAGCGATGGTGTCGGGCTTCTCACCCTCCATTGGGTTCTCCGAATCTTCAGGGACCTTGAGGAGGACAGTTTTTGCCCCTGAACTTGGCATCAGCCCACCAGGCTTCTCCTCCTCAGTGCTGGGCTCAGCGTTATCATCCAGAGACGTCTCGGGGAGGGCAAATGACTTCTGAAGGAGGTCTCGTTTTTGCTTCAGCGTGAGTGGGCTGCCACAGGAAAACTCTTGCAGCTCCTCGGGCTTGACTAACTCTTCAGAGTCTGTGGGGTCTTCCAGAGCTATGAGAGAGGCGTCCTTGTCACCCGCGGACTGGTTATTTCCTGAGTCCTTAGAAGAAAAGTCTTTGGAACAATCCTCCACGCTTACTTGCACGAGGGGCGTTGTACTGAGGCTGAGGACAGAGGGGTGTCTGGGGACAGAGGGAGAAGAGGCAGCATTCTGACCAGAGGCACCCTCATTCCCTTGGTCCATGGTCTCCTCTTCATCACTCTCTACTATTCGCAGAGGGGGAAGAGGTTCAAACACAAGAGAGTCGCTATCCGACGTTGAGAGCATAGAGCGTTTCTCAGGCCCAGATGTTGAATCTGAGGACAAGTCAATCAGATCTAAATCCTCTTTGGGGGCAGGCTTTATTGGGGAATCAACTTTCACCTCAAATGCCTCCATGCAATTTAACCTAACTTCTGGTATCACCGGCCTCCGAGATTCTTGGAAACCTTCCACAGCTAGGTTCTCGGGGATGTCGGCACTGTCGGGCCTCGTGGCAGAATTCTGTCTAGATCGTCCGTGGTCGTGCTGTCTTTGCATAAAATAAGCAGCATGGGCAGAAGGCTTGTCTATGTCACAGCGGTCTATGCAGGACTTCCTACGGTGCTCGTCTAACGTAAATAAGAGGGAGTCTGCGTTTCCTATATCAAGAGATTTTTGTTTTAGAGAGCGCAGCTTTTTTTTCTGAATGCTTTCTTCTCTCACACAGTGTAGGATGTTGTCTTGTAATGCACTCGTGTCTCTATATTCAGCCAGCTCTATTTCACCTGATTAAAACAGAAAAAGCTAGTACTATTTTACTTGGAGATTTCAACTTTCTTTTCCCCTCATACTTGGGCATACAATTGGCATCAATAATAATCAGAACCCCAGCTCCACCAAAAGGGAAAACTGACTTTCTGGCCAAGTTTTCATCAGGTTCATTCTAATTTCAAAAACCAGAAAACTCTGGAATGAGAGAACCCCCAAATGGCAGTTTAAGATCTTATTTCCAAAATCAGGCTTCAGGATAATCCCTCAGCTCTATTCATTTGTGTGCTGGATAGGGGATTGCTTTTGGCTGAGGTCAGTCTAGAAAACTGTATTCAAATTGTGTGGAAGGGAAGCAAACATTTTGCAACAAATCAAATCAAGCAATGGCCCTCTCAGACAATCATGACGTTAATGATGTATCTGTCAATTCACGTATATATATAAGTGTGTATATATATATACTGGTTATGCATACATATATATAAAATCAACAGTATTAAAATGTGTAGTAACATAATAAAATTAAGATTTCACCCCAAACAAATGGTAGAGTACAACATTTCTGCATAAAATTACTAAGAGGAAAAAATTCATACTTCTCTGAACATTCATCTCAACCGGCTGATATTTCACCATTTTGCTGCCGCCTATCCTTTTCAATCTTGCAAAAAAAGTTTGAGACTCTTTATTGCAGGGTCCAGTAGGTGTATCATGAATATCAGATTCATCAAAAACACTATCTTCTTCTAATTGGGGAGAGAAAGTCAAAATTACACTTAAGAGGTTATTCTCTCTTAGGCTGTGTCTACACAAGCATTTCAACGAAAGCATCATGGAACACAGTCTGGGGTGGTTCCTACACCAGCCCAAGTCTAGCCCAGCTGGGCATTTAATTCAGGTGTCAAATTATTCAGAAGTTGAGCAGAACAAACTGTTATAAGTTTGCCCCTCAATTTCCATGTCACAAAGGGCAGCATTTTCAAAAGAGGCATCTCAATATTCCGATAGAGCCTTCATGGGGAGCTTTTTCAATGCACTTAACAACCAGATAACCAATACATGTCAGGAATCTGGGACACTCCTGAAACGTGCCTGCTTTGGGTGAATTTTCAGGCTAATTTGGCAAAAGAAAATTAAACACAATGAGTAGATCTTGCCCCTTCCACAAATACATGCCTTCCTGGGATCTGAGAACTGGCATAGACACAGCCTAACAGTACATGCACCTTATACTTTGTGAATGCAAAATACTGTACTCTACACTTGAAAATGAAACACATGACACACAGAAAAAGCTTAGAAAAGCCGCTGGTCATCTCAAAAGCTCCACAAATGATTATGGACTGAAAGAGTAAACAAAGGAAAAAGAAAACAGAAAATAACATCTCCCCACTAAAGTAAGACTCTTCTCGAGTTTGCCGTGGGCGCTTTTATGAATCCCAGAAAGAATCTTTGACTGTTACGGTCCTGAGGCTCCATAAACAAACTGGTCACTTAGAATCCTAGCAAGCTTGTATCTGTGTCCTTTTCTACCCCCTTTTGGCCACTTTTAAATCAAAGAGAAACCCCAAAACACATTAATGAGGAAAATGTTGTTATATTGCAACCCACAAAATTCCCTTAATAAATTTTCTTCTTTCGTCCTTTGAAAAGGTCAAAGCCATGTACAAAATAGCAAGAGAAAAGGCTGCAAAAACGCGTTAACACCACAGGGAATGGAATTAACCTACTATTCAAGTTCAACATCATTGAAATCACGGTGTTTGGCCTATATTTACATCTACATGTATGAGAAAATGAGGTTCAGGTGTGATTGTGATTATTTAATTCTCTGAGTATAAGGGGAGTACAAGCTTAGAGTTAAGTTTTAAGGACCGATTCTGTCTTAAAACACAAGATTTTATAAGTAAATGAAATTTGAACAGCAGATGCTGGACAAAGTAATCAAAATAATCTTTTGGGTCAAATGAAAAAAAAAAATAAGCGTTAATGATCAAAATGGATACAAAACTCCCAGTGAACTTCTGCAATGATGAGGAAGCCTGTCAATACAACATTCTGTTTTATTTATTTCGTTTTTTAAAATACTCTCCTTTGAAAAATACAGCTTTTTTGGAGCAAGAGTTATGCAACTTCCCTTACATAACTTTGTATCAATGATAATTCTCAAAATGAATTGAATGAGAGTGACAGGAAGACTTCAGCATGGCTCCTCTCACCCAGAAATGTTCATCTGGGATTGGTCCAGGTACTGAGCCCACACTGATGACATTTATAGTTTAACTGAGTCTGTCCAATTTCCCAGAAACTAGGACCTAAGATGGTAAACAAGATATTCTTCAGGAAGGATCTGAATGGTATCAGAACTTAAAGAACTTTCTCTCAGTCCCATCTCTGGCCAACCTAGAGTCTTGAACTTTTTGGTAATAAATGAACAATAGAACACTGGCTCCAATCCATCCTATTCATACATCTGCAGAGCAGTTCTACCAAAAAGGAATCTATGAACACTACTAAGAGTCATGGGGCACTTGGCTTTCTCGCAGGACTGGATGAGATGATGTCATCGTTCATGAGTCTAGTCACCCTGAAACAGACACAAAAAACACACATCTTGGCTCTGCAGTTCTCACCTGAAAATATCCAGGCTGGAAGTTTACTCTAGCTAAAGTTTCATTCTGCTGCCTCCTTTGTAGAAAAGCTATCAATACAAAAAAGTATTGATACTAGAAATAATTTAAACCTATGCAAAATATTTGATTTCATTTGCCTTTAATTCTTATTGAATAAGGAGGCTAAGAAAGACCACTTCAACACATTTAGACTCCATTCAAATCTAATCTCAAGGTCAGAAGCAAAACAGAGTTGGACAGGATCATGGCACCACTGAGTACCAACCAAGAATCATTTCACAGCCCAAAGCAAGATGTTTCCAACATGAAGGAAAAGGCTTACAAAGTCTCCTTAACCAGACAGCAGACAATTTTTCTTTTTTTTTTTTTTTTGCAAAACATGATTTCTCATGAAAGGAGATTTAGAAGCATATCGATTATTTCTCTTGAGTGCTCATTTTAAAAAAAGGAAAGCAACAACATTCATGGGAAATGTGGAGAATTAATGAAGCAGTAGGTCATTTTTTTTTTTAACTCCAGAATAGTACCTGGGGTGCTCCTCTACGGTCTAAGGAAAACATTGTCCAGAAATGTATTACGTATGCAAGCTGAGTTTGGGATAGGATTGAGATATGTAAAGTACCTTTTTCCTTTTCGCTGTATCTGCTTATGTTACTGTTGTCACTGTACAGAGGTCCTGCCGTGGCATGGGGCTTGCAGCTATGATACTGTGCATTGAGTGTATTGACTGTTATGTGAATCAGATGCAGAAGGACCTTGCTGATATCACAGTCTCGGTATGGATACTGCTCAATGAAATGGAGGGAGAAAAATATAAACAGTTATTTTCAAGGGTAAGTTTTTCCACTTGATCTTGCTAGCTATTTTTCTCAGTCTCTTCTGGGTAAGCAGAAACGTCAATTCTTACCATGGTCTTATTTGAACAAGGGATTGTATCCCCACCCTCTTCCACCAAATTATGGATGGCAATGCATGCCAGTTTGTAAATTTTAATTTATTTTAAGAAAATGAGCCGCCATAAACATAATGTAGGAGTACAATTTTAAATAGTTTTCTTGTTTTCTGACGTAGTACTTAATACATAGATAAAATATGAGGTTCTGAGCATAGACAGAGATTATGGATCCATGTTCATCGTATTTGGCTTTAAACGTTTTAGAGTATATACTGGCATGGTCTACATTTCTATTTTCCTTCCAAAAGTTCTTCACTTCTGAATACTAATTGTACGTCGTGAATCTTCCGAAGGTCAAATTACTGAAGGTCAAATTACTATCTTACAAAATTTTGAGCTTAGATCTCTTAAATGTTCTCTCTAAAAGAATTGTTCCACCCCAAAAAAGATTGACTACAGCAACTCACCTTGTAAAGAATGACAAGCAAGGCCTTCAACCACATCTGCCGGATGTGAGGCTTTAGGGACCAGAGGGAACAACGAGGTGGCTGTTGGAAATAATGCCGGAGTTGAGGACAAGAGCAGTATTTGAGCACCTGAACCACCAAGGGAAGAAGGTGTTTTCCCAGATTAATGTTATAGTCCATGACCTGAAACAGGAAAGAAAGGTAACAACTGAAGAAAAGACAACTACAAAGAACATTTATAAACCAAAAGGAAAACTTTGAACCATCAAAACATGAGCAAGATATTTACCATGTATCTCACAAAATATTATTAATAATGGCCAGTACCCATAAAGGGACAAAAGTCCAACCTCACAAGAAATTTAAAAACTTGTAACTTCATTTTATCTACTTAATTGTCTAATTATTTATCTACTTAATTATATGCTGAAAATAAATTTCCTCTTTGAAAATGTCCTATGTTGTGTGCATGCTAAGTCGCTTCAGTCGTGTCCAACTCTTTGAGAGTCCATGAACTGTAGCCAGTCAGGCTCCTCCATCCATGGGATTTTCCAGGCAAGAATACTGGAGCAGGTTGCTGTGCTCTCCTGCAGGGGATCTTCCCAACCCAGCGCACAGGTGGATTCTTTACCACTAGGCCACCTGGGAAGTCATATTAAACTATTACCTAGAATCAATGAAAGCATGTAGAGTTGGTAATTATGTGAGGAAACAGGCATTCTCAGACACCACTGGCTAGAGTATTTCTCAAATTTTTCAGGAGAGCAGTTTAGCAACATGTATTCAGAAGCAGGAAAAAGCACATAGCCTTTAAATAGCAATTAAACATATCCTAAGGAAATAAATCAGACAGGCATTTCCAGATGTATGCATAAAGATACCCAGCATTATAGCCACTCCAAATTGCAAATGACCTCCATATTCAACAATATGGAATTAGTAAAACAAAAGATTGTTTATATAACAACAGAATACTCTATAGACATTAAATGGAATACCGTACAAATTTATTTACATGATATGAGCTTCATAACAAATTTTAGGCTTAAAAGAGACATGGAACTTCCCAGGCAAGTATACTGGAGTGGGTTGCAATTTCCTTCTCCAGGGGATCTTTTTGACCCAGGGATCAAACCCAGGTCTCCTGCATTGCAGGAGATTCTTTACCAACTGAGCCACCAGGGAAGCCCAGACATAAGTATGTATATACATATACATGCATATACATGCACACATTCAGGCACATATACATATATCAGTATGTATAAATGATCCCATTATTATAAAAAATATGTGCACATATACACATAGTTGAGGACAAGAGCAATAGAGCAACATGTATTCAGAAGCAGGAAAAAGCACACAGCTTTTATTAGAGCTTCTCTGTAGCTCAAATGGTAAAGAATCTGCCTGCGAAGCAGGAGACCTGGGCTCAATCCTTGGATTGGGAAGTTCCCTTGGAGAAGAGAATGGCTAGCCTCTCTAGTATTCTTGCCTGGAGAATTTCATGGACAAGGAACCCAACAGGCTACAGTCCATGGGGTCACAAAGAGTCAGACATGACTTAGTGACTAACACTGCCACTACTAATGACCTTGAAACATGAGTTACAGAATGTGCTAGGGGAGGGCAGCCTAGATTTTTATCCTACTTATCACACAGATGGTAAACTGAAAGCTAACCATACATGTACATACCTATGTATGTATGCGTGTATATAGGAATGTATGTAAACCTAGAGCCATCAACATATACCAAAATGTTAGTAACTGATTTTGTGATGGGTTTCCTGGAGATTTACATTTTAATTTTTTTGCTTATAGTTTGAAAATAAATATACATAATGTGAACATAGAAAGAGAGAAGTGAGGGAGGAAGGGTAGTGAAGTTTGCTATCTGAAGTGGCATCTTCTGTCTCTATCACAGACAGGTGAGTATTAGTGATGATTCATCTAGTTATCAGCACCAGCAGGAGACATGCAAATTGCTCCCACATTGCTTCTCCGTGTTCACTATATCAACGATCTGTTTGAGCTAAATGGTAACAGCTATGATCATGAGTTCTTTCCACGCGACAGGCACTGATGAAGGTGATTTTCAGTATGTTGTCTCTAGTCTTTCCCCAAAAAATCTATTACAATGAGCAAAGAAGCAAGGATGCTTAAGGCCGTAACAGTTTTAATAACAGTGGCAGAGCTGAAATTCATATCCATTTCTCTCTAGCCCCAAGTTCTACACTCTTTGCAGATTAGGGCAGCCATTTTGGAAATTTAGATTTGTAGCACTGGTCAAATTAGGCATATATATACACCCAAAGTGTGAAAGGCACTCAGTCATGTCTGACTCTTTGTGACCCATGGACTAGAGCCCTCCAGATTCCTCGGTCCATGGGATTCTCCAGGAAACACTACTGGAATGGGTAGCCATTCCCTTCTCCAGAGCATCTGAGGGATGCCCAGGCATTGAGCCTGGGTCTCCTGCATTGCAGACAGATTCTTTACCTTCTGAGCCACCCCGGGAAGTCCATGTACATCGATGGTCTATTAATTCTGCTCCTGGATCCATATCCCAAAAGAATTCTCACATTGTTGAATAAGGCTGCATGTACAGAATGGTTGGGGTTTCCCTGATGGCTCAGACAGTAAAGAATCTGCCTGCAATGCAGGAGACCCCAGTTCGATCCCTGGGTCGGGAAGATCCCCTGGAGAAGGGAATGGCTACCCACTCCAGTATTCTTGCCTGGAGAATTCCATGGACAGAGGAGCCTGGTGGGCTACAGTCCATGGGGTTGCAGAGTTGGACACAACTGAGCAACTAACACTCGACTGTACAGAATGGTTACTGCTGATCTGTGTGAAAGGGTGAGGAGTCGGGAGCAATATGAGTGTCCATTACTGAGGGAATGGATAGTTAACTCATGAGAAATATACATCATGGTATATAACACAGCGGTTTGGAGTAGCAAAGAAACATGAAAAATGCCAATGATGATAATATGATATGAAGTAAGTTGAATGATTAACTCAAGTCTCCACTTGAAACCAAAAAAAGGAAAGGATTGGAAAAAAAAAAACCTACAAACAAAAATTCCACACTCCTTTACTATTTAATAGAGTTTCAGTTTAGGATGATGAAAAAGTTTTAGAGATGAAAGTGGTGATGGTTACATAAGAATGTGAATATACTTACTGCAACTGAATACTACAGTTGAAAAATGACTGAAATGCTAAGTTTTGGACTTCCCTGGTGGTCTAGTGGTTAAGACTCTGTCTGCCAATTCAGGGGACACAGGTTTGATCCCTGGCCCAGGATGATCTCACGTGTCATGGAGTGGCTAAGCCTGTGTGCCACAACTACTGAGCCTACACTCAAGCCTGTGCCCTCAACAAGAGAGGCCACCAACATGAGAAAGCCGTGTACTGCAACAAACAGCAGCCTGGCTCACCACAACTAGAGAGGTCCTGCGTACAGCAATGCAGCCAAGAATAAATAAATAATTTTTTTTTTTAATTCTTAAGTGCTAGGTTTTATGTATACTCCCCTCCCCACCCCCGTAAATCCCCAACTCCCTTTATGTTATCAGGCTGCTGATGTCTTCTATACACCCCTGGCTTCCCTGGTGGCTCAGAAGGTTAAGAATCCATCTGCAATGCAGGAGACACAGGTTCAATCCCTGGGTCGGGAAGATTCCCCTGGAGAAGTAAATGGCTACTATAGACAGAGGAGCCTGGCTGGGCTGCAGCCCACAGGTCACAAAAGAGTCAGACACAACTGAATGACTGACACAGTAAAGTAACTTGAGCAAAGCTTTACGCTCAACCAGTGTTGGCTAAATGGAATTTAATGACGCGTTTGGACTAAAAGCCTAACGACATGACTCGTGAAAGCTTCCACTTACCTGGGCAATCCCTGCAATAAATGCATTAAAGCAAGTTGACAGGCGCATTTTCTGAGGCGCGATCATGAAGCAGCCTTCCTGCTGGTCGTAGCCGAGTAAGACGTAGAGGTGCCGCTTGACCGTGTTGAAGGCCTTGGCGCTGCTGATGTCCGACTCGGCGCTGCTCTCGTCCTTGGCCATGAACTTCATGAGCACTGTGATCAGCTGGTGCACTGTCTGGTGGTCGATTCCAGCGTCTTCGGGGAGCAGGTCCTTGATGGTGTTGTCATTCTCAGGGGACTGTTGTCCTGTCGGTACAAGAAAGGCCATCAGTGGGTGGCTCCCCCACAAGTAAGTTTACAGTCAAATTTCACTTATCGATCAAGCACCACTTTGTCTGCTGCCTCTAAATATTTAAAGGTCTGTTCTAGACAAACTCAGACATAATATGCCCTACTAAGCAAAGCACTGCTCCCAGGATGGAAGTTATGTTGTTGTATCAACAACCAATTTGGGAAGAATGCATGTGTGCTAAGTCGATTCAGTCATGTTGGACTCTGTGCGATCCCATGGACTGTAGCCCACCAGGCTCCTCTGTCCATGGGATTCTCCAGGCAAGAATGCTGGAGTGGGTTGCCATGCCCTCCTCGCGGGGATCTTCCCCACCCGGGGATCGAACCCCGGGTCTCTTAATATCTCCTGCTTTGGCAGGCAGGTTCTTTATCACCAGTGCTACCTGGGAAGAATAAGGGAATGCAAATAAAAACATGGCAGTAGAAAGCAAAGTTATCTTCTGACAGCAAGACAAATACCTACACGCAATTTACATTTAGAGAACTTTTAAATACCTTGGCAAAGTTTTACCTTAATAAAGAGACATTTTCCTTCCAGCTTTGTAAAATAAATAGGTAAGAATAACCACAAAATAATATTCATTAAATCTGCTGAGCAACTAAAACATCCATTGGGTTACCTTGTTTAAATTATTATCTCCATTCAGTTATGTTCAAAAATCAGCTGAGGCAGAAAAAAAAAAGTTTCCTTCTCCAAATTCTGAGATAACAGCAGTGTGTACTCTTTGAATTATACATTCAAAATTAGAAATAGCAAATGATAATTCCTGCTGTATGTAATGAGAAGCACACAAGGGGTGGGAGGGCACAGACAGAAAGAAAGAAGCATGAACTTTTAAAAACAGAAACACGCCACATGAAGGTGGGCTGAAATTCACATGCAAAGAAAAAATACCTCAGCCCCTAACTTACTTTTAACCTAACAAATAATCACGTCTGAACAGGTCCCTGACATGGACTTTCTCAGTTATTTCTTAAAGTCAGAAATTATACCCTGTCTCCCCTTGTTTTCTGCCCTTTAGTTTAGGACTTTGAGGGAAGGAAAAGTGAGATTTGCTTTCCTATATTTATATTTGGGGCCTTATTCAAAATACTCTCTGCATCCTTCTCCTTCCTTTGACATGAGAATTTCTGAATTGGAAACAAAGCTTTTGCCTGGTGGGTTAGACGAGCACACATCATTCTCATCTCTCATTCTGAGAGAAAACATTCTAAATGATGACAAGCTTTGGTTACAAATCATTATACAGCAAACTGATTTTATCCATTTAAATTACAGCATGCAGGATACAACAAACAGCTAGATAGTCAGTCATATTCTTTAATTCCTCAACTGATCTGTCAAAAATCTGTCTTCCAGGACCAACCAAGAGAAACAAGATAGAAGGAATGTTTTCTGGGGACCACAGAAATTAGTTGTCTGGAGCCTAAACACTTTCTCTGTCAAATTCCAAGTTTACTAGTTTGAAACTGCACATACTACCGTTTATGTGCTTGGTTGTCTAGTCTTCCCCAGATGATCAGAATGTTGATCTGCTCAAAAGTGATGCCCTAAGATGGGATCTTGGCAGTGAGTGAAAAGGTCACAGAATCAGCCAAGTCTAAGAACGTCTAATATAGGGGAAATCACCTAACAAACTTCACTATAACCCTTGAACATTAACAACATTTTCTGTCTCATAGTCTGTTCATGAAGGAATAAATATGTGCAGTGTACTTTAGAGACTTTTTTATCAAAAAATTATTTAAATAAAACCTAAAGATTTGTTTATGATGCTGTTTCACATGCAGGAATAGTCAGTTGTTAATATCATTATTCATTAGGCAGGCATGAGCCACCAGAAAAAAAAAAATCAATTCACGTGGAACATCCTATTTCATGAAAGGTCATGAATATAAAGCACTGATGTATATTATAATTAAATGTTTGAAATAGAAGATCAGACCAAATTCTCATTTTAAAAGTTTAGAGAACTATCTTTTCAGCATTGAAAAATATTCAATCTTGATTTTCTTTTTCTTCAGAGTATTATTACTTTATAACTAGAAGGAGGTTATTGCTTTGGGCAAGTTTGGGCCAAAACCTGACAAGTGTGAGACTCTAGGCGCCCTGCAGGGTTCAATGCCATTGTAGCAGCAGGTGATGGCTGTTATGATGCTATAAGTTCATTCCTCAATTCATCGTAGCTCTGGGGGGCAAGGTTTAGGAGAGTATGATATCACTCAGTTCTGCTCGGCCACCTCCAAGTCCAGACTGGCTAGACTCCAAAGCCCCAAAGTTAAAAATAGAACTGAGGAGCATTCAAGAAGGAGATGCACCTTTGCTGTCTAGACCTGAGAGTCCAGGGAATTCAAACAGAAGAAAGGGAGCTCCAGACAAGGCTCAGCTAGGACATGGGCTCCCCATTTCCTTCTATCACCTTGAGTATAGAAAATAAACCATCAGACTTCAACTTTAAATATTTCAAATCTCTTCGCCCCACTGCAAGTAGATAATCATTTTCAAAGTGTATCACCTTAGCGTTTCAAATCAAACCATATTCTCCCAGTGACTAAGTATCATTTCACAAAGGTCCTATCTTCATTTTAGATTGATCTTCATTGATCTGCAGTGCTCAGCTTTAAGGTTGTGGCTTTTTGCTTTCCCTGAGCAGTGAGTGATCTTTAACAAACCATTAACTGTATTGACAAAAGAACTGGTTAATGGAACCTTTCTCATAAAGTGAAAAAAAATCTCTTTTAGTTCCAATAACTCACTCCTCCAAGTGAGGACTTTGAAAGTCTACACTTCGTATACTGTCTTTCTTTTAAAGGACTGTAAGAATGTGATTGCCACCACTCTTCATTAAGAAAAGTTACCTTAATCAAACCCCTAAGAAAAATGAGATTAGGAAAGCTGAAACTTTCTTTATTGATAAAGATAATATTACTGGTTTAGTTATCTATAAAGGATATAAAATTTCCATTTTAAAACTAAAAGCCTATAATATTTTCTCCAAAGTGTGACGATGAACATGTTTACTTTTGAATTCTAGTCTATGAAGTTCTTAAATCTGTTTTAACTATAGAGATTGAACATGTTAAGAGATTTGATTTTCTCCTTTTTGCAAAGAAAAATGTAAACATCTTTACTGTCGTAGAGGCAGAATGATTCCTAGCCTAACTTTAACATGGACTGGGTCCATCACGATCTGTCCACAGAGAGGCGCAACTGATTGAAATGCCACAGTAGAATACAATTTTATTTACTTAGAAGATCTGAAACCAGGCAGGATCAGGATCTGCTTTTCCAGACATCTCCTGCTGCTCCATCCCAGAAGCTCGGCATCCTTACATAAACACTGGGCTGCTTCTGGGCCTCAGAATGGAGCCAGCCTCTGGCACCTTCGTGCCTTCTCTCATGGTGCTCTATTCACCTTGCAAGGTGGCCCTCCACCCCCACCCCCAACGTTATCCCATGAATGTGGCCCCCAGGAGCCATTCTTATTAATATGCCCACCCTCCTCTCAGCAACTGTGACCCCTAAATTCTATAAATCTCTAAAAACAAGAAAGGAGGGAAGAATAAAGACTCCTCAAAGGTAAGTAATATGTCTTATCCAAATTTTACGCCTCTCACAGAATAGGGGGCAGTGATTGACACATAGTAGATGTTCATTACTTGTAAATGTTTAAGTGCCCTGAATTTAAGTAAATATTTCAGATCTTTTCTACATGGGAGAAAAATGGATGAAGTCCCCAAAGAGCAAAGAAGTAGGTAAGGAAATAGAGAACATTCCTCTGTGGAGGTCAACTCACTGACCCCTCCAGCAAGTGACAAACCAACAAGTAGCAATTAGGTGGTGGAAGGAGGCTTCCACGAGCTTATTCTGCATTCGGTCCAGAGAAACCAACGAGCGAGCACTATAAATGAGCCTGCACCGTGTTGGCAGTTCTAACGACACTACCTCACTGATCTCCCTAGCTCATTCATTCGACTTGAGGCTTCATTCACAGCAGTTCTGTTGTGTATGCACAAAGCCACAGAAGGGCTGGAAAGATGGGGCCAGATGCTGACTGCAAAGCCGCATATGCTTCCCATCCCTGCCTCTCTCCCACATCTATCACTATGATTTACCTCCTACCCACCTGTCTCAGCCTGACTGAGAAGTCACCTGCCCACGAGACCTTCCCTGTTGCGTCCAGCTCTCCTCCCACCGCAGTTGACATGAATGAACCTGTAGTACAATCACTTTCTCTGGAGATGAGAGCTCACTTATGGTCACACTTCATCTCTCTTACTTGACTATAAGCAAGTGGACAGTATAAAAATTTCTGATGTATCTCTACATTCCTCCTAGTACAGCAAGTGCCCAGTAATGCTTTGTTCAATAGAAACTCTCATTTCCAAAACTATCATTTCAGACAAGGGCATTCCTATATAAACAATTAAATTCTAATGCAAGAGACCCGGGTTTGATCCCTGGGTCGAGAAGATCCCAATTTTGCAAGTTAGTGAAAACATGAACTGTTAGCCACCTCTAGAAAAAAAAGAAAGAGCCTCAAGAGAAGTTCGTTGGAATTCTAGGCTGAACGCTAAGAGGGAGGCAGGAATGCACGAGAGCTTTACTTATTATTCCCAGTATTAAGTACATTCTCTTGTTGATATAAATTCAGACCAAGAGAGCTTAAGATTTCTCTTTAGGTTGGAGTAGAATTGCAAGTATCCATGTCCCTTTAGGGATTAGATTGGCTCTTCAGACCGATTTGTGACTCTTATTCAGGAAGATCCTTTGGTCTGGACACCCATGGGCTTACATCACACTGTAGCGGGCTTGAATGCCCAGGTCAGCTCCCTGACAAGACTGGTGTCCTCACGTCCCCTAAGACAGGAATACCCGTAGACGAACTCATTGAGAGGTAGCTTTAGTGGAAAGAAAAGCAGATCAAGTCTCCTGGACTCAAGTCTCTAACTAATTAGTTACATGTGACCTTGAGCAAATTAGGCAAGCAGAATTACTTAGCCCTTCATGCCCTCAGTTTTCCTGTCTGTATATAAAGTGGAAAAAATACTTTATGCATATGCAGAATTGTTGTGAAATTGAAATTAGATAATTTGCATTAAAAACACTCTTTATAAAGAAGTACGCTACATATATAAACGTTCTTGCTGTTTTTATTATTAACATTATATACCTACTATTATTTAATTACTCATTCCAGGGGATGGGAACAAGATATGATTAAGTTTCCCATGGGGTTGATAACATTTCAGTATTGTCCAATTATGTAACTGCTGCATTATATTCAATTACTATTCAAAAGGTGTTCTGAATCACCGAAAACAAAGAATTCCCAATTCTCAAAGCATCAGTGAAAAAACAGCTTATATATAATTTATAATTACACCAACTTCGGATTAGCAGGTGAAATTGTGTATTTCATCAGTTAGGATTAAATGAAGGTGCTGAGCTCCTTCCTGCTAGCATTACCATACGTGTCTTGCAAGACAGATCAAGACATGCGGGCTTGAGATCCAGATCTGTCATCAACAAGTTTGTGAAACCTGTTCCTTTCTGGAAGCCTCAGTTTCCTCTTCTGGAAAATGAGAATGTTTACATATCTCTAATGTTTCAGCTATGACAGTCTATGAATTTTACTTATATGCACAGAGGTCTTTGAGATAAATATATATATACTTATGACTGACTCATGTTACTGTACAGCAAAAAACAATACAAATTTGTAAAGCAATTATCCTCCAATTAAAAATAAAATAAAAAAATTATTAACTCATAAAAAAAGTCAACAGAATAACACAACTCTTTGGTAGCCTTGCAGAGTTTCCCCTCTTTACAAGCATGTTTCTGTTGCAAAATTTGCTCTGGGCAATATATAAAGGCTAAGATTAGAGAGTCATAAACTGTATATCCAGTGCCAAAAGTTTCGACCTAAATATCAACTAAAATTAAGTCTTGCTGCATAATTAAAGGACATCTGCCTTATTTCGGGCCTAATCAATAAGAGGTCTTGCACAGAGGCGCTCATTACTTGTTCCAAACAAAAGTATCTTCCTTAAACAGCAAGGTCTTTGGTTTCTATTTAATTACTATCTTAAACCACCCTGTACAATCTTATGATTATCCTGGCGTGTTTTTGCTTCCAGGGTAAAACACTCAGTGTTCAGTAAATAATAATGCAAAAATGAAAAACTAGTTTCAAATTGCCTTAAAAGCTGAGCCATCTGTTTCCAAATCTAAGCAAGTTTTGCTTATGGTGGTGTCATATAATTACCTCTCTAGAAGCCTCAGCTTTTTATTTAATTTAAACAATGCTGTCATCTGCCCTTTTTCCATCTGATCACTTTTGGTGGGACAATTAGACACCTAAAAGCTTAACTTCAAGACACATATGTATATGCTTTTCCAAAGACATGTGAGAGGACTCCTATGATAGGATTGTTTGCATGCATGCATGCTAAGTCACTTTAGTCGTGTCCGACTCTGTGCGACCCTATGGACAGCAGCCCCCAGGCTCCTCTGTCCACGGGATTCTCTAGGCAAGAACACTGGAGTGAGTTGCCATTTCCTTCTCCAGATAGGATTGTTTAAATGGGTAATAATAAAGACTAGCTTTTCAACTAAGCCTTAAGATGAAAAGATATAGTGAGATAAAGATAATTTATGAAATTCCATAAGAACCAATCTCAAAAAGAGTTAACTGAAGAGGAAAGGAGTGATTTTCATATTTTTAATGACACACAGGGTCAGAAATTCTTATTTTTATTCTTTAAATAAAAAAAACAAAAACCTCAGCACAGTTGAGGCCTGAGTGATGCTAAAACAAAGTAGAGAGAGGGGGACTTCCTGGTGATCCAGTGATTAAGAATTTGCCTTCCAATGCAGGGGATGAAGGTTCCATCCATGGTCAGGGAAGAAAGGTTCCACATGATGTGGGGCAATTGAGCCGGAGCACCTCAGCTAAAGAGCCTGTGCGCTCTAAAGCCCGTGCTCCACAACGAACAGCCCATGCACTGCAATGAAGACCCACCACAGCCCAAAACAAAACAAAAAAACAAAGAAGAGGGACTCTGAGACATGTCTGCTGTCCCTTTTATCTCATGAGTTTTACAAGAGAAAATACACTTTGACGAACATCTGCCATTTGCATTCCTAATATTAGGGGCTCTCTCTCTTCTCCTCCTCTCCCACCCCTCACTGGTTCTCTTTCTAGCAGATTATTTTTTAAATAAATTTATTTATTTATTTTCTGGCTGCAATGGGTCTTCATTGCTAGGCAAGGGCTTTCTCTAGTTGCAGTGAGCGGGAGCTACTCTTCACCGTGACGGGCAGGCTTCTCGCCGTGGTGGCTCCTCGTGCTGCGTTAGCCCCGGCTCTAGAATGCACGGGCTTCAGGAGTTGCGGCACACAGGGTGAGCTACCCCGCCACATGTGGGATCTCTCCAGACCAGAGATCAAACCCATGTCCCCTGCACTGGCAGGTGGTTTCTTAACCACTAGATCACCAGGGAAGTCCCTTTAGAACACATTCTTGAATGTCTTCTTACTTGAAATTTTCCTTCTGAGAGTATCGGTACCATTCTGAAAAGTTTATTTTAAAACTATTCTTAGATGAAAAACCAGACATTGTATAGCATGATACATAGGTGGCAGTTAACCAGGTTTGTTTTGGACAAACAGGAAGGTACTCAGAATCTCCACAATTTTCCCAACAAGCACAGAATTAAGTGTGTAGATAACATTCGGTCTGTAGTAGCTTTGCCAGCATCCCTTCAACCCTAAAGATACTTTATGATAAACTATCTATCAAAATATCAAAAGATAGTTAGTTACCCTCTACCAAGCTGAATATGATCCTCTAAAGAATGGAAATCCTCCTTTCTCTGAGAGATAGAAATGCATGTGAGAGTTGCAAAGAATCAGAAATGGCTAAGGGGATGAGTGAATGATGGTGGCTTAAATGTATAACCTTTTAAAATGTAAATGAAATGTTTTTCCTAGAGCAGATATATATGAAAGTAATATTTCTATGTGTAAAAACACATACAAATATAAGTGCTATGCATCATTCTATTCATATTGGCTCTCGGGGGAAAAAGTGCACACCCCTTGGGTAACAGGATGCTTCTTACTGGACCATAAGTTAACAGGATTAAAAGTCATCTGCCAATTTGAAAATTGAAAGAATTGCCATGTCAGGGACTCACACACCTGAGTGTCTGGGGTGAAACCCTTGGAGCTTTCCAATCATAATTACATCAATCAGGTCCAGTTAGAGACACCTCATTTTTTACCTTGTCCACCTGTGATAGACACTTGCACACGGCCCTTCAACGTCAGAAGTACCCACCTGGCGTCTGTTCGGGTGTCCCACCGAGAGCTGGAGCAGACTGCTCATGCCTGGTCAACCTCACAGCTTAAAAATCAACAACAACTCTATTTAAATAAGCATTAAAAACAACTTGAGCCTAGAAAACATACTCAGCGCTAACTGCATTGGATAGCAGGAGCAAGTTGTGCTTTCTTATTTGTAATTAACATCACAGACAAGAGGTTTAGTCCTAAAAGTTTTGTGGTTTTCTTTGAATCTAAAGAACATCCTTCAATGTGGCTTCAATTCTTATCCTTCAAAAATCGTCATGTGAATCAATGAACAAGAAATATCAATAAATAAACTTTAGGTCCCAAACTGATTAGTTAAATAAAAGAGCTGGGAAATTCATATAGAAATTGTAATTTACTTAAGTACTGTTTTCTAGGATCTGCTGCAGTTTCACCTGGTCCTGATACTGCTAGAGGTTATTCTTAAATGGCCATCTCTTATTATCTTTGCTGCCTGAAAAGCTGAGTTATTGATTGCTTAAAGGGCTTTCAATGACTCTTCCAAAGTTCAAAATACCACATTTCCATAGCTTGTCATAAAATAGAGAAAATGCAATAAACAAAATAAAATCATATTTATGATCAAAAATGGTTATGTCACATAAAGCTGTCTTCTAAGAAATGCCAATGAAAAAGCAAACATTTCAGCTTCTGACAGGATAAAAAAATATGTTTTATGGTGCTATTAACTTCACGACAGTTATTTAAAAATTAAATCATTTCATAAATGTTACATTTAATGCACTCATTCACTAATATGATGACAGTTATGATTTTTAATTATTTGTCATTCGTGAGCCATTGCTAATCGTTACAGTTCATCTAGTTATTTGATAATTTTTTGTCTTCTTTAAAACTACTATATAAAGAAAGACCTTTGGAAAACAATAATATATGGCTTTTTTTTTTTAGATGGCAATGATGTTTATTTTTATTTATAAATTATCTAGTGAAGTAGGGCAGACATTCAACTTCTCCTCAGCCTGATTTTTTCTTTTTTTGAAAACACCATTGTTATTGGTTTCTGGGAGTCTGCTGGCTGCCTTTGTCATGCATTCCAAATTTCCACTCTCCCCTCTTAGTTGCCCTGGGTCTTGTCAGAGTTTCATCCAGGAAGCTCTTAGGTTACGATACTAGTGGTGGAAACCTTCATATTCTAGGGCTCAGGAACAAATGCTTCTTCTGCATTTCAGGCCATGCATCAGTGGATTTGCTGCCTTCTAAGTCTCAAAACAACCCACTGCTGGATCAGGGCTTTGCTTCACCAGCAGCCGGGAAAAGCCATCCAGGGCACCGATACACCTGGGGGGACCCTCTAGGGAACGTGAAGGTCAGTGCAACTGAAGGGGCTCAGTTTGCTAAGTACATTACTCTCTGAACATTCAACAAGACAGGTCAGCCTCAGAAAGACATCAAACAGATTTAAAGGGAGGATGGAAGAAGATACTCAACGGATTTTGGAGGTTAGGGTCTCGGGGAGGGAGAGCGCCCTCTTGGATTCCGCGGGTCCTTTCACGCTGTCTCGGAGGGAACGCACGCTTTTCTGGCGGTTCCTTGCAAAACGAGCCCTCTTGATCTTCCACAACGCGGCATCACTGAGGTTAGCGACATTGGTCCTCACAGCAGTGATAGCTTTGCAAAAGGAATTAGAGGCGATCATTTTCCTTAACTAGCTAAGTTATATACAACTATTCTGAAACAATCCATATGCATATATTTTCAATATTAAAAATCATTTCCATGGATACACTTCTCATTCATCTGTCTCCCTCTATGATAAGATTTATATTTTAAAAAATGTAACTATTACCTGTTTCAACTATCACTTATCATTTTTCTGTTTAAATTGTAAAGTTAAACTATCTAATTTTATCACTGGATAAATAGTCGAGTGACCAAAGTCTTTCCTCCATCTATTTAGAGCTGCAGGTAACTAATTACTAAGCAAGGAAGTGTAAATTTACAAAGTACAAATAAATCTCACAAAGTTGCTCACAAACATAAACAGATGATTGAATAATATTTAAGGAACACAGAGTCACAAATGGTTCTCATTGGTCCTCAAATAAATGAGAATTTTGATGTTGAAGTGCCAGAAAATAATTAACCTGCAGACTACAACAGTAGATATTCGATAAACATTTGATGAACTGAGTATATGAAGTCAAGGTAGTTTCCATAATGGGAAATGAAACTACATGCAGAGAATCCAGCTTATCCAGCAAGCACAGGAATGGGAACTGACTTTTAAAGCAAGTTCTTTGTTTTGCTTACTTGTAGGAAAAGGAAATTCTTTGTTACAATCCAAATGTAGCTGAGCTTCCAAAGAAAGCGTTTCAAATCTGTTGACAAAGAACTCCCAACTCAAAGCAGGAATATCTTGCTTGAGAAAATGTAAGAGTAAAAGCTTGCTCAATATTGTGGGTCGATCTTTAACCACAGTATCAAACTGGAAGTCAAGACAAAGACACAGACCCTGGAGAAAAGGTTAAAAAAAAGTCAGATGTACATACACTAAGCAAAGTGAAATAAGGCAGCCTCCTCAATACACACTTATAACGGAGAATGATTCAGTTGAAATCTTCTTGGATTGGGTTTTTGGTAGGGGAAAAATGTGGGAGAGAAGTTTCATCTAATCATTGAATATCTCTTGAATTTTGACTCAGAAATCTGAGCTACATGTATATTACTGATTTTTCTGATACATTGTATAATGACCACTTACTCCGAATACTCAATACTATAAACGACTTTCACCGTCTACTGTCTATGTGTATTCTAAAATGTAGTTTTGGAAGTATGATTCTCTTAGTAGACACTATGGGCATTAAAAAAAAATTGGTTTGAGGATATATGGATTAAGTGGTTATTATACAATGTATCAGGAAAAATCAATAATATACATGTAGCTCAAATTTCTAAGTCAAAATTTAAGGAATATTCAATGATTAGGAGAAATTGCTCTCCCACACTTTTTTTTCCTACCAAAAAGAAGATGCACTTCCACTTACTAGCCATGTAACTCTGAAAAAGTTACTTAACCTTTCTAACTCTCAACTTCTCTATCTGTAAATTTGGAACACACAAGAGGTTATTGTGAGGATTAAATGAGGTAATACATGATGGAACACTTATAATACATTGCCCTGGAAATACAATACATGTTTCACAAATTTTGGTTCTTCCCATTATTGTTACTTTTAATAATAACAATATGCTAATGTGGAAAAACAGCAGAACAGGACTTTGGAGGGTCTAAACTTGGTTCTCCCCTGAATTCACTCTGTGTTCTTTGAAAAGCCACATTATCTCTCTGAGACTTCATTTCTTCAAGTATAAAATAAAGGTACCAAACAGGATAAACAATTCTCTCCAGGTCTCACATTTCATGTCTCTCTGACGTTAATTTGTGGCATTTTGTTTCAGCAGCATATTTACCTTCTCTTATTTTGCTCTGATCTATATTATCATTCATCTGATTTCTCTTAGCATCTAGCTTTAATGACAAGAACTTCCCACCCTGGGGCTTCCCAGGCAGTTCAGGTGGTAAAGAGTCTCCCTGCAATGCAGGAACCTGGATTCGATCCCTGGACCAGGAAGACTCCTGGGGAAGGAAATGGCAACCCACTCCAGTATTCTTGTCTGGAAAATCCCATGGACAGAGGAGCCTAGCAATCTGCAGTTCATGGGGTTGCAAAAAGTCAGACATGACTGAGCGACTAACACTTTCACTTTTCACTTCTTCCCACTCTGGAGTCAGTTGAATGGTAGAAAATAAACCAACCTAGCTTAAAAGTCTGCCACATACAAAAAATTATACAATACTGCATCTGGCAGAAATGATAGCAGCACGGGGACAAAAACTGAAAAGAAAGAATCAACAAAGAAAACAAGAGGTCTGTTAACATGTTGTGGTTCTAGGATGTTGTTCCCAATTAAAAAATTTCCAGTGTCGAAACTGGAAGCTGAGACTAGTAAAGACTTCCTTAGACATATGTTCTTTGAGAATTTGGAGAGGGACATGCAGGAATACAGCACTGAAACTTTTAATACTACAGAATGTGGAAAAATATACAGTGCACAGAATGTTAGCACACAAAATGTGAAATGTTAAGTTGCAAAGCCTCATGACAATCAAGAAGTCTACAGTTATGACCCAGGACAGTGACCTCAGGTTCATTCCCTGGATTCAATGGCCATGATAATGACTAGTCTATCTTTCAGTTATCACAGGGGTTTATAAGAATCAAAGGGAAAAATGCAGGATATCACTTAAGAAAGGATAATGTGCTATACAAGGATGGAATAAAGTAGTTATTATGAAGTTGTATTGATATTATATTGAGAAGTAAAGTTGTCACCAATGAGTAAATATCTCTCAAAGTCCTTCTCTGAGCAGAAAAAAAAAATTCTGGTGTTATCAGCAGCAGCAGCATTTTGTGTGTGTTATGTGACAAATGACTCAGTGAGTTGGTACAGAAGAGCAGAGTGCCATATGCGGAGCAGACAATGCCCATCACAGGGCAGGAACATCACCTGCAGTGCTGGCCTCTTTATGGTGTCAAGCAGGAGACCGGCCCTCGTAGCCACAGCTGGGTTGACGTCCTCCACAGCTGTCAGGAAGCAGCAGAAGGCGTGTGCCAGGGAGTATTTCAGTAGGTGGTTTTTGGTCACTGAGTGAATATCCAGAAATCTACAAATTACAGCCACTTTTTCCACTGCAATATCAAAGGCACACAACAACAAAAAATGACATTTATTTAGACAGTCTGAGAAATGAATCCACAGAGGATAAAGTTAGTTCGGGGTGCCCTCATACGGATCTTAAACACCAAGAGGAAATTTCAATGCCACCCTTCTTGAGTGTTCTGCTTTATCTGTGTGGCAGAGAGCATTTCTACTCAGTGCAGTAGTTTTCTGCCAGGCAGCCTTGATTTAGTTCTGGGTGTTTTTTCTTTAATGCTCTCTACTTTTGTTGAACTTCCAATCATATTTCAAACTCTTCAAAATGCCTCTATGTTCATTTCCTTGTCCATTCTACAGAGATTCTGCAGACATGTTCTACAGAGGCTCTGCAGACCACACAGGGAGACGGGACGTGCCCGCCAGGGCTAGCTCTAGGTTCTTAGCATGTCATGAAGTGATATGACAACCACTTCCTGGGGCTACAGAAGCCACATATTTCTTCCATGAAATAGATGCACCCTTACTTGATAGCGTTCTAATTATTCTGCAAATCTATGTTGAATTATTCCAGCCACTCTTTAAACATAGCTTTATAAAAGTTATAGTAGCTAGTAAAGCAATATACTTCCATGCAAAGACATTTCAGGTCTTTATTTAAGCTGTTCCAGCAGCCTAGAAAGAATATTCCTTCTATTCTTTTCCACTTTTTGACACTCTATCATCCTTAAAGAGTTTGCTGCTGAAATTCTACTGATCTGTAAAGTCACTCTGACTTTCTAGAATGTCCTTTGCATCCCATGAACACCTGCAAAATTACAACTCACTTACCTATGGCATTTGTGTGTTCATATATAGCTATATGACATATTTCTTGTTGTGATCTTGAATTACATCTGTACCTTTATAGTTTCTTAACCTCTTACATGTTTATATTTGGTCACATCAATTAAATTAGGAGCCTCTTAAGAGCAGGAATCTGTTCACATACTATTTTTGTTACTCCCATAGTACCTAGTACATATAGTACTTATTCAATAAATTCATAAATTCATTTATTTTATATATATATGTATATATAAAACTAAGATCATTCTACATTTGTTATATAAAATATACCTATAAATATTTTATATATAAAAAGCAGAGACATTACTTTGTGGACAAAGGTCCACATAGCCAAAGCTATGGTTTTTCCAGTAGTCATGTACAGATCTGAAAGTTGGACCATAAAGAAGGCTGAGCGCCAAAGAATTGATACTTTTGAATTGTGGTGTTGGAGAAAACTCTTGAGAGTCCCTTGGACGGCAAGGAGAACAAACCAGTCCATCCTAAAGGAAATCAGTCTTGAATATTCATTGGAAGGACTGATGCTGAAGCTGAAGCTCCAATACTTTGGCCACCTGCAAAGAGCCAACTCATTAGAAAAGACTCTAAAACTGGGAAAGCTTGAAGGCAGGAGGAGAAGGGGATGACAGAGGATGAGATGGTTAGATAGCATCACCAACTCAATGGACACGAGTTTGAGTAGGCTCTGGGAGTTGGTGATGGACAGGGAAGCCTGGTGTACTGCAGTCCATGGGGTTGCAAAGAGTCAGACATAACTGAGCGACTGAAGAGCTCATTCTAAGACAAAAGAGATCATTCTAAGTACTTGGGGGAGATGGAAGTAAATGGAAAAATGAACTGTTTCGGACTGAATGTTTGTGTCCCCTCCAAAAATTGATATTGGAGTCTTAATTCCCAATGTAGTGGCATTTGGAGGTGGGACCTTGGGAGGTAATTAGGTTTAGATGACATCATGAGGGTAGGCTCCCTATTATGGGACTGGTGAACTTATAATAAAAAGAAGGGAGACCAGAGTTCTCTCTCTCTCCACCATGTAAAGATATAGCAAGAAGGCAGTCATCTACAAGACAAGAACAGAACCCTCACAAAGGAACCCAATAAGCTGGAGCCTTGATCTTGAACTTCCCAGCCTCCAGAATGATGAGAAATAAATTTCTGTTGTTTAAGCCACCCAGTCTATGGTATTCTGTTATGGTTTCTCAAGTAGACTAATTATGTGAATGAGTCTCAGATCTCGACTTCAAAGTCAAGTCAACTAAAAGAGATAACACAAGTACAATTATAACAGAAATGTAATGTAAAAGGCTAGAACTGCCATTAACGAGGTAGAAATAAAATGCTACAGGAGATTAGAGGATAAAGAAATGACTTTCCACTGAACAAATAGAGAAAGTGAAACTCAATGGGGGCATTTGAAGACTCATGAAATGGAGGTGGCATTTGAATGGGACCTGGAATGGAAGAAAGATTCATTAGAAAAGACCCTGATGTTGGGAAAGATTGATGGCAGGAAGAAAAGAGAATGACAGAGGATGAGATAGGTGGTTGGATGGCATCACCGACTCTATGGACACAAGTTTGAGCAAGCTTCAGGAATTGGCAATGCACAGAGAAGCCTGGCATGCTGCAGTCCATCAGGTCACAAAGAGTCAGACGCAACTGAGTGACTGAACTGAACTGAACTTGAATGGAAGAGGACTTCAGAGGGAGAGCACAGAATGGTCAACACATGGATGAAGAAAAGCAAAAAGCAATGGAGAAATAGCAATGGTATATGTAGAAAGAAAAGTGAGAAATAAGGCTGCAAACACTTGCAGTTAGACCATGGGAATCTTTGAATGTCTGTTTAAGGACTCTGAAATTTATTCTCTAGGCATCTAAAGACCTATTAAAACTTTTTGCGTAGAAAAGCAATATAATCAGATATTTATCTGCTTTATTTGTATTCAAATGTCTATAAAATGTTGTCAATACCATGTAGTCTTTTGCTAGAAAGTTTTACTCTAATTTCATACAACATCATATGCTGTCACATAAATAAACCAGCCCTGGGATTCATGGGACATTAAAAGCAAGAACTCCTTGAGGGGATCAGATGTTAGGGAACTAAACTCAAGGTATAATAATTAACTCACCTGATGGAACTTCCATTTCTCTGCAAAATTTCTGAGACACTAAAATATACTGCAGATGGTGACTGCAGCCATGAAATTAAAAGACGCTTACTCCTTGGAAGGAAAGTTATGACCAACCTAGATAGCATATTCAAAAGCAGAGACATTACTTTGCCAACAAAGGTCCATCTAGTCAAGGCTATGGTTTTTCCAGTGGTCATGTATGGATGTGAGAGTTGGACTGTGAAGAAAGCTGAGTGCCAAAGAATTGATGCTTTTGAACTGTGGTGTTGGAGAAGACTTGAGAGTCCCTTGGACTGCAAGGAGATCCAACCAGTCCATTCTGAAGGAGATCAGCCCTGGGATTTCTTTGGAAGGAATGATGCTGAAGCTGAAACTCCAGTACTTTGGCCACCTCATGTGAAGAGTTGACTCATTGGAAAAGACTCTGATGCTGGGAGGGATTGGGGGCAGGAGGAGAAGGGGACAACGGAGGATGAGATGGCTGGATGGCATCACTGACTCGATGGACGTGAGTCTGAGTGAACTCCGGGGGCTGGTGATGGACAGGGAGGCCTGGCGTGCTGCGATTCATGGGGTAGCAAAGAGTCGGACACGGCTGAGCGACTGAACTGAACTGAACTGAAAATATACCGAACCATTCTGATCAGGCACACTGTGGTGTGCCAACCCTGCTTGCTACCCCTTGAGAGTGGGAGTACCAGCAGATTAGAGTGACAGTGAGGCCAGCAGATATAAGACTAAGACACACCCAGGTTCGTTCCATACCCTGTTCCTCTAGGAACCTGCCATTCTAAGCACTAGGAATTACAAGCATCACTGCAGACTTGGTCCCTGATGTTTCAATGGCAAGAGTACAACAGCAGAGCTTCTCAAACTTCACTGAATTACCTGGAGAGAACTTGTTAGAAATATAGATTTCTGGCCTCACCTCCTAAAATTCTGATGCAGTAGGTCTAGGATGAGGCCCAGTAATCTGCATTTTAAGTGAACATTTCCAGGTATTCCATTGCAAGTAACCCATTAGGCTGACTACCATTCACACCAGAACCCCTTTGAGAGTAAACAGGGGTACAATTAATAAGCACTTCTGGACAACAGGCATTCACTGGGACTATCTTAGACAAACCTAGACAGGGTCAACCTACCTAAGGACCATCCTGAAAAATTCTATTATCAAGGAAGCTCAATTAAGTAGAGCCAACAAAGAACATTAGCAAGCAGGACAACACCTTCTAAAAAGAAGGGAGGAAAAGGAAGGGCCGGAAAGAGATATCATGACTGGACATCTGGTTTACCTGGTGAACCAGAGAGAATTTTTAAGCTAATACAGAGGTACCTGCTTCAAACCTCATCTTCCAGTCTTTGCTGTTGAAATTGCCATTTATGATTGTCCAAAAGATGTCAGCACCATGAGGAAGTGACAAAGCGTGAAGAAGGAGAGGAACTGCCAACGAAGACAGCTGGGAGAATTCAGATTTGACGACTCTCCACAGGCTGGGGAATCAAGAAAAAGCAAAGTGGTTACAGTTACAACAAACTTTCTAGAAATAAATCTTATTATCTTAATTTATGGGAAGTGTCGTTAACAGATGGCTGGTAGGGATGCTCTGATACACTCTTTTTCTATGTTAATTCTTTTTAAATGTTTGGCTGCATTCTGTGGCATGTAGGACCTTAGTTCCCCAACCAGGGATCGAACCCTCAACCCCCGCATTAAGGTGGAGCCTTAATCACTGAACTGCCAGGGAAGCCCTTTCCTATGTTAATTTTTTTTAAAGAAATTACTTATATATAAGAACACAGAAAAACGCTACCGGTTAACATTGCATGTTAACATAAAGTTTTAAACTGTATATTATAAATCCAGGTACATAAATGGACAATAACTGTTAAATAATAACTGATATTAGTTATGTTAAGATGATGAGGTGATAAGTGATTTTTGCAAATGCTCTTATAGTGAAAATCTGGAGAATTTTATTGGTTTTGTTTGCCTAGCATCCTTTTATTCTTATTCTAGCAAACAACTCTCTTCCTATTAAGAACAGCCTCTGTACCAACTGGCAGGGTTGTTAATCAAGTTCCCCCATCTTCTCTATCCCAAGAGTGAACACAAAGCCCAGACTGATCAGAATACTTCAATGTAATGAATAGAGTGATTAGTCCAGGGGTGGGCATGTAACCAAGCACGGGAATGCTGGCATCCTTTTCCAGGCTTTGGTATGTACTCTGAAATCTCAAGAATAAAGTGAGATGTGGCTCTAGAGCTGCCGGCCACCCTGTCCCACCTCACAGGGGCAGCCTGCTGAAAGCCAGCACAGAGGGAACAAGGCTAAGCAATGTGCAGGGAGGGAGAGAGGGGTGGGAGACGAGAGAGGGAAAACAAACAGAAAGGGGGAGGCATCCCTGGTAACACCTTAGGAATACTTGCCATTCCTAAAATCAGACCAATACTGCTCAAAAACACACCTTAGTAAGTTAAAGCAAAGTCCCTAACAATACATGCCAGAATAATCCTGAATGCATATTTTTAGTAATAATATTTTCAAATTTTTTATTCAGTTATCTAAAGTATGGCTTTTGTTTGTTTTCACTTTGGTTTATTCTGTTTTGTTTCCTCTTTGGCTCTAAAGTTAATACCAGAATCAACATGACATTTGACTTCCAAGCAAGACTATAAAGTTTTTTGCCACTCAGTTCATAGTCATTTCTTAGGGCAGCCTAGGAAACTAGTATATTTCCCCCTCCATCTTAGCTGAAACCTGACATCTTGCTGGTAACACAATTTCCCCTTAACCTCTCTATGAGTCTTCATCCTAGTCTTCACTAGCTCCACACAATCCTTGGTTCCCATGGCTTCCTCCAGGCCTTCTCTTACCAACCTCTTTCTATTGAAACCCATGCCATCTACTTACAGGGCCCTGTCCCCTCTCCCTTCCCTGCTGAATGTGGTCCCTGCTAGACTTCCTCCTCATCCAAGCCTCTGCCAATGTCTCTAGTGAATCCAGCCATGGTCTCACAGGTCCACCTCTTCCTCAGTCATGGTGGCCTTTATCTTACTCTATTGGGTGAGTCACTGACCTCCCCTCAGGAAGGCTGAGAACATTCAGTTCCCACCTCTGATCCTGACTTAGGCTATTTTTCCCTCTTTTCTATACTCTTCCCCCAAATGTCAAACCTCTTTTGGCTTCGCTTGCCTCCAGTTTTAGAAGGGATCCCAGAGTCAACCATTTTGATCCTCTGGAATTCCTCATCCCTCTGACCTTCCACCATAATCAAAGCACTAATTCCCACTCCTGAATAAACCCATTGCCTACTTTTATCCACTTTCAGGCCCCAGAGTACTGGTGAAAAAAATCCACAAATTCCTACATGCCTGGCGCATCACAGTTAGGTGCCAGCTCACCTCGGCAAGGCCCCAAGGCTAGTGTTTCTTTGATGATTTCTTGCTGATGCCTTACTGCTTCCCTTATGTAACCTGTTCCACACTTTTTCCATATTCTTCAAACTCCCAACTCAATCTTTATCGCCCCTTCCCTCTCAGAGGAAGACATCAGCATGTACTATTCTTAAGGTTCTAGTTACTTGTTATGATCCCCTTGACACTTTTCCTTTTCCTGCAAATGCATCTCCTTTCAAAGGAAAAGGCATCCCTCCTCTTTCTCCCCACCCTTGTTCTTGATCTCATGTGCCTGCCTTCCAGGACTTGGCTCCACCAACTACTCCCTTTCCTCTACTCCTTTCTATGGACCATAAATGTTCCAAACGTCTTTATTCAAAACACACTTGACATCCACTTCTTTTCCCCTCTAAGTGTCTGATCATTCCCTCCTCTTCAAACAAACTTTTCAGTAGGAAGTTCTGTATTATATCTTAACATTCCCAAAGCCTTTGCAAGCTCTTTGCACACCCTCAAATGCGGATGGTCCCCAGTGATCTCTTTTCTTCATGTGCTGTGCTGTGCTTAGTCACTCAGTCACATCTGACTCTTTGTGACCCCATGGACTGTAGCCTACCAGGCTCCTCTGTCCATGGGATTCTACAGGCAAGTATACTGGAGTGGGTTGCCATGCCCTCCTCCAAGGGATCATCGCAACCCAGAGATCGAACCCAGGTCTCCTGCATTGCAGGTGGATTCTTTACCGTCTGAGCCACCAGGGAAGCCCAAGAATAGCCTGTCCCTTCTCCAGGGGATCTTCCTGACCCAGAAGTTAAACCAGGGTCTCCTGCATTACAGGTGGATTCTTTATGAGCTGAGCTACCAGGGAAGCCCCTTTTCTTCATACTCATGCTATGAAAGTACAATTCTGACCCTGTTCATTGTTTCAAAATCTTCCAAAGATCTCCAAATACCATTAAGTAAGTAGTAGTAGTGTAGTCAGTCATGTCCGACTCTTTGCAACCCCCTGCCAGGCTCCTCAGTCCATGGGGATTCACCAGGCAAGAATACTGGAGTGGGTTGCCATTCCCTTCTTCCCGACTCAGGGATTAAACACGGTCTCCCACATTACAGGCAGATTCTTTGAGCCACCGTGACATGTCTATATTATTATAACTAGATCAACAAATGTAAACATTGGGCTTCCCTGGTGGATCAGTGGCAAAGAATCCAGCTACCAGTGCAGGAGACACAGTGCAGGAAGATCCCCTGGAGAAGGGAATGGCAACCCACTTGAGTATTCTTGCCTGGAAAATTCCATAGGCAAAAGAGCCTGGCAGGCTATAGTCCATGCGGTCGCAAAAGAGTCAGACATGACTTCAAACAACAACAAAACCTCTATTTTCAAAGGCCTTTCACTCTTGCGTCCCAACCTCCAGCTTCACTTTCCATTCTAAGTCACTTAAGTCATGTCCAACTCTGTGCGACCCTCTGGACTGTAGCCCTCCAGGCTCCTCTGCCCATGAGATTCTCCAGGCAGAAATACTGGAGTAGGCTGCCATTTCCTTCTCCAGGGGATCTTCTCGATCCAGGGATCCAACCTGCGTCTCCTGCACTGGCAGGTGGATTCTTTACCACTGAGCCATCTGGGAAGCCAAGTTAACCTGAACCACACTTTTGTTTTTCAATTATCTCATTTGCTTACATATTAAATGAGAATTATATTTTTTGACTTATTTCCAAGAACACTGTAACAGTTATTTTAAGGTTGTCAGGAAGAAAATAATTAGTAAATCTAGGACAATATTTTATTATTTTTCTCAAAATGCTTCAGGAATGTCTAAAAAATAACTTTTCAGACAATATATGGAGAGATTTAGATGCTTATTAGCAGTACTACTTCAAGTAAGATGTTGAGTCTTAGTTGTACTTGGTATCTATTAACTTATACCAATTGACATTTTTCTAGCATACACTGTATTCTTAAGTCATCTAACAATTAAAAGGCATAAAATAATCCTTATTTTGCCTTTTCTACTTCTACAGTATCTAGCAAATTACTATTCCTCATGTTGATATACTTAAAAAATTAGACTCTATAAAAGAAATGTAAGTAGTTCCTATAGGCAAATTAGTCTGTCCTGACTAAGAGAAAGAACCCAATGAATTGATAAGTCTTATTCTAACACTGATTTTCACAGATGAAATCTAAAATAGAAACAGACAAAAACACTATTAGGAAGACATACCTTGCAATCAGCATATGATCCTGAATATAGGCTAAAAATTGAGGATGATCTTTTCTAGCAATGTATAAACACTCTCCATGTAGACAGAGGATCTTCAGGCAATTGAGCATATTAAAAAGAATGTCTGGCTCTTCAAACTTAGCCATTTCCTATGCAAAGAATCACATGTTTACTGAGTTATCGCAAATGGCAATGCTACCAAATAAAATATTCAAATATCTCAAAAAACGTACCTGGAAAATGGTGTATATTAGTCTCAACGTTACTGGAAGCTGCTGGTGGCAAAACTTTCTTTCAGTATCATTCTTTATTGCTAGGAAGAAATAATTACACACAAGTTAGCACAACTCTTTTCCCCATCATTCATGAATTATCAAGACCATAAAATGAAGAGAAGTAAATATAGAATATATTAAAAATATTCATGTAAAGTGTTTCTTTGCTCTCCAAGTAAGCATATATACTTTCCATAATGCAAGTGAGGGAAAGCTAGATTTAGGATCCTCAGCTTCCAACTCCCACTGTGTATTCAGATATCTTTCATTCCCTGAAGCAACCCCAGCCCAGCCCTATGCTCCTGTGGGCACCTAGTTCCACTGATACCTGGAGGGGCCTAGGGCTTGGCTAGGTTTGCCTTCCTATTTGAAAGGGAGATAGTATAGTGTGAAAATGTTAATTGTTCAGTCATGTCTGACTCTTTACAACCTCATAGACTGTAGCCCGCCAGGTTCCTCTCCATGGAATTTCCCAGGCAAGAACACTGGAGTGGATTGCCATTTCCTTCTCCAGGGGATCTTCCTAACCCAGGGATCAAACCTGGGTCTCCTGCATTGAAGGCAGATTCTTTACCATCTGAGCCACTAGGGAATGCAGGTATTAAAGAGAGATGTGGGCTTCCCTGGTAGCTCAGATGGTAAAGAATCTGCTTGTAGTGCAGGCAGGGTTTGATTCCTGGGTCAGGAAGATCCCCTGGAGAAGGGAATGGCTGCCCATTCTGGAATTCTTCCTGCAGAATTTCATGGACAGAGGACCTGATGGGCTACACAGTCCTTGGGGTCAGAAACAGTCAGACATGACTGAGCGACTGAGCAACTAACACTTTTACTTTCTTTTTCACTTTCAAAGAGACATATGCAAGTTGTATTAACACCTAAGGATTTACCCCAGGATTCACATGTATCCTTTTCACACACGCACAGGACTTACTCTTGCACAAAAAAAAAAGGATACTTTTAAAGACTTGAGAATATTTAAGTGAGAACTATTCATGGTTTTATCTTCTTGTGAAGATCTCTAAAAAGACCTTTGCCTCTATAGTTGGGGGGGTAGGGGGGTGACTTGAGGAAGGTATATTGTAAGTGAGGCATGTCAGAGAAAAGAATTCACAAGTTAATTCTCAAATGTAGAAACTAGTGTAAAATGTTTTCAAATCACTATTATAAGTTTTGGCAATTCCTAGGATAGCCACTGGGAGTCAAACCATCTTTGTCTAGCATAAAAATTTTTTTTAGTATTTTTATGGAGAACATATCTGACTACTGTAAGAAATAGGTGCCAGGCCACAAAACAGGAAACAGGAAATATTCTAGAAAGAGGAGGAAACCACTGAACATATATCAATAGAGCGTTCCGCTAATCTCTGACAGAAGAGCTCAAGAACCCCGTCTGAAGACCCACAAAGCAGAAGCAGGACCAGGGTGCTCGGCAGCAGGGAAGGCGGGTCTTGGGAAACAATTCCTCCTCCCTGAGGAGACAAGTTATAACTGTGTCCTGCAAACAGCAGAGAGTAAGAGAAGGAAAATAGACCAGAAACTGTGACCAGAGCCTGAAGCAGTGTTTAGGGGAGGTGAATAGAGCAAATGTTTAGGTAAGTGGAGCTTATAAACAATTAAGCACAAGGGGAAGTATAATTTATAAAAATCAATTGCTTGATTTTAACCATTATTCAAATGGCAATTAATTGATTTGTGCACTATGTTGAGTTAAAAAAATCTATTTACACAGAAAGAGCACAGGTTATTAGATCATAAGTGAAATCCATCAACCTGCCAGACTTAAGACTGTACTAACAATCATCAAGACAGTGTGATACTGGCACAAAGACAGAAATATAGATCAATGGAACAAAACAGAAAGCTCAGAGATAAATCCACATACCTATGGACACCTTATTTTTGACAAAGGAGGCAAAAATATACAATGAAGAAAAGACAGTATCTTTAGCAAGTGGTGCTGGGAAAACTGGTCAACCACCTGTAAAAGAATGAAACTAGAACACTATCTAACACCATACACAAAAATAAACTCAAAATGGATTAACGATCTAAATGTAAGACCAGAAACTATAAAACTCTTAGAGGAAAACATAGGCAGAATACTTTGACATAAATCACAGCAAGATTACACTTCCCAGAGTAATGGAAATAAAAACAAAAATAAACAAATGGGACCTAATTAAACTTAAAAGCTTTTGTACAATGAAGGAAACTATAAGCAAGGTGAAAAGGCAGCCTTCAGAATGGGAGAACATAATAGCAAATGAAGCAACTGACAAAGAATTAATCTCCAAAATATACAAGCAGCTCTTGCAGCTCAACTGTAGAAAAATAAATGACCCAATAAAAAAATGGGCCAAAGAACTAAACAGACATTTCTCCAAATAAGACATACAAATGGCTAACAAACACATGAAAAGATGCTCAACATCACTCATTATCAGAGAAATGCAAATCAAAATCACAATGAGGTACCATCTCATGCCGGTCAAAATGGCTGCCATCACAAAGTCTACAAACAATAAATGCCGGAGAGGGTGTGGAGAAAAAGGAACCTTCTTACACTGTTGGTGGGAATGCAAACTAGTACAGCCACTATGGAGAACAGTGTGGAGATTCTTTTAAAAACTGGAAGTAGAAATAGAACTGCCCATACTACCCAAGAATCCCACTGCTGGGCATACACACCAAGGAAAACAGAATTGAAAGAGACACATGTACCCCAGTGTTCATCACAGCACTGTTTACAACAGTTAGGACATGGAAGCAACCTAGATGTACATCAGCAGACAAATGGATAAGGAAGTTGTGGTACATATACACAATGGAATATTACTCAGCTATTTTAAAAAAAGAACACATTTGAGTTAGTTCTAATGAGGTGGATGAAACTGGAGCCTATTATACAGAGTGAAATAAGTCAGAAAGAGAAACATCAATACAGCATATTAATGCACATACATGGAATTTAGAAAGATGGTAACGACGACCCTATAGGCAACCCAACAAAAGAGATACAGATGTAAAGAACAGACTTTTAGCCTATGCGGAAGAAGGCAAGGGTGGGACTATATGAGAGAATAGCACTGAAACATGAATATTACCATATGTAAAATAGATGACCAGTACAAGTTTGATGCATGATGCAGAGCACTCAAAGCTGATGCTCTGGGACACCCAGAGGGATGGCATAGGGAGGGTGATGGGAGCAGGGTTCAGGGTGGTGGGACACATGGATACCCATGGCTGATTCATGTTGATGTATGGCAAAAACCACCACAATATTGTAAAGTAACTACCCTCCAATTAAAATAATTAATTTTTTTAAAAAAGACTAAATCCACCATGTGGCTTTCAGAGAAAAAAAATAATAAGTGAAATCCATGCTTTCCTTAGGCATTAATTCCTGATAGAAACATGGCTTGGGCCTCAGCCTTGGCAAATAATTAGTAAATCTAAATAAACCCAGAGACGTAGGTTCTAGTCTCATCCCTGCCACTAACTAGTTGCACAATGTTCGGGTTACCAATTTCCAGTCTCCCACCCCAGGTACACCCAGGATCAAGGGTGAGCAGGCGGAGCTCATTTCACTGTGTTTGTGTTTCAACTCCTCAGATGACCCTGATGCTCCATTACATTTTGGAATCATGTTGAGCATAAAGTATAAATCAGGAGTGAACAACATGAGCTACATGACCACGAGCAAGATGCTCAACCATCCCGGATGTACTTCCCTCATCCACACAGTGAGAAGACTGACCTAGATCGGCAGGTTTCAAATCTCTTTCCATGAAGTCCTTTGTTGAAACAGAATCTTACGTAGAACTCCAACATATGAAATAGCACAAGACAGAGCGCCCTGGCTGAAGCAGGGTGGGAGCCTGGGTCTGCTCATCCTTTGCCCACATCTTCTCACCAACTGCCACCCAATTAAGGATGGTCAAAAGAAAACACAGAGATTTACAACCTCTAGTACACGCTAAGCAGAGAAGGCAATGGCACTCCACTCCAGTACTCTTGCCTGGAAAATCCCATGAACGGAGGAGCCTGGTGGGCTGCGGTCCATGAGGTCGCTAAGAGTCGGAAACGACTGAGCGACTTCACTTTCACTCTTCACTTTCATGCATTGGAGAAGGAAATGGCAACCCACTCCAGCGTTCTTGCCTGGAGAATCCCAGGGACGGGGGAGCCTGGTGGGCTGCTGTCTATGGGGTCGCACAGAGTCGGACACGACTGAAGCAACTTAGCAGTAGCAGCAGTACACACTAAGAACCAATGAAGCAGGTGATCTCAGGTGTTCCCTTTTCTAAGTGTCAACGGTTCTAAATAGTGTGAGTCAGCATTTTGTTTGTGTGTGTGCCAGTCCTGTCTGACTCTTTGCAATCCCATGGACTGTAGCCTGCCAGGCTCCTCTGTTCCTGGGATTCTCCAAGCAAGAATACTGGCGTGGGTTACCATTTCATCCTCCAGGGGATCTTTCCAACCCAGGGATCAAGCCCACGTCTCATGCATTGGCAGGCGGATTCTCTACCACTTTAGCCACCTGGGAAGTCAATATATTCACCCCTCAACTAACTATTTATATAGTTCCTGCTGAAGCAGTGAGTTCCAACCAAGCAGTCTGTACTAACAATGTAGTTACCCTGGTCTGATCAGATGCGCCATGAGCTGAAAAGGAGCCCCCAAAATAGTTATTTAATGTTTGCTGCTCACTGAAGGGGTGATGGAAAGCCCGTGCTTCCCAAACTTTGGTTCTGGGGAGCGGGTCCCCCAGGGGCCAGTTCAGGATTGTGGAAACAGGAAGATATAAATTCAGAGAGTGCCACAGTGCAGATCCAGAAACCAGGCTTTGCCAGAGAGATGTGAGGTCACACCCTAAATTCCTGAAACCCCTTCAGAGTTTGAAGAGCTGGAGATGATTTCATGCGGGCCAGTTCCTGCCATCTTGCTGCTCCCAATTAGCCTACACAGAGCCTTTAAGCAAACTAGAATGAGGGCATCCCTCTTCCCAGCTCTGAGCAGAGCCAACCAAGTAGCCTTAGAGTATGACTTGTACAGCTGCTCACGATGAGCCCATCCAAGGTCCCAGCCAAAGCCCTGGGGGCGCAGCTTTGGCCACCTCTATCCAAAAGCACCGTGCTTTGGCCAAATGACCTGAGTAGCTCTCAAGAGCGCTGGCCCCCTCCACTTGGTTGCTGTTGTATAGTCACTCAGTCGTGTCTGACTGTGACCCCACGGACTGCAGCACGCCAGGCTTCCCTGTCCTTCACTGTCTCCCCGAGTTTGGCCCTTCAACCTTAGTTCACAGCTGCTTCTCCGTAGAGAACACGATTCAGTGTGGAGAGGCTGCCTTCCCTGACAGGGTGGGTTTTGTTGCTCACAAGCTCCAGTTGCCAGGAACATGCTCAGGGACTTCTGCTCTACTAGAAGCACGCCCTGGATCTGTTCACTTCATAATCTTGAGAGAAATGGTTCATGTGCATCAGTCTGAACTTGCCCAAGCCTAGAGTAGGCTAAGCAACCCAGGTCCTGAATGTTCGTGCAGACTGGGTGGGATGTGCCCACCACTCCCAGTAAGCCACAGTCCACCTACCAGCATGTTCCATGGGCTCGGGGCGATTGCCAGGGTTCTCCTCACGCTTGTTCGCTGGATTCTCCTCCTCCTCACCTTCAGGGCCTATAATAAACTCTGGTCTGGAGGAAAGGAGGCTATCTTCAAGGCTGTCTGTGGGCTCCTGAAACAAACACAAACAGCCGGATGAGCAGCCCTTCAAGGATGTGAAGTCCCTCTTAGTTCAACAAAGATAGGTGAGCACCTGCTGGTCCCAGGCGCTGTGCTGAACCCCGGGGGAGCAAAGGCACTGCCTCCAAAGACATTTAGATCAGCTATTTTCCAAAACATTTTCATTAGCTTAAAATACATATGGAAAAAAAATCTTAAAAACATTGTTAAACTTCCTAGGCTAGCTTTCTCACCTCTGCTTTAATTCCTGTGATTGTCTCAATTACCTAGTAATTCCAACCCATGCTCATTTTGTTCACTAACAGTACTTAATTAGCAGAGAATAATAAGGGGTTCACATCAATATGTGTGTGTGTGCTCAATCGTGTCTGATTCTCTGTGACCCCATGGACTGTAGCCAGCCAGGCTCCTCTCTCTGTCCATGGGATTTCCCAGGCAAGAATACTGGAGTGGGTTGCCATTTCCTTCTCCAGGGGATCTTGTCAATTCAGCAGTTGAACCTGCATTTCTTGTGTCTCCTGCATTGACAGAAAAATTCTTTACCACTGCAGCACCTGGGAAACCCTCACATCAACATATTTGGATACAAATACTGGTGGCTAGGGGAAGTCACATTTTTCAGAGCAAGACATTTCTATAACATGCAAGTTAAAGAGAGCTAGGTACAGCAACCCAAGTGTTCATCAACAGATGAACAAATAGACAAAATGTAGCAAATACATACAATGGAATATTATTCACTCTTATAAAGGAAAGAAATTCTGACACACGATACAATATGAATGGACCTTGAGGACATTATGCCCGGCTTCCCAGGTGGCACTAGTGGTAAAGAATCCATCTGCCAATGCAGGAGACACAAGAGACGCGGATTTGATGCATAGGTTGGGAAGATTCCCCTGGGGTAGGAAATGCCAACCCACTCCAGTATTCTTGCCTGGGAAATCCCATGGATAGAGGAGCCTGACGGGCTACAGTCCATGGGATCACAGAGAGTGGGATGCAACCGAGCACTTGGGCACAAAGACATTATGCTAAGTGACATAAGCTGGTCATAAAAGGATAAATATTGTATGATTCCACTTATATGAGGTATCTATAGGAGTCAAAGTCATCGAAACAGAAAGTAAAATGGTATTCTCCAGAGTTAAGGGGAGGGAGGAATGAGCGTTATTGTTTGATGGGTACAGAGTTTCTGTTTTGCAAGATGAAAATATAAAGATTGGCTATACAACAATGTGAATATACCTAACACCACATCTGTATATCTATATATAACAAGCTGAAAAATGAGTGGGAGAGATTTGAAAAGAAAGAGAGAGAGTGTACATGCTGGGTATGGCTACTATTCAAAATATCCATCTCTAGTTATCCTCCTATTCCAGTTTTATTCTTTCTTTGAAGTTCCACCTTCAAATATCCTCTTTTAAAATCATCTTGTTTTAGGGGAAAGGTTGGGGGGAGTTTGGGATTAATATATACACACTAATATATATAAAGTAGATAATCAATAAGGACCTACTGTATAGCACAGGGAACTCAACTCAGTATTCTATAACAGCCTGTGTGGGGAAAGGATCTGAAGAAGAATGGTTATATGTATACGCATAATTTAATCACTTTGCTGCACACTTGAAACTAAACAATGCTGTAAATCAACTACACTCCAATATAAAATAAAACTTAAAACTTTTAAAAAATAAATAAAATTTTAAAGTATCTTCTTTATTTAACACTTTAACCAGTACAAATTTGAAGAATTACGTGATTGCCAGCTCAAAGCAAGCAGGTGAAGACTGATGGGATACACAAAGAGATACTGATGGGATACAAAAGAAGAAAAAACTCAGCGCTAAATTGGTGTCTGGGAAGGTTCTGAAAATATCCTTGCCAGCTTCAGTTTTGATGAGACGGGCCCTGTTCCTAGGTCACCCATGAACAAGATGTTAAGTCAAATTACAAACTGATTTCCATAAAATTCGATACAGTGCATACTGACTCTTCTGCATATACCCAGTAACTCACCTATAATTCTCTGTTAATGGCAATATCATCTGTTCCCAGACCACAAAACATGGATTTATCCTCAATTTTTCCAACTCTAAACACTAGCTAGGGACTTCCCTGGCAGTCCAGTGGTCAGGACTCGGCACTTTCACCACAGCGCACACAGGTTCAATTCCTAGTCAGGGAACTAAACCCTACATGCTGCACAGCACAGATCAAAAAAAAAAAAAAAAACCCACTAACTAAACACCAAGCGCTGTCAATTCTCTTTTCTAAAAATCCATCAGTCCCGTGACTTCTCTTCATCACCACCATCACTACCTTAGTTCAGGCTGCCCTGTCTCTTCCCTGAGTGACCAATTAATCTTCTGACTAGAATCCTGTTCCAGGTATCCAAATCCTCTTATCTCTCTCCTCCACTGGCAGAATTTCTCAAATTCATCAAATTATAGCAGCACCCTAATTAAAATTCTTCAGGATTCCCCCATTATCACTGAGATAAAATCCATACTTCTTAGTCTAGCAGACAGAGCCTTTAATAAATGTGATTATAAAATGGACCCTGCCTTTCTCTCCTTTTCTCTCCTTCTCTCTGCTCTATCAACAATGACCTACACACTTTCCTGAGTAAATCATCATCCTCTTTCCTCTGTATCATTTAAGCAGAGAGCTTCCTAGGTCTCAAAGGCCTTCTTTCCTATCACCTTCATTTCATTAACTCCAGTCTTCCTTCATAGAGGCACTCAGAAGCCGTCTCCTCTGGGAAGACCTTGCCCACCTCTAAGACGTCCAACCTGGACTCGTCCCTTTTCTGTTCTCTCATAACTACCTCATTCATCTCTCTCTCTCATTATGCTCATCACTCTGTCTTATGGTGTTTCATTTACTTAGACATCTTCCTGACTAGACATTAAGTTAGATGATGTTCTCAAACCATCTATTACTGTGACTGTTGTAGGTAATAGATGTAAACTATATTCCCAATGAGTTTACAAGACCATATCGCAGGAATAGTACATTGTGACAAGTAAGACTAATGAGTTATGTGGGCTGAAAGGTATTTAAAAACTGAAGAAACACTTTACTGCATGTATACTAGACCTCAAAAGATTTTTTTTTTAATGAAGTCACTTTCTACCTAGACAAACACTAGGGGAAGAAAAAGAGAAGATGTGGAACACTGGCTCGAATGATTCAGGTTCATCTCCCTATGATGTATGAGGGTGGTGATGTGTGTATTTAAGATGGTAAATAGCCCAAACAGGGAATAACTAATATATGAAGCAGCTAATTTATGGCATATATTAGCTATTCCCTATTTAAACAATTTTCTTAAAAAGCAGAAAATGAAGTGAAAGCTTTATTGGTTGCTGATAGAGTCAATGAGTTTTACACACTGAGGTTAAATCAGGAATTTTCATGTCTACATCCAATCTACCTACTCAATATTTGATATGTACATTTTGTAGTATTCACTGTTCTCTAAACTTTGTAACAAAACATTGTGATAAAATTGTTTCAAGAATACCAGTAAAATTCATTTTACTATATAGTAGAAACTAATACAACATTGTAAAGCAACTTTAGTCCAATGAAAATTAATTTAAAATATTAAATTGTTGCCAGGATGAAAATTAAGAATACCAGTAATGCATTGTATTTATGAAAACTGTATGAATAAATATGTTACAACCATAACTCAAGATTCAAGAATTCTAACTCAAGATTTCTGTGTAAGATAGCCTCACTTCATATCAATTACCAGGAGCCTGAGTTGGTGAAAGGAACAGGGAAACTTTCTTTTAACACAATTGCACATGTTACCCAGCATGGAACATAAGGTAAATACTGGAGAAGACTCATTCCACCACCTACGGTAGTCTTGACTACTATTATTCGTGGATCATCTCATTTCTTCAACTGCTTACCACCAGTCGGCTTTCTTCTTTGGGAGCCAGTCTCTCCAGGAGTTCACAAGCAAGCTGATAGCAGAGAATACTAGATTGACATAAATTACACTCAATTGCTTTTTCTTCCTTCTGGCAGGTGTGGGAGCCCCCCCAGGGGGCTTGGAAGACATTGTTTATAATGGAAATAATGTCCTTTGATAAGCTGTGCTCAAAACCCATTGTGATCCCATCATCTTGCAACTCCATCTGAAAGATATCAAAAAAAGGCCAAAAAAAAAAAAAAAAGAAGGAGGAGTTTGATCCTTTTGTTCAATATTCTATTGGCACTCTAACTGGGGATAATTTTCACTAATTGCTGACAATATTAAATTATTTAAAGATAATACACCTTGCAGACCATGAATATACATTGCTTTCCATGGACTCTCCTAAAAAGAATATATACACAATACAAAGTAATGGAAATTAAGTTTTAATTCATGTAAGACATTTAAAAGAGGGTTCTTTTTTAAACCCATCACTTTGTGAGATGTTAAACATTTAAAAAATGTTGCTCCTCACCCAATGTCCAGATCTTGGTTTCTAAATACCTTTATCCACTAAAGGAACCAGAACTCCTGGGAGAAATGGCTGATTCCAGGAAAAATGTAAAATGAGCCTGGAACATTTTAACATGCAAGACATTAAGGACGTGTTCACAGAATGATGGGTGTATGTCAAAAGAAGCCAATTTGAAGGGCCTCCCATTAGCCAAATTTGAGTCTCAAAATAAATAATTATAGTAATGGATTTTAGCTCACTGAACAAAATAAGAATTCATGAGTATACTTGGGTATAAGTAGATTAAACAAATAAATATCAATATATAAATAGGAGAGAGGGAGAACCTGCTTCTTCAGTAGAATTCCAGCTAATCAATTAGAAGAAATGATGGAATTGGAAAATTATCATTTGGTAACCATCATAATAAAAATTGATTCAGAAATAAGTCACCCATGGATGCTAAAACTAGGTGAAAGCCTGATGAGAAATGGGAAATCAGTCTTAAAGTAGCTCTCTCTAAGTTAGTACTAATTACAAAGGGGTAAGTAGTGACTTTGTAGTAGAGAAATCTGGCAGAAATCACTTTAACCAAGTTATTACCACCTGAAATGGGACATTATCATGTCATGTGCCTCCTGATATCAGACGCTGAAAACAACATAAAATCAAATCTGTAGCATGACTGGCAGAAGTGCTGAACCCAAATTGATTCATAAGGAAATGTCAAACTCGTGTTGAGAAATATTCTATAAAATAACTGGACTGTACTCTTCAGAAATGTCAAGAATATGACAGATAAAGGCTGAAGAACTGTCCTGAAATAAAGAAGACTAAAGGGCCAGGACAAATCATTGCAATGAATGACGCTAGATTAAGTCCTCAATCAAAAATCATTTTTTTCTTTTGCTATAAAGATGATATGATGATTATATCAATTTTAATGAATAATTTCTGTAAGCTTGATAATAGATAATAGTGTTATAACAATATTAATTTCCTGATTTTGACAACTGTATGCGGTTCTGTAAAAGAATGCCATTTTTTAGAAAATACACTCTAAAGGATTTAAGGATAAAGGGATATCCTGTGTGCAACTTACTTTCAAATGGTTCATTAAAAAATTCTATAATTAACACATACATATATAGGCTAAGAGAGAGAGAAGAGAAATAAATATGATCAGTGTTAACATTCAGAGAATTTGGGGGGGAAGTAATTGGGAATTTTTTGTACTATTCTTTCAACTTTTCTGCAAGTCTCAAATTATTTCAAAATAAAAAATTAAGAAGAAATGTTCCATGAACAAAGCCTTTTCTAAACTTCTCTGTTCAAATTAGCTTCAAAAATCAATTTACATTAAAATCAGCCCATCACTATAGAGTTATACCTTGCCCTTCCCCAAAACAGAATTACCCAGTTTGTTCACCAAGTTTTTTCAACAGAATCAATTCTAACAGTGCTAAAACTCATATCCACTCGCATATGTCAACATCATTGCAGATATTCAATGATTGCAAGTATTTTTCAGGCTCTTTAGAAAATCCCCACAGAAGTTTATGAAATGTCCTGAGTAATACTGCATCATTTCAGTAAGTGTGAAGATGCCCAACACAAAGAAAGAATCACTATACAGAGCTTCCCCTCATTCTTCACCTCTGAACTAAAGGAAGTTCATGCTTCAGCTACCTGCTTCAGGAGAAGATCAAACATGAGGATGAAACAATTTAGATTCATTTCATCATCTTCACAATCAAAGTCAATAGTCCTTCCTCCTTGGTGTCCAAAATTCTTGAAAGGACTACGAAATGGACTACGCACAGGACTCCGAAATGGACTCTGAAAAGGACTATGAAATGGACTCAGCATATTGTGCTGAACTCGTCGACCAGGATCAGAGGCAACACTCACCTAGAAAAAAGAAAATCAGCACATATAAGTGAGCTCACAGAAGCTCAAATGGCTGTACAAAATACTTGAGGATGCTGTGGAAGGTGTTTCCAGCTGTCACACGGATTTCCTTCCTTAGCCAATGGAATTACTACCTCCAAATCCCATGCATCTTCTCAAAACATAAAAATAAGAAATAAAATCATCCAAACTTTCTATTTGTCAGGTAAATGACACATTATCACCCTGAAGAATGAAGGCAGCCTCTTTGCCATTATATTTTTCATCCCACCAACATGTCCAACTACATTGTCTGCATCTATCTAAAACCATAAACTGAACAATGACAACTTCCAGAGTAAAGCATTGCAAATCAATTTTAGAACCATTAGCACAGAATCTCAGATTGACTGGTAAAAGAAGAATGGTCTCTGACAATAATAATTATTACACTATCATGAGACAACAGTACATCAAGCCTATTGTACTAGTTATTTTTCATTTGCGAACCAACTCTTCCCCCACAAAAGGCCCTCACTGCCCTTTTCTGCCCTGTTCTATGCCCAAGGATGCCAAGAACTGAGCCTCTTCTGGCCCTCTTGCTGGATGGCTTCCAGATGATTCAGTCAATGAGAGGTACCAGCAGAAGACCTGAAGTTGGCAGAGAGAGAGGCAGGAGTATTTCTCTCCCCCGCCTGGCTCCTCTGATGCTACATTTCTGCAGTATCTCCATCCTCTCCAGTTCCTCTAGCCAGCCTTTCCCTATAACTTCAGCTGCCAAAAGGCCCAGGAACACTTGTTCCTTCAGCCATAGGTATATAAAGGCTTCCTAGTGAACTACTGCTGGCCTCTGGGTGTCTCACTGACCCTATTGCCCCCTTAACCTTTCCCATAACTCTATAGGCCAAGAATCCATAAAAGACTCTTTGTTAAACATCTGGGATAAATTCTGTAGCAGGACCCTGACTGACATACCTGTACATCAGTCTCAAGTCATATTTTCTCTCTTTAAAATCTCTCTAGTAATCAGAAAGCTCCTTGAACCCCATATTTAAAGTAAAAAAAAAAGTAAAAAAAAAAAAAAGAGTATCCCATTAAGAATCAGAATACCTGGATCATGATAGTGTTATCTATGGCAAATCGCTTCAGTTCACAGAACCTCAGGTTAAGTAGTTGTAAAATGAGGATAATGAGTTCTTTCCAACTGCCTCACACAGGCCTCACACATCTTCACATGTGATGTCATTACATGTGAATACTCTACACAGTATAAAGTGTTAATCATGTACTGTAATATTAAAGGTAACCAAAGAAAGAAATAAAATATAAATATTGGGCAGCTGGTTCCTATGAGGTACATGAGCAAATAATGATTTTTTTAAAGCATTTTAAAAGCATGAATCCTATGAGTATGACGGTATTATAAAATATCATTGATTCTTGACTGGAGAATCCCATGGACAGAGGAGCCTGACAGGCTACAGTCCAATAGGGTCACTAAGAGTGAGATACAACTGAAGCAACTTGGGTAGACACGCACATAAATGTCACATATAGATGTAAATTCTCTGAATGGCTCTTGTGAGCATCATGACTTTCCTTGGTCATTGACTATTAGAGACTAAAACAACTTTTTAGAAATAAAAGTAAATTTAAATTTTTAAAAACTTGTAAAAATTTTTAAAAAGCACTAAATACAATCTATGATCCCATGATTTTGTTATGTTCTCTAATCCTAGATAGCAGGTAGAATGACTAGAGGATTGTGGTATACAGCAGGGAAGATGTTTTGGAGAGGCTAGACAGGACTAGAAGCCCAGAACAGTCCTCACCCACCACCAGATGACAGTCAGCCTCTCCAAAGCTGATCATGGTCTTGTCAGTACAAGAGCAGAAACTTTATCAGGTCCTCCATAGAAAAGTTATCATAAACATCCAACAGCTTCCATATGCTTTAGACCAGACTATCCTGACTTCTCTCATCCTCAGAGGCACAAAGGGATCAGTAAGATGGGCTGTTAGTTAACAGTGACAGTATCACTCACAGTCACCACTAGCTGATCATTTTCTCCCAAAACACAGTAGAAAAAAACACACAAACAACAATATCCAAACTCCTCATTCCCAAAGTAAAGCACTGATCTGCCCAGCACCTGGAAAGAATTCTTCTTCACCAGAAAACCAAAAAAAAAAAAAAAAAAAAAGGAGTAGTACCCCACAAGCTACTTTGTTCTGGTTTATCAAGGGGAGAGGTAGCTAACAGAGATGTGTAGGAGAAAAACTCAAAGGAAAATTAAAACTCAATAACTAACAGAAAATTAACAAGGAAACACAAACTTTAAACGATACAATAGACCAGTTAGACCTAATTGATATCTATAGGTCATTTCATCCCAAAACAATGAATTTCACCTTTTTCTCAAGCGCACATGGAACCTTCTCCAGGATAGATCACATCCTGGGCCATAAAGCTAGCCTTGGTAAATTCAAAAAAATAGAAATCATTCCAAGCATTTTTTCTGACCACAATGCAGTAAGATTAGATCTCAATTACAGGAGAAAAACTATTAAAAATTCCAACATATGGAGGCTGAACAACACGCTGCTGAATAACCAACAAATCACAGAAGAAATCAAAAAAGAAATCAAAATTTGCATAGAAACGAATGAAAATGAAAACACAACAACCCAAAACCTGTGGGACACGGTAAAAGCAGTCCTAAGGGGAAAGTTCATAGCAATACAGGCACACCTCAAGAAACAAGAAAAAAGTCAAATAAATAACCTAACTCTACACCTAAAGCAACTAGAAAAGGAAGAAATGAAGAACCCCAGGGTTAGTAGAAGGAAAGAAATCTTAAAAATTAGAGCAGAAATAAATGCAAAAGAAACAAAAGAGACCATAGCAAAAATCAACAAAACCAAAAGCTGGTTCTTTGAAAGGATAAATAAAATTGACAAACCATTAGCCAGACTCATCAAGAAACAAAGGGAGAAAAATCAAATCAACAAAATTAGAAACGAAAATGGAGAGATCACAACAGACAACACAGAAATACAAAGGATCATAAGAGACTACTATCAACAATTATATGCCAATAAAATGGACAACGTGGAAGAAATGGACAAATTCTTAGAAAAGTACAACTTTCCAAAACTGGACCAGGAAGAAATAGAAAATCTTAACAGACCCATCACAACCATGGAAATTGAAACTGTAATCAAAAATCTTTCAGCAAACAAAAGCCCCGGTCCAGACGGCTTCACAGCTGAATTCTACCAAAAATTTAGAGAAGAGCTAACACCTATCCTGCTCAAACTCTTCCAGAAAATTGCAGAGGAAGGTAAACTTCCAAACTCATTCAATGAGGCCACCATCACCCTAATACCAAAACCTGACAAAGATGCCACAAAAAAAGAAAACTACAGGCCAATATCACTGATGAACATAGATGCAAAAATCCTTAACAAAATTCTAGCAATCAGAATCCAACAACACATTAAAAAGATCATACACCATGATCAAGTGGGCTTTATCCCAGGGATGCAAGGATTCTTCAATATCCGCAAATCAATCAATGTAATACACCACATTAACAAATTGAAAAATAAAAACCATATGATTATCTCAATAGATGCAGAGAAAGCCTTTGACAAAATTCAACATCCATTTATGATAAAAACTCTCCAGAAAGCAGGAATAGAAGGAACATACCTCAACATAATAAAAGCTATATATGACAAACCCACAGCGAACATTATCCTCAATGGTGAAAAATTGAAAGCATTTCCTCTAAAGTCAGGAACAAGACAAGGGTGCCCACTTTCACCATTACTATTCAACATAGTATTGGAAGTTTTGGCCACAACAATCAGAGCAGAAAAAGAAATAAAAGGAATCCAAATTGGAAAAGAAGAAGTAAAACTCTCACTATTTGCAGATGACATGATCCTCTACATAGAAAACCCTAAAGAGTCCACCAGAAAATTACTAGAAATAATCAATGACTACAGTAAAGTTGCAGGATATAAAATCAACACACAGAAATCCCTTGCATTCCTATACACTAATAATGAGAAAACAGAAAGAGAAATTAAGGAAACAATTCCATTCACCATTGCAACGGAAAGAATAAAATACTTAGGAATATATCTACCTAAAGAAACTAAAGACCTATATCTAGAAAACTATAAAACACTGGTGAAAGAAATCAAAGAGGACACTAATAGATGGAGAAATATACCATGTTCATGGATTGGAAGAATCAATATAGTGAAAATGAGTATACTACCCAAAGCAATTTATAGATTCAACGCAATCCCTATCAAGCTACCAACAGTATTCTTCACAGAGCTAGAACAAATAATTTCACAATTTATATGGAAATACAAAAAACCTCGAATAGCCAAAGCGATCTTGAGAAAGAAGAATGGAACTGGAGGAATCAACCTACCTGACTTCAGGCTCTACTAAAAGCCACAGTTATCAAGACAGTATGGTACTGGCACAAAGACAGAAATATGGATCAATGGAATAAAATAGAAAGCCCAGAGATAAATCCACGCACATATGGACACCTTATCTTCGACAAAGGAGGCAAGAATATACAATGGATTAAAGACAATCTCTTTAACAAGTGGTGCTGGGAAATCTGGTCAACCACTTGTAAAAGAATGAAACTGGACCACTTTCTAACACCATACACAAAAATAAACTCAAAATGGATTAAAGATCTAAACGTAAGACCAGAAACTATAAAACTCCTAGAGGAGAACATAGGCAAAACACTCTCCGACATATATCACAGCAGGATCCTCTATGACCCTCCTCCCAGAATATTGGAAATAAAAGCAAAAATAAACAAATGGGACCTAATTAACCTTAAAAGCTTCTGCACATCAAAGGAAACTATTAGCAAGGTGAAAAGACAGCCTTCAGAATGGGAGAAAATAACAGCAAATGAAGCAACCGACAAACAACTAATCTCAAAAATATACAAGCAACTCCTACAGCTCAACTCCAGAAAAATAAACGACCCAATCAAAAAATGGGCCAAAGAACTAAATAGACATTTCTCCAAAAAAGACATACAGATGGCTAACAAACACATGAAAAGATGCTCAACATCACTCATTATCAGAGAAATGCAAATCAAAACCACTATGAGGTACCATTTCACACCAGTCAGAATGGCTGCGATCCAAAAGTCTACAAATAATAAATGCTGGAGAGGGTGTGGAGAAAAGGGAACCCTCTTACACTGTTGGTGGGAATGCAAACTAGTACAGCCACTATGGAGAACAGTGTGGAGATTCCTTAAAAAACTGGAAATAGAACTGCCTTATGATCCAGCAATCCCACTGCTGGGCATACACACTGAGAAAACCAGAAGGGAAAGAGACACGTGTACCCCAATGTTCATCGCAGCACTGTTTATAATAGCCAAGACATGGAAGCAACCTAGATGTCCATCAGCAGATGAATGGATAAGAAAGCTGTGGTACATATACACAATGGAGTATTACTCAGCCATTAAAAAGAATACATTTGAATCAGTTCTAATGAGGTGGATGAAACTGGAGCCTATTATACAGAGTAAAGTAAGCCAGAAGGAAAAACATAAATACAGTATACTAACGCATATATAGGGAATTTAGAAAGATGGTAACAATAACCCGGTGTACGAGACAGCAAAAGAGACACTGATGTATAGAACAGTCTTATGGACTCTGTGGGAGAGGGAGAGGGTGGGAAGATTTGGGAGAATGGCAATGAAACATGTAAAATATCATGTAAGAAACGAGTTGCCAGTCCAGGTTTGATGCACGATGCTGGATGCTTGGGGCTGGTGCACTGGGACGGCCCAGAGGGATGGTATGGGGAGGGAGGAGGGAGGAGGGTTCGGGATGGGGAACACATGTATACCTGTGGCGGATTCATTTTGATATTTGGCAAAACTAATACAATTATGTAAAGTTTAAAAATAAAATAAAATTAGAGGAAAAAAAAAAACTCAATAACTGATTATAGAATATATCAAATATATCTTAGATCGATGTTTTCTGTTATTCAATGTGCTTAAAAGGTTAATAGAGTGGATGGGATAGGATGAAAAGGCATTTCCAGAGCAGTTTATGATGATGCCACTTTAAGGCCCACTATAATGGACAAGAGTTTTCAAAATCTTAACAAGTAAGACAAAGACAATTATGGCAATAATTACCCTTCGAGCTGCAAGGTTCCCTGCCAGTTCACTGACTCTTGATTTTCTTTGATTTGCCAGTTCTTTGACAGAATTAACTCCATCAGAAAACATACTGATTAATAGCTGAAGTGGAACCATGATGTCTAACTCCGATAATACCTGGGGAAAAAAAGGCATATGTCCCCCCAAAACATAAACTTTAAAACTCCAAAAAACTACATTTAACACTTTTTCCTAAAGTGACCTATTGAACATAAGGACATTAGCCTCACATATTCTATCTGCAGTTGTCCTCAATTTTATTCTATCTGCAGTTGTCCTCAATTTTTCATACTAAAAGATTCAAAGCTATCATCAAATATTCCGACTCCTCCACCCTCCACATTGGATAAATTGCCATGTTCTTTCTAACAAAACTTCTAACAAAGTATCTCCTGTCCCCTTCTTTCCATGTCATTCTTGTTGCCTTGGTTCATTGCTTTTCTCCTGAACTGGTATAATCTGCAACCAATCTACAATTAACAAACATACAGATTTACAGATTCTTTGCAGTAACTCTCTGCTGCCCTACCTGAGGAGCTAAAGTTCATAAGCTAAAAGCTATTGCCCAAAATGATCAAAAGTATGATTCACTTACATGAAGCCACAGTAAAGCTTGTTCCTGCACAGAGGAAGGGTATCCTGTGAACCGACAACTAATAAAGCCAAACATCTCTTCCATTGAAAAAGGTAGAGGGCAAAGCTCAATGTCAAACATTTTGCTGGAAAGCAAAGCAACAAAAGTAAATGATCAAAGGGCATATATTGGGGTTTACTGTTGTCTTCCCAACTATATCTTATTTGGGGAACCAAACATTTTAGATTAGTCTGAGTTCTGAACAGTTATTAGCATGTTTCATTTTATTGTAATAGCTTATGTCCTTAGAACAGATATGAATAATCCTTATGGTTGTTGATAACATTAGTGTTCATATTCACACTGCATTTAATAAAAGGAATTGCATTTTCTAAGAAACTAGAGTTGCTTCTCAGCATCTTAAAACATGTCCCTTTGTACTTTTCCAACTTTATCCAAATCATAATTATATTTGAAGATAAACAATGTTTTTATTATATACTTTATTTGTAAACAAACAATATCTATTTATTATCCCATCAGAACAAAATCCTTTCTGAACAATTACAGATCATCTTGGCACAATTTACAGCAATTATTGTTCAGTCGCTCAGTCACGTCCAATCCCATGGGGTCGCCGAATCAGACGCAACTGAGCGACTGAATAATAAAAACAACAAAAGCTTCTATTTGAACATTCAAATTTCTCAGTAGGCTTGTAAAAATTCTATAAGGTTATATAAAACGCTTAGCACAGTGCCTGGCACACAGTACATGCTTCATAAATGCTAGATATCATTATAATTACAGTGACTTCATTAAACTACTTACCCACCTTAATACTTCCCTGAATTCTTTTAACTGATTATCTGGGACTTCTGTTCTGATGGCTTCCAGCCACTCCGGCATGATGCATTCCCACACGGACTGACTGATCACATTGTAGGGGATCAGGCAGAGGATTCGGTTGAGACCTTCCTTCAGCTGAGTCACTGTGCTACAGGATTTATCCCAGTATCCACCAACCTGATGGGATTTCCACAGCCACAGGGGAAAAGAACAAAATGCACTCGTTACATTTATACCCAAGGAAATACTGAATGAAATGGGTACAGAGAAAGACCACAATCCATTACCTCTGAAACCTGTGCCAAGTATATTGAGTGAGGTTTGTGAAAAAACTACAAACCACCAGGATCCCTTAGTTTCCAAAAAGAAAACAGTTGCAAATAGATCCAAACACTGACCAGAGACTGAACTTGAACTATTTTACTGCAGATTTTCCAAATTGTATGTGCATTAAAATTCCAAAAATTTATTCCTAGAACAATGAAGCTTTATTTCTAAGGTGTGACAAATCCCCTGCAAATATGTGCAGTTATACCTGCATTTCAAAGGAACATAGATTTCTACTACTGTACACTTTGTACTGGAGACTTTTCTTCATGGAAAATGAAGTAGCAGAGAGTACTCTTTTTTTCCTACACTGCATATTCTGTCACAATTTTTTTCCTAAGAATGTTCTAAAGCTGGTTGAATCCATGAGTTTTTAAAAAATGGTATTTTTTTTAACTAATTAAGATAGGATATTAATTTTCTAAGGCATAAAATCTTAAAATCACAACTTGAGGTTCTGTTTGTAATTCTGATTTTAGATAAATATATATTACTATTACATGTATCAAAGTAACAAAGGGTTGACTGGTCCTAGATCTTTACCATGTAACACAAATTTGGGGGGAAACTTCATTATTTTTCCCTTGCAGTTTTATTTCCCTTGAGTTATGATTGACATACAGCAGTGTATAAGTTTAAAGTCTGTAACATACTGATCTGACTTACATACATCATGAAACAATTACTACAGTAGATATAGTGAACTTCCGTCCCTGGAGGAAGGCATGGCAACCCACTCCAGTATTCTTGGCTGGAGAATCCCCATGAACAGAGGAGCCTGGCAGGCTACAGTCCATGGGGTCACAAAGAATTGGACATGACTGAGTGATTAAGTACATCATCCCATGTAGATACAAAATAAAAGAAATAGAAAGGTATTTTTCCCTTGTGATGAGAACTCTTAAAATGTACTCTCTTAACTTTGACATAAACAGCAATGTTAATTATATTTATCATGCTTTTACATTATATCCTGGTATTATAACTGAAATTTTGTACCTTTTGACTGCCTTTATCTAATTCCCCTTTCCACCACCCCCACCTCTGGTAACCATAAATATGATCTCTTTTTCCATGAGTTGGTTTGTTCCTTTTTGAAGGATGATTGACCAATAGCACCATGTTAGTTCCTGTTATACAACTTCAGTTCAGTTCAGTCGCTCAGTCATGTCCGACTCTTTGCGATCCCTTGAATTGCAGCATGCAAGGCCTCCCTGTCCATCACCAACTCCCAGAGCCCACCCAAACTCATGTCCATTGAGTCAGTGATGCCATCCAACCATCTCATCCTCCGTCGTCCCCTTCCCCTCCTGCCCTCCATCTTTCCATAGTGATTTGATATTTCTATACATTTCAAAATGATCGCCACAATAAATCTAGTTATCATGTCACCATATAAAGATATTACTTAGTTACTGACTTTATTCCCTCTACACTGTACATTTCATATCTGTGATTCATTTATTTTGCAACTGGAAGTTTATGCCTCTTAAACTTCTCACCTATTTCTCTCTTCTCCCAAACCTCCTCCCCTCTGGGAAACACCGTTTCTTCTTTGTATCTACAACTCTGTCTCTGTTTTGTTATGTTTATTCATTTGTTTTTTTAGGCTCCACATATAAGTGAAATCATTCAGTATTTGTCTTTCTTTGACTTATTTCAGTTAGCATAATGCTCTGTAGGCTTATCCATGTTGTCATAAAGGCAACATTCTTTTTCATTCTTTTTTATGGTTGAGCAATATTCCATCACATATGTACCACATTTTTATACATTCATCTATCCATGGACACTTAGGTTGCTTCCAGGTCTTGTATATTGTAAATAATGCTGCAATTAATATAGGGGTGCATATATCTATTCTAATTAGTGTTTTTGCTTTCTTTGGGCAAAATGGCCAACAGTGGAGTTGCTGAATCATATGATAGTTCTGTTTTTAAGTTTTTTGAGGAATCTCCATACTGTTTTCCATAGCAGATGCATCACATTCCCATAGACAGGGCACAAAAGTTTCCTTTTCTCCACACCCTCATCAGTGCTTGCTATTCGTCATCTTTTTGGTAACAGCCATTCTGACAGGTATAAGGTGATATCTCATTGTACTTTTGATTTGCACTTCCCTGAGTACATCATGAGAAACGCTGGGCTGGAAGAAACACAAGCTGGAATCAAGATTGCCGGGAGAAATATCAATAACCTCACATATGCAGATGACACCACCCTTATGGCAGAAAGTGAAGAGGAACTCAAAAGCCTCTTGATGAAAGTGAAAGTGGAGACTGAAAAAGTTGGCTTAAAGCTCAACATTCAGAAAACGAAGATCATGGCATCCGGTCCCATCACTTCATGGGAAATAGATGGGGAAACAGTGGAAACAGTGTCAGACTTTATTTTGGGGGACCCCAAAATCACTGCAGATGGTGACTGCAGCCATGAAATTAAAAGACGCTTACTCCTTGGAAGGAAAGTTATGACCAACCTAGATAGCATATTGAAAAGCAGAGACATTACTTTGCCAACAAAGGTCCATCTAGTCAAGGCTATGGTTTTTCCTGTGGTCATGTATGGATGTGAGAGTTGGACTGTGAAGAAGGCTGAGCGCTGAAGAATTGATGCTTTTGAACTGTGGTGTTGGAGAAGACTCTTGAGAGTCCCTTGGACTGCAAGGAGATCCAGCCAGTCCATTCTGAAGTAGATCAGCCCTGGGATTTCTTTGGAAGGAAAGATGCTAAAGCTGCAACTCCAGTACTTTGGCCACCTCATGCGAAGAGTTGACTCATTGGAAAAGACTCTGATGCTGGGAGGGATTGGGGGCAGGAGGAGAAGGGGACGACAGAGGATGAGATGGCTGGATGGCATCACTGACTTGATGGATGTGAGTCTGAGTGAACTCCGGGAGTTGGTGATGAACAGGGAGGCCTGGCATGCTGCGATTCATGGGGTCTCAAAGAGTCGGACATGACTGAGCGACTGAACTGAACTGAACTGATCATTAGTGATCTTGAGCATCTTTCCATGTGTCTGCTGGCCATTTGTATGTCTTCTTTGAAAAAATGTCTATTCAAGTTCTCTGGTTAATTTTAATTAGATTTTCTTATGTTGAGTTGTATGAGTTCTTTGTATATTTTGGATATTAACCCTCTATCAGATATATCATTTACAAATATCTCCTCCCATTCAGTATGTGGCCTCTTCCTTTTGCAAAAGTTTCCTTTGCTGTGCAAAAGCTTTTTAGCTTGATGTAGCCCCATGTGCTTATTTTTGCTTTTGTTTCCCTTGCTTACAGGGACATATCTAAAAATTAGTATTAAGACTGATATCAAAGAGCATACTACCTATGATTTCTTTTAGACATTTTATGGTTTCAGCTTTTACATTTAAGTCTTTAATCCGTTGTGAATTTATCTTTGTATATAGTATGAAAAAGTAGTCCAATTTGATGCTTTTGCAAGTACCTGCCCAGTGTTCCCAATATCATTTATTGAACAGGCTGTCTCTTCCCCACTGTATATTCTTGCCTCCTTGGTCATAGATTAATTGTCCCAAAACTATCTTACTTTAAATGAATTCAGTTTTCAGTATTTAATTTTCATATCTAGAATTCCACATCATTAAAACAAATCAATTCCATTTAAATTTCAAATATCTATTTAGCATCATATTGGCCAACATCCTAGATGACCGACTAGATATTTTCAGGAAGTGACTCCATTTCTGAGATTGTTGTTGTTGTTAGGTATCTAGACTCAGAAGAGCTAACACTGATAATGCTGAGATTGTTGGATGCATCATTCCTGAGGTCCCTTTGGCTGTTTAATTTATGCTTAAGTCATACAAAGGCCTTTTGATTTTGAATCACATTTTGAAACAGATATACCTATGAAGATCCTAAGTTGTCAGTGACCAGACAATGGATCCTTTGATTTGGAAAACTTTTTATAATTAAGAAGATTTTAGAGAGCTCTCACCCTAAATAAATGTTCTCTTATCAACTATGGGAGGACCAATCTGACAGAAGCACACACACACAAAAAGTCACAGCTAGCTAAAAGACTCCTTTAACATAATTCAAGAACAGAAATCAGATTTAGAAAGAAAATTAAAACCCACACCCACCATAAATCCCCCTCTACCATGTCCCTCCTACAAATGACCCAGTTGGAGCTTGACATTCAGAGCCTGGTAGGAGATATTATAAAGGCCTTCCCTCAGAAGTTTAATTGGCTAAAATAGAACAATCTACTCAGGGGAATACAGTCTAAAACCTTTGTCACACAATTTATAAAAACTATTACAAAGGCACACAGCTCTAAATTTGCAAATCTCAGTTCATAGGAGGCTTTTCCAATTAAGCTGAAAATCTTGTCTCTGATATAAAAGAAATTAATTCAAAGTAACGGGGTTGGGTGGGCAGGCCAGCTCCTTAATGTTATTATTGAGGCTGTCATCTAATGCTTTGAAGAATGAAAAATAAATGGCCTTGCCTTATTGAGTATTTAAAAAAAAACATAACTGTGATTCTAGAAGAATCCCAAAGCTCATCTATCTTTCTTACCAGTCCCAAAGCCTCCCCTATTCATCTCAAGATGCTTACAGATATTATAAAAAGTCAGAACGAGGAAAAGGGACTGTCCTGCCCTTAAGAAGAAACACTTAAATAGTAATTGCCTTAGGCCTCAGTTTCTTCAGACAAGCTCCTCTGAGCCCTCTTCTCAACTGAGGCCTCAACTTGGACCTGTTAAAAATTTCAGATTCTCAACATGAATAATTTTTCCCCCTCCCATAAATCTCCTCCCTCAAAATACATGTAAAATCTCAGTGCTCCCAAAAGAATCTGTTTGTCCCATCCAAAACCTTTTAATAGACAAACATGTCCTTGAAATGTCCTTAGATTGTTATTTTACAAACTTGCATCTTTTCTCTCCCTCTCTGAGACTTAAACCTTCTCCCATTCAGCACTATCATCTCAAGGATCTGAGAATCATCTCTATAAATGCAAACACTCAAGGACATGAATGTGGCTCTCAGCCCAAGAGATGCCTTGCTTTAACTTGTACTATTGCCTCTTGTCATAAAATAGGAAAAATTTGTTTCTCCTCCTGATATGCATCAATTAACACTCCTCTTGCTGCTGCTGCTGCTGCTGCTGCTGCTGCTGCTGCTAAGTCGCCTCAGTCGTGTCCGACTCTGTGTGACCCCATAGACGGCAGCCCACCAGGCTCCCCCATCCCTGGGATTCTCCAGGCAAGAACACTGGAGTGGGTTGCCATTTCCTTTTCCAGTGCATGAAAGTGAAAAGCAAAAGTGAAGTCGCTCAGTCATGTCTGACTCTTAGCAATCCCATGGACTGCAGCCTACCAGGCTCCTCCATCCATGGGATTTTACAGGCAAGAGTACTGGAGTGGGGTGCCATTGCCTTCTCCATTCAGGAAAACTAACAGCTTATAAAATTAAATATTCCTAAAACCCTATGTTAGCAGGAAGAAGTTATAGAAGACGGACTTTTCCCCCTAATGCCATAGATATGAAATGATGTTGGACAAGTGGGGATTTGTAAGCAGCTTTTTGGCCCTTTCCTGTTTGCTTATTTGTTTTATGAATGAGATCACGCAGCAGTTTAACATAATTCCTGGCCTAATGCTTTCCTGAAGATACATCGTGCTTTGCCTAACCTGTTGATTCTTTTCCCAGATTAAAAGAAGTAAGAATGAAGAGTTAAGTAGTTAAAAAATGACTAGCTTTCTACTGCCAGCAGCCCCCAAGGCAGATCCTGCAGGCAGATCACATAAGCAATATACCATCTGAAGAGAAAGTCAGCCAGTCAGCACCCAATGGAGAATGATGCAGAACCCAACCTCCTGCCTTGATCATTCACTGAGATTCTCTCCCCTTTTTCCCTTTAAAAACTGTCATGGCTGGTCCCACCTAACACGTCGGAACAGCCATCATCCAAAGTCTACAAATAACAAGTGCTGGAGTGGGTGTGAAGAAAAGGGAACCCTCCTACACTGCTGGGGGGAATGTAAGATGGTTCAACCACTGTGGAAAACAGTATGGAGGTTTTTCAAAAAACTAAAAATAAAATTACCATATGGTCCAGCAATCCTATTCCTGGACATATACTCAGACAAAACTGTAATTCAAGAAGATATATGCACCCCTATATTCACAACAGCACTACTCACAATAGTCAAAACATGAAAACAACCAAACATTCATCAATAGGTGATAAAGAAGATGTGGTACATATATACAAAGGAATACTGGTGGTGGTGGTTTACTTGCTAAGTCGTGTCCAACTCTGCCAGGCTCCTCTGTCCATGGGATTTCCCAGGCAACAGTACTGGAGTGGGTTGCCATTTCATTCTCCAGGCGATCTTTCAGACCCAGGGATTGAATCAGGGTCTCCTGCATTGCAGGAAGATTCTTTACCGACTGAGTCACAGGGGAAGCCCACAATGGAATACTAATCAGCCATAAAAAGGAAATAAGACCATTTGCAGCAACATGGATGCAACTACAGATTATCATGCTAAGTGAAGTAAATCAGAAAGTGAAAGACAAACGCCATATGACATCACACGTCTGAAATCTCAAATGTGGAAATATGGCACAAATGACCCTACCTACAAATCCGAAATGGACTCACAGATATAGAGAACAGGCTTGTGGTTGCCAGGGAGAGGGAGGTGGGGAAGAGAAGGACAGGGGGTTTGGGAATAGTAGATGTAAAGTACTGTATACAGGGTGGAAAAACCACAAGGTCCTACTCTATGACACAGGGAACTATATTCAATATCTTATAATAAGCCATAATGGAAAAGAATATGAAAAAAAGAATGTTCACATGTATATAACTGAGTCACTTTGCTGTAGAGCAGAGATTGGCATGACATTATAAATCAACTATACTTCAATTAAAAAATTAAATTTAAAAAACTGTCATGCCTGAGCAGAATCTTCTAATTTGGTATTGGGAAATGAATTTGCTTTCTCCCCAGACTGCTGGCTTTTCTGATTAAAGCAGCTTTTCCTTTCCACCAACACTTGCCTCTCTAGTGTTGGTTTTTAAATGAAAGAAGAATGGAACTGGAGGAATCAACCAGCCTGACTTCAGGCTCTACTACAAAGCTACAATCATCAAGACAGTATGGTACTGGCACAAAGACAGAAATATAGATCAATGGAACAAAATAGAAAGCCCAGAGATAAATCCACACACCTATGGACACCTTTTCTTCGACAAATGAGGCAAGAACATACAATGGAGAAAAGACAATCTCTTTAACAAGTGGTGCTGGGAAAACTGGTCAACCACTTGTAAGAGAATGAAACTAGAACACTTTCTAACACCACACACAAAAATAAACTCAAAATGGATTAAAGATCTAAATGTAAGACCAGAAACTATAAAACTCCTAGAGGAGAACATAGGCAAAACACTCTCCGACATACATCACAGCAGGATCCTCTATGATCCACCTCCCAGAATATTGGAAATAAAAGTGAAAATAAACAAATGGGACCTAATTAAACTTAAAAGCTTCTGCACATCAAAGGAAACTATTAGCAAGGTGAAAAGGCAGCCTTCAGAATGGGAGAAAATAATTGCAAATGAAGCAACTGACAAAGAACTAGTCTCAAAAATATATAAGCAACTCCTGCAGCTCAATTCCAGAAAAATAAATGACCCAATCAAAAAATGGGCCAAAGAACTAAACAGACATTTCTCCAAAGAAGACATACAGATGGCTAACAAACACATGAAAAGATGCTCAACATCACTCATTATCAGAGAAATGCAAATCAAAACCACTATGAGGTACCATTTCACGCCAGTCAGAATGGCTGCGATCCAAAAGTCTACAAGCAATAAATGCTGGAGAGGGTGTGGAGAAAAGGGAGCCCTCTTACACTGCTGGTGGGAATGCAAACTAGTACAGCCACTATGGAGAACAGTGTGGAGATTCCTTAAAAAACTGGAAATAGAACTGCCTTATGATCCAGCAATCCCACTGCTGGGCATACACACTGAGGAAACCAGAAGGGAAAGAGACACGTGTATCCCAATGTTCATCACAGCACTGTTTATAATAGCCAGGACATGGAAACAACCTAGATGTCCATCAGCAGATAAATGGATAAGAAAGCTGTGGTACATATACACAATGGAGTATTACTCAGCCATTAAAAAGAATAATTTGAATCAGTTCTAATGAGGTGGATGAAACTGGAACCTGTTATACAGAGTGACGTAAGCCAGAAAGAAAAACACCAATACAATATACTAACGCATATATACGGAATTTAGAAAGATGGTAACAATAACCCTGTATGCGAGACAGCAAAAGAGACACTGATGTATAGAACAGTCTTTTGGACTCTGTGGGAGAGGGCCAGGGTGGGATGATTTGGGAGAATGGCATTGAAACATGTATAATATCATATGTGAAACGAATCGCGAGACCACGCTTGATGCGTGATACAGGTTGCTGGTGCACTGAGATGACCCAGAGGGATGGTACAGGGAGGGAGGTGGGAGAGGGGTTCAGGATGGGGAACACGTGTACACCCGTGGTGGATTCATGTGGATGTATGGCAAAACCAATACAATATTGTAAAGTAATTAACCTCCAATTAAAATAAATAAATTTATATTAAAAAAAAATAAATGGCGATCTGCCAAATCTGAATTCTGTAACAGTTTGTGTAAATCTTTGATAAATAAGACTATTTTAATACTGTTGGTTTGATAAAAACAGCTGCATCTTCTGAGTTACCAGCACTGAGTATGATATGAACACAGTTTTTATTCTATATGGGTTTACTAGTCAAATAAGGGAATATTATATTTACTAGATGTTTAAATTATAAGACAGATTTCATTTTCATCAAATTAAATTACTATGACAAGCTTTATTTCAACAGTAATTGTGTTTTATGACATATCTTCTTAGAAGTGGTTTCCAAAATCTTTTTCATAACCTGAAATTAAATTTATATTAAGTTACATGAGTGATATTCATTGAATATCCAGATCATTTCTACATAAGTTTAATTTTATCTACTTTTGGCTTCTTATTTTTACAGAGATGCTAAAATTATTTGGATCTGCTAATAAATATGTTCATTTTGCCATGCTGAGAAATTACACTATGAAGAAGCATATCCAGTAGAAGTTATGATAGAAGTTATCAGCACTGAGTATAATAGTATAATCATAAAAATATACTAGTATAAAACAAAAATAGAATAATCATAAACTTTGCTACAAAATGCTGGTATGTGACGAGCAATTCACAATTGTTTACCTCCTGGTCTTTGAAAAACAGAGATCATTAAGTGTTGAAAATTATAATCAATATATAAATGAAACATCTAGAAATAATAAGGATGAAGAAAAAAACCTCTGTATGCAGAATATTCGAGGAATGTAGGATGTGTTTTTTGTCAAGGAAAGAAAGAGTAATTCTGTCCTAAAGTAGTTGTTTAGAGATTGTATAAAGGTTATCCAGGTGAGAAAGAGGAAAGTGAAGGGCAGAAATATGACTGAAAATAGAAAATTGTATAGGATCTGTTGGAGGCAGGGAGGGGGGAGATGGGCACACATCTTCATCATGTCCTCAATTATTTAGGAGAACCAAGTCTTTTCAATGTTAAAAAAGCTAATTTTTAAAATTATCACATTAGATTCTATATTTATTTTTGAAATTTGAATTGCCATTTTGGTTGAATGGATAACTAAGTATTATTTCATAGCAACGTATCAACCTGATTAATTGAGTATCCAAACCTTTTGATTTTTTGACAGCTTTAGATATTTTGCTTTCCAAAATCAAATCCTAAATAAAATCTTGATCTCAAATTGACTTTGAGGCTTCTGAGGCAGCTTTCAGAAAATCTCAAAGGATTCTTCACTCCTAGTAGAAAGAGATGTTAAACTAATTAGGTCTGTTTGATATGTTGAACTACATGAAAAGCATTGGCAAATAAGAAGAGATGCTTAACCCTCTCTAGTTTATATCTATATAGGTAAATATTTTTAACATAAATATTTCAGAAATTATATGCAATTTGTAAAAATTATATGCCCTTTGTGTTCATGATTATATTTTTATGCTGCTTTGCCTGATAGTAGACAATAATGGAATAATTTTAACATCATAATTCCAGTTACTCTCATCAGATCTTTAATCACAGCCATTTTACTTTTTTAATTAATTTTTATTAGAGTATAGTTGATTTAAAATGTTGTATTAGTTTCTGCTGTATACCAAAGTGAGTCAATTATACATATGCACTGTGCTAAGTCGTTTCTAACTCTTTGCAACCCTGTTGACCACAGCCTGCCAGACTCCTCTGTCCAAGGGATTCTCCAGGCAAGAATACTGGAGTGGGTTGCCATTTCCTCTTCCAGGGGATCTTCCTGATGCAGGGATCGAACCTGGGTCTCCTGCATTGCTGGCAGATTCTTTACCACCTGAGCCACTAGGGAAGCCCTACTCCAGTATTCTTGTCTGGAGAATCCCATGGACAAAGGAACCTGGGTGGCTACAGTCCTGGCATCACACAGAGTCGAACATGACTGAAGAGACTTAGCATGCATGCATAGTTATTTACACAAGCTTAATAAAAATCTGTTCTCCTTGTAACTGGACATAATAGGAAAAACTGGTTATGCTATCAAGGCTTTGACTAAAATGTCATACTCGAGAAAGATAGGCAAAGAATCAAATATGACCAGACAGCTTTAAAGAACTGTGGTGGACATTATGAAGCCCATGCTTATAAAGCCCTCTTGGAAAAACCAGCCTGCTACTTGACTTTTGATGTCCCCAGTCTATAAGCAAATAAGAAAAGTCACTTCCTGACAGACCCAGAAACCTTAGAGCATTGAAGGGATCTCAAAAAGAAAAATTCAGTCAAATCTACAAATACTGCAGATAAATATGACAAATTCTTGGTTTGGCTTCCCAGCATGGAAAGGCCTTTAAATGTCCAATCTGAGATTCTAGAAAAAACTTGCAGCAAAACAAACTCTTGAAGGCCCATGTGGTCAAATACCACTTTCGTTGTATGTAAATAATCAGGCCAAATTTAATGAGACTAGACTTACTTTGTGAACAGAATATCTTACTTTTAATTATCTTTGGTCAAAACTGGAAAATTCAGAAATTGTTTCAACAGAAAACTATACTCACACTTGCGGGTTATCAGATCTAGTCCTGTTCACTGAGCTATTTTTCACCTCTTTATAAACTGGATCCTGCTGTCTTGCACACTTTGTGAGTAATTAATGTTCCCAATTGTTTTGCCTACCTTTCTGACTTGGTGTCACTGAGAACTAAAACCTGCCTGCCCAGATCCTTACTGAGACTCTAGGCAATCTTGTCCCAACGCCCAGCAAGCTAAAGCAGGCAACTTGATATAAACTTCAAAAGACTTCTTGCTTCAGCAGTTTAGGCCACTTGGGACGTTCACCAAACACCCACATCTTCCAGGCTCTGCTTCAGAAAATAACCATGAGTGACACTGATGAATTCATCATCATCTGGAGATGCTTCAAGCCCAGCATCTAGAAATCTTCACTCTTTTCCTTAGGCCGTAGAAACTAGGTTTATAGTCTACTGTAATCACTAATCTTTGTTTTCTATTTCCTTATTCCAATTTATGTTATTTTCCTCTTTTGTGTATCTCTTACCTAGCAGTTCCTAACCCAAATCTTCTCTCCAAGTCAATCAACCTAGATTCCTTTTTGTGCGAAACTTCTAAGGAAGTTACAGATGGGAGAAATGTGGGGAGGCACTCAGACCCCCAGAGTTGGTATAAAGAGTATATTAAATGGAAACATTTGCACTAAAGAAGACACAGAGAGAAATCTCATCTGAACTTCCTTTATGTGACTAAACTGGAGCCTCCAGAAAATATGGCTTCTATTAAGCCCCTCCAAAAGGAGTTCTTGTGAATTCAGCTGTCTTGGAGAAAGGCTGCCCATTTCCATTAGCATCAAAACACCCAAAAGAACTTTCCCTATCTTCCCCTTCAAGCCTCCTCACAAATGCTCCTCACACTCTAGAAGTTTGGCATATAAACTTTTTTTTTTTTTTTAATTTTTCAGCACTTTATTTATTTATTTTTTTATTTGATAAATTTAACGCCTTTTATTGCCATACTTCATTTTACTGTGCTTTGCTTTAGTGAACTTTATAGATACATACATGTTTTTTTTTTTTTTCCTTGTTAATTTTCTGTTTAGTTGATCTATCCATAAGTGTGAGTGGGGTATTAAAGTCTCCCACTATTATTGTGTTATTGTTTTCTCCTTTCATACTTGTTAGGATTTGTCTTATATACTGCGGTGCTCCCATGTTGGGTGGATATATATTTATAATTTTTTTTTTTTAATTTTATTTTATTTTTAAACTTTACATAATTGTATTAGTTTTGCCAAATATCAAAATGAATCCACCACAGGTATACATGTGTTCCCCATCCTGACCCCTCCTCCCTCCTCCCTCCCCATACCCTCCCTCTGGGTCGTCCCAGTGCACTAGCCCCAAGCATCCAGTATCGTGCATCGAACCTGGACTGGCAACTCGTTTCTTACATGATATTTTACATGTTACAATGTCATTCTCCCAAATCTTCCCACCCTCTCCCTCTCCCACAGAGTCCATAAGACTGTTCTATACATCAGTGACTCTTTTGCTGTCTCGTACACAGGGTTATTGTTACCATCTTTCTAAATTCCATATATATGCGTTAGAATACTGTATTTATGTTTTTCCTTCTGGCTTACTTCACTCTGTATAATAGGCTCCAGTTTCATCCACCTCATTAGAACTGATTCAAATGTATTCTTTTTAATGGCTGAGTAATACTCCATTGTGTATATGTACCCCAGCTTTCTTATCCATTCATCTGCTGATGGACATCTAGGTTGCTTCCATGTCTTGGCTATTATAAACAGTGCTGCGATGAACATTGGGGTACACGTGTCTCTTTCCCTTCTGGTTTCCTCAGTGTGTATGCCCAGCAGTGGGATTGCTGGGTCATAAGGCAGTTCTATTTCCAGTTTTTTAAGGAATCTCCACACTGTTCTCCATAGTGGCTGTACTAGTTTGCATTCCCACCAACAGTGTAAGAGGGTTCCCTTTTCTCCACACCCTCTCCAGCATTTATTATTTGTAGACTTTTGGATCGCAGCCATTCTGACTGGTGTGAAATGGTACCTCATAGTGGTTTTGATTTGCATTTCTCTGATAATGAGTGATGTTGAGCATCTTTTCATGTGTTTGTTAGCCATCTGTATGTCTTTTTTGGAGAAATGTCTATTTAGTTCTTTGGCCCATTTTTTGATTGGGTCGTTTATTTTTCTGGAGTTGAGCTGTAGGAGTTGCTTGTATATTTTTGAGATTAGTTGTTTGTCGGTTGCTTCATTTGCTATTATTTTCTCCCATTCTGAAGGCTGTCTTTTCACCTTGCTAATAGTTTCCTTTGATGTGCAGAAGCTTTTAAGGTTAATTAGGTCCCATTTGTTTATTTTTGCTTTTATTTCCAATATTCTGGGAGGTGGGTCATAGAGGATCCTGCTGTGATGTATGTCGGAGAGTGTTTTGCCTATGTTCTCCTCTAGGAGTTTTATAGTTTCTGGTCTTACGTTTAGATCTTTAATCCATTTTGAGTTTATTTTTGTGTATGGTGTTAGAAAGTGGTCCAGTTTCATTCTTTTACAAGTGGCTGACCAGATTTCCCAGCACCACTTGTTAAAGAGATTGTCTTTAATCCATTGTATATTCTTGCCTCCTTTGTCGAAGATAAGGTGTCCATATGTGCGTGGATTTATCTCTGGGCTTTCTATTTTATTCCATTGATCAATATTTCTGTCTTTGTGCCAGTACCATACTGTCTTGATAACTGTGGCTTTGTAGTAGAGCCTGAAGTCAGGTAGGTTGATTCCTCCAGTTCCATTCTTCTTTCTCAAGATCGCTTTGGCTATTCGAGGTTTTTTGTATTTCCATACAAATTGTGAAATTATTTGTTCTAGCTCTGTGAAGAATACTGTTGGTAGCTTGATAGGGATTGCGTTGAATCTATAAATTGCTTTGGGTAGTATACTCATTTTCACTATATTGATTCTTCCAATCCATGAACATGGTATATTTCTCCATCTATTAGTGTCCTCTTTGATTTCTTTCACCAGTGTTTTATAGTTTTCTATATATAGGTCTTTAGTTTCTTTAGGTAGATATATTCCTAAGTATTTTATTCTTTCTGTTGCAATGGTGAATGGAATTGTTTCCTTAATTTCTCTTTCTGTTTTCTCATTATTAGTGTATAGGAATGCAAGGGATTTCTGTGTGTTGATTTTATATCCTGCAACTTTACTGTAGTCATTGATTATTTCTAGTAATTTTCTGGTGGACTCTTTAGGGTTTTCTATGTAGAGGATCATGTCATCTGCAAATAGTGAGAGTTTTACTTCTTCTTTTCCAATTTGGATTCCTTTTATTTCTTTTTCTGCTCTGATTGCTGTGGCCAAAACTTCCAAAACTATGTTGAATAGTAATGGTGAAAGTGGGCACCCTTGTCTTGTTCCTGACTTTAGAGGAAATGCTTTCAATTTTTCACCATTGAGGATAATGTTTGCAGTGGGTTTGTCATATATAGCTTTTATTATGTTGAGGTATGTTCCTTCTATTCCTGCTTTCTGGAGAGTTTTTATCATAAATGGATGTTGAATTTTGTCAAAGGCTTTCTCTGCATCTATTGAGATAATCATATGGTTTTTATTTTTCAATTTGTTAATGTGGTGTATTACATTGATTGATTTGCGGATATTGAAGAATCCTTGCATCCCTGGGATAAAGCCCACTTGATCATGGTGTATGATCTTTTTAATGTGTTGTTGGATTCTGATTGCTAGAATTTTGTTAAGGATTTTTGCATCTATGTTCATCAGTGATATTGGCCTGTAGTTTTCTTTTTTTGTGGGATCTTTGTCAGGTTTTGGTATTAGGGTGATGGTGGCCTCATAGAATGAGTTTGGAAGTTTACCTTCCTCTGCAATTTTCTGGAAGAGTTTGAGCAGGATAGGTGTTAGCTCTTCTCTAAATTTTTGGTAGAATTCAGCTGTGAAGCCGTCTGGACCGGGGCTTTTGTTTGCTGGAAGATTTTTGATTACAGTTTCAATTTCCATGCTTGTGATGGGTCTGTTAAGATTTTCTATTTCTTCCTGGTCCAGTTTTGGAAAGTTGTACTTTTCTAAGAATTTGTCCATTTCTTCCACGTTGTCCATTTTATTGGCATATAATTGTTGATAGTAGTCTCTTATGATCCTTTGTATTTCTGTGTTGTCTGTTGTGATCTCTCCATTTTCGTTTCTAATTTTGTTGATTTGATTTTTCTCCCTTTGTTTCTTGATGAGTCTGGCTAATGGTTTGTCAATTTTATTTATCCTTTCAAAGAACCAGCTTTTGGTTTTGTTGATTTTTGCTATGGTCTCTTTTGTTTCTTTTGCATTTATTTCTGCTCTAATTTTTAAGATTTCTTTCCTTCTACTAACCCTGGGGTTCTTCATGTCTTCCTTTTCTAGTTGCTTTAGGTGTAGAGTTAGGTTATTTATTTGACTTTTTTCTTGTTTCTTGAGGTGTGCCTGTATTGCTATGAACTTTCCCCTTAGGACTGCTTTTACCGTGTCCCACAGGTTTTGGGTTGTTGTGTTTTCATTTTCATTCGTTTCTATGCAAATTTTGATTTCTTTTTTGATTTCTTCTGTGATTTGTTGGTTATTCAGCAGCGTGTTGTTCAGCCTCCATATGTTGGAATTTTTAATAGTTTTTCTCCTGTAATTGAGATCTAATCTTACTGCATTGTGGTCAGAAAAAATGCTTGGAATGATTTCTATCTTTTTGAATTTACCAAGGCTAGCTTTATGGCCCAGGATGTGATCTATCCTGGAGAAGGTTCCATGTGCGCTTGAGAAAAAGGTGAAATTCATTGTTTTGGGATGAAATGACCTATAGATATCAATTAGGTCTAACTGGTCTATTGTATCGTTTAAAGTTTGTGTTTCCTTGTTAATTTTCTGTTTAGTTGATCTATCCATAGGTGTGAGTGGGGTATTAAAGTCTCCCACTATTATTGTGTTATTGTTAATTTCTCCTTTCATACTTGTTAGCATTTGTCTTACGTACTGTGGTGCTCCCGTGTTGGGTGCATATATATTTATAATTGTTATATCTTCTTCTTGGATTGATCCTTTGATCATTATGTAGTGACCTTCTTTGTCTCTTTTCACAGCCTTTGTTTTAAAGTCTAATTTATCTGATACGAGTATTGTGACTCCTGCTTTCTTTTGGTCCCAATTTGCATGGAAAATCTTTTTCCAGCCCTTCACTTTCAGTCTGTATGTGTCCCCTGTTTTGAGGTGGGTCTCTTGTAGACAACATATGTAGGGGTCTTGTTTTTGTATCCATTCAGCCAGTCTTTGTCTTTTGGTTGGGGCATTCAACCCATTTACGTTTAAGGTAATTACTAATAAGTATGATCCCGTTGCCATTTACTTTATTGTTTTGGGTTCGAGTTTATACACCATTTTTGTGTTTCCTGTCTAGAGAATATCCTTTAGTATTTGTTGGAGAGCTGGTTTGGTGGTGCAGAATTCTCTCAGCTTTTGCTTGTCTGAAAAGCTTTTGATTTCTCCTTCATACTTGAATGAGATCCTTGCTGGATACAATAATCTGGGCTGTAGGTTATTTTCTTTCATCATTTTAAGTATGTCTTGCCATTCCCTCCTGGCTTGAAGAGTTTCTATTGAAAGATCAGCTGTTATCCTTATGGGAATTCCCTTGTGTGTTATTTGTTGTTTTTCCCTTGCTGCTTTTAATATTTGTTCTTTGTGTTTGATCTTTGTTAATTTGATTAATATGTGTCTTGGGGTGTTTCTCCTTGGGTTTATCCTGTTTGGGACTCTCTGGGTTTCTTGGACTTGGGTGATTATTTCCTTCCCCATTTTAGGGAAGTTTTCAACTATTATCTCCTCAAGTATTTTCTGGCATATAAACTTTTTATCTCTGGTTATTGAAAAAAGTTTCCCATCAAAGAGTACTTCTGTGTGTAAATGTAAATAAACTTTGTCTCTCCTCTTGTTAATAACAAGTCAGTTCTGTCAATTAGTCGTGTCTGATTCTCTGTGACCCCATGGACTGCAGCATCCCAGGTTTCCTTATCCATTACCAACTCCCAAAGCTTGCTCAAACTCATGTCCATCAAGTCAATGATGCCATCCAACCATCTTATCCTCTGTCGTCCCCTTCTCCCCCTACCTTCAGTCTTTCCCAGTATTGGTGTGTTTTCCAATGAGTCAGTTCCTCACATTCAGGTGGCCAAAGTGCAGCTTCAGCTTCAGCATCAGTCCTTCCAATGAATATTCAGGACTGATTTCCTTTATGATTGACTGGTTTGATCTCCTTGCAGTCCAATAGACTCTCGAGAGTCTTCTCCAACACCACAGTTGAAAAGCATCAGTTCTTTGGCACTCAGCTTTCCTTATACTTCAACTCTCACATCCATACATGACCACTGGAAAAACCATAGCTGTGACTAGATGGACCTTTGTTGGCAAAGTACTGTCTCTGCTTTTTAAAATGCTGTCTAGGTTTGTCATAGCTTTTATTCCAAGGAGCAAGTGTCTTTTAATGTCATGGCTGCACTACCATCTGCAGTGATTTTGGAGCCCAAGAAAATAAAGTCTGTTACCATTTCCATTGTTTCCCAATCTATTTGCCATGAAGTGATGGGGCCAGATGCCACGATCTTAGTTTATTGAATGTTGATTTTTAAGCCAGCTTTTTCACTTCCCTCTTTCACTTTCATCGAGAGGCTCTTCAGTCCTCTTCGCTTTCTACCATAAGGGTGGTGTCATTTGCATATCTGATATTATTGATATTTCTCCTGGCAATCTTGATTCCAGCTTGTGCTTCATCCAGTCTAGCATTTCACATGATGTACTCTGCATATAAGTTAAATAAACAGGGTGACAACACACAGCTTTGACTTACTCCTTTCCCAATTTGGAACCAGTCTGTTGTTCCACGTCTAGTTCTAACTGTTGCTTTTTGACCAGCATACAGATTTCTCAGGAGGCAGGTAAGGTGGTCTGGTATTCCCATCTCTTTAAGAATTTTCCGTAGTTTGTTGTGATCCACATAGTCAAAGGCTTTGGCATAGTCAATGAAGAAGTAGATGTTTTTCTGGAACTCTCTTGCTTTTTGTATGATCCAGTGGATGTTGGCAATTTGATCTCTGGTTCCTCTGCCTTTTCTAAATCCAGTTTGAACGTCTGGAAATTCTTGTTAACATGTCTCTTGACAATTACATGCAGGCTCCCAACTGCTGGAGCCAAGTTGGAAGAGGAAAAGTTTTCCTCCAAATATAATCATTTCCTCTTATTTTTCAGAATTCGTGGGGTTCCAGGCAAGAATACTGGAGTGGGTTGCCATTTCCTTCTTCAGGAGATTTTCCTGACCCAGGGATCAAACCCGTGTCTGCTGCACTGGCAGGCATTCTTTACCACTAGCGCCGCCTGGGAAGCTCTTTTCAGAATCATATCACACTAATTCTTTACTATTCCAAAAGAAACAATAATTGAAAACATATCAACACAGTCAAAGAATGCCAGGAAATGGGGAATTTCCATTATGCAAAAATCTGATTTTATACATAAGTCAGTAGGTGGCACCAAAGAAGAAAGTGTATCTTGATAAATGCACAGAATGCTCTGACTCCTGGAAATCTAATAAAACCTACTCTCTAGAAGGTATGTATTATGTTTTCTTCTTAAAATTCTTATTTAAACTGAAAACTGCCTCAAAATTTCATTGAAAGCAAACCCAAAAGTCACAAATAAAAATAAAACTTAGAAAATACCTTGAAATAAATTTCATGTATTACTGGCAGAAACTGATTCTAGATATCCATCTTGCCGGGTTAGACATGAATGATAGTACGAAGTCTTAGCAGCTGTGCATCTGAAACCTGTGATCCAATAAGGCAGAAGCAAGAGATCAAGCAAAGAGAAATTTGTCCTAGAGCCAGAAGAAAAGGAGCATTTGGGAAGTTCCTTTCTGGCTCAGCTGGTAAAGAATCTGCCGGCAATGCAGGAGACCTGGGTTTGATCCCTGGGTTGGAAAGATCCCCTGGAGAAGGGTCTGGAAAATTCCATGGACTGTATAGTCCATGAGATTGCAAACAGTTGGACATGATTGAGCAAGTTTCACTTTCACCTTAAGTCCTTTGGGCATTCCACATGAGAGGGCAGGGACCATTCATCCCTAGATATATATGTGAAACCACAGAAACTGCTCCTAGTCAAATGTTAGCCTTTCCCCAAACCAGAAAAAGGCTGAGCTCTAACAACCTCATGGAAAAGCTTTTTTTATTTCTTGTTTCTTAGTTAAAATATTCAGCAATGTCAGGAAAGAATAGTTCCTTAAATTTTTTAAAGATATGTCACATATTCATCTTGCCATTCTTCCCCATCTCAAACTAACATCAAAACAGCATATCAGCTAAAATGTAGTAACTAAACTCATTTAGCTCTATTGACTAAATTAAAGAGAGGTATTCCTCTTCTACAGACACTGATAACACTAGTATGTAAGGTGGTGTCAGCAGACAGGGTAGGGCTCCAGAGAAAGAACCAGGCATGGTTTTCTTGCCAGAAGAGAAGCCACTTTCACCTAAGCCATTTTGTGATCTAAGCATGTTCACAATGCTTGCCCTTGAACAGGTCTCAGTAATCAACAATTTTAAGGACAGTAATAAAGGAAGATCAGCCAAGAAACAATAGTCTAGCAATAAAAGAGTCCTAGTTCCTCCTCAGGGAATCTACCTCACACTTTTGAGTTCTGCAGGAAGCAAGGCCCCCACCCAGGTGGAGGATGGTGATGACATGCCGAGACCCCCGACTGGTCAGAAGGAAAGATGGTGTTGACTTTTTCTGACGCTCTTGACTTTAATCAACTAAAGCTTGGACTCTGTCCATCTTTGCCCCAGTTCTATGCTGAATTCTCCTCTGCTCAAGCCCCTTCATGAATATGCATGTATCCTTAGCCTAAAAGGTCTCCAATTTTGCTGTTGAGAGACACTGCCTTGGAAAGATGCCTGGTGTTCTCCTTACTTGCTGCAAGTATTAAGAAGTCCTTCCTTCTCCTGATCTTTGCCTTGTTGTATCTTTCAGCTCAACACCCACTGAGAAGTAAACCCAGGTTTTCAGTAACAATAGTGCTTCTCCCCAAGTCCTCCTCTCCAACAAGGTCCAAGCTGTAGGTCTTGATGAAAAAGATGAGTATTTTATAGCAGGGCAAGAAAATTTTAAACATAAAAATTCTTCTTTGCCCATTTAGGCCTCCTCCTTCCCCTTTAGTACATGTTATGCAATTGCATTAACCAGACTTTCTTAGGAGATAACGTTCCTTCTTAATCGCATCAAGCGTCATAACTGCTTGGGAAATAACTTTCCTTCTTATCTTGAAAGAGGCCATGATGACCCGTGACCCACTCAGTTCAGTTCAGTTCAGTCGCTCAGTCGTGTCTGACTCTTTGCAACCCATCAACAGCAGCATTATTCACTTAGTATGTGTAGATCTGGATTGTGTTAACTGTCAATAATATATCACTTGATATAAAACCCTTTGTCTCAAAATTTTACATATCTGTGCTTTGGCCTCCAAAGGGCAGAACAATCTTCAGAGCTTTCTGAAAGACTATCTCTTGGGTTATAATCCTCAGGTTGGCACAAATAATATTTCCCCTTTTTTTTTTTAAACTTTTCATTTTTTTATTGGGGTATAGCTAATTAACAATGTTGTTAATTTAGTTAGTTAGATAGTTTCAGGTGACCAGCAAAGGGACTCATTCATACATAGACACGTATCCATTCTCCCCTCCATTTCTTTCCTAGATCAATTATTGATTAATTTTTTTTTTTAATTGACAGCCTCCACTTACCCGGGCAAATTCCATTGGTTTGGGAAGAAGGCACATGACCATGACATCAAAGCGAACATCACATACTGTCTTCAACCACTTGGTGACAAACTGAGGCTTCAGCTTTTCAACCAAACTTCCAACTTCATCATCCATCATATAGGCTGTGGAGTGGAACCACTGGAACACCATGGCCACGAGCCTGGCCAAGCTTTCCGTAGGCGTGTTCTCACTGGGCGTGCAGAGGCTCACCTGGAAATAGATTAGATTCTCCTTCAGCCTCAGTACATAATATGTTTGTTTAAAGACAAAAAAAAAAAAAAGAGATGTCCCAGATAATCCATTTGAAATAGACAGTCCTATATAAATGATGGAGGACCACTTATCCTGGAAACTGTGTTCTTCTCTACAGAGAGACGAACTGCAACAACTTCCCCTCAAGACTGCACCTCCCAATAAGCTTTTTCACCTAAAAGAAATCAATTACATATTCTGTACCAGGTAAATACTTTTTTTTTTATTTTATTTTATTTTTAAACTTTACATAATTGTATTAGTTTTGCCAAATATCAAAATGAATCCGCCACAGGTATACATGTGTTCCCCATCCTGAAGTTAAGTCTACAAAGTGAAATTTCATAAATCTTCAGTGCAAAAATAATCTCTATATATTTCAGTTCCAAAATGATCAGATTCACTAAAAATTTTCTAGCAGTAATAATTCTGAAACCTTAGAGCACCACCCCTCAGTTCACCACATTATAGACTTTTCAAAACTGTTCACCATTTATTCATTAATCTTTTATTAAGCACTGAAATAGGATTCAGGAATATAAAAAATAAATAACACATTATCTTTGCCTCAATGAGTTCATAATAGTAGTCAGTTTGTCATTAGATAATAAGTTCTAGGAGTGAGACATGCAAAATCAATAATTAAACTCAAATTTGATAAAGCAAAACAAAGCAAAAAAATATATGAAAGCATAAAAGAGATGTATCACTAAGGAGATTTAATCTATTTCTCCAATGGGCAAAAACAAAAGTCTGCTTCTCTGCAGAACTGTCAACTTCAGCATTCTTGGAACTTTGCATCTATATGTTTGATCTTTCTTGAGTGAATACTTCAGCTGACTCAGTCAATAGAAGTCAAATTCCCTGCACTGGTTTGGCAATAATTTTTCTGGCTGTGTTACAGACTTGCCATAAATAAACAAAAAGATCCACAGTAACTGAACTTGCAAACAAAATATTACATCAGTGGGAGGTGAATGATCTATAAATTATATTGAATCCGATATTTCACAATATACTCTAGCAACTTACCCACTTGTTTCTTGTCAAAATGTGCATTTCCAACAGTTTAGAATCTGGCACAAAAGGTTCTGACACCTGGCTATTTATTAGAATCAACAAGGGATCTTTTTAAAAAGTTCCCAAGATTCTGGGATGGAATCTGGGCAATGACATTTTTTGAAAGCCTTCATGGGTAAATCCAATGTGCAGTCACTGTCCTAGAGTATAGACTTCCTATGCTAAGGTTGGCTTCTCAGAGGGTGCAGTGGTAAAGAATCTGCCTGCCAGTGCAGGAGACGCGAGAGACATGGGGTTCGATCCCTGACTCGGGAAGATTCCCTGGAGGAGGAAACAGTAATCCACTCCAGTATTCTTGCCAGGAAAATTCTACAGATAGAAGAAAGTGGTGGGCTACAGTCCCTGGGGGTCATGACTGAGCACACACACTGGTGGTGGTGAATGCAAAGGTTAATTTTTCACCGTTTACTATTTACTTCCCCTAAAAAGAACAGAAGAAACTCATCACCAGGGCAATGTTGGAATAAAACATAAGATGTTAGAGATTAATTAACTTCTTTTCTTACTAAGAACCATATTCCAAATTGACTGAGTAGCCGCTGGTCGTGCTTATCATCATCCTTATTGTCAAAGTCAGCATTATCCAGGGAATGATGCGAAGAGGAGAGGCCCAGCTGCCGCCGGCGATTCAGCTCATGTTCCCGCTGCTCAGCATGGAACTCGGCTTCTTTCAACAAGCTGCGGAAGAGGAGAAATTTCAGGTAAGACTACCCAAAAGCACACTCAAGATAATGACCCTATTCAGAGCAGTTACTTCACAAGTTTTCAAGCATCACTCATTTCTCCTTTAAATTGGAAGGACCTCATGTCCTTGTTATTTTCTACTCCATCCCCATCTCAGAGATCTATAAACTGAGGCACAAAGAGACTACTTCCTCCAATCAGTAAGAATCAACCAGAACTGATGCCTTCTGCTTTAAGTTCAACAATCATCCCACTAGAAGCCAATGCTTCTCCTATATCTAATATGAAGCTATGAAAGAAAAAAGTGAAAGCGAAAGTCACTCCATCATGCCAGGTTCTTGGCAACCCAATGGACTATACAGTCCACAGAATTCTCCAGGCCAGAATATTGGAGTGAGTAGCCTTTTCCTTCTCCAGGGGATCTTCCCAACCCAGGGATCGAACCCAGGTCTCCTGCGTTTCAGGTGGATTCTTGACCAGCTAAGCCACAAGGGAAGTCCCATATGAAGCTACGTGGACATCAAATGCATGATCAAGGACAGTTTGAGGAACTGATACTCAAATGGAAAAACATTTAATAGAATTCAAAGACCTGACAGTGAACAAAAAAGATTCCTTTTTCAATTTTCTAAGAAGATGACAATTTAAAAAAATAATACACAATGTTGGCAAGGGTGTAGCAAAAACTATCATGATGTATGAAATTCACATACACTCTTTGAAAATCAGATTGGTAATGTATCAAGTGTCCTTAAAATATTCATACCCTTTGATCCAGTCAGCCACATCTGGTCATGTACCCTAAATAAATAAAAAATACAGGACTGGCACTATACACAAAAATAACAGTAAAAATAATGGAAGAAATTGAAGTGTCTAATGGTGGAGGAAAACAATCTAGTGTACCCACTAAAAATGATAAATGTGGAAACTACACAACGTGGAGAGGAGCTAATGGTATAATGTTATATCAAAAAGAATGTGGATACACTGTGATTGCAATTATATAAGTAAAATAAGCATTTGAATAAAACTAGACCATACGCAAAAAAAAAAACTGATGGTGATGACAGGAGTATGGTTGTTTTTTTTCTCTTTCCAAACTTTCTGCATTGTTTTATTTAGCAAACATTTATTGCACTTCCACATGTGTTGGCCACTGGGATAAGAGAAACAGAAGACTTAGTCCTTATCTTTAAAACATACATTCTAATATTGTTTCTTTATCTTTAAAAATCTTGTCTCAGTGAATAGTATACAAAAAGAGAGCAAGTCTAGAGTTATTACTTGTAAAGCTCGCTTTTTTTCATGTGATAGAAAAAGCCAGCTGCCTGCAGGATCTGGTCCATCTGACTCCACAGCCTTCTGGTTTACTCCAATACCGAATTATCTAGAGTTCTCCCATCCTTCGCTGCTGCAGTCAAGTCTGGGACACCTCTCTCCCACCCCTCCCCTCTGACGGGCGCCTCCTCTCCATTCCCTGAGAGTCCCATCTCTGTGTTGTCACTGTGCTCACCACTTTGGCTGGCAAATTCGTGCTTCTATTTTTACAGAACCCCCATGGGTAACTTGAAGGCAGAGACCATATTTCACTTTCTTCTGTCTTCCTGTGCCTACCACATGCCTGGCACATAACTGGCATTCCATAAAAATATTTGTTGAATGAGTGAATTAAAACATCATCACTGCAGCATTGTAGAAAGTGAGCTGTCTGGCTGAGGGCTCTTGGAGTTGAATTAAATGTACACATCTCAATGGGGAAAGGGTGGCTCAGAGAGAAGGCAGAGTTTTCAGGGAAAGCTACTAACAACCCTGTTACCTAATCACGGCCTCCACAGCACAGACAAGCTCCTCAGCACCACATTCCCGGGTGTTGATGGGTGGAGGGGAGGTTTGATAGAGGTGGGTCTCTGAGGCGGCCCCCACTTCGTTACTATGGTGATTTGAGTGGCATCTTTTGCAGTACCGAACAGGCCTGTTTCCGTGACGACCACAGCATCCTGCTGAAAAGCACGTGACCACAGCTCTTCTAACATGGGAACTGCAGTTCTAGGAGAAGAGTGAAATCAATTAAAATTCACCACTGAGGTAAACTGGGCTAATAATTGGAACGAACAGAAATTTCTAGGGCCACTAGAAGAGGCAGGACTTTCCTGAAGCGTCACTAGTTTCCAAAACGCAGCTCATCTCTAGCCAGTTAGATTTCAGTCATAGTTAAAAATTAAGGTGAGAAGTGGTTTCTGTTTGTTGAGTAGTAGAAACTCTCTAAATATGAATGAAACTGTGTTAAAAAGTCCTCTATAAAGTGACCTCAGCTATCTGGCATGGGGTGTGGGGGGCTTCCTAGATTATTTCAAGTTAGTGTTTCAACAGTTTTCAGCAGAAATATGAAAAAAAAAATGAAAACTGTGGTCCAGAGAAAGCCTAGCACAGCACATCAGGGTAGGAAACAAACAATTTTAAACCCTAAAATAAACTTTCAAAATTATTTTATCCATCTCCTAAAGACCACATTTCTATTGCAGCTCATCTGTCCTTGATGCATTCAAGGACAGGTAGGGAGCTGTGCTGTGCTCAGCTGATGGCCCAGAAGCTGGCCTGCCCATCCCCACCAGCGTTCTTTCTATCAAGACCTAAAGAATGTGTCAGTTGATAACACGGGGACATCAAAGCACAGTGATAACCATTCATAGATGCAGCTGTTGAACATCAGCTACAGAAAAAGAATCAACAGATGAAGTGTGAAAAATGGTGCAGTGAAAAAGAGAGATCCAGAGTTCAGGGGAGTTTATTATCAGAGCTGCCCTGACAAGAAGCAGAGGGGCAAGGCAGCGCCCACGCCTACATCAAGCAACTTGAGGAGCAATCAGGAAATATCCCTGACCTCTCCATAAAAGTGTGCCCAAGCCTGTTAGAGATGCCACCACCACATACTCAATAGCTTGTGTCAGAAAGCATTTCACCCTTTTGATAGAGCTTATTAAGATGGAAAACACTGAAAAAGAATATGATTATATGTATATGCATAACTGAATCACTTGGGTGTCCACATGAAACTAACAGAACATTGTAAATCAACTATTATCCAATAACATTATTTTTAAAATATGGAACCAGAGAAATAATACCCTAAGCCATGATGAACTCAGGGCTTGGAGAAGATTGGAGAACCTTCCATGACAGATATCTTGGGGAAACAGAAGAAAGAAGAAAGCAAGCACAAAACCTACATCCAGACATTGACCGTGTGTTGAATTGCTTATCAGAAAAATCATTTCAAAGTAAGGCTTGTTCCACTTCGATTTTAGCACAAGGCTTTGGATACAAGTGCTGGGAAATCTCATTTTCTGAACAGGACTCGGGTCAATAAATCATAAAAACAAGTTTAAATTTTTATGATCTTTTTTCCCTTTTATTAATGTTTTTTAAATTATTTGTTAAAATACAATGTCTTTCTTCTGCACCGAGACCTATGTCTTCTTCAATATCCAAGTCAGTCCTGACTTCTCCAAGTGAGGTATATTTCTTGCTTTGTGCTCTTTCTTTCTCTTTCACATACTAAGTTTCATTCTGGAAGCACATGAATCCTTACCAGTTTGGGACTTCTCCAAACCAAACCAAACCACATCACTAGCAACATGGTTGATGTCAGAGCACACTGTTAGTGCTTATTTCTTCCTTTTGACTGTAATTAGTCTTTGTTCCTCTGGGATTCCCACTGTTACATAAACAATGGAATGTGGATATGGGCTTAGTGTGGAGAAAGAAATGGCAACCCACTCCAGTATTCTTGCCTGGAAAATCCCATGAACAAAAGAGCCTGGAGGGCTACAGTCCTTGGGGTCACAAAGAATCAGACATGACTGAGCAACTAACAGACAGAACAGATGGGTTTAGTGGGTAGTTATTAGCTATAATAAAGTCCTGATGTTTAAGGCCTACAATCTCCTATCCTATTTCCTGGTCACAAATTATTTACATTCTTTCCACATGCAAATTCCTGGCTGGAGGTTCAAGGTGGTCTCATTAAATGAAGTCCAGTGGTGGTTGAGGCTCTTTGGATTTGGTTCCTCAGATAGGCTTCCATGTGCCTTGAACCCAAATGGGCTGTGCCAGCTTGAACTGAGAAAACACGGCTGAGTAATACTCATATGACTCCCAAGGCAATTTCTAAAAAGACATGCTGCCTCTAAAAAGACATCTTGCGGTCTGAGAAAGTTCTCTCTTCAGAAGCTTCCTCATCAGGATACTCTTCTCAGGATTCTGTCATGGCCCAGGCATATGGAGAGGCAGTAAGTCTCTACTCAACAGGACTGGCTAAGCCCAGCCTTCAAGTCACCCCATCCCAGAGCCCTAACATATGATCTAGATGCCACTAGATAATTTCAGCCCCTAGCTATTCAAGTCTCCCCAGCGCGTGCATGCATGCTCAGTCACTAAGTCGTGTCTCACTCTTTGTGACTCCATGGACTCTAGTCCACCAGGCTCCTCTGTCCATGGGAATTCCCCAGGCAAGAATACTGGAGTGGGTTGCCATTTCCTCCTCCAGGAGACCTTCCAAACCACGTCTCCCGCATTGGCAGGTGGATTTTTTACCAATGAGCCACCTGGGAGGCTGTTAGTTTTCCCAGATGAGGCCCCAAATATCATCAAGCAGAGATAGGCTGTGGACTGTGCCCTGCCCAAATCCCTGACCCTCAGAATCTAAAAGCATAATTAAACAGTTGTTGCTTCATGCTGCTACATTAGGTAGTATCTGGATATACTGCATACATTAGTATCTGGAATATAAACTGAAAGTCAGCCTAACCTGCTTTAATACCACGTGCCATCATTTCTAAATAATATCAGTGATAAAATACTTTGCCCCTAAATAACCTTTGGTTGGTCAAAGTTCTAAACAATTGCTATGGTTCCTATTAAGTTTTTTAATTTTTTTTTTTTCAGTTGAAGTGAGAGTTGGACAATAAAGAAGGCCGAACACCAAAGAATGGATGCTTTTGAGCTGTGGTGTTGGAGAAGACTCTTGAGAGTTCCTTGGACTGCAAGGAGATCAAACCAGTCAATCCTAAAGGAAACAAATCTTGAATATTCATTAGAAGGACTAATGCTGAAGCTGAAGCTCCAATACTTCGGCCACCTGATGCAAAGAGTCGATTCACTGGAAAAGACCCTGATGCTGGGAAAGACAGAAGGCAAGAGGAGAAGGGGATGACAAAGAATGAGATGGTTGAATGGCATCACTGAGTTTGAGCAAGCTCCAGGAAATGGTGAAGGACAGGGAAGCCTGGCATGCTGCAGTCCATGGGGTCGCAAAGAGTCGGACACAACTGAACGACTGAACAATAATAGTCGATTTACAACATTGTGTTAATTTCTCTACAGCACCTACTAAGTTTAAATAGGGCTTTGCAGGTGGCTCAGAATCTGCCTGCAATGTGGGAAACCCGGGATAATAGATTTCCAAGCCACAGACAGTCCTCAACCCTGTGAACTCAGCTACATGCATTCATTTCAAAAGTAAACCAGAGAGATTTCTCTTGAGTTCAGATTCAGCTGGGTATGTTTTCATATGTTCACTCAAACCACGCTGTTTCACTGCTTGGAATTTTTTTTCATAAATTTATTTATTTATTGGCTACACTGGGTCTTCGTTGCTTTGTACAGGCTTTCTCTAGTTGCAGTGTGTGGGCTTCTCATTGTAGGGGCTTCTCCTGTTGAGAAGCTTCAGTACTTGCAGCATGTGGGCTCAGTAATTATGGTACACAGACTTAGTTGCCCATGGCATGTGGAATCTTCCCAGACCAGGGATCAAACCCATGTCCCCTGAATTGGCAGGTGCATTCTTATCCACTGCACCACCAGAGAAATCCTCACTGCTTAGAATTTTAAACATAAATAAATAATTCCAAGTGGTGTCATCGAATAACAAAAACAAAATTAAGAAAAGTCTGTCTCTTGATGCTTATTTGACATAATCTTTTTTTTTACTGTAATATAGTTGATTTACAATGTATTTGATACAATCTTGCCATTTATTTCAAACCTACAGTTCAAATGTAGAAATATCTAGTACTGAAAGAGGTAAAGACACAAGCTTTGCCCAAAGCAAGCTTGAAACATTCGGATCTATTATGAACCAAATAAAAGTTTTCAAAATGAACTTTCATATAAAATACATTTATTAAAGAATAAGTAATAAAATGTGCTACTTTTAAGCTTTTACCAAAAATAATTTTGTCACATAAATGAGGAGAGTGTTAAAAAATGATCCATTGTGGGTGTCAAATATGTTAGGTATACCACCAGAGCAAGGATATGTCAACTTAGGAAATAAAACTGTTTCTCATCCTAGTCTCTCCAGCTTGTAAAAGATCCTCAAAGTAGTAAATAGCCTCAGGATAAAAATGAAATCAAAAGTATGGTGAATGACTATGATCCTTTGTTAAGACTTCCGAAAGATATAAGGTGATGCCCAGTTGAGCGTCTCTGCTAGAACCTAGCTTCTAATAATGTTAAGGCAGACTGAAATGCCCACAATATAAAAGGAACTGTCTCAAAAAGAATTACAGATGTGGCTTTGAGGGCACTGAACTCCAATGAGATTCACTGAAAATCCGCAAACTTTGAAAGAAAGGCAAACGAGTAAAAGCACCACCCGCAGACTAAAAGGGACACAGTGTGACACAAGAAGAGGTCTACGGACCCCATTTCTGCACGCAGGAGGCAGGCTGAGAGAGTCACTCAGCAACATGGGCTATTTCTTATTGAAAAGTAAACATGTCTTAGAGAGTGGAGGCAAGATCCCAGGACAAAAATGAATTAGGAAACTACTCCCAGGAAGCAAAATCAGACCCTAATCAAGGCACATTTGCTATCCCTGGAGACAGAAGAACTGCTGACATGTTCATGGCTGGAGTTGCTATAGACTAGTGACAGCTATCTGCTTGCTCTTGCTCTTTTTGAACAGAGGTCTATTGCTGTCATCCTATCCCTGTCTCACCATTTTGTGTTGGGTATGTAGAGGGCACATAACTTGCTTTTTAATTCACCAATCTCTGGTTCAAGAAAATTTGTACCTGAAGGGTTTCATCAGTGAGCAGACCAGATGCAGATCACAGGACTTTAAGCCTGAAGCCATAAGTGGGTTAGACTTCTGCAGGTCTCGTAAGGTGGTAAGAATATTTGTCATACAGAAAGAATGTAAGTAATTATGTGCAGAAGGTGAATTGTGGTAGATTAAATATGGTCACAAAATTCTTGCTGCTCCTTCTCTAAAAGAGGAGGAGTCTATTTGCCGACTTGTTTAAACTGGGCTGTGCTTTGGACTTGCTTTGATCGATGGAATGCAGCAGAGGTGATGCTGTGCTACCACTGAGCTTCAGTCTCAAAAGTCCTTGCAGCCTCCTCTCTTTTTCAGAACACTCATACCTTGAGAACAAATCCAGCCTAGCCTCCTGGAAGATGAGACACCTAATGGAAAGAGAGAGGGCCAGATACCCCAGTCATCCCAACCATTCCAGCCATCCCAGATGAGGCTCTAGACATGGGAGTAAAGTCATCTGGGACCAGCCAATTGCCAGCAAACCCACTAACTGACTGCAAATACCTGAGTGAGCCTAGAGGAGTTTATGAAGAGAACTATCTAGGTGAGCATAGGCAGGGCTGCTGATCCACAAAATTGTGATCAAACAAATGTTTGCTGTTATAAGTTAATACACTTTAGGATAGTTTATTACATGGCAATAGAAAACTGAAACAGCCCTCCAAAGGTATCCACTCATAATCAACTCCTAAAACGTTTAAATGACATGTACATGGTCTCATAGCTAGATGGGAAGACAGCTGACCAGAATCCAAGTATCTCAATCAACCAGTCCAGAGTTCTTTGTATGACATCATACTACCTTCTCTTGTATTTCTCAAACAACTAGAACAAGAAAAGAAGATGGAAATAGTTCAGGGAAAGTGTCATGAACAGTGGCTATTTGAAGGAAGAATCTTTAAGTAGAGATATCATTCACCTCACATATAAATATGTATTTTCCATATATATTTGGTCTGGTTATGTTTTTGACACACAAGTGTTGGATCACTTGCACTCCACTTGCAAACAATAAAGATTTTTTAGCAAACAAGATCATCATTTACCAAAATTAAGTTGCATTGTCACTCACTTTTGTATTCAGGTTTCTACCCCAGAGTTACACATATGCTTTTATTTCATATTATTTTTCAGAAACACTATGCATATGATGGGTAAGCAAAAGCAGAAATGGAAATAGAGGCCATCGAGACATAGCAATCTTGCATGCTGAATAATTTCCTTTCCCCCTTCACAAATACAGTGACATGTACATACTGGGAAACCATGGTGCAGAAATGAGACAGATGTCAATGAATGAATTTACATACAAACACAGCAAATCATGCCGCACCACACAGATGGTTTGCTCTTACCTTCTTCTGACATATAGCAGATATTTCAGCTGTAAGGGGAAGGTACACAAAATATCAACAAAAAACGAGAGCCCATTTTAAATAAGGGCAGCCACGAAGAGGAGTAAAAACAAGCTTAGTAACACAACCTCCAGATTTGGCCAAAACATCTTTCTCCTTTGTCTCATGAATTGTCATCTACTCATTCTTAATGAGATTTAAAATGCCTGTGTGCCGCAAATACTTTACCTATTCCTAGAAATAATTCAACCTTCTCAGATATGACTTAGAATTCAGATCAAATAATTTTAATCTCACCCAGTCATTTGACAGAGAACAAAATTGAGGGTTAGAGGAGTTCTTCAGGATCATACAAGCTATCAATGGTAGAGACCAATCAATCCAGAAATGTCTCTGGATTCCCTGTCTACTGCTGTTCCATTATGCTATGACACTGAGTTGACATGATATACTTAGAGTTTCGCCATGGAGATGATTTGCTATATCAGAACTATAGAAAAAAACTTGATAACTCAAATGAATTAGACTCAAACTCTCAACTAACATCAGTCCTTAACTAGTGCAAAACCAGCTGTAGGCTTATTAAGAGAAAACATCTTTCAAACCCATGGATAGGTCAGTTGGAGTAAGGCTGTCAAACTACCTTAGTACTTCAGGATTAAGTTTAATAAATGGATAAAACTGTTTGTGGTAGGCATACCAATTATCTCCAAGAAAATTAGTGGTTGATAAAACTTGAAAATAATTTTTCTAAGAATCTGTTAACATTTCCCCTGAAATAGTAAGTGCTCAAAAATAAATTAAACCGTTGTTAATAGTCTATATCACAACTTACTAACAACATCGAAAGTAAATGTCTCCCAAACTCCATCTGGAAATTATGAATTAGTGAATGTCAAATCAATGAGATTAACAACTCAGTTTTTAAAACAGATTTTGTTTAATTAATGGTTATTTAATAGTTTGATATCCTGGCATTTATCTTAAGCTGAGGTTAGTGGGTCATCTCTCTGGATAAGTAATAAAAAGTTATTATCAATTTTCTTCAACAGATGAATATCATCTGGAGATGACCAGAATTCAGCAACATATCTATACAGTAAGTCCCCTACATACAAGCACGTTTCAGTCTGAGAGTGCATTTGTAAGTCCAATTTGTTCATCACGTGTAACAAAGTTAGCCTAGGTACCCAACTAACACAATCAGCTACATAACCACTGCTTTCATGCTTGCTTCCAGACATTCTGGGCTTGAAATAAAGATACTGGACTACTGTACTCTATACAATACGGTACTATACAATGAAGTACACAAAAATACAATCACCTGTGGAGGATGCACGCACCCCAGACATTCCAGACATGTGAACCAACTTATGAGATCGGACATGCGAACACATATTTGCATCTCTGAAAGTTCACAACTGGAAGGGTTGTATGTAGGGGACTTAACTGTATTTAAAATGTAATTTAGAACCTGACTATGGGTTTTACCTCAGAGCACTGGAAGTTCACTTGCAAGGTAGCCTCATTTAAGAGGGGAAAAGTTACCTTTACCTATGTAAACCCAAATCTTTTTACAGATATTCTTATATAATTTTTTAAATATCTCTTTGAAGGATATAGAGCTGACATTATTGATCCATTTTACAAATGCAGAGCATTCATTAAATAATTTATTTCTTAAGGTTGAGATAATCTAATATTGAGTTAAAGTATAAGGAAATGGTGTATAATTATCATCAAGCAAAGTACTTTAGTTTTTTAAAAAAAAAACCTGAATTTAGTTAACATAAGGTGTTTACACATAAATTCTTTCATGTAAGTTCTTCTATTATCTACCACTGAATTATAGATCAAGCTCCTCCTGTGTGCCTGATCTATACTCAGTATCAGATCAGATCAGATCAGTCACTCAGTCTACTCAGTATACCCCCAGCTTTTTCCAGCTTTCATCTTTCCTCTGCTTTCCTGAGAGTTTTCTTCCTGGTCATTTCAGCCTGCAGTTAGGTGACTGGAATATCTGCCTCCCCATACATAGAGAAATGTTCTTTGACCTGCCAGCTTGCCAGCATAGCTTTCAGAACTCTAACAAACTGCAAGCATTACAATCTCATCTTTTCACTGAGATGGGCCAGATGTATTTATTTATCCCCATTTTACTGAAGGAGAAACTGACACTCATGATCATTGAATGATTTTCCCTTAAAACACAGAGCTAGTAACAGTGGCAGAAGAAAGACCCATTATTCAATGCTCTCCTCACTGATGTTCTTTATTCTCTTTCTGGCCTGGCACAGCAAGCATATCCTTGGCAACACCTGTTACATACACAGAAAATCCCTTAAGACAGAATTCAGCTTTGGTCATACAGAATCCCAATTCCAACACCTACCCTTAATTTTGGTAGAAGTGATACTTCTTCCCTTAATATTCATGTATGGGTATATTACAACCAAGACATTGATACAAGGCTTCATATAAATGAATATTCATAGTAAATAATACTTTGGTTGCTGTCTTTGTAAAGTAAAAACAGTACAAAAGGAGACAAATCACCTGTACCATCTGTCACAATTTACTTATTATTCATCCTTCCTGAAAACCATACCTTGCGGCAGAAGAACATCAATCAGCCATTCACTGTGGTCCCTATAAAGAACAACAAAATCCATTTTTGAGCCTTTCTGCAATGTTACCCTTCCACATGAATGCTTATAAGCTGCACGCTATTGTTAAAACACTTCTAATAGAAAGGACATGTAATTAAGAGCACTATCTTAATAAACTTTTTAAATGTTTAATGCATTCCAGTTAAGTTTTAAATTATAGGCATTTCAAAATAAATAAATAAATAAATAAATTATAGGCATTTCATCATATTCCGTTATCTTTAAATGATATTCTCCAGATGCTAATTAAGTCAGCCAAAATACAGCATGATTTGTAGAAAGCTGAGTATGATTCTGTGAAACTAACAAGCACAGAAAAACCATATGAATTTTACGTCACGTTTGAAAACCACAGCTTTCTTTTCTTTTTCACTGTGGCCTTTTTAACAGGGTCATTTGAAAACTGGAGCTATTTATTAAGTGGAATTGCTGTCTTTTGTCACATGCAGAGAAATACTGAAACATTTCAAAGCTGACGTCTTTTCAAATGAAAGTTTGCTATATATTAAATATCTGACAAGCTAACTTTTAAAAAACAGAGAGGCTAATGGGAAATGAGGGTAACATAATCAATATAAGACGAAGTGATTATTCTTCTCAGCGTCGCCCTATTAGATTGTCTTTTCTTGCACCTACCCTGCAATCCGCTGGCTGCATTCTTCACAGAGATACAACGGGGGTGGTTTATCACCCAAAGCTACAGACAAGGAGGGGTCTATACACATCTGAAACACAGGAAAAGACAGAATGAACTCTCTTGCCCTGTTTATCACGTCCCCTATATCAAGGACAAAAATGTTTCAGTAACAGATTTTCTAAAGCAAAGCAGAATAAACATTTTTTAGTAAAACCCATTCAACCTAAAACTGTTTTTCCAATACGGCGATTTAAATGTGACTAGTGTGGTTTTTCATTTCTCTTGTTATTTGCAATGCAAGTAACAAGTAGTGTCAAGAAATCCACCCTCATTCTATAAAGATAAAAATATCTCATTTGGTGGCTGTTCAAATTGCTTCTGTATTACTCACACAGTAATTCCTTCTTTAATGTGGTAAACACAGTAATCTGTCTTTGGGAAAAGGAAAATGCATTATTAAGATGTAAAAATCATAACTGTTAGCAAAATGCTGGCAGTAGAGAATTTCGCTTCTCAATAGACCTCATTCAGAAAATTGAGCATTAAATCTAACATTGAGTGATTCCCTTTTCTTACTCGGGAATCTAAAATCTAGATATCCAACTTTCACTTTCAGGTGTCGTTTTTTTTTTTTTTTTTTGTCCACATATGATCTGTAGTTTGTTTAACTGTGCAGTATTCTGTTCAATTATTTACGGCTGTTTCCATTAGCCTAAGTACAAAGATGAAAAGTGTTAAAAGTGATCACTAGGATATTTCAAATACTTGGATGTTTTAAATCAAATGGACAAAATAGTCGATGACTAACTGGATTTTGTACTTTGCATCAGTCTAAATGTTTACGACTTTCCAAAGAAATTTTGAATTCTGTTCCTGCCCTTCAAGAAATAATCAATCCATGCTATAGCTAAGTATGTAGTTAACATGCCTAGGACACAAATTCTTCTAAAAGTTCACTCTGCCTTTTCTTTAGTTTTTGTTGCTTTTTTTTTACCGATTTGAAGGGACAAGTGAACTGAACTTAGGGGTTTCAATGGTTGGGGAAGCAAGAGTTAGAATTTCTAAATTTAAATAATTATACCATGAAAATCTGTAAATTATATATTCCCTGGTGCTAAAGGCCCAGTGTGAAAATTTTCCTTAGTAAGATTCATGCTTCGTTTGAATAACCACTTTTTGGCAAGTCAAATCAGGGACTGGCAAACTTTCTGCAAATGGCCAAAGGGTAAATATTTCAGGTTTTGTGGGTCATATATTCTCTGTCACAACTACTCAACCCTGCTGTTGTAGCATAAAAGCAGCCAGAGACAATGAATAAGCAAATGAGCATAGCTGTGTTCCAATAAAACTTTATTTGCAAAAACAGGCCAAATTTGGCTGAGAGCCAGAGCCATAGCCGTTGCTGACTCCTGTGTAAGGTAATTACCTGGGATCCAAATATTTCACAAGGTGATATTTCAAGTGGGACCAAGTAAAACCAAAAAGCAGAGTATGATATAATAGACTATATTTCCAACATACTTTCATTTTAGAATCTATCATAACTTTCGGCTCTTGTTCTTACTTTTTTGCAACCTATTGCAAAAAAAAATAGATAATATTTTTCTATTTGGCAAATTATTATGTAACCAAGCTTCCCTGGTTACTGGCTCAGCTGGTAAAGAATCCACCTGCAATGTGAGAAATCTGGGTTTGATCCCTGGGTTGAGAATATCCCCTGGAGAAGAGAAAGGAAGATCCCCACTCCAGTATTCTGGCCTGGAGAATTCCATGGACTGTATAGTCCATGGGGTCACAAAGAGTCGGACATGACTGAACAACTTTCACTATTATGTAACCAAGCAGGACCTGATGGGGCCTTCCAGAGACAGACCCCTCCCCCAAGCTTCTGCTGTAGCTCCTCTCTGAAGTTACCCAGATAACAGTATCTGATGAACACTTTATAGATACTAAAACCACCACCAAATGGAAGAAATTTATTTGATGATCATGAGTATGTAGCCCCAGACATACTGTGCCTAAGGACTGATAATGTTAACCCCTGTGACACCACTGTGTTGCCTCACCTTCAACCAGTCGGAGAATTTTGCCCGAGCTGACCACAGACCACAGACCAACCTGAGACCGCCTCCGGCTCCCTCACCTCGCTTGGCCTTTGAAAATGCTTTGCTGTTTCAGCACTACCTGTCCCAGACTATTTGTACAGCACATTACAATAAATGCTGCACTTGCCTTCACCACAACCCAGTATCAGTAGTTTTATCTTTACAGCATGCAGGTGGGGCAACCCAAGCTTAGTTAGGTAACAATTACTGCCTAGTGTCATGCCTTTCTGTTATAGAGATACTGGGTTTTTTGTGAAGATAAACCCGTTTTCCCTGAGGTTTTCCCATGCACCCTATATGAACCTGTTCTTCAGTATAGTTAATTTACTGTCATTTCTACTGTGTCATTGATACTTCTGTTAGGTAAAGATGTTTTTTCATTCCACTCCCCCCAAAAAACTCCTAGGATGTTATAACTATAAATAGTTAATAGTGATTAGCTAGTTGACCTCTGACATGTTAAATGAATTAACATGACCCATAACTAGATTTGTGGCTAGTACTGTCAATCCCATTCTACTCTGAACAGATCAGTTTACAACCATATTAACATGTTCATATCTGACTGATCTGTTACATTTTAAAATAGATATTTTCTGTCTATAAATATAATACATGCCCAAGGCAGAGGCTTCAGAAAATGGAGACAAGGAAGGAAGAAAATCTAAACAGCTCATTAATCCGCCATCTCAATGCAGTTGCTAGCAACATTTTAATGAGCATTATCAGTTGGTTTTGACTGTGAATGTGAATATAAAATCTTTATACCTAATTTTTAAGCTAAATAGGCATCATACTGTATAATTTCATAATTTCCTTATCATTTAACATTACTCTATAAGCATCTGAATTTGGGGTACCTTGATCTACTGTCCTATGCTCACATCTCCATGTATTGGGGGAGCGCTCATATCATAAAGAAAGAGCAACCCTGAGCCAGACCTGTGGTAAAACCAGCCCCAGCACAGGAAGTGTCAGTAAGAATATTACCTCTCTGGGAAGTGTAGAGCAAAAATGCAAAAGGAAGTTCTTTAGGAAAACGGGGGTTGAGAAAGTAAACTTCTGGGGATGAGAAAAACTTCTTAGAACTAGATAGAGGTGGTGGTTGCATAATATTGTGAATGTGATAAATGCCACTGAACTGTCCACTTTAAAACAGTTAGTATTATGCTATGTGGATTTTACCCCCATTTAGAAAATGACAGAAGGTAGAATGGTCTGGCTTATTTTGGAGGACCGGCTATAGGGAGCAGCCTGTGAGAAAAGTGAAGCTGGTCCAGAGGAGAGGACTGGACTGTTTGCCTAGAAGAGAGGGAGAATTTCTAATTCATGATGATTTCTGTGGGAAGGAAGCCAAAAACCATTTCTAATCAGAATGCAGCCTGACATAAAATCAAGTAAAAATAACTGGAAAATTAGACAGATTTTCTGTTGATGTCTGGGTAAATCAAAAGAGAGCATTGTGACTCAGGCAGAAAGAAGAAAAGACAGATATAGAAACCAGGGGAAGCATGAAAGTTTCATTATTGTGAAGACTTAAGCTGAACTCTGTGAATAACATTCGAACTCACCTGGTTTAGCTCAAAATGTCCTCACACCAGAAAGTACCTGTGAACCGCAAACGTCTACGGACGTTCACGGAAGGGTGCACATAGTAGACTGGAGGAGGACTGCGCTGCCCTTGTTGGGTTACCCTCACCTGCTCTTTCTCAGCATGAAAGTGTTAGTTGCTCAGTCGTGTCCGACTCTTTGCAACCCCAGGGACTTTGGCCTGCCAGGTTCTCTGTCCATGGGATTCTCCAGGCAAGAATACTGGAGTGGGTTGCCATTCCCTTCTCCAGGGGATCTTCCCAACGCAGGACTCAAATCCAAGTCTCCTGCACTGCAGGCAGATTCTTTACCACACCAGGAAGCATAAATTCATCCAATTTGCTTTCATCAAAGGAAAAGATAAAGCATAATAACACAAAGATGTTCTTTGTTGGTAAAATATGTCTAGATGATAATGTGATGACTGGCACTCCTTCTCCACTTTTGGTATATGAAACATATTTTATTTCATTTATGTTTCTGTGGTTCCATTTGTACTTTTTCTATCTCATTTACCTTTTCTACTGTTTCTATAAAATGATAATATTATTTTTCTATCATTTGGTAATCTTCACAGTCTACCTATCTACCTGTCTATAGAACAAGGGGGCAAACCCCAATGACAATAGGTTCTAAAAAGTAACTTGAACTTTAGTCACTTGGCCTAATTCCCACTTGTCGTAATAGAAAAATTAACCTTTGCAAATCCAGACATAGGTCTCTCTATCCAAGTGTTGTATCTGACAAATATACCATAAATAATTTTGTTAAGTGATGTGATCATTTTTCTCAATATTCAACTTCAAAGATTCAGGGTCGTAACAGGACAGAACCAATTTGATGTGGTAGAAAAAGAATAAGGCTGAGAGTCAAGGTACCTGGTTCGGGCTGTGTGACCTTAGGAGAGTTACTTGACCTTTCTAAACCACTGTTCCGTTACCTCTACTGTAATTTTCTATGTGTTTGCTACCCAACAACCTCTCAGTCATTTCAACGAAAGTCGCATTTGTGAATTGAGCTCAGACTTCACAAATTTATCTATGTTTGTCCTATGACTTTGAATTCACATAATAATACACTAGGCCACTCATAATTTGTAGCAAACACATGAAAACAGGGCAAAGTACATCTCTTTGAGTTTATTAGCCCAAATAGAAACCAGTCAAGGACTATGTGTCTCACCAGGACTATTCTGGTAACTATGCCAGTTTCCGACGGCACTTGGCTATGAACTCAGAGACAAATTCGCAGACACCACTATCCATTGCTCTGTCTTGAACCAACCCACCAACATACAGTCAGATCAAAGCAGAGTACACTAATCTGAGACTACCACAGAGAACAGGCTTCTGCTTTACAGAGAAGGATGCAATCTCCCTTTCATCTAAGAATTTGCTCCTGATAATTTGACCACTGACAATACAATATTGCCCCAGTCTAGTAAAACAGTACCTTCACAGCTGGTTTGTTAATTGCATTGTGGCATTCGATGTGCTGGCAGTGGATGGGGTTCCAAGCTGTAAGGCAAAGCACAGCTGATGAGTATTTCTCACTGAAAGTGTTTGTGCCCTGTAAAAATGAGTTAAAAATTTTTTTTCACTACTTTTCCTTTTCCTAAGTAGAACCATTACCAGGTTTTCTAAAATAATTATTTTTTTTTAATCTATGAAGTATTTTCTAATTTAGTAAAAACATCACAGCTCCATCCATTTTCCCATGGGGAAGATAAGCTAGTGGGTGCCATACCCAAAAACCATAATATTATTTCATGATGATATGCCTAGTAAATTTTTAGAAGTTTTTACATTTATGGCTTCACTTGATCCTCCAAATAACTCTGTGGGATAGATAAAGCAGATTATTAACCTCACTTTATGTGTAAGTTAAAATCTTAAAGGTTAGGTTCCTATGGTCACAGAGTTAGTAAGTGACAAGCTGCAACTAGAACATATATCTCTTGGTTCTCAAAACCCTGTTCTTTTCCCTATAGCATACTAGGCCAAACAGCCTAGATTTTTGGCACCAAGAAGTTTTCAGATTCATAATAACTGCTATAAGTGGTTATGTCACCATTCCATTTCCCACCCCATCCCCATCAAATGTGGAGACTGAAAAGATGAGTTACTTGCCCACATGCAATGCATCTCTTTCACATGTTGTACTTGCTAAATCACTTTAGTCATGCCCAACTCTTTGCGACCCTATGGACCATAGCCCACCAGGTCCCTCTGTCTTATGGGATTCTCCAGGCAAGAATACGGAGTGGGTTGTCATGCCTTCCAGGGGATCTTCCCAACCCAGGGACTGAACTGACTTTCACACATTACCCACAGTCTAAACCTCTGCTAATTTGTTAATACCCAACTCCTCAACACAGTATACACACAGAGTGAAGACAAGAACGAAGTGAACTGAGATAGATCAGAATGAGAATTACAATTACTTATCTTCATCCAGAATACTCCATAGCCCAAAGCACTTAGTTAACAATATTACACCATAAAAAAGTAATAGGATTATATGCTTGAAAGTAGGACATTTTTCTACATTGCCATATTTTAAACCTCAGATATACAGATGATACTACTCTTATGGTGGAAATCAATGAGGAACTAAAGAGCTTCTTGATGAACGTAAAAGAGGAGAGTGAAAAATCTGGTTTAAAACTCAACATTCAGACAAGTAAGATCATGGCATCTGGTCCCATCACTTCATGGCAAAATAGATGGGGAAACAATGGAAACGGTGTCAGACTTTATTTTCTTGGGCTCCAAAATCACTGAAGATGGTGACTTCACCCATGCTCCTTGGAAGAAAACTATGACCAACCTAGACAGCATATTAAAAAGCAGAGACATTACTTTGCCAACAAAGGTCTATCTAGTCAAAGCTACGGTTTTTCCAGTAGTCGTGTATGGATGTGAGAGCTGGACTATAAAGAAAGCTGAGTACCAAAGAATTGATGCTTTTGAACTGTGGCATTGAAGAAGACTCTTGAGAGTCCCTTGGACTGCAAGGAGATCAAACCAGTCAGTCATAAAGGTAATCAGTCCTGAATATTCATTGGAAGGACTAATGTGGAAGCTGAAGCTGCAATACTTTGGCCACCTGATGTGAAGAACTGACTCATTAGAAAAGACCCTGATGCTGGGAAAGATTGAAGGCGGGAGAAGGGGACAGCAGAAGATGAGATGGTTGGATGGCATCACCGACTCAATGGACATGAGTTTGAGTAAGCCCTGGGAGTTGGTGATGGACAGGGAAGCCTGGCATGCTGCAGTCCATGGGTTTGCAAAGAGTTGGACACAACTGAGCAACTGAACTGAACTGAATGGCAGAAAGTGAAGAGGAACTAAAGAGCCTCTTGATGAGGGTGAAAGATGAGAGTGAAAAAGCTGGCTTGAAACTCAACATTCAAAAAATAAGATCATGGCATCTGGTCCCATCATTTCATGGCAAATAGATGGAGGAAAAGTGGAAACAGTGGCATATTTTATTTTCTTCAGCTCCAAAATCACTGCAGATGGTGACTGCAGCCATGAAATTAAAAGACTTGCTCCATGGAAGAAAAGCTATGGCAAACCTAGACAGTGTACTAAAATGCAGACACATCACTTTGCTGACAAAGTCTGTATAGGCAAAGCTATGGTTTTTCCAGTAGTCATGTATGGATGTGAGAGTTGGACCATAAAGAAGGCTGAGCACTGAAGAATTGATACTTTCAAATTGTGGTACTGGAGAAGACTCCTGAGAGTCCCTTGGACAACAAGGAGATCAAACCAGTCAATCTTAAAGGAAATCAAAACCGAATATTCATTGGAAAGACTGATGCTGAAGCTGAAGCTCCAATACTTTGACCACATGATGTGAAGAGCCAACTCATTGAGAAAGACCCTGATGCTGGGAAAAACTGAGGGCAGGAGGAGAAGGGGGTGACAGAGGATGATATGTCTGGATGGCATCACCAACTCAATGGACATGAGTTTGAGCAACCTCTAGGTGATAGCAAAGGACAGAGAAGCCTGGCATGCTGCAGTCCATGGGGTTGCAAAGAGTTGGACACAACTTAACAACTGAAAAACAAAATATTTGATAAGAAATTAAAAGGATAGGAAGGAGAAAATGAAAGTGCACAGGGTTTTTATATTACATGTTAAACTGCTAAGTCACTTCAGTCGTGTCCGACTCTGTGGGACCCCATAGACGGCAGCCCACCAGGCTCCTCCGTCCCTGGGATTCTCTAGGCAAGAACACTGGAGTGGGTTGCCATTTCTTTCTCCAATGCATGAAAGTGAAAAGTGAAAGTGAAGTCACTCAGTCGTGTCTGACTCAGCGACCCCATGGACTGCAGCCCACCAGGCTTCTCCATCCATGGGATTTTCCAGGCAAGAGTACTGGAGTGGGGTGCCATTGCCTTCTCCGACATGTAAACCAGTATAACATGATTTGAAGGTAGACTATGAAGTTAAAGGTGCATATTGCAATTGAAGAATTGTAGAGTAATTCTTTTTTTTTAAAAAAGCTGTAGCTAACAATTCAAAGAGAGAAAAATGGAACAGTAAAAACTAATCCAAAAGAAGGCAAGGTATCCAAAAGGAACAAAGAATAGATGTGGCAAATAGAAAACTAGCACAAGATAACAGACATAAGCCTAATAATATCTGTAATTACATTAAGTATAAATAGCCTAAACAATAAACACATTAAAAGACAAAGATTGCCAAATAGGATTTGAATTTCTCAAAAAGCATGACCCAAATATATGCTGCCTAAGAGAATCACACTTGAAATATAAAAAGAGATAAGTTAAAAGTAGTTGAAGCAAAATATATATATATATTGAACAGCAACTATACAGCAACAAAAAAAATGTTAATTCAATAAAAGTTGTTAATTAGCTAGTGAAAAAACAAAAAGAATCCTGAGGTATCATAGAAATAGTAACTGCAAGATGCAACTGCCACCCCTGAGTTTGAAGGAATAAGGAATTAAGAAAAAAAAAGAAAGAAAGAAAAAAGTAGATGAGAGAAAAACTGTTATGATTCAAATGCTAATCATAATAAAGCTGGAATGTCTATATAAATATCAGACAAGTAGACTCCAAGACAAAGAATATTACTGGGAGCAAAGAAAGATATTTCAGAATGATGAAAATGTCAATTCATCAAGATAACAAAACAACCATAAAAATGAGTGTATCTAATGACAGAGTTTCAAATTATATAAAGCAAAACTGACAGAACTTAGAGGAGAAATAAGTCCATAATTAGTGTTGTAAATTTCAACAATCCTCTCTCGGTAATTCATATAACAAGCAGACCAAAAAAATCAATGAAAATAGAAGACTTGAACAACATTCTCAACAACCTGACTTAATGGGTAATGATAGAATTCTCCACTCAACAACTGGAACAGACACAGTGTCTAGGAGATATGTACTAAGGGCACAGGCAGCATTTACTAAGACAGTATTCGCACCCATAAAGTAAGCCTCAACAATTTAAATGGAGTGATAGAATAAACTATGTTCTCTGATCTCAATAGAATTAAACTAGAAATAAATAACAAAAAGATATCTAGAATATAACCAAATATTTGTACATTTAAAAAAGCTTACTTCTAATCAATCCATATATCAAAGAGAAATTATAAGGAATATTAGAAAATATTCATTTCTGAAATACAATGAAACCACAGCATTTTGAATTTGTAGGCTGCAATTAAAACAATGCTTAAAGGGAAATTTTTACCTTTAAATTCCTGCACTGAAAAATTTTAAATGTCCAAAATAAACAATTGATACTTTAATAATATACAAAAAGAACAAATTCAATCCAATGTTAGTAGAAGGAAGAAAATAATAAAGATAGAAGTACATATCAATAAGACTGAGAACAAAAAACCAACAGAAAATCATAAAACAAATGCTGTGGGGTTTTTTGGGAAAGTTCAATAAAATTGATAAGCCCCTAGGTAGACTGATGAATTAAGAAATATAAAGAAGCAAACTATCAATGTTAGGAATGAAAGGTAGGACATCACTGCAGATACTAGACACATGCAAATAAATTATATAAGTTGGATGAAATGCTCACATTCAACAAAAAGCACAGTTACGAAATTACAAAATTCAACTCAATAAAAAGTAGACAGTTAAATGCCCCATTCTATTCAATTGAGTTCATAATGTTAAACTTGCCCACAAAGAAAACCACAAGACCAGATGGATTTACCAGATGGATTCACTATTAACTATTAAAGGAATAAATAATACAAATCTTACATAAACTCAGAAAATACAAGAGGAAACAATTTCCAACTTACTTTATGAAGCCAGCATTACTTTGTAAACAAAACTAGATGAAAACATTACAACAAAAGAAAAGTAGATCAATATCCCTCATAAATGTAGGAGCAAGAACACTTAGCAAAAAAATCAGCAAGTATGTCTGGCAGGATAATATAGCTGAAAAGTGGAACGTATCCCAGGAATGCAAGGTTGGCTTAATGCTGCAAGTAAATCAATGTAATTCACCTTATTAATGGAATTAAGTAGGGAAGTCATACGATCATTTAATAGAAGAAATCACATTTGACAAAAACTAACATTCATTCACAATAAAAATTCTCAACAAACTACGAATAGATGGGGACTTCCTCAACATGATAAAAAACATCTGTGAAAAACCTACAGCTAACATCATGTTTAACAGTGAAAGCCTGAACACTTGCCTGCCACAAATGAAGGGGAAAAACAAAGAAATCCATGCTCAGCACTTCTATTCAATACTAAACTGGAGATAAGAGCCAGTGTAATGAGAAAAAGAAAATAAGGAAGTGGGGAAAGAAAGGAAGGAAGGGAAAGAGAGAGAAGGAGGGAACCAGGCAGGTAGGCAGGCAGGCAAACATACAAATTAGAAACAAACAAACAAAAAATCTTTATTTGCAAGAAAACAAATCATATATACAGAAAAAATCTTAAGAAACTTAGAAATAAGATACAAAAAATAAGTGAATTTAGCAAGATTGAAGAATGTAAAGTCAATACACAAAAGTAAATTATGTCTCTATATAATGGCAATAAACAAGTAGAATATTAAATTTTAAAATACTACTTACAATAGCACCCAAAATATAAAATATTGAGGAATACCTTTAACAAAATATCAGTAGGACCTGTACACTGAAAACTAGTAAATATCGCTGAAAGAAACTAAAGATTTCTTTATTTATTTAAATTTTTTATTTAATTTAATTTATTCCCCTAAATAAATGCCCAGAATTGCCACATTTATGAATCAGAAGACTCAATACTGAGTTAATTCTCCCCCAGATTAAACAACATATTCAATGTAATCCCAGTCAAACCAGATTGCTTTGTAGAAATTGACAAACTGAGAGTAATATTTCTATTAAAATGTAAAGGTCCTATAATAGTCAAAACAATTTTGAAAAGGAACAAATCTAGAGGATTTAAACTACATAATTTCAAGATTTACTATAAAACTACATTAGTCAAGATAGTGTGATAATGGTGTGAAGATAAACAATGAAATAGATTCATGCATATTAGTTTTTAACAAAATTAGTTTTTAACAAAATAGTCACTGCAATCCAATGTGGAAAGAGTAAGTTTTTCAACAAATTGAACTGAAACAAAAAAGTCAACCCTTATGTCCCACCATATACAAAGATTAATTCCAAATGGGTCATGTACTTAAATATAAAGGCTTAAACTATAAAGCTTCTAGAATAAAACATTGGAGAATTTCCTTATAACCTTAAGGGAGACTAAAGAAAAACTATAAAAGAAAAATCAATAAATTGAAATTTATTAAATTGAAAATTTTGCTCTTTGAAATACCTGAAAAGGAAATCCCCTGACTGAAAGACCACATCCATAATATATATATCTGAAAAAAAGTCTTCTATTTTGAACATCTAATAGACTGGAAATCCAATTTTAAAATGAACAAAAGATTTCAGTGAGAACTTTACAAAAATATATACAAATGGCCAATAAGCACCAATGAACAATAAGATGTTCATTATCACTAGTCATCAGAAAAATGAAACAACAATTTGTTATTACCACCTGGCTATCAGAATGTCTAACATCAAAAAGACCAACAATCCCAAGTATTGATAACAATATAGCATTAGAACTCTCAATATACTTCTGGAGGGAGTATGCTGCTGCTAAGTCGCTTCAGTCGTGTCTGACTCTCTGCGACCCCGTAGATGGCAGGCCACCAGGCTCCCCCGTCCCTGGGATTCTCCAGGCAAGAATACTGGAGTGGGTTACCATGTCCTCCTCCAATAAAATGGTACAATCACTTCTGAAAAATGATTTGGACTTTTCTTATAAAATTAAATATATACTTAGCAAACAATCCAGTGTTTTCACTGTCCAGTATTTATCAAGAGAAATAAATGTGTATCTTCATAAAAAATACTTTTTTATGTGAATGTTTATAGCTTTACTCATAATAGGTAAAAGTGTTCATCAAGAAACCAATGAATAAACTGTGATATAGCCATACAATGCATTACTATCAATATTTTGTAAAATGAATTACTGATATACCAACATGAATAAACTTTAAAAACATTGTGCTTCTCCCAAATCTCCCCACCCTCTCCCTCTCCCACAGAGTCCATAAGACTGCATTGAAACATGTATAATATCATGTATGAAACGAGTCGCCAGTCCAGGTTCGATGCACGATACTGGATGCTTGGGGCTGGTGCACTGGGACGAACCAGAGGGAAGGTATGGGGAGGGAGGTGGGAGGAGGGTTCAGGATGGGGAACACATGTATACCTGTGGCGGATTCATTTCGATATTTGGCAAAACTAGTACAATATTGTAAAGTTTAAAAATAAAATAAAATAAATAAAAATAAAATTTAAAAAATAAAATAAAAAATAAAATAAAAACATTGTGCTAAATGAAATAAGCAGACACAAAAATAGTATATACTATGTGATTCCATTCATATGAAATCCTAGGACAGGCAAAACTAGTATACAATGACAGAATGCAGATCAGTGGTTGTCTATGGTGAACTTACTGAAAAGAAAGCTGAAGATATTCTGGGGATGATGGAAATGTTCTGTGTGTTGATTATAGCTTTGGTTACATTAGTATATACACTTGTCAAAAGTTATCAAATTATGCTTAAAATGTGTTATTTTACTGAAGGAAAATTATAACTCAATAAAATTGTTTTTAAGAAATGAAGGATCAATCAAATGTATACTTCAAAGGAAAAGAAGCAGCGTACTGAAACATGAGAGAAAACATTTATCTGATCATCATCTAGTCATTGAATCAAATTAGGAAAGTGTGTGGCATCTCGAACATGAAGCAAGAACACAAAAGCTCTATAAAAACAGTAATAGAAAGTCAAAATAATTTGCATGAAATATTCCCTTTGTATCTCTAATTTTCTTGAAGATATCTCTAGTCTTTCCCATTCTATTTTTCCCTTTATTTCTTTGCATTGTTCACTTAGGAAGGCTGTCTTCCTAAGGATACTAAGGATACTAACAGAATGAAACAAAAACCTATTTAGATAAAAGATATGATAAACGTAATTAAACTAAAAATGAAATAGCAAAGTTAGAAACACTCATTCAATGCAATAAATAGTGCTCAGTTAGGGTAAAAGTCACTCCAGTACTCTGGCCTGGAAATTCCCATGGACGGAGGAGCCTGCTAGGCTACAGTCCTTGGGGCCGCTAAGAGTCAGACACAACTGAGCGACTTCACTTTCACTTTTCACTTTCATACATTGGAGAAGGAAATGGCAACCCACTCCAGTGTTCTTGCCTGGAGAATCCCAGGCACAAAGGAGCCTGGTGGGCTTCCGTCTATGGGGTCACACAGAGTCAAACACAACTGACGCGACTTAGCAGCAGCAGCAGCAGGGTAAAAGTCAACTAGGTTATAAAGAAAATTAACCTAAGAAGCTATACCAACCTATGCATTCAGCAAAAACAAGACCTGTAGCTTAGATCAAGAGCTCCTTATTGCAAACTTCAGACTTAAATTGAAGAAAGCAGGGAAAAATCACTAGGCCATTCAGGTATGACCTAAATCAAATCCTTTATGATTATACAGCGGAAGTGACGGATTCAAGATCTGATAGACAGAGTGCATGAAGAACAATGGAGGTCTGTAACATTGTACAGGAGGCAGTGATCAAAACTAACCCCAAGAAAAAGAAATGCAAAAAGGCAAAACGGTTGTTTGTGGAGGCTTTACAGATTGCTGAGAAAAAAAGAGAAACAAAAAGCAGAGAGGGAAAGATACACCCGTCTGAATGCAGAGTTCCAAAGAATAGCAAGGAGAGATAAGACAGCCTTCCTAAGTGAACAATGCAAAGAAATAAAGGGAAAAAACAGAATGGGAAAGACTAGAGATGTCTTCAAGAAAATTAGAGATACAAAGGGAATATTTCATGCAAAGATGGGCACAATAAAGGACAGAAACAGTAAGGACCTAAAATAAGCAAATGAGATTAAGAAGACGTGGCAAAAATACACAGAAGAAATGCACCAGAAAAAAGGTCTTAATAACCCAGACAGCCACAATGGTGTGGTCGCTCACCTAGAGCCAGACATCCTGGGGTGTGAAGTCAAGTGGGCCTTAAGAAGCATTACTATGAACAAAGCTAGTAGAGGTGATGGAATTCCAGCTGAACTATTTCAGATCCTAAGAGATGATGCTGTGAAACTGCTGCAGTCAATATGCCAGCAAATTTGGAAAAGTCAGCAGTGGCCACAGGACTGGAAAAGGTCAGTTTTCATTCCAATCCCAAAGAAAGGCAATGCCAGAGAATGCTCAAACTACCATACAATTGTGCTCATTTCACATACTAGCAAGGTAATGCTCAGAATCCTTCAAACTAGGCTTCAACAGTGTGTGAACTGAGAAATTCCAGATGTACAAGCTGGATTTAGGAAACGCAGAGGAATCAGAAATCAAATTGCAGACATCCACTGGATCATAGAAAAAGCAAGGGAACTCCAGAAAAACATCTATTCTGCTTCACTGACTACGCTATAACTTTTGACTCTGTGGATCACAGCAAACTGTGAAAAATTCTGAAAACGATGGGAATACCAGACCACCCTACCTGCCTCCTAAGAGACCTGTAAGCAGGTCAAGAAGCAACAGTTAGAACCTACATGGAACAGCAGACTGGTTCAAAATTGGGATAAGAGTATGTCAAGGCTGTATGTTATCACTTTGCTTATTTAACTTATATGCAGAGTACATCATGCAAAATGCTGGGCTGGATGAATCGCAAGCTAGAATTAAGATTGCCAGGTGACATATCAATAACCTCAAAAATACAGATGACACCACTCTAATGGGAGAAAGCAAAGGGGAACTAAAGAGCCTCTTGATGAAGATAAATGAGGAGAATGAAAAACATGGCTTAAAACACAATATTTAAAAAACTAAGATCATGCCATCCAGTCCCCTCACTTCATGGCGAATAGATGGGGATAAAATGAAACAGTGACAGGCTTTATTTTCTTGGGCTCAACAGTCACTGCAGATGGTGACTGAGCAATGAAATTAAAAGATGCTTGCTCCTTGGGAAATAAGCTATGACAAATTAATTAAAAAATATTTATATAGCAATATTTTTAAAAAGCTATTTTTAAAAAGATAGATAAGGCTCCATGAATTAAGAACAACAAAAGTAACTCCTCTAACAGACAAAATCACTGGTTTAAGTCTTGTCTTCAATAACTGTGAATGCCAGAAAACAGTGAAGTAATTTTTACATATCTTTCACAGTGAAGCAGAGGTTTTTTTTTCATGATGAAATAGAAAGACTCTTAAATATACCTGACCTTGAATATATATATACATTCCACCACTGAAAATAATACAGAAAAAAAAATTCTGAGTTCTATTTCCCCAGAAATGATATACAATTTAAGCCAACTCTCCTACTAAGAATACTTAGAAAACCAGACACCGTTAAATGCAAAAACAAATGAACCCAGAGAATTTTATGGGAGAATTGTGGGGCCACGATCCAAAAGAAGAAGGGATTGCCAAAAGGTGGACCTGGCATCTGAGTCCACTCTTTCTCCTTTGCCTATTTCTCTTTCTGCCAATTCTGCAACATGAGCCAATTTCAACAGACTCTCTGACACAAGAGAACTAAATTTGGAACTAGTTGACCACCAAAGAATGGGAAACCTAAAAATCACCCTGGGCTGTGGGTAGAGGTCCCAAAAGGTCACACCCTAGCAGTAAAAGGGAAACAGAAATAGACCAACCCTCACAGGGACTGAAGATCAGCTTCAAATTATCTCAAGAATTTACTGTAGTTTTTTTTTTTTTTTTTTTTAGCTTCATTAAAGTGACCTGGGTTACCAATGTCTACAGTTTCCTTCCAGAAGCAAACATAAATACTTTCTGAAGAAATACAATTTAATCCTAAACCTCAAATTAACTCTATAGTTTTTCTATCTAATATCTTGCACACAATTATTTTTTTAAGAACAAAAAATAAAAAGATAAGAAAGCAAAAGAAATTCAACAGAATCAGAGCCTCCAGAGATCTAGAATACTGAGTTATCAGAAATAGACTTTAAAATAAATATGCTTAATATATGCTATAAAGAAAGACAAATTAGAGATTATAATCAAATAATTGGAACTTTTAAAGCACCAAATGAAAATTGTAGAACTTAAAAACATAATTAACAAAATGAAGACTACATTTGGAAAGCTAAACAACTAATGAGGAGGAAGAAAAATCAGACAAAGAGATTCTGAATGAAGCATAGAAAGATGAAATAAGAAAGGAGAATGCAAGAAATATCCATAGATGACATGGGAGAGAAGATCTAACATATGCGTCATTGGAATTCCAGAAAGAAAGATGAGAATATGGTATAAGCCATTGTTGAAGAAATAAGGAAACTTCCAATTACAACCATGATATTTTAATAATATATGGATTTATCCTTCAACTGCAAAAAAAAAATGTATAAAGCAACTCATTTCTGACACTGGGTATAGATTTTAACACAAGATTGCAATCTTTTGAAAAAGGAAGAGCACACAAATTAAGTTCTACATTCACTTTGGTTTTCTGCCTGGGAATATTCCCAGACTGTAGCAAAAAGAAGTGGAGCCCAATAAGTAATTAGCATTTTCGGTGAGTAGAGGAAACATCACAGTGAAGAATTGCTAAGGCAACTGGAAATTGAGTAAAGTAAGAACAATAGCGAGTGCCAGAGAACAGGTCCCATAAATCTGTGTAAGGATGCTCCTCAGGTCCTTGGCTTAATCATAAACTTCATGGGCTCACAGAAAAGCTCTACAAGGACTAGCAGAGAACACAAGCTTAATGGCTTAATGGCTAAAAGCTGAACAGTGATTTTACAGGTCACATAGTGCTAGAGATGCACTGTATTTCCAATATAGCCAGAGTAGGTAACTTTGGTGAACACACCAGGAATTTAGGAGCCCGCAGATAGGTCACTACTAAAAAAGTAAAAGCCAATATCTCTAATGAATATAGATATAAAAATTCTCAATAAAATACCAGCAAACTGAATTCAGCAGCACATGAAAAGGATCATTTACAAAGGTCACGTGGGATTTATCACTAGGATGAAAAAATAGTTCAACAAACACAAATCAATAAATACGATACATTGCATTAGCAGAGTGAAAGAAAAAATCATATGATTACCTCAACGGAAGCAGAAAAAGCATATGACAAAATTCAATATTCGTTCTTGATTTTAAAAATCTTAACATATCAGGCATAGCAGGAAAATATCTCATCATTAATAAAGAACATATATATCAAGTCCACAGCTAACATCATACTCCATGGTGGAAGGTTGAAAGCTTTTCCTCTAAGTTCAGGATCAAGACAAAGTACCCACTCTCACCACCCCTATTCAACATGGTACTGAAAGTTCCAGCTACAGCAATTAGGCAAGAAAAATAAATAAAAGGTATGAGAATTGGAAAGGAAGATGTAAGCTTGTTTCTATTTCCAGATGACATTATAATACAAACAGAAAATCCTGAAGACACAAGAAAACTTACATCTCATCAATGAATTCTGTTAAGTTGAAAGATACAAAATACAGATACAAAAATTATTAGTATTTCTGTACACTAACAATGCATTTTGTGAAAAAGAAATAAACCAACTGCATTTACAATAGCATCAAAAATTATAAAATACTTAGGAATAAACTTAACCAAGCAAGTGAAAGACCTCTATCTAGTCTGAAAACTATAAGACATTGTTGAAAGAAATCAAAGAAAACATAAATAAATGGAAAGGTATCCCATGTTAATGAAGAGGAAGAGTTAATAGTGTTAAAATTTCAATACTACCAAAATCCATCCATAGATTCAATGCAATTCCTATCAATATTAAAATGACATATTTTATAGATGTAAAAAACACTCTTAAGATTTATAAGCAACCACAAAAGACCTCAAATAGTCGTAGAAATTCTGAGAAAGAACAAAGCATGAGGCATCACATTCCTTGATTTGAAGCTATACGTTTGAGCTATAATAATCAAAATAGTATGATACCAACATAGAAACAGGTCTACAACCAACGGAACAGAACTGAAAGCTGAGAACTAAACCCAAGCATACACAGTCAATTAGGATTTGACAAGGGAGCCAGGAATCTCAATGGAGAAAAGACAATCTCTTCAGTAGCTGGATATTCACATGTAAAAAAAAAAACTGGACCCCTATCTTGTATTACAAAAAATTAACTCAAAATGAACTAAAGACTTAAATGTAAGTCATGAAAACATAAGAATAAAGCTCCTTCACATGTGTTTGATTATCATTTTTTTAATAGGACACCTAAGCATAAACAATAAAATCAAAAATAAGTAAGTGGGACTACACCAAACTGAAAAGCTTTTACATAGCCAAAGAAACCAACAAAGTGAAAAGCAACCTATGGAAGGCAATAAATATTTCTAAAACATACATGCAATAAGTAGTTAACATCCAAAATATATAAAGAATTCATACAGCTCCATAGCAAAGAAAAAGAAGAAAACAGTATAAAAATAAGCAAAGGACCTAAATAGATATTTTCCAAAGAAGATATGCAAAAAGCCAACAGGTACATGAAAAGATTCTCAACATCACTAGTCATTAGGGAAATGCAAATTAAAAACCACAATGAAATACTACCTCACACCTGTTAGAATGACCATCATCCAAAATACAAGAGATAAGAAATGCAGAAACTTTCTGTACAATTGTAAATTAGTACAGCCATTATGTAAAACAGTAAAAGGAATACTCAAAAAATTAAAAATAGAACTACCACTTCCACTTCTGGAAATATGTCCAAAGGAAATGAAAATAGTAACTTGAAAGGATATCTGCACCCCCATGCTCACAGTACCATTACTTATGATAGCCAGGACATGTGAGCAACGTAAGAGTCCATCAATGGATAAAAGTTGTGAGTTCAAATCCAGTTAAAAGATAAATAATTATTAGGAGTTGAGGTACAACATGAAGATTACAACTAACGCAGCTGTATGATATATAGGAAAATTATTAAGAGAGTAAATCCTGAGTTCTCACCACATGGAGAAAATTTTTTTCCTTTCTCTTCTTTGTGTTGATATATGGGATGATGGGTACCAGACTTATTGCAGTAATAATTTCACAATGTATGCAAATCAAATCATCAGGCTGTACACCATAAACTTATATAGTGACATATGTTATTATTCAATAAAACTGGAAAAAAAGGAAAATTTCAATCAAATAGAAAAAAAAATGAAAACTTTTTCAAAAGAAAAAAAAGGGGGGCAGCTTAATCTTCAAAACAGCAACAACTTGGCATGAAACTAGAAACCAACCACAGAAAGAGAAATAAGGGAAAAAACAACTCAGTTCAGTTCAGTTCAGTTGCTCAGTCAACTCTTTGCAACCCCATGGATGCAGCAAGCTAGGGTTCCTTGTCCATCACCAACTCTCGGAGCTTGCTCAAACTCATGTCCACTGAGTTGGTGATGCCATTCAACCATCTCATCCCCTGTTGTCCCCTTCTCCTCCTGCCTTCAATCTTTCCCAAAATCAGGGTCTTTTCCAATGAGTCAGTTTTTTGCATCAGGTGGCCAAAATATTGCAGCTTCAGCTTTAGCATCAGTCCTTCCAATGAATTTTTAGGACTGATTTCCTTTAAGATTGACTGGTTTGATCTTGCAGTCCAGGGGACTTTCAAGAGTCTTCTCCAACACCACAGTTCAAAAGCATCAGTTCTTCGGTGCTCAGCTTTCTTTATAGTCCAACTCTCACATCCATACGTGACTACTGGAAAAACCATAGCTTTGACTGGATGCACCTTTGTTGGCAAAGTAATGTGTCTCCTTTTAATACACTGTCCAGGTTTGTCATAGCTTTTCTTCCAAAGAGCAAGCATGTTTTAATTTCATGGTTGCAGTCACCATCTACAATGATTTTGGAGCCCAAAAAAATTAAGTCTGTCACTGTTTCCATTGTTTCCCCATCTATTTTGCCATGAAGTGATGGGACCAGATGCCATGATCTTCGTTTTTTGAATGTTTAGTTTTAAGCCAGCTTTTTCACTCTCCTCTTTCACTTTCATCAAGAGGCTCTTTAGGTCCTCTTTGCTTTCTACCATAAGGGTGGTGTCATCTGCATATCTGAGGTTATTGATATTTCTCCCAACAATCTTGATTCCAGCTTCTGCTCCATCCAGCTCGGCATTTCCCATGATATACTGAGACCAGTGCGATTTGATCACAGAACTTCCACAGGACTGGGGAAACAGACTCTTAGAAGACACAAACAAAACCTTGTGCACACCAGGAGCCAGGAGAAAGAACTGATCCAGACTTGCCTGTGAGTGTCCAGGAGTCTTGGGTGGAGGAGTGGGTCAACAGTGGCCTGCGGCACAGTCAGGGCACTGAATACAACAGTGCCTGCACAAGTCCTTCTGAAGGAGGTCGCCATTACCTTCATTACCCCTACCATAGTTGGCCTCAGACCAAACAACAGGGAGGGAACACAGCCCCGCCCATCAAATGAAAATTGGACTAAAGATTTACTGAGCATGGCTCCGCCCATCAGAACAAGACCCAGTTTCCCCCACAGTCAGTCTCTCCCATCAGGAAGCTTCCATAAGACTCTTATCCTTATCCATCAGAGTGAAAATCACAATCACAGAAAACCAACCAAACTGATCACATGGATCACAGCCTTGTCTAACTCAATGAAACAATGAGCCATGCCATGTAGGGCCACCCAAGATGGACAGGTCATGGTGGAGAGTTCTGACAGAACGGGGTCCACTGGAGATGGGAATAGCAAACTTCAGTATTCTTGCCTTGAGAACCCCATGAACAGTATGAAAAGGCAAAAAATGATTACATGGAGACTAAACAATCTGCTACTCAAAAACCAGTGAGTCAACTATGAAATCAAAGAGGAAATTTAAAAATGCCTGAGGAAAACAACAATGAAAACTGAAACATATGAAATCAGTTCAGTCCAGTTCAGTCGCTCAGTTGTGTCCGACTCTTTGCGACCCCATGAAATAGATGGGATACAACAAAAGAATATATATATATATAACTGAATCACTTTGTTGCACAGTAAAAATTAACAGAACATAGTCAATTGATTATACTTCAATCAATTTTTAAAAGTCAATAAAATAAATATTAAACTTAAGAAGAAAAATCTATGGGATGCAGCAAAAGCAGTCCTAAGAGGGAATTTCATAGTGCTATAGCCCTTTCTCAAAAAAAAAAAAAAAAAACACAAGAAAAATCCTGAATAAACAATCTAAAATACCACCTAAAAAAATTAAAAGAAGAACAAACAAAACCTGAAGTAAGCAGAAGAAAGGAAATAATAAGGATCAGAGAGGAAAAGAAGAGATATTTAAAAATAGAAAAAAATCAAAGAGCTAGTTTTTTGAAAGTATAAACAAAATCAAAAAACCCTCTGGCAAGGCTCACCAAGAAGAAAAGAAAGAGGACTCAACTAAACAAAATAAGAAATGAAAGAGGAGAAATAATAACCAATTGCACAGAAATACACACACACAAAAAATCGAGAAAACACTATGAACACTTTTATGCCAATAACAGACAACCCAGATGAAATGGACAAGTTTCTAAAAACACATAGCCTGCCAAAACTGAATCAAGAAGAAATATAATTTGAATAAACACCACCAGAAGTAAAACAGAATCCATAATTTTAGAAAAAAACTCCCTGCAAACAAAAGTCCAGGATGAGGTGGTTTCACTGGGGAATTCTATCAAACATACAAAGAACTATACCTATCCTTCTCAAACTCTCAAAAGACTGAAGAGGAGGGAACACTCCCAAAGTCACTCTATGAAGCCAAAACCAAGGACACTACAAAAAAAGAAAATTATAGGCCAATATCTTTGATGAATATAGATGCAAAAATCCTCAACAAAATATTAGCAAACTGAATGCAAGAACACATAAAAAGGATTATACACCATTATCAAGTTGGAGTCATTCCAGGGTCTCAAGGGTGGTTCAGCACTTTCAAGGCAATCAATGTGATACATCACATTGACAAAAGAAAAACAGCACATGATTATTGCAATAGATGCAGAAACTGCATTTGATAAAGTTCAACTTCCATTCATGATAAAACCTGTTCCCAAAGTGAGTATAGAGAGAACATATCTCAACATAATAAAAGTCACTTATGACAAATCCACAGCCATAATACTCATCAGTAAAAAGCCAAAAGACTTCTCCCTAAATTCTGAAACAAGACAAGAATGCTCTCTCTCATCACTTTTATTTGACATAGTATTTAAATTTCTAGCCACAGCAATCAGACAAGAGAAAAGTAAAAGGTATCCAAATCAGAAGGGAAAAGGTAAAATTGTCTCATATACATATGACATGATATTCTATAAAGAAAACCCTAAAAACTCCACATAAAAACTATTAGAACTGAAAAATTCAGCAATACCACAGGATACATGATTATTATACAGAAAGTTTTTGCCTTTTTTTACATTAACAATGAACTATCAGAAGGAGAAAGTAAAAAAAAAAAAATTAAATCACATTTTAAAAAATAGCTAGGAATAAACCTAACCAAGCAGGTTTATTTTTTATTTATTTGGGATTTACTTCCAATCCCAAAGAAAGGCAATGTCAAAGAATGCTCAAACTACTGCACAATTGCACTCATCTCACACGCTAGTAAAGTAATGCTCAAAATTCTCCAAGCCAGGCTTCAGCAATACATGAACCATGAACTTCCAGATGTTCAAGCTGGTTTTAGAAAAGGCAGAGGAACGAGAGATCAAATTGTCAACATCCGCTGGATCATGGAAAAAGCAAGAGAGTTTCAGAAAAATGTCTATATCTGCTTTTTTGACTATGCCAAAGCCTTTGACTGTGTGGATCACAATAAACTGTGGAAAATTCTGAAAGAGATGGGAATACCAGACCACCTGACCTGCCTCTTGAGAAACTTATATGTAGGTCAGGAAGCAACAGTTAGAACTGGACATGGAACAACAGACTGGTTCCAAACAGGAAAAGGAGTATGTCAAGGCTGTATATTGTCACTCTGCTTATTTAACTTATATGCAGAGTACATCATGAGAAACTCTGGGCTGGAAGAAGCACAAGCTGGAATCAAGATTTCTGGGAGAAATATCAATAACCTCAGATATGCCAATGATACCACCCTTATGGCAGAAAGTGAAGAGGAACTCAAAAGCCTCTTGATGAAAGTGAAAGAGGAGACTGAAAAAGTTGGCTTAAAGCTCAACATTCAGAAAACGAAGATCATGGCATCCCCACTGCAGATGGTGATTGCAGCCATGAGATTAAAAGACGCTTACTCCTTGGAAGGAGTAACCTAGATAGGACCAACCTAGATAGCATATTGAAAAGCAGAGACATTACTTTGCCAACAAAGGTCTGTCTAGTCAAGGCTATGGTTTTTCCTGTGGTCATGTATGGATGTGAGCTGGACTGTGATGAAAGCTGAGCACCGAAGAATTGACGCTTTTGAACTGTGGTGTTGGAGAAGACTCTTGAGAGTCCCTTGGACTGCAAGGAGATCCAACCAGTCCATTCTAAAGGAGATTAGTCCTGGGTGTTCTTTGGAAGGAATGATGCTAAAGCTGAAACTCGAATACTTTGGCCACCTCATGCGAAGAGTTGACTCATTGGAAAAGACTCTGATCCTGGGAGGGATTGGGGGCAGGAGGAGAAGGGGACGACAAAGGATGGGATGGCTGGATGGCATCACTGACTCGATGGACGTGAGTCTGAGTGAACTCCGGGAGTTGGTGATGGACAGGGAGGCCTGGCGTGCTGCGATTCATGGGGTCGCAAAAAGTCGGACATGACTGAGTGACTGAACTGAACTGAAGCAGGTTTAAGATGTATACACTGAGAACTATAAAACATTGATAAAGGAAACTGAAGATGATTTAAGGAAATGGAAAGATATCCCATGCTCTTGAATTGGAAGAATTAATGCAGTTAAAATGGCCACACTACCCCAAACAATTTACAGATATAACGTGAATCCTATCAAATTACTCATGACTTTTTTCACAGAACTAGAACAAATAATCCTAAAATTTATACAGAACCACAAAAGACCCAGAATTGCCAAAGTAATCCTGAGGAAAGAGAACAAAGCTGGAGGTATAACCCTCTCAGACTTCAGACAATACTACAAAGTGACATTAATCAAAACAGCATGGCTTTGGCACAAAAGACATACAGGTCACTGGAATGGAATACATAGCCCAAAAATAAATCCACACACCAATGGTCAATGAATCTTCAATGAAGGAGGCAAGAATATACCATGGAGAAAAGACAGTCTCTTCAAGTTGTGTTGGAAAAGGTGGACAGTCATATGTAAATCAATGAAGTTAGAACACTCACTTACACCATATAAAATAATAAACTCAAAATGGTTTAAATACTTAAATATAGAGATTTCCCTGGTGGTCCCCCTAGAGACTAAGACTCCACGCTCCCAATGCAGGGAGCCCAGGTTTGATCCCGGATCAGGGAACTAGATCAAACATGCTTCAATGAAGAGTTCCTATGTCGCAACTAAGGATTTTGCGTGTTGCAACTAACAGATCCTGCATGCTATGACTAAAAGATTTCACATACTGCAACTAAACCCAATGCAGCTAAATAAATACAGAACTATTTTTTAAAAAGACTTAAATATAAGACATAACACCATAAAACTCCTAGAAGAGAACATAGGCAAAATATTCTCTGACACAAATCGTAGCAGTGTTTTCTTAGATTGTCTGCCAAGGCAAAAGAAAGGAAAATAAATAAATAAACAAACAGGACCTAATCAAATGTGCAAGCATTTGCACAACAAAGGAAGCCATAAACAAAATGAAAATCAAATCTACAGAATGGGAGAAATTATTTGTAAATGAAGCAACTGACAGGAGCTTAATTTGATTTAAAATCAAATCAAATAGTAATTATATTACATATATGTGGACAAAGTGCTTCAATTAAAAGGCAAAGATCATGAAAACTGAGTTTAAAAACTAGAACTATATGCTACTTACGAGATACACATGAGATACAAAAATATTAAAAAGTTGAAAACAAAACATCGAAAAATACCACACATGCACTCTTGAAAGCTGGTGTAGATATATTAGAATAAAACAAAGTACATTTTAACAGACAAAAAGGCATTATTAGTAATAAAGACATGCACTTCATAATGGTAAGTTTCAGTTCACCAGGAAGATGTGTGTGTGTGCTCAGTTGCTTCAGTCGTGTCTGACTCGTTGTGACCCTGTGGACTGTAGCCCACCAGGCTCCCTTGTCCATGGGATTCTCCAGGCAAGAATACTAGAGTGGGTTGCTATACCTTCCTCCGGGAGACCTTCCCAATCCAGGGATCGAACCCCCATCTCCTGTGTCTTCTGCATTGCTGGCAATCTTTTTTAACCTCTGAGCTGCCAGGGAAACCCCACCAGGAAAATACTGTATTCTAAATTTGTATGCATCTAATAATACAGCTCCCAAATTTATACAGCAAATATTGACAGCTACAAGGTGGAATATACAAATCCACAGTCATCATGGGAGAGTTTAACATTCTACTCTTGGTAACTGATGGAAAAAATATGCAAAAATGCAATAAGGATATAGAACATTTGAACTATACAATAAAAAAATTTATTTAATTGACATACATAGAACACAGTACCAAACAATAGCTAAACATAAGTTCTTTTTAAATACAAAGGAACATTTACAAAAATGACCATAAACTTACCCTAAAGAAAGTGTTAAAATTGTCAAAGTAATGAGATAATATGAAGTATATCGTCTGACTATAGAGGAATCAAGCTATAAATCAATACAAAACTTCACTACAAAAATCTCCTTATGATTAGAAATTATCATCCTTCTAAATGATGCATGAGTCAAAGAAGAAACCTCAAGGAACTTAGAACTCAGCATAGCATAGGAGGTTTTAGCCAGGACAAGGCAAGAGACACAAAAGACATAAGGATTGAAAAGGAGACATTAAACTGTTCTTGTGCTTGTGCTAAGTCACTTCATTCATGTCCGATTCTTTGCAACCCTATGGACCGTAACCTGCCAGGCTCTCCTGTCCGTGGATTCCCCAGATAAGAACATTGGAGTGGGTTGTCATCCCTTCCTCAAGGGATCGAACCTGTGTCTCCCGCATTAGCAGCCAGGTTTTTTACCACTAGGGCCATCTGGGAAGCCCTAAACTGTTATCATTCAACAATAATACAGATTTACACATGAAAAATTTTTAATAAGTCTTTGCACTTATTAAAAAGTGTCTGCAAATATATTATTAAAATTAAAAAGTGAATTTATCAAGGTGGCCAAATATAAGATCAGTATACCCTGATGGCTCAGACAGTAAAGAATCTGTCTGTAGTGCAGAAGACCCAGGTTTGATCCCTGGGTTGGGAAGATGCCCTGGAGAAGGAAATGGCAACCAATTCCAGTATTCTTGCCTGGGAAATCCCATGGGCAGAGGAGCCTGGCAGGCTGCAGTCCATGGGTTCCCAAAGAGTCAGACGTGACTGAGCAACTAACACTTTCATTTTCATACTAGAATTAACTGCACATCTACATATTAGCAAAAAGGGTTATAAAATGTAATTTCTAAAAGATTTATCATTGATAATAACATCAAAAGATAAATGAATGCCTAGTGACAGACTACATGAGTCATAGGCAAGACATCTACACAAAAACCAGAAAACAGCATTGAGGGGAACTAAAGAAAGCCTAACTAATGGAAGAAAGATACTATGTTTTGGTTTGGAAGATTCAGTACTACCAAGGGGCCAGTTTCCCAAAATGATCTGGATTCAAGGCAATTATCAATCAAAATCTTAGTTGCTTAGGTATGTGTTTGTGTATGTTTAACCTGACAAACTCTTCAACTTAGCAAAACTTGAAGGAGGAAGAGAAGAAGGAAGAGGAAAGCAGGGGGAGACAAGGAAGAGATCAACAATTATGAGGTAGAAAGATCTGCACTAAAGGATATAAAATTTTATTATTATCCATTAAAACTGGATAGATTCATACCCTCTGATCCAGTACTTCCACTCTAGGCATATATAACAGAGTTGTATGTGTGTGTATACTCAAAAGATATGTGGAAGAATGTTCACAGCAGCATTATTTATAAGAGCCAAAATGTGGGAAAACCCAAATATCCATCAATAGGAAAACCAATACATAAACTGTGGTACATACATTTGGTAAAATATGTATATAGAAAAAAAATGAACAACGTGCAGTTATGCTCAACCCATGAACAAATCACACACACATATGCATGTACACAAATGTGTGCACATTCCATGTATATAAAGTTCACAAACAGGCAAAAATAATCTCTGCTGTTGGAAACAAGTCTAGTGGTTAACTATGGGACAGAAGGAAAGGCAATCATCGTAGTAAACATGGTGGGAAATCTTCCATATACACTTAAAATTTGTATTACTTTATATGTGTATAAGGCACCAATAAAATGGTTTAAAGCATTTTAAGTTATGTGGAGATAAAATCAATATAATAAAATAAATAAGAACTTGATGAGGAGGAAGTTATGACATAAAAGGATTGGAAAGGCTTTCTTGTATTTTAAGCTTATATACAACTCAAAAATCCAATTGTACTAATGTAGAATTAGACATTTGGTAGGCTAGGCCAAAGTCTAACCTCGTAGCACTATCTTTAGTTAGTAGCACTTTATCTACTTTTGCCACAATCTCAGTCTTAGAAATGTATTTGTGCCACATTTTTGTCCTGTAATTCAGGTGGAAACTACACAACAACTGGTGCTCACCTTTGCTAACAAAGGCTGGAGAAATATCAATCACCTCAGATATGCAGATGACACCACCCTTATGGCAGAAAGTGAAGAGGAACTCAAAAGCCTCTTGATGAAAGCGAAAGTGGAGAGTGAAAAAGTTGGCTTGAAGCTCAACATTCAGAAAACGAAGATCATGGCATCCAGTCCCACCACTTCATGGGAAATAAATGGGGAAACAGTGGAAACAGTGTCAGACTTTATTTTTCTGGGTTCCAAAATCACTACAGATGGTGACTGCAGCCATGAAATTAAAAGATGCCTACTCCTTGGAAGGAAAGTTATGATCAACCTACATAGCATATTCAAAAGCAGAGACATTACTTTGCCAACAAAGGTTCGTCTAGTCAAGGCTATGGTTTTTCCTGTGGTCATGTATGGATGTGAGAGTTGGACTGTGAAGAAGGCTGAGTGCCGAAGAATTGATGCTTTTGAACTGTGGTGTTGGAGAAGACTCTTGAGAGTCCCTTGGACTGCAAGGAGATCCAACCAGTCCATTCTGAAGATCAGCCCTGGGATTTCTTTGGAAGGACTGATGCTGAAGCTGCAACTCCAGTACTTTGGCCACCTCATGCGAAGAGTTGACTCATTGGAAAAGACTCTGATGCTGGGAGAGATTGAGGGCAGGAGGAGAAGGGGACGACAGAGGATGAGATGGCTGAATGGCATCACTGACTCGATGGACGTGAGTCTGAGTGAACTCCAGGAGTTGGTGATGGACAGGGAGGCCTGGCGTGCTGCGATTCATGGGGTCGCAAAGAGTCGGACACGACTGAGCGACTGATCTGATCGGATCTGGCCTATTGTAGCAAGAAAATTGCTAAATGGTTTCTTTCTCCCCAGAGAAGCAGAGCTTTATAGAACACTCTAATGGCTATTTCATTGCCAAGAAACCTGTAATTCTTGCATCATTAAGACTTGTATTTAATGACCAAAATAATTGGGGTACTCTTTTGTTTATGATAAATACTAATAAACTGAAAAGAAGCAAACATTGTAGATTGCCAAATCCTCACTGTTTGATCTTCTTCATATGAGCTGTAATATTCCCACGTTACTATCCTTTAAAAGCAATCAATACATTAAATATAAACATATGCATAGTTAAAATTACTAACAATGATTAAATCTAGGTGGCTATACGTGTGCTCATAGTATTAGTCTTTTCTGTATTTGAACTTTTCTGTAATTGAAAAACGTCATAATGAAAGGGGAGAGGTAACTGCATAATTATATATAATATGATCTATTTTATTTTAAGAGGTACATCACAAAAACTGGAGGGAAATAAACCAAAATGTTAACAATGGTCATTTCTTGGTAATATTTTTTTCTCTCTTTCAGATTTCTATAATTTTTCTAAAAACAAATCTTTCTTTTACAAAAAAATAAAATTTATGTCTTAAAAAGGAAACACATCACTGGGAAGACATACAATGTTGCTGCTCCCTAAGAAAGCATTTAATCTTTGAGTCCATAAAATTCTATCTCTGCATAATTTTATTATGGAGAACATTTAAGGTTGTAAAGCCATCTAAATACTGATGATACCGTTTAGTGCATATTTCATTGCAGGAAGAATTGCAGAAAATTTCCAGTGCTCCAGCTAAAGTTTAATTACAGAACTGAATTGAGCAGAAAAATATAGTTTTTAATTAAGATGATCTAGGATCAAACTCAAGCTGTGCTCTTTTATTATTTGTGTAAGTTTAGTGATATTACTTAAACTCTGTCCCACTCTTGATCTATAACATTAAAATAAGAAAATATACCTCCCAAGATTTTTGTGAGAATAAATTGAAAAAAACTGTCTGTAAAGCTAAATATGGTGCTTGGCCCACATATTCTGTTCAGCTAAGAGCAGGCTAAAATATGAAATGAAATACTTAGCAGCTAGACCAATGTCTGACAAACAGCCAGCGCTGGATAAATTGTAATACATAGAACAGAATGATTTAACTTTTCCCATGATCTCTTGTTTCCTGCACAGAATGCCATGCCTCACTAGCATGGGAGTTCCAAGACAGCTGCTTCCCTGGACGGAGGGTGGCAGGTAGCAAGCATATAAGGACACATGGCAAGGATGGAAATGTGTCGGGGTATGAACACAAGAATGGATTGAAAAATGAATGCCTGTAGACAGAAACGTCTTGTTCATAAATGCCAAGAAAAGATGAAAGAGTCTCTTTGGTCTCAGTAAGCATAGGCTGAGCTATTCCGGGGAGACAGCTTTGGCTGTCTTGGCCCTTCCAAGAGGGTGTAGTCACAGGGTAAATGGAACTGGCAGTCACTCTGTGGGCTTCTAAGATGCTCTGAACAGGCAAATCTCATCATGTGGTTTCTCCATTTAAAACCTGTCCGTGGTTTCACTTTGCTGCTAGGATAAAATCCAAACTCCTTCGTAGGCCATCAGGCTTTCTGCTTCACTCCCAGCTAGTCTCCTCCTGTCCCTCCACTACCTGGCTACATAAGACTTTTTTCAGTTCCTAAATACAACTGTGCAGTTTCTGGCCTCCAAGTCTGAATCCATGAAGTTTCTTCTGCTTCAAACTCACATTTTATCCATTCATGATTCACTCCCCTTATGACTCTATCTATTGTGTGCATAACTTTCAGGTATCACCTTACATGTCACACTCTCCAGAACCTTTCTTGACAATTTAACCTTCTCCAAATTAACCCACCACTGGGGTGAGGTCAGAGGCCCTTCCTGTGTGTTCCCACAGCTCTCTATATTTGCTCTGGTGGCTTAGATGATAAAGAATACACCTGTAATGTGGGAGACCTGGGTTTGATCCCTGGGTTGGGAAGATCCCCTGGAGGAGGGCATGGCAACCCACTCCAGTATTCTTGCCTGGAGAATCCCCATGGACAGAGGAGCCTGTGTGGGCTACAGTCCATGGGGTCACAAAGAGTCGGACACACAGCACTGTGCTTCTTACACTGTAAGGTGGTTTCCTGGTCTTTCCACCACAATTGGAATGCCCAGGCCAATGCTTCAGCCTGTTTTTATTAAATAACTGTACCACCAGTGCCTAGAATAATGTCTGGTTAGTAGTAGATGCCCCACAAATATTTGCTGAATAAATGAATGAATTTCCATATTTAAACTGCATTAAGTTCCATGAGGTCTGGTTTTGTGTCAATTCTTCTATTGTCAATATATAGTTCCTGCCACATGCTCTCTCTTTCATGCAGTATTCTCAAATATTTATCAAATAAATCAGCTTCATTTGATATTAGTTACCTATTCATATATCACATAAATGTTTATTTCTGGGATATATTGAGAACTGATTGGTATCAAATTTTTCAGTCATTTCACCTTTTATGAGTGTTTCCAAATTCTTGCCTTTACACTCAAATTATCCACTTAGCAACACTTAAACATCCTCTACTATTAATGATATAAAACATAAATAATACCAATTTCCATTTTTTCAAATTTCTTACTATCTACCTTCATCATTTCCGTTAATACCATTGTTATCACTAAGGCTAATATTTGTTCCGAGTATAGAATAAGCTTACCAAGGACCATCAATATCTCTAACACTTGGCTTTAATCAGAAACATAAAACAGACATCTGTATTAAGTTAAATCCCCTTTGAACCACCTCAAATCACCAAATGCCAAGAAAGAAGTACATTCTTATAACATCTGTGTACAGTCCTACCATACCTTGAATAAAAGCAATGCCAAAATATTTACCTCTTACATTTTCATAAGAATATGTATACAATAAAGTGGGGGTGAGAGGGTAGACAGGGGCATCAGAAATGTTATTAGCCATATACTGCTTCTTTGATTTTATAACATAAACATTAACGACACAGAGGCTAGTTTATTTCATTTTTGGTAAATGTATGTCTTTACAATAAACTCAGTGTTTACTTGCTGTTTATTAATTATACCAGTATTCACCAGTGGTTGACTCTTTATGTCCAACTAGGCTTTCAGGGTCATTTAATTTTTATTTAGTGCCTGAATTTGTAATGCTGAAAGCACTCCAAGTCTTCTCACTAGAGCAGAATCAGCCGCTAGGGACCCTGCTAAATCTGCACCAATCTGCAGCATTACTAATTGCTGACACCTTGACGGTGATCAATATGATTAGCAATGGTAACACCAGAGGCCAGTGTATAGCAAATGGGGCTGAAACTTAATGCAATTTGCTATGATGTCATAAAAGATTTGAAATTAATTTTAATTAATTCATTTTTATACCACCTAGTTTCAGAAAGGATTTATAACACCATCTAAGGGTACAGTAAACATAATCTAACAGTATTTAAACAAATAAGTAAGCGAGCCAAATATGGCATGAGAGAAATCAAGATGGGGCACACAGAGCTTGTCTTCCCTTACCTGTGTACTGCAAGCCCCTGTACTCGCTTATTGCCCCTGGAGGTTTTAAATTGGGCCAGTAATGGAACAGCATTTGCACAGCTGGAGGTTTCACTTGTGAAGGCCCATAGGCTATCACATACAAAAGATCCTAAAGAAAACAAGAAGCATGTTTTCACCAACATCATCAAATAAAAATAAAGGTAGCTCATTCAATATTACCAAAGCAGTGAAAATTCTAGTGGAGGGATTGAAGTGGTTAATTTCCCTGGAACTTCATCATCTAGGTGGCCTTTGCAGATTAAGTCACATTAGAATCTTCTTTTTATTATTTTCATGGGTGTTGTAAATAAGCCAGCCCTGGTAGTGTTCAGATGTACACTATCTTTTAACATATTCTTTTCTATTCAGAATAATGGGGAAGATTTTAGAACGGCATAAAGCCAGTTTGCCAAACACTACATTTTTAAAAACATTTCCGTAAAACATATTTTTTAATAATTCACATCTATTTGAAAGAAGAAAGTTTCCCAAGAAACCTTTCAAATTAAATAAAACTGTCACATTGTACAGTATTTGCTAAATTCCACAAACGAGAGATATCCAATTACTGCTTCTGTCAAGTCACTCTGCTCTTCAAGTCTCATTTCTTCTCTAAATGATAAGTAATTAACCAGTAAGCAAAGAATTATAATTTCTACCACACCAAGATAATAAGACATCAATAAATTTGACCTAAACAATAGTTTTAACATGCAAACAACTTTTACTCTATTATATAAATTCAATTTGTGACTATGAGTTTAACGTGGCCCCAAACTTACTTTCCAGACTTCCTGTTTATATTTCATGAGGCATTCCAATAATTGACAATGATACACTGAAAGGAAGAAAATATAATTGGTACATGAAATGTAAATACCAGACAAAAGATCCTGTGTAATAAACTATATTAGTAGGACTCTTCACTCTAATCATTAAATTAGAAATTGCTTATTTTCATGTATTTATACCTATCAAAAATCATATAAACCTTTGACTTTATCAAGTTTTATTTCAAGATCCCTGAAAAGTATTTTATTTATCTTATTAGCATAGGAAATATTAAGAAAACTCCCTAGGAATCATACTTTTATAATATAAACATATTAATGTAATTAAGAATGATGCAGAAAAAAAAATTGCTTAATCATAGTAAAAGTTCACATTACTTGAGTGTTCATTTTGTGCCAGGTATTGAGCTTAAGAGCTTTAAACATTATGTATTTCATAACCACCATGTTGCAGCTAGAGAACAAAGGTTTGGTTTTCTATCTTGCCCAAGTTTGGATAGATAGCAAGAACAGACTGATGGATTAGAAAAGAGGTCTTTTAGCACCAATTCATCTAGTTGAGGAATCCTTAAAAGCTATACAGCGGCAAGCTTCTTTAATTTGCCAATGTTTACTTGTGGAAGAAAGATATTTTCACCCTAGTTAGATACATATTTGATATCTTCCCTAACCTATCTTCCAACCTTATCACAGCACTGAAGCTGGTCTCCCTTTAGTCACCAATGACCTCTGAGTCGTTCAGCTCCATGGAGACTTTTCAGTCCACCTATCATTCGACCTTCATCAATTCAGCACTGCTGAACACCCTCTTTCCTTGACTTAACGACTGCCCCTCTCCCGTTACCTGTGGCAGGCAGTGCTGTTGCTACTCAACTGCTGTAAGCAACCCTTTCTTCCTTGTTCAGCTCCCAGTACACAGACTGCAAAGCAGGACAACTTGCCAGATTTTGTTGCAGCTGGGAAAGCCACATGACTCAGTGCTGACAAGCAAGACGTAATGGAATCTGCTGGGGAGCTTCTGAGACTCATTTTTCCTCTTTGACAAAAGGAAAGAGGCACACCAGGAGACTTTTCTCTAATCATCCTGACTGATCTTATTTTTGATAGGATTTGATTGGATATATTTTTGAAACCCATTTTTTAGATATGGTTGTTTAAGAATATGGGCTTCCCGGGTGGCTTAGTGGTAAAGAATTCTCCTGCACTACAGGAGACATGGGTTTGATCCTTGAGTCAGGGAGATCTCCTGGAGAAGGAAATGGCAACCCACTGCAGTATTCTTGCCTGGAGAACTCCATGGACAGAGGAGCCTGGCCAGCTATAGTCCATGGGGTCGTAGAGAGTCAACACAACTTAGTGACTGAGCATGCATGCATGTAAGAATATTCACTGTGGCATATCTTGCAAACATGAGAAGAAATTCAAGAGAAACCCAAAGATGGCATCTCAGACCCCTGATACAGCTATCTCCAAGACTTCCTATTAAGTAACAACAAACATTTTTATAGCTTAAAGCCTATATTAAAAGCCAAACAGCTCTCTGCCTCCTTGGCAAGCTCCTCCTCTTCCATTGGGCCAGTATCTGCTGGAGTTCCTGAAGGTCTGATCATAAATAAAATCCACTTTTCATTCTATGTCTCTCATGAGCAATGTCACACTCATATACAGCAATGCTTCAGAAATATTACAAGTTCCATTACAGACCATACCAAATACTGCAATAATGTGAATCATAAAAATTTTTTGGTTTCTTCAGGCATATAAAAGTTATGGTTGGACTATACTATAGTCTATTAAGCATGCAATAGCATTATATCTAAAATAAAACAATGAACACACCTCAATTGAAAAATATTTCATTGCTAAAAAATGCTAACCATCATTTGACAATGCAGAGACGCTACAAAACTTCGTAAAAAAACACAAGATCTGTGAAACATAGTAAAAGAAGATATGACTGTACAACTTGACTTATCATCTATATACAACTCAGTGTATAATAGCATTGAACATGAGGGCTCAAAGTTCATTAATTCTAGCCCAGAATTCTGTAACGGGTTAAAGACTCATAATACAACTTCTTAATTACTATTACCTCTTTTTTCCTGAAGGAAGCTGATTTATTTGCATTTTTGTGTTTTGCTGTTGTTCAGTTGCTCAGTCATGGCCGAATCATTGTAACCTCAGGAACTGCAGGATGTCAGACTTTCCTGTCCTTCACTATATCCTGGAGTTTGCTCAAACTCATGTTAATTGACTCAGTGATGCCATCCAACCGTCTCATCCTCTGTTGCCCACTTCCCCTCCTGCTCTCAATCTTTCCCAGCATCAAGGTCTTTTCCAAGGAGTTGGTTCTTTGCATCAGGTGGCCAAAGTATTGGAACTTCAACATCAGTCCTTCCAATGGACTTCAGGGTTGATTTTCTTTGGGATTGACTGGTTTTATATCCTTGCTATCCAAGGGACTCTCAAGAGTTTTCTCCAATACCACAGTTCAGAAGCATCATTTCTTTGGCACTCAGCCTTCTTTATGGTCCAACTCTCACATCTGGACATGACTACTGGAAAAACCATAGCTTTGACTAGATGGACCTTTGTCAACAAAGTGATGTCTCTGCTTTTTAATATGCTGTCTAGGTTTGTCATAACCTTTCTTTCAAGAAAAAACATCTTTTAATTTCATGGCTGCAGTCAGCATTCGCAGTGATTTTGGAGTCCAAGAAAATAAAGCCTGTCACTGTTTCCATTTTTTTTCCCATCTATTTTCCAAGAACTGAGGGGACTGGATGCAATGATCTTAGTTTTTTGAATGTTGAGCTTTAAGGCAGATTTTTCACTCTCCTCTCTCACTTTAATCAACAGGTTCTTCGATTCCTCTTCACTTTCTTCCATAAGGATGGTGTCATCTGCATATCTGAGGTTATTGATATTTCTCCCAACAATCTTAATTCCAGCTTCAGCTTCATCCAGTGTAGCGTTTCATATATGTACTCTGCACTCAATATGCCAGCAAGTTTGGAAAACTCAACAGGGGCCACAAGACTGGAAAAGGTCAGTTTTCATTCCAATACCAAAGAAGGGCAATGCCAAAGAATATTCAAACTACCACACAATTGCACTCAATTCACATGCTAGCAAAGTAATGGCCAAAATCCTCCAAGCAAGGTTTCAACAGAACGTGAACCAAGAACTTACAAATGTACAAGCTGGATTTAGAAAAGGCAGAGAAACCAGAGATCAAATTGCCAACATCCGTTGGATCATAGAAAAAGCAAGAGAGTTCCAGAAAAAAATCTGCTTAATTGGCTATGCTAAAGCCTTTGACTATTTGGATCACAACAAACTGTGGCAAATTCTTAACTAGACAGGAATACCAGACCTCCTTACCTGCCTCCTGAGAAACCTGTATGCAGGTCAAGAAGCAACAGGTAGAACTGGACATGGAACAACAGACTGGTTCCAAATTGGGAAAGGAGTATGTCAAGGCTGTATATGTCACCTGCTTATTTAACTTCTATGCAGAGTACATCATCTGAAATGCCAGGCAGGATTAAGCACAAGCTGGAATCAAGATTGCTGGGAGAAAAACCAAGAACTTCAGATATGCAGATGACACCACCCTTATGGCAAAAAATGAAGAGGAACTAAAGAGCCTCTTGATGAAAGTGAAAGAAGAGAGTGGAAAAGCTGACTTAAAACTCAACATTCAAAAAACTAAGATCATGGCATCCAGTCCCATCACTTCATGTCAAATAGATGGGGAAACAATGAAAACAGTGACAGACTTGGGCTCCAAAACCACTGTAGATGGTAACTGCAGCCATGAAATTAAACTATTTTTAATGAATTTCATGAAATGAAATTTAAAGATGCAAGCTCCGAGAGTTGGTGATGGACTGGAAAGCCTGGTGTGCTGCAGTTCATGCGATCACAAACAGACACGGCAGAGTGATTGAACTGAACTCTTCTGTCTTTTCTAAATACAGCTTGTACATTTGGAAGTTCTCAGTTCATGTACTGTTGAAGCCTAGCTTGAAGGATTTTCAGCATTACCTTGCTGGTATGTGAAATGAGTGCAATTGTATAGTAGTTTGAATATTCTTTGGCATTGGAATAAAAACTGACCTTTTCCAGTCCTGTGGTCACTACTGAGGTTTCCAAATTCACTGGCATATTGAGTGCAACACTTTAGCACCAGCATCTTTTAGGATTTGAAATAACTCAGAAGGATTTCCATCACCTCCACTAGCTTTCTTCATAGTAATGCTTCCTAAGGCCCACTTGAATTCACACTCCAGGATGTCTGGCTCTAGGTGAGTGATCATACCACTGTGGTTATCCAGGTCATTAAGATCTTTCTTGTACAGTTTTTCTGTGTATTCTTGCCACCTCTTCTTAATCTCTTCTGCCTCTGTTAGGTCCATACCATTTTTGTCCTTTATGGTGCCCATTTGCATGAAATTTTCCCTTGGTATCTCTAATTTTCTTGAAGAGATCTTGACGAGATCTCTCCCCATTCTATTGTTTTCTTCTATTTCTTTACAATGTTCCTTTAGGAAGGCTTTTATCTCTCTTTGCTATTCTCTGGAACTCTGCATTCAAATGGGTATATCATTCCTTGTCTCCTTTGCCTTTCGCTTGGCTTCTTTTCTCAACTATTTGTAAGGCCTCCTCAGACAACCATTTTGCCTTTTTGCATTTCTCTTTCTTGGGGATGGTTTTGATCACCACCTCCTATACAATGTCATGAACCTCCGTCCGTAGTTCTTTTGGCACTCTGTCTATCAGATCTAAACCCTTGAATCTATTTGTCACTTCCACTGTATAGTCATCAGGGATTTGATTTAGGTCATACCTGAATGATCTAGTGGTTTACCCTACTTTCTTCAATTTAAGTCTGAATTTTGCAATAAGGAGTTCATGATCTGAGCCACAGTCAGCTCCCAGTCTTGTTTTTGCTGACTGTATAGAGTTTCTCCATCTTCAGCTGCAAAGAATATAATCAGTCTGATTTCGGTGTTGACCATCTGGTGATGTCCCTGTGTATAGTCGTCTCTTCTGTTGTTGGAAGAGGGTTTTTGCTATGACCAGTGCATTCTCTTTGTAAAACTCTGTTATCCTTTGCCCTGCTTCATTTTGTACTCCAAGGCCAAACTTGCCTGTTATTCCAGATATCTCTTGACTTCTTTCTTTTGCATTCCAGGCCCCTATGATGAAAAGGACGTCTTTTTTTGGTGTTAGTTCTACAAAGTCTTGTAAGTATTCATAGAACCATTCAACTTCAGCTTCTTCGGCATTAGTGGTTGAGGCAAAGACTTCAATTACTGTGATATTGAATGGTTTTCCTTGGAAGTGAACTGAGATCATTCTGTAGTTTTTGAGATTGTACCCAAATACTGCATTTCAGACTCTTTTGTTGACAATGAGGGGTACTCCATTTCTTCTAAGGGATTCTTGCCCACAGTAGTAGATATAATAGCCATCTGAATTAAGTCGCCTATTCCTGTCTACTTTAGTTCATTGATTCCTAAACTGTTGATGTTCACTCTTGCCATCTCCTGTTTGACCAATTCCAATTTTTTAGGACATAGAGAATTATTACTGAGGTTATGTGTAGGTTTTCCCCCCAGTGTTATTGAGATATAACTGACATACAACAATGTATTAGTCTAAGGTATATCATCTTCTCTCAAATATTTTAAAGACTCCTTGAACATAACATGTCTAAAATAGACCTCATGATCTTCCCTTAGAAGCCTGGTCTTTCTCTTCCAGTGTCTTCTTTCTCAGGGATATCCAATATGTCACCAAACCCTAACAATTTTTACTTCCTGAATAGCTCTCAGATATATCCACTTTTCTTGGCCTCAATCAACCCTGGCTTTTACATGTATAGACAAATGCAACGGCCTCCTCATGGGTCAATCTGTATCCACTCTGGCTCCTTTTATTCCATTCTAAGCTGCAGCTAGGGTGACACATACGTGCGTGCACGCTCAGTCGCTCAGTCATGTCTGACTTTGTGTGACCCTGTGGACCGTAGCCCACCAGGCACCTCTGCCCATGGGATTCTCCAGACAAGAATTCTGGAGTGGGTTGCCATTACCTCCTCCAGGGTGTCTTCGCAAGCCAGGGATTTAACCAGCGTCTCCTCCATTGGCAGGCAGATTCTTTATCACTGGGCCACCTGGGAAATCCCAGTGACACACACACAAACACTCAGTCTTTCAGTACCTCCCCATTAGACTCAGGATGAGCGCAGGACTCCCAGAGCCCACAGCATCCTGCGTGTTCTAACCTGTGGGTGTCTACAGTCTCGTCTCACACCAGGCAGCCCTCACTCTGAGCTCCAGCTACAGTGACCTGTCAGTCCCACCTGCGTGCAAGTTTCCCTTCTGACACATAAGAGCCCTCTGCCTGGAAAGCTCCACTCCCTGATAGGCCTTGTTAATGCTACTCATCCATCAGTCCTCAGACCAAAGGTTTTACTCCCAGAAAAGCTTTCCCTAATCTCTTCAATAAAAGAAAAATCCCCTTTTATAGGGTCTCATCATAGCACAATGTACATCATTCAAAGCACTTGTCACAATCGAAACTGGACACTTGCTTGTGTAATTATTTGGTTAATATCTTCTCCCTCCACCACATGATAGGCTTCACAAAGAGAGAGGAGGGGTTGCACCAAGCAGATACTCAGTAACTGCTTGTGGAGTTTATAAATGGTCCTCTAGATTGGGAACTGTGTGAAGCCATGACTGCTTTCTCTGGTCTGGGGTACTTTCTCTTCCACAGGGTCTGCTCTTCTCCTTGTATTTGCTACACAAACCTTGTTCACAGGAGGCCACTGACTATCCATGAACAGACCCAGAGAGTCCCTTTATTTAAACTGCCTCCTCTCCCAGAATGCCCCACTTACCCCGTCAATCAAAATTCTATACGATTTTAAGACCCATGATCAAGTGGCACAAAGCCTTTCCTGATCATTTCAACCCATACAGTTCTCTCCTCTGATGAATTAACAGTATCCGTAGAATTTATTCGGTACTTTTTACATACTACTTTACATTGTAAATTAATCATTTATGTGAATAAGCCTAATCTTCCCAATTAGACATAAGCTCCATAGAAAGCACCATGTCTAACATTTCAGGGTGGTTTTCACAGTGCTGAGCACAGAGGAACGTACACAGGAGTTACGCAATGAATTCCTGGTACCTGAGCAAGAACTCGGCTCTCTTCCTGATATACAATCAGGTACAAGGATCAAGCTTCCACTGGCTATCTCCCCCAATAAAAGTTCAAAGGATAATAATGTCCTACCCACTTAGTCACAGAGAGCCCCCTGGTGGACAGCACCTCACTTCTTCCGTTTCCCCCATCACCAGATTAACTTGCTGTCCCACATGTCATTCTTAGTATAGAATAGCTGGCTATACATGTCCCCTCATGAACAGATGAAGACACGGATTTAGAAATAACAGAAGTAACACTATTTGATAGCAGTGGTTTCCCAATGAAACATTCAACTCCAAGAAGACAATGGCAGATTGTAGAGATCCGTGTTTCCATTTACTGAGCGGTGTCCATGATGTGCCACATCATTATGCTGACGAAGCACATCACACAGACCCAAGCCATTAAATCCTCACAACAACATTTGTAGTTATTGCAGGAAGAATTATTTCCATTTCGGAAGTGAGAAAACTTAGTTTTAGGGAAGTTGAAGAACTTGCTCATGGTTAAGCTAACTGGCAATTTGTGCTGAACTCAGATGTGAACTCACATACCCTTAACCTCAAAGCACATGATTCTACCCGACCTGCTAAACTGCCTCCCAACGTGGAAATTAGGACCAAAGCCTGATGCAGAGTTTAGTTAACTAACTAGATTCTCAGAGACTTAGATAACTAACTAGAGACTTAAACGAACTAGATTCATTATATTCTAATAAATATAAATGACATTATGAGGATCCTTTAAGCCAAATAGAGATATGAGATATAACTTCCTCCAAATATATATTTTAATTAAACTCATATAATAATCATAAGGGATTTCATATTTGAAGGATGATATTCCAGATTAAGAAACATTAAGATTTTGAAATGAAAAGAAAAAATTGGTTTCCTCATCCTGAGTCAAAAACTCAATTATTACTCATTATGTAATTAAGTAGAAGGTCAAAAACAGGGCCCCCAAATTTGTCTACTAATGAAAATAAACATTGAGATCATGTCTTAGCATGTGACTCCAATAGTCAGCCTCTTTTAGGTTAGTTTCCTGAAGTTCATCTGCAGTGACCCTAATAAACGGAAATCAAACAAAGTATATCAGATTAAATCTGCTTAACATTACTAGTAATCAAAGAAACACAAATCAAAATGAGATATTGTTTTTTATCTAGTCATCTCTACACAAATGTTATAGCACTCTATAACAGGGTACAGTGTATTTTCATACATAATTAGTGGGAATATTGAAAATTTTTTCAAGCCCTTCAACCCATTAATCCCTCTTTTATGAACTTACTCTAAGGAAACAGTCACAAATATAATAAAAGATTTACGTGCAAGGATATTCATATGGTATTAGAGTAGCAAATTCATAAAATATTCACAGTGGTCATCTGTAGTTCTTAGAACTGCAGGTGATTGTTTTTATTTTTATTATTATTATTTTATTTTTATTTCAATCATTGAATTATTTCTATATACTTATATTCAAGCCATTTCCAGTGTTCTAAAACTGTTCTCCAATATTCTAAAAATATCACTAGCCAATAAGATTACTACTAACATCCAGAGGCAAGTAAAACTTATTTCAATTTTGAAATCTGTTTTCTAACACAACTCCAGTTGTCTATTCACCAAAAGAAAATCTCCTAAGAATTTCTAGTTTGCCTATTTGATATCTTATTCAATTACTGGTCTTGGAATTAATAAATCCATCCAAATTTCCACTTACCTGGGTTGGATGTGTACTGCATTGCAATCATTAGCATGGATGATGCAGAGAGATTAACATGGGCAGGAACGCCTTCTCTCCTTGAGGAACCCACTAAAACCAAAATTATTTTGATTAGACACAATTTATACATATGTATTTGTATATTTATATTTATTTATATATTTTGTTACTACTTTGCATAGGGCAAGAGAGCTGAAAAGAAACTTGAAAAAATTAATAGAAGTTTTGCATAAATGAAATCACAAAATTTGTCCTGGCACACAAACACTACCGTAGTCTTTATCATAGGCATATTTAGTGAGAATCTTCAAGGAGCAGGAATAATGCCAGAATGTAGTGCAATAGTTACATCAGAATTTTACTTAGATGTGATCTCTGTTTCCAATATGTTTTTATCTAGGTAGAAAAGAAAGAAAAAACAAAATCCTCTGTGTATCCAAATACAACGCATGTTGAAGTTTATCCCAATAAGAAAGTAAAAATAAAAGGTTTTTTAACACAACTTGAATGTATTAAGAGATGCAACTGAAAGAGTCTACTTATAATGGGCACTATATTCACTTAGTAACAAACACAAATTTTAAATCATGCATAATAAAAAACAGTATATTAATTTAAAAATTATTTTCAACTCTCACTTATCATTAAACAATTTTATTCAAACCTTCACATGTAACTTCAGCAACAGCAGCTTAATTGCCATGACAATCACTCTTTTACTTTTCCAGAGCTTACCATTTTCATATCCACCTGAGTTGTTTGAAATAAAGCACTTTTTGAATCTGTGAATAATGCTGTTGCTGGACATTTTATCCTGTCCCACAGTATTCAATCACAAGGTCAGTTGGATTCTTCAAAATTCATCTTATAGCAGTAAAATTGTGAATGCCATGTGATAACCACTTACACATTGCTTTCAAGACATCTTTAAGTGGCTTGTTTACAAAGACATCCAACACTGTTTCAAATCTCTCTTTTTTAATGAGTGTATCAGGTAACCTCTATAAGCATCCAGAACTAGCTCTGACGGAGGTCACTCGAGGTAACATGTTGTCTCCAGTGTACTTTATTATTCTAAGCACAGTAACAGAGAGGGCCCACAGTAGAGAAACTTTACAAGGACTCAAATAGAAAATAGAATTCCTTTTCTGGGATAATTGCAGAAATAGCAGAAATCTTGCCTTATAGTTGGGCTGCTGCGGCAAATTGTCAGGAAAGCACAAACAGAACAGTAGATAGTGAATAAACACGCTCATAAAGTCAACTCTCAACTTCCAACACAGACTGCAGAAGACCACCAACACAGCCAACAAGAAAAAAGCAGAGAGCCCTAAAATCTGTCTTATTTTAAAACATTAAAGTGCAATGTGTAGGAATAATATCTCACCTACAGCCAAAAAGAATAAGATAACATAATAAAACACATGTATAAAAGAAGTATTAAAGCACTAAAAGAGGTTTATCATATAATGAAGAAGACAAAAAAAAATTTAACATGATTCTCTTTTAATTTACATTTTAAAAATGAGCACCACAAGGGACACTGTGGCCATTACAATAGTTTACAGAAATACACAAACAAATAAAATGGATCTATAATTGAGTCCCATTTACCTGAGTTGGTTTTTATGAATCACTTACTTCTGGGATGCTGCTAACCCACCAAGCCAGTGATAATCAGGAACAAAAATTAGCTTGGTTATACAATATAAATAAGTATTAATACTTATACAAAGACATGAAGATCAGTTCACTGATCTTAGATGTTAAAGTTGATGAACTAAGTAATCAAGGGAAAAAATCTTTGGGCCAAATTCAGACTTTAGCCAAGGAGCTTGTTCAAATTGGGCTTCCCTGCTCAGACGGTAAAGAATCTGCCTGAAACGCAGGAGACTCAGGTTCAATCCCTGGGGGAAGATTCCCTGGAGGAGGGCATGACAACCCACTCCAGTATTCTTGCCTGGAGAATCCCACGGACAGAGGAGCCTAGAGGGCTATAGTCCATAGGGCCACAAAGAGTTGGACATGACTGAATGGCTGATACTAATACTTGTTCAAATTCAGCTTCAGGGGACCCATATCTACAGAGTCTAACTCAGTTGAGAAGCAGGAAAGCTGTGTTTAATAAAGACATCAAATGATTCTGACCAAGTGGACCTTGGAGCTACATTTGAGAAGTACTACTAGAGGGATGAGAATAAGAAAGGAAATACTTCTGGGGCAGCTCAGTGGTTAAGACTCTGCCTTCCAATGCAGGGGATGCAGGTTCGTTCCTTGGCTGGGGAACTAAGATACCATATGTCGCAGTGTGCAGCCAAAAATTTTAAATAAATAAAACTTGGGAAAAAAAGAAAGGAAATATTTAATAAGGTGTCCAGATGTGCGAGGAATAATTGCACACCCTTGGGTTCTTTGGTTAAAGGGGAGAAAAGCAAAAGAAAGTGTAGCCTTCAACATAGGCAAGGAAAAATAATTATGTGTATACTATATCCATTCCTTTGGGGACAAGTGTCTCACCTTTGTTTAAATTCATTTCAAACTTAAATGAGAAGTGTTTCTTAAAAATGAGAACTACTATTAAGGGAGGCTGAGAATCACTGTGCCTGGAGACACAGTGGGAGAGATGCCCAAATATCTCAGATGATTTAGGTGAAGTTCATTTGGAGAACAGTCCAAATGGCTTGGTGACTTTTGGATGTCCCTCCTAACCCCTACAAATCCATGCTCTCCCTCAAGAAAGGTCAGCACCAAAGCCAAGAGTGTTCCCCTGACTCAAGGCCTCCGAAACCAACTCCAGCACTTCTTTAAGTAGACTGTGCCTTGCAATTTCTTAGTCTTCTAATGGACTGAACAAAGTCACCACAATTCCAATTTAATAAACATGCAGAGACACACATCATTTATTGAATCTTATTAAAAAGGCATGATGCAAACAGACATGCAGCTTGTCCTCATGAGGATGTATAAGGTCAAAGCTGCATACAATGGAAGGAACCAGAGAATTAATCAAAATAAGGAAATTTTACATGCAATATTGTGCTTAGGAAATACAATTAAGTCTTAAGACCGATTCCTCTTAAGACCTGATCCTCTTAGCACTACCAAAACAATTACTATATCATTCCCTCCTTCTATGAACAACAACAATTTCTTAATCTGTTCCTGCATTTTATAATTCCTAATACATTATCAGAAATAGCTCTTATATGATTCTCCGCAAAAAAAAAGTATAGCGGAAAGCCATTTTATAAAAGAGAAATCAAATTTTGCACAAGAATACCAACCTAATTATTAGGACTATGGCCTAAGTCACTTGACTTCATAGTTAATGCTCTAGTCACTTAGTCACACAGTATTTTTTCAGTATCTCCTACATACGAGGCATTATTCTAGACGCTGGGACACAGCTGTGTATAAGACAGGCAAGTCTTTGTCTTTATGAAGCTTAAATGCTAGAATTGTGCTGTACAATATAGTAGCCACATGTGGTTAAATTTAAACCAATCAAAAGTAAATCAGGCATAGCGGTAAGAATCTACCTGCCAACGCAGCAGACATGGGTTTGATCCCTGGTCCAGGAAGATTCCACATGCCGTGCAGCAACTAAGCCCATGAGCCACAACAACTGGGCCTGTGCTCTGGAGTCCACAAGCCCCAACTCCTGGGCCCTTGCCCTGCAATAAGAGAAGCCAGCACACCACAGAGAAGAGTAGCCCCCGCTCTTCGCAACTAGAGAAGGCCCACATGCAGCAACAAAGACCCAGCACAGCCATAAATAAAAAATAAATCTTAAAAAGTAAGCTAAATTAAAAATGCAGTTCCTCTGTCTCATTAGATATATTTCAAGTGTTCTGTTCCCACGTGTGGCTAGTGGCTATTCTATTGAATAGCGCAGGATTTTAAATAACCTTTCCATGACTGCAGACAGTTCTGTTGTGTTATTCTAGAGGAACAGGAAACAAATACCTGTGAAGAAATATAAAGCAGGGCAAGGGAATAGGTATAAAATGATGGAAGGTCCTGTTTGAGCTTGAAGGTAAAGAAGGGCCTCTGGGAAGCCGTACTACTGGAGCTGAGACTTGAAGGGAGTGAGCAAGCAAATCATGTGACCATCTGCAAGAAGGGCTTGTGAGACAGAGGAAAAAAGCCTGGAGCAAAAGCAAAACCTGGTGCCTTTATGAAACTGCAGCAAGGCCAATATGAGCCCAGCAGAGCGAACGCTAGCGGAGGCAAGGGATGAAGTAGTAAGATAAGCTGGGGCCAGATAGCAAGGCAGAGGCGCTGAATTTGATTTGCAGGAGTGATGGGAAGCTACTAGTTGTTTTCAAGAAGGAAATGACATAATTTGATTTCCATGTTTGGAGGACAGCTCTGGCTTTTTGGTGGAGAGCAGGCTCTGGGAGGGCTAAGAGTAGAGGCTGGGAGACCAGCTCAGAAGTTATTGGATGCTGTCTACCTTTTTAAGGGGTACAGAGAAGGGAATCACCTGGGAAGAAAAAAAACATTCTGATGCCAATTCTGCTATATGACAGAATCATTTCCTGTGCTGCCTGGATTAGCAAGTGGCCTCTGTTTGTGTACGCAGAAGTAACTGTGCTCCCTGAGACAGGGTTTGAGCATAAGATACCTGTGCTGTCAGGTCATATGGGTTCAACAAAAGATACCATGACCCTGAAGTCTATGCAGCATTAAAATATATGCTAAGATTGGTAGATAAATAAAAAGTCATAGAGACAGGATTGCCCATCAACACAAGAGGTGTTCTGTCAGGTTCTATGAGATCAAAAACTGGTATAACAATTACTGTTATTATATGACACACTCTCAGGAAAAATTCCCAAGCCCCAGCAGATGGCCCCTTATTTCAAGCAATATTTAAGATGATGAAATGTCATGTCACCATGTAATTTTGAGCAGAATATTGGAAAGGGTTGCAATGAGATTTGACACAACTGTCCTTTGACTGTGTGTTTTGGTCTGTTATAAACTGGTATAAAATTGGACAACATTCAAAGGCCATTATCATATGTTATGCCATGGCCTTCAGAACAAACACTGTGATGTAGATAGGAACGTTACAATTATTCACAAATTTACAGCTAAAGAAACTAAAGTTAGATGAGATTGTGAGATCTGCCAACAATCAAAAGACTTCATTTCAGTGCTTCTGGATTCTTATTCCAAAATATTTCTCATAATTCAATATTAAAGCTCCTAAAGTATACTATTATATAGAATTGATGCTTTTGAATTTTGGTTGGAGAAGACTCTTGAGAGTCCCTTGAACTGCATGGAGATCAAACCAGTCAATCCTGAAGGAAATCAACCCTGAATATTCATTGGAAGGACTGATGCTGAAGCTGAAACTCCAATACTTTGGCCACCTGATGTGAAGAGCCAACTCACTAGAAAAGACCTTGAGGCTAGGAAAGATTGAAGGCAAAAGAAGGGACGGCAGAAAATGAGATGGTTAGATAGCATCACCAACTCAAAGGACATGAGTCTGAGCAAATTCCAGAGAGAGCAGAGGACAGGGAAGCCTGGCATGCTGCAATCCATGGGGTCACAGAGAGCGGAACATGACGTAGTGACTGAACAACAAAAAAGTATAGTAATATCTACCTTACAAAAACAGTCATTAGCTAATAAAACATTTTATATATAAAATACTACTTAAATTCATTAATATCTTACACTGGTATTTTACTGTGTTTTTTTCTATTATATTTACTTATTAGTGTTTGGAAGATCATAGAACATAATATGCATCCTCTGTAGCAGCAGTAGAACAAAAAAATGATACAGGGCCAAAGGCTTAGAAGCAGATATTCAATTAAATCATACAGTTGCTTTTAATTCCATGCAAAGATCTAAATGAACCTTTGTTGTCTAAGGGTAAGTGACTTTTGAGGAAATTAAAGTTGGAAAAGAAACTAGATGAGACTACAGTTCAGGATGCCAAGATACCACTAGAAGGATCTTTCACAGATATAACTGTTCAGCTTTATTATTCGCTTTAAAATAACATATGCTACATCAAATAATGTTCATTTGGGACCTCTTTTCCTTTTCTCTGCCAACATCCAAACTTCAGTTTGGTGCACAGTCACAGAACCTTCGTGGAAAAAGAGAGATTTCCATGGTGAAATGCAAATAACTTTCTCATTCTTAATAATTCCTTTATATTTATGTATATGTATATTACACAAAGCCTATTGCACACATATGGAATTAAAACAAGTGTATCTTAATATATATACAAGATATATATATCTTAATATATATACAATCTTAATATATATAAAATAAAAACAAGTGTATCTTAATATATATACAATATATATATATCTTAATATATATACAATCTTAATATATATAAAATAAAAACAAGTGTATCTTAATATATATACAATATATATATATCTTAATATATATACAATCTTAATATATATAAAATAAAAACAAGTGTATCTTAATATATATACAATATATATATATCTTAATATATATACAATCTTAATATATATAAAATAAAAACAAGTGTATCTTAATATATATATAATATATTGTATATATATACAATAATGTATATACATTTGTATATACTATATGTATATATGATACATATTTACCAATATATATCTTAATATATATACAAGGCAATAACAAAAAAGGTTATGTCAAAGAAAGTTTTATAATAAATTACACTTTGCTTTGCAGCACCTCAAAGGAATTATTTAAAATAAAAGCACAGTACTTGGTTTATTGACAAAAATGGCGTAATAGATTTAACTGATATACATACAGGGCTTTTCAACTGAAAGAGCTGCAATCCCTCATTAGGTCTGCTTGAGAGTTCAGAGTTTCATCTCCTAAGTCCTTAATGATATTATCATTTAACACCTGAAAACCTGTCGTGTACTACATTTGACCTTGCAAATATTGTACCAAAGAGGTAAAAGCTTTTTTGTCTTAAAGACTTTATCAAGTACTCAGAAAATGCAATGTCCTTTATCTCAGGCCTTAAATAAAAATATTCCCATAGAAATTAAATGCTCCCCTCTAGTTCTGGTCAGAAATTTTGAACACGGAAACAACTTCCCAAAATAAAACCAACATGGATACAAGCAACAGACACACATTCTCACATCGATTCAGTTTGACACGATTAATTTGGAACCTAATTCCCTCCATCTTTGGATCTGTGTCCTTTTTATCTACTCTGGGAAAAAATAAGGACAAAAGAAACACCTGAATCATTTAACAGGATTGGCTTTAAAGGTAAGTACCACAACTTATTCTCAAAGACTTAAAGATGACAAAGATTGGCTACATTCGAATCTCAGGAATGGTGACAAGAAATGAAACAGTCAAAACTAAGAGACTAAAACCAGAGGAACCAAATAAATGAACCAGATCAGCGATTGCATTGAAAGAATATATGCCTGTTACGTAAAAAAAGATTGATGTTATTTAACCTAGAATAATTAAGCTAGAAATAACCTTAGAGACGGAACATTTTCTCTAAACCTCTCCTTCACAGTTAAAGAAGAATGAAGTGATTTGTCCCTACCCTTTAAATAAATACCAAGCTAATTCACTAACAATTGCAATTTTCACACAGATTTTATAAACTCAACTTATAATTTTGTTTCCCTCAGTTGCCAAGGCTCACACATTTAACTAAGTGAGGATTCCAACGTGACTACAGGCTATGTTTTAGAGTACATTTCTAAGTAGAAACTAATAATCCAGGATGAAGAAACAAGTTGCCAGCTGTCACATGCTCAGTCACTCCTAAGTATAACCCCAAGGGCCTGATATATGTAGTACCTCTTCCAAAAGTACTATTTCTAAGAAGGATGGATATAGTGAGTTACACTCAGAAAGATACAGACCCAACTGCTACTCTTTTCTTTTTAAAGCCTCTGCTTAAGCTTAACTGTCAACATACTTCTAAAAAAAATACAACTTTACAATTCTAAGGCTGTATCCATGAGTACTTTGTCAACAGAGTTACACAGAATGAAAAAAGAGAACTAAATTAAATATTCTAAAACAGAATTAAATATTCTATTACTTGAACAGTATAATCAGTCTGCTCATTTTTAATAGCTATGTAATTTAGGCAGAAGTCAGACTCTATTTTAAAGACATGAAAATTACAATTCCACAGCTAAAATTAAACTCAAGTGTAAAACAAGTAAATGAGGCTCAAAGGTACATTTGTTTACCAATCGTTATTACAAAGCGACAACTTTAATACAATTGTTAAGTGCATAACAGTAAAAACTGATCTCTAGGAACTGAATGTGACCAACACAGGCATTATTATAGAATGAGAGTTGAGAGAAGGACAGAAGTAAACCAACACTTATTGAACACTAGGCATTATGCCAGCACCCTACCAATGCTCCAATCAATCATCTCAATTGTCACAGCAACCTTATGAGGCAGTATTATCACTGTTCTCACTTTGCAAACAGAAAGGTTAGGTGACTTGCCTAAGCTCATACAGCTAGTTGGGAGCACAGCTGTGATTTGAATCTATATCTGTTTGATTCCTAAACCCATAATCTTTTCAGATTATCTACTGAAACATAGGTTAATTAATCATGTATTTCTTTAAAAAAAATACTTTAGAAGGATTTTGATCATAAAAATCACAACCCAACTTCTTTTTTTTCTCTCTATTACCACATCTGGATAACAAGCCTGCAGAAATAAGCTTATAAAAATGAAGCAGAATTCAAATTGAATCCATGTTATAATAGTACCTGGCACATGAGTTGGAAGCTTTTGCTTTTTTCATAGTGTTCTCATAAACTTTGACTCACTATGTCATCACAACACTCTTGTGAGGGAAAGCTGATACTATCATCACCCTGGAGACGAGGTTTAACTATATGAGCTGCCGATCTCACAGAGCAGATTACGGACAGAAGTGAGACTAAAGAATATCTAGATACCCTGACTCTATCCATTGTTCCTCCCAGCACACCCTGCTGCCTTCAGATGCAAAAGATAAGAATTTCTACGTCCCAGACAACATTTTTCTCCGTCTTTTTTTCTAAAGTTGCAAAAAATACTCTAATTTATATGTAGGAAATGTAGACTGTGCTTTGACTCGTTCTCTCTTCCTATTCTGTAAGATCAAACTATGTGCATAAAATAATTCTAAGGTATTATTGTCTTTTCATGTCTTTGATGTTCACCGTACTATTCATGCTAAGTGACTGAATTTTAGTCAAAGCACATGTATACAGCAGTGATTATAATCTTGAAAATCTACAAACCTAAAACAGCAAAAGCAATTTCCATTCATACATCATACAACACATAAAAATAATCTAGTATTAGGTAAGACTGAACTTACGTATAGCCATTGGTAGAAAAGATGTGCTAAGATATTCAATAATATCCTTGTGCAGAAACGGAGGAAAGGTAGCTAAGGTTGATATCATCGTGTAGGGCAAAGTACTCAGAATATCATCACTGAGAAAGGGGAGCAAACATGTAGTTGTATAAAAGATTGACTGTCCAAGGTCTGCAAAACAAAATCAAGTCATCAGTCATTGAATATCCTGCATTTAACAAAAAAGCTAACTTTACATTTTAAGCTTTTATGAAATGGTTTAAATTGCAAGCAACTATCACTCCCTTCTTTAAGAGTTCTGTATAGCACCTGCACAGTATTTGATAAATGATAGAATTAAAAAATATAAATACAGTTGACTTGTGAACAACACGGGTTTGAACTGTATTAGGTCCATTTTTGTACATGGATTTTTTTCAATAATTATATTATCTGTAGCTCAGATGGTAAAGAATCCACCTGCAATGTAGGAGACTTGGGTTTAAACTCTGGGTCGGGAAGATCCCCTGGAGGAGGGAATGGATACCAACTCCAGTATTCTCGCCTAAAGAATTCCATGAACAGAGGAGCCTGGAGGCCTACAATTCCATGGGGTCACAAAGAGTCAGACACAACTGAGCAGCTAACACTTTTGACTATTTTTTCATCTTCATTTTACAGATCTTTAAACTAAGTGTAGGAGGAAGTTTGTGGTCAATTAGAGATCACAACAAATGGAACCCAAAGAACTAGGATTTGAGTCTTGATTCTATCCAAACCGTTTCAGCTCCCTGCCCTTGGGTGAGTCATTTATCAAATCCATTGTTTTTGAGGCAGAGACAGCAGCAGAAATTCCTGATTTTTTACTGTTTGCGGGGCGAGGGCGAGGGAAGGTGGTTAGTGCCTCTAACTCCTTGAGTTATTCAAAGGTCACCCGTATCTATGACATGAGCTTTTCCTCAACACTTTATCCATCTTCAGTCATATTACTCCCTGATTTTATAAATCAAAAGCACTTTCACATGATAATGAATCCTGAAATCCCTCCAGCATTCTTACCTCCATTACATTTTATACAAGATAACTGTGGCACAAAGATGTTAAATTATTTTCTCATGGGAAGTTTCAGAAAACTCAAGGGCAAGGCTGGAAATAAAACCAGGCTATTTCTGCTCCATCAACTGAACAATCTTCCTACATCTGAAGTCTCAGGCAATGAGGTAATTGGCATCTTCCAGCACAGTGGCAGATTCAGCATACATCAACGAAAGGAAGCTGTAAACTGATACTGCCCGACCCTGTGCATTTAGTTACAAATATCACAGAAGGACGTGTCCCCTGGTAGTACTGTTTCTATCAACGTTTGTAAGTGATAGGAACAATACCTACCTCACTTCATTAGGATTGTTAGGAGGTTTAAATGAACAAAACGTAAAGTACCTAGCATAGCACACAATGTGTGCTCCACAAGTATCAGATATGAATATTGTTACTATTATTATTACCTGCACAAGGAGTAAAAATAGAAGACATTCAAAAATCATAACTATTTAGCTTTAGAACGCAAGTAGACCAAACCACATCACACTGAGTATATGAGTATATATTTTCAGATTTCTGCATCTCACGTCATCAGCCAAGTCTTGACAATGAAAACTTGGATCATTTTCGTATCCTTTATAAAAGAAATTATTAGATTTGTTTGTCTGGTAGCAGACTGAGCTTCTTAGTGCTATTTTGATGTTATTTCTGATCATCATTAGAATTAATTTGCCCCCTCGACTGACAGCAGAGAGACACAGTGCACACTGGGAGGTGAGGGTCAGTCGACCTTGGGCTCAAACCGATGAAACAGAAAAGTCACAAGTGTTTTACTAAGAAATGATTGCAGCTGTGCACAATAGACACCTCAGCTGCATTTTAGTCTAGGTACAGAACACTGGCACGGAAAGGAGCCTGAAGCCCCCCGGAGTAATTTTCATATGAGGAGGCTGAGGCCTGAAAATGGAAGTGTTTGCCCAAGATCACGTGAGAGTAAGCAGCTGAACCACAACAAAAACGCAGTTCTGCTGGGTACACTGCACTGCCCCACGCGAGGACACAGCCTCCAGCCCTGAAGGCAAGGCTTCTCCAACTCAGTGCATAGAAAAGTCACCCAGAGAGCTACTTAAAAATTCAGATCCTCAGGACCCACCCCTCAGTCATTCTTGTTCAAAAGTTACAGCTCGGGAACCAGAATTCCCTGCTTCCAGCTTCCTTGGAAATTCTGATGCTGTTCACATCAACCAAAGCAGTGTTGTACTGTTTTATGAACCTCCCTGGTGCCTGGAAAATCCCATGGACAGAGGAGCCTGGAAGGCTGCAGTCCATGGGGTCGCTAGGAGTCGGACACGACTGAGCGACTTCACTTTCATTTTTCACTTTCATGCATTGGAGAAGGAAATGGCAACCCACTCCAGTGTTCTTGCCTGGAGAATCCCAGGGACGGGGGAGCTTGGTGGGCTGCCGTCTCTGGGGTCACACAGAGTCGGACACGACTGAAGTGACTTAGCAGCTGGTGACTCAGATGGTAAAGTGTCTTGCTTACAATGTGGGAGACCTGGGTTCGATCCTTGGGTTGGGAAGATCCTCTGGAGAAGGAAATGGCAACCCACTCCAGTACTCTTGCCTGGAAAATCCCATGGACAGAGGAGCGCTGTGGGCTACAGTCCACGGGGTCGCAAAGAGTCAGACACGACTGAGTGACTTCACTTTTTCTTTCTTTCTTTCTAAGGGATGGTCTAGTGAGTTTTTTCTACCTTCTAAGATTTGTTATGCAGAATAAGAACACAGCCCATAGATAATAGGAAAGAGGAAGGTCACAAAATAGCTGTGCATATAAGAGTAAAAATATAAATCATCTTCCCTGAAATTGTCACAATTTACACATGAATTGCCATTAGATGGGCTGTAAGATACCAAACAGAATGCTTTTATCTCAGTCAACGATCCCTAACAAGAGGTCCACCCCAGGGTCAGAAAGGCAGTCACAAAGGAAAAGCACAGGCACGTCCATCACCGCAGTCAGCTCCAGGAACATTATATTCAGAGAGACATCACCTCTAAGTTCTCAGCTGGGGTAGGATCACAACAAAAGTGACTAGGCTTAAAACAGCAGCAAAATTGTACAATAAACAAACTCACAAGTTTCTACATTTTTGTATATTCACTGTAATATAGAATCGCAAATATAAAAAATTAATAATCATTATATCATCATTTTTCTAAAAGCAGGCTTTAAATGTTTGTTTAAGAACACATCTTACTAAATAAACCATTGAGAATTCTCTTAGGAAAGTTAGCCATAACTAAAAGACAAAATAACCCCCACCACCACCAACCCATTTCCCAAATTTCAACTTTTTGTGCAGTGAAACTTTGGTTATCATACCTCCATGGACCAAATTATCAATGCTTTTAAAGTTAAGACAACTGACGTATTAAAAGCTCATTTGCTGCAAAAAGAAATCCTTTTTTCTCCCACACAGTAAGTCCCCTACATACAAACTCTCACATTACGAATTTTCAAATATGCGAACGTGCCCCTGTATGCCAGCTGTGGTACTGAACTACTGTACTTTTCAAGGTACTGTTTAATAAGATTTAAAATGCTCTCTTTATATCTGTGTTTGCTTTTTATGTATTATCTATGTGAAAAGTATTATAAACCTATTACAGTACAGCACTATATAGCTATGACTGTGTTAGTTGGGTACCCAGGTTAACTCTGTTGGACTTATGAACACACTGGACTCACAAATGTGCTCTCAGAACATAACCCATTCATATGTAGAGGACTTACTATATTTAATACTTAAGCAGTAGATACTACTGAGCTCCTTTTTATGGGTTGGAAGAATCTGGTAAGCATGCAAGCTAATGAAATTGACGAAAGACTGCAGAAAGGGGAAGAGTTAAGCAAAGAAGCATGCTCTTGGGCTTCTGTCATAAAGCATCATTAATACATGTATAATATACACCATACACAGCATGCATATACTATACACAGCATACAGCACCACTATACACTGTACCATGTGGTCAACATTTTCTAAAAACCACTGATAGTTAAATTTGGAAAAGTTCCTAGAGATTTCTTCATATCTAGCCTCCTGGGTTAGGAGACAGGAAAAATGAGTCCCAGGGAGATTCTGTGATTTGCTCCCCAAAATTACAGAATTAGTTAGTAGACTTGACGTGTCCTTCAAGCTCCACCTCTTACATTTTTCTGGGGGTGGACTAGTTTTTAAAACAACCCCCAAACCATAATTTCAACCAGTCTCCCTGATAAGCAGGTCAGGGTGAATAAGAAAGTTCCTTTTATAGTTTTCCTCCTTTCTCAAGCCCATTGCCCCCAGTGTAGACCCACTTGGATAACATCCCTCTGCCTATAAAACAGCAAAAAATGATAGAACAAATGATAGAAAACATAATTAAGTTTCAGTGTAAGAAAGGCTTTAGCCACACAAAGACCTTTCAGGCAATGTATTATAGTAACTGCAAGGGTCTCCAGTATCCATAAGCGTACACGTATATTTTCAAAAGTTTTGATTAAATGCTCACCATGTTGGCCATGCTGTAGTAAAGGAACTAGATCCAGGAGAGTCACCAAAGTCACGTAGAGGCCTTGATAGTCCAAAGAAGGGTAGTCTGACAAGTGAGCATCACGACTTTGCAGGCCACGTTCAGAGGGTGCATCTCGCAGGACGCTGTAAAGGAGGGAGCGAGTAACAGTAGGGTTGATGGAACTGACCTGCGGTCTTAGAGATGGGGTGAGTGGGAATGGCACAGGAAAAAGACACATGGTCATGGGCACTGTCAAATTGGAGGCATCTTGGTTTTCCTTCTTCCCTGTGCGGGACAAAATGCTGTTGGGGGGACAAAGAAAAAAAAGAGACAACAAAGACACAAAGAACAGCACATTACATTGAAATGACACTCTAAAACAAATAATAAAACACCAGATATGTCCCACATAAGATGCAATTGCCACACCAGCAGCATCTACCAATCTAATACAGGTCACACAGCTTCATGCTCAGAGATACCAATAATTAAGATTTATTTTGTGGAAGTTGCATTGCATCTCATGTGTTATCTGGTTAGTAAGGAGCAAAAATATAAAAATGCATGTTTCAGTGCCAAACCCATGTTTTACAGTTTATTGATTTGATGAAGGAGGGGGTTTCCTGGAAGGAAAAATCATGGCTTTAATGAGTTAGGGCTTTTATTCCTAATTAAAAGGAGCTTTCAAAGCAAAGGAAGTTTTCAGCAAGACTGTCGTAATCAGGTAAGTAAAAACCTGCAAAATATAGGTATGGCACTTGCAGAAACATGTTTTAGCACAGAATAAACATGTGTGTTTATTAAGAAAGTCTTAAAAATCACATGTTTATTGCATCAAAATAATGTCTATATGTATATTATGATACTGTTTCATGACATTCTGTCAGTATCATTTGAGATAATGAAGTTTAAACAGGCATATGAATTTAGAAATAATACATATTTCTAAAATGTTAGCTAAACTACATTGGAAAAGCTATAAAATAATATAGAGTAGATGGTCCGTAGCATATGTTTGTGAACTAATGATAATGGTTATTTATGTGTGTTTTTTAAATTTTGCATGTTGGGGAGGAAACATTTTATTTTATGAATACGAACAGTGGTTTATTAAATAGTTACCTTCAAAATTCTAAAGACTAAGCAAGCAGTATCTGTCATATAGCTGCACATCATACAATAAGATCTTATATATTTCTGCTGCTACTTACGTTATTATTCAACAAAACTCACTAAAAACTAAAGGAAAGATAATTTACAAAGTTAAAAAAAGTTTAATGGGAATAAAAAGAAATTCTTTTAAAAAATTGGCTTTCTTTTAGCATTAATTTTTAAATAAAAACCTTTCAGGAAAAGCAATAAAGCAGAAAAGTTGTTAATTTAAACATAGAAGAAATGATTGCTTAGCCAAATGTTTAGGTTTTTTTAAATTAGGCTATACTTTTTAATCATTAAAGACAATAGCTATACATTGTAATGATAATATCTGCTGCACTTACAAAGTGCTTTGATAGAGTACACTTCTATGTTAATCAAAATAGATACCAATTTTAAAGTATTTCATTACATATTTTATACTTATTCTATGTGCATCAAACATTACTAAGTTCTTAGTTAATGCTATTACATTTACAGTTTTACAGTAGTGTGAAGAATTGGTTAGTGTCAAGCATGCTTGCTATTTCAAATTTACATTTATTTTTATTTACTCTTAGTGCAAAATATGTTACAATGTAAGAAAAATGACTACATGCTTTTTATTTTCCATGTGCCTAATTTACCTCGATTTCCTTTGTCTTCTGTTACCCAATGTCCAGGGGAAAAACAATTAATAATAATAAAAATAATTTCAGAATAGTTATGTTATAATTCTTAGCAATAAGTAGCTTAAGATTTAGAGTAATTTTTTTTTCATTTTTAAAGGGATTTAATATACCTTTTTTGTGTGTGATGTATTTTACTCTGTAGTCTTACACTTTACAATGGGATAATATCAACATTCCAGTTACCCCTGTCTGCCTACATCTACCATAAATACCATCAGATTTTCCATTAGATTTTATATTTTCGTCATAAAACTCAATTACTCCTAAAAGTACCACCTTTAAATGTTAAATTCTTGATAAACCCACTCATCAAAAATCTGTTTTAACACTATAGGATTTTTCCCACTGAAAATTTCCTTAAAATCACAATGGAAATAAGTCAGAAATATTATTTACCAAACTTCAACCCTAAATCAGCTTACTACCAGCATCCTTCCAAAATTACAAGATGTGGCTCTTACAGAAGTGGCATAAAAAAATAATATTTTGCCTTAGAGAATAAAATTAGTTGTACAGCATACATTAATGCTTTACTTCAAATTAAGTACCTTGTTCTCATCAAACTTTTCCTTGGTAGGGGAAATATAACACATTATTTTTTTCAAATGTACAGTAGTATTTTTCCAAAGTTTGATATAATTTAACAAACACTAGTCACATCAACTTTGGATGTTCTACATTGATATTTTTCCCTTCCTGTATATGCATGGTTCCCAAATGAGAGCAGCACTAACTTCATAATATGCAGGGAGGGAAAAGGTCAGCACTGAAGCAGTCAATTTCTCTCTCACTGCCTTTAAATTTAATAAGTTGGTGAGGTTGAGAAAAAAATGGCTGAAGATGAGTTATCCATGAAACCAGTTTTAAATTACCATTCATGTTTCAATGTAAGGAAATGTTTTCATTTGTGGAAAAACTTAAGAAGGGCTTATGAATAAATGTACAATGCATTGTGATTTCATGATATTTTGTGAAGTCTACTCAGAAAAAAAAAAAAAAAAAAAACTTATTTCCCCAACCAAACTGTCTAACTTGGAATGATAAAACCATCTTCCCCATCTGAGATTCTTTCCCAGAGGCCTGTACACCCAACCAAAAGAATATTAAGAATTAAGAATGCCCTGCTCAGAAGAGTTTGACCCAGCAGACAACTTTTCACCTTTCCTCTTCACTCATGAGATCCTCATTATCAAGCATATACTTCTAATATAAGAGAAACCAAGAGGAGAACTCTGTAGTTTGGGGAAAGACGTGAAGTTGCCCTGAGGTATTTATAGCACAAAAAATAAATAAATAAACTTTCTATGCCCAAGAATACTGGAGTGGGTAGCCTATCTCTTCTCCAGCAGATCTTCACGACCCAGGAATTGAACTGGGGTCTCCTGCATTGCAGGCGATTCTTTACCAACTGAGCGATCAGGGAGACCCAAACTTTCTATAAGACTATGAATTCTGACATTTGAATCAGATCTACTCACGGCACAAAATTTACTGGATCATGCTATGTATGCTCTAAAGCTACTCTGTGGATTATAAATCATTCATTTGAAGGTCTATATGTTGTTCCTCGGAGAAGGCAATGGCAACCCACTCCAGTACTCTTGCCTGGAAAAGCCCATGGACGGAGGAGCCTGGTAGGCTGCAGTCCATAGGGTTGCAATGAGTTGGACACGACTGAGCGACTTCACTTCCACTTTTCACTTTCATGCATTGGAGAAGGAAATGGCAACCCACTCCAGTGTTCTTGCCTGGAGAATCCCAGGGACGGGGGAGCCTGGTGGGCTGCCGTCTCTGGGGTCGCACAGAGTCGGACACGACTGAAGCAACTTAGCAGTAGCAGCAGTAGGATGTTGTTCCTAAACCATTAGATATTAGAATTCAGTTATGATTATTGAACTGAAACTAGAATCCCCTTTAAAGATTTTCTAAAGAGCTGACAGCAAGTAGATTGCCCCAAACATAATGATTTTTTTAAAGATGTGTGCGCTAGCAGTTTGAATGACACCAGAAGAATGATCTAGGGGAAGGAATTCTAAAAGAATATTTGAAATAGGAAGACAAGAAGGAAGCTTTTAAATGCTCTACCAGTCAAAAGGCAAGATCCCTATGGAAGACCTTAGATGTTTAAAATATGGTCCCAGAGGGCTTCTAATATAAAATAGGCAGATTCCTATGTAGTAATGAGGAGCATTAAAAGAGATGAAATTCAGCCACTTCTAAGGCTAAAAGCAAACAAAAAACTAAACTCTGAAGTTGTGTATAAATCGTGTGTCCATTTCCACACTTAGATCCCTACTGAATTAAAATGAGGACAACTCAGCACTCACACAAATCTTACCCAGGACCCCTGGTCACTGCTAGATTAAGTAAATGCTCTAGAAGAGTTCCCATGATGGATGAAACTTGGACTAAAGTCAATCCAATTCAACAAAAACTGATTCCCTTCTAAGAGGGAACATTGCTCCAGGCTCAAGGGCTAGCGAGCCGGGTAATATAGAGGAACTGCCTTCCGCTCCCCTACAGTTTGGGGAACCTCCATGAACTCTAATATGAGTTAAATTGTGAACTAAGTGGACCTATGTGGACTGTTCAACTGCTGATATAGTCAATTAGGGTCTGCACATTTCTCCACATATAATCTCTCCTCTCCTATGGATTAAACTAACTGAAGTTAAACATCTAGCCTAACCTCTGCCTTTGAAAATATATACAAAACTCTACTGAAATCACAGACAGTAATGTGCATGCATGAATATCAAAGGACTATTACTCTAAAAATGCAATTCTGATGCTGCTGAAACTGCAGGTGGCATATTTGAACTTCATTGAGAAAACCCAAATAGAAAAACAGAAGTTTACTGCAAGAATTCACCCTTAATGTTTTCTGCTTTCTTATAAAGAATCTGAATTCTAAAAGCAAGAAATATTAAATACTCTGAATATGTGTATTAAATATGTAAAATGCAAAGGAAATAAACTTCTTATTAAGTAGAGAACATTACTGTCAAAAAATCTTGGATACCAAATACTTAGACTGTCTTATTTGTCTTGAACTTTCTAATAGTATAAGAAAAATAAAGAATTTTATGCTTGTTACATATGATAATATGTATGATTATTATGGACATATAAACCAACAGTGAAAATGGTCATAAATTGGTCTAGTACACAGAATAACAGTTGTAAATTCTGTATCACTGGAAATATTGGGAAGTAAACAAAAGACATGAAAATTTTTTAAAAACTGAGGTCGTATGCAGGTCAAGAAGCAACAGAACCAGACATGGAACAACGGACTGGTTCCAAATTGGGAACAGAGTACTTGAAGGCTACATATTGTCACCCTGCTTATTTAACTTATATGCAGAGTACACCATGACAAATGCCGAACTAGATGAAGCACAAGCTGGAATCAAGATTGCCGGGAGAAATATCAACAACCTCAGATATGCACATGGAACCACCCTTATGGCAGAAAGCAAAGAGAAACTAAAGAGCCTTTTGATTAAGCTGAAAGACGAGAATGAAAAAGCTGGCTTAAAACTCAACATTCAAAAAACTAAGATCATGCATTTGGTCCCATCACTTCATGGCTAATAGGTGGTGAAACAATGGGAGCAGTGACCGACTTTATTTTCTTGGGCTTCAAAATCACTGCAAATGGTGCTTTCACCCATGAAATTAAAAGATGATGCTTGCTCCTTGGAAGAAAACCTATGAACAACCTAGACAGCACATTAAAAAGCAAAGACATTACTTTGCTGACAAAAGTCCATCTAGTCAAAGCTACGGTTTTTCCAGTAGTCATGTATGGATGTGAGAGTATGACCATGAAGAAGGCTCAGTGCTGAAGAATTGATGCTTTTGAACTGTGGTGTTGTTGGAAAAGACTCTTGAGAGACCCTTAGAAAGCAAGGAGATCCAACCAGTCCATCCTAAAGGAGATCAGTCCTGAATATTCATTGGAAGGACTGATGTTGAAGCTGAAACTCCAATACTTTGGCCACCTGATGCGAAGAACTGACTCCTTGGAAAAGACTCTGATGCTGGGAAAGATTGAAGGCAGGAGGAGAAGGGGACAACAGAGGATGAGATGGTTGGATGGCATCACCTACTCAATGGACATGAGTTTGAACAAGCTCCAGGAGTTGGTTATGTACAGGGAAACCATGGGGTCGCAAAGAGTCTGACACGACTCAGTCAGACACAACTGAGCGACTGAACTAACTGACTAACTGAGAAAGGCAAAGAGAAGGCAGAAAAGGCCTTGGGTTCAGCCCACAAGTTGAACCTGAAAGTGTTAAAGCCCAAGGAGTAACATGTTATACTCCTCAGTGTCTTCCCACTTCTTCCCATTTGCTGGGTGTGTGCCCTACAAGCTGTCAACTCTGATCTACCAGCCACAACAAATCTCTGAGTGGGAGGCAGAGCTAAAATCTCTGGCAACAGAAACACTGTCCACATCACCTCAGATATGGCTCATAACTTCCAAAAGGATGGTAAATCTTTGCACTACACACTTCCTTTCTTTCCTAGATCTCAAAGACAGCCCAAACTGTATTTTATGAATTCATAATGGATGCCAGAAGCAGCACAAGATATTAAGAAGAGGTGGCAAGAATACACAGAAGAACTCTACAAAAAAGATCTTCACGACCCAGATAATCACCATGGTGTGATCACTCACCTAGAGCTAGACATCCTGGAATGTGAAGTCAAGTGGGCCGTAGGAAGCATCACTATGAACAAAGCTAGTGGAGATGATGGAATTCCAGTGGAGCTATTTCAAATCCTGAAAGATGATGCTGTGAAAGTGCTGCACTCAATATGCCAGCAAATTTGGAAAACTGAGCAGTGGCTACAGGACTGGAAAAGGTCAGTTTTCATTCCAATCCCAAAGAAAGGCAATGCCAAAGAATGCTCAAACTACCGCACAATTGCACTCATCTCACATGCTAGTAAAGTAATGCTCAAAATTCTCCAAGCCAGGCTTCAGCAATATGTGAACTGTGAACTTCCTGATGTTCAAGCTGGTTTTAGAAAAGGCAGAGGAACCAGAGATCAAATTGCCAATATCCACTGGATCATTGAAAAAGCAAGAGAGTTCCAGAAAAATGTCTATTTCTGCTTTATTGACTATGCCAAAGCCTTTGACTGTGTGGATCACAATAAACTGTGGAAAATTCTTCAAGAGATGGGAATACCAGACCACCTGACCTGCCTCTTGAGAAACCTATATGCAGGTCAGGAAGCAACAGTTAGAACTGGACATTGAACAACAGATTGGTTCCAAATAGGAAAAGGAGAATGTCAAGGCTGTATATTGTCATCCTGCTTATTTAACTTATATGCAGAGTACATCAGAGAAGGCAATGGCACCCCACTCCAATACTCTTGCCTGGAGGATCCCATGGATGGAGGAACCTGGTAGGCTGCAGTCCATGAAGTAGCTGAGGGTCAGACACGACTGAGTGACTTCACTTTCACTTTTCACTTTCATGCACTGGAGAAGGAAATGGCAACCCACTCCAGTGTTCTTGCCTGGAGAATCCCAGGGACGGGGGAGCCTGGTGGGCTGCCGCCTATGGGGTCACACAGAGTCGGACATGACTGAAGTGACTTAGCAACAGCAGCAGAGTACATCATGAGAAACACTGGGCTGGAGGAAGCACAAGCTGGAATCAAGATTGCCGAGAGAAATATCAATAACCTCAGAAATGCAGATGACACCACCCTTATGGCAGAAAGCGAAGAATAATTAAAGAGCCTCTTGATAAAAGTGAAAGAGGAGAGTGAAAAAGTTGGCTTAAAGCTCAACATTCGGAAAACTAAGATCATGGCATCTGGTCCCATCACTTCATGGCAAATAGATGGGGAAATAGTGGACACAGTGGCTGACTTTATTTTTTTGGGCTCCAAAATCACTGCAGATGGTGACTGCAGCCATGAAATTAAAAGACGCTTACTCCTTGGAAGGAAAGTTATGACCAACCCAGATAGCATATTAAAAAGCAGAGACATTACTTTGCCAACAAAGGTCTGTCTAGTCAAGGCTATGGTTTTTCCAGTGGTCATGTACGGATGTGAGAGCTGGACTATAAAGAAGGCTTAGTGCCAAAGAATTGATGCTTTTGAACTGTGGTGTTGTTGGAGAAGACTCTTGAGAGTCCCTTGGACTGCAAGGAGATCCAACCAGTCCATCCTAAAGGAGATCAGTCCTGGGTGTTCACTGGAGGGACTGATGTTGAAGCTGAAACTCCAATACTTTGGCCACCTGATGCGAAGGGCTGACTCATTTGAAAAGACCTGATGCTGGGAAAGATTGAAGGCAGGAGGAGAAGGGGACAACAGAGGATGAGATGGTTGGATGGCATCACTGACTCAATCAACTTGGGTTTGGGTGGACTCCAGGACTTACTGATGGACAGGGAGGCCTGGCATGCTGTGGTTCATGGGGTCGCAAAGAGTCGGACACGACTGAGCAATTGAACTGAACTGAACTGAATGGATGCCAGCATTCCCAAAGGCCAAACCAAGTTTTTACTAAAGAAGTACCACTGGAATATGATAGCTAGCAATAATAAGGAGAAGAAGCATAGCGTAACTGTTCAAAGCGTATACTGTGGCTTAGGAGTCCCAGGGTCAAATCCTAGTTCCAGTGTTTGCCAGATATGTAACTTGGAGCAATTTATTTAACCACTATGTCATTATATGTAGAATGGCTATAATAGTATACTTCTTTCATAGAATTATTATGAGGGGTCATATGATTACTATTGTGTATTATAATATTGCTGTGATAATAATAGCTATATAAATACAGCTATAATAATAAGAGCTAATGGATTAGTACTACCATTTGCAGTGATTGTTGATGTTGTCTCCCTTTGAGGGACTCAGTTTTATTGAATCTTTTTCAATAGCCACTTGAACAAACTGTTTTAATACCAGTTTCACCATTAAAATGTTACTATCCATGATCATATTCTAATTATCCCTTACTCAAGAAAATAGAATCCTCATGTCTTGCAAAATGACTTCAATATGCTAAATTTCTTAATTTTTTGGCACCGTGACTAAGACCTAAGCAGCAAGCTTTGAAGTGCCAAATAGGATGTCACAGTTTCTTTGCAAATGGAATTCAGAATTTGCTTCCTACTGAAAAGTGTCTCTCACTTAGAGAGATTTCATAATTTGTGATAAAGGAAAGTGTTTCCCATTGAGAACCCTGACCTCAAAGACAAAAGGAGAATTTAAGAGAACAGAATCAGATGCTTTGGTGCACAACCTTATCTGATTATTACTGTGAAAACTGAGCTAATTACTCCACTGCCATTGGAAGAGAAATGTCTGTAACAAGGTCCTAAACTTACTATGCAAGTAAGAAATCTACAAATCTGATAAACAGAATCCATTTAACACAGCACAGGGACACTAAGGATGCTAAAGAAGAGACATTTCAAAGAAGAACACAGAGATCGGGGCACTGAAGACTAGAAGCTGACTTGACCCAGTAAGGCTTCTTTCTACAGTGTTCATCCCCACCCCTCCACTCCCGCAACCTTCTCAGCCCCCAGAGGCTTTGCCTCAAACTTCTGGGAAGTCCAGTGCCATGATGGCTTTTCTGAGATGGTAGCCTTTCCCTAATACATGTCCTACAAAACTTTTGCTCTTAATAGACCTGAAAGAAACATTTCCCAAATCAGATTTGGAGCATGAAGATCATAATAATGAGACAGACCAAGCTTTAGGATCTAATCTCTCATCTCTTCAATATTATGTCCCCGGCAACTAAGTCTTTACCTGAAAGGCTCACCTTTGCCTGCCTGTTTTCCCTAGTGCTTCCCTGGCTTCCCTGGTGGCTCAGATGGTAAAGAATCTGCCCACAATGTGGGAGGACCTGGGTTCTATCCCTGGGTCAGGAAGATCCCCTGGAGGACAGAATGGCAACCCACTCCAGTATCCTTGCCTAGAGAATTGCACAGACAGAGGTGCCTGGCAGGGTACAGTCCATGGGGTCCCAAAGGGTTGGACATGACTAGCCATTGTTGTTTTGTTGTTTCCCTGTTAAGAATTGTGAGGCAGATGGGTTCCTCCTGTCTCTACCTTATAGTCAAAGCAGACAATAGAAAAAGGGCTGCCATGGTTTTGTTCCTGTCCTTCATGTAGATTGTAAAGCATATTGAACATTTGAAGTGTTACACGGATTAAAAATAATTGTATCATCATAAATGATACTCTGAGAAATAGGAAATACTGCTAATGAACTTAAAATGCTTCATAATTCTGATTTTCTTTAAGACCATTAGTGTTTTCTATTCTTCATTATAAGCAATATAGGTTCTCCTTTTAATCCCACTCTATATTAGTGGCAAACATAACTTGCATCACCATATGAATCTCTTGAAAAGATGTTCAACTGAGGAAAGCAGGCAGTAGCCATTTATTTCACTTAGGCCTCTGATCTCATCTGCTATATACACACCCAGAAAGCTTGAGTTCAGACTCTTCTGGCAGAGCACTAGAAAACATAAAGCCCTTTAAAACTTTCAGTTCAATAAAAATTTAAGTCCCAATCAATTCAGCAGAACTACCTAAGAATTCTTTCAAAGTACAGGATATTTTAAAGCTTACCTTAACAAGGTCTGAGAAAAGTATTTCAGGGTGTTTGCAATATCTGTTCCTGAAGGTACAGGATAAATGTTGTGGAGGACCCGGTTATGATATTCCTGTAAGTACCGGATCTTGGAAGCAACTAGATAAAAGCAAAAAAGAAGAAGAAGAAGAATCATCTTGTAATATGTATTAGGCATGCAGCACAGGAATTTAATCAGTATCTTAAGAAAAATATGTACATTTTTACTGGAATTCTATGATGGAGACAGTTATAAAAGCCCTTTAATTACTTGTAATTGTATTCAGCACACAAAATTATTTTTAGTTATCTGGCTTAACATTCTATTCACAAATTAGCCATTACTTTTTATAACTAAGAAAGGCAATACTCCAAATCATCTTATAATCATCCCCGTTAGCCTTTTATTAGCAAAATAATAGTGGATATATATCTGCCACCAGAGAAGTTCTCTCACATTGAAGAAGGTCTCCCTCCCACATTGCAGGTGGATTCTTTACCATCTGAGCCACCAGGGAAGCCCATGAATACTGGAGTGGGTAGCCTATCCCTTCTCCAGGGGAACTTCCCAGGAATTGAACTGGGGTCTCCTGCATTGCAGGTGGATTCTTTATCAGCTGAGCTGCCCAGGATGCCCAAGAATTATACTTAACTAAAACTAGAGAAAACTCAAATGTCTCTGAACAACACTAAAAATCCTAAAACATAGGGAATCCACTGCACAATACCGTCAATAAAAACCAGATTTATAACTCAATAAGTGATCATAAAGTGTGTAGCAATGTTTGAACTGTGAGAATTGTTAAAGTAGATTAACTTGGTGAGTACTAGTAAGAATACAATAATTGGATGATAATAAATTACAAAAAAGGAATGTCACATTTTTCTTCCAAGGAATTTCATGAATCAGGAGACTTCCTCATAGCTTTCTGAGCTTGGCAGCCCAGATCTTCTCAAGACTCAGGAGGGACTAAATAGGCTTATTTACCCTCCTAGACCTACCTGGAGTCATCAGCATTGTCCACATTCCTGACCTGACCTTTGACCTGGCTGCCGTGAATGGCCCAGTTCTAGTCATTCCTCTTTGCAAATCCCAAGGGGCCATGATGATCAACGTCTCTCAGGTCTCCTCTTCCACAGAGCTCTCAACAGTGTCCACTGTCCTTTCAATCTTTAAGGCTACCCAAGGGGCCTTTTAGATGGTATGGCTCACTGTCAGCAGTTAACAGAAGACATATCAAGTGCTGGAGAAGCAAGGCCTTGCGGTTCCCAACAGCCCATGGAAACAAGCTCCTGGATGCATTCTAACTGAAATGCTGGCTTCAGCAACTTGAAGAAAGTCAAATGCTTTTGATAGGCATGGGACGTAGAATCACAGAATGATGAAATAGAACTAGAAGGATCTTAGATATCTTTTCCCATAACCACGTAATGTTAAAGGTGGGGAAAACAAGGCACATTGGTAGTCAGCAGCTGAGCTAGACTAGAACTTACAGACCCTGACTCCCATCCAAGGCTCTTTCCACTATGACATACTCTTGAACACCATCTGGAGTGAAGTCGATATGCAGATTGTGCATGTTCATTGCATGACATCAAAGCAATCTTCAGCTGCAGTTGGATTAATCATTCATCCTAAATCTCATATACCATTTATCAGATTTGCCTCTTCTTCCTTCTCCTATCTGCACTATTTCCATAATATGGCTAACATTTTCCCACAAAATTGTCTACATTGCAAATAGCACCTTGAGTTTATATAACACATCACCTCTGAAAAAAGCAACAAGTTTATATCCATTGTCTCAATTAACCCCAATAAGTATTTGGTTGTAAGTTTTTTTTTCCTGAGATACAGTAAAAATAGATGATAGTGGAAGGGTTTCAATTACATAATTTACAAAAATCCATTTTCTTCTCAGTCTTTTTGATCATCATCTTTTCATCATCTTTTTTTAAAAAAATTACAGGGAACCCCTACATTAATACATAGTTCTGAGTTTCAAGAATCAGACATTTGCTAGGCCAGCAGATGCTTTCTCCACACCCACCATCACAGTAACGCTTTGCTACTCTGACTTATCAAGTCTTAACATTCAGCAGGTTTCTGTCGAGTATTTCAGGAATATCATTAATCATTCTATCGCCTTAAAAAGGTGTTGATAGTGCAGGTTTGGGACAATAAGCTAAATGAGGAGAAAAGTTATAGATCTCCCAACTCAAAGCTTGCTTGTTATTCAGGAACTACAAAACTTTCACTACACAATGACAGCCAGCATTCAAAAATGTGAAATGAATGCATATGCTTTTTACAGTTCCTTTCATTAAAATGCAGCAATGACTCTTTTCAATGGGTAACCAAACATGCAAAGGAATGCATAGACAGAGTCACTCCTTTCCCTGAGATCTTGTAACATTTTATAAGCATTCCATTGTATTGCTTTTGTTTACTTACCTGTTTCTTTTTCTATATCAGGTTGTAAATTTCTTGACGGTAAAAATTTTACCTTACTCATGTCTCTATCCCAAGCCGAACACAGTGTTTGGCTCTTAACAGACACTCAATATATTTGCAGGTTAAATGAACAAACGAATTATTACTTTAATAACAGCACTATCACTTGAGGTTCTATTGCGTATATACCTGTCTCCCACACTAGATTATGGACTCCTTTTACCCCTAATGCCAGACAACTAGTAGGTATTCAATAAATTGATGAGTGAAGACGGGGAAAAACAGGAAGAAAGAAGGGGGAGAGAAAGAACAAAAATAATGATGACTAATCATTAAAGACAATTTTTTTTAACAGAACCAGTTGGCAAAATGTTCAAGCTAATTTGCTCATTGGTGAATGCAACAAAACCCTAGCAATTATAGATTATTTAACTTTCATGTTTTCTACTATTTGAGAACAGCCAGAAAGGTCCCTGACATAGAGCAATTTGTAATTGTGCTCAGAATGTAAGTGAAACTCATTTACGTTCAAACTGTGCACACAAAAGATGGCCGTTTGGCTGAAATAACAGTAGCCACGTGGCAGCTCAGATTTCATATACTTTATTCCACCTGTGTGCCTGAATATTCGGAGAAGGCAATGGCACCCAACTCCAGTACTCTTGCCTGGAAAATCCCATGGATGGAGGAGCCTGGTAGGCTGCAGTCCATGGGGTCACTAAGAGTCGGATACGACTGAGCGACTTCACTTTGACTTTTCACTTTCATGCATTGGAGAAGGAAATGGCAACCCACTCCAGTGTTCTTGCCTGGAGAATCCCAGGGCTGGGGAGCCTGATGGGCTGCCATCTATGGGGTCGCACAGAGTCGGACACAACTGAAGTGACTTAGCAGCTGCAGCCTGAATTTTGCTGCAGAATCTTAGATAATTGGGTTGTTGGATGTAAACAAATCATCTCTAGTCTCACCTGACCCTGGGGTTACACTTCTCTAGAAAGCTCCCCCTTTCACCCTCTTCAATCTCTATTTCAGTCCTCCCCACACTTTTCAAAATTAGCCCCCAGGCCCACTCTTTTCCTTACACTTTAAGAAAACAGAACCCATCTGCTTTGGATGGAATTTTGTCTCCCAGAATTCACATGTTGAAGTCCTAATCTCAAAATGTCACTGTACTTGGAAATAAGGCCTTTAAAGAGGTAATTAAATTAAAATGAGGCTCTTAATGTGGGCTCTCATCCAAGCCGACTCGTGTCTTTATAAGAAGAAGAGATGAGAGCCCAGGAGAGACACCAGATATGTGTGTGCACAGAGAAAGGGCCATATGAGGACACAATGAAAAGACAGCCATTTGCAAGCCAAGGAGACAGTCCTCAGGAGAAACCAAACCTGTCAACACCTTGGTCTTGGACTTCTGGCCTCCAAGAGGCAAGAAAATTAATTTCTGTCATGCACACCATCCTGTCTGTGATGCTTCGTTATGACAGCCCTGGCAAGTTGACTAAAATACCATGTTAGAGGAAGTCCTCTAAGAGCAGTGGTCCCCAACCTTTTTAGCACCAGGGACTGGTTTTATGGAAGACAATTTTTCCATGGACCGGGGTGGGGGGACGGTTCCGGGATAATTCAAGTGAGTTACATTTATTGTGCACTTTAGTTCTGTAACGATAACATCAGCTCCACCTCAGATCATCAGGCATTAGATCCTGGAGGTTGTGGACCTCTAGAGCAGAGGCAAATGCTAAGAGTCTGAGTTCTGAAATCAAACAGTTCTGGACTAAGAATTTGGTTCTCTCTCTACTCAATCCCAGTTTCCTCATCTGTAAAATGGGAATAATCATACCAACTTCACGGGGCTATTGTGAATAATAAATCACTTACTATGTCGATAACTTAGCATAGTAACTCTAGTACACATTCAACATCAATCCCACCACAAATGCCCTCCACTCATCAGTCGTCTCCCCTACATCATTAATTTCTCCCTCCCTACTAAATCATGTCCATACCATCCAAATAAACTTTAAAATCTCCCTTGTCAAAGGGAAACCAAAAAACTCTCCCTTGACTTGACAATCCCTTCCAGCTGTTGGCCTCACTTCAGAACTAAGATGATAAAGAGTTGTGTACACTCTCTCATCTCTCCAGCGCTTTTTATTCTTACTTCTACTCATTCCAGTCTGGCTTCCACCTGTGCCACTGCACTGAATCTGCTTTTCCCACCATCATCTAGAGCCTCCATGTTGCCAAATCCAACAGGCACTTGCTTTTTTTTTAATTTATTTATTTTTTAGTTGAAAGATAACTGCTTTACAGAATTCTGTTGGTTTCTGCCAAACATCATCATGAATCAGCCACAGGTATACATACGTCCCCTCCCTCTTGAACCTCCCTCCCATCTCCCTCCTTTTCCAATCATCCTTTAACTAGGCCTTTCAGCACATTCAGCCAATGCCTCCTTCCTTGAAAACCTCCCATTGGTTTCCCTGACAACCACATTCTCTTAGTCTTCTCCTGCCACCCTGATGTATCCCTGCCACCTGCCCTATTACTTGATGCTAAAATGTTGGAATTCCTTAGGAATCAGATTCTCCGTTCCTCTCTCAATATTCTCTCCACAATTCCCTCCATCCAAAGGCCTTAAAGCACTGTCTGTACCAATGACTCTTAAAAGCATATCTCCATCCCAGATAGGTCATTCTTCTGAGTAATAGATCTTATCTATTCAATTTCTCTTACGGATACTGCACAGTAAAACATGCAATGCTGAACCCTTATCCCTTCCTTCACCACCATCCATGTAATCCACCAAGTCACCCCAGCAAAGCGTAATCAACAGCTCCTATTCCCTGTCCCCTACTCCTAATCAATCTGCCACCAAGTCCTATCAATGTGACTACTAAAATACACCTCCATCTGTCTTCTGTTCCTTATCTTCACTATCACCACTGGGCACCATCATCTCCTGATCAATTCTCAAAGCCTCCGTATTCACCTTTCTGTTTCTTGCCTCTCTCCAGTTCTTTTTCCTCTGAGGAGCCAAAGAATTATTTTAAAAACTATTTGCTTCATGCAAATCTCTCAGAGGCTGTCCATTGCCCTCAGAATAAAATCCAAAACCCTTAACCAGGCCCTTGTTTATCTTCCAGGCTGTCATACCAGAAGGGCCAGGCATACTGACTTTTGCCCCAGTTTCTTTAACACACAAAGATATTTTTTGCCTGAAAATCTTTACAATCTAACCCTAACCCTCTACTTACCATGGTTTTCCTTCCACATTTTGTCTAACATCTTCTTATGCCTCAAGGCTGACTTTAAATGTCACTTACCCATGAAGATCTTGTGTCGAAATTGATTCCCTCTACTCCACCCCCATTTTCCTCTCTCACAACACCTTATTTTTTTTCACAGTAGTTAGCACAATTCTTAAATATTTAATTACTTGGGTGACTGCTGACTATCTTGACTATCTCTCCCAAGTGGACAGTAGACTCTGAGAACTATGTCTCTTGTTCACCACTGTATATGCCCCGTGACTAGTAACTAGTGAGTGCTGAATTTGCTGGGTGCTAGTTGGACACGACTGCAGCGACTTAGCAGCAGCAGTAAGAGTGAAAGGAAGAGCAAGAGGGAGGCACAAAGCGGCTGTTTGCAGAGGCTAACTGAGTTAAAGTTTCTTTATGAAAACAGCCAAGGAAGCCAACACTTAAAACAGTGATGAAAATGAAGAAAACAAGAAAGGGGAGCCTAAAAAGTGATGATTTTCATCCAGGCAAACATGAGTCTAATCTCTGCTCTCTGCTTCTTCATGATTCATCCTGTCCCTAACATCTTGAAAAGTGCTACATTTTGAAAGAAAAAGCCACAGAAGCAAAATTCAGTCATTCATTTTAGGAATTGGGATAAAAATACTTTAACAAAAATAAACAATGTGTTTTTCTTTAAATCTTAATCATTTTTTTATGTCTCTAAGTATTTTAAGTAATGATCCATTCATACTTTTAAATTTTTAATTATCTATGCTTATTACCATAAAAGTAAAAGATTTGGGTAAGTACAATGAAGAAGATAAAAATCACCTAATGGCCCACTATTCAGAGACAACAGTTTGGGTATATTATCCTTCCAGAAAATTTTCTCTGCGTAAACATACACTTACAAAAATGAAGTTATACTGTATATAGTTTTAGAATCTTCTTTCCTTACTTTCTATATCAGAAATACATTTCTACATCAGCATTTTAATAGCTTTGTAATTGTTCTTTATGTAAGTGAACCATAATTTATTTTAGCAATCATCTATTTGTGAAATATGGGGTTATTTTTACTATTCTATTCAATACTGCAAAGAATATCTTTTTAAATGTGTACACACATCTTTTTTCCTTAGAATAAGTTTTTAACTGTAGAACTGCTGAGTCAACAGGAAATACTCATTTTAAAGCTTTATGTAAGAATTGAGACATTTCCCTTCAGAAAGACAGTATCTCTTTACATACCAATAGTGTATATGTTGATGCTTTTGAGTTGTGGTGTTGTAGAAAATTTGAGAGTCCCTTGGACTGCAAGGAGATCCAACCAGTCAATCCTAAAGGAAATCAATCCTGAATATTCATTGGAAGGACTGATGCTGAAGCTGAAACTCCAATACTTTGGCCACCTGATGTGAAGAACTGACTCATTGGAAAAGACCCTGATGCTGGGAAAGATTGAAAGCAGAAGGAGAAACGGACTACAGAGGATGAGATGGTTGGCTGGCATCACCGACTCGATGAACATGAGTTTGAGCAAGCTCCGGGAGTTGGTGATAGACAGGGAAGCCTGGCGTGCTGCACTCCATGGGGTGGCAAAGAGTCGGACACGACTGAGCAACTGAACTGAAGTATATGCGTATCTTGTTGTTTAGTTGCTAAGTCGTGTTTGACTCTTTTGTGACCCTGTGGATTATAGACCGCCAGGCTCCTCTGTCCATGAAATTTTCCCAGGCAGGAATACTGGAGTGTTGCCATTTCCTCCTCCAGATCTTCCAGACCTAGGGATCAAACCTGTGTCTTCTGCATTTCCTGAGCTGGCGGGTGGGTTCTTTACCACTGAGTCAGTAAGTAGTAGAACTAACAGTTTAACTGGTTGCAAGTCAGGCTTCCCCACCATGTCACACTGTTCCTTTATTATTTTTACTAGTTTAACGATGTATAATTATTAAATATGATAGGGCATGACATTCTGACACTTCCCCTATTTTATTTTTTGACATTAAGTTGTTTCCAGTATTCCACTAAGTTATATTAGAGTGAACAGATGAAATATTAGATTAAATCTGTTTGTTTTTTTAGGAAACATGAAATGAAACTTGCTTACTTCACTAGCCCCAGACTTTCCTCCTTGAAAAACTAAACCCCTTTAATTCTTGAAGACCCATCTTAAGAATCATTCCATTTAAAAAGCCTTCTGACTGACTCCAGACACTTATCTCTTCCTTCCCTTCCTGACGACTCAAAGCACTCACCATCGGCCTCAAAAATTTTGCCACTTTATTATATTAATTGATCACTGGTAATAAACTGTTCTGGATGGTTCTAAATTAGTTTTATGTTTGCACATCTAGTTTCCCTTGAGATTATTGAGGACAGAACTCATATATATATATCTCATTTGTAATGCCCTTAGAACTTCTTACAACTCTGGGCACAAAAAGATGGTCACCTTAACACAGGGTTGAAATGAGTTAAAATTTTAAATGTCAGCTATATTGTATCAATATCCTTTAAATAAATTCCTTAAAATTCTAGTATCATTTATGTGCTGTGCTTAGTTGCTCAGTTGTGTCCAACTCTTTGCAGCCCCATGGACTTCAGCCTGCCAAGCTCCTCTGTCCATGGGGATTCTCCAGGCAAGAATACTGAATAGGTTGCCATGCCCTCCTCCAGGGGATCTTCCCAACCCAAGGATCAAACCCACGTCTCCCACATACAAATAAGCAAGTTCCAGAAAAAAAAATTGTACAACATGTAAATAATAAAGAACACTTCTTCCTGATTTATTTTCCCCTCATTTTTCATTTCATAGAATTCCAATCATTTCACTTTATATATTCCCAAGATTTTCATAGGTCCTTCACTGTTTTGGCAGTATTTGCTCATTTCTTTTCTTCAAAGGAGCCACTTCTTTTATTCTTCATGACTTGGACCCTAACATGCCGGGTACATGAGGTGGAATCATCACAGTGTCCTGCAGAAAGCTCTAGGATGCAGTGAATTCTCACCTACAGCTAGGTGTGACCTCAGTCAACCATTTAATATCTCTAAGCTTCAGGGGTTCTTGTTTGCTTTTTTGTCTTGTTCTGTTTTTGTCAAATGAGAAATTAAAATAATACATCCACATTCTTTGCAAAAGTTGATTATTTATGTTGTACATCTGAAAGCATATATTCTAATTTCATCTTATTTTTCATTGATTTTCTCTTCCATTACATAAAGTCTAAGACTTTATGGATTTGATGTCATTGCTTCCTTTGAAACTATTCATCTTCTTTTCAATTTCACCTTTCATTGAAAAATGACAGATACAAATACGGAGTATTTGGACATACTTCACAAATTTGGATTGCTATAAATATTCACCTCAATGGTTAAAGTAAAAATTATGCCTGGTTCCTTTTTCATTTCTTCTCATGATTAGAGGATCAGTAAGGAACCAGACACTCTCGTTAATCACCCTACAGATCTGTCTTAACTTACTATTTTTGAGCCTCTCAAGGTGTTTCTTGTGTCCAATAGATTCAACTGCTTGACCCAATTGGTTCTATCTAGAAATAATCTCTAAAATCAACTCTCTTCTCCATCTACACTTACATCACCTGAATTCAAGCCTGAATATTTCTTTCTTAGATTATTGCCATCATATCTAGACTGATTCTTTTCTGATTCTTTTTTAACATGACAGAGTGATCTTTCCAACATGCAAAATCTTCCTCATTTCCTGCTAGTCAAAATCCAGATAATTAACTTAGCACATGGAGTCCAGGGTGAATCAATTCCTACTCATCTGTCAAGCTCCATCTCCCGTTTCTTCCCTATGAACCATACTTCAGCCATACTGACATGCAAAAACTCCAACTCACGATGCTCTCATCCTGTCATGGGTTTTCACATGCTATTCTCTCTACAGAAATGCAACCCATGCTTCCCTGACTGACCACCTCCCAAGAATTCCAAATATCAACTATAACTACTTCTGCTGTAGATAACTAATCCTCCCTACCACAAGCTGCATTAAATGATCTTATCAGCACTTTCACAGCACACAGGGCTTCCTTCTGTGATAGCACTCATTACTAAATGCTATAATTACTGACTCACTGCCTCTTCTAAGACTCTGAGCCTCAATTTCGTAACCTATAAAATGGGGATAATGATAGCTCTCACAGGGTTGATATAAGATTTTTAAATATTACATATATAAACTACTTAGCACAATGACTAGCACATAGTAGATAATAAATTGCTAAAATTAGCAATTACATGTGAGATCCTGCTCCATCCGCCTTCCCAAGCCAATACTCTGTCTCTCAAAACAGAATGATCTATAGAGTAAGGAAAATACAGCAGTGATCTTTCATCAACAAAATCAAGCATAATCTCCTATACACATCCACACACATCCACATACACAGACAATATAGTATCTGCAGTTGGTACTGAAATCCAGTTCTATATCCAGAAACTCGTCCTTTTTAAAGAATATATACAGCTAATAAGAAACATATTCAGAAATAGAGATGTGGGGAGAACAATGCAACAGCACATGGCTTGGGAGTTCTAACGAGGAACCAGAGTTCTTTGCAGATTCATAATCTAAGAATGATCCTCCTTCTTTGAGGAAGGTCATCCTCTTGAACTGAAACCAAAACTTCATAAAAGAAACAAATAAAGGGTGACAGGAAAGGACACACATATTTTGAGAGCCAAAACAGTCAACTCTCCCCTCAAAAGCAAAAGGATGTCATATATCACAAATCTCATTGTTAATTCTTCCAAATATTCTTATACTTACATGTATAATCTTCAGTCAGTTTTAGTTCCGGGAGGCAAACTTTATCTGGCACTTTCAGCAGACAGGAGAGGTCAGCAAACACTCCCATTCTCAGGCAAGTGATTCCAGCACCACCAGCACCACCACCATCATCATCATATCATCATCATCAATCATATTTGCTTAGCCATTTACATTTTTCAAAGCATTTCCACATGCATTATTTGTTACATTTTTTTTGAGCAGTTAACTTGTGAAAAGGTGTTCTAAGGAATTTTAGACATTAAGCAAAAATTAAGCAGCAAAGGTGAAGGGAAAGATACTAGTGTTTCTAGTCATTTATCAGATATTGTTCGGAGAAGGCAATGGCACCCCGCTCCAGTATTCTTGCCTGGAAAATCCCACGGACAGGGGAACCTGGTGGGCTGCCGTCTATGGGGTCGCACAGACACGGACACGACTGAAGTGACTTAGCAGCAGCAGCAGCAGCAGCAGATATTGTTGATTGAACACACACTGTGTACCAGGCACCTTGTGACATGGGTAAATCCGTGATTAAAAAAGATGTCATCTTCATCCTCTGGGTCACAGTCACAATAATAATTCTAAATTCTGATTGTTTACTTTGTGCCAGTAAATATAAAAATAATAGTTCTTTTGTTATCATTATTATTCCCATACTACCAGTAAGAAAAGCAAGGCTTAGAGAGGTTAAATAACTTGCCCAAGGTCACCGAGGAGATAAATAATAGAGCATTTATATGTCACCTATAAAGAGAAACAGTTGAAAACGTTGTGGCCCACCATACACTTTTTAGCATATTTTTTAAAACCCACATAGGTACATAAAATCATCCAAGGTTTTCAGGCATGAATTAGTAGGACCTGACCACTTGCCAACTGGAAAACACCTTAACATGGAAACAATTCATTTGTCAGAAATGGGGCACTGGAAATAAAGAAAAGGGGGGAAATAATTTATTCAAGCGGAAAAAGAAGATGGATTGCTGTTTGGTTCCTATCGCACTGTTGATCAGGAGAGCTTGTGCTAGGAACAGTGGAAGTCATTTATTTCACATTGTGATGGAGAAAGTGACAAAGATGGCGAATCTTCTTGAAGTTGAGTGCTTGTTGGATATTAGTAACATTTGAAATGGAATATGAATCTCTATTTTATTTTAATACAATCAGGTTAGGTGACAGAAACTTGTTTTTTAGAAGTTTACTGGGTAGCTTCCTCAGATCAATATTTTGAAATTGAAGAATCAAGAGGCCAAGTTTTAAGCACTTCCCACCCAAACCAGAGTGACTCATAAGCCTGTGCTTTCTTTCTGATGTGATGAGACATCTGAGTACTGTACTTGAAACTGCAAGGACAGAGGGGAACAAGAGTATTACTGATTTTTTCAAGGAAGTATCAATCTAGACATACAGATTTAGCAGAAGAAAACCAAAGAATATTTTAACTCTCGTTGCTAAATTGTACTGAGCTCTTTATAATTACAAATTTTTCAGGAACTAAGGAGTTATTGGGTAGAAATTAAATAATTTCAGAGATATGCTGCAGTTGATGACAATGAATCATTCTTTAAGTTTTTAAATCAAACTGAATTATCAACCACCTATCCAATCAATGTGGCTCTATTTTTTTAAAAGTGATTGTACCAAAAATGTATTACACTCCTTTAGAAGGTGCAGATATTTTGGAACTGCCTAAACAAGAACCTGAAGTATAGACAGCAGTGTCCTGAAATTTAAGTGTCTGGCTATATGGACAAACTTGAAAATACCTGGGCTCCTACCTTCATGGTAAAGTACATTCTCTTCCATGATAGTGTTACAGTCCAAATTGAGATTCATGATCAACCTGGAGTTAAAATTCAGATATGCTATGACTCAGAACATACTACACAATACTCAAGAATAATTCGTCAATAGGGAGGGAACACATGTATTATTTATGACTGATTCACACTGTTGTATGGCAGAAACCCACACCACATGGTAAAGCAATTGCCCTCCAATTAAAATACATTTTAAAAAATACCTTAAAGAAAAAAATAATTCATTCCATCATAAAACAATATTTAAATATAAACTGATAACTCTTTAGAGACTCTTTTTTTTAAGACTCTTAAAAATACAACATTTCTGTAGTATTTCCTATGTGCAAGGCACTGTTCTAAGCACTTTCTCCTCTTCATATTGGTAAGCCTCACAACAATCCAATGAGCTAGGAGCTATTTCATTTCCCCGCTCTTTTCCTACATATGTAAAACCTGAGAGCATTGCTATCAAGCTTAAAAATTCATGCCTATGTGTACCTTGTCCTTTCACTCACTCAGCGGATATTTCAGTTCAGTTCAGTTGCTCAGTTGTGCCCGACTTTTTGTGACCCCCATGAACTGCAGCACACCAGGCCCCCCTGTCCATCACCAACTGCCGGAGTCTACCCAGACCCATGTCCATTGAGTCGGTGATGCCAACCAACCATCTCATCCTCTGTTGTCCCCTTCTCCTCCTGAACTATGTGCCAAATACTGAATATGTGACAGTGTATGAAAAAGCTAAAAAATAAAAATTAAAGCTACAGCCCTTGATGCTGCTTATGGTAAAGAGTGAAAGATGAACAGAAGTATAAAAAATATCTTCAAAGGTCTATAAAGAGATGGGAGCTAAAACAGAGAAAAAAGAAAAGGGTAAGGAATGCCCCCCTAGTGGTTTCGGAAGACCTCTCAGAAGAGATTATATTTAAGACATAAAGAATGAGAAGACAGTAGACACGAAAACGTGGGAGAAAGCTTCTAGGTTAAGATTACAAAGGCGAAGGACTTCCTTGATGGTCCAGTGGTTAAGCTCTGCATTTCTGGTGCTGGGATGAGGTTCACTCGCTAGTGGAGGAAATAAAATCCCACATGCCTTGTGGTGCATTCAAAACAAAACAAAACAAAAAAGACTACAAAAGCGAACACAAACATCTAAATCAGGCACATCTGAAACGCTACCAAACTACAGTAGAAGAATTGTTTTAATACAAGAAGAAAGGGACAAGAGGTAAGAAGACACACTGCAACATAATTCTGGAAGCTTGAAAACCAATAGACAAGTAGCCATTGACTTGGCAGATCGAAAAAAATCCAATCCCAGGCCGGCAGTGAGGAAAGCTGAGAAACAACAATGAGCATCTCAGGATTCTCAGAAGTCATGGAACTGCCAGCTCTAGTTAGCTCTGGAACTGGGAGTGGAGGGGGTGGGGGAGTACAGGAATAGGAACTTTAAAAGCTGGGGATTAAGAGGTTTCCCTGACGGTCCAGTGGTTAAGACTCTGAGTTCCCAATACAGGGGGCATGGGTTTTATACCTGGTTGGGGTATTAGGATCCCACATGCTGCATACACAGCCAAAAGAAAAGGAAAAAAAAAAGGAGGAATTGGTTGAAAGCTGTTTACAAAACAGTTAGATCCCTAAATTCTCTCCCTACCTCTCGCCAACTTAGCAGATCTTCTTAAGTTTATTGCCTAAAGAGAAGATATACCAGAGGGTCTCAGAAGTGGAAGAAACCAAACACAGTTGAAGACCAGGGTAACTCACTTAAACATGAGGAACTGGTGTTTCTGTGAAGTGTGAATACTGAACAGTGAATAAGCTAACCTCTGCCCCCGCACCCCACACACAGCTAGCAGCGACTCTTACTCTTCAAGCTGGAGATTAGAAGCCTCTTTCTCACTCCTTCCTTCTGTGACTCTGACCAGTCAAAGAGGAAAAAACTAAAGACACACAGTGACAAAAGGGGTTTCCCCAGTAAAGGGCCACCGACATGCTCAGGTCAGCTCCTCAGTCCCAACCTGTAATCAGTGAATAGATAGCAAAGGATGGCCAGCCATCAGAAAGAAAGCCTCTGGCATGGAGGACAAAGTGAAGAAACAGAAAAATCAACTCGGAGAAAAGGAATCTATGTAGGAGAAGAAAACCTTTTTTAAAAACCTGTTATTAATATCAGAATATGAGAGACTCTACCACAGATGAATATTGAGGTGCTGTAAAAAAAAAAAGGCAATATACAGAGAACAAAAAACAGAAAAGAGCTCTTACAAATTAAAAACATGATCCCAGAAATAAATAATCAATACTCAATATTAGGGCTAGAAGATGCAGTTGAGGAAATTTCCCAAAGTTCAGCAAAAAGACAGAGACAAAGTAAGAGAGAAATGATCAATCCAGAGATCCGACATGAGAATAAAAGGAACTTGAGGGGAAAACAAATAGCAAAACCAGAAGGGCTAAAAAATTAACAAAATTAATTTTTAAAAATTTAGAAAATGCCAGATTAAAAACATACATCAAAGTGAATAAAAGTCGGCATAGAATAAAGCACATCTTTTTATGAAATGTCAGAAACTGAGGACAAACAAAGTTCCACATGTCTCTAGAGATTTTTTTAAGTTATATCACCTAGGAAAGATCAGGAATTTTGGACTTCCCAAAAGCAACATTTGAATCAAGACAATAATGAAGCAACGCCTTTAAAACTCTGAGAAAAAAATTATTCTCAATAAATTATTGTTCAGGTCAACTATAAATCAAAAATAAAGACATGCTTCAGTTTAGTTCAGTTCCATCGCTCAGCAGTGTCCAACTCTTGGCAGCCCCATGGACTGCAGCATGCCAAGCTTCCCTGTCCATCACCAATTCCCAGAGTTGCTCAAACTCATGTCCATCAAGTCGGTGATGCCATCCAACCATCTCATCCTCTGTTGTCCCTTTCTCCTCCTGCCTTCAATCTTTCCCAGCATCAGGGTCTTTTCCAATGAGTCAGTTCTTCACATCAGGTGGCCAAAGTACTGGAGTTTCAGCTTCAGGATCAGTCCTTCCAATTCACAGTTTCAAAAGATTTATTTCCCATTCATCCCTTCTCCTGGTAAGACCCAAGTATACATCAGGCATCCAGGGCAACCAGGCCAGAGCACTGCGGTCCAACACAGAGTGTTAAAGGCTGTCATCACAAAGAACCCCTCACCTTATGTACTGGTTTTGACCCAAGCCAGAAGGCCTGTGTGAGTGGGCCCCAGATTCTTGTTTGTTCTTGACCCAGCCAAGTGCCTACTCTCTTCCACAGTCTCCTAGAACAGCTAAAAACACTGTTTTTGCTACCAAAGAAGGGTTCTTTGACCTGCATCTAAGAGCTAGGTGTTGGTCATGTTGAATTTAAGCAGAAAATACAGAGTAACTCCCTCACCAATCATACTTTCAACAGAGGTACAGTACCTGGCTCACATTTCTGCATCCAACAAAATCCCCAACTCTGGTGAACACTTCTGTTTCTGGACTCACTCCTGACCTTGCTCAGTGATGCCCCCAAAAGAAATTCTGAATAGGGGTAGAAGGATATTGAATTCACACTGTTTTCCAGAGATTCTACATAGCTTATCTTGATGTTATGAAAGTGGACATAAATTTATATATACAGATTTTTAAATAACAATAAATGCACACTCATGTAACTACCACCCAGATTAAAAGAACATTTCCTGAATCTTACAGCTATCTATCTCTATTTTTATCCCTCTCACTCATCATGAAGGTAAATACTTTTTTAACTTTTCTGAATCATTCCTTTGCATTTCTTTATAGTTTCATCCCCTGAGCATGTATACAGTGTATATAAACATAGTTTTTTTTCATTTCACAAAACTGAACAGCAAGCCTAAGCCTAGTGGGATAAGGAAAGTTCAATGTTGCCATTGATCAGGAGGCCCCCATATTTACAGATTTTTGTCAGTTCAGTTCAGTTCTTGCAACCCCATGGACTGCAGCACGCCAGGCTTCCCTGTCCATCACCAAATCCCAGAGCCTACTCAAACTCATGTCCATCAAGTCAGTGATGCCATCCAACCATCTCATGCTCTGTCATCCCCTTCTACTCCCACCTTCAATCTTTTCCCACATACAGGTCTTTTCAAATGAGACAGTTCTTCACAACAGGTGGCCAAAGTATTGGAGTTTCAGATTCAGCATAATTCCTTCCAATGAATATTCAGGACTGATTTCCTCTAGGATGGACTGGATGGATCTCCTTACAATCCAAGGGAATCAAGAGTCTTCTCCAACACCACAGTTCAAAAGCATCAATTCTTCAGTGCTCAGCTTTCTTTATGGTCCAACTCTCACATCCATGCATGACTACTGGAAAAACCATAGCTTTGACTAAATGGACCTTTATGGGCAAAGCAATGTCTCTGCTTTATAAAATGCTGTCTAGGTTGGTCACAACTTATCTTCCAAGGAGCAAGCATCTTTTAATTTCATGGCTGCAGTCACCATCTGCAGTGATTTTGGACCCCCCAAAATTAAGTCTGTCACTGTTTCCACTGTTTCCCCATCTATTTGCCATGAAGTGATGGGACTGGATGCCATGATCTTAGTTTTCTGAATGTTGAGTTTTAAGCCAACTTTTTCACTCTCCTCTTTCACTTTCATCAAGAGGCTCTTTATTTCTTTGCTTTCTGCCATAAGGGTGGTATCATCTGCATATCTGAGGTTATTGATATTTCTCCCGGCAATCTTGATTCCAGCTTGTGCTTCCTCCAGCCCAGCATTTCTCATGATGTACTCTGCATATAAGTTAAATAAGCAGGGTGACAATATACAGCCTTGACATACTCCTTTCCCAATTTGGAACTAATCTGTTGTTCCATGTCCATTTCTAACTATTGCTTCCTGACCTGCATACAGATTTCTCAAGAGGCAGGTCAGGTGGTCTGGTATTCCCATCTCTTGAAGAATTTTCCACAGTTTGTTGTGATCCACACAAAGGCTTTGGCGTAGTCAATAAAGCAGAAATAGATGTTTTTCTGGAACTCTCTTGCTTTTTTGATGATCCAGCGGATGTTGGCAATTTGATCTCTGGTTTCTCTGCCTTTTCTAAATCCAGCTTGAACATCTGGAAGTTCACGGTTCATGTACTGTTGAAGCCTCACTTGAAGAATTTGGAGCATTACTTTACTAGTGTGTGAGATGAGTGCAATTGTACAGTAGTTTGAGCATTCTTTGGCATTGCCTTTTTTTGGGACTGGCATGAAAACTGACCCTTTCCAGTCCTGTGGCCACTGCTGAGTTTTCCAAATTTGCTGGCATGAGTGCAGTACTTTCACAGCATCATCTTTTAGGATTTGAAATAGCTCAACTGGAATTCCATCACCTCCACTAGCTTTGTTCGTAGTGATGCTTCCTAAGGCCCACTTAACTTTGCATTCCAGGATGTCTGGCTCTAGGTGAGTGATCATACCATTGTGATTATCTGGGTCATGAAGATCTTTTTTATATAGTTCTTCTGTGTATTCTTGCCACCTCTTCTTAATATCTTCTGCTTCTGTTAGGCCCATATCATTTCTGTCCTTTATTGTGCCCATCTTTGCATGAAATGCTCCCTTGGTATCTGTTTTGGTTATCTCCTCTTCATGGTAACAGAAAAAAGAAAAGAAGAAAGGACTAAAGGGACTGCTGTCTACTGTGACTTCACCTTGACACAATGTAGAGAGTGGGTGAGCAATCACAGCCTGGTTCTAAAGGCAGCAGCCATTTATTCAAGAAATGGATCTTAAATACCAGACAGCAGGGTTTTTAAGAGTCAGGTTAAATATGCTAAATGAGGAGGATTCCAGAGAGTCCAGTGACAAAAGTATAGGTTTCAAATCATCCAAAGCCCCTCCAATAAACACAGACAGGTCAATGAGGGCGACAAACCCAAAGACAGGCTAACAATATCTACAACAAAATCAGTGACCAGGCAGCGCAGCAAACCAATTATGAGTGGATAGGGACAATCATCTGGTAGCCACACATCACAGTATCAGCATTCATGATGGAAGATACACAAGGAAGACAGCTGGGCCTCTGATGGTCCTCTGGTCTGGAAAACTCCCGAACCATCCATAGGCACTCACTGAAAACTGTGATGTCCCAATCTGAAAATAGAAGTAAAGCAAGGAAGGAGTTCTTCAGATGATAAGATCTGAGAGTGATGGAGCAGACTCTCAATTCTAAAAACTAACACACCAAGCCTACCCTCAAGATAAAGCTCTGTGCTCAGAAGAAACTGCTGGGAATAGAATCCCAGTTGAACTGTGTCAGGATACTAGACACAAAGGAGGAAGAGTCCAAATTAAAATGGGAAAGAAAACCAAAGGAAATAGATCTCAGAAAGTACACAGGCATATTTTTTATCACTTTGATCAGAAAATAAACAATAAAAATAGAAGAGGAGCCCTAAAGTTATCCCGAACCTGTCTTTAAAACTATATCAATAGAAAAACTATTTTTCTTTAAAAATGAGCAACAGAAAATTCCGTATGAATTTATCACAAGAGAAAGAGAATAAGAAGCAGATGCACATGCACTAAGCAGATGAAATTGTAACCCAGTATTTCCAAGCAAGCTAAAAGAAATTAAGAAAATGACTGATGTATGTATATGTGAAATTGATTCAATTTGTTGTACAGTAGAAAGTAACACAACATTATAAATCAACTATACTCCAATTAAAAAAATTTTTTTAAACAAAGGAAATGATCAAAACTGTGTTATTAACACACTAAAATTAGGTGATGAGAGAAAAAAGAGATTGTGAAGAGCCAGGTAAAAGAACTCAAGAGAATTAGGAGTAAAAGACAAAATAATTTTTAAACGAAGACTAAATCAGTAGAAACCCAGGAGTAAATAAACACAATGGATAATGCTTAAAAAAAATAAAACATAGGAAGAGGGAATTTTTAAAAATTAAAAAGAAATGAAGAGACTTTACATTGTGATAAAATAAACCTCTACCATCAATCCCTCTTCCTTTCACAGAAAACAACTTATAAAATTGGACATAATGAGAAAGCAACCACCTGAAGCTACAGAGAGTGAACAGAAGCAGATGGACCCCAATGGGGGCATTACAGCTACTAAGGAAGATGGAAGACAGACAGCTATACCAGCAAGTTTCCATCTCCACGGGCCTGGGCTAACTGCTGCCCATGAAATGTGCACAGTGGTGAGAGCAACGCGTAGAAAACTCCACAAGCTTTCTGGCCTGGGGAAACCAAAAAGAAAAGCTGGCAAACCGTGAATGTTTAAAGAGAGTAGGGGAATCTACCTCCCTGACTGAACCCTGAACCACACAAGTAGAAAACAGACTCAAAGTCACCCTGTGAAAGGCAAAAGATCTGAACAGAGTAAGGAGTTACTGCATAAGCAACAGAGTTTTACAGTTCAAGCCCTGCCAAGAAAATGACTCACTAAAACACAGGAAAAACTATTTGCCAGTGGGAAATAACAGAATCCAAAGTCTTCACAACTCAACATTCACAATGTCCAGGATATAATAAAAAATTACCCAACATATGAAGAACCATAGGGCTTCCCTGATAGCTTCGTTGGTAAAGAATCCACCTGCAATGCAGGGGACCCTGGTTCAATCCCTGGGTCAGGAAGATCCCTTGGAGAAAGATAGACTACCCACTCCAGTAATCTTGGGCTTCCCTTGTGGCTCAGCTGGTAAAGAATCCACCCGCAATGCAGGAGACCTGGGTTCAATCCCTGGGTTGGGAAGATCCCCTGGAGAAGGGAAAGGCTACCCACTCCAGTATTCTGGCCTGGAGAATTTCATGGACTGTATCGTCCATGGGGTCCCAAAGAGTCAGACACAACTGAGTGACTTTCACTTTCATGAAGAACCAAGAAAATAAAACACATTCTCAGAGGAAAAGAAAATTAGTCCAGTTTGATCACTAAATGAAACAGAGGTTGGAAAGAGAGACAAGGTACATGCAGCTACTATAACTACCCTTAATGAAGTAAAACAAAACATACTTTCAATTCATGAAGCTCTCATCAGAAATAAGAAGTCGCAGCAGAAAAATTAAAATAGTAAAAAGAAAAAGATAGAAATTTTAGAACTGAAAAATATAATTTCTGAAATAAAAAATTCACTCAGAGACTTCCCTGGCAGTCCAGTGGTTAAGACTGTGCTTCCACTGCAAGCAGCATGGGTTCAGTCCCTGGTCAAGGAAATAAGATCCCGTATGCCATGTGGCATGGCCAAAAATAAAAAAAAAGAAATTCACCTGATGGACTTAACAGCCAAATGGACGGGACAGAAGGAAGAGTATGTTAACTTGATAATGCTGCTGCTGCTAAGTCATTTCAGTCATGTCTGACTCTGTGCAACCCCAACTCTGGGCAGCCCACCAGGCTCCCCCGTCCCTGGGATTCTCCAGGCAAGAACACTGGAGTGGGTTGCCATTTCCTTCTCCAAAGCATGAAAGTGAAAAGTGAAAGTGAAGTCGCTCAGTCGTGTCCGAGTCTTGGCGACCCCATGGACTGCAGCCTACCAGGCTCCTCCATCCATGGAATTTTTCCAGGCAAGAGTACTGGAGTGGGGTGACACTGCCTTCTCTGACAAACCTGTTAGGTAACATCAAACAGTAAAATTAAGGGTATATAACTGGAATGGGCTTCCCTGGTAGCTCAATGGTAAAGAATCCTCATGGCAATGCAGAAGACATGGGTTTGATCCCTGGGTTGGGAAATACCTTGGAGAAGGGGCTTCCCTGGTGGGTCAGAGGTTAAGGCGTCTGCCTGGAATGCGGGAGACCCAGGTTCGATCCCTGGGTTGGGAAGATCCCCTGGAGAAGGAAATGGCAACCCACTCCAGTACTCTTGCCTGGAGAATCCCATGGAAGGAGGAGCCTGGTAGGCTACAGACCATGGGGTCACAAAGAGTCAGACACGACTGAGCGACTTCACTTCACTTCACTTTGGGAAGATACCTTGGAGAAGGAAGTGGCAACCCACTCCAGCATTCTTGCCTGGGAAATCTCATAGACAGAGGAGCCTGGCAGGCTATAGTCCTTGGGGTCACAAAGAGTTGGTCATGACTTAGCAATTAAACAACAACAATTGGAATATTGGGCTTCCTTAGTGGCTCAGTGGCAAAAAATCTGCCTGCCAAAGTAGGTAATGAAGGTTCAACCCATGGATCAAAAAAATCCCCTGGAGAAGGAAATGGCAAATGACTCCAGTATACTTGCCTGGGAAATTCCTGGCAGGCTACAATCTATGGGGTCACAGAACAGTTGGACACAATTCAGCAACTTGTTGTTCAGTTGCCCAGTTGTGTCCAACTCTTTGCAACCCCATGGACAGGGAGGCACGCCAGGCCTCCCTGTCCCTCACCATCTCTCAAAATTTGCCCAAGTTCATGTCCACTGCATCAGTGATGCTATCCAGTCCTCTCATCCTCTGACACCCTCTTCTCTTTCTACCCTCAATCTTCCCCAGCATCAGGGACTTTTCCAATGAGTCAACTGTTCACATCAGATGAACAAAATACTGGAGCTTCAGCTTCAGCATCAGTCCTTCCAATGAATATTCCGGACTGATTTCCTTTAGGATTGACTGGTTTGATCTCCTTGCTATCCAAGGGTCTCTCAGGATGTCTTCAGTACCACAGTTTGAAGGCATCAATTCTTTGGCACTCCACCTTTTTTATGGTACAGCTCTCACAACAGTACGTGACCACTGGGAAGACTATAGCTTTGACTATATGGACCTTTGTCAACAGAGTAATGTCTCTGCTTTTCAACACACTGTCTAGATTTGTTATAGCTTTCCTGCCAAGAAGCAAACATCTTCTTGTTTAGTGACTAAACAACAATTGGAATATCAGAAAAAGAGAATGGAAAGAATGGAGCAGAAAAAATATTTAAAGAAATAATGGCCAAAGATATCCAAATTTGATAAAAGACAGAAATTTTCAAACACAGAGAGATAAGCAAACATCAAGGAAAATAAAATCTAGTAGCCTATGCCAGTAGAAGCCCATATGACAATCAAACTATTGGAATCAAAGATAAACAGTATATCTTGAAAGCAGCAAGAAAAACAATATATTATATACATATTATGGGCATAATACAACCCATGGCTGAATTCCCCCCTGAAACCATGAAGGCCAGATCGACTAATAAATTTAAGGTACTGAAAGAAAAAGAAAAGCTGTCAAATCAGAATTCTATATTCAGAAAAAATATTACTCAAAAATAAAAGCAAAATAAAGACACTTTCAGACCAAAGAAATCTAAGAAATTTGGCCATAAGCAGCTCTGCAATTGCAGTTTTGGGGCTGAAGATAAAAGATACCAGATAGAAACTTGGATCCTCAGGAAAGAATGAAGAGCATCAGAAATGGCAACTCTATTGGTAAATATAAAAAACTATATTTTCTTTTTGCTCTTAATTTCCTTATTAATCATACAACTTAAAAAGTCATAACAATGTCCTGTGTTGTATGTAACATACAACATCTTTATAAAATCAAGATATGAGAGTACAAGGTTGCAAGATTTCTGTATTTTAAATAAAGTAGTATGTTATTAACTATAAGTTAACCGTGGATATTAAAGATGTACATTATAGTTTCTAGGAAGTCAATAGGAAATTATAAAAGATTAAAAGGAAATGGATAGAAAATATATGCCACACAAACAGTAAACAAAAGCAGGCTGGAATAGCATTAATATTAGATAAAATAGATTCCAAAACAAATCTATCCTATATTAACAAGGATAGAAAAAAACACTTCATCATGTTAAAATGGATGATTCAACAGTGAAACATAACAATCATAATTGAGTAGGACCCAAGTATCAGAACCTCAAAACACAAGAAGCAAAATATGACAGTTTTATAGGGAAAAATAGAGAGTTCCATAATCATAGTCAGTTAGAAACTGCAGCATGCTTTTATCAGCAACTGACAGAAAAAGAGACAAAAAATAGCAAGGATGTGGAAGATTTGAACACATCATCAAACAACTGCAGAATATACATTCTTTCAAGTGCTCATGGAAAGTTTATCAGTCAAGGCCATATTCTGGGCCACAAAACAAATCTCAATGTCAAAATATTGAAGCATACAGATAATGTTCTCTGACAAAAGTTGAATTAAGTTAGAAATCAAAAACAATAAATACAATGGTCCAAATATTTCCAAATATTCAGAAATAACACACTTCTAAAGAAACTTTGGGTCAGTGAAAAAACTTACAAGATAAATTAGAGAATATTTTGAACTGAACTATAACAAAAATTGAACCTATCAAAATTTATGGAGTGCAGCTATAATAGGGCTTACATGGAAATTTATGGCCTTGTGCCAATATTCAAAAACAAGAAAGGTCTCAAATCAATAAACTTTCACTCTAATAAGATAGAAAAAGAAGAGCAAATAAATCTAAAGCAAACCAAAGGAAGGAAACAGTACAGATAGTGGCAGAAATCAATAAAATAGAAACAGAAAATAATCAAAATCAAATGTTAGGTCATTGAGAAGATCAATAAAACTGATAAACCTCTTATCAGACAGATCAGGGAAAAAATAGAGGGACAAAAAATATCAATATCAGAAATAAAAGAGAGACACAGAAACAGATTATACAGATACAAAAAAGGATAATAGGGGATTATTACAAACAAATTTATGATAGTAAATGGACAACTGAACAAATTTGGCAAGTGGTCAAAATGGACAAATTCTCAAAAGACACAAATAACAAAAATGACTAAGAATAAATTAAAGCAATAACAATAACAAAAAAAACCTCAAAGAGTTCTATATCAATTAGATAAATACAATTTAAAATTTTTAACTTTTTTTAAAAAAGAAAAAGAAATCTTCAAAGGTCAATTTTATCAAAAATTTAAGGAAAAATAAATATCAACTCTATACAAACTCAGAAAATGTAGAAAAACGGAATACTTCCTAACTCATTTTATGAGGTCAATTTTACCCTGATCCAAAAACCAGACAAAGATATTACAAGAAAATAAAACTGCAGACCAACATCTCTCGTGAGCGTAGGCACAAAAATCCTTAACAAAATATTAGCAAATAAGTAGTTTCCTGGTGATCTAGCAGTTAGGATTTTTCGCTTTCATAGTCATGGCCTGGGTTTAATCTTTGATCAGCGAACTGAGATCCCAAAGCTGTGCACCACAGGCAAAAAAAAAAAAGCAAATAGAATCCAACAAAATATTAAAAGGATATACATGCAGTTTATTTCAAATGTAGTTTATTTCAAAGGATGCAGGGTTGGTTTAATATTTTGAAAGCTCAGGCTTTCTACATAAGACCAAGAACATGACATGATGGTGTGCTGAAAACTTTAAATAATCCCTACGAATTAGACTAAACTAATAAGTGAACATTGCAAGAATGCAGAATATGGAGTCAACATACAAAAATCTATTGTATTTCTCTATACTGAGAGTGTCGCTAAGTCACGTTCGACTCTTTGTGATCCTACGGACCATAGCCCATGAGGCTTCTCTGTCCGTGGGATTTGCCAGGCAAGAATACTGGAGTGGGTAACCATTTCCTACTCCAGGGGATCTTCCCAACCCAGGGATCAAACCAGTGTCTCCTGCATTGCAGGCATATTCTTTCTTTACCAACTGAGCCACCAGGGAAGCCGATTTCTCTATACTAACACAAAATAATAAGAAAAGGAAATTTGAAAAACAACTTCATTCACAAAAATGAATGAGGAAATAAGTTTAGGAATAAGTTTAATGAATGCTGTGACAACTACAAGCTATTACAAAGGGGAAGTAAACAATATCTAAATAAGTATACACATATATCATTGCAAGGAACAGCGAAGACTCTATGTTGTTAAGATAGTAATCCTCCTCAAAGTAATCTATAGACCAAAATCCAAATAAGCTTATTTTGAATAAAGTGACAAGTTAATATTAAAATTTATATTTAAAAAAGAACCTAAAATAGCTAAAATGATTTTTAAAAATAAGAACAAAGTTGGAAGACTTACACTACTTGATTTCAAGACTTACTATAAAGTTACAAAATAAAAACAGTATGTCACTGGCATAAAGATAGACATATAGATGGATAAACAGAATAGAGTCCAGAGATAGCTAGACATATATACGGTCAATTGATCTTCAACAAAGGTATCAAAGTAATTCAATGGAGACAAGATAGTTTTTGTAAGAAACATGCAGAAACAACTGGATATTATATATGGAAATAATGAACTTCAAGCCTTCAGTTCAATTCAGTCACTCAGTCATGTCCAACTCTTTGTGACCCCATGAACCGCAGGACACCAGGCCTCCCTGTCCATCACCAACTGCCAAGTCTACCCAAACCCATGTCCATTGAGTCAGTGATGCCATCCAACCATCTCATCCACTGTTGTCCCCTTCTCCTCCCACCTTCAATCTTTCTCAGCATCAGGGTCTTTTCCAGTGAGTCAGTTCTTCCCATCAGGTGGCCCAAGGATTGGAGTTTCAGTTTCAGCATCAGTCCTTCCAATGAATATTCAGGACTGATTTCCTTTAGGATGAACTGGTTGGATCTCCTTGAAGTCCAAGGGATTCTCTAGAGTCTTCTCCAACACATTTCAAAAGCATCAATTGTTCAGTGCTCAGCTTTCTTTATAATCCAGCTCTCACATCATACATGACTACTGGAAAAACCATAGCCTTAGCTAGATGGACCTTTGTTGACAAAGTAATGTCTCTGCTTTTTAATATGCTGTCTAGGTTGGTCATAACTTTCCTTCCAAGGAGTAAGCGTCTTTTAATTTCATGGCTGCAATCACCATCTGCAGTGATTTTGGAGCCCCAAAAAATAAAGTCTGACACTGTTTCCATTGTTTCCCCATCTATTTGCCATGAAGTGATGGGACCAGATGCCATGATCTTAGTTTTCTGAATGTTGAGCTCTAAGCCAACTTTTTCACTCTCCTCTTTCACTTTCATCAAGAGGCTCTTTACTTCCTCTTCACTTTCTGCCATAAGAGTGGTGTCATCTGCATATCTGAGGTTATTGATATTTCTCCCGGAAATCTTGATGCCAGCTTGTGCTTCATCCAGCCCAGCGTTTCTCATGATGTTCACTGCATATAAGTTAAATAAGCAGGGTGACAATATACAGCCTTGACGTACTCCTTTTCCTATTTGGAACCAGTCTGTTGTTCCATGTCCAGTTCTAACTGTTGCTTCCTGACCTGCATACAGATTTCTCAAGAGGCAGGTCAGGTGGTCTGGTATTCCCATCTCCTTCAGAATTTTTCACAGTTTATTGTGATCCACACAGTCAAAGGCTTTGGCATAGTCAAAATAGATGTTTTTCTGGTACTCTCTTGCTTTTTTGATGATCCAGTGGATGTTGGCAATTTGATCTCTGGTTCCTCTGCCTTTTCTAAAACATCTTGAACATCTGGAAGTTCATGGTTCATGTATTGCTGAAGCCTGGCTTGGAGAATTCCTCATACCATACATAAAAAGTGACACAAAAAAGTTCTTTGAGGGTCTTCCCTGGTGATCCAGAGGCTAAGACTCCTCACTCCCAATGCAGGGGGCCTGGATTCGAGCCCTGTTCAGGGACTAGCTCCTGCATGTTGCAACTAAGAGTTTATTTGCCAAAACTACAGATCCCACATGTCACAACTAAGACCTGGCACAGCCAAATAAAATTGTTTTTTAAATGTTCACTGACCCAAATGTTAGAGATAAAACTGTGACGTTTCTAGAAGTAAATCTTTACGTTGTTGAGTTAGGCAAACATTGTTTAAATAGGAGATCAAAACACAAATAATAAAAGAAAAAAATAATAAAATGGACTTCATAGTTTAAAAGTGTCACTTCTCAAAAGTGATTATTAAGAAAACACAAAGGTAATACACAGAGCAGAAGCAAAATTTTTCACAACAAAAACCTGCTATTCAGAATACGTGAAGAACTCATAACTCAATAATACAACCAATAAAAGCTAATAAAAAAATGGACAAAACATTGGAACAAACATTTCCCAAAAGATATACAAATGCCAATAAGCACATGAAAATATGTTTAACATTGCTAGTCCTTGGAGAAATGCTAATTAAAACTACAGTGAAATACAACTGCACACATGCTAGAATGACTAAAGTAAAAAACACTTTCAATACCAAGTGTCGGTGAGAATGGAATATGTGGCAGCTGGAACTATCTCCTACATTGCTGGTGGAAATGCAAGATGTTACAACCACCTTGCAAAACAATATGGCGATACCTTATAACACTAAATACAATGGTCAAGCAATTCCATTGCTGGCTATTCACCCTAGACAAATAAAAACATATGTCCCCTTGAAAACGTGTCTGCAGAAATTTTAGCAGCATTTTTCATAATGGTCAAAAACTGAAAACAACCCAAATAATATATACATATCATGGAACACTATAGAGCAAATATATATAAATACACACAACAGCATTAGTGAATCTCAAAAATATTATGCTAAATGCTGCTGCTGCTGCTAAGTCGCTTCAGTCGTGTCCGACTCTGTGCGACCCCATAGACGGAAGCCTACTAGGCTCCCCCGTCCCTGGGATTCTCCAGGCAAGAACACTGGAGTGGGTTGCCATTTCCTTCTCCAATGCATGAAAGCAAAAAGTGAAAATGAAGTCACTCAGTCCTGCCTGACTCTTAGCGACCCCATGGACTGCAGCCTACGAGGCTCCTCCATCCATGGGATTTTCCAGGCAAGAGTACTGGAGTGGGGTGCCATTGCCTTCTCCAATTATGCTAAATAAAATTAGTCAAATTGAACGACTATGTACTGAATGATTCCATTGATATGAACTTCTAGAAAAGGCGAACTATAGTGATGGAAAGCAGATCAATGGCTGCCTGGAGTTAGGAGTAGAAGGAGATCAAGAGCAAAGGGGCACAAGGAGTATTCTTCAGGTAAGAGAACTACTCAATATACTGTTCAAGGTGATGCTTACACAATTCTATCTGCTTAATAAAAGTCATAGCACTGTGCTTTGAAAACAGTTTTTTTTCCTGAAAACAGAATTTTATTATATGTAACTATTTCCATAATAAAAAAAAGAGGATAAAATAACACATACTAGAATATGGAGATACTTGGGCATGCTACATTAGAAGATGGAATGATGTAGCCACTTGTACTTACTTATAGTGACTAAGCTTGGATTTATAAAAAGTAAGGTAATAATATTCAACTAAATACTGTCAATTTTATTTATATTTGACATTTCAATTTAAGAGCTAAATAAATATATATGCATGTGGAATCACCATGAATAGGTTAGTTCATATAAAGACTAATAAAGATATACTGCATGGATGACTCTCTAAAACCACAAAAAAAAAATGCAGAGAGACATTTCTAAAACTTCCAATAGAAAGTGATCCATACAGAAGATAAGCAAAGAAGACTCAGCATACATATGACAGGAATCACAAAGAATGCCAAATGATAAGCCAAAGTAAATATTAAATTATACTCTATAATTTTAGAACACTTTCCTAAAATTAAGAAAAAAAACCTCAAATTTATATATCATGTTTCAGCACAATCATTTCAGCATGACCAACACTGAATCATATTACAGTTTAAATTACTTTAAAAAGAAAATAAAACATCATTTGGACAACCATGCAAAAAAGCTAAGACACCAATAAGAGAAAGAAAACAAGATTGTCCCCTGACTTTTCAACCAGTTCCTAATACCCAAAGAACATTAGTTCAGTCGCTAGTCGTGTCCCACTCTTTGTGACCACATGGACTGCAGCAAAGCAGACTTCCCTGTCCATCACCAACTCCTGGAATGTACTCAAACTCAAGTCCAGTGAGTCAATGATGCCATCCAACTATCTCATCCTTTGTTGTCCCCTTCTCCTCCTGCTTTCAATCTTTCCCAGTATCAAGGTCTTTTCCAATGAGTCAGTTCTTTCCATCAGGTGGCCAAAGTACTGCAGTTTTGGCTTCGGCATCACTCCTTCCAATGAATATTCAGGACTGATTTCCTTTAGGATGGACTGGTTAGATCTCCATGCAGTCCAAGGGACTCTCAACAGTCTTCTCCAACACCACGGTTCAAAAGCATCAATTCTTTGGTGCTCAGCTTTCTTTATAGTCCAACTCTCAACCATACATGACTACTGGAAAAACCATAGCTTTAGCTAGACAGACATTTGTTGGCAAAATGATGTCTCTGCTTTTTAATATGCTGTCTAGGTTGGTCATAACTTATCTTCCAACTTATCTTACCTTTTAATTTCATGGTTGCAGTCACCATCTGCAGTGATTTTGGAGCCCAAAAAAATTAAGTCTGTAACTGTTTCCACTGTTTCCCCATCTATTTGCCACGAAGTGATGGGACTGGATGCCATGATCTTAGTTTTCTGAATGTTGAGCTTTAAGCCAACTTTTTCACTCTCCTCTTTCACCTTCGTCAACAGGCTCTTTAGTTCTTTTTTGCTTTCTGCCATAAGGGTGGTGACATCTGCATATCTGAAGTTATTGATATTTCTCCCAGTGATCTTGATTCCAGCTTGTGCTTCCTCCAGCCCAGCATTTCTCATGATGTACTCTGTATATAAGTTAAATAAGCACGGGTGACAGTATACAGCTTTGATGTACTCCTTTCTCAATTTGGAACCAGTCCATTGTTCCATGTCCAGTTCGAACTGTTGCTTCCTGACCTGCACACAAATTTCTCAAGAAGCAGGTCAGGTGGTCTGGTATTCCCATCTCCTGAAGAATTTTCCACAGTTTGTTGTGATCCACACAGTCAAAGGCTTTCGCATAGTCAATAAAGCAGAAGTAGATGCTTTTCTGGAACTCTCTTGCTTTTTTGATGATCCAACAGATGTTGGCAATTCGATCTCTGGTTCCTCTGACTTTTCTAAAACCAGCTTGAACATCTGGAAGTTCACGGTTCATGTACTGTTGAAGCCTCACTTGGAGAATTTTGAGCATTACTTTGCTAGCGTGTGAGCTGATTGAAATTGTGCGATAGTTTGAACATTCTTTGACATTGCCTTTCTTTGGGATTAGAATGAAAACTGCCCTTTTTCAGTCCTATGACCACTGCTGAGTTTTCCAAATTTGCTGACATATTGAGTGCAGCACTTTTGCAGCATCATCTTTTAGGATTTGAAATACCTCAACTGGAATTCCATCATTTCTACTAGCTTTGTTCGTAGTGTTGCTTCTTAAGGCCCACTTGACGTCACGTTCCAGGATGTCTGGCTCTAGGTGAGTGATCACACCATCGTGGTTATCAGGGTCATGAAGTTCTTTTTTTGTATAGTTCTTCTGTGTATTCTTGCCACCTCTTCTTAATATCTTCTGTTCTGTAAGGTCCATAATGTTTCTGTCCTTTATTGTGCCCATCTTTGCATGAAATCTTCCTTTCGTATCTCTAATTTTCTTGAAGAGATCTCTAGTCTTTCCCATTCTATTGTTTTCCTCTATTTCTTTACATTGATCACTGAAGAAGGCTTTCTTATCTCTCCTTGCTATCCTTTGGAACTCTGCATCCAAATGGGTATATCTTTCCTTTTCTCCTTTGCCTTTTGAGTCTTTTTTGTAAGGCCTCCTTGGACAACCATTTTACCTTTTTGCATTTCTTTTTCTTGGGGATGGTCTTGATCACTGCCTCCTGTACAATGTCATGAACCTCCGTCCATAGTTCTTCAGGCATTCTGTCTATCAGATCTAATCCCTTGAATCTATTTGTCACATCCACTGCATAATCGTAAGGGATTTGATCTAGGTCATGCCTGAATGGTCTATTGGTTTTCTTCTAGACCTACTTCTTCAGTTTAAGTCTGAATTTGGCAATAAGGAGTTGATGATCTCAGCCATAGTCAGCTCCCGGTCTTGTTTTTGCTGACTGTATAGAGCTTCTCCATCTTTGGCTGCAATAATTCTAATCAATCTGATTTCAGTATTGACCAACTGGTGATGTCCATGTGTACAGTCTTCTCTTGTGTTGCTGGAAAAGGGTGTTTGCTATGACCAATGTGTTCTTTGGCAAAACTCTGTTAGCCTTTGACCTGCTTCATTTTGTACTCTAAGGCCACATTTGCCTGTTACTCCAGGTAGCTCTTGACTTCCTACTTCTGCATTGCAGTCCCCTATAATGAAGAGGACATCTTTTTTGTGTGTTAGTTCTAGAAGGTCTTGTAGGTCTTCATAGAACCATACAACTTCAGCTTCTTCAGCATTATGGTGAGCACATAGACTTGGATTATTATGATATTGAATGGTTTGCCTTGGAAACAAACAGAGATCATTCTGTCATTTTGAGAGTGTATCCAAGTACTGCATTTCAGACTCTTTCATTGATTATGATGGCTACTCCATTTCTTCTAAGGGATTCTTGCCCACAGTAGTAGATATAGTTGTCATCTGAATTAAATTCATCCATCCCAGTCCTTTTTAGTTTGCTGATTCCTAAAATGTCGATGTACACTCTTGGCATCTCCTGTTTGACCATTTCCAATTTGCCTTGATTGATGGACCTAACATTCCAGGTTCCTATGCAATATTGTTCTTTACAGCATTGGACTTTACTTCCATCACCTGTCACATCCACAACTGGGTGTTGTTTTTGCCTTGGCTCCATCTCTTCATTCTTTCTGGGGTTACTTCTCCACTGATCTCCAGTAGCATATGGGGCAACTACTGACCTGAGGAGTTCATCTTTCAGTGTTCTATCTTTTTGCCTTTTCATAGTGTTCCTGGAGTTCTCAAGGCAAGAATACTGAAGTGGTTTGCCATTCCTTTCTCCAGTGGACCACATTTTGTCAGAACTCTCTACCATGACCCATCCATCTTCAGTGGCCCTACATGGCACAGCTCACAGTTTCATTGAGTTAGATGGACAAAGAACATGATGTGACAAATTTAAGACACTAAAGGAAGAGAAATATGAATCAAGGATTTTACATCTACCCAAACTGGCCTCCAAGTACAAAGCAGCAAACAATTATAAACTTACTGAAACTCAAAGTACATTGATCCTGTGAACCCTTACTAAAGAATTTATTAATAGTAGAAAAAAAAAAAAAAAACATTCAGACAACCAAAGACTGAGAGACAATAACGTAAGAATGATTGGTGAGCACTAAATATAAATATTCATATAGAACGTAGTTAACCCATGGTCACAAAAGAGAGAATATAATAGACAAGTATGTGTGTGTGTGTGTATTAGTCGCTCAGTCATGTCCAACTCTTTGCAACCCCATGGATATAGCCTGCTAGGCTCCCTTGTCCATGGAATTTTCCAAGCAAGAATATTGGAGTGGATTCCCATTCCCTTCTCCAGCAGATCTTCACAACACAGGGATCGAACCCAGGTCTCAGCGTTGCAGGCAGATACCATCTGAGTCACCAGGGAAGCTGGTAGACAAGTATAAATTATCAAAAATTGTGGAAAAGAGAATAAGGAGTGCATGTAGATATGACTGTCCATTAGACATTAACTGGAAATAATAGGATATTGCTTTAGATCAGATACTGGAATAGAAGGAGTAAAGGAGAAGAGGTTACAAGATAATTTCAATATTGTTCAATGCAGGGAACCAGTAAGCCCAAAAAAAGTATATTAATGGTATTATATAAAGGTATTAGTATTAAATATATAGTTAACCAATAGGACAAACAAACAAACAGATAAAACTGACTGCATAATGAAAAACCATAGATACAAAAGACAAAAAAAACCAAACCAATATGATAGAACTGATGTCAAACATTAATCATACCAGTAGATGGAAATGGGCTTAACTCCCCTATTGAAAGAAAAGGCTAATGAATCAAAATCCAACACTATGCAGAATACAAGAGATACACCTAAAACAAAGAGATTCAAAAGAGTTAAAAATAAAAGGATGGAGAAAGATGTATCAGGCAAACACAAATAAAAAGAAAACAGGGGTCTTAATCTTGATACCTGACAAGGTGGAAGTGAGACCAAAAACCATTACAATGTATTAAAAAGGCCACTGCATAATGCTTAAGGCTACAATTCACAATGAGGATATTACAGTTATTAATATTTATGCACCCAATAACACAGTAGTAACTTTCATTAAGCTGAAACCTACAGGAAATTCAAAGAGAAATAGGCAGAAACACACTAACATTAGGAGATTTAACATACATCTCAAAATCCAAGATTGAGCTGACTAAAAATTAATAAGGACAACATAGGTCAGGTTTAATATAGATCTTTAAGATCTATATCAAATTTTGAACCCCAATAATAGCAATTACAATTTATTTTCAAGTACACGTGGAACATTCACAAAAACTGATAATCTTATGCCACAGAGAAAAGCTCAATAATTTTCAAAGAATAGAAATAATGCAAACACCATCCTCACACTATAATGCAATAAAAGAAGAAATCAATACCAAAATAAAAAGATGTTAACTAGACTTACTACAGTAATCATTTGCAATATACACAAATATTTTCTTTTTTTTTTTTTTTGCCACACTGCACAGCATGCAGAATCTTAATTCCTTGGCCAGGTATCATACTTGCACCCCCTGCACTGGAAGCATAGGGTCCTAACCACTGGACTGCCAGGGAAGTTTCTATACACAAATACTGAATTATGTTGCACAACTTAAACTAATATTACATTTTAATTATAACTTCAATTTTAAAAAGAAACATACATATGAAATAAAAAACAAATATGCCCTTCCACCTGGAAATTTACAAGCACACTTCTAAACAACACTTGAGTCAAAGGCAAAAATACAAAATTAAACTGCAGAACTTTGTGAAAGTAATAATAAAAACCTGATATTATCAGAATCTGTAGGCTACACCTAAATGAAATGTCAAAGAAAACATATGGCATGAAATGCCCATATGAAAAAAATTAAACACCCAACACAAAAAGCCAGAAAAAAAAAAAAGATGTTTGTGGAAAATAGATTTAATAAAAGGAGAAAGTAAACTCTAAAAAAGCGGCAGAAATAATAAATAATTCCAAAACTTGTTCCTTATAAAAAAAAATTAACAAAATAGACAAACCACTAACTAAATATATAGGGGAAAAAGGTGGTGGGGATTTGGGAGGGAAAAAAACAAAATGCACAACATTAAGTACACAACATCAGAAATAACAATAAGAAAATAAAACATCAGAACAGGGGAAATTAAAAATTTTCTAAATGATTATTTTTCTTAGTTCTATGCAAACAAATTTGAAAACTTAGATGAAACGGAAAAATTTTAGAGAAATAAAACTTACCAAAATTGACCCCAGTAGAAACAGAAAGTCTAAATAGAACAAAGATCATAAAGAAAATAAAAGAAGTTAAAAAGTTTCACTATTAAAAAAAAAAAAAACACTAGGCCAGATGATTTCACATGGGAACCCTAATAAACTCTGAAAGATCAGAAAACTTCCAGTGTTACTTTAATTATTCCAGAGCATAGGAGAAAAAAAGGAAATCTTCCAAACCCATTTTATGTAGTGAGTATAACACTGTTCCCAGAAACTGACTAGAATCACTCCCCACCCTATCCCTCCAAAAAACAATGGACCAATCTAACTTACAAATATCAATGCAAAAATTATTAAATAAAACATGATAAACTCCAATCCAGCATATTAATGAATAGAAGTCATATGGTCTCCATAGATAAAGAAAATGAACTTGACAAAATTCAACACAACTCAAGTTTTTTAACTCAATAAAATAAAAATTCATGGACACTTCCTTAATACCTTAATATGTTACCTCGACACCCCCAAAAATCTTAATAGGGAAATTAGTGGCTTTCCTACTAAGATTCAGAATGACACAATACTCAGTCTCTATGCTATATTTAAAGTAGTGTTGGAAATATTTGCCAATGCAATTATAAAAGAGAAAGTAATTAGAGAAAAAAATTGGATAGAAAAGAGTAAAATTATTTTCTATTTCTAGATTATATAATTATTTATATTTTGAAAACCCAAAGAATAGATGGAAAAACAAGTACAAAAATAAAATAATTTGGTAAAGTAGGGTTATAAAATTGGCATACAAAAAGTAATAACATTCATGTACAAATACAAAAATATAGAAGACAAACCTCAATTATGATAGAAAAAAATATATCAAAAAATGCCAAGCATAAGCTTAACAAGAAATTATAAAAAACACCCTTTCTAAAAGCACCTTTAGGAAAGCCACCAAAAAAACTTGAAAACAAATAGAAAGACATACCATGTTCCTAGATGGTAAAATTCAATATCCTGAAGATGTCAGTTTTCCTCAAGTTATTTTATAAATTTAAAATGATACTCAAAAATACCATCAAGCTTTTTTCTGGAGCTATGAAACTTGATTATAAAATTAGTTTGAAATACTAAAAAATAATAGCCAGAGTTTGGAAAATAAAAACAATATTGAACCAGGGAAAAGAGATTCAAGTACAATACTCTAAAAAAAAATTTAGCCTACAGTCTAAAAAAGAGAGGGAGCATAACAAGGATAATAAAGGGCAAGGATTGGCTCTCTGTGAATAAGTCATGCCAACTTCACTTCAGTGTCTTATTTCTTTGGGGGAATCTGGACAGAAAACAAAGGAAAGCTAAAGGTAGAATATACACATCTCAGCAAAGTGAACTCACAATAAAGGACAGAAATGGTATGGACCTAACAGAAACTGAAGATGTTAAGAAGAGGTGGCAAGAATACACAGAACAACTATACAAAAAAGATCTTCATGACTCACATAACCACAACGGTGTGATCACTCACTAGAGCCAGATATCCTGGAATGTGACGTCAAGGGGCCTTAGGAAGCAACACTATGAACAAAGCTAGTGGAGGAGACGGAATTCCAGTTGAGCTATTTCAAATCCAAAAGATGATGCTGTGAAAGTGCTGCAATCAATATGCCAGCAAATTTGGAAAAGTCAGCAGAGGCCAAGGACTGGAAAAGGGCAGTTTTCATTCCAATCCCAAAGAAAGGCAATGCCAAAGAATGCTCAAACTACCACACAATGGTATTTACCTCACATGCTAGCAAAGTAATGCTCAAAACTCTCCAAGCCGGGCTTCAACAGTACGTGAAGCTGGATTTAGAAAAGGCAGAGGAACCAGGGATCAAATTGCCACCATCTGCTGGATCATAGAAAAACAAGATAGTTCCAAAAAAACGTCTACTTCAATCTCACTGACTACGCCAAAGCCTTTGACTGTGTGGTTCACAACAAACTGTGGAAAATACTTCAAGAGCTGGAAATAACAGACCACCTATCTGCCTCCTGAGAAATCTGTCTGCAGGTCAAGAAGCAAGAGTTAGAACTGGACATGAAACAATGGACTGGCTCCTAATCAGGAAAGGAGCATGTCAAGGCTGTATATTGTCACCCTGCTTATTTAGCTTCTATGCAGAGTACACCATGAGAAATGCTGGGCTGGAAGAAGCATACGATTGGGCTGGAATCAAGATTGGCGGAAGAAATATCGATAACTTCAGATATGCAGATGACACCATCCTTATGGCAGAAAGTGAAGAGGAACTAAAAAGCCTCTGGATGAAAGTGAAAGTGGAGAGTGAAAAAGTTGGCATAAAGCTCAACATTCAGAAAACTAAGATCATGGCATCCAGTCCCATCACTTCATGGCAAATAGATGGGGAAGCAATGGAAAGTGAGAGACTTTATTTTGGGGGGCTCCAAAATCACTGCAGATGGTGACTGCAGCTATGAAATTAAAAGATGTTTGCTCCTTGGAAGAAAAGCTATGACCAACCTAGGCAGTATATTAAAAAGCAGAGACATGACTTTGCCTATAAAGGTCCATCTAGTCAAAGCTATGGTTTTTCCAATAATTATGTATGGATGTGAGAGTTGGACTATAAAGAAAGCTGAGCACCGAAGAATCAATGCTTTTGAAATATGGTATTGGAGAAGACTCTTGAGAGTCCCTTGGACTGCAAGGAGATCAAGCCAGTCAACCCTAAAAAAAAAAAAAAAAAATTAGTCCTGAATATTCACTGGAAGGACTGATTGTTGAAGTTGAAACTCCAATACTTTGGCCACCTGATGTGAAGAATGGACTCATTGGAAAAGACCCTGATGCTGGGAAAGATTGAAGGCAGGAGGAGAAGGGGTGACAGAGGATGAGATGGCTGGATGGCATCACCGACTCAATGGACATGAGTTTGAGCAAGCTCCAGGAGTTGGTGATGGACAGGGAAGCCTGGCATGCTGCAGTCCATGGATCACAAAGAGTCGGACACGACTGAGCTATTGAACTGAACTGAAAGTGAACTCAAACTGTAAGCTCCCCTAGAGCCTGGTACAGAGCCTGACACAGTGCAGACACTCAAAAAATATTTTTTGAATTAGACAATGGACAAGCTGGGACCTCCCTGGTGGTCAGTGGTTAAAACTCCAAGTGCCCAGTGCAAGGGGTACTGGTTCTATCCCTGGACAGAACTAAAATCCCTCATGTCTCTAGGCCTTGCCAAAAAAAAGAGAGAGAGAGAAAGAGAGAAAATGGACAACTTGATAAAATATGATTGGGTAGTACCACAATAGAATGCATTTGTAGTTGATGAAACTGTCTTATTTAAGATGTATTGATTAATGGTGCAAAAGTAACTCAAAACAAGCTATTTAATGGTATATCACATGCTTTTTTTACTTCTTTTCTCCCGATCAACATTGGGGGGGAGGTATTTTATATAGGGATGCATGTCACTTTGGTAAGTGATGCAAAACTACTGAAGGAATGGTTATTATGTTGAATGATAAAATCAGGCACAACAATGAGATGACACTAAAAAGATGAAGTTCAATAGTCTGTAGTGGGTTGAACTGTGTCCCCCAAAATACTATGTTCAAGTCTTAAACCCTGATACCCATAACTGTAAACTTATTTGGAAATAAGGTCTTTGTAGATGTAAACAGATTAAAATGAGGTCAAACTGGTTTAAGCTGGGCCCTAAATCCAATCATCTTATCCATGAGAGGGCAGAAAGAATAAAAACCACAATCACAGAAAACTAACCAAACTGTGACATTGTACAGGAGGCAGTGATCAAGACCATTCCAAAGAAAAAGAAATCCAAAGCAGCAAAATGATTGTCTGAGGAGGCCTTACAAATAGCTGAGAAAAGAAGAGGAGCTAAAGGCAAAGGAGAAAAGGAAAGATACCCACCTGAATGCAGAGTTCAAAATAGCAGGGAGAGATAAGAAAGCCTTCCTCAGCGATCAAAGCAAAGAAATAAAGGGAAATAATAGAATGGGAAAGACTAGATATCTCTTCAAGAAAATTAGAGATACCAAGGGAACATTTCATGCAAAGATGGGCTCGATAAAGGACAGAAATGGTATGGACCTAAAAGAACAGAAGATATAAAGAGAGGTGGCAAGAATACACAGAAGAACTATATGAAAAAGATCTTCATGACCCAGATAACCACAACTGTTTGATCACTCACCTACAGCCAGACATCCTGGAATGCGAAGTCAAGTGGGCCTTAGGAAGCATCACTACAAACAAAGCTAGTGGAGGTGATGAAATTCCAGTTAAGCTATTTCAAATCCTAAAAGATGATGCTGTTAAAGTGCTGCGCTCAGTATGCCAGCAAATTTGGAAAACTCAGCACTGGCCAAAGGACTGGAAAAGGTCAGTTTTCATTCCAGTCCAAAGAAAGGCAATGCCAAAGAATGTTCAAACTACCACACAGTTGGACTCATCTCACACACTAGCAAGTGAAGTCGTTCAGTCATGTCAGACTCTTTGCAATCCCATCGACTGTGGCCTGCCAGGCTTCTCAATCCATGGATTTTCCCGGCAAAAATACTGGAGTAGGTAGCCATTTTCTTCTCCAGGGGATCTTACCACCCAGGGATCGAACCCAGGTCTCCCACACTGCGGGCAGACTCTTTACCATCTGAGCTACAAGGGAAGCCCACACACTAGCAAAGCAATGCTCAAAATTCTCCAAGCAAGGCATCAACAGTACATACATGAACTGAGAACTTTCAGATGTTCAAGCTGGATTTAGAAAAGTCAGAGGAATCAGAGATCAAATTGCCAACATCCACTGGAACATAGAAAAAGCAAGAGAGTTTCAGAACAACATTTACTTCTGATTCATAGACTACATAAAGCCTTTGACTGTGTGGATCACAACAAACTGTGGAAAATTCTTCAAGAGATGGGAATACCAGACCACTTGACCTGCCTCTTGAGAAATCTGTACGCAGGTCAAGAAGCAACAGTTAGAACCATACCTGGAACAACAGACTGGTTCCAAATCGGGAAAGGAGTATGTCAAGGCTGTGTATTGTCACCCTCCTTATTTAACTTATATGCAGAGAACATCATGAGAAACGCTGGGCTGGATGAAGCACAAGCTGGAATCAAGATTTCTGGGAGAAATATCAATAGCCTCAGATACGCACATGACACCACTCTTATGGCAGAAAGCAAAGAAGAACTAAAGAGCCTCTTGATGAAAGTAAAAGAGGAGAGTGAAAAAGTTGGCTTAAAACTCAACATTCAGAAAACTAAGATCATGGCATCCAGTCCCACCACTTCATGGCAAATAGATGGGGAAACAGTGGAAACAGTGACAGACTTAATTTGGGGGGGCTCCAAAATCACTGCAGATGATGACTGCAGCCACAAAATTAAAAGACAACTGCTCCTTGGAAGAAAAGCTATGACAAATCTAGACAGCATATTAAAAAGCAGAGACATTACTTTGCCAACAAAGGTCTGTCTAGTCAAAGCTATGGTTTTTTCAGTAGTCATGTATGGATGTGAGAGTTGGACCATAAAGAAAGTTGAGCATGGAAGAATTGATGCTTTTGAACTGTGGTATTGGAGAAGACTCTTGAGAGTCCCTTGGACTGCAAGGAGATCCAACCAGTCCATCCTCAAGAAAATCAGTGCTGAATATTCATTGGAAGGACTGATGTGGAAGATGAAACTCCAATACTTTGGCCACCTGATGCAAAGAATTGACTCATTTGAAAAGACCCTGATGCTGGGAAAGATTGAAGGTGGGAGGAAAAGGCGATAACAGAGGATGGGATGGTTGAATGGCATCACTGACTCGATGAATAAGTTTGAGCAAGTTCCGGGAGTTGGTGATGGACAAGGAAGTCTGGCGTGCTGCAGTACATGGGGTCGCAAAGAGTTGAACACGACTGAGCGACTGAACCAAACTGAACTAAATCCAATGAATGCAACATTTATAAGAGAAAAGAGAAGACTGGGTACAGAGACACAGAGATCACACGGGCCATGTGAAGACAGAGGCAGAGATTAGAGTGATATAGCACAAACCAAGGAATACCAAGGATCCCCAGCAATCACCAGAAGGTTGAAGAGAGGCAAGGAAGGCCACCAGAGGAAACAAGGCTTTGCCAGCACCTTTACTTTGGACTTTCAGCCCAGTAATCATGTAAAGATGTAAGAGTTGGACCATAAAGAAGGCTGAGTGCCAACAAATTGATGCTTTCGAACTGCAGAAGACTCTGGCGAGTCCCTCGGACAGCAAGGAGTTCAAACCAGTTGATCCTCAAGGAGATTAACTCTGAATATTCATTGGAAGGACTGATGCTGAAGCTGCAATACTTTGGCCACCTGATGTGAAGAGCTGACTCATTGGAAAAGACCCTGATTCTGGGAAAGATTGAAGGCAGGAGGAGAAGGGGACGACAGAAGATGAGATGGTGGGATGGATGGCATCACTGACTCAACGGACTTGAGTTTGAGCAAACTCTAAAAGACAGTGAAGGACAGGGAAGCCTGGAGTACTGCAGTCCATGGGGTCACAAAGTGTTTGACACAATTTAGCAACTGCCTCCAGAACTGTGAAAGAATAAAGTAGCCTTATTTAAATCCACCCAGTTTGTGGTAATTTGTTATAGCAGCCCTAGGAAACTAATACAGGGTTAAGCCAAGTTCTGTATCTTCCTACTGCACGATGGAGAATGAAGGAAAACAGGCTTAACAGGTATTCTTATGGAAAAGGTCTGGCAGTTTCAGCAGACCAGAGGCTCAACATTATAATACATAAAGCAAAAGAGATCCTTACATTTTGAAATATAGCTTGGAAGAAAAGCAATGACAAACCTAGACAGCATATTAAAAAGCAGAGACATTACTTTGCCTACAAAGGTCCGTACATTCAAAGCTATGATTTTTTTCAGTAGTAATGGACATAAGTTTGAGCAAAATCCAGGAGATGGTGAAGAATAGGGAAGCCTGGGGTGCTGCAGTCCATGGGGTTGCAAAGAGTCCAATAGGACTGAGTGACTGAACAACAGCTCTGCACTAGCGAAGGTATGTATAAGGTATTGAGTCTTTTTCAGATGCCACGTTTAAAAGAGGAAATAAAAAGCATCTGGAATGCATTTTTAAATGTAATGTAGAAAGTGCCTCAAAATTAAGTCATGTTATCACCCAATGTTACTGAGCAATTATTCTACATATACTTTGGCCACCTGATGCAAAGAGTCAACTCATTGGAAAAGACGCTGATGCTGGGAAAGATTGAAGGCAAAAGGAGAAGAGGGTGGCAGAGGATGAGATGGCTAGATAACATCACTGACTCAATGGACATGAGTTTGAGAAAACTCCAGGAGACAGAAAAGGACAGAAGAACCTAGTGTGCTACAGTCCATGGGGTTGCAAAGAGTCAGACATGACTTAACAACTGAACAACAACAAAAATTCTACATATATAGAATACAGTCTAACATCTAGGAAGAGCTCACCCAACTCCCAATGAGGTGGGGCTCTAACATGGGTACAACATGACGGGAAGCTACTGAAGGGTTTTAAAGGAAAGAATGATGAGAATGACATGGAAGCTTCTATATTTCAGATGGATTACTAAGGGAACTATGTGAGGATAGATTTGATCAGGACAAAAGGAGACAAGGGGAGATAAATTAAAAGGCTGGAATAATAGAGAAATGATGAATTCCATAATTATGATGGCGACAGTAAGAATTAATAGGAAATGAGGGATCTGAGGAATATTTAAGACATAAAGCCAGAGCACTAATACAATAACATTTGACTCTCAAAACTATTGTGAGAATGAATTACACTAATATATGTCAAAGTGCTTAATACACAATAGGCACAAACAATAGACATCTAAACTCTCCTTTCCAGAGATCATAAGGTTGAAATACATGTAACTCTGACAAGACAAACTGGTTATATGATTAGGAGTTATCTGTTGTCACTTCTGAGGCAAGCTCAGTTCAGTCACTCAGTTGTGTCCGACTCTTTGAGACCCCATGAACCGCAGCACGCCAGGCCTCTCTGTCAAGCTCATTTCTTCTTAAAATGCAAATAGCGTTATATATATAAATGTGTAGGTATATAAACACACACACATATATAAGTACCTATGTCTACAAACATATACACACATCCTTTAGATTTTGTCCTTGTGTTAGATCAAGCTTCTGAGACCAATGAAGAAATACACTCTAAAAGGCTGATTTCCCTCCAATTTTACTCCCACATCAAACAGGAAATGAGACTCACATGATAAACTATATGCTGTTTAGAAGTGTTGTCCTTTCGAGAAACGTCTGAAAGGAGAGAAAAACCAGACAGAAATGGAATGTATACATTGAAAAAAAAAGCTAAAAATTCTAAATGAAACGGTTGAGCTTTCCATACTACAGGGAATGAGCTTATTGATAAGCATACATTTTTGCTTAAGGTAGCTTTTGATGCAATAAACATTTCATTTCTAAGCCAACATATGTGCTCATTTATGCTGAGCTATTAATATCTTTTCAGAATATGAAAAATAAATACACATGAATTTCCAACATAATAATACTGTAAGATGAAAATCCCAACTTAAAGCCTTTTTATTGACTGAGTAATCAACACATAAAACTTGAACAGATATGTTATCAAAGGATCCAAGTTACAACATGGAGTCCCTGACTTCAGATGTATTGTCACTTTATCTTAAAAAAAAGCTGCTGTGTGATAAGACAGCCTACCAATTAGGAATCGTAATTATTAAGCTGAATATATTAAGAGAAAACTTTAGCTAGGAGAAAGAACTAAAAATACAATGAACATTCAGGAAAAGTATCAGTTGTTATGAAATACTATAAAATTTGATTGAGCAAATATGTTTTAAGTACTTTTGATAACTATATTTTTAATTACTTATAAATCCATTTGAAAAGCATGTGAAAATTGTATATAATATGAACCTCATATTAACAAAAATATGAAATCTTCAAATGAATGATATCCAGAAACGTAATTATTCAATCCTTTCTTCCAAAAAAAAATATTTATTTATTTGGCTGCACCGTGCCTTAGTTGCAGTACGTGAACTCTTAGTTGCTACATGTGGAGTCTAGTTCCCTGACCAGGGATCAAACCCAGACCCCCTGCATTGGTAGTACACTGGACCACCAGGGAAGTCCCTGTAATCCTTCTTTGTAGAAGACACTTACTTCACCTTCAACCATTTTTACTTACTCAAGAAACAGTTTTTGTGCAACCCTGTGCCCTAGACAACGATCCACATGCTGAAGACACAGATTTGAACATAACACCATCTACGTGGTGCTAGTGGTAAAGAATCCGCCTGTCAATGCAGAAGATGCAAGAGACATTGGGTTCGATCCCTGGGTCAGGATGATCCCTTGGAGAAGGAAATGGCAACCCACTCCAGTATTCCTGCCTGGAAAATCCCATAGACAGAGAAGCCTGGCGGACTACAGTCCATAGGGTTGCAAACAGTCGGACTGACTACACACACACACACATACACACGGGGGAAGTTTAGGAAGACTCCAAATCTTTTGACTTAGGTGAATGCGTAGATCATAGTGCCATTTGCCAAAATGAGTACTGTAAAAAAGAATTACAAGTTTAGGACCAAAGACAATGCATATGGGTTTGAGTTGCCTGTAGGATGCTTGATACGGACAGAGGCCAAGAAACACGTTTAGACTAGAAAACTGAATTTGAGTGTTATCCACATAGAAGTGAGAGTTGGTACATCAAGAGTGAAGGAGAGAAAGAATCTGTGGGATTTGAAAAAGAAAAACAAGAATAATGACAGAACCCTGTTTTTAAAGACAGGGAGAAGAGGACTTCCCTGATGATCCAGTGGATAGGAACCCCCCACCAGTGCAGGGGACACAGACTGGATCCCTTGGCAGGGAAGATCCCACGTGCTGCCAGGCAACTAAGCCTGCATGCCGCAACTACCAGACCTTGCCCTAGACCCTGCGAGCCACCACTACTAAAGCTGCATGCCTAGAGCCCGTGTTCCGCAACAAGAGAAGCCACTGCAATGAGAAGCCAGCACACTACAACCAGAGAAAGCCCATATGTCTAAATAAACAAATATTTTTTTAAAAAAGATAAGGAGAAGAAAGGTAGCCGTAAGAAAAAAATCTGAATAGGAACAGTCAGCAAAGAAAGAGGAAAGGGAGAGATTAAATAGGGAATAGAAAAGCTAGTGTCAAACCATGAAGAGAAATCAGAGCTGAAAACCAGGTGCTCTTTTTGCTACCTACATGGTCAATAGCCAAACTCTAATTTTTACACATGTGAATAAAACTAGAGTTCCCTCTGTAAGAAGTTAGCAATGTTGTGCAAAGACTTTTAAATGGCTACAGGTGGCAGTGCTATTCAAAGAAGTGCTTTTTATATTTTAGTCATATTAACAAATAATGTAATAAAAATAAATAAAACTATCTTTTGATTTCTCCAAGCATAACCCTTAAATATGTAAGGGATGGGGCAAGTTCAACTTCAAATCATAGTGCTAATTAGCTATACTCTTAAAATGTTTGTTTTGATGTAATCAAAAGATTTTTAGTTATCAGGATACATATGTTGAATAGGGTAAACACATTAAAAATGGCACACATTCATATTTCTGTAATTATTATAGTAAGTTTATACACAAAGTATCAGCAGGTTAATTTCCAAATTTGACAACTGTTTTGATGGATATTTATGTACATGATTTATGTAACCAGATGCTACACTGTCATCATAATACAAAAGGTGATGGATAGGCAGTTCATGCCTTAGAAATGTTCTGTAAGGATGATCAGTTAGTTCTCTGCTAGATATATCAAGTCAAGGAATTGTCATGCAGAGATTCCCTCCCATTCAAAATGGATTAGGTTGATTGCTATAGAAGAGACTTGGAGACAAAGAAAGGAGAATAAAAAATAGTTAATACGCTATATGCCATTTAACCCACTCCAGTGTTCTTGCCTGGAGAATCCCAGGGACGGGGGAGCCTGGTGGGCTGCCGTCTATGGGCTCGCACAGAGTGGGACACGACTGAAGCGACTTAGCAGTAGCAGCATACCATTTAAACAATGGCTATTCTTTTTTTCTGCTGCACTCTGGGGGGCTAGAGCCAAACATTATAATTATCCTTATTTTAGCAGTAAGCACAAGGTTTGATACTTGATGATAATAATAATAATAGCTAATATTTATTATGGTTGGGAAGATCCCCTGGAGGAAGAAATGGCAAACCACTCCAGTATTCTTGCTTGAAAAATCTCATGGACAGAGAAACCTGGCAGGCTACAGTCCATGGGTTGCAAAGAGTAGGACACAACTGAGCAACTGAGCATGAACACGAATATTTAGTAGTTTATTGTGTGTCAAGATTCTGTGCTGTGCACTTTTCATGGATCACCTCATTTATTCTTCACAACAACTATGACTATTCCCATTTTATGAATAATGCAGTTGAGGTTTAGAGAGGTTGAGTTAACTTGTCCAAGGTCACAGAGAATGTAAGAAGCAGAACTAGAATTTAAACCCAAGCAGCAGTCTGATTCTACAATCCCAACTCTTAACTTCTGCTGTTATCAAAAGCAAGCTTTTCTTGAAAGAGCACACCCAAAGTTCCAGATTGGGAAATTTTAACTCTTAAAAGACAGGAAAAACGGGGGGGGGGGGGGGGGGGGCGGGGTAGGGAAGTGGATTCCTCTTTCTCCTCTTTAGAATAAAAGAACTACAAATTCTTATTTTTATCATTCTGTATCAGCCACATAAACATTTTCACTACAGTGAAGTTTCACTTTAAAACAAACAAACAACAACAACAACAAAAACACAGCATTTGGAGGAAAAAAGTTGTAACTCTGTGCAATTGCCTGGAAATTGCTAGGCAGCCTTCACCTTCTGTTATGATGTTCTGCACAAAGCATAGGAAACTGATTGAATGTTTAAAAACAGGCCCCAAACTATGTCTTAACTATACCTAGCCTCTCTTTGATCATTTATTTATTTTATGAAAGAAAATGCTACTACACAAAAATAAAATCATCTTTCACACATCTGGGATACATTACATTTCAAAGGTAAGTCACGTAATTTGTTTGGTTGAAATGCAAGTACTTCCTCTTACAGCTCAACCAAACTATGTCCACTTCCTGTACCAAAGAAACCTCTACCTACATCAAGAGGCCACAGGAAGAAAAATTACAGAAATAATATTTTGACACTGCATTAAGCCTCCATTCCCCCTTAGTCCTTAGGCAAGTGGTACTGTGCATGTTTCTGAATGCAGATAAGAAATGAACTTATTCTCCTTCCCGTGGTCTCCACATCCAACAGAGAGAAAAATCTCATGGCTCCCTTCCCTGCTCTTTCCCCTTCCTCCTAGCTATACTCCTACTGAGTCCAAGAATAAAATATCACAGATTTGCAACTTCTCTTTGTTAAAAAGTAGTCACCCTTTGCAAACAGCAACCGCACAGCCTTTCATGTGTCTGCTCTATTTTCAGGACTATAATGTGCACTAGAGTGTCAGCTCATCCATGTTAGTACATGTAAGAGAGAGACAAAAGAGATTCTTAACTTCCCTTCACCCTGAATAAAGACACCTAAAAACACCCAAAGCATCTGTATCCTTTTCACAGCCTACTCTCATGTTACCTCCTTTGCCCTCCAAAATGCTAACAGCTAACAAAGATAGTTGCTACTCCTACTCCTTACTTCACAGATGGAAACTTTGAGGCACAAAACTATTAAGTTAATTGCCCAGTTAATTGTGTCTCACAGTTAATCAGAACAGCATGAAAAATTCAAATCCACATGTTCTAACTTCAAATATGGCATCCTTACCATCATCTACTGATGAAAAAAAAAATCTGATTTTACAAAAATTCTAAATTACCTAAACTACATACTATGTGCACTACACAACCAAGTCAAATATAGATTATATTCATCTTGTCATTAACTGCCCAGGAAAGAGACAAGACAAAGAGTCCAGTGCATCTCAAAATATAACAAGGAAGAAGACAGTAATACTCACTGGCTTTCACCTGATATTACTTATATAATATGTAACTATAAAAGCAAATGACAGGTACTAAAATAAAATTTTCAAGGGAGTGATATTTTCACATGGGAAGTTCTGCACCAATTCCAACTATGTTACCATTACTCAAGATATAATGCATTCAATTTTTTCAAAAACCTCTGTAGAAGCAAAATTTATCTTTGACGTTTAGATTTAACTTGTCAAAATGGGCCCAAAAAATCACAAATGAGCTTCCTAATGATTTAGAAGAGATGGACTAATAAGTGGGGAATAGCTGTCAGTATCATAACTACCATTTATTGAGTACTTGCTATATGCTTGACTCACCACTCAACATTTATATATATATTCTCTCATTTATAATCACAACAATCCCGTTGGCATTATTATCCCAGGTTTACAGATGAGGAAATAAAGTTCAAAGAAGTCAATTATTTTGCCCAAGGTCAAATAGTAAACAGCAGAACGAGGATCCAAACTCAGGTAGTCCAGATTCCAAAAATAAACAAACAAACAAAAATTTATATAAAGGTACACGCACTCGATGGTAGGTGAACATAAAGGATCTCTAATGAACCATTGATCTGGGAATTCTTTGAGACTTCAGTTAATTTAATCTACCTGGTGAATTAAGTGACACACTGCATTTTATCAAACACAAGCTACTGCCCCAAAATACTGAGACTACTGTTTTCAGCATTTCACAAAATGGTTTTAACAGTCATTCCAAAGAAGAATTTAAAAGACTTTTAAGCAGTAACAGCATTAGCAACATAACTGTGTACTGCTTTGAAAGAAACAAGAGTCAATTCCATGAGCAGGTTTTGGTATATTTGTTATAAATTCAAAAGCATTGGTTAGTAAAAAACACCTTTTATTTATAGAAGTTTAAGTTCCTGAATCCTTCAAGTGCACTCAGGAAAAGGTTACATGATAATCAACCTACCAAGTACATACCAAAGGCCTACTAATGTGCACTGCAATAAGAGAGGCTATAGGAAACAGATTAGAAACTTCCTCTGTCCACAAGGAGTTAGCAGGTTGTTTCCAACCAAACACACAGCCAGTCATGACTGGGACAACTAAAAACCCCTGCTATTTGTTATAGTTTGTGTGAGCTGACCTACAAAAGAAACCTCTTTGGAAAAATAATTTGATCATTTTCCCAGAGCCCCTTTCACTTTCTTGCCAGCACTAACTCTTGCTTTAACCTATGGTTGGGGTTAGTTTCAGCATTAGTGCTGATATTGTTGATTTTTTCCTCACACTGAATCCAGAATTCTGCCTGGCTTTCGGCTCCCTCCCCCTTCTCTGCCTTTTAGCCTCTCCAACCCAAAGTGGAAACTGCAGACTCAAACTCCCCTATGGCTCCAGCAGCGAGAACTGGGCATGCTCAGAAGGCCAGGCAGGCTTTGGTTGCACTGACAGTTCCCCGCCCCTGATTTGCCGCTGCCCCCCTTCCCCCACTCCAACAACAGATACTGAAATGTTTATCTGAAAGATACGAGGCCTCTTTTCCTCAAGAATGACCCCATTTTAATTTCATTTCGCAGGGTCTTTCAGTCTTGCGAAACCCCACCACCAGCCGAGGAAGCCCGCATAATTTTTCAGCACCGGGGACAGCGCCGCGTTCCCATTAACGTCCACCCTCCCCCACCTTCTCTTGCACCCCCCACCCCCCCACCCGCCCCAACCTCAGCCCCCACCCCCGCACCAGCACGATGCCAAGGTCTCCCAGCAGCCGCAAACGCCGCAACTGCAATAGCTCCCAGCCGGAGGCCGGGCCGGAACGCCGGGCCGGCTGCTACTTACACTGCTCCGCTTTGGTGGACATGGTGCTGTCCAGATGGAAAGGCTTTGCCCCAAAATCTGTGTCGTGTGAGCTCCCTCGCTCCGCCAGCGATGTTGCGAGGAAAAGAGCGCATACCCCCCACCCCCCACCCCCTCGCTTTCCCCCTCCCTTAGGCCCGTGTCGCTACCATTCGGACAAAACGCACATCAAATTGCAGAATTCGGTCCCGGAAGGTTAGGAAATCGCCCCCGGAGAAATGGGTGGGATTTAATAGGCGGCCAAAGGCTTCCTGTCCGTCCCCTCCTGGAGCTGCCCGCGTTGATGTGGGCGGGGAGACCGAAAGAAGAGAGCAAGCTGCGGCTCCTGGTGAAATGGGGAAAATGGGCTCGACCGGGGGAGGAGTATTTCCATTCATAAGGCGCACGGAGGGGACGGGTGTTTCCCAGAGAAAAGCCTCTTAAAGTGCCGGAGTCCCCGACCATTTGGATCTCCCATTGGCGTTTTCCGGGCCTGTAAATCCTGCTTCGGGAGTAGCCCCCGATGCCTCAACGGGGTGACCGGAGAGGGACACAGGTGCGTCCCACGCTTGGTCTCAGCCTCCTAGAGGAAGGAGAGGGAGGCGGATCCGGGGCGGGCTGGAGAGAGCCAGGGCCGGAGGGTGGCGAGGATGCTCCTGAGGACCGCAAAGAAGGAAATGCAGAAGTAACCCTCAGCATGGCTTCCCGGCGTGCTGCGGTCCGTGCCCTCTGTCTCCCCTCTCAGATGGGCTCTCCTGCGGGTGATTAAGATGGGAGGTCCCAATGCCAGGGGGCTGTGAGAAGACTTTAGAAGTCGAGTCTAGGGAAGGAGGAGATTTCCTCCGATGGTGAGTGAAGCTGAAAGGAACACAGAAAAGGGAAATGCAGGATCGGAAACAGGAGGAACCAGCTGTGCGCCCATGCAACCACCCAGGAGGGAGACCGGCACCCTCTTCCTCTTAAGAAGACCCTCTGCTGGGAAACCAAACGAAGCCAATAGAAAAAGAAGGCGATGGAAACACACATTAAGCATATTAATAGGAAAATACTTAAATACTCAAGTACAGTGTGGAAAGACACTCTGAGCCTGGACTTGGAGTCAGAAGAATCAGATTCAAGACTCAGCCCTACCACTTACTCATTCTAGGACTAATCCTAATCTCACTAAGCCTCAGTTGCTTCTTCTGTAAAATGGGAACAATAAAACCTACAGTCACTGAAAGAGTTAGTGGGTGGGTCAAATGATATAATGGATGTCCAAGTCCTTTTAAAATGAAAGTACTGTACAAGTGCCAATCATTATGACGATTCTTAATTCAAATAATTTCAATAGCTGGTGTTAGCTGAGTTGGTTTAGCAAAAGCTTTGGGAACAGAACTGAGAGAATTGACCAATTATTTTTAATACTAACCACTGTAGTGACTAAATCAATGTTTTTCCATCTCTAAAATTATTAGTTTAGGTAAAAGAGTGTTAAATTATGTAAGATATGGGCAAAATATTCAAAAGAAATCTTTTGACAGTTAAGAGAAACTAAAGATCATGGCACCAGCAGATGTGGTGTCTGGTAAGGAACCCACTTCCTGGTTCACAACCCGTGCCTTTTTGATATGACTTCACGTGGCAGAAGGGGCAAGGGAGCTCTGTGGGACAATCCCAATCCATTTCCCAAAAGTGCACGTCCTTCTCAGGGACTAGGATTTCAATATACGACTTTGTGGGGGGCAGGGGCAAAGAAACATTCACCCCATAGCCATGTCTGTCTGCAATACCTACCTTCAGGCTAGGGTCCTGGTTGAGTGATCTTCCAAGGGTTCTACATTCTCTGCCTAGGCTGAGAATTCTCCCTCTATTTCTTGAAAAGCTCTAACTTTTTACCATTCACATTTCTTTTTCAATAAAAAGCTCTTCCCTCAACAACCTTGAGTCATTCAGTAAACATATTTTGTGATTTTAATACAATCTTCCTGGTAACAGTTCCCTATGTTTACCTCCAGCCCAGATTATTCCTTTCATTCCACACTTGGTCCGATGCTGTCCACTCAGCAAATGCTACTGTGTGTTCATGACTAAGTCGCTTCAGTCGTGTCCAACTCTGTGTGACCCCATAGACGGCAGCCCACCAGGCTCCGCCGTCCCTGGGATTCTCCAGGCAAGAACACTGGAGTGGGTTGCCATTTCCTTCTCCAATGCATCAAAGTAAAAAGCGAAAGTGAAGCCACTCAGTCCTCAGCGACCCCATGGACTGCAGCCTACCAGGCTCCTCCGTCCATGGGATTTTCCAGGCAAGAGTACTGGAGTGGGGTGCCATTGCCTTAGAGCTTTTCAAATCACAGGTGGCCTGAAGTAACTCCTGGTCTGACCCAAGCCAACATAATCTTTCACCTGGCTCATTGTATAAAATCCTCCCTAGTCCCCCATCCATGATTTTCAATAGTTTCCTAAGTAGTCCAATTAAAATCTAAGACAGAACATCCTGTTTCTCAGCACACAACCCTACAGCAGCTTCCCATCTCATTCAGAGTAAAAGCCGAAGTCTTAATAATGGAGAACAAACCCATACCTTGGACTATGGGAACCTTTATAGGCAAAGTGATGTCTCTGCTTTTTAATATACTGTCTGCTGCTGCTGCTGCTGCTAAGTCACGTCAGTCGTGTCCGACTCTGTGCAACCCTGTAGACAGCAGCCCAACAGACTCCCCCGTCCCTGGGATTCTCCAGGCAAGAATACTGGAGTGGGTTGCCATTTCCTTCTCCAATGCATGAAAGTGAAAAGTGAAAGTGAAGTAGCTCAGTCGTGTCCGACTCTTAGCAACCCCATTGACTGTAGCCTACTAGGCTCCTCTGTCCTTGGGATTCTCCAGGCAAGAGTACTGGAGTGGGGTGCCATTGCCTTCTCCAATATACTGTCTAGGTTGGTCATAGCTTTCCTTCCAAGGAGCAAGCATTTTAATTTCATAGCTGCAGTCACTGTCCACAGTGATTTTGGAACCCAGGAAAATAAATCTATCACTGCTTCCAATTTTCCCCCTTCTATTTGCCATGAAGTGATAGGACTGGACGCCATAATATTAGTTTTTTGAATGTTGTTTTAAGCCAACTTTTCACTCTCCTATTTCACCCTCATCAAGAATCTCTTTAGTTCCTCTTCACTTTCTGCCATTAGAGTGGTATCATCTGCATATCTGAGGTTATTGATATTTCTCCCTGCAATCTTGATTCCAGCTTGTGCTTCATCCAGCCCAGCATTTCACATGATGTACTCTGCATGAGTGAGTGAGGTCGGTCAGTCGTGTCCAACTCTTTCGACCCCATGGACATCAGGCTCCTCCGTCCATGGGATTTTCTAGGCAAGAGTACTGGAGTGGGTTGCCATTTCCTTCTCCAGGGAATCTTCCTGACCCAGGGATTGAACCCAGGTCTCCCAAATTGTAGACAGATGCTTTACCGTCTGAGCCACCAGGGAAGTCCAACTCTGTATAGAAGTTAAATAAGCAGGGTGACAATATACAGCTTTGATGTACTCCTTTCCCAATTTGGAACCAGTCCATTGTTCCATGTCCAGTTCTAACTGTTGCTTCTTGACCCACAAACAGGTTTCTCAGGAGACAGGTAAGGTGATCTGGTTTCCCCATCTCTTTATTAAACTTTCTACTGCTACATTGAGAAAGTATAATATTGTTAAGGGGAACAGGTTGAGTCAGGCAGCCTGGATTTGAATTCCAAGTCTGCCTGGGTGTGACCGTGAACAAGTTACTTCCCCATATCTCAATTTCCTCACCTGCAAAATGCACATGATAACAGAGCTCCATCAAAGGTTGTTATTTAGATTAAATGAATGCACAGAATAGACAAAACTATAATTCAAAAAGATATATGCACCCCTATGTTCATAGCAACACTATTTACAACAATCAAGACATGGAAACAACCTACATGTCCATTGACAAATGAATGGATAAAGAAGATGCAGTATATATACATAAAAAATGGAATATTACTCAGTCATAAGAAAGAATGAAATAATGCCATTTGCAGCAACATGAATGGACCTAGAGATGGTCACACTAAGTGAAGTCAGTCAGAAAGAGACAATTTCATATCACTTATATGTGGAATTGAGTATATGACACAGATGAACATATCTACAAAACAAAAGCAGACTTAGATATAGAGAATAGACTTGTGATTGCTAAGGGGGAAGAGGGTGGGAGAAGGAAGGATTGGGAGTTTGGGATTAACAGATGCAAACTGCTATATGTAGGATGGATCAACCATAAGGTCCTACTGTATAGCACAGGGAACTCTATTCAATATCCTGTGATAAACCATAATGGAAAAGAATATATAACTGAATCACTTTACTGTATAGCAGAAATTAAACACAACACTGTAAATCACCTACACTTCAATAGAATTTTTAAAACAAAGGATCTAGAACAATCCCTGTTGTTAAATGATATAGGATGAAAAAATAGTATAGGATAATCTAGAAGAGTCACTGGCACATATGAGTGTTTGCTCTTTTTTTTTGCATTACTGTCCAAGCCACTCAAGTGTACCCATTTCATTAAAGTTAGTTTCAACAGTTTCAGACCCCTCAACGCCTTAAATCATCCATGTTTAGTCAGTTCAGTCGCTCAGTCATGTCCAACTCTTTGCAACCCCATGGACTATAGCACACCAGGCTTCCCTGTCCATCACCAACTCCTGGAGCTTGCTCAAACTCATGTCCATCAAGTCGGTGATGCCATCCAATCATCTCATCCTCTGTCGTCCCCTTCTCCTCCTGCCTTCAGTCTTTCCCAGAGTCAGGGTCTTTTCCAATGAGTCAGCTCCACATCAGATGGCCAATGAATATTCAGGACTGATTTCCTTTAGGATTGACTGGTTGGATCCCCTTGCAGTCCAAGGGACTCTCAAGAGTCTTCTCCAACACCACAGTTCAAAAGCATCAATTCTTCCATGCTCAGCCTTCTTTATGGTCCAACTCTCACATCTATACATGACTACTGGAAAGACCACAGCTTCGACTAGATGGACCTTTGTCAGCAAAGTAATGTCTCTGATTTTCAATATGCTGTGTAGGTTGGTCATAACTTTTCTTCCAAGGAGCAAGTATCTTTTAATTTCATGGCTGCAGTCACCATCTACAGTGATTTGGGAGCCCAAAAAAAACAAAGTTTGTCACTGTTTCCATTGTTTCCTCATCTATTTCCCATGAAGAGATGGGACCGGATGCCATGATCTTAGTTTTCTGAATGTTGAGTTTTCAGCCAATTTTTTCACTCTCCTCTTTCACTTTTGTCAAGAGGCTCTTTAGTTCTTCTTCGCTTTCTGCCATAAGGGTGGTGTCATCCAACATCTGAGGTTCTTGGTATTTCTCCCAACAATCTTGATTCCAGCTTGTGTTTCTTCCAGTCCAGCATTTCTCATGATGTACTCTGCATATAAATTAAATAAACACAATGACAATATACAGCCTTGATGTACTCCTTTCCCAATTTGGAACCAGTCTGTTGTTCCATGTCCAGTTCTAACTGTTGCTTCTTGACCTGCATACAGATTTCTCAAGAGACAGGTCAGGTGGTCTGGTATTCCCATCTCTTTAAGAACTTCCCACTGTTTGTTGTGATCCATGCAGTCAAAGGATCATAGTCAATAAAATAGTCAATAAAGCAGAAGTAGATCTTGTTCTGGAACTCTCTTGCTTTTTCTGTGATCCAGCGGATGTTGGCAATTTGATCTCTGTTTCCTCTGACTTCTCTAAATCCAGCTTGAACATCTGGAAATTTTCAGTTCATGTACTGTTGAAGCCTCGCTTGGAAACTTTTGAGCATTACTTTGCTAGCATGTGAGTTGAGTGCAATTGTGCAGTAGTTTAAACATTCTTTGGCATTGTCTTTCCTTAGTATTGGAATAAAACTGACCTTTTCCAGTCCTGTGGCCACTGCTGAGTTTTCCAAATTTGCTGGCATATTGAGTGCAGCACTTTCACAGCATCATCTTTTAGGTTTGGAAAATAGCTCAGCGGGAATTCTATGACCTCCACTAGCTTTGTTTGTAGTGATGCTCCCTAATGCCCACTTGACTTCAGACTCCAGGATGTCTGGCTCTAGGTGAGTGATCACACCATCATGGTTATCTGGATCATTAAGATCTTTTTTGTATAGTTCTTCTGTGTGTTCTTATCACCTTGTCTTAGTATCTGTTGCTTCAGTTAATCATCCATGTTACTGATACCCTAATTATCAACCAAGGCTTTTACAAGTTCAGCCTCCTAACATGTCCATTGGGCTAATTCACTAAACTGAATCATATCCCTTAGTCAGATGGCCTGACTTACTGCTTCAAAGAAACAAATATTAACTCCTTCATATTTCCTTGTCTCCACTGATCAATATTAACCTTTCTCTCTTTCTTTTCTTCTATTTCAGAAGTAGTGCCCCTCTACATTGCCAGGTGAAGGGCCCTTTTCTACTTAATCTATACCTCAAATTATAAATGCTGCCATTAATCATCCTCTCTTTCCAGCATTTTAAGTCTGTATTTTTTCAATGGATTGTTCCACTGTGCTCACAGACATGAATAAATTTTACATCCTGGAAATGGTGTACTTGTCATCACTGAATAAATGATCTCCATTTTCCCACCCACCGCCTCCATTTTCTCAGCATCCAATCCATTATCATCTCCTTGCTGAAACAGCTTCTTTCAGTAGTCACTAATAATTTCCTAATAGTCAGTTACAATTATCTTATCTCTTGGCGACTAATTCCACATATCAAATATCTCCCTATTCATTTTTGAAACTCCTTTTTCCCTTAATTTCAATGCTATAATGTTCTGAAAAATCTTCTCTAAGCTTTTTGGTGCTGGTATTGTTTAATGAAGTATTCTCAGCAAAGAAATATAAAAAAAAATTAGTGCCATAAACACTAATTTTGCCTCTGCCCACTGCCATCAATGGCTTAGCTGGTAAAGAATCTGCCTGCAATGCAGGAGACCTGGGTTTGATCCCTGGGTTGGGAAGATCCCTGGAGAAGGGAAAGTCTACTCCAGTATTCTGGCCTGGAGAATTCCATGGACTGTAAAGTCCATGGGGTCACAAAGAGTGGAACACGACTGAGTGACTTTCACTTTCACTGCCATCAAATCTTAATTTGTCATATTTATGCTAATATTTTATTTTTAATAAAAAAAATTTTTAGATTCACTGCTGCTAAGTCACTTCAGTTGTGTCCGACTCTGTGTGACCCCACAGACGGCAGCCCACCAGGCTCCCCCGTCCCTGGGATTCTCCAGGCAAGAACACTGGAGTGGGTTGCCATTTCCTTCTCCAACGCATGAAAGTGAAAAGTGAAAGTGAAGTCGCTCAGTCATGTCCGACTCTTAGCGACTCCATGGACTGCAGCCTACCAGGCTCCTCCATCCATGGGATTTTCCAGGCAAGAGTACTGGAGTGGGGTGCCATTGCCTTCTCCAAAATAGTCTCTTAGGTACTGATAATTACACAATACAAAAAAAAAAAAAAATACTAAACCAGAGGAAAGACATAGGAAATGTTGAAAAATGTTGGAATTTTGGATAGGGTAAATTTTAGATAGGATAGCTCCATATGCTATATGTTGTTGTCCAGTCACTCAGTCACGTCCAACTCTTTGTGACCCCATGGACTGCAGCACACAGGTTTCCTTGTCCTGCACTGTCTCTCAAAGTTTGCTCAAACTCATGTCCATTGAATCAGTGATGCCATCCAACCATCTCATCCCCTGTCATCCCCTCAATATTTCCGAGCATCAGGATCTTTTCCAGTGAGTCAGCTCTTCGCATCAGGTGGCCAAATTATTGGAGCTTCAGCTTCAGCATCAGTCCTTCCAATGAATATTCAGGATTGATTTCCTTTACAATTGACTGGTTTGATCTCCTTACTGTCCAAGGGACTCTTGGACAACAAGCATCCAAGCATCATTCATCAACGCTTAGCTTTCTTTACGGTCCAACTCTCACACTCGTGCATGACTACTGGAAAAACCACAGCTTTGACTATACGGATGTTTGTCAGCAAAGTGATGTCTCTGCTTTTCAGTATGCTGTGTGGTTCTAGTTCCTGTCCTACAGGGAACACTTTAACCCCCACTACCCTACAGGAGGTAAATTCAAAATACCACTACCTACTTCCAGCCTGGAGTACAGCATGTTTCTAACATCAACCCTACTCACAAATTTGAATTTCTATTCACTTTCCAATACAAATTGATTTTTATCTTGTTTTGAACTCAGTCATGCCCTATTTGTCATTACTATGAGTTTAGGCCCAATGTATGTACATATTACTATCTTGAATGAATAGTATCTGTCTATTCCATTTGACCCTTCCTTCATCTTCTGAATCACTCCCCCAAAATATGAGTTGTTTCTCAGAGCTTCAGCCTTGGAATTCTTATCTTTCCTCTAAATATTTCTTCTTTAGATATACTATCTATTCCCATGCTTCAACTACAACTTACATATTGAAGATTCTCAAATCTTTAAATTTTGTGTCCCAACTCGTCTACCAAGATTCAAGCTCTTATTTTTAACTGTTTGATAGATGGTATTTTGACTGTACAATTAATACCTTAAACTCAATATACATCAATCATGCCTTAGTTTCCTACACCAATCAACACCTCTTTCTGAGGCCATTAGTCTCACTGTTATCCAGACTTGAAATCTCAGTGGTGTTTTACTCTCCAGTATTCTCTCATCCACAGATTGGTTCCAAATAGGAAAAGGAGTACGTCAAGGCTGTATGTTGTCACCTTGCTTATTTAACTTATATGCAGAGTACATCATGAGAAACGCTGGGCTGGAAGAAGCACAAGATGGAATCAAGATTGCGGAGAGAAATATCAATAACCTCAGATATGCAGATAACACCACCCTTATGGCAGAAAGTGAAGAGGAACTAAAGCCTCTTGATGAAAGTGAAAGAGGAGAGTGAAAAAGTTGGCTTAAAGCTCAACTTTCAGAAAACGAAGATCATGGCATCTGGTCCCATCACTTCGTGGCAAATAGATGGGGAAACAGTGGAAACAGTGTCAGACTTTATTTTTTGGAGCTCCAAAATCACTGCAAATCATGATTGCAGCCATGAAATTAAAAGATGGTTACTCCTTGGAAGGAAAGTTATGATGAACCTAGATAGCATATTCAAAAGCAGAGATATTACTTTGCCAACAAAGGTCCCGCTAGTCAAGGCTATGATTTTTCCAGTGGTCATATGTGGATGTGAGATTTGGACTGTGAAGAAAGCTAAGCGCCAAAGAATTGATGCTTTTGAACTGTGGTGTTGGAGAAGACTCTTGAGAGTCCCTTGGACTGCAAGGAGATCCAACCAGTCCATTCTAAAGGAGATCAGTCTTCATTGGAAGGACTGATGCTGAAGCTGAAACTCCAATACTTTGGCCACCTCATGTGAAGAGTTGACTCATTGGAAAAGACCCTGAGGCTGGGAGGGATTGGGGGCAGGAAGAGAAGGGGACAACAGAGGATGAGATGGCTGAATGGCATCACCAGCTTGATGGACATGAGTCTGAGTGAACTCCGGGAATTGATGATGGACAGGGAGGCCTGGCGTGCTGTGATTCATGGGGTTGCAAAGAGTCAGACACGACTGAGCAACTGAACTGAACTGAACTGATTCTCTCATCCATATAATCTAATCAGGCTTTGCTGCACACTGTGCTGTGACCCCCTCCCTCCTTAATGCATATGTGCAAACCCTAACTTCCGATATAATGGTATTGGGAAGTGAAGGCCTTTGGGAAGTAATTGGGATTAAATGAGACCATGAGACTGAGGCTCTCATAATGGCATTATTAGTGTCCTTACAGGAACAAGAGAGACCAGAGCTCATACTCTCTCTCACTCTTGGTCTTGGTCTCACATTCCCTTCCTCTCCCCCATGTAAGGACACGGTGAGAAGGCAGCCAAAAAAGGGAGCCCTCACCAAGGAAATGAATCTGCCAGCACCTTTATCATAGACTTACCAGCCTCTAGAACTATAAGAAATAAATTCCTGTTGTTTAAGCCACTCAGAACTGATAGTAGTAGTAAACCAATATAGGTTTCAAATTTTAACATTTCTCTTTCAGACTTGTCCTTGAAGTCAATTCTTTCTTTCCATACTTTTTGCTATAACACTAATTTATCTCTTCTTGATCTCACATCTGAATTACTAAAACTCCTCCCTGAGTAGTTCCTCTAGTGTTAATCTCACTCCACTCTAATCTATTCCGTATTAATCATCCTAAAGGAGAATGTACCATTGATTCCAGTACCCTCTGCTATAGTCAAACTTATCCTTTCAACTTCCTCACTGTTAAGTCTCTACTTATGTCATTTCCTTTGCCTGGAATTCATTCCTCTACATTCTTTCCTATAAAAATTTACCTTTCTTCTGCTCAATTGCTACTTCAGCCATAAATCCTCAGCTTTTATTCAGAGTAATTTCTCCTTCATCTGACTCCAAGGATGCTCTGCCTGTGCCATTCATATGGTTCTTATCTGCTAACTTATACCACATTTATCTACTTACTGTCAACTCTTTGTGAACAGGGGTCATTTACATAGCCATATCAAGCCTAAAACAAATTCTTGCCCACAAGAACGGTATAAAGAATATAAACTTTGAGATAAATTGTCATTCAAATCCAGACTCTGCCACTGCTTGACCTTGGGCATACTAAATTTCTCTAAGTATTTAAGCTGTCAACCATTGTGCCTGATACCCTCACAGTTTCTTTTCCGGTAAACTGACCCCAAATAGCTTCTGCTGAAAGAGCGCAAGAAGTTTACTCCCCAAAAGATCTCCCCCACAGAAATGTAAATAAGAAAGTAGAAGAATCAGCCACTTAATCATAAAAAGAGAAGAGAAAAGAAACATAAATAGGAAAGAAGGGTTACCTGACTTACGTCAATGATAGGCAACCACACAGCTATTCACAGAATTTGGTTCGAATGTTCCTAAAACTGCCGAGGACTATGAAGGACCTTCTCACTCCAAGTTCTATTTCACCCTGTCAGAATGGTTTCCATTCTGAGGGCTACTAATTCAGCTTTTCCAAGATAACTGTTAAAGATAACTGCTTTACTAAGATTCCTGTTTCCTACACACATACACACACTACATCCTTTATTTAATATAACAGTTTATTGTTGTTCAGTCACTCAGTCATGTCCAACTCTTTGCGACCCCATGGACTGCAGAATCCCAGGCTTCCCTGTTCATCACCATATCCTGGAGCTTGCTCAAACTCTTGGCCATTGAGTTGGTGATGTCATCCAACCATGTCATCCTCTATCACCCTCTTCTCCTCCTGCCTTCAATCTTTCCCAGCATCAGGATCTTTTCCAGTGAGTCAGCTTCTTGCTGTATTGCAAGAAGCTTCCAGTACTGCAGCTTCAGCTTTAGCGTCAGTCCTTCCAATGAACATTCAGGGTTGACTTCATTTAGGATTGACTGGTTTGATCTCTTTGCAGTCCAAGGGACTCTCAAGAGTCTTCTCCAATACCACAGTTCAAAAGCATGAATTCTTCAGCACTCATCCTTTTTTATGGTCCAGCTCTCACATCCATACATGACTACTTGAAAAACCGTAACTTTGACTATATGGACCTTTGTTGGCAAAGTAATGTCTCTGCTTTTAATATGCTGTGTAGGTTGGTCACAGCTTTTCTTCCAAGGAGCAAGCGTCTTTTAATTTCATGTTTGCAGTTACCATCCACAGTGATTTTGGAGCCAAAAAAATAAAGTCTGTCACTGTTTCCATTGTTTCCCCCATCTATTTGCCATAAAGTGATGGGACCAGATGCCATGATCTTAGCTTTTTAAATGCTAAGATTTAAGCCAGCTTTTTTCACTCTCCTATTTCACCTTCATCAAGAGGTTCTGTAGTTCCTCTTTGCTTTCCTTTTGCCATAAGGGTAGGGTCATCTCCATATCTGAGGTTATTGCTATTTCTCCCAGCAATCTTAATTCTGGCTTTTGCTTCAAGCAGCCCAGCATTTTGCATGATGTAAACTGCATATAAGTTAAATAAGCAGAGTGACCATATACAGCTTTGACATACTTCTTTCCCAATTTGGAACCAGTCTATTGTTCCATGTAAGGTTCTAACCGTTGCTTCTTGACTTGCATACAGTTTTCTCAGGAGGCAGGTAAGCTGGTCTGATATTCTTTAAAAATCTCTTTAAAAATTTTTCAGTCTGTTGTGACCCACACAGTCAAAGGCTTTACCGTAGTCAATGAAGCAGAAGTAGATGTTTTTCAGGAATTCTCCCACTTTTTCTATGATCCAAGAGATGTTGGCAATTTAATCTCTGGTTCCTCTGCCTTTTCTAAATCCATCTTGAACATCTGGAAGTTCTCAGTTCACATACTTTTAAAGCCTAGCATGGAGAATTTTGAGCATTACTTTGCTAGCTTGTGAATTGAGTAAAATCGTGCAGTAGTTTGAGCATTCTTTGGCACTGTCTTTTTTTGGGATTGTAATAAAAACTGACATTTTCCAGTCCTGTGGCCACTGCTGAGTTTTCCAAATTTGCTGGCATATTGAGTGAAGCACTTCCACAGCATCATCTTTTAGGTTTGGAAAATAACTCAGCTGGAATTCCATCACCTCCACTAGCTTTGTTTAACCTGATGCTTTCTAAGGCCCACTTGACTTCGCACTCCAAGATGTCTGGCTCTAGGTGAATGATGACACCATCATGGTTATCTGAGTCATTAAGATCTTTTTTGTATCGTTCTTCTGTATATTCTTGCCACCTCTTCTTAGTATCTTCTGCTTCTGTTAGGTACATAATGTTTCTGCCCTCATTGTGCCCATCTTTGCACGAAATGTTCCCTTGGTATCTCTAATTTTCTTGAAGAGATCTCTAGTCTTTCCCATTCTATTGTTTTCCTCTGTTTCTCAGCACTGTTCACTTAGGAAGGCTTTCTTATCTCTCCTTGCTATTCTTTGGAACTTTGCATTCAGATAGGTATATCTTTTTTCTTCTTTGCCTTTTGCTTCTCCTCTTTCCTCAGCTATTTGTAAGGCCTCCTCAGACAACCATTTTGTCTTTTTGCATTTCTTTTTCTTGGGGATGCTTTTCATCATCACCTTCTATCCAGTACTGTATGTATATCTATGGTTCTTCAGGCATTCTATCAGATATAATCCCTTGAATCTACTCATCACTTCCACCTTATACTTGTCACTTGGACATCTTCAAATATGTAAATGTATAAATATTAAATTACACTATGTCATTGTTTAGTCGCTAATTCGTCTCTGACATTTTGTGATCCCATGGACTGCAGCATGCCAGGCTTCCCTGTCTTTCACCACCTTCCGGAATTTGCTCAAACTCATGTCCATTGAATCAGTGATGTCATCCAACCATCTCATCCTCTGTCATCCCCTTCTCCTCTTGCCTTCAATCTTTCCCAGCATCAGGGCTTTTTCCAATGAGTTGGCTCTTCACATCAGGTCACCAAAGTATTGGAGCTTCAGCATCAGCATCAGTCCTTCCAATGAATATTCAGAGTAGATTTCCTTTAGGATTGATTGTTTGATCTCCTTGCAGTCCAAAGAACTCTCAAGAGTCTTGTCCAGCACCACAATTCATATAGTGTAATAAAAAAAAACCCACTATACTATTGTTAACATATTATGGCATAATACGTTATTATATTTTATTTCAAAACCTGGAGCTAGAATTCCTCTTGGGAGGTAATTTATATAGCTCCGGTAAATTCCCCACAAGTGTTTGGGAAAAGAAGGTCTTATAAATTTAGATACAGAGTGACCCGTTTTGTCAAGGATAAAGAGAATTATCCTGATAAATAGAGGGAAAAGAGAAGAAAAAGACAGAGACAGGAAAATGACAGAAGTTATTTGTCCAGTGTTTGACCTGACTCTTCTCTGAACTTTTTAAAATATTCAATAAAGTTATCTAAATGATAAGTCTTGGTGCAAGTGGGTATTTTGTGGAAAGAAGAGTCTGGACTTTGTGCCCAGGGTGATATGAGGTAAAACCAAGATAATATCAGAGATGCAGGAGTAGAGATCAAGAGAAACATGATAAAATATGTCAGAGGACCTAGTGATATCAAAGAAAGGCTGTATAAATGAGATTTGACCAATTTAACCAAATCTTTATTGCAAAGAAAGACTCCAGTTAATGTTTGGGTGGCCCTCACAATGAACCCTCTACTGCATGTGGTAAATTTTGATTCCATAGAAACAAAAAGATCCAGCTAAAATGCTAAATATCTTATCTGTATAAAATGGGGTTAGTGATGACTATCTCAAAATCTCAGATGTGAAGAATCAATGAAATATATGTATAAAGTGCTCAACAATAGATATTAAATGCATAGAGCTCTGATCCAGTCTGCTACTTATAATCTCAATCTTGAACTAATCACTTGGACCTGCTTATGTGATTTGGCTCTACTAATTACTCTATGGGTTTCCCTGGTGGCTCAATGGTAAAAAATCTGCCTGCCAATGAAGGAGGTGCAGGTTTGATCCCTGGATGGGAAAGATCCCCTGGAGAAGGAAATAGCAACCCACTCCAGTATTGTTGCCTGGGAAATCCCATGGACAGAGCAGCCTGGTGGGCTACAGTCCATGCGGTCACTAAAACGTATGACACAACTTAGAGACCAAAACAAACAAACAAATTATACATTATTCTATTTCTACCCACATTTCAAGTTTATGAGCAATTTTATGTGCCCTTTCAAATTTATGTGCAATATTATCACCCAGGTTCCAGCTTTGGATCTTCCCAATAATGTTGCTGCTCCTCTATCCTGGAAGCCTTACCTCAAGTTGCCTTTACTTATAACCCTTCTAGTTACATTCAGTCTTGTGCCCAGAACAACATCCCATCTGACTGGCCTATCCTGATCCTGTAGATAGAGTCAAATCACAAGATTCTTGTGGCAAAAAAAAAAAATTATATCTTATGGTTCTATATACCTACATTATGTAAAACAAAGAAGCTAAGCTCCTAACAGTTACTGAGATAGCAATGAAAAGGGAGAGTAAGGACTGCTGAAAATTCTTCTCCATAAAAGCAAGAGAAAACTGGCAAAAATTACCAGGATCAACTTTTTCTAAACTCTGGACTTTAACTAAAGGCTTGCAGCCACCCAAGCAACATTAACTGAAAAAAAAAAACAAAACCCTCATTAAGATCAGAGAGCTTTGTAGCATTTTAATTTGCCCTGGTCCCATCCCCTATTCTCGGGCTCTGAAGCAGCCTTGAAAACTAACAGACTATATTTGCAGTAAAAATTAGAAGCTGGCAGCAACTGAATGTGACAGAAACAGGATGGGGTTCCCTCAGAGTTTTGTTCTCAGTGGATTATCACTGTTTGATCTCTCAGATAATTTCCTAGAAGATACTACTTACAAGATTGTCTGTATTTGACCTGATGGGGAGCTTGCCCATGTACAAATTTGAAAAGGTTTTCCTGAGGCATTGGTCAAAAACAATTGCAGGCATCACAGCTGTCTGAGCGAGTGGATAACAGTTGGGACAAACAGTAAACTAACCAAAAAGCTTAAAAGGAAAATATGAAGAATGAGATATTGCAGGGGCTTTGAAAAGCTCCAACATATTCCTAGGAACCTAGAAGTCCATTCACACACATCAGACTGTGCACATGCCTGAGGTGTACACATTCTCAAGAAATTTAAAAAAAAAAAAAACAAGAAGGCCCTAAGCTGTCACCTCTGGCTGACCTTAAGACATTGTATAGGAAGTGAAGCCCAAGACAGAGTTGTCCGCTGCTCAGCTGAGAGCTGTATACATACCCTCAACGCACACACACACAGATTCTCTGCAAAAACAAAAGACTTATTTTTTTCTAGACAGTTAAGAAAATCTCCATCCAATAATTAGCTGACCACTAAGCTAATCAAGCACAGACTTCTGTGGCCACACACAAGAAAGAATAGACTTTATATAATTAATTCAAAAAAAACCTCACTAAACAAACAAACTATTAAAAATGAAAACAATGAATCCTAGTGAAGGAAAAAACATCTGGTTTCCAGAGTTACCACATTATATTAAATTAAATGTCCAGTTTTCAACAAAAATTGTGATCTAAGAAAGCATAACACACACACACACAGAGGGAGAAAAGCAACCAATAGAAACTGGCTATGAGAAAGCCAGAAACAAAGTAAGAGAGGCTTCCTTATTAGAGAAAGACAAATCAGCGATTTTAAATATGTTCAAAGAACTAAAGGAACCCATATCTAAAGGATAAAGGAAAGTACATGAGCTATGTCTCACTATTTAGAAAATAGCAATAAAAAGATTTTTTAAAAATTTAAGAACCAAAGAGAAATTTAGAGCTGAAAATGACAACCGAAATGAAAAATTCAGTAGATGATCTTAAAGAGAAGGTTCAAGCAGACAGAAGAAAGACATCAGTGAGCTTGCAGACAAGTTAATTGAGTATCCAGTCTGAGCAACCAAAAAAAAATTTTTTTAAGTGAACAGAGCCTCAGAGACATCATTAAACATATCAATATATTCATAATGGAAGTCTAAAAAGGAGAGGAGAGAAAGGTACAAAAATATAAAAGAAATAATGTCTGAAAACTTCCCATATAGGATGCAAATTATTAATCCACATATTCAAGAAGTTCAACGAGTTGCTAGTGGAATAAATTCAAAAAGATCCACACCTAGAGACATCACAGTCGAGCTGTTAAACGCCAAAAATAAAGAAAGTAGCAAGAGAGAAGTCACTTGTCTCTTACATTTGAAACTCAGCAAGATTAACAGCTGATTTTTCATAAGAAACCATGGATATCAGAAACAGTAGGATGAGATATTCAAAGTGCTGAAAGAAAAAAATACTGTCAATCAAGAACTCTACATCCAGAAGAGGTATCTTCAAAATGAAGGTAAAATTAAGGCATTCACAGATAAATAAAAACCTAGAGAATTTATTACTAGCAGACATCCCTAAAAGAAATATTAAAGAGAGTCCTTGAGAATGAAATGAAAGGACTCAAATCCAAAAGAAGAACATTGAAAAGGCAATTACGTAGGTGAATATAAAAGACAATAAAAATGTATTTTTTGTAACCAAGTAAGTACTTAATTATGTGAAGTGTCATTATTATTATTATTATTATTCCAATGTGTGTGAAACTTCAGTGGAGATAACCATTTATCCAGGTAAGGCAAAACAAACCTGATGATAAATAAGATAGTAGACTTCACAGCCAATCAATGGGATAATAGATTTCGCAGCCAAATAACACTAATTCCCCCCTTAAAATACAGTAGCACTAACTACTGGTAGAAATTGTGAGTTTAAGAGAAGTTAGTCATAGGTTCTAAGACTTCTGTCAGAAGAGATTTAGCTTTAAGTAATGGTTAAAACATTCAAACATCCTAAAGGAACCTACCAAAATTGGACTGGAGTTTAAACAGGACATAAAGCCTGAAAATTATCATCATAAAAGTAATGGTTGATGTAAAGGGACAACAGTAGCTCCCTAAATAAAATAACATGCATAGAGGATAGTAGAGGACCAAGGACTGAGACTTTAAACAGAAGAACAACTTCCCTGGTGGTCCAGTGGCTAAGACTTCATGCTCCCAAGGCGTGCAGCCCAGGTTCAATCCCTGGTCAGGAAACTACATCCCACATGCTGCAACTAAAGATCCTGATGAGACTGTGATTGTTAGTCACTCAGATCAGATCAGATCAGATCAGTCGCTCAGTCGTGTCCGACTCTTTGCAACCTCATGAATCGCAGCACGCCACGCCTCCCTATCCATCCTGTCTATCAGTTGTGTCCAACTCCTTGTGATCCCATGGACTATAGACCACCAGGTTCCTATGTCCATGGAATTCTCCAGGCAATAATATTGGAGTGGGTTGCCATTCCCTTCTCCAGGGAAACTTTCCAACCCAGAGATCAAATCAGGATCTCTTGCATTGCAGGCAGATGCTTTACCAGCTGAGCCACCAGGGAAGTTACAAAGACCTCATGCAGATGAATAAATAAATAAACAAACTTTTAAAAATTTTAAAGGAAACAAAAAAAAATTTTTAAAGGAAACAGAAGATTGGGAAAAAGGCCAGCCAAAATATAAATATTTTCTACGGTAAAAATAGCCAATCACACAACCAGGAAAAAAGAATTCTTGAATTTCTAATAAAAACATGATTTTCAAAAACTGTTTCAATTTAACTGTTTCTATAAAAAGAATTTTTAAGGGAAAATGCAAAAATTAAAGGTTTATCCAGTCTACCTAGAAGCGTGTGTGTGTGTGTGTGTGTGTGCATACATATATATATAAACTTCATGTAACTGCTCCAGAAATGTAGTTTCACTTAGAAAAGTAGCAAGGATACTTAAGTAATGGCTTTAATGTCTTTACCTCTAAATTACTCATCAGCCAAAATTTTTGAAAATAAGCCTGTCATTTGGCTCACTTTGATAAAGAAGAGAATCCTATTTCCTATGTTAACTATGAAGAACTGTAACCTTTATTCTCAATAAAATATTAATGAAGGAACAGTTTCTGAAAAGAGCCCCATTTAATGACTGAGTCCTGGGTTAATTTAAGAAACATTTACTGAATCCTATTATATGCAGTAGATTCCACTCCTCATTCTCTGGATGATCAAAGACTTTCTCTGCTATCCCATATGTAGATATCCAACCACAGGCTGTTATGCTACTTATTATCTACCTGTTTTCAAAAATATCAGCCATTCTACCTCTTTACCCTTGATGAAGCTGATTCTAATGAATCAAATTTGCCGAAGGTCTAGAGGGCCATTCTAATATTTTGTTGTCTTTAAGAAGATAACATAAAACACATAAACTACAATTATTTTCTCCCATGTTAAGGCCATTTATATTGTTAAAAAAAATATGCACATACAGAAAAGTATGTAAATCATAAATGTGCAGCTTAATGAATTGTTATATAAGCAAACACTTGTATAATCATCATCTAGGTCAAGAAACAGGACATTGCCAGCATTATAAAAGCCTCACACTTGACCTTCTCATTTCTAAATGAGGGCTGCCCTTCTCAGCCCCAGTGGTTGCAATAACTACCTACCTTTGGGGTGATTACCTTCTTACTTCTTATACAACATGATTTTGAAAGAATAGAAAACTATCAAAAATTTACTTAGTATATATATGTAAGAATCTAAAGTCAAAATCAACTTTTAAAGGAATTGTCACAATATTTTTTATAACTTTCCTAATCTTAAAAATTGTCCCCATAACATATCAGTCCTGAGGTTTAATTTATCCCAAACCCTTTGTAGCCTATCACTGTTGATGAAATAGTAGCCAAAATGCAATGCTTCATTTCTTCAAGGATATGAGTAATAGGTGGTATGAACACAAAGTTCTCAGTATATTCCAAGAGATTTGGGTAGTTATTCAAGCAATGAGTGTTTCAAATAAAACACTCAATCCTGATCAGAAAAAGATGTGTATTAAAGAATCACTGAAACATGTGATGGAAATGAAGCAGAAAATGAAATTGTTAGAGACTTCTTGTGGCTACAAGGGAAACAAATCACTTCCTTAGCTTTTTTAATATGGGATCAGTGTCATTATAATCTCCATAAAAAACAATGGACTAAAGATTCATCACATCAGCGCTCTATATACCCACAGGTTCCACATCAAAGGATTCAACTAACCACTGACCGTGTCTTTTTTAATTCCAGAAAGCAAAATTTGAATTTGCAATGCACTGGTAACTATTTACATAGCATTTACATTGTGTTAGGATATCCACTTGTCCATATAATTTATTAGGCAAAAACTATCCTTAATCCTCTGCTATGCAGTGACATCATTGTGTAATCAAGTATCTATCTATGGATGGCTCTATTTCTAGACTCTATTTTGTCATGTCATTTTATGTCTGTTCCTGCACAGACAAAAGTTATTTTCTCATGGTCAGTGGTATTAGTTTATCTTTAATTTTACTTCTGTCATCTCAGGTTTAAGTAACTTGTTTTAGCTTCCTTTACCTTCCCAATATTTTTTGGTTATAGTACCCTGACTTTAATTTGTGGACCTTTTCATGCAGTCTTCAGTTCAGTTCAGTTCAGCCACTCAGTCATGTCCAACTCTTTGCGACCCCATGAATCACAGCACGCCAGGCCTCCCTGTCCATCACCAACTCCTGGAGTTCACTCAGACTCATGTCCATCGAGTTGGTGATGCCATTCAGCTATCTCATCCTCTGTTGTCCCCTTCTCCTCTCAGCATTAGGGTCTTTTCCAATAAGTCAACTCTTCGCATGAGGTGACCAAAGTATTGGAGTTTCAGCTTTAGCATCAGTCCTTCCAATGAACACCCAGGACTGATCTCCTTTAGAATGGACTGGTTGGATCTCCTTGCGTTCCAAGAGTCTTCTCCAACACCACAGTTCAAAAGCATCAATTCTTTGGCGCTCAGCTTTCTTCACAGTCCAACTCTCACATCCACATATGACCACTGGAAAAACCACAGCCTTGACTAGCTGGACCTTTGTTGGCAAAGTAATATCTCTGGTTTTCAATATGCTGTCTAGGTTGGTCATAACTTTCCTTCCAAGGAGTAAGCATCTTTTAATTTCATGGCTGCAGTCACCATCTGCAGTGATTTTGGAGCCCCCCAAAATAAAGTCTGACACTGTTTCCACCGTTTCCCTATCTATTTCCCATGAAGTGATGGGACCAGATGCCATGATCCTGTTTTCTGAATGTTGAGCTTTAAGCCAACCTTTTTACTCTCCTCTTTCACTTGCAGCAAGAGGCTTTTGAGTTCCTCTTCACTTTCTGCCATAAGAGTGGTGTCATCTGCATATCTGAGGTTATTGATATTTCTCTCAGCAATCTTGATTCCAGCTTGTGCTTCCTCCAGCCCAGCGTTTCTCATGATGTATTTGGCATATAAGTTAAATAAGTAGGGTGACAATATACAGCCTTGACATACTCCTTTTCCTATTTGGAACCAGTCTGTTGTTCCATGTACAGTTCTAACTGTTGCTTCCTGACCTGCATATAGGTTTCTCAAGAGGCGGGTCAGGTAGTCTGGTATTCCCATCTCTTTCAGAATTTTCCACAGTTTATTGTGGTCCACATAGTCAAAGGCTTTGGCATAGTCAATAAAACAGAAATAGATGTTTTTCTGGAACTCTCTTGCTTTTTTTATGATACAGCAGATGTTGGCAATTTGATCTCTGGTTCCTCTGCCTTTTCTAAAACCAGCTTGAACATCTGGAAGTTCATAGTTCACGTATTGCTGAAGCCTGGCTTGGAGAATTTTGAGCATTACTTTACTAGCGTGGGAGATAAGTGCAATTGTGTGGTAGTTTGAGGATTCTTTGCCATTGCCTTTCTTTGGGATTCATGCAGTCTTACTGGGACTGTTCATTGAGGTGCCCACCTTTCTCTAACCAAGAAATAGTAACACAACTCAAAATGTTTTCAGACCCTCTCTCTACTGAGAATCTAAGTCAAACTCAGTGATATAAAGATAAAAAGTTTGAGCTGATCCATTCCAGTCCAATCCTAAAGAGATTATTCAGTCTTTACACACCACAAATATTATCCAGTGAATTTTTTAATATAAATTTATTTATTTTAATTGGAGGTTATTTACTTTACAATATTGTATTGGTTTTGCCATACATCAACATGAATCCACCACGGGTGTACACATGTTCCCCATCCTGAACCCCCCTCCCACCTCCCTCCCCATACCATCCCTCTGGGTCATCCCAGTGCATCAGCCCCAAGCATCCTGTATCCTGCATCGGACCTGGACTGGTGATTCGTTTCATATATGATATTATACATGTTTCAATGCCATTTTCCCAAATCATCCCACCCTCTCCCTCTCCCACAGAGTCCAAAAGACTGTTCTATACATCTGTGTCTCTTTTGCTGTCTCACATTCAGGGTTATCATTACCATCTTTCTAAATTCCATACATGTGCATTAGTATACTGTATTGGTGTTTTTCTTTCTGGCTTACTTCATTCTGTATAATAGGCTCCAGTTTTATCCATTTCATTAGAACTGATTCAAATGTATTCTTTTTAATGACTGAGTAATACTCCATTGTGTATATGTACCACAGCTTTCTTATCCATTCATCTGCTGATGGACATCTAGGTTGCTTCCATGTCCTGGCTATTATAAACAGTGCTGTGATGAACATTGGGGTACATGTATCTCTTTCAATTTTGGTTTCCTCAGTGTGTATGCCCAGCAGTGGGATCGCTGGGTCATATGGCATTTCTATTTCCAGTTTTCTAAGGAGTTTCCACACTGTTCTCCATAGTGGCTGTACTACTTTGCGTTCCCACCAACAGTGTAAGAGGGTTCCCTTTTCTCCACACCCTCTCCGGCATTTATTGCTTGTAGACTTTTGGATAGCAGCCATTCTGACTGGCATGAAATGGTACCTCATTCTGGTTTTGATTTGCATTTCTCTGATAATGAGTGATGTTGAGCATCTTTTCATGTGTTTGTTAGCCATCTGTATGTCTTCTTTGGAGAAATGTCTGTTTAGTTCTTTGGCCCATTTTTTGATTGGGTCGTTTATTTTTCTGGAATTGAGCTGCAGGAGTTGCTTGTATATTTTTGAGACTAGTTCTTTGTCAGTTGCTTCATTTGCAATTATTTTCTCCCATTCTGAAGGGTGTCTTTTCACCTTGCTTATAGTTTCCTTTGTTGTGCAGAAGCTTTTAATTTTAATTAGGTCCCATTTGTTTATTTTTGCTTTTATTTCCAATATTCTGGGAGGTGGATCATAGAGGATCCTGCTGTGATTTATGTTGCAGAGTGTTTTGCCTATGTTGTCCTCTAGGAGTTTTATAGTTTCTGGTCTTACATTTAGATCTTTAATCCATTTTGAGTTTTTTGTGTGTGTATGGTGTTAGAAAGTGTTCTAGTTTCATTCTCTTACAAGTGGTTGACCAGTTTTCCCAGCACCACTTGTTAAAGAGATTGTCTTTTCTCCATTGTATGTTCTTGCCTCCTTTGTCAAAGATAAGGTGTCCATAGGTGTGTGGATTTATCTCTGGGCTTTCTATTTTGTTCCATTGATCTATATTTCTGTCTTTGTGCCAGTACCATACTGTCTTGATGACTGTGGCTTTGTAGTAGAGCCTGAAGTCAGGTGGGTTGATTCCTCCAGTTCCATTCTTCTTTCTCAAAATTGCTTTGGCTATTCGAGGTTTTTTGTATTTCTATAAAAATTGTGAAGTTATTTGTTCTAGCTCTGTGAAAAATACTGTTGGTAGCTTGATAGGGATTGCATTGAATCTATAGATTGCTGTAGGTAGTATACTCATTTTCACTATACTGATTCTTCCAACCCATGAACATGGTATATTTCTCCATCTATTAGTGTCCTCTTTGATTTCTTTCACCAGCGTTTTATAGTTTTCTATATATAGGTCTTTAGTTTCTTTAGGTAGATATATTCCTAAGTATTTTATTGTTTTCATTGCAATGGTGAATGGAATTGTTTCCTTAATTTCTCTATTTTCTTATTATTAGTGTATAGGAATGCAAGGGATTTCTGTGTGTTGATTTTATATCCTGCAACTTTGCTATATTCTTTGATTAGCTCTAGTAATTTTCTGGTGGAGTCTTTAGGGTTTTCTATGTAGAGGATCATGTCATCTGCAAACAGTGAGAGTTTTACTTCTTCTTTTCCAATTTGGATTCCTTTTATTTATTTTTCTGCTCTGATTGCTGTGGCCAAAACTTCCAAAGCTATGTTGAATAGTAGTGGTGAAAGTGGGCACCCTTGTCTTGTTCCTGACTTTAGGGGAAATACTTTCAATTTTTCACCATTGAGGATAATGTTTGCTGTGTGTTTGTCATATACAGCTTTTATTATGTTGAGGTATGTTCCTTCTATTCCTGCTTTCTGGAGAGTTTTTATCATAAATGGATGTTGAATTTTGTCAAAGGCTTTCTCTGCATCTATTGAGATAAGCATATGGTTTTTATTTTTCAATTTGTTAATGTGGTGTATTACATTGATTGATTTGAGATATTGAAGAATCCTTGCATCCCTGGGATAAAGCCCACTTGGTCATGGTGTATGATCTTTTTAATGTGTTGTTGGATTCTGATTGCTAGAATTTGTTACGGATTTTTGCATCTATGTTCATCAGTGATATTGGCCTGTAGTTTTCCCTTTTGTGGCATCTTTGTCAGGTTTTGGTATTAGGGTAATGTTGGCCTCATAGAATGAGTTTGGAAGTTTACCTTCCTCTGCAATTTTCTGGACGAGTTTGAGTAGGATAGGTGTTAGCTCTTCTCTAAATTTTTGGTAGAATTCAGCTGTGAAGCCATCTGGACCTGGGCTTTTGTTTGCTGGAAGATTTCTGATTACAGTTTCAATTTCTGTGCTTGTGATGGGTCTGTTAAGATTTTCTATTTCTTCCTGGTTCAGTTTTGGAAAGTTGTCCTTTTTTAAGAATTTGTCCATTTCTTCCAAGTTGTCCATTTTATTGGCATATAATTGTTGATAGTAGTCTCTTATGATACTTTGTATTTCTATGTTGTCTGTTGTGATCTCTCCATTTTCATTTCTAATTTTATTGATTTGATTTTTCTCCCTTTGTTTCTTGATGAATCTGGCTAATGGTTTGTCGATTTTATTATCCTTTCAAAGAACCAGCTTTTGGCTTTGTTGATTTTTGCTATGATCTCTTGTTTCTTTTGCATTTATTTCTGCCCTAATTTTTAAGATTTCCTTCCTTCTACTAACCCTAGGGTTCTTCATTTCTTCCTTTTCTAGTTGCTTTAGGTGTACAGTTAGGTTATTTGTTTGACTTTTTTCTTGTTTCTTGAGGTATGCCTGTTTTGCTATGAACCGTCCCCTTAGCGCTGCTTTTACAGTGTCCCACAGGTTTTGGGTTGTTGTGTTTTCATTTTCATTCGTTTCTATTTCATTCATTTTCTATTTCATTCTATTTCACTTTCATTTGTTTCTTTTTTGATTTCTTCTGTGATTTGTTGGTTATTTAGCAGCGTGTTGTTCAGCCTCCATATGTTGGAATTTTTCATAGTTTTTCTCCTGTAATTGAGATCTAATCTTACTGCATTGTGGTCAGAAAAGATGCTTGGAATGATTTCATACCAAGGCTAGATTTATGGCCCAGGATGTGATCTATCCTGGAGAAGGTTCCATGTGTGCTTGAGAAAAAGGTAAAATTCATTGTTTTGGGGTGAAATGTCCTATAGATATCAATTAGGTTTAACTGGTCTACTGTATCATTTGAAGTTTGTGTTTCCTTGTTAATTTTCTGTTTAGTTGATCTATCCATAGGTGTGAGTGGGATATTAAAATCTCCCACTATTACTGTGTTATTGTTAATTTCCCCTTTCATACTTGTTGGCATTTGTCTTACATATTGTGGTGCTCCTATGTTGGGTGCATATATATTTATAATTGTTATATCTTCTTCTTGGATTGATGCTTTGATCATTATGTAGTGTCGTTCTTTGTCTCTTTCCACAGCCTTTGTTTTAAAGTTTATTTTATCTGATATGAGTATTGCTACTCCTGCTTTCTTTTGGTCTCTATTTGCATGGAATATCTTTTTCCAGCCCTTCACTTTCAGTCTGTATGTGTCCCCTGTTTTGAGGTGGGTCTCTTGTAGACAACATATATAGGGATCTTGTTTTTGTATCCATTCAGCCAGTCTTTGTCTTTTGGTTGCGGCATTCAACCCATTTACATTTAAGGTAATTATTGATAAGTATGATCCCGTTGCCATTTACTTTATTGTTTTGGGTTCGAGTTTATACACCCTTTTTGTGTTTCCTGTCTAGAGAAGATCCTTTAGCATTTGTTGGAGAGCTGATTTGGTGGTGCTGAATTCTCTCAGCTTTTGTCTGTAAAGCTTTTGATTTCTCCTCCATATCTGAATGAGATCCTTACTGGGTACAGTAATCTGGGCTGTAGGTTATTTTCTTTCATCACTTTAAGTATGTCCTGCCATTCCCTCCTGGCTTGAAGAGTTTCTATTGAAAGATCAGCTGTTATCCTTATGGGAATCCCCTTGTGTGTTACTTGTTGTTTTTCCCTTGCTGCTTTTAATATTTGTTCTTTGTGTTTGATCTTTGTTAACTTGATTAATATGTGTCTTGGGGTGTTTCGCCTTGGGTTTATCCTGTTTGGGACTCTCTGGGTTTCTTGGATTTGGGTGATTATTTCCTTCCCCATTTTAGGGAAGTTTTCAACTATTATCTCCTCAAGTATTTCCTCATTGTCTTTCGTCTTCTTCTTCTGGGACTCCTATGATTCGAATGTTGGGGCATTTAACATTGTCCTGGAGGTCTCTGAGATTGTCCTCATTTCTTTTAATTCGTTTTTCTTTTTTCCTCTCTGATTCATTTATTTCTACCATTCTATTTTCTACTTCACTAATCCTATCTTCTGCCTCCATTATTCTACTATTTGTTCCCTCCAGTGTGTTTTTTATCTCATTTATTGCATTATTCATTATATATTGACTCTTTTTTATTTCTTCTAGGTCCTTGTTAAACCTTTCTTGCATCTTTTCAATCCTTGTCTCCAGGCTATTTATCTGTGATTCCATTTTTATTTCAAGATTTTGGATCATTTTAACTATCATTATTTGGAATTCTTTATCAGGTAGATTCCCTATCTCTTCCTCTTTTGTTTGGTTTGGTGGGTATTTATCCTGTTCCTTTACCTGCTGGGTATACCTCTGTCTCTTCATCTTGTTTATATTGCTGTGTTTGGGGTGGGCTTTCTGTATTCTGGCAGTTTGTGGAGTCCTCTTTATTGTGGAGTTTCCTCGCTGTGAGTGGGGTAGTACGGGTGGCTTGTCAAGGTTTCCTGGTTAGGGAAGCTTGTGTCAGTGTTCTGGTGCGTGGAGCTGGATTTCTTCTCTCTGGAGTGCAATGAAGTGTCCAGTAATGAGTTATGAGATGTCAGCGGGTTTGGAGTGACTTTGGGCAGCATGTATATTGGAGCTCAGGGCTGTGTTCCTGTGTTGATGGAGAATTTGCATGGTATGTCTTGCTCTGGAACTTGTTGGTCCTTGGCGGGTGCTTGGTTTCAGTGCAGGTATGGAGGCGTTTGATGAGCTCCTATCAATTAATGTTCTCTGGAGTCAGGAGTTCTCTGGTGTTCTCAGGATTTGGACATAAGCCTCCTGCTTCTGGTTTTCAGTCTTATTTTTACAGTAGCCTCAAGACTTCTCCATCTATACAGCACCGTTGATAAAACATCTAGGTTAAAGATGAAAAGTTTCTCCACAGTGAAGGACACTCAGAGAGGTTCACAGAGTTACAAGGAGAAGAGAAGAGGGAGGAGGGAGTTAGAGGTGACCCCAATGAGATGAAGTGGAATCAAAAGAGGAGAGAGCAAGCTAGCCAGTAATCACTTCCTTATGTGTGCTCCACAGTCTGGACTGCTCAGAGATGTTCACGGAGTTATACAGAGAAGAGAAGAGGGTGGAAGGAGACAGAGGGAGATAGAGGTGGCCAGGAGGATAAAGGGGGGAATCAAAAGGAGAGACACAGATCCAGCCAGTAATCAGTTCCCTAAGTGTTCTCCACCGTCTGGAACACACAAAGAGATTCAAAGAGTTGGGTAGAGAAGAGAAGAGGGAAGGAGGAGATAGAGGTGACCTGGTGGAGAAAAAGGAGAGTCCAAAGGGGGAGAGAGCAGTCAAGCCAGAAATCTCACTCCCAAGTAAAAATGGGTACTGAAGATTGGGTTCTTAAAGGTACAAAATTGATAACAAATACCAAAAAGCAAAGATTAAATACCTAGAGTAGAGGTTGGATTTTCAAAAATACAATATTAAAGAAAAGAAAAAAAAGTCACAAAACTTATAAAATATATATATATATGAAATTTGCTTTAAAAAATAGGGTCTCTTTTTTTTGCAAAGTAATAGTAGGTTATAAAAATGAAAATTCAATGAGTAATAGAGGACTTTAAATTTTTTTTAATTAAAAAAAAAAGAATGACAGTAAAAATATATCTAGGACTTTCTCTGGTGTTGTTGTGGGCAGTGTGGGATCAGTTCATTTTTGGATAGTTCCTTGGTCCAACTTATATTTCTCAAGATCTATAGACCCCTTCCTATGTAGTCGGTACTAACTACAGGCTTTTAATCTATTGCACCTGTCACTTCCAAGGCGGTTCCCTCTGTTTTAGCTTCTTCTGTTGGCTGGTCTCTTCAGCGTCTGATTTCCACCCTGACACAAGGGGGCGATGGTGGACACATTTTTAGGCTCACTTGTTCAGTCGCACTGTGGGAAGGGAGGGACGCTGCAAACAAATAACACTGGCATGTGCTCGCAGTGCCTCAGCCACACTGGGCCTGCTCCCACTCAAGGCTCCTGTGCCCTCCCTGCCCACACTGCTCAGGCTCTAGGTTGCTCCGCCAGAAACCGTCTGAGGCCGGCCCTGAGCTAAATGCACCTCCCAGGTCTAAGCCACTCAGGTTCAGGCACTCGGGTAGTCCTCAGAGGCACGGACTCGGTTGGGCCTGGGTTTTGTGCCCTTCCCAGGTCCAAGCAGCTCAGGTGATGAGGTGTTTGGTGAGTGCAGTCGCTGGGACTTATTGCCTCCCCCGTCCCTGCCGCTCGGTTTTCTGGGTGTACAACTGGCGCACCTTCTCAGGCGGATGTTGACCGTCCAGAACCCCAAGAAGTCTTAGCAAACAAGCCTGCTTGCAGTTTGGTAGATAATGCCTCTCTAGGGCTGTTGCCCTCTTTCGGCTCTGGCTGCCTGTCACCGGAGGCGGATGGTCTGCAGCGGGCTAGCTCTGTTCAGTCCTTTGTTCTGTGAGAGGGTCTGACGGCATCTTAGGTTAGGGCTTTTCGCGTAGCACTGCTCAGTCCTTTGTTCTGAGAGCGGGCCTGGCAGTGTCTTAGGTTAGGGCTTTTCGCATGATAGCTATCCCACAGTCTGGTTTGCGAGCCCAGGGAAGTTCCCTCAGATTGCCCTTGGGGCATTTAGGTCCGGTCCTTACTCTAAGCAGTGCAGCCGGCGCCTCCCTGCCCAGCCCCTGCTTGCTAGTGGTGGGTGCAGGCATCTGCGCTGCTTCTCCACTGGGGGAGTTACCATTGGGCTTGTAATCTGTGAGTTTTAATTTATTTATTTTTCCTCCCAGTTATGTTGCCCTCTGTGGTTCCAAGGCTCGCCACAAACTCGGCAGTGAGTGTTTCCTGGTGTTTGGAAACTTCATTCTTTTTAAGACTCCCTTCTCGGGATGGAGCTCCGTCCCTATCTCTTTTGTCTTTTTGTCTTTTATATTTTTTCCTACCTTCTTTTGAAGACAATGGGATGCTTTTCCGGGTGCCTGATGTCCTCTGCCAGCATTCAGAACTTGTTTTGTGGAATTTACTCAGCATTTAAGTGTTTTTTTTGATGAATTTGTGGGGGAGAAAGTGGTCTCCCCATCCTATTCCTCCGCCATCTTAGGCCCACCTCCTAGCCAGTGAATTTTATTAGAAAAAGCCAATCCGGACACATTGAAACACAAAATAATTAAGTCTTTTCTGAATCTAAGATGTAAAGATATGTTACCTCCAATAGTCAACTACAAAGATACAGATGAAAAAGGAAGATCAGTTTTCTTATAAGAAAGATTAAGAGTTCTTCAGTAACTTTTAAAAGAAGTGACCCCATCCAGGCACCGAGGATGAAATACTGGAAAAGGAAAAAAAAAAAAGATTGCTTTACTTAGGAAGTAGTCTCAAAGTGTTCCCCCATGAAAATGGTGGGCAGGGGTGGAAAGAAAGAAAAAAATGTTTAAGCAATGCGATCCATTATTGATGAAGGTACAGAGTAAGTTGCACTTTCATGCATTGCTGATTCAACTATGAATTGCTGCAACCTCTTTTGAAAACTAATCAGGTAATATCTACTAAGATTAAAAATACATATGCTCTCCAGAAGATATTCTGTGTTGGAGAAATGTATCCTTTATAAATAAAAGCACCAGTATCTAAAACACATATACAAAGATGTTTCTTTCAACTTTGTCAGAAGTAACAAATTAGAAGTAAGGAAAAAGGCAGGAAGGGAGAGAGGGAGGACTTGCATGTCTATCAAAAGAAGAATGATTGACTATATTGTGGTTTACTCGTGCTATGAAACAGTAGTTTTTAAAAAGAATAAGTGAACTCTACTGAACTATGGGCTTTGCAGGTGGCTCAGTGGTAAAGAATTCACCTCTGTTGCAGGAGATGTGGGTTTGATCTCTGAATCAAGAAGATCCCCAGGATAAGGAAATGGAAACCCACTCCAGTATTCTTGCCTAGGAAATCCCATGGACAGAGGAGCCTGAGGTCACAAAAGAGTCCAACACAACTTAGCAACTAAACAACTGAACCGTACAATTAAAATGGTTAATGTGGTAAATTTTGCATTATGTGATTTTTAACATTAAAAGAAAAGAAAGAAAGAATGAGTCATACCCATACATATTGATCTAGAGAAATGGTTAGTTGATATGGAAGAACAGAAAAAGCAGTACCATGTCACTTAGCAGTACCCTAGTCCAGGGACTCAAACTGCCTGGTCTTAGCGAACACTTTCATGGAAGCAATTATATCAGATTATCTCAACTTGATGCCAGCAAGCATTCCAATTACATAATTATGTCCCTTGTTTTTTATTTACATGGTTAACAAAAAACTTCTTTTTATAACTTGCCTGTAAGTGTGGTGGCCAAAGGAGGCCAATATTCAATCCCTTTGACAGCCATATTTCTCACTGTAAATTAATAAACTGGCTTTTTGATTTTAAAATAAATACCAAAATATGAACTCTGCCTTAAGGCAGAGCTTCCTCCCCACCAACTGTTTCCAGTCATCACACATACATACCCCTAAAGATCTTCTGCTTTCTCCTCAACATTCTAAAACTCCTCATAAATTTTCTAAAATTCAGATTCTTCTCATGTGTGGCAGAAGAACTCAGAACTGGGGAAGGCAAAAAGAGAATCCATCCAAAACAGTATTTACTTAAGAAAAAGACAATTGCGACTCAGAGATCAGAACTCTGATTTCTGCTCTTTCTACATTGAGTTAAAAATCAAATATGTTAGACATTTTCTGCCCTACTTCCTACCCACTCACAACTATTTCCCTCAACAAGCCCAACTCCCACCTCTCCCGATCCTCTCACAGAAGAAAGGAAAATGGAATTACATTTCAGAAGCAAAGTAGATGATGGTGAATGCTAAGCATAGAAGGAAATTATATATCACACAATATGAGCAAGACCTCAGTGGTTGAGCCTTCAGAATATGTCCCATGTAATCATGCCCATTCTCCAATTCCTATCTTCTCTACAACACTTTCCCTCTATCCCTTGTGTCTGTGCTTTTTAAGTCTTCATCCTTCAGTATACCTACCATCTCCTTCGTGAAACAACTATGATTCATCCCACTCCATTTTTGCATCTTGCAGACTCCACTGCCTCAGCTGTAGCAATTGTGATTGGAATCTCAGTGCTCTATGGATCCCACAAACAGAAATGGGAAGTTCTCATCATTTGTATGCTCATGCGTATATATGTGACTGCATGAGAGAAAGGTAGAGAAAATTAGAGGGAACCAAAAAAGGAGTGGGGGTGGGGGAAGAATAGAGAAAGAGAGAGAGGGAGAGAGGGAGATCTTAAGTTCAAATTATCTTCACCATCCAAGGCTGCTGGACCTGAGGTTTATTCTAAATACTCTAACACAGATACATCTAAATGCAACGTGGTACCCTAGATTGGCCTAGGCTGGCAAAACATCATTAAAAAAAAAAAAAAAACTATCGAGATTCAAAAAAGTTTAGAGTTCAGTTAATAGTAATGTACCAATTTTCATCTGTTATTTTTGACAAGTGTCTCATGGTTATATAAGATGTTTGTTGTTATGGTTTAGTCACTATGTTGTGACCAGCTCTTGCAATCCCCTGGACTGTAGTCCACCAGGCTCCTCTGTCCATGGGATTTCCCAGGCAAGAATACTGGAGTGAGTTCCCATTTCCTTCTCCAGGGCATCTTCTTGACCCAGGGATCAAACCCGCATCTCTTGCATTGCAGGCAGATTCTTCACCACTGAGCCAACTAGGAAGCCCTATAAAGGTGTTAACATGAGGGAAAATTGGGTAAGAGTATATAGAAACTCTGCATTATTTTTACAACTATTTCATAAACTTAAAATAGTTTACTTAAAGATATGTCCACATAATCACGTGGGGCTTTCCCAGTGGCTCAGCAGTAAACAATCTGCCTGCAATGCAGGAAACACGGGTTTGATCCCTGTGTCAGGAAGATCCCCTGGAGCAGGATATGGCAACCCACTCCAGTATTCTTGCCTGGAGAATTCCATGGACAGAAGAGCCTGGTGGGCAACAGTCCATAGGGTTGCAAAGAGTTGGACATGACTGAAGCGACTTAGCATGCATGCACACATATATATGTATATATAACACATATATAACTATATATGTACATATAAGATTAGATATTAATAGACGTGCAGATATATAGATATCTGGCATTGTGAGAAATTTTTTTCCTTCAGGAAACCAACTCTATTTACTCTAATGTGTTAGTGAATAGTACAATTTCCTAGAAGTTTGTGAGCAAAGATGAGGAAAAGATTTTACATCATTACACAGCATGCAAAAAAAAGCTTAATCTCTATAAGATTATTCTGCTCTTCCTCCAAAATCTCTTTAACAGCATCAACACTCTCTTCTCCCAATACTGTTAAGTGCTCTGGTTATCATTACTGAAAAACAAACTACCCTAAATGATCAATTATTACAACCCACAATTTTGTTGGTCAGGAATATGGGCAGAACTCTGCTGGGTTACTTTTATGTTCCACATGTCATTAATTGAGGTCACTGGGTCTCTCGGCAAGCAGATGGAATGGTCCAGAGTGCCCAAGATGATGTCCCAAACATGTTTGATACCTTGACAGGAATGACTAGAAGGCTGGGCACAGCTTTGGCTTTAAACCCATGTGCTTACACATACGGCTTCCCTGGTGGCTCAGACAGTGAAGCATCCACCTGCAATGCGGGAGACCTGGGTTTGATCCTTGGGTTGGGAGGATCCCCTGGAGAAGGAAATGGTAACCTGCTCCAATTTTCTTGCTTGGATAATTGCATGGACAGAGGAGCCTGGCGAGCTACAGTCCATGGGGTTGCAGAGTCACACATGACTTAGCCCAGCACAGCACAGCCTACACATAGCCTCTCCACCAGGGTAACCTCCAAATGGCTGGACTTTTTACATGGCAACTGAGGCATCCTAGCATGTTCCTAAAATAGGAAGTGGAAACTGCCAATCTCTTAAGACCTGTGCCAAGAAGCTAGCTAGCACAGTATCACTTCTGCCATATTCTAATCACCAGAATAGTCACAGAATCTGCTCAGAGTCACAGGAAATGGCATAGACTCTATGTCTCTCAATGGGGAGTGTCAAAGAATCTAATGCTGTCCTTAATCTGTCACACGAAGACTTAATACACATTTCAAACTTATTTTTCTAATGAATGAGAAAATTAAAAGTCTCTAACTTCAAACAGCTAGTCCACAATGTAGGCCAAATATCAGATGCATAGATAATTATTAAGCTATAGAGATATTTTGTTGTGTGAAAGCAACTGTTTTGCTTTCATCCCCTGGGAACTGATTAAAAATGGTATTATCATTGACTTGTGGGAGTTATCTCATGCTTTTATTCAAGTTAGAGTATCAGTTCACTTTGAAAACATTTTGTATATTAGCACTAATAAATTAAAATAAGGCAGTTTTTTCTTTAACCCCAAATACAATAGTTAAGATGACAAATCAAAAGGTACTCAGTGTGCCAATTTTCCTTTCAAAGAGTATATAAACATCTATTAAAATGGCAAAGAAAAAAACTTTTAATAACAAGTACTGACAAAGATACAGAGCAATCAGAACATTCATACATTACTGGTGGGGACACAAATGGTACAGCCAGTCTGAAAAACAGTTGAGAAACTTCTTATAAAGTTAAATACCAGCAAACTCTTTTAGAGCAGAAGTTGGCAAACTATTTCTATAAAGGTAAGGTAGGAAATACTATAGGCTTTAGAGGACAAAGTCTCTTTTGCAACCACTCAATTTTGTCATTACAGCATGAAAGTCACCAGACAATTTGTAAATGAATGAGCATGGCTGTGTTTCAATAACACTCTATTTACAAAAACAGGCAGTGAGCTGTTTAATTTCTGCCTACAGAAATTAAAATATGTTTGCACAAAAACCTGCACTGAGGTTTACAGCAGTTCTTTTCATAATTGACAAAAACTGAAAATAATCCAAATATCCATCAATAGATTAACTGTGTTATATCCATGAAATGAAAATCTACTTGACAATTAAAGTGAACTATTGATACATACAAGAAAAATGGATGAACCTCAGAGGTATTCAGTTCAGTTCAGTCACTCAGTCGTGTCCAACTCTTTGCGACCTCATGAACCACAGCATGCCAGCCTCCCTATCCATAACCAACTCCCAGAGTCTACCCAAACCCAAGTACATTGAGTCAGTGATGCCATCCAACCATCTCATACTCTGTCGTCCCTTTCTCCTCCTGCCTTCAATCTTTCCCAGCATCAGGGTCTTTTCCAATGAGCAGTTCTTCACATCAAATGGCCTAAGTATTGGAGTTTCAGCTTCAGCTTCAGTCCTTCCAGTTCACAGTTTCAAAAAATTTATTTCCCGTTCATCCTTTCTCCTGCAAAGACCCAACTATACATCAGGCATCCAGGGCAACCAGGCCAGAGCACTGTGGTCCAACACAGAGTGTTGAAGGCTGTCATCACAAAGAGCCCCTCACCTTTCAGATTCAACATCAGTCCTTCAATGAACACCCGGACTGATCTCCTTTAGGATGGACTGGTTAGATCTCCTTGCAGTCCAAGGGACTCCCAAGAATCTTCTCCAACACCACAGTTCAAAACCATCAATTCTTTGGCACCCAGCTTTCTTCACAGTCCGACTCTCACATCCACACATGACCACTGGAAAAACCATAGCCTTGACTAGATGGACCTTTGTTGACAAAGTAATGTCTCTGCTTTTTAATATGCTGTCGAGGTTGGTCATAACTTTCCTTTCAAGAAGTAAGAGTCTTTTAACTTCATGGCTGCAATCACCATCTGCAGTGATTTTGGAGCCACAAAAAATAAAGTCTGACACTGTTTCCCCATCTGTTTCCCATGAAGTGATGGAACTGAATGCCATGATCTTAGTTTTCTGAATGTTGAGCTTTAAGCCAACATTTTCAGTCTCCTCTTTCACTTTCTTCAAGAGGCTCTTTAGTTCTTTGCTTTCTGCCATAACGGCGGTGTCATCTGCATATCTGAGGTTATTGATATTTCTCCCAGAAATCTTGATTCCAGTTTGTGCTTCCTCCAGCCCAGCATTTCTCATGATGTACTCTGCATAGAAGTTAAATAAGCAGGGTGACAAAATACAGCCTTGACATACTCCTTTTCCTATTTAGAACCAGTCTGTTATTCCATGTCCAGTTCTAACTTCCTGACCTGCATATAGGTTTCTCAAGAGGCAGGTCAGGTGGTCTAGTATTCCCATCTCTTTCAGAATTTTCCACAGTTTATTGTGATCCACACAGTCAGAGGTATTATGCTCAGTAAAAGCGGCTAGTCTCAAAAGGTTGCTTACTGGTATGAGTCTATTTATATGAAATTTTGAAAAAGACAAAACTATAGGGACAGAGAACAGATTTGTTAACAGTAGTTGACAAGAGTTAGGAGTCGGGGGAGAATGTACCTACAAAGGGGCAGCACAGGGAGCTTTTTGAGGTGAAAGAAAAGTTCCGTATTCTGATTGCGGAGGTGATTACACAGATTATACATGTGTTAAAGCTAAAAACTGTACACACCTCCCAAAAAAGTCAATTTTAAACATGTTATTTGAAAAGTAAATAATGAACAAAAGTACTTTATTCACTGTAAATTCATCGAACATAAAGACTATTTCTGTAAACAGAACTGAAGTGGAGAGATTATGATTGACATTGTATTTAAATTTCCCAAATTTAAATAATTTATTATAATATAATGAATATATTTATAATACTGTATATATAATAATGTAAAATACTTTGTTTATATGTCCTGTTTTTTTTCTGCCTTTATCCTTGAAGTTCAGAAACTTCTCAACCATCTTACCCACAATATGCCTGAACATATTCAATATTTTCAGCAGTAGCTATTTTTTTGTTGCTTCTCATATGGTTTTCATCTTTTCACTAATTTACATTCTAATTTTTTAACTGTTTAATGTTTCTTTTATTTATATTTATTTTAGGCTGCCCTAGGTCTTCGTTGCTGCATGCAGGCTTTCTCTAATTGTGGCAAGGAAGATCTACTCTCTAGTTGCGGAGTGAGGGCTTTTCATTGTGGTAGCTTCTCTTGCTTTTTGTGGAGCATGAGCTCTACGGCACATGGGCTGGGTAGTTGCAGCTCACAGGCTCAAGAGTTTGGACAACTGTTCTACATACTCTCAAAAAAATTACAGAGGGAGAACAAGATGGCAGAGGAGTAGGTGGACATGGAGTACATCTCTCTCCACAGATACATCAGGAATACACCTTCAGACACAGAAGTGCATGCAGAACACCAGCTGAGAGAGGACAGGAGTACCTGACCAGAGGAAAAGAATATATAGAACCAGGCAAAACTCATTAGGATAAAAGAACTAGGGGGAAAAACAGGAGTGTTAGTAGGACTAGACCTGCCCTCAGCCAGTGGGGGAACTGAACCAGGGGGGTCCGATCCCCACATCCAGGCAATTGTCTGAGTCAGAGGAGAAACATTTAAGGCTGAGAGTGAAACAGCTGATCTGTGGCAGCCTAAATGGAATGAGAATCATACAGTCTTTGCCACAGCCATACATACCCCAGACAGGAACGCAGGTCCCCTGGAAGGTGCAGCGGGTGGGAGCTGGAGTTTAGTGATTGTGGAGCAATCCCAGGGAGAGGGCTCCTGTTGACTGCAGAGAGACGGATCGAGGGGATGGGAAGGAGAAGACTGTGCTGGGTTATGGCTGTGGAGGAAAGCCAGGCAGTCACGGAAGCAAGGTGATACTGCTGAGTCACGCAAAGGGGGTGGAACCATCACCATAGCCTCTCTCCCCCAACACACCAGCATCAGCAGCTGAACAATAGAGAGGCAGGCCCATCAAACGCCTGACACACTGAACTACAGAGTAGGACCCCACCCAGGGTGCCCCTTTAAGTGCCTGATGCACCCATCTCCAGAGTAGGACGCCAGCCAGGGAGGGCCCCTCTATGTGGCTGAGGCAAACAACGGAGAAGGACCCCAGGCAAGGGAGCCCTCTAAGTGCCTGAATGGGGAACTACAGAGAAAGACTGGCCAAAGAGGCCTTCTGACCGCCTGCTACAAGAGACTCGAAAAAAAGATTCTGATAGGGCTATAACTCCTGCAGGGGAGACAGTCTGTGTCCCTGCACACCTGGCACTGCCAGGGTCCCCACAAGCCAAGCAGCTGTGCCACCTTCACACTCAACTCTCACTGGGGCAGAGCTGCCACAGGCAAAAAAAAGTCTTGCTTCTATGTGTGCAGGGTCACTTCAGTAGTGTCACTCTTTGCGACCCTGTAGACTGTGGCCTGCCAGGTTTTTCTGTCAAGGAAGTGGGTTCTCCAGTCAAGAATACTGGAGCATATTGGTTGCCATACCCTTCTAGAGCACTGTATTTCCTTCTGCCCTAGCCATCAACTCCCCTGGGTACCTGGTACTGCCAGAACTCCTGCAACCCAGGCAGCTGCACCACCTCCACACCTGGCCCTCTCAGGGGTAAACCCAAGTCCTTCAGGGCAGCCTCAGGAGCAAACCCCAGTGGACGACCCACATGCAGAGGTGGAAATAAAACCACAGTTGAAACCCAGGGGCAGTGTGGCTAAGGAAGAAGAGCCAAAACCTTCCCACCAGCTGTACAAGCTGCAGATTAAGTCCACACACTCAACCAGGCAGACTCTGTGTGTATGCACTATATAAAATGTCATTGAGAGCCCCCACAAAAGAAAACGCACTAGTTCTGACAGCTGTGGATGCTTGAGGCAAGAACACACAGGAATAGGACCAGATTAGAATTTGAGCTGCCCCCACAGCAGGTCCAGAGTGTTGGAGGGCATCCTATGGAGGTGAGGTGGACTGTGACTCCTAGTGAGGGAAAGGACTCTGACAGCAGTGACTCAAAAATTTTTATTATTCTTATGTTTTGACTTATTCTGTAGATTATTATGGATTTTTTTTCACCCCCTCTGTTGTAGTTGTCAATTTTATTGGCACTATGAAATCTAATTAAGCTTTTGAGCTTTTTTTTTCTCAGTGTCATTTTTTATTGTTATGAACCTCTGCCTCTATGTGGACTTTTGCAGTCCTGTGGAGTTTTCCTTTTTTCTTCTTTTCTCTCTTTAATTTTTTAAACCTATTATTACTTTTTTTACATTTATTCCTTTGTTTGCTTTTCCTACTGTTCTTTTCTCCTTGCAGTTAATCTTTTATATATATATATATATCTTCTTTATCTATCTCTATTTAACTTTGCATATCTATTCTTTCTTTCATGTCTTTCCTTTCCTCTTAACATATTTGTTAGTTTCATTTTCATTGTTTTATTCCCCAGTTGGCACCTTGCTTTAGTTTTGTATTCCAGTTTGTGCTTTAGTTAGTTTTGTTCTTAACTGGTAAATATAATTTTTTTATTTCCTTTGTTCACTGGGTCAATTTACTGTACTTTATTTTTGTTGGACTGTTTGACTTTGCTCATGGGTGTATACGTATATGTGTGTATTCCATCATTTTAATTATTATTTGCCTGATTTTGTAGCTGCCATTTTCCTGGGGTTCATCTTTGGTTTCTCGTTTTTGGATATTTGTTTTAATCTCTCTTAATGCCATAACAGGAGAAGGCAATGGCACCCCACTCCAGTACTCTTGCCTGGAAAATCCCATGGACGGAGGAGCCTGGTGGGCTTCAGTCCATGGGGTCGTGAAGAGTCAGACACGACTGAGCGACTTCACTTTCACTTTTTGCTTTCATGCATTGGAGAAGGAAATGGCAACCCACTCCAGTGTTCTTGCCTGGAGAATCCCAGGGACGGGGGAGCCTGGTGGGCTGCAATCTATGGGGTCACACAGAGTTGGACACGGCTGAAGCAACTTAGCAGTAGCAATGCCATAACAACTCACTTGTGGAATCTTTTTTCCTGACCAGAGATCAAGCCCTGAGCCTTTGGAGTGGGAGCATTGACTCCAAGACCCTAGACTACCAGAGAACTCACTCTAGGGAGTATCAAATAGTGAGAACTCACACTAAGGAAATCACTTGAATACAAGACCCAGCATCATCCAACCACCAGTAGCACCCTGTGCAGGACAACTAAACATCTAAACAACAAACAAAACAAAAATACACACCCAATCATCAACAGACAGTATTACCACCTCACTCAGCCTTGCCCATCAGAGGAAACACAAACAAACAAACAAACAAAAAACTCAGCACAAATCTCACCCTATATGAAGTTTACACAAACCACTGGACTAAACTTAGCAGGGCAGAAACCAAAAGGAAGAAAGAATTCAACCTTGAAGCCTGGGAAAAGGAGACCTCAGACACAATAAGTTTAAAAAAAATTAATGAAAAGGCAGAGAAATACTACACAAATGAAGGAAGCAACTAGAAACACAGAAGTCCAAATAAATGAAGAGAAAATAGGCAAATTACCTGAAAGAAAATTCAGAATAATTATATTAAAGATGAGCAAAAACCTTGAAAACAAAATGGGGAAAAGTACAAGAATCAATTAACAAGACCTAGAAGAATTAAAGAATAAATATACAGAGACAAACAACACAATTACTGAAACTAAGAATACTCTAGAAGGAATCAATAGCAGAATATCTGAAGCAGAATAATGAATCAGTGAGCTAGAAGATAAAATAGTGGAAATAACTTCTGAAGAGCAGAATAAAGTAAAAAGAATGAAAAGAACAGAGAATAGTCTCTGGGAGACTATATGGGACAATGTCAAATGCACCAACATTTGAATTATAGGGGTCCCAGAAGAAGAAGAGAAAAAGAAAGGGTATGAGAAAATTTTTGAAGAGATTATAGTTGAAATTTTCCCCAATATGGAAAAGGAAATAGTCAATCAAGTTCAAGAGGCACAAAGAGGCCCATACAGGATAAACCCAAGAAGAAACATGCCAAAAAACATACTTATCAAACTAACAAATACTGAACACAAAGAAAGATAACTAAAAGAAGCAAGGGAGAAGCAACAAGTAACATACAAGGGAAACCCCATACTCTTAACAGTTGATCTTTCAGCAGAAACTCTGCAGGCGAGAAGGGAATGGCAGGATATATTTAAAGTACCGAAAGGGGAAAATCTACAAACAAGATTACTGTACCTGGCAAGGATCTCATTCAAAATTGATGGAGAAATAAAAAGCTTTTCAGACAAGCAAAAGTTAAGAGAATTCAGTACCACCAAACCAGCTTTACAACAAATGTTAAAGGGACTTATATAGTCAAGAAATACAAGAGAAGAAAAAAGATCTGCAAAACAACCCCAAACAGTTAAGAAAATGGCAATAGGAACATATATATCAATAATTACTTAAAATGTAAATGGATTAAATGCTCCAACCAAAAGACACAGACTAACTGAATGGATACAAAAGCAAGACCCATATATATGCTGTCTACAAGAAACCCACTTCAGACCTAAAGATACATATAGACTGAAAGTGAGAAGAGGGAAAAACATATTCTGTTCAAATGGGAAGCAAAAGAAAGCTGGAGTAGCAATCTTCATATCAGACAAAATAGACCTTAAAATAAAGAGGATGACAAGAGATAAGAAAGGACACTATATAATGATCAAGGGATCAATCCAAGAGGAAGACATAACAATTGTAAATATCTATGCACCCAACATATAGGAGCACCTCAATATATAAGACAAACACTAACAGACATAAAAGGAGAAATTGACAGTAACACAATAATAGTAGAAGACTTTAACACCCCACTCGCACCAATGGACAGATATCAAAACAGAAAATTTATAAGGACACATAAGTCTTAAATGATACATTAAATAAGATGGATCTCATTGATATCTTCAGGACATTCCATCCAAATGCAGAAGAATACACCTTCTTCTCAAGTGGACATAGAACATTCTCCAGGACAGACCACATCTTGGGTCACAAATCAAACCTCAGTTAAAACTGAAATCATATCAAGTGTCTTCTCCAACCACAAAGCCATGAGACTAGATATCAATTACAAGAAAAAAACTAGAAACACAAACACATGGAGATTAAACAACACATTTCTAAATAACCAACAGGTTACTGAAGAAATCAAAAGGGAAATCAAAAAATTTCTAGAAACAAATGACGATGAAAACTGACAACTCAAAACCTATGGGATGCAGCAAAAGCAGTTCTAAGAGGGAAGTTTATAGCAATACAATCCTACCTCAAGAAATAAGAAAAACATCGAATATACAACCTAACTTTACACCTAAAACAGCTGGAAAAAGAAGAACAAGAAAACCCCAAAATTAGTAGAAGGAAAGAAATCATAAAGATCTGAGCAGAAATAAATGAAAGAAACAATAGTACAGATTAATAAAACTAAAAGCTGGTTCTTTGAGAAGATAAACAAAATTGACAAACCTTTATCCAGGCTCATCAAGAAAAAAACAAAGAAGAATCAACTCACCAAAGTTAGAAATGAAAAAGAAGAGGTTACAACAGACAATGCAGAAATACAAAGGATTATAAGAGACTATTATGAACAACTATATGGCAATAAAATGGATAGCCTGGAAGAAATGCACAGATTCTCAGAAAAGTTCAATCTTCCAAGACTGAACCAGGAAGAAAAAGCAATTATGACCAACCCAATTACAAGCACTGAAATTGAAGCTGTGATCAAAAATCTCTCAAAAAAACAAAAGTCCAGGACTAGATGGCTTCAAAGGAGAATTCTATCAAACATTTAGAGAAGAGCTAATACCTATCCTTCTAAAACTCTTTCAAAAAATTGCAGAGGAAGGAACACTTCCAAACTCATTCTGTGAGGCCACCACCACCCTGATACGAAAACCAGACAAAGACGACACAAAAAAAGAAAACTACAGGCCAATATCACTGATAAACAGAGATGCAAAAATCCTCAACAAACTTTTAGCAAACAGAATTCAGCAACACATCAAAAAGCTCATACACCATGACCAAGTTGGGTTTATTCCAGATATGCAAGGATTCTTCAATATATGCAAATCAATGTGACACACCATATTAACAAATTGAAAGACAAAAGTCATATGATAATCTCAATAGATGCAAAGAAAGCCTTTGACAAAATTCAGTACTCTTTTATGATTACAACTCTTCAAGAAATGGGCACAGAAAAAACCTATCTCAACATAGTAAAGGTCATATATAATAAGCCTACAGCAAACATTATTCTCAATGGTGAAGAATTGAAAGCATTCCCCATAAGATCAGGAACAAGACAAGGGTGTCCACTTTCACCACTATTACTAGCTACAGCACTAGTAGTAGTGCTAGTAGCTGTAGTGCTAGCTACAGCACTCAGAGAAGAAAAATAAATAAAAGGAATCCAGATCAGAAAAGAAGAAGTAAAGCTCTCACTGTTTGCAGATGACATGATACTCTACATAGAAAACCCTAAAGATAGTATCAGAAAATTACTAGAGCTAATCAGTGAATTTAGAAAAATGGAGGATACAAAACCAATACTCAGAAATCACTTGCATTTCTATACACTAAAAATGAAAAATCAGAAAGAGAAATTAAGGAATCAATCCCATTCACCATTGCAACAAAAAGAATTAAATATCTAGGAATAAATTCACCTAAGGAGACAAAAGAACTGTACACAGAAAATTCTAAGACACTAATGAAAGAAATAAAAGATTATGTAAACAGATTGGAGAGATATTCCATGTTCCTGGGAAGGAAGAATCAATATTGTGAAAATGACTATAATAGCAAATGCAATCTACAGATTCGATGCAATCCCTACCAAATTACCAACTGCATTTTTCACAGAACTAGAACAAAAAATTTCACAATTCATATGGAAACACAAAGGACCCCTAATAGCCAAAGAAGTCTTGAGAAAGAAGAATGGAGCTGAAGGAATCAATCTTCCTGACTCCAGATTATACTACAAAGCTACAGTCATCAAGACAGTATGGTACTGGCACAAAAACAGAAATATAGACAGAAAGCTATCTGAAACAAGACAGAAAGCTCAGAAATAAGCCCATGCACCTATGGGTACCTTATTTTTGACGAAAGAGGCAAGAATATACAATGGGGCAAGGACAGGCTCTTCAATAAATGGTACTGGGAAAACTGGACAGCTACATGTAAAAGAATGAAATTAGAACACTTCCTAACACCATACACAAAGATAAACTCAAAATGGATTAAAGACCGAAATTTAGGAAAACATAGGCAGAACACTCGATGAAATAAATCAAAATAAGATCCTCTATGACCCACCTTCTAGCGTAATGGAAATAAAAACAAAAGTGGGATCTGATTAAACTTAAAAGCTTTTGCACAGCAAAGGAAACTAGAAGGAAGGTGAAAAGACAACCCTCAGAATTGGAGAAAATAATAGCAAATGAAACAACTGACAAAGAATTAATTTTCAAAATATACAAGCAGTTCATAAAAGTCAATATCAGAAAAACAAGCAACCCAATCAAAAAGTGGGAGGAAGACCTAAACATTTTTCCAAAGAAGACATACAGATGGCTAACAAACACATGAAAAGATGCTCAACTTCGCTCATTATAAGAGAAATGCAAATCAAAACTACAATGAGATATCACCTCACACCAGTCAGAATGGCCATCATCAAAAAGTCTATGAACAATAAATGCTGGAGAGAGTGTGGAGAAAAGGGAATGCTCTTGCACTGTTGGTGGGAATGTAAATTGATACAGCCACTATGGAGTATGGAGACAGTATGGAGATTCCTTTAAAAACTAGGAATAAAACCACCATATGACCCAGCCATCCCACTCCTAGGCATATACCCTGAGGAAAACAAAATTGAAAAAGGCACATGTATTCCAATGTTCATTGCAGCACTGTTTATAATAGCTAGAACATGGAAGCAACCTACATGTCCATTGATAGATGAATGGATAAAGAAGCTGTGGTACATATACACAATGGAATATTGCTCAGCCATAAAAAGGAATGCATCTGAGTCAGTCCTGATAAGGTGGATGAACCTAGAACACATTATAGAATGAACTGAGTCAGAAAGATAAATATTGTTGGAAGGACTGATGCCAAAGCTGAAATTCCAGTACTTTGACCACCTCATGTGAAGAGTTGACTCATTGGAAAAGACTCTGGGAGGGATTGAGGGCAGGAGGAGAAGGGGACGACAGAGGATGAGATGGCTGGATGGCATCACCAACTCAATAGACATGAGTTTGGTGAGCTCCGAGGGTTGGTGATGGACAGGGAAGCCGGGCGTGCTGCAATTCATGGGGTCACAATGAATCCGACACGACTGAGTGACTGAACTGAACTGAACTGAACACATATATATGGAATCTAGAATGGTACTTAAGAACTTATTTACAGGGCAACAATGGAGAAACAGACATAGAGAATAGACTTATGGACATGGGGGGAGGGGAGCAGAGGGTGAGATGTATGGAAAGAGTAATCTGGAAACTTACATTACCATATGTAAAATAGATAGCCAACAGGATTTTTTTTTTTTTTTTTGTATGGCTCAGGAAACTTAATCAGGGGTTCTGTATCAACCTAGAGGGGTGGGATGGGGAAGGGGATGGGAGGGAGGTTCAAAAGGGAGGGGATATATGTATACCTATGGCTGATTCATGGAGAAGGCAATGGCACCCCACTCCAGTACTCTTGCCTGGAAAATCCCATGGACAGAGGAGCCTGGCGGGCTGCAGTCCATGGGGTCGCTAAGAGTCAGACACGACTGAGCGACTTCACTTTCACTTTTCACTTTCATGCATTGGAGAAGGAAATGGCAACCCACTCCAGTGTTCTTGCTTGGAGAATCCCAGGGACAGGGGAGCCTGGTGGGCTGCCGTCTATAGGGTCACATAGAGTCAGACACGACTGAAGCGACTTAGCAGCAGCATGGCTGATTCATGTTGAGGTTTGACAGAAAACAACAAAATTCTGTAAAGCAATCATCCTTCAAAAAATAAATAAATAAATAGAGAAAAAAATTACAGAAAACCTGTTTCTTCATGGGAAAAAGAACCTATACAAGACTGTCTTCACTTCTGACACATTTGCAAGTTCAGAGGCCTCCCAAAACCACTTATAGCCCCAATGATTCATGAAGAAGGCTCACAGAACTCACCAAAAGCTACTATACTCATTGCTGTGGTTTACTAGTTAAGGGCTTCCCTGGTGGTTCAGACAGTAAAGAATCTGCCTGCAATGCAGGAGACCTGGGTTCGATCCCTGGGTCAGGAAGATCCCCTGGAGAAGGGAATGGCTACCCACTCCAGTATTCTTGTCTGGAGAATTCCATGGACAGAGGAACCTGACAGGTTACAGTCCATGGGGTCACAAAGAGTCTGACGGGACTGAAGGACTAACACTTTTCACTTTTTCATTATAGCTAAAGGATACAGATTAAAATCAGTCAAGGGAAAAAGTGCACGAAACAGATGCCAGGAAAGCTCCAAATACAGACCTTCCAGTTGACCTTTACCCCATAGAGTTGGGACAGCATTACTCTCCTGGAATTGGTATGTAACAATATACACAGAAGACTGCCAACCAGGAAAGTTCACGCAAGCCTCCATGTTCATAGTTTTTATTATGGTCCTATCACATAGGTATAATTGATTGCTCACATCTCAGTGTCCAGTCCCCAGCCTGAGAGGTGAGCATACTATATGAGCCAAAGCTCCTACCATAAATCACGTATTATCTAGTGTGTGGCCAGCCCCCACCCTAATCACATTAACTATCTAATGGGATCCAAGGGCACCATGTGAAAAGACATTCCTATTAGGCACAACTTTCTAAAGACTGAGATCTTTCTAAGCTGAGGACAAAGGTAAAGTTAAATTCTTTACTATACATCCTCCAATATATTTGAACATTTCTAAAAAGTCTTCATGCAGTGTAGCTTTTGAAACGGGCTAACATCCTTTGGGTTAAGGCATCTTGTGCTGTGATTTACTAATCACTTCTCCTCCTTCCTCCACTTCACCTCTAGCAATCTCCTCTTTACTAGGAGGTGAGATCATAGAAATAGCAAGTACACTAACAGTGCTATAGTAGGCAGTTCTCTAAACAGATATTTCCTACTTCTCTTGTGGCTGCATCTAAGCACCTCTAAACAAAGAATTGATGCATATACCTGTCAAAACTTTCAATGAGATCTTAATTCTGCTTAGAGGATAGACAGCTCCGTTGAATCAGTCTTTGTTTCAGAATCCCTTGTTTACAGTATTCAGTAAGGTATGCTACTGTATAGTTTTGTCTTAAGCTTATGGATTTTATAATTTAAAATGGCATTCTTTCTCTACATTTTCATGTTTATAATTTTCAGTGACTTGCAAAGAAGAGAGATTTTTTTTTCCATCATCTTCTGCATGAGGTCCATCATTTGTTTTCAATTTGTGGGGGAGTGTATCTCTAGGAATATAGGTGAATTTAAAAACCTGAATACAAACGAGATGCCAGTCCAGGTTCAATGCACGATACTGGATGCTTGGGGCTAGTGCACTGGGACAACCCAGAGGGATGGTATGGGGAGGGAGGAGGGAGGAGGGTTCAGGATGGGGAACACATGTATACCTGTGGCGGATTCATTTTGATATTTGGCAAAACTAATACAATTATGTAAAGTTTAAAAATAAAATAAAATTTAAAAAATAAAATAAAATAAAAACCTGAATACTCTAATAGAAGAATTTGATTCATTAAAATTCTGAATTGGTGAGTAAAATAAAATACAAATGTCTCAGTGTATCAGAAACATATATCCTTGAGCAAAATGCAGATATAAATTATAAATAAAGAGATATGTAGATATAATGAAAAGGTAATATCTAACCCATTTTATGATTTCAAAATGAGCAAAACTAGATGAAGGGGCCTAAAGTGGTTCCAGGGTGGGTGGTAGAGTAGAGTCACTCTGAGAACATATTAAACAAAAACAAAGGAAGCTGTTCAGATTTCACACAAAAACAGAAACCCAAACCTGTGTCACAGGAATGCTGTGTATCTATTGCTTTTCACATTGACTCCACTCAGGGTGTTGGGGGCCAGAGTGAGGCATTCGGCCCATGGCAAAGGTCATGAGGAAGGAGGCTCAACATACGCAAAGGTGGGATCGAGCCTCAGGAGTCCCCCTGGAAATCCTCGAGCATCTACCCCCACAACCAGAGCCTGCCTACTTTACTACTTTGTGCTCTCACCTACACCTCTGACTTTACGGGGGTCTGTCCCCTACCACCTCTTTGGGAGAAGGAGTTAACTTAGAGCTCCAGTTAATAAAAACTCCTGGGCGTGACAAGAGTATTTTAACCTACAAACTCTTCTGAAGGTTCTCTAGCCTGCCTGACAGGCTTGTCCGGCCACATGTGATTGCTCACAGCCTCCCAACCGTGAGAGGCACGAGATGATTTAAACCTTCTAAAAACAGGTTCCTTAGAAAAGTTAGAAAACCATTAGTATAAGTATAGTGGGCTGATTAGAAATTGTATTGGTGAAGGGTTTTTCATTTGTTGAGCCAATGTTTGTCGCTAAGTCTCCACATCCCCTGCCCTTACACATATTAATGAATATATAGAAGAAATAAGTATTAACCTTTGATATTAATCACGTTAGACCTTAGGCTAATTAAATTCTTTCCTTAACTAAAACCCACTACACCCTCACCCTATAGGAATATAACTTTATTTGGGTGGCGTCTGTTTTAAGAATAATCACCCCTGGAGAAATAAGTGTCCCGGTTGACTGACCACTGTCACAAGGAGAGGGTCATAAATTGTCAGCAGGCCCCCTGGCCAGAAGATGATGTAACACCCCTAAGACCTCTGTATACATTTGTATGAAGCACCTGACTTTGATAAAAGTCAGGACTGCTGACCCCACGTGACTTTTGCATAACATCTCAGTGTATAAAAGTAGACCATGGAAAATAAAGAATTGGGATCAGTTTCTCAAAATACTGGTCTCCCCATGTCGCTCTCTCTCTTACACTCTGGCTGAGTCTCCGTCTGGAACGCGGAACCCACCAAGCTTACTAATTTTGCCTGGGCTTCTAAGATCCAACCGGGGAGGCCTCAGTGTCTCCTCTCCTTCCGGAGAACGGAAGGACGCCTACAGCCTACGTAAGTGGTGCAAGCTTCTTGTCTTGAAGTTTTATTGGTCTCCCGCGTAAACCAAGCTACTCAGCCTCTTTTCTCTACTGATTTTTCCTACTGAGCTATCCTCATTCTATTACTCTTTACATCTTTAATTAATATCTAATTGAAGCTATTGTATCCTGATCCTCGCCGACGCCGTCCCCACTTCGAACTCCCTGGATCAGCCGGGGCTGGACCCTGGCATCAGGGCATAGCAATCATGGAGCTACTGGGTTGGTATTAAGTTCTTTAGTTATTCCCATCTGTAGGATAAATCATGGACAAGAAAAAAGGCAAATGGTCACATTTCTGCTGCCCCAAGTAAGAGCTGACCAGGGCAAATTGTGCAGCCTGTTACTTAGATTGGTCTGCCTACCCTTCCCACTGCCCCGGACAGCCAAGTTTACCCAGACAAGGGACTAACACAGGGAGTCAACACATTTACTGTAATTAATAATATTTTTAAACTTATTTCTGCCCTCTTATGTCATGTTTCCAATTTGTCATTCTTAAGTGTTGTTTTCTCTTTCCTACCTTTGCTGTGATGTGCTTAGTCGCTCAGTCATGTCCAATTCTTTGCGACCCCATGGACTGTAGCCCTGACAGGCTCCTCTGTCCATGGGGATTCTCCAGGCAAGAATATTGGAGTGGGTTGCCATGCCCTCCTCCAGGGGATCTTCCCAACCCAGGGACTGAACCCAGGTCTCCTGCATTGCAGGCGGATTCTTTACCATCTGAGCCACCAGGGAAACCCGTGAATACTGGAGTGGGTAGCCTATCCCTTCTCCAGGGGAACTTCCCAACCCAGGAATTGAACTGGGGTTTCCTACACTGCAAGCAGATTCTTTACCAGCTGAGTTATCGGGGAATTCAGACACACTTGCTTTTCCATTTTATCCTCGAGAAGTTTGGAAAATATATAACCTATTCTTCTTACAATTACCCTTAAATTTTGAAAGAATAAACTTTCATTTAAATATTACCACCATGGCCAATAAAATTCTCCATCAGTTTCAGTATCCTGGGCCTTCCCTGCTGGTCACCATCCACCTAAGATACCGTAGCACCTGAGGCAGTCATCTGAGGGTCCAGTTCCAGATTATTAAATTGTTTTGTTTTACCCATTAAAAATTACATAGACTTAACTATTTTGTGTGGCCTTTTTCCTATTTCATTGACCCATCTCTTTCTCTTCCCTGGAATAAAGCTTCTAATAACTATTTACTAGGAGAAAGGTGAAGGAAATGGCAACCCACTCCAGTATTCTTGCCTGGAGAATCCCAGACAGAGGAGCCTGGCAGGTTATGGTCCGTTGGCTCGCAAGAGTCAGACATGACTTAGTGACTAAACCAGCACCAGGAGAAAGGTGGAGAAATGGATTTAAGATAGTGTTCGAACCACAATCAGTATGAAAGTCACCTAGTTAAGAATCAGGGATGAGGGCAATAAGAAAAAAGGAGATTTTTATGAAACAAGAGGCTCAGGAATTCTGGACACCAGCTGGAGAGAAGCCCAAACCAGGAGCAGCAAGATGGGGATCAGCCTTCCTGTCACTGTCCTCTCTTCCAAGGGCCTATGGGGACTACAGCGGGTAGGGGGCAGGTAGCAGAGTTTGGGGATGGAGGAAGACATTCAGCTTGGGTATTCCCCCTCCTCCGAATAAACCTCTGATCACTCAAAAACAAAAACAAAAGTTGCTTTCTCTTCACAGAGGAAGATGCATCCTTGGTAATGCTGTCTTTTGTGTAAGAATGAAAAGAGATGAGTATTTGTTTCCCCTATTGGAAGCACATACATAAGTTGTATCTGGTGATCTCAGTCCCAAGTATAAATGGACATAAGCAAAAGCAAGATTTGGGTTTTCCCAGATCCAAGAGTACCTTTTTTCTTCCTGGACATCATCTCCATCAGCTACACATTCCATTAAGAATCTGAGGGCCATGAAAAGATGCACTAAGATATGCTGCATCTGATGTGCTTTATGCCATCACTTCATTTCCCCTTCATGGAGCACAGCCTTGTGGTGAAGGGGCTTGTGTACCTCAATGAAGCTATAAGCCATGCTGTGGAGGGCCACCCAAAACAGATGGGTGAAGAGTTCTGACAAAACATGAGCCACTGGAGAAGCAAATAGCAACCCACTCCACTACTCTTGCCTGGAGAACCCCATGGACAGTATGAAAAGGCAAAAAAATATACAACATCGGAAGATGAGCCCCCTAGGTTGGAAAGTGTCCAATATGCTGCTGGGGAGAGGCAGAGGATAATTACTAATAGCTTAAGAAAGAATGAAATGGATAGGCCAAAGCAGAAATAATGCTCAGCTGTGGGTGCGTCTGGTGGGGAAAGCCCAATGCTGTAAAGAACAATATTGCATAGAATGTTAGGTCCATGAATCAAGGTACATTGGACATGGTCAAGCATGAGACGGCACGAGTGAACATCGACATTTTAGGAACTGGTGAACTAAAATGGATAGGAATAGGTGAATTTAATTCAGATGAACATTATATCTACTACTGTGGGCAAGAATCCCTAGGAAGAAATGGAGTAACCCTCAAATTCAAAGAGAGTCTGAAATACAGTACCCAAGTACAATATCAAAAATGACAGAATGATCTCAGTTCGTTTCCAAGGCAAGCCACTCAACATCACAGTAATCCAAGTTTATGCCCTTACTACTGATATCAAAGAAGCTGAAGTTGACCAGTTCTATGAAGACATACAACACCTTCTAGAACTAACACCAAAAAAAAGATGTCCTTTTCATCATAGAGGATTGGAATGCAAAATATGAAGTCAAGAGATACCTGGAATAACAGGAAAGTTTTGCCTTGGAGTACAAAATGAAGCAGGGCAAAGGTTAACAGAGTTTTGTCAAGAGACACACTGGTCATAGCACACACCCTTTTCCAACAACCCAAGAGACAACTCTACACATAGACATCACCTGATGGTCATTATCCAATTCAGACTGATTATGTTCTTTGCAGCCAAAGATGGAAAATCTCTATACAGTCAGCAAAAACACGACCTGGAGCTGACAATGGCTCAGATTATGAGCTCCTTATTGTAAAATTCAGGCTTAAATGGAAAAAAGTAGGGAAAACCACTAGGTCATTCAGGTATGACCTAAATCAAATCACTTATGATTATACAGTAGAAGTGATAAATAGATTCAAGGGATTAGATCTGGTAGACAGTGTTTGAAGAACTTTGGATGGAGATTCACAACATTGTACAGGAGGCAGTGACTAAAACCATCTCAAAGAAAAAGAAATGCAAGAAGGCAAAGTGGTTGTCTGTGGAGGCTTTGCAAATGACTGAGGAAAGAAGAGAAGCAAAAGGCAAGGGAGAAAGGGAAAGATACACCCAACTGAATGCAAAATTCCAGAGATCAGCAAAGAGAGACAAGAAGGTCTTCTTAAAAGAACAATGGAAAGAAATAAACAATAGAACAGGAGAGACTAGAGACCTCTTCAAAAAGACTGGAGATATAAAGGGAACATTTAATGCAAGGATGTGTAAGAAGAAGGCCAGAAATGGTAAGGACCTAAGAGAAACAGAAGAGATTAAGAAGAGGTGGTGGGACTTCCCTGGCTCCAGTGGCTAAGTCTTGGGCTCCGAATCCAGGAGGACCAGGTTTGATCCCTGGTCCAGCAACTAGATCCCACATGCTGCAACTAAAGATCCTAGTGTAGCCAAATTAATTAATTAATTTTAAAAATATATGAGAGATGGAAAGAATACACAGAAGAACTATACAAAAAAGATCTTTATGACCTGGATAACCATTATGGTGTGGTTGCTTACCTAGAGCCAGACATCCAGAAACATGAAGTCAAGTGGGCTTTACCATTACTACAAACAAAGCTAGTGGAGGTGATGGAATTCCAGCTGAGCTATTTCAAATCCTGAAAGATGATGCTGTAAAAGTGCTGCACTCAATATGCCAGCAAATTTGGAAAACTCAGCAGTGGCCACAGGACCGGAAAAGATCAGTTTTCATTCCAATCTCAAAGAAAGAAAATGCCAAAGAATATTCAAACTACCGCAGAATTGCATTCATTTCACATGCTAGCAAGGTGATGTTCAAAGTCCTTCAAGCTAGGTTTCAGCAGTATGTGAACCTAGAACTTCCAGATGTACAAGCTGGACTTAGAAAAGGCAGAAGAACCAGAGATCAAATTGCCAACATCTGCTGGATCATAGAGAAAACAAGGGAATTTCAGAAAAACATCTGCTTCATTGACTCTGCTAAAGCCTTTGACTGTGTGGATTACAACAAACTGTGGCAAATTCTTCAAGAGATGGGAATACCAGACCACCTTACCTGTCTCTGAGAAATCTGTATGCAGGTCAAGAAAGCAACAGTTAGAACAGGACATGGAACAACTGACTGTTTCAAGACTGAGAAAGGAGAACATCAAAGCCGTACATTGGCACCCTGTTTATTTAACTTATATGCAGAGTACATCATGCAAAGTGCCTGGCTGGATGACTCAAAAGCTGGAATCAAGACTGCCAGAAGAAATATCAACAACTTCAGATATGCAGATTTCACCACTCTAATGGAAGAAAGTGAAGAGGACCTAAAGAGCCTCCTGATGAAGGTGAAAGCGCAGACTGAAAAAGCTGCCTTAAAATTCAACATTCAACTCAGATCATGGCATCCAGTCCCATCACTTCATGTCAAATAGATGGGGGAAAAGTGCAAAGAGTGACAGATTTATTTTGGGGGGCTCCAAAATCCAGTGGACAGTGACCGAAGCCATAAAATTAAAAGACACTTGCTCCTTGGAAGAAAAACTAAGACAAACTTGCTAAGTCACTTCAGTCGTGTCCGACTCTTTGCCATCCTGTGGACTGTAGCCCTCCAGGCCCCTCTGCCCATGGGATTCTCCAGTCAAGAATACTGATGTGGGTTGCCATGCTCTTCTCCAGGGTATCTTTCCGACCCAGGGATCAAATCCATATCTCTTATGTCTCCTCCACTAGCGCCACTTGGAAAGCCCATGACAAACCTCGACAGTGTATTAAAAAGCAGAGACATTACCTTGCGGACAAATGTCTGTCTAGTCAAAGCTATGGTTTTTCCAATAGTGATGTATACATGTGAGACTTGGACCATAATGAAGGCTGAGTGCCAATGAATTGATGCTTTCAAACTGCAGTGCTGGAGAAGACTCTTGAGAGTCCCTTGGACAGCGAGGAGATCAAGCCAGTCAATCCTAAAGGAAATCAACCCTGAATATTCACTGGAAGGACTGATGCTGAAGCTGAAGCTGCAATACTTTGGTCACCTGATGCAAAGAGCTGATTCATTGGGAAGACCCTGATGCTGGGAAAGACTGGGGACGAGAGGAGAAGGGGGCAATAGAGGATGAGATGGTTAGATGACATCACAGGCTCAATGGACATGAGTCTGAGCAAACTCCAGGAGATAGTGAAGGACAGGGAAGCCTGGCACATTGCAATCCATGGGATTGCAAAGAGTTGGACATGACAGTGACTGAACAACAAAGAAAAACAAGGATTATTTCCCACAAAACACCTGAAATACCCCAAATGGTAAACTTTGAGGCCTTGTTCATCTAAAAATTATTTTTTTCACTTCCACTGAAATGCTTCTTTGGCTAGGTATAGTACTCTTATCAGTTAAAGAAAATCATTGTCCCTCCTATCTTTGAAAGTGTTGCTTCACTGCCTTTAAAATTGTATTACAGCGAGAGATCTGATTATTTCTTTGTAGATAACATTTTTTTTTTTTCTGTATGAAAGAAATTTCTCATTATCCTTTGTCTTCTCAGATTTCACCACAATGTATGTATGTATGAGTCAGTGAAGTCGCTCAGTCGTGTCCGACTCTTTGCGACCCCATGGACTGTAGCCCACCAGGCTTCTCTGTCCATGGGATCCTCCAGGCAAGAATCCTGGAGTGGGTTGCCATTTTCTTCTCCAGGGGATCTTCCTGACTCAGGGAATGAACCCGGGTCTCCCGTATTGCAGGCAGACACTTTAACCTCTGAGCCACCAGGGAAGCCCTATGTAGGTATAGGCCTTTTATAATTTATTCTGTTATTGATTTATTTAGTGTTTGAGTTTTTCTCTAGATTTACTTTCAAGTGTACTCGCCCACCTTCTTTATCTAATCTCATCCCACACACAATAAACCTATTCAGATAAATCCTAAGTTACAATATGGATATATCTCACACACATAACATCATTAAGACTGACATAATAATACATTCCGTACTATTCTATTTGTGTAAAGTTTCAACATACAAAACTAATCTATGCTGTTAGAAGTCAGAATAGGGGTTATCTTTAGGGGCTAATGACTAGAAGCGGGTACAAGAAGGGCTTCTTGGATCTTGGTAATATTCTGTTTCTTGGTCTGGGTGTCGGTTACATAGTTGTATTAACTTTGTTTGTATTAACTTTGTGAAATTAATTTGTATTAACTTACACACCTTTATGTATGTGGTACTTCAATCAAAAGTTTTTTTAAGGGGCTTCCCTAGTGGTTAAGAGTTAAAGAGACCATCTTGCAATGCAGGGACACTGGTTCGATCCCTGCTTCAGGAAGATTCCACATGCCACACAGCAACTAAGCCTATGCGCCACAGGTACTGAACCTATGCTCTAGAGCCCCCAAGCCGCCACTACTGCAGCCTGAGTACCTACAACCCATGCTCCACAACAAAGAGGTCACAACAGTGAGAAGCTCACACACAGCAACTAGAGTAGCCCCAACTCCCCACAACTAGAGAAAGCCTGCACATAGCAATGAAGACCCAGCACAGCCAAAAATAACAAACTAAATAAATAATTTTTAAAGTTTTTTTTAAACAACTGGAGATTATTTTGAATTCTCTATTCTTCTTACATAGAGGTAACTTTTCATTTATTTTAATATAATTTAAAAACAGATTAATATGTAAAAATCTGGAAAATTAGATTATATTTATATACTGCAAAGTATACTCTAGGGACTTCCACCTCTAGAACCAGCAGAACAGCTAAGTCAGACTAGTATTTCTGACAAGCAACTAGACCAGTAGAACAAAATTAAAAAAAAAAAAAAAAAAAAAGTTTTAAGGTATAAACAGACATTGAAGAATTACCAGGCCAGAAACTGATAAATATAGAGATTAAGAGAGGTAAGTCCTGCATTTGCCAATTCTGGAAGAAGTGGTTGAGAAGTGATTTTGACAGCCTCTCAGAGGCAGGGGGATAGGGGCTGAAGTGCAGAGTCAACTAAGGTAGGGAATGCAGAGGGAGGAAAGCAATCAGACAAGTGGGTGAATCTCCCTTGACTTGCTTTGGGACCTCAAAAGACTGCAATCTAGAAGTAAGACCGAACCAGAAGTAGATAGGTTTATCAAGAGACCATATCTATTTTAAGAGTAAGCTGAGGATGTCATAAGAACATGAAGGCTACACAGGTTTCCCAAAGGACACATTAAATCTGAGACTTGAGAAAGAAATAGAAGTGAGTAAAAATTTTCCAAGCCAAAATGGAAATTGGAGAAGCAAAGAGTACAAGAGGGAAAGCATTCCAGAGAGAGTCCATGCAAAGGCTGGAGGCATTCTGAAGATTCATATATTCATGTGATAGGGATATGAAAATATGAGCAGTTGAATATAACTAGAGCACAGCTAAGATAAGTTAAGAGGTGAAGCTGCAGTTGATAAAATGTACAATCAGTAAGACTTTTTAAGATTAGAACTACAGTAAAGAAAAAGACTGTTAAGGAGGGTTCCTATGGTTATTTATGGTATAGGCAGCTGATACACCATGGTATCTTACTTTTCAGATTCAAGGCAAACATGATTCACTTGTTACATTTACTTTCGTAAGCCTAAATTACTTGCATTATCTTCCTAAAACCAGAGTCTATCACTTTCCTGTCCAAAACTCTTTAATAGCTTTCCTGTACATATAATGGACTTCCCTGGTAGTGCTAGTGGTAAAGAACCCGTCTGCCAGTGCAGGAGACAAATGAGATGCAGGTTCGATCCCTGGGTCAGGAAGGTTACCTAGAGGAGGGCATGGCAACCCACTGCAGTATTCTTGCCTGGAGAATCCCATGGACATTAGAGCCTGGTGGGCTCCATAGGGCTGCACAGAGTTGGACACGACTGAGGGGACCTTAGGACGCACACATGTACGTATAATAAAAAAAATTTAATTCAAACATGGACTATATGCCATCTATGATTTGGTTCCCACCTACTCTCTCATCATCTTCACACAGCACTTTGTCTCACTCCCAGCATTTTAAGCTACATAGTTTTCCTCAGTTCTATAAAATATTAAGATCTTGGTCTCCTGAGGGTCTCATACATGATGTTTCTTCTGATATTTTCATCCCCTTCCCCACTCTTCACTTCACCTTTTTGTCTTTAGGTCTCAACTTAAATATCATTCTAGCAAACATACCTTCAATGACTCCCCTCCCCCCAGCTTAAGTTAGGTTCCCTGGTTCATATCTCCCTCCCTTCGTATCTTATTTGTGATTATGTATTTCCTCCTCTAGACTTAACAGTCTAGTGACTTCGTTTCTCTTGTATATATCCAGTACCTAACACAGTGTACTGTGATATACAGGAGGTGCTCAAACACTGAATGAATAAATGCACACAGGATGAATAGCAGATTTGAAAGGAGAAAGATTTCAGGATTGGGTATTTTTAATCTGAAGTGTCTACACATTATCAAAGAGGAAATACTAGGCAGATAAAAACAGCTACCTGGATTTTAGAAGAAAGATCTAGGACAAAAAGACAGATTTGGGAGTAATCAACAGGTACCTGAAGCCATCCAAAGATGAGAACACACAGAGAAGGAATTTTAAGCAGAAGGGGAAGGAGGCTAAGACTAAGAAAAAACTGATGGGAGAAAAATAAGTCTGTGATAAGTGTAATACCACTGAAGAGATTATTTCAAAAACAGAGTAAATAAATGGCAAATACTCAAAGTTGAAAAGACTAAAATCTATCTACTAGATTTAGTGCCAAAGCTACTGATTACCTTGGGTAGCAATATCAATGGAATGATGAATAGAAATAAATGTTCAGTTAATTGTTAACTCAATCAGTGGAGCAGAAGTTGAGAAAGCTACCAAAAACTTGGATGCTTATGTTAAATAAGGTAGAAGGGCTTTTTCCCCTTTCTTAAAGAATTAAAGTTGGGGATATTTAAATTACCATGAGATAGAATCAGTAAAGAGAAATCTAAGTTAGACAACTGCTAGAGCCTAATTATAGGGTAGGAAACATGTAGGACCCAGAGCAGAGGATAGCGAATCAGCCTTAGAATGGCAATTGTTCCACTGCAATTGCAGGAAAGATGGGTTGGATTCAGTTACACTTGTAGAAAGGCAGGCAAAAACTGGGCTTCCCTGGTGACTCAGAGGATAAAGAATCTGCCTGCAATGCAGGAGCCCCGGGTTCAGTCCCTAGATTGGGAAAATCCCCTGGTGAAGGGAATGGCAATCCACTTCAGTATTCTTGCCTAGAGAATTCTATGGACAGAGGAGCTGGTGGTCTACAGTCCACGAGATCACAAAGAGTCAGACAGGACTGAGCGATTACTTTCACTTTCAGGCAAAAATTAAGGATTCATTTCAACTTCTCTGTGAAGCCCGCGATGAGGTAGTCCTCTGAGATTAAGTAGGAGGCTAATGTGCTAAATGGAGCTAACATGAGATTTAATTTTTTTAAAGGATACACATTTATTTAGGCTGTACCTAGTCTCAGTTGCAGCATGTGAGATCTTTAGTTGCAGCATGCAAACTCTAAGCTTTGGCATGTGGGATCTAGTTCCCTGACCAGGGATGGAACCTGTGCCCCCTGCACTGGGAATGTGGAGTCTCAGCTACTAGACCAGGAAAGTAGGTGGTATAGCATCTCACCAACTTGAAGTTTAAAAATGGCCACTATCATAAAAAGTAAAGAAAAAGAGAAAGGAATTTCAAGAAGCACTGCAGGCTTTTAAGTCTGGAGACAGTGAATTTCTAATAGCAGTAATAGTGCAACTCTTTGATTCCCTTGCAGCTCTTGCCCAAGCCAAAATCAGGGAACTAAGACTGATACAGGATTTGTATTTTGGAGGGCAAAAGAACAAAAAGATAGAAGGGCAAAGTTAAAGGTATTGGCAATAGAACACTTAAATCAGAGTGGGTAAGGTGGAAAGGCTGGATAAGTAAAAAAGGAAAAACAGCAGGTTCCTCACAGAAGAGAATGGAGTAGAAGTCCAAATGAGGCCAGGTAAAAGTGTGGTGAGAACAATGAAGTAAGAAAGCTGAGAAAAGTGTAGACTGACTAAATGAGTATGACATTATAGAAGTGATTTTCCCCATGATGGGCCTACTCAAGCATCGTATTGAATGTACATGTTATGCATATGTGCATAAATTATACACAGGATAAATTTTAATCAATACTTGATTTATAAAGTTTAATTCTGAATAACCTTAGGTTACTGTTCAAAAAAAATTTTAACGCCTTGCTTACACAGCAGGCCAGAGAATCTTTCAATGACGACATATTAATTTGAATAAAGCAAAAAGTTAAAAATCACTGGTCTAGGTCAACCTGTTCATTTTTCAGAAAAGGAAACAGCCTTCCAGAAGTAAAACGATTTACCCAAATTCAGCAACTTGCCATAGCAACAGAACTTTAAAAATAAATGGAACTTTGCAGAAAATGGTTTTTCTGTATTGAAAAATGGCTTACCTCAATCTTTCAGAATAAAAGTATTTCATAATTATCAACCTTTCTTGTAAAAATCTTTGATACAAATATTTGCCACAAATCTTGTATTTACCATGCTTACAAATATTGTGTTCATCATGCTTATAAACGTTACAAATGATTTATAAGTCCCTGTCTAAAGACCCGAACTTATAATTTTTATAAATTTGCCAAAACCTATCAAGGAAAAACTGACAAGCTTAGTCAATATAAATGCTACATTTTACTTATACTGTTGACTAAAATTATTCCATTTCTTCTATAATCTTCCTCAACACAGAATTACACACAGCCACTACTACAAAAGGTTGAATTTGGCAAAAGAGATGAACCCTATTTGTCTTATCAGCAGTTTAACCATTCAACAGATATATTTAAAACAAAAAAAGAGCTCAGAACATGTGCCAGGCATTGAGCTGAATGTTAGAAAAACACTAAGAACTGCTTTCCTATCTACAGACCACATGCTCACCAAATGCTTGTGTATTGAAGGACCAATTTAAGTCTTTTGATCAAAGAGTAAATATTTTTATTTATCCACTATGCCACATCTAAGGATTAAAAAATTGTCGTACCTCACACTTCCTTGAGAAATTTTAAATCTGGCTATGGAGATGAAATAGATAGGCATTGTATCTATATGCTGATGATTAGCTATTTTATCAAATACCAGAACTTTATACCTACTAGATGTTAGCCAATAAAGTACTCATCTAAGAAACAGTGAGAGTTCTATTGATATAGATAAAATTGTATTGATAAAGTTCAATGATATCACTGTCAAATATGTTACAACTGGCTGTCTCACCAAGAAAATCATTAGTTTATTGGCAAATTTCACTTTTAAATCAAGTTGAACTACTTCATTTATTCCCCAAACTTACATTTTAAACTATTCCACAAAAATTTAATCTGAAGAAATGAAAAGTTTCTACACATTTCGTGCGTGCATGCGAAGTCACTTCAATTGTGCCTATTTTCAACCCTATGGACCGTAGCCTGCCAGGTTCCTCTGTCCATGGGATTCTCCAGGCAAGAATTGTGGAGTGGGTTGCCATTTCCTTCTCCAAGGGATCTTCCCAACCCAGATATTGAACCCACATCTCTTAAGTCTCCCACATGGGCAGGAAGGTTCTTTTATCACTAGCGCCACCTGGGAAGCCCATTCTACACACTAATCCTTCCCAAAAGAACGTACTGTAAATTCTTAAAATTTCAAAATAAAAATTCCTCAAACATTTCACAAATAGGAGCAAGACCTCCTCCAAGAAATTCGACTTGATTCACATTATCTGTAGAGTCCGTATTTGCAAACCCTACTTTCTAAAATTGATTTGCAATCCCCAAATCAATACTCACAACACTTTCACAACATTTACAGACATGGCGGGGTGGTGAAAAATTTGAATTGCTCAATGCTAAGGTCAAACAAGGCTATGTTCTGCCTTCCTGTTTTGACTCATTATTGTAAACAAGCATCCTTGCCATGATCACCTAGCATCACATTTTTTATATTTTTATAAAAATATAGTGTATAGAGGGAGAAGGCAATGGCAACACACTCCAGTACTCTCGCCTGGAAAATCCCATGGTCAGAGGAGCCTGGTAGGCTGCAGTCCATGGGGTCTGAGGGACTTCCCTTTCACTTGTCACTTTCATGAATTGGAGGAGGAAATGGCAACCCACTTGTGTTCTTGCCTGGAGAATCCCAGGGACAGGGGAGCCCAGTGGGCTACTGTCTGTGGGGTCGCACAGAGTCGGACACGACTGAAGTGACTTAGCAGGAACAGCAACACTGTATATAACTGAAGCACTTTGCTGTACAGCAATGAACACACTATAAATCAACTATACTTGAAAAAAATTAATTTTAAAAAAATTAGATTAAAACTAAGGCATCCTTAAACAGAAAGACATATAAGGTTATATGCTGACAAAGTGTTCAGTCGCTCAGTTGTGCCCCACTCTTTGCAGCCCCATGGACCAAAGCCAGCCAGGATCCTCTGCCATTTTCCAGCCAAGAACACTAAAGTGAGTTGCCATTCCCTACTCTAGGGAATCTGTCCTACCCAGGGATAGAACTCACATCTCTTGCACCTCCTGCATAGGGAGGCAGGTTCTTTAGCCCTAGTGCCACCTGGGAAGCCCAATATATATTGACAGGTGGCGAAATATTAATATATTGTGACCAGAGGCTCACAAGAACCTAAGCCTATGTTTCCCCTAGGAGCAGTGCTTCAGTATTTGCTAATTGAGCATTCACAGTGACTACAGAATAAAACTACCCAAGTAACAAGAATCAACTATACTTTGAATGTGACACCTTTATGCATGTAAAATTAACTAAAAGACAGGGCAATAGTCCGTTCTCCAAAATGAGCTACTATTTCAGTCTGTTCACCAAAAGGAACTACCATTTTCCTATAGCATTATTCCATGAGAATACTCAATAAATACGTGTGAAGTAAGTGGTTCATAAAATTAAGTGCTCCAGTTTTATGTTAAAGACTCCTATTTTCAATATTCTTTCCCAGCTAGCACAAAGGTAGGTCAGTCCTTTGCTATTATTTGGAGTATGTGGAGGCATACATTAGAAGCTAAAGCTCATAAAGCTCAAGTCAGAGAAGAAAAAAGTTCAGTAAGACTGATCATTCATTAACGTTCTCATTATTGTACAATTAGCCCCTGAACAATACAGGTCCACTTATATGGGTTTTTTTTTTGTTTGTTTGTTTGTTTTTTGCCACATGTGGGATCCTAGTTCAGAGACCAGGGGTAAACTGCACCCCTGCATTGGAATTCCAGGAACCTTAAACACTGGACCACCATGGAAAGTGCAACATGTGAAGCTTTTTTTTTCCCCCAGTAAATATGTACTACATACAGGATCCTATGTACTACAGGATCCAACGTTGGTCGACTCCTTGAATATGGAACCACTGATACTGGAGGGCGGACTGTAAAGTTACCTCTGAAATTCCGACTGCATAAAGGATCAGCAGTCTAATTCCTCTGCTCCCCTCCACTCCTGCCTCCCCTCAACCCTTCCCTTCCCTTCCCACCTTTCAAAGGTCAACCGTATTTTAATTCAGTAGATTTCATCAGCTTTCACGATGTTTAGAAAAAACCTGTGATCACACATAATAGCAAGCATAAACAAGTATCTCAGTTTTATTTAACATTTTTAAATGACTGCACACTCTTTCTCTAATGCACCATATAAAAAAGTGCAAAATATTTACCATAAGCATATGGTCAGGAAAGTGAACACCCACAATGGCTGCACCATCAACTCAACTAAGCACTTTTACTCATTTAAAGAGTCCACAGCGTTTTCTGGAAGTTGCTGGACGTTAACAGCTGCTCCACATCTTCTTGCACTACTCTCTTCTGAACTGGTCCAGGTTGCTCAGCACGTACCCACGCGGCGTTAAGAAGGCGGTGAAAAACACCACGAGTGCAATAGCCACCTCCTGGAACAAGATATCAACAGCGCTGTTAGGAGGGCGGCTTCCCGAGTGGAGAACTGTTTCAAACGTTCTGAGGAGTTTGGCTGTGGTCCTCGATCTGGGGGCCCGGTGACACCTAAAAAGCAGAACTCCCTTCCTAAGTGACCCCGTAGAAATTTCTGAGGAAAACTCATTTTCCTCCTCATGGTGCCTCCGTTCTGACCTTTGAAATCTGGAAGCTAGACACTGCCCCGCGATTTCCCACATTTTACGGAAATGCTAGGTCTCGGCAATTTAGGGCGCTACCAAAGTGAGAGATGTTCTGAGGTGCAACGACGGCTCTGCCCCTCGAACTTCGCGCCCAAAACGGTACCGACAACGAAGGTCCGGTTCTCTGAGGCCCTCGCGCTCCTCGAGGTCCCCGCTTCCTGGCGCCTCAAGCCCAACCCCAGCGCCCTCACCGCGACGGCGCCTCAGCTCCCCAGCGGCCTCCGAGCCCTCCGGACCACCCAAGCCTCCCACCCAAATAGCGGCCGCGTCCTCCTCGCCTCCACCCGTCGGGGCGCTCCCGCCTAAGCCACGCGCTTCCGCCCGCCGCGTCCCGCCTTCGCCGCCCGGGAGAATGGGCCCCAACTCACGACGGTCGACACCGGGCGGTGGCGCGGAGGTTCCAAGTGGGCCATGCGCAGGCCAGGCATCAGGAGCAGCAGGGTCACACGGCGGCGGGGAAACAAGCAGAGCACGGGCATGCGCGGCATGATTCGTCCGGTGCGGCGAAGCCAGGCGTAGACGCGAAGCGCGGTGAGGAGACGTGAGGTGAAGCGAGGCGACGCGCGGTCGGACCTCACGAGCCTCACAACACGGCAGTAGAATCGTCTGCGCATGTTCTGGGGACACAGGAGGTAGGGGGGGCGTACTACTCCCCGCTCCCTGATAAGCCCCGCCCCTGACACGCCCCTTCCGCTCAGCGCCCTGCTGAGCCCAGACCTTACGCACGTACCCGCTGCCTCAGTCCACCTACGCTCCTCGCGTAGCACCATCCCTATGCTCCTAGGCCCTGCTTCCTACGCATGCCACACCGCCCTCTCCCCTACCCGCCCTGCCTAACTTCCTAACCCCACGGCCCACAGTATCTCGATTTCTGTTCGGTGGGGATCAGACGGTAAAGAATTCGCCTCCAATGCGGGATCAGTTCAATTCAGTTCAGTGGATCAGTCGTGTCTGACTCTTTGCAACCCCATGAATCACAGCACGCCAGGCCTCCCTGTCCATCACCAACTCCCGGAGTTCACTCAAACTCATGTCCGTCGAGTGGGTGATGCCATCCAGCCATCTCATCCTCTGTCCTCCCCTTCTCCTCCTGCCCCCAATCCCTCCCAGCCTCAGGGTCTTTTCCAATGAGTCAACTCTCTGCATAAGGTGGCCAAAGTATTGGAGTTTCAGCTTTAGCATCAGTCCCTCCAATGAACACCCAGGACTGATCTCCTTTAGGATGGACTGGTTGGATCTCCTTGCAGTCCAAGGGACTCTCAAGAGTCTTCTTCAACACCACAGTTCAAAAGCATCAATTCTTTAGTGCTCAGCTTTCTTCACAGTCCAACTCTCACATCCATACATGACCACTGAAAAAGCCATAGCCTTGACTACCCGGACCTATGTTGGCAAAGTAATATCTCTGCTTTTCAATATGCTATCTAGGTTGGTCATAACTTTCCTTCCAAGGTGTAAGCGTCTTTTAATTTCATGGCTGCAATCACCATCTGCAGTGATTTTGGAGCCCCCCCCAAAAATAAAGTCTGACACTGTTTCCACTGTTTCCCCTTCTATCTGCCATGAAGTGATGGGACCAGATGCCATGATCTTCGTTTTCTGAATGTTGAGCTTTAAGCCAACTTTTTCACTCTCTTCTTTCACTTTCATCAAGAGGCTTTTTAGTTCCTCTTCACTTTCTTCCATAAGGGTGGTATCATCTACATATCTGAGGTTATTGATATTTCTCTCAGCAATCTTGATTCCAGCTTGTGCTTCTTCCAGTCCAGCGTTTCTCATGACGTACTCTGCATATAAGTTAAATAAGCAGAGTGACAATATACAGCCTTGACATACTCCTTTCCCAATTGAAACCAGTCTGTTGTTCCATGTCCAGTTCTAAGTGTTGCTTCCTGACCTGCATATAGGTTTCTCAAGAGGCAGATCAGGTGGTCTGGTATTCCCATCTCTTTCAGAATTTTCCACAGTTTATTGTGGTCCACACAGTCAAAGGCTTTGGCATAGTCAATAAAGCAGAAATAGATGTTTTTCTGGAACTCTCTTGCTTTTTCTATGATCCAGCAGATGTTGGCAATTTCATCTCTGGTTCCTCTGCGTTTTCTAAAACCAACTTGATCATTTGGAAGTTCACGATTCACATACCGCTAAAGCCTGGCTTGGAGAATTTTGAGCATGACTTTACTAGCTTGTGAGATGAGTGCAATTGTGCAGTAGTTTGAGCATTCTTTGGCATTGCCTTTCTTTGGGATTGGAATGAAAACTGCCCTTTTCCAGTCCTGTGGCCACTGCTGAGTTTTCCAAATTTGCTGGCATATTGAGTGCAGCACTTTCACAGCATCATCTTTCAGGATTTGGATCAACTGGAATTCCATCACCTCCAGTAGCTTTGTTCATAGTGATGCTTTCTAAGGCCCACTTGACTTCACATTCCAGGATGTCTGGCTCTAGGTGAGTGATCACACCATGGTGATTATCCCAATGCAGGATACCTGGGTTCGATCCCTGGGTTGGGAAGATCCCCTGGAGGAGGGCATGGCAACCCACTCCAGTATTCTTGCCTGCAGAATCCCCATGGACAGAGGAGCCTGGTGGTCTACAGTCCATGGGGTCACAAAGAGTCGAACACAACTGAGCGACTATGCATACAAGATAAAGCATAGTGAACACAGCTAGACTTAACTTACCTTTATCTTTCATTCCTCCCTACCTGTGTCTTTCTACGTGCCATCACTTCTCTTGGTGGAATTTATAACGTTTATACTCTGTTCTCTAATGTTAATTACATTTTCTATGCATTGTCGATAATTTAATTCCCCAAATTAAAATCAAGAACGAGTATCTAAAAATAATCATGGCAGGATCAAATTGAGTGTTTGGATCCAGTAAAGAAGGTGATGTAACTGTGGAAATTCTTGAAGGAAAAATGGTATATTGTGATTTTCAAATTTAATAATATAAGAACCCTTGCCTACTCCCTAAGATGATTTAGTTTCTTCACAGTATTTCATTTTTAGGCTTATTGTGAAACTAGCATTCTAGGGTTTCTTTTGATATGCTCGTTTCTACTACCTGATTTCTTCCTCTTTTTGGATTCCTATTTCATTTTGCTTCCTATTTTTTTTGTTTCATTCTTATTTCAATTCCTTAAGCAATTCTTTCAGGAAGGGTCTGTGAGTAATAAGTTTCTTCAATCCATAAAAGTCAAAGAAATATTTTGCTCTACACTTAATTGCTAATTTGGCTGGGTATACAATGCTAGACTCAAAATTATTTCCTTGTTTTCTAGCATTTTAAAGGAATTGTAAAGGCATTATTCCCTTGTTTTCTAGCAGCTAGTGTAACTGCTAAGTGTGATCTAATATAATTCTTATTCCTCTGACGTAGCCTCTTTTTTTTTTTTTCTTGGAATCTTTTTGTGTTTGGGCTTGTTAAGTGTCTCCACGTTATGGCTAGATAAGGTTCTTGCTTCATTCATACAAATCAGCAGTGGGTGAGACTTTTCAACTTGAAGACTTGGATCTTTCTTAACCTCTGGGAGGTCTACTTCTGTGTGTTATTTATGTCCTTCCCTCTATTTTTTCTAGTCTGTCTTCTCTTCACAAGAGATGAAGGATCAAGAGAGCTGTCTGTGGTCTCTTTTATTATGTAAGACAGTAATCCCATTCACTAGTGCTGAAAGCGAAAGTTAAGTAGCTCAGTAGTGTCCGACTCTTTGAGACCCCATGGACTGTAGCCCACCAGGCTCCTCCATCCATGGGATTCTCCAGGCAAGAATACTGGAGTGGGTTGCCATTTCCTTCTCCAGGGGATCTTCCTGACCCAGGGATCGAACCCAGGTCTCCCGCATTAGAGGCACACGCTTTAACCTCTGAGCCACCAGGGAAGGCCTGACCCCTGCTCTTAACCTAATCTTCTAGAAGAGGCTACACCTCATCACTTTGGAAATTAGGACTTCAACATATGAATGTGGAGGGAATGTAAACATTCAGTCTATTGCATTTAGTAAAAAAAAAAAAAGAATGCAAAAAGATCTCATTAAAATTTTTAGTTCTAAAAAAAATTTAGTTCTGAAAAATTATCACAATAAAAAATTTTGTAACTGTGTATGGTAACAGATGTTCATTGTATTTATTGTAGGAATCCTTTCTCAATATATAACCACACATCTCAGATGGGACTCAAACCCATAATCCTCCAACAGAAACCATACAACTCATCTCAGGACTTAATGAAGCTGAGGTTTTTTACATCTCAGCACAAAAGGAATTCTGCAAGAGGCAAAGTTATAAGAAGTAAATTTATTAATAATATTTGTAAGGAAGTTGCAGGAGCATGAGACATGAAAGGATGGGCATGTCCCAAGTCTTGGGCTAGTTCCTAGGATGGGCCACCAAATGCAGATCCTTGGCTTCTGGCAGGAAAGCATTCAAGAACAAGTCATAGTAAAGTGAAAGCAGAGATACACATTCCATAGACAGAATAAGATCTGTCTCGGAAGGTGAGAGCGGACCTTGTAGTTACTTTTTATGGACTGGGTAACTTCATAAGCTAGTGAGTAGGAGGATTATCCCAACTATTTCAAAGAAGGGTGGGGATTACCAGGAACTGGGTGAGCCACCATTCACTTTCTGGTCTTCTATAACCTACCTCAGAACTGTCATGGTGCTTGTGGGTGTGTCATTTAGCATGCTAATGTATTACAATGAGCATTACAATTGTATTACAATATAATATCCATCCATGTTGCTGAAATGACAAAATTTCATTCTTCTTGGTGACTGAGCCAGCCACTTACCCATTTCCCATGGCTCTCTTTCCCCTTCTCTGCATTATGTATGGCCCATAAGGACCATCTGAACATGGTAATTGTGTATCTCATTCACTAAGAGGTGAGCACTGTAAGAGGAGGCTTGTCTGACTTGCTCACCCCAACGCACCCCAAGAAGCACCTCACACACAGTAAGTACCCAATAAATATTTGTTGAATGCACGAATAATGAATGCTCATGTCTCCCTGTCTCTTTTCCTTCCCACCTAAAGACACTCTCTGGAGAGAACACCCTCTGCAACACAGTAGAAACGGACAACTAGGGAGACACTAGATTGTGAAGAGAGGGAATGAATGAACCATGGCACCTGTAAATATTGGTCACCTGTTTGTAGCCATGAGATTATGGGAGAGCACAGCTGGAGGAGGGGTGCTAATGTATAATTCTTCCCAGATATTTCTCTCCGTCTATGGGCCAAGGAGGATTTGAGTTTTGCCTACTCAGTTTTTTTTCTTCTCCTTCACCCTTCAAGATGGGGGAAGAGGAGGTGTCAGAACTATCCCTTTAAATTCTTGTAATGCAGAATCAGGAGGAAACAGAAGGGGCAAAAGACAGAAAGCTCAAGACACCACTGAATGCAATTTTCTGAAGAGCTGAAAAAAAAATTTGTACTATGTGATTAAGTAGAAAGAAAAATGAAAGGGAATTTTTAGAAGAATCGCGGTAGTCTGTGTATCCCAGTGGTAAACAGCCTGCCTGCCAGTGCAGGCTTAGAGACGCGGGTTCAGTTCCTGGGTCAGGAAGATCCCCTGGAGGAGGGCACAGCAACCTACTCCAGTATTCATACCTGGAGAATCCCATGGACAGAGGAGCCTGGCAGGCCACAGTCCATAGCATGGCACCGAGTTGGATATGACTGAAGAGACTTAGCACAGCACAGTATTATAAAATAAGTCACAATAGTTTGAAAGGATTGAACTCATACATGGTGAGTTAACAACAATGGGATTAAATTGGAAATCAAAACCAAAAGGGTATCTGAAAAAACTCCTAGAATATTTAGAAATTGAACAATACACTTCTGAGTGATCCATTAGTCAAAGAAGAAACCACAAGGGAAATTAGAAAAGATTTTCAACTGAATTAAAATTAAAACACAACGCATCAAATTTTGTGAAGAGCCAGGCTCTTCTCTCCATGGAATTTCCCAGGCAAGATTACTGGAGTGGGTTGCTATGCCCTACTTCCCGACCCAAGAATCAGTCCCAGGTCTCCAGCACTGTAGGCAGATTCTTTCCCATCTGAACCACTAGGGAAGCCTTCTTCTGTAGTACTTGCCTTAGCATAAAATCCCAGACATTTTCATACAATTTTCTCTGATACTTCTTATTTTTTGGTTCCAATGTTGTTGACATATGGCATAGTCTGTACACCTTTCTTTTCTGGGAACTGCCTCTCTCTCATAAAGTGATGATGATAGTAGTTATTATTATTGATATTATAATTAGTAGCAGTAGTAGTATTTAACCTTTCTAAAGCACCTGTTTATGTGCCTGGAACTTCCTCTAAACACTACACAAAGTATTAACTCTCTAAATCTTCCTATACACCTATAAGGTAAGCATTGTTATTATACTCATTTACAGATGAAGAAACTGAGGCAAGGAAAATTTAAGCAAATTGCTCATAGTTATATTAGTGGTTTAGAAAGTTTTTAATCTCAGGAACTCCTTAGAGATTAAGCTCCAAAGAGCTTTTGTTTATGTAGGTTATACTATGTTCAGTTCAGTTCAGTCACTCAGTCGTGTCCGACTCTTTGCAACCCCATGAACTGCAGCACACCAGGCCTCCCTATTCATCACCAACTCCCGGAGTTCACTCAAATTCACGTCCGTCGAGTCAGTGATGCCATCCAGCCATCTCATCCTCTGTTGTCCCCTTCTCCTCCTGCCCCCAATCCCTCCCAGCCTCAGGGTCCTTTCCAATGAGTCAACTCTGCGCATGAGGTGGCCAAACTACTGGAGTTTCAGCTTCAGCATCAGTCCCTCCAATGAACACCGAGGACTAATCTCCTTTAGGATGGACTGGTTGGATCTCCTTGCAGTCCAAGGGACTCTCAAGAGTCTTCTCCAACACCACAGTTCAAAAGCATCAATTCTTCGGCGCTCAGCTATCTTCACAGTCCAACTCTCACATCCATACATGACCACAGGAAAAGCCATAGCCTTGACTAGTCGGGCCTTAGTTGGCAAAGTAATATCTCTGCTTTTCAATAACAGAAGCAGAAGATATCAAGAAGAGGTGGCAAGAATACACAGAAGAACTGTACAAAAAAGATCTTCATGTCCCAGATAATCATGATGGTGTGATCACTGACCTAGAGTCAGACATCCTGGAATGTGAAGTCAAGAGGGCCTTAGAAAGCATCACTATGAACAAAGCTAGTGGAGGTGATGGAATTCCAGTTGAGCTATTTCAAATCCTGAAAGATGATGCTGTGAAAGTGCTGCACTCAATATGCCAGCAAATTTGGAAAACTCAGCAGTGGCCACAGGACTGGAAAAGGGCAGTTTTCATTCTAATCCCAAAGAAAGGCAATGCCAAAGAATGCTCAAACTACTGCACAATTGCACTCATCTCACATGCTAGTAAATCAATGCTCAAAATTCTCCAAGCCAGGCTTCAGCAATATGTGAACTGTGAACTTCCTGATGTTCAAGCTGGTTTTACAAAAGGCAGAGGAACCAGAGATCAAATTGCCAACATCTGCTGGATCATGGAAAGCAAGAGAGTTCCAGAAAAACATCTATTTCTGCTTTATTGACTATGCCAAAGCCTTTGACTGTGTGGATCACAATCAACTGTGGGAAATTCTGAAAGAGATGGGAATACCAGACCACCTGACCTGCCTCTTGAGAAATCCGTATGCAGGTCAGGAAGCAACAGTTAGAACTGGACATGGAACAACAGACTGGTTCCAAACAGGAAAAGGAGTACGTCAAGGCTGTATATTGTCACCCTCCTTATTTAACTTCTTTGCAGAGTACATCATGAGAAACGCTGGACTGGAAGAAACACAAGGTGGAATCAAGATTGCTGGGAGAAATATCAATAACCTCAGATATGCAGATGACACCACCCTTATGGCAGAAAGTGAAGAGGAACTAAAGAGCCTCTTGACAAAAGTGAAAGAGGAGAGTGAAAAAGTTGGCTTAAAGCTCAACATTCAGAAAACGAAGATCATGGCATCTAGTCCCATCACTTCATGGGAAATAGATGGGGAAACAATGGAAACAGTGTAAGACTTTGTTTTTTCGGGCTCCAAAATCACTGCAAATGGTGACTGCAGCCATGAAATTAAAAGACGCTTATTCCTTGGAAGGAAACTTATGACCAACCTAGATAGCATATTCAAAAGCAGAGACATTACTTTGTCAACAAAGGTCCAGCTAGTCAAGGCTATGGTTTTTCCTGTGGTCATGTATGGATGTGAGAGTTGGACTGTGAAGAAGGCTGAGCGAGGAAGAGTTGGTGCTTTTGAACTGTGGTGTTGGAGAAGACTCTTGAGAGTCCCTTGGACTGCAAGGAGATCCAACCAGTCCATTCTAAAGGAGATCAGCCCTGGGATTTCTTTGGAAGGAATGATGCTAAAGCTGAAACTCCAGTAGTTTGGCCACCTCATGCGCAGAGTTGACTCATTGGAAAAGACTCTAATGCTGGGAGGGATTGAGGGCAGGAGGAGAAGGGGACAACAGAGGATGAGATGGATGGATCGAATCACTGACTCGATGGATGTGAGTCTGAGTGAACTCCGGGAGTTGGTGATGGACAGGGAAGCCCGTGTGCTGCAATTCATGAGGTCGCAAAGAGTCGGACACGACTGAGCGACTGAACTGAACTGATCTAGGTTGGTCATAACTTACCTTCCAGGGAGTAAGCATCTTTTAATTTCATGGCTGCAATCACCATCTGCAGTGATTTTGGAGCCCCAAAAAATAAAGTCTGACACTAGAAACACTTAAATACTTTAAATATTTATTTATTAATTGACTTAAAAATAGAAGTAACAAATCCATCATATACTCACATAATAACATTTAAATGAAATATAAATATATATATATATATAAAGCAGTGAAATGAGTAGTATTGTTTTACATTTTTGTTTCTCTTTACTGTCAGGTTTAATAGAAAATTGTGCTGTGTGTATGTTCAGTTACTCAGTCGTTGCCAACTCTTTGCAACCCCATGGACTGTAGCCTGCCAGGTTCCTTGGTGCATGGAATTGTCAGGCAAGTGTATGCTCCTCGGTTCTTTGTCTCTCACCACAAAGATTTGGAGTGACGGACATTAAAGCCCCCTTGGCATGTCACAGCTCTTGGGTCTTAGACAGACCATGTTATAGCTCTCAGATCTTGAAAGGACGATGTTATAACTCTTAGACAAATCAGTGTTACAGCTCTATTTTATTTATAAGTTAGCAGAAAAATCCATCTTCGAGGTGTGAGGGCACGTCGATCCAAAGACGCGAAGAGAAGAGTGCCCCAGCGCACAGGAGAGGGAGAAAGAGAGAGAGAGAGCCCTTTGGCTCCTCTTTTTATACGTTTTTTTCTTCCCCTTGGGCCTGCCCTATGCAAATTGGGCTTAGTCAGGAGTGCTATTCTACCTGAAGTCCTCACTCCGGTCCTCAGACCTTCCTTTGACCTTTCTCTTTTCTGCTTTCGCAGGCTTCTCCCTTCCTTGTCTTTTAGCCACCGCCATTTTGGACTCCTTTTCCCTATTCTAACTACCTGACAGAATTTTCTAGGCAAGTATACTGGAACAGGTTGTCATTCTTACTCCAGGGGATCTTCCTGACCGAGGGATCAAACCTGAGTTTGATTCCTGCATTGACACGAAGATTCTTTACCATTGTACCACGTGGGAAGCTCATAATAGAAGATTAGACTACCTGAAAAAAAAAATTAGAAATAAACTACCCAGATTCACATCTGCTTTTATATTCAACCTATTGTGATGTCCCATGTTATACAATCTCTGGAAAATTCCACCATACATTCTTCAGAGAATGAGTAAAAAAGTCAAATATCTTAGTGTTATTAGGAAAAGAATTTTTGTTTAATTGTTGTTTTTTAATGAAAATAACTGTGACATTGTGGGGCCTCAGAAAGGGTCTAGGGAACTCCTAAATTCACGGGCTACATGAATCCTGTAATAACTCTTTTTTTAAAATTAATATTTATTTATTTGACTGTACTGGCCTTTCTCAAGATGGCGGAGTAGAAGGACGTGCACTCATCTCCTGCTGCTGCTGCTGCTAAGTCGCTTCAGTCGTGTCCTACTCTGTACGACCCCATAGACGGCAGCCCACCAGGCTCCCCAGTCCCTGGGATTCTCCAGGCAAGAACACTGGAGTGGGTTGCCATTTGGATCCCACCAAAAAAAGATACCCCACCTCCAAGGGCAAAGGAGAAGCTGCAACAGGATGGTAGGAGGGGCACAATCGTGTTTAAAATCAAACCTCATACCCATCAGAGACACTCGAAGGTGCAAACAAAACCCAGGGAAAGGAGCAATGACTCCCCCACAAGAGACTGAGCCAGACATGCCTTTGAGTGTTTGAGTGTCTCCTGTGGAAGAATGAGTCAGCAGTGGCCTGCCATGGGCACAGAGGCTCTGGCAACAGCAGAACTGGGAGGTGCAGTATGTGGCATAAGTCCTCTTGGAGGAGGTCGTAATTAGCCCCACCGTGTGCGTGCCTGCTAAGTCGCTTCAGTCGTGTCCTACTCTTTGTGATTCCATGGACTGCAGCCAGCCAGGCTCCTCTATCCATGGGATTCTCCAGGCAAGAATACTGGAGTGGGTTGCCATTCCCTTCTCCAAGAGATCTTCCTGATGCAGAGGTCGAACATGTGTCACTTAATGTCTCCTGCATTGGCAGGCAGGAGTTTGATTAAATGGACCTAAGTTTGAGTAAAGTCCGGGAGTTGGTGATGGACAGGAAGGCCTGGCGTACTGCAGTCCATGAGGTCACAAAGAGTCAGACACGACTGAGCGACTGAACTGAGCTGAGCATTGCCAGGCAGGTTCTTTACCACTAGTGCCACCTGGGAAGCCCCACAATAAAACTGCTGAGCAGGTGACTCACAAACTGGAGAACAATTATACCAAAGAAATTCTCACACTGTTGTGAAAGTTCTAGGGTGAACAACAGATTTCCCAACCTGGCGATCCAGCAAAGAGACTGCAAACCCCCAGGGAATTTGACTTTGAAGGCCAGTAAGATTTGATTACAGAACTTCCACAGGACTGGGGAAACAGAGACTCTTGAAGGGCACAAACAAAAGCTTGTGAGCATCAGGACCCAGGAGAAAGGAACAGTGACCCCATAAAAGACTGAGCCAGACTTGCCTGTGAGTGTCCTGCAGTCTCCAGCAGAGGCACAGGTTGACGGTGACCTGCCATGGAGCCAGAGGCACTGACTACAATTGTCCTGGGAGCTGCAGCATGCTGGCATAAGTCCTTTTGGAAGAGGATCATTACCCCCACCATAGTTTGGCCTCAGGACTTCCCTGGTGGAACAAGGGAAGCAAACAGTAAACAAACAGTAAAGCAGCTGCCTACAATGTGGGAGACCCGGGTTCAATCCCTGGGTCGGGAAGACCTCCTGGAGAAGGAAATGGCAACCCACTCCAGTCCTCTTGCCTGGGATGGAGAAGCCTGGTAGGCTACAGCCCATGGGGTCACAAAGAATCTGATATGATTGAGCGACTTCACTTTCACTTTCAAACTACAGGAAGGGAACACAGCCCCACCCATCAGCAGAAAATTGGATTAAAGATTTACTGAGCATGGCCTGTCCACCAGAGCAAGACCCAGTTTTACCCACAGCCAATCCCTCCCCCCAGAAGCTTCCACAGCCTCTTATCCTCACCCATCAGAGGGGAAACAGACTGAAAACCACTATCCCAGAAGACTAACCATACTGTTCTCATGGATCACAGACTTGTCTAACTCAATGAAACTATGAGACATATCCTGTAGGGCCACCTAAGTCTGATGGGTCATGTTGGAGAGTTCTGACAAAACGTGGTCCATTGGAGAAGGGAATAGCAAATTTCACTTTGCCACTTCAGCATTCTTACCTTGAGAACCCCATGAACAGTATAAAAAGGCAAAAAGATATGACACTGAAAGTCGAACTCCCCAGGTCAGTAGGTACCCAATATGCTACTGGAGAAGAGCAGATAAATGTCTCCGAAAGAATGAAAAGGCTAAGCCAAAGAAGAAACAACACCCAGTTGTGGCTGTGTCTGGTGGTGAAAGTAAAGTCCAATGCTAGAAAGAACAATACTACATAGGAACCTGGAATGTTAGGTCCATGAATCAAGGTAAATTGGAAGTGGTCAAACAGGAGATGGCAAGAGTGGACATCGACATTTTAGGAATCAGTGAACTAAAATGGATGGGAATTTAAATGGAAGAATTTAATTTAGATGACCATTATATATAGTACTGTGGGCAAGAATCCCATAGAAGAAATGGAGTAGACATCATAGTCATAAAAAGAGTCCAAAATGCAGTACTTGGGTGCAATCTCAAAATGACAGAATGATCTCTGTTTATTTCCAAGGCAAACCATTCAGTATAACAGTAATCCAAGTATATGCCCCAACCAGTAATGCTGAAGAAGCTGAAGTTGAACGGTTCTATGAAGACATACAAGATCTTCTAGACTAACACCTCTCAAAAAAGATATCCTTTTCATCATAAGGGATTGGAATGCAAAAGAAGCAAGTCAAGAGATAGTGGGAGTAACAGGCAATTTGGCCTTGGAGTACAAAGGGAAGCGGGGCAAAGGCTAACAGAGTTTTGCCAAGAGAATGCACTCATCATAGCAAAACACCCTCTTCTAACAACACAAGAGACGACTACACATGGACATCACCAGATGATCAATATTGAAATCAAACTGATTATATTCTTTGCAGCAGAAGATGGAAAAGCTCTATACAATCAGCAAAAAAAAAAAAGACCAGGGGCTGACTGTGGCTAGGATCATGAATTCCTTATTGAAAAATTCAGATTTAAATTGAAGAAAGTAGGGAAAACCACTAGACCATTCAGGTATGACATAAATAAAATCCCTTATGATTATACAATGGAAATGACAAATAGATTCAAGGGATTAGATCTGATAGACAGAGTCCCTAAAGAACTATGGAAGGTGATTCGTAATATTGCACGAGGTGGTGATAAAAACCATCCACAAGAAAAAGAAATGCAAAAAGGCAAAAAAGTTGTCATAGAAGGCCTTACAAATAGCTGAGTAAAGAAGAGAACCAAAAGACAAAGAAGGAAAAGAAAGATATACCCACCTGAATGCAGAGAATAGCAAGAAGAAATAAGTAAGCCTTCCTAAGTGAACAATGCAAAGAAATAGAGGGAAAAAATAGAATGGGAAAGACTAGAGATCTCTTCAAGAATATTAAAGATACCAAGGGAACATTTCATGCAAACATAGGCACAATAAAGGACAGAAATGGTATGGACCTAATAGAAGCAGAAGATATTAAGAGGTGGCAAGAGTACACAGCAGAACTACCCAAAAAACATCTTAATGACCTGGATAACCATGATGATGTGATCACTCACCAAGAGCCAGACATCCTGGAGTGCAAAATCAAGTGGACCTTAGGAAGCATCACTACGAACAAAGCTACTGGAGGAGATGGAATTCCAGTTGAGCTATTTCAAATCCTAAAAGATGATGCTGTGAAAGTGCTTCACTCAATATGCCAGCAAATCTGGAAAACTCAGCAGTGGCCAAAGCACTGGAAAAGGTTAGTTTTCATTCCAATCCCAAAGAAGGGCAATGCCAAACAATGTTCAAACTACTGCAGAATTCACTCATTTCACATGCTAGCCAGGTCATGCTCAAAATCCTCCAAGCTAGTCTTCAATGGTACATGAACCAAGAACTTCCAGATGTTCAAGTTGGATTGAGAAAAGGCAGAGGAACCAAAGATCAAATTGCCAACATCCATTGGATCATAGAAAAAACAAGAGAGTTCCAGAAAAACATTTACTTCTGCTTCATTGACTAGACTGAAGCCTTTGATTACATGGATCACAACAAACTGTGGAAAATTCTGAAAGAAATGGGAATACCAGACCACCTGACCTGCCTACTGAGAAATCTGTATGCAGGTGAAGAAACAACAGTTAGAACTGGACATGGAACAATTGGTTCCAAATTGGGAAAGGAGTATGTCAAGGCTGTATATTGTTACCCTGCTTATTTAAATTATATGCAGAGTACATCTTGTGAGATGCTTGGCTGGAAGGAATACAAGCTAGAATCAAGATTGCCAGGAGAAATATTAAATAACCTCAGATATGCAGATGACACCACCCTTATGGCAGAAAGCAAAGAGGAACCAAAGAACCTCTTGATGAAAGTGAAAGAGGAGAGTGAAAAAGTTGGCTTAAAACTCAACATTCAGAAAACTAAGATCATGGCATCTGGTCCCATCACTTCATGGGAAATAGATGGGGAAACAGTGTAAGACTTTATTTTTTTGGGCTCCAAAATCACTGTAGATGGTGACTACAGCCATGAAATTAAAAGACGCTTACTCCTTGGAAGAAAAGCTATGACCAACTTAGACAGCGTGTTAAAAATCAGAGACGTTACTTTGCTGACAAAGGTCCATCTAATCAAAGCTATGGTTTTTCCAGTAGTCATGTATGGATGTGAGAGTTGGACCATAAAGAAAGCTGAATGCCGAAGAATTGATGCTTTTGAACTGTGGTGTTGGAGAAGACTCTTGAGAGTCCCTTGGACAGCAAGGAGATCCAATCAGTCAATCCTAAAGGAAATCAGTCCTGTCAATATTCATTGACAGGACTGATGCGGAAGTGGAAATTCCCATACTTTGGCCACCTGATTGAAGAACTGGCACTTTAGAAAAGACCCTGATGCTGGGAAAGATTGAAGGCAGGAGGAGAAGGGGATGACAGAGGATGAGATGGTTGGGTGGCATCACTGACTCGATGGACATGAGTTTGAGCAAGCTCCAGGAGTTGGTGATGGACAGGGAAACCTGACATGCTACAGTCCATGGGGTCGCAAAGAGACACGACTGAGTAAGTGAACTGAACTGAACTGAACGGGCCAAATCATCCCACTCCAGGGATGTTACACTTGGGATCAGCAGTCTGAAACTGTTTCTTTTATACGATGAGTGGTCTAACTTGGGAGCCATGTTTTTTTCTACCCACAGAGAAAACTGTTTCTTTTATACGATGAGTGGTCTAACTTGGGAGCCATGTTTTTTTCTACCCACAGAGAAAGCCCTTCCGTGGTGAGTCAATAATGAAGCCAAGCTATTGAACGAAGCAGAGATAAGCGATGGAAGGAACATCCTGACCATGTTCAGATCCCTGTTTCTCACTGTTCTTAAGCCCTGGTACTTTCTGTCCTTGAGTTCTGGGCCACTTTTTATTTTCTTAATGATAGATCCTGCTTTTGACTTCAATGAGTCAAAACTGGATTTCTATCACTTGCAACCCAAAGGGTCTTAACAAAGACTCTGTTAGTCAAGTCTTTTTTTCCCTCAAGTTTTCCCTGCCCTTAAATTTAAAAAAGATATCAAAAATGCTGAAGTAAACTAAGAGCTCTGTGAGAGACAAGCTTGGCTGAACTAATTCAAATCACGAGAAGTTTAGACTGGTGTGCCACTGATGTGAGAATCAAGCATTTTAGGTCTTTCTCTGTGAAAAAACCCATAAATTACTTTTGACAGTGTCAGTAAATCTGACTCCAAATTCAGCCACAATACAATTAAGCTCCTGCCGCCCACATGTACCCCTGGAGGTGCCACTTTCAGCTTCTCAAATTGCAGGTACAAATAGCAGTAGCTCCTTTAATACTTCCAAGTTACAGAAGACTAGCACTGTTAACTCAAACCTCTCCAATTTTCAATAAAGGGCTTAGTGGGCCCCAGATTCAATATATTCTCGTGAACTATAATGCAGAACCTTCCTGCTACAGTTATATAAAGGGCATAATTAGAGCTATAGCCTAGAGATCAGGTTTTTTGAGCTCTGTATATACAATGAAAAAGAAAGGCACACTCACCCACTTGCTTATTTTTAATGTGATTTTTATAAGTGTTCGTGCTCTAAATAAACTGGTGTTAGAGTTCTAGAAAATTGTATAATGTATTAAGACTGTGGTACCTCAGGCTCAAACATCTTCAATTCTCTCCTCTCTAGAAAACGCTTTTAATTTCTGTTCAAGGACCAAAGTTCTTTGAGGAATGCAGTGACTCTCTCTAGGTCTATTTATGTCTATCTTTACAGTTGCATGACCTCAGAGAAAGAAATTCAAGAAGGCAGCAACAGCAGAGAGTTGCAAAGGTTGGGAAAACATTCAGAGTTATGCAACTGGTACCATCAGTATCACACTCCTGAATCGAACACACATTGCTAATATGAGATCCAGCAAAAGCAGCCATCCATTATTTCAAAGTATCCTGAGAAAGAATTGCCCTTCTGCAGTTCACAAGATAATCTTGATGTTCCAAGTTTACTCTTTCAAATTTGTACTTTTTTTTAATAGAGTGTTTCTTCAAAAAACTGTAGGCGATGAAAACAGTTTTAGTTTTCTTATATCACTTTTTCATTTTTAAATCTGAAATTCCTTTTCCTCTCCTAAACTGCAAGATATTTGCAGATGTATCTGTATCCAGATATTCTTCAGTGGATTTCTTTTATACTGGAGTGAAGAGAGATTGGCAGTTGGAGCCAATAGATCAAAGATCAGACCTCAATACTATCCTTTACTAGCTGTGGAGCTTTATTCAAATTAAGTATAATACTTCTCTTAGAATGCTGATGTAGAGGTTAAATGAGGTAGTGTGTATATATGTATTAACCTGTATGTGTGTATACACATACAGGTTAAGATTGTTGTTTAGTCGCTAAGTCACATCCTACTCTTTTGCAACCCCCTGGACTGTAGCCCACCAGGCTCCTCTGTTCATGGGACTTCCCAGGCAAGAATACTAGAGTGGGTTGCCATTTTCTTCTCCAGGGGATCTTCCCGACCCAGAGATAGAACCCACATCTCCTGCATTGGCAGTTGGATTCTTTATCACTGAACCACCTGGATAAATGTTCCTCATTCAGTGTTACAGAAAACATAATAATAAATGAAATTGATTGGGTCACATAAGTGGAAAGGCCAGAAGTAGTTGATTTCAGGGAAAGCTTATTTAAGCATCTCTAATGGTGTCACCAGGGACTCGTTTTTCCTTAGGGCACAAGTTAGCCGTACCCTAAGTCAGGCTCCCCTCTGGTAGCAGGATGGTTGCCAAGAGCTTCTGGGGCTACATCCAGGTTCAATCATGTTTAATAGAAGAGGAGACTCTTCCAGCATCTTCTGCAGGAGACTTTTTCTTTTCCAGAAGTCTTAGTCACATCCTGGCTCTTGAGGGGTTACATATTTTCCCCTGAATGCATCTCTTAAGCCAAAGGAGTGACATCTGGGCATCTGCCGAAAACCTTAATCAAATCAGGCAACCAGGTGTAAAATTTTGGATCATTCCCACCCAAACTCCTTGATTGGGAAAGTGAGAAATTATGAGAAAAAAAGGAAGGACCAAAATGGTTGAGGAACCATGACAGTGTGTAAGAATGTGTTTTGAAGAAGGATGCTGAGTAAACTGGGTTGAATTCCATCTCCAGGATTTGTGGAGGAAACAGATACTTCCAAAAGATCAAGGATTGACTGGTACCCTTGCCAATTAGACCTCCAGAACATTCCATAGCATCTTAAATACTTAAGAGATATCACCATCCTTAGTATCTTAAACACTTTAAATGATATTTTATACTTACTTTTCTATATAGTTTAGGGTTTATATATCTGTAAAGCAAATGGTTTAGCTTTGCCTGTTTTTGTATTCTATAGAATTTAAGATGTCATTATTTGATGTCTCACTAAGAAAGAAAAAAAATCTATTAACTAAATCATGACCCAGTGTTAAGAGGTCACCAACTGTAACACAACAAATTTCAGCATTCTTTAAAAATTAAAAAAAAAAAATCTGTGTCTTAGAAAGGAAAAAATACAATACATGGAATTATCTTGTATGTTACTTTTGTGTTTTTAAGATCAATGTTTTTCATAGCTCAAATTCAGTTAAAGCATGAATATACCAGTTTTTATCCATTATATTGTTGATATTTGGGTTGTTATGCTATGCTATGCTAAGTCACTTCAGTCGTGTCCGACTCTGTGCGACCCCATAGACGGCAGCCACCAGGCTCCCCCGTCCCTGGGAATCTCCAGGCAAGAACACTGGAGTGGGTTGCCATTTCCTTCTCCAATGCATGAAAGTGAAAAGTGAAAGTGAAGTCGCTCAGTCGTGTCCAACTCTTAGCGACCCCATGGACTGCAGCCTACCAGGCTCCTCCATCCATGGGATTTTCCAGGCAAAAGTACTGGCGTGGGGTGCCACTGCCTTCTCCAATTTGGGTTGTTATCAGTTGACTAATATAAACTGCTGCTATGAACCTTTTTGTTCCTGTCTCCTGGCACACATGGGTATAAGTTTCTCTATATAACCAATAGTGGATTTTTGCTGGATGCAGAACAAGCCAATTTTCTTCTTTCCTAGGTAATGTCAAACTGCTTTCCCAAATGGTTCTTCCTATTTCTACTCTCACCAATAGTATTTGTTGTTGTTCTTTAGTTGCTAAGTCAACTTGTGCCTCCATGGACTGTAGCCACTGATACTCTTGCGACCCATGGACTGTAGCCCACCAGGCTCCTTCTGTCCATAGGATTTCCCAGGCAAGAATACTGGAGTGGGTTGCCGAATTTCCTTCTTCAGGGGAATCTTCCTGACCAGGGATGAAACCTGTGTCTCCTGCACTGGCAGACAGGTACTATACCACTGAGTCACCAGGGAAGCACCACCAGTAGTATAGTGAGTTCCTAATAACTCACATCTTCATCAACACTTGGACTTGTCCCTTTTAAAAAAAATTTTTAACCAATGTTATGAGCCAGTATTATCTTATTGCAGCTCTATAATTTGTACTTCCATTATATTAACCCGGTTGAGCACCTTTTGATTTATTTTATTTTGATTTCTTCATTTGTTCAGGTTTTTTGAAAATTACTTCACAAATATTTTTTACCAATGTGTGACTTGTCTTTTCACTCTCCTTACTGTGTATTCTGATGAACTGAAGCTCATGTTTTAAATGTAGCTGAATCTATGTGTAAGGGAGGCAAAACTTTACTTCTACCCTCTTAAGGTCTCTGACAGGGACTGAGAAGTAAGTTGACACACACAGATTAACAAGGAGAGGCAAACAGATTTTTACACGTGCATGGGAACTTCTCAGTTCAGTTCAGTTCAGTCGCTCAGTTTTGTCCAACTCTTTGCCACCCCATGGACTGCAGCACCCCAGGCTTCCCTGTCCATTACCAACTCCTGGAGTTTACTCAAACTCATGCCCATTGAGTCGCTGATGCCATCCAACCACTTCATCCTGTCGTCCCCTTCTCCTCCAGCCTTCAATCTTTCCCAGCATCAGGGTCTTTCCAATGAGTCAGCTCTTCGCATCAGGTGGCCTAAGAACTGGAGTTTCAGCTTCAACATCAGTCCTTCCAATGAATATTCAGGACTGATTTCCTTGAGGATGGACTGGTTGGATCTCCTTGCAGTCCAAGGGACTCTCAAGAGTCTTCTCCAACACCACAGTTCAAAAGCATCAATTCTTCTGCACTCAGCTTTCTTTATAGTCCAACTCTCACATCCATACACGACCATTGGAAAAACCATAGCCTTGACTAGATGGAATTTTGTTGGCAAAGTAATGTCTCTGCTTTTCAATATGCTATCTAGGTTGGTCATAACTTTTCTTCCAAGGAGTAAGCGTCTTTTAATTTCTTGGCTGCAGTCACCATCTGCAGTGATTTTGGAGCCCCAAAAAATAAAGTCTGACACTGTTTCCACTGTTTCCCCATCTATTTGCCATGAAGTGATGGGACTAGATGCCATGAACTTGGTTTTCTGAATACTGAGTTTTAAGCCAATTTTTTCACTCTCCTCTTTCACTTTTGTCAAGAGGCTCTTTAGTTCTTCTTCACTTTCTGCCATAAGGGTGGTGTCATCTGCATATCTGAGGTTATTGATATTTCTCCCGGCAGTCTTGATTCCAGCTTGTGCTTCATCCAGCCCAGCGTTTCTCATGATGTACTCTGTGTATAATAAGTTAAATAAGCAGGGTGACCAAATACAGCCTTGACATACTCCTTTTCCTATTTGGAACTAGTCTGTTGTTCCATGTCCAGTTCTAACTGTTGCTTCCTGACCTGCATACAGGTTTCTCAAGAGGCAGATAAAGTGGTCTGGTATTCCCATCTCTTGAAGATTTTTCCACAGTTTATTGGGATCCACACAGTCAAAGACTTTGGCATAGTCAATAAAGCAGAAATAGATGTTTTTCTGGAACTCTCTTGCTTTTTCTATGATCCAGCAGATGTTGGCAATTTGATCTCTAGTTCCTCTGCCTTTTCTAAAACCAGCTTGAACATCTGAAAGTTTATGGTTCACATACTGTTGAAGCCTGACTTGGAGAATTTTGAGCATTACTTTGCTAGCGTGTGAGATGAGTGCGATTGTGTGGTAGTTTGAGCATTCTTTGGCATTGCCTTTCTTTGGGATTGGAATGAAAACTGACCTTTTCCAGTCCTGTGGCCACTGCTGAGTTTTCCAAATTTGCTGGCATATTGAGTGCAGTACTTTCACAGCATCATCTTTCAGGATTTGAAATAGCTCAACTGGAATTCCATCACCTCCACTAGCTTTGTTCATAGTGATGCTTCCTAAGGCCCACTTGACTTCACATTCCAGGATGTCTGGCTCGAGGTGACTGATCTACAGGAAAGCTAAGACCCAAAGAAGCAGTTACAGCTGAATGTTTATACACTAAGCTTTGTGTTGTACAAAGAGTAATAAATTGTTGAAACTGACAAGACAAAAGGGCTTGGACCAGAGCAGTTAACAGTGGAGAAGTGAATAGGAAGATAAGGGCTAACAAGATATGTTTGTATAAATTTCCCTCATTCTTGATTACTGTCTCTGGGGATGAGAATATTTCTTTCCTCCTGGTATAGGCAAGATATCTTTCACATCGTTCAAGATCACTGTCAGGGGCACTTTGACACATATGTTTCATTCCTCTTCATTTTTCAGACTCCGGCAGATTCAGAACAATGCTTGGAAATGGGGAACAGTATCATTATGGCAAAGCATAGGAGGAAACAGAATTTTCCTTTTCTTCATGATTATAAAACTCAGCTTCTATATTCTATTTCTAGAAAGATGAGCCAAGGGAGGGGCTGTGGTGGATGCTTACACTTGGTAGAAAAATGAAGTTTCAGATTGGAGTAACAGAATATGGTATACACAGTTAGAAAAAGAAGGATCTGGATTTTAGGCATACGTGACCAGGTGGATGGGGTGACACATTGATGGAGGGAGCACGGAGAGGAAGAACAGAACATTCAGTTGCAAAAGACAGAAATGTACTGTTTTTATCCACCTCCAACCAGTTTAAGATGAAAAAAGGAGAGTTAGTGCAACCTCAGTTCAGTTCAGTTCAGTTCAGTCGCTCAGTTGTGTCTGACTCTTTTCGACCCCATGAATCGCAGCATGCCAGGCCTCCCTGTCCATCACCAACTCCCGGAGTTCACTCAGACTCACGTCCATCTAGTCAGTGATGCCATCCAGCCATCTCATCCTCTGTCATCCCCTTCTCCTCCTGCCCCCAATCCCTCCCAGCATCAGAGTCTTTTCCAATGAGTCAACTCTGTGCATGAGGTGGCCAAAGTACTGGAGTTTCAGCTTTAGCATCATTCCCTCCAAAGAAATCCCAGGGCTGATCTCCTTCAGAATGGACTGGTTGGATCTCCTTGCAGTCCAAGGGACTCTCAAGAGTCTTCTCCAACACCACAGTTCAAAAGCATCAATTCTTCGGTGCTCAGCCTTCTTCACAGTCCAACTCTCACATCCATACATGACCACAGGAAAAACCATAGCCTTGACTAGACAGAACTTTGTTGGCAAAGTAATGTCTCTGCTTTTTAATACGCTATCTAGGTTGGTCATAACTTTTCTTCCAAGGAGTAAGCGTCTTTTAATTTCATGGCTGCAGTCATCATCTGCAGTGATTTTGGAGCCCAAAAAAATAAAGTCTGACACTGTTTCCACTCTTTCCCCATCCATTTCCCATGAAGTGGTGGGACTGGATGCCATGATCTTTGTTTTCTGAATGTTGAGCTTTAAGCCAACTTTTCATTCTCCACTTTCACTTTCATCAAGAGGCTTTTGAGTTCCTCTTCACTTTCTGCCATAAGGGTGGTGTCATCTGCATATCTGAGGTTATTGATATTTCTCCCGGCAGTCTTGATTCCAGCTTGTGTTTCTTCCAGTCCAGCGTTTCTCATGACGTACTCTGCAAAGAAGTTAAATAAGCAGGGTGACCAAATACAGCTTTGACTTACTCCTTTTCCTATTTGGAACCAGTCTGTTGTTTCATGTCCAGTTCTAACTGTTGCTTCCTGACCTGCATACAAATTCCTCAAGAGGCAGATCAGGTGGTCTGGTATTCCCATCTCTTTCAGAATTTTCCACAGTTTATTGTGATCCACACAGTCAAAGGCTTTGGCATAGTCAATAAAGCAGAAATAGATGTTTTTGTGGAACGCTCTTGCTTTTTCCATGATCCAGTGGATGTTGGCAATTTGATCTCTAGTTCCTCTGCCTTTTCTAAAACCAGCTTGAACATCAGGAAGTTCACAGTTCACATATTGTTGAAGCCTGGCTTGGAGAATTTTGAGCATTACTTTACTAGCGTGTGAGATGAGTGCAATTGTGTGGTAGTTTGAGCATTCTTTGGCATTGCCTTTCTTTGGGATTGGAATGAAAACTGACCTTTTCCAGTCCTGTGGCCACTGCTGAGTTTTCCAAATTTGCTGGCATATTGAGTGCAGCACTTTCACAGCATCATCTTTCAGGATTTGGAATAGCTCAACTGGAATTCCATCACCTCCACTAGCTTTGTTCATAGTGATGCTTTCTAAGGCCCACTTGACTTCACATTCCAGGATGTCTGACTCTAGGTCAGTGATCACACCATTGTGATTATCTGGGTTGTGAAGATCTTTTTTGTACAGTTCTTCTGTGTATTCTTGCCACCTCTTCTTAATATCTTTTGCTTCTGTTAGGTCCATACCATTTCTGTCCTTTATCGAGCCCATCTTTGCATGAAATGTTTCCTTGGTATCTCTAATTTTCTTGAAGAGATCTCTAGTCTTTCCCATTCTGTTGTTTTCCTCTATTTCTTTGCAGCTCATAAAAACTGAAGACTAGGAATGGATTGGTTTAGGGTAAGCTATGCCCAGGAGTTCAAATGATGTCAGGGCTTCCCTTTCTCAGTTTCTCTGATTCTTTCTGCTCGTGGTCTCCATTCTCTCCTACTGCTCATGTCTTTCTCCTCATAGCTAAGGAAGATAATTTACATTGTCTGTTAAGGTCAAAATTCCAGAGAAATAGATTTTTTAAAAAAATCTCCTAGGATAACTTCATAGAAATTTCCAGAATAGATGCTGATTTGCTGACTTGTTTCACAGGCCCACTAGGTCTGTCTGACTCTAGAGTGCATACTCTTCACCACTGAATGCTATCTTAGCACTTAAAAAAAAAAAAAAAAATATATATATATATATATATATATATATATATATATATTTTAGTCTGCCTTCTTATTAGAGTCTAAGCTCCTCAAGGACAAAGACTCATTTATTTTTTACCTGGTGCATCTATCACTGTGCTTGGCATATGGCATTGGATGCATTTTTTTTTTTTAAGTGTGTAGGAGTGAACTGAAATAGATAAATCTAAACTCTAACGGATGATGTGTAAACCAAGTATATTCAGTATCTTGTAAGTGCAACTAAATAGTTTAATAAGAAAACACAAGATAGATGAATTAAAGGGTGGAAAAAAATCATGGAGCACTTACACATGGTTTCTGTAAAGGTAAATCACACCCAACTAGTCTACTAGAGTTCTTCAAATATGCAGATAGAGAAAAGGACAAGGTGAAACCAGCAGACTTTATTTGGCTTTTCAAAAAGCCTTTTGATAGATTTCCACGTCAAAAGCGTTTAGAGAAATGGTGACACCCTCAGATTTTAGAATGCTGTTGTTGTGTTGTTCAGTTACTCAGTCATGTCCAACTCTTTGCCATCCCATGGACTGCAGCATACCAGGCTTCCTGGTCCTTCACCATCTCCTGGAGTTTGGTCAAACTCATTTTCACTGAGTTGACGATGCCATCTAACCATCTCATCCTCTGTCCCCTTCTCCCCTGCATTCAATCTTTCCCAACATCGGGATCTTTTCTAATGAGTTGGCTCTTTTCTAATGAGTTGCCAAAGTACTGGAGCTTCAGTTTCAGCATCAGTCCTTCCAATGAATATTCAGGGTTGATTTTCTATAGGATTGACTGGATTGATCTTCTTGCAGTCCAAAGGACTCTCAGGAGTCTTCTCCAGCACCACAGTTCAAAAGCAACACTTCTTCAGCACTGAGCCTTCTTTATGGTCCAACTCTCACATCCATACATGACTATTGGAAAAACCATAGCTTTGATTATACAGTCTTTTGTTGGCAAAGTAATGTCTCTGCTATTGTTGGTATTGTTTTACTTTTGCTTGTTAAATTGTGTCTAGAAAGCAGAATCTAAGTCAAGCAATGAAGATTTGGAATAAATGGGAAACTGTAAATATGTGCATGCTAAAGTCACGTCCAACTCTGTGCAACCCTACGGACTGCAGCCTGCCAGGCTCCTCTGTTCATGTATTTCTCCAGGCAAGTGTACTAGAGTGGGTTGTCATGCCCTCCTCCAGGGGATTCACACCCAGGGATTGAACTCTTACATCTCCTGCACTGGCAGGTGGATTCTTCACCACTAGTGCCACCTGGGAAGCCCGAAAGTGTAATAGTGGGGACCTATCTTATGTAATGTTTTGTGAATTATCAAAAGGTGGTTAGGACAATGAAATTTTTAGTTTGCATATAGTAGGTCTTCCAGTTAGTGTAATATTTAGCTAAAGACAAAGGCAAAAGAATAGAAAATAACGGTAGGTGTCTTGAACTTAGATAAGATTCATTTATGCATTTTCAGGAAGTAGACCCTGATGCTGGGAAAGATTGAGGGCAGGAGGAGAAGGGGACGACAGAAGATGAGATGGCCGGATGGCATCACCGACTCAATGGACATGGGTTTGGGTGGACTTCGGGAGTTGATGATGGACAGGGAGGCCCGGTGTGCTGCAGTTCATGGGGTCACAAAGAGTCAGACAGGACTGAGCGATTCAACTGAACTGATAACAGTACAGGGGAACAGGATGTGGGCTCCCAGAGACAAACCTTTGCTCCAACTAGATGGGCCTATTTCCCTTGTATTTTCTCACTTTTCCATGTACTTATCTCCTGTCACCACACACACACACACACACACACACACACACACACACACACACACGCTCAGTTGAAGAAACCCCTACCAGTTAGAAGCGATATTTTTTCCTGACAATGGAATGCTACAATCTTTAAACCTTTGAGGACTGGGGTTGAGGAAAGATGCATGGGTTGAAAGGTTGGGGGAGGGGAAAATGAACTAATACCAATTGGAAAGAAGTATCTTTGCAAGGCAGTAAGGCGGTGATGAATGAGGACAAGAAAGATACATCTAATCTGAAGAAAGTCCAGAGAAAAGCAATGATCACATTCATAAAGTCCTTTCCTTGTTAAAAAAAAAAAAAAGAAACCTAAATCTTCCAACCAAATGTGAAATGTATAAAATAATAAAGGACCAAGAAATGGTTAAAAACACATCGTAAAATTTGAAAGTGCTCTTAGTGTTTTAAGCTTAGAGATGGTTTGAGAACAAGAAGACTTGGAGGCATGACTTAGAAAACTTGTTTCTCAAAGGATGGGTAGAGATTGACAAAGCAAGTACTTTCAAGAGGGATTTAAATAAATTCCCAGAGGACAAATACACGATGTATTGAAAAGCCTGTCGGAGAACTGTGAGGGGTAATTTGTCTGATGACCAGGGTGAGAATGTCTGGGTTCTAGTCTTGGCTTGTCCACTTACTAATGCAGCATGTACGCCCGGGGGGGCAAACGACTTAGTATTTTCGAGTCTATTTCCTTAGTCGTAAAAGGATACTTGTCCTTTTTCTTGTAAAAGTAAGCTTGTAAAGGATACTTGTAATACTTGTCCCCACTACCTCAAAGGGTGGGGTTTTGGTGTTCAAAGGAAGCCATGCATTTAACAGTGTTTTTGCAAACTGTAAGGTGTTCCATAAATATGTGTTTCGTTAATGCATCGCTGAAACTCCCAGACGAGGGGCATCTGGGGAGAGCGATTTGGCTCTCCCACGTGGCGACTGTGAGCTTTCATCAGTTCTTATCCCAGGTTTATGGGAGTATCTTGCTGAGGAAAACTTTTCAGTGTCTGACTTAAAAAAAAAAAAAATCCTCTATACAACTAGCAAGATGGTGTTTGTAAAAGTATCATACAGACAGGGCTTAAGATAAACTGTCAAGAAGTCACCCAAGCGCCAAGACTGTAAAAAAAAAAAAAAGATATTTCCGCGGACGTAGCCTTCGTTTTGAGAAAGATGCAAGGTGAGTTCTAGATCAGGATGCCAGCCGCCGAATGGAAACAAAAATTGGTAGAATCGGTCGTCCGGTAACGTTGTTATTATAGTTCCATTCTGACAGATTTAAACGATTTGCCACAGTTCCCCAGAATAAGCAGGATACAAGCAACCAACTCCGAGGAGAGAGCGGGAATAATGCGCGCGCACTCGACTCAGACCGCTCCCGGGTCCCGTGAGCGCGCCTCCCGGGCCAGCCCCGGCGCGCGCGCTGCCGGTGGTCCACGTGACCCCGGGCGCGGCGACGGCGAGGACGGGCGGGGGCTCGGGCCGGCTCCGCAGCGCCGCGCAAGCGCGCCAGGTCCGCGCTGAGCCGAGCCCCTCCTGCCCGCTCCAGGCGTCAAAATGGCGGCGAGGGGAACCTGGAGAAGCCTCGGAGCCTGAGCTACTGACAGGAGCGGAGAGGGGGGCGGCGGCGGCGACGGCAGGAGGAGGATGGCCCGGGGCGCTGGCGCCGGTGCGGACGGCGGTGCTGGTGGTGGCGGCGGCGGGGGCGACGGCCGCGGTCCCAGCGGCGGCAGCAGCAGCGGCAGGAGGAGCCTCCGGGGTGAGTGTCCCCCTCGATGTCTCCGAGGCTGTGAGGCGAGGCTGTGCCCGGCGCGGCGCGGCGCGGCGCTGGGCGTCCCGGCGGGGAAGGGTCTGTGCGTGAGCGGCGGGGGCTCAGTGCTGGGGCCGGGCCGCCGCGCGGCGCCGCGGGGCGGAGGGAGGCAGTGGTCCGTCTGGGGCTAAGGCGGCGGCGGCAGACTGACCGGTCCTGGTGCGCTCCGAGGGGCGGGCTGCGCTGTGCGCCGCCGTTCCGGGGGGCTGGAGCCGCGAGGTGTGGCGCTCCCGAGCTGGGATAGCGGCCGGGCCGGCTCCCGACTCAGGGCTCCGAGGGGCGGGACCCGCCGCTCCCTGGACGCCGGGAAACCGCTCCCGAGACTCGGGCGCGCGTTTACCCGGGCTGCCGGGCTGGACCGCCTGGGGGTGGGCGTGAGAGCGGCCGGCCGGCTTCGGGGGTCGGGGAGAGCAGGCCTGGGGACCGCTGCTCCCGTGGAGAAGTTGGATTGTCCGGGTAAGTTACTGTTTCGGGATCGAACTGGAATTGGCTCTTTGGTAGGTTGGGAGAGGGACGAGACAATACAGAGTGTTTGATAAAGAAGTCTGTGCTTGGAGTACTTGAAAGGCTAAAAGCGTGCATTCAGCATCTCGTCATTTGCACAGATGTTTATTTACTAGCCTTGCCCCGAAGATGAGAACTTTCTCTCTCAGTTTTCGAGGGGGAAGCTCTGAGCAGTGTTGCTCCTCTTTTGAAATACAATAGCACCTCTTCATATACCAGCACAGATAATAAGTACTCTGGATTAGGCCTAATTTGCAGAAGCAGCCTTGGTTTTTACCAGAAATCTGTTCCCTCTGCTAAAATATCTTACCGTGATAAAGAAGTAGACATTTTTACAATCTTTTGTCTCTCAATGGCATCCATTTCTTTTAGATTGCTGAAATCTATTACTTTCTTCCTGGAGATGTGGAAGAAAGATTTGAAACTGCAAGAATCATACGCGTTAATGGCAGCTGTGACGAAACTTGTCCTAGAATTTTGAAGTCAGAAAAACCTTGAGCGATCTGGTGTGACTTGTTTTAGAGCCGGGAAACTAGGCTCAGGGAGATGAGCTACTCGCTGTGGGTCCTGCAGCTGGCCAGGGATTGGACCAAAACGGGGATCTAGGCCTCTCTCCGCCCCATTTAGAGAGCACTTTTCACTCACTGCTGAACCCCCTGTTCTTCATTGATTGCATTCTTCACCACCATCCTCCCTGGGTCTTTGTGCAATAGAGTTGAAAGGAGAAGTCAGAGAGTGCGCCTCACGCTGATTCTTGACAGTTGCTGTCAGTTACCACAAGTAACTGATGAAGATTTTTTTCCTGACCTGAATTTAATAAAAACCAACTGACATTTCATTTAGAGTTTTCATAGGCCTGTGACTGTATTTCTGTCCACTTATAGCATTGCTCGTGTTTGCATGCATTCAGTAAAACCATAGGTTCATATTCTGTCCCGCAAAACCTAACTACTATATCGTTTGATTCAGCAATACCAGGTTTTAAACAGGTTCTTTGTATCAGACTCTCATTTTAGGCTTTAAAATACCTGTGTTATACCACGTGGTTTCCACATAATCGCAGCAATTTCTGTGTTGTGTGTCACAGATTAACCTTCAGAGACAGTCATGTCACATGATTCTGATTTCGTATTCTAGTCATTGAAACACACACACCAAAGTTGTGCCTTTTGTTCAGTTACACAGGTGATTATTGAAGATCTGTTCTGTATTTTGCAATATTAGGTGCTGCAGAAGAAAGAAACAAGTGTAATATATAGACTTTGCCCTCAGAAAAGATGAGATGTACCCCTCTGAGCCTAGAAAACAATCTAGTTAAAGTTCTCTCAGTACAAAGAATGCTGTACGTTTCCTGGTTAAAGGGAGATGAGTGAGGGCTCAGGAGTCTAAATAACTTCCTGGAACACTTGAGACTTGAGCTGGCTTCTGTGAGGGTTTAGATTTACAGAGAGATTGGAGCAGTTACTTTGTGGGGGAAAAGCAAGAGTATAAGGTGGAGATTAGTTTTAAGGGAGGGGAAAAGAGGAAAACTTGGATGAGCTGACCACTGAAGTTCCTTGGGAAGACATTAGACTATTGAAAGGGTATCTGTTTGTAGAAGGGTTTGAGTGCCAGATTGAGGAGATTTGGATTTTTATCCTCTTGTGCAAGATATGGGGAGTCTTTTAAACTTTGGAGGCCAAACATTAGTTTGATAAAACTGCCAAGATGCACCTGTCAGTGATCCATTGATTGAGTTAGAATAAGGTTGAGTGGGATGAACCAGGGAAAATAGTAGCTGTTGCAGTACTTGGGTAGGAAGAGATTGGATCCTAACACTAAGATAGAGTCCCTAGAAAAGATGCACAGCAAGTATAATTTTGTTGTTGTTTTTATCATGGTAAAATACACATAACATAAAGGTTGCCATCTTTACCAGTTTTAATTGTACATTAAGTACATCCACTTTGTATCGCAACCACTACCACCACCCATTTCCAGAACTCTGTTCATCTTTCTCAACTGAAACTCTGTTCCCAGTAAACACTTAACTCCCACTTCCTTTTATGCCCAGCCCATGACAACCACTTTTCTGCTTTCCTTCTCTATGAATTTGAGTACTGTATGTATTTAATATAAGTAGACTCATACAATATTTGTCCTGGCTTATTTCACTTAGTTAGCATAATGTTCATCCAAGTTGTAGCATTTGTTAGAATTTCCTTCCTATTTAAGGCTGAATAATATTCCATTGTATGTAATCTGTTAGTTGATACTTTGTATGCTTCCACTTTTTGGCTCTTGGACTAATGTTACCATGTACATAGATGTGCAGGTATCCCAGTCCTTGCTTTCATTTCATTTGGGTATGCTGCTAAGTCGCTTCAGTCATGTCCGACTCTGTGCGACCCCATAGACGGCAGCTTACCAGGCTCCCCCGTCCCTGGGATTCTCCAGGCAAGAATACTGGAGTAGGGTGCCATTTCCTTCTCCATCATTTGGGTATATATCCAGAAAATTTTACATTCCCACCAGCATGGGTCAGAATTCAGTTTCTTCACATCTTCATCAATACTTGTTCATTTCGTTATTTTGATAACATCCATCCTAATTGGTATGAAGTGATATCTTATTGTGGTTTTCACTTGCATTTCTCTATGATATTTGCATCTCTTGTGCTTATCAGCCTTTTGAACTGGAGAAATAATCTATTTAAGTTCTTTGCCTATTTTTTAAATTAAGTTGTTTTTCTGTTGAGTTGTAGGAGCTGTTTGTATTTTCTGGATGCCAATCCCTTATCAGATATATGATTTTCAAATATTTTTGCCATTCCATGCATTACCTTTTCACTCTGTGGTGTGTATTTTGATGCACAAAAGTTTTTAATTTTAATGAAGTCCAACTGATCTAGTTTTTTCTTTTATTTTGTTTATACTTTTGGTGTTAAATCTGTGAAATTACTGCCAAATCCAGTGACATGAAGCTTTCCCCTTTTAAAACCCTTCTAAGAGTTTTGCCCTCAAAAAAACTCTTATAGTTAGCTCTTTACATGTGAATATCCAGTTTTTCCAATACCATTTGCTGAAAAGACTGTCTTTTTTCCATTGAATAGTCTTGGCATCTTTGTCAAAAATTACTTGATCATACATTCAGGGATTTATTTTTGAAATCTTCTATTCCATTTTTCTGTATGTCTGTCTTTATGCTGGTACCAAACTCTTTTGATTACTCTAGCTTTATAGTAATTTTGAAATCAGAAGTATGAGGCCACCAACATTATTCTTTTTTGAAATTGTTTTGGCTATTTAGGGTCCCTTAAGACTGTTCCATATAAACTTTAGGATAGATTTTTCTATATCTGCAAAAAATATGTCATTGGGATTTTTTTGATAGGGATTGGATTGAGTCTTTGGAGTGGTGTTGACATCTTTTCCAGTCTTCCAATCTATGAACAACAGATGTCTTTCATTTATTTGTATTTAATTTCTTCCCACAACATTTCGTAGTTTTCAGTATAAAAGTCATCTCTTTGGTTAGGTTTACTCCTAAATACTCTTTTTGGTGCTTGTAAATGTGATTTCTTTTTTGGATTGTTCATTGTTACAGAACACAACTCATTTTTATGTGTTGATTTTGTATCCTTCAACCTTTCTGAATTCATTTATCCTAAATAGGTTGTGTGTGTGTGTGTGTGTGTGATCTTTAGAATTTTTTATATATAAGATAATGTTATCATCAAACAATAATAATTTTACTTCTTTCCAATTTGAATACCTTTTCTTTCTTTTTCTTGCCTAATTGCTCTGGCTAGGAGTTCCAGTATTATATTGAATAGAAATGATGAAAATGAATATCCTTGTCTTGTTCCTCATCTTAGCGAGAAAGCTTTATATAATTTCCTTATATTCCTGGTTTGTTGAGTGTGTTCACAGGTATGTTTTAAGAAAAGAAAATTCAGTTTCAGGTGCTGAGTTTCTGCCTGGTGAAAGTTTTGTGGTCATAAGCCATCCATTTTACCTGTCTGAGGCCTGATTTCCTCATCTGTAATAAGAAAGAAGTACAGACACAGGCAGTGTTTACACAGCAACTTTGCCGCCTTATTTTTTATTCCATTCTTTCCCTCCCTGTTACTACTTCCTTACGAGTCTGAGTCTGGACTGTTTATCGAATGGCCTACCAGCTGAATCGCTGCTGTTTGTTCTCCCACTTTCCCTCTCCTTCTCTGCAGTTCTCTATATTGCTACCACACTTTACCAAAAAAAAAAACCCAGTTGAAGGATGTTTCTTTTCCACCTAAAAAACTTGTGTTGAGTTCCCATTGTCTACTGGATAAAGTCCAAACTCACAGAAGTTTCATAAACTGTGTCCAACCATAGATTTCCCATCACTCCAGCCATGCTAAACTGTTTCTCTTGTTCCCTGTTCTGTTTTTAGTGTGTTTATCCCAGTGTTTGGAGTTCTTTTTCATTGCCATCCAGGAGACTCTTAGAAGATGACTCATCACCCATTTCAGCGGTAGATTTTGATTACACCAAGCCAATCAGCCCGAGGCATTCCCCCGTAAATTATTGTTTGTCCAAGTTAAACTGGACAAGGAAAGAGAGATTCTATTTTGGGGGAAGAAGGTTTTTTTCCCCTGTTGTATGTGAACAAGAGAACAGTGTTAGTGGCCACTGGCAGCTGTTTTGTGACCACAGGGAGTGATGAAGCAAGCCCTGAGGATGGCAGAACTGAGAGGTAGAAAGAATGTAGGTCCATGATAATACAATTTTAGACTCCTGTTGTGCTGGGCCTGGGGCTTTCCCTATGGTGGGATTTCTATTCATGAATAAATCCCTATTGTGTAAGCCAGTTTGGGGTTATTTGCAATTAAAAGTCTACCGATTCTTAGAGCCATCTTTATTCTTCAAGACCCAGTTCAAAAGTTGCTTTTACCGGTAATCATATACTCACTCCCTTAGTACTTTGGACCTTTCTTCCAGTTCTTATTGTACTACATTATCACCAGTTGCTTGTACGTTTGACTCCTCCACATAACTCTCTGTACTTGGAACAGAAGCCTACAGAATGTGGCATCATAGTGTCTGGTAAATTGTAGAGAGTGAGTTGTTGGGATGAAATAATAGCATGAGAAAGTGCTTTGTAAACAATCTTTTAGTAAATTTGAGATATATTATTGTATTTAAAACTAAAGTGAGATGGAAAAATCAATTAGGCCAGGCATGCAAGGTGTTCTTTGCTTGCCCTTGTTTTCTAAAAATAGTGACAAAGATTAAAAGTTTGACAATCTCCTCTGGCTACAATTCCTTAAATTTTATGAAAATCTTACTTACTAAAGCAGAAATCATGGAATGAGCAATAATGAATTGTGTTGTTAGTGTGTAATTTCCTTTCTTCTTTAGGGGGAGACTTAATGCCAAAACAACTTCAAGTATAGTGTATTTTTTCCTCTGAATTCTGAAATTGTGCTGTGAGCTAAGTCTCTCCGGTCGTGTCCAACTCTTTGCGATCCCATGGATTGTAGCCTGCCAGGCTCCTCTGTCCATGGGATTCTCCAGGCAAAAATACTAGAGTGTGTTGCCTTGCCCTTTTCCAGGGGATCTTCCCAACCCAGAGATCGAACCCAAGTCTCCTGCATTGTAGGCAGATTCTTTACCTCTGAGCCACCAGGGAAGCCCATTCTGAAATTATACTTACTTTCTGTTTTATCTAGAGTTTACTTCAGAGAAAAATTCTATAATATTCTTCTTAAGACTTAATTATTCTTGTCTTCAGACTTTTCCCAAAATATTTCTTGCTTGCTTGAGACAAGACATGAGAATTTTCTGGTTAGCAAAAAAGCTTTGTGGCAGAACTAGGTGAGTTTGTAGTGAATGTTAGTAATAGCTTATGACAGATAAATCTCATTATAGCCTTGATTACAGAGTCATAGTTCTGTCACATGCTTCAACAGTAAAGTCTGAGAAAGGAGGAAGGATGGGGAAGTAGAGTTAAAATTCCCAACTTGGTATACTTCTCCATCTGTTGGCTTCAGTCAGACAAAAGTCTGACATGGTGATTTGTAGTTATTTTTGAAACAAGGTAAAGGAGAATACAGTATACATGAGAAATTGTAGTGTCGTGTGTTGGGGTAGGCAGGTTTGTGAGCAGCCTTCACGTTTTGATGTCTAGTTGTTTGTTTCCTCTGTACCTTAGTTTCTGCATCTGTAAAATGAATAGTATCACCTTCCTTAGAGTTATTCTTTGATTAATTAAAAGAGTCTATGTGAAAACACAACATAGTGTTCTGAACAGAGATGTTCAGGCATCTCTCTTTTTCTCTATCAACTTTTCCACATTAAGTGAATGTCTTTAATGCTCTTTGGATTTCAACTTTTGAGAATTGAAGCCAAGAACTCTCTTCTTTATGTGTGCATTCTTTCTATCCTGTGGGCTTATTAACTCTTGAATGAGACCAAGTTTAAGCAAAAGTGTGTGTGTATGTTTAGCAAAACTCTAAAATAAGGTTCAAACTCCCTTTCATAGGTCAAGTGGCTTTTTGTTATCCAGCCTCTGCCGCCTCTCTGGGCTCGTATCTTTACTACTGCCAAACCCCTTCCCTTTCGCACTCTGCGTATAGAATTGCTTTAAGTTCCTTAGTGAACCGAGTTTCGTTCTTTCCTTGGGCCTTCACATAGTCAGTTTCCTTTGCTGTTTAGAGCTTTATTTTGGTATCCCCCCACCTCCCCCCATTACCTTCACCAAGAAAAAAGTTCACACTTATAGTCTTAGATCTTATCTCAGATGTTACTTTCTCAACAAGCCCATAAGGTGAATACTTCATCATTAGACACAGAGAAGATAAACAGTTTGCCCAAGATCACAAACTTTTTAAATGGATCTGGATCCAAACCTAGATAGTTCAGCCCTAGAGTTCATCTTCACTAATTTGTGCTTCCTCTACATTGTAATTACCTATTTACCAGCTTGTGTGTGTATGTGCTAAGTTGCTTCAGTGATGTCTGACTCTGTGTGACCCCATGGACTGTAGCCTGCCAGGCTTCTCTGTCCATGGGTTTCTCCAGGCAAGAAGACTGGAGTGGGTTGCCATTTCCTTCTCCAGGGGATCTTCCCCACCCAGGGGTCAAACTGGCATCTCTTACATCATCTCCTGCTTTGGCAGGCAGGTTCTTTACCACTGGCGCCACCTGGGGTCGTTTACCAGCTTGTCCTTATATAATTTAAAAAAAATATTTGACTGCACCCAGTCTTAGTTGTAGCGTGCGGTATCTAGTTCCCTGACCAGCGATCAAATTGGCCCCCCATATTGGGAGTGTGGGGTCTTCGCCACTGGGCCACCAGGGAAGTCCTATCCCTAAATAATTTTGAAGCAGAAATTACGTCTATCTTTTTCATTGTTATATCCTTGTAAGCCTATTATTAGCACATAGTTCATGCTTGGGAAACATATAAATGAATGAAAATTCTCTTGAGAGCAGAATTTTTTTATTAAATTTCTCTTAGTACTTTTCACATAATGCATGTCAGTAAATAGTCTTTTCATGCTTATGATACAAAGTGAAAAGTATATGATCAAGTTCATTGTGTCTTTGAAATATTTTGCACTTTGTACCAAAGGTAGTTCAAGCTCCATTTTTATAGTCACTGTTAACTCCTCCTGCCCTTTTATAGCAGTGTTACTTGGCTTCTTAAACTGGTGCTTTCTTTTGTAGGCCTCCATGTCACATGGTATTCCAATGAACTATTAAAATTTAGATTATTTGTAACTCCTTTCTAAATGGTACCTAAGAGATTTTATAAATTATAAATTTTATAACTAGTACATGGACTCTAATCATTTATATCTATTAACCTTTTAATGGGTGTGATTGCTGTACATATTTGGAACTTAGAAAAAAATAGAAGTACCCACATTTTAAACCTTGGTGGTATCCCAAAAGATAAATGGTTTATCTGTTCACAGGGTAAATAATGATTTAAGGCATACACGTTGTCATTCGTGTATATGGGGAAAATTGGAATGTTGTATTTCATTATGCTTTTTCAAATAAGTAATATCTTGAAGCTATCCAGCTTCGTGCTGTAATCAGGGTCACTAGGATAGAGAACCAGAAAAGTTCTTTCTCCCTGAATGTTCTCACTTTACCAAAGACTTTGCCTCTTTGGTTAGTCATTCTCTCTTTTGTATCCACTGTGCTTTAGTACAAGGTTTCTCAGCTTTGGCACCGCTGACGTGTTGGATCAGATCATTCTTTATTGTGGGGCACGGTCGTGTGCATTGCAGAATGTTTAGCAGCATCCTCAGCCTCTACCCACTAGGCTGCAGCAGTGCCCTTTCTCATCCCTAGCTGTGACAGCCAAAAGTGTCTCCTCAGCCTCTACCCCCTAGGCTGCAGCAGTGCCCTTTCTCATCCCTAGCTGTGACAACCAAAAGTGTCTCCAAGCATGCTAGACGTCTCTGGGGGAGCAGAGTCACCCAGTTGAAAACTGATGCTTTACTGCATCTTCCCTCCTCATTTGTTATGATTCCCCCTCTTTTTCATACACACACCTTTCCATACTTTCACATCCTCTCTACCACTGCCTCACTTCTTGGCACCTTTTTACAGTCTTTCTTTGAAAAGAGTTATAAAACATCTGCTCACTCCAAGTTTTTGCTTCCGCTTCAGTTTCGTCTCTTCAGTTGTATGAAACGACATTTTTCTGGTTTTCCTTTACATCTCTGGCAGCTCCATTTTGGTCTCCTTTATCAGCCCTACTCACTTGGACAATGACGTAATTTTTGCTTCTTTCTTACTTTTTCTGATCTGGTCTACTCGTGCCTTTCTTGCTTCATTTCTTTGTATGTTGTCTCTCGTATACCCATTAATTCTTAAGCTGTTCTTTCTATTGAAACACCCTTACCTGTTCTTCTTTCCATTTAAATTCTAACAGTCTTCAAGAACCAAAGCAGATGTCATCTTCCCATGAAAGCTATTTCTAATCACCCTCCTCTAACTTCATGCCATGATCCTGTTCTTTCTCTCGTATTCCGCTTACAGCTTTGTGTTATTCACGTCCTGGAATATGTCCTGCACTCGACAGCAGGCTCGTTTTTGTTTCTCTGACGGTACCTGGCTAAGTGCCCTGCACATAGTCGGTGCTCAGACAATTGTTAAAGCAACGCTGAGGAGGTAGCAGTAGAGTGGAAAGGATTTAGTAAAAACGGTAATGACCTGAAAGGTTGCCAAAAGTAGGAGAAAAAGAAGAAAAATGAAGAAAATTTAAAACTGATCATAGAATACTTTACATTCTCTCCTTTCGTGGTTTCTGTGATACGGGCCTGATTTTATTCTCCATTCTAAGCACCTGATTTATTAAGGACCCATTATGAGCCAGGCTGTCTTCAAGGTAATTGGAATACAAAGTTATTTGAAAAGGACACAGTGCCAGTACTGTAGGAACTTAATCTCTTTGAGGATGTAGAAATCGTAGCAATTATTTGCCCCTACAGAGTGGTAAGTACTGAAACTGAAGTGTATCCAAAACTTTCTGGTCACACAGAGGAAGGGGGCGACTTCTCATTTCAAAGTAAACCTCACTCATAGACCACTTCTTAACACGCAGCCTATTCTGGTCACTGCCCAGCTGATTAGGGTTTTCCATGGTTTCCTTAACTGTGTTCTTTCCCAGCTCCCCAATCATAGGCATTTCCTGTGCCTCAGAACTTAGCCTTCCGTTCATTCTTTTATATCCTTTTCTTCAGGAAATGGATATATTGATAGCTTCAAGACTTCAGCTGACAACTTCCAAATCCATACCAGCTACAACAGAACATTTTCTGTTGTGAAATAATAGACAAGTATATAAACAATTTTAACTTACCTTTTTACTAAGTTATTTTGAATCTGACACTGCCATAGTCATGAAATAGAACAGTGTAAGCATGAGCAAGCTTCCCTGGTGGCACACCTGGTAAAGAATCCACCTGCAATGTAGGAGACCTGGGTTCTATCCCTGGGTTGGGAAGAGCCCCTGGAAAAGGGAATGGCTACCCACTCCAAGTATACTTGGGCTTCCCCTGTGGCTCAGCTGGTAAAGAATCCATCTTCAGTGCAGGAGACCTGGGTTGGAAAGATCCCCTGGAGGAGCGCATGGCAACCCTCTCCAGTATTCTTGCCTGGAGAATCTTCATGGACAGGAGCCTGGCGGGCTACAGTCCATGTGTTCGCAAAGAGACACGACTGAGCACCTAAGCACAGCACAAACATGAGCAAAGCCTCACTCAGTGCCTTGTCTCAATCACAATCACTTTAAAGTTAGCTGTCATTCTGCTTTTTATGGTAATTGCTTCTATTAAAAAAAAAAAAAGATTCTCTATACCTGAATACCAACTATATATTTTTTCCAAAACAGTATAGTTTCATTTTGAAAGACTGGAAAACAGTGGTGGAGGGAGCCATCTCTCTGTATTCCATTTTGTTCTTGCATTGAAATCTGTAAGAACATCCCTGGGTTCACTAGGAGGACTGAGTATATAGTGATACTCATGGATATCATTTATTGCAGCACAGGATACAAAACAAAATCAGCAAAGAAAAAGGGCCCATGAGGCGAAGTCCAAAGGGAAGCAGGCACAAGTTTCCAGGAGCTCTCTTTTGCTGGAGTCACAGAGGTCACACTTAGTACTTCCAGAATCGACTTGTGACAGCACAAGTGACATATTGTCTACTAGGGGAGCTCATTAGAGTCTCAGTGGAGTGCCTAGGGTTTTTATTGACGGCTGGTCAAGTAGGCATCCACTATCTAACATGTATCAAAATTCTAGGCTCCCAGAAGGAAAGCAGATATTGAGCATAAACCATACTGTTGGCACAAACAGTTTACGTATACAGAGCTGTCCTTATCTGTTAAGGAATGGTAGAAACACAGAAAGTCCAAGGTCTTGAAGACCAGCCAGGGCCAGCCTTTCAAGCAGTTTTTAAGCCTGTTGTGCTTTTTTCTGCCTGATACTTTTTAATTCAAAATTTAAATAAATGAAAACTCAGTTTTCGTATTGTATCATTTTCTCTTAAAATGTATCTGCACTAGCAGAGTGCAAGCCTTTACTTCATACTCCCCTGCTGTCATATGATTGAACGTATGTTCTATGGAACACTGTACATGGCCTGTTACCGGTTTTTCTTAGAAAGGTTTTCATGATTGATTAAGGTTCAGGAAGACTGAATTAAGCAATTAAACAGACAACTTTCACAGGTCTCTTGGCCTTTTGGAGTGATGTGTGTGGCCTGGCCTCCTCCTACCTGTCTTCCCTCATCTTACAGTATCTTGCTTCCGCACTTCCCCTGCATCAGCTACCTTGGCCTTCTTGCTCTTCCTGGAATTTGCTAAACTGTTGACTCTGCCTTAACTATCCAGTATCACATCACTACTACCTCTGTCAATAAATAATGTCAAGTGTTATTTGTGTTTCTATATTATTTATATTTATGTGTTTAAGATCTCTCTTCTGTATGCTATGTGTGTTCTTTTTATGTCTTATGGGCTTATTCATGTCAATAAATCAACTTATTCTCTCTCATAGCAGCCATGCCTTTCATGGCATTTATCCCAGGGTATAATTTTATTTTTGTAATTATTTCCAAACTTGGAAAACTCAGCAGTGGCCACAGGACTGGAAAAGGTCAGTTTTCATTCCAGCCCCAAAGAAGGGCAATGCCAAAGAATATTCAAACTACCACACAGTTGCACTCATTTCACATGCTAGCAGGGCTTGCCTCGTGGCTAGGCTGGTAAAGAATCTGCCTGCAATGCAGGAGACCTGGTTTCGATCCCTGGGTTAGGAAGATCCCCTGGAGAAGGGAAAAGCTACCCACTCCAGTATCCCTGCCTAGAGAATTCCATGGACTACAGTCCATGGGGTTGCAAAGAGTCGGACACAACTGAGTGACATTCACTCATGCTAGCAAGGTAATGCTCAAAATTCTTCAAGCTGGGCTTTGGCAGTATGTGAACCAAGAACATCCAGATGTACAGACTGCATTTAGAAAAGGCAGAAGAACCAGAGATCAAATTGCCAACATTTGTTGGATCATAGGGAAAGCAAGGGAATTCCAGAAAAACACCTACTTCGGTTTCATTGACTTTGCTAAAGCCTTTGACTATGTGGAACACAACAAACTGTGGAAAGTTCTTAAAGAGGTGGGAATGCCAGATGACCTTATTTATCTCCTGAGAAACTGTATGCCGGTCAAGAAGCAACAGTTACAGCCTTACATGGAACAGGCTAGTTCAAAACTGGGAAAGGAGTATGACAAGGCTGTATATTGTCACTCTGCTTATTTAATTTACATGCAGAGTACATTATGCAAGGTGCCCAGCTGGATGAAGCACAAGCTGGAGTCAGGATTGCTGGGAGAAATATCAACAACCATTTAGAAAGATGGTAACAATGACCCTATATGCGAGACAGCAAAAGAGACACAGGTGTAAAGAGCAGTTTTTTGGACTCTGTGGGAGAAGGCGAGGATGGGATGATTTGAGAGGATAGCATTGAAACGTATATATTATCATATGTGAAGCGGATCGCCGGTCCAGGTCCAGATTCAACGCATGAGACAGGGTGCTCAGGGCTTGTGCACTGGGATGACCCTGGGGGGTGGGATGGGGAGGGAGGTGGGAGGGGGTTTCTGGATAGGGAACACATGTGCACCCGTGGCTGATTCATGTTGATGTTTGGCAAAAACCACTACAATATTGTAAAGCAATTAGCCTCCAATTTAAATAAATTAATTTTTTAAAGTAGAAAAAAAAATCAACAACCTCAGATATACAGATGATATCACCCTAATGGCAGAAAAAAAGAGCCTCTTGATGACACTGAAAGAGGAAAGTGAAAAAACTGGCTTAAAACTCTGCATTCAAAAATCTAAGATCATGTCATCCAGTCCCATCACTTCATGGCAAATAGAAGGGGAAAAAGTGGCAACAGTGACAGATTTTATTTTCTTGGGCTCAAAAATCACGGCCAATAGTGACTACAGCCATGAAATTAAAAGATGTTTGCTCCTTGGAAGGAAAGTTATGCCAAACCTAGACAGCATATTAAAAAGCAGAGACATCGTTTTGCTAAAAAAGGTCTGTATAGCCAAAGGTACGGTTTTTCCAGTAGTCATGTACAGAAGTGAGAGTTGGACCATAAAGAAGGCTGAGTGCTGAAGAATAGACGCTTTCAGATTGCGCTGGAGAAGACTCTTGAGAGTCCCTTGGACTGCAAGGAGATCAAACCAGTCAATCCTAAAGAAAGTCAGCCCTGAATGTTCATTGGAAGGACTGATGCTGAAGCTTCAGTACTTTGGCTGCCTGGTGCAAAGAGTCAACTCATTTGAAAAGACCCTGATGCTGGGAAAGATTGAGGGTAGGAGGAGAAGGGGGGCGACAGAGAATGAGAGGGGTGGATGGCATCACCAACTCAGTGAACATGAGTTTGAGCAAACTGTGGGAGATAGTGAAGGAACAGGGAAGCCTAGCATGCTACAGTCCGTGGGGTGGCAAAGAGTTGGACATCGCTTATGGACTAAACAGCAACAACAGATTGTTTAAATGTCCATTTTTATCACTTGATTGTAAGCAATATGAGAACCAAGATATTTTGTTCATAACTATAACCATCAATACTTAACATAGGGCACATAGTTGGCACTTTTAAGTGTAAAATACTTTACATAGTTAGGATTTGCGGCCAGGAGTTCGTACTTATTGTATATGTTTGATTGAACCTCTGTTAGATTAATTCATTGTTGGTGTGCTGGAATTAATTCATTGTTGGTTAGACTGGAAGCAGAGACCAAGATTGATTTGTGACAATCCAAGGAAGATACTGAACTGTGAGTTAGTCTGAGTGGTTTGCAGTGGGATTGGTGAACCACCTTGTTACAGTGGAGAAAGATGAGGGAAGATGCGACGCTGGGTGTCCAGATGTCTTTAGCAAACAGCATATGAGTAGATAGGACTAATTAGGTTTCTTCTCCCCAAAAGCATCCTCCTGTTAATCTGAATAGCCTCTAATTAAAATAAATAAGTTACATTAAAAATGAAATAGCTATATAACTCATAGGATCAATACAGATGTAAAACTCTGACAATAAAAAATAAAATAAAATACTGAAAAAAATATCCATTTTGTTTCCAGGCAACACCAATTAATTTTATTATCTTCATATTAGGAATTAATTTCTTAAAATTAGCACACTGAATTACTTAATAATAGCTGTGCTGTAAAACTCTTTATCTAATGTCAGCTTTCTGCTGTGTTTGAGGAGTGTTTACCTACATAATCTAATTTGGAGAAGACAACAAAAATTAAGAGAACTTTTTTGTATGTGATGTAAAAACATTTACAGCAGGGAATGTGAAACCCAGATGTTACAAAAAGAAAAGTTTGAAAAAAGTGACTGTATAAAAAATTTAAACACTTATGATAAAAGCCATCATAGTTTTAAAAGGCTAATATAAATATTCTGCCTTGATATTTTAATATTAAAAAGTGTCACAAATTAATAAAAAGAACAGCTACATAGAATAATACCCAAAGATTATAAAGAGACTAATAAATACACTGAAATTCAGTTTCTCATATAATTTTTAATATGAAGATTAAAATAATGAGATCATTTTTCCCCCATCAGATTGACAAACATTAATAATGACCAGAGTTTTGATGTTCTAACACAGAGTTGGTAGGAATGTAAATTTGCAACTTTCTGACCAATCTCCTCATCAGAAATATATATACCCTTTTATCCAGTATGCTATTTCCTGATACTTATTCTAATGGCATAAGTTACAGTGGTTAAAGATAGAGGTAAAAGGATTACAGGACTGTTTATAATATTGAAAAGTTAGAAATGATTCTCAATATGTTTTGGTAAAATAAATTATGGCATATGTACACAATATTTGCTGCTGCTAAGTCGCTTCAGTTGTGTCCAACTCTGTGCGACCCAATAAAAGGCAGCCCACCTGGCTCCACCATCCCTGGGATTCTCCAGGCAAGAACACTGGAGTGGGTTGCCATTTCCTTCTCCAACGCATGAAAGTGAAAAGTGAAAGTGAAGTCGCTCAGTCGTGTCTGACTCTAGCAACCCCATGGACTGCAGCCTTCCAGGCTTCTCCATCCATGGGATTTTCCAGGCAAGAGTACTGGAGTGGGGTGCCATTGCCTTCTCCGACACAATATTTTCAGTTCAATTCAGTTCAGTCGCTCAGTCGTGTCCAACTCTTTGCGACCCCATGAATCGCAGCACGCCAGGCCTCCCTGTCCATCACCAACTCCCGGAGTTCACTCAGACTCACATCCATCGAGTCAGTGATGCCATTCAGCCATCTCATCCTCTGTCATTCCCTTTTCCTCCTGCCCCCAATCCCTCCCAGCATCAGAGTCTTTTCCAATGAGTCAACTCTTCGCATGAGGTGGCCAAAGTACTGGAGTTTCAGCTTCAACATCATTCCCTCCAAAGAAATCCCAGGGCTGATCTCCTTCAGAATGGACTGGTTGGCTCTCCTTGCAGTCCAAGGGACTCTCAAGAGTCTTCTCCAACACCACAGTTCAAAAGCATCAATTCTTCGGCGCTCAGGCTTCTTCACAGTCCAGCTCTCACATCCATACATGACCACAGGAAAAAACCATAGCCTTGACTAGCCGGACCTTTGTTGGCAGAGTAATGTCTCTGCTTTTGAACATGCTATCTAGGTTGGTCATAACTTTTCTTCCAAGGAGTAAGCGTCTTTTAATTTCATGGCTGCAGTCACCATCTGCAGTGATTTTGGAGCCCCAAAAAATAAAGTCTGACACTGTTTCCACTGTTTCCCCATCTATTTCCCATAAAATGATGGGACCGGATGCCATGATCTTAGTTTACAATATTTAGGGGGTTTTAAAAGATAAAGTAAAATTTATATTGGTCTGTGTTTCTCTATCCCTGATAGTTTACAATATTTAGGGGGTTTTAAAAGATAAAGTAAAATTTATATTGGTCTGTGTTTCTCTATCCCTGATATATTATGAAATGAAAATAACTTTTTATAGAACTCTTTGTAAAATATCCCTACCTAAAACTATTTAAAGTTGATTTATGTAAAAAATGCTAGAAAGTCAAAATAGCTATCAGCTGTCTTTGTGAGGCAGATTTTAGGAAATTGCCGTTTGTTACACTCTCCTGTTTTTCTTTTTTTTCCAATTTAAACAACAAATGTGTAATTCTCATACGTGAATGGGGAAACATAAGTTTTGGAGTGGGTAGGCCTGAGAAGATTTAGCATGTATTTTATTTGTATATTATGATCTATAACCTTTAAAATGCAGGGTCAAAAGTATAAATCTCAACTTTTCAAACTCTAGTAATAGAAGGCAAAAACCCTTTTGGGGAGGGAAAGAAATAGACAACTAAAAATCAGATGCTAAAAATTACTGTTACCATATTTTCAATAAAGAAAATAAAATTATATTTTAACCTTGTAAAATAACAAAACTAAGAGGGGAGTGGGTATACACTGTTTGATGGCAGTGCCTATGTGCTGTCACCAAATAGCATGATTAGTTTTATATTCAAATTAGATTGTTGTTTAGTTGCTCAGTCATGAGTGACTCTTTGCAGCTCCGTGGGCTACAGCACGCCAGGATTCCCTGTCCTTCACCATCTCCCGCAGCTTGCTCAAACTCATGTCCAGTGAGTTGGTGATGCTATCCAACCATCTCGTCCTCTGCGTCCTCTTCTCCTGCCTTCAATCTTTCCCAGCATCAGGATCTTTTCAAATGAGTCAGATCTTCGCATCAGGTGGCCAAAGTATTGGGGCTTCAGCATCAGTCCTTCCAGTGAATACTCAGGACCGATTTCCTTTAGGATTGACTGGTTTGATCTCCTTGCAGTCCAAGGGACTTTGAAGAGTCTTCTCCAACTCCACAATTCAAAAACATCAATTCTTCGGCACTCAGCTTTCTTTATAGTCCAACTTTCACATCCATTCATGACTACTGGAAAAACCATGGCTTTGACTAGACGGACCTTTGTTGGCAGAATAATGTCTCTGCTTTTTAATATGCTGTCCAGGTTGGTCAGCAGGAAGGACTGTAAGTCAGAATGATTAGCCAAAGACAACCTGGAATTAATCCCATCACCATAAAACCCCAAGACTGGGAGGCACATGGCAGAGCAGTTCTCCTTGATTCTCTTACGCTACTGCTCTCTGCCTGGGTGCCCCTTCCCAATAAAATCTCTTGCTCAACACATGTGTCTCCTCGGACAGTTCATTTCCGAGCCCACTTTCTTGCCCTGGAAGGGATCCCCCTTTCTGCAACAGTTAAACATAAGCATTGAATAACTGTTTAGGGATTTAAAATTCAGCAAAACTAATTGTTCTTTATGCAAAGGAAATGTGTGGGTTTAGAGATAAATAATTAGGTTAATAATATGGAAGTCCTGTAGCTAATGGTCAAATTTGGAAACAGCCCCCTAAAATATTGTGCTTAAATTCAGAATAATTCACATGCTTGATGTCTAGGAGTAAAATATTTGTAACATGGTTCACTTCAACTTTTTGTTTTTTATTGACTATTTTCACTAAATGTTTGCCATTTTCTATTCTTGGCTAACCTACTTAAATATTGATATTAATTTTACATTTTAATGCACATCTGAATGCATAATTTCAAAGATTAAATGTACATTTAATTTTCATAAATGAGAAAATTGCTACATTTAACATTATTTCTAATAACTTAGTATCTCATTGAATCATTCTCTCACTGGTTTTGGTTTTCTTAACCTATTTAGAATGATGATCAGTAGTTTCCCTTGTGATTACTCCTACGGTCATGATTCCTTGAAGATTATCTTTTTAAAATCATTTGAAAAACTACAGCTTAACATATTTCAGACAATGCTGAATATGCATTAAAAAGCAGACATTTTATTTAAGAAATTATTTATAACGAGAAATATCAAGAATACCAAGAATATATAGTATGAATCTGCACTATAGTGAGAGTTCTAAGGACCAGACTCACCTCGTTTATCAGCATTTTCCCCCTCATTTTCTAGTTTTAAAAATTCTAATTGTTATCCTTAAAAGAATGTTGCATAGACTGGTGGAATGGGATGTACTTTTAAAAATATCCTTTTTAAGAATTCATTTTTAATAGGAAAAAAAGAGTAGCAGCAGGAGACTAACAAGCTGTTTTAAATTATAATAGGTTGTATTATAAAAAGGCCACATGGGCTTAGTAAGATGCTCCTAAGCCATACTCGAACAAATAATCTCTATTTGCAGTAACACAATTTAATTTTATAATAAAATGCAGTTTAACAGATATCTTTATTTAAAGTGAGTAAAAATGTTTTCTGACTTGTCTTTTTGTTGGTGGTACTGTTTTTAGACATGATCTTAAGCTACTAACCACAGGTCCACAATGTCTTATTTATAATTTGAAATTCTAAAAGTACTGAAAGCCTTTTTTTTTTTTAGGGAGACTCATTTAATGGCAAACACTGATAATATGACCTGAATACATTTGACAACAAAACCTAACCTGAAGTAACGTAGCTTAGTCTAAATATTTAATGTGAAAGTGAAGTAGCTCAGTCGTGTCCGACTCTTTGCGACCTCATGGGCAGTAGCCTGCACCAGGCTCCTCCGTCCATGGGATTTTGTAGGCAAGAGTACTGGAGTGGGTTGCCATTTCCTTCTCCAGGGAATCTTCCCGACCCAGGGATCGAACCCAGGTCTCCTGCATTGTAGACAGACGCTTTACCATCTGAGCCACCAGGGAGTATTTTATTGCAAAATAGGGGATGATAATTTTGCAAAATACGGGATAATATGACAAACTTCTCTGGGGTGTTTCCATAGTATACAGTAAATATTTCATATACCATATTATTTTCTTTTAAAAGAGGGAGAAAGAGAAGGAAAGGAGTCTGAATTTTAGAATATATTTAGCTCCAAAGGTTTCTACCTGATAAAGGATTATGGACTTGTGTTCTGAATAACACTCTTAAACTAGTATTTTGAATTGGTGGTGAACATTAAAATTTTATTGGTAAAGTAAAATTGAGAGACAGTATGTAGTACTTTATTGTTAAATTCTATAGATAGAGCTTAATTATCAAATATGTGGAAAGACTATATGAAAAGTAGAAAAGTTCACTGATTACTTTGTAGATACCAACTGTAAATAAATGTGTTACTTAAAATTAGATACTGGAGGATTGAGATAGGAGGAAGAAGATACTAGCAATTTCAGTATTGCTTATAGTAGGGAGCCAGTGGATAGTAGCCAAAAAAGAGGGAATTTAGGGTATTATGTAAAAATATTATTAAAGTTACCTGTGGGATAGGGAGAGACTAGGTTAAAGTAGACAGGGAGAGCAACTAGTCTTTGAGGATGTCTTTTTTTATGGTTTTGACTTTAGATTCATCTAAACATTTTGCAGACATATATAACAACATTAATTAAAAATATAGTGCCTAAAAGTCAAAAGTGAAATAAAAGTGTACTTCCAGTTAGTGATGTAATCACCCAAAGCAGACTGTTGCAAGTGACTTACGTACATCGTAATGTATAGGTATCTTGAGTTGGGTAATTCTGAGGGTAAAAAAGAATTGCCCCTCAGAAAGATTTTTGTTTATCATATTGCTGGTGATAGTGTTAACATTTTAAGTCTTGGCTATTGTGTGTATATTGTGAGATAAAAGAACAGTTACGAAGGGAGCTTTGAAAATAGGGTTTTGGCATGCGAGAAAGGAGAAACAGATGTACAACTAATAAAATTTAAGTGAAAACTCTCTAAACCTGAGTTTGGATTAGAATCATCAGTATATACTCATGTATGTATGTGTATGTATATACACGTGTATATGACATTTCCTAGCTCTGTGTACTAAAAAGGCAGTCAGCACCACTTAGCACCCAGATTGTGGTTTCTAAATAACCATTTCCCACTGAAAGGAAAGGAATTAGGGCTCCTTTAAATAGATGGCTGATTACAGGTCTAAGATAAGAAAAAGATAAGATATGCCTAGAATAAGGTATAACCCTAGAAAGCAAAGAAGCTCTCTGAGACAACTAACTATGGTTACAAAGTCTTGGGAGCTAATTTGAATAAGCTTCCACTGTCCAATCTGAGTGTCAGTAGGGATAACTACAAATAATTGAAATCTACCAAATATGTCTAAATCTGTGAACACATAATTGTTTTTAACTTGCTGATCATCTTTAGAGAAATGCTGGGATGTTAATTGTTTTGAAAATCAGTTGTTCAGTTGCTAAGTCATGCCTGACACTTTGCCGCCCCGTGGACTGCAGCACTCCTAGGCTCCCCTCTCCTTCACTGTCTCCCGGAGTTTGCTCAGATTCATGTCCGTTGAGTTGGTGATGCTATCTAACCACCTTGCTGCCCCCTTTTTCTTTTGCCTTCAGTCTTCCCCAGCATCAAGATCTTTTCCAATGAGTTGACGCTTCGCGTCAGGTGGCCGAAGTATGCTTCAACGATGGTCCTTCCAACGAGTATTCAGGGTTGATTTCCTTGGGATTGACTGGTTTGATCTTCTTACAGTTCAAGGGACTCTGAAGAGTCTTCTCCAGCACATTTCAAAAGCATCAATTCTTTGGCATCAACCTTCTTTATGATCCGACTCTCACATCTGTACATGACTACTGGAAAAACTATAACTTTGACTATGCAGACCTTTGTTGGAAAAGTGATATCTTTGCTTTTTAATATGCTGTTTAGGTTTGTCGTAGCTTTCCTTGAAAGAAGCAAGAGTCTTTTTATTTCATGGCTGCAGTCACTGTAGTGATTTTGAAGCCAAAGAAAATTAATAAATAAAGGTAAAGAATCATTTATTCTGACTTTTCTGTGCAAACAACTGAATTGTCGATGGATGAGTTTCTCTTACAAAAGTGTTTAGCCAATGAATAAAGAAGGAGTGATAGAATATTACCATGTTGCAACCCCTAATGAATTAATAACTCTAGTTGGTGATTACTGAGAATGAGAACTAGACATTTGATACCTATGTTGGAAATAAACATCACCACCTGTGAAGCAATCTTGACAAACTTTAAAAGTACCAAAATGACCCTAAATATGATTAATTCGTTGCTCGTAAGTCGCTTCAGTCGTGTGCGACCCCACAGACGGCAGCCTAGCAGGCTCCCCCGTCCCTGGGATTCTCCAGGCAAGAACACTGGAGTGGGTTGCCATTTCCTTCTCCAGTGCATGAAAGTGAAAAGTGAAAGTGAAGTCACTCAGTCGTGTCCGACTCTTCGAGACCCCATGGACTGAAGCCCACCAGGCTCCTCCATCCATAGGATTTTCCAGGCAAGAGTACTGGAGTAGGGTGCCATCGCCTTCTCCGTGATTAAGTTATTAGATCTGTCAATTACTATAATTACACGGATCAGAAAAACATGTTAAGGTACACCATAGTGATACATTTGGCAAATTCAGACTATGGGAAACAACCAAATAACCTGATTTCTTCAATAATAAAAATAAAACTGCAAGGGGGAAAGGGCTGTGGAGGGACCTTTTAAAGGAAATTTAAGAGACATAGTCATTCAGTCACAATGCATGGGCCTTATTTGGATCCTGATTCAAACAAACTTAAGAAAAAATAAACCAGTGATGGAAATGTCAGCACTGTCCTGGGAAGTTCGTACTGAGGAATTATTGTTCATGATTTTAGATGTGATCATAGTACTACAAGCTCTCTTGTATCCTTTCTTCTAGAGATTCATAAGGAAGTATTTATAGATGAAATAATATGCTGTCTGGAATTTGCTTCTAAATAATCCAGAGAGATTAGGTAGAAAGAGGGTTGGGATATAGTGATACAAGACTGCTACAAATTGGTAATTGTTGAGCTTTGTCTTCCTAGTCTCTCTACTTTTGTTGTTTTTCTTTCCTTTATTACAGAAACTGCAAAAGTAACTGCTGCGCAGGAGGAAAAAACAAGTGATAAGAAGTGAAAATAGAAAACCATAGTTGTAATTGTCTTTGGTGTTTGCATGCTAAGGGGTTTGATATTCATGGAGTGTAATCCACAATCAGGAAACTTTTTTATTGTTCACCAACAATGCAAAGCACTAGAGATTAATTTAAGATCTGTCCTTTAACCATAGTTGGGTGATAAAGTAGGAAATTTAACAGTTTAAGAACCTTAACAAAATCAACAGTGCAGTTAGATGTAAAGAAGCATAAGGAAGACATGGCTGTTCCCATCAGAAAGGTTGATACAGGACCGAGGACTTTTGAGATGCTTCCTTGTTGAGGGGAAAAACACTAGATTAGGGATCAGAATGACTGGTATCTAGTTTTGGCTTTGCCATTTTACTATATGGATAAAATTTTGGGGCCAACCCAGTATTTTACTTTAGATAAGTCGCTTTGTGTTTCTACCTTAACTGCCTCATTCAGAGATGAGAGGATGAAACCTGTCCTCTCGACATTGAAGACTTGATATGAGAATAAAATGACTTCATGTGTGGGAAAGTGTTTTGTGAACTATTTATCCCTGTTAGAAGATACTTCTGCTACAGTCATTAGAGAATGTAAAAAGGGGGAACTTATGTCATTGCTTTCCTGTCTTAGTGGGTCTTTTTTCCAGTTACTTTTCAAAAGTTATGATTAAAGATACAGGTAACAGAGCATTTACCGTTTTAACCAGTTGTGAGTGTACATTCACACTGTTGTGCAGCCGCCACCATCCATCTCCAGACCTTTTCATTTTCACCAGTGGCTCTCCAGCCCCTGGCAACCCCCATTATTCTTTCTGTCTCTGTGACTTTAACTACTTTACATACCTCATATAAGTAGCATCACATAATATTAGTCCTTCTGTTGTTCTAAGACTCTTTGTTATCTTTTGCAAACATTGACAGGACGTTTATAAATGATACCTTCCATCAAAAGTAGATGAATTATATTGAGATAATGCTGTATTGTATGTTCAAGTGTTAAGCCTCTGCTGCTGCTGCTAAGTCACTTCAGTCGTGTCCGACTCTGTGCGACCCCATAGACGGCAGCCCACCAGGCTCCCCCGTCCCTGGGATTCTCCAGGCAAGAATACTGGAGTGGGTTGCCATTTCCTTCTCCAGATTAATGTGCTAGATAACCACAAATCAAACAAATATATATGATAATAAGCATAAATACTTAAATCCAGTTTACATCAACCCAAACAGAAACGAGACACTTTCTGCCCCTACAGTAACTTCCATGTTAGGTGGGGAAGTACTGAGGTGAGAGCAGTACTGAGGCAGAATTAAGTGCTAAATACAGGTAGAAGTGATACGGTTACCTGTTTTTCCAGAGCAGCCTTTCCTACTTCTTTAGTAGACGATGTGAGTGTTTCATTCAAGCACTGTAAACTTGCTAATTCAAGCCGCTAGAGCAGTGAAAATATCATAGTCATCCCTCAGTATCCGGGGGGGTGGATTACAGGATCCTCACACATACAGAAATCCGTGGATGCTCAAGTCCCGTACATAAAATAGCATAGGACTTGCATATAACATGTACGTATCCCCCATATACTTGAGACCATCTCTGGATTACTTATAATAACTAATACAGTATAAATGCCATGTAAATAGTTGAGAACATGTGTACAATTCAAGTTTTGCTTTTTGGAACTTTCTGGAATTTTTTTTTCTTAACAGTTTCTATCTACAGTTGGGTCAATCTGCAGATGCAGAACCTGTGGATACAGAAGGTCAACTGTATTAGGAAACTCTTGTTTATAGATTTCTCCTTTAATGTATTCTCTGTTTGCATTATGTCTTCCCTGGTATGTCTTTCTGGGACCTCAAGCCCATTATCCTTATTACTCCCAAGTCACCCACAAATCGCTTGTCCTGTGTTTCTTCTTGGTTCACAGCATTGCCAACCACATTGCAAAGTAGACTTTATCATCTTCCCACTTCTTCCTTTCCACCACCTCCCTCACCAATTAGGTACGCGTTTACTATGTGTTCTGTGATAAAGGCTTCATCTGGGTTGTCTTAGTGTTTTGTTATAGATGCCCTAAACAAATGCAAAATAGTGTTTTTAAGATGCAGACTTGTATTACATAAACAGGACCTAGAATATGTGTTCTGGTCTAATTTGTTTGGACTGTAATATTCTCGTCTAGCATTTCAGCTACAAGTAGCACAGGATAAGCAGTGGGGTTGAGGAAAGAAAGGGGAAAATAGTTTATCATTTATCCAAGAAAGGCCTCATAAAATCCTTAGGAAGGGAAGAGTTTTGTCTGACTTTCTACTTCTCACTTTACCTACGAGGTGGTGTTGTCTCTGTAAGAGGGGTCTTTCATAATGGAGGTGTCTTAAAACTTGTTCATCCTCAGACCTACAGTTTGAGAAGTTCCTACTTCTTTACTAGGACTTATGTCTGCAAGATTGTTTCTAACTATGAACTTCAGGAGACTTTTAGGAGAAATACCTCTTCATTTGACATCCTAACAAAGAGTCTGTGAGTATCAGAGGTATTATGGGCAGAAGCCTATCAGAATGGCATGAGTGATCATTATTAAGGCGAGGGCAACATTGTATATACCTTACTCTTGGCTGAAAATATAAACTAATGGGTTTTCCCTCATATCTGTTCAGACTCTTCTACTCTGGGTGATGGGAGGAAAAATAGAATTTTAGTACAAAATTAACTCCAGCCCCTAAACCATTATTATCCTCCTATTTATAAGAACTTGAATAATTCCTAGGACCATTCACATGCTGATTCTCCTGATAATCAGAAGTTACAGTTAAGCACTTGATGTCCTCATGGAGACTGCCCTGGATGAGGGGGCCTTTGAGGGTTGCGTTCCTGTTTCTGGTTTGTTCTTATTCTTTTCTTCTCCGAGTGTAGCCATAGTGTCAGGCTCACTGTCAGCTTCACCAGGACGTTTTCTTTCTTCTCCAGATTTTCCAGGGGAGCCCCGAGAAACTCATCAACAAGAAATATGCCCTTGTATTTTGCTTTTTAACATTCACTGAGTTGGTGTCAGAAAATCTAAACTGTCTTTGAGTGAAGTTTATGAGAAATTCCATGTTTTTTCTTCAAATTCAGTTGCTTTGAACATGTTCTCTGATTTCAGCTATAGTTCTCTACTGATCCTCTGTAGGTTCCTATCTAGACTCAGACTTGTCATTGCCTTCTCCGTATCATCCAGAGCTGCTTCTCTGTACAGCACTAAGTGCTAGTTGCTCAGTCATGTCCTACTCTTGCGACCCCATGGACTGGAGCCGCCAGGCTCCTCTGTCCATGGGATTCTCCAGACGAGAATACTGGCGTGGGTTGCCATTTCCTTCTCCAGGGGATCTTCCGAATCCAGGAATCAAACCCAGATCGCCTGCCTTGCAGGCAGATTCTTTACCATCTGAGCCACCAGGGAAGCCCACTAAACCAGCAGTGAAAACGGTTGTCCCCAGTTAGAAAAGTGATTTCACTCATTCACTCAAATACTGTGTGCCTGGCTCAAAACTAGTCTTCCTACTGTGAACACAAAAGTTCCAAACAGCACCATTTACCATAAAAGTTGATTGAGCAAGTTCTTGGAGGGCTTCATAATCATTTCCAAACTCTGTTTATATGCCCTTATTGCTACCTGCTAGAGAAAATTTATCCTGCTGCTTCTAGAGCTGCCTTAGTTAGGGGGAGTACAGTTTATTGCTAAGAAGAAGACAACAGAAGCTTTGGTGTTGGGGATAGCTGAGCCAAGCTGCTCTGGTCCAGCTTGCCCTGTTGGGTCTCACTTAACCTCTGCTAGAGACCCAGACAAGGGTCTAAACCCCCTTCCACTTTGATCTTATCTATTTAAAGATGCCTTCAAAAGGCAACAGAGAAGGCAATGGCACCCCACTCCAGTACTCTAGCCTGGAAAATCCCACAGACGGAGGAGCCTGGTAGGCTGCAGTCCATGGGGTCGCACAGGGTCGGACACAACTGAGTGACTTCACTTTCACTTTGCACTTTCATGCATTGGAGAAGGAGGTGGCAACCCACTCCAGTGTTCTTGCCTGGAGAATCCCAGGGACGGGGGAGCCTGGTGGGCTGCCATCTGTGGGGTTGCACAGAGTCGGACACGACTGAAGCGACTTAGCAGCAGCAAAAGGCAAAGGTCTTGCTGACTGCTTCTGACGTACTGTTCAGAGTCTTTTTGCTTTGTTGTTCTTATGTGTCCGAGGATAGAACTGAAGGTTCTATCTAAGAGGTATTTGGAGAACCAAGTGGGTTTAATACATATAAATGCTCTAAACAGAGTTTGGTATATAAATGATAGCTGTTATTTTGGGTAAAACATGCTTGGGAATGAGAATGGACATAGGAAATCGTATTCTTTTAACTTTTAGGTTTTGTTTTTTTCTTTTTAAACTTTTTTTCTAGCTGCTCTACAAATGTGAGATTTGACTATAGAAGCTATCATTCATCCAGCTTTGCCTCCTTAGGCCTGGGTGGTACCCTTTTTCACTCTCACGTATCCTGATTTGAATGATGTAGTCCTCTTAGATCTGACAGAAGTGAAATATTACTATAGTTTTGCATTTCTTCTTAATTATGAATTGTTTTTCACAGTCACATGTGTCCCACGTTCCTGTTCTTCTATAATTATACCTAATAATCAGACTAAGTGGAAAACATGTTTAAAATTCAAAATTCAGTTGCCCTTTTTTTTTTCATTGAAACAATAACATTTAATATAGAAATAACTCCCTTCCCCATCCTCATTTTACAAATCAATAAGTCTTACACTTCAGTGAATTTTAGGAACCCTGTTTTGACTTATTTTATACATCTGGCCCATACATCTCAACTTTGGTTTATAAAAACTGAGATTCATAGACGTTAAATGTACTTATCCCATGTAAGTGATAAATTAGTTATGAGAGAGAACTATCTCAGATGCAGTAAAAGCACCTTTGTAAGTCCAGTTTGTTCATTAAGTCCAACAAAGTTAACCTAGGTACCCAACTGACACAATCAGCTATATAGTACTGTACTGGAATATGGAATAGGTTTATAATACTTTTCACACAGATACTACATAGAAAACAAACACAAAAATAAAGCATTTTTAATCTTAAAGTATAGTACCTTGAAAAGCACAATGGCACAGTACAACAGCTGGCATACAGAGGCTGGCATCAAGTGAACAGGCAAGAAGAGTCCCGACTGGTGGAGGGACAGGAGGCGGGAGACGGTAGAGCCCAAGGATAGATGGCAATAGGAAATGGGAGGCAAGGCACAGTTTCACTCGTGCCTAGTGGTGATGGAACACATATTTGCATCTTTGAAAGTTCACAAACTTGAAGGCTTTCAGGTACAAGACTTACTGTACCTGACACTCATTGTTCTGTCTGCAGCCTAAAAGGTAAAAACATATTTTTATGGCAAAGGTCAGAGTTTTCCAAGTGTGTTATGCAAGTCTGTTTTACTGCTTTGTGGGGCAAAAGGGCTCCTTTAGATTAAGCTGAATACTTCCTTTTGGAGGTTCACAGTGCACCTTCGCACTTCAAAGATTCTAAAAAAAGTTCTGAAGTAGGGAAAAGTAAAGCTTTGTTTAACTCTGCATTTTCTAAAACATTGGGAAAACTCTTTGGAAATGCTGGCCTAGGGATTTTGCGGGGAGGGGGGTTTTAGGGGAGAGGTTGATTTTCGTTTTCAATTCTTTTTCATTGGGTTGTAAATTTTCTCTGTTGCATTCAGCATGACTTTTTTCTCCCATAGTTGGATATGCTACAATCACGGAAGCTTATTTTAAGCCAGTTGGATCCTCTGATTGAGATTGGTCATGTCAACTATTAGCAGGAGCTCTCCCAGAAAGGTGATTCTGGGAAAATGATTTATCAGCTTTCTAGGACCATTTGCATCCTGTGGGCCTCTCCCAGTCCCTGAGGCCCTCCCTTTCCCTTTCCTGTCTATCATCCAAAGGTTACGTTTCATCCTGTTTTATGTAGGAGACAATCAAAGCTTGCCCAGAATGAAAATATCCCTGAAGAGTTTTAAGACTGTGACTAACTCTCACTTCCAGCGTAAAGGCAGCAGATTCAATTAAGAAATAAATAACAAGATACTGTGTTCCATTTGGCATGAGTTTTTGGTTACCTAAGAAATTGTTTCCTGAGAATTTCGAGAAATATGGCTTTAGTAACTTTAGTGACTCCTGGGATTTGGGATTGGGGACGCAGGAGGGATTTAAGGATTATATCTGATCCAGAAAAAGTCTCTCCCATCAAGTCTTTCCAAGGCCTATGTACTTTAGTATCAGAGCTCTAATAGGAGATATGAATGTCACCCAAAGCAGTTCATCTTGAAGGGGATTTCCATTGACTTGGAGCTGCCAGGAAGAGACACTGTCCCTAAGTCCTGAAGACTTTTTTATCTCAAGTCACTTCATCAGAGACCCCAGCTGTCCTTCTGGTGCTAATTATAGTGGCAAATGGCCAAGCATCAGTATCTCAGCTATGACTTCTCTGGTGTTTGCGGGGTGTTCTTTTGTCTTCATTGGGGCTGGTGAGATTTTCTAACCTTTCTGGGGATACCTTATAGAGTATCTAATTGTGCTAATCATAAAATTGAGCTTTTTTTTTTTTTTTAATCATTTTTGGCCTGGTTTAAATCTCAGACCAGTGCAAAAATGTTTTCTGTCCCTGCAAACTTTGCAAAATTCTCTGATGAAGATACTTTTCGTGTGTGTGCACATGTGTGCACATGCACACGCAGATGAGAGAATAGTCAACTTCATCTTATTTATGAGATGGAGTGAGAGCAGGTTACCTTTGTCCATTTCTGTAGACACTCCGGCTTTTCTTCATCTGGACCCAAGTCTCCGCTCTTGGTTTGCTTCTTCAGCATACTTTGTTCTGTGTTAGTGAGTTTACTCTGCAGTCATCAGAAATCAAAAGCAAAACAAAATGAAGCAACGTGGAACTTCAAGAATGAGTAAAGATGGAAGTGAGAGGGCTACTGTAGGAGTGACGCTTTACCAGCACTTTCCATCATCCACCAGTACGTCCATATTCAGAGCTCGTCTTTTTAATCTTTTTTTTTCTCGTTTTGATAAAGGCTTTTATTTTGCATATTTTTACTCTGGATTTTTTTCTTAGTATATTTCAGACTTCTTTGTTTGCATAGGATTGCTGATGCTGTTTCTATGTTTTAAATAAAAATTTTTAGTGACTGAGAATAGGACTTGACTTGAAAATAAGACCACAAACTTGGCTTCCGGGATCCTGTTTTTTCTTTTTTGTTGTAATATTTATAGTTGATTGACAGCATTGTGCCAGTTCCAGGTGTACACTTCAGATTCCTTTCCATTATAGGTTATTACAAGATACTGAATATAGTTCCCTGTGCTACAGAATAAATCCGTGTTGTTGATCTATTTTGTATATAGTAGTGTGTATCTGTTAAGCCTTTATCCCTCCCCTTCCCCTTTGATAACCATAATTTGTTTTCTATGTCTGTGAATCTGTTTTGTAAACAAGTTGATTTGTATTATTTTTTTAAGAAAGCCTGTTTTCTCCTAAAGAACCAGTAAAAATGCAATAGAATCTTGAAGCTTTTAAGGAATTCAAAAATTAAGATTTATTAATCAGACTTTGGTAGTGGTGGTAGTTTAGTTGCTAAGTCGTTTCTGACTCTTGCGACCGCATGGACTATAGCCCACCAGGCTCCTTTCTCCATGGTATTTCCCAGGCAGAAATACTGGAGTGACTTGCCATTTCCTTCCCCAAGGGATCTTCCTGACCCAGGGATTGAATCCCGGTCTTCTGCATTGCAGGTGATCTCCTGCATTGCGGATGGATTCTTTACTGACTGAGCCATGAGGGAAGCCCGTTATTTAAACTTACGGTTTTTTGAAGTTTGAACTGAAATTAACACAAGCAGATTTAGTTTCTATTTTATAAAAATTGACAGCATTCAAAATGAATCACAAAAAATTGCCTTTTCTACATTATATATATAATATATATGTTATATATATACATATATATTTCTACATTATATATAATATATATAATGTATATATACAAAAAGTCTAATGTGCTGTGTTCTATGGTAGGTAAATTTCAAATAGGAAATTAAATTTACATGTGAGCATATGATTTGATTGAAGTTACTGCTACTTCTCATAGTATCTAGTTAGCAGAGTTTCCCAGTCTCCTCTTGAACACTGTAGGCAGGTAATTCTATGCTTATTAGATAAATGAACTTCCATATGATTATAGTGGGAAAAGATTGAAGGAAAGCACAGATGTTAAGTGATTTTCTTAAATTTGATTTCCTAAGGTTACACTATGTAGCAGAAATGAAAATAAATGCCAAGAATCTTGACATAGTTCTATTTTCCAGCAGGGTTTTTGTGATATTTGTGTTTAACTCTTAACTGTTAAAAAATTTCATCCTTCATTATGAGGCCATATTAACTGCCTACTGACTGGTTTCCTAACAGTTCCAATAATAGATTTTAAATTGTGTTTTCTCTTAAACCATTATTGCTTTTGGTCAAATAAATTTTATATATCTGGATGGTATAAAGATTTAGAAGTATCCTGTGAACACTCTGCTCTCTTAGAATTTCTTCTTTTTGTGCTTATATCTTCAGCTTGCAGCTCTGAGAGTTAAGGTTCTGTAATGTGGAATTTATCCTATAATTGTTAAAATTATCTGTTACTGGTACTGCCCTATCCTGTCTAAGCCATAATATCAGGTAAAAGAAAGTAGTGTTTCTATTTCAGGACTTTTATGAGGAGGAAAGATGAAAGTTTTTGTTTTTCCTTGTGTCTTCTCACTGTATTTATTATAATTTCCTCAAAATTGTTACAGAACAAGTAGCCTAGAGAGAATTTAGTTTGAACTATCTTTCCTTCCCCCTCTTTCAGCAAAATGCCTGAATAAATCTGATATGGTACTTTTTGCTTTCTTAGAATGTATATAATTGGTACATTTTCTGGCACAAAATTGCAGGTAGCACTGATACATAAGTCAAATTTAGCTGTTTAATTACATTTTCTGAAATTTTTACATGTGAATTTGACAGTATATTATTATTTGCAAATAAAAGCCAAGTTTTCAATAACTTTCTTTTTTAGCTGTGCAATTTGAGATACATTTGAAACAGTAAAATTATTTTTGTTTCATATCAAGAAATGGATGAAAAGAGGCTCCTGGATCCAGGGTTGAAAGTCCGTAAAGGCCTCTGGGATCATACTCTGAAGAACCAGCAGATGGAATGCCTGAGTGACTGAAGAAAATGGGTGCTAATGCATCTAGCTATCCTCATTCATGCTCCCCGAGAGTAGGGGGGAATCCTCAAGCCCAGCAGACTTTCATAGGTAACCAGTTCAGTTTTTCTAACCTCATTTTCTTTTGTGGATATAAATAGGATTGTGTTTTCAGTGGTCTTTTTGGATGAAAAGAGGGTTGAGCTATGGAAAAAGTTAATATATATAATAATTCTGCAGCATCCATGTTTTTTCCTACCAGGTGTAAATCTGGCTTATATGATTCTTATCCTAACCAAGCTGCTGTAGCACAGTTGATCTTTGATTGTTTTCTTATTTCATTTATTGTGCCCATAGAAATTTAGCATTTTTTTACAATGAATAATCTGCTCTGTTTTTCCCTATTCCTTATTTAATATAAAAATGAGTTACTTGAACTTTTTAACCTTCCTTTATAGAAACAAAAATCAGTTTTACTTGAATGGTTCAGAAATGTCTGTAAAAATTTTAGCACAAAATGTATGTTAAATTGAATGTTGAAAATGACTGCTAAGAAAAAAGAAATAAATTTTCACTTGTTTAATTTCCTTCTTAGGGACATCATCCTATTCTCAGCAAGGCTATGGTTGTGAATCAAAATTATATAGTCTTGACCATGGCCATGAGAAACCACAAGACAAAAAAAAGAGAACCTCTGGCCTTGCCACCCTCAAAAAGAAGTTTATCAAGCGTCGAAAATCTAATCGGTCTGCTGATCACGCCAAGCAGATGCGAGAACTCCTCTCTGGGTGGGATGTTCGAGATGTCAATGCATTAGTGGAGGAATATGAGGGAACTTCAGCCTTAAAGGAGCTTTCTTTACAAGCCAGTGTGGCTAGACCAGAAGCCCGGACATTGCAGAAAGATATGGCCGATCTTTATGAGTACAAGTATTGTACTGATGTAGACTTAATATTTCAAGAAACTTGCTTTCCTGTTCATCGTGCCATTTTGGCGGCAAGATGTCCATTTTTTAAAACACTACTTTCTTCCTCACCTGAATATGGGGCAGAGATCATCATGGACATCAATACAGCTGGTATAGATATGCCCATGTTTTCTGCTTTGCTCCACTACCTTTACACGGGAGAGTTTGGAATGGAGGACTCAAGGTTTCAAAATGTTGATATCCTCGTTCAGCTTAGGGAAGAATTTGGAACACCAAATTCCCTTGATGTAGATATGCGTGGACTCTTTGATTACATGTGCTATTATGATGTCGTCCTTAGTTTTTCTTCAGACTCTGAACTGGTTGAAGCTTTTGGTGGAAATCAGAACTGTTTAGATGAAGAGCTCAAAGCTCACAAGGCTATTATTTCAGCACGGTCCCCATTTTTTCGAAATTTATTGCAAAGAAGGATACGGACTGGTGAAGAAATCACAGACCGAACTTTGAGGACTCCCACAAGAATTATATTAGATGAGTCCATTATACCAAAAAAATATGCAAAAGTGATATTACACTGTATGTATACTGACATGGTGGACCTGGCCGTTTTGCACTGTAGCCCCTCTGTGGGGAGTCTCAGTGAAGTTCAGGCTCTCGTCGCAGGGAAGCCAAACATGACCAGGGCAGAAGAAGCCATGGAGCTTTACCACATAGCACTGTTCTTGGAATTTAACATGCTTGCACAAGGTAATGAAATTCTGATTTTTAATTTTAATCTTGATCTCTTGAATTGCACGTTTGTCTTCCAGATTGAAAGCACGACCAGTATGTTCCATGATTTCAGTGTTTGGGATGTGACAGAGTCAGTTTTTTCAAATCTGTAGTTATGACATCTGAGACAGAATGGGGGTTAATGTTAATGTAGCTCTTCATTTGGTATTAATACCAAGCATTCACAACTAATGATTAAGAATAAATGAGGGACTTCCCTGCTGGTCCAGTGGTTAACGCTCTCAGCTCCCAAAGCAGGGGGCCCAGGTTTGATCCCTGGTCAGGGAACTAGATCCCACATGCTGCAACTAAGACCTGGTGCAGCCAAATAAATGAAAAAAATATTAAAAAAAAAAAAAAAAAGAATAAATGAGACTTGAGGCTCTTTCTTCCCTAATGTAAGATGATAGATGTGAGAATATGTAATGACCCAGCTACCGCCCTGTCTGCTCTTGAGCTTTGAGCTAGTCCTGTTTGCCAGATTTCAAGGTTATTCTTGGTCTGAGACTCGTTGGGTAACTTAGATTCTCATATAGATACTCGGTGCCTTATTGATACTTAAATATTTAGAATAAGAATGAAAGTTCATTACAAAAATGAAGATAGTCTCATTTAGATACAGATTTATTTGAATCAAAGAATTGGGCAAGGTTTCTGACTTAAATTTTTAAAATATTCTCTTATCTTTTCAAGTTCAGCTGTGCATCAAGCAATAGCTTATGGAGTATAAAGCACAGTTTGTTCTTAAACTCATGTGCCGCCTTCATTTAATTTAAACTAAAATTAGTAAGTTGGAATGACACATTTTTTGTGTTACAGGCAAATAATTGCACTACAGCTACACTAGAAGAATATATCTTTTAGTGTATATTTGTGGTAAACATTAGAATCATAACATTTCAGAGCTGGAAAGTGACCTTCCGTGGGAGAGAAAGGGAATTTGCTGTCTTCACAGAATGTACTCTTAGCTTTCTATGATCGTATATTAAAAGAAAACAAGCTATATGACATGAAGGTACTTCAGAAATTTAGCTGATGAGTGTTTGCTAAAAGAACACTAGAAGTTGCAAATTAGCAGAGAATTCATGATTTGGGTAAAAGATATATATTTAAATAAGGAAAACTAAGCACATTTTTCTGGAGAGGGCAGTGTCACCCCACTCTCCACTACTCTTGCCTGGAAAATCCCATGGACAGAGGAGCCTGGTAGGCTGCAGTCCATGGGATCGCTAAGAGTCAGACACGACTGAGCGACTTCTCTTTCACTTTTCACTTTCATGCATTGGAGAAGGAAATGGCAACCTACTCCAGTGTTCTTGCCTGGAGAATCCCAGGGATGGGGGAGCCTGGTGGGCTGCCGTCTATGGGGTCGCACAGAGTCAGACATGACTGAAGTGACTTAGCAGCAGCAGCAGCAAGCACATTTTTCTAGTTTGGAAAAAAATCTGTATTGTGTGGGTGAATCAACAAGTCAGTAGAACTTTGAAAAAAATAAAAGCCCCAGTTAAATAACAATGTCAGTAATAAAATGGAAGAGATTATTGGAAGACAATGATAAGCATGAGTGAAAAAAGTTGAGATTTCTATTACATAAAGAATCTTAAAATCTTATTTTACTATTTCCTGTGTAGTAATATTACTAATTTTGTTTTATTGCCAAATCAAAATGTCATTAAAATATTTTCTTGCTAGTTCAAAACAAAAACTATGAGTAATAGACCATTAGATATCAGACTATAGGAAAATATGTTATTAAAAATAACCTAGCAGCTTGCCCTACCATTCTTTGACTCTGTAAAACCAAATTTGTCAGAAAATGCCTCTACAGAAAAACAGTTTGCAGCACTACCATAAAGGTGTAATATCACTCTTTTCTCAAAATGGTTTTATTTTTGAAACATTTAATAAGAAACCAAAGTGTATTGTGTATACTTTACTGTTTTTAAAACTGGGAAAGCATCCCTTGGTATAGTTTTTTTTGTTTTGTTGTTAAGTTTTTAACAGAAAGTAAAATGGTGAACTAGCTCTTGGGATCTTGGATAATATTTGATCTAGAGTGGTTTTTTTTTTTATGTTAAATTTTTATACGTATAATTTATCAGTAGCTAGAAATTTTATTTTTTGGAGCACATTTAGGGCTATAAAACAACACTCCTTATAGAACTTTAATTTTGGCTACTTAAAACAAGCAAGCAAATATTCCCTTAAATTTGGATATACATGACTCTGTATTATTCAAATTCAAATTTTTCATTTTTCAAACTACAGAGTTTGAGTTACTTGATGTTTTGCTTTTTGTACACCATGTAGGCATTACCTTTCTCCCATACCCATTAGGCTGTTCATACTAGGGTTTATATATAACCAACCATAACCAACCATATAACCAACCATAACCAACCATATAACCAACCAACCAGCATAGTTTTGCCCCATTCCCACGGGAAGGAGACTAGTCACTTGAAGAGGGATTTTATACCATAAAGCTTAAGATCTCAGGCTCTGAAACCAGACAAACTGGATTTGAATTCTTTACTATCATGTTTTAACTTGTTTAACCTTAAAGTAAGTCATCTCTAAGCCCCTGTTTTCCCATTTGTGAAATAAGAATAGTAACACTATGAGGTAGGATTATGAGGATTAAAGGAAGTAATACATATCAACTGATCTGAACAGTGCCCAGGACATAGTAAGCATTCAATAAATGTTAAATGCTAAATGAAAATCATCACAGTATATATTATTCACTACCACAGTCTCTTCTAAAACTAACTTTTTACGTTTTAAAAAATAATTTTTTATTATATTGACTAAACCCCATATTGAGACTAGTTTGCAAAATTTTTTTTAAGTAACTTGTTTTTAAGATTTTACTGTAATTTTATCCCTAGCAAACTGGTGCATACTATTTATCAGACTGTTGTATCTGGCCATTTGTCACTCAGGTTTCAACTAGAGTTATGCAAGCAGACTAAACCTGTAATACTCTGAGGCATCTATTACGTGTAATGAATTAGCATCTCTCCACTGCATTTAGTGTGGTACTAGTTACATACCATTTTGGAGAGAATTAAGAAAATAGTCCCCAAAATAATTTTCTGTCTTCTTTGATTCAGTTGAAGACTCCTGGTTAAGAAAGCCTGTGAGACTAGACTGGCAGCTTGAGTATAAGATCATATTGTTCTCATCCTTGTATCCCCAGTGCCTGGGGCATAATAGGCACTGAGTAAATGTTTATGAACTAATGACAGTTAACCTTTTTATTCCAAATTAGGTTTGACTTTAAAAATTAAAGCCCAGTTTTAAAAGGAGACAAATTCTATCAAGGGAAGCTAGGACATTGAGACAACATATGCTCTTCAAGGTGGAGAGGTGATTTAATAGTTTTAAGAACATCATAAAAAGAGGCAGTATAGGCAGACAGCCAGAGTAATTTGGCAAGTGGATAAAAGGGAGGATTCTTGGCTTACACTGAGAATGTATTTTATTCAGAGAAGTAGGCAATCACTATTAGGGAGGTGAATTAACAGGTAATGAGGCTTCAGCTTACTCATGTGTGCTATCCTTTATTAAGCTCCCGTGAATACATGGTTTAGCACTTTTCATTCTGCTTAAGTGATCCACCTGTCTGTTCTTGCATTGACGTCGTTTCCAGCTAGGTGGCAAATCCTGACCTGCCTCCTCAATTCCCTTCTAAACACGAGAGTCCTGAGATTTATTTTCAAAGAAAGGAAAATAGATTCCACATCTGGAAATAGCTATAAAGAAGGGTGGGGATAAGGCACAGGATTGAGATGTGGAATTATGTGAAAGCCTACACACTCTACCTTTCCCTGCTCTGGTCCAAACTGGACAGATAGCAGACAATAAACTGGTGCTGCCGAAGTGGTCTATATGAAGAGCATATATAGACCTGCTTTGGGGTTTCATGATGAAATGATGCTCAGGAGTTATACAGTGAAAAAGCCGGTTTGCCTTCCAGATGTCCTACAGGGAAGACAGCAGTCAGCAAGCCTGCTTGTGCAACAGACCTTCCAAATAGCTGTTAAACTGCCTTAGTCTTCCACTGGATGTTTGAGAAAAGCTTGCAGATTGAGACAGAAATAAGAACACATGCTAGAGGAAACAGACAATGAAGGGAGAGAAGAAAACGTCAATAGAATCAAAATATCCTTACATAAAAGAATATTGAACAACGAGACATACATAGGATGCTATAAAAGTGAAAAGAGGAGCTTTTAGAAATGAAAATTGTAGGAGGATTAGAAGGGAAAATTGAAGGAATCTGGAAAGTAGAACAGATTAGCAAAGAGATGGACAACAGTGGAGACAAATAAGAAAACGAGTATTCATCCAGAAACTGTAGCGTCTTAAATAACAGCTGTAGAATATATACTAGAGAAAATGGAAGAGAAGACAGTATCTAAGGAGTAATGTAATAAATATTGCCAAAGCTAAAGGGATTTCTATATTTTAAAAATTTCATCCCTGTCACTAGAAAACACCAGAGAAAAAGAGAAGATTGTAAAATCATTGGGAGGTGAAAGGGTAAGTTCCATACAAGAAATAGGAAACAATGATACTGAACTTTCCAGTAGCAACAACTGAATGTACCTTTAAAAAGATGATGGAAAATTGTTTTAAACACAAAGCCAAACAGTCAGTCAAATGTCAGGCTAAATAAATGCATTTTCCAGTCATGCCTCAAAAATTTTAACTCCCCTGTACCCCTACTTAGGAAGCAACTAAGGATGTATTCCACTAAATGATGAAGTAAACGAAGAACCAGCAAGTGTTGGACCCAAAAAATGGGGTCTAACACCAGAAAGAAGAAAAGGAAATCCTAGATACTAGCTGTGCATTAGGTGTAGTGGATATCTAGTCTAGACTGGGCGAGGAGGAGGAGAGTGTCCAAGAAGTAGATATCTCGGAAGAGACCAATTACCTGAATGTTTGAAAATTAAGTGACAAGTGACATTGAAAGAAGTATTACAGATCTTTTGGTACACTTGTGAAAAATTAGCTGTTGCTAATTTATTAAAAGTGAAGCAAGTGAGAAAAGAAGAAATTAATAATTTCCAAGAAAATTTAAAGTTAAATATGGAAGAAAATATAATTCTAGTATACAGTTTGGTTCAGCAGTAAGTAGTATTTAAGTAGTCATTATGATTTGAACACTGAGTGTTGGTTTAATAAAATTTATAAAATTATAATTATAAAGAGATAAATATCAGAAGATAGATACTAAAAAATTGAGCATAGTTGCCTCTGGGAAGCAAGACTGAGTGAAGGAGAGATAAGGGCAGAAGGTTTTGCTTTTAGGGTACACTTTTTATTGCTACTAAGTATAAGACTTTGTAAATTATGAGCCTATATTGCTTTGATTACAAAATTAATTTTTTATAATAAAGATGTGACATCAGTACCCAGAAGAACCAGAGAGATCTGGATTGGCCACGGTCCTGAAGAACTAGGGAATTTATCATACCTATCAGGGCTGTTAATTAATGAGATCATGCTTATAATTTTGGTCTACATGGAGCCTTTACTTTCCTCTCATTTGGTTATCTTGACAACCTATGAGTATGGCAGGGCTCAAAAATGAATAACTAGCATTTTCCCAGTCTTGTAAGGGATGAAGCTGTGAGCCACACCAGCTCTTCCAACCTGAAGCCCAGGAATCAGCATGGTGAGACAGGAGCAGTGTGAAAAACAACGTCTAAGAATGATAGTGAGAGGCCACTGTGGCCTAGTTGTAGGAGCCAACCAGACTGGTGTAGGAACAACTCAGAGCAATCTCAGCTGTGAGCCTGTTGGGACTGAACTGCTTGGGGGTGGGGGAATTGTGGGCTAGCTGGGTAGGTCACCACTCAGACTGCTTCCGAGCACTTAGCCAGAGAACAGAGGGCTTTGTGCTGAGCAGGCCATTCTTTCCTGGATAGACAAGTATTCCCAGGTCAGTTATTTGACTTTTTCAGCAGCCCCGAGTGAGGAACTCCTTCTTTGCGTTGGGCAGTTCCATACCACGTAGGTCTTGATAGAAGACAGAGCCCGCCTCCCAGTGTTTTCTCAGTCTTCTCTGTGGTCAGGGCTCCCCCACGTGACCTAGACTTTTTGAATCTAGAGCATTGATGGCACAGAGATTTGGGGACTGTAGAGAATTCTTTCTGGAAGCACGGTGGGAACAGCAACACCTAGTGGAAAAGCAGAGGAATCAGTGTCAGTGGCGCCAGTGATGGCGTTCACTGTCCAGGGGCAGTTTTGGCCTGGGTCCCAGGCCACAAGGGGCCCTCGCTGGGCTGTTCTGTGCTATAGTACTCAACTCGCAGTCTTCCTTTGTTGTTTGTACTCTGAGCCCGCTCTCCAACTTTCCCAGCAACTCTGGGCTCGCAGTATCCTTTCAGATAAATTCCTTTTCTGTTTAAGCCAACTGAAGTTGTTTTCTGTGGTTGCAGCTTAGAAGCCTAGTTCATAACAGTAACTATATTGAAAGACTAGTGTATAAAATTCCAAAATAAATGACTAGATTGGAAGAGCTTCAGATGAAGGACCAGGTGTTTAATCACTGACTTTACACAATGACCTTAGAATACACTGCATAAACAGCTCTGAAAACGTGAGAACAGTGAGAATGTATTATTTATTGATTTGTAATTCTTTTAGTAAATACTGACTCTTTAGGGGAACTATAGATTTTCTCATGAACTTTAACAACCCACAGGCCAGTAGAGCTTCTGTTTCCTTTTCATAAATACTGTTGAGTTAGCACCAGCATCTGCATGCGTATTCCAGTCAGGGGTGTCTTACAGTTGTGTGCTCTAAAATACAGATTTGTTTTTTTTATATTGATCAAAAATGTATTTTTCAGTCTTTGGAATATGAAGTTTATTTATAGCTTTAGTTCCAAAATAGCTTCTGAAATGCATTGCCCCTGTTTTTAGTTGTAATGCATGTGATTATACTTTATTGAATTAAAACTCTTAACAGAGAAACAACTGAAAGCAATGACCTAATTTTTTCTCTTAGCAACTTGGTCAGATTCCAGGAGTATGTGACTTGATACAAATACCGAATAACAAAAACTGGCCCCACTCTAATCCATTCCTCCCTCTTCCCATCCTCTCCATTGTCCCCATGTTAACACGCTCCCTTCTGTCTCCATTTGGTTGCTCTGGTAGTTCATTTTGCTTCTCCCTCTAATTGTTTCCTCTTCGGCAGCTTAGTCTGGATATACTTGCTAGAGAACAGTGGAGCTAAGTTAAATACCATCATCAACAGATCAAAGTAGTAAATACAGGTTTCAGTTAAACATGGGATATGGTTGAAGAATTCCTGTTTCAGGAATGGCAGTTCAAATGACTCAAGTTATACATCTTTAATCATAATGAAATTTAGCACTTAACTCAAAATTGTGAATAAGGTTCCAATGTGTAATATTTAAAATATTTAATTCCACATTTTATTTTATAACTCAAACTTGTTCATGCTGCTGCTACTGCTGCTGCTGCTGCTGCTGCTAAGTCTCTTCAGTCGTGTCCAACTCTGTGCAACCCCATAGAAGGCAGCCTACCAGGCTCCCCCGTCCCTGGGATTCTCCAGGCAAGAACATTGGGTTGCCATTTCCTTCTCCAAAAACTTGTTCATATAAACTCTTCACCTCTGACCCTCTGCGCACACTGTTCTTTGGTTTTATAGTATCTTTGACTTTGTTCACTAAATGTCTAAATTCTACCCTTGCCTTTACGACCAAACTCATATTCTACTTCCCGTGTTTTGTCTTAGGCATTGCAGATTAAGTGTTCCTGCTTCTTGCAAACCTCTAAAACACTTCTTTTATCATTCTTTTAGGTTTTTACATCTTCTGACTTGTTTTGAAATTAACCTGTGTAACTTTCCTCTACCAACTTGTACCAACTATATTCTCTAAAGACAAGTTCCAAATCTGAGTCATCTTTGAATCACCCAAAGAACCTAACACAGGCCTTTGCTCTTAATAGACTCTCAGTTATATATTTTGAATTATCTTTAGTACCCATGCAGACTGCATAACTTTTTCTTTTAAAAAAGGGGAGAGTGTAATCAATGTTTAACCCTAGTTGTAAAAAAGAGAGAACAGTGAGCCTAAATCAAGGAGATAAATATCAAGTATTATTATAAAAATAAATTTATATGTGGTCTAAGTGATGTATACTTCTGTACTGTTAAACTCAGTTTTAAGTTAAATTTCTAATAAAATTGTCTCATCAGCTCTTTACTTTCTTGGTCCATGCTGCTGCTGCTGCTAAGTCGCAGCAGTCGTGTCCAACCCTGTGCGAGCTTTCCAGGGACTGAAGAGCAATCCCAAAGGTCAATGCCAAAGAACATTAAAACTACCATACAACTGTACTTATTTCACATTTAGTTCAGTCAGTGCCTGCTGCTGCTGCTGGTGCTGCTGCTGCGTTGCTTCAGTCATGTCCGACTCTGTGTGACCCCGTAGACGGCAGCCCACCAGGCTCCCCCGTCCCTGGGATTCTCCAGTCAAGAACACTGGAGTGGGTTGCCATTTCCTTCTCCAATGCATAAAAGTGAAAGTGAAGTCGCTCAGTCGAGTCCGACTCTTAGCAACCCCATGGACTGCAGCCCACCAGGCTCCTCCGTCCATGGGATTTTCCAGTCAAGAGTACTGGAGTGGGGTGCCATTGCCTTCTCCGGTCAGTCCCTGGAAAGCCTTTAATCAAATCCCTCTGGCCCTCAGGGCCAAATTCCCTTGGGATTCCCAGTTCCTTTGTCGGATCCCCAGGCTGGGAATCCTGACTTAGGTTCAGAATGTAACCTTCAACAATAGTGTGACAACTTCATTGGTATTATTGTTGTTTAGTCTGTGGGCCACCTACCCAGCGGGTATGGGATTTGATTATATCATGATTACGCCTCTCCTACCATCTCACTGCAGCTTCTTCTTTGTCTTTGGATGTGGGGTATCTTTATTAGTGGGTTCCAGTGTCCTCCTGTGGATGGTTGTTCAACAGCTAGTTGAAATTTTGGTGCTCTCGCAAGAGGAGATGAGCATAGATCCTTCTACCCACCATCTTGAACTGCAAGCATATGCTGCTTAATGTCATTTTTACAGCAGCCCCATGAAGCTTGCAGAATGGGTCTTCCATTTGCCCAGAGAGATTCAGAGGTACATAACAATGCCCAAATTTAATGGTATTAATATTTTATAAATATGAAGTCTGGAGTTAGATCTGTGTTCTCATACTGCCTCTGCCACATACTAACCATGTAAATTCTGTCTAGATTCCTCAGCCTGAGCTCATTTATTCCTCTTCATAGAAGTGCAGGCACCAAACACTGTGCCTGGCTCACAGTTGGGCTTTAACAAATGGTTTTTAAATTTATTTACATTAACTCTTAGTAGACAATTTCTGAAGATAAGCATTGAGTTATTTTCCGTACACATCATTTGACAGCACAGTTTCAAGTTTCCAAAGTCTAAAAAGTTTACCAGATTAATTAAGACTTTTTAAAAAACAATGATACAATTGCAAGAAATATCCAGTGTTAGATGGCAAAACAGAGCCATTAAAAAAAAATGGTACATACAGTGTTCCCTGCGGTGGTGGGCTTTTTAGTGTAAACTCCCATTTTGCTTTGATTCGGTTATAGTCCCTTTTTCTCTTAGAAACGCTGAGAAAACGGCCTGAATGGGCCATTTCCTAAAGCCGCAAGTTATTTTTATTTTTCTAACTCTGCCATTGTCAGATTTTGACTACTCCTCTTATGCTTTCTGTTGCCAAGAAGTGCAGAAACGAATGCAGTCTAAGATGCATCTTAGACTGATACATGGAAAACAGGATTGGGAGAGGGTGTTAGTAAGTGAGGAAGGAAAATGACAGAAGGAAGAGCCTCTGTATTCAACAAGTCTCCTGCCTTTTCAAACTCAGTTTTGAGATACAAAGTTGCCATTTCTGCCTTAAAACCAAATATTGCACTTAACTCCTAAAAAATCCAAAGTAGAAGAACTCTGACCAGACACAAGCATTTTGTCCACTTCTGGTTTTGGAAGTGGCTGGAGAAAACTGTTCTAGAAATTCAGATAGATTAGAATATTTAGCTGTTACTGTGTGCAAAACATTGGGCTAAATTCGTGATGTGTAAGACCTCCCTTAAGCTTTACAGTAGCTTGTGTGGTAACTGCTATCATCCTGCTTGTTTTAGAGATGAGGTGAGTAACTTGTTACTTCTCCAAGGCCACATCTACTGATCAAAAAAAGGACTGCAAAACAAACATTTACTGAGCACCAACTCTGTATGAAGTAGTGAAGCTTCTATTATATTTTTTTCCTTTTTTGGGGTGGTGGGGATGGAGGATGGGATCTTAGTTCCACAACCAGGGATCAGATCTGTGCCGCCTGCAGTGGAAAGACAGAGTCCTAACCACTGGAGCGCCAGGGAAGTCCCTTTACTTTACACTTTAAGAAACTTTAGACAGTGTGTTCAGTAACACTCATCGAGAAACCGTATTTTCATCTACTACCACTCCTTTCCCCAAATGCATATTGATGACAGACTTTGAACAGTTTTGAGTTTTCTTACAAACCTCTGAATATTTTTGAATGTGTTTGTATATTTCAGTGCATCTCTTGTTCTGTTGTGATATAATAGTACCACACTATACATGTTATCCTGTGTCTTGCTTTTTACATACTTAATAAACTTTGGGGAAATGATGTCAGTAAAGAATAGCTACCCAGGCTTCCCTAGTGCTCAGAGGGTAAAGAATCTGCCTGCAAAGTGGGAGAGCCAGGTTCAGTCCCTGAGTTGGGAAGATGCCCTGGAGAAGGGAATGGCAATCCACTCCAGTACTCTTGCCTGGAGAATTCCATGGAGAGAGGAGCATGGTGGGCTGTCGTCCATGAGGTCGCAAAGATTGAGTGACTAACACTTTATTTTAATAACTATATTTTTGTTTCTAAAAATATAAAGGATGCCCTGATTGGATATTCAGATAATTCAAATAATACAAAAGTTGTTTTAAAAACCCTTTAGACTCACTCCTCAGTGAAAAACACTGTTGACGAATAGTACCTTTTTATAAATATCTCCTCTTAGAGTGTTAATTTATGGACCGGCTAAAATATTCAGTGAATATAAACTGACTAGAAAGTTCTTGCCTCACAACTATTTTTTCTCATATTTAGATGAAGAGGAGTATCAATTTCTATTATAAGTTAACATGAGCTAGCCTCACTAAGTATGTCTCCATGAAGCGGGTAGCTTTGATAAATTACAAGGCTTTGAGCTCTGTTTTTGTTCTCTTCACTAAAACATTTTTATGTTTCATGCTTAGCATGGACATGTCCATAAGACTTCCAGTAAATGTTTTTACATGTCAAGGCACTTGAAGGTAAAACATCCACACATCTGAAAGTTGTGCCAGAAAACTGAAAACACTGTTTGCACACTTACATGTCTTTGTTTTTAACCAAGTTCCTCTTCAACCGTAATAGGCCCCTGAAGTGGGTTTGATTTAACACTGTTTTCACTGTCAGAGTTATGTCCTATTAACGTTTGCATTGAAGAACAATGCTGGTACTTCCACGGCAATCCAGTGGTTAAGACTCTGTGATTCCACTGCACGGCGGTGCTGGTTCTTTCCCTGGTTGGGAAATCAAGATCCCACATGCCACATGGCTCGGCCCCCAAAAAAGACAGTACTGAATTTTGGAACCTGATTCACTAAACTATTTGTAGAAAATAGATGGGCGTCATATTGGTTTTTTAAACCTTGATATCTTTCTGAGCTTATATCTAATGAGCTTGTATCTAATTGTGAAAGGTTCAGAAATGTATGATTAATTGCTTTTTTTATGCCTCATCTCAAATTCTGGATTGATAGTTTTTGTTTGTAAATGTAAGTAAAAGTATTAGGTATCTGAAGTCTTCAGTGGTGTGAACCCCGTCCTAACCTACCTTTTAATTATCAGATTTCTAGAAGTACTAAGTGAAATAGAAGTAGACAGAATGTTGTAAACCTGGTCATCACAATAGGTCTGTAAACCTGAGAGAGTAACAGCTGCCTGAGCTTTCAAAGGTAAAAATGGAACATTGTTGAGGGAGGGAGGAATAGAACCTTGATTCCAGTGGATCTTTCTGTAGAATTAGCACTGTGATTCCTAGACTTACTCATTTAGCAAACACTTAACTGAGCTCTTACTGTATGCCAGACTCTGAGAGTAAGTAATGAATTAGATAGTCTGGTGGTGGGTGCCAGTAGGCAGTTCCGATGTATAAATGCCCCAATAGAGTAAAGCCCTGACCAGTAGGGAGCACATAGGAAGAGAGAAGTCCTAACCTCAATATATGGAGTTAGGGAAGGAGGGACGGTATCTAGAAGAACTGTACAGAGAAGTTGTGACCTGGAGAATGAATAGGAGTTAAGTAAATAAAGATTGGAGATAAAGAGGCCCATATCAAGCAGAAGGAACTTCAGGTGGCAAGGTCTAGAGATAAGGGAGAGCACTTCTGGTTTTGGTGGGGAGGTTGTAGGGGTTGCAGAGATGAGAGAGAGGTATGATGTAGCAAGAAATGAGGCTGTAGCAACCAGCACGGCTAGGTAATAAAGAACTTGGTATACCACGCTGAGACGTTTGGTTTTATCCTGAGCATGTGACCTGATTAAATTTATATTTTCTGAAAGATCTCTTTGGTTGAAGCATGCAGGTGGAAACCATCAGAATTTTTCCAGAAATAGTGTTTTTATTTTAAATGTATACTTTCTTTAAGCAGATAAAATCTGTATAAGATCAGATCAGTCACTCAGTCGGGTCCGACTCTTTGCAACCCCATGAATCGCAGCACGCCAGGCCTCCCTGTCCATCACCAACTCCCGGAGTTCACTCAGACTCACGTCCATCTAGTCAGTGATGCCATCCAGCCATCTCATCCTCTGTCGTCCCCTTCTCCTCCTGCCCCCAATCCCTCCCAGCATCAGAGTCTTTTCCAATGAGTCAACTCTTCACATGAGGTGGCCAAGGTACTGGAGTTTCAGCTTTAGCATCATTCCTTCCAAAGAAATCCCAGGGCTGATCTCCTTCAGAATGGACTGGTTGGATCTCCTTGCAGTCCATGGGACTCTTCAAGAGTCTTCTCCAACACCACAGTTCAAAAGCATCAATTCTTCGGCACTCAGCCTTCTTCACAGTCCAACTCTCACATCCATACATGACCACTGGAAAAACCATAGCCTTGACTAGCCGGACCTTTGATGACAAAGTAATGTCTCTGCTTTTGAATATGCTATCTAGGTTGGTCATAACTTTCCTTCCAAGGAGTAAGCGTCTTTTAATTTCTTGGCTGCAGTCACCATCTGCAGTGATTTTGGAGCCCAGAAAAATAAAGTCTGACACTGTTTCCACTGTTTCCCCATCCATTTCCCATGAAGTGATGGGACTGGATGCCATGATCTTTGTTTTCTGAATGCTGAGCTTTAAGCCAACTTTTTCACTCTCCACTTTCACTTTCATCAAGAGGCTTTTGAGTTCCTCTTCACTTTCTGCCATAAGGGTGGTGTCATCTGCATATCTGAGGTTATTGATATTTCTCCCAGCAATCTTGATTCCAGCTTGTGTTTCTTCCAGTCCAGCGTTTCTCATGATGTACTCTGCATGTAAGTTAAATAAACAGGGTGACAATATACAGCCTTGACGAACTCCTTTTCCTATTTGGAACCAGTCTGTTGTTCCATGTCCAGTTCTAAGTGTTGCTTCCTGACCTGCATACAAATTTCTCAAGAGGCAGATCAGGTGTTCTGGTATTCCCATTTCTTTCAGAATTTTCTACAGTTTATTGTGATCCACACAGTCAAAGGCTTTGGCATAGTCAATAAAGCAGAAATAGATGCTTTTCTGGAACTCTCTTGCTTTTTCCATGATCCAGCGGATGTTGGCAATTTGATCTCTGGTTCCTCTGCCTTTTCTAAAACCAGCTTGAACATCAGAAAGTTCATGGTTCACATATTGTTGAAGCCTGGCTTGGAGAATTTTGAGCATGACTTTACTAGCGTGTGAGATGAGTGCAATTGTGCAGTAGTTTGAGCATTCTTTGGCATTGCCTTTCTTTGGGATTGGAATGAAAACTGCCCTTTTCCAGTCCTGTGGCCACTGCTGAGTTTTCCAAATTTGCTGGCATATTGAGTGCAACACTTTCACAGCATCATCTTTCAGGATTTGGAATAGCTCAACTGGAATTCCATCACCTCCACTAGCTTTGTTCGTAGTGATGCTTTCTAAGGCCCACTTGACTTCACATTCCAGGATGTCTGGCTCTAGGTCAGTGATCACACCATCGTGATTATCTGGGTCGTGAAGATCTTTTTTGTACAGTTCTTCTATGTATTCTTGCCATCTCTTCTTAATATCTTCTGCTTCTGTTAGGTCCATACCATTTCTGTCCTTTATCTAGCTCATCTTTGCATGAAATGTTCCTTTGGTATCTCTGATTTTCTTGAAGAGATCCCTAGTCTTTCCCATTCTGTTGTTTTCCTCTATTTCTTTGCATTGATCACTGAGGAAGGCTTTCTTATCTCTTCTTGCTATTCTTTGGAACTCTGCATTCAGATGTTTATATCTTTCCTTTTCTCCTTCGCTTTTCACTTCTCTTCTTTTCACAGCTATTTCTAAGGCCTCCCCAGACAGCCATTTTGCTTTTTTGCATTTCTTTTCCATGGGGATGGTCTTGATCCCTGTCTCCTGTACAATGCCACGAACCTCCTTCCATAGTTCATCAGGCACTCTATCTATCAGATCTAGGCCCTTAAATCTATTTCTCACTTCCACTGTATAATCATAAGGGATTTGATTTAGGCCATACCTGAATGGTCTAGTGATTTTCCCTACTTTCTTTAATTTACGTCTGAATTTGGCAATAAGGAGTTCATGATCTGAGCCACAGTCAGCTCCTGGTCTTGTTTTTGCTGACTGTATAGAGCTTCTCCATCTTTGGCTGCAAAGAATATAATCAATCTGATTTCGGTGTTGACCATCTGGTGATGTCCATGTATAGAGTCTTCTCTTGTGTTGTCAGAAGAGGGTGTTTGCTATGACCAGTGCATTTTCTTGGCAAAACTCAATTAGTCTTTGCCCTGCTTCATTCCGTATTCCAAGGCCAGATTTGCCTGTTACTCCAGGTGTTTCTTGACTTCCTACTTTTGCATTCTAGACCCCTATAATGAAAAGGACATCTTTTTTGGGTATTAGTTCTAAAAGGTCTTGTAGGTCTTCATAGAACCATTCAGCTTCAGCTTCTTCAGTGTTACTGGTTGGGGCATAGACTTGGATTACTGTGATATTGAATGGTTTGCCTTGGAAACGAAGAGAGATCATTCTGTCATTTTTGAGATTGCATCCAAGTACTGCATTTCGGACTCTTTTGTTGACCATGATGGCCACTCCATTTCTTCTGAGGGATTCCTGCCTGCAGTAGTAGATATAATGGTCATCTGAGTTAAATTCACCCATTCCAGTGCATTTCAGTTCGCTGATTCCTAGAATGTCGACATTCACTCTTGCCATCTCTTGTTTGACCACTTCCAATTTGCCTTGATTCATGGACCTGACATTCCAGGTTCCTATGCATTATTGCTCTTTACAGCATCAGACCTTGCTTCTATCACTAGTCACATCCACAGCTGGGTATTGTTTTTGCTTTGTCTCCATCCCTTCATTCTTTCTGGAGTTACTTCAACACTGATCTCCAGTAGCATATTGGGCACCTACTGACCTGGAGAGTTCCTCTTTCAGTATCCTATCATTTTGCCTTTTCATACTGTTCATGGGGTTCTCAAGGCAAGAATACTGTATAAATTACACATCAAAAGTCACTATTCTTTTTAAAAATTCCATACTCTATTTAATGTGTTTATTCAGTAGAATTTTTTTGAACACCTATTTTTTTGCCAGGTGTTGTGTAAGCTTTCAGTTCACATTGTCCTCTGTGGTAGGTGTTTTCTCTATTTTACAGATAAACTGAGGCTTGAAAATACTGTCACTGGAGGTTACAACTAGAAAGTGTTAAGGCCAAGATTTGAATCCTGGGTTTTCAACTCTAGACCTATTGTTTTCTATTTAAAGGAGAAAGAGAATAAGATTTCTGTAAGTGGAAATCATCTGTGAGGTGCATTGTTTCAAATGGAGCACATGATTATACTGAGGAGATAACTAAACCAGTAGATATCAAAAACTTTTCTAAAAATCATTAATTACATGTCTCTCCCTCAAACGCTTTGGATTTTTCCCTTATTATGATGATAGAATTAAGGACACTAAATTTTGTTACTAGTGGGAAAATGGTTTAAGAATAATAAACCAGTTCAGTTCATTCGCTCAGCCCTGTCCGACTCTGCAACCCCATGGACTGCAGCACGCCAGGCTTCCCTGTTCATCACCAACTCCCAGAGCGTACTCAAACTCATGTCTATCGAGTCGGTGATGCCATCCAAACATCTCATCCTCTGTCGTCCCCTTCTCCTCCTGCCTTCAATCTTTCCCTGCATCAGGGTCTTTTCCAAGGAGTCAGTTCTTCGCATCAAGTGGCCAAAGTATTGGAGTTTCAGCTTCAGCATCAGTCCTTCCAGTGAATATTCAGGACTGATTTCCTTTAGGATGGACTGGCTAGATCTCCTTGTAGTCCAAGAGACTCTCACGAGTCTTCTCCAATATTAGTTCTTCATTGCTCACCTTTCTTCATAGTCCAACTCTCACATCCGTACATAACTACTGGAAAAACCGTAGCTTTGACTAGATGGACTTTTGTTGGCAAAATAATGTCTCTGCTATTTAATATGCTGTCTGTGTTGGTCATCGCTTTTCTCCCAAGGAGTAAGCATCTTTTAATTTCATGGCTGCAGTCACCATCTGCAGTGATTTTGGAGCCCACTGTTTCCATCGTTTCCCCATCTATTTGCTGTGAAGTGATGGGTATAAACAATGTATTTGCCATGAAGTGATGGGGTAATAAACAAGGTATAGGTATAAAGGGGTATTTTTTGTTTTTAGATAAAAAGGAATGAACCTCTGAGTTTTTCACATACCGAGTACTAGGGTTGATTTTATGTAGCATTTTAACAAGTGTGATCTTGTTAAAATCTGTGAGATCTGTGAGAGACCCCAATACATTTAGGTTGTCACTGGCCATTTCTGTTCCCTTTATGATCTTTGCTCTGCTCTCTTAAGATTGTGCTCGTTTCCTACCCTCTCTCACCCCCACAGATCCCTGTACTTGCTTTTGAATTAGAATACCCCAGTACAGTGGATGCCCTCTTCAAGAAAACCTAATTACAGTAACTGTTGTTCAGTCGTTAAGTCGTGTCCAACTCTGCGAACCATGGACTGCAATGCACCAATTATAGTAATAGCTGCTACTTATTAATGTGTATCATAAGTTAATGTGCTAAGTGCTCTGTGTATATTATTTAATCCTCAAAATAACCAGATGAGGTAGAATTAAGAAACATTTTTTCAGATGAGGAATCAGGCAGAATTTCACACATCACACAGCTATAGGGAGTTGGGGTTGGGTCTCAGATCATGGTGTTGGGTCTCGTATCAGTCTGACTCTAGTGGTGTGTCTTGACATCTCTCTTCCAGATAGATGCCTGAACAAAAGAACATATGTCAATTTCGAGGAATTCAGGCATCCTGTAGATCCCAGAATTAGATCTCCTTGCATTTTAATTTAGCAGAGGCTTATATACAGTATCTGTGTCAAGAGAACGGACATCCCCATGACTGCTTTTCCCTTTCATTATGCTATTTTCACCCCCCAAAATACCAAAGAACAAATAATTTAAAATGTCATATTAGAATTAATAGTATAAACATTAGAGAAATACAAATCTGTATTTAACTACATATCTTAGAGATTCTTGGTCTTTTTTGTTTGTTTCCTTTCGTGGTAAAAAGAGAACCCTTCAGTCTTTTATCACTTGCTGCCTGTGTGCTTTAGCCTCCTCCTCTAGTTACCAAAGTTGTTGTGTAGATATTTTCAGCTTCTTTCACATCTTTGTCTGTTTTTCCCTCTCCCATAGCTTGGCAGAGCTGTGAGAGTGAAGAGTACCAGCACTATTTGTATATTTTCACACAAGCAACGTGAATCTCAGTGATATGTGTCTTCCGCATCAAAAGGGAGTCATGTTCTCAGAGCAGAGAACCTTCTGATATCCCTCCCACTATTTGCTTGCATTTTGTGGACAGTGATTGATTTTATGTTGAGCCCTGAGGGAAGGGACTCCTGGCACCTTCCCTAGCCTGGTGTGTTTTTTTTTTTGTTTTTTTGTTTTTATTTTTTGAGTAGATAATACATTCAAATGGAGCAGAATTCAAAAGGGGACTCATCAGAACGTCTCCTGCCCTCTCAACTTTCTGTTCCCCAGAGACTAGAGACTTTTTACCCTGCCAGCTTTGAAGAAGTCAGCTTTTGTGTTGTATGATGGCCTGTTGAGTGGACTGCATGGAAAGAACTGCAGGCAGCCTCTTGGAGGAGATTGTGAACCCTCAGCTAATAACCAGCAAGAAGCTGGGCCTTTAGTTATACGGCGGCAAGGAAACGATTTTTGCCAGCAACCTGAATGAACTTGGAAGCAAATTCTTCCCTAATTGAGAATGTGAACCTAGTTGACACCTTGATTGCAGCCTTAGGAAACCCTGAGGACCCAGGTGACCTGTGCCCAGAAAATATGAGATGATTTGTTTGTTGATTTAACCTACTATGTTTGTAATCATTTGTTGTATAGCAACAGAAAACAAATAGATTAATCTTCTGACTTTCATAGGGTAGAATGGTTTAATAGCAACAGTTGCATGTGATTTAACTTAATTAGAGGAGAGCAGTAATTTAAATCTAGTTTACCACAGAGCCTTCAAGGTGCTAACCAGCCGCACCTCTATAAAAGACTCAGTTCAGGAAAGATGATACAATTAGCCACAATCCCAGCTGCTGCAGTTGGGTAGAGGCTTTCATTGATATTCTCATCATAACTGTATCACTCGGGTTTCAGTCAGGGAAGCTGAGCAACAGTGACTTATGGGGTAAGGGAATCATTGTAGGAATTGGTCCTTACACAGTTGTGGGAGAAGCTGGGGCAGTGAAGGTCTGCTGCGGTGGAGGGGGTTGGACCCAAAGGAGTTAACAACCAGTCAACCTGGGAAGCCAAGGATGTCGAGGCAGTGAGGTGGGGCCGCACAGGGGACAGTGGCCTATCTGTGGGTCTGCAGCCAAGCGCCTGGTGGTGGCCTGGGGCCAGGGTTGTCACCAGAGCTGCAGTTGGGAGGGAGAGCTGGATGCGGATTGCAGAGAGCAAGGAAAGCTAGGCTCCATGGGCACCTCCGTGTCTGCCTTTCACCACATCTAGCTTCAGTGATTTTTAGAGAGTGATGGCTGCTGCTGCTTCCTTTCACATCACACATTTCTGTTTTGGCCAACTTTGGGGATGATTGTGCAAAAGAGTTTTAGCTTAGAGAAGTGTAAACAGTACAGATCAGCACAGTCTCCGTCTTTCATCACTGCACCTAGATTTTCTTCCTGCTTTGCCAACATTTCACCAGGTCTAGATAGCCTACCAGGTGAGAGGACCCAGACCTTCATCCCAGAAACATCTGCAATTGCCCAGGTTCCGTTATCCCCGAGCAGAGAAGCACCAAAAGGTGCTGCAGTTGAGTCCCTTGGGTTCTGGAAGCGCACCTTCCTGCTCCTATTGTCCTGCCCCACACCTCACAGCCTGGCCCAGGACTCTCAGTAAGCACTCCCACAGTATTTACATCCAGGTCGTGCAGTTCTTTGGGTGTATGTGCTCTTTCTTCCCAGAACAGGGACTGTACTTTCTCCCTCAAACTGTGATTATGCTTGAACAGATCCTGATTTTTGGTCTGGAGCTAGCGAGAGGAGGCTGGGGCAGATACTGAAGAGGACAGCATTGTCTTTTCAGGCACCTTCAGGATCTTCTGGCAAGAGAAGGCTGCTGTCCTCCAGCAGGGAGTTGGGAGCAGGGTGCTGCTTCTCCCACCCTGGAAAGTCCAGGTGAATCTTGGGGCTTAGCATTCCTCATCCACCACATAGCCCCTTTCAAGGTTTCTGTGTCCAGCTCTTCCTCTCAGGATCCACATTTTGTCATAGGTTTGTCGAGATTTTGTTCCGATCTTCTTCATAGATCTGATAAAATTAAATCTTGAGCCTAAGTTTTGGCAGTCTTTTCTGTAGCTCTAGGAAGTAAGGGTATCTTTGAACACCAATCTAGAAGTTTCCTTGTTTTGACAGAATTCTTAGGCTTAAAGAGTGACTGTCATTTTCTTTTTTCATGACTTCTAAGCCAGCCAGCACCAGGTCTTAGAATCACTCATGTTTCCGTTCAAGTGCAGCCACAACCACTGCTGCTAAACTAACACTTCCCTTAGTGAAAAACCTTAGTACTGTCACTGCAACAGGCAGGGGTTGTCACCATCCCACTTGCCATTAGGATGGGGTCCTCTTGGCCATCTTACCAGGGAATGATCTAGTTCCAAAATCTTTCTCAAGAATTTTATTTCCTGGAGCCACTTGCCTTACTATCATAGTGTGGGTGTCCCCTCCCATTTCCCCATAGCCTGTGCTGAAACAGCCTAAAAGGCTTGCTTGCAGTTATTTGGTAAGGAATCCCATGAACAGGGGAGAATTGGGGGGAATGAAACCAGGGAGGAGGAGAAGCAGCAGAAGAGTGGCCCGTAGTGTTGGTCACCAGTGGAGGTTATGGGGCTTCAAGCCTGCCAGGAGCTTCGAGGAATTTTGTACAGTCTTCTTTAGAATGGTCCTCCTGAAAGATGGCAGAGAGGAGCATTTATCTAACCAGCTGTCAGGTGTTGCAGAGTCCCGGGAGTAGCGGTGAAAAGCACCATGGCGTAGATCGTCTTGTCTTCTCACCCACGTGTCTGATGCTCATTTCTGCCTTGGATCTGGAATTCTGGTTGCCTTTTTAAAACAGATGTACAGGGATGATGTGTTGATAGTGGTGTCTTAGAAAGCAAACCTTTCAACGGTGTGATCATTGTGGATTAGAATACTGAAGGCATGGAGACAGTCGGAAGCTTTTCTATAATTAAGGTGTGAAGTATGGAGTATTTGAACCAAGGTGGTGTTGATAGAAAACAAAACTAATCAAATTGTGTTTTTGAAGGAAGAATCAGAAACATTAGTTTCATGTGTGTATATGAGGGAGAGAGAGAAAGGAGGGTGAAATGGTGTAGCGGACTGAAGATTTCTTGCCTAGGAGAAGCATAGTGCTCATGGACAGGTTGAAAGTGAAAGTGTCGGTTGCTCAGAGTCATGCCCGACTGTTTGCAGCCCCACAGACTGTAGCCCAGTAGGCTTCTCTGTCCATGAAATTCTCCAGGCAAGAATACTGGCGTGGGTTGCCATTTCCTACTCCAGGGGATCTTCCCAACCCAAGGATTGAACCCAGGTCTCCTGCATTGCAGGCAGATTCTTCATTGACTGAGCCACTAGGGACGCCCCATGGACACATGGGCTCCTGAGTATTTTTAACATGATCCTCAGAACTCTGATGGCATCATTTCATCCTGGGTATAAGGAAATGAGACTAACAGAGCGTGGGATGCTTTGATCCAGCACTTATCACTGGATGATAAGTGAGAGCCAAGAGTTAGTGATATAATTACCTGAATTCAGAACCTTCAGTGCTCTATCTACTACTTCATGCTGCTGTCACTTCCCACTTGTTTCATAATTCCTTTCCTTAGGATTTGGAATCAGTCCCATACAGTTTAGTAGGAAAGAATTGAAGCAGCTTTTTTCTTGAGCCTATTTGCACTTGAAGTCTTAATTCTAACTCTGGTGCCACTGAAGAGTCACCACTGAAGTGCCTACTCTAAGGCCAGCCTTCCTCTAACCTTACCATATTGCTTTATGTTGTGGGGCAAGCCATAATCTCCTCCATAATTCCTCTTCTTTCTTCCCCCTTGTCTATTTCTTTCTTCCTCTTCCCACCTCTAACCCAATATGAAATTCTAAATCTGGAAGCCACTTATATATTTTCTGATGGCTATAAGCCAATGAAAGGTTCCCCACTGATAATTGGTTAAACATGTATGACGATGTACCTGGGAGTAATGAAGAGTATGAGAGCAGCAGTAAAGACAGATCCTGGCAGCATATTCAGAAAATCTGTCAACATCGACGTATATTTTGGTTATCAGAGGTACATGGAGAGGAGAAAAACAAAAATGTTCATAATAAAAACAGAAAATGGCCCTATTTATCATGCAGAGTAACACTCATTGGTATCACTAAATGTCTAATTGTTTTACTTCTTTGTATTTCTGCCTTGATCATTCATGTTATGTAGCTCAAATTTTTGAAAAGAAGCATTTCTGCCATCATTAAGGATTAGAAAGAAAATATTCTGGTGAAAGAGAGTAGAAGAAAAGGATTAAAAAAATAGGAGATGGATCTATAAAATGGAGTTATCACAGAAGCACAAAAGAACTGTAAAATGTTTACTTCATACTCTCTGCCAACCTCACATCAACATCATTGAAGATCTCCTACCTGAGCAGAATACATGGGCATCTTTGAGATGTTAAATGTCTAGGCTCCAGATGAGTTTTTCTGTTATGAGGACATTGTTAAAAGCTTTTGATTCATCCAAAAAGTTCTCTGGTTTATTAGTCAGCCATTGCTATATAACAACAACCAGAGAATTTCAGTGGCATTTAACAAAAAACATGTTTCTCACAAATTTCCAGGTGAGCTTAAATCAGAGATTTAGGTTTGCAGCAGCTGGGGTCACTCTGACGGCCACCATGGTTGAATAGGACTGGCAGTTCTGTTCCCACTGCTGCTCACTTTCCTCCTGGGACCAACAGACTAGCTCTGTGTGTTCTTACCATAGCGGTGGCAGAAGACAAGTGGGCAAGCCCAGTTCCCAAAAGTACTTTTGAAGCCTTTGGTCATATCACATTCACTAACATTTAATTGGGCTTCCATGATAGCTCAGTTGATAAAGAATCTGCCTGCAACACAGGAAACCCCGGTTCAATTCCTGGGTCAGAAAGATCCGCTGGATAAGGGATAGGCTATCCACTCCAGTATTCTTGGGCTTCCCTTGTGGCTCAACTGGTAAAGAATCCGCCTGCAGTGTAGACCAGGGTTTGATCCCTGGGTTGGGGAGATTTCCCTGGAGAAGGGAAAAGCTACCCACTCCAGTATTCTGGCCTGGAGAATTCCAAATATTTAATTGGTCAAACCTGATCTCACAGCCAGTTCAAAAGTCTTGTTGCAGGGAAGTAACACTCTGCCCATTGAGGGGTGGTGGGGATCAGAAGGCTGGCAGTAGGGACTGTGTCTAAACAGTAATCTAGCATGTGTGGACAATAGACTCATAAGCTCTAAACTTCTAGTTTAAGAAGATAAAGTAATCATTCTGTGTTGTTTAGTTTTATTTAAAGAAATATATGTAATATTTTGTCTGTAGTGAGGCAGTGTAGTCAGTGAGTTCTATAGGGAAGAAGAGCAAGCATGCCCTCTGGAAGTTAATTAGGACCAAATGGGAAGAAACAGTCCTGACTTCCCTATATCCTGAAACTGACAGAGGGGAAAGGATTTTAGACAGAATGGTGCTACTCCCTGTTCAGCAGTGTTCTAAGTGGTGTGTGGCTCACAACAAACTGTGGAAAATTCTTCAAGACATGGGAATACTAGACCACCTGACCTGCCTCCTGAGAAATCTGTATGCAGGTCAAGAAGCAACAATTAAAACCGGACATGGAACTATGGACTGGTTCCAAATTGGGAAAGGAGTATGTCAAGGCTGTATATTGTCACCCTGTATAAGTTATTTAACTTATATGCAGAATACATCATATGAAATGCCAGACTGTATGAAGAACAAGCTGGAATCTGATTGCTGGGAGAAGTATCAATAACCTCAGATATGAAGATGACACCACCCTTATGGCAGAAAACAAAGAAGAACTAAAGAGCCTCTTGATGAAGGTGAAAGAGGAGAGTGAAAAAGCTGGCTTAAAACTCAACATTCAGAAAACTAAGACCATGGCATCCAATCCCATCACTTGATGGCAAATAGATGGGGAAACAGTGAGAGACTTTATTTTTTGGGGGGAAGGGGGCTCCAAAATCACTGCAGATGGTGACTGCAGCCATGAAATTCAAAGACGCTTCCTCCTTGGAAGAAAAACTATGACCAACCTAGACAGCATATTGAAAAGCAGAGACATTGCTTTGCCAACAAAGGTCCATCTAGTCAAAGCTTGAAGAAGGCAATGGCACCCCACTCCAGTACTCTTGCCTGGGAAATCCCATGGATGGAAGAGCCTGGTAGGCTACAGTTCATGGGGTCATGAAGAGTCAGACACGACTGAGGGACTTCACTTTCACTTTTCACTTTCATGCATTGGAGAAGGAAATAGCAACCCACTCCAGTGTTCTTGCCTGAAGAATCCCAGGGACAGAGGAGCCTGGTAGGCTGCCGTCTATGGGGTCGCACAGAGTCGGACACGACTGAAGCGACTTAGCAGCAGCAGCAGTCAAAGCTATGGTTTTTCCAGTAATCATGTGTGGATGTGAGAGTTGGACTATAAAGAAAGCTGAGCGTCGAAAAATTGATGCTTTTGAACTATAGTGCTGGAGAAGAGTCTTGAGTGTCCCTTGGACTGCAAGGAGATCCAACCAGTCCATCCTAAAGGAAATCAGTCCTGAATATTCATTGGAAGAACAGATGCTGAAGCTGAAACTCCAGTTCTTTGGCCACCTAATGTGAAGAACTGACTCATTGGAAAAGACCCTGATGCTGGGAAAGATTGAAGGCGGGAGGAGAAGGAGACGACAGAGGATGAGATGTTTGGATGGCATCACTGACTCTATGGCCTTGAGCTTGAGCAAGCTCCTGGAGTTGGTGATGGCCAGGGGGGCCTGGCGTGCTGCAGTCCATGGGGTTGCAAAGAGTTGGGCACAACTAAGTGACTGAACTGAACTGATTGAAAGTGGATCTACAGTGAGATAATAAGGAAACTGAGAGTATGCTTTTAAAACTTTTGTAGCAATTTGACATTGACACAGTATTCAAGCAGTGTTTTTACTGAATTTTACTAAGATATTGGTTTGTGTTAGATTGGAAACTTAAAAAGAAGCAAACTTAAAAATCTGTTCCCTGATGCAAGATAGTTTGAGAAGAGCTCAGATAGACTTTCCACTGACTAGAAATGAATACTTCCACTGTACATAAATGGACCTTCTGATTTATCCATTAGTCTTTTGGGATTTGGGTTATCAACACTTCATCATCAAGAATCTGACCATCTTTGAGTGTGCAGTAGTGTTTTACAAGACTGGTCCAGATTTTTCCAAGGAAATGTCTTTGTGTGAAGCCTCTTTGTATCTCATTTCCTAGCCTTTCCCCTGCCAGCATCCATTTGACCTTGCTGCTGTAGTATTTACATTTTCATTCCATTATTGACAAACTTAACAAAAGATAAATTACCACTAACTGAAATTGTTTACTATAACATGAAAATACTAATTTTGACAATACTAGATAAATCTCTTTAAAGTGTCCCTTCCACCTTTTTTAAAATTTTGGCCCAATTTTCTTTTACATTTCTGAGTTAACATCACCATGTTTGAAGGTGCTTTTCTGTTCATGAGAGAGGCAGTTCTAAGTGAAGAAGTTATATTGAGCGTTGATTAGTAGAAGACCTAAGTTAAGAGGCATGACAAGGAAAGAGATTTTTAGGATGGAAGGAAAGGATGTTTCATTAAGTATGACTTTCTTTCTTCCTGGCTGTATGACCTTGGGCAAGTTAATTCATCTTTGTGAGTCTTAGTTTTCTCATCTGTAAAATGGGAATTATAATATTACCTTCTTCAAGAATATTATCAAAATTAAGCACAGAGCTTGGTACATAATAAATTTCAAAAATGTTAGCATTATGTTTTGTTTTTAATTATCTACCAGGTGTCAGGTGCTATAGCATCAGAGATAAAGGGAGGTCACTACCCCAGAGAAGCGCTCAGTCTGACAGAGGAGTCAGACAAGTATGTCAGAAATGTAAACTAAATTAGTATGAGAATTTAATGCTATTACAGAGAGAAACACAGGACATTGTGGAAAATTTCAGGTAGGAGGAACACCTAACTTTTGACTTAGGCTTTGGGGAATGGGCTCAAGGTAGGCTTTTGAAAGAGGCAATATCTCAGCTGATTCTAAAAGAATGTGGAGGACTTAGGAAGGAAAAATTCAGAGACTCAGGGTGGTTAAGTGGTTTGTCCAAAGTGACTTTTCTACTTAAATGCCCAAGTTGGGGTCTCAAGCCAATCTGATTTCAAAGTCCGTTTTTCATATCTTTGTAAACTTGAAAAGTTTAAACATATGATGTTATCTTTCTCTTTCTTTCCTCTGCCAATATCCTGGTTTTAGTAGGACTGTGACACATTCTTTTAAATAACCACTTTTTCTCTTAATTTGCCACCAAGCACATCTACCAGATTGCCTTTGCTGTCATGTTGACTCATACTACTCAACTCTACTCCACTGCCTGCTTTAAAACAGCAGAAGTCCTCCATTGGCTACTGGGCGAGGCCTGTCCTCCTCAGCTTGGCATTCAAGACACTGTAAAATGAGAACTGTCCAGGACTTCCATATTTCCCACTTTTCATGAGCTCATATTCATGCCTCTGGTGTCATTTACATGCAGATATCACTTTATAAGGATGCCATTTTAAGGTTTAGATTAAATAAATTAATCTTCAGTCTTTAGATTTAATTACTCTCTTACAACTGAGTGCTCATGCGCGTGGGCCACACACACACTTACTCTGTTATTTCTAAAAATGATTTTATCATTATGACCAAAGAGCTTGGATGTCATCCTTCTTTAGTTCCATACCCAGCATAAGGGTTCTTGGTTATTGTTGTTTAGTTGCTAAGTCATGTCTGACTCTTGTGACCCCATGAACTGTGGCCCACCAGGCTCCTCTGTGCATAAGATTTCCCAAGCAAGAACACTGGAGTAAGTTGCCATTTCCTTCTCCAGGGGATCTTCCTGACCCAGGGATCGAACCCATGTCTCCTGAACTGGCAGGTGGATTTTTACCGCTGAGCCACCAGGGAAGTCCAAGGGTTCTTGGTACTCTACCCATAATGTGATGAGCTAACCTCTGCTCCTACATTTTTCTGGAGGGATCTTTTTTCTAGAGGGATCCTCTTTTTTGAGGAGAGGCAAGGAGAACAGTTCTGATTGTTAGAAATTTCTTAATAGTGAGTCAGAATCTCTTCTTTTACCATCCATTTGTTTCCCAGGACTTGCCCTTGGAACCACAGGTAATTGGTCTTTTTTTTTTTTTCTGCCTCATGAGGTTCAAGATTCTATCAGACGTTGAAAGATAGCTCTTACATCTCTCCTTGGGTTTCTCTTACATAAATCAATAATAATATTGTTTGTTTAGACCTTTTTTCATTAACAGGTCTCAAACTCTTCACTGTACTTTTGCCCGCCTCTGAGAATCCTAGAGTTTTGCCATTGCCGGTCTAAAACCACAGAGCTTAGAACAGAACACAGCATCCGACAGGACAGCAGTGCAGCATTGTTCCTTCATTATGACTCTTTGCTTGTGTCTTAAAAGCCTGTGATTGGTTTAGCTTTATAGTAACCATTTCACATTTTGCATTCATTCAGTTAATATACCCAGATACTATCTTTACATAATGGTTGTAGTTAAGCTAGCTGTTCTTGTCATCTACTCTGTAGTTGACTCTCTTTAAATACAGAACTTAAGATTTTGTTAGTTAGATTTCACCTTCATTTTGATCCATCTTTTTAGCTAATTTTGACCATTTTATCCAGTGTATTTTAAACTGTGTTTCCCAGCTTTAGGTTATCTCAAGACTTTGAAGCCTACTTTCCAGCTTGATGAACATCAGAGAAGTAGAGACTTTCCACTCCATCTCAGGAGTTGACCAGTGCTTCTTACACATGGTTCTGTTAGCCACTGGTCTGTCACCCCTCCACATCTTTTTGTCTTACCTTCAAAGATCTAATTTGTACATTCAGCAAATTTTTATTCAGTGCCTACCATGTGGAAGAAGATACCAGTGATAAAGTGAAGACAGCGGTCCCCATCTTCTGAACTAACAATCTAGAGACATCATGAAGTGTTCTGTTAAATGCTTTACAGAGATTAGCTTACACAGTTCTCTATGATACTCGGTTTCTCTGTTGTCATATCAAAAGGGGAGGATGCATTACTTTTTACAAACTCTATATTGGCTCCTAATGATCATACATCACCTGAAAATGGGAATCATTATCTTTCTCTTTTCACAGGTTCACAAGAACCTTGAGCTTGGAAAGTCTGCAGAGTTCATTGCTGACCTTTCTACCTTTTATTGTATCTTTTAAACCTCCGAGCTCATTAGAGAGCAGCCTGTTTAGCCACATTTGTGGTGGTGGCAGTGGCATCTAATCCCCCCATTATTGGGATTCTTTTTGTATTTTAAACTTAGCTGTGAAGAATGTCTGTCCAACTTTAGCCATTTTCCCTTACAGTCTTTGTCACTCCAATCTCTTTGTGTTTTATCTTTGTATTTTGAAACTATTTTTTCTAAGGAATATAGCTGACTATCCTCAGATGCTTTTCTTCTCCTCTTAAAGCACTTAAAGTGCCATAGTCACTTTCTCCAGGATCCTGGTCCTTTTCACTTAAACCATGTATTTCTTTTTAGTTCAACAAATGAACAAAAAACTGTAGTACTCTAAGGGATGAAACTATCAACGATGCAATGTGTTGGTTTTTTACTAGAATAATACCAAGAACAGATATCCTCATAGTTCCTAGAAGACAGCCCACCCATACCCCTAAGTGTGGGTTCACTTATCCGTCAGGTGTCATCCAAACCTCAACTTGCCAGTTCCCACAGCTGGATCATCCGTGCCTATTCTTCCTTCTTTCCCCGCTGGTCTAGTGCTCTCTGCTGTGTCCTGTACAGATTTTGAGTTGCACATAGATGTTTATTTTCTTAAACAATTATGAGGATTCCTGCCTTTTTATGTAGATCTTTGTGGAACAGCAGATTCCCTGCAGTTGTCAAAATCTATAATGGTTACCAGTTGCTACCCCATCCCATCAAGTCTTGGTGACTTCCATGAGATTTTATTATCTCTGTCTTCTTTTTTCCTATTGCTACTTTTAAGATTGGTGTCTAACACACTAATGTTCAATAATATTTATGATTAATCTCAAGAAGTATTTGCCTTCTCTTTTAGGCTGTGAGGATATCATTGCTGAAAGCATCTCATTAGATACCTTAATTGCCATCCTCAAGTGGAGCTCTCATCCATATGGCTCTAAGTGGGTGCACCGACAAGCTTTACATTTCCTCTGTGAGGAATTTTCCCAGGTCATGACTTCGGATGTTTTTTATGAACTCAGCAAAGACCATCTGCTTACTGCTATCCAGTCTGACTACCTGCAGGTAATCATGTATACGCTCTCGAATTCACTGTCGTTCGTATGTGCACCAGGAAGCCCGTCTGTCCTCCGTTACTCCCCCACCCAGGGAGGTCAGCCCACCCAGGAATGCCTGCTTCATATTTGTGCAGCCCGAGGTGTCTAGGGCTCTGGGCCCTTTGTGCTCACTGCCACCATCACTGAGCAGTGTGAACCAGCCCCAGTCCTAACCAGCGATTCCCCAAAGGGGTTGTGGCAGTAGGCAAGGTCAGAAGCATATCCCAATGGTGATTCTCTTGGCTTCTGTTAATAGTAGATTCACTACAACAGTTTCTTTTATTTTTGGTAAAGTATCAGAAGATATTTAGACTTAAGCAGCACAAAATAAGAACAACATTCAATTTCTGACCTATTCGGACATTTCTTAAAACTCAGTGTATGAGTCCTCCTGAAGTATAATAATGTTTTCAAGTACTTATTTTTAGTCAGAAATATGTTTAAACAAATTCTTGTATTCTTATATATCATTTATAATTAAGTAATTTAAACTAACAGTATATTTAAAATAAGTTAAAAAAATACTTTGAGGTAGAGTTTATTCGATTTTTTTTTTCTTTCTTTTTTGCATTGGCTGTATGACTTTTATACTGGTAACTATACAGCAGTTTTAATGTTAAGAAGTTATAAACTCATTAAACCATATCCTATTTCTTTGTATTTGTACTAGAAAAATTATGAAATGCTTTCATCTCAGTCAGCAGTGCAGTGAAGAGTTAAATAATCCACTTAGCATCTGTATTTTTCCTTCATACGTTGCTTTGATTGTAGTACATATGTTGTCATAATTGGCTTTGATCTGTTTAGGATTTGTTTTCATTAACCTTATTATTTCACTGTCCTGTTGCAGACCTGATAGGAGTTAGGATTTGTCAGTTCAGTTTCCACCTCAGTCCGTCTCTGCCATCATGAAGCTTCCATAAGCCTCTTATCCTTATCCATCAGAGGGCAGACAGAATGAAAACCGCAATCACAGAAAACTAACCAATCTGATCACATGAACCACAGCCACAGCCTTGTATAATTCAGTGAAACTATGAGCCATGCCATGTAGGGCCACCCAAGATGGTCATGGTGGAGAGTTCTGACAAAACAAGGTCCCCTAGAGAAGGGAATGGCAAACCACTTCAGTAGTCTTGCTTTGAGAACCCCATGAACAGTATGAAAAGGCAAAAAGATAGGATACTGAAAGATGAACTCTCCTGGTTGGTAGGTACCCAGTATGCTACTGGAGATCAGTGGAGAAATAACTCCAGAAAGAATGAAGAGACAGAGCCAAAGCAAAAACAACACCTAGTTGTGGATGTGACGGGTGATGGAAGTAAAGTCCAATGCTGTAAAGAACAATATTGCATAGGAACCTGAAATGTTCATCAATCAAGGTCCATCAATCAAGGCAAATTGGAAGTGGTGAAACAGGAGATGGCAAGAGTGAACATTGACATTTTAGGAATCAGCAAACTAAAATGGACTGGAATGGGTGAACTTAACTCAGAATATCATTGTATCTACTACTGTGGGCAAGAATCCCTTAGAAGAAATGGAGTAGCCATCATGGTCAACAAAAGAGTCTGAAATGCAGTGTTTTGATGCAGTCTCAAAAATGACAGAATGATCTCTCTTCGTTTTCAAGGCAAACCTTTCAATATCACAGTAATCCAAGTCTATGCCCCGACCAGTAATGCTGAAAAAGCTGAAGTTGAACGGTTCTATGAAGACCTGCAAGACCTTTTAGAACTAATACCCAAAAAAGATGTCCTTTTCATTATAGGGGACTGTAATACAAAAGTAGGAAGTCAAGAAACACCTGGAGTAACAGGTAAATTTGGCTTTGGAGTACAAAACGAAGCAGGTCAAAGGCTAACAGAGTTTTGCCGAGAGAATGCACTGGTCATAGCAAACACCTTTTTCCAGCAACACAAGAGAAGACTGTGCACATGGACATCACCAGATGGTCAACACCAAAATCAGATTGATTATATTCTTTGCAGCCAAAGATGGAGAAGCTCTATGCAGTCAGCAAAAACAAGACCGGGAGCTGATTATGGCTGAGATCCTGAACTCCTTATTGCCAAATTCAGACTTAAATTGAAGAAAGTAGGGAAAACCACTGGACCATTCAGGTATGACCTAAATCAAATCCCTTACAGTTATACAGTGGAAGTGACAAATAGATTCAAGAGATTACACCTGATAGAGTGCCTGAAGAAGTATGGACGGAGGTTTGTGACATTGTACAGGAGGCAGTGATCAAGACCATCCCCAAGAAAAAGAAATGCAAAAAGGCAAAATGGCTGTTTGAGGAGGTATTACAAATAGCTGAGAAAAGAAAAGATCCAAAAGGCAAAGGAGAAAAGGAAAGATGTACCCATTTGAATGCAGAGTTCTAAAGAATAGCAAGGAGAAATAAGAAAGCCTTCTTCAGTGATCAGTGTAAAGAAATAGAGGAAAACACTAGAATGGGAAAGACCAAAGATCTCTTCAAGAGAATTAGAGATTCTTCAAGGGAATATTTCATGTAAAGATGGGCACAATTAAGGACAGAAAAGGTATGGACCTAACAGAAGCAGAAGATATTAAGAAGAGGTGGCAAGAATACACAGAAGAACAACACAAAAAAGATCTTCATGACCCAGATAACCATGATGGTGTAATCACTCACCTAGAGCCAGACATCCTGGAATGCGAAGTCAAGTGGGCCTTAGGAAGCATCACTATGAACAAAGCTAGTGGAGGTGATGGAATTCCAGTTGAGCTATTTTAAATCCTAAAAGATGATGCTGTGAAAGTGCTTCACTCAGTATGCCAGCAAATTTGGAAAACTCAGCAGTGGCCACAGAACTGGAAAAGGTCTGTTTTCATTCCAATCCCAAAGAAAAGCAATGCCACAGAATGTTCAAACTACCGCACAATTGCACTCATCTCACATGCTAGCAAAGTAATGCTCAAAATTCTCCAAGCCAGGCTTCAACAGTATGTGAACCGTGAACTTCCAGATGTTCAAGCTGGATTTAGAAAAGGCAGAGGAACCAGGGACCAAATTGTCGACATCTGTTGGACCATCAAAAAAGCAAGAGAGTTCCAGAAAACATCTTATTTCTTCTTTATTGCCTATGCCAAATCTCTTGACTGTGTGGATCACAACAAACTGTGGAAAATTCTGAAAGAGATGGGAATACCAGACCACCTTACCTGCCTCCTGAGAAATCTGTATGCAGGTCAAGAAGCAACAGTTACAACTGGACATGGAACAATGGACTGATTCCAAATTGGGTAAGGAGTACGTCAAGGCTGTTTGTTGTCATTCTGCTTATTTAACTTGTATGCAGAGTACCTCATGAGAAATGCTGGGCTGGATGAAGCACAAGCTGGAATCAAGACTGCCAGGAGAAATATCAATAACCTCAGATATGTAGATGACACCACCCTTATGGGAGAAAGCAAAGAGAAACTAAAGAGCTTTTTGATTAAGCTGAAAGACGAGAATGAAAAAGCTGGCTGAAAACTCAACATTCAGAAAACTAAGATCATGACATCCAGTCCCATCACTGTATGGCAAATAGATGGGGAAACAGTGAGAGACTTTATTTTTGGGTGGGGAGGGGGCTCCAAAATGACTGCAGATGGTGATTGCAGGCATGAAATTAAAAGACTCTTGCTCCTTGGAAGAGAAGTTATAACCAACCTAGACAGCATATTAAAAAGCAGAGACATGACTTTGCCAACAGAGGTCCATCTAATCAAGCTATGGTTTTTCCAGTAGTCATGTATGTTTGCGAGAGTTGGACTATAAAGAAAGCTTAGTGCCGAAGAATTGATGCTTTTGAACTGTGGTGTTGGGGAGAAGACTCTTGAGAGTCCTTTGGACTGCAAGGAGATCCAGCCAGTCCATCCTAAAGGAAATCAGTCCGAATATTCATTGAAAGGACTGATGCTGATGCTGGGAAATATTGAAGGCGGGAGAAGGGCACAACAGACGATGAGTTGGCCCATGGGGTCGCAAAGAGTCGGACGCAACTGAGGGACTGAACTGAACTGGATGATTGTTTAGAATCTTTGCATTTCTTCTTGGAATGTAAAAAACTTGGAGAGCAACCTGGATTATGCCCTAAGATTTTAAATGCAGTACAAAGAAATGAGAAGCACATTGCCATTTCACAGACTATGCCTGAGGGGTCCTTCACCAATCAGTAGCATACTTCGTGGAGATCATAGTGTCTTCTGCCAAGACAAGTTGCCATACTTGTTTTTTTCTGCTCCTCCAGGAGACAGCAGTCACACTGTATCTTTACACTTTTACTTTCATGTATTTATCTCCATCTTGTCCCCAAAAGAATTTAAGGCAGCTGTATAGAAACCATATAGTAAGGTAAATTTAAAACAGGGAAAGAAAACAGTTTAAAAAACAAATAAAGATGAAAATAAGAGTAAAAATTTAATTTGAGCCAAGAGTGAGGTTACTGGACCAAATGTATATAATTGGGTCTGTGTATTTGCTTCCTGGTATACCACAGGTTTAGGTCAGACATTTGAAACAGCCAGTGTAAAGAGTGAAACGTGGCATGTTGCACATTGTATGTACTTTATGACATCAGAAGAGTCTTTAATGAGATTAATGTCTATCTGTTTGCACTAAAATAAATATAAACTTTTTTATTATAGGCAAGTGAACAAGATATCCTTAAATATCTGATTAAATGGGGTGAGCATCAGTTAATGAAGAGAATAGCAGACAGAGGTAAGCTCAGAAAACTAGCTTGAAACTGTAAGTTTTTCCCAAAAGTTACTAAAGTGTATGCTGCACATCAGTCTTGACACTTACCACTGTTGCCTGGTGAAAATAGAAATATTTAAATCAGTAAAATCCTTTAGTGGAAAGGGTATACTTGGTTAGAAATAAACATATCAGAAAGTTTAATTTTGCACTTTAAACTGTAGCTCTTAGTATTCTCTTTCTGTGTGTTTAATAATGTATGTTGAATCATTTATAAAAGTATTAAAGTGCAGTTTTTCAATTAATGAGTAAAGTGTTACAAAGGCATGTTGTTGATGAAAATATTTTAGAATTAGGTGGTAGTGATAAGTGCATAGCATTCTAAATGTACTAAAAACCACTACATTGTACACTCTAAAATGGTTAAAATGGTAAATTTTATGTTATGTGAATGTTGCTCGAGAAAAAAAAAATATATGACTACCAAAGGGAAGCATGTTTGTTGTTTATTTGAATTTTTTGTGAAAGGTAAAGGAGAAATGATACTTTTGCATGGCCTCCAAGTAGGGGATACTGCAGAAGAGACGCAAGCACCACGTGTCGCTCGTGGTCTTAACTGTGGGAGCTTGTGCTTATGTAGCAATCTTACATCTATATCTAGGGTGAGCCCACACACCTGTGTGACTTCATATAATTTTGTGTTTGTCTATATAGTGAACCCAAATCAAAATATTTTAATTTAAAAAATTAAATGCGGGTTTCCCTTTCCTCTCATTTTTGACAGCTTTATATAGATAAATTTACATACCATAAAGTTTATGTTTGAAGTGTTCAAGTCAGTGTTTTTTAGTATACTTAGAGTTGTTCTTCTCACATTTTAAAATATTTTTAAAAAGTAAAGCTGAACCTGCCTTCAAATCATTTTATAGTGTGCCTTTAATATACTGCTGCCAGACTCTAGGAAACAAAAGCAGTCCTCCTATCTTAATTCTAATTTAATCTGTGGCCTGCAGTTTCAGGCCTTTAATCGAAGCCTTTCACAGTTTCAGATTTGAAATTTTTTAAATACAAAAACCACTACTGTTAATTTGGGACATTTTTGAAATGCCAGTATGCAGCCTATGCTGCTGTTTTACAGATTCTAAATTTGCAAATTCACCTACTTGCTAAAATTTATTTATGATCCCCAAATCAGTACTCATGACACTTTTAATCATTTGCAGAGATGCACAGAATGCCATACGTTTCCAGCTTATGGTAGAGCAAAGTGATACTCTGCCATCTTCAATGTTCAAACAAGTGTCCTTTTCATAGTCTTTTTAGTGCTGTGTTTTTTACATCTGAATGGGATTTTCTGGTAAACCCACTGTCTAAGATAGCCTCCAAATGTAATACTATTAATATTGTCTAGTGTTCCTAAGTCCAAGAGGGCTATGATGTGCCTTACGGAGAAAATATGTGTTAGATAAGCATTGTTCAGGTGCATGAGTTACAGTGCTGTTGGCTGTGAGCTCATTGTTAAAGAATCAACAATATATACTAACAAGGTGTCCCTAAACAGAAACATACATAAAACAAGGCTTTGTCCTCATTGGCTGACAAAAGTATTGTGACCAGAGGCTCAAAGGAACCTAACTGTGTGTTTCCTTTAGAAGCAGTGGTTCAGTATTCACTAATTGTTGTGGTGGCTTTATAGAACAATACCACCCCAGTGCATATAGTGCTCCATAATCATCAAAGGCTTGTTTATTGATGTAAAGCTGGTGATGATATGCCATATTTATTCTGGGCAGATAATGAACATCCTTGATAAAATTTCCATTGTTTCATGGTTTTCTGGCTGGGTTAGAATGGGAGGCTCTTCCACAGAGATGAGAAGGACACTGCACAAACCAGACTGCACCTTTGTCTCAGTCACTTTCACGGATAAGGTTTCTGCCCTTACCTGATACATATCTGGGGGTTTCATGTAATATTACGTTTGAAAACAGGACACCACTACTTTGAGAAAAAATTTCTTTTGAAAAGAAATTCAATTTGATTCAATTGAATCAAAAAGATTCAATATACATATTGAATCCAAAGCATAACAAGGCAAGAACAAAAACCCTTTTCCACACACTGGCAACAATTTTAATAAGCCTCTCAAAAAACAATATCTCTTTATCACATTATTTAAGGGAAAATATCAGTTTACCTGTAGTGTTTGTGGGGAAAATCCAGCATTTATATTTTGAATGATAAAGATCTTATTTTTAAGCAAAAAAAATATATATATATAGCCCCCTAGTTTAAAGATATGATTAAAAATTCCTCAAATATGTTGTTTTCCTTCCCACCTCACTTTCAAAAACCATATATATACTTCAAATCTTCCTCTTCCACTAAAACCCCATGAAAAAAACATTATTCTCTGCTCTGGACAGTGGAATATATTACACATGAACTTTTATGCATTAATATTTCTGTCGAAATTTAGACTCATAAAATTCTTAAAGTTAAATAGAGTGTACATTAGGTTTTGCTGCTTTAAGGTATCAGGTGATATAATTTTAGATACTCATTAAATTCCTATTAAATCTATATAGTAGCCTAATGAGCATACTCATAACTTACAGTTACCAGAAATAACATTTGTTCTGTATTACCCTTATTGTAAGTTGTATTAAAATAAAAAAAACTAGCCCCAAAAGTGAGGAACATTAAGAAAAAGACTTTGATCAAACTAGATTTTAATAGATTGTTTTTCTCCTTTGAGTTAGTATGCAGAAAAGAATTGTGTCTTCTTTAATGCAGAACAATTGTAAAGAATGTTACCGCACTATTGACACTATGCTTTTTCTTTGTCCAAGAATATCTATTAGGGAAACTTCTTAAGCCATAAAAGTAATTTATGTATAGCACTTTTTAGAGCAGGTAAATTTAGTATAGAAGATTACTGAAAGTATACTTAGAGAAAAAAGAGAGCCTTTCTCTGGAAATTTGAATTTGGGTGGAGACTTCTCATTTTCCGTTTCTGTCATAGAGCCAAACTTACTGAGTGGCACTGCTCACAGTGTGAACAAGAGAGGTGTGAAAAGACGGGACCTGGACATCGAAGAGCTTAGAGAGATCCTTTCCTCTCTCTTACCTTTTGTGCGAATTGAACACATCTTGCCTATAAACAGTGAAGTCCTAAGTGATGCAGTAAGTATCTTTCTTCATTTATCCCTTTCATGAAAATAATATGTCTTTTTTTTTAATCCTTGTAAATAATTTCTCCTAATGGAGTATCGTGAGACTAAACTCCATGAAGACACAGATGTCTGTTTTGTACTGTGTTAGGTCCCCAGTATCTGGCACATGGCACAAATAAATATTTGGTGGATGAGACTTGAGTTGGGTGTATCAGTCTTACTTTTGCAAAAATATAGTCTCTAAATGGAGTTAATCCAGCAATTGATCAGTGTAGATCAAGTAGTCCTCATTTTAAATGGAAAGAGTAGAAGTTACTTTGGAGACTTTCTTAAGAATAGCAGTAAATCAGAGAGCAAGAGAGGAAGAGATTGGTTCAGTGTAAAAGGGGTAAATGAATCCTGTAATTGTGTTTCAGGTAAAAATTAATGGAGCTGATTGATCATGTTACTTTCACAGTTTTTATGTGAATTTTTTTAGACTATAAGAATTGCTCCAATTAATGGTTGACAGCCTGGAGGAGGAAATGGCAACCCACTCCAGTATTCTTGCTTGGAGAATTCCATGGATGGTGAAGCCTGGTGGGCTGCAGTCCATGGGGTCGCAAAGAGTCAAACACAACTGAACGACTTTCACTACTACTATGGTTGGGAAAAATACTCTTCACAGATTGGTTTATAACTTTAATAAGATACTGTAAACGTAATAGTTTTTTCCAACTGCACAGAAACATTGTAAAAGTCATCTAGAAAAAAACTGATAAGAATTTTTTTAGTTCTAAAAGAAAAATAAGGAGTGATAATAAAGGGCCAGCTTAAAACAAAATATTAAAAAAACTAAGATCATGGCATCTGCCCCCATTACTTCATGGCAAATAGAAGGGGAAAAGGTGGAAGTAGTGACAGATTTCCTCTTCTTGGGCTCCAAAATCACTGCTGATGGTGACTGCAGCCATGAAATCAGAAGACAGTTGCTTCTTGACAGTAAAACTATGAAAAACCTAGACAGTATATTGAAAAGCAGAGATATTACTGTGCTGGGAAAGGTCTATATAGTCAAGGCTATGATCTTCCCAGTGGTCACATACACTTGTGAGAGCTGGACAGTAAAGAAGGCTGAGCGCCAAAGAATTGATGCCTTTGAACTGTGGTGCTGGAGAAGACTCCTGAGAGTCCCTTGGATAGCAAGGAAATCAAACCAGTCAATCTTAAGGGAAATCAACCCTGAATACTCATGGGAAGGACTGATACTGAAGCTGAAGCTCCAGTATTTTGGTCATCTGATGCAAACAGCTGACTCATTGTAAAAGTCCCTGATGCTGGGAAAGATTGTGGGCAGAGGAAGAAGAGGGTGTCAGAGGATGAGATGGCTGGATAGCATCACCAATGCAATGAAGATGAACTTGGGCAAACTTCAGGAGATGATGAGGGACAGGGAAGCCTGGCATTTTGCAGTCCATGGGGGTCACAAAAATGTCAGACATGATTGGGTAACCGAACAACAACTCTTCCATAATGTAAAATATATTTTAAAACTCTTTTAAGAGTCAGTCTGTGATGCTAGCATAATAGAGAAGACAAAACAGCCCAGAAGAAGAGGCTAATTAATATAAGAATTAAACATATAATAAGCAAGCTATCACAAACCATGCTAAAGTAAGCCATCAGTTGGGGAGGGAAGAAATGTGCTTTAAGTTAAATCCTCATTTCACTTGCACACAAAATTCATCCCTATTAGATCGAAGAATTAAATATTAAGTTGAAACATGGAAAAACTAGAAGAAAACAAATATTTATGGAACCTCTGATTAAAAGGATGTTCAGTGTCGCTAGTAAGCACATATAAAGTAAAGAAAGCAAAATAAGACAAAAAGTTACCACTTTTTTACCTATTAGGTCACTAATTTTTGAAATAATATTACTGGTCTGATGGGGAAGTGTACCTGGTACATTGGTAGCATTATCGTTAAGTATATTTGGAAATAACCTAAATGTCCAATAACAGGGGAAGTAAGTTATAGCATAACTATTTGACAGAGTATTTTGCTGTCCTAAAAAAAATATGTACTTTTATATATTCTAAAATTTATTTAGGTAAAAATTTATCTAAAAAAGATTGGGAGGAAATACATCTACAGTACTACACTTACAACAAATTAGAGTTAGGATTTTTTTTGCCTATTTTCAAAATATGTCTAATGCTATATTTTATTAGTTAAACATAATTTTAATGCACCAATGAGATGTTTATTATATTTAACAAGAATAATACTAGAAACAGTATTTGGTTTCATTTAAAATCTGGGACTAAAACCAGATACAGTTTGGTTCAGAAAAATACTTTAGAACTTTTGTTTAATAGATTTAGAAAATATATAGCTGTGTTGTTAATATCCTATGCTTAACACATAATAAATAAAGTGAAACTTGCTCAGTCACGTCTGACTCTTTGCAAGCCCATGGACTATACAGTCCATGAAATTCTCTAGGCCAGAATACTGGAGTGGGGAGCCTTTCCCTTCTCCAGGGGATCTTCCCAACTCAGGAACTGAAGCCAGGTCTCCCATATTGCCAGGCAGATTCTTTACCAGCTGAACCACAAGGGAAGCCCAAGAATACTGGAGTGGGCTATCCCTTATCCAGCGGATCTTCCCGACCCAGGTATCGAACTGGGGTCTCCTGCATTGCTGGCAGATTCTTTACCAACTGAGTTATCAGGGAATCCCAACACATAATAAGTCCCCAGTAAAAGTTTACTAATATTGGTTGTTAGCCATAGTGCTCATGTAGTATATGTTAAGCACTGTGCCAGGTGCCTTTTATCTTCCTCACCGTCATTTCCTCCTCACAGCCACCTCATGGGCTAAAGTACTTGATTTATATTCTCCTGGCATAGATGTTGGAGAAGGCAATGGCACCCCACTCCAGTACTCTTGCCTGGAAAATCCCATGGATGGAGGAGCCTGGTAGGCTGCAGTCCATGGGGTCGTGAAGAGTTGGACACGACTGAGCGACTTCAATTTCAGTTTTCACTTTGATGCATTGGAGAAGGAAATGGCAACCCACTCCAGTGTTCTTGCCTGGAAAATCCCAGGGAAAGTGAGACTGGTAGGCTGCTGTCTATGGGGTCACACAGAGTTGGACATGACTGAAGCGACTTAGCAGCAGCAGCAGCAGCAGCATAGATGTGGAAGCAACAGGACCACCGCATTTAGTTAGTCCTGCAGTGTCCCATCTCCAGGGCTAATTCAGGGTCCTTAAGGTGAGGCCCAGGTAAGAGAAGATGTCCATGGCCCCCTGGCTGTCGAATGGAGAGTTAAGGTTTGAGCCAAGTTCTTTCCTTAGAGCCCCTGCCCCTGTCACTGTGCAGACTGGCTATCTTCGTACTATAGATACAGGCCCAAGAATGTGCTTGTTTTGTCTTGTGGAGGATAGATTGGGGGAGGAATCAATTCCTAGATGAGTAAGGGAAAAAATCGGTTCTATTTTAGAGTTCTGAAAGTTAGCCTGACTCATATTTTTAATTAATATAACTCTTGTTTTTAAAATATCATTTCTCTATTTAAAGAAAAATGGAAAGTTGTACCTTTTTATGGCTTTCCGAATCCTTTAAACACTTTTAAACATTCAAAGTATGTGTAAGTTTCATGTGCATTCCTAAGTTCATATTTAAATGGTGAAGTTTGAACATGTTGACTTATAGGTATAATTATTTTTATCTTAGTAATATTGTGCTACACAAATGTCTGTTTCTCTAAAAAATAATTTATTTTTCAAGATGAAAAGAGGCTTGATTAGTACTCCTCCATCAGATATGCTTCCTACAACAGAAGGTGGAAAGTCAAATGCCTGGTTACGGCAAAAAAATGCTGGAATCTATGTTCGTCCTCGGCTGTTCTCTCCCTACGTAGAAGAAGCGAAGGTAAGATATTAAACTACTTTATTATGAACTATAAACACAAAGATATCTATTGTAGTATCATTTAAATATTTGGAAATAGCCTAATAAGGAAAGTGAAAGTAAATTCTGCTTTGACTTCTCACCAGAGTAGTTTAATTATGTTTAATGTTTAATTATCAAGCATGTTTTTATATTTATAACTTAAATCATATTAAGTTGTATTTTACATTTTTCTCATCTTAGTTTTTCTTGCAAACTGTTAGCTTGGAAAAAACTTCTTCATTTTACTGAAATGGTCATCAGTATGTTGCTATCTTCAGGGTGGGAAAAATGTTTGAAAGAAGACTGCAAACATATTTTCTTCCTTTTGTAAACTAAAGAAATGCCATGACTTCCTATAACATATTTCTGTAGTGGGTGACTGTTGGAAATTGTATTTAGCGTTCAAAAAAGTGTACAAGCTAAAACAAAATTTCAGGCCTATTAAATTAAAAGCTGACATTATATTATATTGTATTGCCATTTATAACATAACTCGCCAAGTAAATATGATAAATACTGCAGTATAAAATACTGCAGTTTTATTAGACGTGTTCAGCCGAGGCGCTTCGGTGTGACCTTTTGAGAAACTGACAGTCTTTGAAAGTCAGAAATCACCTTTAAGCTTAATGAAATGAATTAACAGGCAAAATAATGTGTTTGGATATAGAAACATAGTTACCTTAAAAGTTTTCTCCCTTTTATTTGTTGGAGTCAGTTCACTTCAGTTCAGTCGCTCAGTCGTGTCTGACTCTTTGCCACCCCATGAACTGCAGCACGCCAGGCCACCCTGTCCATCACCAACTCCCGGAGTTCACTCAGACTCACATCCATCTCGTCAGTGATGCCATCCAGCCATCTCATCCTCTGTCGTCCCCTTCTCTTCCTGCCCCCAATCCCTCCCAGCATCAGAGTCTTTTCCAATGAGTCAACTCTCTGCATGAGGTGGCCAAAGTACTGGAGTTTCAGCTTCAGCATCATTCCCTCCAAAGAAATCCCAGGGCTGATCTCCTTCAGAATGGATTTGTTGGAGTATCCCTAGTTTAAAATACATATATGAAAGGATTTGTGAGAGATTTATTGATGAGGTTGATAATCTACCCCTTATTGAGTAATTCACACTTTGAAAGTGAAAGTTGCTCAGTGTCCGACTCGGTAGCCTGCCTGACTTCTCTGTCCATGAAATTCTCCAGGCAAGAATACTGGAATGGGTGGCGAGGATCTTCCTAACCCAGGAATCAACAGGGGTCTCCTGCATTGCAGGCAGATTCTTTACCACCTGGGAAGCAATTGACACTTTAAATAATTGTGAAACGGTGAGGTGGGCAGGGGAGGCAGAATGGTTGGGTCAGGTCTTTCTGAAATAAGTCCAGTGCCTAAAGTCACTCGAGCAGGTGAGGCCTCTGTGGAAGGTTGAGTCTAGTGCTAAAAGGTCCATAATAAACTAGATCTCCCCTCCTTTGTGCTGTCTCAAAGTACAGCAGCCGCAAGCTGACCAGACAGCCCTCCTGTACCCGTGCATACGTGGGTAAATGCCCACAGTAAATGCAGAGAATGGTTTTACATTATGCCATTTTGACCGTTCTGCAGTTTGCTGAAGTGGATTCATCTGAAGCTTATTTAACAAGTGTTTATGTGTAGGTCTGTTGAATTTAATATCAGTCTTTAATATTTTATATCTTGAGCATTTCTTATTGGCTAGGATATTTAGTCCATATTTACATTGTTTTCTTTACTGTGACTTTATGTATAATTTCACTTCTGATTAATTTTATATCCCTTCTTCAAATTTCAAATACTCCTGTTAAAAGCATACTTTTCAGAAAATGATTATTTCTTTTCAAAGATGCTCCAGAAGACTCCTTTAAACATTGAAGAGGTAGGGAAAAAATTAAAGAGGTTAGAGTACTGTCTCCGTTTACCACTAATTTTAGGCTGTATACACTGCAAACAGTAAATTAATTCCCTTTTTATGTGATGATGGCAGTAATCTTTCTCTAAATGTGATGTAACAAAGGTGTAAGGTTGACTAACTCTGTTAATACTGAATTGTTTTCAGTCAGTGCTAGACGAGATGATGGTGGAACAAACAGACCTTGTGCGTTTGCGAATGGTTAGAATGTCCAACGTGCCAGACACGCTTTACATGGTCAGCAATGCCGTGCCTCAGTGCTGCCACATGATCAGCCACCAGCAGATCAGCAGCAACCAGTCGAGCCCTCCTTCAGTGGTAGCAAACGAAATCCCAGGTAAGGCGGTTAACCTTGTGAATAGTCTGATCATATTCTGTAACCCCTCTATGCATGCTGATTCTTTCCACCTTCCAATACCCTTTATGCATTGTTCTCATTAAAGACGAAATTCTTATAAGCTAAGTTTTTTGTTTTGTATTTTGTTTTACAGTAACAAATGTGTGCAGTTTTTCAGTTTAGCTCAGGGTTTCTCAGCCTTGGCCCTGTTGAGCATTAGGGTTGGATAGTTCTCTGTTATGGAGGCTGTCCTTTGCTTTGTAGGGTGTTGAGCAGCATCCCTGGCCTGTACTCACTAGATGCCAGTTGCACATGTGTTTACACGCACGTGCACCCACACACACCTTGTGACAGCCTCACGGAAGCATTTTCATGTCTCTGCACACTGCCGAATGTGCCTGTGGGGCAGTATTACTGCCTGTTGAGAACCACTGGTTTAGAGGAATTCAGACTTTTCATCACCATAGGGTGTTTCTCATAAGACTCTTTGGGGAGAGTACTATCAACTTAGATCTTCGAGTCTATATATGCCCTCTCAAAATGTGATTACCATTGGTTTCTGGGAGATCCAGTTTCCCAAGGTCTGCTTTGTGAATGTTATATGCATTGTAATTCAGGCTTCCATCTTATTGTCTATTGATCGAGGTATAATTGTCATGTCCGAAAACATCTGAGTGTCAGTTAGTGCTGACGTTAACCAAAGGGCTGTCATGTTAGTTTCTAAAACAAGAAAATCCACAGAGATCTCGGGGGTCAGAAATGTATAGCTCTTGCCCGTTACCATTGCAGGAGTCCAAAAAATCAGCAAACTATAGCATTACTGGAAATGATGCTGTGCGTTTTTTTGCTGAGAAGTCTCCGTTTCAGTTAAGGATAGTAAAAGGCATAACGACGGAACTTTTAATTGAACACATTCGTTTTATTCCAGAACTAACCTCTGATCGGTTGTTGCCTTACCAGATTTGACCGCTGTGTATCTATTTAATAAAGTGTACATTGAATGAACAGTATGAAGAGAAGTATTTCTGTAGCTGGTTTGTGCAGCTTTTGAACCTTTGGTAATTATCATGGACTTTATCAACTTCAGTTAATACGACTGAGTAGCAGTATAATTTAACCTTAGAACTCACTCTCAAAAGCCCAAAGAGATCTACAATTGAGTATGCTCAGAAAAATAGGACTTGTCTTTCTGTTGTTTAATGAGACGTGGCCCTATGCTTGTACCATCAAAATTCTCCCTTCCTCGCTTACCATGCTAATGTAAGGTGTCTAGCTTTTGGAGAAGACTCCTGGGCACATGTTCTGGCTCTGCCACTTTGTATGACTTTGGACAAGACATTTACTTCCCTGAGCATTAATTTCCTCATCTGTGAAATGAGGATATCTCCTTTCTAGGGTTCTTGTGAAGATTTAAGGAAGCTCTGTGAGGAATATGGAGTTTGCATGGCACAAAGTAAGCACTCAGTAAACAGTAGCTCCCTTTTCCCAGAATTAATAATCAGTGACCACTCAAGTCAGTTTGTCTCATAGATACTTACAGATGGTCCCCTCTTCCCCAGCCCTCTGCTGCATCCTTAGTCCAGGTTCCTAACCTGTGAACCTGTCTAACCTTACTCCCACTCTAGCCTTTATACCAGGGTGTGGCAGACATCTTCTGTGAAGGGCTAGGTAGTCAATATTTTGGGCTTTGTGGGATATGCAGTCTCTATTGGACTATGCTCAGCTCTGCCGTCATAGGCCAAAGGCAGCCATACGCAATACCTAAACGGATGAGTGTGTCTGTGAGCCAGTAGAACTTTATTTACAAAAACAGGTGGCAGAGTGGTTTTAGCCTACAGGCGATAGTTTGCCAACCCTTGCTTTCCACTCCTCTCAGAATGCACTTACTGCAACACAACTCGGATCCTCTCATTCCCCCACACAAGCAACTGCCCGTTGTTCCCCAGATACAAATTAAATTCCTTATCATGACACAGAGGGTCATTTATGGTCTGCCACTACCCTTCTTTCTAGCCTTCTCTCCTGTTACCCTTCCTGCTTGTACCGTCTACTGGCTGTGCCATCCGATTGTGCCTTGCTGTCTCTCACTTGCATGTTTCACACGTGCCTGGTCCTTCTGCAGAAAAGGACCAGAAAACCTTGGCTCCACGTTATTTGCCAGCCTGGTTTTCTCTCATTCTTCAAGTCTCCATTCAGAGCTCACCTGGTCCAGGAAGCCTCCCCTGCCTGCTTCCAGTCTGGACTGGGGCCCTTCCTCCAGTTCCTTCAGCGTCCTTTGCACATCTTTCTCTACGATCACTGGCGGCCCTCTGCTGTGCTGGTGTACTTTGTTTACTTCATTAAAACCAGAGCTCTGTAAGGATAGGGATCACGTCTTTTGTTCTGTGCACCCTAATACCTGAGTCGAAGCCCTGGTGCATAGTCAGGACTCAAAGATTATTTGAATAAAAGAGTGAATATATTTAAAAGACTTTTGAAATATCCTGAGATTCAGCAGAGAATATATGCAAGTAAAATTGTATTTAGTCTGTGAACTCATAATGCAGTTCAGGGGCTCTGGTATGACTAAGAGCCTTTGGGGCACTGTGAAATTTTAAAACCCTAAAAAATAATTAGATGTGTATAAATTACTATCTTTCCTGGAAATTAAAATACTATCAAAAGTTGATGAGGATGCAAAACACATGCTTTTCTTTTTTGCACTCAGTAGGTGGTCTTGTGCAGCTCAGGCATTGTGCCTACAGACTGTCTCTCTTCTTGCAGTTCCTCGCCTCCTCATTATGAAGGACATGGTCAGACGTCTGCAGGAGCTACGGCACACTGAGCAGGTGCAGAGGGCCTACGCGCTCAACTGCGGGGAAGGCGCCACGGTCAGCTATGAAATTCAGATCCGCGTGTTAAGGGAGTTTGGGCTTGCCGATGCCGCAGCAGAACTCTTGCAGGTGGGAAGCAGCCCTCCACTACCTAAAACAGGGAATCTTGAGTTAGATTGTCAGCTGTTATTAATAATGAAAATATTGTGGTATTCTTTTGGATTTTGCAACGTTTGTGTTATTTGTCATATTTTGAAATTTGCGATTTGTGATTTCTAAGTCTAGATAGTCAGCTTTGTACCTGAAAAAAATAAAATACAAGGAGCCCTGACTGTAACTCAGACAGTATTTTCAGACATCCCAGGGAGCCCTCATAGCTTGTCCTTTTCTTTTGTACGTGCTTTTTCAACTGTCCTGGTGTCTTGGGTGACCTGAAAGCCCTCAGTAAGAGGCAGTATGGTAGAGTGGATGGGGCACAGGCTCTGGAGTGAGAACTGGTTTTATATCCTGCAATGGTGCTTACCAGTTAGTTAACTTAGAGCGAGTTATATAACCTCTCTGAGCATCAGTTTCTTGACCTGTAAAGTGAATTGTGAAGGTAAGAGTGGCTGTATGCAAAGCAGCTGTGTCTCTTGCACATAATAAGCACATAAATGGTGACCCCTAAAAGCTCATGGTGTGTACACCCAACAGAGTGAGAAAGAGAAAGAGAGAACATTCTGCTGCTTTTCTCTCCCTGGTTTGGTCACTAGATTTTCAGGTTGTGACCTACTACATCCTTAACAGACCTTCCAGATGCCCCCCCTTTCCTCCTCTCTCCTCCCTTTTACAAGAAGTTTTTTTGCACGATAGTTCAAACCACATAAGCATGAGAATCAAAGAATGAGTAGAGTGCTTTTTTTTTTTTTTTTACTAGCAGGAAGAAACCCAATTCTAGTAATTATTTAGTACAAAAAATAGTAGTATTTTTGTATAAAATGTGTAATCTTCACAACTAAAGCAGAGACTAAAATAAAATTTAATTTCATCGGTCAAGTGATTGCATTGTTTTCATGCCACTGACTGCAAACCATTTTAGCCTGAGTTTTCAAAGGGGAACGTGGTATGGTAGCCCTAGGCAAGGAGCAGACCATTTGTAGGTTCTTGATTTTCAATTTTTACTGTAGTTTCCATCCCTAAAATAGTCTTGTTTTCTGTTCATTTCTGTTCTCTGTGCCATTCTAAATTGTATCTTAATTTGGTCTCTTAAATGTATAAGTTGTATAATTTAACCCCATGTTTATCAAAATATTAATCAAACTTATTTCTACATAGTAGTATTTTGTAGTTTTTATTTCAGACTGAATGCGTACAGATGTTTTATCAGAAAGTTCTAGGAGGATCTTCACTCGTATGCCTTTTCTTCTTCTGGTTTTTAATGGTACTTTTATTTTCTTAGGAAAGACATATTTGAATTAGGTTTTATTTCCTGTTTTTTATCATCACATAATTTGCAAGAGATTACTGACCTGCTTTCTGGGGCATTCAGCTAAGCAGCTCTCCTTGATAGCTGTACTTTAAGCTATGGAGGCTGCACTCTACTGTTTTACACCGTTTTTAAGGTAATTTTTCCTTGAGCTTCAAGCCTAGAAAAATATGTTGTGCTTTTTACTGAATGTGGTTTTCTTAGGTACTCACTTAACTCTCTCAGCCTGCAAATTTCTGTCCAGGAAATCTGCTAACAAATATCTTAACTTTTTCCCCCTCCATTCTTTCTTAGAATCCTCACAAATTCTTTCCTGATGAACGATTTGGAGATGAAAGTCCACTCTTGACAATGAGACAGTCTGGGAGATGTCGAGTTAACAGCACCCCCACTGCAGAAACCATGTTTACAGATCTGGACTCTTTCGTGGCCTTCCATCCACCCTTACCCCCTCCACCGCCTCCCTACCACCCGCCAGCAACCCCAATCCATAACCAGCTCAAAGCAGGCTGGAAGCAAAGACCTCCCAGTCAGCATCCTTCACGTTCGTTTTCTTATCCCTGTAATCACTCACTGTTTCACTCCAGAACAGCCCCTAAAGCTGGCCCCCCTCCAGTCTACTTGCCAGGTGTGAAAGCGGCAGCCCCTGATTGTACCAACACCACAGGACTGGGGAGACAGACGGTGGCTGCTGCTGCCGCTGCCGCCTCAACAACAATAGCATCTGAAAAACAAGTGGTAAGTTCGCACTTCAGTGACTTACCTGAAGTTAAAAGTCTCTGGAATGTTAAAAGCAATTTCCTAGGCCCCAGGACCCCTACCTGGGACTCAGCAGTGCACAGAGTGTTACTGACAAGCTGAAAGCATAGACTTAAGGAGTGTGGAAGTTGGAGAGAAAAAGAGAGTGTAGGTGGATGAGAAAGTCCAGAGAGAAGAGACAAGATGTGTATGGTGGGAAGAAGCGAGTGCCTTCCCTTATGTTCATGTGCAGGTGTCTGGACAGGGTGGAGTTACTGGGCAACACAGGTAATGTTGTTACTGGTTTCATAGTGCACTCTTCAAGCACATGTCTAGAGTCTGTTCTTGGCCTCTATTCTGTAGAGTCTGCTATTCTCCCAAAGGCTTTGGTGGGGCCGGAAGGGGAAGCTACTTGTAGCTGAGCATACCATCAGGAACAGTGTGGCAGGAGACTCCCCATTCATAAAATAGGCAGAATATTAACCCTCATGAGTGTCTGCCTCCAGCAAGCTGTTTGATCAGAGCACTCATTTAATTGGAAATCACAGTTGCCAGCGCTAGTTGCTAGTAAATTAAGCAAGACTTCCTTGCTTGATCTTGCACTGCATTGAAGGTTGAATTTCTGTTGTATATAATACATTTGAAAAAAGTATTGATTTTTAAGTCTTCCTGCTTAGTCACACTTTATCAGTAGCATTCAACATAAGAGATAAAAGATACATATATTAGTTCAGGGAGTCTTCATTGAAAGATGACTGGACTAGTGTACAGCTTGAGTCAAATTATGGTCCTTCCTCACCTTTTACCCTTTTGCCTGTTCTCCCTGCTATCCACTCCAACCCCTCAAAAAAGAAGAAATAACAAAGGTTAATAGTGTTGGATAAACCCAATTTCCATCTTATCGGCCTGGCCCTCAGTGCCACAGTTACAAAAGTTCTACTACTTTATAATTAAATAAAACTCCCTTTGAAGGTAATTTATCTGTATGTTCCTTGCACTCCCGATTATAATAATGAAAAACTGGAAACTGCCTTAAGGTCTCACAGTGGAAGAATAGTTAAGCGGTCATGCCTCATCAATACAGTGGAATAGTATCCAGTAATTTAAATAGAAATCTCAAAATTTAGTGACAGTATTATATATGCATTAAATTTTATGAAAATTAATATTTGTGCAAAATAAAAAGGTGCGAGAACTGCTTCAAAATGTTAATAACAGTGGTTATCTCAGTCCGGAAGGTTTGGGGTTTTGTGGGGGGGTTTTGCCTTACAGTTTTCTATATTTTTATTCTTCTTAAAATTAAGCATATATTTTTATAATGAGGAAACAAAATCAGTGAACATCATTTGAAAAAGAGGGAGTCACAGGCCTTTTTCTTTTTAACCTTCCCCCTGTTTGTTTCTGTTTGCAGTGCACACAACCTGTGCTAAACGATCTAATGCCAGATATTGCCATGGGTGTATCCACGCTGTCACTCAAGGACAGGAGGCTTCCAGAACTTGCTGTGGACACAGAATTAAGCCAGGCAGTTTCTGAAGTAGGACCAGGGCCTCCCCAGCATCTATCGTGTATTCCACAGAGGCATACACACACATCTCGAAAGAAACACACACTAGAGCAAAAAACAGATGCTCGAGAAAATCAGCAGGAATATCCGGATTTCTACGACTTCTCAAATGCTGCTTGCAGACCATCTGCTCCTGCCCCTGGCAGACGGACCCCCTCCCCTTCACAAGGTGGATATTTTGGTCCCGATTTGTATAGCCACAATAAGGCATCACCAAGTGGCTTAAAGTCAGCCTACCTACCAGGCCAGACCTCGCCTAAAAAGCAGGAAGAAACTAGGAAAGAATATCCACTTCCCCCCGACGGGCATCCACACAGACAGAAGAGTGAGCCGATACACCTCGACGTTGTTGAGCAGCCTCCCCAGCGGCCAGATTTTCCCTTGGCAGCCCCAGAAAATGCCGGCAGTGGTTCAGCCCATGTCAGGGGGCGAGCAGCAGTGGAAACTGACTTGACTTTTGGGCTGACTCCTAACAGACCTTCACATTCTGCATGTAGCTCTGAAGCTCCAGAAGAGAGATCCGGCAGAAGACTGGCAGATGAGTCCCTGGGCCATGGAGCTCAGCGAAATACAGATTTGGAAAGGGAAGATTCAGTCAGCAGAGGAAGGAGGTCCCCCAGCAAGCCAGACTTCCTCTACAAAAAGTCTGCCCTTTGAGAGCAACCTCCAAGTCGTCCGTGCCTGAGATGTGAAACATCCCATTTTATGATGTAACCCAACAACTTAGAGACCAGTTTATTGATGCCAGCTGATAACTCAGTTTCACGTTATTTTATTCTAGTTTTTGTATATACATGTTTATTAGACATGGCATGCTAAGAGGGTTATTTTGAATGCTGCATCTGCTGTCTGTTTTGTGTTTGAACAATTGTGTGGGGAAGCATTTTTAAGAACAAGCAAGCTGGCACTTTTTTTTTTTTCCCCTCTCTTCACAAACAATGGGATTTTTTTGCACTTGTACCTTTGTTTTATCTGTATTGGTTTTATATCAGTATGTTAAACTTTATTGCCACATTTAAAGGACTGTATTTTCATACTTTTTTGCATTTTACCTTTCATCTACCTATTTCCACGTGCATTGGATTGCACACTAAGATGTATTTTCTTATGAAATAGTTCTGTGTTTATTTTTTAATTATAGAAATTCCAAAGAACAGCACATCAAAAATGCTCCTCTCTTTTCTGTAGTTGTTTCAGTTCAGAAACCTTCCTGCTCAGTCTTCATAAATCTTATGTCATCCTGTTTAAATAAGTCCTGGGAGCTGGTCTGCATTCCTCCAGCAGGAGTCCAATCAGGAATCCTGAAGTTTTCCTGGTTCAGGAAAGAACAAGAAGGAGAAAAAGCCTTCTGCATCCAGGCAAAAGCTTGTTGTTTTATCCACAGTACAGACTCTGTTAGAATCACTGCAGGTTCTGGTCATGTGGATTAGAGTTTCACTAGATGAGGTTTGAAAGAGATCAGCTTTCTTGGAATCCTAAAGCAGTGGAATTAGTAACTTAAGCTTGCACTACGGGATCGCTGCTTCTGAGCATCGACTCAGCAGCTGAGTGGGGAGTGACTGCTTGCTGCCTTCAGTTGTCCTGCTCTCTTGTGGGGGGGAAAAAAAACAAAAGGGCTTCAGTCTTACGGATGTCATTTGTTGTTTGTAAGTAGATGTTTTAAGTGTTTTTCAAAGTGTGTCCGAAGTTTGGTGTCCTTTAAAAAGTTATTGTATAATGCATAATGCTTTGTCACCAAAAAAGAAAAACCATTTTTTTTTCCAGTGAAACACTACATGTCCTACTTGAACTCCACTGGGGATGCTGGTTTGGGATTTTACTGAACCACTGAGCACATGGGGTCTTTTAAGATCCTTTCCCTTAGAAGGGCAATGTGTGAGCTAAGGACTGTTTTTTTCTTACTCTCCAATGTAAATATATTAGCATTTGAGTTTTTAAATCACTTCAACATTATTTGAGCATTCACTTTGTATTTTTACACATAACACACATACAGCCGTAGCACTTAGATTAAAAGAGACTTTTCTGAGCACTCCCCTCACTTGAGGGATGTTCGGGAGCCTCCTCTCTGTGTATGTGTATATACATATATACAACTCTGAATCACTCACACTCACTCTAAAACTATGCAGGGCTAGGGAGCCTTTACAAGCTACCATATAAATGAATTACATGCACTTTTAAGTAAATAGGTTTCTATTGGATGTCAGCAGCTCTGATTTTTCCCGAAACTGTAGTTTCTCTTACAGTCTCTTCCTACTTTACCCTGTGGATACACACTCAGGAATAATCTGACATTTTAAAAAATCCTAACAGTAGATAGTCTCAAAGATGGGAACACGTCAGTTGATCTGTCTACACCGGCAAACCGCCGCCACTCGCTCTGCTGCCTGGCTAGTTAGCTGCTGCCCACGCATCCGTCCATGTTGGCCACGCTGCACACCAAGCCCTGGGTCTCCCAGAGTCAGCACCAGGCCGCTGCGAGGTTGGCTGCATATCATCGCCTCTGAGGCTCCTTTTTGTTTTGTTTTGTTTTAAGATGAAAAACTTTAGGACTCTGTTCTCATTTTTAGGAGGTTTCACCTTTTGTAATAAGATGACAGTGTCTTTTGAAACTAATCTCGGTCTGTCTCCCCTCAGAAACAAAAAATATTCATTCCATCACATTCCTTAAGGTGTATTTATGTACATGTGTTGACATGAATTCTCTTGATACAGTTTTAAACTTCTCTTCTGAATTCAGACTGTGCTGTGCTGGTACTGCAATTAAGAGTGAGTAGATATAGTTGGTGGGGAAGTCTTTCTGATCTCCAACCTGTTTTTTTTTTTAAAGACATAAGAGCTATTGATGCCCCACATGGCGTATTTCTGAAAATTTATTAAATATTCTTTCGAGTCCCCAAAATATAAAAGAAGTGACCCACTGTTTGTAGTTTTATTTAATTTATGAAGTTTGTTTTTAATAATTTGGTAGCATACCTGGCTGAACTGTGTATAGAGAGAAACGTGCTGTGGGACTGTGGACTGCTGTGACTTGCAGAAGGTGAACAGATGTGGGTTTTGTGTTAGGGTAGGGTTAATGGATTTTTAATGTGTCTCGTGAAGTATGGTCAGTAGGGTAGGTTGAATAGCTGTGTGCCTCTGGCTTTTGACCCCATCTCTTCAATCTTTTTTAATGCTTCTTAAGCATTAAAATCTTTCAGTGCTGTACTAAGATAAATGTGAAGTCTGAGTAAGATTGCTCTGAGAAATTAACGTGTATAATATGAGACTTAGGCCCTAGGACCTAGTGTTTTACTCAGTGTAGAAACTTCCTGAGAACCAAATCTCAACACACCAGATCTCCTCTTGAGGCCGTGGACAATCAGGCCATTAGACAATCGCCACTTTTGGTGCCCGCCATGTTGAGGTTGGCGAATGCCAGTTAGATCCTGGAGCGGAAGCAGAGGATCCATGTTTCTTCAAGATGCTGTTGGTCTTGTTCTTATATTTTTGTTTTAATTCTGTGATCTTGATTAATAATTTCAGCTCAGAGTCATAGGTATGACTCCTAAGGGGAAAAGATAGCAGCAAGAAAGGCAAAACTTACTCGTGAAAAAATAATCATTGGCCTTGTCCACGTACCATGCATAACCCTTCTCAGTGCCCCTGTAGCTTTTTCTAGGCACATCCCTAGACCTAAGCTTTCCTGACATTTCGGTAACCAGGTAGATTTTAAGGATTTTAAATGACTTCTTTTTATTTGAGTTTTTTTGTTATTGTTGAACTCTCTGTGAAACTTTACCTAATTCTTGTTTATGCTTCCTTAAAAAAAAAACTTGTTCATTGGGTTTTCTTTGGATTTGTTCTTCAAACTTGAGTAGCAGTGGACAGCACTAGTCCATTGATGGAGGGAAACCAGCACATACGGCCTCAGCAGGGGCACAAAGCTGACCCCTCCCCGTGTGTCAGTCTCTGGAAGTCTCAGTAACGACTTGGCAAAATATGTATTTTCATGTTTAAATCTACCTTTTAGGGAAAATAAGTTTCATGAAACACTTATAAGATACTTGTTTGCAATTCTAAAGCATTTATGTTTTTATCTTAGGACTGAACTCAAAGGGAAATGTTTGACTTTTCATTTTTAATTATTTGGTTGACCTTTAACTTCCTGTTGAAAGTTCCTATTAAAGCAGCAGTGATGGGTGCTACTCCCGTTCTGCAGTGGTTTACTTTGTCTACTAAGGAGTTTACTTTCAAACCTCATTACAGATAACCTTACTAAAAGAGTTACCGTCACACACTAAAGGGTATCGTGCTGTTTTTCCATTAACACTATTGTGTAAACAATGTTCTATGAAATGTTAAGTTGTTTCTTTGTCCTATTGATTGCAATAGCTGTTATGTAATTGTATTGGCAAGTCTGATTTTTTTTTTTCCTCTAGAAAACCCTCAGACCATGAATCAATCTTCCATATTCTGAATATTATAATGCTGTGGCCATTTCTGTAGAAAGATGACTCGCAAGTGTGTATCTTGAAAGTGACCTCTTGTGTTTGCGTGTTTACGTGGGTTCTGTCTTAAGAGCTGAGAGGAGCTCTGGAAGCTTCATGGTGAACCTGCACATGACTGTGTGGGTTCCACGGGCAGGTGGGACGGAACCTCGCTCTTAGGTGGGGTGGCTGAGAGGGAGACTCCTGAACTCCACTTGCTGTTGATGCGCCACGTCTGCACTCGAGAGAGGTGGTGTCTTCTGCAACACTGCATTGCTTGTGGTTGTGCTGTTACTGGTATAAAGTCAAGTGCCTTCAATGCTAAAGGCTCAGAAATTTTTCTTAAAACTGATTTCATGTCCTATGCAAGTGTTTTCTACAACCTGCATAACCAGTACTTTGTAAAACTTGTTTACGCTTCGACTGTACATAGTGTTTTTTAAAGAAATACATAGTATTTTTATTTAGGTACCTCCGAACTTGAACTCGTCTGTGGGAAGCATTGTAAAACGATCGATCCATTTCTCTTTTGAGTACCATTACGGTTGTACAAAGGTTTTCACTGGTTCTATTTTTCTACTGTTACTGACAAGCATGTAACACTGACTTTATCCTACATATAGTTGGCGTTTCAAATAAATGGCTTGGATAGAACTCGCTGAGTTGGATACAGTCTGTTTTAGCAGGTAGCACACAGTCCTCAGTTACAGAAGTGATTTTGTCCCCACCACTAGAGTAGAAAGTGGGAGGTTTTCTAGATGGACTTCTCCTCTGTCTCTTGGCCTTCAGGTATTCAGAGACGTGTTAAGTATTAACGGATTTCTTGGAAATAACCACCTTCTCATTTGATTCAAATTCAGAATTTCCTGTGATGTCATTGGGGGCATTCCTGAGAGATTTCATTTTACACTTTGAACAAAAATAACTTGCACAGGGGCCTCCAGAGGGATTTCAGCATTCAAACCACACGAACCCAGCACCTGGAATGAGCGCCTGGAAGGGCTGTGGTGAGAGACACAGATAGATCCCAAGATTCACAGGCCTCCAAGTGTCAGACACCTGGCTTAGATTCAAACTCCGAGCATTAATTAGTATTTTTCAGTTTGAAAGGGAAATGATGTCATGATCTAGAGCCTAGTTTTCTGCCGGGGGGGGGGTGGTGTGGAACATGTAAAATAGAAATCTTTCCAATTTGCATATTTTGTTAAATCACTGTTTAAAACTTTATTCATTTCACTAATAAGTTCCATCCTAGCGTTTCACCCTTTGTTCCTCACTATGGCAATTCTCACAATGTTTTATAACTATCTTAGGTTTAACTGTGGGGTATCAAGATAAAACCTCAAGTTTCTGGAGGTGAGCTTCTTCAAATTCTCAAACAGGAAATCGAATAAGTCAGCTTTCACTTCTGTTCTTGTGATTCCCCTGGAAAAGTGCGTCCAGGCCAGCTTCCCTAGCCACTTTGAGCCTTAACCTCTGTTCAGTGCAGCAAGTGTTGAGTCCACTTTTCCCAGGGGCCTGGGGAGCAGCAGGCAGCAGACAGGATGCCTGTTCTCAGAAGCCTTAAAGCAGCTAGAGAGACAGCCAGAGCAGCACATAGTGACTGAGGGGAAAGCTGGCTTACCAGAGGCTGGGAATGAAAGGGAGGAGAAGCACACTGGATTCAGTGCAAAGCACTTGATGATTTTTTTCCTGTAATCAACGATTTAGGTATTATTTTATTTAACCCTCTGAATCACACACTATTATTAGTGCCTAGGAGTAGAAGGCAAGAGAGGATGAGATGGTTGAATAGCATCACCAACTCGAGGGACATGAATTTGAGCAAACTCTAGCACAGGGAAGCCTGGTGTGCAGCAGTCCATGGGGTCGCAGAGAGGCGGACACGACTTGGCGACTGAACAACAACACAAATGAGAAAACCAAAGCACAGAGATCCTGAATGCTTTATCCAAGGTCACACAGCTAGTTAGTTGGCAGAGCCTGAGTTCAAACCCCAGGCATTCTGGCACCAGAGCCCAAGTTCTCAACCACGGTATTATACTGACACCAGAAAGCATGGTGCCCAGGTAAAGGGCCACAGTGTGCAGGGGGTGGAGATAGGCACAAGCGTGGCATTTGTGTCTTCAAACATTCACCCAGTGAGCATCTTCTACCTGCCAGGCTCTGCTAGGCCTTGAGGTCACAGCAATAAGCAAGACAGTCACAGTCCCAGCCATGAGAATGCTAGGGTCTCAAAGGAAAAAAAAGACTCAGTATTATAGAGGTAAGCTGGGGTTCTGGCTGGTGCCAGGACTGGGAAGCCTTCCAGGTGGAATCAAAGTGCAGGTGAAGGAAGAGTCCCAGGACGAGGAGGAGCTGGTTTCCAGTAGTTTCCAGGGCTAAGCACTGGGGAAGCCAGGGTTGGCAGAGAGGTGGGTTGGCCCATCTTTCCAGCCCTTCCAGGACAGGCGGAAGATTTTGAAACTGATCCTCAAAGCAACAGGAAGTGCTGCCGGGTTTTCAAGAGGAACATAAATGTAAGCAGATTTGTATGTTCCACATCACAGGACTGAGGAGCAGGTGTGGATCAGGAAACAAGGCAGGAGGCTGGCGCAGCCTCCAGGGGAGAGCTTGGATAGCCAACAGAGCAGAGAGGAATTTGGTTAGGGAGTAGTATCTCCAGGACTTGGGAGTTGCTTAGGCACGGGGAGAGAGTGGGAGGAGTCAGGTCAAGGGGAAAAACCATGAGTTTAATGTTGATCGTGTTCACTTGGTGATTCCATGTGAGCCGGGAACTCAGAAGCAAGGGCCAAGCTGGAGGTGCCAGTGGGAGTTGTCCACATGTATGCATGCGTGCGTGCCAAGTCGCTTTTCTCTGTGACCCTATAGACCATAGCCCACCACATATTAGGTGGCAGTGAAAGCCTCGGGAGTAGATGGGGTGATGTAGGGAGACAGTTTAAATGAAAAGAAGGCCAAGGGGGAACTTTGAGGAATTCCCACCTTTCAGGTCCAACAGCTTGAGGGAGTTGCTGACCAAGGGCCGCCTACCAGGTAGAGAAAAAAACCAGTGTGGTTCTCAGAAGGGCAGGAGGGACTGTTCAAAACGGGTGAAATATGATCTTCAGAATGAATGAAGTGAAAAGCCAAATGCAAAACAGGGCATATGGACACCCCCAGTTGAGAAGATGAGAAAAAGAAGCTACATGATAAATTTTATATTCATAAAAACATCTGCAAAAACCTAGCATTTGCAAGAGCTATCCTCTGGAGAGAGGCACTGTAATCAGGTGGGGGGAAGTTAATTGTATACTTTCTGTACTGGTTGAATTTTTAAAATTGCCTGCATGTGTTTTTTCAAGTTAAAGGTTAAGAGATGAAGGATCAATTCCACCCCTCTCCCAAAGTTAACTCAGTGGTGGCTGCTGCTCAGAGATTTTTGGAAAATCAGGCTCAAAAGATGATTGGGGTCAGCACCATGGAGAAGGTGAGTGAGCTTGGCAAGAGCAGTTTGGTGGCGGAGAAGCCAGGTGAGGTGGGTGGGAGTCCACGTGGAATATGTGGAGATGGCCTGGGGGAGGAGCTGGGGCAGAGAAGAGTGCAGAGAGCACAGAGGCTGCAGCAGTGGTGAGGTGTCAGGGGCCACAGCCAACCCCTACGTGTCCGTCATGAGAGGCAGCCCAAAGGGGGTCTATCCCTCATGGAAGAGGAGGAGGCCAGCTCAGTGTCGTGTGTGTTCTTAAAAGACTCTTAGTTCTGGGACTTTCCTGGTGGACCAGTGGTTAGGATTCTGCAGTCTCACTGCCAGGGGCTGGGGTTCAAGCCCTGGTCAGGGAACTAATCCCACAAGCTGTGTAGCCAAAAAACAAAAACAAAAAACTCTTAGTTTCTAATCATAGCTGCCTTCTCCAAGTATCAGCAATCATTCAGCAGTAGCAAAAGTTCATTTTCAAATCCCCTAGAGAACCCTGTGAAAGTCCTTGTCCTTAGTTACCAGAACCTGCCATCCCCCACATAACAGGACCAAAGCAGATGAGTTGAGACCTTTGGTCGTTTCTAGTACTGGTCTAGTACTGATGCTGAAGCTTAAGCTCCAATACTTTGGCTACCTGATTCGAACAGCCAGCTCATTGGAAAAGACCCTAATGCTGGGAAAGATTGAGGTCAAGAGAAGAGGGTGGCAGAGAATAAGATGGTTGGATAGCATCACCAACTCACTGGACATGAACTTGGGCAAATTCCAGGAGATAGTGAGGGACAGGGAGGCCTGGCGTGATGCAGTCAATGGGGTTGCAAAGCGTCAGACACGACTTAACGACTGAACAACAAGTATTGGTCATCTGTCCTAATGCCAGGAACACGCGAATTCCCCAGAAGGGACCGTCCTGCTCCCTGGACCCTCCCAGACCCTTGTCTCCACGTTTGCTCACCTGTCTGGGTTTGAGGGATGCTCCCTGCAAAGAAGGAGAAGGCAATGGCACCCCACTCCAGTACTCTTGCCTGGAAAATCCCATGGACGGAGGAGCCTGGTAGGCTGCAGTCCATGGAGTCGCGACTGAGCGACTTCACTGTCACTTTTCACTTTCATGTATTGGAGAAGGAAATGGCAACCCACTCCAGTGTTCTTGCCTGGAGAATCCCAGGGATGGCGGAGCCTGGTGGGCTGCCGTCTATGGGGTCGCACAGAGTCAGACACGACTGAAGCGACTTAGCAGCAGCCGCAGCAGCCCTGCAGAGAAAGGATGGCAGTGACTTTGTGGGTCTGCTCTCCATCCCCCACTAAGCCTGCATGAAATGTCCCAGCTCCAAACGCAGCTTACACTTGACAGGGAGAACAACACTGGCATCACGGGCCTCACCTCAGTCTTCGCCTCAACGACTCATCAGTGTGTCCCTCATCTGCACAACTCTGGCCCCTTTTTATTTGGCCTCTAAAACCCCCAGAGCTCACCATGCTGAATAGCCCAGATGCGGCCCTGAGGCTTTGTGTCGGCAGCAGGGCTAAGACGTCCTCCTCTGAGGACTGCCCCAGGGTAAGCCTCACATCTTTCAGAGCCTCGGATTTGGGGGCGTCACTTGTCTGTAACCTTGGGTGGGCATCTGCTGCCACAAAGTGTGCTAGTCCAAACATGCTTTTGACCACCCTGGCCGGTGGGAGAATGAGGAAGCCAAGGCCAGAAATCCTGAGGGAGGAAGGGCTCACGTTGCAGAGGGGGGCTTGTCTGGTGGGGACCGTCGCCGGGGTGCCGCCTCATCCACCTCAGCCTGTGTGTCCTCATCCTTAAGTGGGGCGGCAGCAGTTCACTGTCTGAGCTCTGTGTGGACTTCTCACATTTTGCCTCTTAATCCTTGAGTCACACTACATTGTCTTCCTGTTCTCAGGTGAAGAAGCTCCTCAATACCCCTGGCAGGCCTGCTGTGAGGGTCTGTGGGCAGGTCTTGCCTTTTGCACTCTCCCACTGAAATCCCTCACCTTAAACATTCTCCATTTCTGGAAACTTCCATCAGATGAACCGAATACCTCTCCACACTCTGTGACTGAACTACAACCATTTGTTCTTATTTCTCCACATCTACACAGATTCACCCGCCCTCTGGTCAGTCCAGGTGTGGGGCACCCCAAGAGGCCCAAGTGCCCCGACTTCCCCCCCTGCCCAAGGGGTTGTCAGTACTGTGCTCTTTGTAGAGCTGGGGTCAGCTGTCCCGCTGGACCTGCTGTTTCCCCTCTCCCAAGTCACTTGCACAGATCCCTGGACTCCTCCCATGATCCAGCTCCACTCCCGGATTCCCACGGCCATCCCCTGACCCCGTCCCCTGCCCTTCCTCTGCAGTGGCCTCCTCCTTCCCGCCGTCTCCTCCTCACCGGCCTTTTCCTCAGCTGAGGCCCATCCCTTCTCCCACCCTGCAGACCTCTCCTGGGAACACTTCCCACACCTAAGGGTCAGGGTGAGCGGTGTGTGGCCGCCCCCCAGTGTGGCACCCTAGCATCCCTGCAGCTCCCTCATCTGCCTGTCCCACCCTCAGCCTTGTGACTGTCACCCCGCCCCTCCTGTCACACCCTGGGGCCTCGGCTCAGCCTCACTGTTGGCCTCTCTGCGCAGGCCTGGCCATCAGCCTGGGGAGCAGCCTGTTGGGGATTTTCTCGCCGGGACTTGGAAATGACGAACCTGAAAGAACAACACTTGGACAGTCTCTCGCAAGGACTGACAAGTTTATTTCTGCAGTCAAGCCTTTTTTATAGAAGCAGGAACAAAGAGCTTAGAGTATACGGCCAGCAGAGCACGTACAGGGTTAAGACATAATCAGTAAAAGATATTTCAAGGACAGCGCGTTCTAAATGACCCATGTGTTTATCCCAATGACCCTTTTTCTCAAGCAACATCCTTAATGTTTAGTTATTAAATCTTGGTGCCAAGCATAGCTAAAGGCAGGAGATGTTTTTCAGCTTCAGTACGCAAAGCCTGGGTACTTCTGGCCTTCCGCCATTTTCCCAAGGACCTTCTCCTTCAAGGCTATTTTGCACTGTGCTTCCCAACACAGCCGGACCACCCCCAGCCACCTGCTCCGCCACCCCGCCCTTGTCCCCAGAAAGGCTCCACCTTTGAAACCCTAACTCACTTCCTGCTCTCAGGCCACCACATCCCAGATGCCCACCCCCCCCCACCTCCCGCTTCCTCTGGGTCCTCTTTACTCCCCTCTCTCCTGAACAGCCCAGCCTCCCTAGGCATCGGCCTCCTCAACCTGCTCACCTTGCCACCAATTTTCTGGCCAGATTCAACCCATAAATAATAGACATGTCCATCTCCTGGATCTGGAGCCAGCTCTGGGGGACAGCTGAAGACAGTCATACGGCCACGGTCCCCACAGTCCCCAGGCTCCCGGCCACTTTCCGCCCTGGCCTCCTCTCACGGGTGCTGCCCTCCAGCTTGCTGCTCAACCTCAGGGGCAAAACAGGCTGCCCCCAGGTCCCTCATTCTCTCTCCTCTGTGACACTTCGGGTGAGCAGAGGCACCTCTTTCTCCCTCTAGGGTCACCATCCGTCTCCAGCCTCTTGCTTGGGCACTCTGCGCTGGAGTTGTGTTTGTGTTTCTTGGAAGGTGTAGGAACCCCTGGAGTGGTTTAGATGCTGGAAGACAGTCCAGTCCTGTCGTGTAGTGAATTTACCAAAAGAAAACCCAGAAAAAGAGTCAGGGTCCTTCCTACCCCAGGGCCAACCACAATATACCATGATTTAGGTAAAAGCTGTCAACATCTTCCATCATTTCTGCCCCGAGATGCTTAACTGTTTCCAGTGCCCCCAAGTGAACAAGGCTGGACTGTGGAATGAAATGAGCCGGGAGTCACCACTGATGAGCTGTGGACCCCTGGCTTCTCATCGCCTCAGTTTCCACATCTGTAATATGGGGACAGGCAATCCTACTCTGTGGGCCACTGTGGGTAGGAGAAGGAGATCACATGCGCAAGCGCATGCAGCCCACGGCCGCGCACCCAACAGTGGGACAGGCGGCCCCACATTCCAGCCCTTTAACCATAAGTTGGAAGGACGGACCCTGACCTTGAGAAATTTACCGTTTAGTGGGGAGAACAGATACCAAGCAAATAAACCCACAAATATATCATTACTGACCGGGGTGTGTGCTGTTACAAATTAAACAACGATTTGAATATTAGCCACACTGTGGGTCTCTCCATTTACAATAAAGAGGTCTCGGAGGGGAGGGAAGGCCAGGCAGGAAAGAGAGAGCCCAGGGCCTCTGTCATGGCAGCTAGGTGACCTGCTGATGCACCGAGAACAGAACCCGGGGGATGAAATCCGTGGCTGACTCTGCAGCTTTGCAAAGAAACTGATGGGGAAGGTGTGTCTGTCATTCTCATCAGGGTCTCTGTCCTCAGCTGCCACCCCTGCTGTTTTATTCACAGCTCCAGGCCCGCCAGCTGGGGTGGGCTTTCTTGATGGGGTGGAGAGCCCCGTTCCCCTGTGAGTCGGGTGCTGAGATCCCAACGTGGTCACCACCGGCTGTGCGCCTCCGCGGGCCTCTTACCCCCAGAACAGCCTGAGTGGCACCTGCAGCCCCGAGGACATAAGGAAAGCCAGCACACAGGCTCATCCCTCCAGACCCCCGCGGCCTTCCTTACTCCACAAGCACTGCTCAGGGTGGAAGGAGACAAAGAGGCGGGTCAGTTGTTGTGACGGCTGATTTTCTGTGTCAACTTGACTGGGCCGTGGGGTGCCCAGACATCTGGCTAAACATTATCCTGGCGCATCTAGGAGAGCATTTAGCATCTGTACCTGTAGACTGAGTAAAGCGGATGCCCCTCCCGGAGTGGTGGCATCATTCAATCCGTTGAAGGCCTGAATAGAACAAAAATGTGCAGAGAGGATTTACTCTCTACCTGTTTGAGCTCAGAGACTGGCCTCCTCCAGGACTGGGACACTTACGTCATGAGTTCCCCAGGTTCTCAGACCTTCAGGCTGGGACTGGAACCACCCCACTGGCTTTTCCTGCATCTCCAGCTTACAGACACAGCTTGCAGATCACAATCACATGAATCAATTCCTTATTTTATAGACCTAGGTAGACAGAGGTAGGTGTGAGTATCTCCTGTTGGTTCTGTTTCTCTGGAAAACCTAATACAGTTGTGTTGGTTAGTCAGTCCTGTCCGACTCTTTGACGCCCCATGGACTGTAGCCCACCAGACTCCTCTGTCCAGGCAATTCTCCAGGCAAGAATACTGGAGTGGGTTGCCATTCCCTTCTCCAGGGGAACTTCCCAACCCAGGGATCGAACCCAGGTCTCTTGCATTGCGGGTGGATTCTTTACCAGCTGAACCACCAGGGGAAACTCAATACAGTTGTAGAACGTTTCACTTTGGCTCATTACAGCTCAGCCTCATCCAGAAGCCTGAGGCAGAGAGGCAAGAGAAGGAAGCCAGGAGGTGGGGATGTGAGTGAGAAAAATCAAGTAGCATGGGGCATTGGCCCCACACAGGAGGAAAGATGGCTGAAGAGAAACCCAGGTGGGAGTCTCCAGGTGGGGGGAGTTGAGATAAAGCTGAGCAGGGGCTGGAGAACACCAGGAACAACCTAGGAATCCCTGGGAGAAGACCAGAACAAAACGCTGGATGGGAGGCTGATGGAAAAGTCCAGAAGTGTCCAGACTTTTTCCACAGGAAAAGGCACCAGCCCTGGGAGAGTAAGGGACAAGTGCCATGTGTGGTAGGGAGCGCTCTGTCACGGGCAGTGCTCAGGAGAACATGCTAGAGATCCACAGAGGTGTTCTTTGCTGCAGCGGAGTCCATGAGCTGCAGACCGCAAGCTTCAGACCAGTGGCTGAAGTGCCTGATTCACACCAAAGGCCTGGATTCTGTCTCCTCTGCCTTCCAGGGTGTTGGCTTCCTCCTGAGTCTGGCCCCCCGGTGCTCACAGGATTTATGCCGGCAGCCAAGAGAGAAGAAAGGCTGAGTGCCCTCACGTCACCTGGAGCTGCCCCAAGAGCATGGAGGCACGGAGGCCAGGGGGCTGAGACTGGCACAGGACCCTGTGAGGATCACCTGTGAGACGGGACCCTGGCCCAAGAGGTGAGGCTGGGTGGCTTCTTGGGTCCCTTTATCCAAGGGGTCCTGTGACCCTAAGTGTGGATTGCTTGCCTAGTGCCCAGTGGTCCAGGATACATGAGGCACCAGTCTGGCTGTAGCCCAGATGCCCACTTAGGCCAAGGCTTGTGTCTGGTAGCTGCTTCAAGGTAGACGGACTGGGAGGCAGCCTCACTGGCTCCTGGGGGCTCTGCTGGGTTGATTTCCACGTTCCCTCTGCTTCCCACGTTCGCAGCACACACTCGCCTTCTGTGGGAGCTGAACTAGCTCCCTGCCAAGGTCCGGTTATCACTTGGATTGTTGCTCTTTCAGTTTTCTTCTACTGCACTAGGGTCCTTTTAGGGAGCTGGGAGGTGCGCTGTTTTCCTGGCATGGATGGTTCTATAATCCTGAGTGTTCACTGATGAGAGCAGTTCCAAGGCTATGGAGAGCACTTTATTCACCTGCATTTATCATAGGTGATGACTGCAACTGTGAATCATCTCCAAGGAAGCAAGAGCTGGGGGAAGGCCACAGATGGGCCTCTTCACGGGCTTCTTGGTTTGTCCTCACATTTACTTTTGAAGTAATGGCTACCGTGGAGGTGGACCATGTCTCTCCCTTGGCCTGTGGGCTCCTGGCTCTCTCCCCTGTATAGAGCAAGACCAGAGTACACTGCGATTCATCACAACCCTCACCCATCTCTGTTCTCTGTTCACCTAAGAAATTATGGACCCTCTCTCCTCGGAGGTGTTGTAAAGTGGGGTGTGTATATGTGTTCCTCAGAGGTGTTGTAAAGCCAAGTTTGTGTGTGTTCCTAGGAGGTGTTGCAAAGCTGTGCGTACGTGTGTGTGCACACAGAGGTGTTGCAAAGCTGTGCGTATGTGTGTGTGTGCACAGAGGTGTTGCAAAGCCGGGTGTGTATATGCGTGTGCACCCGTGTGTGAAGGAGCTCTGCTGGCAAGACCTGAGATCTGGGGTGCGTGTGCTGGGATCAGGCCACGTCGTGCTGGGGAGACAGGAGCAGCCCCTCCGCTACAGCAGGCCCCAGGGCGGCTGGAGCTGCCGCCGTGGGCTCACATGGTTCCTGCATCTGCAAACGGAGGCCACATACATGTAAATGTGACGAGAAACCATCTGAAAGCCACTATTTTGAATTGATTTATTTAAATTTTTACAGAAACCTGATTAGAGTTAAGTATGTAATTATAAGTCCAGTAACAATTCTACAAAAATGCACATACAATGCCAGAACTCCTTAAAAGTAACTAATATCGTATTCTTATTTTGCATAAAACATGCATTAATATCAACTGCCACATGTTGGCCAAAATCAGTCTCTACAAGAAGAGACGGTCCAATACAGTCAATAAGAAAACTAGTTGTGAACAACAGGTTTAAAAAAAAAAAAAGAGGTTTTCTGGTTAACATGAGAGGAACAGTACCTTTCCTAAAACAAGCCCTTCAGCACTGGGGGTTTGCTTGTGCTGCACAGTGATGCCGAGACTTGGTCCTGACCTGTCGTAAGAAGAAACTTTCTGGTGGTTAAATCATATGCCTGAGATGATAGAGCCTTTCAGGCCATACTGGTATACTAGTATCACCTTGAAGAGAGGGGTTCAAAAATCCTCAGGCTTGGAACAGAGAGCTCCCAAGCTGGGGGTGGCGGCCCTCTCGGAGATGCCCGGAGCTCTGGCCCTGGCCACTTCAGCCTTCCACAAGGCCAGCTCAGAGCACACACGCCTCTCCTGTGGCCACAAGATCTTCCCGCTCCACACATCACTCTTCCTGGGGATCTGTAATTAGGAGGTCTGAGGCAGAAAAACGTGAACTGTACTTTTTCTTGAAGGCCTTTGCCTTCTGTAGGCCGAGTTCACCATACTCAGGGATCGGTGGGTACTTATGACTGCTGGACACACACAAAATATTAATATACACTTGTGGCCCCAAAGCCTCAAATGCTTATAGTCACACACCTCAAAGTGTGTTGTCTACCATCAGGAAAGACCATGCTCCTCCAGAGGGAGACAGCAGCTGAGGGCTCTTGTTTATTGAAAGGTGTTTTCCACACAGACTGAGGGGCTTTAAAGACACTTCAAACCAACTGAAAGGACATCCCCTCAAATATGGGCTTTTATACAACACCCCATGAGGTTCTTCAAAAGAAGATCTCACAGTTATTAGGGACTCAGCTGCAGACTGACATTAGGGACTATTTTTTACTTAAAGCTCACTATCTGCGCGGCCTGGGGCCTTGTCTGGGATCTCCTCCAGTCTGCTTCTCCCAAAACAGGGCACTCACTGGCCCTGCTCCTTACAAGTAGGCTAAGCCAGTATGTTTTTTCTTCAGCACAGATTTAAGGGGGAAATAATTTACTGGGCTTCTAATAACATTTTCTTAACAGAACAATATCAAAATAGGTCTATTCTTAATATATGCTTATGAATATCCCTGATAATATAAAGAAACTCGGAGGACTTTGTAAACCACCAAGATTTCACAGGGTAGTGCCCGGTCTACTTTCTAGGCAGGAGAGAGGGACTAGTCTTGACATAATGGCATATTTTCTCCAGGAAGCCCTGTGAGCACTACAGTACTGAAATTCTAATATTCTAGAGTCAGTAGATTTGTGAATGACATTTCCACTTTAAATTTATTAGTAAAATTTGTAACAAAGGTAGGCTTCCTCAGTCCTGCCATCAGTCAACCTCCTTGCCTGTGACACACATCTAAACCAAAAAGCTGCAGTCCGAGCTAACTCCAGAGGGTCAGCCTAGATGAAGCAAGCTCTGAGGTCCCTTCTAGGCCATGACCAAACCTCAGAAAACAGGGACAAGGGAGAGAAGCAGACCAGGCTTGAGGAAGCTTTGACCCAAGGCACCACGATCAGAGGGGTGAGGGGACCTGTGGAGCTGACAGGAGGGCTTCTGCAACGCTCCTCAAAGCAGGTCCTGGAAGACAGAGGCTGCGGCAGAGTAGACACACTTGGGAGTTAAAAGAACAAATCATTAAGGGGGTAAAAAAAGATGAGTTTACTTTCTCAAAACCAAATCAAACTTCTTGAAAGTTCTGAACAAATAACCCTGGCTAGACTGGGGTGGGGTTGGGGGGCTCAAGTCTGTGGAATGAGTTGCATTTAGCTGAGTCAGAAAGAAGAATGCTGGTTGTGAAATCGGCATAAACATTGTGGCTACTGTCGTTAAGCAGAGTGAAGGAAGCTCAAGGTTGGAGGAGGAAGCGGCCTCTTTTATTCCTGGAACAGGAAGTGGGTCTTCCTCTGCCTGGATAGAAGGCGCTGCACTCCTTTCTAGCTGCAATAATACTGCATCCCATCCACTCTTCTTCTCTTTTTTGACTGAAATTCTTCAAAGAACTGCTGGATGTCCTCTCTCTTAACCACCTGTGGATGGAAAGCAAAGATTAGGAGTGCTGAGTGTGGGTTCCACTGCCACCCTCGGGTTCCTCATTGAAATGAGATGAAAGGGAGACTTCCATGTGGCCCGGTAGTTAGGGATCTGCCTTGCAGTGCAGGGGATGTGGGTTCAATCCCTGGCCGAAGAACTAAGACTCCACATACTGTCCAGCACTAGGCCCGAGCGCCACAGCTAGAGAGCCCATGCACAGCAAGGAAAGATCCTGCATAATGCAACTGAGATGCAATGCAGCCAAATACATAATATTTTTTAAAAGGGAGAGATGAAAGCAGTAGCCATCTAACAGGACCATTTGAAGAGCAGATGAGATGTAATGCCTGTGCAAGCCCTGCCTGGTGCAGAGTAGGCTATGAACACTGTCAGCTGAAGACAGCAGTGACAGAACCGCACGAACACCGAGGGCCCTGAGGTCTCTGGAGGACACTGTGCTCCCTCGGGACACGGCTGTCCTGGGATGTCCCTCAGTTCCACACAAGCACCCCAGCAAACAAAGGTGGCTTTTTTGACACTTGTGCTCTCTCCTTTATACTGAAGAGAAAAAAAAAGAAGAAACCTCAAAACTCTTCTCTCTTTCAGGAGTCCAAAATTAAAGACATTTGCTATATAAACAGAAAAATAATTGGCAAAAACTATGGAAGCATTACTCTCAGTCAATGGAATATCCATGTTATACAATAACAATGAGAAATTTATCTTGAATTTTATTGGAAAAAGGATTACAGCATCACACAGGAGTGTTTATGATTATCAGCAAAATAGAATATTAAAAATAAAAAAATAAGGGGGAATATGGATTAAAAAAGTAAACCGGGATGACCCAGAAGGAGTTCCTGCTTATTCCAAGAGGGAGTTTGTACCACAATTGACAGGTTTGTTGATGTGGGTTTTACTTTTTATTGTTTACTTATTTATCAGGATCCTAGTTCCCCGACTGATCAGGGATTGACCAGGGGCAGACCCATGTCTCCTGCTTTCAGACAGGAGTCTTAACCACTGGACCACCAGGGAAGTCCTGATGAGATGTTTAATTACAAAGGCAGCACACTGTTACCAACATGATTTTTAATTTTGTAACACATTCTTATTATCATGAGGAAATAAAGGTGGGGTATGGAGAGAGAAAGAGAAAAAGAAAGTACTGGAATGCAGGGACCAAGAAGGAGAAAGAGAAGGAAAAGAGAAGACAAATACTTGTGTGTAAAGTGAAAACTTCCCCCTCCTCTCCCCAGAAGTGAAAGTACAAACATCCCCAAGTGGCAAAGCCAATGTGAATAACTCACTGGGGTAAGATACTGACTAATCCTTGAAAAAGTTCACATTTTGTCAGTATTCTGCCAGACTGGTAGCTGACACTGACAATAAGCTGGAAGTCAACCAGCGGGAATGAAAACCCCTCACAGACTCAAGATGGAGACGGCCAACACACACTGAGGCCACCGCAGCTCAGAGCGCTGAGCGGCTGGGCTTAGGAATGTCCACTGTCAAACGCTAACAGGTAGGATACCAGGGAGTTCCGACGTGAAGCCTCTGTCCCTCACTTGGATCACAGACATTACACACTGAAAGGCAATGCAAGGAAACCATTTCTCTGGCAAGGATATAGTAGGAGGAGACTTAAGAGCCCACAAACTATAGAGTGTGTCATTTTTAGTTTCCAGACCTCCTCAAATGGTCACAGCCAACATAAAGAGTAGAAATGTTAAAGAACGTATGTTTATTAAGTCACTAAGTTGTGTCCAACTCTTCTGCGACCCCATGGACTGTCGCCTGCCAGGCTCCTCTGTCCATGGGATTCTCCAGGCAAGAATACTGGAGTGGGTTGCCATTTCCTTCTCCAGGTGATCTTCCCAACCCAGGGATCAAACCTACATCTCCTATATTGGCAGGCCAGTTCTTTACTGCTGAGCCACTGGAGAAGCCCTAAAAATACTTGGGTCCAATAGTAAAATCATTTTATTGGTTTGTCTCAGAAAATGTGTAGTTTCTAAGTCTTAAGTCAGACACAAACATTAAATAAAGGGCAGGCCATTATTTGACAACATCCAGACCTTATTATGAAAAAGAAAAAAAAGGAAACAAACGGAAAATAGACCATATTATGGACAAACACAACCAAAGCAGACAAGCTTTATGACAACTTAAGGTGTTTGTTTGTAAAGATCTAGTTAGTAATGTTGAAAACAAATGATAAAAAATATTTTTTCTGTCTTTCAAACCATCACATAGGATTTAAAAATTACCTCAGACTCATTAAGAATGGCTCCAGTGATAACAAAGATCCATATGTTGAAGACAGGTGTGAATACTCCGGATAAAATTGTTTCAAATGTGAAAAGCAAAAGACACCACACCTACTTTTTTCTTGTGCGTGATTTTAAGTGTGTGTGAAACAAAATCAATAATGAGCACAGCAATCACACACTACACAGAAGCAGAGGCACAAGTGCACGCGCTGACACTGCTGACTGACACAGCTGGGAGGCCTGGAACGGCCACTGACAGTGCCAAGCTCAAACAGTTACACCCGTGGACGCCTGGAGCTCCAGTGCGAGAAGGCGGAGGCTGCGTTAAGCAGAGGACAGCTTCTGCCACAGAAATGAGAATAACTGACAGGTAAGAGCTGCTGGGACACAAAAGGACATCCACAGGGACAATGAGGAACATTCTCTAAAAACGAGCAAACCATCTCAGAAGGCTCTTTACCCTCAGACTCCACAATTCATTCTGCCGCAAGGCAGCAGTGCCAGCCATCCAGGCAGCTACAAGTCCTTCCCACGTTGATGAGAAAGCACTCGGCCTGCAAAGACTTCTCCCAAGAAAGCAAGTCTCAGGGCATGTCCTAAGTGTCTGTCAGATCCAGGTCTGACTGCGTTAGTCTGTCTGGCGGTAGCAGAGCAGAACATTTACTGTCTAGAAGGACAACTGTAGGCCATGAAGAGAAAAGTTAAGTTTTATTTTATATCTCCCTTTCGAAGATAGAAAAGTATTTTAGAAAAAAATCCCATCATAAACACATATGAGTAGTAAAGAGTTAGAAAGTATTTGAAAATCCATCTGGAGAACTATTTTAAAAGATTAGACACTGTAGGGACTCCCCTAGTGGTCCCTACAATGTTAACCCTACAGTGGTTAAGAATTCACCTTCCAATGCAGGGGCTGTGGGTTTGATCCCTGGTCAAGGAACTAGATCCACATGCCCACGTGGGCATCTAAGCCCACGTGCTGAAACTAGACAAAAGTTGCCCTGCTTCAACTAAAGAATATATAAAGTTGTATATCACAACTCAGACTGACAGAGCCAAATCAATAAATAAACGAATTAAAAAAAAAAAAAGATTACACATTAAGAGTTAGTGTCGCTCTTAAAAGTTGTTAGACTGTCCTAACCAGCAAGACAAATATTTTAGCCCCCAATTATCAAGTTCTTTTATTCTAAACTACAGAACCCCAAATCATAGAAAAGAGGTCTGGCTTAAATTTTTTTCCTGACTGGTCATTTTGGTTTCCTCCTCCAAGGAATCCTGCTGGATGATCAGGACTGGGGGAATCAGTATGGCCAATCCAATGGCCCCTCCTAAGCTACAACTGCTCTCTCAGGATCCTGGGTGGCCATTCCATCCCTCATCTGGAGGCTCGGGCAGGACTCCTAATGTGGCTGGTCTGGTGGTGTTTCACTACTGCTCATCTCCCTTCCCTCTGCCTGTACTACGCTCTCAGTCATCTTTTTCATCAGAGAAAATGATCTATGGAAAATAGTATGGAGGCCCCTCAAAAAAAGAAACAGAACCACCATATGATCCAGTTAATTACTTCTAGGTATATATCCAGGCTTCCCTGGTGGCTTAGACAGTAAAGAATCTGCCTGCAATGCAGAAGACCTGGGTTTGATACCTGGGTTGGGAAGACACCCTGGAGGAGGGCATGGCAACCCTCTCCAGCATTCTTGCCTGGAGAATCCCCAGGGACACAGGAGCCTGGCCAGTTACAGTCCATGGGGTCTCAAAGAGTTGGACACGACTGAGCGACACAGCACAGCACAGCACACAGGTATATATACAAAGAAAACAAAAACACTAATTCAAAAAGATACATGCACCTCAATGTTCAGAGCAGCATTATTTATAATAACCAAGATATGGAAGCACCCTAAGTGTCCATCAAGAGATGAATGGTTAAAAAAGATGTTGTATGTATATACACACAAACACACACACCAAGGGAATATAGCTAATATTTTATAATGATTTTAAAAGGAGTATAATCTATAAAAATATTGAATTATTAGGCTGTACACTTGAAAGTAACAATAAATCTGTAAATCAACTGCACTTCAAAAAAAAAGAAACTTTATTCAAAACATACAGGGCTATGATTAAAATTTGTTAACTCTACTTACTGTGCCTTCATCAGCAAATCTCTTGAGATAGTCTTTAAGTTCAGTCTTCAAGTCATTGTATTCTAAATCAAAACAACAAAGCAAAGGACAAGGACACAAACTTCAGACAATCCATTTGCATTTAGGAACAAAAGATTTCCTGACCATTAACATTTGAGTATTTTAATAGTTTAATCTATTTTTCTTCAAGTGAAATCTGCATACAGATTTGTTCTCAATTTCTCCCCAATTCCCTCACTTTGACATCTGGGAACCCTCTTTCATTAAATAAACCCTCGAGGAACAGATACTCCCACTCCCAAAAAGACTGTTGTTTAAGTCGCTATGTCTTATCCAACCCTTTGCAACCCCAAGAACTACAGCATGGCAGGCTTCCCTGTCCTTCACTATCTCCCGGAGCTTGCTCAAACTCATGTCCATTGAGTCAGTGATGCCATCCAACCATCTCTCCTCTTGCCCTCAGTCTTTCCCAGCATCAGGGTCTTTTCCAATGAGTTGGCTCTTTGCACCAGCTGGCCAAAGTACTGGAGCTTCAGCTTCAGCATCAGTCCTCCCAGTGAATATTCAGGGTTGATTTCCTTTAGGATTGACTGGTTTGATCTCCTCACAATCCAAGGGATTCTCAAGTCTTCTCCAGCACCACGATTCGAAAGCATCAATTCTTTTGGCACTCAGCCTGCTTTATGGTCTAACTCTCACATTCATACGTGACTACTGAAAAAACCATAGCTTTGACTCTATAGGCCTTTGTCAGCAAAGTCAAGTCTCCACTTTGAAATATGCTATCTAGATCTGTAATAGCTTTTCTGCCAAGGAGCAAGCGTCTTTTAATTCTGTGGCTGCAGACCCTGTCTGTAGTGATTTTGGAGCCCAAGAAAATAAAATCTGTCGCTACAGCTGAAAATTTTTTAAAAGGTTTCCCATCTGTCTATAATTCCATTGCTCAAGTATCTTGGACTTGTCAAACATTAAGTTTTAAAACTCATCTCACTTAATAAATTATATTATATACATGGGAACTTGAGGGTTATATCCCTCAAGTTATAGACTCTATCCCCAAAAAGCTTTTAGTCTAATAAAGGCAAAAGGAAATGAATCAAATCGTTACATGTACAAGACAGAAATAACCATTGTCAAAAAAGGGGTACAAAAGTAGAAACTGTCTAGGACAGAAATCATGAAAATAAGTTGGGCATGCTGGGGGAAAAAATGTAAAAGCCTACAATTAAGGGTTTGGGAATATTTTCCCCTCTAGTGGGTTTCCTGTGAACCACTGAAGCATCTCAACAACTGTCAAAAAGATGGCATGTAATGTTCAATGAAAACTGTTTCAATGGATGGAAAAAGAAATTGATTTCCTCTTATTCTGTACTTATACATCTACCCTTAATCAAAATAGCATGCTATGGTTTCTCAAGCATGCAATTATTCTAGCATTTAACCCTGACTCAATGGAAATAGTAGCTAAATACTCAGCAATGTTACAATCAAGCAAGTATAAGTGAGGCTTACTATATAATTCCAAATTTAAACCATTTTTAGTTGTCCTCCTTCTATATAATTTTTTTAATGGTAAAGGAAACTTCATGAACTTGATGAATTTTCACAAACAATATTTACCACAAATAAGTTCCACTTGCTGGACTCTGTTCATGCTATTAAGGGTGTCCATTAGAGGGTCTCTCCTGTCAGCTGCCTGGTCAACCTTGCCTTTGTTTTCATAAGCCAGAACTGTGTCATATTCATCTGTCAGGAACAGGACATCTAGATCGCCATACATTTTCTTTAAAAAATAAAACCAGTTTTCCCCATTAGAACTGTATGTCATTCTCAGAAAGTCGACCTCATGAGAATCACCAAAAATTTGTTTAAGTTTTCTAATATCCAGAAAACCCCCAGCCTTTCAGCAGAGTTGCTTGAAGGATTTATTCTTTCTGCCCAAATTTCTCTTAGAAATCTCCCAACTTCCAGTGGATGCTGTAAGATCTAAGAGATTTTTATTTAAAAACCAACTTACTGTAACTTTCAAGAAATTTGTGTTTCCAAGTAATTCTATGATACAGAAAAGCTATTTTCCACTGAAAGGAAGATAAATAAGAAGTACTGCATCGTTCTTAATTGCTTCCATAAACATTCAGACTGCAAACACTAATTTATAAATTTGCTTAACATTAAAAAAAAAACTTACATTCCCTATACTCTAATATCAATTTCATAAATAAACTTTCCAGGTGTTCTTATTTTAGGCATCTGTCCACAAAACACTTGATGCTGAACATGATCTGCTACTTACCATACAGTCTTTGCAGGTACACAACTTGCTCCTCCAGTTCAGGGGCCAATAGGTGGCAGTGTCTTTCTTTATAAACTGCTTAGCTTTAAGCTCCTCAAGTTTGCAGCCAGACTGTGATTCTGTGTTGAGATGTTGATTCTGAAATGCTTTCTGAAATTAAGTTTTGAAGTGTGTATTTTAAACCATCATCGTTTTCAAAGTTTAGATTTTGTAAAAGAATTTCTTTTAGGCAAAAGGTACAACTGAAATCCAAAGCTACATAGCTTACAGAATTAATTTTGCTCAAGTTTTATTTCTTTTACAGCTCAGATTTCATTTTGTTACCTGGAGATCAGATTCAGAACTAGAGCTGGTACATGGTTCGTTTGTCTGCTCTGCTTTAACTTCCTTCACAATAGCCTTTCCATGTTCTGGAACATCCTCTTCGAGGGCATTATCTTGATGAGCTCCATTTTCAGTTTTGATAACTTCTTGATCACCTACTCCATCAACATTCAGCACCAACCCATCATCTTCAGTAGTTACTTTTGTTACTGTAGGTTCAATGAAAACACACACACACACACACATCCACACCAGTGAGACAATGAAATCACTTAGTTTGATTAAAAAATACTTTAGAATCTGGAAAAGGAGAGAGTTAACCTTAATCTCTGGAATAATGAGAAAGGAAATAACACTTTTTTAGGTTATGCCTGCCTATTCTAAAGTGTCAAATAACAGAAAATTTAAAAATATCAATCACTAGTAGGAAGGGTGGGTTCAAGAGGGAAGGGATATATGTGGCTCAGTGGTAAAGAATCTGTCTGCCAATGCACGAGATGCAGGAGATGCAGGTTCAATCCCTGGGTCAGGAAGATCCCCTGGAGGAGGAACTGGCAACCCACTCCAATATTCTTGCCTGGAAAATCCCATGAACAAAGCCTGGCAGGCTACAGTCTGTGGGGTCACAAAGAGTCGGACATGACCGAGCAACTGAGTATGCATGCATGTGCAACATACACTGCAGAGGCACTCAGCTGACACTCTTCACTGTAGAGCAGAAATTAACACAACACTGTCAAGTAATTACACTCTAGTAAAAAACAAAATGTGAACCAAGAACAGAAAAAAAACCATCTGGAAAAAAGAGCTAAAAAAAATATATCAATCACTATTTAAACATTTTATATGTAAATGAGAAAGGAAAATACTATAGATGTTAAAGACCCAAGGACACCAAAGAAGCAAGAGGCAATAGGAAGAGATTTAGCTGCAAACACAGGAGAAGGGTAGTTTTGCAAAAACAATAGCTTTTCTTTATGCGAGGAGGAAATTAGAAAGGACGCTTGCAGAGACAGAAATAACAGAGAACAGAGAAATGACAAGGGAACTCACACTGCAGGATGGCTTTTCAGTTTATTAGGAAATGAGGCCATCTGCTGACAGGGAAGGAAATGAAGAAGGGGCAGAGGGGAAGGGTTAAGAAAATCCAGTGAATGAGAAAAAGATTCAGGTCCAGCAGAAAGTGAGACGTAATTGAAAAGGATATGAACAGGCTGATTTGTGCTGATGTATGGTATAAACCAACACAGTAATTATAAAGCAATTATCCTTCAATTAAAAATAAATAAATTTTTAAAACACACACACACAGAAAAAAGCATATGAACAGAAAGAGGACACACCAAGTACAAGAACTTGGAGACAAAACAAAAACGCAGGATGCTGCTTGAGGTTTGTATGGTGAAGTGCTCCCTAAAGGTGAGAAGGGCAAAAAATTATGAGGCTGGAACAACAGACACTATGAAGTACTACCATTTAAAAAATAAACACATATAATATTAAGAGTAAAATAAAGTATTTCATACTCAAGAACATTCATTACTAATTAGTGGTTTGGGTCAATTTCTCAGAGTACAGTAAAAGCATTAGATGGCAAACCGTCACCACCTCCCCCTCGACCAGTAGCATGTCTTATATCTAAGAACAACTTGTTTGGGTTCTGTTATCTTTCAAAATCCCCTTAAAAACTGCTTTCTCCATTTTCTCCAATTCTGGTCTCATCCATATTCTGCATCATGCCATTTAAGTAAAAATTGGTTCTTGGCAGTCACCCAATCTATCTATAAGCACCTTGTGGAGAAGGAACAGATCTTATACTTTATACTTTTTTCTATACCTCAGAGTCCCTTAAAAATGGAACTCTGTTCAATGTTATGTGGCAGCCTGGATGGAAGGAGAGTTTGGGGAAGAATGGATACATGTATACGTATGGCTGAGTCCCTTTGCTGTTCACCTGAAACTATCACAGCATTGTTTGTTAGCCATTCCCCGGTACAAAATAAAAAGTTTAAAAATAAACCCCATAAAATAAAGTAAAAGTACACAGTGAAAAACATAGTAGCTACAACTTACTGAACAAATTGTACTGATTTGTACTGTACTGAACATACGGCCCAAGTTGGAGGCATGCCAACTCCACAGAGACTCTTACCTGCCAGCTGTGCAGCGTAAGCCCACAAGAAAGAACAGCGCTTCATGCAAGCCTGGCACACCATCTCTTGGAAATCCCCACTCTCAGGAGGAATGGCGCCAAGATGCTGTGAACACAGAAAACCAAGTTATTTTCCTTGTGATTACCAAGTTGTCCAGAAAGTTCATTATTTTATAAAATATTGCCAACGGTACATTGATCATATCGCTATAGTATTTTTTAGAAGGGTAGTGATAATGTGAAATATAATTTAATTCCAAAAGACAAGATTTTGGGGGGACTTCCCTGGTGACCCAGTGGCTAAGACTCTGTTTCCAATGCCAAGGGCTTCGGTTCAGTCCCTGGTTAGGAAAGTAGATTCCATATGCCACAACTAAGATCAGACTCAGCCAAATAAATAAATATTAAAAAAAAAAAAAGACAAGATATTTTCTTTTTGTAAAGACAATGGGATTAAAAGGTCAAAGCTCTTCTCACCCTTCCATGGAACCAATCTTCACAGACTATACACTGGATCATCTCATCTGGAATCTAACATAGAAAAGCAATTTGTTTATTAATGATTACAGTGAATTCATGGGGTTCTCAAGACAAGAACACTGCCATTCCCTTCTCCAGGGAAGCCCAGTATGCTGCAGTCCATGGGGTTGCAAAGAGTCAGGCATGACTGAGCGACTGAACTGACTGACAATGAACTCTGGAATATCAAAGTAAATCTGGCACACACTAGAATCAGATATTAAATAATTCTCTACCAATTCTGTAAGGCCACTATCCACATGCAAAAAGTCAAGGAGACACGGAGAAACAGCAATTCAAGGGGTCAAAGAAGTTCTTTCTCCATGAACTGGGGTTACAAAAGGATTACATTGAGATAAGCACTTTGTGAATAATTATCAAAACTTTCGTATCAGTTACTTACGATCTGATTCCCACAAAACTTTATGAATAAGTAATATATTTTCATTTTACACATAAACCCAGGCCCAGGGAGGTAATGTGAATTGTAGCAAGTTGCACAGTGAATTACAGAATTTTGCCTTTGTCAAAAGAAAAGGAAACTAGAAATTAAAGCACACATTCACTCACTTATACGTGCACAGAAAAAGGTCTCAAAATATATACACCAAAAGTGTTAACAGTCGTTATGTCTAGGAGGTAAGAAGGTACAGGAATGAGGAAGAATAAAAATTCTTTTAAAATTTTGCATACACCTCTAATTGAAGTTTTTAAGAGAATCCAGTTTGTGCACCCTATTTTCTCTCCTTGCAGGAATGCGAGAAGTTGAAGGTCATTTTTCTGGAAAGTATTCAGAGAAAAGGAGCAAACAGGCAGGCAAAGAGAGGGAAGAAGGAAAAAAGTTCTGGCCTTGATAAAGTCCTGTCCAATATTTCTCATGAGGTAAGAAATAGAAAAATAGTTGGGCTCTGTACTACTTGTAGCTTTAGGTCAGAGTCAAAAGAAGGGATAAATCTAGAATACTTTCACAATCCCCAAATCCCTGCTGAACAGCTAAAGGGCCAAATATGACAAGAGGCTGGAGTGAAGGCTGGAGATGACACAGTCCTGGTGCTGACCTCCAAATCTCTTACCTCATCTTCAGGATCAGGGTAAGGTCTCTTGCAAATGCAGTACAATCCAAAAAAGTTGTCATTGTACTTATTGCCAGAATTTATCTTTGCTTTGTCCTGAAAGATATTAATTTCAATATAAAACATGGCCTAACTTTATAATTTCATGCATCATGGAATTTATGCATTCAATAAATTTGTGCACTAAATATCTGTACCACCCCCTCCCCTGGAAGCTAGTCTTCAAAGTACAAGGGGAAAAAATTCATCCTATAAAGTAACACTTTCTCCAGGATACAAGGAAAAAATAAAATTTATTTTCTATACCTTCTTTGTACCAATTGGGGGAGAATGAATCACAAATATTAACTATCAATCTATGGAAGCTGACACTGGTCTAGAATTTCAAGATATTTCTTAATGCCCAGCTATGATAGTTAAAGCCCCCAAATTACTAGGAGGTGAAAAGTAGGCAAAGAAGTTGTCTAAAAACAAGGAGAGAAAGAGCACGATAACTTTAGTAATTAGGATTGAATACAGTAAAGTCCCTTATTTTCTGTTTCATTTTTGGCATTTCACTGAAAGTTATTGTAGAAGATAGTCTTTATTATCCAAAAAGCAGTGAAAAACTTTTGCAAAAGCCCATGCTCATTACTGCCCATTTTATTTATTCAGTTTTAAAAGTCGTACCCTTTTCTTTAAAAAGCCTTAGAGCATGAGCACAATCAACACAACGGAACCTGAATCACTTGAGAACACTACCCCCGAAGCCTTTCATAGTAATTACAATCTATAGGTAGGCTCTGAGCAGGTTACTTAGTTCCAACAAATAAATAAACGGGGTACAGTCTAACACTGATTTGCTCATTTGCAAAGAAGAAGCACAGAACTTCCTTTTTGAAAATTCTTGGTTTTTATCCCCTAGGACAAATACCAATCTTAGCTACTTTTCATGCATTTATCGTTTGCTGTGCTTACTTACAGGAAATAATTTGCATTCCAAATTTTTAAACTTGCTGTTTCCGCAATCACAACGAAAATTTCTGAAAGAAAGGAGGAAGAGCCAATTTTAATTTTTCTTCTAAATTTAAAGACTACTCTTTACATTCATATCATAGCCTCTTCCCTTTCAACTGGCTTCTAGGACCTAAAAATTGGACTTGGTTGTTGTTCATATATCCAATCCGCAACTTTCCCAAGCATATTACAATAAAATATTTAATAATTCTATAAATTAACATGTGTGTGCTGTGTGCCCAGTCGTGTCTGACTCTTTGCAATCCCATGGACCGTTGCCCACCAGGCTCCCCTGTCCATGGAACTGTCCAGGTAAGAATACTGGAGTGGACTGCCATTTCCTTCTCCAAGAAATTAACATGCATAAAGACAAATATCTGTATCTCTCACACACACACATAAAACAGTGGCAGAATAGCAGGAGTGGTCTGAGTTTGCCCCATAATTATAGTTTAAAAGGTCCCCTGGAAAAACTGTTCTTTCCGATTATATTATATAAAACAGTTGCATTAAATTTTACCAGGGCACAACTACTTTGAATGCAAAAACATGATTAAGAGAAAAAGTGCAACTGGAAAAGAATCTAAATATTTGAAAACCATCCAGCATCAATCTCTGACCATTTTACCTTTTTGTGTACAGCTCAAATAGTTTATGACTTCCATGACATTCATAACTGCAAGCCAGGCAAATTCCTGCTGGTTCTTCTCCCTCTGGAGTGCAGGTACTGCAGGCATACAGTGCTTGTCTCTTTACTGAACCCTAAAAGACAGCCCCAAAATGGAAAAAGACAGAAAACTGATGAGACATTGGCAGAGCGACCTAATGCCCATACTATGATCTGAGACATAACTGAAATCAGATTATCTGTGGTCAAGATCTTCCTGTAAAAGCCACTGAGACTAATAAAAAAGCATATACAACAGAATCCCAAAACATGGTTGCAGGTTTCATACATGTTTCATATAACTTTTTCTCAAAGTGATAGAAGTTAACATTTTCAGTCAGCTGTGAATAAGCCAGTCTACTTAACTATTTTAACACATGAAAATACAGGAGAATGTGTGTAAGCTTATGTAAGGAATAATCATACTTTAATTTTGGAATATGCTTGTGATTCCACCAAAGAGAACACCAATGTATTAAATGAATCCCTTTGATTTTAAGATGTATGCTGACATATTTAGAGTTGAAGTGTCATGGTGTGAAATTTATTTTCAACTGGTTCAGGAAAAAAAACCAAAGTATATTACAGTGAAGAAGTAAAAGATAAAACAAATGTGGTAAAATGTTAAAAAGTGAATATATGTGAAGATACACAGGAGTTCATAATATTATTTTTTCATTTTAACTGTAGACTTTAAATGTTTCAAAATAAAAAGTTGAAAGAAAAGCAAATCTTGATAATGGCTGCCATCTTCCGGGAAGAAGGGAGTCCCAGGAAAGCTTCTGTGATGCTGGTAATGTTCTATCTCTTGATCTGGGTGGTACGCACCTGCTGGTGTTTTCGGTTTTGCTTTCCCAAGACTTATACGTGGTTTCTGCACTTTTCCACATATTTTACAACAATACAAAAAAAAAATTTTAAGGAAGTCTGTTTTAAAAATCTAAGTACGTTTCAAAAATAACGTACAGGCTTTTTTAAAAAAGGCAAACAGAAAAAGTTGTTTCAGTGACGACCAAAGGTTTTAAAATATCAGCCAACATTAAATACCTCTGATACCAGGTGTATTAAAAAAAAAAAATCTAACCACTTTGCAGTGTAAACTCAACTGGTCATTGATGACAACTGGTATTGTGATCTCAGGCCACACCACATAAAGACCCCACGTCTCTCTCCCCATCCTGCAATGTTCCACTCCACCGGCCTGGAAGGCAACCTCTTCTTCCTATCAAGCATCATCTCTCATTAGTTTTCTTCTACCACCTTTCTCCATTTTTGAACCTAGAAACAGAATGAGTCACCAAACACTACGTCACACCCCCTTCAGTCCTTGTTCCCACCATTTTCCGAATGCCATCTCTCCTCCTCTCCTCCCCTTTCCTTAGACAGTGCCAACAGCTGTTCGGGTTCCGGTCTATCCCCCTGGGGGGCCGACTGCAGACAGACGTGGTACTTGCTTCCTCTCGCCAAAAAACCAGCTAGCACTTGTCAAACTAAATTGCAGAGGAACCAGCTGTCCAGGAGTCCAGCCTACGCGGAGAGATTTTCAAATCCAGAGCCCTCTCCTTTAACTCTGCTTTGACTCTCCCGTTTAGTACCCAGCAAATACTCTGAGGATGGGAAAAGTAGGGACAAAAATACTCAGGATGTGAAAGGTCACGGGGTTGGTTTGGTGAAAAGCGGCCGGGGCACCAAGAGACGAGGAAGGAAGGAAAGAGCAGCCGCTCCGGGGCCAAAACCAGAGAAACGTCGGGGGCCGGAGAGAGGAAAATCGAGAAAGGAGGGGCGTCCTGCTGGCCACAGGTTAGGATGGGGGCTCAGGAGACTAAGGGTAAAAGGGCACCTGGGCCTGGGATGGGGACTCCTACGACCAACAGCTGAGCCGGACCACCACGGGGTGCCGGCCGCGGCCGGCGGGAAAAGAGAGGGTAAGGCGGGTGGGCAAAGGGAGGTTGAGGGGAGCCTGGGGGAGGCGAGGCCCGGGCCGCGCGCCCACCTGCGAGTAGGAGCACTTCTCCGAGTCACTGCCGCCCAGGACGGCGCAAGCCTCATTCTCCAGCTCCTCGTCCTCCTCAAGTACATCGACCAACGATACCACGGGCTCCAACTCCGACTGTCGCCCAGCTGGCTCCTCGGCTCCGGCCATCCTCAACTGTCACCCGGACCGCCGATCAGCCCCGGCGGAGGCGGGAAAAGCGTCCGCGAGGGGCGGGGCCGGAGGAGGCGGGGCCTCGGTGCCAGACACCAATCCCAAAGACAGGGAGCGAAGGAAGGGGGAGGAGCGACTTCCGACAATCGGAAGTCAAGCCTGTCCCTTCTCCGCGCCTGCGCCCGCGGCGGGCTGGTTTCCGTTTCCGGTGGCGCCTCATTGTGGCGCGCTCCTGAAGCGTAGCGGTCGCTATGGAGCTGTTGGGAGAGTACATCGGACTGGAAGGGCGGCGACAGCAGCTACGGGTGCCCTGTGAGGCGCCGGGCGTCACCGACCCTTTCCAGAGCTTGTTGTCCGGTGTGGCTCAGATGAGGGAGCTGGTGACTGAGCTCTTCGGCTCTCAGGTACAGCAGGAAGCACAGGACCGGGTGACGGCGGCTCCCGACGAGGCCTTGGACGGTGAGCTCTGAGACGGTTCTGGGAGCGACAGGAGGGCGGGCAGGGGCGCCCGGAGTGGGAGAAATTTCCTCAGGGAACCTGTGTAGAGCGACAAACTTGGAGAAGGTGAGCCTTGGGGGAAGAATTCCAAATTAAAAATTTTAGCTGTTTTCGCCAAATTTGGGCGGTACCTGGACTCATTTAGCAGGACTGCTTTTCACGATTCTCTTTTCATTTATGTCACACAAAAAAGTACTGAACGCCTACGGCCCTGTGCCAGTCACTGGGCTGAACTCTGGAGAAAGAATGAAGTGAAGGCGACTCAGTTCCTGTTCTTGTGGAACTCTGTGGGAGGTTAGACAGACAAACATTAAAGAGTAGAAGGAATGACCCTAGACTTCTCTGTAACTATTGCAAACCTGGAGAACCCAAGAAGGCTTCAGATAGAGCATGACTTCTAAGCTGGGCTTAGATGGATGGAAAGGAATTTTCCCAGGCGTGAATTTACAAATATGTTTGGAAGACTGCCATCTATTACAGAATAGGAACAGGTTCTGAAGATTGGAATAGATTTCAGATGAAAAAGGCTTCACTGTCAGGCACTCCTTTCCCAATGTGGTAGGTGCAGTTTGAAAGCAGAAATGGAAAATTTAACTATTCTTAAGTCTTGTCTTGAATACCCTGAGGTGAAGAACCTAAGAACTAAATATTGGAATCAGGGGTTACTTCCCCTGTTGTCGTTGTTGAGGTTCAGTCACTCAGTTGTGTCCAACGCTGCAACTCCATGGACTGTAGCACACCAGGCTTCTCTGTCCTTCTCTGTCTCCCAGAGTTTGCTCAAATTCATGTACATTTAAACTGCAGTGCCATCCAGCCATCTCATCCTTTGTCTCCCCCTTCTCCTTCTGCCCTCAATCTTTCCTAGCAGCAGTCTTTTCCAGTGAGTCAGCTCTTTACATCAGGTGGCCAAATTATTGGAGCTTCAGCTTCAGCATCAGTCCATCCAATGAATATTCAGGGTTGATTTCCTTTAGGATTAACAGATTTCATCTCCTTGTCATCCAAGGGACCCTCAAGAGTCTTCTCCAGTACCACAGTTCAAAAGCATCAATTCTTCGGCACTCAGCCTTCTTTATGGACCAACCCTCACATCTGTACATGACTACTGGAAAAACCATAGCTTTGACTATACAGACTTTTGTCATCAGAGTGATGTCTCTGCTTTTAATACACTGTCTAGGTTTGTCATAGGTTTCCTTCCAAGGATCAAGTGTCTTAATTTCATGGCTACAGTCACTGTCTGCAGTGATTTTGGAGCCCAAGAAAATAAAATCTGTCACTGCTTCCACTTTTTCCCCTTCTATTTGTCATGAAGTGATGGGACTGGGTGCCATGATCTTTGTCTTTGAATGTTGAGTTTTAAGCCAGCTTCTTCACTCTCCTCTCAGCTTCATCAAGAGTCTCTTTAGTTCCTCTTCACTTTCTGCTATTAAAGTCCTGTTATTTGTGTATCTGATGTTATTGATATTTCTCCTGGCACTCTTGATTCCAGCTTGTGCTTCCTCCAGCTTGGAATAAGCAGAGTGACAATATATAGCTTTGATGTACTCCCTTCCCAATTTTGAACAAGTTTGTTGTTTCCTGTCTAGTTCTAACTGTTGCTTCTTGACCCGCATACGGTTTTGGGATTGGAATAAAAACTGACTTTTTCCAGTTCTCTGGCCACTGCTGAGTTTTCCAGATTTGCTGACATGTCAAACAGCATCATCTTTTAGGATTCTGAATAGCTCAGCTGGAGTTTCATCACCTCCATTAGGTTTGTTCGTAGTCCTAAGGTCCACTTGACTCCAGGATATCCAGCTCTAGGTGAGTGACCACACCATTGTAGTTATCCGTGTCATTAAGACTTTTCTTGTATAGTTCTTCTGTGTAGTCTTGCCACCTCTTAATCTCTTCTGCTTCTGTTAGGTCCTTATCATTTCTGTCCTTTTATCGTGCCCATCTTTGCATGAAATGTTCCCTTGGTGTCTCCAATTTTCTTGAAGAGATCTGTCTTTCCCATTCTATTATTTTCTGTTTCTTTGCATTGTTCATTAAGAAGGCTTTCTTATCTCTCCTTAATATTCTTTGGAACTCTGCATTCAGAAGGGTATATCTTTCTCTTTCTCCCTTGCTTTTCACCTGTCTTCTTTCTTCAGCTCTTTGTAAAGCCTCCTTGGACAACCACTTTACCTTCTTGCATTTTCCTTTTACTTTGGAATGGTTTTGGTCACTGCCTACTGCACAGTGTCGCAAACCTCCATCCATAGTTCTTCAGGCACTCTGTCTGCAAATCTCATTGCTTGAATCTATTTGTCACCTCCACTGTATAATCATAAGGGATTTCATATAGGTCATACTTGAATGGCCTAGTGATTTTTCCCTACTTTCTTCCATTTAAGCATGAATTTTATAATAAGGAGTTTATGATATGAGCCACAGTCAGCTCTAGATCATGACTGTGGAGCTTCTCCATCTAAAGTTGCAAAGAACATAATCAGTCTGATTTCAGTATTGACCATATAGTGATGTCCATGTGTAGAGACATCTCTTGGGGTATTGGAAAAAGGTGTTTGCTACGACCAGCATGTTCTCTTGACAGTACTCTTAACCTTTGCCCTGCTTCATTTTGTACTCCAAGGCCAAACTTGCCTGTTTCTCCAGGTATCTCTTGACTTCCTGCTTTTACATTCCAGTCCCCTATGATGAAAAGGACATCATTTTTGATATTAGTTCTAGAAGTTGAAGGTCTTCATACAACCAGTCAACTTTAGCTTCTTCAGCATCAGTGGTTGAGACATCGACTTGGATTACTGTGATGTTGACTGGTTTGCCTTGGAAACGAACCGAGAGCATTCTGTCGTTTTTGAGATTGCACCCAAGTACTGCATTTCAGACTCTCTTGTTGACTATGAGGGCTACTTCATCTCTTTCCAAAGGATTCTTGACCACAGTAGTAGATATAATGGTCATCTGAATTAAATTCACCCATTCCCGTCCATTTTAGTTCCTGATTCCTAAAATGTCGATGTTCACTCTTGTCATTTCCTACTTGACTGTGTCCAGTTTACCTTCCAAACATTCCTGGTTTCTATACAATATTGTTCTTTACAACATCAGACTTTACTTTCACCACCAGACACATCCACAGCTGAGCATCATCCCCGCTTTAGCCCAGCTGCTTCATTCTTTCTGGGGCTATTAGTAATTGCCCTCTGTAGGGCAATTACTGCCCCCTTCCCCAGTAGCATATTGGACACCTTGCAACCTGGGGGCTCATCTTCAAGTGTCATCTTTTTGCCTTTTCATACTGTCCATGGGGTTCTCTGGGCAAGAATACTGGAGTGGATTGGCATTTCCTTCTGCAGTGGACCATGTTTTATCAGAATTCTTCACTATGACACATCCATCTTGGGTGGCACTGTGCAGCATGGCTCGCAGCTTCATTGAATAACGCAAGCCCCTTCACCATGACAAGGCTGTGATCATGAAGGTGTAACTCCTCTGTAGAGGAGCTTAAACTGTACTGTACTTTCCTTTTCTTTCCATCTTGTTTACATCTTGATAGTGCCAGATAATATGATGGAACCAACTCAGAATATTATGTGAATTTCAAACAGTAGATTGTTTCCATTAGCATGAAGTCCTGGTTCTTGGCTCCAAAAGATCCTCTCTAAACTGTTGAAAATGCTGTCATTGGAATAAGGACAAGTATAGATGGAGCCATTTAAAAAATGGCTTGCTGGAAAAATAACTTCTACCTTTTCTGCTAATAGTGGGTCAGTAATATCTTCATACAAGAGGACATGCTTTTGTATGTTTAACAAAGTCCCCAAAGTGTTTCAGTTTGAACTTCCTTTGTTGAAAATGGTAGAGGGACTTCCCTGGCGGTCCACTGGTTAAGACTATATGCTTCCACTGCAGGAAGCACGGGTTTGATCCCTGGTTGGGGAACTAAGATCCCTCATGCCCTGTGGTGCAGCCCAGGAAAAAAAAAAGTGATAGAGATTAAAATGATGAATTTTATCTTATATAAATCATATCTCAATTAACAAGTACAAAATTTTTTTAATGTAAATATTACAAAAGTGATAGAATGCAATACTAAAATGACAAATGGTGATCATTTTGTATGTACAGAAATATTGAGTCATGGTGTTGTACACCTGGTACTAACAGTGTTGTGGGTCAGCTATACTTCAGTTGAAAAAATTATCATCATAGTGACCAAAAAAGACAATCCAGTTGCCAGGTGTGCAGAAAACTTGAAGAGACAGTGCTCCAAATAAGATATACAAATGGCCAATAAGCACATGATGCTGAACATCACTGGCTTTTAGAGAAAGGCGAATCAAAGCCACAATAACATAGCGTGTCATACCCACCAGGAAGGCTATAAAGAACAGTAACACGTGTTTTGACTAGGATGTGAAGAAATTGGAGCCCTCATACGTTGCTGGTGGAAACGTAAAATGGGGTACCTTCTTTGGAAAACACTTTGATAGTTCCTCAGAAAAGTTAAATGTAAAATTATCATTCGACCCAACAATTCTAGTCCTAGAGATTGTTAGTTCCACTCCAAGTTCTCCCAAGACAGCTGGAAAAGTGTTCCCATAAAAACAAATGCGCATGTGTTCATAGCTGCATCATTGATAATAGCTAAAAAGTAGAAATAACACAAATATCCATCATCTTATGAGTGGATATACAAAATGTGTATCCATCCATACAGTGGAATATTCCTCAGCAACAAAAAGGAATGAAGTATTGATAAATGCTATACAATGTGAATGAACTTTGAAAGCATAAGTGAAAGAAGGCAGACACAAAAGGCCATATATTTTGATTCATTTATATGAAATGTCCAGAACAGACAAAGCTGAGGGGTAAGAAAATAGACTTTTGTTGTTTTTCAATCACTCAATCGTGTCCAACTCTTTGCGACTCCTTGGACCGAAGCACGCCAGGCCTCCCTGTCCATCACCAACTCCTGGAATTTTATCAAATTCATGTCCATTGAGTCGATGATGCCATCCAACCATCTCATCCTCTGTTGTCCCCTTCTCCTCCTGCCTTCTATCTTTCCCAGTATCAGGGTCTTTTCCAATGAGTCAGCTCTTCGCATCAGGTGGCCAGAGTATTGGAGCCTAGCATCAGTCCTTCCAATGAATATTCAGGGTTGATTTCCTTTAGGATTGACTGGTTTCATATCTTGCAGTCCAAGGGACTCTCAAGAGTCTTCTCCAACACCACAATGAAAAGCATCAATTCTTTGACACTCAGCCTTCTTTATAACTCTTACATCCATACATGACTACTGGAAAAACCATCGCTTTGACTATATAGACCTTTGTTGTCAAAGTGATGTCTCTGCTTTTTAATATGCTGTCTAGGTTTGTCATAGCTTTCCTTCCAAGGAACAAGCATCTTTTAATTTCACGGCTGCAGTCATCATCTGCAGTGATTTTGGAGCCCAAGAAATTAAAGTCTCACTTTACATTGTTTCCTCATCTATTTGTCATGGAGTGATGGGACTGGATGCCATGATCTTCATTTTTTGAATGTTGAGTTTTAAGCCAGCTTTTTCACTCTCCTATTTCACCTTCATCAAGAGGCTCTTTAGTTCCTCTTCTCTTCTGCTATAAGGGTGGTGTCATCTGCATATCTGAGGTTATTGATATTTCTCCCAGCAGTCTTGATTCCAGCTTGTGCTTCATCCAGCCTAGCATTTCTCATGATACACTCTGCATATAAGTTAAATGAGAAAAGTAGATTAGTGATCGCCAAAGGCTAAGGGGAATGGGAAGCGAAAGTGAAAGTCACTCAGTTGTGTCCGACTCTTAGCAACAACATGGACTATACAGTCCATGGGATTCTCCAGGCCAGAATACTGGAGTGGGTACCCTTTCCCTTCTCCAGGGGATCTTCCCAACCCAGGGATAGAATCCAGGTCTCCGGCAATGCAGTTGGATTCTTTACCAACTGAGCCACAAAGAAATCCCAAGAATATTGGAGTGGGTAGCCTAACCCTTCTCCATTGGATCTTCCCAACCCAGGAAGGGGAAGTGACTGCTAATTGGTATGAGATTGCTTTCTTGGAAGATGAAATGTATTCTAGAATTAGTGGTGATGGTTTTATAACCTAGTGACTATCTAAATCAATAATCTGTACACTTTGAAAGTGAATTTTATGGTGTATGAATTATATCTCCAAAAAAAGGTGATAGAAGGGAAAGGTTTTAATCATAATTTCTGCAGTCTTTTTTTAACTGTACATATTGCTAATTTGATATGTGCATTGTTTTATTAATCCCTGAAGTGAAATGATCTCATTATCAACCATTTTAGCTATCTATATTTCTTTCAACCACTGAACATATTGTCATACAACAAATATTTGTTTTAAAAGGTGATGATGAAGATGATTCAGAAGATGAAAATAACACTGATAACAGAACTAATTCAGATGGACCATCTGCAAAACGGCAAAAAACACCATCTTAACTAGCTTTTATGAAATTTAAAAGACTGCTACCATATTTTATTTACCACACACTGACATTTAAGGAAGACTTGTGCTCTAATTTGGAAAGTGTTTGTTTTTTTCCCCTGGGACAGTTTTGTCAAAGAGGAAACTTTTCTTCTGTTTTCATCAAAGAAAGACATAAATGCATAGAAATGAATCCTTTTCTTGAGTGAGAAGTCAGTTTCAGATCATGGAAATAAAATAGACATTTAATAATGTATAATATCCAGTAAGTTGGCAACTGAATTCTTACTTAATACTGTTTAAATACCCGTTGGATTAAATTGTGGTGTCTACATGTTTTAGCTTCTGCTTCTGTTATGAAAATATATGTCAAGGTTTATGGACAATAACATTTCAAGGAACTGACATGAACAAGTGATGAAAATGAGGTGTTAAATTTAAAAATGGCAGGTGCTTCCTTGGTGGTGAAGTGCCTAAGACTCTGCATTCCCAATGCAGGGGGCCTAGGTTCCTTCCCTGGTCGGGGAACTAGATCCTGCATGCTGCAGCTAGAGTTTGCATGCCACAACCAAAGACCCAGCATGATGAAATGAAGATTCTGCACGTGCCACAACTAAGACCTGGTGCAGCCAAATAAATGTGTTAGTTAATTAATTTAAATTTAAGAATGGTAATTCCATGTAAGTAGAAGGAAAATGGGAATAGTGAGAAATACTGAAGGGAAGGAGAGCCCTTGAGAGATACCCAAGAAAACCTTGAATCCACACCTGAACTCAATATACAGACTTCTGGAGATGATACCACTCAACAGATAGATGTTTAACTTGTACCTTAAGAGAGTCAAACTGGGGTGTGCTTTTATGCTGGTGATAATGCTGTTTATGTTAACACACGTGTAAGTCTTTAGGTAAGCAACTTCTGTGTTGACTATAACTTAAGATATTTCATGTCATTCTGTAGTCAGACTTTGATTTTGCTTAACAAGGAACTATCAGATCCTTTAAATACATATATGTATATATTCCTAAAATGTGTGTGTGTGTGTATTCCTTTTCTGCTTGTCAGAGAGACTGAGGTATTTTTCATTTACTACACATATAAATGTTTCCTGATTCATTTTGATAGCTAAACTACAGGGAATAAAATCAAGTAACAGGTACCTATTGAAACACAAATAGTCACAGAATTTTAAGTTGGAAGTAACCTTAAAGATGATATGATTTACTCAGAGATGAATTGAATCTTAGATATTTTCCTTGAGTTACAGAACTTACTGGCAGAGCTGGGTTATACACACAGCCTTTAAAAGATTACCATAGTACTTTCGCAGTTACACATTCTGAAATCTGTAGCTTACAAAGTACATGGTATTAAAGAAATTGAATTTACACACCTTTTTATATGTTTAAAGTATTGTTTTAGTTGGAACATCAGGCTTCTACCAAGTACTCTTATGTAATTAAAACAGTACCAACTAGAAAAAGTTTTAAATGGTCAGAAATTACCTTGTTTGTTTAGTTTGTGATATGTCTCTACTATTGGAACTTCAGGTCAGTTACTGATTTACAATAATCTTTTATCTTTATACGTTCCTTAAAAAAACTTGGGACTTCCCTGGTGATCCAGTGGTTAAGACTCCAAGCTCCCAATGCACGGGGCCTGGTCAGGGAACTAGATCCCACATGCTGCAACTAAATATCCCGAGTGCTGCAACTAAGACCTGGCACAGCCAAATTAAATAAGTAAATAATTTAAAAAATAATAATAATAACTTAACCTGTGAAATTAAAATAGTTCATAGTTTTAAAGTAATACCTGAACTTTGCTCCTGAATATTTTATCTCCTTTGTTTAGTAAATATGTTTATAAAAAAGAAATACCAAGATATTCATGCTTGAGGTCTGGTGTTTGGAGGTCTGGGTTATAAGTCTGATGGATCTTTTTCTGATTCTAATACTGTCTTCATAAGTGAGCCACATGTATGACAAAAAAGGTTTTGAAGGTGTGAGGGGCTAGTTTGAAGAACCAGTATAAGAGAGATGCCTTGCCGATTTTCTGATCTGCTGCCTTTCAAAGGTAATAACGATAGCCACAGACGCACAGGACACAGTTAATGTCTGAAACAGCTCTGCAACTTTACTTTCATACAAGAAAGTCAACCCCACAGTCCTACCTAAAAATAATCTGGATGCTAGACTGAGATAATCTTTTAAAATATGAAACATGGAGTTCTAAATGTGAAATACATGGGCATATACAAATAGATGTGTGTTCTAAAAGTAAGTGCTTTTGTGTCACATTAAGAAATACTTCCAGTAAAGTTCTGTGACCAAGGACAAGAATTTTTACTGTTTTATAATAGGTTGCTGTTGCTTGGCTACAATATTAGTTAGGAAGTTTGAACAAACATTTCCTCCAGCAGAACTTTCTTGGCTTCTGAGATGTTAGGCCTCATACTGTCTTTCTGTGGAACCTAGCCCCCTGTACTGACTCCCTCATGTTATGAAGTATACTCTATTAGAATTATTTCTTCAAGCTGCTCAATTTTTGAAAAACTTTTATTGAGAAGACTTGTATTTTTAAGAAAATAGAGTTTATGTTTTCTTCCAAATGGGACAATCGGTTGGAGACATCTGTGGCTCTTGGTTTATTTTGTGGTAGTTTAATCTAGATCCTATTTAGCCTATTGAAGTTACACCTGTTCCTCAGTATAATTAATTCATTTTACAAATATAGTGTATCATTTTTTATGATACACTAACATGTTGCAGTAAGTGATATGATAACGTATAAGATATGATAACATACTGCAGTAAGGCGCATACACAAAACATCCTGAAAACACAGGCTTTCTAACTCACTTTCAACCACTATGCTGTGATAAAACGATTACAGGAAATTCCTGTTTGAACTTACCCTGGTGGGCGGCTGAGCACCACTGAGTAAAACTGTACTAGAGTTTGCAGTTATGTCACTATGGTAGTTACAAATAAATTAACATTGTTTGGGGAAATTATGGTCATTTTGTGATTTCGTCTTGCATATTTAAGTATATAGTAAGATTAGCATGTAAAATTATTAGAGAAATTGGAGGATATTTGTAAAATAACAAATGAGAAACAAGTTGGTTTTTGTGATAAAGTTGGGTTCTTTTCTCACTACTTTGAACATAATTTCAGGTAGATTCAAGATTTAGAGTATAAAATAATATTTAAAAAAACACAAAAAGTACTAAAAGAAAATGGACTAAGTTTTTTTTTTTTAATAGTATCAGAGTGAGTAAGGATACCTAAGCAAGACTTTAAGAAATCCAAACACTGTGATAGAAAAGATTAATAAATACATTTCAGTTCAATTCAGTTCAGTCGCTCAGTCGTGTCCGACTCTTTGCGACCCCGTGAATCGCAGCACGCCAGGCCTCCCTGTCCATCACCAACTCCCGGAGTTCACTCAGACTCACATGCAGCAAGTCGGTGATGAAGAGGGTTAGGGTTAGGGTTAGGGTTAGGGTTAGCCATCTCATCCTCTGTATTTATATGGTGGTAAACATTTCTGAACATTCTGTAAATGAGGTTAAGTAGAGTAAAGTATTTAGTGTTTTCAACAGAAATGACCAAGAACTAATATGCCTTTTATAGCTCTCACGTGTACCAGTCAGAAAGACAATAGAAATTTCACTTCAAATAAATGAAAATTAAAACCACAACGCAGTATCATTTTTTTACTTTTCAGACTGAAAGGTCAAAAGTTTTGATGCAATATTGAGCTGGAAAGGGTGTGAAATCTATAAGATGCTGGTGGTGAGAGTGTAAATTGGTATAAGCTCCTTATAAGTCAAGTTGACTCTGTCAAAATTTAAAGATGTGGTGCTCTTGGGCCCTATCAGCAATTGCTCTATCAGCAATTTCAGTGATAGAATTTATCCTATGGATAATAGCATACATATACACAGATACATTTACAAGATAATTGATTGCAACATTATTCTTGGTAACAGGATTGGTAGTGGTGGTTTAGTCAATAAGTCATGTCCATCTCTCGCAATGCCATGGACTGTAACCCGCCAGGCTCCTCTGTCCATGGGATTTTCCCCGACAAGAACACTGGAGTGGGTTACCATTTCCTTCTCCAGAACAGCAGATTATAAACAACCTAAATGTTTTATCAGCAGAAGACCCTAGTTAATTAAAGTAGAAGCATTTCAGTACAATAATTCTGTGCAGCCATTAAAAAAAAGACCATGTGTTGTTAAGGATCCACCTCCAGGATATGATGCTAAAGGAAAACTTAGCAAAATACACAACAGTGTGTAGAATGCTTCTAGTGGAGAGTACTGGCTAGATACACATATAGTATCTCTGAAAGGAGAGTCGGACTGCATCTGGGAAGAGGGAGATGGGGTTGGGAGTGAGAGGGAGATTTTTCATTGTATCCTCTTGTTCTCTTTGCATTTTTGCCTGCCAATGCAGGAGACATGAGTTTGATCCCTGGTCTGGGAGGATCCCCCATACCTCAGAGCAATTAATCCCATGTGCCATAAGTATTGAGCCTATGTTTTAGAGCCCGAGAACTGCAACTACTGAAGCCCATGCACCCTAGAGTCCCTGCTTTGCAAAAGAGAAGCCACTGCAGTGAGAAGCCTGAGCACCGCAACCAAAGAGTAGCCCCTGCTTGCAGCAGCTAGAGAAAAGCCTGTGCAGCAATGAAGACCCAGTGCAGCCAAATATTTTTAAAAAAGAAAGAAAGCATGTGCTACATATTTTTCCACAAAAGCAGGGGGGAAAATCATGCTTTAAAAAAAATCCAGTTTTTTTTATTATTATTGTTTTTTGGCTGTGCTGGATCTTCATTGCCGCGTGGCGTGTCTTTAGCTGCAGTGATGGGGGAGGGGTGCTGCCTAGTGTGGTACACGGGCTTCTCACTGTGGTGGTTTCTCTTGGTGCAGAGCGTGGGCTCTAGGCTAGGCGGGTACAGCAGTTGTGGCTCCCAGTCTTTGTTGCTTCACAGCACGTGGGCTCTTCCCAGATCAGAAATCAAATCCATGTCTCCTGGACAGATTCTTTACCACTGAGCCACCAGGGAAGCCCCCCATGCTTTTTTTAAAAATTCATTTATTTTAATTGGAGGCTAATTACTTTACAGTATTGTACTGGTTTTTGCCATACATTAACATGAATCAGCCATGGGTGTACATATGTCCCCCATCCTGAACCCCCCTCCCACTTCCCTCCCCATTCCATCCCTCAGGGTCATCCCAATACAGCAGCCCTGAGTGCCCTGTCTCAGGCATCGAAGCTAGACTGGAGATCTATTTCACATATGGTAATACACGTGTTTCAATGCTATTCTCTCAAATCATCCCACCCTCGCCTTCTCCCACAGAGTCCAAAAGTCTGTTCTTTACATCTGTGTCTCTTCTGCTGTCTCACATATAGGGTCATTGTTACCATCTTTCTAAATTCCATATGTATGTGTTAATATACTGTATTGGTGTTTTTCTTTCTGACTTCACTCTGTATAATAAACTCCAGTTTATCCATATCATTAGAACTGATTCAAATGCATTCTTTTTAATAGCTGAGTAATATTCCATTGTGTTTATGTACCACAGCTTTCTTATTCATTCATCTGCTGATGGTCATCTGGGTTGCTTCCATGTCCTGGCTATTGTAAACAGTGCTGCGATGAACATCGGGGTACACATGTCTCTCTCAATTCTGGTTTCCTTGGTGTGTATGCCAGGCAGTGGGATTGCTGGGTCATATGCCCCTGTGCTTTTAAATAAGGGCAGTTGAGCCATGTTAACAGTTTAAAACGTTGTTGTGTAAATAATTCAGGCCAGAAATTAAGCAATCCAGGCTTAAGAATGTCCACATTTCCCATCTGACTACTGTTATGTCAGAAGGGGAGTAGAATGCAGTTTCTAAAGAGGTTAGGAGAGCTGGGCTAAGTACGAGATAGGGTAACTTTAATAAAAAAAGGAGGTATTTCTAAAACTGATGGGCCTAGCTGTAACCCTCTATTGTTCAGTCATGTCTGACTCTTTGCAACCCCATGGACTGCAGCACGCCAGGCCTCCCTGTGCCTCACCATCTCCTGGAGTTTGCCAGAGTTCATGTCCATTGCATTGGTGCGTTTATACAGTCCATTACAACTATATAAAAAGCTGTAACCCTCTAGCAAGTGCATTATTCTCAAAATATAAAAAGAATTTCCCAGTGTTAACTGTAACTATTCCAGTTCTCAGGTGACCTTTGGGATCAGAATTGCTCTATTTAAAGGCATGGCCCAGGAAACAGTGAATGCTAGACAGTAAGCCTCTATTTATATCTTTTAAAAAGTAGCAGCTCACATTGGAGCAGCACAAGGCTATTAGGTACAGTTTTAAATAGAAATTTACTCTCATGCCAAAATTCTGCTGGGAATAGAAGTAACTTCTAGAGGCACCATTACTAGTTTAAGTGAGTGCTTTAATTTAGGGCCAAGATATTGCCCGCTGATACCAGAGTGCTGAAGATGTCTTCTGTAGCTTTAAGATGTTGTCAAGATACTTGCTGCATTTGTTTGGTGGTTTAGGAAACCATTGTCTTCATGATTGTAATTAAAGAACTTCTAAGTGGTGACTCTGAAAACCTTGTTTGTGAATGTGGTCTTTGTTTTTCTTGCATCAGTAAGAAAAATGCCAAGATAGCCAACATCACAAGAATTGTCGGCAAAACTAAATTGGGAGACTCATTTTAATCTTGGCCTTAAAAAGAGATTATCCCCACATGCTGAAACCTGAAAGAGCTTAATAACCAAAGTTACCTAGAACACGTGACACATTATGCCATGCACTTTCTTTTTGTTTGGAAAGTGGTAGTCCCACAGTAGTGTCCGACTCTGTGATACCATAGACTGTAGCCTGCCAGGCTCCTCTGTCCATGGAATTCTCCAAGCAAGAATACTGGCAGGGGAAGCCATTCCCTTCTCCAGGGGATCTTCCCGAGCCAGGGATCGAACCCGGGTCTCCTGCATTGCAGGCAGGTTCTTTACCATCTGAGCCACCAGGGAAACCCATGCAGTCAATAACCTTAATCTTTTTTCTCTCTGGAGAGTGAAGTAGATTGTTTTGTAGCCTAGTGAGAGTTGTCGAGTGGCAGTAAAAATCATTCATGTAGTAAGTAATCACTAGGCACCTACTATGTGCCAGGCACTGTTCTGGGCATAGGCTGCATGACATGAACAGACAAGTGCCTGCCCTTATGGAATTTAGATTCTGACAAAATGTGTAACATGTCATATGATGGGAAGTGCTCAGGAGAAAAGCAGGGGAGGCGGATGGTTGATTTTAAATAGGGTGGTCAGAGGCAGCCTCACTAAGCTGACAGTTGAACAGAGGTCTAAAGAACATGATGGAGCTGGTCAGAGCTGAGCATTCAAGCAGAAGGTACACTGAGCCCAGAGGCCCTGAAACATGTTTTTCTGGCTTGTTCTAGAATCAACAAGAAGACCAGTGTGGGTGGCATGGAGCAAGGGATGGAGGGGGGTGGTAGAAGATGAAGTCAGGGGCCACTTAGAACTTTGTGTGCCACATTAAGGACTTTGACCTTTATTCTGAGAAGGGAAACTATGGAAGGATTTTTGAGAAGAGTAACATTTTTAAATGATCCCTCACCACGTGTTTAATAGTAGGCTTGTAGGGGACTTGAGCAGATTCTGGTGGTTGGAGAGATCAGCAGCTTATCTTTAAAGAGGTTAAATTGCAGGTGCCTGGTAAGATACCTTAGTAAATATCAGGTAGGTGGTTAGCTATTCAAGACTGGAGCTCAGGAAAGAAATTTGAGTTTTAAAGCCATGAGCCTGGATAAGATGACAAGGGAGTAGAAAAGAGAACATGGGCATGCCATGTCTTAGAAATTGAGTAGATGCCCCAAAGAGGAACCAGCAAAGGGCATAGGAAAAGCTGGTGAGGCAGAAGACTAATAGAAAAGTATCTAGAATTGGGCTATTTAGCCACATGTGGCTGTTGAATTAAAATGTAAAATTCAGTTCGTCAGTCACACTAGCCGCATCTCAAGGCCTCATTTCATGTGGCTTCTGGCTGTTGACAGGGACAGGACAGATAGAGGACATTTCCATCATCACTAAAATTCTATTGAGCAGTACTGTTCCAGAAGCCAACAGAAGAAAATACTTCAAGGACAAGGGACTGTGTCCAAAAGTAATTTGAGGGGGAGTTCCCTGGTGGTCCAGTGGTTAGGATTCCATGCTTTCAATGCCAAGGGTGTGGGTTCAGTCTCTGGTTAGGGAACCAAGATTCCCCCAAGGAATGGCATGGCCAAAAAACGTAATTTGAAGACAGACTTGACCACTGGGTTTAGTTATATGTAAATGACTGGCAACCTGTTGACAAGAGAGCGACTTTGATAGAGTCAGAGACAAAAACCTGACAAGTATATTCAGGATAAATTGGACAACAGGAATCAGGAAATACAGACACCTCGTTCCCCACCGTGAGCTGGGGCTGGCAGCTGTCTGCAGTCTACCTGGTGTGGTCCTGTCTACACTGACGTCCCTGCCACTGAGGGTCCTGACATGCCCGGCCTGCAGCTCCCAGTGCCCCACGCCCAGATCCATTCCAAACCACTACAGGAGCAGCTCAGGACCGTGGATGTTACCACTGGGCTCACCTCCTGCTTCCTGTTTCCTCCTGCCTGGCGCTGGGCCTTGGCCACACCTGGAGAACTACAAGAAGCAGGAGTCCTCTCCTTTATCTGTGACCTGACCACCCCCAGCCTGAACTGATCATGTCTGCTGCATTACTGGCTGACCTCCCCTAGAACTTGGCCTTCAGTTACAGTGACCTTCTGCATCTGACCTTCATGACCTCTCTCCATGGCTGATATCCCAGGACCACACATATTAGTTCATAAGACTGCTCAGTAGGGCCCCTTGTAACAAGTGTATTTAAACCTTGGGAAAAAATATGTTGAAAAAGAATATATAGACACCTTTTTAAAGATTTGCAGAATTCAAACAGCTGGCGTGAGCCTACCATGAAATGTTTGTTACAAACGCTGTTCCAGAGAGAGCTCTCAGTGACTTAACAGTTGAGGCTTCATGGTGCATAAAAACCCCTGGCCCAAAAGAAAGAAAGAAAACAACAACACTCCAGCCCAGTGACTCTCAACCCTAACAGACTTGCTTGAAGAGCTCTCAAAACATGATTGCCTTGGCCCCTCTCCCAGGGATTGATAGCTGGGAAGGGACCCTGGCATTGTTTATATGAGGTTTGCAGTTTTTTTTATTTCCTTGAGTGATTATAATATCAGACAGAGTTCAAGACCCACTCACTGCCGTAGATCAAAACAAAAATATCAATGCATGATGATTCCCAACCATGGTCTAGAATTATGTAGAACATTATAAACATATTGGAGAACTTATAAAGTATGGCACTTATTTGATGCAAAAACAAGACGTGGTATTGTGATAACCTTTTCTGCCAGTGTTTTAGAGAGATTGAGAACATTAAATCCATCAAGAAGGAAATCAACAGTAGATAATTTTAACAAAGACTTTAACACAACTCATGGTGAACAAACATGCAGGTTTGATTATTCTCTGGGTGCTGTCACTTCAGAGCACTTTGATTCCACTTCCCCAAAGAAAAGCTTTTTTTTTTTTTTTTGCAAGGGTTAAATATGTTTATTCATGTAAAGTGTTTTTTTTTTTTTTTTAAACTTTACATAATTGTATTAGTTTTCGAAAGCTTTGTTTGAAGTAGAATCAAATTCTAAGGGAATCACATTTTTCCCTTTAAAACTGTAGTGTTGTTTTTTTTAATGACTTTATTTCTTTATTTTTGGCTGTGCAGGGTCTTCAGTTGCTGCATGGACTTTTCTCTAGTTGCAGCAAACGGGCTACTCTCTAGTTGCAGTATGTGGGAGAGTTTACTAGAATTTTAAGTCTAAGAAAGTCTCCCTCAATAAAATACGGACTTACTACTTTACAAGACAAATAGCAAACTCACAAACCTTTCATTACATCATTTGTAAAACAAAAAGTGATGGAAATAATGTTCTTAAACGATTTCCAAACTAGCACTGCCTCAGGACAAATCAAATAAAACAAGAAACTATGCAATGACTTTTCTTAAATTATGTCCTTTTTTTGATAAGCAGTATAGTAGAATGATATAGCTGGAGATTTGAAGCCAGATATCCTGGGTTCAAATCCTGGCTCTTCCACTAGCAGTGTGACCAACAAGTTATTAATTCTGTGTGCCTCAGGCTGCCTCATTTTCCTCTTCTGTAAGGTGGTACTAGTCCCAACACATACTTGCATCATAGAACTCTCATGCAGCAGAATCTGTATGTCTCAGGAATCTGCCTGCAGCCATGCATACTTCTAGTAAGCACTCAAAAGATGCAAGTGATTTGGTTACCTGTCCCTTGCAAAAACATGTATTTCAAACTGTTACTTAATTTGAAGACTCAGTGTATCAGTGTCCTGTAGCAAAAAAACATTTCAGTAACTAGACCTTTGGAAGTAGTAAAGGAGAGAAATGAGACTACTGGAGAAGAATCTGATTGTGCCAAGGACACCTGCTTAATCTTTAAAGTAAAAGCTTCCTATGGAATGCCCAGCCTTCCATTCTGGTCAAACCTGACTTAAAGCTGCTTGAAGACTTTGGTTTTCAGTAGCTCATACAAATTGAGAAAAACCTTTCTTCAGTTCTTTTCCATTTATTAGCATGGTTAGGCAGACAGTACCCAGTGCTGAAACATCTGTCATCTGTGAGAAGCCCTACAGCTCAGGGATTAGGAATAAAGGCATCAGATGCCGGGTTAGGCTTTGGCTTTGCTTCTTGGCTATGTGACCTTCAGCAAGTTACAGAACTTCAGCTCACTGTCCTTACCTGTAAAATCTGGATGATAATAACTGTTATCTCATAGGGCTGTTGGAGGACTACAAGAGTTGATTGACGTTAAAGCTCTTAGAGCCCAAGAGAAGCACCAAAAAATGTTACGATTCTTATTAAAAATCAGTGTACAACATTTCTCTGGTATTGATGACATAACTATAAAAATATATCTTGATCTCACCCAGAAAAAAAAGAAAAAAAAATTCCTAAAATCTAGTTTTCCATTTTTCAGTTATCTGTATTGTTACCAGACATGAGGTAGTGAGCACAAATCCAAGAGGCAGTACAGGGATCACATCTCCATGCAGTTAACCTATCGCCTGAAGACTAGACTTTAGGCAGAAAAGAAAATCAGAGGGATGGTGACTTGAGAGCATCGTTTAGATAGCACACATCTGACAGGGACTGGACTGCTTTCATTGAACACCTTGTTTCCATTTTCTATGTGTTAGATTACTCAGCTTTCAAACATTTAGTCTTTTCCCAAGTAGGTTTTTTTTTAATTGCATTAATAATTCTAGCTAATGAACAGCACCCGTATTATTACCAAAAGGAAGATCACATTTTGCTTCTCAAGACACCCATCACCTCAATAATTTCATACCAATTTCTCACAAGCTGATAGCAAACGAGCATACTGCCTTAGCTACAATGGGATGAACTGGTGTTTTAGTTTGAAGAATTTTAAAGCAAGCCAAGTAATTGTATAAAATTTAAATTTTATGACCATGTTTGGACCTTTTTACATTAAGCACAATGGAAATGTTCATATTCATTTTTCCCCAAAGGAAAATTTTCTGAATTATCACTATGTTGCACAGTAAAATAAAAATATGAGTCCAGGTACTTATTCAAGTTTCTAAGGAATGCAAATAACAGATAAAATTTTACTTCCAAAATCTGAAGTCATCCACATGATTTTGTAGTACTGATTCTCAGTCTTTACCTAAAAACTCATTATTCAGATAAAGTTAGCCCCCTAGCCACATTCTTTAAAAAGCTTCTGCCCCACCACAACTTCCTGAGATCTGTGAAGAAACTGCAGTCTTGTGATCAGGCTCCATATCATACTGGCAGTTTTGTACTTGTAAGGAAAAGATGATGACGGATTTTATGTGTCAATCAGTTGTAGTCTGCTGATCTGATTAGAAGCCTTGACAAATGCTTGGTGGCGATTGCATATAACTGCCAAGCATATGGGAATAATACAGTAGCCCACCGTTTTGGGGTCAGCTCTTGTACAAGAGTAAAGGAATAAAAACATCTGTAAGTAAGGTATCAGAAAAACAACTGTCCAGAACCAAAAAGGCAGGGAGAGCAACCGAGTTTTCAAGGAGTGTGTCCACGTGGTTCCTTCAAGGGGCTCCTCTGGGTGCTGTTGAATGTGTTCCAAGGCCAGCCTGTTGTAAGTCTCATTTATTTCAAAAACGTAGTAAAATGCTGCTGCACTTGCTAATAGATACAGTCCCACTCCGATCCATCCCATCCGCTGACGGAAATTCATCATTCTCCATGCTCTGTGCCTGCCAGTTAGAAACAAGTTAGGGTCTAGTAATGCTGTCATGGCAACTATTCCAAATGTACTTAACTTTTTTTCCCCCAATGAGCTCTAAAATACCCCATAACGCATTTGAGGTTTTAAATAACTAAATTTACATCTATTAAGAAATGTAAACAACTTACAGGTCGTTTTATGTAATAGATATGATAAAGTTTAATTATATATTGAGCATGCTTTTTATTGTAGCCCACAGATAAATCACTATATCTGACTTAAACAGGTCCAGCACACCGCCCCTTAAACTGTAATTAAATTAATTTCCTACGGAACATTTCACTGTTAACAGTTCAAATACTTTCTGATTTAACAGTATTGCTGCAGACATGAACGCTTAGTTCTTCAAGTCAAACCTATGTCGGAGCCCCCAAGTTAAGACAGTAACTCTTAAACACTTACAGTGGTCCCGAAAATCTTCCTGTTCCCACGGCAAGCGTTAAAGAGTCACTCAGTTCTGAATAATCGGGTGGCTTTGGCATTTCAGAGAAAAAGCCACCATAAAAGAAATCCCCCGGGGTCACCGGCTGGGAGAATGGTGAGCACGGCCAGCCTGGAGCAAAGACTAAGTGTGATTAAGCACAGCGTGACTGCAGCCGGTCACGCGGGGGGCTGGCCCCCGTCGCTGCTGCCCGAGCCCCAGCCTGTGTCGGTCGGCCCAGCCGGGAGGCTTCCCCCGACACCTGGGCCTTCCCTGCAGCCGGCCCCGCCCCCTGTCGCGCAGCAGGGGCCGCCGGCCGCGACCAGGGCTGCGCAGGCGGCGCCAGACCCGGGCCTCTCCGCCTTGCAGCGCCGAGAGCCCAGTGCCGGGCAGCGGCCACCGGCCGAGGCTGCAGAGCTGGGCAGGTCCCGGGTCTCACCTCCTGTCCGGGTTGGCCCGCCTGCCCGCCGTCCCGGATGCTGCCACACTCGTGGCTTCCGGCTCGGGCCGGAAGCGCGCATGCCCCGCCCCCGAAAGACCCGGCCCTCCCCGTGACGTCAGGCCGCGGCACCGCCTCCTCAAGCGCTCTCCAATCGGCTCCAGCTGTCTGACTGGCTAAAGTTGCCGAGGCGCGGGTGGTGGCAAAGATCCCCACTTCTGGTGGGTGGCCGTCCGAGCCTGGCCGCTTCAGTCCCCCTCGAGGCTTCACCCTGGTGCTTCTCTCGTGGCCCTGGTCTCCCAGCTGTTCCGCCTCGCGGAAAGCCCCGCAGCGTCGGGCGGTCAGCTGTTTCCCCGGCGCGCCTCTGCTATCCCCTTTGGGTGTGCATCGAGTGGAGAAGAGGCCGCCCCTCGCGTTCCTCGGGCCTGGCGGTCCGGGAAGCGTCGCGAGCAGGCCCTGGTGCCTCGGCTGCCGGCGATGGACTCAGACACCGACAGCTAGATCCGAGGCTCCGGTGACTGCTTGCCGCAGTGGGGCTGGCCTCAGGCGCGGGTGCGCGGGCCTTCTCCGGGCTCGAGTCTAGGGTCATTCATTGACACCTTCAAACTGACCTGACTGCCTCGTCCTCGCAGCTCGTCGGAACTCCGGACGTTAACCAGACTTAACTGTAGTACCGCGGAGGAATACTGTGAATTGCGGCGGTGTCAATGGTGTGGGAAAAATTGGAATTTAAATCTGTTGTTTGGGGCACCATGACGCTGAGGCTCTTAGGAGACTGGTGTAGGGGGATGGATGTGAACTCGCGGAAAGCGCCGTTGGTTGCCGGCATCGCCCAGACCTGTGATGTGGCAGAAATCTGTGAGCTGGTGTAGCCCCCTTGGGGGAGTACAGACTCCTCGGGAGAATGTCCCGGAGGGACGAGATCAGGAATGTAGCCTTAATAGGACTTACTGAGGAGACAAGTCATGTTCTGATCCCTAAGGAGATACCCGGAGGCAGGGGTGCCTGTAGAGTGATCTTTAAGTCCCCTGACCCAGATAGTTAATTTTTAAGCAGATTAAATGAACTCTTAGAGGGGGAGGGCGTGACATTGGGTAAGTTTACCAGAGCTCTTACGTATGGAAACGACCCTTTGATCTAGACTAGGATGTGATTCTAGGAATGCGGACCCCTTTGTTGGCACAGGCAGTCCATAAGGCTCTTCAGCCTGCTCTGTAACACCTGAAATACAAAAAACTGAAAGTTTTCTCAGGCAGTGATCCTCCAGAGCCAGAAGAAGAGTTTGAATCCTGGCTGTTTCATACTACTCAAAAGATGAGGATATGAAAGTTGTAAGATGTCGAAAAAACAAGGCGATTGCTAGAGAGCTTCAGAGACTCAGCATCCGGTATCTTTCGTGTCCTCCAGATAAACAATCCTTTAATCACAACTCCTGAATGCCTGCAGGCTCTGGGAGTTGCAGGTCAAATACCTGACCACTTGCCAGAAGGAGGGAGAAAATTGCTTAGGAACTAAGGCTGGAGCCTTTACTACAGAAACTGGTAGAGAGAGGAGACTTGGAGTGAGCCTGGAGCAGGTCCTTGCTGGAGCAGTCCACAGAACACCGGCGCAGGCAGGCTTCTTAGAGTTACTGACACTAATAAAGGATGAAGAGGCAGCTGAAGAGGAGGAAGAGGGCGCCCTCCTCCAGGCAGGACTTGAGAGACATTTCATCTGAATCTTGGGAAATCAGGAAGGGCTATCTGCAGCAAGCAGAACACGGAGGCTGAACAGTCTGTATGCTCAGTGATAGACATTAACCTATCTTGTGCTGCCAAGTTACTCATGTTTGTGCAGTTCTTAGTATAATCCTTTGTCATTTCTGTGCCCATGTAATGTCTCCTAAATGTCTCTCTAGTCATTGACTAGAAGGATGTAGTTCAGCACTGGTATTTATATATTTATATTCACCCATGAATTTGTTTTTTAATCACTCAGAGTCGTACAGAAGTTTCATCACTACACACATACATGTGATACTCTGAGAGGATGTCCAGACATGGCTCAGGTGCACATGCTGATCAGATTTCGTTCAAATGTCGGCTTGTGTGATAATAGGGGGACCAGAGTAGCTGTCCCACGTGATGCGTCATAGGTGGTTTTTAGGTGTGCATGTGTGTGTTAGTCGCTCAGTCACATCCGACTCTTTGCAACCCCATGGACTGTAGCCCACCAGGCTCTTCTGTCCATGGAATTCTCCAGGCAAGAACATTCCCTTCTTCCCGATCTAGGGATCGAACCCGGGTTTCCAGCATTGCAGGCAGATCCTTTACCATCTGAGCCACCAAGGACGTCCAGTTAGGTATGTCTGGCCCTATATTAATCATGAAGATCATGAGCAGCGGTTTTTATTTTCTGTGTGAATAGAAATTTTATTGATTCTATGCCATCAAAACAAGAGGCAGAATTCAACGCTGTGGTTGGTAAGTTTGCAGCTGCCATCTCTAACCCCAGATTTCTCATGTGTGTCGTCAAAGCATCTATTTATTAAACGTCATATTAATAGGTTGCATTCAATTATAGATTGAATTAAATTCAATTATAGATGTGAATTTATAAAATAAATGTGAATAAAATGACCTTTTAACCTATTTTGTTTATACCAAGTTTCCAAGAGCGATTTCACTTGAACAAAGTGTTTCAAAAGCATGAATCTGAAAGCCACTGAATTTGCACAGTCTTAGTCCTTTGGACACTTAGTCCCTTGGACACTTTCCTGCTGGTGCCCAGGGGTAGGGAGTAGTTTTCGAACTGAGAATGCTGGTGGGACCTTCTCCTGAGGCACAATGGAGTGAAATGAGACTGCGCAAATGAGTGCAAGCAGCAGGTCCCAAGGTATCAATGTGTTGAATCTGGAGGGTGAAGGGAAAGACAGGAGCATTGCATACCTCTGGGTGGCAGGCTAGACTAAATGGTCCAGTACTTCCTCACTTAATCCTTGTAAAAATCCTGCAAAATGGGGAAACAACTAGTTTCAGAATTCTGTCATCTGCCTTACTGTAAGACCCGTGTTCTTCCCACTGCCAGGAAAGAGAAGCAGTCCTAAGAGTGTCTGGACCCAGCCTCACAAGGGAAGTCGGGCAGATTGTTAACAACATTTAATAATTGGTATGGGCTACATCTTTCTTTTTTTAAAACAAACAAACGAACAAACATATTTATTTGGGTGTGACTGGTCTTAGTTGTAGCATGCAGGCAGCATGCAAAATCTCTAGTTGTGGCCCTCAGGATCTTGTTTTAGTTGCAGCATATGGGATCTGGTTCCCTGACTAGGCATTGAACCCAGGCCCTCAGCGGTGAGAGCACAGAGTCCAAACCGTTGACCACCAGGAAAGTCCATAGACAACATCTTTCTTACACACCACTGCCAACTGGATGCTGTAATGGGGAGTAAGAACCTGTAAAACCAGTGGGCAGCAGGGAGGCTGGACATGGGCTAGTGATTTGGTCTCAAAAAGGAAGAATGAAAGCATGAAAGTTGAGAATTGCTGAAAGATCATACTGAGAGTCTTTAATAAAAATACTCCCAAAGAGCCAGTTTGGGGATATACACTTTTGGGTTTAGATACAAAGTCATAATGTTTCTGTTATGAATAAACGGGTTCACTCTTCATAAATTCACATGTGTTCCCCCTACAGAAGGTTAAATACATATCAAACCATCTTGTTGTACCTCCTTAGTGAAAGTGAAGTCGCTCAGTCATGTCCGACTCTTTGCAACCCCGTGGACTGTAGCCCACCAGGCTCCTCCATCCATGGGATTCTCCAGGCAAGAGTACTGGAGTGGGTTGCCATTTCCTTCTCCATGTACCTCCTTAAATGTATGTAATTTTAACTTGTCAAATACAAGTGTGTAACTAAAGTGTGTTTGTCACTTAGTTATGTCCAACTCATTGTGACCCCATGGACTGTAGCGAACCAGACTCCTTTGTCCATGGAATTCTCCAGTCAAGAACATTGAAGAGGGTAGCCATTCCCTTCTCCAAAGATCTTCCCTATCCAGGGATCGAACCCGATTCTTTACTATCTGAGCCACCAAGGAAGCCCAAAAGTGAGGAAAAGAAGCTAAGCAGGAGATGACACAAAGACTCTGGATAAAATCAGAGATGTAACTCCGATCTTGTTTATATGCGTATAGTCATTTGTTTTTGGAGAAGGCAATCACAAGCCACTCCAGTACTCTTGCCTGGAAAATCCCATGGATGGAGGAGCCTGGTAGGCTGCAGTCCATGAGGTCACTACCAGTCGGACGCAACTTCACTTTCACTTTTCACTTTCACGCAATGGAGAAGGAAATGGAAACCCACTCCAGTGTTCTTGCTTGGAGAATCCCAGGGACGGCACAGCCTGATGGGCTGCTGTCTATGGGGTTGCACAGAGTCGGACACGACTGAAGCGACTTAGCAGCAGGAGCAGCAGCAGCAGTCATTTGTTTGCCACCATAGGAAGTGGTATTAGCTGTGTTTTGCTGATAGACATTGTGAATGTGTGCACACGTAGGTGTTAATAAATATTGCACCCCTCCTGTAGGTGAGGCATTGAGACGGAGGGGGGTGACTGTATAGTTAAATTTAGGTTATAAGCCCAGCCATGGAGATCTATCCAGAGTCAATAATAATAGCTGACTTTGAACACTTGTGTGGACTAAGCACTGAACACCACTGAATGCATTTGGTCCTCCAACAATACTGAAAGCAAAGCTTTTTGTTTTCCCACTTTACAGACGAAAGAGAGGCAAAGAGAAGTCAAGTAACTTGCCCAGGGTCTCCTAACTAAAAACTGGCAGTGTCAGGATTTATACTTAGGCCATCTATTTCAAGTCCTTGATCTTAATCAACTGTGTGCTGCTTTGTTAAGTTTTGTGAGAAACATTTCATCACTTCCTCTCTTTTCCGGATGAGAGGATTGAGACTCAAAGATTCAGTGACCAGGGGATGGGGGAGGTACAAAGTCTGACTCCAGAGAACTTTTCTTAAGGTATTCTGACATAAACATTGCTGCTGCTGCTGCTAAGTCGCTTCAGTTGTGTCCGACTCTGTGCGACCCCATAGACGTCAGCCCACCAGGCTCCCCCGTCCCTGGGATTCTCCAGGCAAGAACACTGGAGTGGGTTGCCATTTCCTTTTCCAACGCATGAAAGTGAAAAATGAAAGTGAAGTCGCTCAGTCGTGTCCGACTCTTAGCAGCCCCATGGACTGCAGCCTACCAGGACTACCTTGCTCGGTCAATGTTAATATCAGGGATCAGTCATGTTGGTGGCATGTGTCTCTGATATGATGTAACGACAAGGACGCTTCACATCCTCAGAACCCATAATCCAGTCTAGTCTGAGCAAAACACCTGGTTAATTCACACTGAGGGATGTTCTACAAAAGACCTGACCAACACTCCTCAGAACTATCAAAATCGGGAAAGACTAGGAAACTGTCAAAGACCAGAGGAGTAAGGAGGCCTGGTAAGTAAATGTAGTGTGGTATTCTGGACAGGCGTTTGGAACAGACAAAGGATCTCAGTGGAAGAGTGAAATCTGAATATGCTCTGGAGTGTGGTGACAAGTAACATATCAAGGTTGGTTTCTTGGAGGTGACAAATTACCAGGGTAATGAAAGCCATTAAAAGGAGAAACTACGTGAGTATACACAAAGTCGCTGAACTGAGAAGGACAAATACAGTATGATATTGCTTATATGCAGAATCTTAAAAAGATACAAATGAACTTATTTACAAAACAGAAACAGACCCCAGACTTAGAGAACGAATATTATGGTTACCAGAGGGGAAGGGTAGCAGGGAGGGATAGTTCGGGAGTTTGGCTTTGACATAAACACACTGCTATGTGTAAAATTAATAGCCAACAAGGACCTACTGAATAGCACAAGGGGAAAAAAAATATCTATAGCTAAAAAACTTCAGCAGCTGTTCGGCTGCTTTAGAAATCAAAGAAATGTAAATAAAAATGATGAATGTCTAAAAAATCAAGAAACAAAAATTCTCTTTACTATCTTTGTAACTTTTCTGAAAGTATCAAACAATTTTGAAATAAGTTGTTTGTTGAAATATATACATAGGTACTTACATATATACTCAAATAGACAACAAATGACCTGGAAATTAAGTCACTAGGGAGTAACTAGAGTGCGGGTTCTTCCCCAAAATGGTTATTCATCTGCAAACCACCAGGTGGCGGTAAGGACTCAGGTTAGGCCTTGGCCAGGCCAAAGGAGGGAATGGGATTATTTCTTATGTAAGTGGCATCATGCCTGCCTTCTTCAAAGACTGGAAAATGTCTCAAGGCTTTATGTGGAAAAATATTTAAATGCTCAATCTGGAACTGTGACTTCCTCTCTAGGTCCATGACCCTTCTAGAAATCTTTTTTAAAAAACTTGAAGTATAATACTGGGGCTTCCCTGGTGGCTCAGCAGCAAAGAATCCGCCTGCAGTGCAGGAGAGGCGGGTTCTATTCCTGGATTGGGAAGAGCCCCTGGAGAAGGAAATGGCAGCCCACTCCAGTGTTCTTGCCTGGAGAATTCCATGGTCAGAGGAGTCTAGTGGGCTGCAGTCCATGCGGTTGCAGAAAGAGATGGACAGGACTTAGCAACCAAGCAACAAGAGCATGGTTGATTTACAATGTTAATTTCTGCTGTACAGCGCAATGATTCAGTGATCTATATATATATATATACACATTCTTTTTGTATATTCTTTTCCATATGGTTATCACAGAATTCTTTTTCTTTTGGCCACATCATTCGGCTTGTGGAATCACTCTTTGGAAGAAAAGCTATGATCAACTTAGCATATTAGAAAGCAGAGACATAACTTTGCTGGCAAAGGTCCGTCCAATCAAATCTATGTTTCTTCCAGTAGTCATGTATGGATGTGAGAGTTGTACTATGAAGAAAGCTGAGCGTCGAAGAATTGCTGCTTTTGAACTGTGGTGTTGGAGAAGACTCTTGAGAGTCCCTTGGACTGCAAGGAGATCCAACCAGTTAGTCCTAAAGGAAATCAGTCCTGAATATTCATTGGAAGGACTGATGTTGAAGCTGAAACTCCAATCCTTTGGCCACCTGATGCAAAGAACAGACTCCTTGGAAAAGACCCTGATGCTGGGAAAGACTTGAGGCAGGAGGAGAAGGGGATAACAGGATTAGATGGTTGGATGGCAATACTGACTGATGGACATGAGTTTGAGCAAGCTTCAGGAGGTAGTGAAGCACACAGGGAAGCCTGGTGTGCTACAGTCCCTGGGGTCACAGAGAGTCAGACACGACTGAGTGACTGAACTGAACTGAACTGACCAGGAACTGAACCTGGCCAGGGCCACCTTGGTGAAAGGACTGCTGGGGGATTCTCTGTCACAAGACACTGAATACAGTTCCCTGTGCTATACAGTAAGACCTTGTTGCTTATAGAATCTCCTACGTTGGCAGAGGCCTGGCCATGACAAATGGAATGATCCATCTGCACAAGTGAAAAACATCTTCAGTGGGACTTCCTGGTGGGGCAGGGGCTATGACTGAACTCCCAATGCAGGGAGCCCAGGTCAGGGAACTAGATCCCACAAGCTACAACTAAAGATACAGCATGCTACAAGGAAAATAAAAAATCCTGCATGCTGCAACTAAGACCTGGCACAAGCCAAATAAATAAATATTAAAAAAAAGAAAAAAAGAAAAACATTCTTAATGATTCCTCTTCACTCCCAGTCAGAGCATTTCACAAACTGGAAAGTAGCTGGTTTCAGAGATCAATTTCTGAAAGTCTCTTAAAGAGAACGACATTTAGGCCAGCAGTACTAAAGTTTAGCTGTCATAGGTCCCCATACACTTTCCTGCCTCTGCTACCAGCAAGCCGTACCCTGCTCTCAGAGGTCTTAGTTTTCTTATCTTCATGGTGTGTGTTAGTTGCTCAGTCGTGTCCGACTCTTTGCAACCCCACGGACTGTGGCCTGCCAGCCTTCTCTGTCCATGGGAATTCTCCAGGCAAGAAGACTGGATTGGGTTGCTTGCCCTCCTCCAGGATACCTTCCTGACTCAGGGATCGAACCCATGTCTCCTGCATTACAGGCGGATTCTGTATCACTGAGCCACTGCGGAAGCCTAGTATGTTAAATAATTCAGTGTAAAATACGGTAGTCAGGCTCTTAGTCATCACCCAGAGAGGTGGTTTGGAAGTTGGAAAGCTGGGGTCTAAAACAGAATATTGCCAGGGAGGCAAGGGTGGCTCAGAGAAGTGACTGGTTTGCTCAAGAACACACACTAGTTAGTGTCAGAGCCCAAACTTGAGCGCAAATCTGTACCTACTTCTCATTTGCTCCATGACCTGCAGTAAAAGCACTTAATTCCTCCTGGACTTCAGTTTCAGATCAGATCAGTCGCTCAGTCGTGTCCGACTCTTTGCGACCCCATGAATCGCAGCACGCCAGGCCTCCCTGTCCATCACCAACTCCCAGAGTTCACTCAGACTTACATCCATCGAGTCAGTGATACCATCCAGCCATCTCATCCTCTGTCGTCCCCTTCTCCTCTTGCCCCCAATCCCTCCCAGCATCAGAGTCTTTTCCAATGAGTCAACTCTTCGCATGAGGTGGCCAAAGTACTAGAGTTTCAGCTTTAGCATCATTCCTTCCAAAGAAATCCCAGGGCTGATCTCCTTCAGAATGGACTGGTTGGACCTCCTTGCAGTCCAAGGGACTCTCAAGAGTCTTCTCCAACACCACAGTTCAAAAGCAGCAATTCTTCAGCGCTCAGCCTTCTTCACAGTCCAACTCTCACATCCATACATGACCACAGGAAAAATCATAGCCTTGACTAGATGAACCTTTGTTGGCAAAGTAATGTCTCTGCTTTTGAATATGCTATCTAGGTTGGTCATAACTTTCCTTCCAAGGAGTAAGCGTCTTTTAATTTCTTGGCTGCAGTCACCATCTGTAGTGATTTTGGAGCCCATAAAAATAAAGTCTGACACTGTTTCCACTGTTTCCCCATCTATTTCCCATGAAGTGATGGGACCGGATGCCATGATCTTCGTTTTCTGAATGTTGAGCTTTAAGCCAACTTTTTCACTCTCCATTTTCACTTTCATCAAGAGGCTTTTGAGTTCCTCTTCACTTTCTGCCATAAGGGTGGTGTCATCTGCATATCTGAGGTTATTGATATTTCTCCCGGCAATCTTGATTCCAGCTTGTGCTTCTTCTAGTCCAGCGTTTCTCATGAGGTACTCTGCATATAAGTTAAATAAACAGGGTGACAATATACAGCCTTGACCAACTCCTTTTCCTATTTGGAACCAGTCTGTTGTTCCATGTCCAGTTCTAACTGTTGCTTCCTGACCTGCATACAAATTTCTCAAGAGGCAGATCAGGTGGTCTGGTATTCCCATCTCTTTCAGAATTTTCCACAGTTTATTGTGATCCACACAGTCAAAGGCTTTGGCATAGTCAATAAAGCAGAAATAGATGTTTTTCTGGAACTCTTTTGCTTTTTCCATGATCCAGCGGATGTTGGCAATTTGATCTCTGGTTCCTCTGCCTTTTCTAAAACCAGCTTGAACATCAGGAAGTTCACGGTTCACATATTGCTGAAGCCTGGCTTGGAGAATTTTGAGCATTAATTTACTTTCCTACAAAAGCTGTGATCCCTTGGTTTAGTTGCTAAATGATATCTGACTCTTTCAACCCCATGGACCAAAGCCCACCCGGCTCCTCTATCCATGGGCTTTCCCTGGGAAGAATACTGGAGTGGGTTGCCGTTTCCTTCTCCAGTTATATGATCCCTTATAACTCTAAAACTGTGTGACTCAAAAGACATTTTAATTATCTTTATTTGAATATCCTTAATGTAAAAAGTGACTCTAAATTCTTAGTTTAGACTCTAAATACCTAATATTTGTCACTTAACATGTGTTCTCAAATATTATCAGGGTATCTTTTGATGGGTGTGCTAACTCCCTAACTAGATTCTATGTTTTCCGTGATATCAAGGTGCATTGTATTCTCATATAGGCCCAACATGGTGTTTCATACTTGGAAGGTTATAAATATTTCTTAATTAATCATAGTGCTCTGATGTAATAATACATAATGATAAATTGTAATATATATATTGATATATATAATGCTGTATAATAATAAATATGATGGCATATATAATATCATTTGTTAAACTCTTCCTATGTACCAGTCACCAGGGCTTCCTTGGTGGCTTAGTAGTAAAGAATCTGATGGCCAATGCAGGATTCGTGGGTTCAATCCCTGGGTCAGGAAGATCTCCTGGAAAAGGAAATGGCAACCCACTCCAGAATTCTTGCCCGGGAAATCCCATGGACAGAGGAGCCTGGCGGGCTACATTGCTTGGGGTCGCAGAGTCAGACATGACTTAGCGACTAAACAGCAAGAGTAACATCAGTGTGTCAGGCATTGTGCTAAATGCTTTACATTTGTTACCTCATTTAATTCTGACCACAACCCTTATTGGTATATTTCTATGCTTAATTTCAAAGAAGGAAACAGACCTTTGGATCAGTAAAATGACTCGCCTGGAGTCACACAACTGGAAGCTACCAAGATCTGTTTGTTGTAGAGCCAGGATCTTAACCACTGTGCCAGAGGGCCTCCAGAGTATCTTGGCTCTGAATGGAACCAGCACTACTTCAAGAGTGGATGTGAGAACATAAATACAATTACTGGTAAAGCAGGTTCTGACCACATACCCTGAAGCCCTATCCATCACCACTCTCTGCTCCCTCCCTCCAAAATAAATAATAATAATACAACCCAGCTTAGGCTGCAGCAGAGACAGTAGTTAGCTACAAGCCAGCAACCGTTAGCCCTTCCTCCTCTGTACCTAAATCCAAATTTGTTCTCCCACTTTACAGAACTGTGAACTTCAGGGGAAACCTAGCTTTTCCCTAGCCCCTGCAGGCAGTGGAGGTGGTAAATCTTGACTTAGTTTAAGATGATTCAGTCCTCTTGACCAAACTGCTCTTTTTAGGCATGGGCAAGTAATGCAATTCTATCCAGTGAAATTTGAGCAGCAGTTTTTAAATTTTCATTTATGTAAGCGTGACTGGTCCCTGAGTACTTAAATTCGGATTCCATCTTCACCATTTTCTAACTCGATGGGTTTGGGCAAGTTTACTAACGCTTTCCTGGACTTCAGGTTCTTCAACTGAAACATAATTATGGCACTCTCTCAGAGTCAGTGTCAAGACTCACAATGTTACGTGCAGGGAACTGTACCTGATGCATAGTAAGGGCTCAGGAAGCAGCTGTTGTATTTGTTCTCCTTTGTTGCACAACTAATTGCCCCCAGATTTAGAGGCTGAAAACAGCTGATCGGTGGATGAAGAACCTGGGAGCGACTGGGAGGCTCTGGCTGTCTGACAGAGGTGTTGGTCAGGGCTGTGGTCGTTGCCTGGGAAATCTTCCAGGCTCACCCATGCTCATCACACAGCTGCCTGTGACACAGTAGCTGATGTCCACCATTTCCACAGAAGCAGGCGATTCAAAAGAGACAACACCCAAGACAGAAGCCACAGTCTTTTTTTTATCTCCAAAGTGGCACCCTATTACTTCTGTCAAATTCTACTCATTAGAAGCAAGGTAGTAACTCTAGCCCATTTTCAAGGAGACGAGATGGCACAAAGGTGTGAACTCTAAGAGGTGAGACTACTGGGGGCCACTGAAGAGGCGATGACAGCTACTGGTTGGTTTTTGTGTGTGTTTGTTTTACAGAGTCTACACTTTCGTTACTTCTCCTTTGTACTTTCCCTTTAAATGATACAATTCCTCTATTAGACCCAAGTTAAAAAAAAAAGATCCTCCATGACATTGCTTGTCTCCAATTTAACTCTTTCATGTATCAGAGTAATAAACAGATTTGTTCTTTGTCCCTTCTAAAGCCTGCCATGGGTCCTCTTAGGTTTTACAAGCAGCGTATGTTCAGCATTTTAGAGTTACAAGCATAATTGCCTCCTCAGTCTCTTTCTACTTCAAGCAGTAAATACCCAGCTGCTTCCCTGTCTCTGATTTCCTTCTGATCTCACCTTCCTCCCTTTAGGGAGAAGCAATATCCTCCAGGGCCCCTAACACTCCCATCCTCCTGGGAGTGGAGAGGAGACTTTGTCCCACAAGCTTTGGCTTCTCAGATACTATTCCTTCAGTACGCAGCGAAAGCACTTTTCTTTTTTGTCTCAAGCAACAGGTGGGATCTTGGTTCCCCAACCAAGGATGTAACCCACACCCCTTTGCAATGGAAGCTCAGAGCCTTAACCACTGGACCACCAGTAAAGTCCAAAAAAAAAAGCTTTTAAAATGTGCATTCTTAGAATAAATAAATAAAATAAAATGTGCATTCTTTTGTAGTTAGGGATAAATTGGTAGATTGGGATTGACATATACACACTACCATATATAAAATAAATAACTAAAAACAACCCACTGTATAGCTCAGGGGACTCTACTCAGTACTGTGTGATGATGATTATGGGAAAAGAATCCAAAAAGGAGTGGAGGGACTTTCCTGGTGGCCCCAGTGGTTAAGACTCCACGCTTCCATTGGAGGAGTCACAGGTTGATCCCTGGTCAGGGACGTAAGATCAAGTAGCATGCCCAGGGGTATGGCCAAAAAAAAAAAAAAGAGAGAGAGAGAAGTAATATTATTTTATAAAAAATAAAAAAGAGTGGATATATGCATATATATAACTGATTCACTCTGTTGCACACCTGAAACTAACACAACATTGTAAATCGACTATGCTCCAATAAAAGCTAACTTAAAAAATAATAAAATGTGCACTCCTTTAACCTAATGTATTCCATTTATAGAAATGTATCCTAAGATACTAAGAATGGCCCCAAAGAATGGTTTTCCATTGCAATAATTTTTAATCATTGTGAAAAAAATTGGAAACTAAATGCATCAATAAAAAGTGATGTGCATGTGTGGGTGCTCAGTAGCTTCAGTCGTGTCTGATTCTTTGTGATCCCATGAACTGTAGCCTGCCAGGCTCCTCTGTCCATGGGGATTCTCCAGGCAAGAATACTGGAGTGGGTTGTCGTTTCCTCCTCCAGGGGATCTTCCAGACCCAGGGATTGAACCCACGTCTCTTATGTCTCCTGCATTGGCAGGTGGGTTCTTTACTATTAGCACCAAGTTGAGTACATTAAGCCATGTACAAAGGGCTACAGAATCTGCAGCGATTAAAACACAATTGTACTGGGTGAAGCCATAAGCAATTGTTGTTTTTGTAGTTCAAAACTGGTTAAATTTTGGTAATTCATATGGTTCAGCCAAACAGAAGAATATTTTTTGATATACAAATAGATTTACAGCCTACTGAGTGAAAAAAAGTCGAGTACCACAGTATTTATGGAACGATCTCATTTTTGTGTTGACAAACACACACAAATATATTTGTGAAGAAAAAATCCAGCAAAGCACACATCAAAATGTTAACAGTAGTTGTCTTTGGGGCGCAGAATTATCCTTGTTCCAAAAATGAAGTTTCTGCTTTTTTTCCAGTCAATACTTCCTATTGGTGTAATGTTTACAGATTTGTAAATGAGTAAACTAGAACCTCAAAAAAGCATAAGATGCTAAACTCCAAGAGGCCAACCCTACATTCTTATTTTTCATAGTAATGGGTAATGCATTAAGCACAGCAGAAGCTAAACAGCTTTTCCGCAGGGAGCGGACGTGCCAGGCCCAGTCGGCAGGAGCGGAGTCTTCCCGTGCAGGGATGGCCAAGCCTCGGATGCTCCAAGGACAGGCTTCTCTAAGTGACTGCTCCCGGTTTGGGAAAGCAGAGAGACAGAAGAAACGTGCATGTCCCTCAGGACTTCTGTACCGCATTTGCTCTCTCTTCTTCCAGCCATAGCCCGGGTTTTGCTTGGGGATTCTCTCCGCCATAGCTTAGCCATAGTCTAGGGGTGGATGCGTGACCCAGACTTGAACTAACCAGCGAGTCACATTCGTGCAAAGTGAGCACGTGACCCGAGAGAAGCCGCGGAAAAATGAACTCCAGCTCCTCTGCACCCTCTGCCGGCCTTTCTGATGAATTTTTCTTTATCCTTTATTTTAAAAATTAAATTTTAAGATTGACGTGTAGTTGGTGGCGAGTCTTCCCTAGTAGCTCAGTTGGTAAAGAATACGCCTGCAATGCAGGAGACCCCAGTTTGATTCCTAGGTTGGGCAGATCCCCTGGAGGAAGGCATGGCATGCCTGGAAAATCCTCATGGACAGAGGAACCTGGTGGACTACAGTCCTTGGAGGTGCAAAGACGTGACTGAGCAACTAAGCACAGCACACCGTTGTCGGCTCAGTGGTCAAGAACTCGCTTGCCAACGCAAGTTCAATCCCTGGGCTGGGAAGATCCCCTGGAGAAGGGAATGAATGGCTACCCACTCTAGTATTCTTGCCTAGGTAATCTAATGGACAGAGGAGCCTGGCGGGCTGCAGTTCATGCGCTCACAGAAGAATCGGACACTGAGCAAGTAAAACAACAAATAGTCGATTTCCAATGTTGTGCCTGTTGAATTTTAAATTCAGTTATATCGCATTACTTTCTTCTCATTCACCCATATTGTGTGATTATTCCATTTTTATTCATTTTCTGTTCTTATTCCATGGCTGTATTACTTTTACCACGATGATCTATTCCTGCCTAATTAATCACCTCAAAACTAGTGGCTTGAAACAATAAAGATCACATATTATCTTTCTCCGTTTCCATGGGTCGGGAACTCAGACAGGGCTGAGCAGGTATGGCCTGTCTCTTTTACATGATGTCTGGGCCCTCGGCAGAAAGACCCTGAGGCTGGGGACCTAGAATCACCTGAAGTCTCCTCACGCCCTTGTCTGGCCAGTGACACTGAGGTCAGGGACCCACGGGCAGGTGGTGGCTGGTATCTGCCAGAACACAGCATTTTGTCTGCCAGGCCTTTCCAGGTGCGCTTCCTTGAAATGTGAATCAGAGCCCCAGACAAGACTATATACAACCCTTGGTTGTTATGCCTCTAAAGTCTATTTTTTTAAATTATTTTTAAAAATATTTATTTTAATTGGAAGATGATTACAATATTGTGATGGTTTTTGCCATATGTCAACATGAAGCCTCTGAATTTTCCTAAAGTGCCCCTCCCTTTTTCCATGCCATGGCCTTGTTGAATCTCCCATGTTAGAAGACATATAAGAAACACTTTTATATTCCCCAGACTATCTCAGCATGGCCTGTAGAGAGTCTAAGGGGTGGCACTGGTCTTTGCTAGAAAGGCTGCAGATGTGACTTGGAGTCTAGTGGAGTTGTTTTAGCCTCAGATGTCAGACTGCAGCCCTTGGCGTTTCATTCCCACAGCAACCCCTGTACTCTGAAATACAGACTTTTGATAGAGACATGTTTTCCTCCCAGACTTTTGAATAACCCTATCCATGCAAAGTTATCTTTGGATCAAATGAGATCCAGGAGAAGGCAGGGACCCAAAATACTGAATTCTTTCTGCAGGGGCCATGGTGCCCCGTGGATGCCCTGCAACACTCCCTTAAGCTGACATACAAAGTACTTCTAAAGCAAAAAGACTGAAGAATTCTCTGCTTGAATTCTTGTTTCAGAGTATTACTGAGATAAGTATGAGACAAACGGATTCACCTTTGGTGGGGAGCCTTGTACCTCCTTCCTGTATGAGGATTTGCCCACTGCATTCCCTGAAAGCTCAGTTAGTAAAGAATCCTCCTGCAATGCAGGAGACCCTGGTTTGATTCCTGGGTCAGGAAGATCCACCGGAGAAGGAATAGGCTACCCACTCCAGTATTCTTGGGCTTCCCTTGTGGCTCAGTTGGTAAAGAATCCGCCCGCAATGCAGGAGACCTGAGTTCGATCCCTGGGTTGGGAAGATCCCCTGGAGAAGGGAAAGGCTACCCACTCCAGTATTCTGGCCTGGAGAATTCCATGGATTGTATAGTCCATGGGGTCACAAAGAGTCAGACATGACTGAGTGACTTTCACTTCACTTAGTTTCCCAGGACAGCTGGAACAATGTCCTAAAACAACAGAAATGGATTGTCTCACAGTCTGGAGGCGAAAAGTCAAAAGCAAGGAGGCTGTACCGCCAGCTCTCTGAAGGCTCCAGAGAAGGATCAGTTGCACGCTGCACTCTCTCTTTTTTAAAAAAATAATTGCATTTATTTTTATTTTTGGTTGTGCTGGGTCTTTGGTGCTGTGTGGGCTTTCTCTGGTTTCGCAAAGTGAGGGCTGCTCTCTAGCTGTGGTGCGTGGGCCTCTCTTGCTGTGGAGCACGGGCTCCAGGGTGCATGGACTTCAGTAGTTGCCGTTCTCAGGCCTAGAGCACTGGCTCGGTAGGTGTGGCTTAGTTGGGCTTAGTTGCTCCACAGCTTGTGGGATCTTCCCGGACCAGGAATCGAACCCGTGTCTCCTGGGGATTCTTTACCACTGAGCCACCAGGGAAGCCCCATGCCTCCATGTAGCTTCTGGTGGTGTCCAGCAATCTTCAGCAGTCCTTGCTTGTAGACGCATCACCCAGTCTCTGCCTCTGTCATCACATGGCTTTCTTTCCATGTATTTCTCAGTTTTCTTTTCTTAGAAGAGCACCAGTCATTGGATCAGGGCCCACACTAATCCAGTATGACCTTATTCTAACCAATTACATCTTCTGGTTGTTGTTCAGTCACTAAGTCGTGTCCAACTCTTTGCGACCCCATGGACTGCAGCACGCCAGGCTTCCCTACCCTTCAGTATCTCCCAGAATTTTCTCAAACTCATGTCCATTGAGTTGATGATGCCTTCCAACTATCTCATCCTCTCTCACCCCCTTTTCCTTTATATCTGCAAAATTGCTATTTCAAATAAGATCACATTCTGTGGTTCCAGGTGAACATGAATCCTTGGAAGACCCTATTCAGTTCAGAGCCCTGACCCTGAGTCTGATGAGAATGCAAAAGATGTGGAACCCACCCACTTTTATAGTCTGAGAACACCTGATACACACTTTCCCAGTCTCCCTGTCAGGCACACTCACGTGTGTGGACTGGGCTTTGCCAGTGGACACCCCCGCAGAGGATTTTGTATCTGGAGCTGGAGTTCTTTCGTAAAGAATCACAGGAAGAGAAATTCTTCTAGCTGGTCATGTGTATTTGTCAGCCTTGCTGGCTCAGACGGTAAAGTGTCTGTCTCCAATGCGGGAGACCCAGGTTCGATCCCTGGATTGGGAAGATCCCCTGGAGAAGGAAATGGCAATCCACTCCAGGACTATTGCCTGGAAAATCCCATGGACAGAGGAGCCTGGTAGGCTACAGCCCATGGGGTTGCAAAGAGTCGGACACGACTGAGTGACTTCACTTTCACTTTCTTTATAGGTAACATATATTGGGCTTCCCAGGTGGCTCAGTGGTAAAGAATCCACCTGCCAATGCAGGAGATGCAGATTTGATCCCTAGGTCGGGAAGATCCCCTGGAGGAGGAAATGGCAACCTACTCCAGTATTCTTGCCTGGGAAATTCCATGGACAGAGGACCCTGGTGGGCTACAGTCCATGGGATCAAAAAGAGTTGAACACGACTGAGCAAGTGAGCAAGCACAAAGGCGTGGGTACCGAGTACTGGTGCTTAGTCCCTCAGTCATGTCCGACCTTTTGTGACCCCATGGACTGTAGCCCACCAGGCTCCTCTGTCCATGGGGAGTCTCCAGGCAAGAATACTGGAGTGGGTTGCCATGCCCTCCTCCATGGGTAGGGGATCTTCCCAACCCAGGGATTGAACCCAGGTCTCCTGCATTGCAGGCAGATTCTTTACTGTCTGAGCCACCAGGGAAGCCTCAACAAGTACCACCCCCCCCCACCTAATCTCAGTGGTTTCCAACAGCCCCAAACATGGGTTTCTCATTCATGGTTCTGTGGCTGGACTGTGCCTTGGCTGGTTTCTCCCGGGAGCCCCCGGGCTGGGCTCCAAGATGTTTGCTGGGATCAGGAGTACTCCATGTTTTTCCAGAGCTTGGGCTGGAGGAACAGCAGCTCCCTGGAGTAGGCTCTTCTCGTACAAGAAGGCAGGAGCGCAAGAGCAGGGCAGAAACACTGCTCAGAAAGGGCACACAGTCACCTTTCCCAAATTCCGTGTGTCAGTGCAGGTCACACAACCAAGCCCCAAATCAGCAAGGCAGGCAGGCATAGGATGGAAGAGGGGTGAAGGAATTCTTCCTGGCAAATAACAGAATTGGACTTCCCTGGTGGTACAGTGGATGAGAATCCACCTGCCAATGCAGGGGACATGGGTTCAATTCCTGGTCTGGGAAGATTCCACATGCTACGGAGCAACTAAGCCTGTGTACCGCAACTACTGAGAGCTTCTCTGCCGGCTCAAACAGTAAAGAATCTGCCTGCAATGCAGGAGACCGGGTTTGATCCCTGAGTAGGGAGGATCCCCTGGAGAAGGGAACGGCAACCCACTCCAGTATTCTTCCCTGGAGAATCCCATGGACAGAGGAGTCTGGCGGGCTACAGTCCGTGGGGTCGCAAAGAGTCGGACATGCCTGAGCAACTCACACTTTGCTTTCACTTTCACCACAACCGCTGAGCCTGTATGCTGCAGCTGCGCATAGCCTGCATGCTGAGCTTCTAAAATTCATGTGCCTGAAGCCTGTGCTGCATAACAATGAGAAGTCTGCGCACTGCAACCAAGCAGTAGCCCCCTGCTCTCTGCAACTAGAGAAAGTCTGCATGAAGCAATGAAGACCCAGCACAACCAAAAAAGAAAATAACAGAATCTACCACACCAGGGCAGCAACATAAGATGCTAGATGGCAGCGGGTGTCCTTTCTGGGCTGGTTCTGGGCTGTGATCCTACCAGTATTTCTGGGCCAATTTCTAATTTTGGTTCTCAAGCCAGTTCTGTGAGCCTCTGGTCGGTTCCTTTTCAGTTTCAGTCAGTGGCTTCTGTGGCTTGTGACTCAGGATTTCATCCCGTTAACTCCTCCCTGGCCTTAAACATGGCTTGGGGGTCTCCAGCCTAGTGTTTCTCAGTCCCAAGCCCACCCATCTGCCCGCTCTGGGGATGGAACTCTGAAAATCACATTGCAGACCTTGCCAGCTGACTTTCTGATGGGTCCAGCCCATCTAGAGAAAAGTTGGCAGGGAGGAAGCGAGGAGGGGTATCTTTTCTACTGCTTGAAGCCCTTGTCCGAGTTGTCTTGGAACTGCGGTTTGTCCCAGCCTCCAGATTTCTCCAGCATCTCCGAGCCTGCTCCCTTGTGTCTTGTGCTGTGTTCCCGCAGTGGTGGGGCAGTGCCCCCTCCTGGGGGGTGTTTTCTGATGCAGTTTATTGATGCTTGGATCATCTCTAATCATCGCTCCAGGTTGCAAACCTCCACTCAAGTTTGTCATGTCCCAACTAAGTACAGCCCTGGACCTTCTTCCAAGCCCTGCCTGTGGGTGGCCAGGCATGCCCTTGGGGCCTCCAGAGTCCTGGAGCATTTCAGGGAGGCATCGGCAGTGCATAGTCATCATGGACAGAACACAGTCCTGTGGCATTGCCGGGCGTTGTCCCTGCCGGGAACCTGATCGGTCCTGCGTGCAGACCACAGAGGAGTCTGTATCCAGAACCTCCCAGGAGAAGCTGGTGAGGTTCCAGCAAGGCCCCGGGGACTCAATAGGGCTTCACACGCAGCCCTTCCCACTTAATCCCTTTGCACAAAAGCCCTAGTCTCTCTCCCTTTCCTGGTAGAGCCTTGATGGGCCAATAAAACTGGACACTAAATCATTATCCACTGAAAAACTAGTTTCCCTTGCCCTGAGGGCTGGAAGGACTCATTCTTCATCTACTACTGGAAAGGGAAGGGAAATATTCAGAAATATTTGCCCCGAGGGGATGTGCTTGGGGTGGGGGTGGGGGGAGACTCCCTTCCTAGACTGTGTTGAATCCTTCCAAAGCAGGGAAGAAAAACAAAACTGTTAAATTTTCCTATTTAGAAAGTTCATATGCTGCCCCAGCTTTTAAACGAAAATAAACTTAAAAATACAAACAAAAAGTCATGAACTTCGAATTAACATTAAATCAACGTGATGGATGATGTTTTACCAACACTAGATTACTGTGAATCACTGGTGTGTGGTTTACTGGGAGAAAGATGTTTTTTCAACTTGACTTTTTTTTTGGATAATGGACCATTATTTGAGTCACTGACATTTTCACTGTCGATTTTTTTTTTGTTTTGAATAATAAACTCCTTTTAAACCACCTATCTATTATTTTAATGAGTCAATCAATTTAATTGTGCAGTCTGCCAAATATAATCAGAAAATATTTTTTAAAGTATTTAATGAAATTCTTTTATTGTTTTTACTACATTTAACTGCTAATGCATATTGTTGCAAGTTGGATGGGAAGAAGATGACAGCTGCAAAGTCTATCATCTTGTAAGACCACACAATTCTCTTGCCATCTTTCTCTCTTTGAACTCTGGTGAAGCATTTGTCTTCAATGATATAGCACACTGATTCATCTGCCATGAACATGACCTTAATCCAAATGGAAAAGCAGGTTTAACATGGTGAAGCGGCAGTTGGTTCTGGTGTGGTCATCTAGGTGATCCAAAAGTGAAAACAGAACATTCAAAACGTTTGGTAGAACTCATAACCCCCCAGGAATATGCCTGTGGACCTCAAGTTGAGAAGCACCACCCAGAATTCCATAGGGGAAAAAAAGAGGGATTGCTCAGTGGCTATGTGCATGAGCCCGGGAGATTCTCTCTGCTGACCAGCAGAAACAGCCTGGGAAGCGCCCAGTAGGTGGAAGGATGTGGGGGTGAGTTTCCAGCCACACGTGCAGACACCTCCTATACATCTGAGGAGGAGGCAGTCTCTTCCAGAAAGCTGGTCGCAATCCTGGCCAGAGTAACAACGTAAGATACACGGTTGCCTTTCCACTGTCCTTCCTGGAGACTCGAGCTGTAAATTTCCCCAAGAAGGCTGAAATGAGTATGGTCTGAAAAAAATAGAAGGAAAATAAACAGTAAATAATAAAGACTGCTTTGACTCTCCATGAACAATACTTTACAGAGCGACAGGCAAACACATATGTTGGATTTTCTGGTTCAGCTCCGATCTGTTCTTCTTTCTATGAAGTGTCCTACCAGGAATTCCCCGGTGGTCCAGTGGTTATGACTCTGTGCATTCACTGCCAAGTTCCTCTGGTTGAAGAGCTAAGATCCCATAAGTCGTGCAGCCAAAAAAAAAAAAAAATTGAAAAATACTTATCCTTGATTAGAAAAGTCAGATTCATCATAAAAAATCTGGAAAACACAATAAAGTGGGTAGGAATCAAACAAATTTCTACAGCTCAGAGATAATCATCACCAACTTAAAAAAATTTTTTTTTACTTGAAGTAGAGTTGATTTACAATATTGTGTTAGTTTCTGGTGTACAGTCGAGTGATTCAGTTATGCATATGTATATCTTTTTTTTGGTTCTTTTCCATTACAGTGCATTACAAGATATTGAATATATTTCCCTGTACTACACAGTAGATCCTGTTCATCTGTTTCACATGTCGTAGTTTGTATCTGCTGATCCCAGACTCCTAATGCATCCCTCCCCTGCCCTTTTCCCCTTTGGTAACTGGAAGTTTGTTTTCTATGTCTGTGAGTCTGATTCTGTTTAGCAAATAAGTTCCTTTGTATAATTTTTTAGAATTCACATACAAGTGTGATATCAATGATATTTGTCTTTCTCTGTGTGACTTGCCTCACTTAGTATGATCATCTCTGGGCCCATCCATGTTGTGGCAAATGGTATTATTTCATTCTTTTTTATGGCTGAGTAATAGTCCATTATAGGGCTTCCCAGGTGACCCTATAAGGGGGCAGGTGGCCCTAAAAGAATCCACCTCCAATGCAGGAGACACAGATTCATCCCTGATTGGGAACATCCTCTGGAGAAGAGAATGGCTACCCACTCTGGTATCCTTGCCTGGAGAATCTCATGGACAGAAGAGCCTGGCGGGCTATAGTTCATGGGGTCGCAAAGAGTCGGACACGACTGAGCATGCCTGCACCTATGTATCTCTCACGTTTTCTTTTTATCTGTTCGGTTGTCAGTGGACACTTAGGTTGCTACTACTTCCACATCTTGGCTATTGTAAATAGTACTGCAGTGAACACCAGGGTGCATGTATCTTTTTAAATTAAAGTTTTCTCCAGATATGGGCCCAGGAGCGGGATTGCTGGGCAATTTGGTAACTCAATTTTTAGTTTTCTGAGGAATCTCAATACTGTTTTCCACAGTGGCTGTACCCAATTACCTTCTCACCAACAGTATAAGAGGGTTCCCTTTTCTCCACACCCTCTCCAGCATTTATGACTTATAGACTTTTTGATGATGGTCATTCTGACTGTTTGGAGGTGACACCTCATTGTAGTTTTAATTTGCATTTCTCTAATAATTAGGGAATGTTGAGCATCTTTTCATGCGCCTATCAGATGCCTTCTTCAGAGAAATGTCTGCTTAACTCTTCTGCCATTTTTCCATTGGGTCATTTGCTTTGTTGTTACTGAGCTGTTTGTATATTTTGGAAAGTAGGCCCTTGTCAGTCGCATCATTTGCAAATATTTTTTCCCTGTCTATAGGTTGTCTTTTCATTTTATTTATTGTTTCCTTTGCTGTGCAAAACTTATATGTTGAATTAGATTCCATTTGTTTATTTTATTTCTTATTGCCTTGGGAGACTGACCTAAGAGAACATTGCTATGACTTATCTTAGAAAGTGTTTTGCCTATGTTTTCTTCTAGGAGCTTTATGGTATTATCTTTAAGTCTTTAAGCCATTTTGAATTTTTTTGTGTGTGTATGGTGTGAGGGAGTGTTCTAACTTTACTGATTTATGTGTGGGATGTCCAACTTTCCCAATACCACTTGCTAAAGACACTGTCTCTTCTACATTGTATAGTCTTGCCTCCTTTGTTGAATTGACCATATGTGTGTGGATACCACTAACTTTCCAAAGTATGTTCCTCCACTCCTTTGTGGTATAAATTTCCTTTCCTAGAATATAGTTATAAATCATACCATGAGTAGCATTCGATAGAACTTCCCCTGACCCCTACCAAGCACTATTATGACATAAGCGTTTCTCCCATGATTCACTAGGAAAGCACTCACACTTGAAAATAGATTTTGGAGATTCTATCTTTGTCAGTTCATTACGTAAATGCCAAAAAATGTTTTCATTGAGAAATAATCATAACCGCACAAGAAGTTGAAAAACAGCACACAGCGTTCCATGTACTCTCCGCCAGCTTCCCCTAATGGTGACGTCTTACGTAACTAACGGACGATATCAGGAAATATATTGACGTTGGTACAAATCTATAGAACTTATTCAGATTTAACCAGTTTTTTACATGTGCATGTTATTACCTCAATTTTATTTGACAGAGAAAACCAAGACTCAGATGGGTTTAGCATCTTCCCGAGCTGCCCTGCTCCTGAAGCTGGCATATAGACCTAGGTCTGTCTGATTTGGAAGTCTGCACATTTCTCACTTATTCTGAGGAGTAGAAGGAGCATCACGAGACAAATAATTTTTAGCAGGCGAAACACTGAAAACTTAAACAGCATCTCAGAATTGGTCTTAGTAACAAGGAGATCCAGGCTTGGTTCTACCACTAACTGTAAGATACTGAGAAAACTAAATTTCTATTGGCTTCAGAGTCATGAGCTGTTCTAAGATAGACAGGATGCCCACAGAAGGACAAGTGTATCAAACACACACACACACACACACACTGTTGTTTTAATCCCTAAACATAGTAGCCCTCCTAAAAATGTTCTGGATGGAAAAACTTTAATAGAAACTCCTGAGTCTGGAGTTAAAAGGTTTAAATAAATTGATTGTAGTAGGGTTACATTTGATGTGAATTCGGATTGTGGAAGTCGCAAAGAGTAGGACACGACTGAGCGACTGAACTGAACTGAAATAATGGAAGAATATGAGTAAAGCCTGATTCTATGTCCCGTAGTAGAAATACAGAATCCCACCCAATTAAAATATTAGTATTAGCCAAGAATCCCTTCATTTCAAAACTGATGGGACTGGAGATTGTACACCATTCATAACTTGGCCACAGGGTGGCGCCACTTCAACGGGTAAGCAAACATGTCTGTTTTATCAGCGTAGAAACCACGGCGGTGTGTGCGGGTGTATTGGGACTTTGGGTTCAAGTGGTCTTAAAAGGGCTGAAGCTGATGTTGTAATACATTGATGTTGTAATCACTTTTGTGGAAAGGTTAGCTGAGCTAGATTGCTATGAAGAAGGCCAATCACTGTGTGCGTGCGCGTGTGCTAAATGGCTTCAGTCGTGTCCGACTCTTTGCGTCCCCATGGACTGTAGCCTGCCAGTCTCCTCTGTCCATGGGATTCTCCAGGCAAGGATACTGGAGTGGGTAGCCATTCGCTTCTCCAGGGGATCTTCCTGACCCAGAGATTGAACCCGCGTCTGTGTCTCCTGAATTGGCAGGCAGGTGCCACTAGCGCCACCTGCTGCTGCTGCTGCTAAGTCGCTTCAGTCGTGTCCGACTCTGTGCGACCCCATAGACGGCAGCCCACCAGGCTCCCCCGTCCATGGGACTTTCCAGGCAAGAGTACTGGTGTGAGGTGCCATCACCTGGGAAGCCCCAGTTTATGTGCCAGCGTTCCACACAATAATAGAAATGGTACAGAGAGCAAAGGTCCAATGAAACCACAAGACTACAATGGTTGTAAAATTTGTTTTCTGAGAATCATGCCCCCGACTTTAGAATGACTTATGTGGGAAAATAATTCTAAAGAGTACTGAGTGTTAAATGATGTGAATCTTTAGCAACCCATCATTCTTAGGAAATGTGATAGATCAGATTCTAATACCTAAGTGTGGATCAGCTCAGCTCGAAGGGAAGTTCTGACCTACGAGTCTGTCCCAGAAAACCTAATTCCCTTCAAGATACAAGAGAGGAAGCAAGGAATTCCAGTGGTTGGGACTCTATGCTTCTACTGCAGGGGGCATGGGTTTGATTCCTGATCAGGGAACTAAGATCTTGAAAGCCACAAAACCAAAAGAAAAACAAAAAGCCTGAAAACCACAAGAGAAGAAACAGATTTTCGCTCCATTTTGTGCTCATCCCCCTTCTCTCTGCCTGGTTCTCGTTCCCACCCATCCACTTCCACAGCCGAGCTTTTGTCAGTGTCTTTTCCTTACCTCAATAATGAGGAAACTGAGGCTCAGAGAGGTTAAGTAATTTCCCGAAGATCTCACAGCTGGCAATCAGCAGAGTTGGAATTTGAACCTAAGTAAGCTGAGCACCAAAGAATTGATGCTTTTGAACTGTGGTGTTGGAGAAGACTCTTGAGAGTCCCTTGAACTGCAAGGAGATCCAACCAGTCCATTCTGAAGGAGATCAGTCCTGGGTGTTCATTGGAAGGAGTGATGCTAAAGCTGAAACTCCAGTACTTTAGCCACCTCATGCGAAGAGTTGACTCATTGGAAAAGACTCTGATGCTGGGAGGGATTAGGGGCAGGAGGAGAAGGGGATGACAGAGGATGAGATGGCTGGATGGCATCACCGACTTGATGGACATGAGTCTGAGTGAACTCCGGGAGTTGGTGATGGACAGGGAGGCCTGGCGTGCTGCGATTCATGGGGTTGCAGAGAGTCGGAAAGGACTGAGTGACTGAACTGAACTGAACAGGTGATACCAAAGCCTGCTCTGTTCCCGTACCATAGGGCTCCTCTACGCTGTGCTTGTGTGGTTACCTCCACCATCAAAAATTCAGCAGGAGCAAACAGGTTGCCTGCCTGTGATGGAGGTGGAGGGAAAGTATTTCTCAGTAAGATAGCATTGCTCTTTCGTAATCTATTTTAATGTGCCAAGCGTCCTTGGATGGAATGATTTTGACGACTGTTTAGGCAGAAGCGGTCACTCCTTTTCTCCAGACGTAATGCCACCATCTGTAATTATCATAGCAATGGTATGTCTGTCAGCAAACCTCTCAGTCACTGGCGAGATTTTATTTAAGTCAGCAGCCTTTTAGTTTCCTGGAGTCAAGGAGAGGTTGATGTAGGCGGGGCAGAAAGGGTAGAAGATTGTGACACAGCAGCAATGGCTGGAACTGCAAATGCTTCCATACTCTTTGGGAAATTGTAATGTTATTTTTTTCCATCCATTCACCAAACACAGATGAGGAAAGAGAAAGCATGAGACCCTGGATAATTTACTCATTGCCTGATCACAGGCCAGCACCTGCCTTATAAAAACAGCATCATTCTGAAAGTGGGGTGGCTGTGTTCCTGATTGAACTGAAAGTAGAAATGCAATTGATTCTCCTAAGTATGATTATAGGGGATGTACATAACACTTTTTTTTCTCAAAATGCTTTTACATCTGTTATCTTAATTTATCTCTGCACAACATCCTTGCCTTGAACAAACTTATTATAGCACTTATCACCCTGTAGTTAATGTTTAGTGTATATGTCCATCTCTCTTGCTGGTTTATGACCCTCCTTAGGGCAGAGACCCTGCAGGATTTATGCATCTAAATAGCTCGAGCACTTGGCAAAGTATTAGTTAGGGCTCTTGCGTGCTCAGTCGCATCTGACTCTTCATGACCTCATACACTGTAGCACACCAGGCTCCTTTGTCCATGGAATTTTCCAGGCAAGAATACTGGAGTGAGTTGCCATTTCCCACACCAGTGAATCTTCCCAACCCAGAGATCGAGAACCTGCCTCTCCTGCATCGGCAGGCAGATTCTTTACCACGGAGCCATCTGGGAAGCCCTAGTTAGCACTTGTTTCATTGCAGAAGATAGAAACACACTGAATACAGGTTAAGTAAGGGCGGGGGGCGGGGGGGGGGGGGTCTTTGTTTCAAGGCGCCCCGGGGTAGGTGTACAGCCTCTGCTTGGCCTAACAGGAATCAGGCTCTCTGGCTATTCCTCATCTCTTGCCTCAGTAACACCTCCTCTTTGAAGAAGTACCTTTCACTCCTTCCTGGTTCCCTGGCTGAGAACCTGGCTGGCAGCATGTCCGGAGTGGCGGTGTAAGTTGGCCAGTCCTGAACCAAGAGCCTTATCACCCTGTCCCAACCTCACCCGTCTCCAGGAGTCAAGACTCTCATTGGTCCAGCCTTGGCGAAGTGTTCACCTCTAGCACAATCAACTGCAGCCAGAGGGGTGTGGTCCAATCTAGGAAGGAGGTGGTTGGCATGGTAAGGCGCCTGGTAGTGGCAGGAAGGAACAAGGCAGTTTCCTGGAAAAAAAAAAAAAAGAAACAGTAGGGGGCCTCATCTCGGTATACACTTGATGCTCTATAAATGCTTACAGATCCGCCTGGCTCTAAACGTGGCGGGACGCTGGGCTTCTTCTGGTTCCTCAAGCCTGCGGAGCTCTTTCTGGATGCCGGGCTTCCGGATGGCTCTTTCTCACCACCATCCCCATGGCCTCGCTAACTCCAGCTCCCCCTTTGGATCTAGATTCGGGTTCGCCGCTTCTTCATTAGGTGGCCTTTCCTGACCCCGCCCAGAATATCCTGCTCTATGTCTTTAGAACACTCAATGCCTTGCTGTGACTTGTTTAACTCCTGCCCTCCCCCAACCCCCAAGATTGTAAGTTCCAGTGTTCCCAGAGGTCCCAATAGCTCCTGGCCCAGTGGACAGCCCCACAACTTGGAAGTGGGGGCAGCAGGGGCATTCATGCCCTGTTGTTAAGCAAACCTCTGACCAATGGGAGGTGGGAGAAGTGAAGAACTTCTTGCCCTTTTACCCTCCATGGACCGTCCTGAGATGAAATTTGTGTAGCTTTTGAGAGGATGGCCCTGGAAGATTAAGTACCCTCATGTTGACAGTTTTCTCCTCACCCACCTCTCTGTGAAGGGACAAGGATTTCCACTCTCTGGAACTTCACTCCCTTTTGAACTAGTAGCCAGAGCCTTCCCCTCAGGCTCTGCTTTCTGGGGAACTCAGGCTACGTGGCTACCTCTAGCTGGCATACATGAAAAAATTAAGTGTAGTGGCCTTTGGTTAGCACAGTGCTTAAACAAAGTTTCAGAAATCCCACCGGCTCCATCCCTAGGGCCGGCTTTTCCCCATTTTAGTTGTCTTTTTTTTTCCTTTTGGCCACGCAGCACAGATCTTAGTTCCCCTACAAAGGGATGCAACCTGTGCCCCTGCAGTGGAAACAGTGTCCTAACCACTGGCCTGCCAGGGAACGCCTTGGTTTTCTGCTTATCCAAGATTTCTCTGAATGGAGGCAAGGTTGCCACCTGTAGCTCCTGCTTGTTCTCACGCATGAATGGTTCTCTTACCTCTTGGCTTTAGGCTGAGACCAGAGTTGACCCTCATGGTCTGGGATGGGCCCAGGTAGGGTCACGTGTTTTCCTCTGACCCAATCACTGTGGTGGGTAAGGACCAAGATCCTTCTCTGGGTATCCTCTCCTTTTAAGTTTCAGGAGCAGTGATAACATGCCAGAAGGGGCAAGATGAGGCCCATAAAATACCATGTGGGCTGTGGCATTGGAGAGGGGAGTACCACAGATGCATATGGCAAGGAGTCTATGACCCACCCCCTTCCCCTCATCCAGTACACACCCAGGGGAGGAGGAGAAGAGATCTGGGTGATCAGGTCCCCAAGCAGTCAGGATGGGAGGCCAGAGCTGGGGTGGACAGGCTCATTTCTACAACGGGCTCTCCCCAGAGCAGCCTCTCCTGTCAGGGCCCTTGAATATAGCTCAGCGCCTCCCCCAACCATGAGGTCCAAGCTGGCACTGGTCGTCTGTGTTCTCCACAGCAGCATCAGGACCTGTCTGCCCTAAAACTCTCAGTTTGGAGGCTTCCCAGGGACCCAGACATGCCTCCACCAAGGGCTGAGTTCACGCAGGGTTGTGGACCCCAGGTAGAAGCAGCCTGGAGGCTCCTCATTTACTACAAGCTTTCAGCCAGGTAGACCTCCCCTTCCCCTTGGGGAGACACCATCCTAGAGAAGTCTCCTTCTAGAGGTCAGCCAGGACTTTCCAGACACCAGGCCAGAGGCTCCCTCTGGGCTGTCTGCTCAGTCATGGGGTCACCATCCTTCACCATGAGAGCCTTCTGGGCCTCAGTGCTGTGTCTTTGGACACTCTTATTCCCACTGTGATACAGTGTCTGCACCCCCATGGGACCTGGGGCTCTGTGGAGTTGGTTCTCAGCCCCTGGTGCCTGCTGAGAAGTGTCAACATTCATAGAGCGCTTACCACCCCAGGAACCGTCTAAGAACTTCATGATTATGGATTCATTTCACCCTTATGGGAAGACCCTGAGAACAATGTCTATTGACCGTGACTGGAACCCAATTTGAAAAAAGAGATCAGTAAAATACATTTTGGTGACCTTTAGGCCAATATGAACTGAGGATTAGATGATGTAAAGAATTATTGTTACTTTTGTGAGATATGATAATAACGTTGTGGTTCCTGTAGGAGAAAAAAGTCATTTTGGGGCATAACAAATCATTAGAGGTAAAATTTGATGATGTCTATGCTCTACTTTAAAAATTCAATTAGATGACAATTAAGTGAAACAAATATGGCAAAATATTAAAGACGGTTAAATCTGGGATAGTGGTATATGGGTGTTTATTATACTTATCTCTACTTTTCTGTACATTTGAACATTTTATAATAAAAAACAAAAACTTTGGGGTACTTCCCTAATGGCCCAGCGGTTAAGAATCTGCCTTCCAATGCAGGGGATGTGGGTTGGACCCCTGGTCGGGGAACTAAGATCCCACATGCCGAAGGCAGGGCACGTGAATCAGCAAACCACAGTGAAAGATCCTATTTGCTGCAACTAAAACCTGATGTAGACAAATAAATAAGTATTAAAAATTGTTTAAATAGGAGGTAATTAGTAATCTCATTTTACAGATGAGAAAGCTGAGGCATGGAGAGGTCAGATAGAGAGTGGCTGAGCTGGAATTAAGCCCCGCCTCATACACCATTTCTCAACACAATGATGCATGCTCATGTTTGATAAATATTTGTTAAAACAGTGGTCTTTAGGGTTTGGGCTGTTCCACCTCAGATGTGTTCCTGGAATACATGTTTTACCTTGGGTCCCAGGTCACACACCCAGAGCTTTCCAAGTGGCCTCTAGATTGACTAGGCTCCTACCGAACTCCTAGTCTCCTAACAGTTTTCCACAGGGCAGCCAGAGGGACTTTTCTGGACTGTAGCCTGCTAGGCTCCTTTGTCCACGGAATTTTCCAGGCAAGAATACTGGTGTGGGTAGCTATTCCCTTCTCCAGGGGATCTTCCCAACCTAGGGATTGAACCTAGGTCTCTTGCATTGCAGGCAGATTCCTTACTGTCTGAGCCACCAGGGAAGTCCCCAAATTTTTTGTTTTTTATTATAAAACATTCAAATGTACAGAAAAGTAGAGATAAGAGTACAATGAGCACCTATATATCCATACTTCTCTGGATATACAATATCTATGTATCCATACTTCCATGGAAATATGTACTTCTCTGGATATAGAATAATGCACACAATTTAAAATTCAAATAATGCCAAGGAAAAAAATTCAAAGAAAATACAGTAAAAAATGATTCTCCCTGGGAATTCCTTCATAGTCCAGTGGTTAGGACTCGGCACTTTTACTGCAGGGAATCCAGGTTCAATCCCTGGTGGGGGAATTAATATCCCACAAGCCACACGGCACGGCCAAAAAAAAAAAAAGGTGATTCTCCCTGCCATTCAGCCACTGGGTTCCTGCACGGAGGCCAGCACTGTACCTAGTATCCTTTCAGATCCGGTCTAAGTGCATAGAGGCAAATAGGAACAGGGGAGGAAAGGCAAGACCTCCTTCTGCTCCGTCCCCTACCCTACCTACCTCTAACCAGGGGAGCTCCGTTTTACGTTTTTTGTAGCTTGGCCTCTTCTGTAAGATCTTATTTGAAGAAGGGGCTCCTAAAGGTGGGAAGTCACTGGCTAACCTGACACAGCAGCCCTTGCCCGCCTGGTCCACCTTTACAGCCAACGGGCCCCCCTCCCAGCCAACTCACGTTCAGCCACAGCAGGTGACTGTCCCCCATTCATGCCCTGCGCTTTCTCGTCTACCGCTTTGCTCGTGGCATTGCTGGAATGAATTTGTCTCTGCTTGGTGAGTTCATCCTTTAAGATCCACCTCAAATATCACCTCCTGCATTAGTCGTCTGTCACCTCAGTCATGTCTGACTCTGTGCAACCCCATGGACTGCAGCCCTCCAGTCTCCTCTGTTCATGAGATTATCCAGGCAAGAATAGCGGAGTGGGTTGCCATGCCCTCCTCCAGGGGATCTTCCTGGCCCAGGGATGGAACATGCCTCTCTTATGTCTCCTGCATTGGCAGGGGGAGTCTTTACCAACTGAGACACCAGGGAAGTCCGGTCATCTATCACATTGTAACAAATCACCCTAAAACTTTGTAGCTTAAAACAATAAATATTTATTATCTCCCTCCATTTGTGAGGGTCGGATCTGAGGGTGGCTTAGCTGGGTGATTCTGGCTCAGGGTCTCTCATGAGGTGGTAGTCAAGCTGTTGACAGTGCTGTGGTCTCCGCTGAGGGCCTGACTGCCTACCACACTTGCCTGGCTGTCGGCAGACAGCCATGGGTCCTGGGTCCTTTCCTCAGGGCTGCTCATGACCTGCCAGCCGGCTTCCTCTCGAACAAGTGATCCAAGAGAGCAAGACAGAGAGGACCCAGCATGGAAGCCACGATCTTCCATAACCTGTGCTTGGAAGTTTCCTATCGTCACCTCCACTTTATTCTATCGGTCACACAGACCAACCCCAGTGCTGTGTGGGAGGGAGCTACAGGGGGGTGTGAATATCAGGAAGTGAAGATCAGGAAGCCATCTCGGAGGCTGCTGGCCTCAGCTCTCCCATGTAGTCCTTGGGGGACTGGCACTTTGAATAGCCTTCTGTGAAGCTTGTGTTGTGGATGGTGGCACTAGTGGTAAAGAGCCCGCCTGCCAATCCAGGACATGTAAGGGACGCGGGTTTGATCCCTGGCTCTAGAAGTTCCCCTGGAGGAGGCCATGGCAACCCGCTCCACTATTCTTGCCTGGAGAATCCCATGGACAGAGAGGCCTGGAGGGCTCCAATCCATGGGGTCACAAAGAGCTGGACACGACTGAAGCAACTCAACATGCACACACCAGTCTCACTCCCAGATGGCAAGCTCTTGGGGGACAGTTACTAAACCTTATTTATCTTCCCCTTCCTTTTTAGGCCCACATATTCTCTAACATGGAGTACACATTCAAAAAATGTCAAATTAATCCTGAAGGCATGCATAGATGAATAAACGAATGAATTAGTAACTCTCTGGGTGGATAATTCAAAACACTAGAGGAGACGGCATGAACATATGATTAATTTCCCCCGTTTTCTGCCACAAGATACCTAAGATGTTCGTTTGCTTAGAGCTTGCTTTCTTTTCCTCTGTTTACTTCTCCTTCCCCAACACCTTATGGTTACAGCATCAGAGGGCTTTCTCAACATCTTGGTGTAACAAAGGTTCGCCTCTCATCACAGCTGATTGGATCAGGGCCAAGCACCCGACCCAAGATGGGCCAATGGGCTTCAAGGAACTTGAAATGGGACTAAGAGAGGCCAAGCTTCAGTCTGGCTGCTTCCTTGCCAAAAGGGTCCTGGAAATCTGAAAACTGTTGACAGTAGCAGTTCTTTGATCCATGGACTGGGGAGCAGAGAAAGCCAGTCTGCCCCAATAGGAGGGTAAGAAGGAAGAGAGAGGGGAAGGGTAGCCGAGTTTGCAGAAGCCCACAGTTCCTGCTTCCTGTTCAATCTGAACCTGGCTGCAGCTCCAGCTTGATCCCCATGAGACACACGTATATATTTTTAAAATGTGTATACGCTTTTAAAGGTTACTTTCTATCTGCAGGTATTACAAGATATTGGCTGTAGTCCCCGTGTTACAAATACGTCCTTGAGCCTGTCTTATACCCAATACTCTCCCATCCCTAGATTGCCCTCCCCAACTTGTATTCTTATAATAAATGGGGCTCAAGCAATGGTGTACTAGAGCTGGTTCACACTGGCTCCTGAAAGCTAGTTGTACATCTTTCTCCATGGGAGCACCTGGGGAGCTTAACATAGACCATAGCCACAATAGTCACACCATAGAAATCAGAAGATGCTACAAATAGTATCCCCCAGTAATAAACACTGGTTATTAAACATTAACAAGCACATCACTGGGTTTAAGATAATTCCAGGGGGCTTCTGTAAGGTACAGCCCACACAGTCTTTCTAATTAAAGCCTCTGCTGGACAAGCTCCTACTCAGGCTCTGTGGCCCAATGCATCTCCCGTGAGAAGCCTCCTCTGGTGTTTGTGGCAAGCTGGTTCTCTGTGTATTCCCAGAGCCTAGGAGACACTGTGAGACTATCCAGAACTCTGAGGGCTACGTGACACAGGCCAGGCATGAGACAGACACCCCACCTAGGCAATAATCGCCTATTGCCCTTGGAGTGAAGTCCAGGCTCCCCAGCAAGGCCGACTCTTCCTCTGAGCCGTGGCCCTTGCCCTCCTCGCATCTCATTCCTGCCCACTCCATCCCCACCCCATCACCGCGCCCTGGCCTCCTCAGATTTCTCAACCTCTAGCCCAGAGTCTCTACCCCGTGAGCTGTCAGCCATTTGGAGACTATGATAAAGATCACAGACCTTCGCTTTGAAGGAAGCAGGCATACACACACACACACACACACACAAAGATTTGCCTGTAACTTCAAGGCTTCATGGACCAAACAGCTTCTTTCCCTTTTAAAAAAATGTTATGTGGTTATTTATTTATTTTTGGCTATTCTGGGTCTTCCTTGCTGCACAGATTTTTTCTACTTTTGGACAGCAAGGCCACTCTCCAGTTGTGGTGCTCAGACTTCTCTTGTTGCAGAGCACAGGCTCTAAGATGCAAAGCTTCAGAAGTTGGCAGCTCTTAAACTCTAGAGCGCAGGCTCAGTAATTGTGGCGCACGGGCTTACTTGCTCCGTGCAATGTGGGGTCATCCCAGATCCAAGGATCCAACCCATGTCTCCTGCATTGGCAGGCAGATTCTTTACCACTGAGCCCCTAGGAAAGCCCCTTTTCTCTGAAGCCTTTCCTGACTCCAACACCCCACGTGCCCAAACATAGCTCTATGTCAGCACCTTCAGCGCTCTTAAACTAACATTTATGTTTAAAAAGAATATTTACTTATTTGCCTGTGCTGTCTTATCTGTGGCACACACGATCTTTATCTTCATTGCAGTATGAGAACTCTTACTTGTGGGTTGTGAGATCTAGTTCCCTGGGCATGGATCAAACCCTGGCCCCCCGCATCGGGAGTACAGAGTCTTAACCCACTGGGCCAACCACCAGGGAAGTCCCATTTATATTTAACTTTGGGTCTTGTGCTTCACTGGCTGCTCCTTGAAGAAGCATCTGTCCCCATCTTATTTAGAGTACGTGAGTGACCAGGAGATGCCTGAGGTGTGTCCTGACACTGAGTTCTAATCATGAGATCAGGGTGTCTCTACAGACACAGCCCCCTGCCTAAGCACAATCGTGTGTCCTTCGAGGCTGGCATCAACATTGCTAAAGGGAGAAGATGCCAACCAGAGTCAGGCCAAGGCACACGTGGAGGGTGAAAATCAGGTGTCTCTATGGCTGGTGTATTTCCAGCAACCAGGGCTCTGGGGGCATGCCTTGGGCAAAGGAAGAGCGTCTCAAGTGTGGTACCACGGGAAGAGCCTGAACTCTGGGTCTCAGAGATCTGCGCTCAGATTCTAGCTCTGCCACTCATGGCTTTTGGCCATGAGCAGCTCACTTTGTCTCTCTGAGCCTACTTTCCCACCTGTCAAACCCTACTTGACTGAGTCACTGCTAAGATGAAAACAGATGATCTGTAGGTTGTGCCTGGCACACAGGAGTTAGTCAATAAAAGTTAGTGTCCTTCTTTCCTGTATTTCTGTCTTGTTGGTCACATGCAATAGAAACCAACTCTGTTAACTAAAGCCAAACGAGGAATTTATTTGTAAGAGTGGCAGAGATTGCTTGCTGTCCCCCAATTTCTGTTATCCCTTTCTCTCATGGTAAAGTAATTTTTAGCTAGGAACATAGTTGCTTGGCTGAATGCTGCATTTTCTCCCCCAACTTCCCTTGCAGATTGGCATGACCCAATGACAGTATTCTCTAGAGAATGTGGTGTGACCAGAAGTGATTTGTACAATTTCTAGGTCATGTCCTTAAAGGTCATGTCCTTAGAGGTGTCCATACTCACCTCTTTCCTCATTTCTTCTGTCCTTCTGGCTGGAACAGGGATGTGCTGGCAGGAAGTGGAGCAGCCATACTGACCTATGAGGTAGCAGCTGAGTGTTGAGGATGCAGAGAAAAAAGACAGAAAGAGCCTGGGTTCCTAATGAGTTATTGGAGGGAGGCTCTGCACCCGCTCAGACTTTTAAAGGCAAGAGAATTAAACTGTTGTTTGTTCAGCCATTGTCAATCTTTGGATTTTTGTTATAGCAGCCAAACCTATACACTATCTAATACTCAGTGCTTTAGACTGTATACCCCTAAAATGTGTATGTTAAATGCTAACTCCAATATGGTGGCATTTGGAGGTGGAGGGGGGTGGCCTTTGGGAGGTGATTAGGTCATGAGGACAGAGCTTTCATGAGTGGGATTAGTGTCCTTATAAAACAGACCTCAGAGAGCTCTGTGGCCCCTTCCATCAGGTGAGAACACAGTGAGAAGACAGACAGTAGTTTTTGCTAGAAACAGAGTTGGTCAGAAACTTGATCTTGGACTTCCAACCTCCAAAACTGTGAGACAGAAATTTCTGCTGTTTACAGGACACTCAGGCTATGGTAATTTTGTTTTAGCAGCCAAATAGACTAAGATACTTAGTAAACCACAAGGGACTCATGGTATCCAAAAGAGAGCCAGACAAATGTTTACATTGTTTCGACTTTAACTATTGTCGGTTTGACAGTTGTCTTTGTGACAATTGTCTTTGCCACTACTCAGTTGACTCTTGTGTTACTTTGATATACACACATCATTTTGTTTGTTTTTAGTATATCCTAACATTTGGCACAAGATATTCCAGGCTCTTCTTGTAATTTCCATGCCTTAGCCTTGGACTTCTTCATTTGAACAATGAGTTTCAGTGGTTTAGTGGAGAATGGTGATTAGAAACCATGACCTATGTGCTATGTACGCTTATTGATACCAAGCTGACACTGCTTCTTGGCTTTCTGGCAGACCAAACTAGGCAATACACATGTATATATGTGTGTGTAGGCATGTATAGGTTAATACACACATCTAATGCCCACTCTTCCATCTATGCTGCTGCTGCTGCTGCTAAGTCGCTTCAGTCGTGTCCGACCCTGTGCGACCCCATAGACGGCAGCTCACCAGGCTTCCCCGTCCCTGGGATTCTCCAGGCAAGAATACTGGAGTAGGTTGCCATTTCCTTCCATCTAGACATCCTTTTAAAAACCATGAATTTATACCAGCATTTCTAAATCCAATTCAACATTCAGAATTTAGTCTTTCCTTCTTTTATTTTCTTTTTAAATACGGAATGCTTCCTGAACTTTCACATCATCCTTGCACAGGGGCCATGCTAATTTTCTCTCTATTGTTGCAATTTTAGTGTATGTGCTGCTGAAGTGACACGCCCTCTTTTCCAATAGGACATTGCTCTCTTCTCTGGTGGTGAGCAACTGGATCCCATTATCTTCACTCTATTTCCGTGCTTGCTTGCTCCCGTTTGTACCAATTCCTTGACCACTAGAACTCCCCGGCCCTGCTACGTCCTCAGCTTGGCCGAGGGAAATGGGGACAGACCAGATGCACATCTTAAGATAATATCAATCCCTTTGCTTTCCTCCCCCCACCCCCCCTCCCTGTCAAATAGCCTCCTTGTTACAATTTGGGCTCCATTTAGCTTGCTTATAGGTACTTATTTCCCAGGTGGCACTAGTGGTAAAGAACCCACCTGCCAATGCAGGAGACATAAGATACTCGGATTCGATACCTGGAGGAAGATCTCCTGGAGAAGGAAATGGCAACCCACTCCAGCATTCTTGCCTGGGGGATCCCATGGACATGGGAGTCTGGCAAGCTACAGTCCATGGGGTCACAAGGAGTCTGAGACGCCTGAAACAATTTAGCACACACACACACACACACACACACACACACGTACAGAACAAAGTAATCTCTAGGCCACAGGGAAGCTGAGATTGGATTTGCCTTCTGCTTGAAGAAAGAAGGTGCTCATCAAAAGGACTGGACTGCAGGGCGCCTTTGAAGGAGGACACTGTCCAGCACAAAGCCTGGACGCTTCTCTAGCCTGAGCCCTACTGGGCAGACGGGCACTCAGGTAGCTGCTCTTCAAGAGCATCCAGCTAACAACCCTTCCCATCTTCTGATCCCATCCTCAAGTACCATCGCCACCACGCAAACAGCATCCCTGCCAGGTATCACGCTGGCAGCTTTGTGTGTGTTCTTTCTTTTCAGTCCTCACATAATATTAGGGGGAGGCACCATGATGGTCCATATTTTACAGATGAGGATAAGTCTTGGAAAAGTGAGGGAACCTGCCCAAGGTCACGTGACAAGCATCGAGGTCATTACTTGAGCCCTTGAAGTCCAGCTCCGCCAGCTCCATTGTCCTGCTCTGAGCCCTTGACCTCTCACTTCAGTCTTTTTTTGACCTCCACCTGTCGTTCTGACGCTACCCATGCTCTGGCTAGTTCTGGCTTTGTCCAGGAAATTGAGTCCTGGGTGCACAAAAGCTGTCAGTGCCAAGCTTTTAAAGAAATACCACTGTGTGATATTTAACACGTGCCTCCCCAAATATGTAACATACATGTGCGTGTGTGCTAAGTCGCTTTCATCGTGTCTGACTCTTTGCGACCCCAAGGACCGTAGCCTGCCAGGCCCCTCTGTCCACGGGATTCTCCAGGCAAGAATACAGGAGTGGGTTGCCGTGCCCTCCTCCAGGGATCTTCCTGCATCAGTAGGTGGGTTCTTTACCACGACCACCACCTGGGAAGCCCGATGTAGCCTGCATGTGCAAGTCATAAAACAGTAATGAAAGAACCCCCATGCCCCAAACCTACTGCCAACTTAGACATACACTAACAAATGCTTTTTAATTAGGCTTAATCTTTTACAGTTTTAGAGAGCCTTTGTGTTTTCAAAATGCAAAACCTTTTTCAAGTTAATCTCCTCACTGCAAAGCTGCATATCCCTTGTGGATTAGCCGGCTCCCTCCCTCTGTCATCTTTTCTATTAGGGGTGAGTCCTTGGCTGCTGTGTGTGTGTGTTTCAATCACATTTCTGACAAGTCCTATGGGTCTTGTCCAACTTTACTTTCAGATACATCACAAATCTGGCCACCTCTAGCCTCCTTCCCTAATCCAAGCCACGGGCAAGGCTGGATCCTGGCACTAGCCTCTTAGCTACCGTCCATCAGGCAACCACAGTGAGCTTTAAAAAAAAAAAAAAAGGAATCAGATTATGTCCCTTTCCTGCTTGGTCCTGGCCCCTGGGACATGTCTGCCTGCTGTCTCAATCCTGACCTAGGGATAGGGTCAGAGCCACGGTCTTTGCCAAGGCTCACAAGCCTTACTTCCATGGGTTCCTCTTCAACCCCCACCCCTGACTCTGATATCTGCACACACAACACCCTGTTCCTTCTGCCTGGAATGCTTTTCCCCAGGTATGATCACAGCTCCTTCCTTCCTCCTGTAGGGCCGTTGCTCACTGGCATCTTTGGTTCCTTTGATCACTCTTTTTTTTTTTTCTGCTGAGTGGCATGTGGGATTTTAGTTCCCTGACCAGAGATTGAACCTGCACCCCCTGCACTGGAAGGGCAGAATCTTAACCACTGGACCGCCAGGAAGCCCCGCCTTTTATCACATTTTATAAGCATAAGATAGATTCACAGAAAATAAAACCTACCTAAGCACATACTTTAAAAAAAAATTAATAGGATGTACTACAACATAAAGGAGAAATAAAATAAAATGAATGTTTAACCATTTAATATGTATTTTAACAAGTAGATCTGGCAGCTCTCTGCACTTACACCTAGAGTTCTTATAAATGTAACACCCACAAAGATGCAGTGTGCTGCCTCAAATTCCACAGAGATGTGATTTCTTAAAACAGTGAACAGTTCTTGGTGGAGTCCCAAGCAAGACAAAATGTAACCTTCTCTCTGTGTATTAGATACACAGTTCTTGAATTCCTGAAGATGCAGTGAGTGATAAATCTGTGTACAAAATACTTTCTGCTTATTTATAAAACCGTTTTAGGTTCTAGGCTCACATAATTATAAGCAGAGTTTGCAGCTACATAGATGTCTGCTGGGGCATTCCAGAGTTGCACAAAGGAAGAACGTTTTCAGTCTCTTATCCTTTCATTTGTCTCGTGCCCTTCAAGATGTCTGGCACGCCTGCTTGTCGTTCGGTTGCTAAGTCGCGTTTGACTCTGTGAACCCACTGACTGCAGCACTCCAGCTTTCCCTGTCTTTTGCTAACTCCCAGGGTTTGCTCAGACTCACATCCATCGAGTCAGTGATGCCATCCAACCATCTCATCCTCTGTCCACCCCCGGCTCCTGTCCTCAATCTTTCCCTGCATCAAGGTCTTTTCCAAGGAGTCCGTTCTTCACCTCAGGTGGCCAAAGTATTGGAGCTTCAGCTTCAGCATCAGTCCTTCCAATGAATATTCAGGGGTGATTTCCTTTAGAACGGACTGGTTTGATATCCTTGCTGTCGAAGGGATTCTCAAGAGTCTTCTCCAACATCACAGCTTGGAACTATCAATTCTTCGGCACTCAGCGTTCTTTATGGTCCAATTCTCACATCCATACATGACTACTGGAAAAACCATAGCTTTGACTCTATGGACCTTTGTGGGCAAAGTGATGCCTCTGGTTTCTAATACACTGTCTGGGTTTGTCATGGCTTTCCTTCCAAGGATCAGGTATCTTAATTTTATGGCTGCAGTCACTGTCACCATGATTTTGGAGTCCAAGCAAAGAAAATATGTCATTGCTTCCACTTTTCCTCCATTTGCCATGAAGTGATAGAACTGGATGCTATGATTTTAGTTTTTTTAATATTAATTTCATGTATTTATTTCTATCTTTGGATGTTCTGGGTCTTTGTTGCTATGAGGGCTTCTCTCTAGTCGTGGAGAGTGGGGCGGCTACTTTCTAGTTGCGGTGCACGGGCTTCTCACTGCGGTGGCTTCTCTTGTTGCAGAGCATGGGCTCTAGAGTGTGTGGCTGCAGCAGCTGCAGATTGCAGGCTCTAGAGCACAGACTCGGGAGTTGTGGTGCATGGGCTTTGTTGCTCTGAGACCTGTGGGACCGTCCTGGGTCAGGGATTGAACCTGTGTCTCCTGCATTGGCTGGTGAGTTCTTTACTGCTGAGCCACCAGGGAAGCCCGATCTGTTTTTTTTTTTTTTTTTAATGTTGAGTTTCAAGCCAACTTTTTCACTCTCCTCTTTCACCCTCATCAAGAGGCTCTTCAGTTCCTCTTCGCTTTCTGCCATTAGAGTGGTATCATCTGCATATCTGAAGTTGTTGATATTTCTCCCGGCAATCTCGATTCCAGCTTGTGCTTCATCCAGCCGGCATTTCACATGATGTACTCTGCATGTAAGTTAAATAAGCAGGGTGACAATATACAGCCTTGACGTACTCCTTTCCCAATCCATGTCCGGTTCTAACTGTTGCTTCTTGACCTGCATGCAGGTTTCTCAGGAGACAGGTAAAGTGGTCTGGTACTGCCATCTCTTTAAGGATTTTCCACAGTTTGTTGTGATCCACACAGTCAAAGGCTTTAGTGTAGTCAGTGAAGCAGAAGTACATGTTTTTCTGGAACTCTCTTGCTCTCTCCATGATCCAGTGAATGCTGGTGCGCTTGCACTGGCCAGCTAAACATCTGGCGTGCAAGCTGCCCACTCCCCCGTTATTGTGACAGGCAGAAAAAGCCCGGGAAATTGTCAAAATGTCCACTAGGTGGAGCTACAATCCAGGGTGAGACCCATAGGTGGGCCCCCGCCCCCCCCGCCCCCCCCCGCCCCCCCCCGCCCCCCCCCCCGCCTAATTTGATGCAAGGCCAGGTAAACAGACATATTATTGTCTGTCTCAAGGCAAGAGATTTCGACTGTACCTTGAGGCAGCAAGGAGGACCCAGGTGGGCCCAGGAGAGCCTGGAGCAAATTCTAGGAGAACATCCAGCAAGGGTGTGATGACCATCCGCTCCTCTCCGAAGGGCAGTCAGAGCAGAGTCGGTTGGGTGTCCCAGTGTTGCCTGGTGGTCTTCACCAAGGGTCAGCGTCCGGAGGGGAGGCTGATGTCCACACTGCAGTAGTCAGCAGAGAGGGACTCCTCATGGTGACCTCTGTCTTAGGTTAAAGATGAAAACTTCTAAAGAGGGAGTCAGAGGGAGTCTGAGGCTGGGTACTAAAGACAGAAGGGCTTCCTGGAAGTTGGGGTGTGGATGTAACATGAAAGTGAAAGTTGCTCAGTTGTGTCCGACTGTTTGTGACCCCATGGACTATACAGGATTCATGGACTATACAGAATTCTCCAGGCCAGAATACTGGAATGGGTAGCCTTTCCCTTCTCCAGGGGATCTTCCCAACCCAGGAATCGAACCAGGGTCTCCTGCATTGCAGGCAGATTCTTTACCAATTGAACTATCATGGAAGCCCAGATGGAACATGGGCACTGTTGTGAATGAGCGGAAGTCAGCAGGAAAGGGGTCCAGAGAGCTTCTGGCAGATTTTTAGAGTATTTTCATACCAACATGTTGGAGAGATGGTCCCTGACTTGTCTTTAAGCTTGGACACCCCCTTCCCGTGGCCCCTGACTGTCTGCTCTTAAGGCAAAACTTCTCCTGTCTCTTCTTTTCTCTTGCCACCGGGCCTTGAAAATCCACAAGAGGCTTTCCTCAAGGACAGCGTGGAAGAAGCTCCTCTGATCTAGTCCATCAGCCCTTCTGGGGCCAGGCCTGCCTGGATATTTCTGGCTCTCCCAAAAGAAAACAAGCTCTTGCCCAATAATATAAGCAGGCAAAAATCTTTACCCAACAAAACAAACAAACCCAGTTCCTCCAGGCCATGCCCAGCCTTCCTAATATGGCATCCGGGATAGGACCCTTGGCATCTGATCAACATGGGTAGTCCCACTCCCAGGAGAGAAAAAGGAACTAAACCCAGGTGGCAGATAAAGGCCACATTCACACCGGGTTGGCTCCCAAGGTTGGATGGGCTTTTCACGGGTAGGGTCAAATATACCTGGATGAGATACAGGAGGCTGAGCTAAATTTGAATCTCAGCTACAAATACTTTTTTAAAAGTATGGACTGCCTTGGGGGTACAGATGATGAGGATTCACTTACCAGTGCAGGGGACACAGGTTTGATCCGTGGTCTGGGAAGATCCCACACACTGCAGAGCTGTTTAGCCCGTGTACCACGACCGCTGAGCCCAGCACTGCAACCACTGAAGCCTGCAGGCCTGGAGCCTGTGTTCCGCAACGAGAGAAGCCCTCACAAGGAGAAGCCCTCACACCAGCATGAAGAGTAGCCCCTGTTCGCCACAACTGGAGAAAGCCCACATGCAGCAGTGAAGACCCAGCGCCACCAAGAGTAAAATAATAATAATAAAAAAAGTATAAGTATACCTCACAGGCCATTTGGGACATACTTATACCAAACACTTATCCATTGTTTATCAGAGATTCAAATCTAACTGGCTTCCAGTATTTGTATTTGCTGGATCCGGCAGCATTTTGGGACGGCAGGTAAATACAGTGAAGAAGAAAACTGGGCTCCGACTGGTGTCTTTAAAAAAAAAAAAAACCACCAAAAACATTTTGTATTGGGATATAGCCAATTAACAATGTTGCGATAGTTTCACCAAACAGCAAAGAGACTCAGCCACACATACACTCGCTCAGTTGTGTCTGATTCTTTGCTACCCCGTGGACTATACAGTCCATGGAATTCTCCAGGCTAGAACACTGGAGCCTTTCCCTTCTCCAGGGGATCTTCCCAACCCAGGGATCAAATCCTGGTTTCCCACATTGCAGGCGGATTCTTTACCAGCTGAGCCACAAGGGAAGCCCGTCCATGTATCCATTCTCCCCCAAACTCTCCTCCTATCCAGGCTGGCACATAACATTGAGCAGAGTTCCATGTGCTCTACAATAGGTTTTTGTTGGTTACCCATTTTAAATGTACCAGTGTGTCCATGATCTTCCCAAAGTCCTTAACTATCTCTTCCCGCCAGCAACCATGAGTTCGTAAGTCTGAGAGTCTCTTTCTGTTCTGTAAGTTCATTTGTAATGGAAGGAGCCCCTGTCAAAGAAGGACTTCGTGTGCAGGTAACTCTGAGAGTTAGTACCTGATGTCATTTACATATGAAAACTCAGCCTCTTTGCACTAAAAATAGCTTTCACCATTTTAAAAGCTACCCTGGAAGTTTGAAGTCAATTTCAGCCTTTGGGAAATATGTTTGACTTTTTGTTACAGAAGGAGTTTGAACCCATCATTGCCCTCTGAGGAGTCATTTCCAAGGACAAAATCATAAGTAAGCTTTAGGGATCCAGCACTATCTATAATAATTGTAACACGTTCATAGCAGTGCTGTACATAAGAGAATTGCTGAATCCTCCCAGAAAGATTGAAAACCAGAGAATAACTCAGGTCCAATATCCGGGGACCAGTTATGTGAGTTGATGGTCTAATTACTAGACAATTAGGCAGTCATCGAAACCAATGCTTATTAAAGCTGTTACAACACAGAGAGTGCTTAAAATTTGATGGTGAGAGGGGCCAAAACAGAACACAAAACTAAAATAAAAGCTTGTTACCTGTCGAGAGAAAAGACACTGAAAGGAAATAATGCTAATTTATTAGGATTGTTTTTATAGGGTTTATAGGATTGCTAATTTGTTAGTGATTGTTAGGTAATTTTTTCTTCCATAGTTTCTTTTTGCTAAAGGCCCTTTAAAGAGTGTGTATTCGTTTTATCTCATTAAAAAAGACCCTGATGCTGGGGAAGGCAGGAGAAGGGGATGACAGAGGATAATATGGTTGAATGGCATCACCGACTCAATGGACGTGAATTTAAGCAAGCTCCGGGAGATGGTGAAGGACAGGGAAGCCTGGCGTGCTGCAGTCCATGGGGTCACAAAGAGTCGGACATGACTGAGCGACTGAACAGCAACAACAATTCATTTTATCCTTAAAACAAAACTGAAAAGTCTTCCAGGATCCTCCCTGTCTTCCCAGATAGACAGGTAGAATCCAGAATCTACCCAAGGTTATCTCACAAACATCTACACTGTGATTCCCTTGTCTTTCCTCCCTACCTTCCAGTGAATCAGAAGTACTTAAGAAATGCCTCTCGGGCACAGCCCTGCGAACAGTATAGTTGGAATCTTGAGCTGAGAACACATAAAGCCTGCCCTTGAGGGTCTTAACAGCCACACTGTTATGTAGAACCTGCTAATTAACCCCTAGATTCGCCTCCTCCAGAATGCCTGCCAGGATACCCTCTTCTTGCACTCTCACAGGGCTCTATGTCCTCACCTGATTTCCCAGGTGAAGATCATGAGCTTCTTAAGGTCAAAGACTGTGTCTCTTTTTTCTGACTCCCTAGAGCATGTAACTGGCCTCAAGACAGGTGGCGCTAGTGGTAAAGAACCTGCCTGAGATGTGAGTTCGATCCTGGGCCAGGAAGATCCCCTAAAGGAGGGCGTGGCAATCCACTCCAGTATTTTTGCCTGGAGAATCCCTTGGACAGAGGAGCCTGGTTGGCTACCGTCCACAGAGTCGCAAAGAATTGGACACAACTGAAGCAACTTAGCAGCAGCATATGTGTGCTAAATGAGTGTCTCCTACATCCTACAAATACATGGAAATGACCTGGAGCATCCTTCACCCTCAGATTTGTCATCTTGATTTTCTTAGCTGCTTGCCTCTTCCAGGCCTGGTCTAGCCTCCAGTTGCTACCTATCCAAATATGAGAAAGGTTAAGACTTCCTTTTGTTGTAAATGTTTTTATGGCCTCACACATCTGAACGCTCAGTGCATTGTCATTCATTTGCTTGAATTGATCCACCAGAAATCTCAGACAATTAGTTTATTGTTATATGACTCTATAAAAGCAACTTTATACATGCTCAAATTTAGCAATTTTGGGGATAAAAACAGTGCTTGTTTAAGTATAAAAAAGAAAAGTGGAGAATTTATAAACTGTGTAACTGTTTAGAGCAGGGGTCAGCAAACCTTTTCTGGAAAAGGCCAGATGTAAACATTTTTGGCTTTGCTGGCCATGCGGTCTCTGTCACAGCCACTCAACTCCATTGTTGCAAGAAAGCAGGCACGGACAAGACAGAAAAGAGTGGGTGTGCCAAGAAACCTTGGTGTGTGCACGCTGAGATCTGAATTCTGTGTCATTTTCACATGTCATGAGTTCTTCTTTGGATTTCTCCCTCCCCTGCCCCCTACCAAACATTTAAAAATGAAAGAACCATTCTCAGCTCATGGGCTGTACAAAGACCAGTGGTGGGTTTACTGCATGGGCCCTGAGTTCAGCTCCAGCCTCATCAGTCACGCTTACCTTTTTTTTTTTCTCTCTCCTTAAGTTATTTATTTTTAATTGAAGGATAATTACAGTATTGTATTGGTTTCTGCCATGCATCAACATGGATCAGTCATAGGTATACGTATGTCTCCTCTCTCTTGAGCCTCCCTCCCACCTCCCACCCTGACCTTTGAAAAAAAATATTTTATTTGGTTTTGTCTGGTCTTCACTCTGGCATGCAAACTCTTAGTTGAGGCACGTGGGATGTAGCTCCCTGACCAGGGATTGAACCTGGGCCCCCTGCATTGGGAGCTCAGAGTCTTAACCAGTGGATCACCAGGGAAGTCCCTACACTGACCTCAGGGCAATTTCTTAAACTTCCCAGTGCTCCGTTTCCTCGGGTGTAAAATGGGAGAAAATAAATGTGAACCTAGCCTAGGGCTGTGTTGAGGATGGACTGTGATTCAGCCTGCGCACTGTAGGAGCCTATAAGCACATTCTTGGTAGCTATTGTTCTTTTAAACTGTAAAGAATACCTGATTTAAACTGTTAACTGTACCTGATTACAAAGAATGATGATAATACTGTGATTCATGTCTTTCCCGTATTTTGATATAGTGCTCAGTCCCCACATGCATCCAAATATTTGGAAGAAGACCCTTTCTCTGTCTCTCTCTCTTTCTCTCCCTGCCTCTCAGGAAGATTCATATTTCTGGCATTTCTTTATGTTGGTTTTAGAGGCAGATGATTTTAAAAGTATATTCTTCATTTCAGGACTTCCCTCGTGGTCCAGTGGTTAAGAATCCGCCTTGCAATGCAGAGGATGTAGGTTCGATCCCTTGTCAGGAACTAAGATCCCATGTGCCGTAGGGCAGCTAAGCCCATGAGCCCCAGAACCACAACTAGAGAACCTGTGCACCACGACAAAAGATCCTGCATTATGAAACGAAGATCCTACGCGCAGCAACTAAGATCGATGCAGCCAAACACATACATCAATTAATACTTAAAAAAGAAAAGTATACTCTCCTTGTCATTGCATAGTATCACCCATGCTAGGTGCCACTCATTTATTTTTCCGTCCCACTCTCTCTCCATGTTCCTCTCTCCCTCATCAAGAATTCTGATCCATTGGTCTGGGGTGGGGAACAGACAGAGGTATTTGTTTTTAAAAGCTCCTCAGTGATTCTAAGTGCAGCCAGGGACCCACTGGTCTACATCTTATTAGTTTCTAATGTCTTGCTCCTCAGAGTGGCCTGGGGGCCAGCATCAGGGGCTAGACCTTCAGGGTCTCAGGCATCACCCCGGGCCCCCTGAACCAGAACACGCACTTGAACAAGATTCCAGGGGATCATCGGCTCAGTTATTAATAAGTTAAGAAGCACACAGCTCTTGCATCGTGCGTGTACGCCTCCCTTTAAGTAATTGATGTGTACTTGGAAGTGGTGTCTGAGGCTCGATGCTGTATACGGATTTGTGTTCTAGATCCGAGGTGGGGCTGGGAAAACGTCAACTGCTGAGGCACGTGGGTTTTCCGCTTGTTTATTTTTTTCCTTTTTAAATCTTGGTTTCTCGTAAAGCGAGGTCCCTTTGTCGTCCTCTGTCTGGCAGAGTGCAGGGGGCGGGACTGTGCCAGGAAAAGCAAGTTAGGACCCAAGAGGCCACCAGGGGCCTCTTTCCCCATGACCCCAGAGGGTGGACGTCACAGGGGCTCATGGGGCTGTCAGGGGTGGGCTGTGGGTGGCATTTCTTAATATAGTTAGTCAATAGCTGCGTTTTCTAAGTGCCACAGAGGACTAAAAGAATGTCACTTAAATGTCTGGCGTGGAGGTTACTGATGACATTGAGAGGGACATTTCCCAGGCCTTAGAAGGAGAACAGATGTCACAGAAGGGGGCGTCATGGAGACAGATCCCTCTGCTCAGGCCTGGTCACTGCCTTTTCACCACTTTGGCTCTGGGCACGAGTATAATGGTGTGAGCAGAGAGCTGGCATCACCCAGGGAGACTTTGACCTTGCAGTCCTTGGAACTTGACCTTGCTCAGGTCAGAGGAAGAGCTGAACGCTGCTGGCTTTCTCCCCTTTCCTCGGTTTATTGGCCTGTACAAAGGGCACGTTGCTGCAGCCAGCCATGTTGCAAAACTCGATAGTACAGCCTTGTTTCTCTGGGCATTTCCTTCCTTCTTTCCACCTGAGGTCTTGAGAAGAGGGTTCCTGTCCTAGACCTCCCTGCCTCTTCCCAGGCAAACAGGGAATGGGGGGAGAGAGCAGCAGGAGGCGGCAGGTCCCACTCTGCCCTTACCCTGTGACCTTCAGCTAAGCATTTTGCCCATCCGAGTCCTCATTCAGTATGAAAATGGGAAGAACACATCCCTCTTTGCAGGTGGCTATAGAAGTCTGTAAAGCAATGTATTGAAGAGTTCTTTGGGGACTTCTCTGGTGGCTAAGAATCTGCCTTGCAATGCAGGGGATGAGGGTTTGATCCCTGGTTAGGGAACTAAGATCCCGCATGCCGTGGAGCGCCCACTGAGCTGGCCAGCCACAACGTGCCGGGCTCTGCAATGAAAGATCCCACATGCCGCAAGGGACTAAGACTTGATGCAGCCAAATACATATATAATTTTTTTTTAAAGTTCTTTGAAAACCAGGTTCATGGTTTCAGTAGCTGTGCATAGTCTAAATGAGCATCTCTTGGATTGAATCATCTCTCTCCTACTAGACCTGTGATGTCAGCTTAAATCTCTTCCATGCCACTTTTTTTTTTCTGGGAATGACAGCTGACTTTAGAGTCTGATCAGTTCTGCAATCTTCAAGGAAATCAGCTCAGGCAAGATTACTTATTGGTGTTAAAACTATTAGGAAGTCTATCAGCAAGGGATGGACAGCACAGTTGTGGCATATTCATCTGATGAAATAAGACAAGCATAGGGAAAAACCTTGATACCCATAACAATATGCGTGCATCTCACAGACAATGTTGAGTGAAAGAGTTCATATTATAGGGTGCTAATTATACAAAGTACAAGTGTATCAAGATTGCCGGGAGAAATATCAATAACCTCGGACGTAAGATATGCAGATGACACCACCCTTATGGCAGAAAGTGAAGAAGAACTAAAGAGCCTCTTGATGAAAGTGAAAGTGGAGAGTGAAAAAGTTGTCTTAAAGCTCAACATTCAGAAAACGAAGATCATGGCATTCGGTCCCATCACTTCATGGCAAATAGATGGGGAAACAGTGGAAACAGTGGCTGACTTTATTTTTCTGGGCTCCAAAATCACTGCAGATGGTGACTGCAGCCATGAAATTAAAAGACGCTTACTCCTTGGAAGGAAAGTTATGACCAACCTAGATAGCATATTCAAAAGCAGAGACATTACTTTGCCAACAAAAGGTCCGTCTAGTCAAGGCTATGATTTTTCCAGTGGTCATGTATGGATGTGAGAGTTGGATAAAGAAAGCTGAGTGCAGAAGAATTGATGCTTTTGAACTGTGGTGTTGGAGAAGACTCTTGAGAGTCCCTTGGACTGCAAGGAGATCCCACCAGTCCATCCTAAAGGAGATCAGTCCTGGTGTTCATTGGAAGGACTGATGTTGAAGCTGAAACTCCAATACTTTGTCCACCTGATGTGAAGAGCTGACTAATTTGAAAAGACCTTGATGCTGCGAAAGATTGAGGGCAGGAGGAGAAGGGGATGACAGAGGATGAGATGGTTGGTTGGCATCACCGACTCAATGGACATGGGTTTGGGTGGACTCCAGGAGTTGGTGAGGGACAGGGAGGCCTGGTGTGCTGCAGTTCATGGAGTTACAAAGAGTCAGACATGACTGAGTGACTGAACTGATAAGAAGTACAGAAGGGGCAAAACTCATCTGTGTGAAGAAAGTCAGAAGGGTTTTCCTTTGCTTGGGGGCTATTATCTGGGAGGGGCATGAATGGGAGCCTGCTGGGGAACTAGGAACGTCCTCAGTCTTCATTTGAGTTGTGATTATGTGAGTGGAAACATACATAAATATCTTAGCACAACAGGAACTTCATGCATTTTCTGGTAAACATAACACTCTCTATTATGTGATTTAGTTGAAAGCTTTTAATGAGTCTTATCAAGCCTTTACATCTAACTTCTGGTTTCCGAGAAATGTAGGGACAGATGGACGAGCTAAATGGTACCGCGAGGAAGCAACTGGACAATTCCAGAAGCTGGCCCTTCTGCAGGACAATCAACGCAGTATCTTTCTCAGGGGTAGTTAGTTGAGGTCAGAAGAGCTCAAGAGACATCACGACCTTGGTCTGGATCCTGGTTTGGACAAAGCAGCTGTGAAGGAAACTTTCAGAGGCGCATGCTGTGTGCGGTGTTTAGTCGTTCAGTCGTGTCTGCCTCTTTGCGACCTCATGGATTGTAGCCCGTCAGTTTCCTCTGTCCATAGGGATTCTCCAGGCCAGAATACTGGAGTGGGTTGCCACGACCTCCTCCAGGGGGTCTTCCCAACCCAGGGATCAAACCCAGGTCTCCTGCATTGCAAGTGGATTCTTTACCGTCTGAGCCACCTGGGAAGCCTGCTTTACAGTATACAATTAATTAAAATATCAATATCTGTTGAAATTTTTTCTAAAAGAAAAATCTGTTAAATTTTTGATAGAGATTACAGTTTACCTTCTATGGAAATTGTAACAATTTAATTCATACCCATAGAGGCACATCAGTTCAGTTCAGTCGCTCAGTCATGTCCGACTCTTTGTGACCCCATGAACTGCAGCACGCCAGGCCTCCCTGTCCATCACCAACTCCCAGAGTCCACCCAAACCCATGTCATTGAGTCAGTGATGCCATCCAACCATCTCATCCTCTGTTGTCCCCTTCTCCTCCTGCCCTCAATCTTTCGCGGCATCAGGGTTTTTTCAAATGACTCAGCTCTTCGCAACAGGTGGCCAAAGTATTGGAGTTTCAGCTTCAACATCAGTCCTTCCAATGAACACCAGGACTGATCTGCTTTAGGATGGACTGGTGGGATCTCCTTGCAGTCCAAGGGACTCTCAAGAGTCTTCTCCAACACCACAGTTCAGAAGCATCAATTCTTCGGCACTCAGCTTTCTTTATAGTCCAACTCTTGTATCCATACATGACCACTGGAAAAACCATAGCGCTGACTAGACGGACCTTTGTTGGCAAAGTAATGTCTCTGCTTCTTAATATGTTGTCTAGATATGGATCAAGTTTTCGATGTCCTTAGGAATTTTTTTCCTGGTTTTGTTTTTCATGTTTTAAAGTATGATAATGCTAATTTGGTTCTATTGGAAAATGTTATTTTCAAAAGATTTTTGTTTTGTTTAGTCACTCAGTCATGTGACTCTTTACCACCCCATGGACTGTAGCAAACCAGGCTTCCCTGTCCTTCACTATCTCCCGGAGTTTGCTCCAACTCATGTCCATTGAGTCAGTGATGCCATCCAACCATCTTATCCTATGTAATCCCCTTTTCCTCCTGCCCTCAATCTTTCCCAGCATCAGATCTTTTCCAACGAGCAGGCTGTTCACATCAGGTGGCCAAAGTATTGGAGCTTCAGCTTCAGTCCTTCCAATGAATATTCAGGGTTGATTTCCTTTAGGATTGACTGGTTTGATTTCCTTGCTGTCCAAGGGACTCTTAAGAATCTTCTCCAGCACCATAGTTTGAAAGATGTTTACTGGCAAAAAATTAGGATTCATTTTCAGGTTGGTGAAGACAAGTCAACCCATAGGACCACCTTGGAAGTTTCCCTTTCTGTAAATAAACCTTTCAACAAGGAAATGGACATTTACTGGACTTCTGTTTATGCCAGCACTGTATGCATTTTCTCATTTCATAATAGCTATGTGTTTTTCCTTTTTTAATTAGGTTTAGTGGAAAAGTAATATAAATTAAAAAAAAAACAATATAAATTTGATGAAAAATATTTTAGTCACCTAACAAATAGGCAATGAAACATGATTCCCCTCCCTGCAGGAAACTCTTCTTCCCAGTTCCTCTTCCCAAAGGCAGCAACTATTAATGGTTTCTTGTGTATCTTTTCAGAAACAAAGCTTTCTTTGTTCACACAAGCATCTCTATGAATTGTGGTTCCTATATCAGTGATGTATTATACATGGGTGCTTTGACTCAACATATCTGAGAGACTCTTACGTATTTGCTCTTACGAAGGCCACCGATGGTCTGCCTGTGGTCAGACCCAAGGCCACCTGTCAGTCCCTCCCTTACCCCAGGGCTTCCAGGGCTGGTACTCTCCTGGGTTTCCTCCTACCCCCTCAGCTCTTTTGCTGGCTCCTTCAGGCCTCCCTGACCTCCGAACGTCATACTACCGGCCGCATCCTTGAACTTTTCTCTGCCTACACTCACACCCTGGATGATCTCATCCGGGCTTGATATCACCCCTATAGTGACAACTCCCGATTTTATATCTCTAGCCCGAGTCATGCCCTGAACCCCAGATTTCTTATCAGATTGCCCGCTTGAATTGCCATCAGATGTTTGACCAATGACTCAAACGGAAACTGTCCAAAATGGAACTCCTGACTTAAGTCCCTACCTCTTCACCTCCTGTCGTCTTCCCCCTTTCAACTCCATTTTTTTCCCCAGTTTTTCAGACCTCAAACCTCAGACATCCACGAGTTCTTTCTTGCTCTCAAATCCCATATCCCACCCATTAGCAAATCCCATCGACTCTTCCTTCAAGCAATATCTGACCAGTTCTCACCATCTTTGCTGCTACCTGGGTCTGAGCCACCATCAGTCATTACCTAGATTATTGCAATAGAACTAACTAGTCCTTTGTCCTCTAGCCTTGCTCCCCTGCCCAGTCTCTTCTCCATACAGCAGCAGAGTAGTCCTGGTTAAGCAAGATGAGGTCCTGTATTCCTCTGAGGAATCCTGTCTGTCTTACAGTGAAAGGCGATGTCTTTGCAGTGGTCCGGGAGTCCCATGTGATCTCTTTGTGGACTCGCCATCTGTTCCTCCTCCGTTGCTTCTTCTGCTCCAGCCTGCCTCGCCTCCTGACTGCCCCTTGTCAACACCAAGGCTGTCTTCAACTATTTGCAGTTCCTCTGCTTGAGAGCTCTTACCTCAGATATTTGCATGGATTTACTTGCTCACCTTTGTCACATTTTTGCTAAATGTGACCTTCCAGTGGGATTTACCGTGACTAGTGGATTAAGATGGTGATCTGCCACTTCCCATCTTCCTTGTATGCTTTATTATTAATTTTTTGTAGCATGCATCACTTACTAACACAGTAGGTCATTTATAAGAATATAAGCTCCACAAGGAGAGGTGGGAGTCGGGGGGGAGGTTCATCCATTTGCCTCCCACTTTTGCTGTTTTCATCATTGCAGTATCCCTAATGCCTAGAATAGTTCCCGACACATAGTAGATGCTTAATGAATATTTACTGATTGAATTATGGAACAGATATCATTCTGTTTGATTAAATGGCCACAGGAGTCCACTATATGGATGATGTAATGACAGCACAGTGGTGGCTAATTTTCACAAGGCATGTCTGATAAGGTCCTATATGAATTCAGACTCATTTATACTTCTCACCAACCTTGTGAGCTAGGTTTGATAATCACTTCCACCTAATAGATGATGAAACTGAGGTTTAGACAGTTTATTCCCCCAGTTCCACAGATAATACATGATCATGCCATTCTGGCTGTCTTGAACTAGCACATTTAATTTCTGTGCTAGACTGTTGCAGAATGGGTTTACTTAACCAGTTTCCTACAAATGGACACAACCTTTTGGTTCTCAGATGAGGCAAGCAAAGCTCAGAGAGGTTAAGAAGCTTGCACAAGGTCATACAGCTAGAATTCAAGTCCATCAAGTTGAATCCTGGGTTGGAACTCTCAATCACTACCCTGTCTCACCTCCTAAAGTCGCCTTCTCCCTAAGGAAAAGGATTGGGGTTAGGAGGGCAGTCCTACAGCATATTCAATAGCAAAGATATCACTTTGCCGACAAAAGTCTGTATAGTCAAAGTTATATTTTTTCTAGGAGTCATGTACGGTTGTGAGAGATGGACCATTAAGAAGGCTGGGTGCCGAAGAGTTGATGCTTTCGGACTGTGGTGCTGGAGAAGACTTGAGAGTCCCTTGGACAGCAAGGAGATCAAACCAGTCAATTCTAAAGGAAATCGACCCTGAATATTCATTGGAAGGACTGAAGCTGAAACTCCAATACTTTGGCCACCTGATGTAAAGAGCTGACTCACTGGAAAAGACCTTGATGCTGGGAAAGATTGAGGAAAGAAGGGGGCAACAGAGGATGAGATGGTTGCCTGGCATCACTGGCTCAATGGACATGAGTTGGAGCAAACTCAGGGAGATAGTGAAGGACAGGGGAGCCTGGCGTGCTGCCATCCATGCGGTGTCAAAGAGTCGGACATAATGGAACGACTGAACAACAACAAGGGTGGTGGCCAGCTTTGATTTTATCCCAAGCACAGTGGGAAGTCAGCTGGGTGGGGTAGGGGGAGGGCAGTTAGGAGCCTGATTGGACTGATCAAATCTGACTTGCCATCTGAAGTCTCTCCTGGCTGAAGTGCAGAGAACAGACTGGCTGAACTGAGGGGACAGACACATGGGCAAGGGTTTGGGGGAAGGGTTGATGGGCTCCGTGGCCCTGAAAGAAAGGAGCAAGGAATGAATCTGAGGAATATTTGGCCTGAGGTCTTGCCCCTCCCTTGGGTCAGCCATACTCAAAGTTTGGTTGATTGAGCAGGGCCGGGGACAGCAGAAAGGCCCACTCCCTTGGTCAAGGTGGGACAGCTCTGAAGGATGGTTCCAGCCCTGGAGGTCCCTGAGGGATGACCAAGATCTTAAACCAGAGGTATAAATGCATAATTTCCCATTCTCATGGAGAGGAGGTTTGAGGCCAGGATCTGCCCAGGGTTCCAGAGATGTGTGGGTGGGTCGGTGGGTCCCTGGTCTTGCCAATGCATGGGAGGATCTTGATTTTCCCTGGGCACGGGTCCTGGCCCTCAGAACACATTCCTCTCCTCTCACAAACGTCTCATCTCCAGTGGTGGTGGGCCTTGGGGGTGAGGGAACTCTTGACCTTGGAATGCTGGTTCAGGCTTTCCCACTTATCTACTCTGTGACTTTGGCCAAATCCCTTTCCTTCTCTGGGTCCAATGCTTCATTGATAAGACAGGAAGTTGGAGTAATCAATGACTCAGACTTTGAGGGTTTGTTGAAAGCTATGGTCATGATGCATGTGATTTCTGGCAGCTTCAGGGGTTCCTGAAGTCCTGGGGTGGGGCAAGGAGGGGACTTAATTGGACCTCAAGTTAAGAATCCTTACATATACACACTACTATGTAGAAAACAATCAATAAGGACCTACTGTATAATACAGAGAATTCGCCTCAATATTCTGTAACAACCTATATGGGGAAAGAATCTGAAAAAAAAAAAGATATATTAATAGTATAACCGAATTACTTTGCCGTATACCTGAAACTAACACAAAACTGTAAATCAATTATACTCTAATGTAAAATAAAAATTAAATTAAAAAAAGAATCCTTGCATGAAGCCACTAAAGAGTCACAGATGAAAGGATCAAGGTGTGGCACAGACCCACATACACGAACATCACTCGGTCACAAGGAAGAATCCTACCATTGGTGACAACATGGGTGAACGTAAAGGTTATCATGTAAGTGAAATAAGTCAGAGAAAGGCAAATACCATATGATTTTACTTATATGCTGAATCTAGAAAACAAATGAACAAAACTAGAAGCAGACTCAGATAGAACAAACTTGTGGTTGTGGGGCGGGGGTGAGGGGCAGGAATGGGCAAAACAGGTGAGGGAGATTAACAGGGACAAACTTCTAGCTATAAAATAAATAAGTAACAGGGCTGTAATGAACAGCACAGGGAATATAGTCAATAATACAGCTGATAATATTGTAATCACTTTGTGTGGTGACAGATGGTAACTAGAGTTATCGTGGTGATCATTTCATAATGCATTGAGTCATTATGTTGTACACCTGAAGCTAATGTAATACTGCAAGTCAATTATACTTCAATTAAAAAAAAACAAAAGAGTTCTTGGTGAGGTAGTAACAAGCTCCATTTCTGATGACCTGCTGGGAGGACCAGTCTAATACCCTGTCCTGATCCTCCTCACAATCTTTTAAGGCAAGCATTACTTTTTCAACCTGGAAATCAGAGGCAAAACTTAAGTAACTTGTCCAAGCTGGGAGGAACTAACTAGGACCACCCCCCCGCCCCCAGGCCAGGTCTTTCTGAAGCCAGAGACTGTTCTTCCAGTACAGTGAGCGGCAGGCATTGCTCCTTCTGCTCCCACCTGCAGCAGACCCTCTCATAACATCATACACTCTAGGCCTCAGAGCCGCTGCTCTTCTGCGGTGCTTTCAGGAGGCAGGGCTTACCTCCTAAGGTAAGAGGGAGGACCTGAGGCCCAGAGAGGCTAAGTGGCCTGCAAGGTCACCCAGCCAGGGTGTAAAGGGAGGGGAGATGGGTGAAGGGTGGAGCTAGCTGAGAGTGGAGACAGAAGACCTCTGTGCTTCCTCCTGGAATCTGGTGTGGACAAGCTTCACCTAGTTGCAGCTGGGAAGGCCTGTAGGAAGAGGGATGGGGAAGCTGTAATTAGGGGAAGAAGGCAGGCCCTTAGGGTTGGGCCTTAGAGAATAAGCTCCAGTCTGGTCACCCCTAACAACTTGGTTCTTCCAGTTCTCCTTGCCTCTCTTCAAGCCACCCCCAATTCTCAGGCCTGTCAACCTCATCCTTATTTTCCAAGGTCAGCTTAAATGCCTTCCCTGAAAATTGGAGACCCTTTCCACCCCACCCCACCCCATTCATTTTTCCTGCCGTGACCTGGGGAGTGATGCCCACTTTGCCCAAACTCTTTGAAGGTAGGATGCTCCCTAGGGCCCTACAGGGGAACCAAGGTGCCAGCCACCCTGATGCTTGAGCTTCTAGTTTCTCCCTTGCCTCTCCGTTGGAGGGAACCCAGAGTGTGTCTAGTGGTTAACCTCCTTAAGCCTGAGAAGGCCCCTGGGTGTTTATGTCCCCAACCCCAGGGGCCCCCATCCTGGGCCTGGGTCTGTCTCCTCCGGGGAAGACAGATGATCTCATCGAGTGTCTGCTGCCGCGCCAACCCCCGCCCACCCCCCGCTCGTCCTGCGCCCTCTGCTGCAGTTGGGACTGAATATTGCTCAGGGTACAGAGATGCTATTGATGAATGAAATTCAAGTGGCTCGATCACTCCGAAAGGACAGGCAGAAAGTGCCCACACCGAGACTCCTCTCGTCCCTTTAAAAAGTAAAAGCACTTGTCAAGGATCGCCCTAAATCCAGCCCTGCTCCCTCCATCCCCCAAGCTCCACGGCTGAGCCTTTCACACAAACACGCACCAAAGAACCAGACCCGGGGGCGGGGTGGGGTGGGGGGGGGGAAGGCGCGGCGCCTTTAAGAGGCGGCAGGCAGTGCTGCCCCCTGGCGGCCAGCGCTCTCGCGCTTCCTCCGCCCCGGCGGGGTCCAGCGGGCCGGCTGGCCGGGTCAGCACGGCGGTGGCGACGGCGGCGAGCCGCGCGCCGGAGCGAGGACCGGGACAAGGAGGAAGTGGCGGCGGCGGCAGGTGAGGACGGCGGGGGGCGCGGGCGGCCGCGTGCGCCCTGCCGGGGTCCGAGCCCGTCGGGAAGGGCACGCGCCCGTCTCGGATCGGCCGAACGCGCCGCCGGGGGCTCGGACGGGAGGGCCCCCCGCGATCGGGAGCCAGAGGGAGGGCCGGGAGGAGGGACTTGGGGGCGGCGCGCAGCCCGAGCGCGGGGGCCGATCGTCGGTGGCCGCCGCTGGAGGGCGTGCGGCTCGGTTCCGAGCGCCGGGAGGGCGGCGCTGGCGAGGGAGGGCCTGCCTCCTCTCCTCCCCAGCCCGGCCCGGCGCTCGCGAACTTGCGCGCCCGGAGCCCCACAGGCGGCGGGGGCGTGGGCGGCGGCGGCGCGGGCGGCCCCCGGCACGGTGGCAGCCAGTGGAATGCCGCGCTGAGCGCCGCTCCCTCCGCCCGGGCGCCCGCCCCGCCCCGGCCCGCCCCTCCCGGCAGGACTGCGCGCCCGGAGCCCCGTTCCGCGTCCCCGCCGCCGGGAGGAGGTGCCCGCACGCTCGCGGCGCGCGCCGGGCCGCCAGACTCGGCCTGTGGGCGATTTCCTCCGGACCCGAGCTCCCCGCCCGAAGAGGAAGATGCAGACCTTTCTGAAAGGGAAGAGAGTTGGCTACTGGCTGAGCGAGAAGAAAATAAAGAAGCTGAATTTCCAGGCCTTCGCCGAGCTGTGCAGGTAAGGAGGGACGGGGCTCCAGCCCCCCACCCCCCGGGGACCCCCGGCATGAGCCCCAGGTTCAGCCTCGGGGGGCTGGGGGCTGTTTCCGGAGGTTAGAGCGAAACGGGAAGAAACGGTGCGCGGGGACCCTGAGTCCGAGTAGCCAGGTGGCTGTGGTGGCCGCTGGCTGTGTTCGAGGGAAGCGGTGGGCAGTACGGGCGGTGTGGCACGGACCAGGGCTCTCAGGTGCACAGGGACCCCGGGTAGGGAGACCCCTGGCTCCCCCAGGCGTGATGGGAGCGCTGCTGAAGGTGGCAGAGGGACCAGGGAAATGGGGGGAATCCACGCTGTCTGCCTGTGGCTGGAGGTTACTTTTGGACTGGAGTGGTCCTCTTCCTTCTTCCCCCTTCTCTTCGTGGAGGCGGGCACCCATGTTTGTGTGTTTGCGGGGCACCTACTAGGTGCCCCTCCGGCGCAGCTCTCTGCAAGAATCTGTCATTGCATGTTGCTGGATTAAGCCTCTTTGAAGCGAGTAGCAATACTTGGCGTGTAGGTCATTTGCTGTCTCATTAGAGCCTCGCACCAGCCTTGAGAATTGGCTGGGTTGGTGATTCTGGCCCACATGTCTGAGGGGGGGAATCCATCCGCAGAGAGGTCGGGTACCTGGCCCGGGGTCCCACAGCCAGGGAGTGGCTGGTGCAGAATGTAAACGCTTGTGTAGAATGGCCTTCTTCCCTCGAGGTCCCCACCCCCCACCCCGTGCAGTTCCTTAGTGGTGAAGACTCCAGGTGTTTTATTAAGATGGGATCACATTCTTGGTCCATTACAGACGCATCCAGTCTTGGGTCGGCTTTGCCTCACCTTGTTCCCCTATGGTGGCTTTGCCTCTGAGAAGCCCTTAGTTAAATCTGGTTCTTAGTGAAAGCCTAAGAGAATCTGGCTCCCCAAGCCTTTTGCAAACTCCAGGTGGAAAACCTTTTGTTATGCCGTGTCTCCACTTGGTAGATTTGATTCTCAAAAATGGGCCCCCCTTGCATTTTTGTCTTTTTTGGGTCACCAAACATAATGATGAATTGAACAATTGAGTTTCCTTATCTCCTGGCATGCGGAGCGAGTGGCTGGTCTGAGCTGGCCTGTGCAGGCTGGCACAGCACCTCTATGCCCCTCTCATGCCTGTCCCCAGGGCCTGCTGCTCCTTGGCCTGTTCAGCCCTGCAGGCGCTCTGCTCCCTGCAGCCAGAGGGGCACACCTTGTCTAAAACAGTTCCTGAGGGTTGCGCATCCCTCGGTCTGGGTATGGAGTTGGCTGCCTCCTCTCCTGCTGGCTTCCCTGGGAGAAAGCAAGCTTTTCATTTTCAGGAGGGCATGCCAAATGACCGGGGAATTCACAAGGAAACGGGGAGGAACTTGCAGCCAAAGCCTTGGAAGTGTGAGGACTTTTGCAGCATTAGAAAGGGGCGCTTGAACACACACACGTGGACGATGTGCCCTAGACACTGAAGACATGTGCAGAAACCCCTTTGATGTGTTCTTGAAATCTGGTCTGGTGTCGGGTGCCCAAGCTCCCCCTGCAGTCCTCTGAGACTTGGGAAATCCCCACTGATACCTTGCACCCTTTTTCCTGAGGTCTTTCTCTATTTGTGTCCTCCTGTGCCTGCAGCTGAAGCACGAGGCTTGTCATCTGGTTGGTATGTTTTGCTTGGTAATTAGGAGGCTCTCGAAACACAGTTCCCACCGAGACTGAGACTCGTGGCTGGGTCCTCAGGCTGGACTTGCAGACTGCCTTTCCCTCCCCAGAGACCCTCCTGCCCTTAAACACTGGGGGGTTCAGGGCAAGCTATGATGTCAGCCGTTCCGGGGAAGCTCCAGCATGGAGTGTTCATTTCTCTGAAAGAGTGGTTGCGTTCAAAGTCTAGTTGCCTTCTTCTGGCCAAAATATTGACTTCAAAGAGAGGAAGAGAAATATCTGGGTCATTCTAGAACCTCAGGAAACCCACTTTGTGTTTTCATCAGGGGAGCTTTAGCTATTTTGTTGCTTAAGCTTAGGAAGGAATGGAAAACACCGAAAAGAATTTTTCTGTTTCTTCTCTCCTTTTTTATGGATACTTTCAGGGTGGCGCCCCCTGGTGGCCGCATTTCTGTACTGGGTGCAAAGTACTCCCACCCTCTGGAGTGGCCAGAGTCCTTTGCCCGCTGGTGGGTGTGATGTGAATGCTGGTGCAGTTTCAGTGGCTGAGAGGGGCTGTGGACGGACATTGTCACGTGGGGTTGCCATTTGGATGGGTGATGAATCATCCTCGAGTTCCATAGTGAAAAAGTCCAGAGATGTTTGAAAATGGCTTGAGGTCCTGCTGCGAATGTTTGGGGCAGTATCAGCGCTGGAGAGGATGACTTGAACGCAGCGGGATGAGTTGTTTCGCCAAATGCCAGGCCTTGTTAAAAAAAAAAAAAAAAAAATCTTAGGACCGGAAGGGAGATCTTGTCTACCCAGCCCCTTTGTTTCACAGGCACGAGACGGGGCAGGCTCCATACTTCTGTTCCTTTTGTTCAGCTACTAGAATGGGCGGACCCCCTCATCATGGTCACAGGGGTGCTGCCGTTCTGTCTCAGAGATTCTTCCTTGCAATCCTGAGCTGTGGCCTCAGCAAGCGTCTTGTCTGCTCTCCAAGGAGCATTGCCCCCTGCAGGTGTCTGGACCGTGGACCGTAGGAGCAGGTCCCACCGGGACACCTTAGCAGGGGGGAGGGCCGTCCCTTCACACCCTGGTCCTGCCTGGTTTGTTGATAAGTTCTTTGCCTGCATTAGCCCAGGGCTCTGGGAGGCTCCGGGAGGAGGGAGCTTCGAGTTTCCTGTTAACAGTAATTTGGCCTCTAGGGTGGCCCATACCTTCAGGGCCTACATTCCTTTATTTTAATTTCTTTTAATTTTAAAAATTATATACTTTTTGACTGCACTGCAAGACATGTGGGATGTCAGTTGCCAGACCAGGGATCGAACTTGCGTCCCCTGCAGTGGAAGCGTGGTGTCTTAAGGAGCATCCCTCTGGCTCCCTGACAGATAGGCCTTGACTTGGCTTATTTCTTGCGGGATTGTTCGTTCCCGACATTTGCCAGTGAGTCTCCCCCTCTCCAGGGATGGCTCTGCTTGTGTCCCCTTGGCTTCCCACCTGCCTGCCCCTTCCCCTAACCCTGGAGCAGCCTCAAGGCTTCCTCACACGCAGAAGGGACTTCAGAGGGGAAGCTGAGAGGTAAAGCTGTTAGTTGAAAATGTTGGGTGATTTTTTTTTTTTAAATGCTCTCAGTTCTCCGCGGTGGCCCGTGCGGATGTGCTGGCTGACCCGGTTCGCTGTGTCCACGTTTTCTGTGTCAGCCCTCCAGCGCCTCGCCTCGCCGCTCCTCTTTCCTGCAGCTGAATTTGCGGTGCAGGCTGTGGTGGAAAGACACACGACGTCGCAAAGCATTTTGGTGTGAAATGTGACCTCTGTCCGTCTTTACCATCACGTCAGCTGACCCGAACGCTTTCCTTTCCGGAACCTCATCTCATGTCATCCTCCCAGCAGCCCAGGGTGGCAGAATGGGGAAACTGAGGCTCAGGCCATATGAAGGACTTGGATTCGAAGTGAAGGGCTTCCCTGAGCCCAGATCCCAGGCCTTTACACCTGAGGATGTGGCTGCCTTGTTTATTAATAAGTTCTTTGCCCAGGTTAGGCCGGGGCTCTGGGAAGCTGCAGGAGGAGGGAGCTGGGAGTTTGCTGTTGACAAGAACCTGGCCTCTCAGGTGGCCCATACCCTCAGGGCCTCCATACCTTTATTTTTATTTTATTTTTTTAATGTTTAAAATTTTTTGATTTCTGGCCATGCCTTGAAGCATGCAGGATGTTAGTTCCCTAACCAGGGATCGAACCTGCGCCCCCTGTGGTGGAAGCGCTGCGTCTTATCCATTGGACTGCCAGGGAAGTCCTCATTCTTTTCTTTAAATGAAGGACTCTAGGTTTGTTCTTTTTGCTGGGAGGATTTAGCGTGGTTCTATCTTTGGGGAGATTCATAGTGGGGAGGAAGGAGAATTGTTTCCAGGGTTAAGTGATGCTGGTCTGTGAGTGGGTTTTATTTTTTCCGTTTCTTAATGATTGGATCTGGCACCATTTTGGGGGCATGGGGGTGGGAGGAGGTACTGACTTAAGTAACCTTTGCAGATGCACACTGGGACTGTTCATACTTAGCCTTTCAAATAAACACGTTCCACCAGCCTGCTGCGGGGGTGAACTGGGCTTCCTATGGGAGAAGATGGACCGCCAGGGCCGCTGCTGTCTGTTGATGAGCCTGCCCGGGTGCCGGGCCTGCCTCGACAGCAGGCCACCCATGTGACCGGGGCTCGTGCCTCGGTGTCCTCACTTGTAAAGTGAGGCTGATGACAGTATTCGCTCAGGGGGACCCGGACTGTGCCTGGAACTCTGTGGGTGGTGGTTTCTGCTGTTACTTTTTAGTTGGTCCTTGGGGAGTGGGTGAGTGGGCGTCTGCCCGCAAATGTCTGTCTATTCCTGGATCTTGGGCATTTGCAGGTTGAGTGTTCCTAGTTGGGGCAGTTTTAGAGCGACCCTGAAGTCCAGGAGGGAGGCTGACTGCTCATCCTGCCTGGGTGTGGGTCTGGGGCAAGGCTGGGGGTGCGGGGTGGGGGAGCCTACCCTGCCTGCTGCCCTGCCAGCATCTCCCTACACACCCAGCCCGTGGGGATCTTACAGCCCCTTGGAAGCCGGGGCTGCGGTCTTCACCTGTTTTATGGATGCAGAGCCTGAAGAAATTATGTTAACGCAAGATGATACTTTTGTTTTTTTCAAGTTTGGAGATTCAAGAGGAGTTTGTACTGGGTTTCCTGAAAATGCCAAGAGTCTCCATGCCAATCGCGCTACTGCTATGATTAGCTCACATTTATTGTTTTATCTTTTTGAATATTTAATACATGCCTATGTTAAAACCTAGAGGATTCAAAATACACAATGAAAAGGACTCAAAATACACAATGAAAAGTCAGTCCATTTCCTCCTTGTTCTTGAGTTCCGGTCACTCAGGGACACACGCTGTCGGCAGTCTCTTTCTCTCGAGGTGGTTTTTTTTTTTTTAACTTAAAAAAAAATTGAATGATTCTTGAAATTCTGTGGTACTTTACAGTTTTCCAAAGTTTCACACATGTGATTTTGTATGTGTGTGACAGTCGCTAGGTCATGTCTGACTCTTGCGACCCCATGGACTGTAGCCCGCCAAGCTCCTCCGTCCATGGGATTCTCCAGGCAAGAATACTGGAGTGGGTTGCCATGCCCTCCTCCAGGGGATCTTCCTGACCCAGGGCTAGAACCTGGGTCTTCCGCATTGCAGGCAGATTCTTTACCATCTGAGCCACCAGGGAAGCCCCACACGATTTTATATAATAATATAATAACCTTTTTAAAAAATCCCCTATTCCTATGTTGCCCCCCCCGCCCCCCAACCCCAAGGGTTTTGTGCAAAACACAGGGCATACGTGTATGGATCTCTTCCGCACGTATTGTTCTGTCCTTGGTTCCTTTCATGAAACGCTGTGTCTTAGAGACACTGCCCATCACTGCTTCTCTGGGGACACTTCTTATCACTTACCTCCTTTCTTTAACGGCTGTGGGTTTCAGGTGTTAAAACAATGGACCCTATTTCTTGCCCTGTGCTTGGCGTCTACTGGTGTAGATGGTAGGCAGGGCATGGTCCACCCCCTGGTCTGGCTGCTCATTGCCAGATGAGTGAGGGGGTACAGGCGTTTGACTTTTTCGGGGCAGTTCTGAAACCACTCACCAGGACAGGGCGCTGCTCACTGGTGACAGCGAGCGGAAGGACCTGTTACCCACTCCCTCCCCGGCACAGTGTGTGGACATTTTTGATCTCGGCCACACACATGGGTGAGAAATGATACTGTTGGTTGCGTTTCTCTTATGATGGGAGGACTGAGTTCCCGTGGGCAGGGATGGCCGTGCTTGCTGGGGCAGAGCTCGGCTCACTTGTGCATCAGGCTGGGGCCACCCTCCCAACCCCTGGGCCCTCCTGCCTCCACTCCACGGGTTATTTCTCCTCGATGTTTAGCAGGCTTGGGGCATTCAGCAAAGGCCCATGTAGTGAAGTGCCGCATGAGAGTTGGCTGTTAAAGAGGGTTTCTGTTCCTCGTTGTGTTTTGAGTTCAGTTCGTAAGCCGGCTTTTTACAGGAATATTCTGGTACCTTTTTTAGAAAGCCAGATTCATTTAGAAAGCACGTGGTCATCCAGGAGCTGAGCACCTACTCCTTGCCACCGTGTGGATCTCAGACGCCATCCCTCTGGGTGCGGGAATCTGGTCCACGCAGCCATTCCCGCTCTGCTGGCCGGCCTGGGCATGTGCGGCCTTGCTGGGAGGGGAGCCCATGCAGGGTGGGGTGGCTGGTCCCAGGTCACACTGTGGGATGGGGGTGGGGGGGCGGGGGTCGTCTCACTCCTAGACCAGAGCCCTCTCCCCACTGCCTGCTTTCAAACAGCGCTTCCTCCAGAGCTGTGAATGAGGCCATTCCCACTGGGCTATTTGAATTCCGCCTGCTGCTTTGTCTTGCCGGCTCCCAGCCGCCCTGAGAAGGCAGCTGTCCCTGCGGCCCGGGGCCTCTCCCTCCAGCCGGGCCCATCGTGGTGGCGGGGCAGAGGATCGTGACAGCCCCTGGGGGTGAGGGCTCGGGGGTGGATCTGACACCGGCTGTGGGGATTTGAGAACCACTCCCGTGAAGGACCCCCCCACCCCCCAACTCCTGCCCCTTCCCTCCCAGGCCCGTGGGTGTGGGGTGCCCACTGTATTAACCGCCCTTGGAGGCCCCAGCTGGCAGAACGCGCTGGGTCCACTCTGCACAGCCACCAGCCGCCCCGGGGGAGTAGCGGGACACACACGTCAAAGTCCTCCCTGGATGGCTTCTGAGAGATGCTTGGTTTTCTTTTCGCTTCACTTAGGATCTCGAACCCTTAGTGCCTCCTGGCTGGCCTTGTTATTTCTCTCCGCTCCTTGTCCCTCTCTCCTTTGGCAGGTGGATTCCATAAAGGTCGAGACTTGGGCAGTTCTGTTCCCTGGTGAAGCCCCCCAGTGCTTGCTTGTAGCAGTGCGCACAGTAGGGGCTCAGAGAGGGTGTCTGTTAGTGGGTGAAGGAACCAACCGGTGGGTTTTGAAGCCTTTTCCAGGCCCTTGTGACTCAGCAGAGTTGCTTGTGATTCTGGAGTGCCCTGGGCCAGGAAAGAAACCCCAGGGTGAAGGTGGTGTATCCCAGGTCAGGTCATCGGCTTTATTCCTTCATTTTTTTTAATTTTTTTATTGAAAGATAATTGCTTTACAGAATTTTGTTTTCTGTCAAACCTCGACATGAATCAGTCATAGGTATACATATATCCCCTCCCTTTTGAACCTCCCTCCCCGTCTCCCACCCCTCTAGGTTGATACAGAACCCCTGTTTGAGTTTCCTGAGCCATACAGCAAATTCCCGTTGGCTGTCTATTTTACATATGGTATTCCTTCGTTAAAAAAAAAATAGTTATATTTATTTATTTGGCTGTGCTGGGTCTTCTTTGCGGCGTGGGCTTTTCTCTAGTTGCAGCGAGTGGGGGCTGCTGTCTATTTACGGGGTGCAGGAGGCCTCTTACTGCACTGGCTTCTCCTGTAGTGGAGCGTAGGCTCCAGGCCTCGAGGGCTTCACTCCTTGCTGCAGCGTGGGCTCAGTAGTTCAGGCTTTAGAGCACGGGCTCGATAACTGTGGTACATGGGCTTAGCTGTTCTGCGGCATGTGGGATCTTCCTGGATCAGGGATCAAATCCGTCTGTTGCGTTGGCAGGTGGATTCTTTACCACTGAGCCACCAGGCACACCTTATTCCCTCATTCTTTCATTCACTCAGCAAGTCCTCAGGCTCCACCCTGGCCTGCCCTGTGCTAGCTGGTCCCTGCCTTCCTGTGCCTAGAGGCTTGGTAAGGAGACGAAGGGAAACCAGCATACAGACACGTTTAAAATGCTGCAGGATGGAGCTAGAGCCAGGAAGCCTGCAGATGGGAGAGCCGTGGCAGGAGCAGCTGCAGCCACTGTGTGGCCAGAGAAGGCCTCTCTGAGGAGGTGACGTTTAGTAAGAGCGAGTGCCCATTCCTCTGGGAGGTAAAGAGCTACAGGGCGGGTGGGGTCTGCTGCCTGGAGGTCACTTGCCTGGCCTGCCTCTGCTGTGGCCCTGGGTGCCCTGAGGACCAAGGGCAGCCACCTGGGTAAGGGCAGGTCGGTTTCCATGTTGGGCAGGTGGTGGTCAGAGGAGGCAGCAATGTTTCCTCCAGTGGCCTTGTTCCCTGACAGTGTCAAAAGGGACCAGGTGGGTGGCCCTGGGACCTTCCTCCACCTGAGGCTGTGCTCTGGGGGCTGGACAGGAGGACGGATGCTCCCCTCTGGCCTGGTTCAGTCCAGTCTTTGTGTTCGGGAATGAGCTCTTCTGGGCCTTGAGGGTGGGCTGGGGTGAGGGATCATGGGGGACCGTTGGGGGACCTGGGTAGGCCTTAGGCCAGCTGAGCTTTCCTGAGGATCAGCTTAGGCCTTGGGTCCCCAGGGAGCGGGGGGAAGGATGCTTGTTCTCTTTTACACTCATTTACCTTCCTCTAGGGGTTTCCCTGATGGCTCAGGGGGTAAAGAATCTCCCTGCAGTGCAGGAGACGTAAGAGACACGGGTTCAATCCCAGAATCAGGAAGATCCCCTGGAGGAGGGCATGGCAGCTCACTCCAGTATTCTTGCCTGGAGAATCCCATGGACAGAGGAGCCCAGGGGGCTACAGTCCATAGGGTCGCACAGAGTCGGATGCAGGACTGAGCAACTGATCACAGCACCTTCCTCCAGGCCGGTGTTTGCTGACCTTCCCAACAGAAGAAGCACTTGGGGCATCAATGAAGAACATATCCTTGAGTCCACCTGTCCCCCGCTTAAAACCCTCCAAGGAAAGGGTCTGGGAGCCTTCTCTTAACAAGTGCCCTGACAATTCTTCTGGGAAACAGACACTGTCACTTCCTGAAGAGTGTTACTAGGCCTCACCCCAGAGCCATCAGGCATGTTTGGCGCTGAGTTAAACAGGCTAGAGCAGCCTCTTTACTGTGGGGCTTCTCTGGGAAAGGGGCCTCCAGGAGGGCGTCTGGGATGTAAAGGTTCTTGGGCTGGTTTGTCCCCAGAACCGCTGTGTGGGACTTGTGTTGCCTGGAGCCCACCTGGGTAGCTCTGGTGTGGCACCCACCATCCACTGCCTTGTTTGATCCTCGTTACGTGAGAGGAGGGACGGGCAGTGGCAACAGGCTGCCTGCCAGCTACCCTGCCTGCTGGTTGCTACCTTGTGGGCAGTGTTCTCTCCCCGCTGATGCTGGGAAAGATTGAGGGCAGGAGGAGAAGGGGACCACAGAGGATGAGATGGTTGGATGGCATCATCGACTCAATGGACACGAGTTTGAGTAAGCTCCAGGAGTTGGTGGTGGACAGGGAAGCCTGGCGTGCTGCAGTGCATGGGATGACAAAGAGTTGGACACGACTGGAGGACTGAACAACAACAACTCTCCCCTTTTAAAAATGTCTTGCCTCCCGGCGCCTGTTTTACACTGAAATTCCTTAGTGGCGGATCCTGGGGCTGGGGAGGAGCTGCTTTGGTCTTTGCTCAGGAAGCATTCCTGAGGACTGGCTAGGCCAGGTGCACGCTGATTATCAGGCAGGGGGCCAGGAGCAGAGGTGGGGCGGGGGAGGGGCAGCCCCTGGTCTGCAGAGCCCCTTGTTCTGCGGTGTTGTCTGCAAACCCACTGGCTCCTCATCAGCCTTCTGCCTGCTCGGGTTTTGGAGCCTGAGACATGAAACCAGAACTGGGGGCTCATCCAGGAGGCCCCGATGCTGCAGAAGGGCTGTGTTCAATGCCCCCTGCTCCCTCCAGTGACTCACACCCAATTTCCAAGCAGAGGTGAAGCCTACCACAGGCCAGGCACTATTGAAGATGGGGAATGTCCTCTCCAAGACGGGTCGCGTGTCTCCATATGCTGGATGAGAACACGGAGGCATAGGGAGAGGCGAGATGACTTGCCAGATCACCCGGCTGTGAGTGGCAGGGTTGGGACTCACCCTCGGGGCGCACTGACTCCTGAAACTGTGCTTTTTCCACCCTGCCAGTTGGCCATCATCTCATCCAGGTACCACTGGCTTGAAACCCAGTTTCAGAAGAAAATCGAGGCGTTCTTTTCTGAGCATCCTCTGAGCGTTGTGGTTGGGCCCGGAGGCGTGGTGGGTGGTGAGATGACTGTACAGTCAGAGCGACAAGACTTGCCCAGTTGGCTGTGGATGCCTGGCGAGTCATTCCACTTCCCTGAGCCTCTGTGCTTCCCTCTGTAAAGGGGGGCATTAGTACACCCCCCTCCAGGGCTACTGAGCATGGAGCGCTTCATACGTGCTGGGACTTGCCCTCCCCACTGGCCCCCCTATCCAACCAGGCCACAGTCTGGGGTCTCTGACATGTGTCTGGCCAGAGCCCCCAGCCCAGGGCAGACAAGGTAGCCCCCCTGCCCCCTCCTTCCCCCTTTTCTGGTGTTGGGGTCCTCCAGCACCCGTGACCAAAACACGGCCTCTCAGCTGACTGCTTCCTGGGAGGGGCTGGGAGTGGTAGGTGGGTGCTGAGTGGAGGCCACTGTGGGAGTTTCGCTTTCATTTCTACCTCGCACCCTTATCCATCCAACAGTTGAGGGCCAGGGTGTGGAAAACCCTCGAGCCCCTCCTTGGGGCACCCGTCCCAGTGTAGGTTGCTCGGCGCCCCCTTCCCAGAGGGTGAGTCTGGGTTGCCCCGGGCGTCTTCTCTTTGCAGAGCACCCCATTCACTCCTTTGTGCAGTCACACAGTATGTATTTATCGAGTGCCTGCTGAGTGCTGGACACTCTTGGGCGCTAGGATCCATGCAGCAGTGAGCTCCCCAGGGCAGCCTGGGGCCACGGAAGCCTCTTCCTTGCTGTGCGCCTGGCTGGGTCTGAGGGAGGGAGGTGTGGTAGGGAGGGGTGTGCAGGTTGTGTGGGGGCTCTCTTCCATTCTCCCAGAGGGGATCGGGGACCCTTGGAGAGAACGGGGGCATGTTGGCACGTGTGGGGGTATTTGTGAGTCCCCAGGGGCTGTCAGGTTGGTGCTCATCCTCCCAGGGCCCTGGGCATCTTCTGAGGACCATTCAGTGCTGTGGGCCTCTTGGGTTCTCTCTGGATGGAGTTTCCTCTTTGCACCCCAGCCCGGGTTACAAAGGCCCAGAAAGATGCAGAGTGAGCCCCTAGTTTTAGACCCAGTAGATGGGGCAGCTTGGATTTGAACCTTGCCTTGCTGACACTAAAGCATATCTTCTTTAAGATTTTATCCTAAAAGTCCTAGCACTCAGGCCCTTTTCAAGGGCTCCTTGAACAGAAAAGGAATGCTGGCCATTTCATCAGAGATCTTTTCCTGCCTCTGCGTGGGCAGGTCTGGGCAGGGACACCAGGATCCTATCAGGAAAGAGTTCTGGTTCTTTCGAAATCAGCCCCCAAGCCCCTCACCCTCACCTTGACCTGCACGCAGGCATGTTGCGGCCTGTGCTCATGGGGTTGTAGGTGCTCAGACCTTTGCTGCTTGACCCTCTGGGCATCAAAGCCCCTGCTGGTGAGAAATGTACTTATTTTTCTTATGTCCTTGGAGGTGCTGCTGTGGCTGCCCTGGTGGTGAGGGGACAGTGGGCTCCTTTGCATGAGGCCGTGGACATCATGGCATTGTTTCCAGTGCTGTGAGAATAGCTAAATCCTTGGAATCGGAGAAGGCAATGGCACCCCACTCCAGTACTCTTGCCTGGAAAATCCCATGGACAGAGGAGCCTGGTAGGCTGCAGTCCATGAGGTCACTAAGAGCCGGACACGACTGAGCGACTTCACTTTCACTTTTCACTTTCATGCATTGGAGAAGGCAATGGCACCCCACTCCAGTACTCTTGCCTGGAAAATCCCATGGACGGAGGAGCCTGGTAGGCTGCAGTCCATGAGGTCACTAAGAGCCGGACACGACTGAGCGACTTCACTTTCACTTTTCACTTTCATGCATTGGAGAAGGAAATGGCAACCCACTCCAGTGTTCTTGCCTGGAGAATCCCAGGGACGGTGGAGCCTGATGGGCTGCTGTGCGACTCTGTCGCACAGAGTCGGACATGACTGAAGTGACTTAGCAGCAGCAGCAGCAGCAGCAGCAAACCCTTGGAATAACAGTAGCTCCCCATCCTGGAGGTCCAGTCACCAGCCTGATCCTGTGCTTTAAGGCTGTCATTCCACATGTGGAAACAATCTCAGAGAGAGTAACTGACCTCCCCAGCACTTCATAGCTGGTCCCTCCTAGGGGTGTGAGTTGAACAGCACTTCTGTGAATCCAGAGCCCAGACTCTTGACCATTAGAGTTTATTTTCTTTGTAAGTAAAGGCAGAGGATGAGAGGATGGCTCTCCTTTTGTCTGAGTTCTTTCTAATGACCTGTCCTTAGCACCCCTTAGTTTTAAAATTTTCTCCTTTTCATTTTCAGTTTCGTTTGGATGCATGGCTTGCTGGGAATCAGGAAATTTAGGTCCTGGCTCAGGTGGTGTTCACTCAGGCTGGGCATCAACTGAGACACCTTTCAGCAGCGTTGTCATCTGTCTGTGGATGTTGAGTTTGGGTCTCCCAGTATGTGATGTGCTCTGTCCAGACAGTGTCACTCAGATTCCCAGGATCCCCTCATTCCTGCCTCTCAAACTCCTTCCTTGAAATGCTCTGAGCCCGTGTGGATGAGGCCCCATGGCCTTGTTATTGCTCAGTTGCTAAATCATGTCTGATTCTCTGTGACCCCATGCAGCACGCGAGGCTTCTGTGTCCTTTATCATCTCTCAGATTTGCTCAAACTCATGTCCATTGAGTCAGTGATGCCATCCAACCAACTCATCCTCTGTCACCCCCTTCTCCTCCTACCGTCAATCTTTCCCAGCATCAGGGTCTTTTCCAATGAGTTGGCTCTTTGCATCAGGTGGCCAAAGTATTGGAGCTTCAGCTTCATCAGTCCTTCCAATGAGTATTCAGGATAGATTTTCTTTAGGATTGACTGGTTTGATCTCCTTGCTGTCCAAGGGACTCTGCAGAGTCTTCTCCAATACCACAATTTGAAAGCATCAGTTCTTAGGTGCTCAGCCTTCTTTATGGTCCACCTCTCACATCCGTACATGACTACTAGAAAAACCATAGCTTTGACTAGACCGACCTTTGTCAGCAAATGGACTTATACTTCTGTTTAAGTTGCCATGTGTGTCCCTTTCTGGGGTCACCTTGGGGAACCTTGGTGCTTTTTTTCCACTGAAGCTCGAGGGTTTCAGAAGCACCTTGGAAAGATCCCCAAAGCCCTGGAAGGCTCTTGGGAACATTCTTGTTGGAGCCAATCCTTGGCTTCAGAAGTGGGAAATGCTTTTGAAGGAGCTTCAAGAACTTGGAGGCAGAGGTGCTGTCTCTGTGACTTTGGGCCAAACCACTTAACCTCTCTGAGCTTTTCATTTCTATACCCGAAATGGGAATTTTAGTACCAGCCTGCAGCAGAATACTTTAACAGATTGGGTGAGCTGAGGCAGCTTGAGTCCTTTTTAGCACAGAGCCTGGCGCCTGGTGGGCAAATGGTAAATACTGTTATTCGTGTTAGAGTCAGCCATTAAAGGCTGATGGACCGTATGTTTGAGCTTATGTGTGAGCAGCCCTCGTATCTGGGAAGAAGATGGGCAAGCCGAGTTCCAGAAGCCTCTTAGGTGGGGCCGTGCTAGATTGGTGTCCCAGGAACAGTGTGTGTCTTGGTCAGTGATGGGCTGTGAATGCTGACACAGCCTTTTACTGCCTGGGTGGCCCCTCCCTGGTTTCATAAAGGAAATCAACCCTGACTATTCATTGGAAGAACTGATGCTGAAGCTGAAGCGCCAACACTTTGGCCACCTGATGCGAAGAGCTGACTCGTTGGAAAAGACCCTGATGCTGTGAAATATTGAGGGCAGGAGGAGAAGGGGGTGACAGAGGAAGAGCTGGTTGGATGGCATCATTGACTCAAGGGACATGAGTTTGAGCAGACTCCGGAAGATAGTGGAGGACAGGTTAGCCTGGTGCGCTGCAGTCCATGGGGTCAAAAAGAGTCGAACATGGCTTAGTGATTGAACAAACAACAGTCGGGCCTTAATTTCCTCCTTGACAGGAGTCAACCTGATGCCTGTGCACAGGAGGGGCTCAGCACACAAGCTTCTCCTTTCTTGTTTGGGCCAGAGGCCATCCCTGACAGAAGCCGGGAGGGCTGCCTTTCACTCCCCGGACCTGTAGTCAGGCCGTCTGTGTTGTCTGTGTCGCCCCTCCCTTACTGCTGAGATGCAGCAGTTCGCCATCGCAGAGCAGCAGTTTCCCCGCCCCTCGGAGCCAGAAGGGGCCCTTGCAGGTGAGGATCTGCAGCTCAGAGCGCCAGGCCTTGCAGGTTCGAGCACTCAGTGAGTCAGCCCAGCGTGCTGGGCCCTCGTCCTGGAGTCCACGAGCGGGCTTCCTTTGGCCTCCAGGGAACTGCAGATTGAAAGCAAGGCCAGAGTGTGTTCTGTTCTGTTCTGTTCTGGGTCATGGTTGACAGATCTCTCCTTGACCAGGATGAGTTCTTTGGTCCACAGGCCCAGATAGTTGGTGTCCCCCTGCCACCATCCCAGTGGTCTTTCCTCCAGCCTTGCCAGGAATGCCAAAGGGGCAAACTCTTTGAGGTGCTCCACTGGGAAGGGTCCGGGGGTGGCCATGTGGGACACAGACAGTTCTGAGGGGAAGGGGAAGGATGGTGACTCCCCTGGGGGTGAGCCTGGAGGACTGGCCAGGCGCCTACACCTCTGTCTGCATCAGTGGAGGACACCACAGGGCACTCTTCTTTCTCCATCAGCCGACAGACGTGGCGAGTTATTGGGGTGAAGTTAATGATCTGAGAGAAAAGCAGCTCTCTGACTGATTTCTACGAGTCACAGCAGTGTCTGGGTTTCAGTAGAAACCTCAGGGCCGACCAGGTTCAGTCATAAAGTAGCTCCTGTAAGTGTTAACACAGTGCAGAGGCAGCTTCAGGTCCAAGTGGATCCAGGGGCTCTCATGGTGTCCGCAGGACCTGGTCTCTCTCCTCCCCAGTCTCCCTTGTGTGGCTTCGTTCTGAGGCCCAAGTGATGCAAGATGAGTTCTCACAGCTGACCTTTATTCTGAGTGCCGAGGTCCTCATGTGGTATCACCTTTGATCTACATTACACCCCTTGGGGTGTGGGCTTGGAGTGCCCCTGTTTCCTCATAGAAGGAGTGGAGGCCCCGAGGGGTTAAGGAACTAGCTCAGGGTCACAGCTAGTGGGGGGGGGGCTGGGGTGCGAACGCGGGCTGGGGGCTTTGGGCCTCCCCTCTACCTCGGAAGGGTCAGCCTGGGTCACACCCTCATCCCTGAACCAGTTGTGGGGGCCGGGGAGTGCCCGGTTCCTGAACCCATGGTCGGCGTGTGGGCAGGGTGGACCCCACGTAGGAAGCTGGGTACTTCCCTGAAGACAGCGGGCTGGCCGCTGGGCAACCAGGGGAGGTGCGGGTGCTCCCCGGTTCTGGGCTCCAGGGCAGCTGGTGGGAGGGTAGGGGCTTTCTGCCTGCCTGAGAGTTTGCACTCAGACTCCAGGGTCAGGGCGCTGTTCCCAAGAGCAGGGTGACGAGTATCCCTGCAAGTGGGCCCCTGGCTTCCGCTTTCCCCTCAAATAAACCTGAGCCTGGTTTATCTCCACAGTCGGTCGGACCCAGGCAGATTCTGAGGGCCCTGGGCCCAGGGTCACGCTGGGTCGTCCTGGAGGAAGGGCTTATGTAACCCTTCCTTGAGGGATGGAGTTCGGGGTGTGGGGCAGAGCTGCCTGGAGTCCAGGGCGAGGGCTGGTGTCTTCCCTGTTCCGCCCGTCTGCATTGGGAGGAACTGTGGGGTTTTGACACCGAGTATTTGGGGTGAAACAGTCTTGTGTTATGTAAACGTGTTATCGCCCTCTTGCCGTTTGGCCCTGTCCCACGCTCACCGGGCAGTGTGAGCTGTCTTTCCCCCGGGGAGCCTGCAGGACTTCGCCGCCGCTGTGAATTAGTGGGTGGGTGAGGGGTCAGTCCTCCCGCAGAGGGGCGTGTCAGTGCAGGACGCGGGACCCCCCTGCCGGCCCCATCACGTCCCAGCAAGCCTGGCGGGAGGAGTTCCACCGGGAAGGAGAGGGGGTGACTGGTGACTGGTTGGTGGTCCCACACCCAGGCCCTTCAGTCCCGAGGGCCCCCAGTGAAGGGGCTGGGCCAGAGACTAGGAGAAGGCTCAGGTTCTGGGGGAGGGGGTATGGTGAGGGTCTGGTTTTGGTCCCACATGGTTCCTTTCTGGAAGGACCCTTGAGAAGCCAGCAGCCGCCCTGCTCAGAGCCCTTGTCCTGCCCCCAGGCCCTTTTCTTGGCTGTTGTGAAGTCTCGTGGGCCAGTGGTTCCTTTTCGGGGCGTAGCCTTCGGAGGCAGGTAGATAGTGGTGATGCGGGTGGGAACGCAGTGGAGAGAGGGCTGTCCCGGGCCCTCCCCTTTGCCCTGGCCACCGTGGGCTGCAGGTCTGGCCTGACTTTTGTCAGCAGGGCTTTCCGAGACTGTGCGAGGAGGGAGCGGGGTCAGGAAGCTCAGATCTCATTCATTTTCACTGTGAGCTGTTTGGCCTTCACTAGAGTCCCCTTCTGCGGGCCCCCAGCTCAGAGCTCAGAGGCCCTGGCGAGCGAGTCTGTGACCCAAAGCGTCCGGTTTAGCTGACGGGACTACCGGCCCGAGCTGACGGCTCGGCAGGTCTGTTACGTGAGGCAGCGAGGAGGGGTCATTTCAGTTTATCAGCTGATAAAAACAGCACTTGAAAACAAGCTAAGCTCAAGAAGGTCGGTCATCTGCATGAAATTCCGCAGTCTCTCTTGGGCAGGTTCCCATCTGATCTGTGAATACCACTAAGACACTCTTATTACGAAGGAATAACGAACCTGATCAAAATTTAAACCACAGCAGGGAGCGTGCCGTGGAAAGCCGGTCTCCCTTAGACCTCACCCCAGGCCCTCAAGGCGGCCACGTTGCCTTGCTCTCGACTGTCCTCTGAGACGTGTGTTGTGTCTACACAAGCCTGTGTTTATGCATGCACACACATACACGCACAGCCCTCTTTTTTGTTTCTGAAACAGAGATGATCCATTATCTATGCTTTCCTACGCTTAATGTGACTGGAGAGGGGAGGGGAGGAAAGTGATGGCAGAGCTGAAAGATCGTCAGCAGTAGGAGACAGAGGGCAAGCCGCAGTTTCACTCACACCAGACACTGATGGAACACACTTGCATCTTAAAAGATTTGCAACTTGAAAGTTCGGATGTAGGGGACTTACTGTACCCTCACGTTGGGGGTTAGGGCTTTGACGTGAATTTTGTGGGGAACACAAACACTGAGCCAGTAGCACCCATCCTGGCAGGGGTTGTACAGGGGCACATCCACCTGAGGCTGGGGTCCTGTGCCGTCTGCATATATGTGGCCCTTAGTGCAGATGCTACTGGGGAAGGATGCTGACAGGTGTGCTGGGCCAAGCAGCTGGCTTCTGAGCCCAGTCCCAGTGCCCAGGGCATGACTGACCTGGGCAGGTGACGGACCTCCCTTTCCTCATCTGTAAAATGGGTGAGCATCTAATTGGGCAGTTTGGGGGATCAGAGGCAGTGACAGCCTGCCTCTGAATTGATGGAGGTGGTCTTTGACACATAATGGGGGGTCTGATTATAAATAATTTCTTCTCTTCTCCAAATTTTCTGCTGGTAGATAAATAGCTGGAAATCATCTCTGACTTCAAAACTGGTCAAAGAAAGGGATATCTGGTGTGGTCCCTTAAACTGGGAAGGACCTCTCTTGGATGATAAACTCCCGGCCCAGCACTCTTGCTGGGGGCACGTTGAGAGCAGGTGAGGGTCCTCTCGACAGCCTGGCCAAGTGTGGGTTTCCTTCCGTGTCTTTCTGCAGAGCCCTCCCCCTTCCCATCCCACGTGCTTCTGAGAAGGGCCCCCCACCAGCCAGCCCCTCACTCATGCTGAGCCCCAGCTGAAGGAAATGAACGCATGTCATCTTTTTTCTTGGAATTTTTGGTCCTCTGTAAAGACCGTGTAACATCATGAAAGCAAAATTTGAAGAGACAGATCATTCCTCTACTCCTAACCCAACCACCTCTAGTTCCTTTTTGTATCTAAAGTTGCAGAGTTGAAAACACTGTATGGGTAGCATTTTGATTTTTGCTTTCTGCAGGCAGCCTTATAGCTAAACAAACTCCATGTTGCTAGTCTTTAGAGTGATCTTTAAAACACTTTTGTTAGCTTTTATTATGACCATTTCCAACATGTGTAAAAGAATAATAAAATGACCCCCCCAATACCAAGTATTAACCATAAGTTATGACTTCTCTTGTTTTATTTATTATTATTTAGGAGAAAAATCTCAGATATATTTCTTAGGTAAATAATTCAGTGTGATCTTTAAAAGCTAAGGACTTAACATAATCCATATGATAATATATTTATAGTTTCGTTTTCCTTTTCGTACATCAGATATCTTAAAAGATGATAAAAGTGTCAGCTCGCCACCATCCACTGTACCCCACCCCTGCTAGAAAAAAAGATAGGGACTTAAAACATAACCCGGTGATGCTGCCACACCTGAAAGTGAAGTGCAATAGAGGATGATCCTTTTTCATTGCTTCGTGATAGCTCTGTTGGGCGTCTATGCTGTGATATATTGAGCTGTAATCTTATGATTGACTATTTAGATTATTTCCAGTTTTCTTGCTGATGTAGATAATGCTTCGATGGGTATCATTGTGAATATAATTGCCTTCCTACTTTGTATGTATAGTTAAGATTTTTATCAATTCCATTACGTGTAAGAGTCTTATCAGTTATCATTGAATAACAGACCTTCCCCAGAGTAACCACTGTGAGCTCACTGCGCGGTGGGCTGGCGGGCTGGGCCAGGCTCCCTCGTGTGTCTGCGGTCAGCGGCCGGTCAGTCAGGGTCTCTGCTCCTGGGGCTTGGCCTCTGGTCAGCCGGGGTGATGGGGGTGACCTGGCCACGTGTGTCTGATCCCCTAGCAGGCTGCCTGGGTGTGCTCTGGGGGGCAGGGGTCCAAGACAGTGGGCGCTTCCGAGGCTCCTGGAGGCATGGTGTCTCCACCACGGTCTGTTGACCAAAACAAGGCTCAAGGCCCACCCAGGTTCAAGGGGTGAGAAAGGGAACGTCACCTCTTTTTTTTTTTTTTTTGAGGCTGTCACATAAACCTGTTTCTGTGAAACGGCTGGTTCTTAACTTTTGTTGGAGGTTGGGCAGACCTTTGAGGTCCTGATGAAAGCTGTAGAGACTATTTGAAGAAACCACTCTGTACTATGTGCTAATATACATCCACCAAAATTCAGAGAAGGCCACAGGTTCTCCGAAGCAGAGGTCCTATGGATCCCAGGTGAAAGCTCCTTGTTCCACACCTGTGGCCTAGGTTTTCGGGAGAGATGGCATGTAAGCGTCCTTTAGAACATGGTTTCTTCAGGCTAATCCTCCAGGGAGCAATTCCGTGGTCACGTGAATTTGGGGAGCAGTGAATACCTGGAGATGTAAAATACACAAGAGCGTATGAAAAATCCTAGGATGTCTTGCCAGAAACAAGAAACGAAGAAACCTTTTGTCTTCGTTTGACTTAACACTTTGCACTTGACACCAGAGAAGACATTTTAGGAGACACAACGTGGTCCAGTGTCTACTCTGTGACTTATTAGATGTGTGACCTTTGACAGAGAGCTTAACGGTGTGTGTGGCCCTTGGTTTTCTCATCTGTGAAATGGGGACAGTGATATGAATGCCACTCCATTGGCCTGGTCAGAGCAGCAGAGTCCTTGCAGAGGATGCGGATACTGGGAGGAGTCATGGACTGGGAACCTTCGTGCAGATGAGTGTATGATCTGGCCTTAGTGTCAACCAGGCAGGCCCTGGACCCTTCTTTAGGACCAGGAGGTCCCAGCTGTGCTGTGCTAGGCGGGGTGAAGGGTGGCAGCTAGCTTGGGGGCTCTCAGGGTGCTCAGTCTGGAGTGGACTCTCTGAGGAATGAAAGTCTATCCTTCATTCATCCTTTATGAGTGCCCACTTTATGCCCAGCTCAAGCCAGGCGTTCTGAGGCCTGGGCCTCTGGGAACACAACGTCTGTATAAGGAGAGGAGGCTGGTGTGACTGCTGACCCAGGGAGCCCTGCAGGCAGGACTGCAGGGTGTGGGTGGGGGGCATCTGGGCCCCTTTCGGAGACCTGGTGTTACCTGTGGCAGCCCCGCCCCCGACCTGATGAGCTCCTTTTCTCAGCTGGAAGAAAACGAGGTTTGAACCTTGTTCAAAACAAGGTTCTTGAACGTTCCAACTGGGAACGCCCTCGGGATGTCTGAAGGGGAAACTGGAGTGAATCAGGCTGTAGCTCTTGCCACCCGACCCCTGCCCCCACACTGCTGGGGGTCGATCATTTCCGGAGTGCTCCCAGGCCACGTCTCCTGTTGTCGGTCTGCTTCTGTGTATCTTTACCGGGACGGCCCCTGTGGTCCCCCCCACCCCGCCCCCAAGTCAAGTGTGTGTTCGCAAACATGCTGGGCCTCGTGAGAGACCATGAGTGTGTGAATCTGTCTGCGGCCAGGGTGGACAGGACCCTGTCCTTTGAGCTTTGGTCTATGGGGGGAGGCCTGTGTAGGTAACAGACATATCAGCCAGTGAGTTAAAGGGGTCAGTCCGGGGGTGAACAGGAAATGAAGTGCAAGCAGTGATGCAAAGGGGTCCGGGGACTGTCCCCAGAGTGGTCAGAGAGGGCCTTTCTAAAAGAGAGACTCCTCCTATGACGCGGCTGATCAGAGATGAGTTATAATAGCTGCAGAGAGGCCGGAGCATCTCAGGCTGGGGGAGAAGCAAGTACAAAGGCCCTGGGGTGCCTCAGAGCAGTGAGGAGGAGGGCTGGCCAGAGCTAGGTTTGTGACGTGTGAGGGAGGGAACGATAGGGAGGGAGGCAGGGGCCACATTCTTCAGGGCTGCCTGGGGGTGCATGCATGGCCATGCATGGGGTGCAGTTTGACTTTTATTTATGTGAGAGGGAAGGCACCCATCATCACCCCACAAAATAGTCCTTGAACCCCTTTAAAAGCTTCAGCAAGTGTTCTGAGCTCCAGGCCAAGGTGTTGAGGCTGTCTGTGCACGTCAACCTGAGGATGTTAAATGTGAGCTGCAAAGCATCGCTTGCCGTGGGCCTGGGGCTGTGCTCCGTCCTCAAGTGGGTGATGGCCTGCGTGTGTGACTGTGTCCTGGAGCAGGCTGTCCTTCTGGCTGGGTGGTCACAGGGACCCCTCTGTGTGCTTGGGGGCAGCCTGGGCTCCTCTCCCTCCAACTGAATAACAAAATATCCAGAGTCGGCTTTGGGAAGGAGGGACCTCGATTTCAAGCTGCTTCTCGCACTGTCCAGCTCTATGATTTGGGGCAAGTTGTTGAGCTTCTCCGAGCCTCAGTTTCTACATCTGTTGGATAAACAGAGCACTTTTTAACCTTCAAGATTGGTGTGTCAGTTGAAGTAATGGGTGTAAAGCTCCGTCGTTCATTGCTGGGCACATTTATTTACTTATGAATATCAGCAATACCCCATCACAGGTCCGTAACAAATGGGAGGTAGATGGTGTTGTTATTGTGGGCGTGGGGTTAGCAGTTGGTGCTGTGGGTCTGGGTCAGAGCCCATGCTCAGAGCTGGGAGCACCGGAGCTCAGTTGGGTGGGGGAGATGGGAGCGTTGAAGGGTTAGACTAGTCACATTCAAGTTTGGAATGGTGGTGGTGGTGGGGGACAGCTTTCTCCATCTAGGAAGACCAGGAAGGCTTGACCCTGCAGATGACCTTTGAGGGTCGGGGCAAGCCCAGTGGACAGATGAGTGAGCTGGCACGTGGGAAGGTGTGATGCTGTAAGATCGAGGGTTCTCACACAGGGGCTCTAGACGTGTTGGGTTGGGGACAGAGTGGGGCTGCAGGGAGCCCCTGGAAGCCAGGCTGAGCATCTGGAGAGCGCTGAGATGGGGTACAGGGGAGGGGGCACCCTGATTCTCCTCTCTCGCCAGGCTGAGCATCTGGAGAGCGCTGAGATGGGGTACAGGGCAGGGGGCACCCTGATTCTCCTCTCTCGCCAGGCTGAGCATCTGGAGAGCGCTGAGATGGGGTACAGGGGAGGGGGCACCCTGATTATCCTCTCTCTGAGTGGCAGGTCTGTACGGCAGTACAGGTGTACAGGTTGGAACCTGGAGGTGCCCCCTCACCTGCGGAGCCTGGCTGCCCCTCCAGGAGGTCACTGCACATCTCTGAGCTTCCCTCGGGGTTGGTGAGAGCCCCCCACTTGCAGGGCCAGTGGGGGGTGAGAGGTTCGTGGATGGTACTTAGCACACGGCAGGCTCTTGATGATGAAATGGTGGCTTTTAAACGGAGTCCTTGAAGCCGAGCCTGTCTGACAGCCTCTTGTTGGTTTAGGGGAGGTGTGGTGCGCAGGGTGGAGAGACGTCCCTCTCAGCCTCCTGAGCTGTAGGCACGGAGCTGATACAGCCCTGCTACTTGTTTCTTTTCTTCCTTGTTCTCAAGCGGCTGCAGGGCAGCTCCCTTCCTCTGTCTGCCTCAGTCCCTTGCCTAGCAGCCCCCCATCCCCCACCCCCACCCCACCAGGCAGTGGAGGGAGGAGGGACCCCCCCCCCCCAGGCCCTCAGACCTGAAACAAGGAGGCCCTCACCGAGGTTAAGTGGCCTCTGCTCCAATGTGAGAGCTGGGTGACCCCCAGAGCCGCCCCTGGAGGGATGGAGCAAGATCATGGATGCTGGAGGGGGCATCCTAGGAACCCAGTGCAGTCCAGTCCGTCTGGACCTTGGAATTTGGGGTTGGCTTGAGTTGAGACCAGGTGGCTCAGGACCCGGTGAGCCCTGCTGTGGCAGTTTGGGCTTGTCCTGAGGACTGTCGGAGCCCTAGCAGGCGTGTGAGCTGGGCAGGTGGAGGCCAGCTGGCCTGGAGGACATGTAGGGAAGTGTCATTTTTTTTTGTCTTCAGAGAATATAAATGTGCTGAAATAGACAGTATAGTCACAATTCAAATCAAGAGGCAAGCGGAAAGGTCTGGTCCTGGCTGTGCCCTGTCACCCTGTCTTCTCTCTTGGAATCGTTCCTAGGTTTTGTTTCCAGGATATTTCAGCAAATGCAAGCAAACACGCATGCATACCTATATCCGTGTTTACATTTGTGTACTTGAACTGCAAGGAGATCAAACCAGTCGATCCTAAAGGAAATCAACCCTGAGTATTCATCGGAAAGACTGATGCTGAAGCTGAAGCTCCAATATGTTGGCCACCTGATATGAAGAGCCGATTATGAAAAGACCCTGGGAGAGATTGAGGGCAAAAGGAGAAGAGGGTGGCAGAAGATGAGATGGTTGAATGGCATCACCGACTCAGTGGACATGAGCTTGAGCAAACTCTGGGAGATAGCAGAGGACAGGAAAGCCTGGTGTGCTGTAGTCCATGGAGTTGCAAAGAGTTGGACACGACTTAGCAACTGAAATTTGCTATACATATTTATTTATTTGAAAGTCTTGTTGTTTTGACCCAACCCATGTCTAGGCAGATCCAAATCCTTGTTCTCAGATTTCTGTATCTCAGGGTTCCTCAGCCTTGGCATGGTTGACATTTTAGGCCGGATCCTTCCGCTAGGGGCTTCCCTAGATCCCCTTCTGTTAGGGGCTGTCCAGTGCGTCATGGGATGTGGCGGTGTTCTTGGCCTCCGCCCACTGGGTGCCACCCCTTCGCCCATTGAGACAACAAAAGATGTCTCCAGGAGTGGGCATGTATCCCCTGGGGGCAAAATCGCTTCCAGTGAGAAGCACCGCTAGGCTGACTTTGTGGCCCCCCAGCCGCCAGGTGTGGGCCTGGCCTGCCCTGGTGGCCCCTCTAGGGGCTCCCTGTCCTCACACACACAGTCGAGGCCCTCACACACACAGTGGCAGTGTGCTTGTGGGCACTTCACATGGCCTGGGGGTCATGGCTCTCCTGTTCCCTTGATGGAGACCCTGAACCTGTCCTTTTATGCTTCTGCAGACCTCGATTTTCTCATCTTTGAAATGGGGCTGACACAGCCTTTGTCTTCCTTGGGTGCCGGTGCAGACTGGGGAGGCCCGAGTGTGATGCCCCTACCCCGCAGCGCCAGGCTCATCCTGGGTGAGACCTCCAGTCCCTCTCAGTTCTGGGCCTAGGTTCTCGTGTACAAAATGGGAGGACCCTGAGAGGCAGAGGGCCCAGGGCTAGAAGGCACCCCCTGAGGGGAGAGGCGAATAGTGGGGGTCAGCTTCGGTCAGAGCCTGTGGCGTTTTAAAACCCTGAGTCCCCGAGAGGGTCGTGGGCTGAGGATGGGGAGGGCCGGGCTGCAGGCTGAGGCCACAGTGCACACAGGCCTGGCAACTGTGCCAGGAGGGGCACCGAGAAGCTCTGAGTGGCCCCTTCTCCGCCACAGCCTCCCAAGCCCAGCTAAGGCCCCGGGGGGCCGAGAGCATGGAGTTCGGGCCCAGGCCAGCTGGGTTTGCATCCCTGCTCGTCTCCCACTAGCTGAATGGCTCGTGTAGCCTTTCTGAGGTCAGGCTCCATGTCTGTAGGGCCAGCAATGCCGTTCTGAGGCTTCATGGGAGCTGGCTGCCCGCTCGTCATTCAGTCTCCAGCATGGGTTACACTCCATGATCATGCCCGATTTACAGATGGGGAAACTGAGGCACAGAGTACAGCTCCTGGCTGTAGGAGGCATACAGAGACTGAAGCCGTCCTTGTTATTATGAACTGGCTCTTCCTGGGATTTGAGTCTGAACATCAAAGACTAAAGACAGAGAAAGATGTGCCTCTGGCTTTCTTGGGAAAGGCCCTGAGCCAGCTGCAGAGGGGAGCCAGGGTGGTTCTGGGCTGGGTTTCCTGGGCTGGTGCTTCCCCTGGGCAGCTGCAGGCCCTTCTCAGGGAGCTGCCTGGCCCTGGTGCCCTGGTTGGCTTCGTTATTTTTTGCCTGCAGGGGCCTGCATGATCTGTGCCGGCGATAAAACATTCCTCGGTTGACGCTGTAATCACACTGCAAGGGACACTTGAAATTACATTCGCATTTGGGAAGCTAATTTTAAAGAGCGTTTTTCCTTCATAATTATATGCAATCAGCCAGCCAGTGTTGATGGGGGTTCTCTTTTTCCCTCAGCCAAGAGACCATCTGCGTTTCTCTTCCTGCCCCTCCTTCTATCATGCAATCGCCTACCTCCCTGGGAGGGGGACCCCCAGCCCTTGGCTGCCTGGAGACCCAAGTGAAATCGTTCTTTGGTGACTGATGCGAGAGAAGTGGAGGGTGCTGTGGGCTCTGGGTTGGGTAGCTGGATGGATAGGAGTGTTTGCTTCCAAGATTGAGGCCCAGGTTGTTGGAGAAGGTGATAGAATATGATGCTTTGGTTTGGATGTTGAAGGAGCTGGGATTCTTGTGGATGCAAGTGACAGGAAAACCCAGTTGCGACGAGCTTAAGCAAAGCGAAGATTTCTTGGACCAGGGGAACAAATGGCACAGAAACAGGCCCTCCGGGCCCCAGACGTGCCTCCTGCCCTTCTCACTCCTCACTGATGATCAGCCTCCATGATCTTTGCTGAGTTCTTTAGCTGCTCTAAATTCCTTCCTATCTCAGGACCTTTGCATACACTATTCCTGCTGCCTCACAGGCTTCCTACCCCCAACGTCTAGCTGCTCCTCGGCCTTTTGACCTCAGCATAGTCCCCCCTTCTCTGTCAGTCCCTTGGGCCTTCCTTTCAGAATATGTCATACCTTGTTGTACTTAATTCTGTGGTTTGCTTGTTCACCCACTCCTCTGTGCTAGAAGCTCCTTGAAGACAGGAGCCGTTTCTGTTGTCCTCACCGTGATGTGTCCACCATGCTGGGCACAGGGTAGGGGCTCAAGAAACAGGCATGAAATAAACAAATGAGTAAAAGGCGGCCTTGGATGGAAAGGGGGTTCTTGAGAAAGCAAGCCATTGGAGGAATTTAGTTTAAGAAAAATCTTGGCTAAGAAAAGGCTTCGCCTCCCTACCTCCTGCAGCTTGGACCCGTTCTTCTCCATCTTGAGTTCTTACCCTGCAAATTAAGGTCATCCCTGGAGAACTGTCCAGCAGGTTAACATCCTGAGTCAGGGAAGTGGGGCCCCCCCCAACCCAAGCCACCCTGCCAGGGTTGGCATAGGGTGGATTGTGCGCATGGCTCTTAGTTCCGGGGGCACCCAGGTCAGGAGAAGACACTGTTTCCTGGCCCTTCCAGTCGGGGTTTGACTCCTCAAGCTCCTCGGCTGCCTTTCTCGTGGGCTGCCCTCGGAGAGGGGCTGTGCGAGGCAAGAGGCTTCCGCTGCTGTGGATGGTGGGCAAGGGGTGGGGTGTTCACACGAGGGGGCTGACAGTGAGGGCAGATGAGGGGGAGGGCATGGAGCCAGCTGTACTAGAAGCGGATGGGGTGGGTGAGGAATGGGTGCCTGCTGCAGAGGTCTTGAATGCTGGGGGCAGGGATGAGTCACAGACTAGATGTAGAGGCTCACAGGCCAGACCCCTAGGGGGTGGGCAGGGTCGGCGGGTTTGTGGCTGGTGGTCCTGGTGGCCCTCAGGACCGAGGCCTATGTCTGGGGCGGGGAGGCTGCCCTTTCCCGACCCAGAAGCATTCTTCCCCTCTGGCCGGATGGGGCTTCCTCTTTTCGGAGTTTCTCACTTCTGCCCAGGGCCCCGGCTCTCCTTAGCCTCAGGTTGGCCACTGCCATGACACTCTGCGTGGGGCTGACTGAGGGATTTCTTGGGCTGTTTGGGGCCTGTTGCTATGGCTGCCAGCTGCAGGGCCTGGCTGGGTGAGAGGCCGGGCAGGAAGGAGGTGTGATGCGTGCCTGCCATCTAGGAGGAGGCTCTGGGGCTTCACCTTTTGGTGCTGGGGTCCTCTAAGGCCCCAGGCTCGTCCTCTCCTCCCTGGGAGGCCCAGAGGACCGATTGCTTCTTCTCACTCGGGGGTCAGAAACGCTTAGAGATGGGGAAGACCTCCTGAGATGTTAGCCCGTCCCCTCCCGCATGTACCCGTCTCCCTTCCATGACTGTGGCATCCGGCCTCGGCTTGAATCCCTCCCACCCCTGGGCAGTCACCACCTACCTACCTGCCTGGACAGCCTTCCTTGGGGGGCTGGCCGCCCCTTCTACAGCTGAGCCTAAACCGGCTCCCTCCGGCTTGGGAAGTGTGGCTTTGAGCTGACTTTGTGGTCAGAAGGAGGCGTCAGCCCCTTGGAGAGGGGAAAGCAGGCCTCCCCTTGCTCCTGGGGCCTCGGGGGACCCCAGGCGTTTCAGGTCCCCACTGCGCAGAGGTCTCGAGATGCCTGCGGCTCCTCAGGAAACCCCTTCTGGGCTGTTGACCCGCGGGCCTCTCAGGGGAGATGGCACCTGCTCCTCTAGCCTCCTGGGGGTCAGGGGTCTGAGGAGGGAGTACAGCCCAGACTTGGGTCAGTGGCTGGGTGGTGGCAGGTGGTGCAGGTGAGAGGCACGTCTGTCCAGAACAATTCCTCCCCTGGAAATCCCAGAAGCTTCACCCCCGACAGACCTGGCTGGACCCCACCCTCACAGGTCACTGGACGGGTATGGTCTTTGCTGACAGACCAGACTTGAGACTGTGGTTCCACTGTGGCTGATTTCCTATGGGTCTTTGAGTGAGTTCCTTTTCTTTTTTCTTTCTTTCTTTTTAACACATAATGTATTTTTTTCATCTCTATTGAGGTATACTTGACAAATAAAATTGTAATATATTTTTAAAAAGGCAATATGACCTGAAAAAAAAAACAAAACCCAGAGTAGAAATTGTGATGTGTTTGAATATTTGAAGTCTCTGGCGTGATGGTTCAGCGTGTGTGCACTGTGGAAGGACCGATCGGGCCTGTCCCCTCACATGTTTATTTACTCCCCCTCTTCCTTTCCTGGGTGAGAGCGGTTACGTTCTACTCTCTGCAGGTTTCAGTCATATAGTGCAGGGCTGTCAGCTGCCGTCACCGCATTATTCATTAGATCCCCAGACCGTTTCCTTTGAACTGACACTTTGTCTCTTTACCAACCTCGCCCCCGTTTGCCTCATCCTGCCAGCCCCTGGCAACCATTATTCTATTCTCTGTTTCTTTGAGTTTGATTTTTTTTTTTCCCCAAGTTTCCACTTAGAAGTGATACTCTGCAGTATTTGTCTCTCTGACTTTTTTCACTTAGCCCGATGTTTTGGGTGAATTTCTTGACCTCTTTAAATGTCCGCACTTGCAGAAACAGGGCAGTCACAGCCCCTCGTGCTCAGGGGCCGTCTCTTAGGCCCCTCCTGGCCCCCACCTCTTCCCCTGCCTCTCCCCCCACCCCAGCCCCTGCTTTCCCCCTGAGTGGGGAGTGAGGGGCTCAGGAATTAGTCGTGTTGCCAGCCCTTTGTTTGGGTTGTGTCCAACCCCTTGGAACCCTCCCTGAAATTTGAGGGTCTCAGAGGCCCCAGATGAAGCCCCTACCTGTTTCTAGAGTTGGGTGCTCAGGGCTTCTGAAGGGGCCAAGGGGCAGGGCCTGGTACCCCCGGGGTCTGTAAATGGGTGCTGGGCAGGCCCCTGCTGGCCCCGGTGTGCCTAGGTGCTAGGCTCCGGTTCCAGCTTCTGTCTGCCGAGTCTTTTCTTGGCAGCTTGGAGCTGTGGCCTTCAGTGGAGCCAGGTGGCCTCAGAGTTGGGGGTAGGAAAGCCTCAGTGATCTGAGCACCTCTGTTAGGCCTAGGGGTGGACCCCAGGGTCAGGAATGTCATCCCTTCCCCCAGTTTATACAACTAAGACTTCCAGGCCTGGGGCTTGAGGTCTCTGACATCCAGGCCTGGGCCTTCTTCCCATCAAGAACCCCTGTATCGGTGTTTCGTTATGCCCAGTGCCCCCTTCAGAGTCCCATGGGCAGCGTAGGGGCTTAGCTCCAGTTTCCCCCTTGGTGACTGTCGAGGCTCCCAGTGAACCTCTGGACAAATCTCAATTTGCCACAGCCCACACATGGACACTTTGAGGGGGTGTCTGGGATGCAGAGGATGGCAGAGCTGCAAGAGCCTTGATGTTGGGATAGACAGAATAATGTCCGGCTACCCCAGGTGTCCTCAGAACCTGTGAATATGGTCCCTTATGTTGCAGAGGGACTTTGAGATGGGAGAGAATCCTGGATTATCTGGGAGGGCCCAGTGTAATCTCATGGGTCCTTATAAGAGGAGGGTCAGAGGGAGATGTGACAATGGAAGCAGAGGTCAGAATGATGTGGCCACAAGCCAAGGAATGCAGACAGCCTCTAGAACTGGAAACCACAAAGGCGTGATTTCTCCCCAAGCCTCAGGAAGGAACATGGCTCAGCTGCTGACCCATTTTAGACGCCTGATCTCCAGAGCTGCAAGAGAACACACTTGGGTTGTTCTCAGCTCTCCTTTGTTGTAATTTGTTACAACAGTAATGGGAAATGAATGCAGTGTTCCAATGCACTGCCTTTTCCGGAACCTCCTGCTGGGAGGGATTGGGTCAAGGTCGGAGCCAGGCTCTGACTCCTTACCCTTAGTCACAGACCCATGGATAAGGTTGGTATTTGACTCCCAGGGCCTGCTTTCCCACTCCCCATCCTGCAAGTAGATACGGGTTGGGAAAATATTTGATTCAGGTGCTGTGGTTTAAGTTTTCAATGATTGGGGGTGGGGCCAACCTCACCCTTGCTTTGATGTGATAGCAGCCTTGGTGCTTGAGGCAGAGGGGCCCAGGGAACCCCAGTGCCCAGAGGCCCTGGCATTGCCCTAGCTGGTGCTGGTGCTTTGCAACTGCCCTCCTGGCTGCGCCTGGAGCTCAGTTCAAGTGGCAGTCTTCAGAAACCTTCCCCTGTCACTGCCATCCCCCAGAGGCTAGGTCTGTTCAAGGGCCCTGTGGCTCCCAGCATCTCTAGGCAGGGCTTGTGGCTTGCGGCAAGTGCTCTGTTCCCAGGCCAGCCCAGAGCTGGGTGGAGAAGGTCAGCAAATGTTTAATGACAAGGAAGTCTGCGCTCCTGTGCTTGAAGGCTCAGGACAGCACAAGGCACAGATACCTCCCCGTCCTCCCTCCTCCCCCCGACCCCCCCTCCAGCCACAGAAGGTGGCTCAAAGAACCCTTCTCTTGGTCTTGGATTCCAGCCCTTAGGCCTGGAGGGAGCTTTCCGTGGTGAGGGAATACTAGCAGCGGATCTGGGTAGATGGAGATACTTAATCTGCTGTGGCATGCAGCCTTTAAAGAGTGCCGGCATCCCAAAAGCAGGTCTGGCACACGCTTGTGCAGTTATTTTGAGCGTGTGTGGTACCTTGAGGAGAGTTGCTGAGAACAGTCCAGACCTTGGGCAGGCTTCTCCCTCCCCCAGTGGGTCCAAAGGACAGAAATATGACGCAGGGATTCCTGCCTGCCTTCCTGCTGGAGCTTACCTTGATCACTGGGCTGATGTTAAAATGACTTTGCATTCTTGGAAATAAACTGCTCAGGAGAGAACCGACTGAGTCATTATTAGCCCCAAGGCAAGTGCCCAGAGCTGTGGGTGGCGGAAGGCGCTGGAACCAACCCTTCCTGATGTCCCTGTGGGTATCCTGTTCCTGGTTAACACTCTCCTGCCTGCAATTTAGGGCCCCTCCCTGATTATGAGAAGGAAAAATTATAGCACCTGTGTGCAAGGGGATAGTCAAAGATCTGAAAAGAATTTCAAGTAGAGGATTTTTATACTGAAAAGTGAAGGTGTGTCAAGCGCCATTAAGGGAATTTCAACATTTGGTTTTAGATGAAAAGTCAGGGCCGTTTCCAATCTGAAGCGATGACAGTTTGGAGGCAGCGGGGCACATTTTTGGGTCGTCTCCGCCCCTGCCTCAATTTCCCGACCCTGCAAATTGAGGAGTGGGCTTTTAGAGCGTCTTGGCCCCGTATTGTCATGTGTCTCTGTAGCCAAGGCCTTTGGGCCTGGGCGGTTCTGCTTTCTTCCTGGAGGTGTGGAAAGGTGAGTCACTAACCCTGCCTCTCGCCCACATCCTGGGTTCACGAGGAAAAGCCACTTCTGGGGATCCCGTGGGCTTGTTCTAGGTCTGAAGGAGCATGCTGACTCATGCCTCTGCGAGGACCCTCTGGCCCGCCTGCCTCCTCCAGGTGGGGCACCTCGTATGGGGGAAGGGCTTCAGTTACCGAAGTAGGTGACTGTCCAGTCTTGAGAAGGGTTTTACCCTCCCCCTTACCACTCCCCACCCCCCCACCCCCACTGCCCCCCAAGTATGCTAGCTTTCAGTTTATCTGGTTCTTTCTTGGAGCTGTCCAAACAATTGAATGTTTGTCCTGGCTGTAAAATCTCTTCGTATGTTGCCTTTGTATTGAGCCATTTCAGTTTCTGGCGCTGCTAAGAGAAGGGAAATCCAAATTAGGAAACCATCGGTGAGTGAACCAGGCCGCAGCCTTGGAAGCAGACAGGTAGGGGTGCTCAGGGATGGAGTGGAGGCTGGTACCCTCATTCGGGAAGTGCTTGCGAGCGCCTGCCTGGTGTGTGGGGGAGGGGTCAGTAGTGGGCAGGGGCGGCTGGAATAAAGGACAGACTCAGATTTCAGGGGCTCATGGCCCCAGACTGAGCACAGAGCGGCCTTAAGTGTCCATGGCCTTGTGGCCAAAAGGCCATCGTTTCTGCCCAGGGAAAGGGCCAGGAACAGCCTCTCAGCGTGTATGATGTTTGAGCTGCCCCTGATGAACGAGTAGGAGTTTGCCCAAGGACGGGAGTTTCGCAGCAGGACCAGCTTGTGCAGATTCAGAGTTAGGTCAGGCCTGGGTGTTTTTACAGCACAGGATCTCTCTTGGGAGAGTTTGATGAAAGGAGGGGGTTGCGCTACTCCCCCAACCCTTGTGTACGGCACCTCCAAATGTCTATGCTAGGGATCTGGGGTGCAGATAGAGGACACAAGCCCTGTTTCCTCAAGGAGCATTTGTCCATCGGGATAGGTCTGGTTAGGCTGCAGTAACAAGCCTCCGGAGAGGTTGGTAACAGGTTTATTTATAACTCATTCAGAGTCCACTCTGGGCCCGGGTGACTCTCCAGGGCTGGGGGCCTCCCTGGGTGTGGCCTCCCTGGGGACGCTCAGCACTGGTCCTCTGCATCTCGGCATCTCTCATATTCTCAGCACCATGGCCAGGTGGTTCTTCGTTTCAGGGGCTGTTCTGTACATTGTAGGGCCTCTGCCTTCTACGTGCCAGGCGCACTTGCCCCAGGTGTGACAATCAAAAATGCCTTCAGGTGTTGCTAAATGTCCCCTAGAGGGCAAAATTGCCCTGGTTGAGAACCACTCCTAAGCTGAAAGTCTTTTTAATAAAAAGTCTTTTAAAAAAAAGTCCTCTTTTTTTCCCCCTGGTTCCCAGACTCTCTTCACAGCCACCCAGCCAGGTTTCTCTCCAAGAGTGCATCTGGGATGGCTTTGGGGGCCATCTCTGCCCACATGCTCCCACAGTTTCTGAGCAATAGAAGGATAGGCTGGAGAGCCGAGCACCAGCCATCGAATGGTTCTATTTGTTTAGTGCACATTTCCTTGGCCAAAGCAAGCCACGTAGCTGTGCCTAGCCTGGTGAGTGTGTGTGTGTCCAAGGGAGTGAGTGCCCAGGAGGAGAACTGTCATACTGGTGGACACCATTAATGTCCACCTTACTAGCTGTTAGCCTAGTAGGGGTCGGCAGCCCAGAGCCAGGCAGCCTCAATGTCAGTGCACCATTCTGGGTGTGGGGGCTCCAAGGAGGGTGGGAGCCCAGGAGGGACCCTCAGGAGCTGACCTGGGCTGTGGGTTAGGTGGTGATGTTGGCGTGGCATTTGGGGCCGTGGGACCAGAGTGTGCGTCCATGCACAGGTGAGAGAGGAGGCCTGGCCGCCCATTCGGGGAGCCCCGAGTCCTCAGGAGACATTTCGAGGACCCTGCCTTCTGCTGGCCGGGGAGAGATGGGGGTGTGGGGGGTTTGCCTGCTGGCCTCATAGAGCTAAAGGGCGTTATTCGGGGCTCCTGAAATCTGGTAATTACCAAGCTGGCTGGGGTGCGAGTGATGCCTGGCTTCGCACTTACATAATTACACACTTCCCATCTCCAAGTGGTTTTTAGCTCTGGGGCAGGTGCAGCTCCTTTCTCCATGCCCACTGGGGGTGGTGGGGGAAGTCCCTGTTTCCGGGTCGATCCCTTCTGCTGTGAGATCGCTGCCAGGCCACCTGGTCGGGCTCCCTCCGCAGCGGGGTTCTCCAGCCTCTGCCATGCCTGAGGGGGGAGGCCGGTGGCTGTGGCCGCACCCGTTGTGAGAAAGCGTTTCTTGCTGAACCCGAGGGGCCCCCTTTTTGGCAAACTTCGCTCTTCTTTGGCCGCTGCTCTCTTCTCTCGGAGCTTCTGGAATTCTCCCAGCTATCCCAGGACTTTTCTTTCCTTGTTGGGCAGAGGGCACCTCTGATGACCCCTCTGATGACACCCCATTGCTGATTTTTCTCCCTTGCTTCTGCTTGTCTTGCCTGTAGCCCTGTGTCTTATACCTGCCCTGGAAAGGTCTGGAAGGATTTGAAATTCCCCAGGAGTATGCTCTCCTTGGATGTCTGGGGACGGAGGTCCCTTTTGCAAAGCAGATTCTCCCTTCATTCGATAGCCAGCTTTTGGGAAAGCAAGCTTATGAGTGGTGAGGTAGGCTTGCGTCCAAAACTTAGGAATCCAATATTTATCAAGGAAATGACAGTTTTAGGTTTTCTTGAGGGATTTTCTTGAGGTACAGGTTTTAGGTAAAATTCTTTTATTATTTTTTATTGTTACGTTTTCCTATAATTTTAGAAGTATTCATAGTATCTATGCTCCTTGTCGAAAATTTAGAAACTACCAGAAAATAAAAAGAAGCGCACATCGCTTTACCGCTGTGGTGTGTGCGTGCTAAGTCGCTTCGGTCTTGTCCGACTTTTTGCGACCCTATGGACGGTAGTCCACCAGGCTTCTCTGTCTGTGGGATTCTCCAGACAAGAATACTGGAGTGGGTTGCCATGCCCTCCTCCAGGGGATCTTCCCCACCCAGGGATCGAATCCATGTTTCTTACATTTCCTGCTTTGGCAGGCGGGTTCTTTATAGCTAGCGCCACCTTAACGTTCCAGTTCCCTCCGTATCTGTTTCTCAGACACCCAAGTAGTTAAGTGGCTTAGACATCCAGTTAACTGGATGCTCTGGTGCCTGACAGGCCCTGGAGAGGGTGACAGGGCAGCTTCCCTTTGAGCAGCACTGGGAAGCTTTTCTAGATAAATCCTGAGCTCCTCTATTCCACTTCATCAACTGGTTGATTGACCCGTGTCTACATCAGGCATTTCTATGCCAGACCTTGGAATGCTGGCAACTGTTTTGTTTTTAATTGAAAACGTGCAGTTCTCTAGTTTGGGGGCATGCCTTAGACACATATGGCACAAAACTCAAGAAATGCATGAGGCTGCACAGCGAGGAGGAGGTCTCCTCCCCTTACCTCTCAGACACCTCTGTCCTTGCTCTTGACCGGAGGCTGGGCCACAACTGTTTTCTGGTTCTTTTAGATTCGTTCTGCGTGGCACAAGCATGCCAGGATGTTGTTCTGAACCCAAGTAACCACGTGCGGCCGAGGGTTTGCATCTTGCTTTCTGATAGCAGTATCTTGGAAAGAATGCAGGCCTTCCGGGGCCTGGAGCACTTCCTCGTTCTTTTAAACTGCTGCATAGTATTCCTTTGACCGCATGCCATTTGTTAGCAGCCCCTCTTGGGGGGCTGAGGCGCTGTGGGCTTTTGCTCTCTCGGGCAGTGTGGCAGTTAACATTTGCAGCCCCACACGCTTTGCTTGTGTCTGTGGGGCGAGGCCACGGGGTTTTCAGGAGGAGCAGTTTACTCAATTGGCAGCAGGCTTGCTTTGTCTTCCCTTCTCTCACTCCCGTCTCCCTCCCTCCCTCCTGCCCTGCCTCCTCCCGCTTCTCCTTTGGTGTCACAATTTAATTTCTGAACTTTCTGGTTAGGACCAGATTTCGGGAGCCTGCTGCTTGGGAAACGAGGCTATTGATACCTTTGTTCTGCAGAAATTCCAGGTGCAGAAGTCTGAACCCCCGCAGGCTTAGAACTTGCTCTCCCAAGTGTGAGGCAGTAGGACGTGGTTTTCCGCTCGCCTCCTTAGGCCCCCCTGTTACGCCTGAGGCCCTGGGGCACGGAGACGAGACTTGCCCCCTTGGTGCCTCTGAACCAGCTGTGCCGTGACCATGCAGTGTGGGAGACCGGCTGCTCTCTGGAGGCGGCCAGGTCTCAGCTTGCTGGTCAGAGTAATGGGCGATCACTGTGCAAGGCACTACGAGCGCTCATTGGGCCTTCCCTCCTCACACCGTGAGCATGTGTGGTGTCCGTGTGGCTGGGTGCACGTGGAAAGGGGAGCTGAGCCCACTCTCTCCTGCTAGAAGCGCCGTTTATCCTGTTTCTGACGCTTTGAGCTGCAGAGAAGCTGTGCCGGCTCCTGGGAGCTCAGCCCCACTTGAGGCTTTCAGTCTGTCCCCAAGACCACTTTTTTTGTTGTGGTTTGTTTCTTTTATTTTATGTGTTCCATCTGTTTTCAAAGTTGGAGTCCTGTTTGTTTTTTAGGACGGGGGAGGAGGGTGGGAACCTTCTGGGCTATGTGATGTGGACCGATTGGAAGTGACCGCAGCAGCTGGCTTCCTAAGGACATGAGAGCTGCATGCTGGGGTAATTTGGATGCGGAGAGAATTCCCTCGGAGGGAGAAGCCAGGCTGGGCCGGCGCCTGGCAGAAACCCCGTCCACCTGGCACGCGTCATGTGCACGGGAGCCCGTCTCCTCCAGGCTGTCCGTCTGTCTGTCTGGAGTCTCGTCACCTGAGGCTTCTTTCTCCCTCAGCTGTTGGAGGTTTCCATCCAGGCTGGGGGCAGGGGCTGAGCCGGGCGAGGAGACTAAGAGCCTAACCTGGCCAGTCACAGTCACGCGGCAAGTGACGGTAGCAAGTTACTGTTCCTGGTGCTTCTGGGGCGCCAGGACCGTCGGGGATGGAGGCGGGGACACTGGGACTCAGAAAGGAACGCCCGGGTTGCGAGCCGATGCCTGAGGCGGCGCAGGTGCCGCGTGACACCATCCGTGCCCCTCCCGTGGGCCCTGGTGGCCCAGGGCGGTGCTGCCATGTCCAGCCTGACCCCTCGTGAAATCAGGGAGACAGATGGACTTCGGCTGTTGTTCCTTCCAGGACTGCAGAGCAGCTGGCAGTGGGGACCCCGAAAGCATCAGGCGCTGTGGTTTTCAGCTGGGGTTGCTCAGGGCTCCGGGCCCTGGGAGGTGCCGTGGGTGGAGGGGTGGCCCGGCAGGCGTGTCCCGCCGTGTGGCTCGGTCACCCCTCTGCTGCATCTTACCATCTCACGTGGGGGCCTCCTCGTGCGTTGCTGCTCGGTGCCTGGTGCTTGGAAGGCACTGGGCAATGCTTGTGGGAGCCGTTAAATGACAGATTCCAGGATTGGCAGGTGTCCCCTCCGCTGTGCTGTGTGAGGTGATGGGTCTGCTCGCCGTGGCCCAGAGGTTTCCCCAGGGCTTTGTGCCTCCCTCAGGCAGTGAGCCCCTTGGCAATGCGAGCCATGACTGTTTCATTTGGATTTTCCCCTGCGGGCCAGGCCGGGCACAGGAACCAACCTCATGTGATGAAGTTCAGGGGGCATCTGGATCCTGGGCAGGTGCAGTTAGTGAACTTGACCCCGACCCTGCTCCAAGGAGGCAATGTGGGTGAGGGAACCCCAGATCCTGACCTTGCCTGGTCACAGCCTCCTCTGAGCATCAGGGGGGTGGGATGGGGGGGACCCCAGCCTCTCTTCTCAGGAAAGTGCACACAGGCCTGGCTGTTGTGGTGTCTGTGGTCCACGTGGGCTCCTCCCCGCAGGTGACAGCCCGCTGCTGCTCCATAACCACAGACTGGGAAGGAAGGGTGCCCCAAGTTCACCCTGCATACACGGGCGGGGAGAGGGTGTCGCGAGTCAGGGAAGGCTTCCCGGGAGGGTGTCTGTCGGAACCGAGTCCGAAGGGCTGGGATGGAGAGTGAGGCCTGGGCTTAGAGTTGCCAGCCGATCCTGTGCGCCCCGAACTGCTTGCAGTAAGGAATGTGGGTGGGCGAGTCAGCAGGGAGCCTTTGTGTGCTTCTGTGGGGATCCGGACCCCAACCCCGGCTCAATGAGTGGGGCAAGTCAGGGGACACGGTCCTGGATTATGGGGGAGACGTCAGGGGCAGGGGAACAAGGTCCAGGCCTCGGAGGATACTGGTGAGGACGGTGGTGGTTGAACCAGGGTCAGAGGGTGGGCGGGGTGTCAGGGGGGCTGAGATGGCCAGCGATGGATTAGCAGTAGGGCAGGACTGGAGGGCCCAGGGGCCTGGTCCTTGTGGGAGGGTGGGTGGGCTGCAGTGGGACGGGCTGAGGCAGACCTGGGGGTGCCCGGGAGGGAGTGGGGTTGGGTAGTTGGCTTAAGGCCATCGGTGGGCGGAAGGTCTTCTTGGGGTGGTTCAGGCTGGAGCTGTGCCCAAGAGGCCCAGGCTCCGGGATTGGAGTGGGGGACGGCTGGCTGTGGGCCAGATGGGCAGGTGCCAGCCAGCCTCCTCTGGGCACCCAGCCTTCTCTCTCAGCCAGAAGGTGGCTCCGAGGACTGGCTGGGAGTTCATAAGCATCCCCCTCGAGAGCAAGGTCATCCCGGGGACCACGGCCTGAGAGGTGCAGCTGCCGCCCTGCCTCCAGCTGGCTGTGGTGGAGGTGCTGGAAGGGTACTTACTCCCTGCTGGAGTAACCTGTGTTTTCTTTGATTTTCTCCACAGGAAGCGAGGCATAGAAGTCGTGCAGGTGAGTACAGACCATGCCCTCGCCGCTGTGCAGGTGGAAGGGCCTGCAGCACTTACCTTTCCTGCTCTCGGAGGAGTCTGGGTGCTTGGCCTCTCTCCACTTGCTCTTGTTTTAACTTCTCTTTCTGTGGAATTGACATGCTTGCTGCCCAGGGTGGACAGGAGTTGGGGCTGGCTGTCTGGTGGGGGTTGAGGAATTGCTGTGCTTTGTCGGTGGGGGAGCTGTGGGACCCTGGGTCAGGGTGGGGAGCGTGAGGGGGCATAGCCCCACGTCCCGGTCCTGGGTGCTGTTGTGACCCGTCTGTGCCATCCTCAGGGGAACTCCAGCCCCTGGGTATCTGCCTCAGCTGTTAGCCCTCTGGGGATGAGCCTTCTTCTACCTGGACCATTCTTGTATCATGACCCAAGTGGTGTCATCTCCATAGACCTTTCTTCTCCCCGCCCCAGGGTGCGTCCCCTCCCCCTTGTCAGTCCTTCTCTGCTCTCAGTGGCCGCATCTGATCTTCGAGATGTTCCCCTGGCCCCTGGGGCATGAACTGAGTCAGCAGAGACTCCTGACCCCCTGTGTTGCCTCACTTTGGGTTGGACTTGGATCACGAGGTCACTGGGGCTTCCCTGATGGCTCTGCAGTAAAGAACCTGCCTGCAATGCAGGATTCGCAGGAAATGCTTGTTCGATTCTTGGGTCAGGAAGATCTTCAGGAGGAGGAAATGGCAACCCACTCCAGTATTCTTGCCTGGAGAACCCCATGGACAGAGGAGCCTGGCGGGCTACAATCCCTGGCGTTGTAAAGAGTTGGACATGACGGAGCACACACACATACACACACGCGAGATGAGCTCATTAGCTGGAGAAGGAAGGATAGTTGGAGAGAGAAGCTCGCCTGGGGTGTGGAGCTTGCCCTGTGGGCCCCAAATGGATGACAAGCTCGGACAGCAGCAGTGATGCCAGGAGGCTGGGTCTGTCTGAGAGTGGGGAGGGGTGGAGACATGCCAGGGGTGCCTGCTGGCCAGCTCCGTTTGTCCTGGCAGTTATGACTTGTGGGGGGATGGAAGGGGGCCATTTTTCTCTGCGGGGACATGAAGATGCCCTCAGACCCTTCATGAGGGGCAGGCTGTGATGTTTGCACCAGAGGTTCTGCCTGGCACCTAACAGGTAGTTGGTGAGTCCCGAGGGTATCCTGGTTGGGCTCCCTGTCCCTGCCCAGGGTGAGTCTGCCTGTGTGTGCAGCTTGGCTGGTGGCCCTTCTTCCACCTGGGGCTGCAGAGAGGAGAACCCAGACTAGGGCTGCATCGGGGCTGATGGGAGCCTGCCCACCCTCTAGAATATCTGAGGAAGGCTTTTATACAGCCTGCTGAGAAGTTCTCAGAATCCACCTTGTTAACTTCGGCCCCCATCCCCCTCCCCACACCTGGCAGGTTCAGGGGGTGGTGCCCTCAAGCCGCTCTGCCCCTGGGACCCACGGGGTGGGCGGTGGGTGGGGTGGGGCTGGGCGCCTCTGTCTGGCTGCTGTGGTGTCCGGCTGCTGAGTTCTTCCTCCTGGCCTCCCTCTTCATAGCTTGTGGGTTGAACTTGTCACCCTGAGGCTGAGGTTTGTTTTGGAAGAGGAGGTCGTTTCTGGAAGCTTCTCAGCAGCTGTGTGTTTTTCATCCTGCCTCATCTAGGCTCTGCTGTTCCATGATCTGCGATGAACTCTTCTGTGGACCTCAGTTTCTCCATTCGTCGAAAGGGGGAGGTCCAAAGGATACTCAAAAGTAATGCTTTGAGTGCCGTTTTTGATTGATTAGTAGTGCCTGCCGGAGGATTTTAAAGTCTGTGAATGGCTGAGGACAGGGGTGGATTGGTAATGCCTGCCCGGGGTCCAGCAGCGGGCAGAGCAGGTGCAGCTGTATTCATGTCCTTCTGGAGCCTGGTGTCTCCTGCTCCAGGACACTTTGGCTTAATTTCATCTCTTAGTCATCTTTGATGGTTTCCTTGGAAGCCCCCTGATCCTTTGTAGATGCTGCTGTACTCACCACCAAAGCCTAGACCCGTAGCTGAAGCTATAGCTGGAGGTCACTGTGAAGGGCCAGGTACTTCCTGGAGGCTAACTACAGCCTCCATCAGGGTCCATGCGGAAATTTCTCTCAGGAGCCGTTTTTAGAGGCAATGAATTCATGTGCTCACAAACAGTCGCTGCTTAAAAGGTGAAGAAGTAAGCTCTGTCCCCAGTACCTGATCCCTGTTCATACCAGATCCCAGACTATAACCCAGTGCGATGCCACCTCTCCCATGGGAACGGACAGGAGGGGGGCAGGCGGAGGGAGCCCCTGGAGCTTCAGGGTGTGAGGGCCAACTCAGGGGTCAGTGTGTTTGCTTTGCATGGCTTGCCGGGAAGACCAAGACCTTTAATCCATTTAGTCTCTGGGTGGAATGGGAAACTGGAGCCATTGTTTTAGAATGTACCAGGCAGAAGAAGAGTTGTGAAATCTTTCTTGATGGGTCTGCTGTTCATTTGGGCGATGACTTAGGGGGAGGAAGTGGCGGCTGGGGACCAGCACGAAGGCAGGCTGGATGCTTTCCACGCCAGCATCTAAAAAAAACCCACCACGACGCCTCTCTGTTCACCTCCTCCTGGCATCCCTGTGTGTTTGGAGAACTTGAAATTTCAGGATACAGAGTAAAAACTCTTTGAAGAAATTGGAAACCAAGCCACTTGGCTTTTTTTTTGTTTCCAAAATCAGCCAAGCCTCTGTGCAGCAGACCCCAGGCTGGTGGGCCCCTGGATGCTGGTGATGGATGTTTGCCAGTCACTGGGTGGCAGTGATTGAAGAGGAAGCAGCAGAGTGAGCACGCCACAGCTGCCACTCAGCATTTCCCGTGTCAAGTGCTCTGAAGGGCACGGTCCCACTTTGTGCAGCCACCCAGTGATGTGAATGGTGTTTTCACATCCATTTTAGAGATTAGGAAACTGAGGCTCAGAATTTTCCCCTCAAGGAACTGAATTGGTTAAGTTTGTGGAGTTGAATTTCAGTGCGGTTGATTTGTCTGTAAAGCCCATGGTTTTTGTGATAACTGGGTCTCTCCTGCATGTTTATAGATTGCTCTGCATACTACATGCTTTTATACCTGTTGTTACCTGGGCTTTGGCTCCTGTTAATATTTTTTTAAAAAAAGGATGTTGGGACCTGGGTTCAGGAACCAAGAGTGTAAAATGGTGGTGAGACCTGCACTGTGGGTCCTGGTCACAGGAGTTGTTCTTCCGGCTGTTGAACAGCAGTAGTAACACTATGAGCGCTAACATTGTTGGGCAACACTGTCTACCAGGCAGTGATGCCATTTGCTAGAAGGAAGCATTTGTGTGTGACCTCTCCAAGGTGGGGCTGGGAACACACTGATGACAGTCAGCCTTGCAGACCCTCGGCCTTCTCATCTGTTCGTTCCCACAGCTGATGTCATGGCTTTTGGTTCTTCCACATTCCGGCCGACATTTCGTATCCTCTGTCTTTTCAATTTTAGACATTTCAGTTCGTGTACTTCGGTATGACCTTGTGATTTCCATTTTCATCTCCCTCAAAATTAATGATGCTCAATACTTCTTCATGTCCTTCTTGTCCATCCGTGTATATCTTCTGTGAAGTGTCTATTCAAATCTTTTGCCCACTTAAAAGTTGTTTTTTTTTTTTTTAAATTTTAGGAACTCTTTCTATATTCTAGGTACAAGTCCTTAGATGCAGAAAAAACGTTTGACAAAGTCCAGCGTCTACTCAGCATAAAATCCTAAGCAGTCTAGTGCAAGGAAACTTCCCCAGTCTGATAAAGGGCATTGTGCAAAAATTCTACAGCTCATATCATATGTAATGGTGAAAAAATAAACTTTTCTCCCTGGGTCGGGAATGGTGAAAAAACATTCCCTCCCCCTGGGTTGGGAAGATCCCCTGGAGAAGGAAATGGCATTCTTGCCTGGAGAATTCCATGGACAGAGCAGCCTGGCAGGCTACAGTCCATGGGATCACAGAGTCGGACACGACTGAGCGGCTGATGTTTTCACTACTTATATCCAATATTATATTGCAGGTCCTAACTAGCGCAGTAAGAACAAGAGGAGAAACAAATGGCATCCAGATTGGAAAAAAATAAATTGAGTTTTGATAATAAATTACTGTAATTCTTGCCATATAATTCTGAAGGAATTCAGAGAATTTGCTATGGTAAATCTCTTTCCATCTTTCTATTTATTTGACTAGGTGGTTTCAGCACTATAAAATTTGAAAAATGGAGATAGAATTGATAATAAACTCTGCTTTATTCTGGCAGTAGGTAATAGTCATCTGTGGGTTTGTGAAATAATTTAAAAGCATTACCATTCATCTCTGCTAAGATTTATTTCTAATAAAGTTTAATTTTTATGATTATTACCTATATAGATTTATATTTCTGCTGTATTGATCAATTATGTGCTAATAGTAGTTGTAATAATAATTCAATCCAGAAGAAAAATTTTGACGGTTAGAGCTTTATGGTTACGTGAAATTAAAAAATTGACATTTATATACATTTTTCTTTTTTGTCTCATAGTATGGTAGACTAATCAATGAAAAAGGCCTTCAAACATGAAATACACTGAAAGTAGAAATGTCTCAGGGATGTGGATTGGAAATTGGAGTTTGAGGAGGCAGAAGGAGCCTTGCTATCTTTCCAAGTGTTTAAGAAGCGTCCAATTCTGTAATTTTAAGATGGATGACGGTGGATCTTGAATTGCTATGGTATTTAGAATTCCACTGGGTCCATTTGAAAGAGACACAGTAACAGTTTTATTTTGAAATGTTAATATTTACAATATGTTGGAAATTACATCCTCTACAAGTATTTAAACTTACGATGAGAAATTTAGATGTCAGCTTGAAAATGTACAAATAGATACAGAGTTTTAAACATTTATTTTGGGGGGTTTGGATTGAAGGCCCATGCTTTAGAGTGTTACCCCGTTTGCTTCCCAGAACCAGGCCCTGAGGCGTATACAGCCCCAGAGAGGGGGGTCAGCAGCCCGGCTCTCAGGCCATCAGAGGCCCTGCTCCGAGGGGGGCCACTCGGACTCTGGGGTCCGGGCCTCCGCTGAGACTCAGAAAGGCCTTGGCAGTGGGCTTGTCTGCAGGCTAACTGGCCTCCCCTAACTGGGTCTATTAGGCCAAGAGATGCTTGATAATAATGAACGCCTGCCGTTACCTGCTCAGGAAGCCTGAGAAGCCCCAGGTGAGCCCAGTCCAGCAGGGCTGGGAGGACTGGGAGTCCTGCCCTGTGATCAGTGCTGGGACTCAGCTAGAGCACAGGTGGGAGAGTAGGACAAGAGGCCGGCCACCCCCGTGTCCTCAGGGGGTGCCTGTCGTGATGGTGATGGTCGCAGGTCCCTGTTTGCCTCAGTTTCCCCCCTGCACTGTTGTAACGAGGGCGCTGGATACACAGACCCCGTTGACTCCTCCATTTCAGGTGTTGACAGGTGGCCTCACTGAACCAATGAGCGTGAAGTGAAGTGAAAGTCGTTCAGTCGTGTCTGGCTCTTTGCGACCCCTCAGACTGTACAGTCCATGGATTTCTCCAGGCCAGAATACTGGAGTGGGTAGTCTTTCCCTTCTCCCGGGGATCTTCCCAGCCCAGGGATTGAACCCAGGTCTCCTGCATTACAGGCGAATTCTTTACCTGCTGAGCCACAGGGGAAGCCCCAGTGAGCGTGAGGGTCCCTCATAGCCGGCAAATGCTGGTTGGGAAGACTGCCCCTCTCCCCCGCCCCTCACAACAGGATTCAGCAAACCTTTCCCTGCTGGGTCACAGGCTGTGGGTGCTGGGGACTCGCATGGGCCCAGGCCACATCCCTTCAGCTCTCTGAAGCCTACCGTTGGCATTCAGAGCCAAAGAGGGTAGGGATCGTGGGCACAGACTGTAGGCACAGGCATGGAGGAGGGTCCTTCCCACACTTTTGTAAATCAGGAAGGCTTCCTGGAGGAAGGCAGGGTGAGCCTGGCTAGTGGCGATGAGCCTCGTCCACCTGACAGAGCCTGGCTGAGAGGTAGGGTTAAGCCCACAGCCCCTTCTGCTCCCGGAACATCTAGGTATTGAGTGACCTAGGGCTGAGCACAGCACGTCGTCATGGCCTTTCCACTCAGTGAACCTTTGTTGGGAGAAAACATGCCGCGACACTTGAGTCATCTGTGGCCTGGGGCTGAAACATCAGCCTTGCAAGATGCTCTTCCAGGGAACATTTTTCACTCTGACCTGATCCATGGGGAAGGCTTGGGAGGGAAGCTGGTGAGTTTTCCGTCCCTGGACCCCATCTCCCTTTTCAAGGGCAACCCTGAATTTAGTGGAAGAAGTTGTGGTGGGAATATCGTGCCTATGTGGTCCCACCCACCTTCAGCCCCAGCATCCTCAGGAAAATGTATTTTGCATCCCACCGTCTGCCCCGCCAGGTTCCAGGATCTGTCTTTCACCAGTTATTTTCAAAGTGCAGGGGGGAGCAGGAGATGGCTGTTAGCAGGAGAGGGGTTGGAGTCTTATTTTAAAATGCAAATAAGCAAGCTGTAAGTGTGAGAAGGACAGTTGCTGATTCTAGATTCATGATCCTCCTTCCAAATTCCTTGAGAATTCAGATATTACAAAACCCCCCGTCTCTGGAACAGCCGCTCCTTCTCAAGCAGGTTGAGGAAGTAAATATGTTTTCCCAGCTTGCAGGAGTGAAGGGCGGGTGGCAGGTTCTTCCTGGAGGTTTCTCCAGAGTTGTTGCTGCTTGAGATGTTGGAGCTCTTTGTGTGTCCTTTCCCTTTTTCTGCACAAACCATTCTGGGCAGGAGGTTGGGCGGCAGAAGAAGCAGCAGAAGGGAAAGACTAAGAAAGAGAGATCGATGCCAAGGTCAGGCCATGTGCCCAGGGCACATGGAGGACTGGGTGCTGGGCATCTGGAGTCAAAGGGGTACCGTGACAGTGGTCCCAAGCTCACGGGCAAGCCTGGAGGGTGGGAGGACTTGTCTGTGCCTTCATGGGGTCTGTGAGGACACGGGGGGCAGTGGGCATGGAAAGAGGGGAGTGGGCAGGGACTGGGGAAGCCCTAATGGGGAAGTTGAGGCTTCTGGATACAGGATAAACCAGGCGCAGGTGTGGATGGGGAGGTGAAGTATTTGAATGTCATTCCGGGCAGGAAGCACAGCCTGTACAAGGAGCCTGGGGCTGGGAGAGGGGGTCGTTTGTCTGCTGGTGGAGTGGTTTGAAAGCACCGAGGCCTTGGCCACAAAGGAGTTGGCAAGCAGTTAGGTCAGAGAGGGTTGGTAGAGCCAGAGGAGGGCCAGGTGAGCTGTTGGTGGGCCGCTGGGTCAGGGAGCATCAAAGGGCTTCTCCGTGGGAGAGGTGATGGGGGAGGGTCCCGCTGGGAGGACACATGGTGGAGGGGGGCGATTAGACATGGCCAGACTGGAGGGGGAAGAGCTGGATCTTCTGGTCAGAGGCTGGGGCCAGGGCTTATCGAGGGTGCTGGGGTCCAGCCAGAACAGACGCAGTAGTGGATGGCAGGGAAGACAGATGGCAGGGTGTGGTGCCTGGGTGTGTGTGTGTGGGGGCGCCAGAGAGTGAGGGGGTCAGTCCTTAGACTTGGGGGGGGGTGTGGGCGGTGCAAGAGGTGGAGCCGTGGGAAGGGGTTGCTGGTTCAGACAGTTGAGCTCAATGCCGGCTGCTCAGGTCAGCAGCCCCTCTCCCACGGAGAGCTGGGAGGGGTCATATGGCTGGGAGAGTGGTGTGCTTGCCTCCAAGGATTAGAGTTGCGGAATTCTCCATTCAGCTTTAAAAAAAAAAAAAAGTATGTTATTTAGTTAATAGTTTCACATGATTTATGATTCACATGATTCAAAAATTGTTTTAAAAAGCATGGAGTTAAAGGTGTCCAGTGATTAATCCCTAGCTGGGTTTCCTTCGCCACCCACACTCTCTCCAGGGTGGCCCAGCTGGCTGACCTTGGCGCCTCCTGGTTTTATTTCCAGGTAATTGGGGCCCAGGTAGGGTTGGACACCTGTGAACATCCTTCCTTCCACCTGCTCCCTCTGCTGGATCCTCTGGAACCCCGTGTAAGGGGCGTGGGGAATATCAGTTGCCTTGGTGTTTCTTGGAGTCACCCAACTGGCCAGCTCCTCATGGGCAGGGACTTCCTGAAGGCCACCTGAGTATGACCCCGACCTCTGACAGCAGACCCCAGCACCTCTGGGGAGAGTGGCCATGGGACTGGGAAGTTGGTTCCACACGGGATGTTTCCACATGGCCAATAAGGCCATTGTTGGGATATACGTGGTGCCAGAGAAGACCCTTGAGAGTCCCTTGGACGGCAAGGAGATCAAACCAGTCAGTCCTAAAGGAAATCAACCCTGAATATTCATTGGAAGGACTGACGATGAAGCTGAAGCTCCAGTACTTTGGCCACCTGATGCGAAGAGCCAACTCATTGGAAAAGACCCCAATGCTGGGAAAGATTGAAGGCGGGAGAAGGGGATGACAGAGGATGAAATGGTTGGATGGCATCACCAACTCAATGGACACGAGTTTGAGTAAACTTCAGGAGTTGGTGAGGGACAGGGAGGCCTGGCGTGCTACAGTCCATGGGGTTGCAGAGTTGGACATGACCTAGCAACTGAACAGACTGCAATTGTTCTTGGCTGAGCACAGTCTCCCGTGGAGCCAAGAGGTCTGGGTCTGAGTTGCCATTGTGTTTTCTGATTGTGTGTGACCTCAATTTCCTCATCTTTGGAATGGGATGACCCTTAGCACACAGGACCTAAGATGCCTAATAGAAGCTCAAGGATTATGGGCTTATTTTCCCTTATCCTTGAGGGAACAGTGTGGTTTGGGTGTCTGTGTGGTGGGGAGGAGGCTACAGGTTAAGCTGTGCTGCTTAGAAAAATATGTTGTCTTGTTCAAAAGCGTGGGATTTTTGTCCCCTCGCCTAAGTTAACACTTTTGGGTTTTTAACTGTTGTGGATTTTTAACTTAATTCCTTTTTAAAAGATAGATTTTGTTGTTAAAAATTTGAGACAGATATTTGTATCATTTTCAAAACACTGAAAATTATTTTTATTCTCATTTTACTTAACATACATTTAACGAACGGAGTTACACTCATTTATCTGTAAGCATGATTATCAAAAGTGTTTCTTTTTTAATATATAATCATGATACACGGGGCTGGGGAAGCATGTGTTGGGGTCTGAGCGTGTCAGATGTTTTTAGTAGCCATGAGACAGAGACCACATTTTGGAGGGCAGCGTGGGAAAATGTTCACAAGTCGATGTAAGTGCTGTCAACGTCTGCTGAATGGTTTCAGTTCTGCCAGTTTTATTTTTATTCTTGAGCTTTTCAGGCTTGCTGTTACAAATAGAAACCATCTCCGGCATCAGAGCAGTCCTGTGTGGCTTCAGAGGGCTGTGAACCTCAGTTCTGGGGTGTTCTTTCCTGGCCTTTGACTTGCTGAGTCAACTTGCGTAAATCCTTTAAATAGAAAGCACTCCAGTCAGGGAAGCTGGGCTCTGGGGGAGCCAGCCCCTCCACACTGCTCCACAAGTTGGGGTTCCGTCTCCTGGTCCCTCTGCCGTTGGCTGGCTTTCTGATTTCTCTGGCCACTTTGGGGATGTAACAAGCACATAAAAGCAAAGAGACGCAAGGAGGAACATGGGGAAATAGGAAGGGGTTAAAAGGGTTAGAGAGAGCCAGAAGCTAAGATTCCACTTTGAAAGTAGCCACCTGTTTCAAGGTTGTTCTGGAGTGAAGTTGTCTATAGTGTTACTCAAAAGTGTGATCCACCAGCCATGGGCCGTTGCCTGGGATTGGGTTAGAGTGCCAGCCTGGAGCTGCTGAACCCGAATCTGCATCCCTCATTGAGCAGAATGCACATTACAGTTGCAGAAGCTCCAGTGCAAACAAGTGGCTCCCATTTGAGTTGGGGAGGAGGTGCCTCCTGGGGCTGAGGCTCTGTGAGATGGTGAATTGACATGAAGATCCGAGGCGCACAACTGGCCGTGGGGAAGCAGGAGTGGAGACGGGCGTTGTCTTCTGCTCAGTCTCACAGACCACAGAGCATCCTTGCATCTAAGAAGCTGGCATCTCCCTCTCCAGCTCCCTCCCCAATCTCATGTTTCTGTTTATGGGGTTAGACCCATTCCCTGCTCCCCCAGGGGACCTCCTTCCCCCAAGCTGGAGCTGCCTGTGGACCTGTCATCCTGGGCCAGACCCTGCCGTCTCTGAGAAGGGCAGCACCGGGCCCCATGTGTGCTCTGGGTTTGCTGAACTGAGCTGAGAACTTGCTATTTGGGAAACTCATGTGACCCAGCAGAGTAGGGAGGGGAGTATAGGGCATCTCTGTGTACCTGTCGCTCAGCTTGGTGTCCATGACCTCCTGGCTAGTATCACTTCCAGGAGACCTTGTTCCCACTGGATGGTCTGAAGCCAGTCTCATCATTCTGTCAACTCATCTGTGAATGTGTCTCTGCAAAGTAAGGACCAGCCCTTATTCTTAACCTCTGGGCGGGCCGTTCAGGGGTGGGTTGGGGTGCTGCCAGGTGGTGGGTCTGGTCCCTGCACTGTGGCAGTTCCCTGGCCTCTGGGAGGCGAGTGGAGGCAGCGCTGTCTTCCTTCTGACCTCCGGGCCGAGGTTGCCTGTTAGAAATCTAAGATGTGGGTTTTCCCTGGTGGTCCAGTGGTGAAGATTTTGCCTTCTAATGCAGGGGGTGCGGGTTCAGTCCTTGGTTGGGGAGCTTAGATTCCACATGCCTCGTGGCCCCCAAAAAACAAAACATAAAACAGAAGCAGTATTTTAACACATTCAATAAAGACTTTAAAAATGGTCCACATCAAAAAAAAAAAAAAATCTTAAAGTCTTGGATGTGTGTGAATTGATTGGGTCCCAGGAATTGTTCAAATTGGTGCCTCCCTAGGAGTGTTCATTATAGGGAGTGAGAAAGTGAAAAGAAAGTGAAAGTCGCTCAATCATGTCCAGTTCTTTGCAACCCTACGGGGACTATAGCCCGCCAGCCTCCTCTGTCCATGGAATTTCCCAGGCAAGAATACTGGAGTGGATTGCCATTTCCTTCTCCAGGGCATTTTCCCAAACCAGGGATTGAACCCATGCGTTGCAGGCGGATTCTTTACTGTCTGAGCCACCAGGGTGGGGGAGTTGTTCAAAGCAATGTGGACACAGCGTCACTGCGTTCTGGGAAGTTCTCTCAGCGCTTATGTACGTTAACTAATTTAATCCCTACAACAATCCAGAGAAGGACTGTTATTAGCACTATTATTAGCTTTATTTGATGGATAAACTTTTTTTTTTTTGGTTTGTGTTCTGTTTTTGGCTGTGCCTTGCAGCTTGCAGGATCTTAGTTGCATAACCAGGGATTGAACCCGGGCCATGGCAGTGAAAGCACAGAATCCTAACCACTGGACCACCAGGAAATTCCCAACGGATCAACTTTTATTCTCCATGCTTTACAGCCGAGGAAACCGAGTCCAGGAGAGCTTGCCCAGCCTTGCAGCTGGCACGAGGCAGAGCTGAGCCAGCTTGCTGGCGCTCTGGTCCCTCTCTTAACCTCCACACCCCACTGCTGGTTGTGTGTCTTTTCTGAAACCAGTGCTTCCTGGCAGCTCCTTTGCCCCAGTGTCTTGCTCTCTTCTGCTCTGATGCGTCTGATGCCCACGTGCTCTTTCTCAGACAAGTCCCATCTCGTCACAGCATGGCTGAAGTGCCCAGGCTACAGGGGAAGACCCTTCCTTGGAGGGGTCCATGAAGCCCTTGGCGGTTGGTTCCTACTCCAGGACTCCAACCCGGGCCACACCCTCAGGTACACCCCAGCGCACCCTGTGCAGACCCTTAGCCTGCTCCTCCGTGTATCCTGTCCCGGCCTGCCTTACCCCTCCTCCTGTTCAGTCTCTTGCAGACACTCCTTCATCTGTGTGACCAAGCTCACAGCTACTGGCTCCTCAAAGCCTTCATGGACCACCCCCCAGGCCTAGAGAGCCTCTCCCTTATCTCTGCCCACCTCCGCCCTGTGGTCCCAACCTCGTAGGCACAGAAGCTCCCATTTCATGGCGTAATTACATATCTGGCAGCTTTTCCTTTTCTCCAGAGATTCCTTAATGCCGTGGACCATGTCTTCTGGGGGCTGTGCCAGCCTGGCACGCAGTCTGGCTTGCAGATACTACTTATCAAGGAATCTTTGAAAGCCAGTGGAAAATAATTCAGTAACATAGAAATACGTGAAATAGAAAAATTCCCTATCATCTTATTCTCCAGAAATAAGCACTGCTAACTATTCCATTTTTTTTTCTCCCTATATATGCCTGTACTAACTTGTTATTGTTCAGTCTTCAAGTCGTGTCTGACTCTCTGCGACCCAGTGGACAGCAGCATTCCAGGCCTCCCTGTCTCCTAGTATCTCCCGGAGTTTGTCCCCCTCCTTTTTTTCTCTTTTCATTCCCTAACGCCGAAGTAAAAATCTTTTAATGCATTTGAAGTTGGGATGTGAACATTTAATGTGCCTTTGAGTGGAGGAAGTAGTGTGATAACGTATTTGTACGCTGTGGAGGGCTCTTCACCTGGGCTTGATGGTGTGTGAAGGCTGAGGCTAGCTGAGAAGGCTTGTTTGTTTTTTTTTTTTCTTTTTCCAGTAACAGGCTGCTGTATCACAGGGCACCACTTTGAAAGGTCAGAAAGTATACGTAAACCAGAGAATTCCCCCTTACACTCATGAAGCACTAATTTGTTTTTACTTGTTTGCCATTTTAACTATTCCCAGAAAGAGAAAGCTGGGGCTGTTCTCTTTACTTTCGTAGCCTAGGGATGTTCCTGCCTTTTAGTGCTCTGTCTGCTTCACACTCTGTCTCTTTCCCTGAAGGACAGGTTAGTAAGACCGGATTAAATCAAGGCTGAGGAATGGAGGAGGATTAATGCTAACGGTCAAGCCCGCTGCTGTGAGGGTACACCGGGGCGGTTCTGAGGTTCCTGGTAGTGAGAGCAGGCAAGGAAGTGAGATTGGCGGCCAAGGAGGAGGAGAGCTCTGAGTCCCTGGAGGGGAGTAGAAAGCCATGCAGAGGACTGACCCTTCCTTCCTAAAATGTTGAAGAACCTCGTCAGTGTCACAAATAGGAAATTTTTCTCTTGCCCTGGACAGAAAGGGGAATTAAAGAAAAGCAGAAGTTTGGTGTCCTGAGTACATGCTCCATGAGTCCCTGGCACAGGGTCATTGTCCTTTTTGGGGGGGCTCTCCTGGACCCCACTCTCCACTCCCTCTGCCTGGCCAGTGCCCATTCTCCAGCACCCTGTCCACCTGCAGCTTCATTCTGGAGCCATCAGGATTGGCATTCAGCTGCCAGTAGCAGGTTGAAAATAACAGTGGCTTAAAATATATTTATTTCAATCTTTTTGGCACCAGGGACCGGTTTCGTGGAAGACAGTTTTTCCACAGACTTGGGGGGAGGGGGGGTGCGGATGGTTTGGGGGTGATTCAAGCACATTCTATTTATGGCACAGTCTGTTTCTAATCTGCTGCTGCTGCTGATCTGTCAGGAAGTACTGGTCCATGGCCCAGAGGTTGGGGACCCCGGGCTAAAATGAAATACTGGATACAATCCTATGGAAAAATCCTAACAAACTCTTTTGGCCAACTCAATACCATGTTTATTTCTCTCCATGTCAAAGAAGCTGGATGTAGGCACCTAGGGCTGGTGTGGGGGCTCCATAAAGTTGCCCAGAACCCTTTTCCCTTTGTGCCACACCATCCTCTGCTCTGACTTTTAGGCTCTGGCTCACCTCCTTGCTGAAAATGGCTGCTGGGGCTTCTGCCATTTCGTTTACATTCCAGGCTGTAGGAAAGTGGTCAGGGAGGAGGGCACCCCGCCTCGTACCTGAGTCAGTTTTCCCTCGGTGACCTCCACAGAAGTCCCACGTTACACTGCTGCCTATATCGCCTGGGTCAGAAGTGTTCTAACAGGCACTCGATCCTGGCGGCCTTCTTGCTGGGCATGCTGTCACCTCGCATGAACTTGGAGAAGAGAGTGGGCCTGGATGTTGGGCTGCAGCTAGCTCTGCCAGCACGCTCAGGCTCTGGAATTAGTTACCCTCAAACTGGACAAGTTACCCTCAAAGAGACATTGACAAAAAGGCAGTACAGTAAGTCCCCCACATACAAATGAGTTCTATTCCAAGAGAGTCCGACACAGTTAACCTAGGTACCCAACTAACATAATCGGCTGTATAGTACTGTACTGGAACAGGCTGATAATTCTTTTTGCACAAATAATACATAAAAAAACAAAAGTAAAAACAACATTGTTAATCTTACAGTACACTAGTACAGTACAACAGCTGGCATAGAGGGGCTGGCATCGAGTGAACAGGCAAGAAGAGGTACTGGCGGGAGGAGGCAGAGGAGGTGGGAGATGGTGGAGCTGAAGGATCGTCCACAATAGGAGCTGAGGGCCAGCTATGTTTCACTCAGGTCTGATGTTGATGGAATGCATGCTCGTATCTCTGAGAGTTCACAACTTGAAGGTTCATACGTAAGGGACTTACTGTAGTACAGGAGCCAGCCTCAGGGAGTTGTGAGACTGAGCTAGTGCCGCCAGGGAACACCGCAGAGCCTGGTACGCAGCCATCCTTGGAAGCAGCTGTTCGGTATTATTTACTAGCACTCTCATCCTCATCGTCCTTGGGGCCCGTGGAAATTAATACAAGTCTGAATGTTGTGCAGGTGAGCGACTGGGTTGGTAGATGAGCCAAAATAGAAGGATCTCTCTTGTTTGATTTGTTATCACAAGTAAAGAAAGAGACAAGAAGCTAGAAATATCTACAGTGTAAGTTCCATTCATCTGGTTTGCTTAGAACAGGGCTGACAGAGATATTTTTCCTGCTGGGGTCCTGTGGGGTCTCTGCTCGGGGTGCCATCCTGGACATGGCAGCCCAAGGTATCTCCTTGGTGCTGGGATGGGGTGTCCTCTGAGGTTGGAGCTGAGTTTGCCCTGGCTAGGGGCAGGCTGACTTACTTCCTTTCTCTAGATCTCCTTGCATTTAGCTGTCATCGGGTGAAGGCATCACCTCTGAGGCGTGCTAACTCCTGACCGCCCCCCCGCCCCCAGATTCCCCAACCCTGCGTGCTAGCTGGGGGAAGCCCCAGGAGGCATGCATACCGCTGAGATTTCATGGCTGTCCCAAAGTTTGTCAACCCAGAGATACAGCTTGGCTCCCTTTCAGCCACCCCAACCTCGAGAAGGCCCCTGGGAACCCCTGTGGTCCCTGCGCCTCTCTCCCAAGGTCTCTGATGGTCCTGTATGAGTGACAGGCAGGGGCCACCCTTCCAGGGACCCAGTGGGTCTGGCTTCCCTGTCCCCGTTCCCCGCAGGCCGGTTTTCCAGACCGACGAGCCGCCCGAGTCTTGTTCTCTTTGAACGTTCTCAAGTGCCCTCAGAGCATACCCTATAAGGAGATTCCAGCTCACACTGTGGCCCAGGAACTTGGCGTGGAGCGGGGCTCGCTCACCACTTCCACAGAAGCCCCTTGGGAGGTGCTCCGTGGTCCAGTGGGAGTGGGAGGGTGGTGGCCTTCATCAGGTGTCCCGGGGGGATCATTTAGGGCCACCAGCCTGGGCACATGGGCAGCGATCAGCCAGGGAGATTGCTCCGGAGCTCTGAGATGCTCACAGAATGATTCCCACAGTGCCCCGATGTCTCTGCGCTGGGCCTCCGTGAACCAGCCCGGGCTGCCGCAGCGATAGTCTAGGCCTTGCCTGCGTTCCCACTTGCCCGGCGAGAGCACCGAGGTTCAAGTGGGCGGAGGGTCTTTACCCTGTGCCGTCCAGAGGGTGGGCCGCAGAGCTGGGACTGGATTCCAGGGAGCGCAGTGGCAAAGCCAGCGCCTGCTCTGTTCTCCTTGCCTCCCCTGGACTGAGAACTCAGTGACAGGCCCCACCCCCTAGTCCGACCAGCTCCTCCCCTCTGTAGCTGTGCAGCCCTAGGCAAGTGGCAAAACCTCTCTGAGGCTCAGCTACCAGATGATGAATGTGATGAGACCAGAGTAGGTAGGAAGGCCTTGGCTGCAGGAGAGCCGTGAGCACCCTGAGGCCAGGTCGGGTGCTGGTAAGGACCTTCCCGCAGCTCACCGGTTTTCTTGCTCCTGAGATCACTTGAGGGGTCTTTTGAAGCCCATCCCTTTGTCCAATGGGGCAGAAATTGGCCTGGACTCGGAGTCTCTCCATCCCCGGTGGGTGGGTCCGCTGGGTCCCTGAGCGGGCAGGGTGTGGATTTCCTGGCATGGAAGTGGCCCTTGGCTCACTGCGTGCTCCCTGCCCCGGGCAGTATTTTTGCTGCAGGCCCTGCCAAGTGGAAATACGTTATTTACAGTGTTTTGACAGGAGCCCCAGAAGGCTGGATGAGAAAGGATGCCTCTGGGACTGAGCTAATGGCCTGGGAGTGTGGCCTGCGGGGAAGGGAGCCTGGCACGAGAGGAGGGGGAGATACGTGGTGGGGGTGAGGGCACCCATTCCTTGAACTTGATAAATGTGAGGTCCAGCCCTCCTCTAAGCCCAGGGCTTAATAAGATTATGTTTGAGTGAATATCCCAGGCTGCCCGTTCCCGGCTCCCACTGCAGTAAGGACAGGGGTGTCCCCAAGCCAGCTCTGGGTCTCTGCCTTCTTACTTTGCTGTCTGAGGCCTGAGTGCTGTCATTGTCTGATGAGGACAAGGACCCCTGATAGGGAGAAGGTGAAACACACCGGGGTGTGATGAGGCCATGCCGGTCTGTCCACAGCCCAGTCCAGGAATCTTCTATAACCAAGCTGTTCTGGACCTGTTTGCTGCCTCAAAGAACACGAGTATGCCGTGGGCCCCGGGCCACCTGCCAGGGCAGCACCTCCATCCCACGTGACTCTCTGATCCTCTAGAAACAGCTTGAAAATGTCTTTCAAAACCGTCTGGGGGGGCGGGGAAAGGCGGGGGGAAGGTCCAGGAGAGCCTCCTTTGTGGCTGGTAGGAGCAAAATGTATTTACCCGTGGCCCAGAGATAACCAGCAGTCACCTTCTTGAACATCCTTTGAGTTTTTTTTTTTTTCTCCCCGTGTAGAAATGGAACATGTTTATACACTTTAAACAAAATTATTTTCTGTTGACGTTTCCCCTTTTGTTAAACGTTCTGCTTAGGCTTGCTTTCTTAATGGCTGCATAATATTCTGTCTGTCAGCGAAGTTTCTGAATTCTCCTGGTGGATGCTGGCCGTGATTCTGGTTTGTCACTATAGTAAATAGTGCTGTGGTGAACATCTGGTTCTGATATTGTTGGGGCAAGTCGGTGATTATTTCTGTGGGCTATATGAATAATAAATCTTATTTTTTTTTTTTTTTTTTACAGCTTATGAAAAGTAGTGTGTATGCCTGGGGGAGGGAAAAAAAGCCAAACATCCTCGGGAATTGTATAAAGGGACTTTGTGTTTGGAGTGTGTCCTTCTGGATTTTTGGTTGCACTTAGGTTCTGCTTCTCTCTCATGCATCTTCTCTCTCTCCTCCTTTCGTTTCTCACCCACCCATCCCTGGAGCAACCCCCCACCCCTGCCCCCCCACAGCTGGAGGTTGTGGGGCTGCAGCCCTGTTCACAGGCAGTTTCCCCTCTGCGTGTTCCTGATCCGGGGAAGACGCAGAGCGGGGACCAGTGCAGAGGCGTTGGTCTCTGGATGGGTGCCCTCCAGCACCGCTGGCTGCAGGCGGCTTCCCTGGGCCTGTCCGTCCACACCAGGGTCCTCCCGCCACCTCCGCCGCCCCTCTTGCTCGCAGGCGCTCTGCTCCTCTTTGCACGTGCCTACAGTTTTCTAGCCGAGGGGAGGTTCAGACCACTTCTGAGAGCAGAGAGCTCCTGTCTCCCTAACCTCACCCCGCTCAGAGGTGGCGAGCATCCCGGTCAAGGGCGCAGCCTTATCCTCAACGTGTGCTGGTGGCCCCTTTAGCCGCAAGGCTGTGGGTGAGATATTTGGCCTCTGACTCCAGACTCCTCATGTGGAATGGGGTTTTCATGGCTCCTACCTCGGAGGTCGAGAAGATTCATTGAGCTGGAGTCAGAGCATCTGCTGCACAGCCCGGCACTGAGGCCGTGTTTAGAAATCTGTGGCTGGTGGCCGTGTGTCAGGATTCACCCCTGTCCTTTGGCGGCCGGCTTGTTTTTGGGGAACTGAGGACTGGAAAGTTAGTTCCTGAACAAGAATATCGAACACCCACATGCATGTCAGGTTCCCTTCAGGGTAGGTGAGTTAAGTGCAGTCCTGAGGCAAACCCTGCAGTGCTTCCCTGGTGGAAGGGGCCCAGCCTGGACTTTTCTGGGGTGGATATGGGTCAGTGTCCTAGGGAATCCTGGCCACGTGACTTTGAACCAGTTCCTTCTCATTGCTGAGCCTGGGTCCCTGTCCTTCTTGGGCATTTATACTTTTATCTTGGTAGTTCTGTGCTGCTGCTGCTGCTAAGTCGCTTCAGTTGTGTCCGACTCTGTGCGACCGCATAGACGGCAGCCCAACAGGCTCCTCTGTCCCTGGGATTCTCCAGGCAAGAACGCTGGAGTGGGTTGCCATTTCCTTCTCCAATGCATGAAAGTGAAAAGTGAGACTGAAGTCGCTCAATCGTGTCCGACTCTGTGCGACCCCATGGACTGCAGCCCACCAGGCTCTTCCGTCCATGGGATTTTCCAGGCAGGAGTACTGGAGTGGGGTGCCATTGCCTTCTCCTGGTGGTTCTGTGAGGTGGGATCTATTTACCCTTCTCCCCGTTTTGCAGATGAGGAAACTGGAGGCTCAGTTATGTCACTTGCTTAAGGACATATCTAAGGTCACAGAGCTCACAAGTATCACCCACTGGGGTCTCTGAACCCAGATAGACCTTCATGGGCCTGGGCTGCTCTAACCACACTCCCCACCCTCCCCGGTGCCCACTGGACCTCGTTGGTTTCCCTTTAAAAACCTATTGTGCCTTCTGTGAATTTCCCGAAGGTGCTATGACCCCAGCTCCAGTGTCCTGCAAGGGCTTTTGCAGCAAAGCAGTCACCCCTGCTCCTCAGCTTGGTCCGCTGTGCCCCGTGCTGCTGCTCCCCGGTTCTGGCCCGTCACGCCTTCCTGCTGAGAAGGCCCGAGCCTGCCCACCCTGCGTGGTGGTTCTGAGCTCATCTCTCCCACCCACGTTTGTTCCCGTTGTTCTAATCCTATAATGTTTGGTGACTTGGAGAGTCTGACCAGGTGGCACCCACGGGCATCCCTGCGTCGTGTGATGCCTGAAGTCAGGGCGGCTGGCACCAGAGGCCCCAGGCCTGGGCAGCGGGGACCCCGGACCCATTCCCCCAGAAGGCTGGGCTGGCTTAAGTTCCTCCTCTGCAGAATGGGCTGCTGGCCCTGATGGGATCTCACTCTCCCTCCTGTGAATCTCTGACTCTTCAGGAAGCAGGGGGTGGAAAACCTCGCAGTCGTCCTCTCCATCTCTGTCTCCTCACTTCTCAGCCTTTCATCTCGAAGTCAGCCTGCTGAGGTTGCCGCGCCTGCCCTGCAGAGCTGAGCCCTCCTGGGCGGTGCACGAGTGTGCGAATGAGAATGTGTTGATCTGCTTGAAGTAGGCCCCTTTGATGCTCTTTAAATAGGGCAGCTTTCTCGAGAATTCAGCCAGCTCCCCACATCAGACCTCACTTGGGTGCAGCTGCTGTTGTGTGTAGCAAATGCACTTGCGGCTGCTTCTGTGTGCGCAGTGGTCTGGAGTCAGCTGCCCCAGGTTCCCATCCTCTCTGACCGTGACCAGCTGGGTGACGTTTGGCAACTCACTGTGCTTCAGGCTCTGTGCCGACAGCAAGGCTCATCATCGTGATGGTGTCGGTCAGACTCACCCCTTTGAGAGGATCAGGTGCTGTGTAAACTGTAAAGTGCCCGGTGAGGTGAGCGGACGTGCGGACGTGCTTTTTCCAGCAGCATCCAGCTTCGGAGGCTCAGGAAGCACTCTTGGCAAAGGCCGATTTTCAGCCTCGAGGCATCATGCTCAAAAAATGCTCGCACATGGTTTATTCAACTTTAAGAGGGGGCACATTCTGAAATGGGTTGTTTATTGTCCAAGTTGAATTTTTAATTTCTCATAAACTCCCCACAAATTGCTGTAGTACGTCTGTATTTATTGAATCTGTCAGGGTTGTTTATGGCGCTGAGGCCTGGGCTCCCGTGTTTGTGGGTCGTTGCCCAGACGACGCCAGGGTCTGAGGCTCTGGAGGGGAGGCCCTGCCCCCAAGGTGGTGTGGAAGGTTCTGGAAGGGTGGGTGGTGTGAGGTGGCGCCGTGGCTGCTGCACTGGGTCAGGCGAGGTAGTCAAGACTGCGGTTCCGTGCCAACTTTACCTGCCCACTGCTGGCTGCCCCTTCCCCTGGGGGGTGTGCTGCTCCAGCCTCTTAGCTGTGCCCCCTGGTCCTTGCTGCTCCGCGTGGGTCTAGGGACGGGCAACGCCTGCCCTGCGGGGTACCTGAGGGGAACGAATGCATACGCTCCCCAGACCTGCTGGGTTGCCGCCTACAGGGCAGCAAGACAGCAGGTGCCCTCTCACCTGTGCCCACCAGTGTCATTGCGTGACCTCCTCGGGGCACCCCCGGGGCCCCAGTCCTTAGGACAGAGCCTAGCAGCCTTAGCCTGGCAGTTCTTTGCCTCCACCACCACCCTACCCTGAGATCTTTCCAACTCTATCTGCCCCACTCACCTGTGCCCTGCTGCATCTCTCCCCCCATACCCACCCCAGCCCCCCCATCCCTGGCTCTGCACACGCCCATCTCCACTTGCCATGCCTACCCAGCCTTCTCTCTCTGGGAAATTACAGGCATCTTGGAACTGACAGCTCCTGAGACATCGCCTCCTTGAAGCCCTCTCTGCTTTCCCCAGACTGGGTCAGGTCCAGCTTCTCCAGACCCATTGTGATCCAAAGCCCCAGCTCCAGGGGCTGCTTCACCTGCTTGCCCAGCTCGCTCCCTTCATTCTGGGTGCTCTGACTGCTCCTTCTCCTCCTGGGGGCTGGGCCTGCAGCCAGCACTCAGGAATGCCCTGCAGTCAGCTGGCCTTCACATGGCCGAGATGTGAGGCTGGACTTCTCCCAGGAGCCTGGCTGCTCCTGAGACATCTCCCAGGAGCCTGGATGTCCTGAGGAAGGGCCATGGCATATCTTGAGTTTCTGAGGGCTCTTGGCCTTTAGTCGAGGCCTGGTTGACATCTGGGGCTCAGGACTGGGTGAGAACAGAAGGGCACCTGCAGGAGGAAAGACAGAGGGACAGCTGACAGATGTCCCGACGCCCATGTGCAGGTGGGAATGCAGACGCTGGGGATGGCCTGTGTGCGTTCATTTGAGGATCTGCTTTCACTGAGTATCACTCAGCAGTAAACAGTCCCTGCCCTCTTGGAGCGTCCACGTCCAGAAGGCTGAGAGACTGAAAACAGATAAAATGTATGAAGTGAGTGAGATGGCACAGAGCAATAGGGAGAGAGAGAGAGAGCAGAGTAAGGTGCTGGGGATTGCTGTGGGATTTTGGAGCATGGCTTACTTAAAGCTAAGCATGTGCCTGCCCTTTGACTCCCCCAGTTCCACTCCAGATATCTCCCCAAGAGAAAGGACCACTGTGCCCATCAAAGGACAAGCATAGGCTGTTCAAAGCAGCAGCAGTCATAGCAGCCTCAAAGTGTAATCAGCCCCTGCGTCCAGGCAGTGGAGAGAGTGGGTGTCATGGTCACATGGTGGGATCCTGTGCAGTGGTGACGAGGAACCAGAAGCCACCATGTGCAAAACACGGGGGTCCCGTGGACGTGCAGCTCGGACCCGGTGGAGCACTGCTGGTAAATTCCTGGGCCGGCGACACTACTGGGGGTGGGAGGGGAGGTGTGGTAGCAGACTAGCGGTACCTCTAGGGACAGGGACCGGCTGGGGGCCTGACGGGGCTGCTGGGGTCTTGCAAATGTTCTCTTCTCAGCCTTGACCTTGGTCATCCTTCTGTGAATATTCACCAGGCTGCTCACTGTGATAACGCTTTTTTCCCTTATATATTATACTTCAGTAAAAGGCTTATAAAAGCTTATAAAACATGAAAGGCAAGAAACAAATGATAGGAGACAGAGAGCATGCTGTTTTCTGAAACGTGCACCCTTGGGTTCTCTCCAGAACGTTGGTGAAGGAGCAGGGACATGAGTGTCCCTCCTGGGGTTCCCTTGGGGGAAGGGGCTCCTCTCACCACAGTCATTGTCTCCAAAGTCCACAGTTTACACTGGGGTCCTCTCTTGATGTGGTGCATTCTGTGGGTTTTGACAAAGGTATAGTGACATATGGGGTTCCCGGGTGGCTCGGTGGTAAAGAATCCTCCTGTCAGTGCAGGAGATACAGGAGACTCGGGTTTGATCCCTGGGTTGGGAAGATCCCCTGGAGTAGGAAATGGCAACCCGCTCCAGTATTTTTGCCTGAGAGATCCCATGGACAGAGGAGCCTGGCGGGCTATGGGCCATGGGGTCACAACAAGAGCTGGACACGACTGAAGCGACTAAACAGCAGCACCAGCATAGTGGCATGTATCCACCATTATGGTGTTGTGTGAGAGCGTCATACGCCGTATGCTGGCATGTCGCTGCACTGGCCTAAGAACGTCCTCTCTAGAACGTTGGTGAAGGAGCAGGGACATGGGCGTCCCTCCGGGGTTCCCTTGGGAGAAGGGGCTCCTCTCACCACAGGAATTTATTTTAAAGTATTTAAGGAAAAAGAAAATTCACACTCATACTGATGAAGCTGCATTAATTAAATCAAGATCTCGGGTTGGGTCCTGTACGTTTGCCGTTCAGTTGCTCAGTTGTGTCCGACTCTCCGCAGCCCCATGAACTGCAGCACGCCAGGCTTCCCTGTCCTTCAGTGTCTCCTGGAGGTGATTCTGAAAGTCAGCCACATTGAGGCTGGCTGTGATTCTCAAACTTGAGTGTCGCCAGAATCCCCAGGAGAGTGTCTTCCACATACGGCGGGCCACATTCCAGAGTCTCTGAACCAGCAGGTCTGAGGGGCTGAGAATTTGCGTCTCTGATAGGCTTCCTGGTGATGCTGATGCTGCTGGTCTGAGGAGCCCCATCTGGGAACCGCTGGTTTTAAGCAGTGGTGGCAAAGGATGTGATGAGGCCTCAGAAGCTCCGGGTCCTTTGGGGGCATCTGTGCCCAAGGCCCTTTCCTAGATCGCGTGTCTGCTGTCAGAGTGGGAGGCTCTGAGTGTTTGCTCTGTGCCTGAGCTCGCGTGCTCCTGCCATCACCCCCGTGGAGATCCTGGGTTTGGGAGGAACGTGGTGATGCAGGCAGGCATTATGTTGAGTGCGGGGTGGGCCAGGGGAAGGAGTGGGTTGCTCACAAGCCAGGAGGCTGGTTACTTTCAGCTCTCTGGACTACTCTCAGGCAAGCCCTGGGAATTTCTTTTTGTACTTCCACCAGGATAAATGGGACCTCCACCCCAGAGTAAGGATACCCCAGATCAAGCCTCCCTGTGTGGGGGTGTCAGCCAGCATCTGACACCAAGGCATAGAGTTTGTACAGAGTCCAGAATCCCGGGATCCTGGTGGGAGAAGCAAGCTGCCATAAATCTGCCTGGCATCTATAATAAAAGACCTTCAGGAGAAACTCAGTCTGCTCTGCTTGGCCTTCTAGAAGCCCAGCAATAAAATCAATGTAAATATAGCTAACATTTGGGAGTGGTTTATAAAGCACTTGAAAAAAATCCCTCATGTAAACCCCAAGTCAGTCTTACAAGCCGTGGAGGCGATTGATTACGCTGTCTGTCAGACGTGGAGACTTCAGACTCAGAGCTGCTAACTGGCAGAGCTGGGGCCTGAACCCGCGATGCTTTCTGCTCTCTCAGCCCTCCCCCACCTCCGCGTGAGCCCCCAGGCAGAGCAAAAGACTCCTCCCCAGCAAGCTCCAGTGACCGGAAGGGTAAACTGAAGATGCTAGTGCTCCCGGGAGAGGAGTGCGCTAGAATTTCTCATAACAGGCTTATTCCTGACAGTCCTCACTCAAAAGGTATAGAAACCACCACCCCACATGTGCGACAGTGGCAGAGATTGGCAGGTTACTCAGCTCTCAGATGGAAAGCTCGCAGATAGAAATTTTCCATTTCCCACGCTGAGGAATTCTGAGGCCCAGGGTGGTTTCCAGGCTCGATGGATTAGGGCTGGCAAGCGGGGATACAGCCCAGCAGTTTGAGTAGACCTCTCAAGAACCTCGAAGGGGTGCCTGCTATTTTGAGGGCGGCGTTTCTGACCCCCGTACTCAACAGGCCCCCTTCAGTCATAGATGCAACTCTTATCTGTTTTTGATTTGAGGGATTTTCTTTCAAGAAGACATCGCAGGTCAGGGAAAGTTTGAAAACCATGGGTCAGGGAGTAGGTTGGGGGAGTTTGGAGGTCAGGGTGCAGCAGAGCCAGGGCCCTGGAGCCGGTAGCCCTCTCCCCCAGGCCTCAGGCTTTCAGGTACTGTGTGTACAGAGTGCTGTTGAGCGGTGAGGTGAGCGGCATGGCCAGGGCAGTGAGGCCCGGGGCATGGAGTCTGACCGTCATTGGCTTGATCCATCCGTCAGGTGTTCATTCATCTGTGTGCTGGGCCAGCGGGCACTGTGCCGAGCATGGGGATGTAGTTGACAGTCCTCGGGGAGCTTCCTGTCAGTGGGAAGACAGAACCTGGCTTCAGGAGACCCTGAATCTCTTTCAGCACCTCTCAGCACCGTTTTCCAAGACCGAGCGTTTTAATCTCCTGTGCAGGTACTTTTGCAGGTCTCGTGTCTGCTGATGGGTCACCATCACTTAACTTCATCCAAGACCATGGTGACACCACCTACTGGACACTGCTGGTCATGGTGGCTCTGCAGCAGGGTCTGCCGTGGAGTCTGTCCCCACCTGACCCCATCTTCCAAGAATTACACTTGCCAAACCTCTTTGATCTGCCATCTTTCTGAGTGGGAGAGGGAATAAAAGGTGGAAGTGTTATTCATACGAGCAGGGGCATGGGAGCCAAGTAGGACCTCGCAGTGTGAATGGAGTGAAAGCTTTCAGAGACCAGCTGCAGGAGATGCCCACCGGAGACCCCTGATTCCTGGTATCAGCCTTTGGTTCTCCTGTGGTGGACCTGGCTGCAGGGGCCACTCAGGAATCTTGGAGAACCATCTGGAATGAGTGGTGCTCATGAGCGCAGGGCTCCTTGTGCGGGACAGGGACCTGGTGGATTACAGGGCAAGCTGCCGTGGAAGGCCACTGCACAGACATGGCCCAGATAGAAGGGGCCATATCCTGCCCGCTCGAGGCTTTTGGAAGACAAGGCTTTTACAAACGCCAGTTCAGTTTTGATTTTACACGCTGGCATCAAAGACAGGAAAACTAGCATAACCACTGGGCTTTCTTTAAAATGTGCTTTGTGGGGGCCCCCAGCGCAGCTCAGCCCTCCTCGTATAAACTTGCATAAACTTGCAGATCAGCCAGAGCAGTTTGCTTCTATTTAAGGCAGTGAGAGGCTCTCCTCCAGTTCGGCTGTTCTCTGGCTTCTGCTTTGCCCCAGGAAGGCTGGTCCTCACATGCTCTTTTGCACCCGGGTGAAGCTGAGTGGGGATACACTTGTCCGCCCCCACCCCGAGCAGGCCTAGAATGTCTGGGGAGTATCTCTGTTTGGAGACACATGTGCTGTATCTCGACTCCCCACCATCCCTTCCAAACCTGCTTCCTCTCCTGTTTTCCTGGATCATAACGAAGGTGCTACCTCCCGTCTCCCACCCAGGCAGCCAGCCCAGGTCCCTCTGTCCCTCCATGTCCTACAGCTCGTCAGTTTCAGGCCCTGTTGATTTCTCCCTTTGCATGTTTCCTCGCCCATCCCCACCTCCATCCTTCACTCGCAGGTCCCCTGTCGCCCCTCAGCCAGCACTGCCACACCTCTGACGGGTGTCCCTGCCACTTGGCCGAGCCCTTACCTGTGGAGTCATCACTCATCAAGCCTTACCTGTGTCACACCCCTGCTCTCCTTGTCTTCGGGTGAAAGTCTAGCCCTCAAGAACTGCTTAGCATGCTCTTCCCAGTGTTGCCTCTGCCACTCCCCAAGTCACACGCCTCAAACCCTTAACAGCCCCATCTCTCTGCCTGCGCACACCTGTTGTGGCCTACCTTGGCACACCTGGTTTCATCCTTCAGATGCAGGTCAGGTGTGACTTCTGTGCACCGCTCCCCCCCAACACTAGGAGACCGTTCACTCCTGGGGATGGCTGCTGGCCTCGCCCAGAATCCCTGGTCTGTCTCTGGACCCTTAGCCGTCTAAGGTTGACCGACACTCTACCACCCCCCACTGCCTTACCCCTGAGGTCGTCAAGGCACTCATCTCAGTACTTAGTGAAGAACTTGGCATGTGTGGGCATGGGGAGAGGCTTGATGAATGATTCTATTTGCTGATTTTACCCTAAGGTCACTTAGAAGCCACACAAGTGGTTTCTTAGGACTTGTGAGGGGCCTGTGGACTCCGTTTTTCTTTAGCATCTGGCAAGTTGCCTTCTTGGCACATCTTCACTCTCCAGCTTCCACGCAGGTGGCGTTGGTGATTAACCTAGGTCTGTCATGACAACATAGTTCCCTTTGCCCAAGACTTGCATCCCAAGCTTCCCTTGCAGCTAGAGGCACCCACGTCTTGCAATTCTGACCAGTAAGATGTGAGGGGGAGGAGTATTTTCTGTCTTACAAAATGGTAGCTGTTTTGACCTTTGTTTCCCTTTTCCTGCCTCCCAGATTTTCTCTGGGAACAGGATACCTAGAGGTGTGGCAGCTATTTTGTGACCATGCGGTAAAAGGCATGTGGACAGGTATGTCTGTCATAAGAAGCATGGCAGAATAAAACCTGAAAAGAGCCGGGGTTCTTGCTGACATCAAACTGTTGAAACCCTCTAGAGACCCACCTTCCTCTAAATTTTCTGTCTTTAGGATTCAAGCCACTTTAGTCAACATTTCTTAAAATCAGACGTATCTTCACTGTTTATTCTGAACTTGGCTGAACTGTATTTTGTTACCTAAGATCAAGTGCACCTTTGGGATGAGGAATGGCCATTGTTGAAACAAAACTTTGAGGGCTGAAGGCATGTGCCAAGGAGAAGGGGACCAGTGCTGTTAGTGTTGAAAATTTGGATGCCTTGGGGGTTGACTGTTGGGACTTGTGTACATTTGGACATATGTTAAAAAAAAAACAACGACAAATTGTCCTCTGTGTATGATAAAACTTAAAGGATCTTTAGGTTGTTAAGCAACAGATTTTCAACTTGAAAAGAGACTTAAGAAAATGTGAATGAATATTGGGTTGGCCAAAAAATTTGAGTTTTCTCATAACACCTTACAAAAAAACCTGAACAAACTTTTTGACCAACCCGATAGAGTTTGTTAGCATGGATGTCTCAGAAAAATCAAGGTGTGAGGGGTGTTAGGCCATCAAGGACTCAAATTTATGTCATCAGAAGTGTTTCTTCACTTTTCAGGCTCTTTGTGTAGGTTCTTTCAAGGCAGGCTTTGCCAAGACGTGTGAAAAAGATTGCCAGCAACTCCATCCCATAAGCTCAACAACCTCATAGGAAGCAAGTATGACTTTCCTTTTGCCCTGAGTTCTGGCAAAGCTCCCAGGTCTGGCTGCTGTTTGCTGGTTCTGATTAGTTTGACTTGAGTTACATACCTATTATGTTCTTTACCTGGGGCTACCATAACAGATTAAAACAGAAATGTATTCTCAGTTCTGGAGACAAGAAGTTGGGAATCCCATCTGTCAGCAGGGCCACACTCCCTCTGGCCCCTCCTTGCCTCTTCTAGCGGCCCTAGGATTTCCCTGGCTGATGGCAGTATCCCTCCAATCTCTGCCTCCATCTCCATGTCCCCTTCCTCCCACCGTGGGCCTGCGCCTTCATATGGCGTATTTCCTCCTTGTAGAAGAATGCCATCATGTCGGATTGGGGCCCACCCTAATGACCTCATCTAAACCTGATTATGTCTATAAAGACCCTGTAACAAATGAGGCCTCATTCACAATATGGGGATTAGGGCTCAGCCTGTTTTTTTAGGGGACACAGTTCAACCTGTCACACCTGTTCTTGAATCAGACACTTGGGTCTGGATGAAGTGATGCTATGATTGGCCAGGCCTGGGTCCCACGCCCATCCTGACAGTGAGTTGGGGTCAATCCCCGGGAATTAGGTGGCGTCAAACTGGGAGAGAGAGGTTCTTCTGGGACTACGTGGAGGGAGGCTCACCGGCCGCCTGCCTCTTCTGAGGACCCAGACTTTTTCCTGCGTGTCTTCTTGCCCATTTCAGTACCTGTCTCTGTCCTTCCGTTTTCTGACCTCAGGGAGGGGGTGGTTAGTTCAGTTGGGGGGAGGTTGGAGGGAGGAGGCAGAGGCGCCGTGCAGAGGCCACAGTGATCTCTCTACTCGCCATTCACCCTGGACCGAGGCTCACGGTGGAGCCTCATCTCACGGCCTCGGGTGGCTGGACACTGGGCGCTGTACACTGCTTGCCTGTCCACGCTTTGAGCTTTTCCCTTGACAGGAGTTACCAACGTGGGGACCTGCCTACAGTCGGACTTTGATGGGAATGAACCGTCCGTTTGCTGTTTTCCTTTGCTTGAGGGTTTGTCAGCTCCCTTGAGAGGCCGAGTCGTGGGGCAGAAGAAGGTGGTTGGGACGTTCCGTCCACAGAGAAATGGAAAAGTACCGAGCCTCTGACTCTGCCCCTTGCTTTCTGGGTGACCACTCACTTAGAGCTACTCTGTTTTGCGCTCTTTCCCCCCTCCCCCCCAGCCTGTCAGGCTTGTCCCTCCCAACCTGGTCCTTCCCCAAAGGTCCCAGAGCTGCAGAGCACCCAGGAGCCTCTGGGCACTAAATTGTGTCCAGCCGTTTCACCACTTCCTGTACGCTGGGCTTATCTCTTTTATGACAGGGACATGGTTCACGGTTTCCTTTTATCGAGGGCACCCGGTGGAGGACACGTGGGGGTGGAAATTTGAGCCAGGAGGACCCAGCGCGGGTCCTGGTGACCCCGCCCTGGGGCCCTGGGTTAGCACGATTCCTCCTCTACCAAATAGGAAAGGAACGAACTGTGGTTTTGCTCGATGGTTGTGGCTTTCCTGTGAGCGACTTCCTGTGAGCAAGCCTGTGTGTGTCTGGGACCCTGAGCAGAGCTCACAGAGAGGCGTTAGGTTGAGCTTATGGTCAGCCTGGGAGATCAAGACGACCTGAGAGTTAGGGCCGTGAGTTGTGTTCAGACCACACACAGGCAGAAGAGAGCCTGGTGGGGAGTGAGGGTCAGAGAAGCTGTGTGTGTGCAGGCTGGGGCTTGGGGCCGGGTTCAAGGACCAGGAGGGGGTCCTGTCCAACCAGAGTCGGGAGCTGCTGTGGGAGGCAGTGAGGGGGAAATGTGGACAGGAAGCTGGAGGCAATGTGGCTCTTTGTTTAGGGACCCTGGGGAGCCGTGGAAGGTTTTTGAATGGGCGAGGGGACCCTGGCAGTTCAGGCCCAAGGTGGACCGGGTTACCCCCAGCCTAGAGACTGGACTCAGAATTTAGTTCCACAACAGTAAACAGTCTGAATTAGAGAGTTTAATGAACTGTAGTGAAAATATAATTTAATTTTAATTACGGGCTCTTGTTAATCAGTTCCCGGATTCGCCTGTAACCAGGGTCCCTAATTGGCCCTTAAGTGCTGTCATATGTTTCGAGAAGGGGCTCCATCTCCCTTCCTCTGACCTTTCCCCCCATCATGGTGACTGGTTGAAGAGCCTTGGCTAGCAGGCAGCAGAGCTTCTTGAAGCCTTGAGGTCCCTAGCGATGCTCTTTGGAGTCATTGCTGCTGCTAAGTCTCTTCAGTTGTGTCCGACTCTGCGACCCCAGAGACGGCAGCCTACCAGGCTCCTCCATCCATGGGATTTTCCAGGCAAGAGTACTGGAGTGGGTTGCCATTTCCTTCTCCAATGCATGAAAGTGAAAAGTGAAAGTAAAGTCGCTCAGTCATGTCCGACTCCCAGCGACCCCATGGACTGCAGCCTACCAGGCTCCTCCGTCCATGGGATTTTCCAGGCAAGAGTACTGGAGTGGGTTGCCATTGCCTTCTCCGTTGGAGTCATTAGAGGAGTTGAATTCAGAGGCTGCACTGAAATCTGTCCCCCCCCACCCCCAACACACATACCCTGTTTCTTGGCTGGCCCAGGCCCGTAAGGAGCTGTGGGAGTTGGATGCTGGCTGCAAGGACAGAGGAGCCTGAGGGTTTGCCCAGAGAGGTACCAGGCCTCTCCGCTTACTTCTGAAAGGCGAGGCTTAGAGATTTGATCTGATCTTGAAACACTGTGCGTGCCGAGGCAAGGACCCGGTGCCTGGTGAATCATTGTCATCAGACCTGGGACTTCAGACGCACTGTCATCTGGGGCTGAAAGGCCAGGTGGCCAGAGCTGGGCAATCAGGGTTCTTTATAGGACAACTTACGGGGATGGGAGCCTTAAATGTGCCTTCCCCCACCTGCTGGCCTCCATAGCTGGACTGGTTCCAGCCCCAGAGCTCTAGAGCCTGCCCTGGCCATGGTCCTCAGGGCTGGATGCAGCTGGCACAGTGTGAATCTTCTTCTTTTTTTTAAAAAAAATCTATTTAATTTTTGGTCATGCTGGGTCTGCTGCTGTGCAGGCGTTCTTGAGTTGTTGCAGTCGGGGGCTCCTCTCTCGCTGCGGTGTGCGGGCTTCTCACCGCACTGGCTTCTCGTTGCAGAGCACAGGCTCTAGGGTGCCAGGTATCAATAGTTGCAGCATGTACACCTTAGAGCACAGACTCTATAGTTGTGGTGCATGGGCTTAGTGTCCCGTGGCTTGTGGGATCTTCCCAAACCAGGGATCGAACCTGTGTCCCCGGCATTGCAAGGTGGATTCTTAACCACTGAGCCACCAGGGAAGCCCAACCCCCTCCACCCGCCCCCCCTCTTCCTTCTCAACCAGCCTGTGTGCCCGAGGCAGTCCTTCCAAATGGTGTGAGACCACACCCCTCTTCTCACCCCACAGTGCTGCCTCCGCCAACCCCTGCTTTTCTTCTTTCAGAATCTGCGACCCACCTCCCCATGGAGTGAGGGGATGGGCGGCATCGATTCGCTGTCACATGTGATGAACCCCAGGCCCTGGGTGGCAGCTTTCAGGCCTTAACCTGGAGGCCCCGTGGATCACCCACACCCCAGAGTTTCCACCTGCTGCCAGCTTTATGCCGCAGCTCAGCAGGTGCGGGGAAGGTGATTAATTAGGCTGGCCCAGGCTTCAGGCTCAGTGTCATCGGGAGTAATTAACTGCCTGGCCTGTGTCCTCTCTGTGGCCTCTCAGCCTCCGGATCTCTGCAGAGAAGGGTGGGCTGGTGGACTTGGCCTGCAAGTGATATGCTCGGCCCACACAGGAATTTTTACGTTCTTCTCTTGGAATTTGTTGCTAGTATCTAAACCACTTGCCCAACAGTCCCCGCCGCTCCCTGTTGCCCCACGCGACTGCCTGGTTGGCTGTTTACGTGTCCTCTGTGGGGCATTTCGTCTGCGCTCCTCCATTTGCCCCCAGGCCTGTCCCCACGGGAATTGCCCTGTGGCCTCTGGCTCTGACCTTCCTGGGTGATGGGGCCAAAGAGGGGAGAGGCAGCAGGCTGGTCGTTCACAATTCCAGAATGATGGAAGCAGAGGGCCCTGGGGGAGGGGAGAAGGTGCCCCGTGGGCTCAGAACTAGGGCTGGGGATGGTGTCTGCATGCCAGGCTCTCAGTCACCGACTGTCTCAGGGGCACAGTTGAGACCACAGAGCTGTAGGAAGGTGTACGTGGGCTCTAGGGGGTAGGGGCTGTACAGGGGAGGCCCTGGGCAGCTCCCTGCAGGATCCTAGGCTGGTGCCAGGCCTGTCCCGCCAGGTCAAGAAGAGATTGTGGTTTGCACGTGGCCCCCTGAGTCTTGATATGCTCCAGGAAGAGGCACCTGATTATAGCACCCCTGGCCTTAGGGTTTAAAGATCTTGGACATCCAGTCTGGTTTTAATCAGGGTACAGATAAGAAGAAATGGCCTCTCCCAGCCCGGGGTGCATGTTCCCCACTGGTGTGTCTTGTACTTTGCTCTTCCAGGTGGGTAGGGCTGGGTGGGTGGGGCTGCTGGCTGGTGTGGACCCAGGATGGCCTTTCCCCTGCTTGACAGGGTTGTGGGCAATTGCCTGGTGGTAGCAGCCCCAGAAGGAAGAATGGTCAGTGGGTTGAGCCATGCATGTGTTCAGTGTTTCCTGCTGTGACCGCAGGGAGCACATGGGCTTTTGTGACCTCCACCCCCACTTGTGTTGTGCTTTCCCGCTGACCTTCCTTCCTTCTGAAGTCCACCTGGCCTGGGGACTTCCCTGGTGGTCCAGTGGCTGAGACTGTGCTCCCAATGCAGGGGACCTAGGTTCAACCCCTGGTCAGGGAACTAGACCCCACATGCCGCAACTAAGATTCCACATGCTGTAGCTAAGACCTCGGTCTGTCAGTTCAGTCGCTAAGTATGTCCAACTCTTTGCGACCCCATGGACTGCAGCACGCCAGGCCTCCCTGTCCATCACCAACTCCCGGAGTCCACCCAAACTCATGTCCATTGAGTCGGTTATGCCATCCAACCATCTCATCCTCTGTTGTCCCCTTCTCCTCCTGCTTTCAATCTTTCCCAGCATCAGGGTCTTTTCCAATGAGTCAGTTCTTCGCACCCAGTGGCCAAAGTATTGGAGTTTCAGCTTCAGCATCAGTCCTTCCAATGAATATTCAGGACTGATTTCCTTTAGGATGGAGTGGTTGGATCTCCATCCTTTAGGATGGACTGGAAATCTCCTTCTCCAACATCACAGTTCAAAAGCATCAATTCTTGGGTGCTCAGCTTTCTTTTTGTTTGTTTCATTTATTTATTTTTGAGAACATATCATTGGCTTGTGTTATATAGAATGCAGCCTTGGGAAAGACACTTGTGGATAAGGAAGCACCCAACCAAGGAGATGCCTACAACTTCGTCTACTTTGACCTTTTTTGCTAATTTTTAGACATTTTTTAAAATTTAAATTTATTTATTTTAATTGGAGGCTAATTACTTTACAATATTGTGTTGGTTTTGCCATACATCAACATGAATCCTCCACGGGTGTACACGTGCTCCCCATCCGGTTTTCTTTATAGTCCAACTCTCACATCCATCAGATCAGATCAGATCAGTCCCTCAGTCGTGTCCGACTCTTTGCGACCCCAGGAATCGCAGCACGCCAGGCCTCCCTGTCCATCACCAACTCCCGGAGTTCACTGAGACCCACGTCCATCGAGTCGGTGATGCCATCCAGCCATCTCATCCTCTGTCGTCCCCTTCTCCTCCTGCCCTCAATCCCTCCCAGCATCAGAGTCTTTTCCAATGAGTCAACTCTTCATATGAGGTGGCCAAAGTACTGGAGTTTCAGCTTTAGCATCATTCCTTCCAAAGAAATCCCAGGGCTGATCTCCTTCAGAATGGACTGGTTGGATCTCCATACAAGGTGCAAATAATGAATGTTAAGATAAATAAAATTAAGTCAGTTTAACCCCAAAAGTACAAATCATTTCCTGGACCTATGGGAAATGCGCTGGGCGTTTCTTGGGCAGCCTGCCTTGGAGGGGGGGTGCCTCCCAGTGTGGTTGGAGCTGGGGACACCAGTGTCTGCTCTCACCCATCCAGAGAGTGTTCAGCTCGGGGTCTGGGGAGCTGGGTGGAGAGGCGGTGGGTCTGCAGAGCAGGGCCCCCTCCAGAGAAGTTGCTGAGGGCAGAGGAGGTCCTGGAGGAGAAGTGAAAATGCCCCCTTTCCTTTTACCCCCCTCTGTGTGGATGGCAGTAGGGCAGCCCGTCCAGTGATACTGAGGCCACACACCAGCCTGGGCACTGCCGACCTTTTGCTGTGGTGGTGTCCCTGCGACCACAGGAGCTGTGTGCAAGAAGATGCCATAGCTGTCGATGGGGTTGGGCACAGATCAGTGGTAGCCCAGGGAACTTACTGCAGAGCTTGGGGAACATCTTTTGGGGCTCAGTTCAGAGAAGAGTTGAGCAAGAAATAGGTCACAGTTACCAGGCATAGTTGCCGAACTTCTTATTTTCTGGCAGGACCAAGAAATGAGGCTTTCCACTAATTCCATTTCTTAGGTAGTAGCTTGGAGCTTTGTCTTCCCTTTGTCTTCCAAAAAGTGGTTTTACAGGTTTAACCATATATTCCACCCCTCTTTTCCTTTTAAAAAGAGAATGTGTGGGATGCAGTTTAATTCTTTTTCTTATGTTTGTTGTTTTGTGTTGTTTAGTCACTGAGTCCTGTCTGACTCTTTGCTACCCTGTGGACTGTGGACTGCCAGGCTCCTCTGTTCATGGAATTTTCCATGGAGGGGGTGGCTATTTCCTTCTCCAGGGGATCTTCCCGACCCAGGGATCATTATTGTACAATTAGAAACAACCAGATGTTCAGTGATAGGGAGTTGGTGAAGTAAATGATGCTTTATTGGTCTTTAAATGACAGTGACTTAGAAGAACAGGTAATGCCATCAGAAAGCATTCATTACAGTGTACTTCATTAAAAAGTAAGATCCAAACCTGCTTATGTAGTATGATCCCAGTTTTGGGAAAATAGATCTAAAAATTGGAGGGATGTATACCAAAATAGAATCAGTTACCTCTGAAATCAAGGACGAATTTTCTGATGTGAATAAGTAACTTGGAACTTAAACATCTCTTACAACGAGCGGATATTAATTTCATCAGGAATTTGCGTTACTTTACAGCCACACCTGGTAACTTTCTAGCCTGTCTGCTTTTTTTCTGTCTTCATGGTGGAACACTCTAGAATCTGAGCTTTTGGCAGGCAGAGGCTCCGCATCCCGTTTGAGCTTCATGGGGTGCCAAGTGGCATTACTGTCTTGGACTTTCGGACCACACCCTTCTGGAAGTTGTGTGTGTGTGTGTGTGTGTGTGGCCTCGCCACCTCTAGCTGCTGTTCTTGAGTCCTAGACCTGGCTCCCTTGCCTGAAGGGACCGAGCCCAGAGGTGGCTGCAAAGTTCAGGGGTGTGTGTGTGCGTGCGTGTGTGTGTGTGTGTGTGTGTGTGTGGTTCCGTTCTGGGGCTAGACAGAAGCCTGAGCTGGGCTTTCACCTGCAGCTGCCATTTCGTTCCAACATTGAGACCCAGCCTTTATGTTTGTTGAAATACCTTAAAGAATCCTTACTAAATTTTGAATTGTTAAGAGTCAATATGAGTTTGACCCCCAGCCATGTCTGAAATAAAGGCAGACGTCCTCTCCCCGCCCACGCAGGCAGGTGGGGTCTGACCTCTGGGGTAAAGAAGCGCTCTGCATTTGTTTCCCTGTCATTCTTACCCTGCTGACCATGCAGGGGACACAGAGGTGGCGTTGTTTTGGGGCCAGGGGCTTGGCAGGGAGGTGTGCTGAGGTCGGGGGTGGCTTTGTGGCCCCCAGGGATTGGGACTGACTCAGCAGGACTCTGTCCCAGAGTAGGGAGCCACCCGGGAGCCAGGACCCGACCTCAGGGCCAGCCTTGTCCAAGAACAGCCCTGACAAGTGGGGTCACTTCCCGAGAAAAGGAGCGTGATTGGGTGGCGGAGGGTGGGGAGAGCGTCGAGTCATCACTGACCCGAGGGTTTTCCCACTCCCCAGACATCCCCGCTGTGGTCTGGGCCTCGCCCCTGGCAGGTACAGCCTTGTTTTTCCTTTGTGGCCGCCTTGCTCCAGTAGCTGCCCATCTCTCCCAGCTCCCCTGGCTCTCCTCCGGGGAGATTTTTCTTAGCATGTCCCTGTTCTGAGCTGTCCTCCCCCTGCCCCTTGGTGCTGAGATGAGTGGGAGAGAAGGCGGCTCATGATTTTGGTCGTGATCCCGGACCAGAGAGAATAGGGTCAGTGTTCTCAGGCATTGGGTCTGAACATGGGGGTGTTGGCAGGGGAGGGGGGTAGTACAGAGCTGGACAGGGAGCCCTCCACTGCAGAGTTGGGGCTGAACCTGAGGGGTCACACCGCTCCCTCTCCAGGTGGTGGGGGCTCAGTGACCTGTTGGGGAGGAGGGGGCCAGTGGCGAATGGAACAAGTTTGGAGGGTCAGATGGGCCTTGCGATGCCCCCCAACCCCGCTCCCACCCTGCCGAGCAGCATCTCCAAGGAAGTCGTGTCTATTAATTATTGGCAATGTCAGAAGAGCATGTAATCAGCTGCTTAAAGAGGAACCTGAGCTCCGTTTCTGTTCTCTCTGTGACTTTGAGTTTATTTTAAACCTCAGCGAGACGGTTGCAGCTTTTCTCACTGTGGCCTTGACCACGCGCCCTTTGACCCAGCAGTCCTCTGCACCCCACCGGTGTCCTGGGGCAGGGCTTCCAGAGGGATGGGGACAGTGTCCGTCTTGTGACCTGTTGGCTCCCTGCGGCCTGCCAGGTTGCTGATGGTGAGCTCCTTGGGGAGGGGGCAGATCTCACTGATTTCATGATCGAGGCTTGGGGAAGGGGTGGCCTCGGTGAACACCCCCTGCCACCCATCTCCATTCTCTCTTAGGAGGGTCCTTGGGACCCAGAGAACCATGAACTAGTCATCAGATGCTCAGGTCAAGGCTGGGAAGGGACAGACACCTGGCACCAAAGGCCTGTTCCCCCCAGATTTTGTCTGGGACACCCAGGCCCACGGTTCAGTGCCATGGGCCCCTGGCCCGTAGGGACCCCTGGCCGGGCCGTGCTCTGGATCCTGGCGTTGAGGTCCCAGGCTGACCTGGGTGAACCCTGGCTCTGCTGTCTTCTAGCACCGAGGAGGGCGAGGCGGGTGTGGTGGGGTGCTGGGGGCGCCAGTTACTGCTCAGCCAGACATTATCGCTGTCCTGGGCGGCCGCCGTGGTGCCTAGTAGACCACTGATTCCCACTCCTGGTGTCAAGGTCAACTGTGCCGGTTTCTGCTTCATCCCCTTTTCTGACGACCCTGCTCTGCACCCTCTGTCTGAGGCAGCACCGCCTCAGCCAGCCACTGACCTCGCATTCCTCCTGGACTCAAGGTGCAGGCTTTCCGTAGCCCTGTGGTCTGCACTGCTGGTTTGGGACTCCTTGGTACACGTGTGCAGGTATGCACCCCCAGGTTGCCTTCATGGCTCAGCTCACCAGCCTCCTCCTCTGAGTGGACTTCCTGAGCGCCCCCTTGAATGACCCATCTTCCTTGGCGTCCCTGCCACACTCTTGGTCAGTCTGGAAGAGCTGCTGTTCTTGTCCTCCTCACGGCCCCCTGGCGACTGCGTCTGCCCCCAGGGGCCCTCCCCGCTGCCCTGGCGTGGGCTCTGGGGCACACACGCCGAGTGCCCGGTTCCTGTGTGTTGATTGAATGATGGCGAAGTGGCCTGAGCAGGTCCCAGGGATCAGTGAGCAGATGAGACAGGGGGTGATGCTTAGAGGCAAGCAGGGCGAGCAGAGGTGAGCAGGGCATTGTCCTGGGAGACCTAAGGCCCAGGGGAGATGGGCGTGTGCTCTCCCTGGACCGGCCTGTAGGCTATGGGCCCTCAGAGAACCAGCCCCTCAGCACTGCCCAGGCTGGGGTGGGGAGGGAAAGGCCGGCGGAAGAGCTGCCGGGCCTAAGGGGTGAGGGGTTTGCAGGAGAGCGGGGATGTCCAGGCAGAAGTGTGAGGGCCCCGTGGTGAGGGCCTGCCACGCCTGTGTTGGAGCCGTTCAGCCTCCTCTGCTGCAGGTGTGACTTGTCCTCTATCCTGGGTAAGCCCGCTCCTAATGGCTGTTGCCTCACTTTCTGACTTGACCTTGCTGAGCGGGTCAGCTTGCATCCATTCAGGCAGCACGGACATTCGCCAGGTCCCCCCCACCCCCATATACACACAGATGACCAGGACACACCTGCTTTCTGAGGGGAAGCAGAGTAGACAGATCCTCCCCACCCAGGACAGTCAGAGATGTGGCAGAGCCCACCTTTCCAGAGTCCATTCCTGGCGGAAGGTTCTGGAAATGCACACAGATAAATGAGCAGAGGCACAGCTAGGCAGAGGGACCAGAGTCACCTTCTGAGGACGCTTGTCGGCTCCCCAGAGGGAAGGAGTTTTCTGGGTCAGGATCAAGGAACTCAGGAGTCTCCTTGGCTTCTAGGACATCCCGCTGCTTCGCCTGTGGGGTATTCCAGAATCTCCCCCTCCTGCAGCGAGGGAGGGGTGGTTGCCATAGGAACTGCTGGATCTCCCTCCTGCATCAGTCAGCCTCTAGGGCAGGATGCTGAGGGAAGACACTGCGACGAGGTGTTGGATCAGAGGCTTGGAGGGATCCGTGGGCAGAATATTAGATCATGTTGGGGGGCTCACACCTTGTTTGGGGGCCTGAGACCCTGATGTCAGAGCCCACTCTTTTCTCCCCACTCCTGGCTTTGGAGAAAGTCTGGGGCCGGCACCCCCTACCCCCTTGCTTGATGGGAATCTGTCCTTTGTGCACATCCCCACCCCATCCTCAATCCCTGGCCACTAGGTCACGGCACAGTCCTGCTTCCTCCCTCCCTGCTCCATCACACACACACACACACACACACACACACACACACACACACACACTCCCTTACATTACAAACCCTCCCTGGCTCATGAGTCCGTTGAACTGCAAGGAGATCAAACCAGTCAATCCTAAAGGAAATCAACCCTGACTGCTCAACGGAAGGACTGATGCTGAAGCTGAAGCTTCAGTACTTTGGCCACCTGATGAGAAGAGCCAACTCATTGGAAAAGACCCTGATACTGGGAAAGATTGAAGGCAGGAGGAGAAGGGGATGAGATGGCAGAGGATGAGATGCTTGGATGACATCACTGACTCAATGGACATGAGTTCGAGCAAACTCTGGGAGATAGTGAAGGACAGGGAAGCCTGGTGTGCTGCAGTCCATAGGATCGCAGAGTTGGATACCGCTTAGTGACTGAACAACTGGCTCCTGAGGCCCCTGGGGATCTGTGTGACCTCTTTCCAGCTTTTCCTCTGTCCCCAGGCTCTCTGACCTGGGCCCCTTCACACACTGACCCAGGGCCCCCTGCTCAGGATGGCTTCTGATGTGGCCTCTGCCCTGACAAAGCTCACTCTCTTTCGGTCACACCTCCCCACGCCCACCTCTCCTGATCTGATCCCTTGCACAGCCCTGCACTTCTGCCCTGTCTACCCCTGTTGTCACTGGGTCCTGATTCCTGGTTCATTTTCTCTCTGCTCTCGGCTTTGGTCCTTATGCTGGGACCCAGCAATGGACCAGGCCCAGAGGAGATGCTGGGAGATGTTTGATGGGCACAGTGGCCCCTGTGTGCTTCTGTGAGTCATATGAGACTCTTTATGACCCCGTGGACTGTAGCCTGCCAGACTCCTCTCTCTGTGCGATTTCCCAGGGAAGAATAGTGGAAGAAGAGTGGGTTACCATTTCCTCCTCCAGGGATCTTCCCAACCTAGGGATCAAACCCACGTCTCCTGTGTTGGCAGGTGGGTTCTTTACCTCTGTGCCACCTGGGAAGCCCAGGCTTCTATGTGGAACATTTATAAAAGCTCCTGCTAAGATGAGAAAAAGGAACTGTGCATTAGGTTTGGCAATCCCATGAGTAGATACAAGGCTGTTCCTTCCAGTTCCTCTGAGGTGCAACTGTGCTAACACAGTCTGAGCTCGATGTCACTTCCTCCGGGATCTTCCTGAACCTGGTCACCACACCCCCAAGTTTCTTGTGGGGGACCCTCGGGTTCCCCCCTCACCTCTAGGACCGCAGGAATCCTAGAGTCCACTTAGTCACCGACCTCTGAGCAGAAGTTGTGATAGTACATTTGCATTTGCTGATTTAATCTGTAAACCCCGGGGAAAAACCCACCGGGGATTTCATTCCTCGGCTGCCTCAGAGAGCAGCGCCTTTCCGTGCTGGTGGGCGTTCCCACCTCCCCGCTTTCTCTCTGAGTCCCTGGGTGTCTCTGCGTTAAGGCCTCCCGAGCGCCTCTGAGCAGCTGGTGACCACAGTGAGATGGAACCGCCAGGCCCTTTGTGGAAGGCCCGGGTCCAGGCCCACCCCTGCACAGGAGGGCTGGCTGCGCAGGCTGGTGAGCTGCCGCGTCACCCACCACTGTTACTCATTGACCCGAGCTTAAAAACAGTGCTCAGAGCCATCGAGTAAGTGCATTGCAGTCTCCCCATCAAGGTCACCATGTGCCCCTCGGGACACTGCTCATCACAAGCGCATCAAGCTGCCCCTCACGCGTGGCCCTTGGGGACTTCTTAATATCTCACAGAGGGGGCTGGTGGATGTGTTGGTTGGGATGTCCCGTGGTGGTTTGGTCAGGTTTCTACATTTCTGTGACCTGGCATTATTCTCAGAGCTCTCCAAGCCAGTTCAGGAAGGGTTCCAGCGCCAGCGTCTCCCTTTGTCTCTCACCAGTGCACACGAGTGTTTTATGTATACATGTATGTAGCTGCACCTGGTCTTCGTTGCCGCATGCGGGGTCTACTTTCCTGACCAGGGACTGAACCCTGGGCTTCTGCCTTGGGAGCGCAGTGTCTTAGCCACCAGACCAACAGGGAAGTTACCACATAAGCATTTAAAAATACCTGAGCCCTGCGCCAAAGACGCCAGTTTGACTTGACACAACCCAGCTCCTTTTCAAGCAATTTGGAATACTGAACTTTTCTTTTTCATGGAATGTGTTTAATTTTTTAAAAAACTCCATTAATATTATATCAAATACCAGTTTGAAAACTGCCTCAAGGAATAGGAATGCTCTCTGGGCTGGAAATAAATGACCGTAGAAAGGGAACTGCTTCAGGGCTTGAAAAATAATCTTTGCAGGCTTTGTAGAAGTTTGACTCAAAGTTTTCCTTCCTTATTGTTAAGAAGGATGCACAAAGAAGATGTATTTTTGGCTTGGAGAGTTCTTAGCCACTTGTGACTTGGCTTCCAGTTGTCATTCCGGGAGGAACGTGGAGATAAAAGCAACATTGAGATGTGTTTTCCATTGTCAGCAGGGAAAAAACCCTCCAGGGCCGGGAGCCAGGGCTGTGCAGGGAGGGAGGGAGCCTGGCTTGGGGATCCCAGCTGGGATGGGCAGCCAGTCTCATGCCACCAGCTCTAGATGCCCACCTTGGGGTTTCATATTAAAGACGGGGCCCTGGAGCTTCCCTGGTGGTCCAGTGGTTAAGATTTCACCTTCCAATGCAGGAGGTGTGGGTTCAATCCTTGGTCTGGGAGTTAAGATCCCACATGCCTCCTGGCCAAAAAAACAGAACTGAAAACAGAAGCAGCATTGTAACAAATTCAATAAAGACTTAAAAAATAGTCCACATTAAAAAAAAAAAAATCTTTAAAATGATACAAGTGAACTTACTTACAAAACGGAAAGAAACTCACAGAATGAACCCATGGTTGCTGGTGGGGAAGGACGGGAGGAACGATAGTCAGGGAGCTTGGGGTGGATGTACACACTGCTATATTTAAAATGGATAACAAGGTCCTATTGTATAGCACGTGAACTTTGCTCACTGTCATGCAGCAGCCTGGATGGGAGGGGACTTTGGGGGACAATCGATACATGTATATATACGGCTGAGTCCCTTTGCTGATAACCTGAAACTCTTACAACACTGTTTGTTAATGGGCCATTCCCCAATACAAAGTAAAAAGTTAAAAAAAAAAAAACTTAGGAAAACAAAGACAGGGCCGCCAGGTTACAGACAAGGAGAGTGACGGCCCGTGTCACCTGGCCAGTCAGTGCCAGGTTCCTGAGCTGCCCTCTTCAGAGCATCCTGGTTTTGGAAGTTCTTTCTTAAGCCAGCTATTTGGTGAGGCCATAGAAATGACAACTGGACATATTAAGTGCTTACAACATGTATGAGGCGGGGCACTGACACCTCATACGTATTAACGTCCAGAGTGGTATCTTCAGAGAGATCTGAGACCTGACTCCCTGCCCAGCGCCCTCCAGGGGCTTCCCCTCCCCCAGGGGACATCTTCCCAACTCCTTCCCGCCCTTGGAGGCTCTGCACAACCTGCCCCATGTCCTTGTCACCCTTTCCTGGGACCCACTGAACGCAGCCTGTGCTGGGGGGCCCCCCTCGGCTTTCCCCGTTCCTTCTTGGTCGGGTCTCGGCTCAGATGGTGCGTCCTCAGGCCTCACATGAGTTCCTTGGCTGCCAAAATGAATTCAGGACTGTGCGGCTTACACAACAAACGTATTGTCTCCCAGCTCTGGAGGCTGGAAATCGAGACCAGAGTGTCGGCGGGGTTGGTTCCTTCTGAGGCTGTGAGCAAGGGTCTGCCGCAGGCCCCTCTCCTCACTTCCGTGTGGCTGGTGATCTTCGGCGTCCTACGCTGGTAGGTGCAGCACCGTGACCTCCGCCTTCATCTTCACATGACTTTCTCCCTTGTGTGTCAGCACCCAGATTTCTCCTTTTTATAATGATGCCAGTCATGTGGGGTTAGGGGCCCACCTTACTCCTGTATGATGTCCATTTAACGAGTTACATCTGCAGTGACCCCGTTCCCAAATAAGGTCACGTTCTACGGTACTGAGGGTCAGGACTTCCGTGTGACCTATTTGTGAGAGTCGCTCAGTTGTGTCTGATCTTTGCGACTCCATGAACTATACAGTCCATGGAGTTCTCTAGGCCAGGATACTGGAATGGGAAGTCTTTCCCTTCTCCAGGGGATCTTCCCAACCCAGGGACCAAACCCAGGTCTCCTGCGTTGCAGGCAGATTCTTTACCAGCTGAGCCACAAGGGAAGCCCTGTAAGCTATTTGGGGGGACAAAATTCAACTCATAATGGGTTTTCTCTGCTGAGTGCCCCGCCCCGCCCCACCCCCCGCATCATGCTCTCTACACTGATTTTATTCATGTTGTGATGCTTTGTTTATTGTCTGTCTTCCCCCATGAGAATATGAGGTCTTGAGACAGGGACCTTGGCCATCTCGTCCACTGCTGTCTCTTCAGTGCTTGAGCAAAGCCAGGCACAGAGCGTCCACTCACAGGAACTGCTGAGTGAGTGCTCTGCCAGATGCAGGGGTGGGTGGGTGAGAGGAGGAGTGGGTGGCTGAAAATACAGCCTACAAAGCAGGTACTCTCGTCATCCCCACTCACCACCCCCGCATGCTGAGATATCGAGAAAACAAGACCAGAATAAAGAGCAGTCTTTTGTGTCGGGTTTGTGAAGCAGTGGTGGTTTCTCTTCTATTTAAATCTTAAAAGAGCAGAAGCACAGATCAGTGTTACCACCTTCTAGATGTGTTGAGGGTTTGTCAGATGAGACACACCTCAGCCCATTTGCTTCTGCACCTCCTGCGGTCCTGTTATGCTCCCTGCAGACGCTCACCCATGTGGCCCACGGGGTGCCGTGCTCTCACACCTCCTTCACCTCGTTGGCCTCGCATATTGCGTGCAGGATGTGCACCACGCTTTGGGTATCGACTTCAAGTTTACCATCTAGAAGGGAAGTTGGGGTCCAGGTCAGTTCACGCTTGATCTAAAATTCTCAGTAGGAAGTGCAGGGAGGAAGCTGAGAGCCAACGTGTGTATAGGGTGGGTGGGGAAGGGTCTGGAAGAGGGGCGGTGGCATTTGAATTCAGCTGGCTGGGAAGCTCAGATGGAGCGCCTCGCTTTATCTCAGCCCAGGCTTTAGCTTTGGGAAGGTCAAGGGAAGTAAATGGGAGCCTCTGTGGGGGGACTGTTGTCCCTGTATCTCTTTTCCTCATTTACCCTCTTGGATTTGTCACACGAGTGTATGTTCCTCAGTTCTTTGTCTCGTCACAACAAAGATTTGGAGCAACGGACATTAAAGCCCTCGGCGCGTCACAGCTCTCGGGTCTTGGACAAACCGTGCTACAGCTCTTAGGCAAATCAGTGTTACAGCTCTATTTTATTTAGAAGATAGCTGGAGAGTGAGAGAGAGAGAAAGAAAAGAGCGCACGCACACGCAGGAGAGAGAGTCCGAGAGAAAGCGCTTTGGCTCCTCCTTTTATATGTTTTTCCTCCACCTGGGCTTGCCCTATGCAAATTGGGCTTAGCCAGGAGTGCTGTTTGTTCTGTTTGTTCTGCCTGAAGTCTTCACTCTGGTCCTCGGACCTTCCTTTGACCTTCCTTGTCTTTTGGCCACCGCCATTTTGGACTCCTTTCCCCTTTTCTACCTACCTAACATTCTCCCCTCAAGAGATGGGAGGCCCAATTCTTTGGGAATAGGGGCATCGAGGTCTTTCTGGCTACTTCCTGCTGAACTGGGGCGGCGAGGGGTATTGGGCCTCCCCCTCTTGCTAGTCTCAATCCTCAGAGTCCTTATAGCGGTGTCCAAGGGTATGTGATATTTTCCGTGGTCAGCTGTAGTTTTATATCTTTGTTGAACTGGCACTGCATGTTGTAGCTGGTTGACCTGGGCAGAGACAAAACAGGTTAGAGAATTGACAGTACGTGGAATAATCATAGGCATCATCAATATAGCATAACAAGGACTTGTAGGGACATTGGTCAATTTTAAATTCACATCGCCAGGATAGCTCAAGTCCCTCCTTGTTCATGGATCCGAAGATCTATCTCCTGTCTGTCTTGGAGTACAGTCTCTGTCAAGCTGTGTTGGCTCCTTAGAATTATCCTGAGAAATCTTATCCCCAGAAACCAGATTTTGGGGGTGTTCATTAGAATGGCACTCATTGGTAGTTCTGAATAGGTATCTGAGATCTCCCAGGGGCTCACAGGTGTATCAAGTGTCCTCTTCTGTTTTCTTAGCCTTCTCAGTCTGGGTGGGAAAGCCTTCAATCCATCCTGTGAATGTATCTATCATAACTAATAGGTATTTATATCCTTGAGAAACTGGCATCTGGGTGAAGTCCATCTGCCAGTCCTCTCCTGGGTAGGCCCCACGTTGTTGGACGGGCTGGGCCAGCTGTGGTCTTCGAGCTCCTTGGGGGTTGTTTAATTGGCAAGTGGGACAAGAGGAGACCACCTGTCTTATAGTTGTTTGGAAGCCTGTTCCTCTGAAGGACCTTTCTAGTCATCTTTGGAGGGCCTTTTCTCCTAAATGAGTAGTGGCATGTAAGGAGTTAACCAACTTCCATTGGAGGTTTCCAGGCAGAAAAAGGAGTCCCTCCTTTTGGAACCACTCCATATGATCTTCTTGAAAGCCCTCGCTCTTAGTTTTAAGAGTATCACCTTCAGTATATGAAGGAGTTTCTGGCAAATTAGTCTGTGGAACTAAGGTGGCAATCCCTATTAGGTCATGGTTCTGTAATGTTGCAATCTTACCTGCCTGATCAGCTGCTTGGTTCCCTCATGCCACTTCTGTGTTCCCTTTTTGGTGTCCTTTACAGTGGAAGACTGAAACCTCAGTGGGCAGATGGACTGCCTCCAAGAATTGAAGAATCTGATCACCATATTTGATTGGAGACCCTTGAGTGGTCAAGTGGCCCCTTTCTTTCCAAACAGCCGCATGTGCATGTAGCACCAGAAAGGCATACTTGGAGTCAGTGTAAATGGCTATTCTTTTTCCTTTTCCCAGCTCTAAAGCTTGAGTCAGGGCTATGAGCTCAGCTAATTGGGCTGAAGTACCTGGTGGCAGAGACTTAGCCTCTATGGTCTCAAAATTGGAGACTACTGCATACCCGGCTCTTCTTTTTCCATCCAAGACAAAGCTGCTTCCATCAGTGTGCCAGATTTCCTCAGGATTGGTCAGAGGATCTTCTGACAATCCCTCTCGGGCTTTTGTCCAGTGGTCCAAGGTTTCTAGACAAGAGTGAAATGGGAGACAGCCCTCGGGGGTAGGTAGGAGGGTGGCTGGGTTAAGAACCTCACAAGGGGATATAGTGAGGCCTGGATTTTCCATCAGCATTACTTGATATCTGAGGATTCTTTGATCAGACATCCATAAATGGCCTCTCCCATTTAGGAGTTGTTTTATTTGGTGGCTGGTAAAAATAGTTTGCCCCCAAAGGAGAGTTTTAAAGCATCTTCTATCATGATTGCAATAGCTGCAAGATTTTGAAGGCAGGGGGGGCCAACCTCGGGAAGTTGGATCGAGCCTCTTGGATAAGTAAGCTACAGGCTGGGGCTCAGATCCCAACCTTTGAGTTAACACTCCCAAGGCTGTTCCCTCTCTTTCATGGACATAAAGTTGGAATGCTTTTTCTGGGTCTGGCAACCTCAAGGCAGGTGCCTGAGTTAAGGCCAGTTTTAGTGTAGCCTCTGCCTGCTTTTGAGGAGTTCCCCACATCAGTGGGATTGAATCATCTCGTCCCTTTAAGCTTTCATATAAGGGTTGGGCAATTAGACCATAGTTGGGTATCCAGATTCTACAATACCAGTTAGCCCCAGGAAAGCTCGCAATTGTTTTCGAGTTGTGGGGGAGGGCAACTGGAGGATTCCTTGTACCCGATAGGAGGACAGCCTCCTGGACCCATGTGTAATCTGAACTCCCAGATAAGTGACCTTTGTCTCAACCATCTGTGCCTTAGCACGGGAGACTTTCTCATCTGGAGAGCAGATTAGTAGGTCATCTACGTATTGTAATATTTTCCCATTAGGTCCCAGGTCCAGATCTAGGAGATCTCGGCTAAGGGCCTGTCCAAACAGGTGGGGGCTATCTCTGAACCCGAGGTAATACTGTCCAAGTCATCTGTTGGTGTTTTTCTCCTGGGGCCTCCCACTCAAAGGCAAAAAGGTATTGGGATTCTTTAGCCAGTGGTATGCAAAAAAATGCACCTTTGAGATCCAAGACTGTAAACCACTTGGCACTGGGTGGGATTTCTCCCAAGATTACATAGGGATTGGGTACTGTGGGATGGAGGGGGACTACAGCTTCATTTATGATCCGGAGATCTTGAACCAGTCGCCAGGTTCCATCTTTTTTCTTTACTGAGAGGATTGGGGTGTTACATGGCGAACTGGTGGGGACCAATAGCCCACAAGCAAGGAATTTATTTATTAAAGGCTGTAGTCCTCCCGAGCCTCTCTTTTGAGAGGATATTGTTTCCGGTTAGGAAACCGAGTGGGATCTCGGAGGACAATGGTGACTGGTTCAGCTTGGTGGGCTCGTCCAGGAATCCCCTGGTCCCACACCTGGGGGTTAATTTTGTCTTCCCATAGTTTTTGGTCCCTCTCTATTGAAGGTGTAATGGGTTCTTCAGTAGTAACCAGGAGCTGTAGAGCTCTAGGGGCTGAAAAGCTTCCCATCACAAGGGTGGTCCCCAGTTTAGTGAGTATATCTCTTCCCAATAAGGGGGTAGGACACTCAGGGACCACCAGAAACTGGTGGGAAAATATTTGTCCATCCCAGCAACAAAGAAGTGCTCGGGTGAATCTTTTAGTAGTTGCTTTTCCTGTAGCACCCAAAATGGTACAGGTTTGGGAGGAGAAGGCTTGATCCAGGAGATCAAGACAGAGTAGGTAGCCCCTGTGTCAACCAAGAAATTCTCGGACCTACCTGCCATATCCAGTTACACCCTTGGCTCCAGCCCCGTGATGGTTATCTGTGACAGGCGGGCTGGCTGGAGCGGGCCGCTTCAGTCCTCTTGAACCATCGTGAGGGTAGGCTTGGCGCTTGACCTTGAGGCTCTTGGGTCCCGAGGGCAGAGTGCTGCCCAGTGTCCCAGTTGATGGCATTTGTGGCAAGCCATTCTAGGAGACTTGTCTCGGTTTGGACACTCTTTGGCCCAGTGCCCCACCTGTCTACAGATCAGGCATCTGTCTCGTGCCTTGTCCCTCAAGGACTTGGGGTTTGCCATAGGGCTTCTCTGGAGGGCGGCCAGCATCTGGGCATGCCTTGTCTCTTTCTTTCTCTCCTTCTCCTGGGCCTTGGCCTCCTTCTCCTGTTCTCTGTTATAAAAGGTATTGGTGGCTGTCTGGACCATCTCATCTAAAGAGGCAGCAGAGTCCTGCTGTTGTAGCTGCTGTAACTTAATTCTGATATCTGATGCACATTGGGACAGGAATTTGTCCTTTAAAATCACCCGTCCCTCGTAAGAGTCTAAGTCCAGGTTGGTAAACTTTTGGAGTGCCTCTTTTAGCCTCTCCAGAAAGGCAATGGGGTTCTCATTGGGCTCCTGAGTTATTGCTGAGACTGGGCACAGTCCCACAAGTAATAGGCTTTTTTATGTTTCCATGGGTGGACTTCCTTAGGGGTGAGTCTTTCTGAAGCTTATCCTACCCAGAACGGTTGCAACCTGAGAGCCAGGCATCCCCGGGTCAGGGTGCAGATCCCCAGGCAGGTTGAGGCGTGACAGCCTCCTAGAGATCGAATCCCCGGGCAGGTCAAGGCGTGACGGCCTCCTGAGGATTGGGTCCCTGGGCAGGTCGAGGTGTGATGACCTCCTGGGACCCCTGGGACTAGAGGATCCCCGAGCAGGTTGAGACGTGACAACCTTTTGAAGACCGATCCCTAGGCAGGTCAAGGCGTGATGACCTCCTGGGACCCCCGGACTGGAGTTTGGGCATCCCCAAGATCTCCAGTGTGACCAGTATTGGGTAGGATTAGGGGGTTGGATATTATAGAGTATTTCCCTCCCAAGGCCAACTATTTTCTGGTTGTCTCTCCAGAAGATTGTAGAGGCAAACTTGTGGGTCTGGATGGGGCTTAGGAAAAGAGTATTAAATAGGAGGGAAGGGGGCAGAGCACAACCTTTGAAAGAATGACATAGCACAAGGGTATAATGTAAACCAGTTAAAATCAGTTGGGTCCAAGATGACAAGTCAAATTCAAGTAAACCTTAATCCCCAATCTGTAAGCCGACAGACACACCCAGAGGTGGCAGGACAGCTCCGAGGCACAAGGTCAAAAGAGGGAGGAGTGGGTGGTTCCCCAATGGCTGGGATGATCCTTTCACTCATTAGCATATGAATTCTATCCCCTCACAAAACCTAGCCAGGCCTAATACCATGGCCGAAGCCCTTGCCCTCGGCAATGGTTCACACCCTGAAGGGTGGCTTCTCTTTGGATCCTAACAAATCTACCTCTTATCTCTTTGTCTCTCAATGAATTTTTGCAATGAGGCATCAGAGCCTGAGTTTCATTAGTTTTGGCCGGGCTTGAGTCCTGGGAGAGAGCTGAAGGACAGGAGGAAAAAGCAGTGGGAAAAACGTGCCAAGGAATCCCCTTCATAGCCCGCTGGAAAATTTGCTAAATATCTGACCGGTGCTCACAGTTTCATTGGTCTGATCCTTGGCACAGAGAAGAGAAAGGACAGAAGAACCCCCACTGGCTTGTGTAACAGCTACTGGGGCTCAGCAGATAGCGCCTTTGGGACATGCTGAGGAGTAGCCTCTCCAGAGTCCCTCAGTTGTGCCCCTGCCGCCCGCCTGTTCGTGGAAGGTTCGAGGAAACAAGAAATGAGAGATTGTAAAGGTCCCTCCAGCCATAGGAGCGAGGACCTCTTACCTTAACCAGAGGTCTTCTGGAATCTGAGACTGGGCCGCGTGAGCTTTCTGCTGAGTTCGTTTTTCGCTGTCCCGGTTTCCAGCAAGATGGGCCTTCCCCTGAGCTGGGTTTCTTTGCCTTCTGCTTCTAGCGCGGGAGCTTCGCTGAGTTGGGCTCCTGCTGTGCTTGGCCTCTTCCACGCAGAGGTTGTTTCAGCCAGGTTATATCCGAGTCACGGCACCATAGATGTCACGCGAGTGTATGTTCCTCGGTTCTTTGTCTCGTCACAACAAAGATTTGGAGCAACGGACATTAAAGCCCACAGCGTGTCACAGCTCTCGGGTCTTGGACAAACCGTGCTACAGCTCTTAGGCAAATCAGTGTTACAGCTCTATTTTATTTAGAAGATAGCTGGAGAGTGAGAGAGAGAGAAAGAAAAGAGCGCACGTACACGCGGGAGAGAGAGTCCGAGAGAAAGCGCTTTGGCTCGTCCTTTTATATGTTTTTCCTCCACCTGGGCCTGCCCTATGCAAACTGGGCTTAGCCAGGAGTGCTGTTTGTTCTGTTTGTTCTGCCTGAAGTCTTCACTCTGGTCCTCGGACCTTCCTTTGACCTTCCTTGTCTTTTGGCCACCGCCATTTTGGACTCCTTTCCCCTATTCTACCTGCCTAACAGATTGTTGAGGGTCAGTGTCTGGTGACTAGCTTCCCTGTGGTGCTAGTGCTAACCCACCTGCCAGTACAGGAGACACAAGAGACACAGGTTCCATCCCTGGGAAGATATCCTGGAGAAGGGAATGGCTTCCCACTCCAGTATTCTTGCCTGGAGAATCCCACGGACAGAGAAGCCTGGTGGGCTAGAGTCCAGGGGGTCGCAAAGAGTCGGACACGACTGAAGTGTCTTAGCAGGCACATGTCTGATGACTCTAATACTATATTCTACTTGGCTGTAGACAGACACCCTGAGGCAGGGCATGGTCTGCTGGTGGGGGAGGGGCATGCAGGACTCAAGCCTGGGAAGCCATTGTGGGTGGCTGAGGGGCGGCTCCTCCTCTGCGCTCTTGTGTTGTGGGTGGAGACCGGCCTCTCCAGACCCCCCTGCTAGCCTGGCTGAGAACACAGCTGCGGTAAGCCCTCGGGCCTCCTGGGCTCCCTGTGGAGGCCGGGCCTCCCCTCTGGAGGGTGCAAGTCCTAGCATTATGAACTGCGTGTCTGCAGCGTGTTCCTGAGGCCACTTGGGACTTCAGCGGGGACTTTGATTGGGGCTTCCAGTGAGCCCTGTGGAACACTGCCTCCCTGAATCCAATGTAGGCATAATACACTTGGGGCCTTTGGGGGTCCCACCCCCTGCCATGGGGGACAGAGGCTAAAAACAGAACGAAGGTGGTGGCTGTGGGGAAAGGAGCACGTAAGTTTGGGGTCAGAAGTCCCTTGGGCCTGCCCCCCACTGGCAGTGCCCTTGGGCAGCTCACCTTGCCCCCCACTGTCTCCATTTTCTCCCTGCAGATTGGGGATGACATTGACTTGGAGGGGTGGATATTTAAGTGCTTAATAAACCTCGTGTGAATGGGTGGGTGGGTGGACGGGTGGATGGTCTGAGTCTTTAGCCTCTGGGAAGAATTCCGGCACAGGCTAGCTGGGCTCTGGAACCGGATGCAGTCCCCGACCTCAGCGAGGGTGCACTGGCCGAGAACTCTCTTTCTGCAACTCACCAGGCAGGTAAGTGTCCTGCCTGGTACCCAGGAAAGAGCAACCTGAGCCTGAAGGGCAGTTACCTATTGGTGTCAGAGGAAGAGGGTCCAGCCAGACCTGAGAATGATGGGGGTCTGTAGGCTCCGAGAGCGGAGAAGACTCCAGGAAGGGAGGGCTGACACCGCTCCTCAGGACCATGACTGCCCGAGGGCCTGTGGTGGGCCTGGCATGGCACCAAGGCTGTACCAATACCCTTGTCAAGTGCTGGAGGCAGTGACTTTTCTGGCTCTCTGAAACAAAGTTGACTTGCAAATTCCCAGAACTTTGGAGCTGCACACAAGGGACTTTCATCTTCGGGCTGTTGACTTGAGTGCACCCCTCATCTTCTGGGGGAGAAAGGTTATCCACGCTCTGCCTTAACCAGATGGTGGTTTATTATGTTCATTATTGGAAACCAGCTACTGAGAATTTGGGGCATTGGGTCAGGGAGTTCTGGGGCAGAGGCCGCGGGGGCGACCCGTACTGTGCTTGGCCCGGCCTGCGGTCTTTGGGGATCAGCCCCATGTGACATCTAGCTCCTGACCCCTCTGAAGGCCACTTGGCGCTCCTTCGGGAGGGAGTCACTCTTGCCAGGGAAAGACTGCTTGCCCGTCAAGTTTTGGATCCAGTCCCACCAAGAAGCGCAAGACCCGGGCAGCATCCTCCGAGGCCGCGTGCCTTTTTGCAGCCTGTCCCCAAGGCACCAGCTCCAACTTGCCTTTCAGGAGAGCGCTGCTCCTGCCTCCTGGGGCCTTTAAGTGTTGGAGATGGCAGTTCTGTTCCATCTTCAGACTTTGGAGAGTCCAGAGAATAAATTGGGTCTTCTGCCCACTTGCTTTTCATTGGGGCCATTGAGTCAGGACCTCAGTTGAGACAAAAAACTTTTCATCTAGTGACTTCCATCTGAAAACACGCCATCCACATGGCGTGAACTGAGGGAGAAAAGGAACAGAGGGAAAGCCCCAGGGGCCCAGGACACCCTTTGGCTTAGCGGCCAATTGACTTCTGCAGGAGAGAGACCAGGTTCCCATCCAGCTATGATGGGACGACCCTGGACAGCTACTTAACCTGTCTTGTGACCTGGTGTCCTCATGTGCACCTGCTGGGGTCACTGCTTGTTAGCTGGTGCGTGGCCCAAAGTCAGAACTCTTACCATCATTAACAGGGATGGTCCGTTTTAATATGGCAGAAAATGCATTGAGAAGCCTAATAGGAGCCAGGACAAGTGACCTAGCTTTGCAGAATGCAGATTCTGGTGTATCTTGTAAACAGTGCACGTGTGTTGCATGCTAAGTCACTTCAGTCATGTCTGACTCTCTGCAGCCCCATGGACTGCAGCCCACCAGGCTCCTCTGTCCATGGGATTCTCCAGGCAAGAATACTGGAGTGGGTTGCCATGTCCTCCTCCAGGAGATCTTCTCGACCCAGGGATTGGACCCAGGGATTGAACCCAGGTCTTCCACATTGCAGGCAGAGTTTTTACCACTTGAGCCACCAGGGAAGCGCCTTGTTAACAGAACTCAGGCGAGATTTCACTGGGCAGTAATAAAGTAAAGAGTAAGAATAGAGAAACGGAATAGCTGAAGTTTTTGAGTGCACAATTGTAGGAAAAACACACCTCCTGGGATTCACCTTTACTCTCACACTTCTACACACTTGCCATGTGTGATGGCAGTTGGCTGGGGGCTTTACCCATACCACATAAACCCGTAACACCAGGCCGGGAGTCCTACAGTTTAACACAGTTTTGACACTGACCACCTGAAGGTGAACATCAGTTCTACAGGTTAAGGACTCAGTCCCACGAGGTCCTCCCCATCCCTGCTCCATTAGATGCCAGTTGCAAGTTTAGATTGATATCTGTGCGCATGAGCCATCAGCTGTAAATCACAGGTTCCCACAATCCCCTCCTCTAGTTTGATTAATTTGATGCATTGGCTTCTGGAACTTGGGAAAACAGTTTACTTAGTATTTACCAGCTTATTATAAAGGACTGTGGGAAAGGGTACAGTTGAACATCCAGGTGGAACAGGTGTATCGGGCAAGAGATGTGGGGAAGGGCTTCTGCACCCTCTGGGCAACCCTTTCTCCCAGCTCCTCCTTGTGCTCACCACCAGGATGCTCCCTGAACCTGTCCTTGTGGGATTTCCTATGAAGGCTTCATCACAAAGGCATGATCTGTCACTAACTCATTTTCCAGCACCCTCCCCACTCAAGGATAGGGAGTGGGGCTGAAAGTTCCAAGCTTCTAATCATGCCTTGATTTTTCTGGTGACCCACGCCTATCCAGCCCACCAAGCATTGCCTCATTCAAATAAAAGACATCCCTGTCACCCAGGAAGATCCCATTTGAGGACAAGCCCGTGTGGTCACCCTACTTCAGAACCTGCGTTTTCAGGCTAGCAGCCATAGTCTGGCGTAAGTGCACGGCTCCAGCACCCCCGCTCTGTGTCAGGCTCTGTCCTGAGTAATTATACACATTAACTCAGTTCTCACAGCAGCCTGAGGTGGGGACCTGTGAGACAGACACAGAGCCTAAATAACATGCCAGGCCTCACACAGCTTCACAGCCACTCCTAGAGGACCCGGCCACCGAGCATGGTTGTGGAATAGTACCCACACCTGCCTGACGTCCTCACCAGCTTCACCTGCAGCCTTTGCAGTAGAGAGGGCCATTGCAGCCTGTCTGGCCATTCAGAGAAGCGTAGGTTTTTCTCAGCAGCCCAGGTCTCTGCTAGCATACCTTGCATGTTGCAGCCAGAGAGGATGAGTGGCCCCCAGCATGGGGTGGGGGATGGGAGCCAGTTTTTCCGAGTCCCCAGCCTTCCGATGCACATGCTTCTTTCACATCTAGCTGGTTGTTGATCACATCAGGGAAGTGCGTGTGGGAGTTTGGGAGCAAAGAAAGAGCTGGAAGTACAGCCCAGAGAACCCTCTTCCAGAAAGCTGGAACCCTCTGCCTCTTGTCTCATCTTGGCATCCCTCTACCCCCACCCTTCCACCATCTATGATCTCTCCTGTGGGGACTGCCTTCGGGTAAGCTCACAGACAGCCCCAAACTCTTAGTGGGTTAATGCACTCAAGATTTGCTCATTGATTATACCACAGCTGAATCCTGGTCCCCTAGGCATTGGAATCTTCTACAGGCTCCTCTGCTTCCAGCCCACAGATGAAGCATGAGAAGGAGGGGCGGTGATGGGCCACCTCCTGCAAGGTGCCAGTCAGCGGTCAGTGCTGTGGGAGAAGCTGTTTCTGCAGAGGTGGTAGCTTAGGGCACCTGAGGCGTTTGGAACTGATAGATAAAGGAGAGGGTTTAATGCAGATGGTGCGTCCTGCATCTTTGCAGCTGCCCCTCTACTTGGATTAAACCTTCCTTCCCCTGCCCATCTCTGGAGGTCCCATTCTTCCCTCTCCCTTCCGTGGCTTGGTCTGGACACCTCCTCCTCTGGGAGGCCATTTCAGCCCCCTTCACAGAAAAGAGTCACCCTGCTCCGTGGAAGGTCCCTTCTGGGTCTGCGTTGTTCACTCTGTTCTTTGAAGCTGCCAGTGCGCTTAGCAGATGTCTGCTGAGCTCTTAGGCTTCCTAGGTGGCACACTGGTAAAGAATCCACCTGCTAGCACAGGAGACCCGGGCTCAATCCCCGGGTCAGGAAGGTCCCCTGAAGGAGCAAATGGCAACCCACTCCATTATTCTTGCCTGGGAAATCCCATGGACAGAGGAGCCTGGCAGGCTACAGTCCATGCAGTCTCAAAGACTTGGACATAACTTTAGTGACTGAACAACAGCAACAGCCTAGTTCTTGCTTGGGGCCTGGTTCTAGGTCCTGGAGAGGCCAGGTTGCAGCCCTGGTCATTGGGGAATCTCAGGATCTTGTGGAAGGGACAAAAGGTTAAAGAAACTACTTCGTGCCTGGAAGTTAGGGTGCTATCTTGGAGGGATGTGCATAGCATTTCGGGGACACTGGTGAGATGAAGGAGCCATTAAGCCTTCTTGTTTGGGAAACGAGGAGTTCAGAAGTCTGGAAAAGGATCGAACTTCTATCCTGGGACTTGGGAGACTAGTAAGAGCTTGTGTGTGGACCAGAGGCTACAGGTTGTGGGTGGGCACTCCAGGCAGAGGACTCACTGTGGCAGGGGAGCACCGCCCCGTGCAGGTCTGGGGCAGCTGGGGCTGTGTCCAGGGTGCACAGTCCCCCTGAGGCCCTGCGATGAGAGGGCAGGGGACATCTGTGCCTAGTGCACAGGAGGGGCCCAGAAAATACTTGTCAAGTTAACGAGTGATCAAGCTGAAGCAGGAAGTTTTCTAGAGGGCTTAGGTGCCACATCTGTAAATGGAATGTTCTAACTCACAGACCAGTCCTGGAAGTCACAGTTATGACATTCTCATTTTATGAAAGGGGAAACCGAGGCACAGAGGCAGCTGAGCCAGGAGGGGTGTCCAGGTGCCCACCGTTGCATCCTGTCCTCCTCAGCCAGCTGATGGGCGGGAGGCAAGCGCCCAGCTCCCCTTGGATCACGACGGGGTTGCTTGTTCCCAAGGTCAGAGGTGGCTGTTGGGCCTCTGGGGTCTGCGGGCCTCTGTCCCATCTCCTCCTGGGCCTCCCTCCACCCTCGCCTGCCTCAGCGCCTTCGTCACTGAGGAAACAGTGGGCCCTTGTTTTCTCCGAATCCCGAGCGCTCGCAGAGCATCATCCAGCACCGGCCTCTCAGGGTGGCGTGACTTGGAAACGTGGCGCCTGCAGCCACTACAGGGGGGCCCTTCCGTCCGGACACCCCGTGACTGGCTGAGGGGGCCCAGTTGGACCCTCTCTGAGGAGGAGGACAGGTCCCCTGGGAGAGTTTCCTTTTCTGTGAGCAGAGTGTGGTCAGAAAAAGCGAATGACACACTTGAAGTGAGTTTACTTCCGCCCTGGCCCCCAGTCCCGCCCCATCTGGGAAAGGAAGCTTCTGAGGTGCCTCCCCCCACCCCCCGACCCCGCTGGTCCCAGGATTCCATTCTCTGCAGCACCCCCCACCCAAGGGCCCCTCTTCTGGGACACCCTCCCTCTGTGAGGGGTCCCCTCTTTTGTGGCACCCCCAGTCCCCTCTGAGGGTCCCCTCCTCTGCAGGGTCCTAGGTTCTCTCCCACGGGTGCCCGGGGCCTGCTGACCAACAGCAGTTTTGGCTCCCCTAGGATCTGAGGGTGCAGCCCCGGAAGACCTTCTCCCCCTTCCCAGCCAGTGGGGAGGGACTGCTGGCTCCTTGGGGTAGACCCCCTCAGGACTGCCAAGGCTCCGGCTCCTTGGGGTAGACCCCCTCAGGGCTGCCAAGGCTCCGGCTCCTTGGGGTAGACCCCCTCAGGGCTGCCAAGGCTCCGGCTCCTTGGGGTAGACCCCCTGAGGGCTTCCAAGGCTCCGGCTCCTTAGGGTAGACCCCCTCAGGGCTTCTGTGGCTCCTCTGGTCCTCTGAGGAAGGCTGGTACAGGAGGGCCTTTTGGAGCCACGGACAGCTCTGCTCGGGCCCCAGCGAGGATGCGGAGCGGGGACTAGCCAGGCCTGACGTGTGTCCAGAGCCGCAGCTCTCGTGAAAGGGTTTCACTGGCACAAAAACTCTTGGAAAATACACAAAGGACAGTGGCCAGCTTCCAAAACTCAACTGTTTACCTTCAGCAGAGTGGCCGGGAACGCAGGGAGCTTATTTCGCAAACAGCCCACAGTTGTCAGGTCTACAGACCTTGGGTGATGCCGGGCGAGCACGAGCCCGGGGCCTCTCCTGCCCACCTCCTTCCCCAGAGGTGTGGGGACCCTAGAGTCTTCTCAGCGGCTGGCTTCTGTCCCTTCTTGCTGCACAGGAAACATTCTCTCTGGGATGGGGTTTCTGAGGCCTGGGGCGCCCTGCCCAGCCTCCCACGTGACCCAGGCTCTTCCGCCCGTAGCCGTCTCGGTCTGAAAATGTTGGCCTCTTGCTTCGGTGCCTGTCATAGTGGAGCCGCTGGTTACAGGGCAGATGGGCAGCTCTGAGAATGAGCTGTTCCTTGCCCATGTTCCCACTTGCCACTGGCTGCTCTGCCTTCCTTCCAATCCTGTTTTTGTTTTTTTTTTTCTTCTTGGGAAGTAGCATTGGATGGAAATTAATAATGAATGTATGGACAGAACTGGAAAGATCCTTGGCATTTCCTGTTTTTATCGAAGGAGAAACTGAGGCCCTGGGACTCTGCTAGGCTTTGGCACAGGCCCCAGGACATGGGCAGCTTGGCTGCAGGCTAAGCCCATCTGTGTTGCTGTTTGTCCAGGTCCCACTGGGTCATTTCCCAACCATGAGGCCTTACCCAGTCATTTTTTCTCCTCGGCTCTAGGGGTCCTGGTCTGTGAAGGTATAGCTGTCACCTCTAGCTCCTGGCCCTCCTCTGAGGACAAGTACCACATCCCTTCCCCATCTAGGAGTCTTGGAAGACGGGCAGCTGCTCAGCTGGTCTGATTTTTGCTGTTTTGTTTTGCACACAGGCTAGAACATCGAGGGATCAGTGTTCTTCAGTATTTTCCTTTTGTGAAGTCCATGAATTTTTTTTTTTTTTTTTAATAGGGAAAATCCCTTAACATCTTTCCTGGAAGACAATAAAAAAGAGGAGTTAAGGCTATCAACAGGAAAGACCTGGTGCATTCTGAAGCTTTAATGGAAAAAGAGTTTAAATCAGGAAGATGACATAGCATGGGCGGGGTCAAAGGAGCCAGCAGGAGGTGGTGAGGCGCCCCAAAGTGGTGGGGTGTCACCACCCCAGGCCCAAGGGAACGAGGGGAGGGAAGAGCCTAGAGACAGTGGTGGTCTTGGGAGAGGGGCCGCCCTGCTCAAGGGAGATGTTGGGGCCATGAGGATGGTGGGGACAAGCACCCGGACTCCTGTCCCATCCTCTCTCCCATCTTCTCCTGGTGCCTCCAAAGGGCCAGACGTGGCCAGCAGCCAGAGGGCAAGGCACCCAGGCGGTCGTGGCTCTGGGGCACAGCGCGGGCACGGGACTCGGGCTGGGGGCTGGGTGGCTGGTCCAGCTTCAGTTCTGGCTCTGCTTTCTCCCTGTGAAGTCCTTGGCAGGTTTCAGAAGTCTGTGTTTTCCTCTGTCATGTGTGGAATTGCCTCTCACTGTGTGGCTGGAAAATAAAAAGTAACAAATGGACATACGTTTTTAGCACCCAGCCTCCCTGGAGCTGTCATCATGATCTCCTCCCTAATGACTTTGAAACAAACAGCCTGGAATCCTGGAGGGAGCCCCACTGGGGGAGTGGGACGGAGGGCAGGGGTGGGGCTGGTGGCCTTCTCTGGCCTCCACTGAGGCCACTCGAGGGGTCAGCCAGGTGATCAGCTGGCGCCGCCGCCTCCAAGAGCACAGCCCTGCAGGTGGTGGCGGCCGCGTGCCAGGCGGTAGACATCTGGCGGCCAGGAAGCGCAGTGTCAGGCGGCCCCGGCTGTTGGTAGGTGCTCCCGTCTTGGGGGTCTGGGATGCCGGCTGTCAGCCAGCAGCTCTGGCTCCCCCAGGACCCGATCTTCCAAACCCCACGCTCTTGAAAAAATAAACACGTTCCCCAGTGGAGCAGGGTGAGCCGGGGACTTGGGGACTCCAGGTGGCCCTGCATCCCTCTCTTTGTCATCAAAGGCCAGCCCTGATCCCAGTGTGAAGTGCCAGCGGCCAGCCTCACAGAGCGGTGGCTCTTAGATTCACACAGATCACAGCTTTGCCGAGACCGTGGGTAGTTTCGTGGGGAGAATGTCTGCTTGGATCTCAGTTCAGGTCTGGCCTTGTGACTTCAGTCATTGGACTTGACCTTACCGAAACCTGGTGTCCCCACCCGAGAGGCCCCAGGTGGTGGGGGCAGCTGCAGCATGGCCAGTAAATGCTCTCACAGTGACTCTCGCTTAACCCGTAGCTCCTTGGTCACCCCGACTCCACCTGTGTATCTTTTATGTTCCAGGCAGCCTGGCACTCGGGGACAGAAGCACAAACACGGGGCCTGCCCTGGAGGAGTTCCAGGGCCTCAGCGAGTCCTGTCCAGTCCTGTCCCGCGAGTGCCGGCCCTCCTCGCGCTCCATGCCCTGGGGACGTGCAGAGAGGATGGGATAGACGAGGCCGCGGGCTCCGAGCTCAAGTTGTTCTTTCTCTCTCTGTGTCTCCCTCTCGCAGCTGAACCTGAGCCGGCCGATCGAGGAGCAGGGCCCCCTGGACGTCATCATCCACAAGCTGACCGATGTCATCCTCGAAGCTGATCAGAATGACAGCCAGGCCCTGGAGCTGGTGCACAGGTTCCAGGTGCGTGGGGGAGGGGGTCAGGGTGGTGGGGAGTGGTGGCTGGGAACAGCTCTGTGCCTCTCTGAAGCCGTGGAGCTGTCCTGCTGGGTTACCGTAGATACGGCTCTGCCTCTGCCAAGACGTGGGCATGTGGTTGGGGCCTTCCCTGCCAGGGTCTCTGTCTTTGGAGGTGAGATGGGCCCGCTTGTCGCCACCCCCGTCTGCCGTCTACCTTTAGAGATATGATTTACTGATCAGGGCGCTGCCCAATCCAATCATGCCCTTGCCTCCTCCGTGCACACATAGCCACAGCTGCAGATGCTCTGTTGGCATAGAGGTGGGAACCCTCTTGCCACCCTTGAAGAAAAGGACTCCCCGAGGGTGTTTGAGCTGCAATGGCCGCCCTTGGGCCCCTGAATCCTGCCCCAGTGGAGAAGACCCTCTGCGTGCTCAGGGCTTTGAACCCGCAGGCGCATCTCTGAGCTCCGATCAAGTCTCCCTGGCTCTTCCCTCCTCCCTTCCCCCTGTTCCCCAGTGTCCTGGGCCCTGACCCCACAGTGACCTGCTCGCCGCCTTGAGCGCTGCTGCAGTCGCCCCCACCAACTTGCCCTGTGTTTTCTCTGTTGTGGACAAGAGCGTGATTCATTCCTCAGGAAAGCGGCTTGGGGTCATGAAAAACAAGGTCATGTTATCAGTGAAAAATGCACTTGAGATCCAGGGCCTTCCCAGTGGGAGGGATGCTCGAACCAGCACTTTTCAGAGTGTGATGACTGGAGGGGTGACATTCTGTCCTTCCTTATCAGGACAAAGGGGAATCTCATCGCCACACAGCAGCCCTCCTGCTGACAGCAGTTTCTTTTGCCCTTGTGTCCCGGGTTGGTGACCTCAGCCAGCCTCGCTCCCTCCTTGACTGACCATGTCAGACTCCCATGAGCCCCAGGGGCCTGTGTGTGGCCCCGCTGGTGTCCCCTCCCCTCCTGCACGCACCTGCAGAGGCGTGCTGTTCGTAGGTGGTGCCCTGCAGTGACTTTGGCCAGCAGCCTGACATGATCCACTCCCCTACCCTTCTCCCAAAGGGCTGGGGGCCATGGAGAAAGGTATTTGGGCTCCTCCGAAGCCTCAGTTTTCATATTTGTACAGTGGTGTCGGTACTGTGTTGGGAGCAGTGAACAACACGATGCGTGGAGAGTGCTTCACACAGTGCTCGGGTCCCAGTGAGTGCTTGATTGGAAGGTCAAGGCCAGGGTGAGCATATGATCTTGAGCCTTCGTCTCCTCTTCTGTGAAATGGGGTTGCTGCTTCCTAGGATGCTATGAGAAGGTTGCTGTGAGCAGTAAGCGCCTGAGTACGTAGACGGGTCTGATGTTTGCTGAGTTCTTCCAGCAGCTCCACCACCATCATTACTTTCTTAGATGAAGGACCGCAGCCCCCAGCCCAGCCCATTGCCCTGGGGGGTTACAGAACGACCAGCCCTGGGGGACCTCCCATCCCCTGCTCCCCGCAAGCAGACACACAGCCCACAGCCCAGGGCAGGTGGTGCTGAACAGTAAAGGGGAACTGGGTGCCCTGAGTTCCTGTTCTGGAGCGAGCACATCGTGGGGGATGTGGGGACTTGCAGCTTCAAGGGTTTCAGCCACCAGCTGTGTGTCCCGGGGGGTCTCAGCTGGTCTCGGGAGTCTGTCTCACCCAGGGCACACAGAACAGCTGCCCTCAGATGGCTGGGGTGACCTCAGGATAACCTTCCAGCCTGGGTATCTCTGGGATAAGTTTTCACTGCCATCTGTGCTTGAGCATGAAGCAGATATCTGATAAGGCCAGGACGTTTCCTCTTTTGTGACGAGAACAGTCCTTTGGGGAGAAGGGTGACAGGCCGCGCATCATGCAGGCCCCGAGAGGAGAGGAGACGGGCAGGGGCTGGTGGAGAGGAGGGCTGAGAGGTGCCAGGTGAGGCCGCTCAGCGCCACGGGGCCCGGTGCTATTGGCGCTGCCCTGGGCATCCCACCCTGCACGAGATACGAGGTTCAAGTTCAGAGCCAAGCCGCAGGCTGACAGACTTGACCTTGACTACGCCAGACGCCTGTTTTAATGTTTATTCTCAGGACCTGAATGAGGACGCATGGGGGTAGGGGCCCAGGGCCAGTAGAGGCAGAGGAATGTTCCGACTTCAGAGGCTGGGAAGCAGGGCCCTGGGGCTGGGGTTTGCAACACTGGCCTTTCTGCATTTTGTCGTAAGAAAACAGAGAAAGGTGATGTGGCTCAGAAGGGGCGCAGCTCAAAGGGCCTCCTCCAAAGGCACAGCTCAGGTCCCTGGGGAAGTGGCCTGGGGCTGCATGGGTCAAGATAGATACGTTTCTGAGATGTTTCTGGACAACTCTAGAGCATTCTGCTCATGGGATGCTCCTACTAAGCCTCCAGGGCCCAGGGATTGAAAGGAATTCTCAGAGCTGAGAGGTTATGCTTTTTTTTTCTGACTGTCCTTGAGGACAGGTTGGGGACTGGGGGTCTGGGGTTTATACAGATCACTGAAGCTGGTTGCCATAGAAACCAGCTCCCAAGCTGCTGCCTGCCATCCCCCTCCTTTAAAAAAAAATAGTGGCCTCAAGAGGGCTTGGCTTGGAGAATCATGGGGATGATTCAGTTGTTTTTCTGTGCCAAGGTTCTCGTGGAGCCGGCAGCCTGGTGCCGCCGAGGCCCTGCCCCGAGATTCAGTTATCAGTGAACCGACCTGGGCAGAGGTCCCTTGGGGGCCGCATCCACATGGACGAGTGGGGTTAGGGTGGTATGAAGGTCCTGGTCCCAGTGCTCAGGGGTCTCCTGGCATCCAGAGCGGCTGCCTCAGGGAAGCAGCGAGACCCGACTCACTGCAGCATCCAGGGCTGGCTGTCAGGTGTCGCGTGGGGCATGGTTCTGCTGCTGCCCTCCCAGAATGGATAGAAGCATTATGGCGAGCGATCATCCTCCTCGGGGCAGGCGACTCGGCCAGGTAGAGCTTCCTGGGGTTTTCCCTGAATGAGCTTGCGGGAAAGAGGTTTGAGTTTGGACTGTCACCTTTTCTACTCATCTCCATTAGCTGGGAGGGCGTTAAGTCCTTAATGGCCCCCAGACCCACCGTGTGGACTCAAGGACCGCTGTCTCCGCAGCGGCACATTACTACTTGGTGAGCCCATCCGCACTCCCACCCTGCCCTCCCAGCCCGGAGGAGAGGTCTGGGCAAGCCAGGAGCTGCCTTTGTGGCCCCTGAGTGATGAGCTAGGAGACACCCCGAGCTGGTCCCCGAGGGCCCTGGCTAGAAACTGTCTCACTGCAGTGATGATAATAAAGACTGCAGGCTCTGTCGTGGCCCGTGGGGCCTGCAGTCTGGCCACAGCCTCCTTCCTTCCCTCCCCAGCCTCATCTTGTCCCGCCCGTCCCTTCCTTGCTCAAGTTCTGAGCTCTTTTCCGCCTCAGTGCCTCTGCACAGGCTGTTCCCTGGAGTGGATGGAATTCGTCCCCACCCCCAGGATCAGGTGCCCCTTCCTGGGGTAAGTCTCTCCAGTTAGCCGACTGCAGGGACATTCCCTGTCTGAGGCCCTCAAAACTTTGCACTTTTCCTTCCGACTGTTTGGAGGTTTGTAATTCTTGGTGGGTTATTCTGGCCAGTCTCTCCATTTGGGGATCTGCTTCAAGCTCCCCTGGTCTCCCCTTTGCTGCCCTTGGTGCCCGTGTGTCTGTGAAGTTGAAGAGCATCTTGGGTGTGGGGCGTGCAGGACACCCTGGCGGGTCCCTGGCGGCTCCAGGGTGCAGCTGGGAGCAGACCCAAGGAGGGAGTGGGCTTGGGCCGGCTCGCCGGGCTCTGATGGCTGCATATGGGCGTGCCCTCGGACCTGGGGACCTGCACGGTGGCAGAGAAGAGTGGAGAGAGCGCATTTCACACCAGGCTGCAGGGCTTAGACTTTATCCTGCAGGCTGGGGGTGGGAGTGATAAGATCAGATTTAAGTGGAAAGAGAGGCCCTGCTTGGGAGGGGAAATTGCCAGCTCAGGATGAGCTCGGGGTAGTAGGGACCCTGCAGTCATTGGAACCTGGCGGTTTTCTGAGACTGAGAGGGACTCATGCCATCTGAGGCTTAGCAGTGCCCCCTCCTCACCCTGGGGGCCCCTCCGTCCTTGGCATGCCTTGCTCAGCCACGACTGGCCAGCCTCTGAGCAGCCTGGGCCAGCACAGCCCACATGCTCCCAGCCATAGACAGCCACCAGTTCCTGCCTCTGTCTCAGTTTTTGCCCGTCCAGCCCCCTCCCTCCTCATGCCTGCTCCCAGCTGACCCCCAGAGCCCCTTTCTCCCTCCAGGGGTCCCTGCACCCACCCACACCTGTGACGCTCTCTTTCCCTGTTCTGGACTTTGCTGTTCATGGAATCATATAAGACACCTTCTTTGGGAGCTTCCTGGTGGCCCAGTGGTTAGGACTACTCATTGTTCACGGCCTAGAACACCTCAGAGAGGCTCATCATGGCTCTTAGTCTCTGCCCCAAAGTGACAGGTGCCCGGGGACTCTTGACAGTTTGGTGGCCACTGGGATCCTCTAGGCCCGTGAGTGCCTGCTGGGATCAGAGGAGTAAGAGCCGCCTATAGGCCCGGGAGCCGAACACGGTGAACAACAATACCTGGGGCCCTTTTCTTTGAAAACATAAAAAAGGTGCTGAAACACATTCACATGCATGATGCCCTCAAGACGGGTGCCAGTGCTGAGCGTGTGGAAGCGTTCACCACCCTTACTGTTAGCACCTGGTGTGTGAGAGCAGGCGTAAGGCCATCTGCCCAGGCGGAGCCTTTAGTGACCCCTGAGTCACATAGGCTTATTATTATTGCTATTAATATTCCTTTTAAATATTTATATAATTTATTTCTTTTAAAGGTATTTTAAAAATAAATCTTTTAAGTTTTTTTTTTTTTTTTTAATGTGGCCCGTTCTTAAAGTCTGTATTGAATTTGTTACAATACTGCTTCTGTTTTATATTTTGGTTTTTTGGCCGAGAGGCATATGGTATCGTATCTCCCCAGTCGGGGATTGAACTCGCAACCCCTGCATTGGAAGGTGAAGTCTTAACCACTGGACTTCCAGGGACGTCCCTGTTATTATTATTATTATTATTCCATGGCAGTAGTACTGCTCTAGCAACCTTATCTGTGACTTTCGGTCCCAGCCAACTTGAGAGCTCTTAACTGTAATTGGAGTCAATTAGACCATGATTACGAAAGTGTCCCCAAATGGAAGCTGAGCTCTGTGACAGCAGAGCGGAAGAGTGGACTGATTGTAGCCTTAGAGGCAGGGCCGGGTGGTCTTCAGGGGGACTCTGGGTACTGTGCTAGGCTCCACTCTTCACCAGCTGACCCACTGGGGCCTCGGTTGCACCCTGGCCGTACCGGGAAGATGCCAGCACGGCAACAGAAGACGTGACCTGAGAACAGTGGTGCCCAAGCCGAAAGGCTGTTGCTATGAACAGCGGCGATCACCTCTAAGACCCCAGCTCCGCTCTCCTCTGGCCCCTGTGGCTCTGAAATGATTCACAGCTGTGTTGACTCAAAGCCTGTCACCCTCAGACAAGCACCGAGCCACCACCAGCACGGGACTGTGTACTGTGGGCACCCACTAGAAGTAGCAGAAGCAATAGATTTTACTGTTGGCAGCCTTCTAGTCTGATGAAGAAGATAACATCTGAACCGATCAAAAGTTAAGTGAGTTTCTGTCCATTTTGGGGGCAGCACCTGGTAACCTGTGGACCTTCAGGAGAGGGCTCAGAATAGTAACCCTGAGCACCAGTGAAGGGTTTAGGTGGTCACCATGGAGCCATGGAAGAGGCCACATTTTCTGGAGCACATCCCAAGGGGCCCTCTCGGCCATGGGCATTGCACATCTCATATCTTATTTGGTACTTATATCAATCCATGGAAAAATGGAATTACTTCCCCATTTTTCATGTGACAAAGCTGAGGCCCAAGGAAGTTATTAAATCACTTGCTTATAGTCACTGAGGAAGAAGGTAGCTTGTGTTCTTTTCAGAGATGCCTCAGAGGGGCCAAGGCCTGCCCACTGACAGACCCCTGGGGGGTGAGGGCCAGTGATGCCGGGTCACTGTCTGGCCGTGCCAGACTCTGACCCTGCTGGTGCCACCCGATGATGAAATAAATGTTGGCTGGATGGAGGCCAGGGAGGCAGAGCTGGGTGGATCTGGTGGCCCTGGCCCCCGGACAGGATTCCTGGGGTGGCTGTGAGGTCAGCCTCCCCGTGACAGCTGCCCCAGGTCAGGAGGCCCCTCTTCCTGCGGCGGAGGTGGCCACACAATCTGGCCATTGTGCGCCCAGGCCAGGCTGCCAGGCGGTGGCTGTGAATCGCTCTTTCTGCCCTAGGGAGCGTGGTGCCCTTTGGGGCCGTTAACTGTCTGCAGGGCCTTTCTCTGTGGAGAGGGAGGCCGGCCCTCTAGGGAGACGCTCAACTTTATGACCCTGTTACCTGCCCAGAGCAGAGCTGGACTTTGTACGGCAGGGGAAGGGACACCGCCCCAGGGCCTGAGCTCACTCTGGGAGCTGGCCGCCTTCCCTCTGTGTGTGTAGACAGTTTTTCACGGCACAGGGTTGGTGGTTTGCTGGCTTTTAGAACGTTTGCTAATAGTACATTTTCCCCAAATGGTAGGGAAAACTTGTGTACAAGTTTTGTGATGTGTACAAGTGTGTACACGTTTTGTGTTTGTGTACACGTGATGTGATATACACATCATTTCAGGGTTCCTTAGCTTGGTCCTCTGGGTGTGTTGGGCTCCTGGGTTTTGGGTTTTGGAAATCGAGAACTCCAGCCAAGAGGTTTGTAGTCGGTGGGTTCGTCATTTCAGGAACGTCTATGGCAGGAAGGTCTCTTCCATGCTCCTCCTGGCCTGTGTGGGGCCATGACCTACTGACTTGCTTCTGTGCAACCCGTGTGGTCTGTGTGCCCACGATTAAAGCCTGTGTGGTTTCTTTCAGCTTCGTGTAATAAATCACAAAGCCTCTCACCAGCCAAGAGTGAAGCTGCTCTGGTGGCCACGTGCTGGGGCTGCCGACCTCTGTCCTCTGGGGACAGACAGAATGGGGCAGGAGGACCTTCCCATGCTGGCTCGGGTCCAGGCCCCTGCCTCAGGCCTCCCACACCCTCTGGCTCCCAGTCCCTGTCCTGGCCTGTATCTCTGTCTCTCCATTGATCCGTGAGATCATTTGTCAAATAACCATTATGTCATTTATTCCACAAGCCTCAATTAAGCACTTATTGTGTGCCAGGAATCTTAAAAGACATCACAGATACAAAAAATAAGACAGTTCAGGTGGACACAACCCCTGTCCACACAGATCTGTATTTGGTGTGTGTGGCGGGGAGCTTCCCAGGTGCCATTAGTGGTAAAGAACCACCCTGCCAATGCCGGAGACACACGAGACGTGGGTTTGATCCCTGGATTGGAAGATTCCCTGAAGAAGGGCACGACCTTCCAATATTCTTGCCTGGAGAATCCCATGGACAGAGGAGCTTAGTGGGCTATAATCCATGACTGAAGCGACTTAGCTTGCACACGCGCGCGCGCGCGTGTGTGTGTGTTGCCATAGGTGAGGCAAGGGTTCATACTAACAAAACATAAGTAAATGGAGGAAAAGTAATATAGTCTCCAATCATGATTAAGTTCTGTGCTGTGTGTGTGCTGAGTTGCTCAGTTGTGTCTGACCCTTTGTGACCCTGTGGACCGTAGCCCGCCGTGCTCCTCTGTCCATGGGATTCTCCAGGCAAGAATACTGGAGTGGATTGCCATGCCCTCCTCCAGCAAATCTTCCTGACCCAGGGATCGAACCTGTGTCTCTTGCATCTCCTGCATTGGCAGGTGGATTCTTTACCACTGTGCCACCTGGGGAAGCCTGTGGCAAGTTCTCAGAAGAAGAAAAATCAAGGCCTGTCATAACCTGGAGATTCTTATCACCTCTCTGAGGAGGTGACACTTGAGCTGGGGCCTAAAAGCCTGGTAAGCAGGGAGAGGTTGTGGAGCAGGCCTAGGGGGTGTGTCAGGATGGTACGGGGGCCTGTGGGCCTGGAATAGGCTGGTGCAGCCCAGCACAGTGGCGAGTGAGAGTGTCCAGCCCGGGCCTGCGACTGCCACTGCTCAGGAGAGGGCAGAGATGTGCAGCCGGAAGTGAGACAGTGGTCTGCAGCACCCGGGGTCACTGCCAGGGTCACGGTTGGCAGCCACAGCCGTCTCTGTTCTCCTGCATCCAGAGGCTGGGAAGGCAGCTGAGTGCAGGGGTGAGGGGCCTCCCTGGCCTGAGTGGCCCTGGGTCCCAGAGTTCAGCGGCACCCTGCAAACTCTGCTGTGATTCCAGGCAATTCCTCTGTCTCCCCACTGACAGTGGCATGGGCATCCTAAGTCCTGGTGGTAACCTGGCACACCCAACGGAGCAGGCCAAGGACCCTGCAGGCCTCGGGGAGCCGAGAGTCCGAATCTGGCTGGAGGCTGCAGCCTTGGGTGGGGCGGGTAGAGCCGGCTTTTGGCCTGGTTCCGGGGATGCGGCCCGAGGGCAGGGGCTGCTCCACCGGCTCACCTGAACAGGTGGGTGGAGAAGGCGCACGGGGTTAGGACAGGTGCTTCGGGAGTGAGGGGGCCGCTGCTGAGCTGGGCTGACACCGAGCTCCTGGGGCCAGGCAGCCCCTCTCTGGTGTTCACTGTGCTCAGCTGTGATGCCGCTGGGACCCCCTCCAGTCTCACCAGTGGCCGCTGAGTGGAAATGCCAGCCTGTCCTGGTTGAGAGTCAGCCCCTGGAGAGGTGCCTTCTCCCGGCGGCACCCAGCCATGCACATCCCCCGCTGGTCCCAAAGCTGGTGTGTGGCCGCAGTCTCTGCTTGCTCGAGGGCCTGAGCAGTGCCCTGGCACTGTGACAGGGCATGTGGCTTTGTTCAGGTGCACAGCCTGGCCCGGGCACCTCGCCAGCCTCCCGCAGACGGGAGGTAGAGGACGCCTACAGATTTGGTGCTGAGGTCCAGGGGCAGAAAGAGGGGTATTGTTCTAGTCCGGGGCCTGGGAAGGAGGGGAGAGGGTGTTTGTTGTCTCAGATGGTAAAGTGTTCCGTTTCCTCCCCGCCCTCTCTTCCTCAACATTCAGGGGTTATCCGTTGGTGGGATCGCTTTTCTTCATGGACTTTCCATCAGTTCTGTGAACAGCAATGTCTCTTCCATGGGGACCGTGGTTTTCTCTCTGATGGCTGAGTGAGGCGCGTGATGCCGCAGACCGTCTGGGAAGATGACCCAGGGGTGGATGGTTGTGGGTGGCATCTGGCTTTGGGATGGGATGAGGGCCTGTGACCTGGAGGCCACTGGTGGGCACTTGGCACACCCAAGATGTTCAGGCCCATCTCACCCCGTCAGGCAGTCTTCCCCTAGTCCCCCAGCCCCCTCCCCTCTCCCTGTCTAGAAGGGGTTTCCCTCAGCTCTGTCCGTGGCACGGGTCCCGTATAGTTCATCTCTGGATTCTTCCAGTGTCCTGCCCTTTCTGAAACCCTTGTTCTGGGGCTTGTTTCCCAGCAGGGACAGGTGGGGGTTATGGCTGGCGTTCTGTTGCCAGGAAGCCTCGTGAACACTCCAGTGTTTCTCCCGCCTTCTCCCCTGGGACCGTGAGTGCTACCAGCCTGTTCATGCTCTGTGGCTCTGGTGGGTTCCTCAGGTGTGGCTTTCCCCGCGTCCTCATGTCTGGCTCTCCACCATTTGGTGTAGCTAGCACGTGTGGCAAATTTAAGGAGTTTTTTCCTCGCCCTGCTACCCAGGCATCCAGTCCCCGTCTGGGGGGTGGGGGGCAGCAACCCAGAGCCTTTTCAGGGAGTTCTGTGTTCGGGAGCAAAGGTGGTCATCCCATCCCCTCACAAAGCCATTGTTTTGTGTGGTCTGTTTTGGAAATGATTCTATAGCAGTCCTTCCTTCAGGCTGCCTTATTCTTTTTAATGGCTGCATAGTATTCCATCAAATGGCCTTAAATCCTTTTCTTAACCCATCCTCTACTGCTGGACACTTAGAACGGTTCCCGTCATGTTTTGAAAATGCTGTAGGGAGTAAATATCCTTGACCATATACATCTTTGCATGCCCATGTGGGGAATTATGTGGGAAAAATACCTAGAAATAGAAATGCTGAGTTTATGTCTTAATTTTGGCCGTTTCCCAATGTCTCTCCATAGAAGTTGCGCCAGCAGCACTCCCACCAAGCAAGTCCTGCCCCTGTTCCACCCCTCTGGGAGGTGTTTCTAATCAGTTTCATTTGGCAGCAAGTCACAGAGAATCCAAGCGTGCCGGGACCTAGTACTCACCTCCTCATCCTGTTGTTTTTTTCCTGCTGGGCACTCAGGGTCCTGGGAAGGGCAGTGTGTGAGCCAGGCTCACTCAGCCTGCCTGGGCCTTGAACCTGCTCACCTTGCTCCTGTTTAGTACTCGTGTGCACCCAGCCTTTCTCCTCCGTACTCCCTGTGCGAGAAGGGCCTGGCCTCTTGGCCTGAGCTCCCGGGTTTAAATAACGGGTCTGAAGAGCAAAATAGGCTGAGGGGTAAATTGCACCATCGTTTTCCTTTCAGAACCTCGCCAGGTCACGCACAATATTGTGCCAAAGGTCAGGCAGCATCTCGGTTCTTCCTGTCCGGTGAAATCTGGCGCACGTGCCCCCAAGGCCAGCGCTTTGCCTGACACGCTGCCCAGGACACGTCCCTTCCAAGCTCAGCCACTTAGCCTTGCACACCGCTGGACGAGTCACCGCCAAGCTCAGGGCTGGCTCGTCACTCCCCAGCCCAGAACCTGTTGCTTTAGGATCAAGTCCAAACCCCGTGGCTGGTCCGTCTCCAGCTGTCTCTCCCTGCTGTCTTCACGTAGCCTCCCCTTTGAGAGCTCTGTCCACCCAACCACGTGGGCGGCCTCACCCCATGCCTCTGTTTTTGCTGTCTCCTCTGCTTGGAATGTCTTTTCATGTGTCCCATGCCTGTGACCCTTTGTGGCTCGGCGTCACCGACTTCCAGAAACCCTCTCTCCTCCCCTCTTCCCCTCTCCCCCGTAGCTGGATTACTCCCTCTACCCACACCCCAACATGGCAACACTGCCCTACTCGATTATTATCAGTCACCCCACATCTCTGTCCACTTATGAGCCCCCAGTGAGAGGGGGTGGGTTGTGGCTGCTCTGTGGCTGAAGACACCACATACACACACACATACACACACACACACACACACACACACACACACGCTGTCACCCTCCCTGGTCTTGTGCTGTCTCATACACACACACACACACACACACACACACACACACACACACACACACGCTGTCACCCTCCCTGGTCTTGTGCTGTCACACACACACACACACACGCACACACTGTCACCCTCCCTGGTCTTGTGCTGTCTCATACACACACACACACACACACACACGCTGTCACCCTCCCTGGTCTTGTGCTGTCTCATACACACACACACACACACACACACACACACACACACACACGCTGTCACCCTCCCTGGTCTTGTGCTGTCACACACACACACACACACGCACACACTGTCACCCTCCCTGGTCTTGTGCTGTCTCATACACACACACACACACACACACACACGCTGTCACCCTCCCTGGTCTTGTGCTGTCACACACACACACACGCACACACACACACACACACTGTCACCCTCCCTGGTCTCATGCTGTCACACACACACACACACACACACACACACACACACACTGTCACCCTCCCTGGTCTCGTGCTGTCACACACACACACACACACACACACACACACACACATGCTGTCACCCTCCCTGGTCTTGTGCTGTCACACACACACACACACACACACACACACACACACTGTCACCCTCCCTGGTCTTGTGCTGTCACACACACACGCACACACACACGCACACACACACACACACACACTGTCACCCTCTCTGGTCTCATGCTGTCACACACACACACACACACACTGTCACCCTCCCTGGTCTCGTGCTGTCACACACACACACACACACACACACACTGTCACCCTCCCTGGTCTCGTGCTGTCACACACACACACACACACACACACACACACACACACACACACACTGTCACCCTCCCTGGTCTCGTGCTGTCACACACACACACACACACACACACACACACACACACACAGTCACCCTCCCTGGTCTCGTGCTGTCTCACACACACACACACACACTGTCACCCTCCCTGGTCTCGTGCTGTCACACACACACACACACACACACACACTGTCACCCTCCCTGGTCTCGTGCTGTCACACACACACACACACACACACACACACACTGTCACCCTCCCTGGTCTCGTGCTGTCACACACACACACACACACACACACACACACACACAGTCACCCTCCCTGGTCTCGTGCTGTCTCACACACACACACACACACACTGTCACCCTCCCTGGTCTCGTGCTGTCACACACACACACACACACACACACACACACAGTCACCCTCCCTGGTCTCGTGCTGTCTGGGAGGCCTCAGGCTGGGTGCTCAGACACTTGAGAGCTCTCTGGAATACAAACGAGGTTTCATTAAAACCGAGGCGCCTGCTGATGGGAAGCCCTGCTCTCCCCGGGAGCCATTTGGGAAGAGTTAGAGAAGCAGCAGTGGGTGCAGGGTGTCGTCTAGATGCCCGGCTAGTTTGAGGGGGAATGGAGAGGCAACTGGTGATGGCAGAGAAAAGTCTCGCAGTGTGCGTGGGCTTAGCTGAGCTAGCGGGTGGGCATCTGTCCCCGACCTGGAGCCGTCATCTGTCTGTTGCTCGTGTGCCGTCCCTCTGGCTTTCTGCCCTCTGCTCTGTCCCACCGCCGCAGCGAGCTTGTCCTGTGCAGTCACCATGCTGTGCACAGCTCGAGGGCAGCAGGCCTGGGGCCCCTGTGTACCAGTCTGGCTCCATTCAGTACCTGAAGAGCTGTCTTCTTTGTTTATCACATTGTGGAACCAACAAATCCTAGAACTTAAGAGTCAGAACGGATGTTTTAAATGTTATCCTGACTCTGTGGTTTATAGATGAGAAAACTGAGGTCCAAATAGCTTACGACCTTCAGAAGCATACGTAAAATTAAGAGCGATTCTAGGACCTGAACCCAAATTTCTAGACTCTGCCTGTACCTTAACTTTCACAGTGTCTTAGAGTCCTGGTGCTGAGATCAGGACTGTCCCAGTGCTGTGGCTGGCCTGATGGAAGTGGTCTGCCAGTGATTGGAAGGTACAAACCTTGGCTGACTGTCAGGGACAGTCGCATAGGTTGTATACTGCATGCGCAGGTCAGTAGACTGCAAATGACACTGCGTGACTGGACTTGGCAGTCCATTGTATATTCTGGTATACATGAATATATATATTCTGGTATATTATGGATACTGCCACAACCTTCTCTTGGCTCCTGGGAGCCCACTCTCGAGGCTTAGCTGCAGGAGTCAGACCCAGCCTTGTTCCAGATGCCACTGCCTCTTTAGACCCTCAGCATATGATTGTTGAGCAGCTTCGCATGCTAGGGTTTGGCTAGGGCCATGGCTGCCTGGCACGTTGTGTGACATCACAGCACCACTGGGGCCTAGTGTGGATTCTTCAGGAGTATGTTTGATAGTGGTTTTCTGTAAGCTCTAATGAACAGGCGGGTATTCGGAGTGGTGTCAGAAGGCTTTGCCTGGGGGGACCTTGGGTCCTGGCCTTGGTTGATGACAGGTGTCAGTGGTTTGCCCAGAGGGTTGGTTGGTGGTTCTCCCAGAAAGCTCTGCTCGGCCCGGCTCATGATCTCATAGTCACCTGGAGCTGCCCTCCAGTGACAGGTCTCACTCTCTGCAGAAGTGCGCGTGTGCCTCTGAAGGGGGCATTGCTGCTGACGCTGCTGCAATCTTAGACCTCCCTCCGGGGGCTCGTTTCCTCAACCCTGCAGCGCCCACGGCCACCCGCCTGTGCACCCAGCACGAGTCCTTCCCTCGGTGCCACGCAGCTCCCCTCACAGAGGCTGCTGTGGACTCCGGCGTCCGGCCGTGTCGTTTGCCTGCTCTCCCAGGAAGGGTCTGTCTTCAGTTTGTCTGGACCCAGGGTTGGGGACAGATGCAGACTGCCCCAGGTCCCTGGGGGCCTTTGGAAGTAGGGCGAACCAGGGTGCAGGCCCTGGGGTGGTCGGAGGAGCAGGTGGGCCCACAGCCTTTCCTCTTTTTTTTAGCCTTTCCCTGAGCTGGACCCCATGTGCAGGTGCCCGGCCTCACGGCGGAACCAGCAGACTAAAGGCCTCAGCTTGGCTTGGCAGAACATGAGAAAGGCTTATTGCTTTTTGCCTTTTAACATAAATTTTAAAAGAAAGTAAGAAAGTTTTCAGATATGAGAAAATGTAATTTTTTTTTGCAAGTCACAGAATTAGTTCATGACACCAAGAGTCGAAGACCCTGGGGCCCTCAATTCCCAGTATAGTTTTCTTTCCACTAAACCATCATGACTTGATGCTTAAAGGAAAGGTTCCGCCTCGCCTCCTGGTTATCTGTGGGCCCATGTTAAGAGTGCCCCGTCTTTTCTGTTTTATATAAATAAATAAATAATGGAAAATTCTAAAACAGTTCTAAAAAAATGAATGAACCTGAGTGACCCAGGCTTGCAGCTGGAACTGAGATGCTTCTTTTTGTTTACCCAGTTTTGCCACGCCTTGCTTCACTGACTGGAGGGCTCTAGAGCCAAAGGGCATGGATTCAGATCCTGGCTTGGCTACTTCCTAGCTGGGAGAGCCTGGTCAAAGTACTGAGGGTCTCTGAGCCTCAGTTTCTCTGTCTGTCCAGTGGGGCTGCTCATAGGACCTACTGCATAGGGTTGTTGTGACGAATAAAAGGCCAGTTCCTGCAAGGTATAGGACATTGTCCTGCACTTGCTGAGTGTTTAGGAAAAGCTAGCTGCTGTCATGATTACTGTTGTAGCTGTCAATAATAGTAACACATCCTAGCATCCTGCCAGGACTCCCATCGTGATATCAAGACCAGAGGAACCAGAAGCTTCCTGGCTTTCACCCACCACTTGGTGTGGAAGGAGCCCGCTAAACGGCCAGGCTTTGTGGCATCAGCTCAACCATCCGGGCTCAGGTCTTGCTCTCAGGAAGAACCAGAAGGAGTGAGATTATGCTGAGTAAGCCCAAGGTCACCTCCGTTCCCGTAAAAACCCCCACAAGTAATTTTTAACAGCCACAAGGAAGTAATTTCAGTTCTTCCTCAGTGTTCGTTCGGTGGCTGTTAACTGAAACGCAGACCTTGACTCCTGGGATCCTGGGAGTCTGCCTGGAGCGTGTCTTCTGTGCGTGGCATGTTGAGTCTATCTGATGCTGATGCTTACCTGCTTCTGGAACCACGTGATGACCCAGATTCCGAAATCCCCCTGGGGTCAGCACAGAAGGTTGTTGTCACTCCCAAGGGGTCACCGCCACTTTCGGTTGATGGCTGCCAGGGCCATGGGGGGCGATGCATGGTGGAATTGGGTCCCATTTTCCCTTTTTGATACTTCACATGGGAAGTGGAGTCCTAGACAGGGTGAGCACCAGGCAGGCCACAGTGCATAGCAGGAACTATAACCAGAGCCTTGCTGTTTAGTCCAGTGCTTGCTTCCCAGCTCACCCACGCCCCCTTAGGAACTGAAGTATAACAACATAAAGTGTATGTGTTGTGAGCAGCTTGAGGACTTTTTGCCACAGATAGGCCGTGTACCTAGCACCCCATCAAGCAGAAGAGCAGTGCCACTCCCCTGAGCCTGGTCCGGCCCTGCCCCGCCCGGCCCTGCCCTGCCCTCACTGTCCTCAGCCGTGGGCAGTGAGCTCCCTTCCTACTCACGGTGCAGAGCTCCTGTCCTCCCCCATGACATCCTCTTCCCGGGGTGGGGGACAGGCCGCTGGAGGGAAGGAGGCCGATTACTAAACCAAGAGATGGACTTTATCCAGCCAACTGGGTGCTGTCAAATCCCTTGTTTCAGGAATGGCTTCCAACCTGGTTCCCCTGCCCCCCCACCCCCGAGCCGACCACTTTTCCTGGCCAGCAGGAATTTTTCTGAAATTCTTCTGAAAAGCTCCTCTGCCTCTCCCTCCAGGCTGCAGGTTAACATGCAGAGTGCTTGGTGGGGGAGCGGGCACTTAGCTCACCTAGCCCTGCACGTGCTCCGCTGCTAGCATCCACGTGCTGTCCCCTGTCCAGCCTCCATGGAGGTTGAGAGCACCCCAAGGACAGGGCCTCCGGCTCCTCCCACTGTGGGGCTTGCCTCAGTGTCTGCTGGATGTGACTGCCCAGGAAACCGTCTTTCAAACAGCCGGCCACCTGGAGACCCAGCAAGGAGACCGCTTGTTCGTGGGAGGTCAGGGCAACTCCCAGCCTCTCCATGCTCCTCCCCCTCGCCGGCCCCAGGCTTCGGTGTGTTTGCTCTTCTAGACCTGCCCAACTCAGCTGTGCACAGGTGAGGACCGAGGCTTATGGAAGCCCAGCCTCGCAAGTGGGGAAGGCAGGACTGTGCCAAGTCTGGCAGCTTCAGCTCTTAACATGTGTAACCTCTTCCCAGCAGTGACCTTTGCTTGACAGAGAAGGAAGCTGAGGCCTAGGGAAGAGCCAAGATGCCCAGCTTGCTGTGCGGTGGTGCTTCCTCCATCCCAGCTCCCCTAGCCCTCAGAGGCATAGATTTCCACCTGTCCATCACGTCTGAATCCCCAGTCCTCCTGTCGGGGTTGGAGGACACAGCCCAGTGGACAGACTTCCCCTTCCTGGGTCCTGAACGTGATGAGGTGAGGCCATGCCCGGGCCCTCCCTCGCTGCAGAGCACCAGGTCCGAGGCAGGTCGCATCCTGGACACAAGCTCCTGATGTGGATGATGTCCAGTTTAGTTTTTGTGGGGTTTTTTTTGCCTGTACTTTTCGTATCATATCTCAGAAACCATTGTCTGATCCAAGGTCTCGAAGATTTACAGAGATGTGTTCTTCAAAGAGATTTATAGTTTTAGCTCTTACCTGATAGGATTTTTATGTAAAGAAATGATACTTGTGAACCCCTGTATCCAGTGGCCTGCATGTAGCCAGTCCTGGGCAAATAGGAGCTGCTAGTATTTCGAATTATGATCAATTATTTTATTGATTATCATCTTTACCCTGTCGTCTCTCATTGTGTTTCCCATCTGGGTGCCTGCCTCCTGCTCTTTCCTGAAAGTTTGTGTTGCTGTTTGAACTCATTTCTGGCACAGTTGGGGGGATGGGGAGTTGAAGATGGAGGATTTCATTACTTCCCCCACTCCTCCCCATTTCCCCCCAAACTTTTTTTTTTCCTTTTTTTCAAGTTGATTTATTTTTAATTGGAGGATAATTGCTTTACAGTATTGTGCTGGTTTCTGCCATACCTCAATATGAATCAGCCACATGTACACACGTCCCCTCCCCCTTGAGCCTCCCTCCCATCTCCCTCCCCACCCCTAAACATTTTGTTTTGGAAAATTTAAGAATGCTTGAGAGGCTGTGGCAGTGTCCTCCCCCGTCCATCACTGGCTTCAGCGGCCAGCAGCTTGTGGGCGCTCCGCTCTAACCTGTGTCTCACCTCCTTCCCTCCCCCACCCCCCGCACCTGGTCATCGTGAAGCAAATCCCAGACATCGTGTTTAATCTGTAAATTGTTTTAGTACGCATCTCTGAAATATGAGTCACCACTTTCTCTTTTTTTCACTGAACTAAAGTTGATTTATAATGTGTTGATTTCTGCTCTACAGCACAATGTAGAGCTTATGTGTATGATGTTATACATATATATATATTCTTTTAAAATATTTTTTTCCATTATGGCTTATCACAGGATATTGAATATAGTTCCCTGTGACCCTGCTGCTAAGTCTCTTCAGTTGTGTCTGATTCTTTGCATCCCCATGGACTCTAGCCTGCCAGGCTCCTCTAGCCTGCCAGGCTCCTCTGTCCATGGGATCCTCCAGGCAGGAATACTGGTGTGAGTTGCCATTCCCTTCTTCAGGGGATCTTCCTGATCCAGGGATCGAACCTGGGTCTCCTGCATTGCAGGCAGATTCTTTACCATCCGAGGCTCCAGGGAAGCCCCAGTTCCCTGTGCTGCCACTCTCTAAAGAGACCTGTGGCGTTTGGGAGAAGTGGGCCAGAGCCCTGTTACCTCCTGAGGATCCAGGGGGCGGGTCCTGGGCGCCTCGCCTGCTGCCCTGTGAGGAGCAGGCAGCTGGGTTCCGTCAGGACCCGAGCTGCCCTGGAGGGTGGCTGCCGTGGGCGGGGGATTGTGTCGTGCCCCGAGGGTCCATGGGCCAGCCTGGGGCAGCCCAGGTGCTCACCCCCAAGTGCAGCGCTGGCCTGGGCCGTCAGTCTGCTGGACGGGGCAGGGCACAGCAGTCTCAGAGGCCTCCAGTCAGGTTGGGCCCTAAGTGTCTCTATGCCTCAGAGTCATGGGCCTCCTTTTCGTTTTCTATCTACCAACTCTTTCTTTTTTTTTTTTGAATTTTTATTTATTTTGGTTGCACCGTGTAGCTTGCAGGATCGCAGTTCCCCCACCAGGGACCGAACCTGGCCACGGCAGTGAACGATTAGACCCCAGGGAACTCCCCATACCCTTTTCATATCTGTCATCTCCTCGCTGTCCACGCAGTTTCCTGAGACAGGTTTTATTCAGAATGTACATTTACCCACAGGAAAGGGAACATCAGAGATTTAATTCCAGGTTCTTCTTCACGGACATAGAGTGACAGAGGCGGGATTTGAACTCAGGACTCCCACCTGCATTTTGTCTTCAGAGGAGAGCAAATCCTCGTGTTGCAGTCCTGCTCCTTTCCGGGCTGTAAATGCGGAGGAAACAGGATCTCCTGTGCTCATCTCAGTCCTCTCATTCGGCTCAGATTCCCTGCGGGGAAAGCTCGACCCCAGCCTGCCTCCGCCCCGGCCCAGCAGAGGGCCAGGTGCCCCTCTCAGCTTCACAACCCCTTGGGCCTTGGGGGCATCTGGCTGGTCTGTGCCCCTTTGTCAGTATTATCCAAACCTCCCCCGGCCCTGCTGACCCCAGGCTGTGTATTTCTGCATTTCTTTTGCCTTGGCTTCTCAAAGCCAGGCTCCCCCTAGTTAACTTCCAGAATGCCTTTCTAGGTGTTCGAGACAGGCCTTCTAACAGAAATGTGTTTACCATTTGCCATGGAGATGGTTTGGGCCTTTATTCCTCCAAGTGCTGATAAAATGATACGGAGCACTCACCCTTCCAGCAGTGTGTTTGGTAATTCTAAGAGACTTGTGAAAAATGCATGAGGCCCGCGATACAATAGATAAGCTGAAAGGCTTGGAAGAAAATCCGCTTGTGGATAGTGGGGTGATTGGAAAAAACTCCTTCTTTGTCCTGAAAGAGATTGTGTTCAGGAATAATTCTTCTCTTAATCCTGATGCTTTCATCCCGGGTCCAAAGCTTGTTGGCGCCTGCTTGTCAGATCTTTCCCACTTTGGTTTCTTCTAGCATCTTTGGCTTCAGTTCACGTCTTAATGAGCCCGAGTTCTCTCTATAGAGGCCACTGCCCTAAATGAACAAAAGTGGGACCAGAACAAGCTTTGTGTTATCTGGCAACTGTGTGGACAAGTCTTCTTGGTACTGCAGTGGGGATATTTGAGGGGAGAGGGGTCATGGTTTACTGGCCCTTGGTGGCTGGGGGAGAAGCGGAAGCGACGTCTCCGATGCTGCCTCCCCTTTGGAGGAAGGCAGGGAGCGTGCGTGTCCCTGTCGTTACCTGTTGTGTCTCTACCACGTGGCTGCCCGGCTTGTTGCAGAGCAGCCTCATGTGTGGCCTTGAAGCATGCCGCATAAACACCGCTCCTAGGCTTCTCCAGCTTAGACTCACAAGTCACAGATAAGGAAATTGAGACGAGAGATGCCAAGTGGCTCGTCCAGGGTGACAGTGGGAGATGACGGCAACCAGGGGCGGGGGTTTCTCCGTCCCTCGCTCTTCCCTCTGTGCCAGGCTTCTCCCTGCGGGCTCGGGGATGGGGAGGTGGGCAGTGGTGGTGAGGGCATCACGAACTTTTCGTTTGTAACTCAGAACGTGAATACGTCAGCCAGATCGAGTAGGGGAAACCCTCGAAGGCTGTCATTTGTCCATTGTTTGCAGGACAGGATGCCGCTGTGGGTGATGCGAAGTTTGTTGAGTGGATAACCTTTTCTTTTTCTTTAATCCTTAGTGTAGAGTTTAGTCTGCTTTAATTGAATCATGAAGTTGGTGTGTGTGCCTGTTAAGTCGCTTCAGTCGTGTCTGACTTTTTGTGACCCTAGGGAACGTAGCCCTCCAGGCTCCTCTGTCCGTGGGATTCTCCAGACAAGAACACTGGAGTGGGTTGCCATGCCCTCCTCTAGGGGATCTTCCCGACCCAGGGATTGAACCAGCATCTCTTATGTCCCCTTGCGTTGGCAGGCAGGTTCTTTACCGCTAGCGCCGCCTGGGAAGCCCTGATCATAAAGTTCATCATAATCTAATTCCAAGTAATCTCTCGAAGTTTACCTACGTTATTCTCTTAGATTTCACCCTTCAAACTTTATTTTTTTTAAAAATGTCAGCATTTCACTTTTATTTATTTTTTATAATTAATTTGTATTGGAGTCTATGTAGTTGCTTTACTTGAGTGGATGACCTTTTAACATGAGGACATGGTCTGATTGTATCATATATGTCAGTCTTGGTGTCTCCCGAGTGACAGGCCCTGGTGTCAGTATAGGCCTAGTTCTGAGGGACACACTCTGGCGAAGGAACCATGCCGATGGTGGGAGTTGCCTCTGGGGATCTGGCAGCAGAGAGGTACCGGTGCACAGGTGAGGCTGTGGCCATAGGAGAGAGAATGGCTCCTTGGCCTGAGGACAGCCCTGGATAGACCTTCCTGAAGGACACCTCTGAGCTCGTCCCCTGTCCCCTCTGGGTCCAGATGTGGGCTCTGCTTTACCAGTGCTGGCCCGTCTGTGTGAGCCGGGCAGTGGGCCAGGCTCTCAGGAAGAAGAGGCATGAAGGCAGCTTCTCTTCTGCACTTGGGTCTGCAGACGCGTGCTGGAGAGGACCTTCTCTGGGCGAGAGCGTATAGGCGCCGTGGACTTCACAGGTGTGAGGAAGGGAAGACGGCCTCCTCAGATGTGTGTTGTACTGGCCACCCCTCGGGAGCAGAGACATTTAAAAATAAAAAATTCAAAGACACCAATGAACCCATCACCAGATACTCTGGTATGGAACACCAGGCAGGAGCAGATTTCAGAGAGGGAGATATGAATCTCTGGCTTTTGTGTTGAGAGCTCTTAAAAATGATTCCTAGGAACCAAAATAGGTTCACTGGGGGAAAAAAAAAAAAAAAAAGAATAATCCCAATGGCACATTCTTTTTGCTGATAAGGTTTGCTAGAAAAGAAGCATTATGGCTTTTCCCCCTGGCCTCTGCTGACCTCACAGAGGGAGCTTGTGGAGTTGGAGGGGAGGGTGAATTAAGCTGGTGTGTTTATTCCCTGGGGCTCCCACAACAAAGTACTATAGACCAAGTGGCCTAAAACACAGAAGGTTATTCTCTCAGTTGAAGAGACTGAAAGTCTGAAGTCAGGGTGTCTATGGGGTTGGTTCCTTCTGAAGGTCTGAGCGGGAGGGTCGTGGTGGCTGTGGCCATCCTTGCGGGGTTGGTTCCTTCTGAAGGTCTGAGCGGGAGGGTCGTGGTGGCTGTGGCCATCCTTGCGGGGTTGGTTCCTTCTGAAGGTCCTGAGCGGGAGGGTCGTGGTGGCTGTGGCCATCCTTGCGGGGTTGGTTCCTTCTGAAGGTCTGAGCGGGAGGGTCGTGGTGGCTGTGGCCATCCTTGCGGGGTTGGTTCCTTCTGAAGGTCTGAGCGGGAGGGTCGTGGTGGCTGTGGCCATCCTTGCCTTGCAGCTGACCTCACTCAGAGTCTCTGTCTTCACACAGCCCTCTCCCTGTGTGTCTTTGGTCCCCATTTTCCTCCTCTTGAAGATACCAGTTGATGGATGAGGGTCTATCTGAATCCAATATGACCTCACATTAACTTGATTCCCTTGTGGCTCAGCTGGTAAAGAAGCCGCCTACAATGCAGGAGACCTGGGTTCGATCCCTGGTTTGGGAAGATCCCCGGGAGAAGGGAAAGCCTACCCACTCCAGTATTCTGGTCTGAGAATTCCATGGGGTCGCAGAGTAGGACATGACTGAGCGACTTTCACTTTCACTCTCATTGACTTGATTCCATCTCCAAAGACATTCTCTCCAAACATGGTCAAGTTCACAGGGACCAGGGGTTAGGACTTGAACAGATCTGGGGGTGGGCGTGCACAGTCAACCCACAGTAACAACAGCTGGTGAATGGCCTTCCTTACAGCCAGCCTCCTCTCTGAGCCCATCTCCTGTAATGCCAGCGTCCCTCACTTTTGTCTTTAGCATCATAGAGTTTTAGGGCCAGAGGGATGGTCTCTTCTACTTTGTCTGCCTGACAAGCTGCTCTCCCCCACTGACTTGAGGCTCCTCGAGTCATAGAGGTGCCCCATGGCAGGGCCACGATCCTGTGTTTTTTTTCCTGGAAACATCTTCCTGTGTCTTTTGTTGAATTCCTGTTTCAGATAATGGTTTTTTGTTCTTAATGTGCCTTAATGTTATTTCCCCAAGAAGACTGTAAAGACTAATCTTATCACAGTTCTGCTTACCTGTCCATGGTCTACTGTGAAGCTGCTGCTGCTAAGTCGCTTCAGTCGTGTCCGACTGTGTGCGACCCCATAGACGGCAGCCCACCAGGCTCCCCCGTCCCTGGGATTCTCCAGGCAAGAACACTGGAGTGGGTTGCCATTTCCTTCTCCAATGCATGAAAGTGAAAAGTGAAAGTGAAGTCACTCAGTCAGGTGCGACTCTTAGCGACCCCATGGACTGCAGCCTACCAGGCTCCTCCGTCCATGGGATTTTCCAGGCAAGAGTACTGGAGTGGGGTGCCATTGGGTATTAATAAGCACTTGTTGGAGTGGGCACCCGAGGGTCAGGTGGCTGGCCTGTATCACGTGTTTCATCACCTTCTCACAGACCTACAGAATCCTGGCATCCCACTCTCCCCAGCCCTGCCTCAGAAGCCTTCAGGGCAGGGTCCTGGCCACTCTCACTGAGCGTAACCCACCCTGGGAGCAGGTCTGGTTTCCCGTGAGGCTCTATCCAGGAGTTGAACCAGCTGATCAGAACCCAGTGGTTCTCCTTTTCTCACCTCTGGTTTCTCAGTTTGGGCTCTGTTTTGAGCTTGGCTCCATCATGCCTGTCTCCTTCAGATCTTAGGATGACTGCTCCCAGCTGCCCAGTCTCCCAGCTTCCTCTTGTCCTCCAAGAGGGAGAGTGTCCCAGCATTCCCAACAAAAGTGCTGAGCCTACCTCTGATTGGATGGACTCTGGTCACATGTCCTCTCCTGAGACAGCAGCCCCAGGAGGTGGAAAATGCTGATTGGTCTAATCAAAGTCATGTGATCCCAGTGGGGCTAAGTGGAGCCTGTGTCCTGAGACCAGGTGATGCCCCAGCCAGAAGTCAGGCCTGGTGGGAGGACGGAGCACAGAGGGATGGATGCGGGGAGGGCACACGGGATGAAATCTTGCTTGTCAGCCCCGTTGCAGCATCAGTCTCCCTTCTCTAACCAGAAGAAGTGTGTTTTCCTTCCAGGAATACATTGATGCCCACCCGGAGACCATTGTCCTGGACCCTCTTCCTGCCATCAGGACCCTGCTTGACCGGTCCAAGTCCTATGAGCTCATCCGGAAGATCGAGGCCTACATGAAAGGTACGGACTCCAGTGGCTCGGCCCCGATGGCAGTCGGCCCACCTCGTGGACATAAGGCGGTCCTTGCTTGGGTGAGAGATGGGGTCTGGTCGTTTTAAGCACTTTGACACAGGAAGCAGTTGTACATTCTGGGGAGGGCCTTTCCTTCTCCCTCCGTGACTGGCAGAGTTAGGTAATGAAAGCCCCAGGGTGCTTTTTGGGGGAGTAGCTCCAGCCACATCAAGACAGATTTGTTTTGTTGTCTTAAACCCATGCATGTGATGAAATATCCAGATAACACAGTGGTTAGAGAGCAGAAGTGTGTGAACAGCTCAGCAGCAGGCAGGCAAGGGGAGTTATGTAACTGGGTAAAAGAGACAAACAGAGAAATTAGAGGCCTTTAATCAAATGCGTGGAGATATGTCATGTGGCGGCTGGACCTCACAGGGGTACGTGTTATTCTTGCAGGCCGGCACCTCCCACTTAGCCGCGGGAGTGTCTCCTGCCAGCTGCCGGCTCCTGCCCCAGAGGACTCACGCTCCTCGCGTTCCCGGGCAGGGCAGCACCAGAGATGTCAGACCGCCTTCCCAAGGTGTCTGTTTATGTGAGAAGGGCGTTTCAGAAAGATTCACGCTCAGTAAGCTCTTAATTCTCCGCCTGTCTACACAGTCCCTGCATAGAGTTCTTAAAAAAAAATTTTTTTTGTTTTAAGTGCTTTTCCTGGGCCCTGGGGCTGGGTGAGGGTTCATCTCTGAGGAGGGACAGGCAGCCCCCGTTCCTGCTATCTCGGTCCCGTGTGTGTGGCCTCGGGGGCTGCCTTGAACCCTGACCAGGGTGGTGACTTGGGCCCAAGTGTGTGTTTACGTGATGCTGAGTGCCTTGGCTTGCAGGACCAGCATGGCAGAGAGGAGCAGCGTTTTTGGGTATGTCCTGCGTGCCCAGCACTGGGCTTAGCCTTCCTCTTACCTTCTCCCTGCTGGTGCTCATCAGGGTGGGCCAGGTCATCCTCCTTGTGTGGCAGAGGAGGTCCTGAAAGGTTCGCTGATGTACCAGCATCACACAGCCTGGAAACCGCCCAGTCAGAATCTAGCCAGGCCTCTCCCCCTCAGGCTCCCCGACTCCTAACACCTAAGCTTGACTTCCATGTCTGTAGTCAGAGGGCCCTGGATCTAGTAAGCCCCTGGCATGGGTACAGTCGTGGACCCTGGCCAGGGGAATCAATGCCTGCTTGGTTCTCTGCTCTGCGCAAGAGCTGGGTGCTGGACCTGGCCATCCTGGAAGAGGTCTTAAGGCCCCTTGCTCTGGGTGGTTGGCCTTTGCCAGGAAGCACAGGGCATGGGCATGAGCTTGGGCAAACTCCGGGAGACGGTGAGGGACAGGGCGACCTGGCGTTGCTGCAGTCCATGGGGTCGTGAAGAGTCGGGCATGGCTGGGCAACTGAATAACAACATAGAGGACGTGGCTTCCTAGACGGCCCAAAGCAGGCAGGCTTCTTCAGCATGCTAGCGTCCTTCCATCCTTGGGTCTGGAGTGATCAGTGACCGTGTCAATTTCTGTTCTCTTTGCACTCCTTCCCTGGATCCAACCAGTACTCCCAGAGGAGAAGGAAGATCCGTAGTGATGTTTTGGCCAAACAGTGCTTCTAGAAAGGAAATCTGCCTCTTCCTAGGAAGAGTGTGTGTCGGATGCCAACTATTTGTGAAGGGACAGGAGATGACCGTAGAAGATGAGAAGGCCCAGTTAATGGGCAGAGTTGCAGGTCAGCAGAGGCAACACGTCCATGAGAAGAGTGATGCTTTCTGATGGGATTAGGGAGGCTACCGCTGAGAGGGCTTTTTTAGAGCAAAATGCCCAGACTTTGAGGCGGGGACAGACTAAGATTGGTTACAAATCTTGCTGCCTTGTGGTCTTGGCCAAGTCTCTTGCTCTGACCTTGCCTGTTTTCTGTAAGATGGATAAAAAGTGGTTTATCCACAGGGCCCAGGGTCAGGGTACCTGGGATGATGTCTGCAGTGCTCTTAGCTTGGGCCTTAGCCCATGGGGTCACCCAGCAGTGGGGTCCACTCTTCCTGCTCCTGTTACACTGGAAAGGGCTGAGCTGACTGGATTGGCTCTTAAGAGTCTGTCTTTGTTTTTATGAGCAGAGAAATAGGGCTGGGGGTCAAAGGTGAGCCCAGATCTAGTGTGTGAGCACGTGAGTTTGGGGGTGAGACTGCAGGGTGCACAGGAAGCAGGACTAACTCTCGGGAGGGCAAGTATTGAGGGGGTGAAAGCCTGGGCCTCCCAGACAGGGCAGAGGTGGGAGTGAAGCAGGGAGGGAGATGAAGTGGGGGTATTTGTGTCAACTTATGGACCACCGGTCAGGGGTGGGGGGACTCAGAACACCTCGGGCAGTGGGGGACCCCATTCATGAGCAGCCTTTGAAGGGATGTGAGCTAGTAAGTGAGACGAGGATGCATGTTAGACAGGCAGTGCAGACACGGCCTAGGGATGGATCTTGATGGCCATCACCTGTATCCTATTGCAGAGGGTGACCCCCACAGGTGTAAGGGGCGGGTGACTGGCCCCCAGTGGGGACACAGGACAGACCCCACTCAGCTCAAACACAAGAGAGGTCAGCGCGGGGGTGTCCCACTAGAGGGCCCAGTGAGAACTTGTTGACCCAAGTCTCAAGACTGGCTTGGTCCTGGGCCAGCAGGAATTGTGTGGGTAGGCCGTGACCGCTGCACCCGGGGTTTTCCTTATCGTGTGCACGGAGCCGGGCTGGTGTTCTTCCAGGAGGGCAGGCAGTGGCTGGGGCTTCCTGGAGCCTTTTCCTGCCCACCCGGGGCGGTTCACTGCTGGCTCCCACATCCCGTCCTCCAAGGCGAGGCTGCGTCTGTGAGATGCAGAGCACCTTCTCTGGGAAGTGCGTCCCCAGCCGCCCCAACCCGCTCCCGCTACTCCTGGAAGCCCTGCAGTAAAGGGCCGTAATTACCCTCTAAGTTCCTCAATTGCAGCCGTCCAAATGACACCGCTTTTGTGTTGGGAGAAGGGGCTTGGCAGAGACTTCTGGGAGTTGTCACCACCCCCCTGTGCCAAGGTGGCTTTCCCTGTCCTCAGAGATCCCGGATGGCTGCACAGAAGACAGGGCGGTATGGAGGAGGCGCTGCAGGGAGGGACCAAGGCCCCCTGCTTTGCAGTGGGGGTGGCCCGGTGGGCTGTGACACGTGGGGAGGGTCCCCTGGGGACAGCAGGCAGAGCCCTTGGACTGAGGCGGCCACCCATCTCCATGCAGAGCATGAGCTGCGGGGAGCTCCCAGCCTCACCTGTCTGAGGACCTCGGCGTGGTCAGCACCATCTCAGTTCCATGCTCCCAGAGTTCATCGTTTCTAATTCAGAGCTTGCTGGGGGAGGCCGGCTCCTTCCTGCCTCAGACCTGTGTTCCAAACCACAGACAGTTGGTGTCACAGTAGAGACCTGGGGGAGGGTGGATTAAATGAGACGGGCTTCATTTCTCTCTCACAAAAGCCGAAGTTTCCCCAGCTCCTTGTTCTTCTGGTGTGGCCCCTCCTGGTCCAGGGTGGTGCTGAAACTCCACCAGCCACACCCACAATCTAGACGTTAGGATAGAGAAGGACTGAGAAAGAGGAAGCAAAGGGAAACAGCTCTGGGTATCTTTTAAGGAAAAGTTCCAGAAGCTATGGTGATGCTCTGTTCACATCTCAGTGGCCAAAACTGAGTTACCTACTGAGGTGCGAAGGAACTGGGGACTGTGGTCTTTATTCTGGGCAACCATGTGCCCAGCTAACATATAGCATGAGGTCGGTAGGCTTACAGAGGGACCCACCCCAGGGTTCTTAGGCCACAGGTTTCCCACATGGATAATGCCTTCTGGGCGGGGCTGCACCCACACCCTTTACCAGAGGCACAGATGGCCTTGAACTTGGATCCAGTTCAAGCCAAGGACAGGAGCTTCCTGGAGGTTGAACATTGCCTGCTGCAGGCCTGAGGGGAGATGGGGAGGCTGCATCACCAGCCAAGATCGCTAGACATGCATCTGCAGGCCTCGTCTCTCACAGGCACCTGCTTTGCTGCCCAGGGCTGGGGTTTTGAGGCAGAAGTCCAGAGCCCAAGGCCTGGCCCTGCAGCCCCAGGCCACACAATCCCAGGCGAGGCTCTTGCCGGCTCCTAAACTGGCTGGAGCAATGGCTGAGAAAGCTGGGCTGTGACTGGATGATGTGGGTGTGTGTCCTTGGCCCTGGGGTCAGCAGGTGGTAGAGGGTCTCAGATCACCTAGTGGAGGGCGCAGAGGCCCTTCCGAGACGGCTGTGGGCTCAAGGCAGCTCCCCCGGCAGCTCTCCCACACGCATACTCTGGGGGGTAACAGTTGGCCATCTGATGCTGGGCCTCCCCAGGAAAGGGGGGTGCCCTCTGCAGATCGAGTGTCTCTGCCTGTGGGTTTTGTGGGAATTTAATCAGGACTCATCTTGGAGGCCAGTTGGGGGCTGGGTTAAATTGGAATAATCTAGACACCAAGCAAAGAGAAAATAACTTGCCGAAGAGCCTGGGAAAAATGATCCCCACAGAGCAGCTGCCTCGGGTGGGTGTGTGTGGTCGAGCCGGGGGCTCTCACTCAGGGGTGGGGGCTGGCTGTCTGCCCTTGGGGAGCTGCACAGGGCTGTTGGTGGGAGAGGAGACAGCGAGAGAGGCCTTGGAGTCAAGGCCCAGGCCCCGGGTCTGCCTGCAACCCCTGTGTTGTGCGGCTTGCAGGTCCCTGTTCCTCTGGGGCCGCTTTGTCAGTGCTCGGGTAGCTGACCCTGGCAGCACCGGCTGCGTGCCAGGCACTGTATTAGTTAATTTAATCCTCACGATGACCCCTGTGAGAAAGGCACTACGGTTACCCCCCAGAGCGGTGAGGTTACTAGTGTCCCTTGAGTCTAATTGGCTAAGGACACAGAGCTGCTGCATGCAGAGCTGGAATCTGAACCCACACCCTCGGGGTATCATCTTGGCCAGTGGTTCCTGAATCCAGCTCCTGGCCCCTGCGTGGACCGCCTCTCTTCACCTGCACTTGTGCCGAGGACGCGCTGGATGAGCTCGGGGCTCTGGCCCTGCTCCCAGGCACCCCCTGGTGTCCAGGCAATGGCATTGTCCAGACAGGGTCCCTGCTTCGGTCATGGAGTCTCTGCCTCATACAGTTTATTGAGGAAACGAAAGTCCTGTCCTTTTTGAGGTTAATGACACATGGTAGTGGAGAAGAACAGGGTTTGGCACTGACAAGCCTGGGCTCAAATCTCAGCCCTGCCCGTGTGGCCTGGGCAGTCACTGGGCCTCTCTGAGTCGTCTGCTCATCTGTCATGAGGGGGTTGGTTGCCTTCCCTTCAAGTCGGGGTTGGCGGGGAAGGCCTGGCCCTCCCTGCCCGCTGCAGGGGGCCCAGCCCGGAGCTGGAGCCCAGGTGCTCTCAGCTCCTCTCCTTGGTCCCACAGCGCGCCCGGGGCCTGGCTGGGAGGCACGTGGTAGAGCTGGTGGTTAGTAGGAGGGCCTGGAGTCTTGGAGGACGAAGAGGAGAGCGGTGCAGCCCTGAACACCGTTGCTCCCGAGTCAGGGTCAGCTTCCAGCCCTGCTCTTGTGCAGGAGGCTGGAGTTTGGATGAACCCACCAGGAAAATGCTTCACACAACACCTTGCGAGTGGGCTTGTGAGGAGCTGACCCCTGAGACAGCTACCTGCCCTGCCCCCCAGGTGTCGGCCTGCCCACCCCGCAAGACTGGGGTCTGGTGCGAGGGAACCTCTAGCTCAGTCCAGGGCTCTTTCTGGGGGAGCCACACCTCCAGTGTTTAGCCCTTTCCACCTCATGGGTTATGGGTCCCCCTCCTTGTTTTTGTCGTGCTTCTGAGAAGAGGCCTGCCCCACCCAGCACACCCCACGAATTGCTGGACTGGAAGGCCGCTCTCCCCGAGGCCTGCACAGTAACTGGTCCTGAGTCCCCTCTGTCAGCAGACAGGTCCCTGATTGTCGGTGATTCTCACACCTGTTGATCCCCCTCCTTTCTTCCCAGAGGCCGCCCATCTTAAGTATGGAATCAATCCTTCCAGGCCCTTCTCATACATGTGCAAATACATGTGTGCTTAAAAAAAAAAGAAACAGCATCTATTACTTGTGTTCTCATATAACTTGCTTTTTCTCCAAGAATATATGTCTTGGCTTCTTTTCATGTCAGCCCTCAAAGATGAAGAGGAGTAGGTCTGATCTGCCCTTTTTGATGGCAACATCATATTTCAGCACGTGAATGGGGAAAAAAAAAAGCGTAGTTTATTCAATTATATTGACCTCAATGAGTCATTCCAGTTTGATTTGGATTTTTTCTTCTCACCGACTGAGCTGCAGTCAACACAGGTCTCTGCAGAGTTCTGTAAAATTAATCCCTAGAAGTGGAATTTCCCAAAGACTACGGTAAACATCTCTCACCTTGTGGATATTGCTGGATTGTTCTCCAAAATGTTTGAACAAATTTTTCGCCCCATTGTACACAGCTGCTGGAGAAATGATAACTGCCTGACTTTCATTTACATTTTTTCTGTTATTGACAAGATTGCACATTTCTTCATGTGTCTGTTCACCCTTTGCGTTTCTTCTAAGTATGAATCTTTTCATGTTGCCCATTTTTCTCTTGGGTTGGTGGTCTTTTTCTTATTCATCGGTTAGAGCCACTTTTGGGATTAAGGATATTGTCTCATTTTTTCTTGAAGATTTTTTAATGTGGACCATATATAAAGTCTTTATTGAATTTGTTACATGTTGCTTCTGTGTTATTTTATGGTTTTTCGGCCAGGAGGTATGTGAGATCTTAACTCCCCAACTAAGGATCGAACCCGCACCTCCTGCATTGGAAGGCAAAGCCTTAACTAGTGGACCACTGGGGAAGTCCCATGAGTCATTGTTTTAAAATATGGACTGTTTCGTTGCTGGCAGCTTCATCTTTGCACTGGGCCAAGCTAACATTTTCTATTCTGCTTTTAGAATGTGTATGGCCAGAGAGAGCACTTCAAATATTTTTCAAAACGTTTTGAAAATGAAAAAGGCTGCTGCATTTTGGGAGTCAGAGCTGAGTGGGGCAGCAAGCCTTTGGGTCCGGAAGGGGCCATAAATCAGTGCAAACAGCTGCCACAGAGTTAATCCGCGTTTCCAGCAGCCGTTTCTATAAGCTGGAACGGGACTCAGGAATGTCCCTGTCTCTGCCAGCCCGTGTCTGCCTTCCTCGATCCTGGCCTCGAGCATGCCCAGCACAAGTAGCACTGTGTCCCCTCAGGATGAAACAGGTCATTAGCTGAGTCAGACGGGAGGGAGACTGCTTGTCCAGCTGACCAGGACCATGTCAGACAGGGCCTGTCAGACCTGTGGCCTTTGTTCCCCTCTGTCTGTACCCAGAAGCCACCCCCTCCAATAATTTCAAGCTGGTTGCCCACAGCAAGCCTGTAGCTGGTGAACCAAGGATCAGGCTGCTAGCAGGGAGGTGGCAGCTGCAGCTGGGCCTAAGGAGGCCCTTCAGAAGCCTCCCGGGAGCAGGGTAGGGACTGTAGCCACTGCTGAAATGCCCCCACCCTACCACCTAGTGTCTCCAAATAGCACAGTGAGGGTCCCTCTTTGAAAACTCTTAGTGACCAAGCCTATGAGTTTCCTGTTGCTGCACGACTGGTTGCTACAAGCTGAGTGGCTTTCGGTAGCTTCACCCCCGCCTGCCCCCGGCCTGCCGCTTGTTATCTCACAGCTTGGTAGGTGAGAATTCTACCTGGCATGGTTGGTCTCTGGTCTCAGGAAGTCACAGGTGGGAATCAAGGTGTCAGCAGGGCTGTGTTCTCATCCAAACACCCTGTGGAGGAACCCGTGCCCGGGCTTGCGCTTCTTGGCGGTGAGCACCCAGCTCCTTGCGGCTGCAGGACTGAGGTGTGGTGTCCCTGCCAGCTGTCAGCAGGGGGCGCTCTCAGAGAATACAGGCCCCCACGTTCCTTCTCACGGTCCCCTCCACCTTCACGCAGCCTCGGCGTTTCCAGCTGTCCTGGTGCCTCAGGCAGCCCCAGGCGGGCCGCCCCGCACAGAAGTCCTGCTGGGCTGCCTCTCATCCCCTTGCCCCCTGCCCTGTGTAGGTGGCAGGGAGACAGTGTGAGCCTGTCTACACCTGGGACGTGCCGCTTCTCTCTGCCTCCCCTCAGAGGGCTCTGGGCAGGGGCACCGTCGGAGCTGGTTCCGGGCCCTGAGGCCCTCGGGTCACTGCCTGGTCTGCGTGACCAGGGGCCCGAGTGGACGGAGCCCGGGCCCTTCCTCACATGCACTGTCCTCACGTGACCTTCCGAGGTGTCAGGCCCTTCTTCTCCTCAGACAAGCCGGGTGAACTGGACAGTGAGCAGTGCCCAGTTGTGCCTGGGGAAGGCTCACCCCAGGCTGCCTCGGGACCCAGCTCCCTTGCAGGGCTGCCCGTGAGCCTCGCTCACCCTCCCGCTCTGTCTGAGCCCCTCGGGGCCCGAGCAGTGGACAGGGCCTCCCTCCTCCCTTTTCCCAGAGGGGGTACCGCAAGCAGCACCTGAGACAGCCCTCGCTCCAGAGGGGCCCTCGACCCCATGGTGGCTTCAGAGGGATGCCCAGGCTGGACCTCAGTGCCCAAGGAGGAGGGGACCCAATGCCGACTCACGGCAGTCAAGTGTTACGTAGCGCTTCTCCCTGCACAGCCGCTCACAGTGACTCAGCTGGTCCTCACATCTTCATCAGCAGCCTGGGGAGTAGGTACCGATGTTATTCACCCCCCTCCCACCCCGTTCTTGGAGATATGGAAACAGAGGCGCAAAGAGGCGGCTAGCCCAGGGAGAGAGAGTAGGGCCAGGGTCGGGACCCAGGCACCCTGCCCACCACTGTGTATAACCGTGACCTGCGAGAGGCTCTATGGACAAGGGTAGGCCTCTCCTGGAATCCAGCCCAAAGCCCTGGCAGATTTCCATGTGGTTCCCATGAGTCAAGCTCCCCAGTCCCCATATCCCCAGGGCACGCAGCTGGAACTTTACTGTCTTAAAACGTATTATTTCAGTCTCATCTCACCTGGGGCTATGGATGGGTCTGAAGAGGCGTGATGATGTCACCATCGTCCAGGTATTTCCAGCCTTTTGAAGCCTGACACAAATCCCCACTCAAATCCAGGCCCCTGTGCCTCCAGGGGCCCTTGGGCTACAGGCAGAGCTGAGTCACCTTCGGTAAAGGGAATGCAGAGTGAACTGGAAGTAGGTGCTAGGGGACAGACGTGCTGTGTCAGAGCAGGGAATGGTTCCTGAGTGTAAGAGTTGACTCATTGGAAAAGACTCTGATGCTGGGAGGGATTGAGGGCAGGAGGAGAAGGGGACGACAGAGGATGAGATGGCTGGATGGCATCACTGACTCGATGGACGTGAGTCTGAGTGAACTCCGGAAGTTGGTGATGGACAGGGAGGCCTGGCGTGCTGCGATTCATGGGGTTGCAAAGAGTCGGACACGACTGAGCGACTGAACTGAACTGAACTGAGGAGGGTCTTGGGGGTCATGCCAGGAAGCAGGCCTCCTGAAGAGAGCAAGGTGAGGATGGAGCCCCGCCTGGGGGAGGCATGTGGGGTGCAGTGACTGGACACTGAAGCCCTTCCTGGCCAGGCCAGTGGATAGGACATTATAAGTGGACAGCGGGAGCAGGAGAATCAAGGTCAGGACAGGCAGTGCCCTCTTGATGCCCAGGCCTGGCTCCACATCAGAGAGACCAGTTCTCACATCTATCTCCTCTCGTCCGTGGGCCTGTCATCCCTGCCCTTCCTGACTGCCTCCTCCTGGCTCGGGCCTGCGGTGCTTTCCCAGCCCTCACCTGACTGTCCTGAATTACTGGGCGGCTGCCATCGCTGTAGGCCAAAAAAACCATCCAGATGTTTTCAGAGCTGCTGTCAGGCTGAAACTTGGTTCTCCCAGAGTGTACAGAGAGCGTCTTATGCCATGTAGGATTCGAGAGCACGGGGCTCCTGCCCTCTAACAGTATAACGGCAGGCTGAAGGTGACTTTGGACAATCTGGCACTGGATGAGTCATGAAGACTGGAGTCTGCAGGTTGGCAGGCCAGGCCCAGCCCGCAAGTCCCGTGGCCATGGTCACCAGGGCTGTGCCAGGCCGACAGTGCCACATGGCGGCCAGTTGAGGAGTTGCAGGCCACTGCCACCTTTCTTACCCTGTGCCAGTCAGTTGTGCTCCTCCGTGCTCCCCTTCTCCTTTCGTTTCCAGGCTCAGCTCACTTTTATTCCATCTTCAGTTCATCTCACACATGTGTACTTGTCAGAGAGTTTTTTCTGAGGGCTGCCTCCTCTGAGTAGCACTGGGCTAGAGGTCAGGCCAGGTCCCAAGGAATATACCATCTGGTTGCAGAGTCAGAACCCAAACATGTGGGCATTTAGTAGGGTACCAGAGATGAGCAACTGAACAAGGTAGCAATGCAGGAGAGAGATGATGGTGGAACAGGCAGGACTGTGGGTAGAAGATGCTGGGGGTATCTGTTGGGAGGCGTCATTGTGATGAGACATCTTGTTCTCAAGGGGTTGGGCGATGCTGGCTGGGTAGGTTGTTGCCAGCTGGTGGGGGAGAGAGGAGTCCCAGGGTTGTGCCGGGGGATGACAGGGAGACCACTCTGCTTGGCTGGGAGTGAACTTGGTTCTGCCTTCTGAGAGGAGGCGGGAAGTGTAATTGCCAGGGCTACTTCAACAGAGCACCACGGACTGGGCGGCTTAAATTAGAGAAGTTAATTTTCTCACAGTTCTGGAGGCTGGAGTCTAAGATCAAGGTGCTGGCAGGGCTGGTTTCCTCCAAGGCCTCTCTCCTTGACTTGTAGGTGCCTGTCTCCTCCCTTGTCTTCTCATAGTCTTCCATCTATGTCCTGTCTCCCCTTCTCAAGGACATTAGTCACCTGTATGACCTCGTTTTCATTTAATCACCTCTTGGAAGGTCCTGTCTGCAAATAAGAGGCATGTCCTGAGATCTGAGAGTCAGGCCTTCAGCATGTGAATTTAGGGGGACACAGTGCAGCCCATGGGCTTCCCAGGTGGCTCAGTGGGAAAGAATCCGCGTGCAACACAGGAAATGCGAGTTTGATCCCTGGGTCGGGAGGATCCCCCGGCAACCCACTCCAGTATTCTTGCCTGGAGAATCCCATGGACAGAGGAGCCTGGGGGGCTACAGTCAGACTCCTGGGGTTGCAAGGAGTCAGACAGACTGAAGTGACTGAGCATGCACACATGCAATGCAGCCTGTAACAGGAACAGGTTGCAGGGACCTGGAAAGGCTTCGAACCTTCACTCACATCTGACTTGGATGATTATTGAGCCGAGGGCTGCCTCAGTATATAGGTGGAAACTTTAAGAAGACAATCCAGGATCCAGCCACTGTGCGCAGTGCAGGCTTGGTGGCGGGCTCGGTAGGTGAGGTGGGCAGAACACCAGGAATCCAGCAGTGTGTGGTTAGAGCAGCCACAGTGGGGAGAAGATGGTTCAGAGGTGAGAGTGTCAAGAAGGGGGTTCCTTGGTTAACAAACCCCAGCAGCTAGGAAGAAACCCCAGCGCTGGGCCACTGATTTTGTTCTGTCTGTCCCAGGGGATCATCCAACCTTGATCCTGGGATGGGTTGTGTTGGGCGATACAGCTGAGGCCGATATTGCTTCCCAGACCCTTGGGGTGGGACTGCTCCTCCCAGAGGAAACTGTGTTAAGGAACGATTTCATCATTTAAATCTGTTGTTGTTTAGTTACTAAGTCATGTCTGACTCTTGCAACCCTATGAACTGTAGCCCACCAGGCTCCTCTGTCCATGAGATTTCCTAGGTGAGAATACTGGAGTGGGTTGCCATTTTCTTCTCCAGGGGTTCTTCCCAACCCAGGGATCAAACCCACATCTTCTACATTGAAAGCATATTCTTTACCACTGAGTCACCAGTAGATACTATTGCTCTTGTTCTCTTTTCAGTGAGGAAGCTGAGGCAGAAGTAAAGTTACTTGGCTGGGATCGTGCAGCTGATACGAGTTGGAGCCAAGATTCAAACCCCAGGCACACAGGGGCCTGGTGAGCCCACTGGGGGGCGGGGGGAAGGGCTCCTACCAGGTGTGGGGAAGGTGATGCTTAGAGGAGGGAGGTGGCCTGACCCAAGGCTTGGAGGACAAGCCAGAGCTTCTCATGCTGAGAAGGGGCTAGAAGGTGCTTGCAGGGCTGAGGGCCCGGTGTGTGCAGAGGATCCAGGGGCCTGTGAAATCAGTGTGTTAGGCTTAGTTGCCCCTCGGCATGTGGAATCTTCCCAGACCAGGGATTGAACCTGTGTCCCCTGCACTGGCAGGCGGATTCTTAACAACTAGACCAGCAGGAAAGTGCAGGAGCTGGCTTCTTTAGTGGGTAAAGATTCCGCAGTGCTTTTTCCTCTTCCTTGCAACTTCAGGAAGTAGACAGGAGTGATTAATCATGACCGTCAGTCTACTACTGATCAGGAACCCAAAACCCGAAAGGTTGGGTCTTGCCCAGGCTCAGGGGAGAGCTGCTGGAACTTGCATGCAGGTCTCTGGGCTTTTGCTCCCTGGGTCATGCATGGGCCTTGCCCGGGGCTTCCCCCAGCAGCCTGGGTCTCTGTGCCTCGTTCCCTCTGCCACGGGGCCGGTAGGCCCCAGAGTGACCTGTGTTGGGGGTAGGACCACTCACTACGTCATCTGTCACCCTCCCTCATGAAAGTTCTGCCCAGGTTTCTGAAAACGGGGCTGCCCAGGGCTGGAAAAGCATGATCAAGACCCCTCATTGCTGGCTCCCCAGGAAACTCGCCCATGGTCCCTCTGAGGAGCAGCATGGGTCTGTGGCAAGAGACAGAAATGCTGATTCCAAGGGGCCCCGGACCCCCAGCTCCTGGGCACGTGACCGCAGAAAATGATTTGTCACAAGCCCCAAGCCTTATCATGCATGAGAGATGATCAGCCCTGTCTATGGTGGAGGAAAATTGGCACAAACATAAATGTCTGACCTGAGGGGAAACATTGACAGTTGGATGACCAGGAAATGCAGACTCACGGGAAAATACTGGTGGCAGGAGCGTTCAGTGGAAAACAATTAAAAAGGAAAGTCCAGTCACGGTTGTAGCAAAGCAGATAAACAAAGTGCTTCTGCAGGCGAAAGTCCTCCGGAGAAGCCAGTGGCCAGACTGAGCGGGGTCAGCTGTGAGGGCTGTGTGTTTTCAGATGGAACAGACTGGGGGCGGGGTGGGGCAGGGCGAGCCTCGGGGGAGCGGAGCGTGAGGGCCCGGCAGCGGCCAGAGGGCCGGATGCCGGCAGGCTGGCCCGGAATGTGGGTCAGCGGCGCCCAGGCACGTCAACCACGGACTCTGCATCCGACCAGATGTGGCTGAGATGCCCGAGGAGCCGGCCTTGTGCACAGGGCGCTGTTGAGGGTCAGTCCGTTCACTCAGCAAGCCCCTGCTGAGCGCCTACTGTGTGCCTGCAGTGTTCTAGGCGCTGGGCCCACAGGGGTGAAAAAATGCACCGGTCCCTGCCCTCATGGAACCAGCATTCTAGAGAGAGGGAAACAGAGCCCTTGAATGTAGTGACTGCTCTCCCGACACGTGCCAGGCGGGTCCTCCCTGCTGCCCAGGCCCACGCAGCCAGCTCCAGGCCCCACGGGCTCTTTCCCTGGCCTGTCTTCAGCTCCTCTTGTCTCAGCACAGCCCTCACTCGTGGGCGTCGTTCTCTAGGGTCCCACCTTTTGTGTCAGAGGATTCCAGCCTTTGTGTGTCCTCGGGGACCGTCCCTGCCCCCAGGCTTTGTTTCTCTCGAGTGTCATCTGGAAGAAATGAACTGAGGCAGAGTCCTGTCACAGCTGTCCCCAGGCCCTGCCCTGCCGGAGCCCCGCCAAAGCTTCCTTCACAGCCTGGTGCCAGCACCATGCTGGACACAGCCAGGAAGCCATGGAGGGGGAGTTTCTGTCATCCCCAGAAACTGGACGTGGGCCACTAGTTACGATTTAGAACCTGCCTGCTTTCCTGTCGGCCGCCCAGCTGGCCTTGCTCAGCGTAGTAAGAGAAATCACCACTGCTGTTATGTGCCAGGCCTCCCAACAACCCTCTAGGGAGGCCTTGTTCCCATTTTACAGATGAGAAGAGCGAGGCCCAGCACTGTTTGGTCATTCGCCAAAAGTTACAGCCAGTTTACCCCAGATTCAAAGCCAGGCTTCAGAGCTGCACCTTCAAAGTGCCATCTCCGCCTCCCCCGGTTGTCCTCTTGTGGCACCTGTTCATCATTGTCTTTGCTCCTCTTGCTGGTTCTGTAGCATCTGCCCCCAGTGGCCTGGGACACGTGGCCACCTGGCACAATGGACAAGGTGAGGATGTGACTCGGACACCTGGGTTCTCATCCTGGGCCTGCCCATGACTTGTGCGTGACCTTGAACTCTTCTCTTTCCCTTTCTGGACATGATGGGATTTGCCATCTCCCAGGACCTCTGATTTCACACTCTCTGATGAGGGTGGCGGACAGGGAAGAGGGGGGTGTTTCAGGTTCCCAGGGGCTGCTGCTTCAGCTCTTAACAGAACACAACCCACCACCTAACTAAAAAAAGCTTCCTTTCCAACTCCCATCCAGAAATACGATGACAGATAAATAAGTAGCCTTTTTCAGGGAACCAGAAATAGCCTCCTGGGCTCCCAGTGCTGACTGATAGGAAGAGTCTTTATGCTATTTGGGGGAGAAGAGCTGCTGGCACTGTTGGGATTTTCCTGGGGAGTGGGGGGACAGCTGCAGGGACCGCTGCTGTCACCGACCCTCACATGGGATGGAGCCAACGTGTCCCGTGCCACCAAGATGCTGGCTCAACTGCTGCAGGGCTCGTCTCCTTCCTCAGCTCTCCCACTCAGGTGACCTCTGAGTCCACAGGCTAGACGGATGTCACCATCCTCCTCTCCAAGGCTGGGTCAGTGTGTGTGCCCAGGGGGCACCGTGTCCTCAAGCAGGGCCTTTGCAGCGGCCGTTCTGTCTGCCGGGAGTACGCGTGCCCCAGATATCTGGCCTGCCTGCTCATCTTCCCATGTCTGGGCTCCGCAAGGCACTTCCTGGGCACACCCCACCTCCACAGGCACCCCCTCGCGATCCCCAGGTCACCCTCCAGCCCCATTGGGCTGTCTGTTTTACTCCTCCATCTGGCTGTGGCCTGGTCCCTGCACCTGGAGCGTGGGCTCCATGAAGCAGCGTGGCTCATGTTCCTTTACTGCTGCATCTTGGGCTCCTAGGATGCAACACGTTTTTTTTTGTTGTTGTCGTTGGTGACTGGTGGTTGGAAACCAAAATAGGAACAGTTGTAGTTTCTAATTATTGCAATCTCACAGGCGTCGCGGGATGGTTTTAGCTACAAGCTGCCAGAAATTGGGTCAAGCTACAATCATCATGGTCTACGGTCCGTGAGTCTAGAGGTGGGACAAGCCCCGGGTGTGGAGCAGCCAGCAGCCCAGCGAGGGACACGGGTCCCTTCCAGCCTCTGCCCTGTGGGGCTCAGGACTGCCTTCCCTCAAGCCTGACCCGTCAGAGGGTGACCGAGCTTGAACCGTGGGGCTTTCAGGCAGTGGGACCTGGATGGTCTCCAGTCCTGGGCCCACCCTGGAGAGGGCGTGGGGTCAGCAGCTGGTCATGCCTGCTGCTCAGGGTGTGGTCAGCCAGCTTCAAGTTAGGATAAAGGAAGAAGAATGCGACACTGTGCATGGCCCCCTGTCCTGATGACTCAGTCCTTTGTCTTCTCTGCTGGGTCCTGCTACCACCTCTGACACCAGAGCCTGAGATTCCAGAAAGGTGGGGGTGTCTGGTCTAATGCTTGCTGTGGCCCGTTCATTAGGAATGTCTCCTCTCTGCATTTCATCTGGACCCCAAACATCTCTGGAGAAATGCTGCCCTCGTCCTCCTCTGATTCACCCGGGACTCAGCAGGGTCGATGGTGGGGGACAGGACTCTGCAGGTTTGCTGGAGAACTGAAGGAGACACTGTACCTAAAGCATTTCTTCAGCCCAGTTTCCTGCACAGGTCAAGTGTTTGCGCCTGATGGATCTCAGCTGCTGCTGCTGGGGTTTTTTCCTTTTTTTTTTCAATTGGTATAATTCACGTACCATAAAATCCACCTTTTTAAAGTGTAGATACAGTTCAGTAGTTTTGAATATATTCAGAAAGTTGTGCAACCATCACAACTATCTAATCCCAGAACATTTTCATCGCTCCAAAAAGAAATGGACCCGCCTGCAGTCACTCCCCATTCCACCTGCCCCCCAGGCCTTGGCAGCCGCCCGTCTCCTTTCTGTCTCAATGGAGCTGCCTGTTCGGGACATTTCAGATAAATGAAGTCATGTATTCTGTGGCTTTTCCAACTGGCTTCCTTCAACTCAGCATGATGTTTTCAAGGTTCATCTATGTTGCAGCATGCATGAGAACTTCATTCCTTTTTAGGTCTGAATAATATTCCATTGTGTGGCTATGTCGCCTCATGTCCACCAGCTCATCAGTGGATGGACACTTGGGTTGCCGCCACTTTCTGGCTGTTACGAATAACACTGCTGTGAATATTCCTGGACAGGCTTTTGTGTGGACGTGTGTTTCCGTCCTCTTGGAAACACCTAGGTGTGGACTGCTGTGGACCTAGTTCTGTGTGAAGAACCGCCAGAGCATTTCTCAGAGCAGCTGGACCATTTCACGTCCCCACCAGCCAGTGTCAGGACACTTTTTCCTGTCTGTCTTACTGGGTTGTAGCCAGCCTCACACGTGTGGTTTTAATCTTCATTTCTCTGATGCCTCATGATGTTGAGCATTCCTCCCTGTATTTACTGGCCATTTCTGTGTCTTTATTTTGAGAACTGTCCATTTTGGGCCCTTGGCCCATTTTTAACTTGGGTCACTGGTCTTTTTTATTGTTTGGTTGTTAATAGTTTTTCATGTATTTTGGATACTAGACTCTTGCCAGATACATGATTTGCAAATATTTTCCGCCATTCTTTGGGTTGTCTTTTCTTGATAATGTCCTTCGAAGCACAGAAGTTTTAAATTTTGACGTCAAATATGTCTATTTTTACTTTGGTTGCTTGTGGTTCTGGTGTCTAAGAAACCATGTCTAATCCAGGGTCATAAAGACCTACACCTGTGTGTTCTTCCAAGTGTTTTATAGTTTTAGCTGAAATGCTTTTGCTACATCTCTTGATAGGATTGTGTGAGTTTTGTCCTTTTATTCTGTTAATAGGAGCAGGCACTTTTCTGCTAGGGAGGCCGTGGTCAGTAGCCTGAACTTGGGATCCAGCTGCCCGGGGGTGAGCCCCCAACCGTACCCCTTACTCACTGTGTGACCCTGGACAGGGAACTTCACCCCTCTGTGCCTCATTTCCCGTATCTGTAAAATGGGAGTGACAGCACCTCCTTATGGGCTCTCATGAAGGTAAATGATTGTTTTGCAGACTACATGGAACAGTGTTTGGCACGTTAACAAGTGGGGTTTCTTGACTGTTGGCTGTTAGCCATGACATTAGGTGGAAAGTTTTGATGGCCTGGGGTGGGGAGGGCATTGAAGGCGAATCTATAATAAAAGCCTAGACAATGTACTAAAAAGCAGAAGTCGGCAAAGACATCACTTTGCCGACAAAGGTCCGTATTGTCAAAGCTATGGTTTTTCCAGTAGTCATGTATGGATGTGAAATTTGGACCATAAAGGAGGCTGAGTGCTGAAGAATTGATGCTTTTGAACTGTGGTGCTGGAGAAGACTCTTGAGAGTCCTTTGGACAGTAAGGAGATCAAACTAGTCCATTCTAAAGGAAGTCAGCACTGACTGTTCATTGGAAGGACTGATGCTGAAGCTCCAATACTTTGGCCACCTGATGCAACAAGCTGATTCATTGGAAAAGATCCTGATGCTGGGAAAGATTGAGGGCAAGAGGAGAAGGGGGCGAGAGAGGATGAGATGGTTAGATGGCATCCCTGACTCAATGGACATGAGTTTGAGCAAGCTCTGGGAGATGGTGATGGACAGGAAAGCCTGGCGTGCTGTAGTCCATGGGGTTGCAGAGTTATACATGACTTAGTGACTAAACAACAAGTGGTAAAAGATTCACCTGCTCCAAAAAGTCTGGAAGCTCTTAACAGGAGGCCGTCTGTTTGCCTCCAGGGATCTCTGAGCCTTCCCGTGGGAGGGCTGGGGCCAGGATGGGTCCCCTGCCAGACCAGGTGGGTGCTGCCTCAAGCCGACCTGCTGCCACATCCTTTAGTTTGTTTGGCCTGGAGTCTCACACCCCGTTAGGGCCTGGCTGGAGGGTATACAGCAGGGAGCCTTTGCAGAGATCACTGCCTCCCTCCCTGGCCTGCTAGCCCCTCACCAGTGTTTCCACCCTGGCTCTGACTCTGGGCAGGGGATGCAGAAACGGGGCCCCATTTAGATAATGGCTTAGAGCTGAGAGCCAGGACACCCCACCCTCTCCCTCCCTCGATGCTCTGATTTTCCTGGCTTCTCTCTTCCTGACCTGCCATGTGAGCCCGGCTCCTTGTCCTACCCTGGAGGTGACTGTCCAGTGACCTTGGGCAAGGACTGCCTCTGTTTCAGCCTTTGTCTGTGAGTGCTCCAAGCAGAGGGCCCGCCTAGCTGTCTGCCAGGGCTCCTCCCTCCCCTGGGTCCCCGAGAAACTCTGCCCACCCCAGAATCTGCCATCACTCTGCGCCTGTTTGGACTTTGGACTTTGCTGGTGGGGGGCAAGGAGGGAAATGAAAGCACTTTTAATATACCCTGTGTAATTCTTGGCACTTGCTTTTTATGAGATATGTGAAGCTGGATCTTACCTTGGTTTTAATGTTTTAATGTACTGACCTCCTGGCCAGCCAAGTAGCTAGAAGCTGTTGGAGACAAGCTGCTTTATTGTTTGCTTTTGGTTTGGTTTCCAAGTTTGTGGGTGTGTGTGTGTGGGGGTCACCCCCCATCCCACTAACGCTCAGCCTTTCCCGGCCCCTGTGCCCAGAAATACAGGGTGGTCTTACCTCCTGAGGAGCTGGTGCCCTGATTGGGGATGGAGGTAGACAAAGTAGTAATAACAAGCCAGTGGTGCAGTTTAGCAATCCACAGAGAGATTCAGAATGCACTTTATTTCCCCACGGATGGTTTTTCCTGCCTTCACTTGGTGCCTGGCTCTAGGATCGTCCTGACAAGCAGAGCACACCCAGCTTCCAGAGCTTTCCAGAAAACTGAACATGCCAGGAACCCACTGGGTGTGTGTGCAGAGAAGGTGGGCAGCCCCCTGAGCCTGAGGAGTTGCGAAAGCAGAGGCGGGGGATCTGGGTGGGGGCTGGGCGGGGCTGGAGTCTGGCAGCCGGCGGAGGTCGGGAGTGTGTGCTTGTCTGTGGCCCATCCATGTGACGGCGGTGGCAGAAGCCCCTCTGTTAGGCACGAGAGGCTCCAGGAGAGGGGTCCCTGTGTGACAGCGAGCCCCTCTTTAATCCCTCCCCCGCCTCAGCGTCTCCTCCGCCCCCACCCCCATAGGATTATTTGCAGACTTCAGACGTGATGTATGCAAAGCCTTCAGCAGTGCGGGCCTCAGGCTAAGAGCTGAAGGGCTGGCGTCATCCTCGGATGATCATTAAGCCAGTACCGCGTATGGAGGGGCGTCTTCACTGCCCCCGGAAAGTGTTCATAGTTGATGGAGTGCAAATTCGAGTCACAAAACAGCATCCTATTGTCAAGCGCTGTGCGTGCGTGCTCACAAGCCCAAGTGCGGGCTGAAGAGGCGGGGTTGAGTCAGTCTGGTTTTCACTTTGCTTTGATCTTCAGGCTTTGCTGTTATCACGTGTCGGTCTCATCCTTACGGGAATGCTGTTGACAGTAGTTAATGACTGTGCCCTCGTTCCCGGGGCACGTGTGCGCGTGTGTGTCTGCACGCCCACGGGTGACTTCGGGGTGTGGGCTGCTGGATGGGGCGGGCAGCGGTGCTGAGGGGCCCCGTGGAGCAGGCAGTGCTGACGCGGGCTTCTCCTCTGTCCCCAGATGACAGGATCTGCTCGCCACCCTTCATGGAGCTCACGAGCCTGTGCGGGGATGACACCATGAGACTCCTGGAGGAGAATGGCCTGGCCTTCCCATTCAGTGAGCACCTGAACTCCTGGGGGTGAAGGGAGGCCTTGGCCGCCTGTGGAGGGCACGGCCCCGGTCCCTGGGTCCCTGGGTGGTAAGGGCCTGGCCTGGTGGTGACCATCTACCTGGGTCCCTGGGTGGTAAGGGCCTGGCCTGGTGGTGACCATCTAGCGCCCCTGAGGGCAGACGCTGGCCCTGGTGGAGTCAGCCTGTCTCCTCAGCTCCCCACTAGCCCCCTCCCCACCCCAGGGACCGCAGGAGGTTTTGAGAGTTTCTCTCCGTATCTGCCAGGCTGGGCTTTGTAGGTGAGTAACCTTGCTAACTCCTGTTTTTCTTTCCCCCACCCACAGTTTGCAAAACCAGAGTGGCTCATGGCACCAACTCTCACGAGGTGAGTGGAGGAGCTGACGACTTGATAGCCTCGTCCCTCTCCAGCCTCCTGGCTTCTCTGCCCCTGCCTTCCCCGCTCCACCCTGCTCCTTTTAGCTCACAGAGTCTCTCTGGGAGCCTGACAGCCCTGCTGCTGGATCCCACCGCACCTGCTGGAGGCCCAGTACCCCGACTCCACCTGCACCTTGGTCCTCTCCTGTCCCCAAGGCTGGGATGGGCGTGCCTGCCCCCTTTGAGCCCATGCGAGCCACACCACCATCTGACCTTCCTCTGGCGCGTCAGTGTCGGTCACTTCCTGCTCTGGGCCGGACACAGGCCTGCCCCCCACCCCCGAAAAGATCCCGTCACTGCCCCCAAGTCTGCAGGTCCTGCTGAATTGGGGAAGGGGGTGTGAGGAGGAAGGGGCACCCGACCTGCTGTGCACGCGATCCCCCCCGGCACGTTCATTCTTCTACTCACCCAGTGGCCGTTCACCTTGGGTGCTGAGGGAAAGATGCTTGAGATGAGAGTCCTGCCCCAGGGGAGAAGACGGGGTCCCGGAGGCAGAGAGCGCCAGCGGGTGTGGTGTGGGAGGCCGGGCGGAGGAGGCCTTCTGGGGGAAGAGGAGCTGGTGGCCAAGCAGGGTCTCGGCTGTGTCTTTCACCGTCTTGGGGAATCACGACTGGGACGTTGCCTCCAGGGGCACAGCCCAGCCTGGGGACCCCTTTGTGAGGCGTGTAGGAGGACGCCCTGGGCAGTAGAGGTTTGATCCTCCTGATAGGCCCTATGGGAGAGCCTGTCCTGGGCAGCCCCACCATCAGAAATGCTCCCCCATGACCTTATGACGAAACATGGACAAACCCGGCAGCGGCGCCCTGTAGATTTAGGTAGTGTCTTTGTCCCTGGCGTGTATCTATGGGGAAACGTCTCTAAACAGACGCGTCCGCGTGGTGTGCTGTATGCTGTGACGAAGCCGAGGGGTCCCTTTGCTTGTGGGCAGGAAGGTGGGGGCAGGAAATCCCCGCCTGCGCCTGAGGTCGGCTGTCTCCTGAGGTCTGGAGCCCTCGTGGAGCCTCCCTGTCTGGGCCTGCCTGGGCTCCGTGCCTGGGACCTGCTCCTGGGCCAGACCCGGGGGTGGGGGGACAGGAAGGCTTCAGAGCAGCCAGACCATGGCCCTGGAACCCACAGTCCCCTCGCCAGCACCGGACCCCCAACCTTCCACCTGACCCGTTACACCGCCGAACAATTCCTCTGTTGGTCAGTGCCTTGGGGTTTTTCAGGACAGAAGGGCAATTGCAGTCATTAGTGTGAGTAGACCATTCAAACGCAGAGCAGGTCAGCCTGCTGGGAGGGAACTGCTTCTGCTGTTGACACAACAGCTTTAGAGTCCCTCCCGCCGGGGACCAGGTCTGGCTGTGTGCACTGCCAGCTGTGTGACTTTGGGCAGATGACCCAGCCTCTCTGAGTTTCTGTCCTGCCCTTGTAACTGGCGATGTGATGGGTAAGGGAGTTGCCCCTGCTGCTGTGCTGCGGTGGGCTCCGGGCCAGGGAGTACTTGATACGTTGTAGCGGCTTCCCAGGTGGCTCAGTAGTAAAGAATCTGCCTGCCATGCAGGAGACAGGAGTTCGATCCCTGCTTAGGGAAGATCTCCTGGAGGAGGAAATGGCAGCCCACTCCAGTATTCTTGCCTGAAAAATCCCATGGGCAGAGGAGCCTGGCAGGCTACAGTCCAAAAGAGTCGCACGTGACTGAAGTGACTGAAAAGGTGTGGCCAGTTGCCCTGCAGCCTGCTAGGTCATGGCAGAAGGGGCAGGGGTTCTGGGTTGAGGGGACCTACTTCCTCCAGGAGAGTCTTGACTCCATGGGGTCAGCTTGACTTAAGGTGTTTCACCCCAGTCCAGCTCTGCGGGTCTGGCTTGTAGATGTACACATGTGTGCCGTGGCCCCTTCTCCCCTTTCCCCATCCCTGGGGCTCCCCAACCCACTGTGTGCTATTTCTGGGGCGGGGTGGGGGTTCCTCTGCTGGGTGGGCATCAAGAACAGAGCTCCAAGATTGGGGTCTGGAGTGTTGCAGGTTCCCAGGGGGGCTTCTGTGCTCCAGGCCACCTGCCTCCTGGGAGGCTGGTAGCATCAGAGGACTGCCCCCTCTGGTGGGGCGCCCTCCATGGCATGAGCCCAGGGGGGGCCAGGCTCCATCCCACCTCAGGGGTGCCTGGGGATGTTGAGTGCAGTGAAGACAGAGGACACCTCTATGCTCATGTTTAGCTTTACACAGGAAAGGGGGCTTTCCGATTGGGGTCCTCACCTGGACCCCAGCCTGCCGAGCCCTGCTTCTGATCGCTCAGTTCCCAGCTCAGTCAACCAAAATCAGGACGCTCTGTTTTTATTTTATGTTCATGATTTGATTTCTTGTTTTGGTGTAAGCGCTTGAGTTTGTTCCACAGTGAAATACCACTCCTCCTTAAAAAAAAAAATTGAGCCGAAAGCTCAGAGGACCCCCAAAGCTACCCCATGGTGGCTCCTGATGCTATTTTACAGGTGATGAAAATGGAGCTTAAACAGGGCTTATGCAGCAAGTGCCAGGTATGGGACTTGAACTCATGTCTGGCTCTCTTACTTTCATCAGCAGGCTAAGGAGCTGTTCACTGTGGTGTGTGTGTGCACACACACACACACACACACACACACACACACACACACACTTGTTTCCCTGTGGTATATACAGGCATACATTGTGTTTCCCCATCTGGCCTGGATCTCTACCTCTGCCCCACCCAGCTGGGTGCCAGGCACGTTGGGGTGGTGCTCTGTGAAGGTTCGTTGAGAGGCAACAGCTAGTGTGGGCAGCCAGCTATTCAGCCCTGTTATCCCCTCCCTGGGCAGTAGCCCTGGGCAGCTGGTGGCTCCTTGCTGTGGCCCCAAGGACTGGGTGAAACATTCATCGTGGCCCCAGCACTGGCTGCTGGCTCTGGTGGACCCTGGGCAGACCCAGCCTCAGCCCAACACAGGGAGGTTTTGTCCAGTCACCCCCCCGACCCCCACCCACCTTGACCTCTGTCCCCTGCCAGATCCTCCTGTTGGAGGCCTTTGTGCCCAGAGGAGTCAGGACCCGGGAGTGGAATGTTCCCATTCCTTAAGCACTCGTGTGCATCGTGTGCGGGGCTGGGGGCTGCTGGACCCCATCCCTTCCTGGGCTCTGTCACTTGCCAGCAGCCTCTAAGTGCCTCAGGGCCTCAGTTTCCTCATCTGTAAAAGGGGCATGATGCCCGTGCCCACCTCGGGGCAGGATGTGAGGATGACACCCGGTGACTCAGGTAAGGTGATCATAGCCGGGCCAGGCATGTCATGAGTTCTCAAGAGGCAGCCGTTGTCATTGTACAGGCCTGAACCCAAGGCCTCCCAACCCCTGATCCCTTGTCCTCCGCTTCTTGCCCCCACCCCCTCGGTGCCCCATCTCCCACCGCCAAAGTCTTTGTAGAGGGGTGAGTAGTACACAGCCCGGGGGGCCCGTTCCATGGATACATTGTGAGTAGTGGGATTGTGCAGTGCACAGCCAGCTCAACCTTACATGGCAGGCCTGACGATGCAGGATTTCCAAATCCCCCACAGCAGGAGTGGATGGATGCCCAGGTGTTCTGCTCGAAGCCCATCCCACTCACTCTGGCTTGAGACTCTTCCTGGGGAGGCCTCGTGCCACCAGGCTGGGATGGCCCTTGGTGGTGATGCTCTGGACGGTGATAAGGCCGAGGAGGCGGTAGACTCTGACCAAGCCCTTGGCCCCCTGTCTCCCCAGATGGCCATCGTGTTCAACCAGGAGGGCCTGAGCGCCATCCAGCCGCCCTGCGTGGTCCAGAATTTCATCAACCACAATGCTGTCCTGTACAAGGTGTTTGTGGTTGGCGAGTCCTACACCGTGGTCCAGCGGCCCTCGCTGAAGAACTTCTCCGCGGGCACGTCAGGTAAGCGGGCCTCACACTGTCCGGGATCCCTGCGCTCAGGAGCGCGGCTGGGACACGGCACCAGCCGCCTGTCCTATGGCACTGACCCTGGTTGCCCCGGGTTATTTCTGGAGGGAGGAGAAGTGATCTGAAGGTTGGCAGAGTTGTGTCCAGTAGGTGAAGAGGTCTTGGAGCATGAGTGGGAAACCCCTGTCCCAGCCAGGTCCGTCGAAGGGGCTCCATGCGCCTCAGCTACCTTAAGCTCGGGGAAGAACTTGAAAGCTTTCTGCACCCAGGCCGCTTCCCGGGGCCCCTCGTGATAAGGAGGCTCACCAAGAACACGCTGGACTGGGCTCTTCAGGGCAGCCAGGAAGGGAGGGGCCCCTGGTGTTTTGAGGGCCAGAGCACTGGCTGCTTTACCGTGTCTCCTTTCTCCAACTGGGAAACACTGAGTCACCTGCTGCCTCTGCAGCCCCTGAGGTGGGCGCGAGCTCTGTTAAGAGTTATGCTGGGGGCACAGGACTTGCCAGCTGTGGGGCCCCGGGCGGGTCAGGAGTGGACACAGGGGTGAGGACCATATTGGTGAGCATATTGGGGACCAGTGAATGATGGCCCCAAGTGTCCCTGAGCTGTCACACAGTGGTGGCCTTTGCGGGGAGCTGCCCCATCTGAGGGTGTCCTCTCGGGAGGCCGAGGGGCTCCAGGCCCTCAGCTTTTCTTCAGCTGCTCACCAGCTCCAGGTGACCCTGGGCTATCACAAAAACTGACACTTAAGGATTTGGTGGTATTGTGGCCGCTCAAGAGACTGCTCCAGTGGTTCTGGAGGCTTCCTCGAGGCCAGTTCTAGGAACCTTTGGAACAGGGGCAGCATCTCTGGAGTAAGCATGGTGATCCCCTGGACGGAGGACGTGGGTCACCCTGGCCTGATTTGCTCTCACTTGCTGTGTGCTTCTCTCTGCGCGGGAAACCCGCCGTCAGCAGGCGCGGTGCCGGGCTGCTGAGCAGACAGATGTGTCCGTCTAAAATCCCTCTGCCCGGGACTGCCTCTCACCGTCCGCTCCTCGTGGCTGCAAGCCACTCCTCTTGGACCAAGTCCAGCTGTTCCCGTCCTCTCTCAGCCATTCTTCCCGTTAACACAACCCAGAGAGCAGACACTTTGGAAGCGTGTGTCTCTCTCCCCTGACCTTCTGAGTGCAGGCGGCTCTCCCTGCCAGGCGGGGCTTTTAGGGCCTCCACATACCAGTCCCTACTTCCACCCACTGGGGTGATGGAATGACTGGGGGTGGGGGACCAATGTCGGGAAGGGTCTTTCTATATGTGACTGTATATTAACAAGAAACATTCTTAGCAGTTGTGGGCAGGATAAGGCCAATATTTTTTAATCCTCTTTATATTGTTTCCTGGTTTTTAAGAATGTGTTTAAATCTACAGCAAATATATTAAGGGAAGAATAAGTTTACCTTATGCAATTGTTTTCCTTTCTTCTTATTTTACCCTAAATCACTCCATCTCTTAAAGAAACATACCACCTGGTTTCCTTCCTTTCCACACAATAATTGTCCCCTCCTTTCCCCTGGTTGCTAAGGGCTGGCTAGTTTCTGTCTGAGAACCGCCAGTAGCAGGGTGTGGATTCTGAGTCCTGTCTCAGGATGAGGGCTCCACATCTGTGTCTTCTTGTGGCCATTCTGGGTTGCCAGTTTACCGTAATATGCAGGCTGCGTGCTCAGTCGCATGCAACTCTTTGCAACCCTATGGACTGTAGCCAGGCTTCTCCATCCATGGGATTTCCCAGGCAAGAATACTGTAGTGGGTTGCCATTTCCCTCTCCAGGGAATCTTCCCGACCCAGGGATCGAACCTGTGTCTCCTGTGACTTCTGCATTGCAGGCTGGTTCTTTACCGCTGAGCCCCCGGGAAAGCCCAAATGTGTTGACCGGGACCAGATCAGTGGAGAAACACAGGGCTAATGGAGGAGTGTTTATTATGCTCAGGGAAGCTGAGTGACTTTCTGTGTATCTATCCCTCCATCCCCAAAGCTGATTCTGTGGCCACCGTCTTCAGGGCATCAGGCCATCCAGCTGGCCTGGGGTTTGTCCTTTGCACACGTGTGCTCTTAACAGATGAAAATCACAGAGTGAGAGTGGCCCTTTAAGCTGGACCAGTTGAGCAGGGGGCTTTGAGCCTCTGGCTGTTTCCAGCCCCCTCCCATCTCTCTGGTCCCTGCTGTCCTGCATGGCAGGCCCTCCAGGCTCCCCGTCCACGCAGGGAGGTTGGGGCTCCTTGAGTGGGATTCTTTTGACCTGCGGTGATTATGAGGACACCACCTCTCCCTCCACAGCTGCTGTGTTCTTTCGGTTTTCAGGTGGCCTTTTGGTTCGCATCTGTCAGCACCTCTGAAGTCAGGTGTGTCTTAACAGCCAGAGTCTTGCAGCTGCCTTGGCTGGAACCGATGTCACGTTTTTATGGAGAGGGTTGAAGCTGGCCTGTGCCAACCCCTGGCCGTGTTTCTCTGTGACGCCTCCCCCTGCCTCTGTCCCCGCCCCCCAGCACAGTGGGAGAAACTTTTCCTTTTCTTTCCCCTGTTGTCTCTGCATCCTGGGCCTTTTTTCCCGTAGGGGTTTGTACATAAAGGAATGATACCAATGACCACGTAGGGCAGGGATCAGCAGGCTTTTGTGCTGGAAAAGTCCAGAAGAAGTATTTCTAGCTCTGTCATCACTAATGTTGCAGAGTCCCTGTAGACAACTTGTAAGTGAATGGGCGGGGCTGCGTTCCAATAAACCTCTATTTATAGTCGCAGCTGGCGGGGCCAGATCTGGTGATCTCACCATCAAGAGCCCTGCAGGTGTAACAGAGGCTGTATCTCCTTGAACCTTCCACGTGCCCAGCCCTGTGCCGGAGCTAGGATCCAGCAGGGGACTGGATAGTCAGCCAGGTGTCCTGCCCAGATTCTAGTGGGAGAAACTCCACGGGGAAGAAGTCGTGAAAGGATGAACTGTGCACAGATGAGGGGCCCCGGAGGAAGCGGGGGGTCCTGGGACACCGCTGGATGAGGGGGCCACTCAAGCAGGGCAGCCAGGGCCAGAGGTCTGGGAGGAGACGTGGACCACTGTCTGTAGCCCCGTGACACGCTGCCCGCCCCTGCCCCAAGGAGACATGTGAAGATGAAGCAGATGAAGCTAAGAAGCTGTGGCCGCAGCTCACAGCTGCACCACGGAGTCGCAGGGATATTTGGGGGCTAAACGTGTGCCCTACTCTTCCTCTTTTGAACCTGTTTTCCTCATCTGTAAATTGGGCACAAAAACCCATATTCCTCTTATTGTCTCCCTTCTCCTGTGGGCATTCATGGTGGTTCTTCACTGGGCTCCATGTGTCGCAGGACTAGCCCGGGAACAGAGAAGGGACGAGCTCCCCCCGTGCAGGGTGCTCCTGTGATCAAGGTGCAAGGGCCCGGCCAGGTTTATCAGCAGGGGATCTTGAAGCTGCCCAAGAAGCTGGTGCCAGGGGATGCTGCAATCCTGCCTGACCTATCTCGGCTTCCACAATCTTCCTGGATCACCAAATGGCTAGAAGCTGCTCCCTCTCCACCTGGGCCTGCTCAAGCTGCATGTGGGGAGGGTTCTGAGCCAAGGGCAGCTCCCATCGCCCTGCTGAACAGTCCTCTGGCTGGAGCCCCCAGGTCAGAGTTAGCCAGGAGGAGAAACAAGTCCCCTTTGAAATGGTCCACGCTTTGGATCTTGCCCCAAGAAGCTGCCGGGTGACGTGGTCTGTCCAGTTCAGTGGGCGCTGGGTACACCCCTCTGAGCACCCAGTTCTTTCCCTTCCTTCCATAGCCAAGCATCCACGTTGTTCTCTGTGGCTTCCAAGCCTCCCTGAACTGGCTGTGTCCACTTGTTCTGGGGGGCCTTTCTCTCCCCAGGCCTACTCTGCTACTCTGGCCATTGCCCTTGGGTCCCACTGGGTGGGTGGGAGGTGCCCTGAGCTCAGCGGGGCTAGGCTGGGCTACAGGCTGAGAAGGTGGGCAGTACCTGCAGAGTCTGGAAGGCCCACCCCAACTGCTCAAGCCCTGCTCTGACCTCTGGCCCATGGGGCTTGCTACCCCCAAAGTATCAGTCTTCTTGCTTGTCGGCGCTCAAGAGTAGAGGTCAGTGGGCTGCTTGGCGCAAGTCCTGCAGGGTGTTTATTTTCCCCAGGCTCCTCCCCAGGACCGTCTCTCGTGCCCCCCGTCTGGACTGGCTCTGGTCGGAGCGGTAGGAGGACTGTCGGGCACACCGGGGCGGCAAGGGGCCTGCGTGCCCCGCTAGCGGGAAAGATGCCAGGTACATCTCAGCGCCTGCCTGCTTGGCCTCCGCCCGAATCACTTCCTCATGCATGATTGTTGCGGCGCTGTAACCCTGGAGCTGGCGGGGGGGCGTTGGCAGCCAGAGCAGGTGCCCCCGCAGTTCAGCCCCCCGGCACACAGCGGCGCCCAGTGGAGCCGTTCCTGTCCTGGGTCTCAGGGCTGAGCAATGTGTCCTGGGGGAACGGGACCCACAACGCCTCACCCAGAAGGACCAAAGCAGAGGCTGCCGGGGCCACGTGGGGACTTGTGGCCTGTGTCCTTCTCGGGGTGAGGTGGGGTGGGGTCCTAGTGTGATGATGGTCTTCACCAGAGCTCTCAACCCTGAGGCTCCTGGTTTTGTGATCCGTGCATTTGCACACTTCCAAGTGCTGGAGAGCATGTTTCTGACCAACTGACGTGCCTTTACTCTGCAGGGCATGAATGAACAAACCTACTGCTCATCACTCTAATAATCTTGGGATTGAGATTATTAATCTGCCTCTCCATGGGACTGAGGGGGCTCCAGGGGCAGTGGGAGCTGGGAGAGATGGTGCAGGAACATGTGGAGGGTACTTCAGGAGGCTGTGCCCATTTCCAAAGCCAGGCAGAAATTATTCTCTATGCTTTATTGGATGGATCCTACAAAAGCCCAAGTTCTGATTTCCTATTTTTTCCCCTAAATAACTGGGAAACAGCAGAAGCTTTTGTGTTTTAAACATTCATGTGCCCCGTGGCAGCCTAAATGTGCCTGAAAAGGCATTCCATGGGCAGAACCAGGAGGGGTTGGGGATGCTGGATTAAGTGGCATCAGTCGACCTCTTTACTCTGGGCCTTTGATGTTCCCATATGCAGCATTTCCCCTTTCTCACTCAGCCCCCCTTTCTGGCGCCATGTCCGTAAGATACGCTGGACACACTCTGGGGAGGGGGCCTAGGTATCAGGGAAAACCAGGTATGGTACTGTAAGATGAGAGTGGAGGGGAGGTGGGCTTATCAAGCCATTCATTTTTATATGGGAAGAAAAGTGGAAACAGGAGCCCTGACTCGGCGTGTGTCGCTCCGTGGTGTCCTGTCTCTTCGGGGTGGGAGGGGGCCCGGGTGGCTGCTGCTGGACCCTGAGCCCTAAGGCATCACGGCCTGTGGCCGGGGTGGTGCTGCCCCCTGGTGTCAGGTGGTGGAGTCGCTGTCTGCCTCGAGCTTCTAACTCTGGCTCCTTCCCGTCTTTGCTTTTCAGACCGCGAGTCCATCTTCTTCAACAGCCACAACGTGTCGAAGCCAGAGTCCTCGTCGGTCCTGACTGCGGTATGTCCTTCCCGCCGAGCCTGGGGGTGGGGTGACGTTGGCTCTCCAGCGGGGCAGGGTGGCAGGACCTTCTCCTCCAGGCCGGGGACCCCGGGGGGTTCCAGAGACGCCCCTCTTCCTTGCTTGCTTTGCGCCTCCGTGGCAACAGCCATCACAGCCATGCCCGCTCGCCACTCAGTCACTCAGATGGAAGTTGTCTAACTTCTCCCACGTGAGGAAATCCCCCAATTGTGAGGAATTTGAAGACCTGCTTTCTAAGCTGCTTTTTCCTGATAAAAAGAAAAGAGGCAAGAGACAGCAGCACCTCAGTTTTCCTTTGTTCTTTCCTTGTCCGTATGAGTCCAGTAAGTGCTTGTTGAGCTCCTGCTGTGTACTTCTGCAGCTGCCAGGGTGGCTCACGGTGGGGAGTGGGCTCGGGGCTGCTGTTCAGTCAATGGCGCTGGGCATCAGGCTCCATCCTCTGGCCCGAAACAGCCTTGCAGGGGTGGACAGACGTCCCTGCTTTCCCGAGGGGAGAGCTACGCTCAACCAGGTTAAATAACTTGTCTAAACCCATAGGGCTCCTCATGCAGGGACAGAGATGAGAGCTGACCCCAGATTAGTCTGATTTCAAAGCTGGGTCTTGCAGGAATTCAGGGTTTCTTACCTCCCTGGCACTTGTCGAGCCGTTAGAAATCAACACTGCGCCATGCCCTGCTGTTCCTCCATGTCCCCAGAGCCGGTGGCCTCTGCCGCCACTGCCTCTGAACCGAGCCCTCTGCCTGGTCTCTAGCTCCCATACGCCACGGCCCTCCTGGCCGTTCTGGGAGGGTTTGCCCATGTCCCCTCCACAGCGGACCCCTGCCTCTGGGCCTCATTCCCCTCCGTTCCAGGCTAGGGCCTGTGTTGCCCATGACCCACTGTCCCTGACCCAGGCCGCCGGTCCCATTTCTCATTTGTTCCTGGTTCCTTTGAGGAGCCGGCTGTGTGCCGAGGGTTCACCGGAGCACAGGCACAGCAGGGACCTGGAGTGAGCACCAGCCTCCCTCGGGATGTTGATAGATATAACCCGGGAACAAGTTCTGTGCTCAGGGACGCTTGGAGAACAACCAGATTCTAAAGAGAACCCCTCGGCGCCTGGTGTGCACATTGTAAGATTGAGATAGGTGTTCTGTGCGAGAGAATGTTCTGGTCTCATGAAAGCTCAGAAACCTCAGGGCGTCCTCCCTGCGAGGCTCCCAGACCTTGTTCGGCCAGTGACTCTCAGAGGGGGTCAGCATTCCACAGCCTTATGGAGAAGCTGTCCCTGCTGCCCCCCCGGCACAGTGCGGCCCTCGTCACCACTGGGCTGTTAACAGAGGCCAGAGGGTCACCATGAGGGCTGGAAGCAAAGTCGCCTTCCGAGGTTATCACCCACCTGTGACTCAGCCCGTGTCTCCATCTGCAACGTGGGAAAGGTCGGCCTGGAGACATCGCAAGGCCTTCTCTCCACCTCCCAGGCCTGCTGTCATCTCTCCCTTCCCCTCAGCTCGTGACTGCTGTGCAGGGGTCCTCCAGGGCTGGTAACACATAAACGAGGAAAGGGAAATGCAGTCGGCTGTCTCTTTTCCATTCGGGATGGCGGGCCCTCCTGCCCAGACACGTGCATCCCCAGGTATGGGTGTCCAGACGAGCCTTTAGCATCCTCCCGCCCGCTGGGGTCCCTCCAGCCCCCTTCGTGGCCTCGTGCAGGTGCAGGGAGCCCTGCCTCCCTCCCTGGCCGGACGCCCCTGAGGGTGGCCCCCACACCAGTACCAGGCACCAGTTGAGTGTGACACTGAATGAAACAGCGTGGAGTCAGAAGCTCCACAGCCTTCCAGCTGTGTGGAGAGTCGAGTCGTCTCTCTGAGCCTCAGTTTCCCCACCCTGCCCCTAGAATGTTCCTGGGACTCAGGGAGTCCCTGGATGAAAGCGCCCCACACCATGTCAGGCTCAGTCAGTGTGGGTGACGGGGGCCCAGGGGTTCACCTCAGCACCTCCGTCGCCTCCTCGTTGCAGACAGGCAGAGGGCTGCAGAAGGATGTCTGAGGTCCCTTCGCTGAGCTGAGAACGGCTTTTATAAACAGCGGGTCACGAGGCTTTTGTGATGGAGCGGCAGCCATGGGTCTCCTAGCCGCCGGGCCTGCGCCGCGGGCCTGACTTGGGAGCTTTGTGGATCCTCACCACAGTCCCTCGGCGGCAGTGTTTTTAGTATTGCATTTACCGAGGCGAGAAAGCAGGACCTGGCAGGGCCCAAGAGGGCCCATTACAGCTCAGGGCACGTGGCTGAGACTGGGCAGTGCTGGGCATCCCCAGGACCAGTGGCCGAGCTGCTGAGCCCACACTGCTGAGCGTGAGCGGGAGGCAGGCATGGGGTGGGCTCAGCAGGTGCCAAGCGGGCAAGTGTCCATCACAGCCAGGCTGATGCTGCCGCCTTGAACGTGGCTCCCCAGGGTGGGACACCAAGGCACCGGGGCCATGGGCAGGGGGGCCCTGCCTGCAGAGCTGGAGCAGACCTCTCTCATGGTAGAGCATCGCAGTGCCCAGAGGTGGGCTCCCTGCCCTGCGCATGTCTGGAAGCTCCCCATCAGCCACTCGGCTTCCTGTGCCAGGGGTGAGGGCCACGTGTCCCGTGGGTGCTGCCCAGGCTCTGTCCCTGCCTGGCTGACCCAGCCTCACTTCTTTTTTTTTAAATCCAGGTGAAAGTCATATAACATACAATTGTTTGTGGGTTTTTTTAATATTTATTTACTTGGCCGCATCAGATCTTCATTGCAGCATGTGGGATCTAGTTCCCTGACAAGGGATCAAACCTGGGCCCCCTGAAATTGGGAGCATGGAGTCTTAACCACTGGACCGCCAGGAAAGTTCTCTCTGATTCCTTGTTTTAGCATGGACAATTCAGCGGTATTAAGTACATTCACAGTGTTGTACAACCACCACCTCTGCCTAGTTCCAGAGACCATTTTCATTTCAGGCATTTTCATCACCCAAAAGAGAACCCCGTACCCACTGAGCATCCCTCCTCATCCCCGCCTCCTCCTGGCCCCTGACAACCACTAATCTGCTTTTCGTCTCCATGGATTTACCTCTTCTGGACTTTTCATTTTAAGGGGATCATACAGTAGGTGACCTATTGCATCTGGCTTTTTTCACCTGGCCTAATATTTTCAAGGTTCCTCCACATTGTAGCAAAGGGTGGCAGAACAGTCTGGGTAACCCATTCTGTTTATCCAGTCATCTGTTGATGGACATTCGGGTTGTTTCTGCCTTTTGCCTGTTGTGAATAATGTAGCTGTGAATATTGGCATACAAATTACACATCTGGGGTGGAACTGCTGGGCCACGTGATAATTCTCCATTTAACTTTTTGACCCAGCTTCTTTTTTTTATTTCTGGTGGATCAGCTCCTGTGCTTCCCATCTGACCCCATCCCAGCAGCCTTAGGACTCTGGTATCTACTGAGTACCATGTATGAGCCCTATTCTGGCTGACTTAGGGGTGACATGCTGCCATCTGTGGCTTAAATGCAGATGAGGCAGCTCCTGCAGCCAGACCTGTGCTGTCCCCACTGCTTAAACGACCTTGTGACTCCTCCCAGCTGTCTGGGGTGGAGGCCTCGATGGCCCTGATTGGCAGATGAGCAGACTGAGGTGCAGAGAGGCCAAGTACTTCTCTCTAAGACCACAGAGCTAGGAAGTCACAGTCCGGATTCAAATCCAGAGCCATCTGCCTCAGTCCTTCCTAGGGTGATGTGCTGCTCCCTTCCAGGGGCCAAGCTTGAGCCCATGAAGACTTGCCTGTCCCAGGCCAGCTGTGATTAGAGCAGAATGTGAGCGGTGTCACGGTAGGGTCCTGGAGCCAGCCCCCCAGCCCTGTGTCGCCAAAAGCTGAGCTCAGACCCAGGAGCTGGGCAGAAGTGGCCGAGTAGACTCTGGGGAAGCTTGCTGAGCATGGGGAGTTAGAGTGGAAACACCAAGGTTAGCAACTTGTCTGGAAGGGGAGAATGACGAGTCCCACCCAGGAGCCCTGTGTCCAAACCTCCCCCCATCCAGTACCAGCTAGTAAATGAAGGCTGGTCCGTGGAACCCACCGCCTCACAGCCTTGAGGCTCTGCCAATGATGGGCCAGTGCTCTGATGCTAACAAAAACTTCCCCCACTGCCCATGTCCTCCCTGACTTCTCCAGCCGTTCCCAGCAATCTTCCGTGGATGGTTGCCTCGCACCTCTGCTTCCACTGTGCTCTCGTCTGGGTCCCTTGGCCCAGCCACTGCAGTGTTCCCCTCTTCAAGGTGCAGCTCTTAGGTGTCCTGAACCACAGAGTCTTCCTGGGGTCACAGCAGACTCTCCGTCTCCTTCCTTCCTGCTAAGAACCTTGTCTTTTACAGGCTCAATGAGTGTGTGCCAAGTCACTTCAGCTGTGTCTGACTCTTTGCAACCCCATGAACCATAGCCTGCCAGGCTCCTCTGTCCATGGGGATTCTCCAGGCAAGAATACTGGAGTTGGTTACCATGCCCTCTTCCAGGGGATCTTCCCGACCCAGGGATCGAACACGTGTCTCTCCTGTCTCCTACACTGGCAGGCGGGTTCTTTACCACTAGTGCCACCTGGGAAGCCCACGGCTTTTACAGGCTAAATACCTGGGTCCAAATGCAACCCTAAGCTGTGTGGCCGTGAATCAGCCCTGACCCTGAGCGTCAGCTCCTCTCTGTGTAAAATGCTGGTAATGATGCTCGCCTACCCGGTGGGCATGAGGACTAGGGGTCACAGATGCCATACCCGCCCCAGTGCCTGCCCAGCCCATGGCAGGACTTGGAAATGGCCATCCTTAGGCTGATTCTAGTGGGTCTGTCCTGCCTCTTGCCTGGAAATAAGACTCAACCTCGAGGCACCGCAGTGGGGGTCTCTATGGGGTAGTGTCACGTCTCCCTGCCCGAGGTCTGACTCCGTGTGTGTGTGTGTGGTGTATGTGTGTTGGCAGCTGGACAAGATCGAGGGTGTGTTCGAGCGGCCAAGCGACGAGGTCATCCGGGAGCTGTCGCGGGCCCTGCGGCAGGCGCTGGGCGTGTCTCTCTTTGGGATCGACATCATCATCAACAACCAGACGGGGCAGCATGCCGTCATCGACATCAACGCCTTCCCCGGTGAGCGGTGGGGCGGGGGCTGCCTTCACTCGCCTGGAGACTGGTGGCCGTGGGTGGGTGGTGGGGCAGGAGAGCCGGCCTGACCGACCCCATCCCTCACTGTCTGGTGCCTGGGGTCAGAGCAGCGCCCGCTAAGCCTTCGCCCACCTGCCAGTGGGTTTACAGCGCTCACAGTGGGCCCGCTCCTCAACCCGTGCCCTTTACCTCGCTTCTCCCGACCCAAAGTGTCGGACACGACTGAGCGACTACACTCTCCTGACCCTGTGCCATCAGCAGTAGCCTTTCTTGGCCAAATCTCAGCTGACCTCTTGGGCCCTTGTAGATTTCCTTAAAGAGCTGAGAGGATTCTGGAGGGAATACAAAGCCCAGTTTCCACGAAGGGAGGGAGGGAGAAATTGTCCCAGGTCACACTGCAGGGTGGTGGCAAGGCCTTGCTCCTTCCCCACCCTGAGCCACCGTGTAGGGGACACGCTCAGATCCCGCCGGCTGGGGGGCCTGCTCCACGCTGTCTGCTGCAGCCCTGAGGCGGGAAGCACATGCCAGGCCCTCTGGGCCTGCTGGCATGACTAGGCTCTGCCCAGCACCCCTCAGATCCCCACTCAGCGATGGCTCCATAGGAGTCATCACAGAGACCCCTCAGTGGGACCGTTAGCCTCAGTGATGACTGTGGGGCAAGGGGTGGTCCTGGGCTGGTCTTCTTGACAGAGATGTGTGCTGAGGCTGGGCGACTCCCTGTCCTCACAGCAGGTCAGGGACAGAGTGACATTTGGCACCCCCCAGCCTGGAGCAGCCCGGGCAGTTACTTCTCAGCGGTCGTCCCCGTCTCGAGGCCTCGGCTCTCACCTCTGTCAAGCACCCGCCCTGGAGGTAGAGCAGCAGCCCTGCTCAGTGGACTCTTAAGAAGGCAGGAAGCCATTCCTGAGTGTGAGAATCTGGCTTGCTGGAGGGGACTGCTCCCCTGGGGTTTGCAGGGGCTGGGAGCCCCCGTGCGTGGGGAGCACTCACGGGCCACCAGACTGGGTGCTTGACGTGTGTCCCCTGCATGGAGGGCACGCAGGCCGGGCCCAGCCAGCAACGCAGTTCACAGCCAGGGAAGCCCGGGCTCGGAGGAGGCCCCTGGCTCCCTCAGCCACGCGGTTTATCCGAAGCCCGCTGCATGTCCCAGCTGCTGCAGACACTGGGGCGGCGTGCGCACGGCGGCTGGGGTCCTGCCCTCGGAGGACAGGGGCTCCTCTGGGAAGCAGGTGTGGGGGCAGGGCTGGCAGGGAGCCATGCAAGGGCCTTGGAGGGGTCCTGTGGCCCGAGGCTTCCTGTGCAGCAGAGAGGTCAGAGGGGAGCCCAGCACATGGCCATTCACTCCGAGCAAGATGGGGCGGCCATCTGAGGGCTGTGTTTGTGAATAGAAGTTGAGATCCTGTGGGACAGTGGCCTGTTTTTCTGTAGTCACCCTGGGGGCAGCCTGGATGGAGAGGTAGGTTTTTGATGAATGCGGGTGCTGGAATGAGAGAGCACAAGGGAACTGCGGCTGCGTCGGGGGAACAATTATAACAAATCAGAGGATCTAAACAGGGAGGAGATGGAGGGGATGAAGGCAAAAAGGTTGCCGGGTTAACGGACTCGGGGGGCAAGGCGGGGCAGCACCGGGCTGTTGGGATGGAGGTTCTAGAAGGAGGGACAGAGAAGAACTCACAAACCACTGAGCTGTGGGTCTGTGCCGAGTGCTGAGTCTGCCCACCCCGCCAGGACCTGTGCGAGTCAGAGGGACAGTGACAGTGAACCGGCATGGACAAGAAGCCATGATCAAGCCCCGCCGCCAGCAGGCCAGGCCTGAGTGACACGGCTGAGCCCCCAGAGACTATGGAAGGGCGCCTGGCCCACATGGAGGAAGGCTCCGGGGAGGGCGTGCAGCCCAGGGCCCCAGGGGAGGCGGTGTCCAGGAGACGGCTGCCTGGGGCCTGGCTCTCTCCCTGCTCCATTTGTGAGCCTGGATCTGGGGTGCCCGTTGGTCCTGGTTGGTTCACCCTGTGCCTCAGACCGTGGGTGTCCTGCAGCGCCCCTGCCAGCCAGCCTGCAGGCTGGACAGTCGTGTCCACCTTTGGTGCCCAGCCTGCCTGGGGACCTTTGTCCCCAGCGCCTTATCTCATCCTCACAGCCACACAATGTGCAGAGGACTGTTGGGATCTCCATTTACTGACATGCATGGAGCCAGGGGGCTGGGCGACACGTCCAAGGTCACGTCCCAGTGGCGGGGCTGGGTCTGGGGGCCTGACCTGAGGCTTCGTGCTTCTCCACTTGAGTCGTGGTTTCAAATCCTGGCTCTGCTCCCTGACGAGATGAGCCTCCTGCCCGGGCAGCCTCAGTGTTCGCTCGTGTGCAGTGGGAAGAACACTCCCGTCCTTGCAGGGGAGATGATGTGTGCACAGCACTCAGCCCCACAGAGCTCTTCACGCCTCAGCCACCCTCCCCAGGCTGCATGGGGCCGTGGGCCAGGCCTCTTCTGGGGATGGCCGAGCTGTTGCTGAGGGAACAGCTGATGTTCCCTAGCGGGTCTCAGCTCTCCTCCCTGCTTGCATCCCAACCCTGGAAACCCAGCAGCACATCTGCTGACGGCCCCTGAGGGGCTACGGGCTGCCCTGCTGTTTACCCCCACCCCAGGGCCAAGGACGCCCCCAGTGCTAGGGTGGGGCACCCAGCACCATGCGTGTTCAAGGCACAGATGGCACCAAAGGGCCTGCAGATCTCAGTGCCACGTGTCGTCTAATGTTCTTGTTCAGTCCTCAGTCGTGTCCAACTCTTTGCGACCCCACGGGTTGTAGCACACCAGGCTTCCCTGTCCATCACTAACTCCCGGAGCTTGCTCAAAGTCACATCCATCAGGTCGCTGATGCCATCCAACCACCTCATCCTCTGTCGTGCCCTTCTCCTCCTGCCTTCAATCTTTCCCAGCATCAGGGTCTTTTCTAGTGAGTTGGCTCTTCGCATCAGGTGGCAAAGTACTGGAGCTTCAGCTTCAGCATCAGTCCCTCCAGTGAATATCCCCATCTGTAGAATGGGGCCAACCCTCGGGCCCCGCTCCCCGGGATGCACCCCTCCCAGGATGCCACAAGGAAGGATTGCGAAGCACGTAGCCAGGAGCAGCACTTAGCCTGGATGGACCCCAGCCGTGGACAGTCACCCCACTCGCCCTCCAGTGGACACGTATCCACCTGCTGATGGCTCTTGGGTGTTTGGGGCTGGTCACTTAACTCTGTGCCTCCACTTACTCATCTGTAAAATGGGGACAGAGGGTTGTGATGATTAAGTGAGAACATGTCGAGCAGGGCAAGTATGGTGCATGCCAGCTATCTTGCCCACTCTTGTTTTTACTCTGGGCACCTCCGCTTGTCCCTCTCAGCCTCGGGTTCCCTCAAAACCACAGCACTGTTTGCTGAACACATAAGAGCATGGACAATGAGGCAGCCCCATCCGACCGGCCCCTGGGCAGCCTTTTCTGTACGCGATAGTGCACCTGCCCATGTCTGAACCTTCATTCCCCCCGCTGCTTGTACCGATGGCCTTGAAGACCATCCCAGAGGCCATGTGAGGGAGGGGTCAGTGCCTCTCAGCACCGGGCCTTCTGTGAGCGACGGGGTCACATCCAGGGGGTGGTCCCTGCGGCCCCTCCCGATGCAGGCACACCGTGCCTTTTGGGGACGTACTTCCTGTCCCGATCATTGTTCTTGCAGCTGTGTGCCTGGTTCTCATCCCTGTGAATTGATTCGGGCAGGCGGGGGGTGGGGCACCCACCCCTTGTTGAATTTCTTTTGAAACCGTTTTCAAAAGTCAGCAAAATCCTCGCCCTAGATCTGAAACTTGCTTGGTGGGAGGCTCCGAGGACTGTTTGCTAACAATCACAGTCGAGTCTGGGATGGGAAATGCAGGCCCCTGGCAGTTTCTGTTCAGGAGACCCAGGCCCGCTTGTGAGGGAAGCGGCGTCCGTGCGATGACGTTGTCCGGGCTGCCCAGTCTCTGTCCCTCGGCTTTGTGGGTCAGGATGCAGCACTGGGGGCCTCCTTGCAGGTGCTTGGGGGAGGGGAGGTGGAACAGACTCAGTTCCAGGAGCAGCTGCTGTTGATCAGATCTCACTCATGTTCCAGCTCCTTCTGGCCCTGCCCACAGGAGCCCCCAAACTTGAATCCTCAGTTTACACACAAGGAAGCTGACGCCAGGTCACATGGACACAAGAGGTGTTTATGATTCAGACCTGGAGAAGTGGGCCTTCGGTCCTGCCCCCAGCCACGCCACATCCCCACATAAGGGCATCAGACCACATGTGCTCCGTCACTCAGTCGCGTCTGACTCTTTTGCGACCCTGTGGACTATAGCCCACCAGGCTCCTCTGTCCATGGGATTTCCCAGGCAACAATACCAGAATGGGTGGCCATTTCCTTCTCCAGGGGATCTTCCCAACCCAGGGGTCGAACTCACATGTCTTCTGTCTCCTGCTTTGGCACTTGGATTCTTGACCATGTGCATCGTCTGGGAAGCCCACCAAACCACGTGGGGAGGGTAATCAAATGAGACCCTGAAGCTGTGCCCTAGAGGGACAGGATGCAGGGCACTTTCTCATCAGCCTCCTCTCTATAGATGCTCAGACCCCACGGGTGCAGCCAGAATTCAAGGATTGGCCCTTGGGGCCACACACACTTGGGGTCTAGGCTGGTGTGCTCCACCAGCTCCCCTCAACCCCACCCCAGGTCCCAGGAGCCCCTGAGCGCACCTCCCACCCCCACCCACCTGGCTAAGCCTGCCGTCTGTCTCTCCCATCCGTAGGCTACGAGGGTGTAAGCGAGTTCTTCACCGACCTCCTGAACCACATCGCCAGCGTGCTGCAGGGCCAGAGCTCGGGCGTGGCGGGCGCTGGGGACGTGGCCCCACTGAAGCACAGCAGGCTCCTGGCGGAGCAGGCGGGCGGCCTGGCGGCCGAGCGGACGTGCAGCGCCAGCCCCGGCTGCTGCAGCAGCATGATGGGCCAGGAGCCGCCCTGGACGCCCGAGGCCGACATGGGCGGCGTGGGCGCTGGCAGCACTGCCAAGCTGCCTCACCAGAGACTCGGCTGTACCGCCGGCGTGTCGCCCAGCTTCCAGCAGCACTGCGTGGCCTCGCTGGCCACTAAGGCCTCCTCCCAGTAGCCTCGGAGCCCGGGACCCAGAGAGACGGCGCGGGCCGCAGAGCGCAGCCGCTGGGCGAGCAGCTCCCGACGACGGTGACGCTACTACTAAGGATTCCCAACGATCTGATTCTTCTTCTTCTACTTCTTTTTTTCTTAATTTTTAACCTGATTTTCTGATGTCATGATCTAAATGAGGGGTGGGGGTGGGGATGGAAAGGAACCCCAAGTGGTCCAGCCTTGCGGCAAAGGGACGATCCCTCCTGGTTCCTGCTGTGCAGATGTCTTCACCGAGTTTACACATGCTGTGTTTTCAACACTAGGTCTGAATGTGAGGTGGGGCGTGCGTGTGTGTGGTTGTGTCTGTGTATGTGTGTGTGAGTGCCTGGGTACGCCCACGTCTGTCTTTCTCAATGGCTGCTGTGGGCCAGGCCTCGGGGACCTTGGAGCAGGCTGTCCCGGGTCAGGTTGTTGGTGGCTGAGCAGAGAGTAAACAGTTCCCAGTCTCTTCCCTCCTGGCCCCTGCACCCCGGCCCAGCCCGTTGCTCTTACTCATGGCCTCAAGCCCCACCAGGTGTGCAGCTGCCCCTCCCAAAAGCATGACCCCGAGGAAGCCAGAGGCCTCAGCTTCCCTTTCCTTGGGGAAGTCCATGCAGCGGGTCTGAGCTGGGATCCACCTGCTGCCGCTCATGAAAGGCAAGGAGGAGGACGCTTCTCCGGGAAGGCCGCAGCCCCGGGCTGGCTGCCTCTCTCCACGTCCCGCTCCCCGGAGTCCACTGGGCCTGTCAACACATGTCCTGTGCCGCCATGCAAAGGGTCCGCCCGTCCCTGACCAGGGTCGCCGCTCCCCGGACCTGGGAGAAGGCTGCCCAGCCCAGAGCCTCTGGGCTGATCCTGCCTATGCCAAGGATTTGTGCTGTGACTTTGGGCAAATCATTCCAAGAGTCGCTGGGCACTCACGACCAGAGAAGTCAAGGGCAGGCTCAACGCCCTACCCCTGTGACGCAGCCTGTCCCTCTGTGAAGCCCACCCAGATGAGCCTCCCCTTGGCATCCAGGCGATCGGTGGGGGCCCTCTTCCCAGGCCGGACGAGGCTGCGGCTGCTCCACGCCTGCCCAGAAGGCCTGATCCACACCCCTCCCGTGTTCACTGCCCACCCCAAGCACTGAGCCAGCCAGGTGTGAGCAGGCTGCAGCCCCAAAGGTGAGAAAACATTACCTGCTTTTCCTGTCCGAGCCCCCCGCCCCTGAGGGCAGCAGACCAACCAACCACTGGCTAATAAGTCCAGTTCCACAGTCCAGGTGGGCAGGCGGCCCCAGGGGGCCAGTGAGGGGCTTGGTCAGCCTTCTGCCAGTGTGACCACCCGGCAGGAAACAGCAGACCCCCCTGAAGCATGAGCACGTGTCTTCAGATATCAGGCACTCGGAGGGAGGGGAACAGGCCTCGGGGCCGTCCTGCGAGGTCCAGGGAGGGCGCCACAGAAGAAGCTGCTGCGCTGGGCATTCGGAGGCACCTTCAGGCCTGGCCAGCGGGGAGGTGGGGGTCGCCTGCCTCTGGGAGAGGAAGGGCTGGGGTGAGGGGCGCTGCCCTCAGAACTGGCCGGCTTGTCCTAGAAACCAAGGGCCCGCCGACATCCGTGTTTACACGACTTGAGTGTTGAACCCCAATTATAATGTCTGTACGTCGCCTTTCCTCGTCTGGCCCCCGAGCTCCGGGGGAAGCAGGAAGCGTGGCCGGCCTCTTGCACTGCTTTGTCTCCAAAATAAACTACTGAAATCAAACTGCATTTCACACGTGTTTACAAAACATTGCTGAACATTTCTGTCCTCCTGCTGTCTTTTAATAAAACAACTTTACCTTTTGGAATAAAATTCCAGTCCCGATCACCTGAGGACAGGTCAGGAGTGCAGGGTGACCCCCCGTGCCTGGTGGGGCCCCTGGTCATGTCCTGTCCAGATTAAGTGATGCCTCCCCTGCAGCGTCTCACATGTTAGCATCCAGGGCCCAGGTATTGAGGAGCTTTTCCAGTGACGTGGCGCTTTTCACCAGCCTTGATGCGGGTGGCCAGCAAGGTGACTGCCTTTCCCAAGGGTGGAACCAAGGATGGGGATCGACTTCATAAAGGCCCAGGAGCCGCACAGCAGTGGGGAAGGGACCGGTCCACTCGAGAGCGTGTGCGGGCCTCTCCCCAGCTGGTGAACCCCGTCCAACAAAGAGTAGCTGACTCTGCAGGGGTGAAGGGAGCTGCGTCAGGGAGCATAGACTAGGAGAGGGGCCGTGGGCCGCAATGAGGCCTCCCCAAGCGACGCTCCCCCTGCTTCAGCGTCACCAGATGCACACTGACTGGGTCCCAGGACACACGCCATGAAGTTGGCTTCCCCCAAGCCTCAGTGTCCCTGGCCCTGGGGCTTCCTGTCAGGGGAATACAGACCCCCGGGAATGCTCTCTGCCTTTGCAGCCTCTTCTTCGCCAGGGCTTGTGCTGCGCCTCCGATCAGTCTCAGAACCTTCAAGGGCCCGTGGGGAGAGACTGCTCTGGTGAGCGCACACACCTGCTGGTAAACTGGGGGTGGGGGCAGGGGTGTTGGGACTGTCCTTCCCCAGCTTCTGTTTGCTAGTCGGTGGGCTTGTTGGGGCCTTGGCCCTGTGGGATCTCTCTGGGTGTGGTCCGTAGCTGGGGCTGCTGAAGGCCCTCTTGACTCAAAGGGCTCCAGGAGCAAGCGCAGGACCATGTTTTGCCTGAGGCCTCGGGTAGGTTCAGAGGGTCGCTTGCAAGGTCTCTGCCCTGGGCAGCCTGGAGCGCTGGCCACAGGCCGAGTTCTGCTTGCAGGTTATAGCGTAATGTGGTTTGACACGCACTCAAGCCCCGACTGAGTGTGGGTCCTGGATGTCTGTCCTCCCCAAGAATGTCTGTCTTCCCTAAAAGAGCCTGAGGGCAGGAGTTTCCATTGGCATGAAGGTGTCTTGAGTTTGCGGAAGGAGGCGGGGTAGGGGGGCTGAGTAGGGTTGGGCGAGAGGTCCCCCAGCATCACCTGCAGGAGGCAGACACAGCTCGAGTTCCCGAGGAGTTTGTTGTTCAGTCGCTCAGTCGTGTCCAACTCTTTGCGATCCCATGGACTGCAGCACGCCAGGGTTCCCTGTTCTTCACCATCTCCCAGAGTTTGCTCAAACTCTCATGTCCATCGAATCAGTAATGCCATCCAACCATCTCATCCTCTGTCATCCCTTTCTCCTCCTGCTTTCAATCTTTTCCAGCACCAGGGTCTTTTCCAAGGAGTTAGTTCTTCACATCAGGTGGCCAAGGTATTGGAGCTTTAGCTTCAGCATCAGTCCTTCCAATGAATATTCAGGACTGATCTCCTTTAGGATTGACTGGTTTTATCTTGCAGTCCATGGGACTCTCAAGAGTCTTCTCCAACACCACAGTTCAAAAGCATCAGTCCTTCAGCGTCAGCCTTCTTTATGGTCCAACTCTCACGTCCATACATAACTACTGGAAAAACCATAGCTTTGACTATACAGACCTCTGTTGGCAAAGTAATGTCTCTTCTTTTTAATATGCTGTCTAGGTTTGTCTCCCGAGGAGTTATGTGGGGGCATTGTTTAAGTTAATCCCATCAGTGAGGGAGAAAACAACCTTGAGAAAGGATTCTTCTCTATCCAGAGGACTGCCAAATACGGTTTATGGCAGATTGAAGGATCCTGGCAGGAAGCTGTAGTTTTCAAGCCAGCTGGGAAGAGCAGCTGTTGTCTGCCAGGCGGCCCCTCTGAGACCAAGGGAGACTGTATGCATTGTCCTTGTTGGGGGGGGGGGCACTGGGCCTTGGCTCAGGGAATCACACTGTCCACAGAGAACCCACTGAATGGCTCGTCTGATGTCCCTGGGGTTTGCATCTGCCCTCTCTTCTTCCCCTAGAAACTGACCCTTCACCCATTGGGACCCCCCATAGCTCCTCTCCCTTCCTGGGTCATGGCTCAGGGCCCGCATGCTCCGCAGACCCTGAGCAGAGTGTCCTGAAGGAAAACACCCCCTGCACGTAAGGTTTACCACGAGACAGAGGAGCACATCCAGTCTTGAAGGTTCTGGGCTTCTGCCTCCTCAGGGAGCCTGGCCACGCCCTCGGGGAGCCTGGCCACGCCCTCGGGGAGCCTGGCCACGCCCTGAGCTGCAGGCATAGTCCTACCCAGGCCAGAGCCTGAGTCTGAGATGCTGCAACAGAGGCCTCCAGACAGGTGGTTCTCCCGTCAGTCATACCTTCCGCGATACAGGCTCGGTGCCCCTGCCTCGGAATGGCCCTTCCCCAACACGCGGTTCACTGGAGAGCTGCCTGTTGGCGTGGAAGCACCAGGCCCTCTTCCTTCTGGTTCCCACCACCAGGTCCCATCCAGGCCACCTGGGGCCTTTTCCGGAAATGGTCACATTTTCGCTCTACATCCAGTTGTCCACAGTCTGGTGACTTGGAAGGGACTGTATCCTTCCCACAGCCGAACCCACCTAGGCTTCCGGTGTGGATCCCAGTTCTCTGCAGCAGGCTTTCTCTTTGGGGAAGCCTCTCCCAAGACACGGGCAGCTCCAGTTTCAGTGCTAACACCTGTGCTTTGTGACAAATGCTACTTGTTTCGATCCCGTACACGAGCCATGCTTGTCAGAACCCCAAGCTGGCTTGTACTTCATTTGTGTACATATGCATGTATATAATGTTTATATGAATCTATACATACTGTCTATAAAATCATCGCTTCTGTAAAAACCAAGAACCACTGGCTCTTTTGATTCGGCTGCGTTTGCCCCATGTGATGACAGCACAGGCGGCCCGTCTCCGAGAAGGGGTATTTCAGGGACGAGGTGTCCCGTGTTCTCTTTATTTGTTAACTGTTCCTGGAGGTGGATGTTCCGACCGTTGACTAGTGGAATACAGTTCGTGTCATGTTTGTTATTTCGATAACTGTCAGGGTTGTGGGGGGTTATGAACCTGTCTCACTGAAATGTGAATAAACACCTCACGGGCCCAGCTCATTGGAGAGCCCCTCTGTGCTTCATGGACGGCTGTCAACAGCAGTGGGCCCGCTCGCCAGGTTAGGAGAGGCCCAGACTTGCCAAGATCCCCTCAAAAGACTTGTGTCATCACTGCAATGGTTTTCTGGTCCAGGCTGTCTAGACCCCTCGAATCCTCGCCATGATCTGCTGAGAAGCTAAAAAAGTACTATCCCCATTTTATAGATGAGGAAATTGAGGCTGCAAGAGCACCAGAAATGCTCACCCAAGCTCTCTAGCTAGGCTGGGGATTCCAACTGCAGTCTGATGTCAAAACCCACGTTCTGCAGGCAGTGGATTTCTTGAAGTCAGGGCTTGTCCATGTCATTTCTGTGTGCCCGGGCCTGCCAGGCTCAAGGCAGCGGCTCACAAGTGTTTGATGAATGACTGAATGATTGGCGCAGATATTCAGCTGGTCCACTCTGGTCCAGCAGGATAGCCTGTCCTGATTCATAATTCTACAGCCCCGTGTTTACATGTTTGGGGCATCACTCTTGCCGAGACTTTGATGGGTCAACCCACCCTCTGAGCCTCAGTTTCCTTGTTCTCAAAGCTGAGACCCAGACTACCATGCTATAGTGAAACGTTAAGTTCAAGAACTTCAAATGCCCCAGAGCCCCGTGCATGTTTCAAGTCAGAGATGAGATTTGTGCCGGGGGTTGGGGGTGAGGGGTAGGGGCTGCAGCTCAGAGGCCTGAGTCAGGAAGTCCAGAGCTGGCTGGGCCTGTGGCCTTGGTGGCAGGTACTATCCTGGGGCTGTCAGCAGAGGCTGTTCCCAAACCAGCCCCGTCCCTGCCTGGCCTGGCTCACGTGCGGCTGGGAGATGGGGGAAGTGTTATTTAATCCCACGTGCACTTTGGGGCATGTGTCAGCATCCCTACTTCCAGGTGAGGAAAGTGATGTCCTGAGCAGCAGTGTCACTTGCTCCCCAACCCCTGGGCTGGAAAGTGGCCCAGAGTCACCCCAGGGGCATTGAACCTCCCCTTGTCCTTCCGCCTGAATACATCCATCCCACCCTACTCGGAGTCAAGATGCGGGAAGTTCAGAAAAACAGGAAAGAGCCCAGAGCAGATTTATTTTCCTTAGATAAACTTCATACACAATATAGTCAGGAGTCCTCAGCTTTCACCTAAAGGTCAGTACTTATTGCAGTTAGGCCCAGTGGCTCTAATGGTGGAAGGGAAACTTTGAGAAGGCTGCCTGTGTTCAGAGACAAGATAATCGTTGAAAGGCAAGGGGTCTGCCCTGCAGGGGGGCGCACTGGGCAGGGGTCAGGAGCAGGAGGAAAAGAGCGTGGGGCAATGGGGTGGGCTGGGCTTGGGCAGGCTGGGGGCGGCCTCCCTCCCGGAAGCAGTGCCTGGGGCCGTCTGGCCAGGACCTGCAGAGGGGGCAACAGAGCCGGGACCACGAGGTGTCTCGGGGCCCTGGCTGGTGGGGCCAGTCAGTGCCTCAGCCCCGCCGAAGCTCCTCCAGCTGGTGGGCCACCTTCTCCAGCTCTGCCTCGATGGCTGACAAGCTCTCCAGCTCCTGGTCCTAGGAGAGAACCCCCAGAGTCAGCCGGGCACTGGAGCGTGGAGCGCACAGTCAGCCTGGTGGCTCCCAGCTTAGCTGTGTGACCTTGGATGGGTGGCTTTGCCTCACTGAGCCTCATCTATTTCATGGGGACAGTGAAGCTGCCCTGCTGCACTGCTCTGAGAAGCCGGCGTGCAGGAGTGTGTGCCCTGACCCCATACCTTCCCCAGTGGACTCATTCAGGCCCACCTCCTCCTCAACGGCTCTGGGCAGACATGTGGGAAACCAAGCCTCTGGTGCCTTTCAGAGCTGCTTCGAGTCCCCCAACCCCAGGCTAAGGCAGTGACAGTGGCTTCCAGGGTAAGGCCGTGCCTGGGTGTCCTGTCTGCTGCAGGCCTCCCTACCCGAGGGGCAGGGGACCAGGACACAGGCTTGAGGACGTGAGCACTGTCTGGACGGGGCCTCCATCCTCTGTCCCTGTCACTGGGTCCCCAAGCTCTGGCTGCCAGGGTGGTCCAGGGCAGCCGGGGACCCTCTGGGACTGACGCCCACAAGAGCATGCCCTCAGATTCACAGCAGGAGTCAGCCATACCCCAGCTTTGACCGAGAGGGGTGATTTTCCAGGAGTCCCTGCCTGGGGCCCAGTGAGAAGAGACGGACAATGGTTGCCAATGAAATGGGGACCCTAGTGGCTCCCATCTTAGAGTAACACCCCAGGCAGGAGTTCTGTGATTCTGGGCTCATTTTTTCTAAAACCTTTGGGCTGAGTCGGGGGGCCCTGCCCTGTCCAGTCCTCAGGACTCGGGTCCCCATTTCTCCTGCCTGTAGTCCAAGGTCCCCTCTGCCCATGGAGAAGGGAAGCCAGTCAGTCCCTCAGGGCCCCTGACTCTCCCCAGTTTCTGTGGGTGGGGAAGGCAGTGATGAAAGGTGCCAGCCTTGGGGAGGGGTGAGAGGTAAGCAGCTGCTTCCTGAAGGCCTGTCCCCTCAGCCCCTGGGGACACAGGCAGATGAACTCTCAGCGCCAGCTGCCAAGGAAGAGTCTTCTCCCCCTTAGACTGCTGAGACCCAGTCCCAGGCCCAGAGAATGGGTTGGGGACCCGAGGAAAGGGCCGTATTGTCTTCTGGGTGGGCAGAGAAGAGCACTGGGGCCACAGCTTCAGACACATCCCAGCCCCCATAAGGCCCTGATGCCCCCCGGAGAACTAAAGCCTGAACCATGGACCCCCCCAAGGCCTCCCCCAGCTCCAAGGTGCTGTTGCCAGCCCGCCCCAAAGTCCCATCCCATCCCCTCCCATGGTATATGTCTTCACACCCCTCTGAGTTTCCCAAGTAGCCTGGGCATAGCTAGGGTTTCAAAGCTCATGTGCATTCTGATCATGATAATGAGGTGGGCAGAGAGGACTTCTTACCCCCATTTCACAAATGAGGGAACCGATGAGGCTCAGAGAAGGGGAGTGACCTCCCCAAGGCCACCCAGCTAGGAGGAGGTAGACCCCGGGTCTTCTGGCACATGCCCATGCCTCCCCAACCCGTCACCACCAGACCCTCCCCACTTTGCCATCAGGGCGGGAGGTGGGGCCTGAGCCTGGGAGGGGGGTGCGGCTGGACTGCCTGGAGGTCAGGAGAGGACACGCTGGGCCAATGGTAGGGCCTCCCCAGACACCACCTGTCCCTCAGTGTCCCCTCCTGTCCTGCCCTCCAGCTCGAAAGGCCAGTGGTACCCCGAGCCTGGATTCCCCCAGGCAGCAAGCGGCCCTCCCAGGCCAGCCCCCGCCAGGTCCTTTAGTTTCCAAACTCTTCTCTATTCAAAATTCCAAGCGCCATCCATCCATTCTTCTGTTTCCAAACCTGCAGAGGCTCCCTACTGCCTTTCAGACAAAGGTCCCTCCCAGTGCCTCTGGGATCCGCTTTACTCGCCAGCTCTTCAGCTTCTGTGTGCTGATCTGAACGTTTCTGTCTCCTGTTTGCCTGTCCACCAGCTTTCCTGGGTGCCCGCTCCCCCCGACACGCCCTTTCTCCTGGGCCTTCCCAGTCTCCTGAGCACCCCCTGTCCAGGTGCCTCTCCAGTCCCGACTCCAAGGGGACAGTGTCCCCTTGGTGATGCGGGGCAGTATGTCTGGGTGCAGCTGCCCCCCAGCTGGGCCCGGGGCCAGCTCCCACCCCGTACCAACCTCTGGTCTGCGGTTGGCGCTGCCCTCCTCCTCCTTCTTCTCTTCCGGGTAGCCGCGCACCTGGAGGGGCAGGCCGGCCTCCACGCTGTCCTCCCGGGAGTTCGGCCTCCAGCCTCGCCGCAGCTGCAGCCTGGGACCCCTGAAGCCGTAGCCCCGGGCCCGGAAGGAGAGCCTCATGGAGCGGTCGGGGTCCTCCTCTTCCTCCTCCTCCCCCTCCAGCCGCTTCTCGGCCGTCAGCTCCTTGGCCAGCTGGTCCATCTTGCTCCATCGCTTGGCGTCCTCCCACTCCTTGGAGAGCTGCTCCTCCTGCTCGGGCTCCCCGCTCTTCCCACCACGGAAGAGGACTTGAGGGGCCCTTGCCATCTCCTCTTCCTCCTGCCGGGAGTGTGCCCACTCCCCCTTCCCCTCAGGGGGCTTGGCCTCCTCAGCCCCCATCTTCCCGGCTCCATCCTCGGGCCAACCTGGAGCAGCTGGTAGATAAGAGCGGGAGAATAAGGGAGCGGCTGCCACCTTTCTGGGTCCCTGCCACTCCCTTAGGTCTCTCTGTGGCCACTGTTGTGACCACAGACCCTGTACGCCAGATCCAGCTCAGCCTCTCACAACAGACTCCCCTTGGAGGGAAAGGTCACCTTGACGCCATGCTTTACAAGACCCTCTAAAGCTCCAAGTCACCTCTTCCTTAGCCCTCTCATCCCAGAAGCCCCAACCCAGGGATCGCCCGGCTGGGGAGGAAGGAAAGACCCTGATCAGGCCCTCAGGAGGAGCCAGGACCTCTTCCTAAGCCCTGGCTGAAGCTAGCAGCGTCCCCAGACCAGCCTGTTCCCTCCAATCATGCTGCTGTTCGGTTCCCAAATCCCACCCACTCACCCTGCAAAGCCCCTCTCCCCTCCTGGGGGTGGAGAGGGGCTATGTGGACTAGTGGAAGATGCAGGGTTTTGGAACCAGACAAACCTGGGATGGAATCTCCGCGTGTACTACAAATCAGCTGTGTGACCATGGGCAAATTACTTAACCTCTCTGAGCCTTGGTTTCCCATCTGGCAGATGGGAATAATACCTACCTTTCAGGGTTGTTGAGAAGGTGGAATGAGATTATGGATCAGGGGACCCCCCTCCCACCCATCCCCCTCTCCCCAACACATCTGCTGAAGTCTCAGACATCAGACACAGTCTCACCCCTCTGCGTCTCCTTGTTGCCGAGGCTCGGTGGGGGTTTAAACGCTGCGGTGGGCGGGCTTTCTTCCTCCGGGACGGCCTTCTCTCTAGCCTCCGCCTCCTCCCACTTCTCCTCCTCCTCTTCTCTCTCTGTCTGCCTCCCTTGCTCTGCACTCAGGCCCTTCTCCCTGCTGGCTGGACCCTGGGAGGGACCCTCGCTGTCCTCCTTGGCCTGTGGGCCTGGGTATTTCGGGCTGGGGAGGCTGGCTAGGGGGTGGGCGTTGGAGGGGGCCTCCTCCTCCTCCCCAGGGGCCTGGTTGTCCTCCTCAACCTTGGGCCCCGGCCCAAGCCCTGGGGAGGCCTGAGGCCTGTCTCCGTCCGAGTCTTCATCACTCTTCTCCACCTCTTTAAAATCGTCTCTTTTTTCTGCAGCATCCTTGGAGGACACCTCTTCTGTCACCTCTACAGAAACAACAGAGCAAAGTCAGGCCCTGAGGACAAGATCGGATCTCCCCCGGGCCCAATTTCAGATCTTAGTCACTGTATCTCTAGGCTTCCAGCAAGCCCAACCCAAGACACACAGGAGAGAATTAGGGCTGCCCTCTCCACGTCTGGGTTTGACCTCAGCACAAGGGGATTGTGTTTCTTTCTTTGTAATTCTGCCTCTCGAAGGAGAATGTGATGACCCCTTGAAAATGACCCCAGAAGATAGAGCCCTGAATTTAAAATTAAGACAGCAGTTGAACTGCTGTCTGATCTTGGGCAAGTTCCTTAACCTCTCTGTGTATTGGGCACCATTACTGTGACTTCCTTCTCCCTTCTGCAAGCATTCTATCTTGAGCATCCTATGAAAGTATTCAATTCCTCAGGATTTGTCAGCTTTCATTAAAGGTATTTACTTGTACCTGCTTTGAAGACAGCTTTTCATCTAGTAAAAATCCCTCCCATTGCTAGAAATGATTACTGTCAAACAAGTCACTACCAAGTACATTCCACCATTTGACCAGGACTCCAGGTGCAAGTGCTCCCACGCCCACTTTACAGAAACTCAAACCGATCCTTAGAAAGGTAAGGTGACCTGTCTGTGCTCACAGATGGCAGAGCTGAGCCTTAAACCCAAACCTCCGAATGCCAAGTACAGGGTGCCCTTTGCACTGACGTGTGGCTGTCTCCCCAGTGAACGCTACACTATTCTCCCTCCTACAGCCCAAGGCACACAGCCAGAGTCAGCCAGACACTCGTTTCCATGGAACCACAATGTGTGAGTCCCTGCCGTGCCTCAAGCAGCCACCAGGGTGAGAGCCCTGGCCCACGTGAGGGCACATTGGCAGGCTTCCCCTCTCAGCCCCAACAGATGACCACCGAGGTCCCTGCTTCTAGGAACTGGCCCTGGTCACTCACCTTCCACATGCAAAGAATAGGCCTGCGGGGACAAGCGTGTGAAGCGTGTGACTGTTTCTAGCCAGAAAGGTGAGTTTAACAGAGCATCTCTCTGACCTAAGCCATGATCTCTGTGACCCCTAAAAGCTCTCTGTTTTCAAGAAGGATGATCCAGGACTTTCCTGGTGGTCCAGTGGTTAAGAAACCGCCTGCCAGTGCAGGGAACATGGGTTCAATCCCTGGTCCAAGAAGATCCCAGATGCTGTGATGCAACCAAGCCCACGCACTAAGCTAAGGCGCACCGCAACCTGAGAGCAGCCTCCACTCACCCAACCGGAGAAAGCCCACACGCAGCAATGAAGACCCAAAGCGGTCAAAAATAAAAAAATTTAAAAAAAAAGAAAGATGATTCAGATTCATTTAGTATTTCAGACCTACTCCTCTAGGATCTTGCTGCCCCTAGGCTATGCCAGGGCACCACTAAATTCCCAGGAGGACAGGCATTGGGGGCGGGGGCCCTGCCTCGGTGGCCACTGGAAAGAGTTGATGCTGCCCACCTGCCAGGCCTCCTGCCAGAGAGTGCCATTGCCTGGGATGGGCAGATGGGACCCATCAAGGGCTGCAGAGTGAGACGTACCGTCTCCAGTTATGCCTTAGAAAGGTGCTTCAACCTCCCTGGGTCTCAGTTTCCCCATTTGGAAAGAGAAGGAAGTAAGAGCTCCCTTACAGGACCCAAAGGAGAGGTTTCTGACTCCACAGGACCCTCGGTCTATTGTAACTACTGTTCTCTTCATTATCCCACCCCTGGTCTCTGGCCAGACGTGTCGGCACTGACCTTTCGGCTCGGCCTGGTCGTTCGGCTTCTCAAGCACCTCTGAGAGTTCATCCTCGTAACTGCTGTGCTTCTTCTGCTGATGTGTCCGCTCCTTGGCTCCTGGATAAGAAAACGAGAAAAGCATCCCATTTGGTCTGAGCCCCGCATGGTTGGCTGTGAGAATGGAGGCCTCTGTTTCCTCATCTGTAAAACTGGGCACGTCCTGTTCTGGGCCTGCCCAGTGAGAGAATGAGGGGGCAGGAGCTGGTGGGGGTGGCGGGGAGGGCTGGCTGCCCCCTCCCAGCTAGGGCCCGTCACACGACCTCATCACCTCTCCAGACTCCACTTCTCACCTGTGAAATAAGAACGCGCCTTGCCTACTGCCTCATGGAGTAGCGAAGACTCAGAGTCGAGGGCTCCAGGAGTAGGGAGTGGGGAACCCTTAGGACCTGGCTGGTAGTTAGGTCAGTGGTCCCCAACCTTTTCGGCATCAAGGATTGATTTCGTGGAAGACAATGTTTCCATAGATCGGGTCGACAGGAGGATGGTTTGGGGATGATTCAAGCTTAGTAGGGTTTGAACTTTAAAGAGAATCTAATGCCGCTGCTGATCTGACAGGAGGCGGAGCTTGGACGGTAACGTGAGTGATGGGGAGCAGCTGTAAACAGAGGTCGCCCGCTGCTCACTTCCTGCTGTGCGGCCCAGAGATTAGGGACCTCTGGGCTAAGGGACCCTGTAGCAGGAGGTAACAGTGACTGCTTGTCCCCTAGTGGGAGCTCTTGATTCAGGCAACACCTGTCCCCATGGACCCCCATAAGCCCAGGCAGAACACCTGTCTGCATCAACCCAGGCTGTGCTGCCTCCTCTGTCTCCACTCACCCTGGTTCTTGACGATGGCCCTGGCCAGGCCAACTCTGCAGCCAATGCTGGTTTTCCTATGACGGGAATTTCTGGGGTGGCCAGAGGTGCCTGACATGGTGGCTGTGGACCAGGGATTATGCCCAGATCTGGCCCCTGGCTGACCAAGCTTCACATCTCCTGGTTAATCCTATGCTCTGTGACCTTAGGTGACCTGGGCAATCCAAGACTTGGGTGCTCATCTATAAAACAGGGTGGCTGCCTCGTAAATGGTAGGATAGAGGTGTGCAGAAGGCATTATGAGAATACAGAAGAGGGAGTGGGTGGATAGGTAAATGGATAGATGGATAGACAGACATGTAGATCTATCTCATCCTCTTAACAGAGAACAATAATGTACCTGTATATTGGACACCGTTTATATTGAATACACACACGTGTGTGTATGTGTGTAAACAGATGTTTCGGGACACATCTTCCTATCATAGTCTTCATTGACATTACATTTAATTATTTAAATATAATGTCACTCAATAATTAATTTAAAATTACCATATTGTATCCTAGCAACCATGTGCAGTGGATGTCTGTCTTCCAGGACAAGTGAGCGAGAGGAACAACGGTGTGCTAACTTGGGGAGGGCCTCAGGGAGCCTTCCAGCTGTGATTATTTTCACTCGCTTCTTCCCCCAAATCGCTCTCCATTAGTACATGTGGCCCAGTCTGCCCCAGAGGCCTCAGAGTAGGGGCCTTCCCTGAGCCTGGGCAGCCTTTGTGCCCCAGCCCACCCCACCCAAGCCAAGCCCTGAAGATGAGCCTTTACTTCCTTTGCAGGGAGATACGAGACTCCTGCTCGAGGGCCCAAGGATGCCCATGCCCCCACCCCCAAGTAAACAGCCCCTTCCCACAGGGAGGTGCAGGGCCAGGACCCATTTCTTCCAATTTTCCAGGGAGGCCTTCTGTGCCTCACAGGAACCCAGGAAGGAGCCTGGGACTGGGCAGAGTAGCTAACTCTGTGGGATGACATCAGCCTAACCCTCCATTCCCAGTATCCTATCTGGGCTCTGCTTGAATATCCTCAGTGACAAGGAGCTCACTACCTCACAAAAATCACTCCATTCCCAAGAGCATCAGTGGATTTTGTTAACCTCTTGGAGAAAGACACACCTCACTCCGAAAGCACACTGGAAGTCTGGGCTGTGTTTTGGGGCAAGCGAGATCCTGCTTTTCCTATCTCCCCTTTGAGCAGAAGCTCACAAGAGCAAAGAGGCCCCTCCTCTCTCCTGGAGACCAATTTCTTTCCCATTAAACAGAGAAAAGAAGTCCTCTCTGTAACCTAGTCTTGAAAGTGCCCCCTCTAACAAGGCTGAACTCCAGAGACCACAGGGTTTTAGAAGAGCTGCTTCTGGTCTTGGGATGTCCTTAACTGATTGTGCGATCTTGGACAGGTTGCTCAACCTCTCTGGGCCTTGATCTCTTTAAGTGCATGAATGATAGGACCAAGTGGCACAGAGGACTCCACCAACCACCCTATACAACAAGGTGGTAAGTGAGGGTCAGACACAAGACCTTGCTCAACCTTCCACCATGGTCTTTCTGACTCTCAGTTACTGGAATTCACCCAGATTCATGTGCAGTGGTTGGAAAATACCTTGGAGAGCGAGGTCTTGGAGCTCTTTCAGCAAATTCTGATGTCGCAGGATTGAGAGGATCCGTTCATCTGCAATGAAGGGGAGTCGTTACGGGTGGTTTCCAGAAGACAGCAGAGAAAGAGATTGCCATCAATATTTTCAGCTGAGCACAAGGAACTTAAAACTCAAAACCCTGGTGGTAGCAGCAAGATTGGGTCTGGAGATAACACTTCTGAAATGACTTCCTTTCCAAGTTTGCTATCGTGTCAGGAAGGTCAGCCACTGTCCCTGCACCTAGACTTCTGCCAAGAGATGGCATCTCCTGCAGTGATGCAGGAGTGTCTCTAAATACAACCCGTTTTCCCATTTCCATGCCTCTGCTTGAGCTGTCCACTTCACCTGGAGTACCCTCTTTTTCATTTTTCTACCTATTGATTTCCCACTTTTCTCTTAAATCCCAATCCTAACTGGCGACCCACTCCAGTACTCTTGCCTGGCAACTCCCATGGACGGAGGAGCCTGGTAGGCTGCAGTCCATGGGGTCGCTAAGAGTCAGACACGACTAAGTGACTTCCTTTCACTTTCCACTTTCATGCGTTGGAGAAGGAAATGGCAACCCACTCCAGTGTTCTTGCCTGGAGAATCCCAGGGACAGGGGAGCCTGGTGGGCTGCCATCTATGGGGTCGCAGAGTCGGACACGACTGACGTGACTTAGCAGCAATGCTAATGTTGGATCCAGCCAACACTGACTGCCTCCTTGCAAAAGCTTTGCCCATCTCATGCTCACCCACCCCTGATGTTCCTTTATTCATCACACATCTACAGGGCACCTACCAGGTGCCAGTGGTTGTCCTCAACACTGGGGATTTAGCATACAAAATCTTCACCCACAGGGAGCTCACATTCTGGGGGCTTGCTGTTCCCAGCCCTGGTTTCATTCTGCCCAGAATTCTAGTTAACTGTGTTCATATCACTCCTCTCTGCTAGACTGTAAGCTCCAGGCACACAGGACTGTTAGCTTTTCATCTCTCAGTACCACTCAGAGCTCAGCACAGACCTGGTTGAGGTAGGCACTTGGTCAGTGACTACTGAATTAAATTGTTGATTTCCATCAAAAGCCACACATCCATGTCCTCACCTCCCAGCCCAGCAGGCAGCAGCCCCTCATCCCAAGCCTGGCCCATACCTCCTCGGAGTGTCTCAAAACACTCCTTGCTGACTGGCATGGGGCTGGGCTTGGAGAGTGTGTCAGAGATGACCTCGACGATACACTTCATCACCTGGGAACAGAATGGGGCCAGTTAGGGCTGGTTTGGGTGTGGGACTCAGCCCCTGGAAGTTCCAAGGCAAATTTCTAAGAGGACATGATGATGCTCACTTTTGTTTTCAGGACTCCATGGATGCCTAGCTCAGGGGCACAGCTGTGCTTCCCAAGCCGGACAATATTAGCAGTAATACTAAAAATCCACATACAGTGCTTACCAAGTGCCAGACACTCCAACCACCTGACCATCAGAAGCCCCTCTAAGGTGGGGGTGGGTACCCTGCACCCTCTCATCCCAAGTGTTTCTCTACAGATAGGGAAGCTGCTCCTGGGCATTAGAGGTGTAGTCCTGCAAAAGTACTTTAGTCTTGCAGATGCCCCAAAGGTCAGCTATCGCCAGGAAGCCTTTCTGGACCACCCAGAGGAGAACAAAGACCTTTCCTGGCTCTTTCCTGGCTCTTTCCTACTGGAAACAAGACTTGGAAAACTGTCTCTAAATATCTATGGGGTTGTCACAGGCAGGGAGTGACAGCTTCACAGCCTGGCTCCATATTCACCAGCTGAATTCCCTGGCTGGATGTGGGCATACATCTACTACATTCGGGTGCCCATCCCAGGCCAACAGCAGCCATTTCTCTGAAAGTCTTGTCCAGTGCCCAGCAAGGTGCTGTGGATAATCAGACATCTGATAAATGGATGATATTTGAAGATGGTGCCAACTGTAGTGTGACATCCTAGCTGTGTGATCTTGGGCAAGAGACTTGACCTCTCTGAGCCTCAATTTCCTCCTCTATAAAATGTGAGTGAGAAGATCTTCCGACTCCCCTCCCAGGGTGATGGGGCACAGATGGGAAAATACTCTGTAACACATGGAGTGCCACACACAGTCAGGGATGGATTCGCAATTTCCAGCCTGCTTCAGCTGCCTAGAGCTGGGGAGAGGAGCAGGAAGTGTCAGACAAGCATCAGGCAACACAGTGAGGAGTGAGGGGGTGGAAGGCTGTGTCTATGGGATGCCAAGGCAACCCGTTCAAGGATCCAGGATAGCAAACTGGGAGACAGGCTCTACAGTAGTCATGGCATCCTAGATAGAACATGCAGGTCTTCACCAGCTGCTCTGGTGTCTCTGACCCAGGCTGCTGAAAACAATATGATGGCCAAAGTGTCTCCCATAAGGAATCTGGCAAGGAACGGCTTATAGCCTGCACCCTTCCTGCAACCACAAACCCTGCACTGGGAATATCAGATAACCACAAGTCCATGAGGACAGATTCTGGGAGAGACGAATTGGGTATGGGTCCCAAGAATGATGGGGAGGTCAGAAAAGGAAGCTCTAGGCTAGGAATAAAAATGCTTATTTACTGAGGACCAACTATGTGTCAGCAATTTGCAAGAGTCCTATTCCTTACCAGGGCTTCCCTGGTGGCTCAGCTGGTAAAGAATCTGCCTGCAATGAGGGAGACCTGGGTTCGATCCCTGGGTTCGGAAGATCCCCTGGAGAAGGGAAAGGCTACTCACTCCAGTATTCTGGCCTGGAGAATTCTATGAACTGTATAGTCCATGGGGTTGCAAAGAGTCAGACACGACTAAGTGGCTTTTCTTCTTTTCATTCCTTACAACTTCCCTCAAAGGAAATATCATCATAGTGAGAAAAGGGAAAGCTCAGAGAATTCAAGGGATTTTTCCCAAGATGACACAGCTACAATGAGTGGCAGCGGTTTTTTCAATTTAGGCCTGTGTGTAACTAGTGAATAGGAAATTTTAAATAAGCACATTGAGGTTTAAATCTCTTTGATGCTTTGGGTTTCAACTATAGCCTCTCTAAAGAAAATAGTTCCTGAAAAGGCAGGGAGTAGAATTTCTCTAATTAACAAGTGAAGATATCTGTGAACATCGGAAGCTAGAAAAACAGCCCCAACTCAGACTTGAATCAATTTGGGGTATATGCCCAACACAGTGTCTCTTGTTGGCCACAGAAGCCCCCATCAGTGTCTTCCAAGTCCTTTCCTGGGTGACCTCCACCAGAAGCCCCAACTGGCCTGGGTGCAGGAGCCATGATCAAGAATGTTCTCCTCAAGGTCCTTTGAGAGAGCCAGGGCTTTAGCAACTGTGGGATGGGGTGGGTGTATTGCTGGCAGAGCCTTGGGGCAGAGCAAAGGGGGAGGCCAGAACCAGGCAGATGAAGACTGTTCTTGCAGGACAGCGGACAACCACAACCTCAGAGAAGTCACCCCCACCAGCCCGTGGTGGGCCTACAAGATTTGGAGTGCTCAAGACAGTGTAGCACACAGGTCCCACCGGGTTGCACACTCAACTCAGAGGAGCCCAGGGACGGCCCTGCAGCAGGCAAGCAGGGAAATCTAGCAGACTTTGATATCTTCTTTTGCAAGCTGTCCCCAGGCTCAGCAGCCGCAGTGCTGACTTCTGGCTTGATGCCAGACTCCTGCAGCTGCCCAAGAACTGGCTGTGAGGGGTCCACTGGGGTCTTCTGCCCCCCCATCCCGGGGCATCCCCACGCCCCTTCTTACCTCAGTGTCCCCTTTATTCATGGGGCTGTTCACAGGCAGGGCAATGACTAGGAAGAAAAAGAGAGCGTGGGTCACTCTTCTGCTCTGAGGGGAGAACCCAGTCCTTCCAGACTGGGTTCATCAGGGGCCTGTTCACCCCAACGCTCCTCCGTAAGACCACCCCTACTCAAATGAGATGTGGAGCTGATTTTATTTCCCTTCCCAACTGCTACCCTCATGGGGGTGGCTCCCACAGGCTGCACTGAGAGCCTTAACCCTTCCTTTTGTGAAAGCTATGCTCTGGAGGAGGTGTGGGGGAAGAAGCCAAGAGCTATGAGAACAGGCCAGTGGCTGGGTGGGACTGAGGTCGGGGGAGGATGAGGGAGAGGCAGAGAGACCCCAGAGGTGAGCGGAAGAGAGGGAGGAGGAGGATTGGGAGAGGTAGAAGTCAAGGGCAGACAGACGGTAGGGAGCAGGAGGAAGAAGGGAGAGAGAGGGGAGCCAACAGCGGTCCTCCCATCTCCCCAAATGACCTTGGCCAGCCACAGCGCAGAGCCGGCGCTGGCCCCGAAGCAGCCCAGACGTGGGGTGGGGGCGACAGGGAGCCCTGTCCCGCGGGGTCGAGAGTCGGAGTCAAAGAGTCAGGTCTGCAGGTTCTGCGCCGAGGCCACTCTGCGGGGTCAGGTGGGAGGCGGGGCGCTGTCCGTGGCGCTGAAAACTCGCCGCGCCGGAGGGAAGGCATGGAGGGGCACGCTGCGCGGCGCGGTGCCTGGACCTCAGGGCCGTCAGGGGCGTCCAGGACCCTCTCCTCCAAGGGCCCGCGCTCACTCACCTTGCCCCGCGCAGAGCAGAAGCGCCAGGACCGCGGCGGAGCGCATGGCGAAGCCGGGGCGCCGAGCAGCTGGTGGTCTGGGGCGGGCCACGGCGCGCGCTCGGGCGAGGGGCGGCTGGACTGCTCGCTCCAGGCAAGCTGCGGCGACACCAGCGCGGGGATGGGGTTTGGTGGTGCAAGGTCTCCGTGTGCGTCTGTCTGTCGACCCGCCCTCCGCACTGAGCTCGGGCACTGCAGCAGTGGGGCATGCTCGCGACCCGCTTATATACCCCGGACCCCGGAAATGACGTCATCGGACCCGCCCCTACCCCTTTCCCCATCCCTCCAGGGGTCCAGCAGCAGCTCGCCCCGCCCCCCAAGCCTCCCCCCACTTAACCCCCGTCCCTGTTGCGGGTGGCCCCCATAGCACACAGTTCTTGGGTGAGGCAGCCAGGCGGACCTGTGACTTCAGGAGGTGGCACAGAGGACTCAGCTGATCGTCCAACTCTCGACGGCTCCCCCGACCTGCTGTATGTCCGTGGGCAAGTCACTTCCAGTCTCTGGACCTCCTGTTCCTCCAAAGTGCGCTGAGGTCCCCGCCAATTCTAACACGGCACTCCTTGCTTCTGAGGGCCTTTGGAGGGGGCCTCCCTTCCTCCATCTCACTGGCTGCAGGCGTGCTCACCATTCTGGGCTCCCTCAACAATCTCGGAGGTCCCCTAGAGGTCCCTGACCCCTTGTCTGAATTAGATCTCTCTCTGGTAACCCAGTTTTGTGCTTTCACAGTTTCTAGTTGTATATGTATTTATTTATTTGAATAATGTTTAGTCTTCATTGCTTTCAAAGTCCTGAGCAGGACCCTTGACACAGAGTAAATCCACTTAATTGATTACTGTTGAAGGCGCTGATTAAGAGTTCATTGCAGGAACAAGTGAAGCGTGGACTCTGGCCGTTGGTGGACAGCACTCATGGAGGGTGGCAAGGGAGGAGAAGGGAACAGTTCTTGACACCAAACCAAAATAGGAGCCCTTGTAGCTTCTACTCAGAAGACCCAGTGCAACCTCTTAGGGTCACCTTCTTGTGGCTGGTTACCCATTCGTGTGTTTGAGAACAGCTCTTACCTTCTCTTATATGTATCTGTGCATGCTCAGTTGTGCCCGACTCTGCAACCCCATGGACTACAGCCCACCAGGTTTCTCTGTCCATGGGATTCTTCAGGCAAGAATACTGGAGTGGGTTGCCGTTTCCTCCTCCAGGGGATCTTCCCGACCCAGGGATTGAACCCGAGTCTCCTGTATCTCCTGCATTGCAGGCAGATGCTTTACCACTGAGCCACTGCGGAAGCCTCTACCTTTTCTTGAGTGTTCTCAAAACCTGGATGCTTTGTGTGTAAGGCTGGTTTCCTGGTTTATTTCTCTCTGCCCTGGGGCCCTTATGTTCTGGTCACAAATATTGCTCTCAACCTGAGGGCCACATTGAGAGCCCTTTGCCACCTGCTCCCCACCCCCCCAATATAGAGAAGCTGGTATCTGGCCTTTGGTGTGACATCATTTAAGAGCCCCTCCTTCTTTCTGTAACCCTCCCCTCCCATCTGCTGCTGCTACTTCCCACCACCTGCCCCACGCCTGTGCCCACTCCCACCCCAAAGGAGAACCTGGCAGAAGCCAGAAGAAACTGAAATGGCCCTGTTCATGCATTTAGTCATCCATTTAACTACTACTTGTTAGTCACCTACTACACGCTTAGAGCCTGGTGAGCTATAGTCCGTGGGGTTGCAAAAACTGAGCACACACATATAGAATAGCACACACGTGCCTAGAACACGTGTTCTAAGAAAAGGTAGAGGCTTCCGTGGTGGCTCAGTGGTAAAGCATCTTCCTGCATTTCAGGAGACACGGGAGACCCGGGTTCAATCCCTGGGTCCGGAAGATCCCCTGGAGGAGGAAACGGCAACCCACTCCAGTATTCTAGCCTGAAGAATCCCATGGACTGAGGAGCCTGGTGGGCTGTAGTCCATGGGGTTGCAAAGAGTCGGGCACAACTGAGCAGCACTCGGCTGTTGTAGGCATGCAAAGTATGTCATGGGGGAGCAAATGCTGTGGACGAAAATGAAGCAGGGAAGTGGGGACTGTGAGCTGAGGGAGGAGTTGGCTTATATTTTAAATAAGGTGGATCTAAGGAGGCCTCACCAAAGAAGTGACATTTCAGCAAAGCCCTGAAGTTGGTGGGGGAGGGGTTGTGTGTTCCAGAGGCAGAGGGCTCCAGGTAGAAGGACCCAAGTCCAAATGCCCAGAGAGAGGAATCGGAGGGAGACAGAGGGCAAACAGCCTGGAAACTAGAGCTGAACAGTAACATGGAGTCTGTCTCAAAAACTTGGAAATGCACAGAAATACAGAACATCACCCGTGCTCCCACGACCCAGGCAGTATTGATCATTTTAAAGTATATGTTTTCTACACTAAATAAGTAAGTGTTAGTCACTCAGTTGTGTCCACCTCTTTGCGATCCCATGAACTGTAGCCTGCCAGGCTCCTCTGTCTATGGAATTCTCCAGACAAGAATACTGGAGTGGGTTGCCATTCCCTTCTCCAGGGTTCTATACACTACTGGGTATAAAATAGATAACTAATAAGAACCAACTGTATAGCATAGGGACTTCTACTCAGTGCTCTGTGGTGACCTAAATGGGAGGGAAACCTAAAAAAAGAGGGGATATATGCATATGTACGACTGATTCAGTTTGTTGTGCAGCAGAAACTAATGCAACATTGTAAAGCAACTATACTCCAATGAAAGTCAATCTTAACTAACTTTTGATCTATGACTGCTGGTGGGAATGTAAATTGGTGCAGCCACTATGGAGAGTTCTTCAAAAAACTAACATAGAGTTGCCATATGATCCAGCAACCCGACTCCCAGGCCTATACCCAGGCAAAATTATATAATTTGAAAAGATACATACATCCCTGTGTTCACAGCAGCACTATGTAAAATAGCCGAGACATGGAAATAAATGTCCACTGACAGACGAATGGATAAAGAAGATGTGGTATGTTTACATAATGGGAAGTTACTCAGTCATTAAAAATAATGCCAAAAATAAACAAAGTGTATGTTCTATAGTCTCTGTTTAGGCTGCTCCGTTGGTGAAGGGCGATTCCCAGTGGAAAACATCAGCTGAACACGCTGAAAGCCTAAGACCTCAGGCCCTTCGGATGTAGGTCATCCTGAACGTGGTGCAGAGGTTTGCGGCCTGCAACCTTGTGCAGGAACCTCTGCAGTATTTGCAGTTCTTTTGTATCATTTCATGTAACAGAGGGTGAGCTTCTTGGTCAAAGAAAATGGACATTTTAGGACACTTGATGTGCATTGCCCAAAAGCCATGAAGAAAGTTGGACCACTCTCCAAGCTGAGTGGGTTTTTCTCCTGGGAAGTTTCAGAGCCTCTGCCACCTTCCTCAGATCACTAGTTCTCCCAGAGCCTATTTGCCTCCCTGAAGCTAAGCATAACCAACCTTCAAAAATGTCCCAAACTAGGCTTTACAAGTGACGATGCCAGTAATTGGCATTTGCACCATTCTTTATAAGCTCTTCAAGACGTTCCGTCATTGAGCCCTTACAGTACCCCTAAGCCTAAATTAGAGCAGGACTTTTTTATTCTACTTTGCAGATATGGAAACTGACCCAGGATATTAACATGAGCTTCCAGGGTGCTATATGGCCAGTGAATGATAAAGTTGGACCGAGAGCTTGTTTTGCTCAAATGTCCATGTTTCCCCGCACCACCACCATCTCTCATGATTTCTCACATGCTGTTACCACTCCCTGGAATGCCTCCCATTACCATCCCACTCCCTCCCCTATAGCCTGGCAAATGCTTCCATCCTTTTTGGGACCTAAAGTAATTGCTCCCTCCTCTCTGCCTCCACAACACTTGTGTGAGCATTTATCACAGAAGGCTGGCATTTTTTTTTTTTTTTTTTTGCCTCTCGATCCTTCTATCTCATTACACGTTGAGTTCCTTGGGATTTGGTCTGCATCCTGCTCATCTTTTGATTTCAGTTTCTGGCACAGTGCTGGGCACATGGTCAACACAATGGATAATTGAAAGGAGACAAAAACTCACATCCGTTGACCCCATATTTGTCTTTGGGCTGGTCGGTTAAGTGAGGAGAAGCAACTGGAAGGGAAAACCCTAAAATACTATGAAATAAGATGGGGTCTTATTTATTCCTCCCACAACAGCCCCGAAGTGAACAGTAGGATTTGCGGGGTGGCTCTGTTATCCTCAACATACATTTTGATATCAAGGCAGCTGTTCTAGTTGCCATTATTTCTCAGCTATCTCAAAGCAGGCAAAGGGTAGATGGAGGCCAAGCAGCTTCTTTGTAAGGTTCTGATGCAGGCCCTGCCTGTATCACTTCTCACAACCCTTCGGCTAGGACTAGAGCACGTGGACACACCTAGTTTCCAGGGAGACTGGGCAGCCACAGGTTCTGATTACTAAAGGAAGCTGGGATACTGGAGGACAATTTGCATTCTCTACCAACTAACCCATGGGGGAGATGCCAACAACTCACCATTGCTGAAAACTTAGAGCCAGGCACTGTTCTAAGAGTTTTACACAGCAAGGTGCTGTTATCATACTTGCTTACAGATGGAGTTTTAACAAGAGAATGCAGCCCAGGGATGGGGGAGCCTGGTGGGAGGCCATCTATGGGGTCACACAGAGTCGGACATGACTGAAGCGACTTGGCAGCAGCAGCAGCAGGAGCCCAAATACCCTAAGGCATTCCTCATGAATTAGTGTCTCTTGCATGCATCTAGAATGATATGAATTATGCACTTCCATTGGGAGGATTGAGAAGATAACCACTCAAATAATTTCTGGGCTGTGGTTCTTAGGAGGAGCCCTGTATGGTGCCGGTGATGGGTCCCTTTTAAGGAGCCAGGCACTGGGTTTGATGCTCATCTTTGTTTAGGTTTCCCCAAAAGTAGACCCTAAGACCACGATCTGAGAATGCATCATTTGGAAATGATTTCATCAATATGGGAGCAGGAAAGTGAGACAAGGAAAAGAAAAAAAAAAAAAAAAGACAATGAAATGGGTATTGATAAGCAAGTTACCACTGAGTGCAGTAGAGACTCAGTCTAGCTGGGACTTCTTGAGAAACTGTGTAGGGCATACCCCAGGATTTTCCCACTGGGGCGAGGATGCTGGGATATTACCTGTTGATTCCTTTCCCTCACCAAGGGCCTCTCCTGGAGATGCTGACTTCCTATCTGCTCTAAGAGAGGGCCAAGCAAACCACCACTGCCAAAGAATACCTTCAGGCAGAGAAACACTGGAAGCTGTTGGCATGTATGGCAACTGTCTACAGGTAACCTTCAACGTGGCTCAGAGGTGGGACACTGACATCTGCTATAGGGTTTTATGCATGTCGTTTTATTTCATCTTTACAATAAACCTGTGGCTGAGATATCAACATCTCTGCTTCTCATATGCAGAAGCTGAAGCTCAGCGAGATAGAGGAACCCCTCCAAGGTCACACAGCTAGGAAATGGTGGAGTGTGGGGACCAGCCATCTGCCACCTACCCTCCCTTTGCCATGCCTGATGCCCTCTAGCAGCCTTATATTTAACTGGTCTTTACCAGCAACCCCCACCCCAAACTACTGCCTCCAGGCTTTCTAAGGCTTCTCACGTTTGAGAGAGACAATTGATGTTTTTCCAGCTGTAGGTGGATGAAGCATGGAGGAAGGCTCTTTTTTACTGCTCCAAGTCTATACATGCGATCTCCATAAAAAGCAGGTCATGGCTTTATATCTAAATCTTCGAACAAGTTCTCTAGCCAGCAATCTGATTTCTAATCAGATCGCTGCTCCTGAGCACCTCTTGTCTTGATATTCTGGAGCTGCTTCTGGTTAAAGCAAATACCTCTCATCTGATGCCCATGGTCAAGTCTTGGTCTTTCCCCCCAGACAAATCTTCTCTCTGTGAATCACTCCTACTGAAATGCAAAGACCTGGGACAGAAAGCCAAGATGTGGTTAACTCTCCATCAATTATGCAGTAAGAGGGAATCAGAGACGAGGGGGATCTGCTCTGAAGGTGGGCTTAGCAGCCCATCTTAGGCTCATGTTGGAGCACCAGGGAACCAGTATTGCTCAGTCTACCCACTGCTCGTGGCTCCCCATGACAGTTTCCCAGATTTGCTGCCAAATTTTGATCCACACACAGAATGTGTTATGATTATAGCTAAGTATATATGTTGCCTTGGTTTTGTATGTTAGATGAAGCAGTGAGCTGAGTGGGTGGCGGGAGCTGGAGTATAGCTCACTGATAGCAAGAGGCAGGGGCAAAGCAAAGTCAGGAACTCTTTACCTTGTGAGCATATGGAGAGCACTGTGGATTAGATTGTTCAACTTCCATTCCAACCCTCTCGGCTAGGGGTTGGGGGGTAGAGGTAGGAAAACTAAAAACTACATTTCCCAGATCCCTTTGCAGCTAAGGACCTGGATGTGACTTGTTCAGTTGTTAAGTCACGTCAGTCAGACTGGTTGCAACCCCATGGAGCATGCCAGGCTCCTCTGCACTATCTCCTGGAGTTTGCTCAAACTCATACCCATTGAGTTGGTGATGCTATCTAACCATCTTATCCTCTGCCATTCCCTTCTCCTTTTGCCTTCAATCTTTCCCAGCATCAGGGTCTTCTCCAATGAGTCAGTCCTTCACATCAGGTGGCCAGAGTACTAGAGCTTCAGCTTCAGCATCAGTCCTTCCAATGAATATTCAGGGTTGATTTCCTTTAGGATTGCCTAGTTTGATCTGTTTGCTGGCCAAGAGACTCTCAAAAGTCTTCTCCAGCACACAATTTGAAAGCATCAGTTCTTTGGCATTCAGCCTTCTTTATGGTCTGACTCTCGCATTCATATGTGACTCCTGGAATAAACCGCAGCTTTGACTATATGGACTTTAGTTGGCAAAGTGATGTCTCTGCTTTTAATACACTGTCTAGGTTTGTCATAGCTTTTCTTTCAAGCATCAGGCATCTTTTAATTTCATGACTGTGGTCACTGTCTGCAGTGATTCTGGAGTGCAAGAAAATAAAACCTGTCACCACTTACATTTTTCCCCCTACTATTTGCAGTGAAGTGATGGGATTGGATGTCATGATCTTAGTTTCTTGAATGTTGAGTTTTAAGCCAACTTTTTCACTCTCCTCCTTCACCTTCATCAAGAGGCTCTTTAGTTCCTCTTTGCTTTCTGCCATTAGAATGGTATCATCTGCCTATCTGAGGCTGTTGATATTTTTCCCGGCAATCTTGATCCTGGCTTGGGATTCATCTAGCCCAGAATTTTGCATGATGTACTCTGCATATAAGCTAAATAAGCAGGGTGACAATATACAGCCTTGTCGTACTCCTTTTCCAATTTGGAACCAATCAGTTCTTCCATGTCTGGTACTAACTGTTGCTTCTTGACCTGCATACAGACTTCTCAGGAGATAGGTAAAGTGGTCTGGTACTCTCATCTCTAGGAATTTTCCACAGTCTGTTGTGATCCACACAGTCAAAGGTTTTAGTGTAGTCAATGAATCAGAAACAGATGCTTTTCTGGAACTCCCTTGCTTTCTCCATGATCCGTGAATGATGGCAGTTTGATTTCTGGTTCCTCTGCCTTTTATAAACCCAGCTTGTACATCTGGAAATTCTTGGTTCAAGTACTGCTGAAGCCTAGCTTGAAGGATTTTGAGCGTTACCTTGCTAGCATGTGAAATGAACACGATTGTATGGTAGTTTGAGCATTCTTTGGCATTGCTCTTCTTTGGGATTGGAATGAAAACTGACCTTTTCCAGTCCTGTGGCCACTGCTGAGTTTTCTAAATTTGCTGGCATACTGAGTGCAGCACTTTCACAGCATCATCTCTTAGGATTTTAAATAGCTCAGCTGGAATTCTATCACCTCTGCTAGCTTTATTTGTAGTAATGCTTCCTAAAGCCCACTTGACTTCACACTCCAGGATGTTTGGCTCTAGGTAAGTGACCACTGTGGTTATCTGGGTCATTAAGACCTTTTTTGTATAGTTCTTCTGTGTATTCTTGCCACCTCTTCCTAATCTCTTCTGCTTCTATTAGGTCCTTACTGTTTCTGTCCTTTACTATATCTATCCTTACGTGAAATGTTCCTCGATATCTCCAATTTTCTTGATGATATCTCTAGTGGTTCCCATTCTATATAAAATAGATAAACAGCAAGGAACTATTGCATAGCACTAGGAGTTATATTCAGTATCTTATAATAGCTTATAATGGAAAATAATCTAAAAGTAAACAGATATAGATTGATGAATGATTGAATCACTTTGCTGTGCACCTGAACTAACCCAGCATTGTAAATCAACTATGCTTCAATTTTTAAAAATGGTTTAAAAACAATAAAATGTAAATAAGCACATTATACAGTAGGTTAGAAAGTAGTGATGCTGGGGAAAATGAAGAAGCAGAGCAGAGTAAGGGGCTTGGGAAAAGCTGGGTGGGAGGGTGTGGCCTCATCAAGTGGGTGGTCAGGGTAGGCCCCATTGAGATGGTAACTTGAGTGAGGACTTCAAAGGAGAGAGCCCTGGGAGAACATTCTAGGCAGAATGAATAGCCAGTACAAAGGCTCTGGGGCAGGAGTACACCCGGAAGCTTTGAGGCAGATCAAAGAGGCCAAGGTGGCTGGAAGAGAGTGAGTGAGGCAGAGAGTAGCCGAGGATGAGACAAGAGTTTTGAGCCAGATCATGTAGGGCCTAGGGGACCTTGGTGAGGATTTTGAATTTTACTTGGGAGAAAGTGGGAGTCCCTGGGAGAAGATACACGGCAGAAGGTGGGAGTCACCCAGAGGCTGTTACAAGGCATTGTGCAGATGTGCCTACCAAGCCTCGCAGGCTCCTGGCAGCCCTAACCCTCCACTTCATCCCAAGGTGCCTACAGAGATGCTTCTGAACCAGGCGCCAGGGAAAGAAGAGAAAGATGTTGCCACTACCTGCCCCAGGCGCTCCAAAATGTCCCCTTTGTTAAACACCAGATCTCAGGGAGTGACGACTGCTCCTCTGGCTGGGGCTCGGGACACGCGCACCTGGGAGTCCCTGCCAGGGGGTCCTTGGGAGCAGCTTCCTGCCTGCACCCCAGGGAAAGTGGCAGCTGCTCATCTGATGCGGGATGCAGGGCATCGGGCCGAGTCAACATACCCTAGGCCCTGCTTACAAAATCATATTTTCCAAACACGCAGCTCCTCCAAGCCCCTTATCAGGCCTCCAGGTAGCAAAGCTCCGTTGCCGGGCAATGATGTTTTATCTGTGAGGTCTGCACAGAGGCCGGTACAAGGTGATTTCATTAGATCCTGTCCCATCTGTCTCTGCAAACATCCCCAGCGGCCTCTAATTATAAGGTTTTGCTTTTCTTCTGTGGCAGATGTTTGTTTTGATCTAATAAAGTGGTTTACAGGCCTCATGGGTGAACGAAGGATTTGGTGGGCTCCAGCCCAAGAGGGTGGTGGGCAAGGCAAGGGGAGGGCGCCATGGGGGCCAAGCCTTGGGGGCTCAAGGCACACAGAGGAAGTTGAAAAGAAGGACATGGCCTGGGCCAAACTGAGACCCCAGAGAGCTTCCCCATAAACCACCTCCTTTCTGCAGCCATGCTGCCACAGGGAGCCACTGCGGCACCTGACTCCAAGCAGGATGTTTTTTTAGGGTGATGCCTCGAGATCAGAGATGCCCAACTTCTCAATTCTATAGGCCCCCAAAAGGTTGACCTCTAGGGCTTCTCAGGAAAGAGTCTTCAGGTGATTTGGGGGTGATCCTGGTCCCCAGAGCTCCTGACCAACTTCCAGAAGTTGCTTAGGATGGTTGAAAGGATTATACTTCAAAGTCCTGCCTGGGTTTGAATCCTGGCTCTGCCTGGTTCTCCTGTGTCACCTTACAAAAGTCATTTAACTTTGCTGAGCTCTTGTTCCTATTCTACAAAATGGCCAAAATAATTTTTGGCATGATTTCTCTGAAACGAACTGAGAGAATTCAGCCACCAACATCTATCAGTGCTAACTGGGTCTGGAGTGTCTTGGGGTTGCTGAAAACAAGAGGGAAAGCCCCAGCACAGTTCCTGGGGGCCCCAGGTGGCTGTCATAGCTCTTGGCCCCAGGCTCTATCCTCTGGGGGAGCACTTGGTTCGTGTGGTTCAATTTTGAATTTGATTGACTAAATGAGCCACGTCCTTCAAGCTTCGGCATCAGCAGGGCTGGGCAGCTCAATGTCTGGAGTGCCTCCGCCTTCTCATCTGTAAAATGGGTGTGTTGATGATCGTTCCTACCTCCTGGGGCTCTTGCGAGGCTCACAGAGTTGCTGTATGCTGGGTGTTTGGACACAGGGTTTGCCCGCAATGAGTGCCAAGTCACTCAGCCTGTCCTTGTTGTAATTTGGGGAAGTCTTGCATCAGGTGACTGAGTTTATCAGTCTCCCCACAGGTGCATCTAGAGCTCTACAAAGTGGGGAAAAGGAGTGTTGGAAGTGGGAGCACTGGAGACAGGAGTAGTGCTGATTCTGCCCTCCAGAGACAGGCAGGTGGTGAGCGGATGCCACAGCATCAGGCCCTGCCGCTCCCCAAGCAGTCCAGGTGGGGACCAGGGGCTCCGGCAGAGGGGCTCCTGGGAGCACTGGCCTGGATGGATGCACAGGGAGCACCTAGCTGGCTGGGGCCTGCAGGCCCTCGAGCCACTTCTCTGCTGCCCAGTGCTTTTCCAGATCCAAGTAGCAGAGGCTGTTCACTCCCCTAGCTCCCCAGGCTCAGAAACCACAAGCTGTCAACAATTCTCCAGTCCTTCTCCAACTGGATTCCACTTCTGTGCTTTCCGCCCTGCCCCCCCGCACTCAAAGCTCTGCTCCCCGACCTTCACTCCCCGAGAGGAGGTGCCAAAGACTCGTCTCTGGCAGCCGAGTGTACTCTACAGTATGGGGGATCCATGGAAGTGGGGTGATGGGACACCCCCAGGGGAGTGACGATGTATCACTCAAGGAAGAGAGGAACTAAGAATATGACGGTATGCTGAAGTTTCACCTTCCAGAAAAGGAAGGAATTCACACCCTCAGAAAGGTCCCCTCATATTTCTTTGGCTTCTCTCTTATTATTCTGCTCCCACCACCCCCCCGCCCCCGTCTGCCACACTCCCCTAATACTGCCCTGACGCCTCTCCACCTCGCCTGTGTCACATGTATTATCACACACTCTTGCCTCCATACCTTTTCCACGTGCTCCTGCCAAGAATGCCTTCTGCTCTTGCTTGTTTTTCCCAGACTTTCAGACTCAGATCACCTCCTCTCAGCACCTTCCACTCCAGGAAGATCTTTTAGCCCTTACTGTAGGCACCACTATTTTGACCATTATCAGCTACCATATTAGCCAGAGAATTAACTTCATAGGCAAATATATCTCTGCTCAACTGAATTTCAAATCTTTGGAAGAGAAAGACATTGCTTCAAATCACCCTCAATGTTACAGTCATAGGAACATGACCTGTGTGTGTGTGTGTGTGTGTGTTTATGGAGATGAAAAATAGTTTAACTCAAATACTAGGATGATGGTGGAATTTCTCACAAGGTGGGATATTGGTTGGGGAGAGATGTCTGGCTGGCCTGGGAGCTTTAAGAACCCCATAGATGTCTGGAGTGCCTCCATCTTCTCATATGTAAAATGGGTGTGTTGATGATCGTTCCTACCTCCTAGGGCTCTTGCGAGTATGCCACCCTGTGAATACGCTTGTCCCGACTCTTCATGTAGAGGCAATTGAGTTCAAATGATGCTCTACAAACTCTCTGATTCGTGCTGCTGCTGCAGATGGAAGGTGGAGTTTTCTTAGAGGAATACATGTAACAGGGGCAGCTTCCTGGCCGCTGTCTATGGTCCTGAACAGTCACCTCCCTCCAGGGAACCCAGGACACTGGTTAAGGATTTTTGTTTGACACGCCCCAGGGGGTCATTGGCAAAGGCAATGGCGCCCCACTCCAGTACTCTTGCCTGGAAAATCCCATGGACGGAGGAGCCTGGTAGGCTGCAGTCCATGGGGTTGCTGGGAGTCGGACACGACTGAGCGACTTCACTTTCACTTTTCACTTTCATGCATTGGAGAAGGAAATGGCAACCCACTCCAGTGTTCTTGCCTGGAGAATCCCAGGGACGGGGGAGCCTGGTGGGCTGCCGTCTATGGGGTCGCACAGAGTCGGACACGACTGAAGCGACTTAGCAGCAGCAGCAGCAGGGGGTCATACTTTTTAAACTTTTTTCCCCCAAGCTTGTTCAAACTTTTGAAATTTTTAGATAACCATGGAATAATTAGAATTTCTGTTTTCTTTCTTAATTGATGTAGTTGTTTTATCTCATGGAGTCTTATTTCTGAACAGTCAGACATTTTCCAGCTCTGAGAAGTTGGATGGTAGGGAACTCATGTGCATACTCTGTCAAGTCCCTGGCAATGATATTTTTGTGGTTAAGGGCCCTCCTTACTTCATGAGACTAGTGCTCTCCCACATCTTGCCTCATTTTAAGAGACATTGTTCAAGCTCTTCCTCATAATGACTGGATGAGGAAGGCCCATCCACCTGTCTGGGCCTCCATTTTCCCAGAGGAAAATGGAGAGAGGGCTTTGGACTTGATTTTCTGAGCAATCTCTTTCTTTGCTGAAATGGTGGCTCCTGAGTCACTGGCTATGTCTCCCATATCTCCATGAATCCTTCCTCCCAAGCTCTTTAAAATAACCAAGAAAATCTAGGACATTTCCCACATGAAACTCAAGACAGTTTTTTTGTGGGTGGCCTCACTTCCGATTGCTAAGAATAATGGGAGGGTTCAGTCTGTGATAGCCACTGTAGCATATTTTTTTTAATTTATTTTTATTTTATTTTTTTTAATTTATTTTTAATTGGAGGATAATCGCTTTACAATATTGTGTTGGTTTCTGCCATATATCAATATGAATCAGTCATAAATATACATATGTCCCCTCCTTCTTGAAGCTCCCTCCCATCTCCCACCCCATCCCACCCTTCTAGGTTGTCACAGAGCCCCAGTTTGAGTTCCCTGAGTCATATAGCAAATTCCCCTCAGCTATCCAATTTGACATAGGGTGATGTATATGTTTCCATGCTACTCTCTCAATTCATCCCACCCTTTCTTTCCCTCTCTGTGTCCACAAGTCTGTTTTCTATGTCCCGCTGCATCTTAGAAGGATGTTTGAAACCTCCCATTCTTCCACTCATATTTCCAGGTGACTTTAACAACATCTGAGCTTTCTTTCAAGTGGAATGCCCTTGGTGAGAAGCATTTGGGCCAATATGTAAACAGTGAATTTTGTTCCACACATGCCAGCTCTTCTGGAGAAGATCCGTACCTGGACAGGTTTCAGGGGCAAAAGCCTACTGTCTTGGCTTCGAACCAGGAAGCCTCCCTGCTTGGAGAGCATCAGAGGCCTTCAGCTGCTGTCATACCCATGATGAGGGTGCTCTGAAGAAGCCACAAGCCCACCCCAAACCCAGGCCTCTTGGCTCCAGGCCAGGTGGTTCCAGCTACTCCACCACCTCCACCTGGAATCCCAGCAAGAGATCTTATTTCTGAGGCATTGAATGCCAATAAACAATAAATGCCCAACTGGACACAGGGCAATGATACTGAGAGGCCAGAGAACTTTTATCAAAGATGAGAGCTTGGTCTCAACTGCATTTTTCCGGAATCCCAAGGTACTGGGGAGGTCACCTAACGTCCCCCACAGCCTCTCCACTAGCAGAAGGGAAGAATGAAAGATGCGAACGAGAACTCCCGGGGTCTCCATGCCATGCCTCACCTCCTCACTAAGAAAGAGAACTTGGCCTTGGGCAGGGGGCCTGGGAACCCGGGCGTTTCTCTGGGAGCAGCTCTGCGGTAAGACGCCACCACACGCCTTCTGGGACACCTAAAATTAAAAAGACCGACCATGCCAAGTGTTTGTGAAGATGCGGAAGAACTTGAACTCATACACTGCTGTTGGGAATGTAAAACGGTACGACGGCTTTGGAAAACAATTTGTCATTTCTTGAAAAATTAAACAAACATCTACCATATGACTAGCCATTCCACTCCTAGGTATTTACCCAAGAGGATGAAAGCATCCAACACTCGTACATGAATATTCATAGCAGCTCTATTTGTAATCGCCCCAAACTGGAAACAACTCAAGTATCTATCAACAGATAAACGAACAAAAGCGTCGTAGCAGATCCATTAATGGGGTATGGCTTAGCAATAAAAAGAAATGAACTGTTGAAATACACAATATGGATGAATCTCAAAATAGAAGCCGGACCGAAAAAAGTACATAGTGTATAATTCCGTTTCTATAAATTTCTAGGACATGCAAATGAATCTCTAGTGATAAGAGGCAGATGAGTGGTGGGTTGCCTGGGATGTGGAGGTGGGGAGGGAGGGGTCACAAAGGGCTGAGAGGAGATGCGGGGAGAGAATGGACGTGTTCATTATCTTGCTGCAGCGATGGCTTCCCGGGGGGACACGCATGTCAAAACTTACCAAATCGTACAGTTTAAATATGTATATCAATAAAGCTGTTTTAAAGAAAGAAGCTGCCGCAAGAATCTGGAACACACTGAGAATACATGGAATACACAATGTCTTCCAGTTCCAAGATGGCTTGATTATCGTGCAGGAAAGAGTTATTGTCCCCATCTGACCCATGAAAAACCTAGAACCCAGAGAGGTTAAATGCTGTGCTTGAAGTCACACAGCGAAGCCCAGGGCAGAACCCACGGCATGATCCACACTTCCTCCTCTGGACCCAGCACTTCTTTGGCAGGGCTCTGGCCATGCTCCCAGGAGTCACCCAGGGCCTGTCAGCACGTCCTGACCCGAGGGACAGGGTGTCCCTGCCACCTGAAGATGTCATCTCCCCTCCCTGACAGTGCTCCCTCGGCTTGTACTTGCAGCCTGGAGACTGGCTTAATTGGCAGAGAGGCCATGGTTACAGCACCTCCCTGGGGAAGTAATAAAGACTGAGAGGGAGATAAGGGCCAAATGCAATTACCTAATGTTGCTGTTATCTGTGGCTGAGAAGACACAGGCCAAGCCGGTGACTCCCACCCCTGTCCCAGTGTCCTGGAGAGGCTGACAGGAACACCAGCCCAGGAGAGCACCCCAGGGCAAGAGGTCATAGTTGGAGGGTGGAAGGAGCAGGGGATGAGTCAGGGTGGGGGTGGGGAGGGGGTACCGGGCGGGGCCGAGCACCCGCTTGGTTTCTGTCCGTGTGTTCTCCTCCAGGCCCAGGGGGACCCACACTGCATTTGGAGGCAGAACCAAAGAGGGATCCTGGTTGAGCTGAATGAGCACCAGCTTTGAGCATGAATGGGCCTGGATGTGAAGCCCGGTGCCAGCAGGGCCTCCGTGACCCCACCTGTGAAATGGGGGTCATGATAACAATAGTGACCTCCCCAGTAAAGGGGTCACCCTGCTCCCCCTTCCCTTGCTGTCCTTCTGGTGTGTTCTCTCCATACACTGTGCAAACTAAGACTGGACCAGCTGAGGCAGGAGGACTCACTGCCCCCAGAGACCAGGTGGGAGAGGGAGAGGTTGTGGGGAACTGGGCGGAGGGACCCAGCCACATTTGCTGGGTGCTGCTGCTATGCCCCAGGACCGGGGGGACTGAGCGCTTCACAGGCTTGTCCCAACCCCAACCCCATCAAGTACTCGCTGTCACACCACCTCATCAACAAGGGAAGGGCACTGGGGCCTTGTGAGGTGAAGTCACTGCCAGGGTCACAGACTGTAGAGACAGGCCCTGAACCCAGGCTGTCCGCCTCCTGAGTTCATGGCCTTGCGGATGAAGCGCCCCCTGGGGTTCTGGGTTTTTCCTTTGCTGAGTCCTGTCCCGGCTGGCTGGGCAGCTTGCTTCAGCCAGGCTTCAGCCTCGGGTTCTCTCTGCTACTCCAGCCATCCTTACGATCCTCACGTGTGCACCACACTCTGCAAAGAATTCTGCCATCACACACACCGTAAGTGGTTCCAAATCCCTTGAGAAAGCAGATTTGCTTTCTCCTTCATGGAATCTATAATCAAGTGTCATCACCCCTACCCCTGGCAGAGATGATCATAGGAGTATGAGAACACTGGGTCTGCTTTGCCAAAACTCAACTTGCTAAGACTCATTTGCTAAATAGCCTATTGGGTAAATTGACCAATTCACTCAAAGCTTGCTTCTTTTAACCACTTATACTACTGACATAATTTGTATTGAATAAAAAATTTTAAAGGGGAGAAAAAAAAGATATGATTCCCTTCCTAAGGGGACCAATGGCTTTGCATAGCATCCCTGAGAAGCAAGTATCTTCAAGCCTAGTTTATAGATGGTGAAACAGTCACAGAGAAATTAGATAACTTGCTTAAGTTTTACAAAGATGGGGCATGGCCGAGACAGTATTTCCTCCTAGATTTGATGAACTCCAAAGTCCAAGCTCTTCACCACTTTGGAACTGAACTGAAACACAGCCTACCCCAATTTCAGTAACTGGAATCATTCTAACATCTAATCTAATGCAATTCAAGGGGTAATAATTAACCCCTACCTTTCCCAGCCCCGTCCAGGGCCAGGCTCTGAAGTCCTTTGTTCAAGGCTTAGTCCTGTCATTTTCTGAGTTAATCAGGCAACATTCATTCATTCATTTAACATGAATTCATAAGCAGTGCTGTGTTCCAGCAACCATGCCAACACGTGGATTTGGACTGCTCACGAGTTGTGGTCCTTGCCGTGGAAGAGTTTACTGTTTGGCAAGGAGAGAAATGAGCATGGTTCATAAGGAATCTGCCCTTTTTGTGGGTTGCAAAGTGCAGAAGCCACATGTGTACCTTGGTGTATTCAGTACAGAGGAAAACCCTCTATTCTGAGCCTCACTATTCAGCAGTTTCCATGGATACCGGATCATAATAAGTAATGAGACCAAATCAGTGTCTATTTCAATCTTTGATGTCATTTGCTGCTAACATTTTAGCCACTTACATTTATTTCAATCATTCATCCAACACAAACCAAATACCTATAAGGCTCTGGACTTGAATGAATGTGTTATTAATCATCATCATAACAACCATCAAAAAACAACTAACACCCATTGAGAATTTATTACATGCCAAACGCTGTTCTAAGCACGTCACATGTATTTGTTCATTCATCCCACAGCAGCCTTTGGAGGAATGTACCATCATTATTCTCTGTACAGGATGAGGAAAAGGAGACAGAGAAAGGATTTTGTGTGCTGGGGTCATATTGGACAGCTGTGAGTCATCACTGGATCTCTGGCTCATCCAAATATGACCTGATCTGAGAGTTAAGACCCTTCTCCAGGGAAGGTCACCTCTTCCTTTCCCTGGTCCCCGACTCCAGCATCAGTCTTTCACAACTTTATGCCTTTTGTATAAGGCTCCACAAAAACATTGCCTGGTGGCTCAGTGGTAAAGAATCTGCCTGCAATGCAGGAGACTTAGGTTCAATCCCTGGGTCAGGAAGATCCCCTGGAGAAGGAATTGGAAACCCACTCCAGTATTCTTGCCTGGAAAATCCCACGGACAGAGGAGCCTGGTGGGCTACAATCCATAGGATTGCACAGAGTTGGACACGACTGAAGTTATTAAGCAACAGCAACAGCAAACCACAAAAACAAGCCTGGGTCCATGGACCTGAGGCCTGCTGGCTGGCTCCAAAGCACAGGACTAAATGCTCAGGATTGAAGTATGTGGGTTTGGGGGGCCCGCCCAGCAGCCCCAGGACAGGTGGAGGTCCCTGAGAAACATTCAGGGTGACCTGTGGCTCCCTTCTCCACCAGCCTTGTCCCACCACACTGTCCCTTCGCTCCTACACAGTTGTATGGAACGTAGGTGCTGAGCTGGGTGAGAGGGTCGTAGGATGTGAGCAGGATGGGGTGCCAGGAAAGCCCACTTCTCGAAATCCAGAGGCAGTGGAAGTGAGAGGACAGAGCTGGTGGGTCTGCGCTGCTGAAATGGTCCCGGGCTCTTTCCATTTCCTCTAGTTTCTTTGGAGCCCTGGGCACAAAGATGTCTTATCAAATCCAAAGGTCAAGTCCCCTTGGAACCTCCCCTGAATCCCCTGCCCTACTGACCTCAGACCTCGTCAACAATGAGATCATGGACTTCCATGGGCCCCAAAGACCACCTTGATGGGAAAACCAAGACCAGCCCAAGAATAAGACTTCTTGTGCCCTCCATGGTCCTGACCTTCACTCCCTGGCTCTTTCTGAGACCCCTCGAGTCTTCTGCACTTTTCCAGGAACATGGCCTGGTCATGTGATCACCACACCTGCCTAACCTTATCCTGGGGTCATGTCACCAGTGCAGGGGTCTTCCTGTGATGTCCCCACCTGGAGAGCTGCCTTTGAGCTTGTTCCAGAACCACGGAATCAGAAGAACTTTGGATTCAGAGGGACTCAGGGATGCCTGCTCGGAAGGACAAGTTGCCTCTGATCTCAGGAGCCTCTTCTGTAGAGTGGAGACTGAGCCTTGCTCTGGCAAGGATCAATGGCAACTCCCACTGTTGCTCTCAACTGTGTGCTTCACACACAATCTTCTGATCTGTCCATCTGTCGTGGTGAGTGTGTGGTTAACCGTGGTCTCAAGCCTTGAACCTAGAGCATCTGCTCCCAAGCTGGAACTCTTCTGCCTGGACCACATGGACTCTCACCATAGAAGGCTCTCAAAGAAGCTGGAGGCTTCAAACACGGGGTGGTGTCTTCTGACTCCCAGACATGCTGACCACGGGAGGTACCCTAAGAGACCTGTTTCTGGGCCCTTGTGTGTCCTATTCACATCTTCCTGACTTCTGGACAGGCTGTGTCCAAGCCAGCCTGACACACAGGGCAGCTGTGGCTGCCCGCCGTCTTGTCCCTGTGCCCGAGCCAGCTGGCACCACAGTGCTGCTGTTTCTCCTGGTTGTTTTCATGTGGAGGAGGTACCTCCTTCCAAATTGGGAAAGGAGGTTAGAAGAAAATATCTCAGCAGCTGGCCCGAGCTGTGCTCTCCCCCACTGTTTGGCCAATGCAAGGCTGTTTGTGTTGGGTTTCCATATGGCTTTGTGATAGGCATGGCTTTTCCATCAGCATCTATAGTGGCTGCTATTGGTGCCCTGAACCTTGTCACTGCCGCCCCAATCGGACCTCAGCAGCAGCGCTGTCCCCAGTGAATTGGGGGTTCACTCCCCCAGAAACAGCCCTCCCTCTGTTGGGGGGAATGGCGGTCAGTGGGACCAAGCCCCAGCCTCCTCCAACTCAGGACAGTTCCGAGGAGCACTTTACACAGGTCCTCAGAGAATCACAGGTGGAATGGTGCCCACGCCAATGACTAGCTATCGCATGCACGTGAGTCGGCATCCCCCCTGCCTTGTCTCTCTCTTTCTCACTCCCTCATTGTAGCTTCCCAGGCTCACTTCTCAAGTAAATGTCCTCTTCCCAAATCCTTGTCTCGGGCTCTGCTTTAGGGAGAAGCCAAACTGAGACCAAAATGTGAGTCAGGCTGGCAGACAGCATGACTAGGAGGAGGGTGAAGCCCTGGCTGACGAGCCAGGAGACCTGAGTTCCAACCTTGTATCTCTGTTTCACCAGCACTTTGCACAATACAAATCAGTGGATTGAACACACAGACGTACAAATGAGTGAAGGAATGATGGTAGATATTATTTTGCCTATTTTGTTGACCTGGAAACAGTGGTTGGCAGGTTTAGGGCTCACCAACCATTTCTGGATGTACACTATCATCCTCCTATGATCCCAGTCTCCATTCTTGAATTGTGTGGCCGTGTGACTTTCTTTGGCCAATGAAATGTGAGCAGAAGTGATAAGTTTTACTTCTGAATGAAAGCAGTTCAGGGTCAGTCTCCCTATTTTCTTCCCCCATCAACCCTGCAGTCGAGGGTTGAGAAGCAAGTGCCTGAAGATTAAAGCAACTTGATTGCTGAGTCACTTCACAGGGGACAGTGACCCCAGAGTTGCCCAGACTGGCAGTGGATTTTTGCGTATTAGAGAGAAATAAACTTTTGATGTTTTGAGCAGAGATTTGGGGGATGCTTGTTATTGCAGCATAACCTGGCTCATCCTGACAAATACACAAACCAAACCCAGAATGAATTGGTTTGGGAGCCTGAAACCCAGGCATTTCTTCTCATCCAGGTAACTCTTGTCTCTGATAGAGGCCTATACTCACTTCCCTATGTTTAGAAACAGGGCAGTGTGGCCAAAAGGGAAGCCATTCCCATCCTATTTCTTGGGGCCAATCTCAAGTGAGCTCCTTAAAGGTTCTGCCCCTAGTCCACAGTCTGGCCTCGAGTTTTTCATTTCTCCAAAGAAGAGTTTGGACGAGCTCAGTGATTCTGAAACTGCACTCTGTTGAGGCCCTGGCTGCACAGAAGTGTCATGAGTCAGGGTTGCTGGACAGTGGTCATGCTTTGAACAAAGCAGCTCCTCTGGTTTCTGTTTTGCATTTGGAGGCTTTCACATTAGAGAGGATCCACCGATAGCAGTTTGATAAATGCAGGCTGGAGGGTCTGTGACTTCAAGATGAGGGCATTTGACCAGCAGATACCTGAATTCAACTATTCCACCCAACTCTGTCCAAATATGAAATTCCGGGGCCCGCACCCCTGACACCCAGTCACCCTCAGATCCCCAGTGAGGACAGTATAATACGGACACTTCCTGTGGACATGACCTGTGTGTCCAGGGCATGTGAGCCGCCTGATCCCTGCGTGGCTCCTGCTATGTCAGCCAAACACAGAGCCTCCCCTTCACCTGTTAGCTTTACCCCCTCTCTGTGGGCAGGGTGAGGCGCATGGATACAGGGTGGCCTGGAGATCTGGTCTCTAATCCCAGCTCCATCACCCTCTCACTGTGCAGCTCAGCTTCCTTTTCTGTAAAAGAATAATAACAAAGAGTCAGCACCATGCTAAGCAGGTGACGGGCCATGGGTCAAGAGGGGTGGAAAAGGGAAGGTTGAGGGCTTTTGCCTGCAGGAGAAGTCAGAGAGGGGGTGAGAGCAGGCTTAAAAGCTCCATGAGACTTTAACAGGAAGGTGGGTCAGACATTATTTTTCATCATAGCAATTATCAGCACCAAACAATATTTTCTATGTGCTTATCTAGACTGTCAGCTCCGTGAGGACAGGTGGGGACCTTGTGTGTCTTGTTCGCTGTCATGTCAAGAACAGAGGTGGTACACAGTAGGTGCTCAGTAAATATTTCTTGAATGATTAAATTTGTCCGGTGTGGCTTCCAAGGGAGTCCACTGATTTCTCTCTGCCTCTCCCGCTGCCGAAAACTCTGTGTCCCTTCTTCCTCTGCTCTGCACCCCCTGGAGTCAGCCACTTCCTCTCAGCTGGAGTCCAAGCCAGACTTCCTGTTGCTTGGACTGGCTTAGATGAATCTAATCAGGGCTGATGAAAAGTGCAGGGCTAATTAGCTGGGGAGGCTAAAGGTGGCTGGTTGTTGAGCTGAGCAGAGAAACAGAAGGAAATTATCCCCAGAAAGGGAAGAGTACACCCCACCCCATGTCACACCCTTTACTCAACACCAGGAGCTGTGAGCCATTGGCCTTGACAATGTTTGTGTTGCACCAGCTGGAGGTGGCGGGGGAGGGCAGGATCAATTGGGACTTCACGTTGCAAATACAAAATAAATTCAAAGTATGATGTGGAGATGAGGCTCTGGATGGGGGAAGCTGTCCTGTTTTGACCTAGAGGTAAGTGGGATTGAATTGATTCCACAACTGGGAAGAGGAAACTTCAAAGTCAGGGCCATCTTGGGTTATATTGCTAGAAGTCTATCATCAAACACAGGGGAAGGGATATTCCACAGTGGGCCAGGCTGATTAAACTCTCACTTTGCTACCCTCCTGAGAAGCCCAGGACCCTTCAGCTGGGTCCACACAGAGTTCAACAGACATGGAGTTTGGATTCTGTCCCCATCAAGTCAAAAACTTTCTGAGCTTCACTTCTAAATGTAAATAATGTGCGTAATAATACTTACCTCCTATCACAAAGATTAAGGGAGGTAATGTAAATAGTCTAGCCCAGTGCCTGGCACAGACAGGTGCCCACAAATATCAGTTCCGTTCCCCACCCCTCCACTCTGGGCCAGGCTTACTCTCTGCCCACAGCCTACTTGCACTTCTCTCCCTCTCTGTTGCCTAAAGTGGGTAACACCATCTTTTTCCATCACTAGGGCTTCCCCTGGCTGCCAGCCCCACTCTGTCCTTGCCCAGGCTGTCCTACATCTGCTGAGTAGTGGGGCTAACATCCCATTTCTGACTCAGGACACTATGTTCATAACCACTCTACAAATCAGCCTGTGGTAGGTTCAGCAACAGCACCTAGGAGGGAATGATGAGCTCTGGGGCAGCCAGGAGGACTTCTTGGAGGAGATACTCCAGAGCAAAGATCTAAAGAATAAAGGGGAGTGCCGTTGACAGATGAGAGTGGGGAATTAAATTTCAGGTGGAGGGACTTCCTTGGTGGTCCAGCGGCTAAGACTCCAAGTTCTCAATTCAGTGGGCCTGGGTTCGATCCCTGGTCAGGGAAGTAGATCCCACATGCTGCCACCAAGAGTTTGAATGCCACAACTAAAGATCCCACAAGCCGCAACTAAGACCCTATGCAGCCAAATAGATTAAAAAATATTTAAAAAATAGAGGCTTTCCTAGTGGCTCAATGGTAAAGAATCCGCCTGCCAATGCAGGAGTATGCTAAGCTGCTTCAGTCATGTCTGATTCTATGTGATCCAATGGACTGTAGCCCTCCAGGCTCCTATGTCCATGGGATTCTCCAAGCAAGAATACTGGAGTGGGCTGCCATTCCCTTCTCCAGGGGATCTTCCTGACCCAGGGATCAAACCCACATTTTCTGTGTCTCCTGCATTGGCAGGCGGGTTCTTTACCACTAGCGCTACCTGGGAAGCCCTGCCAGCACAGGAGACATGGGTTCAATCCCTGATCTCGGAGGATCCCACATGCCGCGGAGCAGCTAAGCCCACGCATGCCACAACTGTTTAAGCCTGTGCTCTCGAGCCCAGAAGTCACAACTACTGAAGCCCGAGTACCCTAGAGCCCATGCTCTACAACAAGAAAAGCCACCGCGACGAGAAGCTCACACATCACAACTGGAGAGTGGCCCCCGCTCGGTGCAACTAGAGAAAAGCCCATGAAGCAATGAAGACCCAGCACAGCCAAAAATAAACACATGAATTTCAGGTGGAGTGCATAGCTCTGGCCAAGTGATAGAGGTAGGAGTAGAAGGTGGCAGAGTGTTGTGTGGCAGGGAGAGGGGAGAGGCAGGGTGGTAAGACTGGCAGCAGGGAGACCAGTTGGGAGATGGCTACAGTAATCCGGGAGAGAAGAAGTGATGGCTTGGAGCAGGATGGAGGCAGTGGGGCAGAGCACGGACAGATCGGGTGGGGTGGGGATGGAGGGAGAAGGAGGAGTTGGGGAAGAGTGAGGATTCAGACTCAGATGGCCGGGGTGGATGGTGCTGCCTGTTGCTGCAATCCAGAAGGCTTGGGGTAAATGAGGGCAGTGCTGGCCATGGCAAGGGGAAGGGCCAGTGGCCCTGGGATGGGTGGAGATGTCCAGAGGTGCTGGACACAGGAGGTACTGATGCTAAGGGGGAGAGGTGGAGTGAGCCCGGGAGGATGGAGAGTGGAAGCTTGAGAACACGGAGATTTAAGGAACAGGTGGGGATAGCCCACAGGTATGTTGGAGAAAACCTCCATTCTCCTGACCCTGGAGAGGAGCCTCTGACACCAACGTGCCATCCTTTTCCGAGTCCAGAGGATGCTGACTGGAGATTCTGGTTCCCTGACCATTGGCCCAGTCTCCACTCACGGCCTTGCACTGCGGGAGCCTGGACGTGTGTAAACCCAAATCCTGCCATGCCTACAGCTAACTACTCCATTCTTCCAAGTCACACCATCTAATGATAAGTCCTCACTTACATTTTCTATTTGCGTAAACTGATTAGTTAATTTTCTATATTAAAAAATATTTATTTATGCATGTGACTGTGTTGGGTCTTAGTAGCAGCACGTGGAATCTTGTGGGATCAGTTCCCTGGCCAGGGATCAAACCCAGGGCCCCTGCATTAGGAACACAGAGTCTTACCCATTGAACTGCCAGGGAAGTCCCAAGTTGCTCTCTTTTGTAACAGAAAGAATTCTCACTAATACCTCTACTAAGGTTAGTGTCTCTTGGGTGCCATTCCTGAATTCTGATGTGAAAACTTTGTTTTAAAGATTTTTCCAGGATCACCGAGACACTTACAGTCCCTGAACTACAGCAGTTTCCCTAAGGAATCCTGTTAGTGTTTTTGTTGTTCAGTCACAAAGTCATGTCCAACTCTTTGCAACCCTATGGACTGTGGCACGCCAGGCTCCTCTGTCTTCCACCATCTCCTGGAGTTTGCTGAAGTTCATGTCCATTGAGTTGGTGACACTCTCTAACCATCTCATCCTCTGTTGCCCCCATCTCCTTTTGCCTTCTATCTTTCCCAGCATCAGGGTCTTTTCCGATGAGTCAGCTCTTTGCATCAGGTGACCAAAGTATTGGAGATTCAGCTTCAGCATTAGTCCTTCCAAAGAATATTCAGGGTTGGTTTTCTTTCGGATTGACTGATTTGTTAGTATTAGTCATTTATTACTGTGTAACTAATTAGCTCAACATGTAGTGGCCTCAAACAACAATAAACATTTATTGTCTCACAGTGTCTAAGGGTTAGGAATCCCAGAATAGTTCTGGCCCAGGGTCTCTCTTGAGGTTGCAGACAAGATGGCAACCAGGTCAGAAGACTTATCTGAAGACTTGACAGGAGCTGGAGGATCTGCTTCCAAGGTGGCTCCTTCACACAAATGGAAAACTGATGCTAGCTGTTGATAGGAGGAGCTTCCCACGTGGCACTAGTGGGAAAGAACCCACTTGCCAATGCAGGAGACACAAGAGATGTGGGTTCAATTCCTGGGTAGGGAGAGCCCCTGAAGGAGGGCACAGCAACCTGCTCCAATATTCTTGCCTGGAAAATCCCCATGGACAGAGGATCTTGTTGGGCTACGGTCCACAGAGTTGCAAAGGGTTGGACACGACTGAAGCGAATTACCACACATGCACGCGTGTTGGGGGGAGGCCTCAGTTCCTCACTCCCTAGGCTTCTCACAGAGCTGCCTGAACATCCTCCTGACATGCAGCTGGCTTCTAATTTTGATCTGGCCTCAGAAGCATGGCCTATGGTTCGTACAGTTTGGCTTATTCAGCCTATGGAGGTCTGCACATGCAGGGGAGAATCGCTGGGGGCCGTTTTGAGGGGTATGTACTTCCCTGAGAGCTCAGTTGGTAAAGAATCTGCCTGCAATACAGGAGACCTGGGTTCGATCCCTGGGTCAGGAAGTACCCTAGAGAAGGAAATGGCAACCCACTCCAGTACTCTTGCCCAGAGAATTCCACGGACAGAGGAGCCTGGCAGGCTACAGTCCATGGGGTTGCTAAGAGTTGGACACAACGATGCGACTAACTTTTCTTGAGGGATACAGAACCAGGCCATCTGGTGGCTGTGACTAGGGCACCTTTCTAGCACCCCTGCTGTTCTGGAGAGAAAGACCGGCCCCACCTTACCCTGCGAGAGTGAATCTCATCCAGAAGGAAGTAGCACCATCTCTCCCACCCCTGCAGGTGGCTGCCCCACCCCCTCCCCCAGAACCACAGCCAGGAGGACCCTGATTATAGCTTCAGGTTCAAGGTTAACACCATGCAATGGGAGGGAAAGGTGGGGAAGGGACCATGGCTGGAGCTGGGGGCTCTGGGCAGTGTGGGTGGTGGGTGGTGGTTTAGTCACTAAGTCATATCCAACTTTTGCAACCCCATGGACTGTAGTGCACCAGGCTCCTCTGTCCATGGGATTTTCCAGGCAAGAATGCTGGGGAGGGTAGTCTTTTCCTTCTCCAGAAGATCTTCCCAACTCAGAGATCAAACTCATATCTCTGGAGATTCCTGCATTAACAGGTGGATTCTTTACCACTGAGCCACCAATGATTCTCTGGGCAGTGTGAGAAGGGGCTTATTACCTAGAAACAGAGCCTGAGAGGCTCTGGGTCCCCGGGGGTGGGGGTGGAGGCTACCATTTGCTCTGGCCTCCTCTCTGAGGCCTCCTCTCACAGGTTGCCTGGCAACCATTGTTCATTTAATCCCCACCGACTTTGAAAATCAAAATCAATTTCCTTCATGACCTGAGTCAGAGAGGCCATATTAACCCCCAAGTTTGAGCAGTCCCGTTTTATTGCTCAAAGCTTTATGAACAAGGATGTACACAGAGCTTTATTTATACGGGAAAAGTGTCTTGGCGGGGTGACCCTAAATATCTGTCAGGAGATGAGATTCAGTCAAGGCCCTTTCTCAACACAGAATATTCTTCCCTTGAGAAAAAACGCTGCTGGAGATCTGGGTGTGCTGACTAGTTTCACGATGTAACTGAAAAATAGCAAGCAGTTCACAGAACAGAGTGTATGGTGTGCCGCTCTTATTGTTTCACACACACACAAAAAGGTGTGTGTGGGCGTCCGCATGGGCCTATCAGTGAAAACATTCTGGAAGGATGCACAGCAAGACGGTAACTGTGACTTTCCTGGGAATAGGACTGAAAAGAATTTAAATCTCCTTTCTATCTCTCTGGATTATCTGACTTAAAGAGTAAAACAAGCACTTTTGACTTTTTCAAACTGTAAATAAAAAACGAATCTCATTTCTTTTTGAAAGTGGAGAATTCCGAGTCTGGGGCTCAGGAACCCTCAGAGGCCCAAGGGGGTTGAGATGCCTTGGTTAGCAAGGGCAGGGCCTGGTCAGGGCAGGCCAGCAGGAGGGGGAAGGAGATGGATGCACCCACCAGGGTGAGGAGACCTGGTAATGAGTAATGAGTTCCCCTCTCTGGTCTCCAGTTATGAGTTCCTGGTAATGAGTTCACCTCTCTGGTCTCCCGGTGCTCCAGGCTGAAGCTGGTTGCTGGGGGATGGGGGAGGTCTCTGCAGTGATGGAGGCTAAGCCAGATGCTTCTTGGGTTCCAGGAAGAGAGGAAGGTTGAACCAACTCACTGAGAAGGAGGGAGAGGGTGTGGACCTCAGGCTGAGACCAGTGGGACCAGGTCTGGGAGCAGCAGAGGACCCACATCCTTTGACCACTCGTCCACCTCATCCTCTTGCTGGCATCCCCTCGGGTCCCTCTTAGCTTTGCAGTCGACGCCCTTCTGGATGGTCTCATTCACACCTGTGCCTTCAACCCCCTCCTGGCCAGAGACCATGTCGTCTTCTCCACACCTGAGCCCACCCTCCAGGCTGCCCCCTCTCCTGAAAGCTATGCTTTATCATGTCACTCCTTTGCTCAAGGTCTTTCATGGGCTTCCTGTGTCTGCCAGGAAGGGATGCCAGGCCCTTCAAATCTGGCTCCAATCCAAGCCCTCCCCACTGCTATGCCTGGGGTTCCTCTCTGTGTCTACAAAGCTACCTTTCCTTTGTCTACACGACAAACTCCTATTTTTTCTTTAAGACCCAACCCAAAGGTCAACACCCTCCACTGTGAAGCCTTCTAAATACTCCAGGGATTCCAAAATTTTTTCTTCTATAAGCCTCTGTAACTTACTCTCCTTTGTCATATGTTGCTTTCTCCCTCCATTAGAATACCAGCTCCATCAGGGTAGAGGTTGGGGATTTTTGTTCCCTGCTGCATCTCTGGCGCCTAGAACAGGGCACGGCACATGGTGGTTTCCTTATAAGTGGGTATGAATGAATAAAGGACTTTATGAATCTTTGCCATTGATGTTGTTCAGTTGCTAAGTCATGTTTGACTCTTTGCAACCCCATGAACTGCAGCACATCAGGCTTCCCTGTCCTTCACTATCTCTGGAGTTTGCTCAAACTTATGTCCATTGAGTCAGTGATGCCATCCAACCATCTCATCTTCTGTTGTCCCCTTCTCCTCTTGTCTTCTATTTTGCTATGCACTTCCCCTTATTTTTTGAATGAGGAAGCAGAAGCACAGGGATGTTAATTAATAATCTTGGCCACCTGACCAACCCAGTCCATTCTAAAGGAGATTAGTCCTGGGTGTTCTTTGGAAGGAATGATGCTAATGCTGAAACTCCAGTACTTTGGCCACCTCATGCGAAGAGTTGACTCATTGGAAAAGACTCTGATGCTGGGAGGGATTGGGGGCAGGAGGAGAAGGGGACGACAGAGGATGAGATGGCTGGATGGCATCACTGACTTGATGGACATGAGTCTGAGTGAACTCCGGGAGTTGGTGATGGACAGGGAGGCCTGGCGTGCTGCAATCCATGGGGTCGCAAAGAGTCGGACACGACTGAGCGACTGAATTGAACTGAACTGACCTGACCTCAGTATACATTCTAAATACCAGGTGCAACTATCCTGAGCCTCAGTGTTTCCATCTGTCAAATGGGGAAGATAATAATACAGCTGCCCTGAAGTTGCTACGGGTTGTTTGGGGCTCGTATGAAATGATGTTTGTGAGTGAGTGTTCTTTCAAACTGTGTTGACTATTATCATTTCTCCTCTTAAGAATTAATGTCACAAGGGAAAGAACTAAAATGAAGACCTCAGAGATCAACTAGTCTAACCATCATTTTCCAGGGAGAGAAGTTCAGGACTCCTGGTCACTTCTAGGCACATGTTGAATGACTCTGGACAAAAAAAATCGGGACTGACCTCTCAGATTGGTCCTCCCTGTAAGGAGCAGTTTGCAGGCATCCATCCGTCTCTCAGTTCTTTTCTCCTTCCACCCACCCTTTCATTCTTCCATCCATCCTTTCTTTCTTCTTCCTTCCATCCATCCTTATCCTTCCCACCAACCATCATGTATCCTTCTATCCATCTACCCATCCATCCTTTCCCTCTCCACCTATTCATCCTTTCTTCTTACCATCTGTCAAATCCATTAACCTTCCCACTCATCTATTTATCCTCCATCCCTTCATTCATCTGTCTATCCACCCGAAGTGAAAAAAGTGAAAGTGTTAGTTGTTCAGTCATGTCCGACTCTTTGCGGTCCCAGGGACTATAGCCCACCAGGCTCCTCTGTCCATAGAATTCTCCAGACAAGAATACTGGAGTGGCTAGCCATTCCCTTCTCCAGGGGATCTTCCCAACCCAAAGATAGAATCTGAGTCTCCTGCATTGAAGGTGGATTCTTTACCACCTTAACCACCAGGGAAGCCATGAACACAAGCATCTCCTCAACTATTCATTCTTTCTTACAGTCATCATTTCACACAGATCGTTTCCTGAGGCTCTGCTGTTGCACTAAACATGATGGAGATCAACAGACCATCTACCTTTGGAGCTGCTGATGGCCTTGAGAAAGGAGAAGTGTAATATGAGAGTGTGGGAAGGCACCCAGCAAGGCTCTTGGTGCATGTACGTGCTTAGAACTTGGAGTTCTCCCTATGATTAAGTCACTTGCTGGAGGTCCCACACTAGTAAGTGGGGGAACTGGCTCCAGAGCTCAACCGTAAGTATTCTTCTTACCCTACCTTGCTGCCTCTTTCCTGAAAGACTTCCCTGAACCCTGTCAGCTCTGGGGAAAACATGCTAACTGGGGGGCTTCACACAATGCGATCACCCTCGTGGTGGTCTACGACATCAGAGACCTCTGTCCAGGGGACCAGCTAGGCGCAGGGAAACAGGCTGGGTGCCAGCAGGCAGGAGGCTGCAGGGAGAGGAACAGTTAATTCATTAGTCATGCAGGCAAGCGGAGCTTTGCACATTAAGCCCCTTCATCTCCGAGCAATTGCATCCATCAAGGCAAGAGAAAGCAATTTGGTTAAGTGGTGAATTTAATCACACTGCAGCCGTTCAGAAACCACTTAACGCCTTTGACGGCAATCGTGCTCTCCTTACCTGGAAAGCACACTTCTTTAAACACATGGCTTCTGTACTCTCAGCTCCTGGTTTGTCAGATTATAAAAACTACAGAATGTCGGAGCTGAAAGGCAGCCCCAGGAATGTCTTTCTGGTTCCACCCTTCCAGTTTGAAAGGATGAGAGAGCAGAAACATGAGGAATCCCATGTTCCTCATCTATTCCTCCCGACAATCCTCAGGGCCCAGGTACAGCTTCCTCTCACAGATGCTGAAACTGTCACCCAGAGAGGTGAACCTCCCCACCTGAGTTCAAACTCAAGAATGCTTTATTCCTAAGCCTTCACTTCCTGTTCACTGGAGTCATTTCTGTAAAACTGCATCTTCATGTATTATTTTTGCAATTGCAATTTTTTCCATCATACTACGCAAGCTCCTGAGCCTCTTCCATTTTGTCTCCTAATCACTCTGTAATTTTCTCCCCTCTCCTCCCCCCAGCCACCAAGTTCAGGCCCACATAACTTTGTGCCAAAAGCATTGCCACCCCCACTCGCCCCTATGATCTCTCTGTCCACAATCTTGATATCCTCCACGCTTGTGCTGCACTGCTCAGCTCTCAGGCTCACAGCATAGCACACCACCCTCATCCTGCCTCTCCCTGGCTCAGAATTTTTCCTTGGCCCCCACTACCTACAAGATAAGATCTAAGGACACTGGTAAAGGACACTGCCCTGTCTTCCCTCCCACCCACTCACCATTTCTCAAACAAATCTCATTTTCAAGCCTCAGATTTAGCAAGCCTCTTCCCACCTGGAAAATCCCATGGACGGAGGAGCCTGGTGGGCTGCAGTCCATGGGGTCGCTAAGGGTCGGACACAACTGGGCGACTTCACTTTCACTTTCCTAGCTCAGGGCCTTTGCACATGCTAGTCCCTTCCCCATCCCCCAGTTCAGCCTTTCTCATCCCAACCCTCTCTGGTTTCTTTCCCTAACTGGCTATCAGGCAGGAGATAGATGGATAAAGGGTCATTATTCTGTCTGCCAAGTGGTCCAAGGTGGCAGCCAGAGTCCCAGCCATCACATCAACATTTCCAGCCAACAGCAGATAGAAGGGAGCAGAAGACAGGGACTGTGAAGAAGTTACACACAACACTTATGCTGGCATCTCATTGATCAGAATTTAGACACATAGTCCCATGTAGCTGCAAAGAATGCTGAGAAGCAATGTATTCAGCTAAAAGTTAGGGTTCTATCATCAAATAGGAAGGAGGGAATGGAGGTTGGGGTAAGTGATTCAACAGGGTCTACTGCAGTCACCATTATTATTTGATGGTGTTTTGGAGGTTCTGACCAATGCAAAAAAACATAAACAGTAATAAGAGGTATAACTCCCAGAAAGGAATAGACACAGTAGCATTATCTGAAGAACATACAATTTAATTACTTAGAAAACCCAAGTTCAGTGAATCTCTGTGGGGATGGGAACTCCTCAGAAGGTTATTGCAGAATCTGTGGAGAATAAATGTCATTTAAGAATACTGCATGAGGGAAATTATTTTTAAAATGTGAGTACTGAATGAATTGAATGAAAAACCAGTAAAATTCTGTGTCTTTAAATTTTGGCATAATTATTTTAAAGTTAACATGGGAAAATAAATGTAAAAATAAGGTTTAAAAAGTTGAAAAGAAAAATGAGTCTTACCTAGTATGAAAATATAAAAGGACAAGAATTAAGACAATGTTGTTCTAGTTCATGGGACTAAGAAGGTCAGTGGCCTGTGCAGACATCACTGTAGTAACTCTAATGGATGGTCTGTAGCCAAAAGGGACCCAAGGGAGACATTTGAACAGGGTAAAGAAGAAGGGAGTGCAGCTTTAGGGCTTTAAAGGGCCATTAAACTCGAGTCCTCTTGACCTGGGTTGAAATCCTATCACACTCTAGCTGAGGAAACTGGGGTGTTATGCAATTTATCACAGACTTGATTTCCTCATCTGTATAAATGAGCTAATCATATCCTATTGTTGGAAGATGACAAAAGCACTTTAAATGTTGAAAAGAAAAAAATGGTTAGTGACAAACAAGTATCTTGGAGTCAGGGTCTGAGTATGTGAGGTTAAGAGGAGTCTGAGTTCTTGTTATCAGCAGGAAGTGGATTTTTCTGAAATGCAGTCCTTATCTTTTAAACTGCAGTTTAGTTCATTTACATTTATTGAGACTAGTGATGGTTTAGATTTATATATAATCCTTTATTTCTAATGTTCTATTTACCTGGCTATTTCATCTTTTTTCTTTCCTTTGTGTCTTTCATTGGATTGATCAAATTTTCTTCTTCCGCTTTGTCCTTCTACCGGTACAAAGTTATGCATTCTATTTTCCTTCCCTAATGGTTACTCTTAAAGTTTTAACCCACTTGATTTAATAAAGTCTAAGGTTAGCCATTTTGCCTTTTCATACTGTTCATACTTTCCATACTGTTCATGACCCAGATAATCACAATGGTGTGATCACTGACCTAGAGCCAGACATCCTGGAATGTGAAGTCAAGTGGGCCTTAGAAAGCATCACTACAAACAAAGCTAGTGGAGGTGATGGAATTCCAGTTGAGCTATTCCAAATCCTGAAAGATGATGCTGTGAAAGTGCTGCACTCAATACACCAGCAAATTCGGAAAACTCAGCAGTGGCCATAGGACTGGAAAAGGTCAGTTTTCATTCCAATCCCAAAGAAAGGCAATGCCAAAGAATGCTCAAACTACCGCACAGTTGCACTCATCTCACACGCTAGTAAAGTAATGCTCAAAAATCTCCAACCCAGGCTTCAGCAATATGTGAACCGTGAACTTTCAGATGTTCAAGCTGGTTTTAGAAAAGGCAGAGGAACCAGAGATCAAATTGCCAACATCTGCTGGATCATAGAAAAAGCAAGAGAGTTCCAGAAAAACATCTATTTCTGCTTTATTGACTATGCCAAAGCCTTTGACTGTGTGGATCACAATAAACTGTGGAAAAGTCTTCAAGAGATGGGAATACCAGACCACCTGATCTGCCTCTTGAGAAACCTGTATGCAGGTCAGGAAGCAACAGTTAGAACTGGACACGGAACAACAGACTGGTTCCAAATAGGAAAAGGAGTTCGTCAAGGCTGTATATTGTCACCCCGTTTATTTAACTTATATGCAGAGTACATCATGAGAAATGCTGGACTGGAAGAAGCACAAGCTGGAATCAAGATTGCCAGGAGAAATATCAATAACCTCAGATACGCAGATGACACCACCCTTATGGCAGAAAGTGAAGAGGAACTCAAAAGCCTCTTGATGAAGGTGAAAATAGAGAGTGAAAAAGTTGGCTTAAAGCTCAACATTCAGAAAATGAAGATCATGGCATCCGGTCCCACCACATCATGGGAAATAGATGGGGAAACAGTGGAAACAGTGTCAGACTTTATTTTTGGGGGCTCCAAAATCACTACAGATGGTGACTGCAGCCATGAAATTTAAAAGACGCTTACTCCTTTGAAGGAAAGTTATGACCAACCTAGATAGCATATTCAAAAGCAGAGACATTACTTTGCCAACAAACGTCCATCTAGTCAAGGCTATGGTTTTTCCTGTGGTCATGTATGGATGTGAGAGTTGGACTGTGAAGAAGGCTGAGCGCCGGAGAATTGATGCTTTTGAACTGTGGTGTTGGAGAAGACTCTTGAGAGTCCCTTGGACTGCAAGGAGATCCAACCATTCTGAAGGAGATCAGCCCTGGGATTTCTTTGGAAGGAATGATGCTAAAGCTGAAACTCCAGTACTTTGGCCACCTCATGCGAAGAGCTGACTCATTGGAAAAGACTCTGATGCTGGGAGGGATTGGGGGTAGGAGGAGAAGGGGACGACAGAGGATGAGATGGCTGGATGGCATCGCTGACTCGATGGACGTGAGTCTGAGTGAACTCTGGGAGTTGGTGATGGACAGGGAGACCTGGCGTGCTGTGATTCATGGGGTCGCAAAGAGTCGGACACGACTGAGCGACTGATCTGATCTGAAGGTTAGCCAGAATTTATCTTTTATTCCAAATAATAAAAAGACCTTAAGTGTTTTCCCTCCAAGTCTGCCCTACGTGTTGTCTTAAGTGTCTTCATTGATCAATATTTCTATTTTTTAGCTTCCTCAAATGAGTCATTTTTGTGATTGTTGTTTCCTACAGTGGACATTTGTTTAAATGTATCCAGGTTTCTCAACTGATTTGATCAAGATTCCTTCTTATAGCTTTCTCAATCTCTGTATCTCTCATTCTTAAATTGATGCTTGTATTTCCCCCAGCACTTCAAACTATTGTTAAAATAGCATTTCATTATCTTCTAGATTCCGTTGCTATGGTTAACAGTCTGTTGTTCCTTTGTAAGCAGTTTGTCTTTTCTCTTTGAGCTTCCAAGCTCTTTTCTTCTGCTTTAGGGTTCTGAAGTTTCTCTGCAGTGTTTCTAGTTGTAGGATCATTTATTTTAACCCTGCTCAAGACTGCTTCCTCAACTTAAGGATTTAGAGCTTTCCTCTGTGATGGAAAATTCTCAGCCACTATTTCTTCCATTGGAAGGAAGAAGGGAGGATGACCTCCCCTCCACTGTCACCTTTTTCTAATGGAGAAGATATTCCTGTTGTATAAAGAGGAGCATCCTTCCTGCCCCCCAGCCACCTTCCCCAGCTACCCGCCTCAAGCAGGGTGAGGTCTCTCCAAGCCCAGCCCCAGTTGATCGGTCAGCAGTACCTGAGAAGCCGGAATCCTGCGGATAGGCTGCTCTGGGTTTACGGGAGACTCCAGAAGCTGGAGTTAAGACCCTTTCTTCCAAACTGCCTCAAACCTCGCTTATGAGGTGGGTTCAGAAGGTCCCAGCCCAACAGAGATTGGGGGAAGGGTTCCTCTGGAGGCGTGACAAGGGCCTCCTGAGCCCCGTACCTCCTATGCTAATGAAAACATCGGAACCCACTAGCCGTGACCCCGAGTAAAGCATAGGTCCTGCCACATAGACTGGTTCCTCTCGCTTTATTCAAGTCTGGGCTGGGCTCTCAGGCCTGTTTGCTGTCACTTCTGTTACCCCAACCGTGCCCTCCTCCCCACCCGCAGGAGCCCATGAAGACCCCCACCCAGGTGCTCTGAGCCTGCCTGGAAACCTCCAGGTTCCTTCAGACACTCGGGGTGGGGCCTCAACGGAGAAGCCCTCCCTCCGCTGGTGAAAGGGCTGGAGTAGGGGTGTGGGGGGGAAGGGGGGACCCAGTGTGGCCTGTGGAGCCACGAGGAGAGCAGGCCCTGAGATAATCCTGCCTCCAGCAGAAGGTCAGCGCCACTTCCCAGGGGCCCGTTAGGTCTGAGTCACCTCAGGAGGAAGAGGTCGCTTTACGGGGGAAATACAGCTTCAACCCACAATAAAACTACACCGCCAACCATGAATGCTCACAGGTTGTAAGCAAGAATAGACTAGTGTGTCCCAGAAACTCGGACCTGAGAGGGAAAACAATTTCTGAGCCCGTTTCTGTCTTTATAAATTATAAAGCTGTGGAGCATTTTTCTATACATCAGACTCTGTGCTCAGAGCGTTACCTTATTTAATCTTGTGATGTAGGGATCTGCTATCTGCCTTACAGTCCTCCTGGGGCTTCTCTGGCAGCTCAGATGGTGAAGAATCTGCCTGTAGTGCAGGAGAACTGGGTTCAATCCCTGGGTCAGGAAGATGCCCATGGAGGAGGGCATGGCAACCCACTCCAGTATTCTTGCCTGGAGAATCCCACGGACAGAGGAGCCTGGTGGGCTACAGTCCATGGGATTGCAAGAGTTTTTCACGACTGAGTGACTAACGCACAGTACTCATGAGGAAAGCTCAGAGAGGTCGGGCCACTTGCCCAAGTTCACACAGGGGCTCAGTGGCAGCCAGGATGTAGGACCGTTGGAGGATGAAAGTGAAGTCTTCCACATGATGACAGAGCAGGACTTGAACTCATCCCGCCTCCTATCTGTGTTCTCTGGGTATTAAGGCTCTGCTTCATGCAGCTCAGCTTCACGCAATCCCCCTGCACTGCAGGGTTTGTTAAATAGCAGCTCCCTCTAGTGCACTGAAAAATGACTGAGTTGATTATTAAAGGGGGATGGGGGGAGTGATCAACTGTGAGGTTGGGATTAATTTATACATACTATTATATATAAAATAGGGGCTAGATAGCTAATGAGAACTTACTGTACAGCACAGGGACCTCTACTCAATACTCTGAAATGGCCTGTGTGGGATAAGAATGTAAAACGATGTATACGTGTGTATAACCGATTCACTTTGCTGTACAGCAGACTCTGCTGCTGCTGCTGCGTCGCTTCAGTCGTGTCCAACTCTGTGCGACCCCTCTGTCCCTGGGATTCTCCCGGCAAGAACACTGGAGTGGGTTGCCATTTCCTTCTCCAAGGCATGAAAATGAAGAGTGAAAGTGAAGTCACTCAGTCGTGCCTGATTCTTAGCGACCCCGTGGACTGCAGCCCACCAGGCTCCTCCGTCCATGGGATTTTCCAGGCAAGAGGACTGGACAGCAGACTCTAGCACATTGTAAATAAACTGAACTCCAATAAAAATTAATTTTTTAAAAGAGGAGAGAAAAAAACAGAATAGGAAGAAGGTGGGAGGCAAGAGGAAGGGAAAAAGGAAAAAGAAGAAAAGAAAATGAAAGGGAAGAAAGCTTTGGAACCTTCTGGAACTGTTTCTAGGAGCTGTGACTTGTGCACGAGAAGACCCACTGGTGCCCTCTTTGGGTTAGTTAAGGAAGGAGCAATACTCAGGGTCTTGGGAATAAATGTTCCAGTAAACATTACCAGGAGGCAGGTGGCTCTAACCACCACCGGGACACCTACAAAGAGGCAGGCTTCCCAGCCGCCACTCCTGGGCACCGTGTTCAGGGTGTGACAGCGGCTGCACAGGGAGCTGGAACCACCTCATACCAGGTGAGACCTGCCTTCAGGTCAGGCTGGAGGAGCCGGGGTCAAGCTCATCGCTGCCAATCAGAGATGCGCCCTGGAGGCCTTCTTACCCAAATGACTCCAGAAAGTCCACACCAGGGAGGAGCAGTGAGGCCAGAGAGGGACCTGTCCCACCCCAAACGGCTTACCCCTGGTGGGGTCTTCACCCCACCGTCCCAACATCTTTAGTCATTTCTAATGCTTTCCAAACCCCCTTTAAGAGAAATTCACATTGACCAAGAGAGGCACCTGAAAAACAGTCTTTCTTTGGAGTGTTAAAAAAAAAAAAACCCTCTAACTATCAATTTTCTGGACATATAGGGGAGAGAGGGATGTTCAATGACACTATGAAATGTAATCAGAAAAATCCAAAATGCAAAATCTCAGCAGAACAAATGACCTAGTTTCTTGCACAAACAAACGTAAGGGGGAAAGTGAGGATGGGATAACAGAAAGACTTCTAAGGGATGGATCAACAAAATAGAGACATGAATGTGTAAGCTTCTTTTGGGTCCTGATTTGAACAAACCAACTGTAGAAAAATAACATGTATCACTGACTTGATATAGTCAAGGCATTAAGAAGTCATTGTTATTTTTTAAGTATGATATGATATTAGGATGATGTTGAAAACAAAAGGGCCGTATCTTCTGCAGACAAAAACTGAACTGCTCACAAAGAAAACTATATGATGTCTTGAATTCAATTGTGTACTAATCCAGGAGGGGGCTGTGGGTGAGACCAGGGATGATGACACTTGCCTGGAGACTCATTATCCTATTTCCTTAAACTTTTTTGTGTTTAAAATTTCCCTTATTAAAAAAAATCACTAAATGAAAGAAGGCAGACAATGTGATTCAGAAGAGTCAGATCATGAATACTGAAGTTTCTTTTTCTTATTGTTTATTTATATGACTCCTCAAAAGAGAGATAACTGATTTACTAAAATCTGTATATAACGTAGGGCTTCCCAGGTGGCCCTAGTGATAATGAACCCACCTGCCAATGCAGTAGACATAAGAAACTAGGATTTGGTCCCTGGGTTGGGAAGATCCCCTGGGGGAGGGCATGGCAGCTCACTCCAGTATTCTTGCCTGGAGAATCCCATGGACAGAGGAGCCTGGCGGGCTACAGTCCATGGGGTCACAAAGAGTCTGACACAACTGAAGCAACTTAGCACAGCACACATACCACAAATACATGAAGTAACATTTGTAAATGATGAAGTGCCCTGGAGAGGTGCTGGCAGTGGCAGCGGTGCCCGGGCTGATGTCTCAGAGTCCATGAACCTTGGCATTCACACTCTTCCCAGAAGAGGAAAGGGCTCGGCTGGGTTAAGGGCTTGTCCATCTTGGGCAGGGGCAGCCCCGTGCTGGTCAGGGTCCAGTCCCTGCCGCCCGCCCTGGAGGGCTTTTCATTGCACACGATTCTTCCTCCCAGGACAAAGAGCAGCCTGGGTTTCCAGGAACCATTGATCAATAGCAACCCCTGGGGGCTGATGAGGCTTAGCAGGTGGCCTCTTGGAAACAGAGCCCAGCCTGGCGGAGGGTCAGATCCCACAGGAAATGTCAAACCCAAACAGGAATCACATTCGTCCTCCCCAGAGTTTAGAAGGATGGATGGAGTGTCCTCGCTCCGATCAGACAACTGCACTATTTCAAAACCCTGGCCAAAGGCTAATCCAGGGATAGGGCTCTGGGAGGAGCTGGAGGTGGCAGGTCTACCCTTTCTCCAGGCCAGGGGCTGCTTGTGAAAGATCATGTCTGATTCCTAAAGCATTCATATAAATCCATGAGAGAGAGAGAGGACGCCCCTAGGCATAGAGACACCACCACGCAGAGCATGAAAGGAAAAGGACAGACGAACAACTCACGCCAGAAGTGTGCAGCATCAGCAGAAATCAAATTCATGAAAATTACAGCAAGAGACTAGTTGGACCTGTCATATTGGCAGAAGTATTAAAAATATATAATGTGTGCTTCCCTGGTGGTCCAGTGGTTAGGAATCTGCCTGCCAGTGTAGGGGACGTGGGCTCGATCCCTGGTCTGGGAAGATCCACTGTGCCTTCGGGGCAACTAAGCCCATGAGCCACAACACTAAGCCCACACTCTAGAGCCTGTGCTCCACAACAAGACCAGCCACCTCAGTGAGAAGCCTTTGCACCACAACAAAAAGTGGCCCCCGCTTACAGCAACCAAAAAATTGTATATATAAAAGAACGAACTGACTGATTTTTTTTTAAACGTATAGTGCTCCAGATAACAGGTGACCAGAGATGTGACAACCAATCCTGCATTTGGATCAATCCTGGATGGGAGGGATATTATTAGAATAATTGGTAAATTTTGAATATGGATCATGGATTAGAAATAGCTCAGATGGTAAAGAATCCTCCTGCAGTGTGGGAGACCTGGGTTCTGTCTTTGGGTTGGGGAAATCCCCTGGAGGAGGGCATGGCAACCCACTGCAGTGTTCTTGCCTGGAGAATCCTCATGCACAGAGGAGCCTGGCAGGCTACGGTCCATGGGGTCACAAAGAGTCGAACACGACTGAGTGAATAAGCACAGCACCGCATTGTATCAAGGGTAAATTACTGATTTTTATCATGCTCCAGCAGTTATGTAGGAGGTTTTTAGGAAACACACAGTGAAATATATGGGGGTAAGTGGTCATGATACCTGCAACCTACTCTCAAATTGTTCAGAAAAAAGGGAGAAGATGAACAAATGGGGTAAATCTGGGTAAGGGGGAATTTCTTTGCACCATTCTTTCAATCTGTCTGTAAATTTAAAATTACATCAAAAAGTGAAAAACAAAAAACGACTCAGAGTATTTGACGGCATTCAGTGCTGCAGGAGGACATTTGTCCAACCAAAAGAGGGGAAGGCAGTTGTGTGTTCTGGAGGAGACTTAGGTAATAAATAATGACATGACTTTTGCCCCAGCTAGTTCTCCTCTATGTAGTTAGCCTAAAGAAAGAACCATGGCTGTACACAAAGATGCAGTGATCAGGTTTTCACTGAAGCATTAAATGTTCAACAATAGATTGGTGAAATTAATGATGGTAACATTTGCAGAATGGAACACTGTGTAGCCATTTAGATGACTCTGTGAAACTATATTTAATCACATGGGAAAGTGTTCATAATTTTCGTAATACATTAACTGGGGGGGGTGGGGGAAGGTCCCAAGACATCCTGTTCTTGATGATCATTATGTTGAAAACTAGTCAAAGCCAAACCAAACTGAGTGTGTGTGTGCATGTGTGTGTGTGTTGTGTGTGTGTGTGGTGTGTGTCTTCATTTAAATCTCCTTGAGGTCAGGAACCAAAGTTTATTTTATTTTTTAAAATTTCTTTTTCCAACTTATTTTCGGCTGCACTGGGTCTTTGTTGCTGAGCATGGGCTGTTTCTAGTCGGGGCAAGCGGGGGCTACTCTCTAGTCGTCGTGTTGCCGGGAGGAAGCCAATTCTGACTCCATGTTGGAAACTGTTTCTTTGACTTGCTTTTATTATTATATGCATACTCAGTGGCTCGCCTGGGGGACCCTGCCCCTCTGCTTGACTGTAAGCTAAAGCGCCTTTGTTCAGCTCATGGAGAGAGGTTTGTCCTGCCCACCTGTGAATAGAAGAGATTCACACACCCCTTCTGAAGGCTGGACATTCCCTTGGAGATTTTTCACCAGACTGAAGACCCTTTCACGATTCCCCACCGCATCTCCCTCTCTATTCTGCCTTTTGACTTTAGTTCCTCATTGCCTCTTTCTCTCTGCTCTATAAAGGAACCTGGCATCCAGACCCCAACAAGATGGTTATTTTGAGGCGCTAGCCTGCCATCTTCTTGGTCTGCCGGCTCCCCAATTAAAGTCTCTTCCTTGGCTCGGCACCTTGTCTCTTGGATTCATTGGCCTGTCGTGAGGCGAGCAGAGTGAGCTCGCGCTCGGTAACAGTGATGCGAGGGCTTCTGTTCTCTGTGGCTTCCATCGATGCGGAGCACGGGCTGTAGGCTCGAGGGCTTCAGTAGTAGCAGCTCACATGCTTAGTTGCCCCCAAGGCATGTGGGATCCTCCCAGACCAGGGATTGAACCCCACTTCCCCCGATTGGCAGGTACATTCTTAACCACTAGACCACCAGGGAAGTCCCCCAATTTTATTTGTTATATTGCGTTCCCAGAGCCTGGGACTCTACTTGACATCCAGAACGTGGTAATAAGAGTTTATTTAATGAGTGAGTAAAGAGCCAAATGACGTAAAGGAACATAAAAGGTGTCCTTCACAAGGTACAGAGCAGAATTTCTGGGTGGTGTGACTCGAGTTAATTTTCTTCTCTCCTGTGTGTCTGTATAGTCTAAATGTTCCACTCAGAACATTAATTCGTTTTCTTGTAAATTATTTACAACAATAAATGCAATTACTTAAACAAAGGTAAATTATTTAAAAACAATAAACAGAGCAGGAAAAAAAAAAAAAAGCAGCCTTAATCTCAGGGCCGTTGGATACAGGATCTTTCTGGAAGAAGGTTTAAGGTGACCTTAAACCTCTGGAAATCACTTCAGCCAATCTTCAGAGTGCATCAGTGCTCCCATGCCCAGTCTCACTGAAACAGGAGGGAGTTGTGCCCTGAAGCAGAGCGTTAGCCTTCTCTGTGGCCCCTGCCTTCTCCCCTGTGGAGCAGGGGAAGGACATATGTAGCATCCAGCACAGGGCTGGATCCCTCCAAGCACCCCACAGACTGTGGGAGATTCGGAAGGGGCGAGAGCAGAAGACGGTTATTGTCCCGTTTGCAGATGAGGTGTTGGAGGTCTGGAGGCTGGAATTGGAACCTCAGTGGGGGGAGTGGTGGGTTCATGGTCTCTGTCCCTCCACCCCTGGACCGGATATCCGGGAACATGCCCCTACCCCACCAGCTCAGCTCTGACACTGTGAGTGCTGACCTCCCCAGGGCGGGTGACGCTCGCAAGTGTCCCCCATCCTTGAGTGTCCCTGGAGATAGCAGCGTCCCGCCAGGATGACAAATGTCTGCTCTCAAGGCCAGGCTGAGACTAGTCACCTCTCCGACCCAAGGAGTGATTCATTGCTGACCCTGCTCTCCCGGCACGGGCCTGTCCAGACCCACTGGGAAGACATACAGCCTGCGAGACGGCTGTTGACAAAATCCAGGCTAAAGCAAAGTGAGGATTTTTTTTTTAATGAATAGTTTTTTTTTTTTTAAGCAATTTTCAGTTTATAGAAAAATTGAGCAGAAAGTACAGAGAGTTCCTGTTAAGCCCCCGACTCCAGACCCCACAGGCTCCCCTACACACCGCTTGACTTTGTGTGACCCGTGAGTTAAAATCGGTGAGTTACTATTCCTAAAGTCCAGAGTTTGCAGGGTTCACGATTTTTTTTTAGTTGTGGTAAAATACACAAAACATAGAATGTACTGTTCCTTTTTAAAAAAGTATTTAGTTTGGCTGCACTGCACAGCATGTGGGATCGCAGTTTCCTGAGCAGGACTCGAACCTGTGGCCACTGTAGCCTCAGAGTCCTAACCATTGGACCACCAGGGAAGTCCTGACCATTCTAACCATTTTCAAGTGCACAGTTCCATGACACAAAGTACTTTGACATTCTTGTTCAACTGTCCCTACTGTCCATCTCCCAAATTGAAACTCTTGCACCTGTTCAACAGCATCTCCCTGCAGAGCTGACTCTTGCTGCACATTCTGGGGTTCTGGACAAATGTACAATGACGTGGAGCCCCCATCACAGGGTTTATACAGAGTCGTTTTCCTGCCCTAAACATATCCCGTGCCCCTCATCTAGTCCTTCTCCCCCACCTTCCTAACCCCTGGCAGCTGCTTTTTTTTTTTTTTACTGTCGCTATCATTTTTTGCCCTTTCCAGAATGTCGTGTAGTTGGAATCATACAAGAAAAAAAGTTGTGACCTTTTCAGACTGGCTCCTTTCACTCAGCATCTGACTTTCAGACTCCTCCTTGTCATCTGAGGCGCTAACGGGGCGTTTCTTATTAGTGATGAATAGCATTCCATCATCTGAAGGTACTGCAGTTTGTTTATCCACAAATGGGGAGTTAGTCGTGATAAAAACTTGTGTATCAACTTTTGAAAACTGAGGGAAGCCAAGAGAAATGGAAGAAAAACTTTCCCCTGTTACCCCTTATAGGGATTATGCTGTGCGCCTTCTGCTGCCATTCCCCACGTTTGTGCGTGTGCGTGTGTGTGTGTGTGTGTGTGTGTGACTGTGGGTGTGCAAGCGTGCTCAGTCACCCAGTCGTGTCTGACTCTGCAACCTCATGGGTTGTAGCCTGCCAGGTTCCTCTGTCAATGGGATTTTCCAGGCAAGAATACTGAAGTGGGTTGCTATTTCCTCCTCCAGGGGATCTTCCTGATCCAGGGATCAAACCTGCGTCTCTTGGATTGGCAGGCAGATTCTTTCCCAGTGCACCACCATCATTTTTGGTTTGACACAGCATGGTACATACATTTTGATTCCTCTTTTTTTAATTAGTTGTGACTTTGCTTTGTTCATGTTCACAAATTCTCTGTAAGCACTTTTTCTTGTGCATTGTTTTAAAAGTCTGCAGTATTTTTCCATGGATTGGGAAAGTCACCATTCCTTAACTATGCCTTCATTTCTCACATTGGAGTTGTTTTCAATTTTATGCTAATATAAATATAGCCTTCCTTGAACTGTTGACCCTTTAATAATTGTATAGGTCCTCCTCCCACTTGCTAAGAAACGGAGCAGCTAAGTTAGAGAGGGATGTGTGTGTTCAGTTGCTCAGTCGTGTCTGACTGTTTGTGACCCCATGGACTATAGATCTCCAGGCTTCTCTGTCCAGGGGATTCTCCAGGGAAGAATGCTGGAGTGGGTTGCCATTCCCTTCTCCAGGGGATCTTCCTGACTCAGGGACTGAGCCTGCATCTCTTTTGTCTTCCGCATTGGCAGGCAGATACTCTCCCACTAGCACCACCTGGGTAGCCTTGATTTAGAGACAGTGAATGTTTTAAAGCTATCCCAGACACTGCTCTCTTTCTTTTTGAATGCCTTAAAAAGTTTTTTCAAAACTAACTTTTTATTAAAGTATAGTTGATTTACAATGTTGTGTTAGTTTCGAGTGTATGTTAATACAATTTTATTGTGGTAAAAAACATGTAAATTTTACCATCTTAACTGTTTTTAAATGTACAATTCAGTAGTATTAAATATATTTGCATTGTTATGAAATAGATCTCCAGAACTTTTTCATCCTGCAAATCTAATCTGTATCCATTGAACATCAATTCACGATTCCTCTCTCATCTCCCTCCTCCCCCAGCCCTTGGCAAACACCATTCTACTTTCTGTTTTTAAGAATTTGATGATTTAAAATACCATATGTAAGTAAAATCATACAGTATTTATCTCTTGTGACTGGCTGGTTTCATTTAAATATACATCCAAGCTGTGGCACGTGTCAGAGTTTCTGTTTTAAGGCTGAATAATATTGCTTGTATTTTTATACCACATTTTGCTTATCCATTCATTCACTGATGGACATCTGGGTTGCTTCCATTTCTTAGCTATTGTGAATAATACTGCGGGGAACATACAGCAAAGAACACACAAACAATATCTGAGTCCCTGCTATCAATTCTTTTGATTATATACCTGATGGGGTTGTTGGATCATACGGTCATCTATTTTAGTAGCAATAGGACCATTTTAAATCCTACCAACAGTGCACAAAAGGTTCTGATTTCTCTACATCCTTGCCAATGCTTGGTGTTTTCCTGGGTTGTTTTGTGTTTTGTGGGGTTTTTTGTTTTGTTTTGTTTTTGAGATTTCCTTTTAAGAGCTGGAATCTGGCTCCCAAATCTCATGTCTTTCTTTGGAACTCATGCTTCAAGAGATACTAGTCTCCAGCACATTTTCCCGAGAACTCGCTATTTTTCCGTCTCTATCCGTTGGTGCTTTCATGTCTGCAGTCGCAGTCTGCAAATCACTGTGGGTAGTGACCACAACCATGAAAGTAAAAAGACTCTTGCTCCTTGGGAGAAAAGCTGTGACAAACCTAGAGAGTATATTAAGAAGCAGAGATGTCACTTTGCTGACAAAGGTCTGTATAGTCAAAGCTATGGTTTCTCCAGTAGTCATGTATGGATGTGAGAGTTGGAGCATAAAGAAGGCTGATGCTTTCAAACTGTGGTGCTGGAGAAGACTCTTGAGAGTCTCTTGGATAACAAACCTGTCAGTCCTAAAGGAAATCAACCCTGAATATTCATTGGAAGGACTGATGCACAAAGATCCCGTGCTTTGGCTACCTGATGTGAAGAGCTGACTCATTAGAAAAGACTTGATGCTGGGAAAGATTGAAGGCAGGAGGAGAAGGTAGCAACAAAGGATGAATGAGATGGTTGGATGACATCCTTCACTCAACGGACATGAGTTTGAGCAAACTCTGGGAGATAGTGAAGGACATGGAAGCCTTCACATGTGCTGCAGTCCGTTGAGTCACAAAGAGTTGGATACAACTTAGCGATTGAACAACAACCAATCCTTTGATCCCCATGCTCACGTCTGGGGATTTCCCTTGGGGTCGATTGCTGGCTGTCTGCCCAGTCCTGTGCCCCTTTCTTCTGGGCATGCTTCCAACTTGACACAGTTCCCAGCAGCCAGCTGTGGCTGTGTGACTATGTCCTCACCTGTGGAATGGGCACAGAAGTGATCCACCCAACTGTTTAAAGGGCTGGGTCACCTGGGGTTTCTCTCTCTCCTTCTGGCAAAGAGAGTACAGGTCAGTGGCCCAAGGAATAGTGGGCCATCCTGTCCTTCCAACAAAGGTCTCCGTGTCACAGCACTTGGCCTGCAGGGACCCCCACAGAAAGACTACAATAATCATTGTCCCTTCGATGTTTATTGGGGTGTTATTTATCAGAGCAGAAGACTGGAAACAGCCTAAATGTCCACTAGGAGGAAATAGTTTAAAAACGGATGAGATGGTTGGATGGCATCATTGACTCAATGGACATGAGTCAAACTCTGGGAGATAGTGAAAGACATGGAAGGCTTGTGTGCTGCAGTCGGTGGAGTCACAAAGAGTTGGATACAACTTAGCGATTGAACAACAACCAATCCTTTGATACAACATGCCCAGTAGAATTCCATGCAGCTTTTTTTCTTTTTTTAATGCTGTTAAAAAAATGTAATAGACTATATTTTAGAGCAGTTCTAGGTTTACAGCAAAACTGAGCCAAAGGGACAGATATTTCCCGTAGTCCACAGTCTCTTCCACCATCAATACCCACACAGAGCGGTATGTTTATTACATTTGATGAACTTGCACTGATACATCCTCATCAACCAGAGTCTACAGTTGACATTAGGGTTCACTCTTGGACGTTCCATGGTTTGGACGTGTTTCTAGTGACACCTATCCACCATTATAGTGTCACACAGAGCAGTTTCACTGCCCCAAAGAAAAGTTTTAGTGTTAAAAAAAAAGCAAGAATCAAAACAATATATTTATCTGCTAACGTTTTTTTCAAGTGGGAAGAGGGTATTTGGATTTGCTTATACATGCAAAGTACCACATTGGAAAAGAAATTCCAGGATCAGAATCCTAGGATCAGTAGAGACCAGTGTCACCCTTGGGTGTGGATGGGTGGAAACTGGGCAGGTAGGGGCTGGGGGAAGAAGGTTTCTGCAGTTGGTCTTTTCATACATTTTAATGTTGTGTGACTGTATTACCTATTCAGAATGTAAATAAATGCAATGTAAAATTTAAACAGTGAATAATTTTTTCCACTTTATTGTAACTCAAAGTTCAAAGTTCATATGCACCCCATCCAGTTTCTACTGTTAACACCCTGAGCTGAAAGCCGCCAGCTGAAGGCAGAGCTGCTCAGGGTTTGAGCTGTCTGTGCGGCCTCCATGCACAGAGAGCAGCTTTGCCACAGCCTCTCCCAGGCCTCCTGCTCCGGTCCGGCCCGTTTCCGGCCTGCTATGCCCAGGCGAGGCCCATGCCTCCATCTGCTGCCCCAGACAGACAAGCTGCTCACCCCCTTCCTGCCAACTGAACATTCTCTAATTACATGATAAATACTAATTGCCCATGACTAGGATCTTCCACCTTCATAGACATTAACCAAAGTCACGCCTAACCAGCCTCACCGTTAATTATCTGTGCTCACTGCTCCAGGATTTAATTAAGCCTTGGCAGGAAATAGCAGTCCACGTAGACTGAGTGAGGAAGCGGAGCTTGCGGAGATGCTCTCCTTTCATCAGGTGGCCTGGCAAAACTGCTCCAAGCCTTCCTGTCTCCAAGCCCTGGGGTTTTCCCAGTGAACAGGACACACTGGGGGATACGCATGGCCTGCTGTCGCCTACACCATCTCATCTAATCTTTGCACTCACTGCAGGGGCTGGGTCTCCATTTTACAGATGAGAAGACAGAGGCTCAGAGAGTCCTAGTGACTCACCGAGCAAGTGGCAGAGCCAGGTGTGTCTGAGTTGCAGGCCCATAATTCCCACTACTTGTTTCTGGAGGAATGGTCTTAACAATATTATTTTTTACTCTAACCTTGAACTTGTGCTTTTTATTTCTCCAACACATTTCCAAGTACCGTTTTGTCTTAGTCTTGTATTCATTTATTAAGAGAACAGAAGGCTGACGTATCTGAAGCGCAGAAAGATCATGATGGGCACAAAGCCACACACCCAGGCCTCATACTCCCAGGGTCACGGCCAGGAAGATGACGGGGTGGGGAGGGGCGGTGTTAAATGACTGGCCCCCACACACGACCGCCAGGTTCTCATCCCGGCACATCTTTCTGAGGTTCTTTGCACTTCTTGAATCTAAGGCTTGATATCTGTGTTAGTTAGAATTAAGTGCCTCTTGAGAAACCTGTATGCAGGTCAGGAAGCAACAGTTAGAACTGGACATGGAACAACAGACTGGTTTCAAATAGGAAAAGGAGTACGTCAAGGCTGTATATTGTCACCCTGCTTATTTAACTTATATGCAGAGTACATCATAAGAAACGCTGGGCTGGAGAAAGCACAAGCTGGAATCAAGATTGCCGGGAGGAATAGCAATAACCTCAGATATGCAGATGACCCCACCCTTATGGCAGAAAGTGAAGAAGAACTAAAGAGCCTCTTGATGAAAGTGAAAGAGGAGAGTTAAAAAGTTGGCTTAAAGCTCAACATTCAGAAAACTAATATCATGGCATCTGGTCCCATCACTTCATGGCAAATAGATGGGGAAACAGTGGCAGACTTTATTTTGGGGGGCTCCAAAATCACTGCAGATGGTGACTGCAGCCATGAAATTAAAAGACGTTTACTCCTTGGAAGGAAAGTTATGACCAACCTAGATAGCATATTCAAAAGCAAAGACATTACTCTGTCAACAAAGGTCCATCTAGTCAAGGCTATGGTTTTTCCAGTGGTCATATATGGATGAGAGTTGGACTATGAAGAAGGCTGAGCGCCGAAGAATTGATGCTTTTGAACTGTGGTGTTGGAGAAGACTCTTGAGAGTCCCTTGGACTGCAAGGAGATCCAACCAGTCCATCCTAAAGAAGATCAGTCCTAGGTGTTCATTGGAAGGACTGATTTTAAAGCTGAAACTCCAATACTTTGGCCACCTGATGCCAAGAGCTGACTCATTTGAAAAGACCCCTATGCTGGGAAAGATTGAGGGCAGGAGGAGAAGGGGATGACAGAGGATGAGATGGCTGGATGGCATCACCGACTCAATGGACATGGGTTTGGTTGGACTCCAGGAGTTGGTGATGGACAGGGAGGCCTGGTGTGCTGCGGTTCATGGGGTCGCAAAGAGTCGGACACGACTGAATGACTGAACTGAACTGAACTGAATGTTAGCTTCCCTGGTGGCTCAGTCAGTAAAGAATCTGCTTGTGATGCAGGAGACCTGGGCTTGATCCCTGGATGGGGAAGATCCCCAGAGAAGGAATGGCAACCCATGCCAGCATTCTTGCCTGGAGAATCTCATGGAGAGATGAGCCTGGTGAGCTACAGTCCATGGGGTCGCAAAGAGTGGGACACAAGTTAGCGACAAAACCACCACCAGAACAAGCAATGCTAGCTGCTGTAACAGACAACTTCCAAATCTCAGTGGCGCAACAGGAAAAGAATTCATTTATCATTCACTGAAAGCAAGTGGGTGGTCATCAGGTGGCCTTAGCAGGGGCCCAGGGATCCATGCAGAGGTTGTTAACCGCTGTTCGACCCTTGAGAGGTCTATGCATAGAATTCAGGGGACCTGTGGACTTAAATGGGGAAAGTTACATCATTATTTATTTTTGAATTAAATTTAGCCTTTTCCTTTAATTATGAAAATAGACAACAAACCACAAATTTATACCTGTGAATTTGTTTCCAATGAAAGTCACAGATATTTTGATATCATATTAATTGCTGCAGATAGCTTGAATTATTGTTTGTACTCATTCACTACTTTGAAACAGTGGTGGGTTGTTTGGGGTCTTTTTGCTATACGGTAAGTCCTTGTTGGTTATCCATTTAAAATACAGCAATGTATACATGTCCATTCCAAACTCCCTAATTATCCTTTTCCCCAATCCTTCCCCCCAGCAACTGTAAGTTCATTCTCCAAGTCTGTAAGTCTGTTTCTATTTTGTAAGCAAGTTCATTTATATAATTTCTTTTTAGATTTCACATATAAGGGATGTTATATGATATTTCTCCTTCTCTGACTTATTTCACTCAGCATGACGCTCTCTAAGTCCGTCCATGTTGCTGCAAATGGCATTATTTCACTCTTATTAATAGCTGAGTAATACTCCATTGTAAATATGTACCACATCTTCTTTATCCATTCCTCTGTTGATGAGCATTTAGGTTGCTTCCATGTCTTGGCTATTGTAAACAATGCTCCAATGAACGTTGGAATGCATGTATCCTTCGGATCATGTTTCTCTCTGGATATATGCCCAGGAGTGGGATTGCAGGGTCATATGGTAGCTCTAGTTTTTTAAAGAATCTCCATACTGCTCTCCACAGTGGCTGTACCATTTTACATTCCCACCAACAGTGTAGGAGGGTTCCCTTCTCTCCATGCCCTCTCCAGCATGTATTGTTTGTGGATATTTTTTTGATGATAGCCATTCTGGCTGGTTTGAGGTGATATCTCATTGTAGTTTTGATTTGGATTTCTGTAATAATTAGCAATGTTGAACATCTTTTCATGTGCCTGTTGGCCATATGTACATCTTTGGAGAAATGTTTATTTGGGTCTTCTGCTCATTTTTTGAGTGGGTTGTCTGTTTTGATGTTGCTAAGTGTCGTGAGCTGTTTGTAAATTTTAGAGACTAATCCACTGTCAGTCACAGCATTTGCAAATGTTTTTCCCAATCTGTGGGCTGTCTTTTCATTTTGTTTATTGTTTTCTTTGATGTGCAAAAGCTTTTGAGTTTAAGTAGGTCCCATTTGTTTATTTTTGTTTTATTTCCACTATTCTGGGAAATTGACCAAAAAAAGATACTGTTGTGATTTATGCCTATGCCTAGGTGCTCTGCCTATGTTTTCATCTAGGAGTTTTATAGTATCCGGTCTCACATTTAGGTCTTTAATCCACATTTTAAAAGAATGTTTGGCTGCACTGCATAGCATGCAGGATGTTAGCTCCCCGACCCGGAATCAAAGCCATGCCCCTTGCTGTGGAATCACAGAGTCTTAACCACTAGACCACTACAGAAGTTCTGAAACAATGGTGGCATTAAAGGTAGACTATGTTGCATGTGATCAAAGCCTTTCTGTCTATAGAGGCTTGGTTGGAAGCAGCTGGCCTATTGCTGGATGACTTTTGTTGTTCAGTCACTCAGTCATGTCCAGCTCTTTGCGACCCCATGAACTGCAGCACATCAGGCTTCCCTGTCCTTCACCATCTCCCAGAGCTTGCTCAAACTCATATCCATTGAGTTGGTGATGCCACCGAACCGTCTTGTCCTCTGTCGTCCCCTTCTCCTCCTGCCTTCAATCTTTCCCAGCATCAGGGTCTTTTCTAATGAGTCAGCTCTTCTTATTAAAATGGCCTGATTTTATACAACACATTCAAATAATAAACATGAAAAACATCCTACCAGATTATATTCAGCCTAACCAGTAATCAAATGAATAGAAAACCAACGAGATATCATGCTGTCCATCAGATTTAAAGAACTGCTCTCTCTTTTTTAGATTTTTTTTTTTTAATGTGGACCATTTTTAAAGTCTCTATTGAATTTGGTAAGATGTTTAATGTTTTGGTTTTTTGACTGACAGGCACGTGGGACCTTCACTCCCCAACAAGGGGCGGAACCTGCACCCCCTGCATTGGAAGGGGAAGTCCTAACCACTGGACCGCCAGGGAAGTCCCCCTCTTTCCTATTCTAACACTTGCTGCAGGTGAGAGTGCGCTAAGAATCTGATCCACTGCTAGCAGGCGGCAAGCTGGCCACTGTCTCTCTGGAGGGCGCTTGGGTGATTTGCAAAGCGAGTCTGAAAAGTGCTTCTCCCTCTAACCCAGTGACTCCCCTCTGGGGTATGTCCTCAGTCACTCATTCTTAGTTCAAAAAATGTATTTGTGTCCAAGTTGTTTCATCACAGTGTTATTTTGAATACTGAAAGATTTTTTCTCTTCAAAGTACCCAGTATTAATGGAATAGTTAAATGGTAATACAACCATTACTGGAAATATTATGCGGATGTTGTTGCTCAGTCACTAAGTTGCGTCTGAGTCTTTGTGACCCCATGGACTGCAGTACCCCAGGCTTCCCTGTCCTTCACCATTTCCCGGAGCTTGCTCAAACTCATGTCCATTGAGTTGGTGATGCCATCCAACCATCTCATCCTCTGTCATCCCCTTCTCCATCTGTCTTCCATCTTTTCCAGCATCAGAGTCTTTTCCACAGCGAGTCAGCTCTTCACATCAGGTGGCCAAAGCATTGGAGCTTCAGCTTCAGCATCAGTTCTTCTAGTGAATATTCAGAGTTGATTTCCTTTAGGATTGACTAATCTTCTTGCAGTCTGAGGGACTTTCAAAAGTCTTCTCCAGCACTGCTATTCAAAAGCATTGAATTGGTGTTCAGCCTTCTTTATGGTCCAACTCTCACATCCACACATGACCATTGGAAACACCATAGCTTTGAGTATATGGACCTTTGTCAGTAAAGTAATGTCTCTGCTTTTTAATATGCTGTCTAGGTTTGTCATAGCTGTTCTTCCAAGGAGCAAACCTCTTTTAATTTCATGGCTGCAGTCACTGTCCTCAGTGACTTTGGAGCCCCAGAAAATAAAGTTTGCCACTCTTTTCATTTTTTTCCCTATTTGCCATAAAGTGATGGGACCATGATCTTAGCTTTTTGAATGTTGAGTTTAAGCCAGCCTTTTCACCCTCATCAAGAGACTCTTTAGTTCCTCTTTGCTTCCTGCCATTAGGGTTAACAACTTGAAAAATTGTCTCGGAGGTCTTAATGTTGAGATCTTGGTTTCTATCATTCTCCTTAAAAAGGAACGCTTTTTGCAGAAATGACTGATTCCAGGTCAAGGGCAGGGAATGTTCCGTGTTAGACTGGAACATCTTGGCATGCCGGAAAGCAAAGATGTGCTCCAAGATGAAGGGGACAGGTGGAAAGGACATGGGAATTGGCTTGGAGGGGCTCCCACTGGCCAAACCTGGGGCAGTTTAAATATCAACAAGAATGACAACATTGGATTTTAACACTTTTTTAGAAAAAGGAATTCATAAGTATACAGTAATAGTATTTAAAAAAGTGTGGGAAAAAAAAGATCAGCACACAATGGTATGAAAAATGGTGATATATTAATAAAAATATAATATAATAATATATAATATAATAAACTAATATAATAATTCAGGTAAGGATTGCCAGTGCATTCCTTTTTGCTTGGTCTTTTCTTTTTGTCAGTGCATTCTATAACTACTGAAAGTTTGTTGGGGAATAAGATCTTTGCATGGTCTAACGTATCACTCCACCAAATACCTATTAACAACAACAAAAAAAGGCAAAATACGCTTTTATGATGGAGAGACCTGTCAGGAAACATTTTAACTAAGTGATCAAACTTAGCATCACTGACAATTGGTGCCTCCTGAACTGATATATTGACCTGACATCATCTGCTTAAGAATTCCTCCCTGAAATGTTAAACCTGAATCCAATTGGGAAGAAACATACATCTATGTTGTAGGTCCTTCGACAAGAAAACCATGCCACTCTCTTCAAGATACCAGTGCAAGAAGGACCAAAGGATAGGACAGGATAGGGGGCTGTTCCAGATTAAAGGGACTGGGGGACTTGGGTAATTCTGTGCAAGGTTGGATTGGATCTTGGATCCTGAATCAGGAAAAAATGTTAAACAGCTTACAAAGAACATGTTTCAGACTATTATAAACATATGGACTGGCTATTAAATAATATCCTTGCGCAGTGCTAAATTTATTGGCTGTGTTAATGGTGGTGGTGGTGTAGTCACTTAGTCATGTCTGACTCTTTGGGACCCCATGGACTGCAGCAGGCCAGGCTCATCTGTCCTTCACTATCTCCCAGAGTTTGCTCAAATTCATGTCCATTGTGTTGGTGATGCCATCAGATCATCTCATCCTCTGCTGCCCAATTCTCCTTTTGCCTTCAATCTTTCCCAGCATCATGGTCTTTTCCAGGGAGCTGGCTCTTGGCATCAAGTGGGTGAACCTTTAGATTTTCCTTTTACCAGTTTGAACTGGTACCTGTTGCTCGCAACCAAGGAGTCCTAGCCCTGCGCTCTGGAAATGCATAGATGAGGTGTATTTCTTTCCTATCACTGTGTAACAAATTACCACAATTCTAGCACCTTCAGACAATATGCATTTATTATCCCCAAATGTCTGTGGTTCAGGAGTCTGGGTACAATTAGCTGGGCTCTGTTCTGGATCTTACAAGGCTATAATTAGGATGTTGGCCAGGCTAATTGGGAGGCTTGACTGGGGAAGAATCTGCTTCCAAGTCTGTGCAAGCTGTGAGCGGGATTCATTTCCTTGCAGTTGTATTATCTAGGACCTGGCTTTTTGCTGGCTGTTAGCTGGGAGGCTGCCATCAGGTCCCAAAGGTTACGCACTGTCTGTTAACACATGGGCTTCTCAATACAGACACTCGCCTCATCAAGACAACAAGGAGAATCCAGTCTGCTAAAATGGAATCTTACATAATGTAGTGTAATCATGAGGCTGACACATCCAACCGTCTTTGCCTTATCATGTAACCAAATCAAGGGATGGACATACTATTACACTTGCCATATTCTATTTGTTAGAAGCTAGTCATGGATCCCATCTGCACTCACGAGAAGAGAATTACACAAAGGCAGGGGCACCAGGAGACAGGAAATCATTGGTCAACTTACGGTCTGTCTGCCACAAAAGGAATGAGAAGAATCCATTCTAAAACTGCCACACTGGGGCTTTCCTGGAGGTCGGGTGGTTGAGACTCTGTGCTTCCCTCACAGGGGGCTTGGGTTTGATCCCTCGTGGAGAAACGTAAGATTCTGCATGCCACATGCTGTGGCCAAAATAAAATAAAATAAATAGATACAAGTGCCACACCTCCCCTTGCCCACCACTAAATCCTCATTCACTGAGGATTTACAAGTGAGCAGTCGGAATCATTCCCTCCTTATTTAAGAGGAGTTATCCTTGGGAAGTGGCTGGATGGCAAAGTGCTAAAAATGCATTAGAGCTTTTTGCTCTGTGTAGGGTATTGCTTTGGGCTTCCTTGGTGGCTCAGATGGTAAAGAATCTGCCCGCAATGCAGGAGACCTGGGTTCAGTCCCTGGGTCTGGAAGATCCCCTGGAGAAGGAACAGGCCACTCCAGTATTCTTGCCTGGGAAATCTCACAGACAGAATTGTTTGGTGAGCTATAGTCCATAGGGTTGCAAAGAGTTGGACATGACTGAGCAACACACACACACACACACACACGGTATTGCTTATAATTTTTATAATGAGCATGTAGTGTATATTAGAAATACGATTAAAATTGAAAATTGTATATAGGGTGTAAATTCCACTATAAGCTGTTTTTCTCCACTTCTGGACCACTCCATGTACATATACATACACAATGGAAAAAAAAAAGACTGGAAGGAAACGCCCAAAGGTGAAGACTTACTTGTTTAGAGTGGTGGGTCTATGGATAAATGATACCCTCTTCTTTACACTTTTCTGTATTTTTTACAACAGCAATATTACTCTAATAATCAGATTAAAAAAAAACAATAAGTGATTGGAAATGTTTTTTAGGTCCAATATTCTGACTAAAAATAAAGCAAACCCTCTTGTTTACCTTCTACAGAAGGGTAATTTCCTGCTGGGGCGGCTGGTGGAGCGTCTGCTTCTAGATCTCAACGGAAGAAATCAGATGGCAGCGGGGAACACACACCTGCTTCCTCTCAAGCTGATAAAGAACAATTAACTCTCATCAGAATATCTGGCTTTGGCCCAGGACTAAGCGTTATTTGAAAAAAAATATGGCAGGTTTTCTCCAGCGACTAAAAGCTCCTGGAAGGTTCTAGCCATGATGAGAAATAGGAGCCTGGGTGCCAGACAGATCTGGTGAGTTGACATGTTCAGTAATCAAATAGCCCAAGTCCATCGTGATATGAAAACAAACACAAGTTTGATCTCATTTTTGTACCTAATTGGAGGACCTTGATGGGTCTCCTAATCTGTTTGCTTGTTTGTAAATTTAAAATTATGAAGAGCTTCCAATGGACCAAAGACCACACCTGAAGTCAAAACATATAAACAAAACACAGACTCCCAAATTTAGGTTTACCAAGCTTACTGTAGCCAAGGAGGAGGTGTCCTCAGGAGTGTCCCAGCAGGGGAGATGAAAGGGGCTTCTTCTAGGGTTTGCGTTCAATGATTCAGAGGTATGTTAATCAGGGGCCTCCTCTGGGTTTGTGTGTGTGTGTGTATGTGTGTGCACGCTTAGTCGTGCCCTTCTGTTTGCAATCCCATGGGCTGTGGCCTGCCAGGCCCCTCTATCCATGAAGTTTTCCAGGCCAGAACACTGGAGTGGGCCACCCTTTGTTGAATGCTGACGAGAAGCAGGGGCAACTGGGTGACTGAGTACTTAAGTGATTGTCATCTAAAAGGAGATTCAGTGGGGCTTGAGTTGTTATTGGTTGAAACAGCAGCAATTTCTCAGAAAGGAGGAATGCATGTCAGAGAGTGTATTGGGGTGTTTAGGAATTTGGGGGCTGACCAGAGTGACTTTGCCAATGTCCCATTCTCAGCATGGTTCATGTTTGGCTGGGAACATGGCTGACTGGATGTCAGTAGGGCTGTTTTCCATTTTCTCAGTCCCATCCATCTTTAAACTAAACAGCATCTGATTAAAAAAAAAACAAACAAACGAACATTTGTATACACTTTCAACTTAGAAAATGCTCTTTTACCTGGGGGAAATTCTTTGTGTTTCTCTTCAGCTTCTCCATTCTTAAAGATGAGGACACTGAGGATCATAAACGTTTAGTGCCTCGCCCAGTTCAGCTGATTTAAGCAAACCAGAAAGTAGAAGCGTCCAGCCTTAGGCTTGTTCTTTTCTGCCACCCATCACTGTTCCTCATTAGTCCTGGTTGTCTGTTCATTCCAGAAGGATGGAGTGATGGAAAGTGAAGAGACAGTTCAAGTCAACATCAGTATTATGCTTAGGGAACTACTGGGCTATTGGAGTTCACAACCAGGGAAGGACACTGTCTTAGTGGTCTATTGCTGCTGTAACAAATTACTAGAAACTTAGTGGCTAAAAGCAACACAAATTTACTCTCTTATAGTCTTGGAGGTCAGAAGTGTGAAGTGGGTCTCATTGGGTCAAAATCAAGGTCTTGGCAGGGCTTTCTTCCTTAGTAGAGACTCAAGGGAAGAATCTGTTTCCTCGCCTTTTCTAGCTTCTAGAGACTGCCTGCATTCTTTGATTCATGGCCCCTTCCTCCATCTTCAAAGCCAGCAATTCAGTCCTTCTGCCTTCTGCTTCTGACATGACGTCTCTGACTCTGCTGCTTTCTTCTTCCATCTTTTAAGGGCCCTTATGTTTACACCCAGGCACAGCTGGTTAAGATAATCTTCTTTTGTTATGATCCTTAATCACATCTGCAATGTCCCTTTTGCCATAACATATTTATACGTTTCGGGAATTAAGACATGGACGTGCTTTACAGGGGGCCGTTATTCTGCCTGCTAGAGACACCCAGCCTGGTGTATTTTTTTTCTGGGGAGGGGAAGGGAGAAACTCTGACTTAATAGAGAAAAGGGCATGTAAACTGACAGCAGGAAAGGCCAGGAACCAAGAAGGGAAGTGTCCTAAGCGCAGAGGAGGTCTGGAGGTGAAGAAAAAGCAGGATACGTTGGTAGCTCCATTAGTCATCTACTGCTGAGTCATGATGAGGTTAACAACCAACCTCCAGAATCTCAGGAGCTCACAAAAGCCAAGTTGTACTTTTTGTTCAAGCTCTGTGTCCATTGTGGACACGTGCCATGTTTTGGCTCTGCTCCATGTCCTCTTCATTCTAGGATCTAGACCAAAGAACTAGCCCCTGTCTAGAATATGTTGGGCTCATCGTGGAGGAACAAGTTGGGGGGGTAAAACTACAAGATGATACCTAAAGCTTGGGAATGGCTCATGTCCCTTCCACTCACATTTCACCAACCAAATCAAGTCAGGTTATGTGGCCAAGGCTGACATTAGCGGGACAGGAAATTAAATCTTCCCATAGGAAGAGGCAGTGAATAATCAGAACAGCAATTGACTAGAACAGTACAAGACTGGAGGGTCATAGACGATGTGGGGGGTGACTTGAAGTTCATGAGGTAGTGAAGGCAGATCATGCATGACTTCAAAATACAGTTTCCTTAGTTAGAATGTAGGCTTCACGAGGGCAGGACCTAGGTTGCTTTATCTTTCTAGTCCAGAATTCCTCAACCTTTTTTTTCATTATTACTCTGCACCCCAATAAAATCTTAATGTCACAGATATACTGTTACATACTGCATGTATGTTCTTCAGTAGCTAAGTTGTGCCTGACTCTTTGCGACCCTGTGGACTACAGCATGCCAAGTTTCCCTGTCCTTCACTATCTCCTGGAGTTTGCTCGAACTCATGTGCATTGAGTCAGTGATGCCATCCAACCATCTCATCCTCTGTTGCCCCCTGGGGAAGGGAATGGCAAACCACTCCAGTATTCTTGCCTGAGAACCCTATGAACAGTAGAAAAGGCAAAAACATGACACTAGAAGACGAGCCCTCCAGGCCAGTAGGTGTCCAATATTCCCAACGCTACTGGGGAAGAGCAGAGAAATAGCTCCAGAAAGAATGAAGAGCCTGGGTCAAAGTGGAAATGACACTCCGTTGTGGATGTGCCTTGGGGTGAAAGTAAAGTCCAGTGCTGTAAAGAACAGTATTGCCTGGGAACCTGGAATATTAGGTCCATGAATCAAGATAAATTGGATGTGGTCAAGCAGGAGATGGCAAGAGTAAACATCAACATTTTAGGAATCAGTGAACTAAGATTAAAAAAAAACTGCATGTATATCTGAGCTTTATATATAAAAACAATATTTTTCCCCACCTAAGAATCAATTTTCACCCCCTTGGAGGTGATATCAATCCATGTTGAGTACGCATATTCTAGCCCCAATTACATTTAATGTTTTAATTAACTAATTATTATTATTATTTTGGCTGCGTGGTGTCTTCATTGCTTTAGTTGCAGCAAGCGGGGCCTCCTCTCTAGTAGGGGTGGACAGACTTCTCTTGGGCAGCACAGGCTCCAGGTGCTTGGGCTTCAGCAGTTATGGTGCATGAGCTTAGTTGCTCAAAGCAAGTGAGATCTTCCCGAACCAAGGATCAAACCTGTGTCCCCTGCATTGGCAGGTGGATTCTCACCCACTGTACCACCAGGGAAGTCCAGGTTTTAATTAAATCTTTTTTTTTTTTTTTTTTAAAGAATTTTATAAAACGCCCCATGTCCCCAGGGGAGGATCTAGCTGCCAGTCTTCCCTCTCGGTGCGTCTTCGGCCTCAGTCCCGAGCCCAGCGCCCCCGGGAGGGCTGAGTTTCCCGGCTCTCGCCTTCTCCGGCAGGCCCAGCCTAATTAAATCTTGATTTCAGTTGACTTAAGCTACATTTGTGAATTAAAGCAAATTGCTAGTAGTTGATAGGTCTATATACATCAATCTTATTACTTTGTGTGAACTCAGTTTAACCAGCGCGACCAAGAAAGAAGTTCATCAGCTAAAGAGGAGAGGTCTGATGGAGTAGAGAGGAAACTTGACATTAGTAAAGAAGAAGAAAAGTTATGACCAACCCAGATAGCATATTGAAAAGCAGAGACATTACTTTGCCAACAAAGGTCCGTCTAGTCAAGGCTATGGTTTTTCCAGTGGTCATGTATGGATGTGAGAGTTGGATTGTGAAGAAAGCTAAGCGTCGAAGAATTGATGTTTTGAACTGTGGTGCTAGAGAAGACTCTTGAGAGTCCCTTGGACTGCAAGGAGATTCAACCAGTCCATCCTAAAGGAGATCAGTCCTGGGTGTTCATTGGAAGGAATGATGCTAAAGCTGAAACTCCAATACTTTGGCCACTTCATGCGAAGAGTTGACTCATTGGAAAAGACTGATGCTGGGAGGGATTGGGGGCAGGAGGAGAAGGGGACGACAAAGGATGAGATGGCTGGATGGCATCACTGACTCGATGGACGTGAGTTTGAGTGAACTCCGGGAGTTGGTGACGGACAGGGAGGCCTGGCGTGCTGCAGTTCATGGGGTCGCAAAGAGTCGGACACGACTAACTGAACTGAACTAAAAGGTATCTACATGTTGCTTGGCAGAACTTTCAAAAACTGAATCTAAATATCTTCTTGCTATCAGAAGTCTTCTCCACTACAAGCAGCCCTGCCTGTTTTTGGGGGGAGAGTCATTAAGCATGAATGAATTTTCCCTGACGATTAAAGGTCTGGACTGTGAACATCTAGGATTAGCAGTACCCGCCGGTCACCTTTTGCTTTTGTATTTTAAACTCGTATGGCTTTTCTTTCTTTGTGAAAACGCTGACAAGCTGCCCAGTCTAAATCCTCACTTCTAGCAATGTACCTGGCTGGTTAGTTTCTGTTCTTTGCTCCAGTTTTGGAAACTAGAGATGCGGCATGAACGGGGCAGATGCTAGTGAAGGCCCATGGAGCTCTAAAGGAGTTATATATTAGTTTAGTATTTTGCCTAAATGTCAGTGAAGTTCAGTGAGCAACTGAAGGCCGACTCTATGTCAGGCACTGCTCTAGGCATTAAGGATATAATAGTGGATACAAAAGATAATATCTTTGGGACTTCCCTGGTAGTCCAATGGTTAGGGCTCTGTGCTTTCACCACCAAGCGCACAGGTTCAGTCTGTGGTTGGAGAGCTAAGATCCCACAAGATGTGTGGTGCAGTCAAAAGAATAATGGCTTTGTCCTCACAGGACCAGAAATGTCATTTTATGAGTTCTGATAGCATCAGAGAGGTAATACCGGACAGTGAACTGTGCTAAGGCTGGTTGATCAACGGATGGGAGACATTTGCCTTCAGACATGAAGGGCTCTGCTCTTGGATTTCACTTTTCTCTTTGTCCTTGAACTGAGACGAGGCATCAATTATGAACGTGGAGACCAAGGAGTTATGTTGGAAGGTACCAATTCTTTGACTTGGTATTCTCTGTAACTGCTCAGGAAAATCACCCCTGCCTGTTCAGGCTGTCCTCGCTTCAGCAAATTTAGCATTTGCATGTGGAACAACTGTGATCTGCAGATTTGTTTAACATATTTATTTACTTATTGGGCTGCACTGGGTCTTAGTCGCGGCACGTGGGAGCAATAGCTGTGGCATGCCAACTCTTAGTTTGGCATGTAGGATCTAGCTCCCTGACCAGGGATGGAACCCAACGCCCTGCACTGGGAGCACGGAGTCCTAGCCTCTGGATCACTAAGGAAGTCCCGGTAAGTCTGCAGATTTCTAAAACATAAGATTTTTAAAGCTTTTCCTTGTTTAAATAAGGCGGTACTTCAGGGGCAGAGGGGCTACTGAGGAGAAACTAAGTGGGATTTCAACGTCCTTACGTGGGTCTACAGGTCTCTATCCCACACTGACCCCCACCCCCACATCCCCTCACTGTGTCCAGCCACTCCAGCCTCCTGCCCCTTCTGTTCCTTGCTTGCACCAAGCACATTCCTCTTAGAGGGGGTTGCACTTAAAGTGCTCCACTTTGCATGGCCTGTAACCTTCTTCAAGCCCTGCACCAGCGTTACTCCTGTAGGGAGGACTTCCCTCCACCTTTCCCATCTCCCTCTATGCCTTTGTCTCATTTTATTTTTAATCACAGCATTTAACTCTGAGTGACAAGTTATGCATACGTTTGTGGTCTTCCCACCCTCACTCAAAGGTAAGCTCCACGAAGGCAGGACTTTTGTTCACCGCTCTATTCCCAGTTCCTAGAAGGGGCCAGCACAAGGAGCACGTAATCTGACCTATCTCGTGATGGCTTAAAAGTATTTCACCACCACTTTTTTCCTTTGAGACATCTTCTACAAATGAGGTTTCTGTATGTAATACCCTTGACAAACAAGTGTTCGTACAAAAAAGAACATTTCATTTGAGGTGTTTGTGTTGGAGTCTGTGTCTGAAGACAGACCCCACGTTAGAACTGTGGAAGTTCAGAACCATTCAATGCACAGTCTCCTCACTCAGGAAAGAGTTCCTAGGAATACGAGCCTTATTGTGTTCAGAATAACCGCTAAGACAATACTGTTATTTCTTTATTCTGACCAATCACAAATTGAAGTGCTTCAGGCCATCAGGTCCTTTGGCTTCACCCATTCTGTCCTACTTCCATCCAGACCCAGATGCCCATATGGGCCTTTTCCAATACAGCTGTCCTCCTGCAGTAGAGAGCTGGAGCCCAGCGAGGCATACTCACGTGGGTTGGATTTTCCCCTCCAGGGTGAGTTGTATGTTGTTGCTGTTCAGTTGCTAAGTCGTTCTGACTCTTTCCGACTCTTTGTGACCCCATGGACTGTAGCATACCAGACATCCCTGTCCTTCATTGTCTCCCAGAGTTTGCTCAAACGCATTCCATTAAGTCGGTGATGACACCCAACCATCTCATCCTCTGCTGCCCCCTTCTCCTTTTGCCTTCAGTCTTTCCCAGCATCAGGGTCTTCTCCAGAGAGCCAGCTCTTTGCATCAGGTGGCCAAAGTACTGGAGCTTCTGCTTCAGCATCAGTCCTTCCAATGAATATTCAGGGTTGATTTCCTTTAGGATGGACTGGTTTGGTCCCTTGCAGTCCAAGGGACTCTCAAGAGCCTTCTCCAGCACCACAGTTTGAAAGCATCAGTTCTTCAATGCTCAGCTTTTTTTATGGTCTAACTTTTACATTTGTACTGGAAAAGTCATAGCTTTGACTATACATAAGTCTTTCTAAATGAAGGCTAGACTGTCCAGCCCCAGATTTTATTCCCTTATTGGGGCTATAAAACTAACCAGGGTAGACCTAGTTCCACACTTGAACGAAACCCATACTTTTCCTTTGAAGTTTTTGTTCTGCAGCAAGAGAAATGGTGGGTTTTAGCAAGCATGAAGTCTAGAGCAAGGGAAATTTCCTTATAATAAGAAAATAATCCTATTTTCCAACTGACAGCCATAACACAAAGCAGTACATTGAGAAGGCAAAAAAATTCAGCTCTCACACAACGCTTTTAAGTAGGTCAAGGAGGTTTTGTGTTATCTGAGGATAAGTGAGTGGAAGACTTTTAAAAATCCCCTAGTGTGTTAGTGGTCAAGAATACTGAAACTGAAACTCAATTAAAGATTTAAGCAACTGCAGAAAAATAATCTCGGAAACACTTTGTCAAACTATTTCCAAAGCCAAGAATGTGTAAAAACTCAACAAAAGATTTAGAGCTGCCCCAACAAAAGCCAGGAGCACACGCGGAGACGGGAAGTCTGGCCACGCACGATGATGAAGCATGCGGCGTTTTCCACTTCAAGCATGTAACCTGGTTTTAATCTTTTTCCAGAAATGTTTCCAAATTAGAAGAGGAAAAAAAAACAAACTTTAAAAGATATTAAGTCTAAACTGTACTCTGACATCAGACTTGACTTTCCAGCTCAGACTGATAGGCTATGACATCTGAATAAGAACCAGGACATATAGATTTAATAACACATCTCTACCCCACCCTCCAAAATCTCATATCCACTTTTAGATGGCATGGAACTCTTTTTTATTCATGGTTGGGAAAAAAGCCCGAACACACCTAACATGACCTTTAAAACTTCATTCTGATAAAAAATAAGAAAATATCCACAGCTAGTATATCAAAACCTTTGAAGAATTTATAGGACATTTAAAGTCATAGTATCAATATCATTAAGAATAGAACTGGTCAGATTTTTGGTTAGGCACTGGCAGGCTACTGCAAAGGCAGTGACATTCCTGATAGGAAGCACTATACCTGTGCCCAGCCCAGGATCTCCATATGCTACTTACGTACAGAGAGACCACCAGTGCTTAGCGTGGACAAAATGAGAATTCAGACATGTACACAGGAAGAAAAGCCAAAACAGACATTATACTGGACTTCAGGCAAAGAGAATGTCCCTTTTTAAAGAATAATTTGATACCGTCTCTGCACTGGAGTATTTTAAAAATGCAATGGTGTTAAACCAAATCTGATGGATGTCCCAAGCTAAACCAAGATACAGAATGGAGAAAAGGAAAAGGGGTGGAGGAAGACAATGGATGAGGGGCGGGACTAGGGGGAAGGGATAGTTAGGGAGTTGGGGATCGACATGTACATACCACTATATTCAAAATGGATAACCAATAAGGTCCTACTGTGTAGCACAGGGAGCTCTGCTTTGTGCCATGTGGCAGCCTGGATGGGAGGGGAATTTGGGGGAGAATGGACACATGTATATGTATGGATGTCCCTTTGCTATCCCCTGAAACTGTCACCACACTGTTGATTGGCAAAAAAAAAAAAAAAAAGTTTAAAAAGAAACTATTTTCTTTTTAAAAAGAAAAATAAAAGGAAGACAGCACGTGGGGTGGGGATAGGGAGGAAAGAGTATATAAACCACTAATGCAATTCCAAGTGACATTGGCTCTAATTTCTGGCTCTACTCATGAACGCCCATCTGGAAAGGTCTTGTATAATGGGGATGAAAAACTATCATTTTGAAAAAGAAAAATGCACAGTCAATTTTATTCACATATTTATAAAAAGATTTATACCAATCAGGTCTTTAACATGTAAAAAGTAAATCTACATTTGCAAAATTAAATATATGAAAATACAAGGCAGACTGAATTATCAAAAGGAAAACATTTTATTTATATCACTAAATACAATTAGTTTCCCTGATTATAATCCATAATGAGTGTCACCTAAAATACAGGAAGCCTGTACAGAGGCATCCAACCCCAGCATCTCTGTGTATACATATATACACCGTGCTGCTGACCTCAGAAAAAGCAGAGCTGAGCTTGCTAAATTATTTTTGTTTCAGAAACTCTTACCATTTGAAGGAAATCAGAGGAAAATTTGGGTAGCAGAGTACTTGTATAATAACTTAAAAAGTTCAATACTTGTAGTGATAAAATAATGTTGCACACCCCTCTCAGGAATTTTAGGCAAGTGACCCTTCCACAGACCCCAAGTCTGGAGAAAGGTTGATCACTGAATCAAGCAGGCTCAGTTCATTTGCCACGCGGTTGGTCATGGTGCATTTCTGGCGTGTAAGTCAACAGAACAATCATGACCCAGAGGTGAAGCAAAGCCTAAAGAAAGAAAAAACAACCTATTAGCCAATAAATCAACCTCCCCAAAGGCCCTCATGCAGTGCACTGAGCGCAGGAGCGCGTCTCATGTGTCTCCGTATCCCTGCCCTTACTATGTCTGCAACCCTGCAGGCACTTGGTACGTGTTTACTGGAGAAACAAGGAAGAAACAAACATACATTCAAGTGAGCTAATAAGTGCAATGAAGGGTGATAAAGAGCTACGATACCTACAGCATTTTCAGCCGAGAGGAGTAAAGTCGTGAACACGCTCATAACACGCACATGTATACATAACTAACTGATCAGGGGATTAAAATACAGGGGAGATGGCCTGATTAAAAGTGCTAGATATACATGATGTTGGTTGGAAAGGGTCTCTGTTGTAACGGTTATGGCTGCTATTTTGAGAGGGAGTTTAGCCATGATCTGTGAAGAGGAGATGGGAATAATGTGTCAGGTTTCAGAGGCTGACTCAGGGTCCAGCATAGGACGTGCTGATCAATTTTCACTAACTCCCCCAAGGTGGTGATGACGTGAGGAGGTGCCATGACGAAGCACCTCGCACACCAGATGTGCAACATCGCATCTCATGCTCACAGAGGGCGCCTGTGATCCTCATGATCTCCCGACCCAGACGTGGGCACATTCTGAATCCTTTATGATGTTACTCAGTTTTTTCTCCTTTTGCTCTACTACCCATCCCTCTCTTACTAAAAACTTTTTATTTAAAGGAGTAACTCTTCCCTCTAGTGGACCACAAGGAAACTTCTAGGTGTGCTTTTATTTCTTTTCAAGAAAACTGCCCGTCTTAATTCAGTTCAACTACTTTTAGACAACCCCACTCCGAACAGTTAGTGGGCTCACAGAAGATAAGACATAGCAGCCAAACTATGGTAAGCATTTTATTAGACATAAGAAATCTAAAAGAATATACATTAACTTTGAGATCCCTTTAGGAAATAAAGCAAAACTTATGGAAATAAGCTTTACTTCAAGATAAAAATGAAGTCAATTGTTTTGTATTGTATTTTTATAAAAATGAAGTAAATTGTTTTGCACTGTATTTTTATCATTTGAGGGGCTCAGAAATAAAGGTTAACTATTAAACTACACTAAAGTTTTATTATAGGAAAAGCCTTTGAGCAATTTAATTTTTAGACATAATGAATTATTGACTTTACTTGCATACTTTAAGAAAAAAAGTTATCAGACATGAATTCGATACGCTTTCAAAACTGACTGCTAAACATTTAGTTAAAAAGATGAGCAGCTGAAAAAAACTAGTTAAAAATCAAATGCAGCACTGTTTCCTCAAACAAGTTTACTTACCATATATATAATCACAAAAACTCGTGCGATGGGATATCTTCGCAGAAAAATTCCCAGACGGATGCTGAGCAAGGGGTGGGGGTGGAGAGAGAGGAGAGAGTTACACTCAAAACACACGTTTCTGTGATAATGTCTCATGTTTTTTGTTTTTAAAACTTTACTCATTTAAACTGTGTGGCTACCATAAGAGAAACATTTTGTTTTATAGTATACTGTTAAGTGATTACTTGTAATAACCATATAAAATATCATAGTAGTGAACAAATACTTAAGGAAATGGCAACCCACTCCAGTGTTCTTGCCTGGAGAATCCCAGGGACAGGGGAGCCTGGTGGGCTGCCGTCTATGGGGTTGCACAGAGTCGGACATGACTGAAGTGACTTAGCAGCAGCAGCAGCAAATTTTTACCACATGCTACTTCTCTTAATTCTTTTTTCGATATTAATATTCTAGATATATTTATTTTTCATAAAACATTTTAAAATTATTTTTAAATTAATTATTTATTTGACTGTGCTGGGTCTTGGTTGCCTTGCCTGGGCTTTCTCTAGTTGTGGCGAGTGGGGGCTACACTTTGTTGCGTTGTGAGGGCTTCTCTTGCTGCGGAGCACAGGCTGTAAGCACATGGGCTGTATGCACACAGGCTGTACGCACACGGGCTGTATGCACACGGGCTGTAAGCACACGGGCTCCAGCAGTTGCACCACGTGGGTTCAGTACTTGTGGCGCACAGGCTTAGCTGCTCTGACGTGTGTGGAATCTTTCTGGTGGAACCCTTGTCCTCTGCATTGGTAGATGGACTGCTATGCACTGTGCCACCAGGGAAGGGCTGGATCTATTCTGTTTATTACTTCTCTTCAGTTACAACTGTAGAAAGCAAACTTAGTCCCTTTAGCAATCATTTTTCTTTTAGGAACCAAAGGCAAGTGTGAAGACATGAACAGGAAAAGAGTCTAGTTGGAATTAACCTCGATATAACTAATCTAGGAGCTTTTGCATGGACAAGGCAATGGCCCCCACTCCAGTACTCTTGCCTGGAAAATCCCATGGACGGAAGAGCCTGGAAGACTGCAGTCCATGGGGTCACTAAGAGTCAGACACCACTGAGCGACTTCACTTCCACTTTTCACTTTCATACATTGGAGAAGGAAATGGCAACCCACTCCAGTGTTCTTGCCTGGAGAATCCCAGGGACGGGGGAGCCTGGTGGGCTGCCGTCTATGGGGTCGCACAGAGTCGGACACGACTGAAGCGACTTAGCAGCAGCAGCATACTTGTAAAAGGTTCAAAATTACAGAAACCCAGGTAAACACTTCAAGAATGGGAAGCATTATGACATTCAGACCTTACTGCTCATGTCTTTTGCAACATTTTTTCCCTAAGACAAATACATGTACAAATACACCTTTCTTCTAAGACCTCTGCTTCTTTCATTATCCTTAGCACAATGCCTTGTATATATATTCTCTAAAAATTAATATGTACGTTGAACTACTCAATAGTTGAAATAGATGTGCTCAATATTTTGGAGATAGTAACTATGGCATCCAAAGCCCATAGCTTCAGGAATTCAAATTAGTAAATCACTCTCCTTATTTTTAACACCATAGCTCCATTTTGACACAAAAAAGTAAGAAAAGATTGCTCTATTGTACAACAATTCATTTAAACTATGTTTTATTACAAAAACTAAAAGGCCAGAGAGTTTAGCAGGTTATTTAGACATGAACTTTCTCAAGGTGATATACATACACTGGCAAAACATTTTCTTTATAAGGTGGATGACTGCTAGTATAAAAAGGTTTTTTTATAAATACACATAACATATATATATAAATTATGCTATTTATATAGTATATATTAAAATCAGTACTATTCATTTGTATATATAGCATCTTTTACTCTAATCCTATGATAAAGGAGATAAAATGTTCAAATGGATGTATTCACATGACAGAGGCTTTCTCAATAAAATTTAATGAATTTTTAAATAGAGTTTACTATAGAAAGGAGAGAAATGGCCAGGGTTAATCACCTTCAATAAAATACAGGCACTGGCAGACCTGTTAAAGGAATTTCATGACACTGAAATACCATGAAAGGAGTCAGGCAATCATCACTTTAATCATCAGCTTGGGAATCCCCCGGTAGCTCAGTGGTTAGGACTCCACACTTCCACTGCAGGAGGTGTGGGTTCCCTGGCATGGAAACTAATCCCACAAGCCAAGTGGCGTGGAAGTAAGTTAAGTAAGTAGGTAAATAAATGAATAACTATATCAGCTCTGCTGGACAGGACTCACTATGAAGCCACTGGAAAATGTTATAAAAATACGGTCCATTGCTCATTGATACTGGCACTGCTTACCTAAATTGGTCAATTGAACTAGCAGCTTTGCGGACTTTCCCATACATTCCTGCCAGATTAGTTTCTGTGTCATTAAACAGAACAGGAACGTTTCGCAGACGTGTGCCTGTATAAATAAGAAAATAATTAATGTACAGACACCAAATCAATTTTCTAACAAAATTATAGTTGAATTGTATCGGGTTTCCCTGGTGGTTCAGATGGCCAAGAATTTGCCTGCAATGCAAGAGACCTGGGTTCAGTCTCTTGTCGGGAAGATCCCCTGGAGAAGGAAATGGCAACCCACTCCAGTATTCTTGCCTAGGAAATCCCACGGACAGAGGAGCCTGGTGGGCTACAGTCCACAGGGTCACAAAGAGTCAGATGTGATTGAGTGACTAATACTTTCCCTTTCATACATTATATTACATGTAGAAGAAGTTCTTAAGGCCAATTTTTAAGCAATATAACCAAAGATGAAAACATTTTTTAAAGTTAAAATATTTAAACTTCCATATCCACAAAAGTCAAAATTTAAAAACTAAGAAAATTATTTTCCCATGAAATGATAAAAAATTAGCATTTACCAAGTGTTGGCAAGAGGTAGCACTAATGGGCACTTTCTTCCTGGGCCAGCAAAAGTGAGGCTGCACACTCTTTCTACAAAGCTAGTAACTCCCAAATCTGTATCTCCAGCCCAGGCCACCCCCAACTCCAGACTTGTCCAAGCACCCGTTCCATCTACATGTGGACGTCTGGTGGACACCTCTACCTAGCACGCCCCAAACCATCATCCTGACTTCCTGCCCTTGCTGCCAACCTTCTCTTCCTGCAGTTTTCCCTAAGTACACAAACACTCCATCTTTCCAAACACTTTGATTCCTTTCTCTCAAACTCCACATCTGATCTGCCAGCAGTTCTACCTGCTTCCCTTCAGATAAATCCTGAACTCATGCCTACTGTCTCCACTCTGGTCTGAGTCACCAACATCTCTCACATGGGTTAACACCAGGGCCCCTCCCTGGTCTCCCTGCCTCAGTGCTTCGTTCTCTGCAGTCTATTCTTGGCGCAGCAGCCAGAGACATCTTGTTAAAATAGACAGGCCAGCTCAGCCGCTGCTCTCCAGACCCTTCTATGGCTCCCCCTTTCATTCAGAGTGGAAGTCCTGACACAGCCTCAACAGCCTCCTCCCAAGTCTGCCCCGCTCGCTCAGTCTACTCCAGCTGCCCTGCCCCCTGCACTGTGCCAGTCATGCTGCCGCCTCAGGGCCTTTGCACCTGCTCTTTTTTCTGCCTGGAATACTTTTTTTGCAGATCTCTTCATATCTACCACCTTACTTCCTTTGAGACTTCAATAAAATGCCACTTTTCAATGAGGTCTTCCTTTGCCGCCCTATTTGGGCTATTACCCCATCCTTACACCTGGCACCTTGTACATCTTTTCTGTTTAACTTTGTCTTAGCGTGCATCACCATCTCACACAACTTGTTTACTCTATGTCACCTCCCCTGTAGCCCCCCACGACACCAGAATGTAAGATCTACAGGACAGAGATTTTGGCCTCTTTTGCTGACAACTGTATTTCTGCAACAGCACCTGATACTGAATAGGCACTTCAACATTCTTCAGCATTCTTCTTGATCATGTACTTTGAGAATCTATACACTTCTCTACTTAAATTATAGAGCATGGATATACTCATGTGACTGACTATATATTAACTTTAATATTCACAGTTACAGTTTTTAAAGCAACTTTTACTTTAAGGGTCCTGAAAACCCCTCTCAGGTGAATTATTTGTCCTTGACAGCCATGAAGTGTCCTTGGACCTTCTTCTCCAGGTTCCAAACGAGTCAGGGATATTAATTAGCCCACTGTCCAGTTCTCTAATGATCATATCAAACAGTGTATAGACCAAGCGTCACATCAGGAGAAAAGCGGGTGCTCTGCTGGATAAAACTTTTTTTAAACAAAAATGTCTTTCTGTAACTTTTCAGATCATGTTTGAATTGGCAAGGTTGGAAATTAAAGCAATGAAATATTCCTTGGAGATTCCTCACCCCATGCCCCCTTTTTTTTTTACCTTCTCCACTGTCAACTCCAGCCATGTTAATAGAAGACCCGTTACTACTGCTTCCGGCAGCAGAGTTTATCTGCTGCTCGAGGCGCTCCAGCTGGAAGACCAGAGAGTTCTTCTCTGTGCTGAGACTCTCCAGCATGGTCTGCTTCTGGATGAGAGTCTCTGTCAGCTGATGGAGTCGATTTTCTAACTCGGACTGACTGCTGTTGCTTAGGGTTTTATTGGTAAGCTGAAAGGCAAGATGTTCATAAGATTACTGTAGCAAATGAGAGGCACAGAACGCAGAGACCATATTACTGCATTCCCGCAGGGAATCCAGGGCACTCAGTGGTTCTTCAAAACTCTACAATTCTTTCACCATCGAAAGAAGCGATTTTCTAACTGTTATTCAGGGGGTCAGGAAATCAATTTGGTGGGTCACAGTCACCACTTACAAAAACAACAATAGAACAGAGTAGTACATAGAGGGCACAGCACATAGGGTGTTATTTTGTGAAACTTCTGTTTTGGTTTTATATGTATAAGTGCGTGTGAGTGGGAGGCACAGGTAATTTTTTATGTTTTGCATTTTCAGCTAAAAAAAAAAGTAACTTTAATGAAAGACCTATTAGTAAGAAGATTTATCACTGGATCTTTCTTAGGAAACCACAATTATAATACTGGCAATCAGCAAAACCACTGATGAGGTTATAAGATATGAAACTCTAGAGTAATTAATCGCTCCTCAGGTGACTGGTTACAATATACTTGTATAAGAAGCAAGCCAAAGAATAGAGCAAATGCAGAGTCAAATGGCAGTAGATGAAAATTCTGTATCAGGTTGAAAAATAACATATCATGACTCCAAAAATAGGACTCAGGTGAAAATGTGGGGGGGGGGGTCTTAATGTATCCTTAAAAAAATATAGGTTTTACAATGATACCTTTTCCCAAGTTGTGAATACTGTTTCATACCTGATTCCTGAGTTTTTGAATTTCATCTTCTCGATCCTTAATCCTGCTTTGCAACGTGTTCTTTGTTCGATACAGATCTTCTTCTATGTAGTGGAATTCCTACACAGTGAGGTACAAATGAATAAAAGCTAAACCAGTGCTCCCCATGGCATCTCCAGTACCTGGAACAGTGCCCAACACGAAGTAAGCACTCCATCAACATGTGCTGCCTATATACTGAACAGACTTCAGGAGATACGATGACAAGTTAGCCCTTCAGCACGATGTAGCCATCTGTATCTGATGGACTATCTAAGCACAGGTTTTTAGTAGTCATATATGTTTCCTTTTTTCTTGGGTAGATTATGTAGAGACAGAGCTGCTTGATCATATAAGTGAATGCCTAACATATTGGAAGAAAACCTGCCAAACTATGTTCTGAATGTTTTTCAAAATACCTGTACCATTTTGCATTCCCACAGGACGATGAGAGAGTTCCAGTTCTCCCACATCCTTTCCAACATTAGGTACTGCTCTCTGTAAGGGTGGCTATTATGGGGGCGTGTAGTGCAATCTCATTGTGGTTTCAATCTGCATTTCCCTAATGATTTTGAGCAGCTTTTCATGGGCTTAATTTTTTAGGCAGTATCCTAAAACTGTTTTATTCCATCATTGATGAAACAACGAGAGAGGGAAAAAAAGAAATACCTCCAAATTCACTAACAACTGCATCAAACTAGTTTGTACAATGGACACAATCAGTAAGAGTCAGGTCAGAATTAAAGAGTAAAGCGATGATAGGGAAGAAAGAGTAAATCATTAACTAGGCACCTTCAGAAGCATTACTGAACTGCAGACAAAGCAAAGGGAGCTGAATGAAGAAGCACACGTGATATGGGCTCAACCTGCTCACTGTACAGGTTGAAAAAACCGAGATAAGTGAGAAGAAAAACGAGGAAGGTATTCAGGTAGGGGAATCGCAATTTACAGGAAGGTTTGCTGGTTTCTTTTAAGCTCTAGGCTAGCACAAAATTTAAGGCTGAAAGTACTTAAATTATTTTAAGGACTTTTTGATCCCAAGATTAAGTACTTTCCATCCAGAACATCTGATTACCAAATAAACAGCCTAGAGCTACATTCAGTTCCACTTTCCTCTACTTAACTCCCTCGTCTTAGAAAAGGGCACTTCTAGTGGAGTGGTAAAACCATCCGTCACAGTAAAATGAAAGTTATCCCACTAAACATCAAGAACATCAAATTCTTGCCTTTTAATATAGACTTAGGTAAATTAAAATGCAATTTCTGGAAGGACAGCTAATCCTATAACTAAATTATCTAAGACAGTCTATGATGTACCCTACAGATTGTTACTCAGTGAATTTTTCTCTTACTACTCAGGAAACAATCACTTTCATAATAAAAACAAACACATCTTTAAGAATAGAACCAGTTTCAGAAATGATAAATCCTAATGAAAAAATTCTTAAAAAGAATATAAATAGGCAAAGCTGGAAATGTTATAAGTGATGCACTGAGAAATACACAAACAGCTTTCTCTTTTGTAAAATGAAAAGCACAGTGATTTCATTGTGAAGATGAAATAAGATAATGTATACTAAGTACCTATAATAATGATGTTACTCAGTAAATTATAAATGTTATGAATATTAAATACAGATTCTTATTGTGAAAATGTGGCTATAAACATGTTTAACTCTGTTAATACTGAAACTATAAGTACATTAAAGTAATATAATTTGGCTTGGAGAGCAGACAATTGTTAATTGAATAGTGAAATATAATTTTAAGCACGATTTGTAAAAACAGCCTGTGACAAGCATTTTTTTTGCAAACAGCAAGAGCAGTCTATAATGGCACTAATGTCGTATTTCTATTTCTAGTAAATAAAATTTACTATTGCTTCTAGAAAGTAAAAATGTGATAAAATGTGAAAACCAACTGCTGTCATTAAGTGTTCTAACATACATACTCTGACAAGAAGATACAATAAAATATAGACAGGGCAGTAGAAAGAATTTTGGACTCTGGGACAGGAACCCTGGATTCTGTTCTCCAATTAGCTGTATGATATTAGGCAAATCTCAAAGTCATTCTATGTCTCTAAGTCTCATCTGTTAAAACAAACAATGAGGAGGATGGGGTAGTAATAAGGTTGGAGGGACCTCTGAGCTCAAGCTGTAAGAGTTTCAGTATGCTGCTTTACTAGAAATCACCTCATATGACTGCTGGTGAACAGTCTTCCTTGGGAATCCTCAATCAAAAATCCGTACCTGCTTCTGTCGGTCCAATTCCGCCTCTAGTTCTTGTTTAGCTGCTCTCTGCCCGGCTATTTGGTCTTGCAGATCCTGTAATTGTTCTCTTGCTGATTCTGCTTCACTCACCTGCTGAGCCTCAATATCCTAAAAAGATGATCGTTACATGTGAAAGCAATAATGAACTGTTTGGCTCAGTATTTACTGAGTGGTCATTATGTGCCGTAAACGGGACTCAGCAGGCACTGGAAGATGAAGATGAATGAGACAAACACAGCCTAGAAGGAGCCCATAAGCTGACCCCTCATTATGTACCACGGCAAACGGTGAGAGAAATGAACAGGATGCTGCGGCAGAAACCGTTCGCTTTAATGGGCATGAGCAGACTGTGGCTCACTGGGAGATTTCCCTCTGTTCAAAAGCTAACAATTTCAAGAGAAATAAATATAACATCAAGAAGGACTTCACTGCCTTAGTCCCCTAAAACTGTAGATTATCATTAGTTTCTGTACGTGTGTGGGTATCAGAAATCAACACACAGTAAAAATATAACTTTTTTCCTCATTTCATGAGATTAGCATATTATTTTCTTTTCTTTTAGCTCTATTACTATTCTCTGTTTTTACATGTCCCCATATTTCTCCTTCTAACTTCTTCCTTTGGTGTCACTTCTCACTTCTTCATATCACAAAACCACCTTCTGCAAAATCCACCAGCGGCAAAGAACCCTGCTTTCGCTTTCTGTTTTCTCCCTCTGTGGGGTAAGCCCGAGTCCCTTCATACAGTACCTGGGACAAAAGCTGGCATCTCAATTTTGCTTTTCATCTTTTGGTACACTGTGTATACACGCTCATCTCCACAAACTCTGCACTTCACAGATCATTTGAAAAGAACTGATAGATTAATGATCCTCCCAGATAATCAAAGTAAAGTACTCTTTCACACAGCTGTGTGGACGTAGCGGCAAACAGCAATAAGTTAAATTATTTTTCCTTACCATTTTTGGGGTTGTAGAAAGTAGTCTAATCTTTGTTATCAATTTGACTAAATCAGACGAATTCTCAAGAAGCGGGCAGTGTGGTTAAAGATACAGAGTCTGGCATGAGACAGACCAGGGTTCTAATCCTGGCTCTGCCACCTTACGAGTCACAGCAAGTTATTTCCTTCTCCACACCTAGATTTCTTCAGACTGTAGAATGAGAATCCATCATCTCCTTCAAGGGGTTAAAAGAAGGAAGAAATGCAAGGAGATATGTCGAGTGCTTAGTGCAGAGCGTGGCACTTGAAGTGCTCAGCAAATGACAGCTACTACAATCACCAACAATTCTTCCATTTTGCCAGACCCAATACTATGGCCCTTATTATCAGTTTCATAAACTTCTTGAGAAAGGGTAGAGATGTGTCAATGTCATCAATGATGCTGGGGTAGGGATGAGATATTAAAACAAATCATATTTTCCATCTCACCAAAAAACATGGAGTATATGAAAAATATACATGAAAATATCCAAAAGTTTAGTGTTTATTCAATTTCAAACTCATGGGACTGAAGTCTTTGGAATTCAAAATTATTTATAGAAAAAAAATCCTACAGTTTAAAGGATAATAAGAAAAAAACTCATAAATAACAGCAGCTACTATTTACTGAGCCTGTTACGTGTCAGGAACAACGCGAGGCCCTTTATACATAGGTTCCCCATAGAACCTTGTTCTCATCTGCAATTTACAGAGGAGAAAACTACAGCTCAGTGAGAGATGGTAGTGCTACAAGGTAACAGGTCTGCTGCTACTGCTAAGTTGCTTCAGTCGTGTCCGACTCTGTGCAACCCCATAGACAGCAGCCCACCAGGCTCCCCTGTCCCTGAGATTCTCCAGGCAAGAACACTGGAGTGGGTTGCCATTTCCTTCTCCAATGCATGAAAGTGAAAAGGGAAAGTGAAGTCGCTCAGTCGTATCCGACTCTTAGCGACCCCATGGATTGCAGCCCACCAGGGTCCTCCATCCATGGGATCTTCCAGGCAAGAGTACTGGAGTGGGGTGCCATTGCCTTCTCCAAGATAACAGGTCTATTAAGTGCTAAAGCCAGGATACAGGATCTGCATCTAGATCGGACAGTCAAGCTTATACCCTAGACAAGCCAGCCCATTCTTACCACTTCCACACTTTTCACTGTTGTTCATGTACATCTTAAAAAATCAATAATTTCCTAAGTTGATGCATGATAAACATTCTTGGCAGACAGAGTTTTTCTTTTTTTTAAAAACAGAAGGCTCATTATCGCATACTTTGTCCTTCTCATCCTCAGAGGCCCCTCCTATGTCAAAGACCCTTGTTTAAGATAAATAAGTGGCCCAATTTTACCTTTAGATTAAATATGTTAATTACACATAAACAGTAAATTATAAGAAAATGCATGAAACTATAAAAGATCATCCCTAAGCCCATTCTAATATTAGAACACATCCTTGTTTTAGAAGTAAACCCAGATCTACTTTGTTTTTAACTACTGGGATGTTAGATCCAAAAAATACACATTCTGTCTGGTTCCCTGTGTAACTCTGAGCCTAGAAGATGCATGGCACACAGCAAATACTTGGTATTTGTTGAATGAATGAGTCGGGTTACCTATGCTTCTTATTCCTGTAACTGTAAGTCGATCAATGGACAAGAAGCCTGCTGCTTTCGATTCAGGTACTTCTATCAGATAACTAATATCCCCACAGTTTCACACGTCACTAATCCCCCCCCCACAGACACAGAATCCGTCCCCTCTCACACCACTAACACCTGGGGCTAAACGGCTGTCGGTGAAGCTGCGCTGCGATGACTCTCACCTGTAACTCGGATCTCAGCTGGTGTATCTGGCCCATCAGTTTCTGTATTTCCTCCCTCTGCGTCTCCTTCTCGTGCCGAAGTTCCTCTAGTTCCACGCTGTTAGCAGTACTGCTATCTAGGCCTTCAAAACCAGATCCTTCCTTTAAGCTGTTAATCAGTTTTTCTTTAGACTGTCATAGAAAAAAAAAAAGAATAAGCAAAGCAGAGATTAGCTTGTACACTGAATATCATCTACCACACACCAATTAAACCACGATGGGAATATTTCAATTATATTCTTCATCAGAGAAAGTCCACAGAATGTTAAATCTATAGGGATAAAAATGAAACAGAGCCTTGCTGTATACTGTTCTTGGACTGTGGTCCCCAGGACCACATCACTGTCGAAAACTTATTAACAAGAGTATTCTCAAACTTTCTCTTCATTCTTTCTTATGCTTTTTTCCCCTCCCATTATATTCCACTCAACAAATATTTATGGACAATCTACAGTGGGTTTCGCACTATGCTAAGTGTTCTCTGTGATATAAATAATGTCTCTCACTCCAGATAGTACCCTTTGCCTTAACAATAAAAGAGAAGTGGCAAATATCCAACAGAAGGCAGTAAACACATGCTGCGAGAAGGCTGGGTGGAGGAAGATTACTTGCGGAGTTCTGAGCAGGAAAAACCACTTCTGGCGAAGAGAAGAGTTTACTAAAAAGACAGCTCTTATACTGGTCCTGGAAAAAGGATAAGATTTTAAAAGGTGTACAGAGAACAGAGGACAAAGCATAAAAACCCAAAAGCATGAGAGCCTGAAAGTATTCTGAGATGTGGTCAGATAGCATGTTAGGACCAGTTTTGGGAGGCCTTCAGATGACAGGCTAAAATGTTTGAATTTTATTTGGAGTCTGAAACCAACTGCCAGAAAGTGGATAAGGAAGTGCTATGACCGGAGCTGTGTTTGAGGAGGGCATATCTGGGAGTGGTTTAAGGCAGCAGTTCACAGACTATGGTTGATGGGCCAGGTCTGGCCTGTGACCTTTTTTTGTACAGCCCACTAAGCTAAGGATGGTTTTTACATTTTCAAAAGATTATAAAAAAGTAAAGACAAAGAACATGTGACAGAAACCACATTCAGCCCTCAAAATCTACAGTATGTACTATTTCACCCTTTACAGAAAAAGTCTGTTGATCCCTAATATAAGGATGAGTTGGAAGAAAAGATTTGAGCCGGGAAGACTACTTGAAAAAGTGCTATAATCTAAGGCCAGTAACAGCAAGGACCATTGGTTCCTTCACCTTAAATATTAACTCCCTTCCATCAAAAATAGTTTCTCCTTTTTATGTGGTAAAATTACAGGTGATGTCTGCAAGCTTTTCTGCATTTTTCAAATTTTCTATAACAAACAGGATTAGGTCTATATCTCCACACCTCCATGTGGCTAACAAGCAGGCCTCTTTACTGAGCTCCAGACCTGCATTTCTGATGGCCTTCTTGATACTGTCACCTCAGTGCCACATCAGCTTTGCAAACTCACCATAATTTATCATAATCTTCTACCCTAACCTGCTGTCCTTCCCGTTTTCCCTTTGGGAGTTCAGGGGCACACTCAAACCAGAAACCTGGAACCATCCTACATGCCATCCTAGATGTCAGCTCTCCCCTCACCTCTTCATGGCTACCACAGTTCTTACACCCAAATCTCATCATGCTGCTCAAATTCTCTAACACCTCTCACCTCCTACCATCACCTATAGGATAAAATCAAAATTCCTCTGCTTGGTATGCAAGGTTTTCCACAATCTGACATCGGCTGTCTTTGGGCCTTCCCTCCTGTCTCTTGATCTCTAACACTTGTTGCTCTAGCAACAGAGAACAGGTGTCGTCCCTTAAACATACTATGTTCCCTCGGGCCCCCTTTACTCTGGCACAGGCTGTTCTATCTGAAATCTCTGGCCGATCACGAGTCCCCCTACTTGTCCTTCAAGTTTCTCTTCATCCAGATCTCCAGTGATCCCTGACATCTCCAGGCAGTTGTTAAGGGCTTCTTCCTTCAAGCTGCCACAGTGCTGCATCAATAATTTCATTGTATCAATTGCCTCAGTGTCATCCCACTAAATCAAATGCTCCCTTAAGAAAGAGGACACATCTTTTGAGCTCAGTATCCTTAGCACCTATCACAGTGCAAGTGAATAGTTAAGTGCTCAATTAAGAACCCTTTAAATAAATTAACAAATTACATTTATGAAAAGCAGAGATATTACTTTGCCAACAAAGGTCCGTCTAGTCAAGGCTATGGTTTTTCCAGTGGTCATGTATGGATGTGAAAGTTGGACTGTGAAGAAAGCTGAGCGCCGAAGAATTGATGCTTTTGAACTGTGGTGTTGGAGAAGACTCTTGAGAGTCCCTTGGACTGCAAGGAGATCCAACCAGTCCATCCTAAAGGAGATCAGTCCTGGGTGTTCATTGGAAGGACTGATGCTAAAGCTGAAGCTCCAATACGTTGGCCACCTCATGCAAAGAGTTGACTCATTGGAAAAGACCCTGATGCTGGGAGGGATTGGGGGCAGGAGGAGAAGGGGACGACAGAGGATGAGATGGCTGGATGGCATCACTGACTCGATGGACGTGAGTTTGAGTGAACTCCGGGAGCTGGTGATGGACAGGGAGGCCTGGCGTGCTGTGATTCATGGGGTCGCAAGGAGTCTGACATGACTGAGCGACTGAACTGAATACAAATAATTATATAGAAGAGTTTGAAGGAGACAGATATGATATTTCATAGAGGTAGAAAAAAAAGGTGTTCCTAGCCAATAGCAGGCAAGGGCTAAAGTCAAAATGACACTATGGTTTCAAGCTTCACTTTCTAGGAAGACAGCAATATTATTTACCAAAACAGGAGAATGAGGGGAAAGCTGATTTGGGGTTTGCAATACCACATCCCAAGCAGAGAAGCACAGCAGGCATTTAGAAACCAGGTAGGAAGTCAGGGTTGGAGCCATGCTGAAGTCACATCAAGTGACAGAAGCAAGAGTAAACGACAAAGCAAGGTAAGAAAGAAAACAGCAAAGTAAGAAAGAATAGCAAAAGAGGACAAAAGAAGAGCGCCCAAGAGAAATAGCAGTAAAGAGAAGACAGAGCTGAGGCCGTACAAGTAAAATTACAAGGCAACTTTCAAGAAGGGAGGAGGGTGCACAGGGTCAAAACATTCTACCAAAATCAAAGTGGATGGAAACTAGTAAGAGGACAGAAAATATTTAGGTCATTAAAGACTGTGAGAAGACAATTTCAGAAATGTAACGGGGACAGAAATTACACGAAGGAGTTAAAGTTAATAGTTCTAAAATGGAGGAGACAGAACACTAATCCTGACAAAGTAAAGTCACTCAATCGTGTCTGACTCTTTGTGACCCCATGGACTATACAAATACAGTCCATGGAATTCTCCAAGCCAGAATACTGGAATGGGTAGCTGTTCCCTTCTCCAGGGGATCTTCCCAACACAGGGACTGAATCCAGGTCTCCCACATTGCAGGCAGATTCTATACCAGCTGAGACACCAGGGAAGCCCAAGAATACTGGAGTGGGTAGCCTACCCCTTCTCCAGTGGATCGTCCCAACCCAGGAATTGAACTGGAGTCTCCTGCATTGTAGGTGGATTCTTTACCAGTTGAGCCAAAAGGGAAGCCCTAATTCTGACAAGTTTGGCATTAAAAGAAAGGAGGACAGAGAAATGGATCAAAGTGATCAAAGGGCCAAAAGCAATGTTTCTTCTACCATAGGTAACTAGGGTTTCAAGATCTGGTCTTTGTTCTTCTACCGAGTAACCACATGCTCTTGAGCAAGCGGAGCCAGAAGAAGGCAGCAGAGACAGAGACACAGAGGAAGACACAGGACAGACTTAATGGAGAATGGGCTTAAATGAGGTGGAAGGAATCAACGTACAGGCAGAAAAATTATCCAAGGGGAGTAAAAAATGAAAGGACATGTCTTCCCTCTGATATGAAAGGCAAAGGAAAGAGAAGTTGAAACTTACAGTCTTGAATTAATTAAAGGGAAGGTGGAAAGGCGGGAGAGGAGATCTGAGAGCGGGAGGAGGCCTAGGCCAATTGCTCTGAAAAATTCAAAAGAGAATCAACAAGGGAGGATAGATCCACTGTTAAAGACAAACACTGATATTATCATGGTGATTAAGGTGACAGGTTGAAGACCTGAACTAGGTGGTGGAAGGATGAATTTTTTTCTTAAAAGGAAAAAAGTGGTGGGAGCAGGAAACATTTCATTTTTTTAATAATATTTCTAAGAAGAACAAGACACCTGAAGTAAGCCAACCTAGTCAAAAGGAACAAAGCAGCTCACAGATCTACAAAGAGCTTCAGGGAGCCTCTCCGTCAACTGGCCTGCCTCAACATTCACACACGTGCATCTCAGGCTCACCTGGAGTATTCGAGTAGCTTTTTGCTTGTAGTCAGCTAATTCTTGCTTAGAGGAGTCCAAGCTGGACTTCAGCACTTTGACTTGCTGCTGTAGCTCATCCACTCTCTTCTTCTCATCTGAGTGTTTTCTTTCTGCCAGCGTAACTGCTTCTGCCAAATTCTGACGTTCCACTTCCATTTTATTAAGGCGTGCAGCAAACTCACTCTGTGGTAAATTTTTATATCATACTTATTATCATTTTGCTTTGAGAGAGTTTACAACCATCCATTTAGATATCTTTTTTTTTTTTTTTTTTAAAGTCTGAGAAATCTTTATTGGGCATATAACTCAGTATCTAAGTGAATAAGTAAATGTGTACTTTAGGAAAGAAAGCTAAAACTTTCTATTATTTATCAAATTATCAGTCAGTTTTTTATGCTAATAATATTCTTTTTTTTTTTTTTTCTAAATTTTTAAAAGAAAATCCATCCTGAGGGATGGTATGGGGAGGGAGGAGGGAGGAGGGTTCAGGATGCATTTAGATATCTTATGGGATTTATTAGCTCAGCCCATGAAATAGGGAGGTTAAAAAAAAAAAAAGTTCTTCATTTGTTAGGAAGTGAAGCACTGGAACTCTAAGGTTGTGGTTCCCAAACATGGCAACACATCAAAATCAATGAGGAAGTCTGTTAAAAATATAGCCAAAAAAAAGAACAGCCAACCAAGGCCTTCCCCGGGCTCAACTGAGTTGAAATTTCCAAGACTGGGCTTAGAAATCTGGTTTTAATCAGTCTCCCAGGTGAATCTGATCACTTGAATACCAGGTCTGATCTGATACTGACTGATCAATGAATAAAGGTCTACAGAAAACTAGAAAGTCTATTAGAAAACAAAGGGAAGACACAAGCATACAGCTACATCTTCTCTAATATCATGGCTAACGTTTTTCCTTTATTTCAAACTGTCTACTAAACTAGTCAATGTAATTTTTTTTAGCATAAGAAACTTTAAAAGCACACTCTAAAGAACACAAGGTCTGCCTTACTAGCCTAAATTTAGTTCTGAGAATTATTTATATTTTATCCTTATTTTCAAAAGCTGTGTGTGTGTGTGTTAGTTGCTCAGTCATGTCCAGCTCTTTGTAACCCCGTGGACTATAGCCTGCCAGGTTCCTCTGTCCATGGGATTCTCCAGGCAAAAATACTGGAGAGGGTTGCCATTTCCTTCTCCAGGGGATCTTCCCAACACGTGGGATCAAACCTTGGTCTCTTGCATTGCAGGCAAATTCTTTACTGTCTGAGTCAGAGCTGAAAAATCACTAAACTAGATGCAAAAATTCACTTAAGAGTATAATTCTAAATAAATATGATATACAATTTTCTCTTACAAAAAAAAATTTTTTTTCTTACAGAATCAGATTAACTTGGAATCAGAAAAGCTTAAATAAAAAGAATAAATGAGATGCCTCAAATTAGCTTTTAATCAAACAATGGTAACGCTTGTTGCGCAATCAAATTAAATGAACAGATGTATGCATCTAATGAATACTAAGTGTTTTAAATGTTCAACATGTAAAAGTAAATACACTTAGCAAGGATCAAGAAAAACAGCCAAATACTTAGTTTTTGTCACAGAAACGAAGTTTTCTGAAATACACAGCAGAATTTTATTATAGTACATGTGCTATGAATGGTATAAAGTGATTCCTCCTCATTCAAATAATAAAATAGCCACGGGACTTCCCTGGTGGTCCATCAGCTAAGACTCTGCACTCCCAATACAGGGGGGCCAGGTTCGATCCCCAGTCATGGAACTAGATCCCACACGCCACATCTAAAGATCTCACATGTCACAACTGAGACCCAGTGCAGCCAAATAAATAATAGAAATAAGTATTAAAAAAGAACACGGAGCCCTGCTGTCCCCATTCTAACCTGCATCTGTTTGTAGCTCTCCTGTTCTCTCTTCAGAGTGGCATCCGCTTCATGCAGTCTCTCCTGAAGAGTTTGCAAAGCTTGATTCTGCAGGCTACTACCCTCACTGTGATCCTGTATTATTCTAAAAGAAAATACATCACTTGAAATAACTTATTTCCACAGTATACAAGTGAAAAGGTAGAATAATTTTTAGAGCATCAGCAAATTAGCACATACAAAAAGATGGTTTTGACTAAAACATTGAGAAGTCTTTTTCCCTTTTAATGGACTGTAATCTATATTTTTAGGCATCCAAATACAAGCACATGCCACGTGTTATTGTATGTCAAAAGATTAATGACACTGCTCCTCAAGTATTTTAAAATTCAGAATTTGCTAACAGTGCATCTCAAGATTCAAATAATACATCCATTTTTAATCACACACATTTCCAGCATTAACCAAAAGCTACATTTTCCCCTCTTGCAAATTTCCAAAGTGAAAATTTCACAAGATGGTATGACCACCATGTTTATCATTATGTGTGCTGATAAATATTCCAGCTCATTTTTTCATTATTAATAGAATTAGCTACCGTGATTTTTCACTCTGTAAGGCTTCCAGTGCTTCTGTGCGAGTATTCAGCAGCTGGTCAGCTTCCTGGAGTCTCACTTTCAATACAGCCAGCTGGGAATCCTTTGCAGCCACCGCTTCAGTCAGGTCATCAACTTGGGCTCGAAGTTCTCGAGTTATTCGATCAGTCTTTGAATGGTCAACATTCCACTTCTCAACTCTTGCTCTTGCTTTGTTTAATTCTATTTAAAAAACAAACAAAGAAACGAAGAGAAAGAAGGAAATGTCTCCATATAAATAAACATGTCTTTCTCAGAGCACACAAAGATTCTCCTTTAAATCCCTTTAGTACCTATTGCCAAAATTAAGAGCTTACAAATATATTTGAATTTTTTGCTCCAAGAGGGATCTCCATTTTTCAAGGCCAATACTCATATCTTATATTACAGTTAGTTGGTTGGAAAGGGGCATGAAGTTAGCTGCTTTTCTACACGTTTTTTTTGTAAAGCATTTGGAAGCCAAACAGTAGACAGTAGAGAGCTCACAAGACTAAAACAGTGGTGGATTTTTGGAGTTCTGCTATAGATATGAAAGAATGCAAATCCAAATCAAGGGTGGACAATGTATATCCTGCTGCTGCTGCTAAGTTGCTTTAGTCGTGTCCGACTCTGTGCGACCCCATAGACGGCAGCCCACCAGGCTCCCCGTCCCTCTGATTCTCCAGGCAAGAACACTGGAGTGGGGTGCCATTTCCTTCTCCAATGTATACCCTAGTAGGATCAAAAGAAACAAAAAATCTGAAGATAAACACTGGAAAGGAATCTGTTTCTTTCCACTACTGTGGCCAAAAAAAAAAAAAGTGCTTTGAACCTAGAAAACGGGTGGTGCAGAAAGAGCAATGCAATATAGATCTCCACACCCTATACACCATCTGTAATTGTAAGCCTGACAGCAAAAAATCACCTTGTTTTAAATACAGAAGCAAACTGTGCAGGGTCTCTGGGAAACATTTCTCTGCCTAAATTCGTCTGGGAAAGAGTGAAGCTTCTGAAGTCAGTTTCACAAGTCTTAATACATCTTCCTATGCACGGTTTCTAAAGGATGACCAACTAAACCAGTGTTCTGTTTCAGGTGGATAACATGGAGCATTTCCAAATCTGGGCTCTCTATTTCCATGAAATACTATTCTACAAGTCTCATCCAGGACATTTCTAACAGTTTACATGCAATCAAGTTTTTATTATATTTTTGGAAATGCTACATTCCTAACCCTGGATAATTTAGATAAGGCTCTACCTTCTTGAGTTTCCTTGGACCTTTGAAGTAATGAGGCCATTTCTTGATTTAAATTCTGAACTTCATTTCTCAACAATTGGTTCTCCAGGCGAAGGTTAGACAGTTCATGTGATCTGCCATCATCGTTAGGCACTGGGTTGGGGTCAGTACAGGCAGCATTTGATAATACATTTTCCTTTGAAGAATCTTCGTGGGTTTCATGGCCAGAATCTGAATCATGAGAGGCTGCTGTAAGAAAGCAAATACATCTTTGTAACACTGGAACACTCCTCACATATGCATTGGTAGCTTACTGTGGTAGAACATCGTCTGGTTCAAGTTAACTGCTACACTAAAATACCATAAAAAATCAACTTACATTCTTAAGAGACTTCCCTCTGATGAAATCTCATTCTCACACACAGAGTCTCTAGATTTCTAAGGACCCTCAAAGTCTGGATACAATGAATGAATAGTGATAAAAAACAGATAGAAGAATATAGTTCTGGGAAAGGGAAAAGCAGAGATAATTTATGCACTGGGATTTAGGTAAAAACGGTTTTGGTCTCCTTTTTGTCTATGAATCATTTTTGAAAACAAGGATGAAGTTTCAACACTGAAAAATAATGGAAAGGAATAAAAGAAGAGCTGTGGGTTTCAAGGCAGTGAGTAATAACAGGTCAGGACAATCTGTTACACACCAAACTGGAATCTACATTGCTTACCCAAAGATATACTCGTTAATTCAGATACTCATTGTTTTGGATTTATCTTGTTTCTAATTTGTTACAAAATATGATGCAAATACACTTTTCACTTGCTCCCCCCAAATTAAGTATGTGCTAAAAAATGAACCATATCCAAATGAAAAAATTTCTCAATATCTTTAGTGATCAAGGACATGCAAATTAAAACCACAACAAGAACCAATACACACCTGCTAGATGGCTAAAATTAAGAAGACAACACAAAGTGCTGGTGAAGATATGGCCAACTGGAACTCATATTCTGCCTGTTGATGGCAGTGTAAGGACAGACGGGGGAAAACGGGAAAAGTTTTCCCAGCTCCTTATTAAATTAAACACGTGCCTACCACCTGACCCAGTAATTCCACTCCTGAGTATTTACTGAAGAGAAATAAAAACACTTTCCCACAAAGAGAAGGACAAAAATGTTCACAGCCACCTTTATACACAAAAGCCAAAAACTGGAAACTACTGCAATGTCCAAAAATGAGTGGAATGAATTGTGGTGTATCCATACTAGAGTAAGATACCACACAATAAAAAAATATTTATATACTCAATAACATGAGGGAATCTCACTAACATGTTCAATAAAAGAAGTCAGGTAACAAAGTATTCACACTGTATGATCTCACCTTTTGCTGGCAAACATACAAAGTTTCAGAACAGGCAAAAAGTAATCTAAGGTGAAAGAAACGGTAACAGTGGGTGCTTGCAGGATGTGGGGGGAGATTAACTAGAAAAGGACATGAGGCACTCTCTGTGGCAAAGGAAACGTTCTTTATCACAATAAAGGTGTGAGTTCCATAGATATAGCCATTTGTATTAATACAACTAAGATTTGCACATTCCAGTGTATGTAAAAATGATGAGACAAAGGAAACTTGAATACTGACTAGGTATTAGAGAATACTAAGGAATTATTGGGGCTTCCCTGGTAGCTAAGATGATAAAGAATCTGCCTGCAATGCAGGAGACCCGGGTTCTATCCCTGGGTCAGGAAGAGCCCCTGGAGATGAGAATGGCAACCCACTCCAGTATTCTTGCCTGGAGTATTTCATGGACAGAGGACCCTGGTGGGCTACAGTTCATGGGGTTACAAAGAGTCAGACATAACTGAACGACTAACACACATACAAGGAATTATTACATTTTTATGGTGATAATGGTGTGAATGATTTTAAAACTTATATTTTTAGAGTTAATAAAATATTTATAGAAGAAATGATATGAGATCTGTGATTTACTTCAAAATAATTCTGTGGAAGGTAGAGGTAAAGAAAGAGATTGAAAATGAGAGGGTATAAATTAAACCAGAATGGCTACAAGCTATTGATTATCATCGTGGGATAAACTGTTGTATGGGGGTGGAGAGGAATGATCAAACTCTACTTTGATATATTTGAAATCTCCAAAATAAAGATATTTTTAATGAATAAAATATGAGAGTTTTAAAAATTACTTTCAATTTTATAAGATTTTAAAAAGAAATAAAGTATATATCCAAGTCTTATAAGATATACCTAAAGCATATTTAGAAGGACACTTATAGCCTTAAATATTTATATGAAAAATGAAAAAAAGGAATTAATGAGTTATGCACCCATCATAAGAATTAAACAGCAAAATAAACCTAAAGAAAACAGAAATTAATAATAAAGATCAGAAATTAACAAAACAGAAAAGAAACACACTACAGAGGCTTGACATGATAAAAAATGATTTTCTGAGAGAAACACTATAAACTACATTGTCAGTACATTTTTAAATCTACATGATGCTGAAACCCATCAAACTGTGCACTTTAGAAGTGTGTAATTTATTGTATATCAGTTATACTTCATTAGCACTGTTTAAAAAAAATAAGCATTTAGCACAATGCCAGATATTGGTATTCCTCAGGTAGTATTTGTGATCAAGCTTTGATTTCTGCAAGGTTACTATAAATGATTAGCGTCTGAGCTAAAATTTCAGCTGTGACCACATTATTTTCCTAAAATTAAATAAATATAATCCTCCCCAAAGTATATGAAATAGACAAATTCTTAGGAAAAAAAATGTAACTTACCAAAAACAGATTTAAAAAGAAATGGAAAATCACTTGAATCAATAATCAAATCTTCCACTAAGAATAGCCCAGACCCTAATGGTTTCACTAGTGAGTTTCAGCAAACATTTACTGAAAGTTAAGTTTGGTTTTAGGTTTAAATAAAATAAACCAACTGATCTGTATACCATATCAGTATTAAGGAGAAAGATTGTGATATCTCAATACTTACAGGAAAAACTGCTAAAATTCAACATAAAAACTCAAACTAGAAATACAGAAAGACATCCTTGACCTGATAAAAAGTACCTAAGAAAAACCTAACACAGACTGAAACAGTGAAAGCATTCTTTTTAAGACAAGGAACAAGACACACAATTGGTTTTCAAGTACTCACCAGTGTAATAAGGCAAGAAAAAGATTTTTTAAAAAGATAAAATGGGTAAGTAGAAAAGTCATTATCCACAGATGATATCATTGTGTTGCTGAAAATTTAAATGAATGTACAGAAAAATACGAAGCCCAAGAGGTGTCTATGTTGCTGTGTATGAGTGTGTGCATGTGTGCATATTTACATAAACCGATATATAGCAACAACAGAAAGTAAAAAATTTAAAGCATACTATTTATAAGAGTTTTAAAAAATATAAACTACTCAGGAATAAAACTAACAAAAGTATGCAAGACCTTTATGGAAGAAACAAAACCTTAATCAAAGACATCTAAAAAATAATTATACCATGTTAACAGAAGATTCTACATTGTAAAAATGCTGATTCTCACCAAACTATCTACGTAGAAGCGATGGACTCTCAATAAAAAGATCACAGAATTTTTGTGGAACTTGGCAAGTTCTAAGATACATATGGAAGTACAAAAGTCTCAAGAATAGCCTATATCAAGAACTTCTATTCACTGAGACATAGAAAGAGGAAAAACATACGATAAAACTGGAGGAAGAGGAGAAAGAACTGTCATATACCTTCATATATAGAGTATCTCTGAAGCAATAAGAAAAAAGACAATGCATCCACAATACTCTGACCGTGTCTCAACTGCTGCATTTACTACACTACATGTAGATTATCTGTGTACAAGTGCATCTCATCTAATAAACTATAACCCATTCAATTCTGTATCCTGCCCCATTAGGGTCTCAATAAGCATTTGTAAAATTAATCAAAAAATAGTTGAGAAGAAATTTAGGAAAGGTCTGTTTAGTCAAGGCTATGGTTTTTCCAGTGGTCATGTATGGATGTGAGAGTTGGACTGTGAAGAAAGCTGAGGGCAAAAGAATTGATGCTTCTGAACTGTGGTGTTGGAGAAGACTCTTGAGAGTCCCTTGGACTGCAAGGAGATCCAACCAGTCCATCCTAAAGGAGATCAGTCCTGGGTGTTCATTGGAAGGACTGATGCTGAGGCTGAAACTCCAATACTTTGGCCACCTCATGCAAAGAGTTGACTCACTGGAAAAGACCCTGATGCTGGGAGGGACTGGGGGCAGGAGGAGAAGGGGACAACAGAAGATGAGTTGGCTGGATGGCATCATTGACTCGATGGACGTGAGTTAGAGTGAACTCCAGGAGTTGGTGATGGACAGGGAGGCCTGGCATGCTGCGATTCATGAGGTGACAAAGAGTCGGACATGACTGAGCAACTGAACTGGAACTGGAACTGTACTTAAACCGACTGCCAGTGCATGTGTCTGTCTTGAAAGCCCAAAACCCATCTCTTTACCACTTTTTAGTCTTGAAATATAAGAAACATTTTGTTCTTTAAGAGCCAAGACTATGTGGTAGTGGTTTAGTTGCTAAGTTGTATCCAATTCTTGCAACCCCATGGGCTGCAGACTGCCAGGCTCCTCTGTCCAAAGGATTCTCCAGCCAAGAATACTGGAGTGGGTTGCCATGTCTTTCTCCAAGACATCGTCCCAACCCAGGAGTCAAACCCAGATTTCCTGCGTTGCAGGCAGATTCTTTACCAACTGAGCTACAAGGGAAGCCCAAGACTGTGTAAGAGTCTTTAACATTTAAGAACACAAGAAGCTACCATGAATTATTAGCTCTATAAAGAATCCCTGCAAGGACTTATCATGTTCATTGTTGTTTTAAAATGTCTCCCAGGTATACAAATTAGCCAAATCATCATGTAAATATCATTTTTGCAGATGAGAAGGTGTACATTTTGAGGTAATTTCGTAGCAAATAAAACAACTGAAAACCAGAATTCTAAGTTTTTAGTTCACTACTAGGTCAATGCCTTCAACTCTCCAACTTGGATCAAAGTTCAGTTTCTTACGCTTTACTTTCAGGGAAGGGAGGGGGAAAAACACACCAAAAAACTCACAATCCAGAATCTAAGTGAAATACAGCCTCCTGTCATTTTTATAATACAAATGACAAAGAGAAATGAATTAGAGACATTTCCAAATCCAAAATTATATGTTTTCTCCCAGATTTCAAAATTTTCTGGGTAAAGTTACCCACAGACAACATTCAAAAGTCCCTACTGTAACTGTGTATTGACTAACAGTGTTCCACGCCATCTCCCTTGTTCATGCCACACATTTCAGAGAGCCTGCCCTTCTACCAACAGGGAGGTAACAGGTGCCTCCCCTGTCATCCTCCCAGATGATGACAAATGCCGCCAGAACATTTTAGGCTATGATAACACATCCAGTTTGGTTAACTCTAAAACAAACAGAGGCCTAATTAACTACCATGGCTTTGGCTCCCAGAAGGATTTTCTTCAACGGCTTTGATGGTGGTTACACTGGTGTTCACAGAATTGACGCTGGATGTCCGAGAACTCTGCAAGACAGGGGTTTTGGCCTTTTCTTTTTTGATTTCCACTTTCCCAGTAGGCTCCTTCTGGGAACTATTAAGAAAATCAAACAGCAGCTCATCATCAGGTTCTGACTTTTTTCTTCGAACAAATTGGGATGAAGGCCTAGGAGCAGATGCATTTTCAACAGGATAGGAGGTCTCCCCCAAAGTCCTAGCTCCTACTTTTACATTTGCAGTCCCAGCTAAGATGGTGGCTTTTTGATTTCTAATGTTATCAGCTGCTGAGGAAATGTAAGTACTTTTAGATCCCGTCTGGTAAGTCAAGTCCGTATTTTGCTGGTGAAGTTCAGAATAGTCAGTATTTTTGCTATAAATGATGTTGCTGGTGTTCTCTTTTCTACTGAGAGCTGTTGCAGCCCCTTGATCAACTCTGTTTAAAAGATCTTCTGCCTTTCCAGCTAGATCAGCAAACCAGGACATGATAGGAGCAGAATAATCCTGTTGGTGAACCTGTAAAAAGGATGTAAAAGGATCAGTGTGGCTGAGCAGCAGAACTCAGTGGTTAAGACCAGCCTCTGGAGTCAAGCCAGTCCTGGGTTGGAAAGCCTGTTTCTTACTACGCAACTTCCAGCAAAGTACATAACCGAAACGCTTCACCTAGAAAATGAGGAAAACAAGTATACTTATACTACTGGATGGTTTTCAGATGAAACGATACACCAAAAACATTTTGAAAATGCCGAGCACATAGTAGGCACTCATGTTAGCAGTTGTTGTTACTATAATTACAACCACCACTACTACCATCACTCCTATTTCAACGATATGTAAATCTTGATGTAAAAAAAGCCGCTGAATGTCAAATAATACGGCAAAATTCCAGGACAACCAAATAAAAATAATTTTCTGAAGTTTGTTGTAAAGTGCTAAAACTTGAAGAAACTTCTGATTAATACAAAAGCTACTTCAGTGTTAAACTGCAACACTATCATGGATAATTTAGGTGCGCATATACACATTTAAAACACACCTCCAATCATTTGGATTCTCTGTACCTACCATAGCACATTAGGCTAAGTTCCAAATAAAACAAGATGATAGCATAGCCATTCATGTTGATACATATACTTGGGTACTTATCCAGTGCCGCAATGAATCAAAATAATGAAATAACTAGCTTCCATGATGTAGGAGAGTAGTATATAAAAAAGTCAACAACCATTTCTTGAGTGTGCACACTGTTTCTTTCACCTGCGGTGCTGGCATTCTTTCACAATTAACTCTTTCGTTCTTGGTCTTCACCCAAATGTCATCTGCTCCAAAACCAGCTCTTTCTTCCCATCTAAATTAGGTTCTATCATTGTCTGTACACACACCATTCTCTTCCCTGACAGCCCTTCATGTTTTACACGTATTTTCCCCCCCATCTCTCCCTCTTGGGGAAGGAGAGGAAGAGAGTGGGTAGATAAAAGCCATGTCTTTTGCTCACCAGTGAATTCTCAGCATACCCTAGGCACCATAAATACTGCTGAATGGAATTAATTTTTTTTAGATGTCCTGCAAACATTATCTTTAGCACACATAATTTTCACAACCACTGTTGTGAAATTTCACAACTGTTAAGTAGCAGTACCCTCCCTTTTTTTCCATAAAAAAAAAGGTGGGGGGAAGGTTTAGAAAGATCCCAGAGTTTAGACAGCAGCACAGACAGGCAAATGTAAGTCAGCCAAACCCACTTTTAACCCCTGCCTTCTCAATCTAACCTACCAGTACCTGAATAACCTCAAGAAGAAACTGACCCCCTAAACCTGTTCCTTACAAAACGGGATGATTACATGACTGTGTATTTCACAGAGTTTATGTAAATCAAATGAAAATGGAAGTGACATGCTCCCAAACATATAAAACTCCCTACAAAGTATTTATTATTCCCAAGTAAACACTGGTGGTAATTAGAGGGCAAATTATCTCTCCTAATAAGGCGATCAAAACATATTTAATTTCTTCCATCTTGCCTGCCATCTTAAAGTTTAAAAGGACTTTCAAACAAAAGCCTGTGCCTTAAGACTGACTACCCAATTAAAGGTTAAGACGGGCCCTGGGCATTTCCTCCATGGACAAGAGAAAAACTCTAGCAGACTTCTGAGGTAGAATTCTGAGGTCATTCTGCCCAGTAAATAAACGGCCCACACCGAGGTGAAGAAACAGGGCGAGGGCGTGGGACGGGGACGGGTCGACCGACTGCGGGGGCAGGGCCTGCTAGCCGGCCAGGTGTCAACACGGAGGAAGGTTGGGGGTCAGCTGGTCGGTCCCCTTGAGTCTGTTGTTGGGATCTCAGGTAGGCGAGTCCAGACCCCCAACTTTGCTTCCCACCCACTTCGTTGAGCCTCTGGAGGGGGAAGACGGGCCAAACCAGGTTGAGGTCGCGGAGACAGGAAAGGGGAGGGCACCAAGCAACGTCCGTGGAGATCCAGGGGGCCTCCCCTCCCTCTTCTTGAGCCCCTAGCTGGGCGGAGAGACCAAGGTCTCCGCCAAGGGGCTGCCGCCCCCGCCTCTAAGGCCGTTAACGCCCCAAAGGAACCCATCGGGCCGTAGGGCCCCCGCGGCCGCCTCACCTGAAGGCTCTGCAGCGGCTGCACCGCGGCCTGATCACCCTCCCGGGCCGCCCTTCCTCAGCAGCGGGCCGGGAGAGGGCTCAGGTTGAGTAGACCGGGTCCCGGACCTGCCACGGCCCAGCTACTCTTCCGGGAGACGTGGAAGAGCAGCGAGGACCCCAAAACAGAGTGCCTTCCGAGCTGCCTGAGCGGCCAGGAACCTAGAGCAGCCACCTGGAGGCGACTCAGGCAGCAGCGCCGCCAGCTGCGGGGTCCTCGCGCCTGGCCACGCCCTTTCGCCGCCTGTGGCGAGAAAGGAAAAGGGCAGGGCTTGCGTGCGTGTGACGTTGCTCGCCTCCCTGGGACCACGGCCCGCACGCGGCCGACACAACATTAGAGGCCACGCCCATAAGGGGGCGGTCCCCTCTGCGGGCCTCTTTGATGGCAAGGGCGGTCCTCCCCCTTAAAGGAGAAAATAGGACTGAGACGCTGGTGTCCCTGCTGCCGTTTACTTTTACCGGTTCTTCCTCCGCCTGCTTAGATTTACGAAAAATAGTGTTGAGCAGGAGGTGGGAGTAAAGAAAATAAGTTTCAGAGCTTTACCAGAGCTGTAAAGACAAGATGATGAGAAGTGACTGGAGGTGGAAGAAGCACTTTAAATGCTGTGGTCAGGGACGGTCTTACTCTGAGGAGGAAACATTTGAGCTGAGACCCAAAAGATAGAAATGGCCAGTAAAGGACTTTTCATACAGGTGTATTGTAGTTATCTTATGCAAGCTGTTCATTGAATATTTGAATTAAGTCTACAATTTTAGTAATTCAACAAATACTCAGCATTTACTTTGTTCATAAAGAAAGTGAAAGTGAAATCTCTCAGTCGTACCCGACTCTTTGCCACCCCGTGGACTGTAGCCTTTCGGGCTCCTCCGTCCAGGGCATTTTCCAGGCAAGAATACTGGAGTGGGTTGCCATTTCCTTCTCTAGGGGATCTTCCTGACCCAGGGATCGCACCTTGGTCTCCCTCATTGTTGGCAGACGCTTTACCGTCTGAACCACTAGGGAAGTCATGTTGTATATGCTATGTTATGCTAAGTCACTTCAGTCGTGTCCGACTCTGTGCTGCCCCATAGACGGCAGCCCACTAGGCTCCGCCGTCCCTGGCATTCTCCAGGCAAGAACACTGGAGCGGGTTGCCATTTCCTTCTCCAATGCATGACAGTGAAAAGTGATAGTGAAGTCGCTCAGTCGTGTCTGACTCTTAGTGACCCCATGGACTGCAGCCTACCAGGCTCCTCTGTCCATGCAAGTTTCCAGGCAAGAGTACTGGAGTGGGGTGCCAGGCTACCCCACTATTTCAAGAATTCCCACCCATACTTCCTAAGAGTCAGCATATACAGACCTACCACCCAGAAGTCACTGGGACTGGGCTACGTTAGCTAGAGAAACAGCACACCCAACAGAAAGAGGTTACGACTTTGCCTTGTACAAGACACGTGCAAAAAACCACTAACCACAGAAGAAAAGACTGCAATTTGGACTTTGTTAAAATTAATAATTTCTTTCCATCAAAAAAAAAGCAAAAGCAACAACAACAAAAACCAAGAAAGCATTAAGAGAATAAAAGGCAAGTCAAAGATTGGTAGAACATGTTTACAATACATATATCAGACCAAGGATTTGTATGCAGAGTATATAAAGCTCTCTGAGAAATCAATAAGAAATACCAATCAACCCAACCAAAATGGACCAATATCTTAGATACGTACTTCACAAGAGAAAATATCCAATTGATCAAAGCACAGGAAAAAGTGGTCAACACTATTTATGGGTCATCAGATCAGATCAGATCAGATCAGTCGCTCAGTCGTGTCCGACTCTTTGCAACCCCATGAATCACAGCACGCCAGGCCTTCCTGCCCATCACCAACTCCCGAAGTTCACTGAGATTCACGTCCGTCGAGTCAGTGATGCCATCCAGCCATCTCATCCTCTGTCATCCCCTTCTCCTCCTGCCCCCAATCCCTCCCAGCATCAGAGTCTTTTCCAATGAGTCAACTCTTCGCATGAGGTGGCCAAAGTATTGGAGTTTTAGCTTTAGCATCATCCCTTCCAAAGAAATCCCAGGGCTGATCTCCTTCAGAATGGACTGGTTGGATCTCCTTGCAGTCCAAGGGACTCTCAAGAGTCTTCTCCAACACCACAGTTCAAAAGCATCAATTATTCTGCACTCAGCCTTCTTCACAGTCCAACTCTCACATCCATACATGACCACAGGAAAAACCATAGCCTTGACTAGACGGACCTTTGTTGGCAAAGTAATGTCTCTGCTTTTGAATATGCTATCTAGGTTGGTCATAACTTTCCTTTCAAGGAGTAAGCATCTTTTAATTTCATGGCTGCAGTCACCATCTGTAGTGATTTTGGAGCCCAGAAAAATAAAGTCTGACGCTGTTTCCACTGTTTTCCCATCTATTTCCCATGAAGTGGTGGGGCCGGATGCCATGATCTTCGTTTTCTGAATGTTGAGCTTTAAGCCAACTTTTTCAGTCTCCACTTTCACTTTCATCAAGAGGCTTTTGAGTTCCTCTTCACTTTCTGCCATAAGGGTGGTGTCATCTGCATATCTGAGGTTATTGATATTTCTCCAGGCAATCTTGATTCCAGTTTGTGTTTCTTCCAGTCCAGCGCTTCTCATGATGTCATCAGAGAAATGCAAAATTAAAATCAGAAAGAAATACTGTTTTTTTTTAGCTGAGCATAGACTTTACAGACATATGTTTTAAATAACTAAGTTTCAAACACAGAGGTACATAAAAAAATAGCTGATAAACTTTTCTTATATTTTTTCACCAAAACGGAATCCTCATAATCATCGAAAATCCACCATCTTTCCACTAGATTTAAAAATAATATATTTGACATCAAAATATTATGAAAGATGTATAATGTCTTAATAACAAAAGGTTTAGCACTATCCCTTTAAAACTCCAAATTCTGTCTGTGTGTTTCAATTTAATCAATAAGGTTTTTGGAGATGTAAATTAAATAAACATTTATTTAATCACTGATTCATTCATGCAGGTGTTTGGTTCCCTAGATTCTTTATATTCCTTTTTCCGTGGATGGTAACAGAAGTAAATGATATTAGAGCCATGCAATAAAGAAATACTTTCACACATCCACCATAAGTGCTAAAACGTAAAAAGATGGAAATTGCCAAGTACTGGTGAGTTTATGGGGCTGCTAGAACATTCATGTGTTTTCAACAGAACTCTAAGTAATAGAACCACTTTGGAAAACTTGGACTGTATCCATTGAACCTAAATATAGGCCTTCTCTTTGATCAGGCATAGGGCCACCCTATGAGTCAGAAGTTCCACTCAAGACAAATGGGGGCAAGCTCCATCAAAAGACATGTACAATGAAAAACAAGAAACTATACACACCACAACATGGATGAGTCAGACATACTTGAGTTAAATAGTGTTGAGTTAAAGCAGACACAAAAGACCACATACCATATAATTTTATTAATATGAAGGTCAGAACAGGTGAAGTTAATCTATGATTATAGAAGTTATAATAGTAGTTACCTTTGCGGGGCCAGACATTGACTAGGAGGGGTCAAGATGGAGGCTTCTAGGATCCTGACAATGTATATTGTATGTAAGAATTTATTAAGCTCTGTACTTAACAACTGTTAACTTTATTGCATGTATGTTATCCCTCAATTAAAACAATTTTAAAAATAGACATAATCTTTGAGAAAGTGATTTCTCAATTTCAACTTTTAGGAAATTATCCTACTTAATAATTTTGCATGTGTGTGAGTATACACACATATGCAAAATTATTAACTATAGCATTACTTATAATAGCCAGCATTGGAAACAAGTTAAATGTACATTGATTTAAAATCTTAGGGGGGGACTTCCCTGGTGGTCCAGTGGCTAAGAATCTGCACTCCCAATGCAGGGGGCCCAGGTTTGATCTCTGCTCAAGGAATTAGATTCCACATGCTGCAACTAAGATCCTGTGTGCCGCAACTAAGGCCTGGTGCAGCCAAATAAATAAAAAAAATTTATTTGAAAAAGAAAAAACTTGGTATATTCATGCACTGGAATACTATGCAGGTGTTTTTTTAAGAAAATAAAAACAAAAATTCTTATGTAAGGATATAGAGTCTATGCCCTGACCAGTAATGCTGAAGAAGCTGAAGTTGAACAGTTCTATGAAGACCTACAAGACCTTCTAGAACTAACACCCCCCAAAAGATGCCCTTTTCATTATAGGGGACTGGAATGCAAAAGTAGGAAGTCAAGAAACACCTGGAGTAACAGGCAGATTTGACCTTGGAGTACAGAATGAAGCAGGGAAAAGGCTAACAGACATTTGCCAAGAGAATGCACTGGTCATAACAAACACCCTCTTCCAACAACATAAGAGAAGACTCTACACATAGACATCACCAGATGGTCAATATCGAAATCAGATTGATTATATTCTTTGCAGCCAGAGATGGAGAAGCTCTATAGAGTCAGCAAAAACAAGACTGGGAGCTGACTGTGGCTCAGATCATGATGAACTCCTTATTGCCAAATTCAGACTTATATTGAAGAAAGTAGGGAAAACCACTAGACCACTCAGGTATGACCTAAATCAAATCCCTTATGATTATACAGTGGAAGTGACAAATAGATTCAAGGGATCAGATCTGATAGACAGAGTGCCTGAAGAACTATGGACAGAGGTTCGTGACATTGTACAGGAGACAGGAATCAAGACCATCCCCAAGAAAAAGAAATTCAAAAGCAAAATGGCTGTCTAAGGAGGCCTTACAAATAGTTATGAAAAGAAGAGAAGCAAAAAACAAAGGAGAAAAAGAAAGATATACCTATTTGAATGCAGAGTTCCAAAGACTAGCAAGGAGAGATAAGAAAGCCTTCCTCAGTGATTAATGCAAAGAAATAGTGGAAAACGATAGAATGGGAAAGACTAGAGATCTCTTCAAGAAAATTAGAGATACCAAGGGAACATTTCATGCAAAGATGGGCTCAATAAAGGACAGAAATGGTATGGACCTAACAGAAGCAGACGATATTAAGAAGAGGTGGCAGGAATACACAGAAGAACTGTACAAAAAAGGTCTTCACGACCCAGATAATCATGATGGTGTGATCACTCACCTAGAGCCAGACATCCTGGAATGTGAAGTCAAATGGGCCTTAGGAAGCATCACTACAAACAAAGCTAGTGGAGGTGATGGAATTCCAGTTGAGCTATTTCAAATCCTGAAAGATGATGCTGTGAAAGTGTTGCACTCAATATGCCAGCAAATTTGGAAAACTCAGCAGTGGCCACAGGACTGGAAAAGGTCAGTTTTCGTTCCAGTCCCAAAGAGAGGCAATGCCAAAGAATACTCAAAAAACCACAAAATTGTACTCATCTCACATGCTAGTAAAGTAATGCTCAAAGTTCTCCAAGCCAGGCTTCAATAGTATGTGAACTGTGAACTTCCTGATGTTCAAGCTGGTTTTAGAAAAGGCAGAGGAACCGCAGATCAAATTGCCAACATCCTTTGGATCATCGAAAAAACAAAAGAGTTCCAGAAAAACATCTATTTCTGCTTTATTGACTATGCCAAAGCCTTTGACTGTGTGGATCACAATAAACTGTGGGAAATTCTGAAAGAGATGGGAATACCAGACCACCTGAATTGCCTCTTGAGAAATCTGTATGCAGGTCAGGAAGCAACAGTTAGAACTGGATTTGGAACAACAGACTGGTTCCAAATAGGGAAAACAGTACATCAAAGCTGTATATTGTCACCCTGTTTATTTAACTTATATGCAGAAATATCATGCATGAGAAACACTGGGCTGAACAAAGCACAAGCTGGAATCAAGATTGCCTGGAGAAATATCAATAACCTCAGATATGCAGATGACACCACCCTTATGGCAGAAAATGAAGAACTAAACAGCCTCTTAATGAAAGTGAAAGAGGCGAGTGAAAAAAATTGGCTTAAAACTCAGCATTCAGAAAACTAAGATCATGGCATCTGGTCCCATTACTTCACAGCAAATAGATGGGGAAACGGTGGAAACAGTGACAGATTTTATTTATTTGGGCTCCCAAATCACTGCAGATGGTGACTGCAGCCATGAAATTAAAAGACACTTGCTCCTTGGAAGAAAAGTTATGACCAACCTAGACAGCATATTAAAAAGCAGAGACATTACCAACAGAGGTCCATCTAGTCAAAGCTATGGTTTTTCCAGTAGTCATGTATGGATGTGAGAGTTGGACTATAAAGAAAGCTGAGCACTGAAGAATTGATGCTTTTGAACTGTGGTGTTGGAGAAAACTTTTTTTTTTAATTTTAATTGGAGGCTAATTACTTTACAATATTGTATTGGTTTTGCCATACATCAACATGCATCTGCCACGGGTGTACACGGCGGATGTTCCCCATCCTGAACCCCCCTCCCACCTCCCTCCCCATACCATCCCTCTGGGTCATCCCAGTGCCCCAGCACTGAGCATCCTGTATCATGCATCGAACCTGGACTGGCGATTCGTTTCACGTATGATATTATACATGTTTCAATGCCATTCTCCCAAATCATCCCAGCCTCTCCATCTCCCACAGAGTCCAAAAGACTGTTCTATACATCTGTCTCTTTTGCTGTCTTGCATACAGGGTTATTGTTACCATCTTTTTAAATTCCATATATATGCATTAATATACTGTATTGGTGTTTATCTTTCTGGCTTACTTCACTCTGTGTAATAGGCTCCAGTTTCATCCATCTCATTGGAACTGATTCAAATGTATTCTTTTTAATGGCTTAGTAATATTCCATTGTGTAGATGTACCACAGCTTTCTTACCCATTTGTTTGCTGATGGACATCTAGGTTGCTTCCATGTCCTGGCTATTATAAACAGTGCTGCAATGAACATTGGGGTACATGTATCTTTTTCAATTCTGGTTTCCTCGGTGTGAATACCCAGCAGTAGGATTGCGGGGTCATATGGCAGTTCTATTTCCAGTTTTTTAAGGAATGTCCTCACTGTTCTCCATACTGGCTGTACTAGTTTGCATTCCCACCAGCAGTGTAAGAGAGTTCCCTTTTCTCCACACCCTCTCCAGCATTTATTGCTTGTAGATTTTTGGATAGCAGCCATTCTGACTGGCATGAAATGGTACCTCATTGTGGTTTTGATTTGCATTTCTCCGATAATGAGTGATGTTGAGCATCTTTTCATGTGTTTGTTGGCCATCTGTATGTCTTCTTTGGAGAAATGTCTATTTAGTTCTTTGGCCCATTTTTTTATTGGGTCATTTATTTTTCTGGAATTGAGCTGCAGGAGTTGCTTGTATATTTTTGAGATTAATTTTTTGTCCATTGCTTCATTTGCTATTGTTTTCTCCCATTCTGAAGGCTGTCTTTTCACCTTGCTTAGAGTTTCCTTTGTTGTGCAGAGGCTTTTAAGTTTAATTAGGTCCCATTTGTTTATTTTTGCTTTTATTTCCAATATTCTGGGAGGTGGGTCATAGAGGATCCTGCTGAGATTTATGTCAGAGAGTGTTTTGCCTATGTTCTCCTCTAGGAGTTTTATAGTTTCTGGTCTTACATTTAGATCTTTAATCCATTTTGAGTTTATTTTTTGTGTATGGTGTTAGAAAGTGTTCTAATTTCATTCTTTTATAAGTGGTTGACCAGTTTTCCCAGCACCACTTGCTAAAGATACTGTCTTTTCTTCATTGTATATTCTTGCCTCCTTTGTCAAAGATAAGGTGTCCATAGGTGTGTGGATTTATCTCTGGGCTTTCTATTTTGTTCCATTGATCTATATTTCTTCTTTGTGCCAGTACCATACTGTCTTGATGACTGTGGCTTTGTAATAGAGCCTGAAGTCAGGCAGGTTGATTCCTCCAGTTCCATTCTTCTTTCTCAAGATTGCTTTGGCTATTAGAGTTTTTTTGTATTTCCATACAAATTGTGAAATTATTTGTTCTAGCCCTGTGAAAATATCGTTGGTAGCTTGATAGGGATTGCATTGAATCTATAGATTGTTTTGGGTAGTATACTCATTTTCACTATATTGATTCTTCCAATCCATGGACACGGTATATTTCTCTATCTATTAGTGTCCTCATGAGAAACGCTGGACTGGAAGAAACACAAGCTGGAATCAAGATTGCCAGGAGAAATATCAATAACCTCAGATATGCAGATGACACCACCCTTATGGCAGAAAGTAAAGAGGAACTATAAAGCCTCTTGATGAAAGTGAAAGTGGAGACTGAAAAAGTTGGCTTAAAGCTCAACATTCAGAAAACGAAGATCATGGCATCCGGTCCCACCACTTCATGGGAAATAGATGGGGAAACAGTGGAAACAGTGTCAGACTTTATTTTTCTGGGCTCCAAAATCACTACAGATGGTGACTGCAGCCATGAAATTAAAAGATGCTTACTCCTTGAAAGGAAAGTTATGACCAACCTAGATAGCATATTCAAAAGCAGAGACATTACTTTGCCAACAAAGGTCTGTCTAGTCAAGGCTATGGTTTTTCCTGTGGTCATGTATGGATGTGAGAGTTGGACTGTGAAGAAGGCTGAGTGCCGAATAATTGATGCTTTTGAACTGTGGTGTTGGAGAAGACCCTTGGGAGTCCCTTGGACTGCAAGGAGATCCAGCCAGTCCATTCTGAAGGAGATCAGCCCTGGGATTTCTTTGGAAGGGATGATGCTAAAGCTGAAACTCCAGTACTTTGGCCACCTCATGCGAAGAGTTGACTCATTGGAAAAGACTCTGATGCTGGGAGGAATTGGGGGCAAGAGGAGAAGGGGACGACAGAGGATGAGATGGCTGGATGGCATCACTGAATCGATGGACGTGAGTTTGAGTGAACTCCGGGAGTTGGTGATGGACAGGGAAGCCTGGCGTGCTGCGGTTCTTGGGGTCGCAAAGAGTCAGACATGACTGAGTGACTGATCTGATCTGATCTGATTAGTGTCCTCTTTGATTTCTTTCACCGGTGTTTTATAGTTTTCTATATATAGGTCTTTTGTTTCTTTGGGTAGATATATTCCTAAGCATTTTATTCTTTTCGTTGCACTAGTGAATGGAATTGTATCCTTAATTTCTCTATTTTCTCATTATTAGTGTATAGGAATGCAAGGGATTTCTGTGTGTTGATTTTACATCCTGCAACTTTACTATATTCATTGATTAGCTCTAGTAATTTTCTGGTGGAGTCTTTAGGGTTTTCTATATAGAAGCTGAAGCTGAAACTCCAATACTTTGGCCACCTGATCCGAAGAACTAACTCATTTGAAGAGACCCTGATGCTGGGAAAGATTGAAAGTGGGACAAGAAGGGGTCGACAAAGGATGAGATACTTGGATGGCATCACCGACTCAACGGACATGAGTTCGAGTAAACTCCGGGAGTTGGTGATGGACAGGGATGCCTGAGTGCTGCAGTCCATGGGGTGGCAAAGGGTCAGACATGACTGAGCAACTGAACTGAACTGAACTGAACTGAAGGATATATAAAGAGCTCCAGGATCTTAACAACACATGATGTTTAAGAAAAAAAAAAGAAGTTAAAAAAATGGTGTTTGTATGCTATCATTTGTATAGAAATATCTTTTATGAGTAAAATCTATTTCTTTGCCTCCTTGGAAAACTTGGCTGGGCAACACACGGGAGAGGGTGGTTTTTTCTTCAATGAATCCTCTTTGGGATGTGCCCTTTGAACACTGTACCATAAGAATGTATTTTTTTTAATATTAAAACAATTCTTAACTTTGAACATCCTTGGAGGCCTAATGCACTCCCCATGTCTTCATAGTCCTGCCTCTCAGTACCTCCTGACACCCTTCATTTATATGTCCTGCCCAGCCCAGCAGGCTTTCTCCAGGGATTTTGTGACCCTCATTAGAAGGTTCCTATATTCCTTCAACACCAGGTTTTTATGATTCTACTCCTTGTTAAGCAGCTCTGAAGGACGAAATTGTGAACCTCTTTGTGCATTTCTATCTTCCAGCAGCAGGAGGCACTTAATACTTAAAAATATGTACATGCATATCATATTTGGATTAACAAGTAAAATGAGGATTGGTGGACTGTTTTGTTTATAGAGCACAGAATGTAATATTTCCATAAATCTGCCCTAGATGACACCCAGGAATTTCATATTCCTGTACCTGTTTGGGAGTTCCTCCAGCTTGACAGGCCATTTCTGGCGAATTCAGTGTCATCTGGAGTGCTAAGATGCTCCTGGAGATGAGTCCCTCTGCCATGGCACTCCTGATGAAACTTCCTAGGCCCCCATTTACCCCTCATTCTCAGAGTGTCATGAGCATTTTCTGCTCAGAAGCCTCCCACCCCCATTTGACCCTATGTGGGCAGCAGGGCTGGTTGGAGAAGAGGCTTTGAATTTTCCTGGAAATAACACGTGCCTGAGAGTCAACAAACAGCATGCTGTGCCTTGTTTTTGTGTCATAACAACTCCCTTTCTCTATCAGGGCCTCAGTTTCCTCATCTGTAAAATGGGTGGTTAGTGGTTTTGAAGGTGTATATGAGTGATTTTTATACCATGGTGTTCTTTCTTTTAAGGACATCTTATGTCTATGCCTCATACATAAAGTGCATCCAAGTGAAGCACTCCTGATTAAAGACTGTAGATGAAGAGGGTGAAGATGGGGAAGAGGATATGCAGATCCCCTTCCAGTGTTTCCCCATGCCCCACCAAGAAGCCAAGAAGCTCCTGATGTAGCTTCTAGGGAGTTCAAAATGTCTCTGCACCTGTACTGGGTGTTTTTTTTTTTTTTTTTTTTTTGCCATGCCGTAAGGCTTGTGGGATCTTAGTTCCCTGACCAGGGATTGAACCTGATCTGTCAGTGAGAGTGTCAAGTCTCAACCACTGGACCACTAAGGGGTTCCCTGGGTGTTCTTTAAGAGCCTCACTTTGAGGTTCTGGGGTTCTGTGGAAGACTAGTCCTGCTTGGGTGCAGGGAAGGGACCTACATCTTATCTTCTTTGTGCCATGAACCCTTTTGCAGAATTGTGTGGCTATCTTTTTTTTTTAATAATTTTTTTCTATTTTTAAATTTTTATTATTTATAATTTAGGGCAGGAGGAGAAGAGGGCAACAGAGGATAAGATGGTTGGATAGCCTCACCAACTCAATGGACATGAGTTTGAGGAAACTCCGGGAGATGGTGAAGGACAGGGAAGCCTGGTGTGCTGCAGTCCATGGGGTTGCAGAGTTGTACACGACTTAGCAACTGGGAAACAACGATGGCTGTGCTGAGTCTTTGTTGCTGCACACAAGAGGGCTTTCTCTAGTGGTGAGTGGGGAATACTCTCTAGTTGCAGTGTGCAGGCTTCTCCTTGCAGTGGCATCTCGTTGCGGAGCACAGAATGCGGGGTGTGTGCAATTCACTAGTTGTGGCATACGGATTTAGATGCCCTGCAGCATGTGGAATCTTCCCAGACTGGGGATTGAACCCATGTCCCCTGCATTGGCAGGAGGATTTTCAACCACTGGACCACCAGGGAAGTCTTCGTTGTTTTATTTTTAACAAGTTCATCATTTAAGAAGTCTGAATTCATTTTCATCACATGATATTATACACAGTCATCTGCTGAAACAATTCTTTTTAACAGATCACAGTTTTAAAAAGTCATAGGTATTGTAAGTTCTGTATAAACTAGTGGATAGTAAGTTGATTCCTTTGTTCTGATTTATAAGCCTCAACTTCACTATTGAATAAAGAAAGTAAAGCAAAGAAAGCATAATTGGTCACTTGTTTAGAACAGCATTATTTCTGTAATTTGAAGCTTTCTAAATGGACAGGTTCAGACCTGGTGTAACAGGATTATTTAATGAATAGGCTATAGTGAAATTGTACAAAAGGTTATTAACTTTAATCATTAATAGCTTAAGGAACACTATGTTACTAATTGCTATTCAAATTCAAAAACCTATTTTTGAATCCTCAGGAAGTAGCTTGTGTACACAATTAAGCCACCTTATACTCAGAGGAGTGTCAATATGTAGACACTCAATGTTCAACAAAAGCTTTGGCTTTAGGGAAGACAGAAACATTTAAAATAATGACTTTAATCATCATTTTAAGTATATGATAGGGCTTCCCTGGTAGCTCAGTGGTAAAGAATCCGTCTGCAGGATTTGCATGCAGGACACGCGGGGGGTTTGATTCCTGGGCTGGGAAGATTCCCTGGAGAAGGAAATGGCAACCCACTTTGGTATTCTTGCCTGAAAAACCCCATGGACAGAGGAACCTGGTGGGCTACAGTTCATGGGGTCGCAAAAGAGCTGGACATGACTTAGCAACTAATCAACAACAACAAGGGAAAGTGTGCTTTAATTAAATACATATCATACCAGTGATGCTGGCAAGGTTGAAAGTTACTCCCAACTTGGACAGCTATAAAAATGTGTGTACATGATAAGACAGTAAGATAAAAAGCAATCCTTTTGAAACAAAGGTTTAAAAATATTCTGTTCACAGCAGTTTGTATCAACAGTATGCATTTTATGATGATAACTTGTACAGATAGAGCACCCTAGGGCTCTCTTTATATCTTAAAGAAAACGAACATTCACATTATTCATGGGTTGTAGTGAATTTAAAACAGATCAGTTGTACACTTACCTCCTAGACAGGATAAACTGTCCTGAGACTTTCAGCTTTAATACCATCATTAAAGTTGTTTGCAAAAGGAACAGAGAATTAAAAAACAAAACAAAACTGTAAAAAAATAAAACATTTTTTTCCTGGGTGTGGAGAGTTTCCTATTTGCTGTTATAACAAGCAAATATCATTCATTAAGTCAAAAATGGGAGGAGCAGGCTCACCAACACTATTTGAGCAAGCTGGACAATCCACATAATTTAAAAAATGAAGGTCGTACACTCTATATCACAAGTTCCAATTAAGCAGTGTCAAAATGACACCCATTTCTTTGCTTGCTTTGTGGTCACACCCCTTGGGGATGTTAATGGATCTCCTGGCATTCGGCTTCTTTTTCTCTGCAAGGTTTGAAATCTGAAAAAGACTTTGTCCACACTTAGCGTGGTATCTCCATTGTCAAACTCTCCACAATAATTGGGTGCAGACAATAGAGTGATCGAATGCTTCTTGGCAAAAAATTCATACCCATCTTCTACCACCTTATAGGCTCTACATATAAGACCCAAATCATACTTATGGAGAAGGCAATGGCACCCCACTCCAGTACTCTTGCCTGGAAAATCCCATGGATGGAGGAGCCTGGTAGGCTGCTGTCCATGGGGTCGCGAAGACTCGGATACAACTGAGGGACTTCACTTTCACTTTTCACTTTCATGCATTGGAGAAGGAAATGGCAACCCACTCCAGTGTTCTTGCCTGGAGAATCCAAGGGAGGTGGGAGCCTGGTGGGCTGCCGTCCATTGGGTCACACAGAGTCGGACACGACTGAAGCGACTTAGCAGCAGCAGCAGCAGCGTGGTATCTCCATTGTCAAACTCTCCACAATAATTGGGTGCAGACAACAGAGTGATCGAATGTTTCTTGGCAAAAAATTCATACCCATCTTCTACCACCTTATAGGCTCTACATATAAGACCCAAATCATACTTATGGAGAAATTTGCCAACCACTTCTGCACCAAGTGTGAAGGACACTCCTCTGTCATTTTTATCCTAAGACAACTTTACCCAGGTCACACCGCAAAAGGTCACAAAGAAGACCTTGATCTGGTACATCAGAGGGTCACATAGTTTTCCAAATCTGCTCCATAGATTGAGGATCTGGTGACAAACCTCCAGGACAGCAGAGTATTTTCTTGACCAAGAAGGCTGCTACTGGTAAACAGGTAAAGCAGTCTGTGAAACATGTTTTCCATAATGTAACTTTATATCTTTTACATTCATCACAAAATCCATACATTCTATTGATAATGGCACATTTGTGGTTTCTTCTAAGAAGAAAAAAGTCTCTGGATAATCAATTTTTTTCTTTAGCCAATAAAAGGCAGATAGTCTCCAAAGTCTGTGTCGGCCACTATAGTTTGCTTCCTAGTGGGAAACCACCACACTGCAAAAGTTGAGACAAATCTAAGTATTGCCTGTGGGTATCATCACTATTTTGAGCAATGCTTCAAGTTCTAGTAGGATGGGCTGACTCAGAAAGATTTGGCAGAACTTTAAGCACAGTTCTCTTTTTTCGTTTTCCTTGTAGCCAGACATCCTTGTGTGGCTTAGACCCTCTCATTTGCAGCAGTCATTGGTTGAGGCTGTTGATGTTGAGTTTATCTGTATCTGCCATCACCTACTCACAGTTGACCCTCCTGCAGGCGTGGGCTCACACCTGGGGATTTATACCTCCTTTCCCAAGGCCAGGAGCACAGAGGTGGCCGTGGTGGTGGTGGAGGTGATGACAGAAGCCACAGTGGGTCCCCTCCTTTGGCCTCATTCCCTGCATCCTCTTTCTCTCCTTATTGGAATCCTGAGGCAGAATTGTGTTTTTCGATGCATAAAATAATATGCACAGGATGATAAAAGAAACTAGATTGGAAATTATTAAAATACAGTTATCAAAAATTTTTAGATTATGTGATTCAATAATCTATGTACTTTTAAAATAACACATCAAATAACAGTGTGTAAAATGAAACCCAGCCTCCCTACTCTGGCCCACAAGGTGTCGCTGAAAATCTCGGCTCTCTATGCACCCATGCCAAATGGAAATACGGAGACAGAGGTTTGGAGGAAAGAGAAGGCGTAGCTTTATTTCTTTGCCAGGCAAAGAGGCGACACAGTAGGCTAGTGGCTCCAGAACTGTGCCTGCCCTGGAGGAGTTAGCGAGAAATTTTATAGTCAGGGCTGGCAGTCTGGAGAAGGAAATAAGGCTCAAGGCAGTGACAGGCTTGCATTCTTGTTTCTTTTGCAAAATTTCAAAACAGCCACAGCTGGCATCAGGCATAACTGGGGTTGGTCCTCTCTGCAGTGATCTGTTCGTGACGTTCCTTCTGAAGGTGTGGGGGAAAAGAATGCCAAGTGCAGGATAGAATTCACAGACTCTGAGAGTGATTAGCTTGGTGAAGGAGCAGTCTAGCTACGTGTGTTTGTTAGTAGTAACAGCGAAAGAGTAACCAAGGTTGCTTAACTCTTTTGGTCCTGTTTAAGCTGTTTCTCCAGCCTGTTCATTGTTCTCTTATTCCCTTATTTATGAGAAAAGTCTCATTTCTATTTCTGCTACAGCAAAGGCCTTGCAGGATCTGGCCCAAGTTGCCCTCGCCATCTCCATCTAGAACTGCTCTTCCTTAGACTCACAGCGTCCGGCCATCCTACCCTCAAGAACACTGGCCTTGATGTTCCCACTGCCTGGAAATTTCCTCTCCACATGTCCCCTGTTCTCCCACTACCCACAGTTACCACTTCATATTGCCGGTTCCCTCCCATCCTTCAGGTCTTGGTATAAAATTCTCCCCTTCTGGAGGCTTCCCTGGCCACTCGAGGTCAGCTAGCTGCTGTTCTCCACATGGTACCTCATTCTTTCCCTTTATAATATTTATGCTAATTTCATTGTGTATAATTTGTACAATTATAATTATGCAAATTTATAATAATTTGTATAGTGTGTATATATGTCCAGTTGTTTATTTACTTAGTGTCCATCCCCCCTCCATGAAGGCATAGACCACATCTGTCTTTCTCTGTGTACCTAATATCTGGGACAGGGCTTTCTACTTGGTAGATGCTTCTCTCTCTGCTCTGCGTGTGCATGCTCAGTCATGGCCGACTCTTTGCAACCCCATGGACCGTAGCCCACCAGGCTCCTCTGTCCATGGGATTTCCTAGGCAAGAATACCGGAGTGGGCTGCGATTTTCTTCTCCAGGGAATCCCCCTGACCCATAGATCGAACCCGTGTCTCTTGTGTCTCAAGCAGGAAGAGCATTGGCAGGCGGATTCTCTACCACTGTGCCACCCAGGAAGTCCTTGGTAGGTGCTTTCATACTTGTTAAATGAATGAATGCAGTGGTCCCACCCTGTGGATTAGAGGCGCTGGTTCCATGAGATAGGCAGATATCTCAGACAGAATCTATTGCATATGTAAGCATCCAGTATAATGCCTGGCGCACAACAAGGACTTAATAAATGGTAAGCATGATTTTTATGTCCTTCTGAGTTTTCCCCTGCATGGCCTTCTACTTATTCTTCTCCATCCACAGTCCACATCTAAAGTCCTAGTTCCATCCAGAATGAAGATGTGGGTCTTGCCATGGTCTCCCTGTACCCCTCCATGCCAGCCTGCCTAAACCACAAGGCCTATCTACCACCTTCCTCCCCACACTCATCTCAAGTAGCTACCCAACGTGGTTTTCCAGGACCCCAGGGACATGGAGGTGGTAGCTTCTGCTGCAGTGCTGGAGGCATTCCTGACATACAAGCATAGAAAAGCCTGGTGGAGTTCCCTAGGTCTGAGAGGAGGGGTCTTTACCACTCTGCGGGGGAGACATCACCTTTGCAATTGAGTGCGAATTTGGTGGAGTGACCGAGGGGCAGGACCAGCGCAGCCCCCTTGCCTCAGGAGCCAGGAGGCTGAGATGGAGGTGACGGTCTCAGGATGGAGGGATAGTGAGTGGGGGTCCCTGGTCACAGAGGGCAGAGGAAGAGAGAAGGATGCCCGAGCCTCGTGATGGTGCCCAGGAAGGGGGCACAGCTGGTCCTTGATATCATTTCCTTGTAAACTGACTGTTAGTCACGATTTGGGGATTTGCCATCTGAACACAAGTGGGGTAGCCAAATAAATGTTTGCTTGTTTCAACTCATGTCCCTCTCAACTGGCTTATTCTCCCATAATTAGGGAACGCAGCAGCCTAGCAGGGACTCAGTGCCCGGATTCCCTCACCCAATGTTATTTCCCCAGTAGATACCCTCTGCTCTGTCCAGACAGGTGTCCCCACCATTCTGAAGACAAGCCTTGTGAACGCCCCAGCTTCTGGCCTTCTTTCACTCTGCCCACTGTCTTTCATTCACCCACCCATTCCATCTTTGTTGAGTTGTCTAGTCTACGCCAGGCACAGCGAGGCATTAAGGAGACATGACATCTGCTCTCAAGGAGCTCAAAGTCTGTGTGGATAGATAAGGTAACTGACAGTTATAAACAGGGAGACCTGAGGAATGACTAAATTGGTGAGTTAATGAGTAAGTCTGGGTGTGTGAACACACCTCAATCTACTCAGCCCTGTGGCCCCCACTGCCTCAAACCACCCACCTTGGCCAGGCATGATAGTAACCACTTGCATGACTTATCTTACAACAGGAGGTCCTGGGTAAGGAATGCGGATCTAACAACCAGAAGAATTTGGGAAGGGTCCTAAGGAGAAAGGAGACACAGACACCAATTGATATGTCCTACCAACCTCCCAGAATCCTCCTTGCTGGAATCCATCTTGGCTGAGAGATGCTCGCACCACCAGGAAGGACCCTGAGTCAGAATGATTGGCCAGAGACAACCCAGAAATGAATCCCATCACCGAAAACCCAAGACTGCAAGCCACATGGCAGAGCAGTTCTCCTGGCTTCCCTTACCCTGCTGTTTTCCACCCCAGGCACCGCTTCCCCGTAAAGTCTCTCATCAGCACATGTGTCTCCATGGACAATTCATTCCTGAGTGTTAGACAGGAGTCCACTCTTGGGCCCTAGGAAAGGTCTCCCTTCCTGCAACAGTGTGACCATCCATGGACAATTCATTCCCGAGTGTTAGACTAGAGTCCACTCTTGGGCCCTAGGAAAGGTCTCCCTTCCTGCAACAGTGTGACCAGTCTTATGTCCATCTTATCGGTGGGTAGGAGCACACACAGGTCTGGGACTGAATTCACAAGATCGTGCCATTCTCTTACAAGAATACATGTGGGGTTTCTAAGGCAGAGACTTAGAAGTGGAATTCTTGAAAGTTTCTCCTTTCTATGAACAATAAGAAATTTTTCTCTTGGTCAGTACAAACTCCTTTTCTTTCTTGAAACTAGCTTTTGGAAAATTCATTCACTGATTCAACAAATATTTATTGAGCATTAAGGGAGACCAATCCTGAATTTCACTGGAAGGTCTGATGCTAAAGCTGAAGCTCCAGTATTTTGGTCATCTGATGCACACAGACAACTCATTGGAAAAGTCTCTGATGCCGGGAAAGATCGAGGGCAGAAGGAGAAGAGGGCATCAGAGGATGAGATGGCTGGATGGCATCACCGATGCAATGAACATGAACTTGGGCAAACTCCGGGAGATGGTGAGCGACAGGGAGGCCTAGCATGCTGCAGTCCATAGGGTCGCAAAGAGTCAGACACAACTGAAGCGACTAACATTCTCACATGCACTTAGTACAAATCTAGTTGCTGGGGATAGGAACCAAAGAGACCAAGGTTATATTCTAATGAGAGAAGACAGTCAAATTCTGGCATCTGAGACAGTGATAAGTTCTATGGAGGAATACAGAGCAGGGAAGGAGGGGGTGGTGTTTGGAACGGAAGTTGCAATTTTGAATAGGATGGTCAGGGAAGGCTGAATGAGGTGACAGCTCTGTTAAGACCTGAAGGAGATAAAGAAGTGAGCCCAGAGGATACAGAGTGGGAAAAAGAAGAGTGTTGCAGCCAGAAGGGAGAGTGAGTATCGAGACATGGGTCAGGGGCAAAGGGAGCCAGGACTGCAGGGGCATAAGGGGCAGAGATGCTGGAGGTGAGGGTGGAGAGGCAGGCAGGGCTCAGATAATACAGGTCCTTCTAGGCCATGTGAGAATTCTGCATTTTATCTTAAAAGCATTAGGAAGCCCTTAGAGAATCTTAAGCAGAGAAATGCTTTAACTTGTTTAGCAATTCAGTGTGCATTTTATGTGTCCACATGACTGGGTCAGGGCACGCCCAGATACCTGGCTCAACATCATGTCTGAGTGTGTCTGGGAGGGTGTTTCCAGATGCAGTTAGCATTTGAAAAGCTAACTGACTTTCCTGGGTGTCAACTTGAAGACAACCGATCACGGCACTTCAAGCCTTCATAACTGCATGAATTAATTCCATATCTTTATCATACACACATACATACTGTTTCTCTGGAGAACCCTGACCAATACAACCAGGGTCCCTCTGGATGATGTGTTGAGAATGGATTGACATGGACCAAGGACAGGAGCAGGACAACAGTTTCTGGGTAACCGTAACAACCCTGGTGAGAAAGGAGAGCACCCACCCCGGAATGATAGCTGTGGGGGTGACAAGAAGTGGTCAGATTCTAGAGCTGTTCTGAAGAGAATCAGTAGGATTTTGCTGACAGATCATGTAGGGAATAAAAGAGAAGGGACTTCTCTTTCTGGGGGTCCAGTGGTTAACAATCCACATGCTAATGCAGGGGACACAGGTTCGATCCCTGGTCTGGGAAGATCCCACATGCCACGGAACAACTAAGCCCATGTGCCTAGAGCCAGTGGTCAGCAACAAGAGAAGCCACTGCAGTGAGAAGCCCATGCACCAAACGAAGAGTAGCCCCTGCTCGCTGCAACTAGAGAAAGCCCATGCCCAGCATCAAAGACCCAGCACAGCCTAAATAAATAAATAATATACATTTTTTAAGGAAAGAAAGAGAAGTGTCAAGGATGAAGGCTGTAAGGTTTTCTGCTGGAGGACTTCGAAGAAGGACTTGACATGAATCGGAAGAGTAGGCTTAGTGGGGAACGTCAGGGGCTCAGTCTTGATCCGGACAAGTGTGACAGGCCAAGTGGAGAGGTGTCAAGTAGACAATAGGATGTGTGAGTCTGGAGGTCTGCGGAGAGTCCTGGCTGGAGAGACATGGATGGAACTTAAAACCATGATGAGTCAGTCAGGGACTAAGTAGGGACAGAGACAAGGAGAGGTATCGGGCTCTGGACCTCCAATGTTCAGAGATCAGGGTAAGGAAAACCAGGAAGCATGGGGATCCTAGCAGCCTCATGAAGAAAATGTTTAAAGGAAGAGGAAGTGATCGGCTGCATCAAATTGTGGGGAAAGAGCATGATGGCATATATAGAAAATACGCAGAGCAGGTAAATAAAGACAAAGAGCAGATGGGTGGGGAGTGGGGAGTGAGCATTGATTTGGGAAGAGCGTTTTCTTTTGGGGTGGTGAAAATGTCTTGAAACTCCATAGAGATGTGCTTGTACAACATTATGTGTATTAAATGCCATGAATTTTACTTTAAAATTATTAGTTTTATGTTATGTGAATTTCACATCGAAAAAATTTCTGTGAGCAATCAAGCATGATGAGCATGATAAGATAAGCAATCAAGCATGATAGATCTTGAAAATGACTAATGCATTTAGAAGTGTGGAGGTCTCTGGTGAGCTGGACAGAAGTTGTTTTGGGCAGGGGGCTGGCATAGAGCAAAAACTTTAAGGAAGCCCCATGAGGGCTGCCACAGGCTGCAGTTCTCCCAGGATCTTTTTACCTCTCTGCCCAGAGCATGTTTTCTTTCTGTCAGTTTTAGTCATTAACCTCAAGGCTCATTCGCCTCTGGAATCTGGTTTTGACCTTGCCATCAGCAGATTTCTTACACTTTAAAAAAAATTTTTAAATTCCTTTTTGTATTTAAAATGATGGTTTTGTCCAACCTCACAAATTTTGTCAATTTGGCGGGTGTCTAATGGTGCCTCCCTGTGGTTTTTATTATGTGAACATGTATTGTATGCGTACATCTTGATATTGTCAATCACAAGTTGGCACTTGCCGTGGGCACTCGCTGCCTACTTCCGTAAGGATTAAATCATGTGCTGCTGCAGCTGCTGACTTTTAACACCCCCTGAAAGGAGTTCAGGCCAGAAATGAGGCACTCTGTGCTCAGGGAGAAAAACTGAAGACAGATCTTCAGATAGATATTTTCAGGGGACGATTTTATGAGTCCAATTCTTGTATCTCTTCATATCTAGAAAAACACTGAAATCCTTCATGGTGATGTCCGCTCCTTGTGACTAGCAGAAAAAAGCCGCTCTGTATCCCCTCTTTCTTTTTTGTATAAAAAAGGCTTCTAGGCCTTTCTTGAGTTCCAAAGAGCAGACTTAAGCAGTTACTAATTAGGGAAGTGAAGGGATGCAGAAACAAAGGGAAAACAATCAAGAAACAATAGTTCAGCAATAGCAATGAGACAGTGTTAGTTCCTCCTCAAGGGATACATATATAAAACAATCTGACACATACCTTTGAGCTGTTCTGCAGAAATGAAGAGCCCACCCCACCACACCCCCACCCACTCTTCCCCTGTTCAACATACTGATGGTGACCACATGCTGACCATAGCATGTTGACCCCAGACTGGTTTGAACCAGGAGGTGGATGATTAAGATTCTTGCAACACCACCCTCACCAGCACCAATCAGAAAAACATCATACACCCTGCAGCCCTCACGTCAAAAGTTGCCTTTAAAACCCCTTCCCTGGAAGCCACGGAGGAGTTTGAGTCTTTCGAGCATGAGCTTGGCCCTGGGCCCTGCAATAAATGCTGACTTTGCTTCACTATAACCTGGTGTCAGTCAGTACATTGGCCATGCTGCATAGTGGGCGAGCAGATGCAAGTTAGGTTTGGTAATACCGTACGCAGTTCTCCATCTGGTTTTTCCCGAGTTGCACCCTTTCACGATAAACTAGTGATCTAGTAAGTAACATGTCTCTCTGTGGGCCATTCTGTAAGGGGAAACACTGACTGAAGTTGCCCACCCTGGCCAGGCACCATAGTAACCGTCTGCATGAATTATTTTGCGACAGAAGGTCCTGGTAAGGAACACAGAATCAACAAGCCACCACCAACCAGAAGAACTTGGGAAAGGTCAAAAGAAGACACAAGACTTCCCTGGTGGCTCAGGTGGTAGAGTCTGCCCACAGTGCGGGAGACCTGACCCAGGTTTGATCTCTGGGTCTGGAAGATCACCTGGAGAAGGAAAGAGCAACCCACTCTAGTACTCTTGCCTGGAAAATCCCATGGATGGAGGAACCTGGCAGGCTACAGTCCATGGGATCTCAAAGAGTCAGACAGGACTGAGCAAATTTACTTTCACTTTCTTTCTTTCAAAAGAAGACACCAGTCCATATGTCCTACCAACATCCCAGAATTCTTCTGGCTAGAATCCATCTTGGCTGAGCAATGCGTACCCAACCAGGAAGGACTGAGTCAGAGTGATTGACCAGAGACAACACAGAAAATAATCCCATCACCATAAAACCCCAGACTGTGAGCCACATGGCAGAGCAGTTCTCCTGGGTTCCCTTACCCTGCTGCTCTCCGCCCAGGCACCCCTTCCCAATAAAGTCTCTTCGTCAGCATGTGTGTCTCCTCCAACAACTCATTTCTCAGTGTTAGACAAGAGCCCACTTTTGGGCCCTGGAAGGGGTTCCTCTTTTTGCTACAATTCTAGCAAATTTATCAAGGAGTGCATTTTGAAAACCTCTGATTTGTTGTCAGTTTCCTAAGAAGTCCACTTAACAACCTGGACTTGCAACTAGCATCTGAAATCCACGAAAGGGTGTTGGAAGCTCCAGTCTTTAGCTGGTTGGTCAGAAGAAGCTAAGACAGATAAGAACTTGGACTTGTGACTGGTCTCTGAAGTCGGGGGCTGAAGTGCGTGAAGGGCAGTCTTGTAGGACTGAAGTCTTGACCAGTGGAGTCTGATGCTGTTTTCAGGTAGACAGTGCCAGAATTGAGTTGAATTTCAGGACACCCAGTGAGTGTTTGAGAACCGTCTGTTACACGGGGAATACCCGCTCCCATGTTGGTGTAGAAAAAGGAACAGACTGTCACCCATCCTCCAGTTATACAAAGAGTTAATTCACAGCCCACTGCGGGCGCTCACTGACTGTGCACCCTGAGGGGAATCAGAATGGAAAAGCAGGTGAGGCATCCAAGGCTTTGGATAAACAGGATGAGGTTCCAGATAGTTAAGAACAGGCCCCTGTGTAGTCAAGACACATAGCTCAGGAAAAACTTCAGTGACCACAGATTCTTGCATCTTCTCATACATAGAAAAGCACTAAAATCATTAACTTGAGATTCCTGTTCTTTTTGATGAGCAGTAATCCTTCACCAAGATGTTTGCTTGACTTCAGTTTTTCCTAGACAAAAAAAAATTCATATATACACTGGCCCCTACCTTTGCAGAGCAGATCCTCAGAGATATCAAGAGGGTGTTTCTCAGGCTACCATCCTCAGTGAAACCCTGAATGAAACCCAGCTCACAGCTCTTAGGTTTTGTGTGTGTGTGTGTGTGTGTGTGTGTGTGTGTGTGTGTGTGCGTGTGTGTGTGTGTGTGTGTTTTCCATAGGCACTGGAAATTGGGTCTCAGAACACCAAAGAAAGGTCTATCCCCTGTCACCTACAAATTGGCACTGGCCATCTACCCTTACAAGGATTAAAATTATGAGCCTCTGCACCTGCTGACTTCAGGACCTCGCAAAATGAGTTCAGGGTAGAGAGCAAAAATGAGGTACTCTGTCTTATAGAAAAAACTAGCAGAACAGGTCTTCAGATAGATATTTTCAGATATTTCAATTTTATTAATTAATATGAGCCAAGTTTTCTCAAAATTGTCTCAAATATGGGGCAATTTTATTAATATGAGCCTGATTCTTGTACCTCCTGATATCTAGAAAAGCACTGAAATCCTTCATGGTGATGTCTGCTTCTTGTGACTAGCAGTAACCTTCTGCAAAAAATATGTGCTCGATTGCATGTACTTCCCCTTCACCCAAATCACATGTATACTGACCTTCCCCTGTTTCTCTTTGGAGAAGTTTCTCAGAGCTATATGAAATGCTGTCTAACAGGCTATAGTCATCATTTTCCCCCAAATAAAACTTAATGCATAACTTGCACACTGTGCTTTTTTTTTTTTCAGTTGGCACCCTTAAATTTGCATTGCTATACCACTCAAAATTTTCCAAGCCAGGCTTCAGCAATATGTGAACCCTGAACTTCCAGATATTCAAGCTGGTTTTAGAAAAGGCAGGGGAACCAGAGATCAAATGATCAACATCTGCTGGATCATTGAAAAAGAAAGAGAGTTCCAGAAAAATATCTATTTTTGCTTTATTGACTATGCCAAAGCTTTTGACTGTGTGGATCACAATAAACTGTGGAAAATTCTGAAAGAGATGGGAATACCAGACCACCCGACTTGCCTCTTGAGAAACCTATATGCAGGTCAGGAAGCAACAGTTAGAACTGGACATGGAACAACAGACTAGTTCCAAATAGGAAAAGGAATACGTCACGGCTGTATATTGTCACCCTGCTTATTTAACTTATATGCAGAGTACATCATGAGAAACGCTGGGCTGGGAGAAGCTGGAATCAAGATTGCCGGGAGAAATATTAATAACCTCAGATATGCAGATGACACCACCCTTATGGCAGAAAGTGAGGAAGAACTAAAAAGCGTCTTGATGAAATTGAAAGAGGAGAGTGAAAAAGTTGGCTTAAAGCTCAACATTCAGAAAACAAAGATCATGGCATCTGGTCCCATCACTTCATGGGAAATAGATGGGGAAACAGTGGAAACAGTGTCAGACTTTATTTGGGGGGCCTCCAAAAGGCTTCCCTGGTGGCTCAGAGGTTAAAGCATCTGCCTGGAATGCAGGAGACCCAGGTTCGATCCCTGGGTTGGGAAGATCCCCTGGAGAAGGAAATGGCAACCCACTCCAGTACTCTTGCCTGGAGAATCCCATGGAGGGAGGAGCCTGGTGGGCTACAGTCCATGGGGTCACAAAGAGTCGGACATGACTGAGAGACTTCACTTCACTTAAAATCACTGCAGATGGTGACTGCAGCCATGAAATTAAAAGATGCTTACTCCTTGGAAGGAAAGTTATGACCAACCTAGATAGCATATTCAAAAGCAGAGACATTACTTTGCCAACAAAGGTCCGTCTAGTCAAGGCTATGGTTTTTCCTGTGGTGTGAAGAAAGCTGAGCACCAAAGAATTGATGCTTTTGAACTGTGGTGTTGGAGAAGACTCTTGAGAGTTCCTTGGACTGCAAGGAGATCCAACCAGTCCATTCTGAAGGAGATCAGTCCTGGGTGTTCTTTGGAAGGACTGATGTTGAGGCTGAAACTCCAGTACTTTGGCCACCTCATGTGAAGAGTTGACTCATTGGAAAAGACCCTGATGCTGGGAGGGATTGGGGGCAGGAGAAGGGGATGACAGAGGACGAGATGGCTGAATGGCATCACCGACTAGATGGACATGAGTTTGAGTGAACTCTGGGAGATGGTGATGGACAGGGAGGCCTGGCATGCTGCGATTCATAGGGTCGCAAGGAGTCGGACACGACTCAGCGACTGAACTGAACTGAACCATCTAGTTTAATTTTGTTTGTTTATGAACTTTACATCCACGGAGTCTTTGTGTATGTTTTCTCCTGTATCTGGCTCATTTTGTCAACATAAGGTGTAATATTTAGCCACATTGTTCCATGAGGAAATTTCATTATTTTATGGTATTCCATTGTACCTATCTATTATCTATCTATCTAGAGAGAAATTGGGGGGTCATGGGAAATTGGAAAGAATGAGTCTGATCATTCTTCTAAGGAATTTTGTTGTCAAGGAAAAGAAAAATAGGCAGCTTCTACAGGGGATGGTGGGGTCAAGAGATGATTTTTTTTCTTTCCCTGCTTTTCTTTTTTTAGATTGGAGAAAAAACAGATCTTTCTCTTTTCCAAGAAAACTCCAAAGGAGGAAGAAAAAATGATAATCCAAAAGAGAGAGGGAATTTGAAGCCATGCCCTTGATTTGCTGAGAGGGGGTGGTACACATGAGGCATGGGGGGGTCGGGGGGTGGAATGGATGCCTTAGCTAGGAACATGAACAATCTGTCCACCTGTCAACTGAAAGAAAAATGCAGTGTGAGGGCTGTGAGTCAAGTTTTATTCAGGTTTTACTAAGGACTGTAGCCTGGGAGACAGCCTCTTGGATAGCTCTGAGTAACTGCTCCAAAGAGGCAGGGAGGGGACTTCCTCGTGGTTCGGTGTCTAAGACTCTTCGATCTCAATGCAGGAGGCTCAGGATTGATCCCTCGTCAGGAAACTAGATCCCACATGCTGCAACGAAGATCAAAGATCCCAGGAGCCACAACTAAGACACAGTCAGATCAGATCAGATCAGTCGCTCAGTCGTGTCTGACTCTTTGCGAACCCATGAATCGCAGCACACCAGGCCTCCCTGTCCATCACCAACTCCCGGAGTTCACTCAGACTCACGTCCATCGAGTCAGTGATGCCATCCAGCCATCTCATCCTCTGTCGTCCCCTTCTCCTCCTGCCCCCAATCCCTCCCAGCATCAGAGTCTTTTCCAATGAGTCAACTCTTCGCATGAGGTGGCCAAAGTACTGGAGTTTCAGCTTTAACATCATTCCTTCCAAAGAAATCCCAGGGCTGATCTTCAGAATGGACTGGTTGGATCTCCTTGCAGTCCAAGGGACTCTCAAGAGTCTTCTCCAACACCACAGTTCAAAAGCATCAATTCTTTGGCAATCAGCTTTCTTCACAGTCCAACTCTCACATCCATACATGACCACTGGAAAAACCATAGCCTTGACTAGACGAACCTTTGTTGGCAAAGTAATGTCTGCTTTTGAATATGCTATCTAGGTTGGTCATAACTTTCCTTTCAAGGAGTAAGCGTCTTTTAATTTCATGGCTGCAGTCACCATCTGTAGTGATTTTGGAGCCCCCAAAAATAAAGTCTGACACTGTTTCCACTGTTTCCCCATCTATTTCCCATGAAGTGGTGGGACCGGATGCCATGATCTTTGTTTTCTGAATGTTGAGCTTTAAGCCAACTTTTTCAGTCTCCACTTTCACTTTCATCAAGAGGCTTTTTAGTTTCTCTTCACTTTCTGACATAAGGGTGGTGTCATCTGCATATCTGAGGTTATTGATATTTCTCCTGGCAATCTTGATTCCAGCTTGTGTTTCTTCTAGTCCAGGTTTTCTCATGATGTACTCTGCATATAAGTTAAATAAACAGGGTGACAATATACAGCCTTCACGAACTCCTTTTCCTATTTGGAACCAGTCTGTTGTTCCATGTCCAGTTCTAACTGTTGCTTCCTGACCTGCATACAAATTTCTCAAGAGGCAGATCAGGTGTTCTGGTATTCCCATCTCTTTCAGAATTTTCCACAGTTGATTGTGATCCACACAGTCAAAGGCTTTGGTATAGTCAATAAAGCAGAAATAGATGTTTTTCTGGAACTCTCTTGCTTTTTCCCTGGTCCAGCGGATGTTGGCAATTTGATCTCTGGTTCCTCTGCCTTTTCTAAAACCAGCTTGAACATCAGGAAGTTCACGGTTCACATATTGCTGAAGCCTGGCTTGGAGAATTTTGAGCATTACTTTACTAGCGTGTGAGATGAGTGCAGTTGTGCAGTAGTTTGAGCATTCTTTGGCATTGCCTTTCTTCGGGATTGGAATGAAAACTGACCTTTTCCAGTCCGGTGGCCACTGCTGAGTTTTCCAAATTTTCTGGCATATTGAGTGCAGCACTTTCACAGCATCATCTTTCAGGATTTGGAATAGCTCAACTGGAGTTCCATCACCTCCACTAGCTTTGTTTGTAGTGATGCTTTCTAAGGCCCACTTGACTTCACATTCCAGGATGTCTGGCTCTAGGTCAGTTGATCACACCATCGTGATTATCTGGGTCATGAAGATCTTTTGTGTACAGTTCTTCTGTGTATTCTTGCCACCTCTTCTTAATATCTTCTGCTTCTGTTAGGTCCGTACTGTTTCTGTCCTTTATCGAGCTCATCTTTGCATGAAATATTCCTTTGGTATCTCTGATTTTCTTGAAGAGATCCCTAGTCTTTCCCATTCTGTTGTTTTCCTCTATTTCTTTTAATTGATCTCTGAAGAAGGCTTTCTTATCTCTTCTTGCTATTCTTTCGAACTCTGCATTCAGATGTTTATATCTTTCCTTTTTTCCTTTGCTTTTCACTTCTCTTCTTTTCACAGCTATTTGTAAGTCCTCCCCAGGCAGCCATTTTGCTTTTTTGCATTTCTTTTCCATGGGAATGGTCTTGATCCCTGTCTCCTATACAATGTCATGAACCTCATTCCATAGTTCATCAGGCACTCTATCTTTCAGATCTAGGCCCTTAAATCTATTTCTCACTTCCACTGTATAATCATAAGGGATTTGATTTAGGTCTTACCTGAATGGTCTAGTGGTTTTCCCTACTTTCTTCAATTTCAGTCTGAATTTGGCAACAAGGAGTTCATGGTCTGAGCCACAGTCAGCTCCTGGTCTTGTTTTTGCTGACTGTATAGAGCTTCTCCATCTCTGGCTGCAAAGAATATAATCAATCTGATTTCGGTGTTGACCATCTGGTGATGTCCATGTATAGAGTCTTCTCTTGTGTTGTTGGAAGAGGGTGTTTGTTATGACCAGTGCATTTTCTTGGCAAAACTCTATCAGTCTTTGCCCTGCTTCATTCCATATTCCAAGGCCAAATTTGCCTGTTACTCCAGGTGTTTCTTGACTTCCTACTTTTGCATTCCAGTCCCCTATAATGAAAAGGACATCTTTTTTGGGTGTTAGTTCTAAAAGGCCTCATAGGTCTTCATAGAACCATTCAACTTCAGCTTCTTCAGCGTTACTGGTTGGGGCATAGACTTGGATTACTGTGATACTGAATGGTTTGCCTTGGAAACGAACAGAGATCATTCTGTCGTTTTTGAGATTGCATCCAAGTACTGCATTTTGGACTCTTTTGTTGACCATGATGGCCACTCCACTTCTTCTGAGGGATTCCTGCCTGCAGTAGTAGATATAATGGTCATCTGAGTTAAATTCACCCATTCCAGTCCATTTCAGTTCGCTGATTCCTAGAATGTCGACATTCACTCTTGCCATCTCTTGTTTGACCACTTCCAATTTGCCTTGATTCATGGACCTGACATTCCAGGTTCCTATGCAATATTGCTCTTTACAGCATCGGACCTTGCTTCTATCACCAGTCACATCCACAGCTGGGTATTGTTTTTGCTTTGGCTCCATCCCTTCATTCTTTCTGGAGTTATTTCTCCACTGATCTCCAGTAGCATATTGGGCACCTACTGACCTGGGGAGTTTCTCTTTCAGTATCCTATCATTTTGCCTTTTCATACTGTTTGTGGGGTTCTCAAGGCAAGAATACTGAAGTGGTTTGCCATTCCCTTCTCCAGTGGACCACATTCTGTCAAATCTCTCCACCATGACCCTCCCGTCTTGGGTTGCCCCACAGGCATGGCTTAGTTTCATTGAGTTAGACAAGGCTGTGGTCCTAGTGTGATTAGATTGACTAGTTTTCTGTGAGTATGGTTTCAGTGTGTTTGCCCTCTGATGCCTTCTTGCAACACCTACCGTCTTACTTGGGTTTCTCTTACCTTGGGCGTGGGGTATCTCTTCATTGCTGCTCCAGCAAAGTGCAGCAATTGCTCCTTACCTTGGATGAGGGGTATCTCCTCACCGACGCCCTTCCTGACCTTCAACGTGGGATAGCTCCTCTAGGACCTCCTGCACCCGTGCAGCCACGGCTCCTTGGATGTGGGGTTGGTCCTCCCGGCCACCACCCCTGGCCTCGGGCTTAGGGGCATGGGGTATCTCCTCCCGGCCACCGCCCCTGACCTCAGACGCGGAGTAACTCCTCTCGTTGCCGCCCCTGACCTCGGACGCTAAGTAATTTTTAACAGAAGCAAGGCAAAGCTAGTTTTTATGTGATTTTTGTTGTGAGGGAATACACTCAGTCAGCATATATCTTCGCAAAATGTTACTGCTAGTCAAAAAGAACAGGTATCTCAAGTTAATGGTTATGAGCCTTTCTATGTACAAAAGGTGTAAGAGGCGGGGTTCATAAGAATTCTCCCTGAAATGCATCAGACCATCTAAGGACCTGTTTGTCCAAAGCACAGAGCAGCCTGTTGTCATCTTTAATTTCCTCTGTCTGCAGCACAGAGTGCTTCATCCTGTTATTGCCATCATCTCTTTGTCTGAAGTACAAGTGCCCTGTTAGCTAGCAGCTGCTGCGGGTTAATGTCGGTAAATTTAAATGGAGGGTGAGATGCTGTTTGCTCTTGCTTTGTTTGCACGTCCTAACAGGAAGCAAAGCAGACTGTGCAATCATAGATGTAGGTAGCAGGGTGGATGTGCTGGGGATGCTTGCAGAAGTGCTTTTCACAGGGATTCACTTTTCTCAGAAAAATAGGAAATGAGATTACCAACTGAAGATGATTGCGGAGGAGGTCATGGGGTTTTAGGAGTGAGAGAATGTGAAAGCACCACTTGGCAGACCGGAAACTTAAATATCAGAATTTGGGTGATTTCTGGACAATCTCCAGGGCCCACTTACAGTTGGAGGTCGTGAATTTATAGCAGCCTGGTTACAGAATGCCCTGCAGTGACCTTCTGCCTCATAAGCCCTGGGCCAAGCAGGGGAAACAATGGATTAGCCATGTTCAGCTAAGCAAACGTGAGGAAGTGAAAGAGCCTATGAAAGTGGTCATGGAATTTAAAGTGGCTTAATGGGTGTGAGGGCACGAGGTAAGTAGCAGACAGGGAAACATGGTGAGTGAATGGATTGTAGAGTCTGGAGGGTTACAAGGACGGTGAGGGCTGAGGTCCTGGAGAGAATGAAGTGGAAGGTAGGAAGAAGTGGTGGAGAAAGGGATGCTTGACATTGAGGTTGTGGAGGATTGGGAGTTTCTGGTTGCTATGAATTGTGTCCCCACCACCCCAACTCATGTATTGAAGCCCTTATCCACAATGTGATTATATTTGGACATAGGGCCTGTAAGGAGTTACTTTGGGTTAAATGAGGGCATACAGGTGGGCCCTGATGATAAAGGATTAGTATCCTTATAAGAAAAGAAACTAGAGAGTGCTCTTTCTTCCTCCCCACCCTACATCACCACCCAGTGAGGATAGGGTGAGATGGTTGCAAGCCAGAAGGAACGCATTCACCAGAAAACAAATCAGCTGGTACCTTGATCTTGAACTTCTAGCCTTCAGAACTATGAGAAAATAAACTTTTATTGCTTAAACTACTCTGTGTACGATATTTTGTTGTAGCAGCTTGAGCAGACTGATACGCTGGTAATGACACGATCTTCTTTAGGATATGACATAGACATATGGGTTCAGGATGTTTGTTGGAAGGACTAGCAATGGGTATACTGGAATTATTGAGAATCATGACAGACATTTGTGCCGGAGAAACTGACAATGAGTCAGGAGCAAGGAGTTTGGTTCTGATGTCAGTAAAGACCGTAATGGGGAGAGATGGTGGTTGTTGACTCAGTGATGGATGTTGTTAGGGAACACAAGGCAGAACACGAAGGCTCTAAAGACGAGTTGTAGAGTAGAAATCTCATCCAAACCCTGGTTGAAATCCCAGTACAGACCCAGCTCTGTCTCCTATTCCCTGGGTTCCTGCCTTCCCAGGCTTGCTGAAGGGGTGAGTGAGTCAGTGCTGGGAAAGAATTCTGAGCATGCTGGAGGAATCATAATCTTGGCTGAGGAGCCACGGAACAGGCATTGAGCAGACAAGAAGCATCTTGTTCACCTTATGAAGGGTCCGGTTTCATCCCTGGATGGTTTGTGAAATCCCATGAAAATGCACTTGGTGAAGGGAGCTCTTCAGGGAAAAATGTACTAGATCCACAGGCTGCAAGCAACCTCCACCAATAGCAGAGCCTCAGCTGATTTCATTGCCTCTTTCATAGAGGAGAGTAAAGTACAAAGTTCACTCCCACCTTAGGGCCTTTGCACTTGTTCCCTCTGCCTGGAGATGTTCACAGAATCTGCTGAATTCATTCAGCCTCCCTATCCTGATGGTCCAGTCACCAATCACTCACCATTCCCTTATTCTGCTATTTCCATGTCAACACTAGAAGGCAAGCCCCATGGCAGCAAGAAATTTGCTTTCTTATTCGTTTCCAAACTCAAAAGCACCTAGAGCAATGCTCAATGAATTAAAAAGAAAAAAAAGGAATGAATCATCTTAATCCTAAGCAAAGTTATCTGGGTGGGGTCCTGAAGTCAAATTACCTTGCAAAAACAATGCCCAGAGAAAAATACAAAAGGAGACGTATACAAGAATATTCATTGCAAATTATTTATGATAGGAAAAGTCTGTAAACCACCCAAAAGGCCATCAGCTGGGTAGCTGAGAAAGTTGAGTTCCATTCTCATAGTGAAAGACAATGTTCTCTGCTAAGATCCTCCATCATGAAGTTACTTGTTTTTCCTTTAGACTAAATAATTATTTTGTGGGGAGGTACTTCAAGACTATGTAAATATCCTATGTAAATTTCTCAACCCATGTTCATCTGCTAGATTTAACATTCATTGAACTCCGGGAGTTGGTGATGGACAGGGAAGCCTGGTGTGCTGCAATTCATGGGGTCGCAAAGAGTCGGACACGACTGAGCGACTGAACTGAACTGAACTGATGTGTCTTACCTAAATTGATTATTATTATTGCTGCTGTTTAGTCACTATGCTGTGTCCAACTATTTTGCAACCCCATGGACCGTAGTCTGCCAGGCTCCTCTGTCCATGGGATCTCCCAGGCAAGAATACGGGCTGCTGCTGCTGCTGCTAAGTCACTTCAGTCATGTCCGACTCTGTGCAACCCCATAGACGGCAGCCCACCAGGCTCCCCCATCCCTGGGATTCTCCAGGCAAGAACACTGGAGTGGGTTGCCATTTCCTTCTCCAATGCATGAAAGTGGAAAGTGAAAGTGAAGTCATTCAGTCGTTTCCGACTCGTAGCAAACCCCATGGACTGCAGCCCACCAGGCTCCTCTGTCCATGGGATTTTCCAGGAAAGAGTACTGGAGTGGGGTGCCATTGCCTTCTCCAAGAATAGCAATTTCCTTCTCCAGAGGATCTTCTCAACCGCGTCTCCTGCTTGGCAGGCAGATTATTTACCGCTGAACCACCTGGGAAGCCCCAATTATTGCTATGATGATCGCCAAATAATGATTTTCTGATTATTCCATTATTCCTTCTACATTTATTAGTTAGCATTCTACTGTAAGTAAGTGCTTTCTTTTCACTTCATTCTTTTATTGATATCAATGTAGAAGCATAGATTCCTGTTTTATTCAATGTAATATAATTTGCCACTCTTATTAACTGTATTTGATGTTCAAATTGGCCAAGAATCTGACTTTTTTGTCCTTTGCAATGTCTCTATAAGTTTTAGAGCATCTCTTTTCTTTCTGGAGCCACAAAATGTTTCAGGCTCATCTTATACTCTCTGCGCCCTTCTAAAATCAGTAATTTTTCATTTTTCTAGAAAAAATAGGATTTAGAAACCAAGATCTGGGGATGAGGTGTGTTCATTGTTACTTGCTATTTATTTCTACATATTTGTATTTTGAAAACCATCAGTTGACACCAATACCTCCAATTCCAATCCATCAGCATAAGGTTCATTCTAAACTTCCCATTTTCATATTTCCAATTCTCCCCTCTGACAGTGAGAAACCTGCCTTCCCTTATGTATTATCCTCAATATACTTACGTATTTGCTCAATCCCACTTTACATAAGTAATTTCCCAACCCTGCTTTGTGACTGCCCAGTTCGGCCACTTTCTTTGCCAAAGACTCCACTGCCAGGGCACTGACCTGCTGGGCCCATAATCTTTTAAAATATATTTATTCATTCATTTGGCTGCATGAAGTCTTGGTCGCAGCATGAGGGATCTTTGTTGCATCATGTGATCTTTCATTGCAATGCATGGATTCTCTACTTGTGCTGCATGGGCTCTGGAGCACGCAGGCCCAGTAGTTGTGGTGTGTGGGCTTAGGTGCCCCAAGGCATGTGGGATCTCAGTTATCCAACCATGGATCCAACCTACATCCCCTGCATTGCAAGACAGATTTTTAACCACTGGACTACCAGGGAAGTCCTGGGCCTATAGTCTTATATGAACCCTGATCGCTGTTAAGGCACCTCCAAACTTGGCTCCCTTCCTCACTTGGACCTGTTCAGTCACTTCTCAGCTGGGTTATTAAGTAAGGAAGCAAAGAAGGTAGGCAGGAAATCCATATGAATATTTCACATAAATATAAAACAAAATTGTTTAAAAATAAATCCCCCATACCAAAGGGAAAAAAAAATACATCTATACATTGAGTTGTGGCATAAGCACTCAAACAGAAACTATATCAAGTCACTTTAATGCAAAGTAATTTGACAGCACATTCCCACAGAAGAACAAAAAGAGCTACAAGAGGGAATTCCTTGGAGGTCCAGTGGTTAGAATTCCACATTCTCATTATCCACGGCCCAAGTTCATTCCCTGGTTGGGGAACTAAGATTACACAAGACATATGGAGCAGTCAGAAAAAAAGAAAAAGAGCTACAAGAAAACTAAATGGGTTTCAATAATAACCCAGAAATTCCACTCCTCAGTGTACAAATAAGAGTAACGAAAATGTGTTTCCACAAACAAACTTGTACATGACTGTTCATCACGGCACTACCTATAAGAGACAAGTGGAAACTACCAAAATGTCCATCAACCATTGAAAGGATTTTAAAACGTGGCATATCCATGCAATTGAATGTTATTCAGCCATAATAATGAATGCAGTACGAATACATGCTACATGGGAAGGAACTTTGAAAATATGCTAAGTGCTTAAAGAATCCAGTCAAAAAGAACACATATTGCATGATTCCATTATATGATGTATATAGGCAATTTTACAGAGACAGTAAGCAGATTCAGTTCAGGTCAATTCAGTTCAGTCACTCAGTCATGTCAGACTCTTTGTGACCCCATAGACTGCAGCACACCAGGCCTCCCTGTCCATCACCAACTCCTGGAGTTTACTCAAACTCATGTCCACTGAGTCGGTGATGGCATCCAACCATCTCATCCTTGGTCGTCCCCTTCTCCTCCTGCCTTCAATCTTTACCAGAATCAGGGTCTTTTCAAATGAGTCAACTCTTTGCATCAGGTAGCTAAAATATTGGAATTTCAGCTTCAGTCCTTCAGTCCTTAAAATGAATATTCAGGACTGATTTCCTTTAGGATAGATTGGTTGGATCTCTTTGCAGTCCAAGGGACTCTCAAGAGTCTTTCCCAACACCCCAGTTCAAAAGCATCAATTCTTCAGTGCTCAGCTTTCTTCATAGTCCAACTCTCACATCCATACATGACTACTGGAAAAACCATAGCCTTGATTAGATGGACCTTTGTTGGCAAAGTAATGTCTCTGCTTTTTAATACGCTGTCTAGGTTGGTCATAACTTTCCTTCCAAGGAGCAAGCGTCTTTTAATTTCATGGCTGCATCACCATCTGCAGTGATTTTGGAGCCCAGAAAAATAAAGTCTGACACTGTTTTCACTGTTTTCCCACCTATTTGCCATGAAGTGATGGGACCGGATGCCATGATCTTTGTTTTCTGAATGTTGAGCTTTAAGCCAACTTTTTCACTCTCCTCTTTCACTTGCATCAAGAGGCTCTTTAGTTCTTCTTCACTTTCTGCCATAAGGGTGGTATCATCTGCATATTTGAAGTTGTATTTCTCCCGGCAATCTTGATTCCAGCTTGTGCTTCTTCCTGCCCAACATTTGTCATGATGTACTCTGCATAGAAGTTAAATAAACAGGGTGACAATATACAGCCTTGACGTACTCCTTTTCCTATTTGGAACTAGTCTGTTGTTCCATGTCCAGTTCTAACTGTTGCTTCCTGACTTGCATACAGATTTCTCAAGAGGCAGCTCAGGTGGTCTGGTATTCCCATCTCTTTCAGAATTTTCCACAGTTTATTGTGATCCACACAGTCAAAGGCTTTGGCATAGTCAATAAAGCAGAAATAGATGTTTTTCTGGAGCTCTCTTGCTTTTTCCATGATCCAGCAGATGTTGGCCATTTGATCTCTGGTTCCTCTGCCTTTTCTAAAACCAGCTTGAACATCTGGAAGTTCACGGTTCACGTATTGCTGAAGCCTGGCTTGGAGAATTTTGAGCATTACTTTGCTAGCATGCGAGATGAGTGCAATTGTGCTGTAGTTTGAGCATTCTTTGGCATTGCCTTTATTTGGGATTGGAATGAAAATTGACCTTTTCCAGTCCTGTGGCCACAGTTGAGTTTTCCAAATTTGCTGGCATATTGAGTGCACCACTTTCACAGCATCATCTTTTAGGATTTGAAATGACTCAACTGGAATTCCATCACCTCCACTAGGTTTGTTCATAGTGATGCTTCCTAAGGCCCACTTGACTTCACATTCGAGTATGTCTGGCTCTAGGTGAGTGATCACACCATCATGATTATCTGGGTTGTGAAGATCTTTTTTGTATAGTTCTTCTGTGTATTCTTGTCACCTCTTCTTAATATCTTCTGCTTCTGTTAGGTCCAGATTGGTGTATCACTGCTATGCAATGTGTTAAGTTTGTGCTGTACAACAAAGTGAATCAGTTATATACATACATATATCCCTTCTCTCCTTACTTTACCTGCCTCCTGAGATGACCCTGTGCGGGTCAAGAAGTAACAGTTAGAACCAAACAACAGACTAGTTCAAAGTTGCAAAAGGAGTGCGTCAAAGTTGAATATTGTCACCCTGTTTATTTAAAGTATATGCAGAGTACATCATGCAAAATGCTAGGCTGGATGAAGCACAAGTTAGAATCAAGATTGTCGAGAGAAATATCAATAACCTCAGATATGCAGATGACACCACTCTTATGGCAGAAAGCAACGAGAAACTAAAGAGCCTCTTGAGGAAGGTGAAAGAGGAGAATGAAAAAGCTGGCTTAAAACTCAACATTCAAAAAACGAAGATCATGGTATCAGGTCTCATCATTTCATGGCAAATAGTTGGGGAAACAATGGAAACAGTGACAGACTTTATTTTCTTGGGCTCCAAAATCACTGCAGATGGTGACTGCAGCCATGAAATTAAAAGATGCTTGCTCTTTGGAAGTGAAGCTATGACAAATCTAGACAGTGTATTAAAAAGCAGAGACATTACTCTGCCAACGAAGGTCAAAGCTATGGTTTTTCCAGTAGTTGTATATGGATGTAAGAGTTGGACCATAAAGAAGGCTTAGCTCTGAAGAATTGATGCTTTTGAACTGTGGTGTTGGAGAAGACTCTTGAGAGTCCCTTGGACTGCAGGAGATCAAACCAGTCAATCCTAAAGGAAATCAACCCTGAATGTTCATTGGAAAGACTGATGCTAAAGCTGAAACTGCAATACTTTGGCCACCTGATGAGAAGCACTGACTCATTAGAAAAGTCCCTGATGCTGGGAATGATTACAGGAAGAGAAGGGGACCACAGAGGAAGAGATGGTTGGATGGCATCACCGACTCAATGGACATGAGTTTGAGCAAGCTCCAGGAGATGGTAAAGGTCTTGGAAGCCTGGCATGCTGCAGTCTATAGGGTTGCAAAGAGTTAGACATGACTGAGCAACTAGACAACAACAATCCCCTCCCTCCCGAGCCTCCTTCCCACCCCACCACCACTGCATCCATCAAGGTCACCACAGAGCACTGAGCTGAGTTCCTGCAATATGATACATATATACAATGGAATATTACTCAGCCATCAAAAGGAATGAATTTGAGTCATTTGTAAAAAGACTTTTATCTTTTTAGAGCAGGTTTAGGGTTATAACAACATTGAGAGGAAGGCAGAGATTTCCCATATACCCCCTGTCCCCACACATACATAACTTCCCCCATTATCAGTCACCAGAAGAGTACATTTTTATCAAGGATGAACCTACACCGACACATCATAATCACTGAAAATCTAGAGTTCACCATAAGATTCACTTTTGTTGTTGTATAGTCTATGGATTTGAACAAAAGTATGATGACCTAAAACCATCATACAGTATCATCCAGAGTATTTCTCTGCCTTAAAAAATCCTCTATGCTTCTGCATTTTCACCTCCCTCAACCCCACCCTGGCAACCATTGATATTTTGATTGTCTCCATATCTTTGTTTTTTTCCAGAATGACTTACGATAGCTCAGTCAGTAAAGAACTTGCCTGCAGTGCAGGAGACCCAGGTTCAATCCCTGGGTTGGGAAGATCCCCTGGAGAAGGAAATGGCAAACTACTCTAGCATTGTCGCCTGGAAAATCCCATGGATAGAGGAGCCTAACAGGCTACAGTCCATGGGATTGTAAGAGTTGGACATGACTTAGTGACTAAACCACAGAATGTCTTATAGTTAAAATCATACAGTATGTAGACATTTCAGTTTGGCTGCTTTCACATAATATGCATTTGTTTTCTTCATTCTTTTAATCATACTTTTTATGGATGTATACATGCCTATCAAGAGTACAAAAGTTTACAGGAATAATAAACATTAAGTTATAACAGTAGTTACTTCTGGGCTGAGGAAGCAGGTACAGAGGGGCCTTCAGATACAAGTTTTTTTAAGAGTCAGAACAAATATGACATGATGTTATCATTTGTTAAGGTTGGAATGTGGATATATGGGCATTTGTTATTGTACAGTCTTGTCTTACATTTGAAATATTTCAAAATAACAAAGTGAATTATGTTTTCAAAAAGCCAGGATACTCACTGCTATTTAATATTGTACTAAAATTCCTAGTCAGTGTAACTAAATAAGATCCAAATATATGCCAGAGTGCTTGAAATAGGGAGATCTTTGAGTGGACTTGGGTAAAGAATTTTTTTTTTTTGTAACAAAAGAGCATTTGTTCAGGAGCAGAACTAGTATGAAGATACCAGAGGTCTTTCTCTGAATGGATAAAGGAAGGGCTTCCCTGGTAGTTCAGTGGTAAAGAATCCGCCTGCCAAGCAGGTTATGTGGGTTCGATGCCTGGGTCAGGAAGATCCTCTGAGGAAGGAAACAGCAATTCACTTCAGTATTCTTGCCTGGGAAATCCCATAGACAGACAGGCTATAATCCATGGGGTCTCAAAGAATTAGACACGACTTAGCAACTAAACAAGAAGAAGCCCTGGGAGTTTATGAACATAAAGCATCTCTAAGCAGATGAGTGTTGAATCTATTCACAACTCTGCAATACTTTCCATCGATTCAGGGTATGTTCACTCATTTATGAAAGCATGAACTTCTTTGGTAGTCTTTTGTTGAGTACAAAGCTTTGTTAGCCATTTACTGCTTCTTTTTTAAATTTCCTCACTCAGCAATCTCACTTTTAACCAAATGCTTTGTTATAGAGAAAGAAGAAAAAGAGGAACCCTGGTTAACTATTTTTACTTTTGAAATCATGTTAATTACTATCTGTGTGCTTTGCTGAACGTCACAAGCAGGTCTCACTATTTATGCAATTCATCTTTAGTTTGGGGAAATCACAAGTTCTGGGATACAGGCCAAAGATAACACTGACTTTTGCCAATGTCTTTTCATGCTCATTGGGACTGTATAAAGATGTAAGGAGAGAAAATATTGATAGCATTTCTTTTATTTACTGAACACCAAAATTGGAGAAGAATTTTTATTTGGGAAAGAAAGTATAAGAAAATGAGACACTATGATACCAGGAACTTGATTTAACAAGTGGTTTTCAGGGCTGGCTGGAGATCAGCCCAGATTCAGACCCAAATCTTATACTCTGATGTGTAACATCTGGAGAGGCATCTGGACTAGAAACCAGAAGAGCTATGTTCAAGATTGCTTCGCAGCTAACCTGCTGTACGATCTTAGCTGCCATGTTTCCTTTAGTATCTCAGTCTCTTCATTGGCAAAATCAGGGCCCTGGGCTTTATCACCTCCAAAGTTATTCTACATCCAAAAGTCAGAAAGGGATTTCACTTATTCTAGAAAGAATTTCACCAGAAGTAGAAACCATAGATTTCTTCTGCTCAACTCTCATGCATTCATTTGGTGTTCAGCCAACATTTGCAAACTGTTCACAATGTTTTGAGGGACTGGATAAAAACACATAACAGCTAGTTGTCCGTGGACCAAGCAGGGATTTCTGAGCAAGATGTGGTGGAGGGAACCAGCTCTGCCAAGAACATCTTGGTAGAACGTCATTGTCTTCTTCAGTTAGGAGGCCGGACAAAGCTGTCTCAAAAATAATTTTCCAGGGAGGGGACTTTCTTGAAACTATTATCTTCACTCTAGGGGAAACCTGATCTTAAGAACTTTGAGGTTTTGGTGCGGGGGAGACAGTTTTTTGAAAGGTTTAAGCAACTTTTTGGTTTCATTTCTGGGACAGGCTATAGCTGGTCCTTTGTTCTGGGAAGACAATGTAAATAATGATGATAGAAAATAATTCTGTATATACCATATACCAGGTACTGTACTAAGTCCCAGTCATTTAATCCTCATAACAGACTGTAAGAAAGGTGCTATTATTAACCTCACTTTGTAGATGGGGAAACTGAGGAACAGGAAAGTTAAGAAAACTCACTCAAGATCACATACAGTGGTGATTCCCTGGTGGCTCAGTGGTAAAGAATCCACCTGCCAATATAGGAGGCACAGGTTTGGTCCCTGATCTAGGAAGATCCCACATGCTCCAGAGGAGCTAAGCCTGTGCCCCACAGCTACGGAGCTGGTGCTCCTGAGCCCGGGAACCGCAGCTCCTGAGCCCACGTGCAGCGACTACTGAAGCCCGCTCGCCCTAGAGCCTGTGCTCCACAAGAGAAGCCACCGCAGTGAGAAACCTGCGTATGACTAGAGAGCCCCTGCTCTCCGCAACTAGAGAAAAAGCCTGTGAAGCAACAAGACTCCACACAGCCAAGAATAAATTAATTAAATTTTATTATGTTTTAAAAAGATCACATCAAGTAAGTAGTCGAGTTGGAACATGAACCCACACATCTGGCAAATCGTGCTCTTAATTCCAACCACCAATATCTCCCTGTTGCTGCTGCCAAGACACTTCTGTCATGTCCGACTCTATGTGCCCCATAGAAGGCAGCCCACCAGGCTCCCCCGTCCCTGGGATTCTCCAGGCAAGAACACTGGAGTGGGTTGCCATTTCCTTCTCCAATGCATGAAAGTGAAAATTGAAAGGGAAGTCGCTCAGTCATGTCCGACTCTTAGCGATCCCATGGACTGCAGCCCACCAGGTTCCTCTATCCATGGGATTTTCCAGGCAAGAGTACTGGAGTGGGGTGCCATCGCCTTCTCTGAATATCTCCCTAAATTAGTCCGTTAGTGATGTAAAACTAGAGCTGTGCTATGCTTAGTCATCAGAGAAGGCAATGGCACCCCACTCCAGTACTTGTGCCTAGAAAATCCCATGGACTGGGAAGCCTGGTGGGCTGCCATCTATAGGGTTGCACAGAGTCGGATACGACTGAAGCGACTTAGCAGCAGCAGCAGCAGCATGCTTAGTCATTCAATTGTGTCCGACTCTTTGTGACCCCATGGACTGTAGCCCCACAGGCTCATCTGCCCATGGGGATTCTCCAGGCAAGAACACCGGAGTGGGTAGCCATGCCCTCCTCCAGGGCAGCTTCCCAACCCAGAGATTGAACCCAGATCTCCCGCATTGCAGGCGGATTCTTTACTGTCTGAGCCATCAGGAAAGCCCAAAACTAGAGCTAGGATTAGCTTATGATCTACTGTATTAGTTTCCTGTGGCTGCTGCTGCTGCTAAGTCGCTTCAGTTGTGTCCAACTCCGTGCGACCCCATAGATGACAGCCCACCAGGCTCCCTCGTCCCTGGGATTCTCCAGGCAAGAACACTGGAGTGGGTTGCCATTTCCTTCTCCAATGCATGAAAGTGAAAATTGAAAGGGAAGTCGCTCAGTCATGTCCGACTCTTAGCGATCCCATGGACTGCAGCCCACCAGGTTCCTCTATCCATGGGATTTTCCAGGCAAGAGTACTGGAGTGGGGTGCCATCGCCTTCTCTGAATATCTCCCTAAATTAGTCCGTTAGTGATGTAAAACTAGAGCTGTGCTATGCTTAGTCATCAGAGAAGGCAATGGCACCCCACTCCAGTACTTGTGCCTAGAAAATCCCATGGACTGGGAAGCCTGGTGGGCTGCCATCTATAGGGTTGCACAGAGTCGGATACGACTGAAGCGACTTAGCAGCAGCAGCAGCAGCATGCTTAGTCATTCAATTGTGTCCGACTCTTTGTGACCCCATGGACTGTAGCCCCACAGGCTCATCTGCCCATGGGGATTCTCCAGGCAAGAACACCGGAGTGGGTAGCCATGCCCTCCTCCAGGGCAGCTTCCCAACCCAGAGATTGAACCCAGATCTCCCGCATTGCAGGCGGATTCTTTACTGTCTGAGCCATCAGGAAAGCCCAAAACTAGAGCTAGGATTAGCTTATGATCTACTGTATTAGTTTCCTGTGGCTGCTGCTGCTGCTAAGTCGCTTCAGTTGTGTCCAACTCCGTGCGACCCCATAGATGACAGCCCACCAGGCTCCCTCGTCCCTGGGATTCTCCAGGCAAGAACACTGGAGTGGGTTGCCATTTCCTTCTCCAATGCATGAAAGTGAAAAGTGAAAGTGAAGGTGCTCAGTCGTGTCTGACTCCTAGCGACCCCATGGACTGCAGCCTACCAGGCTCCTCCATCCACGGGATTTTCCAGGCAAGAGTACTGGAGTGGGGTGCCATTGCCTTCCTGTGGCTGCTGTAACAAATTACCACTAACTTTGTAGCTTAAAACAACACAAATGTATTCTTTTATAGTCCTGGTGGTCAGAAGTCCAAAACAGGTCTCACTTATCTAAAATCAAGGTGTTGCCAGGCTACATTCCTTCTGGAGGCTCTAGGGGTGATCTGTTTCATTGATTTTTCAGAGGCTGCCTGGCTTTCTTGGGTTGTGGACTCTTCCATCTTCAAAGTTAGCAATGGCCAGATGAGTCTTTCGTATGCTATGAGTCTTTCGTATGCTCTGACACTGTCTCTTTTACCTCCCTCTTTCCTTTATATGACCCTTGTGATTATATTGGGCCCACTTTGATAATCCAAGGTAATTTCCCCATCTCAAGATCCTTCATCACCTCTGTAAAATCTATTCTGCCACGTAAGGAAACATGTTCATTGATTCCAGGGATCAGGACATAGACATCTTTGGAGGACAACTATTCTGCCTATTAAAGTTGAAACTCCAATACTTTGGCCACCTGACGTGAAGAAGTGACTCATTTGAAAAGACCCTGATGCTGGTAAAGATTAAAGGTGGGAGGAGAAGGGGACGACAGAGGATGAGATGGTTGGATGGCATCACCAACTCAATGGACATCAGTTTGAGTAAACTCTGGGAGTTGGTGATGGACAGGGGGGCCTGGTGAGCTGCAGTCCATGGGGTCACAAAGAGTCAGATACGCCTGAGCAACTGAACTGACTGATTCTGCCTACTGGAGCTTCCCAGGTCGTGCTAGCAGTAAAGAACCCACCTGCCAATGCAGGAGATGAAAGAGACAAAGGTTTAGTCCCTGGGTTGGGAAAATCCTCTGGAGGAGGGCATGGAAACCCACTCCAGTATTCTTGTCTGGAGAATATCATGGACAGAGAAGCCTGGCAGGCTACAGTCCATGGGGTCGTAAAGAATTGGACACGACTGAGCGACTTGGCACACACACGTGCACTCTGCTCATCACATCTAGTAATTCCACTTGTCGGTTTGTTTATACCCAAGAGAACTGCAAACATACGTTCACACAAAAACTCATATACGAATGGTCATAGCAGAACTATTCATAATAACCAACAAGTGGAAACAACCCAATGTCCAAAACTGATAAACGGACAAACAAATGTGTATATATCCTCGTGACACATACTATATTATATTATAAAGGAATATTATATTATTGAGCCACAAAAAACAATGGAGTACTGGGATATACTACAACATGATGGACTGTTAAAACATTATGTTGAATGAAAGAAGCCAGAAATATCCAGAAAAGGCAAATCTATAGAGACAGAAAGTATATTTGTGGTTGCTAGGCCCTGGTCCTGTGAACAGAGAATGACTGCAAATAGGCATAAGGATGATGGAAATGTTCTAAAATTAGATTGTGGGCATGGTTGCACAGCTCTCTACATTTACTGTAAGTTATTGAGTTGTCCATTTAGAATGAATGAATTGTATGACATGTAGATATCTCAATAAAGCTGTTTTTAAGAACAAGAAAGACATAAAGAGTACACAGTGCACATGTTGAGGTAAAGCTGTCAGTCCCCTTCCTTAACAAAGACTCTTTTATTCTGAGATTATTTACTTCTCACTATTTTTTTTTTTAATTTATATATCCTTTCTTTCTGGAAGTGATGTGATAGAAAATGGCAGTAATTGTAGTTGGTTTTTTATTGTCCTTCCTTGGTAAGCAGTAAGTAAACATCCTGTGTCATTTCTGGAAAGTCTGCGGGAAATGTAATAATCTGTGAAATCCAAGAGTTTGGAAACAGTATACCAGCTAATCAGTATAGCTGCAAGAGGTCTTAGGGATCCCTGAGTCAGCCCTCTCATTTTCATGATGAAAAAGGGCTAGAGGCCTATGGCACTGGGACTATCATTTAAGATTGCCTAGCTAGAGTCCCTTGGACTGCAAGGAGATCCAACCAGTCCATCCTAAAGGAAATCAGTCCTGGGTGTTCATTGAAGGGACTGATGTTGAAGCTGAAACTCCAATACTTTGGCCACCTGATGTGAAGAGCTGACTCATTTGAAAAGACCCTGATGCTGGGAAAGATTGAGGGCAGGAGGAGAAGGGGACGACAGAGGATGAGATGGCTGGATGGCATCACCGACTCAATGTACGTGAGTTTGGGTAAACTCCAGGAGTTGGCAATGGACAGGGAGGCCTGGCGTCCTGCGGTTCGTGGAGTTGCAGAGTCGGACATGACTGAGGGACTGAACTGAACTGAACTGAACGGAGCCAGTCTCTGGGTAGTTCATTTTGTTTCTACTCTCACTATCTCCTCCAAGGCCCCTTCTAATTCTAGGAAGTGAAGAATTTATCTATCTTCCCATCAGTGCAAACCAAGATATGACGTTCTTGGCAGGTCAAAACATTAAGAGGTTTCAACCAGGACATAGTTCTAGGCAAAATGCCTGGCTCCACTGAGCTCAGTTAGTCTGGATCAGTGACGTGACACAGATTAGCCCACACTGTCACATGACAGTCAAAGTCAGTGAAGTACATCTGCCAAATGACTAAGAAGGGCTTATTGGCCAAAGGAGATGCTGACCATTTGTGCTGGTAAAGAAGGGTACTTCCCCAAGACTCAGCTGAATGAACCTGTGACTTGCAACCCCTAGGGCTGGACCTCAGCACCACAGTCTCAGTTTTACTCTTGCTGCTGAAAATATACTGCAAAGGCACTTGTGAAAATGTCCAGACCCTCAAAGATCAAGCACTCAAGGAATGCAAAGATGAATCAGGCATTGTCTTTCTTTATTTACGTCTAGTCTTAATTCCAGAAAGGATGGAAGGTAGCTTTTAAGGATGCATAAAATCAGAGAATGTAAATTAAAAGAGAAAGTGATACAGAAGAAACTGAAGTGTCCATCAACAGATGAATGAAGAAAGATGTGTGTGTGTGTGTATGCACACACCTTTGCAGCTGAAGATGGAGAAGCTCTATACAGTTTGCAAAAACAGGACCAGGAGCTGACTGTGGCTCAGATCATGAACTACTTATTACAAATTCAGACTTAAATAGGCCATTCAGGTATGCTATATGGTGTGCGTAGTCACTCACTTCTGTCTGACTCTCTGCGACTGCATGGAGCGTACCCCAGGCTCCTCTGTCCATGGGGATTCTCCAGGTAAGAACACTGGAGTGGGTTGCCATGCCCTCCTCCAGGGGATCTTCCCAACCCAGGGATCAAACCCAGGTCTCCGGCATTGCAGGTGGATTCTTTACCATCTGAGCCACCAGGGAAGCCCAGGTATGACCAAAATCAAATCTCTTAGAATCATACAGTGGAAGTGAGCAAATGGATTCAAGGGATTTGATCTGACAGACAGAGTGCCTGAAGAACTATGGATGTATATACATAACATTTTATAGGAGGCAGTGATCAAAATCATCCCCAAGAAAAAGAAACACAAAAAGGCAAAATGGTTGTCTGAGGAGGCCTTACAAATAGCTAAGAAAAGACGAGAAGTGAAAGGCAAAGGAGAAAAGGAAAGATATACTCATCTGAATGCAGAGTTTCAAAGAATAGCAAGGAGAGATAAGAAAGCCTTAAGTGAACAATGCAAAGAAATAGTGGAAAACAATAGAATGGAAAAGACTAGAGATATCTTCAAGAAAATTAGAGATACCAAGGGAACATTTTATGCAAAGGTGGACACAATAAAGGATAGAAACTGTATGGACCTAACAGAAGCAGAAGATATTAAGAAGAGGTGGCAAGAATACACAGAAGTACTGTACAAAAAAGATCTTAATGACCCAGATAACCACGATAATCACTCACCTAGAGCCAGACATCTTGGAATACGAAGTCAAGTGGGCCTTAGGAAGCATCACTACAAAGCTAGTAGAGGTGATGGAATTCCAGCTGAGCTACTTTCAAATCCTAAAAGATGATGCTGTTAAAATGCTGCACTCAATATACCAGCAAATTTTGAAAACTCAGCAGTGGCCACAGGACTGGAAAAGGTCAGTTTTCATTCCAGTCCCAAAGAAGGGCATTGCCAAAAAATGTTCAAACTACCACACAATTGCACTTATTTCACATGCTAGCAAAGTAATGCTCAAAATTCTCCGAGTGAGGTTTCAACGGTACGTGAACTGAGAACTTTCAGATGTTCAATCTGGATTTAGAAAAGGCAGAGGACCCAGAGATAGAATTGTCAACATCTGCTGAATCATAGAAAAAGCAGAGAATTCCAGAAAAAACATCTACTTCTGCTTCATTGACTACGCTAAAGCCTTTGACTGTGTGGATCACAACAAACTGTGGAGAATTCTTAAGGAGATAGGAATACCAGAGCACTTTACCTCCCTCCTGAGAAACCTGTGTACAGGTCAAGAAGCAATAGTTAGAACCAGACATGAAACAATGGACTGGTTAAAAATTGGGAAAGCAGCACGTCAAGGCTGTATATTGTCACCCTGCTTATTTAACTTCTATGCAGAGTACATCATGCAAAATGCTGGGCTGGATGAAGTACAAGCTGGAATCAAGATTGCTGGGAGAAATATCAATAACCTCAGAGATGCAAATGACACCACCCATATGGCAGAAAGCGAAGAGGAATTAAAGAGCCTCTTGATGAAAGTGAAAGAGGAGAGTGAAAAATTTGGCTTAAAGCTCAACATTTAGGAAACTAAGATCATGGCATCTGGTCCCATCCCTTCATGGCAAATAGATGGGGAAACAATGAAAACAGTGACAGACTTTATTTTCTTGGGCTCCAAAATCACTGCAGATGGTGCTGCAGCCATGAAATTAAAAGATGCTTGCTCCTTGGAAGAAAAGCTATGACCAACCTAGACAACATACTAAAAAGCAGAGACACTACTTTGTCGACAAGGTCTGTCTAGTCAAAGCTATGGTTTTTCCGGTAGTCATGTATGGATGTGAGAGTTGGACTATAAAGAAAGCTGAGCACCAAAGATTTGATGCTTTTTAACTGTGGTGTTGGAGGAGACTCTTGAGAGTCCCTTGGACTGCAAGGAGATCCAACCAGTCATTCCTAAAGGAAACCAATCCTGAATATTCATTGGAAGGACCGATGTTGAAGCTGAAGCTCCAATACTCTGGCTACCTGATGCAAAAAGCTGACTCACTGGAAAAGACCCTGACACTGGGAAATATTGAAGGCAGGAGGATAAGGGGGCAACAGAGGGTGAGATATTTAGATGACATCACCAACTCGATGGACATGAGTTTGAGAAACCTCCGGGAGATGGTGAGTGACAGGAAGCCTGGTATGCTGCAGTCCCTGGGGTCACAAAGAGTTGGACACAACTAAGCAACCAAACAACAACATACACACACACACATATATATAACATATATAATAAATAACAAAAACATATATATGTATGGAGTACTACTCAACCTTAAAAAAAGGATGAAATTTTGTCATTTGCAATAACATAGATGGACTCAGAGGGTATTATGCTAAGTGAAATAAGTCAGATAAAGACAAATTCGGTATGATATCACTTACATGTGGAATCTAAAAAATACAACAAACTAGTGAATACAACAAAAAAGAATGAGACTCACAGATACAGAGAACAAACTAGTGGTTGCCTGTGGAAAGAAGGAAAGTGAGAGGGCAGTATAAGCAAAGAGGATTAAAAGGTACAAACTGTTTTGCATAAAATAAGCTATAAGGATCTACTGTACAGCACAGGGAATCGAGCCAATATTTTATAATAACTATAAATGGAGTATAACCTTCAAAAATTGTGACTCACTATACTGTACACCTATAACTTATATAATACTGTATGTTCTTGCCTGGAAACACCAGGGACAGAGGAGCCTGGTGGACTCCAGTTCATGGGGTCGCATAGAGTTGGACATGACTGAGTGACTAATACTCATTTTATCGTGTACACCTGTCACTTATATAATATTATCCAGCAACTATACTTCAATTTTAAAAAAGTTTAAAAAGAGGGAGAGGGACACTAAAGTTATGTAAGTATGGAAGTCATGTTCTGACCTGAAACCCAACATTTTGTTACAAATGACTATAAAAATACTCGATTAAAATTTTTATACCTCTTAGGTCTAGAACACAAATTTTTAAAAACTTTATTGTGATATATATCACATACTATAAAATTTACTCTTTTAAACTGTACAATTCAAACTTGTACAAAGTTTTTTGATTTTGGTTTGGTTTTGATTTTGGTTGTGCAGTACGGCTAGGAGGATCCTAGCTCCCCAACCAGGGATCGAATCCTTGCCCTCAGCAATGAAGGGGAAGAGTCCTAACCACTGTACTGCCAGAGAATTCCCAAAATTAGATATCTGTTTTTTAAGATTTATTTATTTGACTGCACAGGGTCTTAGTTGTGGCATGCAGGATCTTTTGTCATTCAAACTCTTAGTTGCTGCATGTGGGATCTAGTTCCCTGACCAGGGATTGAACCTTGGCCCCTTACACTGGGAGCTTAACGTTTTATCCACTGGACCACCTGGGAAGTCCCTCTTTTTTTTTTTTTTTTGGCCATGCCTGGTGGCTCAGAGGGTAAAAGCATCTGTATGCAATACAGGAGACCTGGGTTCAATCCCTGGGTCGGGAAGATCCCCTGGAGAAGGAAATGGCAACCCACTCCAGTACTCCTGTCTGGAAAATCCCATGGACGGAAAAGCCTGATAGGCTACAGACCAAGGGGTCGCAAAGAGTCAGACATGACTGAGCAACTTCACTTTTACGGCTTGTGGGTCTTATTACTCAACCAGGGATTGACTCCATGACCCCTGCAATGGAAGGGTGGAATCCTAACCACTGGACCACTAGGGAATTCCCTCAGTGGTTTTTAATATACTCACAGTTGTGTACCTATCACCAATATCTAATTTAAGAACATTTTTGTCACGCCAAAGAGAAAACTCTGTACCTCTTAGCAGTCGTTCCCCATTCTATTCCAATCCCTGGCTGGGAGAAAATATTTGCAAAAGACATATCTGATAAAGAGGATAATAGTCTTTATCAGGTATCTATATAACTCTTTATTAGTATATAGATATAACTCTTAAAGCTTAGCAATAGAAAATTAACAACCCAGTTTTAAAATGGGCAAAAGACCTGAACAGACATCTCACTGAAGAGGATATAAAGATAACGTGTAAATATGTGAATAGATGCTCAACATCATGTATCACTAAGGAATTTCAGATTAAAACAACAATGAGATATCACTACTCACTTATTGGGATGGCCAACATCCCAAACACTGAAGATACCAAAAGTTGGTGAGAATGTAGAATAAGGACTCTTGTTCATCACTGGGGAGAATGCAAAATGGTACAGGCATAGCTACTTTGCAAGACAATTTGGCAGTTTTTCACAGAAATAAACATACTTGTTCCGTGTGGTGCTGCAATTGCACTCCTTCATATTTATCCAAGTGAGTGAAAACTTATGTCCACACAAAGTCTGCACATGGATGTCTACAGTAGTTTTACTTACAACTGCCAAAATTTGGAAATAACTAAAATGTCCTCCAGTAGATGAACAGATAAATAAACTGTGGTACATTCAGACAATGGAATATTATCCAGGGCTAAAATGAAATGAACTCTCAAGCCATGAAAAAATATGGGGAAAAAAGCATATTACTAAGTGAAAGAAACCAATATTTCTTTCACTACATAGTGAAAGAAGGCTACATAGTATAGGAATCCAACTAAATGACATTCTAGAAAAGTCAAAACCATGGAGACTATAAAAAAAGATCAGTGGTCGCCAAGGGTTGAGGGGAGGGAGAGATGAACAGGCAGGGCACAGAGAATTTTTAGGGCAGTGAAACCATTGTGTATGGTTTCAGTATGATACTGTAATGGTAGATTGATATCACCACACATATGTCAAAATCCATAGACCGCACAACACCAAGAGTAAACCCTAATGTAAATTATGGACTTTGGGTGATAATGATGTGTCAATGTAGGTTCATTGGTTGTCATAAAGCACTACTCTGGTGCAGGATGTTGATTGTTGGGGTATATGGAATTTTCTGTACTTTTTTCTCAATTTTGCTGTGAACCTAAAACTACTCTAAAAAGTAAAGTTTACCAAAAATAACCAAAATAGGGGCTTCCCTGGTGGTTCAGTGGCAAAGAATCCACCTGCCAATGCAGGAGACATGGGTTCGATCCCTAATCAGGGAAGATCCCACATGCCATGGAGCAACTAAGCCCATGCCCCACAACTACTGAGCCTGTGCTCTAGGGCTGGTGCCCCACAACTACTGAGCCTGTGTGCCTGGAGCCTGTGCTCCACAAAAAAGGAAGCCACAGCGATGAGAAGGTCGTGTAATGCAACTGGAGAATAACCTCACTTGCTGCAAGTAGAGAAAAATCCCGTGCAGCAAGGAAGACCCAGCACAGCCTAATACTAGTAAGTAGATAAATTAATATTATTTTTAAAAAGATACAACACATTTAAAAAAATAACCTAAATAAATAAGTAAACAGAATAGCACACCGAGAGACTGTCATATATACCTGACTTAAGTATTATGCATAAGCTGTGACAGTTTCAAGTGTAGGGCTCCTGTTGCCCTGCCTAGGATCCCCTCACTCAGCCAATGAGCTCCCAGGTGTTGGCTGCTAAGAACTCACTCTGCATCTTTCTTAGGTTGGTTCCTACTCTGCCTTTGGTGAAGGGAAGCTGTCCCCCATCAAGAGATGCCCAGGAGTTTATACTCTTCTTCATGACCGACAATTGGCCAATGTGGGCATATAACAGCTCAGCCCACTTGCCTCTGGGTGGGACAACCTTTCTGGCACCAAGTGTGCTTCAGAGATCCCCATGGGATCAGGCTGAAGATCACCTCTTCGTGAACCCACATCTGTGTGGAGTTCCTTCCTTTGCCCTGTCCCTTTCCCCCACTCCCCGCAGGTTCCTCCTGAGAACACGTCTTGAACAACACACTTGCACAAGGATCGCTTCTCAGGCTTTGCTCTGGGGAACCGATCTATGACAGTTCCTACGGACTGTCCCTGTCTTCGAAGTATATCCTGATTTGTTTTGCAAAATATTATATGGAAAGTCATCTTTAAAGGGTCAGGTGATTCACTGTCCACAGCATTGCTTTGATACAAAGGATCTTTACATATTTGTTTCCGCATTGGTGGTCTGAGACACATCGCATTGCTCTTGAATCTGACTCCACAAAACCAAGATTTTTCCTCCCATGCACATGTTTTTACATTAAAAGAGTGATTTTAGAGAAGAAAAAAAAAGTGGAAGTGAAAAAAAAAAAGGACTATGGTGGTGATATGGTGGTGATATGATGGTGACATACAATGTGGCCAGAAATGAGTCTGAAAAACTGTGGGTTTCCCTTGGGTGGGTCACAGATTTCACAATAAGCCTTGTGTTTACTAGCACACATACACGCACATGTTCATTTATATAATTCAGTATTTCCCCTTAAAGAACCTACTCTATTAAAGTCAGTCAGGGGACTTCCCTGGTGGTCCAGTGGCTAAGAATCCCCCTGCCAATGCATGCAATGCGAGTTCAATCCCTGCTGGTGAACTATGATCCCACTTGTCAGCATTTAAGCCTGCACACCGCAACTACTGAGCCCATGGGCACAACTAAGACCTAGGGCAGCCAAAAAAAAAAAAAAAGAACAGTCAGAATTCCTACCTTGTTGCTGTGGTTTGGTCGCTCAGTCATGTCTGACTCTGCAACCCCATGGACTGCAGCACGCCAGGTTTCCCTGTCCTTCACTATCTCCCAGAGTTTGCTCAAACTCATGTCCATCAAGTTGGTGATGCCATCTAATCATCTCATCCTCTGTTGTCCCCTTCTCCTCCTGCCTTCAATGTTTCCCAGCATCAGGGTCTTTTCCAATGAGTTGGCTCTTCCCATCAGGTGGCCAAAGTATTGGAGTTTCAGCTTCAGCATTAGTCTCTCCAATACATATTCAGGGTTGATTTCCTTTAGGTTGACTGGCTTGATCTTGCAGCCCAGGGGACTCTCAAGAGTCTTCTCCAACACCACGGTTCAAAAGCATCAATTCTTCAGAGGTTAGCCTTCTTTGCGGTCCAACTCTCACGTCCCTACATTACTACTGGAAAAACCATAGCTTTGACTATACAAACCTCTGTTGGCAAAGTGACGTCTCTGCTTTTTAATATGCTGTCTAGGTTTATCATAGCTCTTCTTCCAAGAAGCAAACATATTTTAATTTCATGGCTGCAGTCACTGTCCACAGAGATTTTGGAACCCAAGAAAATAAAGTCTGTCATCATTTCCATTTCTCCCCCAACTATTTGTCATGAAGTGATGGGACTGGATGCCATGATCTTAGTTTTCTGAATGTTGAGTTTTAAGCCAGCTTTTCCACTCTCCTCTTTCACCTTCATCAAGAGGCATTCCTACCTTGGTCCTTCTGAAAAGCATATCCCACCAGGTAATGAAGATAACCTTGATACATCCTTGGAGGAGAAAAGCCCCAGATCAGCTTGATTCCTAACCCCTGCTCTCCAGGTTAAACTCCCTTATAGACTTTGGGCCATTTGTTTAATTTTTCTGAGCCTTCACTTTTTCATTTGTAAAATGGAAATAGTTACAGCCTCTACTCCATAGATTTTATTAATTAATCCTTTAAAGGGCACTAAATGATAAACTCTGTTAACAGGTCCTGTTGTTGCTGTTAGTTGCTAAATCATGTCTGACTCTTTTGCAACCCCATGGACATAGCCCACCAGGCTCCTCTGTCCATGGGATTTCTCAGGCAAGAACACTGGAGTGGGTTGCATTTCCTTCTCCAGGGTATCTTCTCCACCCAGGGATCGAACCCACATCTCTACTTCCTCCAACTGGATCTTTGTCAGGAGAAAGGGCAAGGGATGGCTTAAAGTTGCCAGTTAGAGGCTTCTCAGATTTGATCTTCTCTGGTTTAAGTCACTTTCCTTCAGATTGTGGGGGGGAAACTGATTAGTTTCTCAGGCTATCTTCTTGGCAGAAATGGCTGGATATCCCCAAATACCCATTTTCTCTTACTTCCTGCAATAGAACTCTTGAATTTTAGCCAGGTTCGTGGCTACCCAACTAAAGACTGCATTTCCAAGCCTCCCTTGAAGCCAGGTATGACCATGTGCCTCAGCTCTGGCCAATGTACATGTACATTTTCCAGCCAGGTGCCTGGAATATGACATGGTGTGGAGCCACTTTGGACCAGATAAAGTCAACAACCCAGGAATGGAAATGCTCAAGACAGAAGGAAATTGGGTCCCTAACACCAGGCAATCTATCAGCCCTGGACTTCCAACACTTGTGTTTCACAAGACAAACCTATCTTGTTAGTGTCACTGTCACTTTGGTCTTTGTCATAGGAGCTGACTCTGCATTCTAATTAACAAACTTTTTATTCCCTCCTCTCTTTCTCAAACAGTGTCTGGAAAAGGGCAAACTTATGTAGCCTCGTGGCCATCAGCAGTGAGCTCCATTTGGTTCTCCACTTGGAGTCTCACAGGCTGAAATCAAGATGTCGGTTGGTGTGAATGCCTACCTGGAGGCTCTGGGGAAGAATCCACTTCCGAGCTTATTCAGTTGGTTGACGGAATTATATTCCTTGTGGTTGTAGGAATGCTGTCCTCATTCCTTTGCTGGCTGTCAGCTGGAGACCACTCTCAGCTCCTCAACCTGCCTGAATGCTGGTGGCCCTTCCACCTTCAAGCCAACAACTTTCTCTAGCACTGCTGCTGCTGCTGCTGCCAAGTCACTTCAGTCGTGTCCGACTCTGTGCGACCCCATAGACGGCAGCCCACCAGGCTCCCCCATCCCTGGGATTCTCCAGGCAAGAACACTGGAGTGGGTCACCATTTCCTTCTCAGTGCATGACAGTGAAAAGGGTAAGTGAAGTCGCTCAGTAGTGTCCGACTCTTTGCGACCCCATGGACTGCAGCCTACCAGGCTCCTCCGTCCGTGGGATTTTCCAGGCACTAGCCAGACCAAATTCTTCTTTTAAAGGGCTCCTACACAGCTATGCTCATATGCCCAGATAATCTCCTTTTTGCCATATAACATAATCACAGGAATTATATCTCATCATATTCAGAGGTTTCACACATACTTAAGGAGGAGCAGATTAGACTTAAATGAGGGTCATTCTTAGACTACTGCCTATCATACAGGTAAATAAATGCTTATTGTTTGAGTGGAAATCCTTAAAAAAAAACAACCAAGAAGAGACAGGGCCTCCCCTGAGTAAAGGAGCACAGCAAACAGCATTTATCTGTATCATGTAATTTAATTGATAAGTTAAATTAATTTATCATTTAATTCAGTTGATTAAATTGTCATTTAATTGTCATTTAACTGTCATTTAATTCAATTGATAAATTTATTTAATGAGTATCTATTACATGACAGCTTATGCTTTTAGGCACTGTGGATATAGAAATAAATAAGATAGACTGGGTCTTGCTTTCAAGCAGCTTGTGTATTTATTTTAAAATATTTATTTCTTTGGTTGTACCAGGTCTTAGCTGTGACACTTGGGGTCTAGTTTCCTGACCAAGGATTGAACCCCGGCCCCCTGAATTGGGAGCATGGAAGCCTAGCCACTGGACCACTAGGGAAGTCCCTCAAGCAGTTTAAATTTTACTGGAGTCACAGGAAATTTACTAACAAATATATAAAGTGAGATTGTAAAGCAAAGTAAAAGGCTAGGGAATGGTGGAGGTTTGTGTGACTATTATAGGTCTGCGGGCCCAGGATGGCATCTCTGAGGAGGTGGTGCTATTTAAGCAGAAGCTAGCTATATGTCTGGAAGGGGAAGGGCATTCCAGGAAGAGGGAGCTGCATACACAAAGGTAAGAAAGTCATTAGGCTGGAGAGGAGTAACTCACGTGGCAGGAAATGAGGTCATGGGGACAGGTAGGAGTAAGGCCATGCGAGCCAGTGGAATTTTGTTCTGGAAGGATGGGATGGTTTTTAAGCTGAAAATCAAGATGAAAAGTTTTGCAAATAGAGAGTAGTGAGGGTTGCATGCAACGTGAAGGTAATTAATGCCCCTGAACTGCACATATGAAAATGGTTAAAATAAGCACATTTTATGTTATATATGTTTTACTACAATAAAAAAAAATGGAAAAAAAAAAGAATAAACAGTACTTGGTCAGAGTAAAAACAAGAGTCAGGAGCCAGAGGGAACAGCATAATTACCTGCTTAGGGGAGGCACTTCCCTGACGGTCCAGTGGTTAAGACTCAGAGCCTCCAATGCAGGGGGCACAGGTTTGATCCCTTGTCAGGGAACTAGACCTCTACATGCTATGCAGCACAGTCAAAAAATAAAAGCAAACAAACAAAATTAGGTTGTTACCAAAAAAAAAAAAAAAATGCTTAGGGGAAGGGAGGGTATGGACCATTAAAAAAAAAAAAAAAGACCATCTGAAGAAGGCCTAAGGGTGTCTTCTAGGGTGTTGGCCAAGCTCAGGTTTTCATCCAGGGGCTGGTTACCTGGATGTATTTGCTCTGTGAAAATGTACGGAGCTGTACATTTATAATTTGTGCATTTTCCTCTATGCATGTTATACTTTCATTGAAATATTTAAGCTTAAAACAAGTCCAGTTTGTTTGTGGTGGGAGGACTTGAATGTAGGGACCCTCGGGGCTCAGGCTAGGGCCCAGCACTTATCATGTACTCAGTGAATAGCTGACACTTGGCTGGAATCGGAACTAAGTTTTTTCATTAGCTGGCACTAGTGATAAAGAACCCGTCTGACAATGCAGGAGGTAAGACATGAAGGCTGAATCCCTGGGTCAGGAAGATCCCCTGGAGGAGGGCATGGCAACCCATTCCAGTATTCCTGCTTCGAGAATCCCATGGACAGAGAAGCCTGGCGGGCCACAGTCCATAGGGTCGAAAAGAGTCAGACATGACAGAAGAGACTGAGCACACAGCACATGTTATTTCATTCTATCTTTACCACAGCTCTACGAAGCACAAAGAAGTGAAGCACTTGTCTAGGATCACACAGTCAGGAAGTGGTGGAGAGGGAACTGAAACCCAGGTGGTCTGGATTCACCATCTAGGCCTTTAGCCATCACATCCAATGGAATGAGTGAATGCTATATGCAGCTCGCTCTCTCTCTAAACTAGAGGTTCTCAACATGGGGGAAACGTTGGGCAAAGTCTGGACACATCTTTGGCTGCCACAACTTGAGAGAGGGGTGCTGCTAGCATTGGGTAGGTAGTGGCCAGCGATGCTGCTAAACATCTTAAAATGTGCAGGACAAGCCCACCTTCCCACCAACAAAAAATAACTGGGCCTCAAATATGTTAATGCTGAGAAGCATTGACAAATTTGCTCTCAGTTCAGTTCAGTTCAGTCGCTCAGTCGTGTCCGACTCTTTGTGACCCCATGAATCACAGCACGCCAGGCCTCCCTGTCTATCACCAACTCCCGGAGTTCACTCAAACTCATGTCCATCGAGTTGGTGATGCCATCCAGCCATCTCATCCTCTGTTGTCCCCTTCTCCTCCTGCCCCCAATCCCTCCCAGCATCTGAGTCTTTTCCAATGAGTCAACTCTTCGTACAAGGTGGCCAAAGTACTGGAGTTTCAGCTTTAGCATCATTCCTTCCAAAGAAAACCCAGGGCTGATCTCCTTTAGAATGGACTGATTGGATCTCCTTGCAGTCCAAGGGGCTCTTAAGAGTCTTCTCCAACACTACAGTTCAAAAGCATCAATTCTTTGGCAATCAGCCTTCTTCACAGTCCAACTCTCACATCCATACATGACCACTGGAAAAACCATAGCCTTGACTAGACAGACTTTTGTTGGCAAAGTAATGTCTCTGCTTTTGAATATGCTATCTAGGTTGGTCATAACTTTCCTTCCAAGGAGTAAGCATCTTTTAATTTCATGGCTGCAATCACCATCTGTAGTGATTTTGGAGCCCAAAAAAATAAAGTCTGACACTGTTTCCACTGTTTCCCCATCAATTTCCCATGAAGTGATGGGACTGGATGCCATGATCTTCGTTTTCTGAATGTTGAGCTTTAAGCCAACTTTTTCACTCTCCACTTTCACTTTCATCAAGAGGCTTTTTAGTTCCTCTTCACTTTCTGCCATAAGGGTGGTGTCATCTGCGTATCTGAGGTTATTGATATTTCTCCCGGCAATCTTGATTCCAGCTTTTGTGTTTCTTCCAGTCCAGCGTTTCTCATAATGTACTCTGCATATAAGTTAAATAAGCAGGGTGTCAATATACAGCCTTGACAAAACTTGCTCTAGACCTAACCGATTACTTTCACACTCTCCCCAGCTCTTGTTGTTTTATAATCATAATCTCTTACTTAATCTCCCATCATTAGATAAGAAAAGACTTTGAACCTGCCGTGGTTCCTCATGGTTCTTATCTGTGGTGACAGTTATCCACCACATCCATATCCAGCTGAGCCTCATTAACCTCTGCTTATATGGAATGGTGGCAAGAGTCCCCTGATGGTGACTTTTCCCGTGATAATTTGGCCAGGGGCATTTGATGGGGAGATCCCCATGCCCATGTGTCCACAGGGGGCCTGCCATCTTCCTGCCGCCTGTGTGCTGTTTCAGCACTGACCTCTGCTCCTGGTGCTTCCCATTGGCAGAGCACACCCCCTACCTAGGTGACATTCTGTGAGGGGGTACAGGAGCCCAGGCAGTGCTGAAATTCAGATCCCCGTCTTCTTTTCCTCATTGGGAGTCTTAATTCATAGCTCAGCAGCCACAGGCATCTTATTAACACAGTGAGTAGCTAATATTAATAGGGCATTTACTTGGTGCTAAGTACTGGATTAATAAATTTAATTCTCAGAAAGACCTTATGAAGTAGGTACTGTTTATTCTTTCTTTTTTTAAAAAAAAAATTCTTTTATTTATTTATTTGGCTGTACCGGGTCTTAGTTGCATCACGTGGGATTCAGTTTCCTGACCAAGGATGGAACCTAGGCCCTCTGCATTGGGAGACTGGGAGTGTGAAATCTTAGCTCCTGGACCACCAGGGAAGTCTGGGTGCTTTCTTCCCCACCTCCCCCTGCCCCCTGCCCTGCCGTTTGACAGTTGAAGAAACCCAGGCACTGAGAAGCTAAGTGACTTGCATAGGTCACACAGCTTATAAGTGGTAACACTGGAATTTGGATCCAGATAACTTGATGAGAGAGCACATCATGTACAAGTTCCCATGCCAAGCCTCTTGCATCTCAGCCTCCTCCCCATAGCTGGCCTAGGTTAGCCACCTTACAGCATCTTCTGAGGCTCATCTGACCAACACCAGGGATCCCTCAATTTTCAGTCATCTTCTCTTGTTTCAACTCTGAGCTCTGAGCCCACACTGCTGCTGAGGAAGACTGGGGGGACTACCCTGGGCCCTTTGTTTGCCTAAACATGCCTGGCACCAAGCCACCACATTCATTCCATTTCAAGTGTGAAAACCTAACCAGCCGGAGGTTGCCATTTATTCTGGGTGAACAGAGGGAGTGGTTAAGGATGCTCTGCCTCTCTTACTAGACAGTAAGTTCTCAAGTGTAAGGAACAGATTCCTATTTCTCTCCATGCTCAGTTACATCTGAGAAATGGAATATTTCCTGACACAACACATCAGTAAATATGGATGTCACGTCACCAGCAATTGCAGCCACTACATATGGTGAGCTGGTGAGCCCTGAGGGAACCCAGGAAGGAAAAAATACCTGCCATCTAGCAGACATCAGACAGCAGCTACTCCCTATGGTGAGCCCCGAGGAAGCTCAGGATGTAAAAACAGTATACTGTGCTGAGTGAGGTGCAACATCAAAGGATTGATTTCAGTGAGTCCAGATGCTTGCATCTTCCCATACCTAGTAAAGTGCTAAATTCCTTAACTTGGGTTATCTGGTTTTCTTTAACAATAACCTTTTTATGTTCAGACTACTTGTCCTTTATTGCAAAACTTCTATATAGCCTGGCTCCTCCTTGGAGCAGTTCTCTCAGGGTTACTTGAGATGCTATCCCCCGGACTCGAAGTATTAAAAATTCCCACTGAATAAAGCATAATCCTCAACTTTTAGGTTGTGAATGTTTCTAAAGCCCGCACACCTGGCACATAACATTTATGCTCCTAGAACTGGACATGGAACAACAGACTGGTTCCAAATAGGAAAAGGAGTTCGTGACAGCTGTATATTGTCACCCTGTTTATTTAACTTATATGCAGAGTACATCATGAGAAACGCTGGACTGGAAGAAACACAAACTGGAATCAAGATTGCCGGGAGAAATATCAATAACCTCAGACATGCAGATGACACCACCCTTATGGCAGAAAGTGAAGAGGAACTCAAAAGCCTCTTGATGAAAGTGAAAGTGGAGAGTGAAAAAGTTGGCTTAAAGCTCAACATTCAGAAAACGAAGATCATGGCATCCGGTCCCATCACTTCATGGGAAATAGATGGGGAAACAGTGGAAACAGTGTCAGACTTTATTTTCTACACCATCACTACAGATGGTGACTGCAGCCATGAAATTAAAAGACGCTTACTCCTTGGAAGGAAAGTTATGACCAACCTAGACAGCATATTCAAAAGCAGAGACATTACTTTGCCAGCAAAGTTTCGTCTAGTCAAGGCTATGGTTTTTCCTGTGGTCATGTATGGATATGAGAGTTGGACTGTGAAGAAGGCTGAGCGCCGAAGAATTGATGCTTTTGAACTGTAGTGTTGGAGAAGACTCTTGAGAGTCCCTTGGACTGCAAGGAGATCCAACCAGTCCATTCTGAAGGAGATCAGCCCTGGGATTTCTTTGGAAGGAATGATGCTAAAGCTGAAACTCCAGTACTTTGGCCACCTCATGTGAAGAGTTGACTCATTGGAAAAGACTCTGATGCTGGGAGGGATTGGGGGCCAGAGGAGAAGGGGACGACAGAGGATGAGATGGCTGGATGGCATCACTGACTCGATGGATGTGAGTCTGAGTGAACTCCGGGAGTTGGTGATGGACAGGGAGGCCTGGCGTGCTGCGATTCATGGGGTCGCAAAGAGTCGGACATGACAGAGTGACTGATCTGATCTGATCTGATCTGATTGAGGAAGACTATGAAAGCACAGTGGTCATGAGAACTGACTTTGGGCTTGGACAGACCTGAACTTGAAGCCCTGGTCACTTCCAAGCTGTGATCTTGGGCCAAGTACTTAACTCAGGGTGGGTAAGCTTTTTCTGTAAATGGTCACACAGTATACAGATTCTTTGGTGGGCCACATGGTCTCTCCTATAATAGCTCATCTCTTCCTTGTTCTCCCAAAGAGTCATACCTAAACCAATGGGTGTGGCTGTGTTCCTCTAGACTTTTATCCACAAAATAGGCAGTAGGCCCAGGGTAGTACACAGACCCAAGATTTGCAGTTAAAAAAAATATATATATATATAAAAGGATATCAGGGAGTTCCTTGGTGGTCTGGTGGTTAGGGCTCTGCTTTCACTGCTGAGGGCCTAAGTTAAACTGTGGTGGTGTTAGGGGAATCACACTGATTGAAACTGCCCACCCTGGCCAGGCACCATAGAAACTATTTGCATAATTTGTTTTACGACAGGAGGTCCTAGTAAGGAACATGGAACTAATAAGCCTCCACCAACCAGAAGAGTTTTTCTGGAACTCTCTTGCTTTTTCCATGATCCAGCGGATATTGGCAATTTTATCTCTGATTCCTCTGCCTTTTCTAAAACCAGCTTGAATATCAGGAAGTTCACAGTTCACATATTGCTGAAGCCTGGCTTGGAGACTTTTGAGCATTACTTTACTAGCATGTGAGATGAGTGCAGTTGTGCGGTAATTTGAGCATTCTTTGGCATTGCCTTTCTTTGGGATCAGAATGAAAACTGACCTTTTCCAGTCCTGTGGCCACTGCTGAGTTTTCCAAATTTGCTGGCATATTGAGTGCAGCACTTTCACAGCATCATCTTTCAGGATTTGAAATAGCTCAACTGGAATTCCATCACCTCCACTAGCTTTGTTCGTAGTGATGCTTTCTAAGGCCTACTTGACTTCACATTCCAGGATGTCTGGCTCTAGGTCAGTGATCACACCAAGTTCCAGAAAAACATCCGACACGACTGAGCAACTGAACTGAACTGAACTGAACTGAACCGGAAGAGTTCGGGAAAGGTCAAAAGGAGACACCACATGTCCACCTCCCAAAATCTTTCTCTCTGGCATCCATCTTGGCTAAACAAGGTGTGCACCGCCAGGAAGGACTGAGTCAGAATGATTGGCTAAAGATGACCCAGAAACTAATCCCATCACCATAAAACCTGAGACTGCAAGCCATGTGACAGAGCTGTTCTCCTGGGTTCCCTTACCCTACTGCTCTCCAACCGGGTGCCCTGTCCCAATAAAATCTCTTGCTTTGTCAGCAGACGTGTTTCCTCGGACAATTCATTTCCGAGTGTTAGGCAAGAGCCCAGTTTCGGGCCCTGGAAGGGGTCCCCTTTCCTGCAACAGTGGTGGAACTAATTTTACACAAGCCAACACAGCCAAGAGAGTTCCAGAAAAACATCTATTTCTGCTTTATCGACTATGCCAAAGTCTTTGACTGTGTGGATCACAATAAACTGTGGAAAATTCTGAAAGAGATGGGAATACCAGACCACCTGACCTGCCTCTTGAGAAACCTATAGGCAGGTCAGGAAGCAAGTTAGAACTGGACATGGAACAATAGGCTGGTTCCAAATAGGAAAAGGAGTACGTTAGGCCTGTATATTGTCACCCTGCTTATTTAACTTATATGCAGAGTACATCATGAGAAACGCTGGGCTGGAAGAAACACAAGCTGGAATCAAGATTGCCAGGAGAAATATCAATAACCTCAGATATGCTGATGACACCACCCTTATGGCAGAAAGTAAAGAGGAACTATAAAGCCTCTTGATGAAAGTGAAAGTGGAGAGTGAAAAAGTTGGCTTAAAGCTCAACATTCAGAAAACGAAGATCATGGCATCTGGTCCCATCACTTCATGGGAAATAGATGGGGAAACAGTGGAAACAGTGTCAGACTTTATTTTTCTGGGCTCCAAAATCACTGCAGATGGTGACTGCAGCCATGAAATTAAGACGCTTACTCCTTGGAAGGAAAGTTATGACCAACCTAGATAACATATTCAAAAGCAGAGACATTACTTTGCCAACAAAGGGTCTGTCTAGTCAAGGCTATGGTTTTTCCAGTGGTCATGTATGGATGTGAGAGTTGGACTGTGAAGAAAGCTGATTGCCAAAGAATTGATGCTTTTGAACTGTGGTGTTGGAGAAGACTCTTGAGAGTCCCTTGGACTATAAGGAGATCCAACCAGTCCATTCTAAAGGAGATGAGTCCTGGGTGTTCTTTGGAAGGACTGATGCTAAAGCTGAAACTCCAATACTTTGGCCACTTCATGTGAAGAGTTGACTCATTGGAAAAGACTCAGATGCTGGGAGGGATTGGGGGCAGGAGGAGAAGGGGACGACAGAGGATGAGATTGCTGGATGGCATCACCAACTCGACGGACATGAGTTTGAGTGAACCCAGGGAGTTGGTGATGGACAGGGAGGCCTGGCATGCTGCAATTCATGGCGTCTCAAAGAGTCAGACACGACTGAGCGACTGACCTGAACTGAACTGAACACAGTCACAACAAAAAAGATGAGACGAGAGAACCCATGAATGTAAGTCTCAATATCTTGTGCTCGATGTCCTTGGGCAGTACTGGACTTATAATAACTCCATTCAACTCAACTTTCTGAGCTCCATACCATGGTACTTGTATGTATAGTATTTTACTTTTCTCTCCCTGTGAGACAATACCAAACGTTTGAGAAGTAGCATACGGATAAAAAGCACCGGATTCTGGAAGTAGACTGCCTGGCTCCGAATTCTGGCTCTGCCACTTCAGAGGTATGTGATCTTCCGAAAATTAACCTCCCTGACATAACTTTCCTTAGTTGCCCCGTGTGTAAAGCTGGGATGACATTAACAGTGCCTCCCTCTCCTAGGGTTGTTACCAGGATGAAACGGATCTGCACATCCCATCACCTGGGGTTCTTTAAAGACTCCAAAACCCAGGCCACAGGCAGACCAAAATCTTTAGGGAGAGGCAGAGGCATCAGTACCTACGAAGCTACTACCCTATGTGGTTCTAATTTGTGTACAAGTTTAGAAGCGGAGTGTTAAACGGCTTAGGGCGCTGGGGATCGATCCTTCCGGGGAATCACTGCGCCCCTGGTTCCACACACGTCAGAATCACCCTCCCACCCTCACCCCATCCCGCCCTAATTCTCTGGATACCGTCCTCCCTGCGTTCCTTTGCTTCCTGGGATCAGAAGGCCCCGCGAGGGCTCGCTGGGACTTGTAGTTCCTGCGACTCTCCGGTCTCGTTCTCGCCTCCCATTGGCTTTCGAAGACGCTCCTCCCCGAAGCTCGGCCAATCGCCGCGGCGCAGCCAACCCTCAAAGCAAGGAGCTAGAACCCTCCCTGCTCAGCAATCTCTGCAGGGAGGACGCCGGCAGCTCACTTCTTTGAGGCTGCGCACCGCGAGGAGTTCCCACGGTCCCGCAGCAGGTAATCAATATCCCTGGCAGGGGACTGGGGCCCGGCCCAACGCCCCAGACCAGGGTCGCCCATCGGCCGCAGATCTTGGCTTCATGTCTGGGATTTTCAGTTTCCCCGGCCTTTTTTTTTTTTTTTTTTTTTTTGAGTAAATCCATTTCTCATCGGGAGAAAGGGAGTTTTCGGCAAAGGATGACTTCCGATGAGCTCTCTCAGCCTTGCATCCCGTGGGGTTGGTGAGTTGGGGCTCCTTTTGTTGAGCGAGCTCTGGCTGGAAGCCCAGGCTCCTCCAAGAGCAGAGAGAAACAGGCGCGAGCTGAGAGCACATTTGCTAAGGTCCTATAGCCAGGGAATGCCAGGAGGGGGTCTCTTGTGTACTGTCTTAACAATCTAGAAACAACTCAGGTTGTTGAGGTTTGTAATGCTGAGGTTTCATCTGTTTCCAGTTAGTTCTTGGTAGCCTAAGGGGGAAGGGGTTATGTTAACCACAACAGCAAATATACCCAAAGGTATAAAAACATCCCTTCTGAGAAATCATAAAAGCTCCACTTCTCACAGGTTTGAGCTGGTGGGAGTTAACAGGATGATTCACATGAACCATGGAAGTGAAAGTTAGCAGGATTTGATCCCCTACTTCTATTAGAGTTGAGGTTTTACCCACGTGGTATTCAGTGCCAAGAATCTAGGGGCTGGGAGAAAGAAATTTTGTGAAAATAAATGTTCATGGTTTGAGACTTGCCCTGTGGTATGTAGTGAGTGGCATGGCCCAGCTGTCTTTGCTCCAGACAGTAATGTCTTTACTGCATTAGTTCGCAAACATTGGTTGAGCCTTACTAAGTTTTTTAAGCAGGGATTATTTCATAAAGGGGAGAGGCAGTTTATCGTGAACCATTCCAGTGTTCCAGGGGCAGCATCTAACCCTGCTTGTGGGAAGACGTAAGACTTTGCAGAGAAGGGAATAATTGAATGGAGTTTGAGGGATGGGCAGGAGCTAGCGCGATGAAAGAGAAGAGCCTTTCGCCTGGAAAATAGCATGATGAAGGCAGGAAAAGAGCACTGATTTTGGACCCGGAGTCCTGAGCCTGGTTGGAGCAAGGGATTTCATGTGGATAGTGGAAAACAGAGGCGCATCTTGCAAGCTTATAAGAGACTTGGATTTTGCCCTGAAAGCCCTAGAAACCGAATTTAGTAGATGTGTATCTTTGTTGTTGCTATTGTTTAGTTGCTAAGTTGTGTTGGACTCTTTTGTGACCCCATGGCCTGTAGCCAGGCTCCTCTGTCCATGGGATTTCCCAAGGGAGAATACTGGAGTGGGTTGCCATTTCCTTCTCCAGGGGATCTTTCCAACCCAGGGGAAGAACTCGAGTCTCCTGCATTGGCGGGCAGGTTCATTACCAGTTAGCCACGAGGGAAGCCCAGTGTGTATCTTAGATACTCTCTAATGTGGAAAAGTGTTGGAAAGAGGCCACACCAGGGAGCTCATTGCAGTAATTCCCAGGGGAATTGCTGAGGATTTTAAAGACAATTGCATTTGAATGAGAGGAGAGATGAGTAAAAGGTTGTGAACTCTTAAGTAAGTGAACACCATACCTAGTATTGTTCATTAAAAATATATTGAGGTGAATGCTGTCTCTTGAATTTTCCACCTATGACTATCTTTTTTAAGGAAATGACCAGCCTTTTTTTTTTTTTTTTTTTTTTCTTTAAACCACAGACATTGCTTTAGGCCAAAATTTGAGTCCCATTTTATGAAGAGGAAATCATCACAAATGTTAAGGATATTGAAATCTGGATGATTAGACATATGACTCAAATTATCTTGTAATCCAGGAGATAGAGATCAAACCCATAATTCAGTTCAGTTCAGTTCAGTCGCTCAGTCGTGTCTGACTCTTTTCGACCCCATGAGTTGCAGCACGCCAGGCATCCCTGTCCATCACCAACTCCTGGAGTTCACTCAGATTCACGTTCATCGAGTCAGTGATGCCATCCAGCCATCTCATCCTCTGTCGTCCCCTTCTCCTCCTGCCCCTAATCCCTCCCAGCATCAGAGTCTTTTCCAATGAGTCAACTCATAATTAGATCACTTTATATCTATCAGAGTAGAAATTATGAACTTTGTTACTCTCAAGAGTATCAATTGTTTGAAAGATATCAGATATTTGGAAGTATATCTTAGGATAGTACTGCTGCTGCTAAGTCGCTTCAGTCGTGTCCGACTCTGTGCGACCCCAGAGACGGCAGCCCACCAGGCTGCCCCGTCCCTGGGATTCTCCAGGCAAGAACACTGGAGTGGGTTGCCATTTCCTTCTCCAATGCATGAAAGTGAAAAGTCAAAGTGAAGTTGCTCAGTCGTGTCCAACTCTTAGCAACCCCATGGACTGCAGCCTTCCAGGCTCCTCCAACCATGGGATTTTCAAGGCAAGAGTACTGGAGTGGGGTGCCATTGCCTTCTCCATAGGACAGTACAGCTGCTAGCAAAATAGGTATATCTTAAGACTCAGTGGTTCTACTCCTAAAGTACCAGAGAGACATTTGCTTACAAGGCAATGAGTATAAGAATGCTTTTGCAACATTTTAATAGTTAAAAAAAAAAAAAAGGTAACAACCTACATGTTTGTTAGTAGGAGAATTTTTATAAAGTGGATATATGTATTTTAAAGTATAATAAATTGATTGGAATGAAATAATTTACAATAGTGGTTACCTTGTGGTATGCGGAGAATGGGACAGGACAATGGGGGACTGTTTTATCTGTAATGTTTTATTTGTTTATGGGGAAAGAGGGTTAACAGATTTACAAAATATTAACAGTTGATCTGTATAACGGTAACAGGTATTTTATATTATATTTGTACATTTCTGTAGTTTAACGTGTATCCTTCAATTTCTTAAAATATAAGTTGTAACAAAATTAAAATTAAGAATTTACATCTAGTTATAAAAGTCATGCTCATTCATTTGGGGAAAGACTACAAACTATTATTAATCCTAGATTTCAAAAAATAGTAATTTGGGAGAAACTTAAAGAAATTCAAATGCCAAATAAGCAGTGAAAATAAAAATGTAGAAAAACCATTAACCAAAAATCAAATTCTTCTAGACATTAGTAAATTAAAAAAATCTTTCTTGACTATGTGTATTTTGAAAGATGTTACAGCTGCTTGTACATTTTGAAATGTTAAAAGATAATTTTTTAAAAGTGAAGGGGGCGACAGAGGATGAGCTGGTTGGATGGCTTCCCTGACTCAGTGGACAAGAGTTTGAGCAAACTCTGGGAGATAGTGAAGGACAGGGAAGCCTGGCAAGCTGCAGTCCAGGGGGTTGCAGAGTCGGACGTGACTTAGTGACTGAACAACAACATCACTCTGTATATATTACTGTCAGTTGAAAGGAGATTCCAAGTACAAAGTACATTTGTAGATTAGAAATACTGAAATGTGCAATGGGCAACCTGGCTTCTTTCTTTCAAAGGGGGAGTCACTTGCACCTCCACTTAATAGAATGCATTTGCATGTTTTTAGACAATAATTATTTTCATTTCTAGTATCTACAGTTTACAGAGTTGTGGGGGAAAAAGTTCCATAGAATCATTGCAGGTAGATTCTTTACCAACTGAGCCACCAGGGAAGTCCTCCATAGCATCAGAATTAGGTAACTTTGAAGGACATGCTCTAATCTAGAATGTGCTTTGCTACTGAATCATAAATGTTCCCTATTCTCTCACTTGGACAAAATCCATTTTTTTTTTTTTTTGAGATTTGAGATCAGACTACTTGGATTTTCTTTTCTCTCTCTCTCTCTCTCTCTTTTTTTTTTTTTTTTCCATTTTACTCTTGAAACAGAAAATCAAAGGATATGGGAACTGAATAGGCCCTTAATAATTTAGTTCTATCATCCCATTTGACAGATGAACAATTAAGGTGAGGCAGGGTCTCCCTGGACTTAGGAACTTAGTCCAGTAGTAACTTAGTAACTGTCCTGTATTAAAGAGAAATTTCACCTGACATTTGTTAAAAATGACAAGACGGGGACTTCCTTGGTGGTCTAGTAGTTAGGACTTTGTCCTTCCAGTGCATGGGGCACAGGTTTGATCGCTGGTTGGAGAACTAAAATCCCACGTGCCATGTAATGTAACCATTTTTTTTTTTTTTTAATGACAAGATGGATTTTATTCTAGCTGTTGTATTAGAGGAGAAAGACTTCCGTATAGAACTGAGCTCCACTCCAAATACATCAAGGACAACTGAGATTTATTGCCAGTAGGCAGAGTGGGAGGGTCAATGGCTGAAATATTGCTAAGAGGAGCTTGATTAGAGGCCAAAGATGGGAGATCCTTGCAGGATTCTTGCTAAACCTGGGCTCAGTGGGCCAAAGTCTTGTCGGGAGGAGGGCTCAGAGGAACTTGACTTTAGTTCGGTAAAAGAGGGCTCCTTGTCTCCTGTCCTTGTCTCTTTTGCATGTTATCAGCCAGGGACCACTTGCATGATGATTTTGTTGTACGCCCACAAAGAACAGAGGGCACGATCTTAAAACCTGTAGGTTTGGAAGTCTCTTTACAGATGTCATTGTCTGCCCAGCTGCTTTGCTTGGCTTTAATGGTTCGCTGTCTCTAACCCAGAGCAAGTAGCAAGTACAGGGCTGATGTGGGAGGTCACGGGGGTGGTTAAGGTCTGGGCTTTGGTGTCAGACTTGGATTTGAATTTGATCCTGCTATTTAGATGGTCCTCTAACTGTAGCCTTGTTACTTCTATTGCTGCTGACAGTTGATCTAGTGTGTGCACTCGGGTCTGTCCCAAACCTCCCCTATTGGATCTGACCCCACTTGATGGTACTGCCTGAAGTGGAGTCCTTCAGTTGAATCAGTGACTTCATGTAGCCCTGTAACATGAGAGGGTCGCTGGACCAGTGGGAGCATCGAGGACTTGGCATTGGAGGCTGGTGACATTCATTTGTAAAGGCTTATCCATTGACAAACCACTTTGTGTGGTTCAAGTTCTCTTTTGATGGGCTCTTGTCCAACCAGTTTGTGTGGTTCAAATTCTCCTTTGATGGGCTCTTCTTCTAAGACCTTTTTATAACCAATTACCCATAAGTGTCTTAAAGTAGTGGGGTGATGAAGAGCAGGCATGTTGGGTATCCTGCTGCTGGAGGAAACTTGGAGGCCCCAGAGTGTGGGGTGTAGCCCTCCCACCTATGGTTACAGGGCCTCTGAGATACTCACAAAAACAATGCTTTTTTGGTGTGACAAGCGAGGTGGTGTAATAGAAGAAGCAATCTTTGGAAGCAGATCAGTGTGTCACCCGGCAGTACCACTTTCCACCAAGTTTCTCTACCTCTGCTAGTCTGTCTCAGCTGAAGCGGGTAATGAGCCTGCTCACAGGCTGTTGTGAGGATGGGAAAGTGTCTTGCACACTCCATGGTTCATAGATACCGACCCATATCCCGCCCTCCCTCCCTGTGCGGCATAGCAACAACAGAACACTCTTGGGGACTTTCCTGTCTCCCCTGGTTAGAGCAACAGCTCCCTGGGTCATTTTCTCCCTGCAAATGGTTAGCAGACTAAACACATACCCCTGAGCATCCTCTCAGAGGCCTTCCCACTCTCGGCACTTTTAAGAACTACCTTTTTCTTTTAAAGTTGTCACTGTATCCCATTATAAGGATGTATTATATTTGATTTAGGGCTTCCATGGTGGCTCAGATGGTAAAGAGTCTGCCTGCAATGCAGGAGACCCAGGTTTGACTCCTAGATTGGGACGATCCCCTGGAGAAGGGAACAGCAACCCGCTCCAGTATTCTTGCCTGAAAAATCCCATGGACGGAGGAGCCTGGTGGGCTACAGTCCATGGGGTCGCAAAGGGTTGGACATGACTGAACTGCTAACACACACACACACACACACACATAATTGATTTGCTAAATAGTACCCTATTTGATAAAAGCCCCTGATGTTGGAAAAGACTGAAGGCAAAAGGAGAAGGGGGTGGCAGAGGATGAGATGGTTAGATAGGATTATCAACTCAGTAGACATAAATTTGCACAAACTCTGGGAGATAGTGGAGGACAGAGGATCCTGGTATGCTACAGTCCATGGGGTTGCAAAGAGATGGACATGACTTAGCGACTGGACAACAACAGACAACCCCCGTAAATGACCATTTATGTTGCCTCTGGGGTTTTCCTGCTACAAATGGGTGAGCTCCTTCACCTTCTTAAAATCTTCCCGTTTTGAAAAAACGATACTCGACACTCCCACCAGGACTTCCTCTTCTGCTTTTATTTCTTCCCCAGCTCTCATGACCACCGCACAACCTGTCTCTTCCTGCTAGAATGTTAGCTCTGTGAAGGGTTTCGCCAGTTTGGCTCCCTGTTCAGTCTCTGTGAGCACCTGGTGGGTGTTCAGGCCCTGTGTGTTGGACGGATGAGTAGACAGGAAGAAGTAGAAGACGGCGCCCGTGTGACTGGGGCCGTGGAGCGCCATGGGCAAGAAATAGCGGTCTTCCTGGGCCAGTTTGGCAGGGATCATTTACTTTTTTTTTTTTGGCTGCGCTGGGTCTTCATTGAGGTGCTTATCTAGTTGCAGCCTGTGGACTAAGTTACCCTGCAGCGTATGGGATCCTCGTTCCCCAACCAGGGATCACATCTGCGTCCCTTGCATTGGAAGGCAGGTTCTTAACCACTGAGCCATCAGGGAGGTCCCAGAGATCCTTGTTTACTTTTTATTCATGAACTTTTCACTCTGCTGAAACAAGAATCATAGATATGCCTCAAGATGATTTGTGACTTTGTTTTCCTGCTCTCGACTTGTCAAGAATAGCGCTGACCAGGAAATTGCTATCTGAAACGTGCTGTTTTGAGACGTGTTCATTGCTAAGGGTGATGGAAGGATTGTATTACTTCACGTCTTTCCTTCGCCCCTGGCCCCATACTGTTCCCACGGTATTAATGTACGTGTTTTTTAAGTGGCATTTCCCAATCGGTGTCACATGGTGAGGCTTGTAACTTGGTGTTGTATTCAAGGAACCACAACTCTGTGTTAATAATTAAAAAAAAAGACAAGAATATCGCCAAATGTTAACTCTGAAAATGTCCCCTGTGTATGAATAAGAGTAACTTGCTAGTGTTTTAGAAGAATGAAAAGTAAACTGGAATTTGTAAAAATACCCTGGTGGTGTTGTTTGCTTGCGGATTTAGGCAGTTGAGCTGGTGGCGTCTATTCTGTTGCTCAGGCAGCTCAACCATTCAACTCTAGTATATTTTATTTAAATATGAAAGGGGGAATTCCCTGGCAGGCCAATGACTAAAACTCTGAGCCTCCACTTCTGGGGGGCACAGGTTTGACCCCTGGTCAGGGGAACTAAGATCCCACATGCCATGAGGCACAACAGAAAAAAGAAAAGAAAAGAGAAAGACAGAAAAGAAGAAGTCAGGCACTAGAGCCTCCGGACAGATCAGCCTCTTCAGGACTGAGTCACATGGTAGACACTCAGAAAGCGTGGTATGCAAACCAGGGAGCCTATTTTATGATTGTTGATGAAAGATAATAAAAACCCCAGACTGTACCTGTCCTGTGGGCTGAGAACACATTCTGGCTCCTGAGGGCGGGCCACAGAGACCGCCTGTTTCAGTTGCATTGGAATGTAGCCATGTTCACTGGTTTCTGTACCGTCTTTGGCTGCTTTGTGATGCAGTGGGAGAACTGAAGAGTTGTGATGGGGATGACTTGACCTGCAGAGCTGAAAATACCTACTTTCCAGCCCTTTACAGAGACTTTGCTGACCCCTGCCCCAAGAGAAGGCTTCCTGGGAGGCTTGCCTGCAGCCAGGAGGCTGCTGGTTGCATGACCTCCAGTATCACTGGCTCACCTTCCCCTCCAGTGTGGGGGCCACTGCAGAACTCTGGGGGTGGGAGCTGGACAGTCTCTTGCCTGACCTCACTGCTGCTGATTCATACCTTTGTATCACTTCCCCTTTTATTATCCCTCGGTGAGCCCTGGGCAGGTCAAGTGGACATGAGAAAACATCCTCTCATACACACGGACGTATTAATAGACCAGCGGGTTCCGGGGCTGGGTGGCCTGGGAAGTCCACTGCCCTCATCTGTGACTCATCTTGACCATTTCAAGGCAATCCTGAATCAAATCTGGGGCACATCATTGTAGTTGCCCATGCATCCATGACTTTGTAGTGGAGCTAAAGAAACCTGGATCTAGCACCGACCCAGATTCTATTTTGTTGTTATCTGGCCATGCTGTGTCCCATGCAGGATCCTAGTTCCCTGACAGAGACTGAGCCCCTGCCGCCTGCATGGGAAGCTCAGAATCTCAACCACTGGACTGCCAGGGAAGTCCTCCCGCCTCAGATTCTTAAGTCTTACATGTGAAAAATTGAGTTCCTGGGAGAAGTCTTGCGGGGATAGAGTAGTACGGTTTCTTGACTAGGAAGCTGGGCTTCTGGGCAGAGCTGACTAGAGTGTAGTCCTGGGCGTCACCCAGAGCTTGTCAGAAATGCAGAGTCTCAGGCCCTGCCCATGCCTACTGAGTCAGACTCTGCCTTCTAACAAGCCCCCCAGGCGATCTGGGTGTATAGTTGGAGAAGTGCTGGCCCAAAGTGCCTTTACTTTTTAAAACTTGTACCAGACTCAGGGCTTCCTGTTTTTTCACTTGGAAGGAAATCCCATCATTTTGAGGTTTAGCACAGTCTTAGGCACAGATGCTGAGGATGGTTTCCTAGACTTTGAGGTGTTTCGTGCCTTAGCTGGCTCTGCAGTCCTTGAGGACAGAGGCTTCGTCCTGTCCCTACTGCGTTCCCAGCCCCCAGCACTTTTTCTGGCAGGGTCAGAGCTCAGGAGACTCTGACTGAGTAGGTGAATGAATGAGTGAATACATTAACGAGTGAGTAAATGAGCACTGTTTTGTCAAAAAGCATCAGAGGCAGAGGTTAGCCTTGCAACTGTTCTGTTCCGAGTTCCTACGTCTCAACGACTGTTTTTCCTCTTATCTCAGAATGGCAGGCCTGGCTTCTGCCATAGGAAGGCTTTTTAAAAAATAACATAGTCAGAACACAGGGCATTAAAATAGCATACTTGTCTGAGTAATTTCAGGGTGGCCAGGACTCGGCCTTAGTTCTGCCTTTTGTGCTTTAAAACTCTCTTTAAAGTTTTGGCCGTGAAGTGTAAGAGTGGGCGTGTAGTTCATTAAGAATAAAGTCTTGAGATGCAGAACCATGTAGCAGAAAGGGTGGGCCAGGAATTCAGAAGGCGTGGGTTCTGGGCTGTGGCCAGTGCTGACTGTCCGTGAATATTGGGTAAGTCACTTCTCTCTTGTTTCAACCTCCCCATCCAGTGAAACAAGGATTAAAATGTTTGCCCAGCCTCTTGTACGGAATAATGTAAATGGGTTGTAAGCAGTATACAAAGACATTCATTTGGGCTGCCAGTGTTAGACGATAGCTTACCCAGATAGCTCACACACATAAATTGCCAGTGTTAGACGATAGCTTACCCAGATAGCTCACACACATAAATTGCCCCTCAGTATTTACATCAAGTGTATGTTGAATTTTTACAAGCTTTGTTGTATAAGTAATATATATTATTTGTAGTAAAGAGAGACAAAAAGAAAGATCATTCTTAATTCTACCCATCTACCACCCAAGAGTAACTACTGTTAGATTTTGTCTGCCTTCCACATTTTGCTATGCACACATTCTATGTCTGTTCTTTTCTTAAAACAGTTCATAGTATGTGGTAGATATTTTTCCGACACAGTGAAGTTTGTCAGTGAATTTTTTTTCCGTATTCCAAGTTGTGACAAAAGCTTTAAAAAGTTGCCCCTAGAGCTTCCTCGATATTCTTGGGTTTATTCTCCTAAGTTCAGCCCGTAGTGAAGGGGAGGCGCTGTGGGCAGCCCTCTGCTCCACTCCAGGGAAATGGCAGCAGCGAGGAGAATGAAATTCTGCTCTGACATCAGTTTTATCCTCGGCGTGTTCTGTCTGGTGACCAAATAATCTTATCTTTTTGACCCATCTTCTGTGGTCTTGTCTTAGGGGCCAGTAGCGTTCTTCTGTTTTTGTCATTCTTTTTTCGCTTGACTCTGCCTTTTTCTTCCTAGATTTCTGCAGCGGAACTCCCGGGGGCAGGATGATTTGGGAAGTCACCGTGTTGCTCAGCTTGGTCCTGGGAACTGGTGCTGTCCCCCTGGAGGACCCTGAGGACGGAGGCAAGCACTGGGTGGTGATCGTCGCAGGATCAAATGGCTGGTATAATTACAGGCACCAGGTAAGAAAGTGACTCACCTCTTCCCGTATGACACTGGCTGTCTGTTAACAACCCTGGACATTGTTATTAGAAGAGACTTTTTATTTATTGTTTTTTGGTTTGGTTTTGCTTTGGGATGGAGTAGAAGCTACCAAGATTTTATTTATTTTAAACTTTTAATTTTGTATTGGGGTATAGCTGATGAATAGTATTGTGATAATTTCAGGTGAACACCAAAGGGACTCAGCCATACATGCACATGTATCCATTGTCTCCTAAACCCCCCTCCCATCCAGGCTGCCATGTGACATTGAGCAGATATCCCTGTGCTATACAGTAGGTCCTTGTTGGGTATCCATTTTAAATGTGGCCATGTGTACATGTCCATCCCAAACTCTCTAACTATCTCTTCCCCCCAGCCACTGTAAGTAGAACGGATGTTCCTCTTAGGTTGGCAAAAATTAGGGTGTTGATGAGGATGTGGAGAGCAGAACACACACCCCACCCCCAGCCCCGCCCCCATTGCTGAGTGGATTATAAAGTGGTACAGTCATTTTGGAAACCATTTTGGCTGTTCCTCAGAATGGCCCGTATGTCGTCACCTCAGTCTAATGCAGGGATTCTCAGCCTTGGCACTGTTGACGCTTGGGTCCATCCAGGTAATTCTTAACTGTTGGGGGCTGTCCTACGCATGTAAGATGTTTAGCAGCATCCCTACCTCTGCCCTCTAGGTACCAGGAGCATCACCCAGCTACTGTAACAACCAAAATTGTCTCCAGACTTTGCCACATGTCCTTAGTTGAGACCTACTGGTCTAGCGCCTTCATTTTAGTAAATAAAGAAACTGAGACTTGAAGACCGGAGGTGGCTCGCGTGAGGCCGCATAGGTGCAGACAGGACTCTGGAAGCAGCATCACAAGTCTGCTTGCCCTCCACACCCCTGCCCTGCTGCTCTGCCTTCACCCTTTCCTCCTCTTCTTTCCTGGCACTCTCAGCAAACCAGCCTGGCAGAAATTAGAGAGGAAAGAATCTACATTCGGCAGCCTCCAGGTGCAAATGTAAAATGGTGTAGCTGCTTTGGAGAACAGTCTGGCAGTTCCTCAAAGGTTAAACACAGAGTTACCGTATGACCCAGCAATTCCACTCTTAGGTATATATTCAGAAAAAAAAAGAATATGTACGTCCCCCCAAAAAAACTTGTACTCAAATGATTATAGCAGTTTTATTCATATTAGCCTAAAAGTAAGAACAATCCAAGTGTCCAGTAAATGGATAAACAAAAAGTATTGTCTGTCTACACAAGGTGTTATTATTTGGCCATAAAAGAGAACAAAGGACGGATACATGGCTTCAATAGGGCTGAACCTTACAAACATTATCCTAAGTGAGAGAAGCCAGTCACAAAGGACCACAGGATTCCATTTATAGATGGAAGTCTAGCGCAGGAAGCTCTAAAAACAGAATGTAGATTCGTTAGTTGACCAGGTCTAGGCAGAGGAGCGGACAGAGAATGACTGTTACTGGGTATAGAGTCTCTTTTAGGGATGATGAAAAGGTTCTGGAATTAGAGAATGGTGGTGGTTGCGTGACTTGGTGAACATACTAGAAACGACTGACTTGTATATTTAAAAGGTTGACTTGTGTGATGTGAATTATATACCTTCATAACATTGTTATTAAAAAAGTCATTGAATCTCAGTTCTCAGAGACGAGATGCACAGGCAATCATAAGTAAATGCATTTGACCCCCACTGTGGGGTTATGTGCCGTCGGTCCAGTTCTTTTTCCCGATTTATGTTTACTTTCTGTTTCAACTGGTCACCTTTGAAGTGCTCAGTCACCAAGTGTGGCCAGTGGCTGCCAGATTAGACCTGGCATCTGTGCTTGTGACGGCTTAACAGGGCTGCCTCGTGAGTGTTTCGCTCCCAGGATATCAGTTTCATGATCTGTTAAAGAGGGGTTGGTTTAGGTGAACTCCCTACCAGCTCTATAATTTGATGATTATTGAATGACTTAGTTCTTGAATGCTTTTTATATGCTAGCTGAATAGGAAACTTGGCTTGATTAAAAAGTTATTTTCATTGGCAGTATACCTTTTTAATACTTCACCCAGACCTGACCCTGGCTTCCCTGGTGGCTCAGATGGTAAAGAATCCGCCTGTAATGCGGGAGACCCAGGTTCGATCTCTGGGTTGGGAAGATCCTCTGGAGGAGGGCATGGCAACCCACTCCAGTATTCTTGCCTAGAGAATCCCATGGGCAGACGAGCCTGGCGGGCTACAGTCCATGGGGTCACAAAGAGTCGGACACGACTGAGCAACTAAGCACAGCACACACACAGACCTGACCCAGTGAAAGAGGACTAATCCGAGTATTAACTACCCAGCTCAGTTTTCTCCTCTGCCTCTCACCACGAGTCAGAAAGATGGGGTATTAAATACGGGTCACTGATAGCAGACTGGCTGCTTCATCAGACACCCTGGTTTTTATATAACTAACTTTAAAAACCATGTATTGGTTAAACATTATTCAGTATAGGTATCTGATTACCCTTTGCTCCCAGGAAATTTTTTTAAAGTGTTGCTAGTTTCCCTGGGTAAACTACTTCATATCAAAATGGAATGAAGCAAGTAAAGCAAAAAGAAGTGGGCACAGACTGAAATTTCTGTCCCTAAAGAAGGGCGGATGCTGGTGTTAAAGATGGGCAGAGGAAGCATGGCTGCTGAATCATGGTTGGCCTCGGTTCATATTCCTGCTGGCCAAGTTCTCTCCTTGGCCAACTGCTGACACTTGCTGTCTTGACTTTAGAGACTGAGCATTAAAAGAGCGTTTGAGGTATAGCCAGTTAACACCCCAATACAAAATAAAAAATTAAAAGTGTGAGGGGAAACAAAGAGCATTTGAAAGAACTTTTCCCATGGAACCTACACAGACTTTTTCTTTTCTGCAGAGACTTTTTTTTAATTTATTTTATTTTTTAACTTTACAATATTGTATTGGTTTTGCCATATATCAACATGAATCTGCCACAGGTATACACGTGTTCCCCATCCTGAACCCTCCACCCACCTCCCTCCCCGTACCATCCCTCTGGGTCGTCCCAGTGCACCAGCCCCAAGCATCCAGTATCATGCATCAAACCTGGACTGGCGACTCGTTTCATATATGATATTATACGGTTTACGTTTTCCTTGAGTGAACATAGCACTTGTTATCACAAATTTGTTTAGGGAAGATTAGTATACTGGGCACAGTTAGATTGTTGCAGAGCGTTCTTATATGCTTTATGATGGTTATTTAACCTGTGTTGGTTACATTGAATTGGATTTCTCTGTTTTCCATTTGGGGCTGGGATGAATGGATGACAGCGAGGGAATTGATGGGTCTGGGCTGATGCTAGTGGGATATGTTGCATCTTGAGTATGGGCTTGGAAGGTCTTGGAGGACAAATTCCTGCAGTGGTGGAGGCAGGAGCCAGACTCCAATGCATGGATGACAGGAAGATGTCCCTTGGTGCAAACCACACAAGGGATGTTATTTACTGGCTAATTTTCTGACAGGCTTGTGATGGGGAGAAAGAAGAACATAGGTCACCAGGGGAGGAATGGGACTAGAGGAAGGTTTCTTTCAGTACAGAGATCTCAGTGCATCGAGAAGGAAAATTAAGTGGATTGAACGTGAAGTTCACCATTGTACAAGGCATTAGGAGGATGTTGGGATATGGGGGGGTGTGTTGGGAGGAGAGGAGATGTGAGCCAGGAGTCACTGGGAGAAAGGGGCTTGAGGGGAGCTTTGAGGTCACTGCTGGGCAGTGGGGCTCTGAAGGAGAAGGTCTGGCATGTTGGCAACAGAAGAGGTGAGGAGCTGGGAGAATGCTGACGTCCCCTCCCCTCTGCTGGTCTCGAGCTGGGGGCTGTGGTGGAGAGGAAGGGAGTGCCACCTTTTCCTGGGAAGGCTTCAGGAGCCTCCTTAAGAGCATCCATGGGGCCAAGAGGAGGCAGAGAGGGAGAGGGAAAAGTCCAGAACTTGTACATGTTGAAGTTGGGAGGAAAGAATAGGCTGATGGAGGGTCTAGTGGCAGTCATTACACTTGTGAATGACCACCTTTCACTTTATATATTTAAGGGTGTGTGTAATTACCGCTTTTTAGAAACAGCTTTATTGAAGAAGTATGTTTCCATGCCATACAATTCACCTATATCATAGTACAGTGATTTTTAGTAAATTCAGATAGTTGTGCAAGTGTTACCACAGTTCAGTTTTAGGACATACCCATCCTTCTAGAAAGTTCCCCCGTGCCTGTACTCATCCCAGCCTCCTGCACCCAAGGATTTGCCATTTGCCTTTATTGTCTTGCCCTCTCCAAAAACTTCATAAATGGAATCATACAATGTGGAGGCTTTGGTGTCTGGCTTCTTTCACTTGGCATAATGTTTTTATAGTTAATCCATCTTGTTACAAAGTATCACTTTTATATTTTAAGAAAAGAAACAGATGGAGAGCAGAGCTGAGCAGGACTGAATTAGGGGAATGCAGTTAGCCCAGGAGGGCTGTCTTTGTGCAAGCCAGATGCTGGGCCGGGCGGTCGGGACTGTCGGTTGTGGACTTGCATAGACCCCCAGGTGTAATTCCTGTTCTTCCCGAATCTGGTGTGTTAGTTTGAACAAATGATGTAATCTCACTCCAAACCTCTTGATTCTCCTCTGGAAAATCTGAGGTGGTGGTGGGCTTAGTGAGTGAAAGTTGCTCAGTCCATGGAATTCTCCAGGCCAGAGTACTGGAGTGAGTAGTTGTTCCCTTCTCCAGGGGATCTTCCCAACCCAGGGGTCGAACTCAGGTTTCCCATGTTGCAGGCAGATTCTTTACCAGCTGAGCTAGCTGGGAAACCCAAGAACACTGGAATGGGTAGCCTGTCCCTTTTCCAGTGGATCTTCCTGACCCAGGAATTGAACTGGGGTCTTCTGCACTGCAGGCGGATTCTTTACCAGCTGAGCTAGCAGTCCCCTCACCCTTGCCCAATGCCCAGACTCAGGGCTTAGCCTCAGCAGTGCTCAGAGCATGTGCCAAGAAGGGGTACTATACATATTCTCTCAATGAGCAGCCCATGAACTCTTGCCAGCCCCTGCCTGGCTTGAAGGTGGGCCCCTTGGCAGTGACGCCAAGTATTTCAAGAACAAGTCCTTTGCCTTTGCCCCAGGTCAGCTTAGTTAACCTGGGTTGCCCAGGTTGCCCTTAGTTAGCTTACAGTTAGCCTGAAGTGGGGCGGCATGATCAGTGACTGGACAGTGACCTCCACCAGGAAATCATGGGATGTGTCAGTAGTCCCATCTCCCTACGCTGAGAGTTGAGTCAGCAGTCTCTGTTCAGTGGCCCAGAGGGCTCTGCCCTCAATATCAAGTCTTGCTCAACACCTTCCTCTCACATGGCATTTCTGTTTTTAAGGGAAAAAATGCACAGAGATAAGACATGCTCCAGGAAAGTCATTCAAGTAACCTTTAGCACTGTCTCCAAGTCACTTGACTTGGCTTAACCTTACATTTACTTCTTTTGGGTGTTAGTGAGTGCTTGACTCGGACCGAAAGCCCCTTTGAATTGAGAAGGTTGGGAGGAAACCAAGTAATTCCAAGGACCCAAGAGAGGATCACTGCTTGGCTTTGAGACCTCTGTGTGGGAGGCAGAGCATGAGGCATGGTGGGGGAAGCCCTGAGCCCTTCCTGAGCCTGTCCCCATCTGTGAAATGGACATAAAAGAGTCTGCCTGTCAGGACGGTGGTGAGGAGCCCAGGAATATAGGGGAGCACTACCAGGATAGGCTGAATGTATTTTCTAAAATATATGGTCTTACTGAAGCATATTTTACAGATTGCATATAATTCACCCATTTTCAGTGTTCAGTGATGTTTTACTACATTTAGCAAGTTGTGCACACATCACCATAAATCAGTTTGAGAACATTTCCATCTCCCCAGTAAGATCCCTTGAGCCAGTTTCCAGTGCCCAGCTGGAGGCAGCTGCTAGTGTACTAGTCTACTTTGTCATTCTGTAAGTTTGCCTTTTCTGAACATACCATATAAATGGGGCTGTGCAACGTGATCTTTTGTGTCTGGCTTCTCTTAAGGCCATGTTTTTAAACTTTATCTGTATAGCGCGTGTCAGTGCTTCATTCCTTTTATTGCCGAGTAGCATTCCATTGTGTGGTCACATCACATTTTGTCTGTTTCCCACTCAGTGGATATTTGGGTTGTTTCCTTTTTTTTTTCTTTTGCCCATTTGAAGCATTCTGCTAAGAACATTTGAGTACAGATCTTGGTGTGTATAAATGTTTTTGTTTCTCCTGGCAGATACTTAAGAGTAGAATTCCCAGGTCATGGGGTAAATTTATACTTAACTTTTAAAGAAACTTAAACTACTTTCCAAAATGGCTGCATCATTTTACATTCACGCAGCATGGATGAAGCTTCCTGGCTTATCCTCACCTACGCTTGTTATTGTCTGTCTGCTGTGAAGTGGTAGCTCACTGTGGTTTGAGTTTGCATTTCCCTGATAAGTAATGATTGTGAACACCTTTTTATGTGCTTATCAGTTGTTTTTGATTGAACCAGTTGTTTTACTGAGTACAAGAGTTCTCTGCACATTCTACATACAAGTTCTCTCTCAGATATATGTTTTGCAAACACTTTGCTCTCACTCTGTTGCTTATCTTTTTACTTTCTTACTGGTGTCTTTTGAAGCACTAAAATTTTGAATTTTGTTGATGTCCAGTTTATCTTTTTTTTTTTTCTTTTATAGACCATGCTTTTGGGGTCATATCTATGACATCTGTGCAATTACAATTCAAGATTTCAAAAATTTTCTCCTGTGTTATCTTATAAAATTTTGTTTTAACACTTAAATTTAAGTATGATTCATTTTGAGTTAATTTTCATATATGGTGTGAAGTGAGAGTCTAAGATCATCTTTTTGCATGTAAATATCCAAAATTTCCCAGCACCATTTGTTGATAAGATTCTCCTTTCCTAGGGTAGTTCTGAAAACAGGAAGTGAAAGTTCTCCAGCTTTCTTCTTCTTTTTCAGTATATATATATATATATTTTTTACTAGTGCAGTTACGTACAAATTTTAGCATTATCTTGTCAATTTCTGAGGAAATCCCTGCTGATCAGTTTTTTAAAAATTTTTTTGAGGGGGAGAGGAGAGGTATTTTAATTTTATTCTTTTATCTTTTGTCTGTACCGCACGGCATGCGGGATCTTAGTTCCCCAACCAGGGATCGAACCCATGCCCCCTGCAGTGGAGACACTGGAAGTGTGGAGTCTTATCCACTGGTGTTGTTAGTTGCTCAGTCGTGCCCGACTCTGCAACCCCATGAACTGCAGCCCATCAGGCTCTTCTGTCCATGGGATTTTCCAGGCAAGGATACTGGAGTGGGTTGCCATTTCCTTCTTCAGGGGATCTTCCTGAGCCAGGGATTGAACCCAGGTCTCCTTCACTGCAGGCAGACTCTTTACCAACTGAGTTAGTGTTTTAAAAAGTTTAAGGGTGGTATGTCTTTTAATCCATGAGCACGAGATATCTCTCTGTGTATTTAGATCTTTAATTTTCCTCAGCAGTTTTATAATTTTCAGTTTACAAGTCTTGCACTTCTTTTGTTAAGTTTATTCCTAAGTTGTTTTTGTTTTTTGGTGAACCTGCTTTTTGGTGTCTAACAGGAGAGATAAATAATAGGCTGCTTTGCACTGAGATGAGTGGGTAGGTGTGCCTGCTTACTCCAGTTTCATTGAGAAGGTTAAATCTGACATAATATTGGTTTGATTTTTTTTCTTATGAAATAGAAAACAAATATGTATATAATGTGCCTGCAATGTAAAGAATAATAATAAAACGAATACCTATGTACTTTGTACTGAAATGTTGTTGCTGAACCACGAAAGACGCTGGGATTCTTGGGCTCCGGAGGAGAAGAATTCAGTCTGGGGCCAGAGATGAGGCTTGATCACTCAGAGCTTTTGTGTAATTTTTAGTAAAGTATAAAAGAGATAGAGAAAGCTTCTGACAGAAACATCAGAAGGGGGCAGAAAGAGTGCCCCCTAGCTAGTGTTAGCAATGGAGTTAAATACCTTTTAATTAAGTTATTACAATGAATCAAAAGAATGTCTAGAGGTTGTAAGATCAGATCAGATCAGTCGCTCAGTCGTGTCCGACTCTTTGCGACCCCATGAATCGCAGCACGCCAGGCCTGTCTGTCCATCACCAACTCCCGGAGTTCACTCAGACTCACGTCCATCGAGTCAGTGATGCCATCCAGCCATCTCATCCTCTGTCATCCCCTTCTCCTCTTGCCCCCAGTCCCTCCCAGCATCAGAGTCTTTTCCAGTGAGTCAGCTCTTCGAATGAGGTGGCCAAAGTACTGGAGTTTCAGCTTCAGCATCATTCCCTCCAAAGAAATCCCAGGGCTGATCTCCTTCAGAATGGACTGGTTGGATCTCCTTGCAGTCCAAGGGACTCTCAAGAGTCTTGAGAGTAAAGATCTTACTAAACCCACTCCCATAATTTACATTTTAAGATAACAGGATTAGCCAGAAGGTTTTCAGGAAGGAGAAATTGTCCTCAAGCAGGATGCATTGTTGTTATATAATCCCTAGCACAGAGTTTAAACTGAGCTGTTTGTTATATAATCATCAGTTCCAGGCTTAAAGATAAAAACCATTTTATGTGACTAAGACTGAGGAATTTAGAGGAAAAAACCTTTTTCCTTTTCTCCTCCTTGAGAATTCCAGACCCCTCTCTCCTTGGGGACCCCCGGACTTCTTATCAACCTGCCTAGGAATTGACTCTCTCAGTCCCCAACTGAAGAAAAAGAAAATTATTAGTACATTGTCCCCTGTCTGGTCCAGTCTTCACCCTGCCAGAGGGCAAGTTCCTTAGATTTGTTTTAGAGTTTACCATCTGTGTATTTAACTAAGCAACATAATGTTTACTTTAGCCTGTTTTGACCTTTATATGAATGTAATCATAAAGAGATCAGTCCTAGGTGTTCATTGGAAGGACTGATGTTGAAGCTGAAACTCCAGTACTTTGGCCACCTCATGCGAAGAATTGACTCATTGGAAAAGACCCTGATGCTGGGAGGGATTGGGGGCAGGAGGAGAAGGGGATGACAGAGGATGAGATGGCTGGATGGCATCACTGACTCGATGGACATGAGTTTGAGTGAATTCCGGGAGTTGGTGATGGACAGGCAGGCCTGGCGTGCTGCGATTCATGGGGTCGCAAAGAGTTGAACACGACTGAGCGACTGAATTGAACTGAATCATAGTGAATATTTTTTTTCTATCATTTGTTCTTTTTCTCATTATGTTCCTGAGATTCATGTATCTTGAAGCATGGGTTGTATTTCATTCATTTTTAGGTATTCCATTTGTGTGATCTTTATGGTACTCCCGTTACATGAACATCAGACAGTTTATTTTTCTGTATTTTCTGAAAGCAAGATCAGGTTCTGGAGTCAGGATGCCTGGGATCTTTCACTTTGAGCTGTGTGACTTGCACAGGTCACCTCCCCTCCCTCAGCTTTTAGGACCTCACTGTGAAATGGGAATCACTATCACAGAGGGTTGTGATGAGAATTGAATGAGATGGTACCTAGAAAGTCTGAGCATAGTGCCTGGCAAGTAGAACAAAGTCCATAAATGTATGAGTTTTCATATTCAGTTATCTATTCATCTAATAGCTCTTGAATGCCAGGTCTTGGACTCACCCACACAACATTTAGCAACTGTATTTTGAGCACCCATTTTTGCTATGAAGTCCGTTTGTTTGGGACATGTACAGGCAGAATGCTGGGTTTGGTGGTGTGTGAGCTTTATTTCAATTGCTCTGCTAAGAGCTGTTTAGAACATGATCTGTGGACATCCAGTTTCTGAAGCCCTCTTCTTTACAGAAGCAAATAACTGGGCATGGCATTTCTTTTATACTCTGCCCTAGGAAAGACATAATTAAATAAAAGCAGAAAGTTAGGTAACGTTTTCCCCTTTTGTCCTCAAATGATTTCCATGTCATGGAGTGTAGTCTGTATCATTTGAAAAAGGAAGCAAAAATTGTCTTGGCCTTTTTATGGACAAGGAATCTCATTAGCAAAGTTTTTCTTTTATCTTTACTATGGTCACCCTTGTTATTTTTTTTAAACTAAAGAACACATTCCTCATTTTGGCTCCTGAGCTGAATTTTTGAGTTTTTCACTCAGTTCTCTGAACAGCGACTGTAGCGGTTAAGGTTACTGGAACCAGAAGAGTCCTGTGTGATGCAGAACTAACCGCTAAGCTTTTAATCTGTTGGTTCATCATTCTGTCATTCTGTTCTTCAGCCCTAAATCAGTGCTTTCAGGAGACTTTTCTGTGGTGTGGAAAATGAAAATAACTTATTCAGGGCTTTCAAAAGCCCTTGCTTCCTGCAGATGTGGTGGTGGTGGGTGGCGGTGGTAGTTGTGTGTGTGTGTGTGAGAGTAGTCCACATGTTACACTAATTGCCTGATGAGAGTTTCATGGTGAAGGGTGGATTTTTAAAAATTGAACTGAAAAAGATAAATGAATGTGTTTTAAACTGATTTAAATACCTGACCAATAAGGAGTGGGACACAGCACGTCTTCCATGAGAAAGAACACGCTGCTCATGAAAACACTCAAATTGGCTTCTTCTGGACAAAATCTAACACTTGACAAAACCCCTTCTCCCAGGCAGATGCATGCCATGCCTACCAGATCGTTCACCGAAACGGGATCCCTGATGAGCAGATCATCGTGATGATGTATGACGACATCGCCAACTCCGAAGAGTGAGTATGGAGGGCTTTGAACTTGATGGTGAGGAACTTTAGAGCGTTTTAAAAAATACACATGGATTCTCAGGAATTCTTGGTTGGGCAGCCTAACATTAGAATGTAAGCTGACTCCCAGCTGAAATTCCACCCACCTATTTCATGTAGAGCTTTGACCATAACTTGGTAGAACCCAGCAATGACAGGGACATAGCAAATGGTGGTGAAGGTGCTGAGGCTCGGGCTTTGCAATGCTTTAAAGCATGAGTTCCCTCTCGGCTTGGAGAACTAATTCATTACTAGGTTCTGCGGTGCTCGTTCCTGAGCTCTGTGCCAGGGCGCTTTGGAGGCCTGTACACAGGAGGCTCCTTTGTAGCTTAGATCCTCCCACCCTTCTTTCTATACCTATTTCCTTTTTTAAAAAATTGCTGAATTTAATTTTATAAACCGTTCTCTTATGCCTGCTTATCTGATTTCTTGAGATCAGAAACAGCAGGTGTGGGGGACTTCCCTGGTGGTGTACTGGTTAACATTCTGAACTTCTGTGCAGGGGGCTCAATCCCTGGTCAGGGAACTAGATCCCATAAGCCAAGTGGCTCACCCTTTCCTCCCCCTGCCAAAAAAAAAAAAAAAAAAAAGCAGCAGCAGGTTCGGGTAGGACTCTAACCCATTCTAGTCTCCCAGCTCCTCAGTTCCCAACTGTGGCCTTTCCGACGATCACATGATGGTTCCTAACCCATTCTGAGCTTTAATGCCTAAGCTCTTGCATCAAAGCCTTGTTTTCTGTTCTCTCTCTGAAAGTAGTTTTTCTCTGAGAGATCTCTTGATGAGATCTCTCCTCCAAGATGCAAGCTGGTATCCAGCAGGAGGCCAGGCACACGAGGGCCTGGGTTCCTGTCCTCGGTTTGCAGAGCTCAGCCCTTCACTGCTCCGGCCGGGAGCTCAAGACTTGTGGGACCCCAAGACCCTCGGGCTACTAAAACCACATGTTGGGGACCTGGGTGGGTGATGAGAAGTGTCTGTGACAGTCATGGCTGTTTAGTCTTTTTACGCTTAACCGGAACATATTTATGAAGATGCAGATTTCAGAGATACATCAAATTGTGTGCTTCATTGCATCCTTTGATTTTCAGCAATCCCACCCCGGGAATTGTGATCAACAGGCCCAACGGCTCAGACGTGTACCAGGGCGTACTGAAGGACTACACGGGCGAGGTGAGGCGGAGCGCGGAGTCGGAGCCGGCGGGGTCTGCTTCGTTTCAATGATGGTTTTCCCCTCTTTCTTGAACTTCTGGAATCAGGACCTCATTAGACGGATTTCTGGCCAACGTTTCATGTTTATATTGAGATTTGTGCCTGAGGCATAATTTCTGTGAATTTCGAAAGAAAGCAGAGAGAAAAAGAAAAAAGTATTAGTGGTAGTCTGCCAATCTTTTATTTCTAGTTTTATTATACTTTAAATCTCAGTAGTTTTCTTTCCGTAATACCTGATTTTCTTAAGATACTGCCACTAATCTGATTATAAATTATTTGTGTCCTTTTCTGAAAATCAGCTTTCTCAAATGCCAGCCCTGGTACAAAGTACTGTCTCTGGATTTTGCTGAGATAGTTTTCCACCATTATTATAATAGTATATCACTTCCAATGATTGAAAGTCGTCCGAATTGATTGGCCAAAAAGTTTGTTCGGTTTTAAGTAAAACTAAAAGACATTTTCCATTTTCACAATGAACTTTATTGAACAACATATTCATTAATTGAACAAACTTTCTGGCCAACGCAGTACATTGACACATTTTTGAAAACACCATAATTTCATTAGCCTCCTGGATTTCATACCCTCTTTTTCTTAATTTCAGTGGAATCTTTTAGGAACTAATGTTCCTTGTGAGAGAGAAACATTTCTATGAAGTTTAGCAGTTCTTCCAGTTTTATTTTTCTCTTTTAAATTCAAGAACAATTAAATCAGATACATCATTCATCTAACATAGATGATCCCATTTTTATGAAATTGTTTCCATAGATTTATTTAAGGAAATGTCCAAAATGTAGGTGGTGGAATTTCTGGTGATTTATGTTCTTTCCTCTGTGCTTTTCTGTAATTTTTTTTTTTTAATAATCAGATATCATTTTATAAAGTCGCCTTTAAGGGGTGTTTTGGGATTCAGCCTTTGAGGAGGCAGGCCAGTTGCAAAGGTCGGCACTGAAGTCTCCGTCTCCATCTTTGTTGTCTCTCTGAGGCCACATGCTCTTCCTCTGCTCTTTGTCCCTCCCTACCAACATCTTTGGGTTTTTCCACCTGGACTTTATAATGGTCAAGAAGAAATGGCAGGCTTGCTGAACGGCATCAGCCAAAGACAAGACGATGCCTGAGACAAGGTCATGCACACGCGCCGGGAACACTGACCTTGCTCTGGGTCTTTCTTGGTGGCAGATTTTTTTGAAGGATGTATTTGCCCTTCATCCTTAAGCCTTGGAGGTGTATGGTCATGGCCTGGGCCCTCTGCTACAGACTCAGCACTCTCACTGATTTAAAGTGACTGCTACATCTGATTTCAACTCCCAATTTTTCGTAGGATGTCACCCCGAAGAATTTCCTTGCTGTGTTGAGAGGTGATGCAGAAGCAGTGAAGGGCGTAGGATCTGGAAAGGTCTTAAAGAGGTAACGTCTGTTTTATGGCTGTCCCTTTTTTCTGAATGACCTGGTACTCCAGAATCGAGAATTCATACAGGCCTTGTTCTTGCTTCTGGCCTGTTTACTGGTGAGAGATTGCAACGTGGGGACCTTTGTCCTGACAGCCTGCACAGAACCTGTGGCTTCTTTCAGCAGCCGTTTCTGTAACAAATTAACCCTATGATCCAGGGTCCCTTGTTACTCTTAATGAAATGTTCCCCATCGCTTAAACCTGCTGCTAGTCTATCGGAACACCCTGAGACCAGCGTGAAGCTCTGTGGCCAGTCAGGTTGAAGGACCCCCACCCAGCCTCCCGACGACCTTGTGCTCTGATGCCAGGTCAGCCCAGCGGGAGGAGGACATTGATAAATCTCCGTGTTGGGGACAACTCACCCTGGTGCTTGCCCTGCTCTCTGTGGGTGAGGGATGTCTCGTGTAGCATCTCTTTATGAAGCATTTTGATGTGATGTCAGGGAGCTCGGGAGCATGGCCTCAGAGTCTCAGATACTAGGCAGCTGGTGCTGCTCGAGTAGCTCCTGTGAGTTAGAGCAGAGAGGGACGTCTGAGCGGGATGAACCAGGTTGCTTCCAGTGAGTTGTTACATCTCTGCCATCTTGGAACAGGGCCCTCAAGTGAGGGAGCACCAGTGGGCATCCCAGGCTGTGTGCAGGCCAAGGGCCCTGAAGGGCACTTGGAACTGCAGGACCACGTTTGGTGGCGTGTCCTGGCTCCCTTACTCATTTGGGGGATATCTGGTAGGAGAGTGTGGCCACCTGGGATGAGGCCCAGTGGCTATAGGCCCCCACTCTCCCGATCACCCTGGGCTGTCTGCTGAGTCCTGGCCTTCCAGGCTCTGGGATATGCCTCTTGGTTCAGAGTAGCACTCAGTGGGATCAAAGGGAGCAAGCCAGACAGCGGTCTCTTGTGCTCCTCCTCCCACCTGGTTGGGAGACTAATCCTCAGGCTTCTCCTTAAGTGTTTTGATTGGAGTGACTTTTCAGAGTCACGGAGGCAGAAATAGGAAACGGCCCACTTCGACTCTCATGCTTGATGTGTATCTCTTGGCAGTGGCCCCAGGGACCACGTGTTCGTTTACTTCACGGATCATGGAGCCACTGGAATACTGGTGTTTCCTAATGAAGATGTGAGTTTCTTAATGTTTTAGAAACAAGCTGTGGGGAACTCCCAGAGGTTCCACCTCTGCACTCTCAATGCCAAGGGCCTGGGTTCAATCCATGGTCAGGGAAATAAGATCCTACAAGCTGAGAAGGGTAGCCAAAAAAAAAAAGGCAAGCAGGGAGAATGGAAACAAAACCTCGGAGTTGGCAGTACACCTGTGATGTGTGTCTCTAATGTCCTACGGGGTGGTTTGTATGCGGCTGGTGAGTGTGGGGCTGCATTTAGCAGCTTGAAATCTGTCCAGAGGCGTCTCTTCTGGCAAGTTTTCCCTGCGTGTCTGCTGACATCACATCAGTCGCTGTCCCTGAACCTGGGTGCTTGCACGAGATGCAGTCATAGAACACAGCCCCTGAGTGCTCCGGACAAAGTGATGAGGAAGTACCTCTGCATGTAAACAAAGCCCTTGATGACATTCTGGGGTGATGCTGTGCACCATGATTACCTCTAAGGATTTATAAATAAGAATTTATAAGGCATCACTAGGGCTTGATTAGTGGGTTATCCAGCACATGGTTTCTCTTGATGTGTTTGGTCTGAGTGTCCATATTCTTACCTTTCAGCTTCATGTAAAGGACCTGAATGAGACCATCCGTTACATGTACGAACACAAGATGTACCAAAAGGTAATGTTGGTGCTTGGGGCAGCTTTGGGGAAGGGATGTGAGGGAGGCAGTGGAAGCAGAGCCCACGGTGCTGTGATGGGCTTTCTAACTCTGGATTGGCTGTGTTTGTTTGTTTTTTTTGGAAAAGGTGTCCTTTATGTCAGTCTTGACGTCTGGTCTCCCAGGAATAACTTTTTTGTGATTCTAAAGCTTCAGCTGTTAGGTCAGAATCACTGGCAATCTTGTTAAAATACAGTGTGGGGACTTTGCTAGTGGTCCAGTGGTTGAGAATCTGCCAGCCACTGTGGGACATGGGTTTGCTCCCTTGTCCAGGACAATCCCACGTGCCCGGGAGCGACTAAGTGCGTGTGCCACAACTGCCACCCTGCGCTCTAGAGCCCAGGCTCTACAGCCAGAGAAGCCACTGCAGTGAGACACCCTCCCACCTTAACTAGAGAAAGCCCACACAGCAACAAAGACCCAGGGCAGTCAAAAATATAAATAAATTGAAAAAACATAAAACACAGTATGGACCCCACCCCAGCATTTGGCTCAGTGTTTCTGGGGGGAAGCCTGAAGGTCTGCTTTTCCAACAATGCTCCTAGTCCAGGGACCACAGTTTGGAGATTGCTCTTTCTAGGATTGTCACCAGTCTGGGGCAGTTGGGGAGGAAAATACCACCTTATTCTCCCTTTGGCCCTCTCTAGCCCCTTTTGCACCCTGTATGGAGTCTCCATAGCTCTGGCATGTTAGTGTGAGTAACGTGTTTTGCTTCTGAAAATTGTACCCTGCATTGGATAGAAAATCAGTTTTCCTTAGCATCATGTATGGCTCCATTTTCCCTGCATTATTTCAACTAATAGATCATCTTATTTTATAGCCACACACAAGGATCTTCCCTGTAGCTCAGATGATAAAGAATCTGCCTGCAATGCAGGAGACCTGGGTTCGATCCCTGGGTCAGGAAGATCCTCTGGAGAAGGGAATGGCAATCCACTCCAGTATCCTTGCTTGGAGAATTCCATGGACAGAGGAGCCTGGCAGGCTACAATCTGTGGGGTTGCAGAGAGTCAGACAAGACTGTGCGACTACTACTGCTGCTACTAGCCATACACAAATTTAAGTCCTTCTGGTTTGTATGACAACAGCATCCATAGCCTCTGGCAGCAGCTTCTTACAGCACAGGTGTCTCCCAAAAGTGAAAGTCTCTTGAGAAATGGGTCAAGAGAGTGGCAGAGCCAAAGTGGCCTTGGTGAGAGGTCTGTGCCTGGTCAGGGGGAGTTCACTTGTCTCGTTTGCCTCCTAGATGGTGTTCTACATTGAGGCCTGTGAGTCTGGGTCCATGATGAACCACCTGCCACCCGACATCAATGGTAGGTGGTGGGCACACTAACCTCTGAGCTGGGCTGGGTGAGCACTGTGTTCTGCAGTAAAAATGGACATTTGCTGATTCTGCCTATGGGAAGAACCAAGTGTCTTACAGAAGCAAGGGCCTAGGGTAGCCTGGTGCCCAGAAGTAGGGGGATACTTGTGGGCAGCTCTGGGCTTCTATTCCTGGAGGATTAATGGTCAGGGGGTGACATGATATTGCTCTGTGCTGCACTGCTGGGTTCTGGTAGGGCTGCTGCTGCTGCTAAGTCACTTCAGTCGTGTCTGACTCTGCGACCCCATAGATGGCAGCCCACCAGGCTCCCCTGTCCCTGGGATTCCCCAGGCAAGAACACTGGAGTGGGTTTTTATTTCCTTCTCCAATGCATGAAAGTGAAAAGTGAAAGTGAAGTCGCTCAGTCGTGTCTGACTCTTTGCAACCCCATGGACTGCAGCTTACCAGGCTCCTCCATCCATGGGATTTTCCAGGCAAGAGTACTGGAGTGGGGTGCCATTGCCTTCTCCGTCTAGTAGGGCTACCTAAGTCCAAAATTATAGTCTCTGGACTGGCCTCTGTCATTTGCAATGTGTTGTTTGCTGGCTATTAGTCTTGGAAAGATGACTTATCCCCTTTTACTCTCAGTTATCCCCATCTGTAAAATGGGAATAAAGATAGTGTCTGTTGGGAGAGTTACACTTTTTTTTTTTGAAGAGTTACATTTTAAGTGATGACATTTATCCAGCATAGCTCTGAGTCCATGGTAGCTAGATAGTAAGTGGTAGCTCATAGATTCAGTCAACCTAAATGTTTCTCTAATATTAGTAAATGTTCTTTTTCTCTGGAAATGAAATCAAGTCCATATCCTTCAAGATTCAGCTATTCTGATCTTTTAGCACTTTTCCAAAACAGCTTGATGTCCCATTAAGCATGCCTGGTTGCTCATTGTAACAAGTGTCTATCAGTTGGCTTCTCTTTCTTCAGCTTTAATTTTAGACGAGTTACTGTAACTGAGTGAACAGGGCTGGAGGTAGGGAGGTCTCCCTGTCCTCCCTGAGCTGATCACAGGGGACGTGCTTTGATTGCACCAGGAAAGGAGGGGAACTCAAGCTTCTAGGGGAATCCTCAGACAGCCGAGGATAAAACACTCCTGAAAGGTGCCTTTAATTCCTTGCAGTTTATGCAACTACGGCTGCCAACCCCAGGGAGTCGTCCTACGCCTGTTACTACGATGAGCAGCGGTCCACGTTCCTGGGGGACTGGTACAGCGTCAACTGGATGGAAGATTCAGATGTGGTGAGCCGTCAGGGGGCCAGCTGCTCAGTGGAGGCTTAGCTGTCAGCTGTGATGGTCAGAGCGCTTGAAACGTTTGCATTTTTGCAGGAGGATTTGACCAAAGAGACCCTCCACAAGCAGTACCAGCTGGTGAAATCCCACACCAACACCAGCCACGTCATGCAGTATGGGAACAAGGTGAGTAGGGCCCTCGCAGGCCTGACAACACCCAAGTCTTAGGCTGACTCACCGGGAACGTTCATCCCCCGGCAAAGAGAACCGGGATGCAGGCGGGTGAGGAATGACTGAGGCAGGGATGGCTCTGCCTCTCACGGCCACTCTGTTCTGGAGAGTCTGCCCAGGCTTTGGAATCAGACTCAGGTTCAAACTCACAAAGTTCTGAGGCTTTGGGCCAACTACCTGTTCTCTCTGGATCTCCGTCTCCTCCTTGGTCAGAGCCCTAGCACGCAAGGTGATTGGGAGCCCAAAGTTGGTGGCACATCCCCAACACTAAACACAGACCTAGTGCCTGGTGAGAGGTTAGCAAATAAGCTCGTCCTGCGAGTGTTGTGGCTTTGCTCCCTGGAACCCCACACCCTGGATGTGTCCAGCCTTCCTGCACTTGCAGGATGTTATCTTGCCCCGTAGGCTCTAAATTAGAGACGTTTATCCCCTCCAGCTGTGAAAGGACCTAGGTAGTCAAATAGGTAAGTCCATCAGGGCTATCCTGACGGAGGTCACATTAGGTGGCTGCTGAAGGCTTGGGCCTCAAGTACCGCTTGTGGGGCCAGCCCTTGGGATGTGCAGAGGAGGTGATGGGGGTGGGGGGCGCTCCCAGTAGTCTGTATGACCAGATCCCTTCCAGTGGCCTGCCACCATCTGAGAGCTCACCAGCGGAATTCCTCCCATATAAGCATTGGCCTTCTAGAAGAACTGGTGAGCCCGTCAGTCCAGCTGTTACCTTTAGCACTTCTTGGGCAGCGTGTGGATGGGAGGGCCCTGGAGCCAGTCACAGGCCATGAGACATGCACTCAGGAGGCTGTGGGCCTGGTCAGGCTTTTGAGAGGTGGGTAGTGGAGGGGAGGAGTGGAGAGAAGCCAGGGAAGGGTGACTTGGGGGAGGCAGGGTCAAAGATGGCACCACCCTGGCTTCATTGAGGGATTGGAGGGAGGGGAAGGTACCAGCAGCAGCTCTTCTGCCCTGGGCTTTCTGCTTTCTGGAGTTTCTTCAGCATTGGCCATGTCTGTTCTTGGTTGAGGAGGTATGAAAGATTTTGATTTTTTGACTGTGCCACTTGGCATGCAGGATCTTGGTTCCCTGACCAGGGATTGAACCCATTCCCCCTGCATTGGGAGTGTCTTAACCATTAGACCACCATGGAGGTCCCCTGAAGGATCTTTTCTAAGCCTTATATTTCTATATATGTATGCCTGTGTTTCCCGGGTGGCGCTAGTGGTAAAGAACCTGCCTGCCATTGCAGCAGACGAAAGAGACATAGGTTTGATCCCTGAGTTGGGAAGATCCCCTGGAGGAGGGCATGGCAACCCACTCCAGTATCCTTGCCTGGAGAATCCCACTGACAGAGGAGCCTGGCAGGCTATATATAGTACAGGGGCTTGCAAGGAGTCAGATACAACTGAAGCATCTTAGCATGCACACATGTGTTTTATTTTTTGTTTTAGAACTGTTTCTAAATTAGTGTTTTGGTAATTAGTGATTAGTGTTGCTTGGTTTAGGAACATGATTGCTTGCAGCATTTCTTTTCCTCTTAATTGGGATCCAGTCTGCAGTGACCTCTGTGGGCAGACAGAGCCAGGCAGTCGGGCCCACTTGTTAGACCCTGATGCCAAGTCTGCCCCCCACTCTGTGGCTTTAGCTCTCCCATCTCAGTAGACTCAGACGTCAGCTCTAACCCTCCAGATGCTCTGCATCGTCCTTCCTTCCTTCTGTCACTAGGGGCAGGCAGGTGAGTGTGGGGGTGGTGGTGACACAAGCCAGCGTCACCTGTGGCTGAAATGACTCTGGTCCAAGCTCGGCGGAACTGGGGCAGTTCTGCTGCAAAGGGTGCCAGGCATCTTCAAAGTTCATCGTCAGTGGATTTCAGGTGCTCAAATGCATCACCTTGCCTACTGCTGAGGACTGAACTCAAGCTTTGAGGCTGTGGCTGTGACCCTCCTGTGGTCCCGAAACCACGTGGGGCAAACTGTGGACTCCAGGACCGGGGTATGTTCGGCACCTCTGCTCCGCCCGCTCAAACCGACTCTCTCCCTCCCCAGTCCATCTCTGCCATGAAGCTGATGCAGTTTCAGGGTCTGAAACACCAAGCTAGCTCTCCCATCTCGCTGCCCGCTGTCAGTCGCCTTGACCTCACTCCAAGCCCCGAGGTGCCGCTCAGCATCATGAAAAGGAAGCTGATGAGCACCAACGATCTGCAGGAGTCCAGGCGTCTTGTCCAGAAGATCGACAGGCATCTGGAGGTGAGTGGCGGCGAAGCTGCAGCCCCAGCCTCGCCGTGGAGCGTGCGTGAGCCCCATCTCTGCCTCCTGACCGTAGTTCCATGTTGGTGGGAACCAGGTGACGGAGCTCTGGGGTCGCCCTCCTCCTACCACGGGAGTATATGGGAAACAAAACCTTCCTTTACTGTGTGAAATGGACACAAATGAGCAGGAGAGTGGCCAGCTTTATTCTTCCTTGATAAACTGGCCTTGAGCTCTTTGAAGCAGGAAGCAAAAGGAGGGGACCTGTCTCTGCCAAGAAGCCAAAGCACATGGATGTTTCTTTATTTACCCCTGGTTGCTTAGGAGACATTTTTACTCTGCTGCTTGGTGAGTTAGTAGCTAATCATATTAAAAAAAAAAAAAGTCCAGTCCACAAAAAATTTCTGCTGGCTTAGGAAATCATAGTCACTTCCCCAAATTCTTCCTAAAATACTTGAGCAATCTTCTACGATAACTGGGTTGGTTTTCAATAGCTCGTCAGTTTGTCTGGAACTGGTTGAATTTCTTTTGAAATTCGAGCTGTGTGAGTAGAACCACCAGGCGTGTACTCTCAAGATGCCTGGCAGAGGCTGACTGTCCTTCCAACAAAGCCAGCCGTGCTGACTCTGCCCACCTCGCCCATTACCCCACTTCCCCTCCCCCCACCCCACCCTACAGTCAGCACAGTCCAGAGACTGATGTGCTGGGACACGGCCTGAATTTTCTAAGAAAGAAAGAAAAAAAAAAATCTATGTAAACTGTCTTAAATGCGTATATCTCATGATTCTGAGTTAGCTACCCCAGGATGGTTTATTTTGTTGTTGTTATCACAGTGTAATACAACAGATCTCGTATTTTTTTCCTCTTAGATCTCTTTGCACTCTTAAAGGTATTGATCCCAAAGAGCTTTTTCTTATGTGGGTTATATCAGTATTTACTGCTTTAGAAATGAATACTGAGATTTGTAAAATATTAACTCATTTAGAAATAATAATAAACCCATTTTGTGTTAATATACTTTTTATAAGAAAGAATTATTTTCTAAGATCAAAAGAATATGAGTGAGGAGACTGGCATCACAACATGTTTTTGCAAATCTGTTTTGTGCCCAGCCTAATAGAAGATAGCTTGGTCCCTGTTCCTGTGTCTGCATTCACTCTGTTGGGCTCTGTAGTTCTGGTTGAAATATATAAAGAAAGTGTAGCCTCATACAGATACATAGCTGAGAAAGTAAGGACATATGAAGACTCCTATGGAGTCTTCCTTCCAAGAAATCTGGGGGACCCCCGTGGTCCTAGACGACAAGTTGAAAACTGCTGGTATAAAACACAGATGGCGGGGAACGTTCGGCATGAATGGAACAAACCCCGGCTGGGGAATGGGAGGGTCAGGGGACTCGACCGTATGTTTTGGTTGATGTGGAAGCAGCCGCCCCTTTGTGATGCTGGTTTTCATGATCCGGGAAGAAAACGATGCCCACCCCCTTTGTGTCATTCTGTCTAAGCATCTGCTGGTTTCTAGAACAGACAGAGGTACCTGTGAACACACAGCACCATTTATGGGACCACAGTCTACTTTGGGACACAATTTCTATGCAGCCCCCCACCACCACCCCCGCCGCCTCAGTCTGGGCCATACCTGCCCTTCAGGTATTTAGATTTAAATGCTCCCACCATGCCGGAAGATCTCTAAGAGGCAAGGTATTTCTGGAGGTTTCTAGCTATAAAGAAGCCTTGCGTGCACAACTTTTGCTGCAGAAAGCATCAGTTGGCATCTCTGAACATAGTGGAGTGGGGGCAGTGTGAAAGAAGCATCTAACCAGTCCAGGGTTCTAAGAGAGACTGTGTTAAGTAAAAAGACAAAAATGTCGCTTCACAGGCCAGGAACATCATTGAGAAGTCAGTGCGAAAGATCGTCACCTTGGTCTCGGGCTCCGCTGCCGAGGTAGACAGACTCCTGTCCCAGAGAGCCCCGCTCACAGAGCACGCATGCTACCAGACGGCCGTGTCGCACTTCCGCTCACACTGCTTCAACTGGCACAACCCCACGGTAAGCCCAGACCCTGGGGCCGCTGGCCTCTGCTCCCCGGTTTCCATGGGCAACTATCTTGGCCTTCCTCTGCACCTTCAACTCCAAACCCGAGTTAGTATGGTCCACGGGTATCACACCAGGTGCATTGTAGAAGGTTCTGTCTTGTAGAAGGTTCCGTCTTGTAGAAGGAAACAGCAGCAGACCCATTCTGTGGCTTTGGTGGGATGTGAGAGGGACAAGATCGTCCAAATTCACTAACCAGTCTTGGTCCCAGTCTTAGTCCCAGACACTCTTAACTGTCCCATTGGCTGGGAGAGTTTACCAGTTATAGACGATTCATCTCCCGTTTCTGTTGGCCTTTGAAGAGGACTTCCTTGTCTTCATACTGTGCTTTCCTTGCCAAACTCCACCCTTACCCCTGCCCCTCACACCAGCCACACAGATTTTTTCCCTTTTGGGTTTGTTCTGACCTCTTCCCAAGATTTGTTGCTGAAGTCAGGCCCTGGTGCTTGGAGAAGAAAGTACCTGGTTTCTGCAGATTGTAGAATGTCAGGGTTGGAAGGTACCTAAAAACCCCTCCGCTTTGGTCAGTACTTAGGTGATGCTTGGATCCTTCAAGGAAGGGGTTATTCGCAAATTGTGACCCACAGGCCCATTCCTGCCCACAGACTGTTGAGTTTTTTTCCTCCACAGCCTGTTTTTATAAATAAAGTTTTATTGAAATGCAGCCATAGCTGTGTGTTTTATAAATAAAGTTTTAAACTGAAGCACAGCCACAGCTGTACTCAGTCACACAGAATCTCTTGACTGCTTTCATGGCGAGGCCGAGTTGAGTAGTTCAGACAGCCCACAAAGCCTCAGATATTTACTATCCAGCCCGTGACAGAAGAGTTTGCCAAATCCTGCTTTAGACTTGTGCTCTTTGATACAGTAGTCTCTAGCCTCACTGTGGGTGGCTACTTAAACACGAATGTGCATTCAGTAAAATGAAACAAAATGTAAAACTCGGTGCCTTAGCCACAGTACCCACATTTCAAGTGTTCAGGAGCCGCATGTGGTTAGCGGCTACTGAATTGAGAATGTTATAGAATATTTTCATCATTGCAGAAAGTTCTGTCTGGGCTGTGATATGCAGACCATGATCACCCTCAGATACTTCTGGCCGTGACCCCATGGACTGTGGTCTGCCAGGCTCCTCTGTCCTTGGGATTCTCCAGGCAAGAATACTGGAGTGGGTTGCCATTCCCTTCTCCAGGGGATCTTCCCCACCCAGGGATCGAACCGGCATCTCCCGAGTTACCTGCATTGGCAGGCAGATTTTTTTTCCAGATTGAGCCACCTGGAAATATTATACTCAGAAGATGGTTCTCCATTATTAAGAGGATCTCAGTTTTAATTTTCATTTGTTTAACAAAGCAGTCTCTTTATTTAATAACTTAAAATTTTCCATTTTTTAAAAAATACTTTATCATCAGATGTTACTTTTTTGCCCCTTGGAATCACAGAAAGCAAATCTCCTCTTTCCTCCTCCTGTGAGGTAGCAGATTCCCTTGAAGTGCTTTTCAAGTTATTTCGGTCTTGGCTGCCATCTGGTTTGGCATTCACTTACCATAAGTCTCCCTCGTCAGTTGTTCTAGACCAAAAGCCAGGGTTCCAGGAGGTTTGAGCTGACAGGGGAGCAGGGCCAGGGGTTTCTCATCCGGGAATCCTTACCTGGACTTGAAGGAGCTATAGGATTGTTGCAGAGTGCTGCACATCTCCTGCACATGTGCATTTTTCCTGGGAAATGGTCTGTAAATCACACCAGATCATCCAGAGTTGGGGAGGGGGCATCCCTGACTCAGTAAAGGTCAAGAACCACTGGCCTCAATTTTTTTTTTTTTTTTTTTTTGGCTTTGCACCAGATGGCTCATGGAATCTTAGCTCCCCCACCAGGGATCAAACCCTGGGCCCTCATTAGTGAAAGCACAGAATCCTAACCCCTGGACATCTAGGGAAGTCCCAAGAACCACTGGTCTAGATGCTGTACATATTCCCAACTTAGGAGTTGATCCTGTTATAAAGGGATGATGTCTGATCGTGTCTTTTTGGTTTGTTTTCCTCTAGTACGAGTATGCTTTGAGACATTTGTACGTGCTTGTCAACCTTTGTGAAAACCCTTATCCAATTGACAGGTAAGCCGGTACTTGGCATTTAAAGGGTCAGTGGGGGTGGGAAGGTGAGGAGGTGGGGTCTTTCTGAAAGTAGAAGGGTGTATGCAGCTCTGCTGTCCCCTTTCCACGTGGGTAGTTTGCTTCTGCCTTTCACTGTGGACGAATTCAAGACAGATGCATCCCCAGGGGTGCTGGATTGGGTGGGTCTGTCATACACGACTCCCTGTTCCCTGGCGGGTTCTCTCTGTCTTCATTTGTTCCGAGTTGAACGACTTCCGGCTCACCACCTCCTCCTTCCGGTTTCTTACAGAATAAAATTGTCCATGAACAAGGTGTGCCATGGCTACTACTGAAACACTGCCTCCTTGAAGCTTTACCGAATGTGATCACCATCCCTTACAATGTGTGCTAATCAGAGACTGGAGAGCTGCAGCCTGCGGGAGGCTCCGCTCCCCCAGCCCCAGCGGCTGTGTCCTTCTTGGGATGCCGTCAGGCCACCGGAGCCACGCTCCAGGCCTCTCCCAGGATGGCTTGCTCACCTTTACCTACTTCCCCCAGCACCTACAGGTCCTGTGTGATCCTCTGAAAAGCCCAGAGATTTGGGAAGCTCTGTGTTGAGAAGGGTGTATTTGCTTTTTAAGAGGGTGTTTTGCCCTTGACGTTTAAGGAGTGAGAAGTTCACTGGGACTTATGTAGCCAGTGAAAGAGTCTTTGTTCTGAGGAATCTGACGTCAGAACCTCTTAAGTCTTCACATGATTTTCTGGAAGAGGGACATAAACCCCAAATGGAAAACTATTTTTAGAAAATAGCATAATTTTGGATTGCTTTTATATTTTATTTGGCAGTAATGGACAAGTCTAACAAATAAAGATTTATCACTGAACCTGAGTATTAATTTCAGGTCCCCAGCGTTTTCGTTTATGTTCCTGGCCCCTCCTGGTGAAGCCCTCCCCCTGTCTGTCTGTCTCCGATCCCCTTCCCCGTCCCACTGGTTGGCTCTTCCTGCCAGTTCCCCTCTCCCCCAACTTCCTGTACTTTTCGGCCTCCTGTGCCTGTGTTCCTTGCTGTGCCTTGTGCCCTGGAGTGCCTGCCCCTCCGTCTGGCCCATCCTCAAGGTGTATCTGAATGTGCCCTGTCTTCCTCAGCTTCCTGCTCTCCTCTGTCTGTTGGCATTTGCATTTCCCTTGGATCTTTTCCAGCACATGTTGGGGTCTGCCATATACACCGCACATGGGGTCTGGGAGGTTATCTTTGAGGGCAGAGGGTGCCTGTGCTACCCTTGTTTCTCTTGGCCTGGTGTCCCACAAGCTTTGTGAAAGACTTTTAAAAGGAGCACTAACTCTCCCCAGGCAGTAGAATATTATGCGGCAACAAAAAGAATGAAGCTGTGATACAGCTCCAGCATTTAGCCCAGGGAAAGCAGCCGGTTACCTAAGACCCCTGTATTACATGATTCCACTTGTATTTAAGGTCCAAAATAAACAGGTCTGTTGAAACAGAAAGCCTACCAGGCTCCTCCGTCCATGGGTTTCTCCAGGCAAGAGTACTGGAGTGGGTTGCCATTTCCTTCTCCAGAGGATCTTCCCGACCCAGGGATTGAACCTGGGTCTCCCATATAGTAGGCAGATGCTTTACCATCTGAGCCACCAGATATTTAAGGTACAAAATAAACAAGTCTATTGAAACAGAAAGTAGATGCATGATGCTGGGAACTGGGGAGAGGAAATGTGGAAATAGTCAATGCTAATGGGGATGTCAGAGAAGGCAATGGCACCCCACTCCAGTACTCTTGCCTGGAAAATCCCATGGACGGAGGAACCTGGTGGGCTGCAGTCCATGGGGTCGCTAAGAGTCGGACACGACTGAGCGACTTCACTTTCATTTTTCACTTTCATGCATTGGAGAAGGAAATGGCAACCCACTCCAGTGTTCTTGCCTGGAGAATCCCAGGGATGGGGGAGCCTGGTGGGCTGCCGTCCATGGGGTCGCACAGAGTCGGACACGACTGAAGCGACTTAGCAGCAGCAGCAGCAATGGGGATGTGGATTATTTTGGGGGTGATGAAAAATGTTTGGAAGCTGATAGTAGTTGGTTATGCAACACTGAATGTACTAAAATCCAGTGACTTGTACACAACAAATGGAATGATATGGTTTGCTAATTATGTTTCAGTAACATTTTTAAAACTAAGCCATATAGCTAGATGGCTGTTTTAAATAGAAAACAAAGAAAAAAGGAACACTAAACCAGGACACTTGTGACCACCTGTATTTACGTTGTGTCTTCTTTAGCAGTGATAGATGCCTTTAAAGTTTGGAGGTAGAGACTGAAAGTGGAGATATTGTTAAACAGGGTTAATTCCAGGGTGATGCTTCTGTTTCTAATGGGCCCGTTTTTAATCAGGTTATCCTTTCTCTGAGAGGCTCTTAATACAGTCAATCGAGTGACCAGGATAAAGAACTTTTACTGTCCTACGAATCTAGGGGAGCTTGAGGGTTTTAACAAGTATAAGAAGCATATGGTGTTGAAATGTTTATCACTAAAGCTCAAGAATGGGCTACCCTGAGGGCTGACTGATGTTCAAAAAGTAGAATTTTTAAAAGGAGTCTCTTAAAAGACCTCAAGATTCAGGTAGGAAAAACTCTATTCTTCTCTTTTCTAGAACTGTTACCTACGCTTGTAACCCTGCTTCCCTGTCTTTCTTTGTCCTCCCTGTAGAACAAAAATATATTTAACTATTTAACAAGTGCAGACACTTGAATGTTCACAGCTCTAGAGGTTAAAAGAGGCTTGTTCATTTTCTCAAATAAATGGCAGTTTCCTAAGTCACACTGCCTTGACTTTTTTTCCCCCTCCTGTGGTTTTTAGGTCCCCAGCAGAAGCAACTCTCCATCCCTCGGGTTAAGCCATTTTCTATTAGATTTCTGAGAAAGGTGTCCTTTCCTGGGGTGTCACAACCAGGACCAGCGTTTTGTTCCCTAGTTACATCCAAAACGTGCTCTATCGTAAGAGGTACAGAAACTTTCAAAGCAAAACATGTCCACTCCCCTTCCCCCACCCCTTCAAATCCCAAATAACAGTTTGTAGTCATCATTAGAATCCCCCTTTCTACATATTTACGTCCCTATGTACAAAGGAAAGTCCCATGGACAGAGGAGTGTGGTAGGCTACAGTCCACTGTCGCAAAGAGTCGGACACGACTGAGCAACTTCGCTTTCACTTTCATACAAAGGATACTTTACATTTTCACTATAAAATAAAAGCAGATCCAGAAAATTCATTAAATTCATCATTTAATGAATGATAAGATGAAATACCCTTGTAATTACAATCCAAGTCAAGAAATAGAACTTTACCAGATACATGAGTCAAGATTCTCCTGAGAAATAGAAGCAATGGATGTGTACACATATAGAGACATTTACCTGAAGGAATCAGTGGCTGTGGAGGCTTGGTAAACAGAAAATTGCAAGCTGGAGACCCAGAGGAGGAACTGCAGTCCAGGCCAAAGGCCCCCTGGCAGGATCCCTTCTTGCTCAGGGAAGGTCTTTGCACTTCTAGGACCATCACCTGTTTGGACGGGACCCACCCACATTACTATGGACTTCCCTCATAGCTTAGTTGGTAAAGAATATGCCTGCAATGCAGGAGACCCACGTTCGATTCCCTGGAGAAGGGCACGGCAACCCACTCCAGTATTCTTGCCCGGAGAATCCCATGGACAGAGGAGCCTGGCAGGCTATAGTCCATGGGGTCACAAGAGTAGGACACGACTTAGCGACTAAATCACCACCACCACCCATGTTTTAGAGGGTCATCTGCTTTGCTCTAAGTCTACTCATGTAAATGTTGACATCATCCAAAAAAATCGTTCACTACAGCATCCAGAATAATGTTTGCCTAAATATGTGGGCACTGTGGCCCAGCCAAACTGACACACGAAATTAACCATCACACTGGCCACCCTGGAAGCCCCTGCTTGTACTCCATCCCAGTCATAGCTCCTCCCTCCCAAAGTAACCACCCTCCTTGTGTTCTTTGTGGTTTTAGGACAAGTGGGCATCCCTAGACACTTTTACAATTTTTATTCTACAGATTCTCTCATCTTTTTTTTCCCTTCCAATTTCCATTAAAAAGTCCAGGCTGGAGATCAGTGGAGTTTCTCAGTCTGGACTTCACTGATTGCATACATAAGCTGCTGCTCAGCATGTCTTTCTGATGCCCAAGTCTCTTACAAATCAGCAGCCAGATCCAGAGGATTTACATATTTCTATTGAGTTTTGATCCATTGCACTTCTTTACTGAAGCTCAAGTTGTCCGTTTTTGGCTGAATGAATGAAAGTTGCTCATTTGTGTCCAACTGTTTGTAACCCCATGGACTATACAGTCCATGGACTTCTCCAGGCCAGAATACTGGAGTGGGTAGCCTTTCCCTTCTCCAGGGGATCTTCCCAACCCAGGGATCGAACCCAGGTCTCCTGCATTACAGGCAGACTCTTCACCAGCTGAGCCACCAGGGAAGTCCTGGTGAACTCCCAAGGTGGACTCCCAAGCCCTTTCAGAGGTCAAACCAGTCCATCCTAAAGGATCAGATCAGATCAGTTGCTCAGTCGTGTCCAACTCTGTGACCCCATGAATCGCAGCACGCCAGGCCTCCCTGTCCATCACCAACTCCCAGAGTTCACTGAGACTCACGTCCATCGAGTCAGTGATGCCATCCAGCCATCTCATCCTCTGTCGTCCCCTTCTCCTCTGGCCCCCAATCCCTCCCAGCATCAGAGTCCTTTCCAATGAGTCAACTCTTTGCATGAGGTGGCCAAAGTACTTGAGTTTCAGCTTCAGCATCATTCCCTCCAAAGAAATCCCAGGGCTGATCTCCTTCAGAATGGACTGGTTGGATCTCCTTGCAGTCCAAGGGACTCTCAAGAGTCTTCTCCAACACCACAGTTCAAAAGCATCAATTCTTCGGTGCTCAGCCTTCTTCACAGTCCAACTCTCACATCCATACATGACCACAGGAAAAACCATAGCCTTGACTAGACAGACCTTTGTTGGCAAAGTAATGTCTCTGCTTTTGAATATGCTATCTAGGTTGGTCATAACTTTCCTTCCAAGGAGTAAGCATCTTTTAATTTCATGGCTGCAGTCACCATCTGCAGTGATTTTGGAGCCCCAAAAAATGAAGTCGACACCGTTTCCATTGTTTCCCCATCTATTTCCCATGAAGTGATGGGACTGGATGCCATGATCTTCGTTTTCTGAATGTTGAGCTTTAAGCCAACTTTTTCACTCTCCACTTTCACTTTCATCAAGAGGCTTTTTAGTTCCTCTTCACTTTCTGCCATAAGGGTGGTGTCATCTGCATATCTGAGGTTATTGATATTTCTCCCGGCAATCTTGATTCCAGCTTGTGTTTCTTCCAGTCCAGCGTTTCTCATGATGTACTCTGCATAGAAGTTAAATAAGCAGGGTGACAATATACAGCCTTGACGTACTCCTTTTCCTATTTGGAATCAGTCTGTTGTTCCATGTCCAGTTCTAACTGTTGCTTCCTGACCTGCATACAGGTTTCTCAAGAGGCAGGTCAGGTGGTCTGGTATTCCCATCTCTTTCAGAATTTTCTACAGTTTATTGTGATCCACACAGTCAAAGGCTTTGGCATAGTCAATAAAGCAGAAATAGATGTTTTTCTGGAACTCTCTTGCTTTTTCCATGATCCAGCGGATGTTGGCAATTTGATCTCTGGTTCCTCTGCCTTTTCTAAAACCAGCTTGAACATCAGGAAGTTCACGGTTCACGTATTGCTGAAGTCTGGCTTGGAGAATTTTGAGCATTACTTTACTAGCGTGTGAGATGAGTGCAATTGTGCGGTAGTTTGAGCATTCTTTGGCATTGCCTTTCTTTGGGATTGGAACGAAAACTGACCTTTTCCAGTCCTGTGGCCACTGCTGAGTTTTCCAAATTTGCTGGCATATTGACTGCAGCACTTTCACAGCATCATCTTTCAGGAATTGAAATAGCTCAACTGGAATTCCATCACCTCCACTAGCTTTGTTCGTAGTGATGCTTTCTAAGGCCCACTTGACTTCACATTCCAGGATGTCTGGCTCTAGGTCAGTGATCACACCATCGTGATTATCTGGGTCGTGAATATCTTTTTTGTACAGTTCTTCTGTGTATTCTTGCCACCTCTTCTTATCTTCCTATCTCATCTTATCTTCTTATCTTCATCTTATCTTCCTCTTCATCTTCTTATCTCATCTTCACCTTATGTGACGAGTCGACTACTGGAAAAGAAAATGATGCTGGGAAAGATCGAAGGCAAGAGGAGAAGCAGGCGGCAGAGGATGAGATGGTTGGATAGCATCGTCAACTGAATGGATGTGACTTTGAGCAAACTCCAGGAGATAATGAAGGACAGAGGAGCCTGGCGTGCTGCAGTTCATGAGGTCACAAAGAGTTGGACACAACTGAGCAACTGAACAACATGAAAGTAGATTAGTGGTTGCAGGGAGGTAGGCAGAGGAGAATGCAGTCATGATTTAGCGACTGAACAACCCAAGCCCCTTTGACATGACGCTAAGAAACTTCACGGCTTCCTTCCTATCTAGTGTATCAGAATGTTTCATTCTACATTTCCTGTCCCAAAGGTGGGATCAGCTATTTCTCCAGGAAACTCTGGCGTCTTTTCATGAGACATTGTCTTTCAAGACAACAGTCTAAATGCTAGGAGTGCTCACTGTTACTGCCTCCAGCCCAGCGCCTCCAGTTCTGTTCTATGTGGGTGCAGAATTTCCAGACTCGCTGTGCTGCCAACCAGGGCCATTCAAAGACCTGACCAGCCACCCCTTTGGCCTCACCTCCCACTACTCTTTGCTTCAGGCTTTATGTACACCCGATCTTTTAATGACCGGTGACTCTGCATACAGCACGCTCCTATTTCATTTTCTGTGATTTTTCACTTTCTTCCATCTTCCTTGTCAAAAACTGTCAAGAGTCAGAGATTTTACCCCATGTGCACGTTAACAAGGTCACCTGCCACCCTGTCATACGTGCTGGTAGAAGGTCTGAAGCTCCTGGGACCACCACCAGGGACTTCATAACCTCAGCACCCAGGTACGCGTGCTTCACATTTGCGGCTCCCCTGGCCTGCCGAGTGCCCTGAGGGGCACGCGGAGCTGGGCCCTGGTAGATGCTCTGCACACAGTGCGTCTGGATCAGGCTGAGAAACATCCGGCTTAGGAATAAGGTTGTGAGCAGACCTGTCCCACTTTGGCCCTGTCGGAGGAGACACGTTCTTCCAAAGTGAGAGACGCTAGTTTATTATCTTGGTCAGGAAAAAAAAAAAAAAATTGCCCTCTTTCCAGGAGGAAGCAACTGTATCCTCCAAGGCTAGTCAAATACTCTTTTTTAAAAATATTATTTTGTTGTTGTTATTGCACTGTGTTCAGTTCCAGCCGGATCGTTGATCTTTCCTGTGCCATGCGAGATCCTTACTTGCAGCATGTGTGATCTAGTCCCCTGACCAGGGCTCGAACCCAGGCTCCCTGCATTGGGAGCTCAGAGGCTTAGCCACTGGACCACCAGGGAAGTCCCAAGCCAAACATTCCTAAGAAGATAGTCTGGAATAGAAGCTGTCAATGAGTCTTCACCAGACATGCAAGGGCACCGTGGAGAGTTCCAGAAATCTTCAGGGGTTCTTCGATTCCCTTCTGCTCTAGGCCAACTCTGCATTCTTCAAGACCCACCTCAGGCATCCTCGTTGGCAGGAAGCCATCTGCTTCCTCCAGGTGGGTGACATGCCCTCCACTCCCTCAGGCACATCCTGTGCTGCCTGCTCTCATTGAACCAAAATGACGCAGAGCTGCCCCCAGGAGTGCATTCACCTGGACTCCCTGTAGACCAGTGGTCCCCAACCTTTTTGGCACCAGGAACCAGTTTAATGGGAGACAATTTTTCCATGGAGCGGGGATAGGGAGGATGGTTGGGATGGTTTGGGGATGACTCAAGGGCACTACATTTATTGCATGCTTTGTTTCTAATCTAATGCCACCACTGATCTGACAGCAGGTACTGTCAGATCACAGCCCGGAGGTTGAGGACCCCTGCTATAGACCATATGACGATGTGGAAAAGGTGTCCCTTTCTCCAGGTGGACACGGTCCTGTGCCAGGTGACAAGTGAAGCCCAGCCTGGGTTTCAGCTCCCTGGTCCCCTCAGCCATGGAACCTTGGCTATGAACAACTTCCTTGCCCTTATGTCTAACTCTGAATTTATTTCCCTCTACCAAAAGATCTGAGGCTTTGCCTGTCTGCTCCCACCTGAGAGCTGGTGTGATCCCTGAGACAAGCCTGGGAGATGGGGGAAGAATCCTTCTTATTTTAAGAATAGGGATACTGAGGCCAAAGATGTGAAGCATCTCGCTGAGGGCTCAGAGCTGGCCTGGGACCCAGGTCTCCTGACAACCAACTGAGGTTCCTCCTGCCTTCCAGCTGAACTTTCCAACTTTGAAGCCAGATTTGAGTTCCCTTTTGGCTTAGGGTTGTGTCAGCTGCAAAGAGATGTTTCCTGGAAGGGCATTCCTAGGAAACCTCTGTCTTCCAGCAAATAGCGTGACAACTGGGGTTGAGGCAACCCATGGCCACTGTGAGTCAGAACTTTCCTCCCCAGAGCCAGGCTCCATATGACCTTCCTGCGAAGGGAGGGCCTGGTTCCTGCCCAGCTGCTCCCTGCTTTCCAGGCCAGATGACTCTGCAGAGCAGGAGGTGGCCAGTTCTTGGATTCAGGCCAGCTGAGTGCTCGCAGAGTGCCCACAGAGTGCCCACATCTGCAAACTGGCGAAATGATCCGTGGGGGGAGGGGAGGGGGGGGCGCATCTCCTCTGCACCCACAAGACCCTCCCGGCCTCTCTCTTTCCCTCCCCCACTTAGGGCCCCCGCTTCTCTCTGCCCACTTCCTCTGCAGGCTGCTCCCTTGTTCCCCAGCGGAAACCTGCTCCTAACTAGGGGAACGCAGTCTTTTGAGGCCATGATGGGCCAGGTGTCTGCAGGGCGGCTTTGGGACTGCTCATGACAGGCAAGGCTTTGCACCCAACTGTCACTGCTAGGATCTGGGGACAGAGGAGCTGTAGGGCCTGGCCATGTCCTGGTCTCTGCAGATGTTCTCATAGCTTATCTCAACACCACTGGCCCAGGGGAGAGGCCAGTAAAAGCAGAGGGAGGGAGCCAGCTGGCCAAGAGCGCAGGACACGAACGCCAGGGATGAGACAATGCCCAGCCCCTGTTCTATGCCACAGCCTGTGACCCATCACCCTCCAACACACTGATTCCTTGGGGCCTGTGGAGGAGCCAGGTCACTTCACTTGCATATTGGACCTCTGGGTCAAGTCAGCCCTGTGATGCTCACCATGGCCTCAGGCAAGCTCAGGAGTGGATCTGGCAGGTGAGGCTCATCTGACTTTGGTTTTCTACAAACAGGTCACTTGGGGTGCCGTGTGGGGTAAAGAGAGCCCTGAATTTGGGGGTAGTTCAGCTCTGAGTTCAAACCTCACTCTGGCCTCTAACCAGCTGCGTGACCTTGGGCAAGTCACCCTGTTGTTATGGGCTAGACTGTGTCCCCTCCAAGTTCACGTGTTGAAGCCCTAAGCCACATCTCAGAATGTGCCCGCATTTGGGAGACAGGGCCTTAAAGGGTTACTAAAGGTAACGTGAGGTCACACAGCTGCGCCCTGCTCCAAATAGGACCTGCGTTCTTATAAGAAGAGATTCGGGGTGCTCAGGCCCAGAAAGAAGGCTGTGTGGGCAGGCAGCTGTCTGCAAGCCAAGGAGAAACCAGCCCTGATTCGGGACTTCAGCCTCCAGAACGGTGAGAAAATAAATGCTGTTTAAGCTGGCCCATCAGTGGTATTTTTGTCAAGGTCACCGGAGCAGACCAATTCTCCCCGTTTCTTTGAGCCTTCACCTCCTCGTCCATAAATACCTCCCACAAGAGGAGTCACTGACCAGTTCCAGGCACTCATGAGGGCTCAGCACTTGCACGGCCCTGTTTCTTGATCCTGGATCAGGCCCGCACACCCCACTGCGGACAGAGGCCTCCAGACCACAGGATCCAGGTAGCCCCACCCGTCCTGCTCTCTGGCCTGTCCTGACGGGAGGGGCCCCACGCTCGAGCACACACGCGCACACGCACACGTGGGGTTCTTACAGTGGTGCCCCTGGTCCAGGTCACTGATTGGCTCTGCCCGCTCCCTGGGAGCTGGACAGAAGATCCCCCTGCCCCCTGCCAGGGCTGGACCGATGCCCAATCCACCCTCTGAATTCCAACCCCACCCCAAGTTTGGGCCCCACTGGCAGGAGGGTGCTTGGGTAAATGGACCTCCATCTGACCCATCCCCACCAGTCTCAGGCCTAGTGAGAGGCAGTGGGCACCCTGCCTTACAACTGGGGACCCGAGGCAGCACAGCCAGCTCAGCTTCGGGCTGTAGGGAGCATCGGAAGATTAGGAAGGGGACAATGTCTGTGCCAGGGGGTGGGCAGGGGTGTGGCAGAGGGAAGAGCAACCTGGGATCATGGCTGGCTAACCTCAGCTTCTGGGTATTTGCCTGTTTCCTCATGTCTGTTATAAAGATCCCCGGCCTGCAAAGTCCAGGGCTGGCTGGCTGCATCCTGAAGCCATCCCTGCATCTGCCACAGGGCTGGCCTGGAGCCACAGTCAGACAGATGTTTGTTGATCAGCTGAATGAGCTGGCTGCTTCCCAGCAATATAATTCAGGGAAGTCCAGCTGCCCTGCCTGTGGGCACAGCTCACTGCCATGAATGCTGGGGCTGCATGTGCACTTTGATTTGTTCTCTACTGTCTCCCAGGGCCTAGAAGAGTGCTGACATTGAACAGGCACTCAGCAAACACATATTTTTAATCAATGCTGAGGACACAGACTGGAAGGGTCCAAATCTGGTGGAGAAAGCAGAAGTATCAACAGACGGATGCAACTGGATGAGCTATCTCTTGTGACAGAGATGAGCCCACAGGGCTGGAGGACATGGACAAGGACTATCTGGCCAGCAGCCTAGGAAATTAGAGAAGGCTTTCTGGAGATGGGCTTTGAGGGATAAATAGGAGTTTGACCAGGCAAAGATTGTACAGAATGGTATTGCTGCGACAGGCAGGAATGATGGACGTGTGGGTGCTAGGAAGAGAGGAAATGACCAGGCTGAGGGGCAGACAGGGCCCAGGGCCCTGAGAGTATTCTATGCGCATGTGCCAAGTCGCTTCAGTCGTGTCCGACGCTTTGTGACCCTATGGACTGAAGCCCACCAGGCTCCTCTGTCCATGGGGATTCTCCAGGCAAGAATACTGGAGTGGGTTGCCATGCCCTCCTCCAGGGGATCTTCCCAACCCACGGATTGAACTTGTGTTTGTCTCCTACACTGGCCGGTTTTTTGCCACTAGTGCCACCTGAGAAACCTATAGATTCTGTCAAAAAAAATAGGGTGCTCAGTGGAAAGGAGGTGCTTTTCTGAACCCTACCTTGGAGGGGGATTAGGCTGCCTGAGCAGAGCTCTAGCCCTTTGAGAAAAGAAGATGCCATTTTCAAAAGGGCTTTTATTAAAACACTCCCCACACAGTGTCTCTTGCCATGAATGCCACAGTCCTGGGGTGCCCACGAAGGAGAGGGCCCTGAACAATGTCCCCTGTGGCCAAGGCTGGGCTCGTTCACGTAGCTGTGAAGCTGGCCTCGCTCGGAGGTCCCAGTGTACACCTGGCTGCTTCCCCAGGGGCTGGGGAGCTACCGGCAGCACGGAGAGTGCTGATGGCTGAAGGCTGGCTCTGAGGCAGGGGTGAGGGGCCTGTCTCCTCACACATCCTGAGATGCTCCTGAGATGCTGGCTGGGTCCAAAACATTCCAGCTCCATGGCGGGGGGGGGGGGGGGGGGGGGGGGGTGGAGTGGGGGTGGGGGTGGGGGTGCGCAGCTGTGGCCAGGCCACTCCTCCTGAGGACGGTCCTGGGGAAACCTGAGCCCTCCCGGGGAAAGGCTGGGGATCCGGGTGGGCAGGGGGTGGGGGCGCGGGGCAGACGGACTGGCCTGATGGGCTGTGTGTGAACAGGGGCCGAGCTTGGGCTCTGTGTGCTGCAGGGGTCTGGAGGGTCCTTTCTCTTTCTGAGTTTCCATTTCCCTTTCTGCCTAATGAAGGACGTGGCCTCTCCTGGCTCCCGCCCTTCTACTGGGAGCACGCTGGGGCCATGCCACGGTGGCCGAGGCGCGCTCAGTAGGCTGCAAGCACGGGGCAACGTGTGGGCATCCCTATTGGAAGTGTGTGTTTGAGTGCGCACGCGCATGTGTCTGTGCGTGTGCATGTGTGAGTGGGTGCGTGTGCATGCGTGAGTGGGTACGTCTGAGTGTGAGTGTGGGGGTCGAGGGTGCGGGCCGGTCTGCCAGCGTCCCCGCCTGGGTGGACACTGCCATCGGAGGGGCTGTGGCTCCAGGCTCACAGGAAGTTGGGCTCCCGCACCACGAGGCAGGGAGGGCCTCCGCTGCCCCCGCCGCCGTCCAGGGGCCGGTACACGAAGTGGAAGTCGCGCTTGGGCTCGCTCCGCAGCAGGTAGCCCTTGATGCGGTGTGGCAGCGCCTCGTCGGCCAGCTGGAAGGTGCGGCCGTCCACCAGCACGAAGAGCCGGTAGTCCTGGGGCTGCACAACCTCGAACTTCTCCGCGCATTGGGTGCACAGCGCCTCGGCCAGCGTGTCCGCCCGCGACGCCAGCGTCCGCGACTGCTGCTCCGGCTCCAGATACGACACGCAGATGAAGTCCTGCAAGGCAAGACGGAGGGGGTCATGGTTACCGGCGGGGCCAAGCCCACGTCCTGTCTCACCCCTGCCCCGATGCTGGGAGCCTGGACAGGAGAAGCTGCGTGGCCTTGTCCTCTTTGGGCCCCCCGATTCCTCTCCACAGACAGCGGATGGATGGCAGGAGGGGTCGTGAGGCTGGCCGTCGGGGTACCTGCGGCTGACCCTGCTGCGTGACCTCAGGCAAAGACCCTCCTTCTCTGAGCCTCAGCTCTCACTAGGTCAGTCGCTTGGTCTGGACACAAGGAGTGAGCGCGCCCCCTGGTGGCCAGCCCACGGGCTTGCTGTCATTGAAAAAATCTATTTTTCACTTTCTCTTCTTCCAGGAGTCCCCCTGTATTCCAGGCACTCTGCTGGGCACACGGGGCAGCATAAACAAAATCAAAGATTCAGACCCACCCCAGCATTCCATGGCTCAGCTGGAGCAGCTAAGGCAGGCTGAACAGTTCAGGCCCTAGGGCTGGAGGGGCCTGGGGATGGGAGGGTGGTGTTCCCAGGAGGAGCAGGCTGGCAGGGAAGGGCGGGGGAGAAGACTTGGGGGAAAGAGATGGAGAGTGTTTGCAGAAAACAGCACACTCACACCTGAGTCCACCAGAGACCATGGAAGGAGTCCCTGCCTGGCTTTGAATCTGCTCCCACTCACTGTGTGACCTTGACTTCTCTGGGTCTCCATTTCCACTACTGTTAACTGGGGATAAAAGCAGTCCTTTCTCTGTGCCTGGGGGTGGAGCACAGAAAACTAGCTCAGAGCCTAGAAGATTCCCCTTTCTTCCAAGGGCCCAGAGGGCGGGCAGGAAGTGTGTGTGCGGGGGAAGGATGGTGACAGCACAGCGGTCTCCTGATGCCGCCTAGTTCAGAATGGAGATTATTAATGACTACAGAGTAGTGCCAGGCTCTGTGTCAATAGTCCCTGGGATCATTTCTTTTTTTTCTTCCTGGGAGGGGAAAGCCCAGCCCGCTTCCCTGGGTCTCAGTGGCTGCCTATGCTCTCCTCAGCCACCATCAGGCCTCCCCCAGAGTCCTTGACATCCGATGACTCTTAGGCTCTGGGCTTTCTCTCCTGAGGGTAGGGATTTACTGTGTGCGGTGCAGAGGACACTGGGAAGGGGGCGGACAGCGGTGCCCTCCTCAGACCCCAGAACGGTGCTGATAAGTCTCATCCCAAGCCTCTTCCTGAGCTTTGCCTCCTTAGTGGGACGCACTGGTGCTCAGCATTGGGAATCCACGAGGTAGAAGCAAGAAGGAAGGAATGAGAGGGTCACCCTTGGACCAAGGGCGCTCACATTCCAAGAGTTGGTGGAGGGGCAGCTGTCCCAGAAGGCGGGAGGGAATGCTGGTGTGCTGCAGCTGCACTCGCCAACTTATGCTGGCTCATACCAGCTTGAGAAAGCCAACTGTGTACATCTCTTCCCAACTCCAAGTTCCATGATGCCAAGTTAGTAGCTTGGAATCAGCCACAGTGGCAGTATTTATAGTAATACCATGGAAATTGACAGAAGCAAAGATCAGAGCCTTTTTTTTTTTTTCTTTCTCCCCAGAGAACCAGTTACTAAACATTATCAAGACACCATTGATTAGAGGAGGAGGGACATCAGCTTGGCTGATGTTAGAACATGTACTGGGGAGGCAGAGCTCAAATGGGCCAGAGCCCCCCCTGGGCTGACAGGAAAACTGCGTCCCAGAGAGAGTTAGACACGGCTTGGGATCACACAGCAAGCTAGTACAGAGCTGGATCCATACTGTGAGCCTCTTGCCTCCCAGGCCTGGGCTCTCCCAGTTATAGAAAGGGCATGTGGAAAGCAGCCAGGCATGGGATTCAGGTCCAGTGTGCCCTAGATGCCAGGGAAGTGAGTCTGGAGACCTACTCACAGCTCTGGACTGTGAAGCTTGATTCACTGTCCCAACTCCTGCCATTATGCATACTCCCCAGTCCCACTCTGTCCCAGGCCCTGAGACATGTGAGCAATAGGGCCTGCTCTCTCAGGGTTACAGCTTTATACACAGATGGTTACAGTACAGGGTATATGTGCTGCAACAGAAGCAGCAGCAGCAGGAAGCACTTCTAACCCATGCCATAGGGAGTGGGGAGGGGGCAGGCGGGGGGGTGGCAGGGAAGGCTTTTCAGAGGAGGGGCTGTTGGAGAAACTGAGGCTGGGCAGTGGCAGCTGGTGAGGAAGGGGAGATGGACCAGCATGGGCTGAGAGGCTAAGCCCTAGGGAGTCGAGCTCAGCGTGCTCATAGCTGTTTTGATGCATGAGTTTGAGTAGGCTCCAGGAGTTGGTGATGGACAGGGAAGCCTGACATGCTGCAGTCCATGGGGTGACAAAGAGTCAGGCATGACTGATTGACTGAACTGAAATGAACTGATCTGATGCAGCCTCGGAGGTGTGGGATAACGGGATGGGTGGGGCAGGAGTCTGGCCACCAGTGACTTTTGAACACTGAGTCTGTACAGACAGAAGTGAGGAAGGATGGGTGGGTGGGTTGGAGGTGGGCAGGCTGTGGGCAGGCTCGGGGCAGGGGGACCCTTCGCAGCTGCTGCATTTGTCTGGGCACCAAGTGGCAAGGCTGCAGATCAGCTCCTGGGCTTTTTAACTGGGACAAACCACTGGTCCCATCTCCGGCCCTAACAGCCTGCTCGGACACCAGAGACTCTGAGGAATGCTGGGTGAAGGTCTCCTTCTTCCTAGCTCTATCTTGTGTGCCCAACTGAAACGCCGATGCTCGCTGGTACCTTTCTCTTCTCCAGCCCTCAACTTCTCCTCCCCAGCCCCTAACCCGGCACACAATGGCAGGCTGGGGGGCTCAGTGCCATTGCTCCTGAACTGGCAGGCAGTAGGGATGGTCTGGGAGCAAGGTTCCCCCGTCCCCCCCCACCCTCTCGGTCCCAGGCCGCACCTGCACGGAGGAGCGGGAGGCCCGAGCCTTGTTGAGCGTGCGCCGGCGCTCCCAGCGGTGGATCGAGTCCTGCACCTCCACGCTCAGCTGCCGGGTCACCGTGATCTTGTCGTAGTTCTTGATGTGCTCCAGGGCCCCGTAGGTGGTGGTCAGATAGTAGGAACCTGCAGGAGGCAAGGGTGTGGAGGCGGAGCCTGAACCACCGCCTCCACCCACACGCAACCGGAGGGAGCTGGTCCCGGCTTGGTCCGCCCCGCCCACCTCTGTAAGCCCCACCCACCGCCGCTGGCCCGAGGCGCCTGCGGCCAGGTGGTTTGGTCACTTGCTGAGACTCAGACCCGCGCCCACCGCAGAATCAAAAGATTCCTCGAGTCCAGCCCTGAGCTGTACGGCTCTGCTCAAAGCTTGTCATTGGCTCCCCTTTAGGACGCAACTCTTGCTTATTTTACTCTTGCCTGGAAAATCCCGTGGACGGAGGAGCCTGGTGGGCTGCAATCCATGGGGTCGCTAAGAGTCGGACACAACTGAGCGACTTCACTTTCACTTTTCATTTTCATGCATTGGAGAAGGAAATGGCAACCCACTCCAGTGTTCTTGCCTGGAGAATCCCAGGGACGGGGGAGCCTGGTGGGCTGCCGTCTATGAGGTCACACAGAGTCGGACACGACTGAAGTGACTTAGCAGCAGTCCTTGCTTATTTCTAAACTGATGCTTTAAAGTGAGTTTTTAGTTTTAAAATGTAAAGATACTCAAGAAACTAACAGCCATGGATGTCTTTAGGGTGGGGAAAGCAGTGCCTTGGAGACATGGGTGGGCAGGAGACCTCTCTCTGTAGGTGTCATATACATTTTATTTAAAAAAAAAACTTAAAAAATATGTGGAGAAAATGTTAATTATGTTTATATGATGACACACAACTTTTAATAATTTAAAGAAAGTTAAAAATTTGCATCCTTCATTTCTCCGTTTCTTTTTATTTTAATTCATACATATTCCTAATACCTAATGTTTCCTAAGGTAATTTAATTTTTGAAATATGTCGTGCATGTGTGCTAAGCTGCTTCAGTCATGTCCGACTCTGTAACCTTATAGGGACTGTAGGCTGCCAGGCTCCTCTGTCCGTAGAATTCTCCAGGCAAGAATAATGGAGTAGGTGGCTATTCCCTCCTCCAGGGAATCCGCCAGACCCAAGGACTGAACATTACAGAGCAGAGCAGTGATTTTTGACATGAGGGTCATCTGCCAGTGAGCCACCCAAATCTCATCTTCTTTTTCTTCCTAATTAATTGCTGGCTCAGAGGGTAAATGGTCTACCTGCAATGCAGGAGACCCAGGTTCGATCCCTGGGTTGGGAAGATCCCTTGGAGAAAGAAATGGCAACCCACTCCAATACTCTTGCCTGGAAAATCCCATGGACAGAGGAGCCTGGTGGGCTACAGTCCATGAGGTCACAAAGAGTCGGACACGACTGAGTGACATCACTTTCACTTTCTTTCTACTTGTTTGGGGTAAGTAACACAACTAAAATGCTCACTTCCCAGAATCTCTTTCAGTTTGAGGTACAGGACAAGAGACCCCATTCTGGCTGCTACACAGATATAAGTGGAAGTCCCTGGGTGGGGCTTCCAGGAAAGCCTTTAGTAAGGGACAGACTTAGTTGATACATCTTGTCAGATTTTGGTTTGTCTCCTCCCTTCCTCCTGTCTGGAACACAGAGGTGAGCCCGGAGGCACAGGAGCTGTTTTGTGATCAGAGGTGATAGTCACAAAGACAAAGGTTCACATCCTAAAGAACAATGGAAAGAGCTGGGTCTACAATTTCTTGATGGCAGGGATAAAAACTGCCATCATTATCAGTTGCTTACCCCAGGACTTCTTTTTCTCATTCAGATCATTTATTCAGAGCGGTGTTAGTGAAATTTGGGCTGTCTCATCTGTGTGATATTGCAACATGAAAAGTCACATACATTCTAAGGAGACCCCACAGAATTGAGAAACCTTCAACAGTACAGAGTCACAGATTACAAAATTAATACAAATAATCCCCCCAATTTGGCAGGAAACACCTATAATATGAGGAGACCCGGAATGGAAGGGGTCTTGCTTTTCAATAAGGCAGTTACAAAATGCAAACAAAACCAAACAAAACCAACCCCAGGACTTCTTGATGCAAGAGACAAACCAGTCCCTTACTCTGATTTAAACCATTATTAGGTACGTAGTGAGTTATTTGTAGCCCAAAGCATTCCTAACTGCTACACTGGATGAAGCTGCCTACATATTGCTACAAATTCCACAACCAATATGTGAAAAGTTCAAAGCCTGCCTGGGGTGAGTAGGGGATGAGATAAAGGGGTTTGTGGCCACAGGATCACTCGCCCTTTCATGGCAGTACAGGAAGGAGACAGTTTTTGAAATAGGTGTCAAGGCCAGGGCTTCCATGGTGGCTCAGTAGTAAAGCATCCGCCTGCCAATGCAGGAGATGTAGGTTTGATCCCTGGGTGGGAAAGAGTCTCTGGAGAAAGAAATGGCAACCCACTCTAGTATTCCTGCCTGGGAAATCCCATGGGCAGAGGAGCCTGGAGGGCTACAGTCCATGGGGTCACAAAGAGTCGGACACAACTTAGCAACTCAACAACAACAAAAACAGTATCAAGGCCAACACGGAACTTGGCTTAGCGCCCCTTATCAGAGAAGGGCCAGTAGACCTCCCATGGGCCTCCTATTCCAGCCCAGCTCAAAGCCTGTGTGTTCCAGGAAGACTTGCCTGCTGCCTCCAGCCCTTGCTGGCCAAGAGTCCCAGTCCTCTAGCTGGCATTCCCCACGGTCGTGTTTCCCGTGGTGATCACATCCCCCTGGCTGGGAAGGGGCGACTGGCTGCAGTGCACTGACTGCGAATGTTCAGATTTGGGGCCACAGAGCAGGGTCCAGGTCTCAGCCTTCAGCAGGCAGTCCTGTGTTTCAGGTGAATTAGTGTTCTCTGTGCTTCCATTTCCTCATCCACAAATCCCATCAAATGCAGTGAAAAGAGAGGAACACACGTAAAGTGCAGTGCTCAGTAACACATGGTGGTTAGGTGACCTAAGGGAGGTGCTCCGGAGGTTCCCCACCTTCTTGGGCAAAGGGACGAACTCTAGCCCTGCCAGCACACTCCTGCTTGCTCACCACCTGCTTTTCCACAGCCTCCTGGCTCTCCTAGACCACTAATCTAGGACTTGGGGTCCTCTGCAGTTCCCACCATGACCACTAGGTGGCAGGTGACTCTGCACGTGAGTTTTGGAGCTGGGCAGTTCTCTTTAGGGAGAGTGTGCTACTGATGGAAAAAGCTCATTGCCTCTCTTAAGATATTATTAGCTCAGCATGGCCAGCTGTCAGCCAATGTGCAGAGGGGATGTGGGTAAAGGAATCTATGAGGGTGCTTCTGGGAGAGTTTGTATTTTGACCTGGCTCCAGCCAGGTTCCTAGCAGCTGCATGGGTCTCCCATCAGTCCTGTAATTGCCCAGAGTGATGGACGCTGCAGAGAGGGTGGGAGGGGAGAAAGGGGCCAGGGTTCCATCGGCCCAGTGTCCAAGTACTCTCTACTTCGTACAGGAAGTCCCTGATCTCTCACTGTCTAAAAGCCTGCTACAAGAAAGTGGGACTCTGTTTCTGGTTTTTGCCAAATTACAGCATGTGAAACCAGTTGGAAGAACATGAAGGTCTTACAGGTTTCTGATGAGTTCAGATCTGTCTGTTCAGCCTGTGAAATACAGGAAGGCGGAAGCCCGTTCCACCTCTCCTCCTGCCCCCATCTGCTTCTGCAGAAGGGTGGAGTGCCCAGATGGTCTGAAAACCCCAAATCTAGTCCCATGCCATCTCTTTCCCAAGCCACAGAAGTAGCTTGCCTGAGATCTCCAGCCAATCAGTCAGTACTGGGACCAAAATCCAGCCTCCAAACTGCTCTTTTCTATACTCTGTGTTAGTTCTCCTCGTGTATGTGTGTCTGTGTGTGTGTGCATGTGTGTGTGTGTGTGTGTGAGCTTAGTTGCTCAGTCGTGTCCAACTCTTTGCAACCCTTTGGATTGTAGCCTGCCAGGCTCCTCTGTCCATTTTATTTTCCAGGAATTTTCCAAGAATACTAGAGTGGGTTGCCATGCCCTCCTCCAGAGGATCTTCCCAACCCAGGTCTCCTATGTCTCCTGCATTATAGGCAGATTCTTTACCCCTGAGCCATATGGAGTAATTGAAGTTCTCAAGAGTAGGGACTTCCTGGAGCCTGCTCCTAGTTCGGGCATGTCTGACTCTGCAGAGCACCAGGGGTGGGGATATGCCATCAGGGATTGAACCCGGGCCTTTGGCAGAGAGAGCGTGGTGTCCTAACCACTGGACCACCAGGGAATTCCCAGGCAAGTCCCTCTTTTTACTGAACTTCAGAGGCTTCGGTGATGTGCAGCACCCTTTGGGCCACCACCCGGTGAAGACAGGAGAGTAAAGCTGGGGAAACTCAGGAACCTCCCCCAACGTCCCCTGGTGCTCTGTCACCTGCTCTGGGGCCCAGATACATCTAGATGGAAGTCATTCCATCAAGACTGGCAGACTTGGGTTACCCATTCTGGAGGCCCCCAAATTGTCCTTCTGCCAGAGTCCAGCACCTGTAAGGCTGGGCTGTCCTAGATGCAGAGCCTCCCACTCTGGCTTTGGGAGTAGGAACAGAGAGAGGGGCAAGGGGGCACACACGCCCCCCAGTCTACTTCCTGCCATTTCTCCTTCCAGCAAACACCCCATAGAATTCCTTAGAAATTTCCCCATGGTGCCAGAGGTGGGGCAGGGGGCCCTGACTCTTAAGTCTGTAAAGGAGTAGTGTGCAGGGTATCCAGGCAGTGTTTTGGGTCAGAAACTGTGAAACGTTTAAGATCTTTGTGTATTTATTTGTATTTGGCTTGTCTCAAAAATACTTCATGTCGCTGAATATATAAAATAGGTAGGCAACAAGGATTTATTGTATATCACAGGGAACTTTAGTTAATATCCTGTAATAGCCTATAATGGAAAATAATCTGAAAAAATAATACATAAAACTGAACGACTTTGCTGTACACCTGAAACTAACAAGACATTGTAAATCAACTATCAGATCAGATCAGATCAGATCAACTATACTGCAGTTAAAAAAAAAACAAACTTAATGAAGCCCCCAAACAGACTAGCTCTCCTGACCACAGGATTTCAGCTTTCCCACCCGAACCCCTTGTGGGTTTCAGGAAGAGAAAGAAGGTATCCTAGGAGGTTATGGCACAATTGAGGTGGGAGGGTTCATGTCCATAAGCAGAGGGTAGTTGGATCAAGGATGTCTCTGGCCTGGCCCTACTGTGTGCCACCATGCCTGGCGTGGAGCCCTGCTTGGCAGCGAAGACTGAGGCTCTGGATGGAGCAGGGGTCACTGTGGCCAGGGCATGGCTGACCACTGCCGGGGAACTGGCCGGCCAGGGCTCAGACCCAGTGCAGAGCCCCAGAGCCCTGCCCCATCCTTCCACTCTGCAAAGGGCTTTCCCTGCCATTGTCTTTAAGACCCCCACAACAGTCCATGGGGCTGGGCCAATCTTCAGTGGCTTAACACGCTCCCCTGAGCTGCCAAGAACTCACAGGACTAGATACGTCATACTGTCACCCCAGAGACCAACACAGACTAAAAAGGCAAACAGATGCAAAGAGGGCCAGCTTATCTCAAGAACCACAAAGCCCAAAGGGGCCACTGGGGCCTGAGAGTCTCTCCACGCTTTGGGGGTGATGTCTCAGAGGGCGGCTTGGGGCCCCCTTGGATCTGCTATCTGGGCTGGCTGCCCCTCAGGGATTCTTGGTGGAGGGGTGGCTGAGGCTAAGTGGGTGGAAGGAAGCGGTGGGAAGGAGGAAAGGGAAGGGAAAGTGAGGGTGGGACGAATTACGCTCCCACCCTCGTCCTCCAGGAGGGTTCATGGCCTCTTGTCCCAGCATCACTTTCTTCCTGCCAGAACTGGATGAGTGGAAGCCTGTGAGTTCCCAGGGCCAGCCTTAAGAACTTGACCATCATTCCCTTATTGTTTATACTGCCAGCAACGGCTGTTCCCTGTGCGAAGATGGCCTTTTGTCCTTCTTTATCTGACTGGTGTTTATCCTTCAGTGTTCAGCTCAGACATCACCTCCTCCAGGAAGCCTTCTCTGATTGCACAGACTAAGTACCGTGCTCTGGTACCCTCAGGGCCTCCCTTGACAAGCCTCGATGATGAGGTCTCTTTACTGGCGCAGCTCCCCTGCTAGTCTGTGAGCTCCCCCGGGACCGGGAATGTGTTAGGTATCGTGTCATGCCCCAGGAATCTGGTATGCAGGAGGTTTGGGTTGAGCTGCCCAGCGAGCCCCTGGTGTGGCTGGGTCAGGGGTGGGCGAGAGGCCCCGGGGGTCCAGAGATGGGTCTGGCACAGTGACTCACCCTCCCCCAGCTGCAGGGCGGGATCCATGAGCTCCATCATGTATTCCACGTTGAGAAGCATCTCTGTGAGGTTGCTTCGGGCCAGGACGTACATGAGCACCGGCAGGAAGTCGTCTGCCCCGTAGGGCTTCCCTGGGAGAGGAAGGAGGCGGAAGGTGGTGAGTGCGAGGCTCTCCTTGGGAGCTGCTCCCTGCCCAGGGCAAGGATCAGTGGTTTGCTGGGTGGGTGGGTGATGGTCACCCCAGAAGAGGAACCTTTGTGTTTTCGCCTGACTCTCAGGACACGGGGCAAGCCTAGATCAGCCTAGTCAGAAGGCCTGAGACACAGTCTGGGTTTCGGAAGAAGGAACCGAGAAAGGCGCCCTCCACCGGGTGGGCAAGACCAGCCCCTTCCCCTCTGCCGGCTCTTCCCCTCTGCCATCCTCATTCAAGTTCACGTCACACTTCACGGACCCACCCAGGAGCAGCTGTCTGTCTCAGGTCTTCTGGGAAGGCTCCCTGTCTCTGTGACCACACGTCTCCCCTGCAAAAGCGAAGCCCTCCCTCCACCAGATGCCACAAGGCCTGAAGCTCCCCCTCCAACCTGCATTCTTTGGGGCTATGTGGTCAGTCATGTCTGACTCTTTCATGGACAGTAGCCTGCCAGGCTCTTCTGTCCAAGGGATTTTCCAGGCAAGAATACTGGAATGGGTTTCCATTTCCTCCTCCAAGCAATCATCCTGATGCAGGGATCGAACCTGAGCCTCTATGGCAGTTTAGCACCGGACCTGGATCCAAGTCCCAGGGTTAGCACTCACCCGCTCGCTCACTTGTGACCCTCAAGTGAGCCCAAGCTCAACCTCGCCGTGCCTCAGTTTCCTTGACTATAAAATGGGGATAACAACAGCATCTGTGCCTCATGTGGGTGGTTGTGATGTTTCAGTAATAAGACAGAATGTTATTGCTGTCGTTTAGTCACTCAGTCCTGTCCGACTCTTCGCAACCCCATGGACTGTAGCCCTCCAGGCTCCTCTGTCCCAGGGATTTTCCAGGCAAGAATACTAGAATGGGTTGCCATTTCCTTCTCCAAGGAATCATCCTGACTCAGGGATCGAACCTGAGCCTCTCTGGCAGTTCCTGCATTGGCAGGTGGATCCTTTTACCGCTTAGCCACCTCTGTGGGAAGCCCCTCTTTTGGGTTAAGCAGTACCCTTTCCTGAGGGTTTCTTCTAAAACATAAATACCTCTGAAAGGAATAATCCATCACTCCTGCTTTGTGTAGGCGGGGCGGGGGAGGGCGGCGCTTCCCTGGTGGCTCAGGTGGTAAAGAATCTGCCTGCAGTGCGGAAGACCCAGGTTTGATCCCTGGGTCAGGAAGATCCCCTGGAGAAGGGAATGGCTACCCACTCCAGTATTATTGCCTGGGAAATCCCATGGACAGAGGAGTCTGGAGGGCTATCGTCTATGGGGTCGCAGAGTCGGACACAACTGAATGGTCAGGGTGTGGTGGCCTTGAAAGGTGCTTTCTCGGAGCGACTGACTCACACACACACACACACACACACACACACACACACACTTTGTGGAAAGTGTTCCTGGGTTCAGAGCTCCTGACATGCCTTGGGGAAGGAGCGAGGTGGAGGTGGGCCTAACAAGATGCCCTGAGGGCCTGTCATGGTTTTTGAGAGACTGAAATTAGAAAGAGAATACAAGAGTACTTCAGTACCCACAGGGTGCAGTGGAAAAGTGAGCTATTCTTGGCACCTCTGTTCTGCTTTCTGAGGTGGCCTCAGTTTTTCTACCCGTAAAATGAACTGGTTGGTGGAGTTGGTAACACGCAGCACTGAAAAGCAGAGTCAGACTCGGGGCAGGAATCTCACTCCTTACCAGCTGTGTGACCTTGAGCTAATTGCCCTACCCCTCTGAGCCTGCATTACTGGCCCAATGTGAACTCACACAGACAGCATGACATCCTATGAGGTTTTGGTGAGAATTCTATGAAATGAATCACAGCGGACTGCCCCGACACCACCTCCACGGAAATGCCCACTAAGGAAGAACACTGTTCCTCTTTTTCCAGCTCTGTGTTCGGAGGCTCTCTGATCACATCTTTCAAGATTCCCGTGTCTCTGCACACAGGATCAGTCAGTTTTGGAGAAAGTCTTTCTTTCATAACCTTTCTGAGCCTGAGACACAACTTTAGAATTCCAGGGGACATAGTACTTTGTGCCAGGAGTTGGTTTTCATGTTGATAATTTAATTATTAGAATGCTCGGAACACGGGAGATTCTTTTCTTGTTTGATTTATGAATTAGGGAACAAGGTGGGTCTGGCAACACGGATGTGAAACAGTCCTGTGCCCTTTGGAATTCACCTATAACTCATGCTGACCGAAATTTTACTCTGCCTCCAAGAATATCATTTTTTTTTTTCTTGGTATTGTATTATTGGGTTGGCCACAAGATGGTAGGGAAACACCCGAACGAACTTATTGGCCAACCCAATGATAACTCGCCAAACACAATAATCAGGAAAGCTTATTTGCTTTTGAGCAGTGGTTCTCAACCAGGGAGATTCTGCCCTTTGGGGCCACTTGGCAATGTCTGGCATTGTTTTTGCTACTGGCGTACAGGCCAGGGATGCTGCTAAAAACCCTACAGGGCACAGAACAGCCCTCCATAGAAAGGAATTACTCAGTCCCCAAAGGTCGGCAGCGCCAAGGTGAGAAAACCCGCTTGAGAGGACAGCGACATTCAGCCAGGACTGTCCAGCTCCGGCCCGAGGTCTGAGGACTTAAGAGAGAAGGGGGAGGAACCCTCCGGACTGCGGCCCCGGGCTTTGCCCTTTTCTCCTTGTCCCCACGCTCTTCTTGAGAATCTCGGCTGACCCTCAGGAAGGGCTCTGGGGCCCATCTCCTTGGTTCCCATGATTTTGTGTTCAGCCACTCCACTGCACGGGACTCCTTAGACCTCGTATCTGTCTGTCCCTCCAACTATCCATGAGCAACTTCCTCTCTGTCTCCCCAATGCACAGAGCAACGAGAGGCAGGGTGTGTGCAGGAGATGGTGCTGGGTAAGTGTGAATGAATGAATGCTGAGCTCCCAGCCAGACTTCAGAGCCCGAGCCTGGCGCCGACTCAGACGGGCCTCTGCACAGACTCTAGGAGTCCTTCCCGCACCAGGGGGAACTCAGGATGACATTCCGCCACCCACTGCCACACTCTGAAGAACACCCTACTGTGCTGAATTGCAGCTGAACGCTACGGGCGCTTTCAATGATCTGCGCCTTCACACACGGTTCCCTCTGCCTGGGCCGCCCTCCCTTCCTTTCCCTCACTAACTTCTTGTCCTCCCACATCCTCAATAGATGGTCCCTGCTCCAGTGCCCAGACCCTTGACTGTTTCAGAGCCTGCCCTTCTTGTGAGCTGTGAGCTCCCTGAAGGCAGGGATGGAGGCTGTGTGAGCTTAGGCAGATCACTTAACCTCTCTGAGCCTCTGCCCCATCACGGCCTTTCCAGTCTCTAGCACGGGGCTTGGAATCTAGGACACCGACAGTGCGCTGGCCCCACGTGTCCTCCCACCAGGCCCCACTCTGTTCTCCCACAGCTGGGGTCATGGTCGAGGTTACTAGGATCCATTATTATGGCCTTAGACAGTGGTGTGCTGGGAATGCTTAACAAGGGGTTCTCCAAAGAAAAAAGCTCTGCTTTGCAGGATTTGCCAATTTTCATGGCATAAAGATTTCCCCAGTGGCCAACTTCAAGCTACCAACATGAACATGGAGCAGGGAAGAGACGCACATGACTAGCTTCCATGAGATGGTTCGTGCCATCACCGACTTAGCACACCAATAGCTTTGGATTCAAGTCCAACCTCATTATTAGGAAACGGAGGGTCAGGGATACAGAAATTTGCTCCAAGTCCCACGGTTGGTCAGTAGAATCTGGGTCTCTCTTCTTTGATGTAGTAAGAAATAACCACACAGGCTCCCTGACCTGAGAGCTCCTTGTGGACAAACACAACTTTTAAGCATCATTTAAAGGCACTGGCTCCCAGCCAATATCCTGGAGATAGTTAGTGCTGCATTCTCCTTCCTAAAAGCCTGGAGCCCAAGGCTTTGGGCTCGGGGCTCAGCCCTGTACACAGCGGGGCCTCAAGCGGTAGGACTGAGATCCCGGGGGCACGGTTGTAAAACAACTGGCCTGTGATGAGAACATCTGTCTCGCGTGGATCACAGATCAGTCCATCAAGCTGTGCCTCTGAAAGGGCCGCTGGGCTGCAGCCTGCATTTCCTGCTAATTCTGGCTTTCTTTTTTGCCAAAGACACATCTGTTTTCCATCTGTAGATGTTGCGGGGCACTGATTGCATTTTGAAGAGCTGGCTGGGGGTCTTAGGCATGTTTTCATCGGCCGGGAGACTTTGTAGAAGAGCTCTGACAAAAACACGTTGAAGTTGCACACCTGGGTCACACAAGCCATGAGGACTAGAAGGCCCCCGTCTCAGCTACTTAACCAGCTGTGCTTTCTGGGGTCATGCCCTCTGAGCCTCACTTTTCTTATCTGCAAACCAGAGATATTAATAATAACAAAACTTAGTCTGTGACTCAGAGCCCTGATGACATCGAATGAGTGGCTGGATTAAAGACAAAGTTTTGTCTTCTAGGAAGCATTTTCTAAAACAGGAGTTGGCAAATTTTTTTCTGTAAAGGGCTGTGCATGCTAAGTCGCTTCAGTCGTGTCCAACTCTTTGTGACCCTCTGGACTGTAGCCCGCCAGGCTCCTCTGCCCATGGGATTCTCCAGGCAAGAATACTGGAGCGGGTTGCCATTTCCTTCTCCAGGGGATGTTCCCCGCCCAGGGATTAAACCTGAGTCTCTTACATCTCCTGCGTTGGTGGGCGGGTTCTTTACCACTAGTACCACCTGTGAAGCCCTGTACAGGGCTGGACAGTAGATATTTTAGTTCTACTATTTTAGTGGGCCAGATGGCAGCAGAGAGTGAGATGGTTAGATAGCAACACCGACACAATGGGCACGAATTTGAGCCAAGGAGATATTCTTCACCAGGAGATAGTGAAGGACAAGGAAGCCTGGTGTGCTGCAGTCCACAGGGTTGCAAAGAGTCGGACGCAACTGAGCAACTGAACTGAACAACAACAAGCACATGGTCTCTGTCCCAACTATCCGACTCAGCCATTGTATAGAAAGTAGCCAGAGATGCTACGTGAATGAATGGGCGTGGCTGCTTCAATACCAATTTATCTACAAAGCCAGGTGGTGGGCCAGAGTTGGCCTGCAGACCCCGATCAAGAGGAAAGAATACATCACCTTATCATAACTGCCCCTCGAAATGTGTTGACTGGGCTCTTATGGAAAGTGAGTGGCTGTGCAACAATCCTGGGACAGCTCATGACTGTGACCTGCTTTGGCCCTAACCCTCCAGTACCATTCCCACTTGAAGCCACTTCGTTCCTCCAGGAGGTTTTAACCCAAGACCCTCACTCCCCACCAATTAGGTTCAGTGCCCTTATAACGGGTTTGCTGGCCCTGTCATTGCAGAAAATGGAAAAACAAATACACACTAACTCAGAGAGGCCTCCCCTGATGACCCAACCCAGAACAGCAAACTCCTTCACACTCCCCAGACCCTGGAGCCTATTTTATTCATTCACATAGCCTGTTTCAGCACTGATGGCATATTTCCAAGGAAACAGGAAGCACTGGTTCCTTGTTTATTATCTGTTTCTTCCCACTAGAATGAAAGCTTTATGAGGGCAGGGACATATTGTGCTCCCTATGTATATCCAATGCCTCAACAGTGTGTGAGCGCTCAGCTGTGTCCGACTCTCTGCGACCCCATAGACTGTAGCCTGCCAGGCTCCTCTGTCCATGTTAATTTCCCAGGCAATAATCCTGGAGTGGGTTGCCACTTCCTACTCCAGGGGATCCTCCAGACCCAGAGACGGGACCTGGGTCTCTTGTGTCTCCTGCATTAGTAGGTGGATTCTTTACCACTGGACCATCTGGGAGGCCCCCTCAACAGCTGCTGCTGCTGCTAGTCGCTTCAGTCATGTCCGACTCCGTGCGAGCCCTGTCCCTGAGATTCTCCAGGCAAGAACACTGGAGTGGGTTGCCATTTCCTTCTCCAGTGCATGAAAGTGAAAAGCGAAAGTGAAGTTGCTCAGTTGTGTCCGACTCTTCACGACCCCATGGACTGCAGCCCACCAGGCTCCTCTGTCCATGGGATTTTCCAGGCAAGAGCACTGGAGTGGGGTGCCATCGCCTTCTCCGAATAAATAACATTTGCTAAATGAATGAATGAACATCATTTATCTCACTGCACAGTTGTCACCTGCTGAATGCTCCATGTCTTCCACTTGAATTGTGATCATCCTAAAAACAGGTGCTGGGTTTTCCTGTTAACATTCATATTGTCAGTAAGTGTTTGTTGAACTGTTGAATGAATGAATTTATCTGATAAAAACACAGGATGGCAGGAAGTCGAGAGCATCTAGAAAGGAGGTTTTAAACTTTTGCTGTGGAAGCCTTTGGTTAAGGGGCATTTTATACAGGACTTGGCTTCTCTGGTTGATCAGAGTCGGACAGCAGGGCTGGCCTCCTATTTCCTCTCCTCTGCAAGATGTCCCCAGCACTTCGAGAGTTCTCTGGAACCAGTTTGAAAACCATCAGTCCAGTCTGAACTCCCAGCTGCACAGACGACAGAGCTGAAGCCCCAGGCAGGGAGGTTCCCTGTAGCCTGTGGCTGACGTGAGACGAGAAGCCAGCCTCTCCCACACTGAGCTTCCCAAAGCGACCCTGTTAGGCTGTTTGCGCTTTCTGCAGGCGCTGCTTACGTCTCAGTTCTGCTTTGAGCAACACCACATCCTTGAGGAAATCGCTCTGGCCTCCTGAGTTCCTCTTTAGGGAGCTCAGCCCACAAGGCAGTCGACCACGCAGGCTGTGGGTGCAGAGACCCGAAGCCGAAAGTCCCAGCCTGGCTGGAAAGCCTATGAGGCTACTGTAATTAGGTGTGGCCTCTCTGAGGTCATCTCTGGCCTGAGGGTACCCTGGAGAGGCAGGGGAACACAGCAGGTTAGCACAGGACCTGGATCCAAGTCCCAGGGTCAGTGCTCACCCGCTCACTCACTTGTGACCCTCAAGTGAGCTCAAGCTCAACCTCGCCGCGCCTCAATTTCCTTGACTATAAAATGGGGATAACAACAGCATCTGTGCCTCATGTGGGTGGTTGTGATATTTCAGTAATAAGACAGAATGTTATTGTTGTCGTTTACTCGGTCCTGTCCAACTCTTTGCAACCCCATGGACTGTAGCCCTCCAGGCTTCTCTGTCCATGGGATTTCCCAGCCAAGAATACTGGAGTGGGTTGCCATTTCCTTCTCCAGGGGATCTTCCCTACCCAAGGATTGACCCGCATCTCCTGCATTGGGAGGTGGATTCTTTACCACTGAGCCACCTGGGAAGCCCAAATAAGACAGAAAGTGACGAACATGGTACCTGCTGGGTTACTGGACTGTGAGAAATGTTAGACATGGTTATTATACAAGACAGGAGGGTAATGTGGCTTCTAATTCTCAGTGGCACTAATGGTAAAGAACCCGCCTGCCAATGCAGGAGACCATAAGGGACTCGGGTTCAATCCCTGGGTGGGGAAGATCCCCTGGAGGAGGGCATGGCAACCCACTCCAGTATTCTTGCATGGAGAATCCCATGGCCAGTGGAGTCTGACTGGCTATGGTCCATAGGGTCACAAAGAGTCAGACACGACTGAAGTGACTTAGCACGCAATCCTCAGAACATGACATCTTAGAGGTCCTGAACCCCATTTCTGTTGTGGGGCATAAGAACAAGGTTGTTCTTTGCTTCCAGGCCAGGCACATAGCTTCTCTGTCTGTCCATGTGTCTCCCTTCTGTTACCTGCATGTCAATGCCTAGGGGACTTAGAAAGCCTCCCCCAGCCTGGATCCCTGGATGACTATATGGCGTGGAGCCCACTCCCCTCTCCTCTATCCAATTGGACCTACATGTGTGAGAAATAAATTTGTATTGAGTTAGAGATTGCAGGGTTTATTTGTTACAGCAGAAAGTATTTCCTTAATTAATTATCTATTTACCTACCTGTCTATATCTATTTCAAAGAGACCAGATAGAAATCTATCACAATACTAATCATCTTTTTCTATAATAAACGATTAGTGACATTTGTCACTAGAAATCAGTTTAGGCTTTTAAACATAGATTTTTAAAAACCCACAGCCTGCCCTCCTTCTCTGTCCTCTCTACCCTCGGTAGATGTCACGGGCCTTTTGTCCCACACACCTGGGGTCTCCCTGAACCAGCTACACAGACTACTGAAGGAAGAGGAAAAAGCAGCAGGCTGGCCTTCACTGCCCTCTGGGATGCTGCCTGTTCTTTATCTATATTAGAAGAAGGTTCTTTGTATTCTTTTAGAAAGAGTCCCTATATTTGCATACACTGTATTCCTCTTTCCTTCCCCCTCCTCTTGTGGAGGAGTTCTTGGACTTGAAGCTATTTCTTCCCAACAGCAAGGTCAGTCCTGAATGTCTGGTCTTAGATGCTGAAGAGGTGGCGACCGCTTGTTTATCAAAGTAATGGAAGGGATGATTCTATAAGTTCTAACTGCTCTCACCAGGCCTCATGCAGTCTGCTCCTGGCTGCAGAAAGGAGGGCCAGGTCGGTCCAAAGCCATCTGTCTCCGTGAACTCTCCATTCTGCCTGCTGCTGCTGCTAAGTCGCTTCAGTCGTGTCTGACTCTATGCGACCCCATAGACGGCAGCCCACCAGGCTCCCCCGTCCCTGGGATTCTCCAGGCAAGAACACTGGAGTGGGTTGCCATTTCCTTCTCCAATGCGTCAAAATGAAAAGAGAAAGTGCAGTTGCTCAGTCGCATCCGACTCTTCGTGACCCATGGACTGCAGCCCACCAGGCTCCTCCGTCCGTGGGATTTTCCAGGCAAGAGTACTGGAGTGGGGTGCCATTGCCACTCTCTGCCTGACACGGACCCTAAACCAGCTTCATTGGAAGAAGTACTTGATGGGGATTTATGAGTTCTGGGATCTGTTCCCAGGATCTGCCAGGCACAGTGCTGGAGGCACAGGCTCTGGAGTGAGGAAATCCCAGCCTTGAATCCAGGCCCATATCACGGGCATTAAAAGCAACTGCCTTCTGGAAAAGAAAGCCTGGTCCATGATCCCAGGCCTCATGTCTGCAAGTTCCATTCCATCCCCCGCCGCCCCCCCCACCCCCCACCCCCGCCACCCGGTCCCAGCACGTTGCCAGCAGCCATGCCTTGAGGGTACCAGTTACTATTGCCAGCATTGTGTAATGGGAAAGACAGGTGGGTGGAGCTTCCTCCCTGGACTCGAGGGGCTGGGGCAGGGTGTGGTGTAGGGGATGTGGCGTGATGGGGAGAAGGGCTTTTTTCTGCTAAGAGCAGGTCAGTGGTGAAGGCCAGCAGCACCCGAGCTGGACATGTGCCCTCCACAGGGTCGCTGATGCTCCCAGGGCTTCCATGGGGCGCTGTGGGTCTGTGGACAACACTCTGGGTAGCAAGGTGCTGGAAGCCTCTGGGTTGAATGGGGATGGGGATGAGGGGAGTCGGGGTGGGGTAGGAGGTGGGGAGCTGGGGTGGATGTGAGCAGAAGGCCCGAGGTAGAGGGCCTGGTCCTAAGATCACGGCAGGTTCAAGTCAGAAGAGAATTTAAGAGATCTGGCTGAAAATGTCTACTCATGAGGAAACATCTGACAAACACAAAATGAGGAACTTTCATGACAAAGAAACAGTGAGGTGGGGGGTGGGGAGGGAAACCTGTATTCCTTAAAAATGTCAATGTCACAGAAGACAAAGAAAGGCTGTGAAGTTCCAGATTAAAGGAGACAGCGAAATGCGATCCCTGCCCTCCCCCTGGATCCTGAGCTGGAGGAGGAAGTGGTAAAGAAAGCCCCGTCAGATCACTGACTGCCAGGAGTACAGAAGGTGCCGTGGAGAAAAGCACTGTATTGATGTAAAATTATGAAGCAGACGAGTTTAATGTGGTTGTGTGAGGGAATACCCCTATTTTTAGAAGTATTTGGGGTAAAGGGCCAAGCTGTATGTAAACCTACCCTCATATGATTCAGGAAAATATTACATATGCACAGAGAGTAAAAATGATAAAGCAAATGATGTTTAAGATATTAGCAGTCCACAAAGGGTATGCGGATGTTTCTCTTTTAATGGACTATTCCTGCTCTTGAAGTCTGGAATTATTTCCAAATGAAAGATATTTTTTTTAAAAACTAAAAAGTTCAGCAGTAGAATCGGTTATTTCAAACAGAATCCCAGATGGAACCCTGTGTGTAAAACAGGGACAAGCAGGGCTGCCTGGGGTCAAGCCCAGCCTCATGTCCCTTTGGTGGCCCCTGGGGTGCCTCCTGGAACCCAGCTTGGAAACCACTGAGTGGGTTCAGCCTCCACGTTTTAGGGGAACCTGGTGACAAGGCAGCCATTCCTGCAACCTCTCATCCACTGGACGCTCACATACATATCTGGTCGCATCTGAGCCTCACCACAGTCCCCAGAGATGTTCCCAGCCCCTTTGTAAGTGAAAAAATGGAGGCTCTGGAAGATTAGTACCTCCCTGGAGCCTGACCAACCGGGTGATTTCCAGGTCCTCTCCCAGTGCCCTGCATGGCAACCCGAGAGGCAGGCGTATCATCTACATTTTGTACACAAGCAGAGGCCCCATGAGATTCAAGTCCAGCACCGAAGCTGGGTTCCAACGCGTGTCCTTGAATGAACCCCCCACATCCCTGCTCTTCTCTTCACCTGCATCCTCCCAGGTGAAGACGCTGAGGCCCCACGTGGGGCAGCCCCGGCCTGCTCAGGGCGCAGGGGAGACAGAAAGTCCACTGGTTCAGTGGCCAGTGCTCAGGCAGCAATGGCTACCCGAACAGAAAGCCATCTGCTCCCGGTGGAGCTGTTTCCGGTGGGGAATCTTCACACGGAGCCATGACCCCGCCCTGAATTTCTGCCTGGAGCTGGCTTCTCAATCAGCAGGGATATTCTCGTCTCCCTGCACCCCCAGCCCCACCCCCGCCAGCAAAGGCTGAGGACAAGGAAGCTCTCAGCATCCTTGTTCTGCTTGGTCTTTTCCAGGCTGAACTCTGACTGCGTCTCTCTAGCAACTGTCCTTCTTCTCCTTCACATTTAGCTTTTCCCTCCCCCATTCCCTGCCCGCTGCTAAGTTTTCAGTAAGTAAATTCACTGTCAGCAAAACTCATGGTGTTTGAAGTCACTGCCAAGACACTTGGTGTTTAAGCTAAAGGTTTCTGAGTCAACGGGGGACTCGCTGAGGATGCAGCTGCCCTTTCCAGGCCCAAAGCTGCCTCCTTGATAACATCTCAGGGTCTGTAGAGCCCTTGGCCCTGACTTTGCCCCAAGCCCCCGCACGGCAGGGAGAATGACTGCCCAAATGAGTTCAGGCGGGGGGAGGTAATTGTCCTTGTTAAGTGCCGGCCACTGGTCTGCGTGCAAACTGCAGGCTAATCTAACTCCCACAACAGCCCCATAAAGTGATTCTAGTTGGGCCCATTTAACACGGGGGAAACTGAGGCTCAGAGCTCTGACATAACCTTGCACCATACCCCAGTCTCACACACACGCTTTCTGTTGGTCTGTGGCCATACTGGCTTGCCCTTCTCCAAGACAGATGGATAACCCCACCCTTCAAACAGCCACCACTGGGCAAGCCCACTAGGCACTATGTGTGGCAGGCTGACATTTTACACATGCTATTTCTAATATTTACAAGTGACCAAGTGTGGCTTCTGAAATGTTAGGGGTCTGAGTTTCTTTGTAAAACAGCTTCCAGAGATGAGGGAACTGGGTCCTATAAAGGAGTTAAGTAAATCATTCAAGGTCACACGGGTAGTAAGTGACAGATCAGGAATTTGAACCCATCTGTATGGCTACAGAGGTAACAGTCCTTCCATTCTCCCTTTCCATGGCTGTCATGTACAGTTACACAGGTTGCTTACTGTACAAGGACATCCAGTTGAAGGGGTAATCAGGGGATGAAATGCAGCCACAATTCTGTTCACTGAGGTGTGCACCACAGTGCAGTGATGCCTGTCCTTGTCTGCCCGGAGCAACGCTGTGGTAAACTGATTAAAAGTGATCCCAGTGATTCCCTTCTTAGCATCTGGACTCCTTGCTTTGTTCCTTTGCAGCTCTTCTCAGCATGAAGGGAAGTCTAATTCCTCACCCTTTAAATCTGGGCTAGTCTTGTGACTCAGTGAGTCAGTGAAATGGTTCAGTGTGGCACTGTGCTAGTTCAAGTCCAGACGGAGAGACTTTGCACTTGGATCCCAACTACCACCGTGGGCACACGCTTGGGCTAATCTGCTGCAGAATGGTGGCCCAGTCACCCCCTTTTCAGACCAGTCAACAACCAATCAACCACCCAACCTATAAGCAGGACCATCTTAGCCCAGCCAGCCTCCAAGTGACCCCTCACACAGACCCTCAAGCCAGCCCAACCAAGCTCAGGTACACCTGACCAGATCAGGGTAAATGCCCAACTGACTTCTGTAACTGATTTCTGTGGCCCTTAAGGGCTGAACTGTGTTCTTTCAAATCCGTATGTTGCAGACCTAGGCCTCGGTGCAGGGGACCTTATTTGGACATTAGGTCTTTGCAGATATAATTAGTTAAGATGAGGTCATCCTGGAGGAGGGTGGGCCCCTAATCCAGTATGACTGACATCTTTATAAAAAGGGGAAATCTGGACAGAGACACACGCACAGATAACACACCATGCAAAGGCTGGAGTGATGCTGCCATAAGCCAAGAATTCCCAGAAGCTAGAGGAGAGGCTTGGAACACATCCTTCCCTACAGCCTTTAGAGGGAGTAGGGCCCTGCTGATACCTTGATATCAAAAATGCCAGTCGCCAGAACTGTGGGCCAACACATTTCTGTTGTTTAAGACACTAGTCTGTGGAACTCTGTCACGGCAGCCCTAGGAAACAAAGATAGTGCCTTTTCCTAATTCATACAGAGGCACAGTGTGAGCTGGATTCCTTGCCTGCTTCCAGTGTGGCTGCCAATCACGGGTCTCCTCCCAGCCCCCAGGGAGCACAGGACGTGCCCAAGAGTTCCACTACTCCCACCCTAACAGATCTCTGAATCTGGGACAGCTTCTCCCGTGCCTCTCAATGGCTCTGGAGTTCTTGAGGGGAAGGGGTCACAGCCACACACAGCATCGCTCGTCCAGGGACCCAGAGAGAACTCGCAGCCCAGGGCCCCTCCCGGCTGCCCACCTACCTGGGTTGCCTAGGGCCATGGAGTCGTAGATGAGTTTACAGGTCTTGAGCAGGATGGAGATCTTCTTCTCGGGCGAGTAGGCCTTGTGCATGCTGGCGAACTTCTGCAGGATCTTCTCCATGACGGGCACCTCTGGCACGCTGGTGGTCACGCCCAGGTCGGTGGTAGTGGTGGCCAGGATAACCAGCTGGTTATCCTTGAGCTGCTGCAGTGAGCTGTCCTTGCTGTGGATCTCATGCAGGCATGAGTAGATGGCTTCCTTCAGGGGCTTCAGGACACACTTGTACAAGGCAGACTCCACAATGGCTTCTATAGGTGAGTGAGAGCCAGAGGGTGGGGTGAGGAAACCAGCGGCAGGGATCCTGCCCCCAGGTCTTGTTGCCCAACAGTGTGGCTTCCCCATCCCTGGTCCCTGGAAGGACACACTCACAGCCCTGGCAGGTTCGGCCCACAGTTCTGCCAGGTGAGACTGTGTAGTACATTCAACAGAAAGGCACAATGCTAAGGGCACAGGAGCCCTCTGGGACCCATACGTGGTATCCTAATACTTTTCAGAGCTTGGCACAGATTTAACTCTCATAGGGCTGCCTATTCGTATACAATCTGAGAGGGTCCTATTCACATGGGAGTTGTGCAGTCTACAACCTGTGCAACTGTACCTGGAGGGCCTGAGGGCCCAGTAAATGTTTGACATTTAAAAAGTGTCAAATGTCAAATGTAGTAAATGTTTGACATTTAAAAACTGAGTTACTCTTTTTTAAAAATTATATATATGTATATATAATTATTATTACTATTTGGCTGTACCACAAGGTTGGGATCTTTATTTTCCAACCACAAATCAAACCTGTGCCCCCCTGCAGTGGAAGCATGGAGTCTTAACCCCTGGACTGCCAAAGAAGTCCCAGTAGAGTTATTCTTAATATGTATTTTTCAATTACGAGATCCATTTGCCTCTAGTCTCAAAAATACAGTATAGCCAAAACCTGATTTCTCATCATTTGCATGGCTACCACCTGGACCTGGGCCGTCATTATCTCTTACCCGACTTATGTTAATAGTCTCTTGCCCTGGCTTCTTTTAGTCCTTTACTCAACATAGCAACAGAGAAGGCAATGGCAACCCACTCCAGTGTTCTTGCCTGGAGAATACCAGGGATGGCGGAGCCTGGTAGGCTGCCGTCTATGGGGTTGCACAGAGTTGGACACGACTGACGCGACTTAACAGCAGCAATAGCAACGGAGCAACCAGCATAATCGTGCTATGCTATGTTTGATCAAGATATTCCAGGGCTCAGAACCCTGTAATTGCCCCAATCCCTGGTGGCTCAGAGGTTACAGCATCTGCCTGCAATGCGGGAGACCCAGGTTCGATCCCTGGGTCAGGAAGATCCCCTGGAGAAGCAAATGGCAACCCACTCCAGTATTCTTGCCTGGAGAATCCCATGGACGGAGGAGCCTGGCAGGCTACAGTCCACGGGCTTGCAAAGAGTCGGACACGACTTCACTTTCTCTCTTTCTTTCATGCACAAAAGAGGCCAAAGTCTTTCCATGGCCCACAAGCCCCTCTGTGCTCTAACCCTGTGACCCTCTCACTCATTACCTTGCCTGCTCCCTGTGTTCAGGCTGCTCCAGCCACCCCGGCCCTCCTGCTATTCTGCCAACCTGCCAGGTTTGCATCTACCTCAGGGTCTTTGCACCTGCTATTCCCTTTGCCTGGAGGAATGCACATGGCTATTTGCATGGCTTATTCCTCCTCTGTTCAAACGCTATCTTATCCAAGAGGCATCCTGATCAGCTAGTAGAGTGAGAACTACTCATCTCTGATCTCACAGCATTCTGCAACATACATGTCATAATTCTTACTCAAAAGATGGATCAACTTAGGCTCTGCTGGTGCAGGTCACAGTTAGTTGGGGGCTGAGCAAGGATTTGAACCCAGGTCAACTTGATACCAAGGCAATGCTCAGCTTTGATTGACAATAGTGAAATATTCTTGGGAAGTCTTTTTGGCTCTACTCAATTTCTGGGGTAGGGTGGTGGGGGTGGTCTCGGCTATTGGCCCTGGTAGCAGAGGTCCCAAGTCCTGTCCCTGTAGAGAGACACCTAAGCTGCCTTATCTCTGGGAGTGAGGGAGGAGCCTCTGTTCTCATGACTGAGTCTCAGCAGAGGTCAGTCCCTGCTATGCATGCTTAGAGTTGGCCCATGTCTGGGCTTGGGGAGGGTTCTGGCTGTCTCGGTCCTCATCCTACAGCCAACCTCTTCTCCTTTGCTTCTCCAGCCTCGCCAACAGGAGAACGCATAGCTGCCCTTGCCTCTCTCACCCCACTGCTGTCTGTCCCTCCAAGTCCTCAGAGCCTCTGCCGCTGGAGGTGTGGTGACTCAGAGGCAGAGACCTGCGGTCAGCTTCCCCACTGCTCCTGGCTCCTGTGTGACCTTGGCCAAGAGCTTTCCCCTTCCAGGGCTTTTCCCCTCATCTGCAAAACAAGAGGTGCCCTCTCAGGTCCCTTATCTCTGAAGCCACCAGGTCTCCTGCAGAGACGGCCTCTGGCCCTCAATAGCCTCACATGTTACTGCTTCTTATGCCACTAATCGCTCCTAGCGACTCGTCTCCCTAATGAAACCAGGAGCATCCTGAAGGTGGGGGCCGGGCCAATCTATCTGGGTCCGTGGGCCGAATTCCGAAGGGAGAGGCAGAACAGTAGAGCGGTTATTCACGGAAAGGGCGGACTGTCTGGGATCATCCCTGGCCCCCGCCCGCTCCCAAGCCCTGCCCGGGACCGACCTAGCTCCTCCTCGGTGTGCAGGGTAGGGTCCACTAGCGCCTTGAGCTCGGTACTCTGCAGCAGGTAGCTCTTGAGCTGGGTCATCATGGTGCGGATTTCCTGCAGCATTTCGGTGCTGGAGGTCTGCTGGGACATCATCTCCAGGCTGTACACTTTGTAGTCCTGCACCAGGTTGCCGAAGTACGAGCCCTTGTCCTGGGCCAGCTCCACCACCTTCTTGTACAGCTTGCGGTTGTTGGACAGGAAGGCGTTGAAGACATTGCTGAAGCTCACGAAGCTCAGCCGGTGGCGCGCCTTGCCCAGGATCATGGACGGCTTCTTCTTCATGCCGGGGCTGCTGAACTGCTCCAGCTCCTCCTCCGTGCTGCTGGTCGAGTACGAGTCCTGGTCAGCGGCCGAGGCAGGCACGCCCAAGCTGTCCGAGAGGGAGGCCAGGGAGCCCTTGAACTCTGGAGCGCTCTGGGGTCGGGCCCCTGCTGGGGCATGCGGGCTCTGATTACCCCCAGCGGGGGAGGCAGGACCTTGGATCTCTCCCGGCGGGGGACCAGGCGTGGGCTTCTCGGGGGCCTCCCCTGCTGCGGAGAGCTCGGCCGTCTCCTGGGGAGTTGGGAGGACAGAGGCCAGCTGCCGGGAGACCCGTTTCTTCCTGGGAGGCGGGACTGGGGCTTGTCGGATCTTCCTCAGAGGCTCTGGCGCGCTGCCCGGGTTGCTGGCTTGGGCTGATGCTTCCTGGCCTGGCTCTGTGGTTCTCTGAGGCCTGTCCCCGGGGGTGTCTGAGGTCCGCAGGGGAGGCAGGCGGAGCGGGGATGCCCTGGAAGGACCCCCCGGGTCCCCCTCTGCGGCCGCCCCCCTGTCCGGCTTCCCTGCGCTCTGGTCTTCCAGGGAGACCTTCTCCGAGATGCGGCGTCTGGGGGGAACCGCGGGGAGGCTCTTCTTCGTGGGCACTGGCGGGGCGGGGGTTTTCAAGGGGCTGGCGGCTGCCCCTGGCTTCATCTCTTCCTCCCTGAGGGGGTCAAGGCCTGCGAAGGGGCGCGGGAGCCTCTCACAGGCTGTCATGGGTGGCTGGCTTGGAAGCCCCGGAGGGCCTGGGGCATGGGGTGCCAAGTGGGGGGCAGATGCTGGGGGTGAGGGCGGAAGAGCCTCTGGAGGCGGGGGAGCCGCCGCCGGGGGAGAACTGGGCGATGGACTGGCCGGAGGGGTAGGAGCAGCAGGAGGAGGCCGGCTGAAGCCCGGGGGGTGCAGGGGGAGTGGCGGGGGAGGGGGCGCAGGGCGGCGGGGAGCCCACCGGGAGGTGGGTGAGGTAGCGTCAGGGGTGGGGGGCGCCGGGCGCGAGGGGCAGCTTCCAGCGGGGGGCTGGTCGGCCGGCGGGGCACGGTCACAGTCCTCGATGAAGATCGGATTCACAAACCACAGGCGGCCGTTTCCTATGGACAGCTCGATTTCACACGAGCAGTTTTCGGGATGGGCGGTGGACTTGAGGCTGGAGGCGGGGGTCGCTCCGGGGGCTGGGTCTCTTGGGGCTTCCGCTGGACTCCCACCTCCTCGCCGGGGGTTCAGTGAGGAGTCCCAGAAGCCTGTCGGAGAGGAGAGAGGGAGAGGCGGTCAGTCCCCGAAGCCGGGCCCCTGCGTGGACCGGACCCGGTGGTGCTTGCGGGCAGCGTGGGGGCAGGGCCGAGGGAGGGCCGAGGGAGGGCCCGGCGGCGAGGTGTTTGCTTCACCCGCTTGAAGGTTGTTTTCCCCTCCTGGACTGTTTTAAACCTCTCCCACCACTTCCTGCCTCGGGAGGGGAAGCCCCACGCCGTCCTCCCCTGCGGTGCCAGTGCCGGGGTGGGGCCAGGACGGTGCTGGCGACAGGCTCAGCACCTCGGTCCTGTCCCCTGGCATGTGAGAGCTGCCCGAGGGGCACCCATGACCTGGGGCGCAGGGACGTGTGGACATGGAGTCGACGAAGCCCAGAGCTCCCGTTGCTGACCAGTCGGGGGCTCTAAGGCAAGTCTCCAGACCTTCCTAGGCCTCGATCCAGAATGGGGTCCCAACAGAGAAGGGACTTTGGGCCTGTTTTTGGCCACTGCAGTTGTCACAGCAGGAATAATGAATTATGGATGGTGGCCAGTGAGCTCAGACCTGACCATCCAAGGTGGGAAACGCCTGCCCACTGCAAAATGATGCCACCTCTGGTCAATCTAGCTGCTAAAGCAGGAAAATGCCCTCTTGCCCTCAGCTTGGAGAGCTTGAGCTCCTGCACTGCTGAGCCCCCAGCACACGCCTTTCTCTTGACTCAGCCCATGGCTGAGGCCAGCAGAGCAGGCCTTTCCCTCTCCAGGTACTGATGGTCAGAGCCAGGCTTGTTCTGGGTAAGGGGCATGGGATGTTCAAGTCGGGGGTTGACGAGATCACAGGAGGTCCCGACCTTTCGGTACCAAGCCCTCTGGAGAACCTGATGAAAGCCTGGGATGCTCCAAGAAGGGCCCCAGGGGCACGTTTTGAGAACAAGGTCAGAGGGCTGGCAGGTCACTGCGAACTCATTCAAGCAGTCCCTTCTGCTGAAGAGGAGTAGGGAACCCAGGTCTTGTCCAAGCTATTAATTTTAGAGATCGATAGTGCCAATTCCTTGTTAATGAGGCCAGGCCTCCAGTCTCTCACCCAAGGCTCTTTACCTCCGGGAAGGAGTCATCAGTAAGAAAATTACCAAAAATAGCATCAAAGACAATACCAGGAACAAACATGTGCTGGATCCTGGGTGTGTGGGCTGCTTGCTCTACTGTCTCAGGGTCTCTGACCACAGGCCTCGGGTGTAAGTCCTCAGGTTGTCCCCATGTGACAAATGAAGACAAGAGACCCAGAGAGACGAAAGATCACCAGGTCGGGGAATGAAGGAGCTGGGGTTTGAACTAGGTCGCACTAGTTCTGAAGGCCGGGTGCTGGGCTGATGTGTTACATGCGTGGCCGCCCTTCATAGAACTTGTGACACTTCCCATCCCTATTGCTCTCCTGGCCTGAGTGAGGGGCAAGGTGGCGTATACCCCAGAGCCAGGGTCGGGGTAAGAACACAACAGATTCTCAACACTGGAAGAAAGGAGACATTGCAAGACGGCCGAGGAGTAGGGAACCCAGGGAACCAAGGGCAGCTGTGTGTGTGTGTGTGTGTGTGTGTGTGTGTGTGTGTGTGTGTGTGTGTTCATCCCAAGGGATAGGCACTCTCAGGGGTGTAGGTGTTCACCAGCTTGCTGGCCAAGGAGGTCAGAAACCCGATCAAGGTGAGCGATATGTAATTCAAGGACAGCAGGGCTGCTGAGAAGCTGAGAGAGCGCCGTGTGCATCCCTCTGGGGTGGGGCCATCGCAGAGGAGCAGAGCAGGGCTCATGGTGCAGCCCCTTAGTGGGCAGAGACTCCATGTTTAGAAGTGCTTCGGCCAGATGTCTACACTGTATCAAAGATGACAAACTTTCATGTGACTTTCCAACGTGCGCCCCTGCCAGTCACTCCCTGAGGACACAGGGGGCCCGGCATGGGAGGGTGTGTCTTCAAGCTCTCCCACCCAGGGGTGGGGGGGAGGGCTGTTTCTCATGGCCGCCTGTGCCTTGTGCTTTGCTTTCTTGGGCAGCTACTGACCCCTCCGTGACCTGTCCATTCTCCTGGGTACTTTGCACAGTATTCTTGGAAGGCTTCCTAGCAAGGAGCAAGCAGGCAGCCAGTCTGATGAAGGGACTGGGCAGCAGCCCCATAGGTGAGCTGAGGCTCCCAAGGCTCATCTCCAAGTTCCTGAAAGACCCTTCGGGAGAAGGTACAAGTCACAGGGCAGGCCATCAACAGAACTGCCCACCTGTGCCTGGACATGTCCATTACTGCTCACCCAGATCATGGCCATAGCCTGCCTCCGTGTCCCCACTTTGCCTCCAATTCTACTCCTCGTGGCTCTATACTGGGCATATCGTAGACCCTTGATTGCTATTTGTTCAGAATCACTTTCGAGCCTTTAGCCTGGCATTCATCCCCTGTGGGATCCGACCCTCTACACCTTCACCTACTGAATCTCCACCCTAGTCTCTCTGCTGCTCACTCCTTCCTGAACACGCCATGGGCAGTTCCACCTTTGGGTCTTGGCTAATGTTCCCTCTGCTTCGAATGTTTTTCCTACCCTCTCCACCTGGCAAACTCCTTCCTACTCAACCTTCAAGACCCAAGTCAAATGTCACCAGTTTGGTGGAGCTTTCCTGACACTTTCAGGCCACACCTACACTCCCCTGGCTCCCCTGCCCTGGTGCACACTGATGAGACAGACCAACCCTAGGACTGTCCTCTGGTTTCAGCCTGGGCCTGGGAGGGTGTCTAAAGACAAGGAGTAAAGAAGTGAGAAAATGAGAGGTGAAAGGCAAAAAGGAGAGCAAAGAGCTCTGTAAGTAATGGACCACCAGCCAGACCACCCACCTCAGGACAGCAGTGGCGGGGGGCAGGGGTGGCGTGGGGGTGGGCAGCAGGTGGGCGGCAGGGCGGGCATCACAAAGGAAAAAAGAACACACTTTCCACCACTCAGATCTGCATTTCTACACAAGTGGAAGAGACGTGGGGTTCAGGGAAATATGTCCAGGGGCTGGGTGACTGGGAACTACTCCCCTGCCCCTAAGATAGGCCTGGTGGTTACACCCCGCAGGGCAGAGGCCTCAAAGCCAAGGCCGCTCTGAGAGGTGGGAGAGCTGGGATCCAAGGAGCTACACCCTGGGGTCTGGGGGCCTATTAGGGAACTCAAGTCTTCATGCTTTTTTTTTTTGAAAAAAGGAAGTAGGTAACTTTCTCTGCAGAATGCCAAGGCCAGGGGAGAAGCGGAAGGCTGTCGTGCAATCATAGTGGTTGGTTGCGGCCGTGGGCGTCTGCGCCTAGCGGCACCGGGCCAACCTCGGCTCAGGGGCCGCAGTTCCCCTAAGGGCCCGAGCCCTCTCCTCCTGTGTGCCGCCCCCAGACTGTGGCCGACGTCCTGCTGGCCCTGTGGCCTCCTGAGTCTCAACTGGAGATGCCTCCTGCCAGGCGTCCACACCTATAGTCCTCAGAGGGCCTTGGCCAGGCCAGGTGCTGGGCTCTAGACCCTGAGGACAAGTGTGACAAAGGTTTCACACTTGAGAAACCCCAGGCTACTGGCAGAATGAAGAGGGCATGAATAAAGGCAGCCAAGTGTTCCAGATGCCATGGAAACTGCTAGAAAGTCTGAGATCAGTGGGAGAATGTTTCTGTGATATCCCAAAGGTGGGCTGTTAAGACAATCATTCAAACTGGACTTTCCAATGAATTTTTGACAACTAGGAAAGTTCTCATTGTATAACATAAAGGCAAAAGCAAGTTACAGGCCAACTTGGAAGAGTTATAGCACATATTCTCTTTTTAAACATATTTTAGAAATATAAAACATATACTCACTGCGAACATGTCTGAGAACCTCTGCAAGTCTAACTTGCTTTCTCTAGATTCCTTTTGTACTGAGAAGAATTAACTGCACGCAGTTTAGTGAACTGCTCCCTGTGTTAATTCTGTGGTCCCAAGCTTCTACCTACAGAACCCTTTTGAATGCTGGCTTTTCCAAGGCCAGGCTCAGACTTTCCTATATCAGCTCAGGAGCAAACATTTTGGGCAATCACATGGTACTGAGCTTGTGAGTCAATAACCCTATTTCAGCACCATCATCTCTGTCTGAACAGCAGGCTTGTGCAACGATCTGGATATTTATGACACTCGATTCATTTTGTAAAAAGTGAGTAGAGTGCCAGAAAAAGAAACATTGCTGATACTAGTTACAGAAAGCACAAATGCCTCATAAACGTATTCCAAAGACAAGGTCATCAGATCGGTACGTGGGGGCAGATGTCAGAGCCCCACGGATGGAGGAGTTGGGAGCGGGAACCAGGGGTTAAGGAGGCTGAGCTGTGTGCGGAGAAGAGCATCCGCTGCCTGCAAAGCTGGGTGGACCCTCTGCTCCTATCACGGAGATTCCCTGGCCTCCTTTTACTAAATCCTCTTTTATCTTAAGCTATTTTGAGTTGGTTTCACTTCTTTGCCACAGAGTGCCTTGCTTAGAATGTGTGATGCGCTGGGCACCGTGCCTGGGGCGTCCGGCCCTTATCTTTGCTTATTCGTCACCGCTGCTGCAGCTGAAGGCCGGGGCGGTCTGCACATCTCAGAGCCAAGGCTTCTGGTCTCTGATGGGACATGCCCTTTCAGCTCTGGGTCTCTATCCTTTCTGGGGATGAACAGAAAAATTAGCCCTTCCTCGGCTCCAGGAAAAACTTATCCTGGTGAGCCTCACTTCCGTGCTTCAGCCCTTGGGGACACCAGGCCTGATCAGAACCCTCTGGTTTCTAAGCTGCAATGTCCTCAGGTTTCATTTAAATCCACTTCTCAAGGAAGCGGACGCTGACACACGACCTGAACTGCCAGCTGCTTCTCAGAGGCCCCTCCCCGCTCACGTCCTCAACCTGCCCAAGAGGTCAAGCTTGCCCGGATAGAAGGGCTTGTCGATTCCAGAAAGGAATATGGTTCTCCCTACAGGAGCAGCTTGTCTTCCACATCCATCCCCAGGTGAGAGAAACCTGGGGGTCCCTGGGGCACTGGATCCCAGGGGCACCTGCCTCAACCCACCTGCAGTGAGGCTGCAAACCAACCCTCCTTTCGGTGGTAAGCCTCCCAGATGGAGGGCATGCATCTCACTTGCCCTTGAACTTGACCTCAAAGTCAGCCAGCAACTGCTCATTGCACAAACAACTGAGACGCTCACGAGGTACAGCCAAGGGGCAGCGGAGAGCTGTGCTGGGAGTCAGAAAGCTCTCGGTGTACTTCCCAGCCGTGCTCCTCGATGCCTGGAGCATCTTGGACAAGTTTCCTGGCCGTGCTAAGACTTGATTTTCTATCTTTAAAATGGGACTGCAAGGATTACCCAAGACAGCGCCAAGAGAGTGCAGGGCAAGTGTCACCTCTGCCGTTTTAGCCCTCGGGAGGGGTGTCGTTTGGACTGTATGAGTTACCAGACGCTCACCCATCCCATGGACTTCCCAGGTGGCTTAGCAGTAAAGCATCCACCTGCCAACGCAGGAGATGTGGGTTCGAGCCCTGGGCTGGGAAGATACCCTGGAGAAGAAAACAGCAACCCACTCCAGTATTCTTACCTGGGAAATCCCATGGACAGAGGCGCCTGGAGGGCTACAGGCCATGGAGTTGCAAATAGACACGACTGAGCATACACACACACACACACACCTATCCCACACCCAAGCTTCTGGAAGAGTAAGAGCCCAGCAAGTATAAAGTCTGAGGCCCAAGCTTAGTGTTTATTCCCAACATCAACTGCAAACTGGCCCCAAAGTTTATGAACTGGGTCAACCAGACCTAGGAGAACCCGGATAGAGTGACGGGGCACCACGAGCTGGCGGGTGGAGGCTGGAGCCTAACCACCCAGCCCTCCGTGGATCCCGTGACCCTAGACACGTCACTCAACTCCTCATGTCTGTTTTCTCTGTCATAAAGTGGGCATCACGATATTACAACCTGCTGTACTGGGCTGTCTGGAGATCTGATGAGTCAACGCAGGTGAAGAGGTTAGAGCATGGTTATCGCGCATTAAACCCGAGGGCCTGCACTCCTCCTACTTCCTGGCCTTTGACCATGAGCCGCCTTGTGGCAGCTCTTTCTCTGTTGTCCAGCGGCCCCCTGGGGGGTGGACAGTGATGGGCCTGAGAACAAGGGGCATCTCCTCGGATCCCAGGTCTGCCTCTAGTTTCATCTATGCCTTGGTCCTGCCCGCTCCACCAACCTTTCTTCCATTTGACCAGCACTGCTGAAAATGTACCAGTGGGCTCAGCCATATGTAGTGCAGGTTCCTGGGTATGGTTTGGCCTTTTAAAATTTTTTAATTAATTTATTTTGGGCTGTGCTGGGTCTTTGTTGCTATGTGTGGGTTTTCTCTAGTTTCGCTGTGCGGGCTTCTCACTGCAGGGGCTTCTCTTGTGGAGCATGGGCTCAGTAGCTGTGGTTTCATGGGCTTAGTTCCCTCCCACCGCGTGGAATCTTCCAGACCAGGGATTGAACCTGCACCTCCTGCATTGGCAGGTGGCTTCTCAACCACTGGAACAGCAGGGAAGTCTGAGTTTTCTTTTTTTTTAAAGTTGACATTTAGTTGATTTACAATATGTTAGTTTTAGGTGCACAATATCATGATTCAAAATTTTTATAGACAATAATACTCCATTAAAGTTATTATAAAATATTGACTATATTCCCTGAGCGGCTTAGTCTTGATAAGGACTCATTAACTGCTTTGTTCATAATGTGACCTGGCCTCTGCCTAAGATGGGGGCCTGCAGGGGTGGCCGGCCTGGCTTCCTGGCGGCTCCAGCTTTGGGAAGCATGGGCTTCCAGAGAAGGGCCAGCATGGTGAGGCCATGTCAGAGGTCAGTGCTGACTCAGTGAAGCCCATCGCATGGAAAGGGCCCAGGAAGTGTGAGCTCTTCTTACTATTACGTAGAAGGGCTGGGATCAGAAACACTCTTGTCTTTTACTACCCCCTACCCCAAATCCCTCAAAAGGTCAGAAGGGTAAGTGGCAGGGTGGGTGTGCTAAGTCACGTGGTTGGGTAGGGAGCAGGCCAAGGGGGCGGGGGGCACCTTCAGTTAATGATCACGGTCATGCTGAGACGGACCCTGGTGTTTGGTTTGGCTTCTCTCAGGTCACATTCTGACGCCAGGTCAGCCTGTGTGGGCCCTAACCAGCCCCCGCTCCCTCAGACCCAGCAAGGCTGTGCATGAGACCCCCTGACAGCTGTTAAAGCAGCCACTCTGAAAAGTGGGAGTGTCTCCCTGCTGGGGGCTCGGCACCTGGGGCAGGGGAGCAGGTGGTCCCTTGGGAGCTAGGACTCAGGATCCAGCTTGGGCTCAGCCTGAAAGGCCCCTCGGGATCCCCGGTCCTACTACAGCCTGGTCTCCTGCTCTGACCCCGGAGGGGACTTACCCAGGCCCAGATTGGAGACGATCTCGAGGTCTGTGGAGCTGCGGGCTTCGAGGATGGCCCGGGGCAGCCTCAGCGTGAAGGGCAATAAATCTCTGCGGAGACACGAGGGGTCGGAGGTCAAGTCTGGGGCGGGTTCCGTGTGTCCAGTCTCAGCCCTGCCACCTCCCAATCCACAGCCCATGGAGGAAGAATCCGGCAACCCCGCTGGCTGCTGCAATCGCCACAGACTGGAAACTTCCCTGGAGCCAAAGGATGGAGTCCTAAGGCTGAGGGAGCAACCGGTCGGGTCCCAGTCCTGTGTCTCCACTGGACCCAGAGATGCTGAGACCTTCCTTGGTCATGGTGAGGGATGGTGCGTGGAGGGGAAGCCCACGCAGCTTCCTCTACAGGAGCTATTCTGGGGAAGGTAAGGGACCCACCCCCTCCGGCCCTCCGAGCCTTGCCATTCCACACTAAGGTGTGCAGCAGGTGCACAGACAGACCCTACCTCCTGCTTCCCCCCGAAACCGTGAGCGCACAGCTTCCGTCGAGCACACAGGCGCCCCCAACAACACAGTCCGCCAGCTCTATCTGCTGCCTTTGGTCTGAATGGCAGTTCATCCCGGGATCGCTTCAGAGACCCCCCAGAAGAGGCCTATACACCCTGCCCCCCTTTATTGTACAGATGGGGAAACAGATCAGAGAGGGCCTTTATGATCCCCTCTGGGATGTTATCTAAAACGATCCTCCAATTTTCTGGACAACAAAGGGATGTCCTACAAGTTAATTCTGACGCTAACTGCCTGGAACTAGCACTAACTAACTACTCCTTAATATAGGCTAAGGACTCAGCCCCACCATTTCGGACGCCAGTCCCAGGTCACCTGTACTTCTGAGCAACAGGCTGTAAGTCAGGGGTTCTCATGACCCCTTCCTCAGGCTTGACAGTTTGCTGGGAACAGCTCACGGGACTCAGGGCAACACTTACATTTCCTGGCTCACTGTAAGGATGCAGCCCAGGAATAGCTGGATGGAAGAAGCACACAGGCAAGGTCAGGGCAAGGAGCTCCCCTCCACTGGAGCTCCTCTCTGGACACGGCACTTCCCAGCGCCTCGAAGTGTCCATCAGCTGGGAGGTGGGCGGGTGGGGCTGGAAGTTCCCCGCCTTGGTCACTGGTCTTCCTGGTGACCAGCCCCATCCTGAGGCTGTCTAGGGGCCTCTCCTGTTTATGGGTTTGCATAACGCAGGTGTGACAGAAGTGGGCTCATTATGAATAACAAGAGACACCCCTGTCAACTCAGGAAATTCCAAGAATTTAAGAATTCTGTGTCCAGAACCTAAACTAAGGCCAAATACATTTTCTTCTACTATTACCTCCTAGTGGGTTGTGGGCCATGGATTAAAAGTACCAGGCACCATGTATATTATTAATACCTTATTAGCTCACACAGGCTAGCTTTCTCTTTCCCATAGGGTTTGGCACTCACCCCCACCCTGTCCAGGTCCTATAAATTTTGGGGCGACTTGGGGAGCGCTTCCAGAATGGAAGGCTATGAGACCATGTCTGCATCCCCTCCATGCCTCCTGGCTCCATCTCCTCACACGTCCCGGGTGACTTCTGTGGTTTTGAAAGTCAACCACTTTCAAAAGGAAAGTAGAGGGGAAAGCATGAATTCCTTTCCATTAAAAGAATCTCTTTAAGTGAGAGGGAGAAAGAAAAAACCAGCATGAATTCTGGAATCGAGGACACTGGTAAACCCCAGCTCTGCCATTCCTGGTGGGTGTCATTCCATCTCCTGGTTGGACAGGGGACATGATGCTCGCTTATGGGGTTACTATAGAAACCATGCAGCACAGCAGGGGAGCACCTAGCGGGAACTTGTTTCTTCCCCTCCTGCTGGGAGCTCCAGTCAAGGGTGCTTCGGGGCCTCTGAACTGTGTGGTCAGGCTCCTTTCCTCTGTCCTCCTGTCCCCCTAACCAGGACTCAGAAGGCAAGACCGTGGCTCCTGGTCCAGGCGGCTGTGAAGGCAGCTCCAGACACAGTGGTAACAGCTTCCTTCAGAGAAGAGGCCCAGCCCACCTCCCCCAGCTGCCCAGTGGAGGATGACAGCCTCGTCACAACACTGGGTGCCTGGCCACCTCCTAGAGAGGGCAGGAGGACCAAGGGGCTCCCTACTTCTTCATTTCGGTTAATGGCACCCATTTCACAAGGCTACTGACTCCTGACCCCAGGCTGTACTGAGGATCAGAGCTTGCCATCCTTGAAAAGGGGCTTGGCAGAGCATCTGGTATGTAGAATGTGCTTCAGGAACCATCACGCCTGCTTATGCGCCTGTGCCCACGATAAGAGCCCCGACGGTTCCCCAGGCTCCTCCTGCCTCCCCACTCCTCCCTGCAGTGACCGCCCCTACCCCGCCTGGTTCCCCATCCCCTGCCTGGGGTCTGGGTGGCTGCAGAGCCCAGCTGGTATCCACATTCCCCTTGTTTCAGCCTCCCAGCCTCTGCAGCCATGTGGTTCTGCTCAAATGCAATCCATCTGTGAGCTGCAGCAACTCCCAGCACCAGGGAAGGAAGCCCTGCATGCAGCTCCTGGGCTCGGCGTTTCAGGCCTTCCAGGCACCTTATCCCCCACCCACATGTCCAGCTCTTCCCAGGAAGCCATTGCCAAGCAACCTGCAGCAGGCCCGCTGCCAGGCCTTCGCCCACGCTGTGTCCTCTACCCGAATTCTCTTCCTGCCCTTCTTTGCCTGGCCATCAGTGTCACCCCTCTCACCAAGAGGGCCTAGACTCCCTGCACATGGAAGGGGAGAAGCTGCTGCTGGAGAGAAAGCAGACCCGCGTCCTCTGGACCACGGGCCTGGCCCTGTATGCCGGGCAGAGGCAGCTGGGCTCGGCAGTCAGACAACCTGGGGTTCAGACCTGGCTCAGAACTGAGCTGGGTGAACCGAGGCTGGCCAACTCCAGCTGCAGCATCTTCATTTATAACAGCAAGAAGAACATGCTTGATGCCTCCTGGAGGATTCATTCCAGACCAGGGGCTCTGCTAAGCTCCTTGCAAAGGTCTGATCCTCGGCACAGCATGGGACAAGGGTCACAAGCCTCATGAAGTGGGTCTGTAGTGATAACACCCCCTGCCCCACCCTGCAGCACCGTTCAGGTTAGAGAGAGCTCTGTGGGCAGCACCCAGTGTAAGCCCGACTCAACAGACGCCTGGTCCACAGAGCTGACTGGAGCAGTCACTGCTGCCGCCCCCTCCAGACACTTCAGTGTTTTTTACCAGCTCTGCACCCATCGTCCAGCCTCTGAGGAGTTTGCTCCTGAGGGCCGGCACCCATGACCCCCAGAGGCTTGTCCTGGCATACTGGAGCCTCAGCGCCTGCTCCAGTGGCCCTACAGAGAGCCACACGTGCCTGGGCGTGCTGGCTTGGGGGCACAGAAGTCCAGCCCCATGGCTTATGGTGGACCCCAAGGTCTGCTTTGTGCTCCGGAGCTGCTGGAGAGAGGGATCCACTGAGGCCAGGCACCTGGCACTGGACCCTGGCAGGACTTCTCTCCTGTCCCCGTCCTGCACCCCACTGCCCTGCTACTTCCTCCTTCGGGGAGGCCCTTGAATGCCCCCTGCCCATGGTTCTCCTCTCCAAGTTTGCCCCCGGGGGCCCTCAGCTAACTGTTAGTATCCTTTTCTTAGGAGCGGTTCCCAAACCTTGGTTTGCAGACAGGCTTATTATAAATGCAGATTGTGTGTGTGTGTTATAAATGTAGATTGTGTGTGTTATAAATACAGATTGTGTGTGTGTTATAAATGTGGATTGTGTGTATGTTATAAATGCAGATTATGCATGTGTGTTATAAATGTGGATTGTGTGTGTGTTATACATACAGATTGTGTGTGTGTGTGTTATAAATGTGGATTGTGTGTGTGTTATAAATGCAGATTCCTGTGCCCCACTCCCAGCCAGCTAGTCAGAATCCCCAGGGTGGGCCCTGGAAGTGTTAACCAGCTCCCTGGGTGACTATGGGACTCAGACTCTCTAGAACTCTCACACTATCTACCATCCAGCCAGGAGCATCAGAGTTCCAGTGAGGTTTGGGGCGGACACCGTGAAGCCAAATCTATGCCCTCCCACCCCAAGGACGGGCTGTGGTGGACCACATGGGCCTTCATGAGCCCATGTGACCGAACCAGGGCTGGTCCTCGCTCTTGCAGGGACTGTGCTCAGTGGACAGGTGCCGAGGCCACAGGGGCCCTGAGGGCCCATCAGGGAGCAGGCTCTGTCTCAGGACTGGCCTGTATCACCTGGGTGTTTCAGTTCAGTTCAGTCGCTCAGTTGTGTCCGGCTCTTTGTGACCCCATGAATTGCAGCACGCCAGGCTTCCCTGTCCATCACCAACTCCCGGAGTTCACCCAAACTCATGTCCATCGAGTCGTTGATGCCATCCAGCCATCTCATCCTCTGTCGTCCCCTTCTCCTCCTGACCCCAATTCCTCCCAGCATCAGAGTCTTTTCCAATGAGTCAACTCTTCGCATGAGGTGGCCAAAGTACTGGAGTTTCAGCTTCAGCATCATTCCTTCCAAAGAACATCCAGGACTGATCTCCTTTAGAATGGACTGGTTGGATATGCTTGTAGTCCAAGGGACTCTCAAGAGTCTTCTCCAACACCACAGTTCAAAAGCATCAATTCTTTGGTGCTCAGCTTTCTTCACAGTCCAACTCTCACATCCATACATGACTACTGGAAAAAACATAGCCTTGACTAGACGGACCTTTGTTGGCAAAGTAATGTCTCTGCTTTTGAATATGCTATCTAGGTTGGTCATAACTTTCCTTCCAAGGAGTAAGCGTTTTTTAATTTCATGGCTGCAATCACCATCTGCAGTAATTTTAGAGCCCAAAAATATAAAGTCTGACACTGTTTCCACTGTTTCCCCATCTATTTCCCATGAAGTAATGGGACCAGATGCCATGATCTTAGTTTTCTGAACGTTGAGCTTTAAGCCAACTTTTTCACTCTCCTCTTTCACTTTCATCAAGAGGCTTTTTAGTTCCTCTTCATTTTCTCCATAAGGGTGGTGTCATCTGCATATGTGAAGTTATTGATATTTCTCCCTGCAATTTTGATTCCAGCTTGTGCTTTAGCAGATCTCAGAACGCCCCTCTGTGCAAGGCCCTGCCGGGAACACAAAGGCACCTAAAATCTGCATCTCTGGCTCGCCTCCCGTGACCTCTGGGCACTTGGTTCTGAAGATGGCTGCTTGTTCAGACCTCACAGAGGAACACAGCTCTAGCACTCTGGGGTTCTGTCTTGGATCCCCTTGACACGTGAGGTGACTGGGGCCGGGAAAAGTCGGGGGATTTGCCCAAGGTCACACAGCCAGGAATGGGCTCTCCACTCCTAGTCGACGGCCCTTCCTTGGCAACTTTCACTCCCGAGAGGTGGCCTTGGAGCTGATGCCCCTTCCCCTCAAACACAGGAGTTCCAGCCTCTGAGCCTTGTGACCTTCCAGTGGGTTGCCTGAGTGTCGGAGGGCAGGTGAAAAGCATCTGCTTTTCTGGAACGTGGAGAAACAGCAGCCAGAGGAGGAGCGGGTGGGAGGAGACAGTGGTGTCTGGTGACCACGGCTCCGGATCTCGCTTCATACAGATGACGTCACCACCCGAGCACACCTTCCTGTGGCCCAACCCACGGAATCAGAACCAGAGCACCTCCTGGGTGTCAGTACTATGCTGTCCCTTTATCTCATTTCTTTCTCCAGCATCTACAGCATGGGTGGTGTTCTCATTTTACAGGAGAGAAAGTTGAGACAGAAAGATTAGCTCAAATTCTGAGCTCTGCAATTACGTCACCATTCATTCATTTATTCACTCACTGGAAGCATCTATCTTGGGCCAAACTCTAGGCTGTCATCTCCACTAAGGTAGAACTTCTCAGAACAGGAAAGGGCCTGACTCTGAGAACCTGACCTGTCATAACGTACAAAGGGCCAGGGAGCCCTGATGCTCAGCTTTGTGGGCCTAGAAGGACATGCTAGATCATCAGAATCACTGGAGAATGTACACAGGGGGACGGCTGTAGCAAAGACCACGGGCCTTGGCACTCCGCTTTGAATCTCCACCCTGCTATTTACCAGGTTCATGACCCTGAGCAACTTACTTCTCTAGTCTCAGCTTCCTCATCTGTAAAATGGAACTAACAAGAGCACCCCAGTGGTTAAGACTCCACACTTCCATGGCGGGGGGCACAGGTTGGATCCCTGGTTGGGGATCTAAGATCCCATGTCCTGCATAGAGCAGTCAAAAAAACCCGGGGAGGTGGTGGACTAACAAGAGCACTTAACGGGGTGGAACTGTTGGCAAGATTTAAGAAAATAACGGATATAAAACCCTAGCACCTCATTGAGTACCTGGAGAGCCCCCTACAGGCAGGAGCGGTTAGCATCTTATTATCAGCATCTCAATTCTGCCCACCGGGCCCAGGAGGGTCCTGGTAGGTGGGAGGGCTGTCCTGGGTTGAGTGAAGGCAGCATGAATGGTCTCTTTGAAGCAGGGAGAGGTGAGCCTGGGGGCCCTGGGCCCAAGACATCCTGCCCAGCCCTGGTCAAATCCCTGTAGCGTAAGCCATTGGCTTCTGGGCACCAAAATGTATTTTTAAATTCCTGTTGACCTGCAACCAGTTCTGAATGAACAGAGCAGTTCTGAGGGTGGTTACAGACACACACTCCACCCAGCAGCTGCTTCAAAAATCACACGCTTTCTCCCATGAAGAGTATCAGCCCTTCCTGTTGCCCCTACAGGAAGTTCCTTCTAGAACTCCTCCAACAGGGCGGGTCAGGTCAGCACAGGACCCACCCCAAGCTGTCGTGAAAGCTGGAAGACAAGATGGTGATGGGCAGTGAGCCAAGGGGGCAGGTGGAGGTGAGGGGGGACCTTTAAAGAAAGAAAGCAGGAGAGCCAGCACTGCCCCCCCCTTTCATGGGTACGAGGGCGAAGCCAAGGGACTGCCCCCTCTCTGCATCCTGTGGGCTGCACCCTTCCCCTGGGGGCTCCCCTGTGACACCCCTGCCCCCACCCAAGATGCATGCACATCTGTTGCCATGAGATGCCCTCCTGTGGGGCCAGGAATACTCACCTACTGACACAGTAGAATGCGATCAGTCTGAAGATGTCCTCAAACACAAGAACCGAGCCTTCCAGGTACAGTACTGAGGAGAGAGGACAGAGGCTTGGATGAGTGTCCCTGTCAGAGGAGAGGGGGTGTCCCTAGGGAGGGTGGGTCTGCCCTGTGCTCACTTGTGGGTCACGGCACCTGCTGCAGGGCCCAGCCTGCTGCAGTCACAAATACATCAGCAGCCCATTGGGCCATAGGGAGGAGAGACGTGAACTTCTGTGGTGCTAATCCTGAGATTTTAGTGAAAGTCGCTCAGTTGTGTCCGACTCTTTGCAACCCCATGGACTGTAGTCCATGGAGTTCTCAAGGCCAGAATACTAGAATGGGTAGCCTTTCCCTTCTCCAGGGGATCTTCCCAACCCAGGGATCAGACCCAGGTCTCCCACATTGCAGGCGGATTCCTTACCACCTGAGCCACCAGGGAAGCCCAAGATTTCAGGGGCCTCTTTATTACAGCAACTGGTGTTAACTAGTAACACATGCACCATTTTGAGTGAAATAACACTGAAGATTCTAGATTGTAAAAGCAGAACTTGAAAACGTCCCGAATTAAACATTCAGGGTCATCTCCACTTGACAATTCTGAGGACTGTGGGGGCCAGCAGAGGATGGTTTGTCCCTGTTCTGCTTTAGCTTCCAGGAGATTCCTTGGTCCAGTGCGGCCACTGGCCTTTAGCCCAAGAATCCCTGGGCCTGTCAGAACCTCACTTGATTTGGCTGCACAAGTAACCCAAGAGGGAGGGTGACACCCATATTTTCCAGCTCTGACAAGGAAGAGGGATTAAGGGAGAGAGAGCCCATCCTGGGTGGATGTGGCTCCATGGAGTGGCAGGGTGCCAGGATGTGGCAGTCAGGGCCCGAAGCCAGGGTGGACTGCCCAGAGGAGAGCATGGTACCACACCATGCCCTGCAGCAGAGTACCAGGGCCAGGGGCCCAGAGATGCTGAGCTGCTCACCAGGGGTCTTGGCAGCCGCCCACCCCCACGCCGCCTGACTCTCATCCCAGGGCCCCATGCACCCGACAAGTGATGCTCTCTGCACGTGGGACCCACAGTGAACTTTCCCGGGCATCAGAGGGCCAAGAAACATGTGTGCCTCACACTTCATTTCCAACTTCCTCAGGTTCTTCTGAGCATCCACGGGGTGGAGGTAGGTATAAGGCTAGAGCTGGGTCCCAGGTCTGGCTCCAATCTTGAGGTAGACAGTATGACTATGGGTTTGCCCCTTCCCCTCTCAGTACCCCAGTTCCTCTACGTGCAAAGGGAAGAGCCCTTCCAACACTAAGCACTCTTGTGTCTAGCTGACTGCAGCCTGCTTCCAAAGCCTAGGACAGCATTCTGCTGCACTGGTGATCTACGATACGCAAACCAACATGTTTTGTTCTAATAACTTTATTTTAATACTTTCCTTCTTTCTATATGCTACTGCACTGTTCTAAACAGTTAACATGATTTTTTTAAAAAGATCGTGCTTAGTCACTCAGTCCTGTGTGACTCTTTGTGACCCCATGGACTGTAGCCCGCCAGGCTCCTCTGACCATGGGGATTCTCCAGGCAAGAATACTGGACTGGGTTGCCATGTCCTCCTCCAGAGGATCTTCGCGACTCAGGGATCAAACCCAGATCTCCCTGGGTTTGCACTGCAGGCGGGTTCTTTACTGCCTGAGCCACCAGGGAATTACATTCATCATTTATTTATAGCAAAGAGATCATGGTCTCTCATTAGGATAGATATAAAAATTTTACAAGAGAGTTTAAAGAAAAACATTAAGTAGGTTACAGTTCTTGGAGGTACTGGCAAGATGCCCATAAATAACAAGTCAGAGAAACATCAGGGCATGGAATTACCACCCTTTGTGAATGAATGGACATGAGGTGGTCCACAGCACCACCTAGTGGCACATCCGTGCATCACGGACCTTAGCAGCACCAACTGACCAAGGGAAAGTGAAAGTGAAGTTGCTCAGTTGTGTCTGACTCTTTGCGACCCCATGGACTGTAGCCCACAAGGCTCCTCTGTCCATGTTATTTTCCAGGCAAGAGTACTGGAGTGGGGTGCCATTTATAGGCTGGGGTCAAAAGATTTCCGGTTGCTGGGAGAGGTAGAGTGGATGCTCCATCTGTAAACTGGAGTTAAGACCTTTCTCATGAATCCTTCAAGAGGAATTAGTGGTGATGCACGCAAAAAGCCTAGCTTCTTTATACCGGGCCTGCTCAACAATGAGCAGTTTTCCTTCACCATTGAGACATGGTCTGACCTTTGCAGACACAAATGAAAGCTTTAAGATAAGCAGTCCCTTCCTCTCCTGTGTCCCTACGACTTTCTATAAAGCCCACAGTTCCTTTAGACTTAGTTTACGCCCACTCTGGTCCCTTCCTCAGGAGCAAGGACCAGGGCTCATCCATTTGTGTGGCTGGGGCCACGCACAGTTCTGGATATAGTGGCCCAGTCCCCTTTTTACTGTGAAAACAGTAGATCTGTCAAAGCACAAGGGCGGATCAAGGTCATGTTTGTTTCTTTGTAACCAGGCCTCTTCTGCCCTACCCCCAGCCCCCAGTTCGTACTTCCCCATCCTGCTCGTGGGAATAGCACAGCAAGGCCACACCCAGGGGAGCTCCTGCCTGCCAGGGCCAGGGCTTTGCCCACACTTGAGCCCTCCTCAGGGCCTATGTTGGAGAAGGCAATGGCACCCCACTCCAGTACTCTTGCCTGGAAAGTCCCATGGACGGAGAAGCCTGGTGGGCTGCAGTCCATGGGGTCGCGAAGAGTCAGACAGGACTCAGCGACTTCCCTTTCACTTTTCACTTTCATGCATTGGAGAAGGAAATGGCAACCCACTCCAGTGTTCTTTCTGGAGAATCCCAAGGACGGTGGAGCCTGGTGGGCTGCCGTCAATGGGGTCGCACAAGACTGAAGCGACTTAGCAGCAGCAGCAGCAGCAGCAGCAGGGCCTATGTGTGGCATGCAGTTTCAGTTCAGTTCAGTTCAGCTGCTCAGTCGTGTCCAACTCTTCGCAACCCCATGAATTGCAGCACGCCAGGCCTCCCTGTCCATCACCATCTCCTGGAGTTTACCCAAACTCATGTCCATCAAGTCGGTGATGCCATCCAGTCATCTCATCCTCTGTCGTCCCCTTCTCCTCCTGCCCCTAATCCCTCCCAGCATCAGGGTCTTTTCCAATGAGTCAGCTCTTCACATGAAGTGGCCAAAGTACTGGAGTTTCAGCTTTAGCATCAGTCCTTCCAATGAACACCCAGGACTGATCTGCTTTAGGATGGACTGGTTGGATCTCCTTGCAGTCCAAGGGATTATCAAGAGTCTTCTCCAACACCACAGTTCAAAAGCATCAATTCTTCGGTGCTCAGCTTTCTTCACAGTCCAACTCTCACATCCATACATGACCACAGGAAAAACCATAGCCTTGACTAGACGGACCTTTGCTGGCAAAGTAATGTCTCTGCTTTTCAATATGCTATCTAGGTTGGTCATAACTTCCCTTCCAAAGAGTAAGCGTCTTTTAATTTCATGGCTGCAATCATCATCTGCAGTGATTTTGGAGCCCAAAAATATAAAGTCTGACACTGTTTCCACTGTTTCCCCATCTATTTCCCATGAAGTGATGGGACAAGATGCCATGATTTTAGTTTTCTGAATGTTGAGCTTTAAGCCAGCCTTTTCACTCTCCTCTTTCACTTTCACCAAGAGGCTTTTTAGTTTCTCGTCACTTTCTGCCATAAGGGTCGTGTCATCTGCATATCTGAGGTTATTGATATTTCTCCCGGCAATCCTGATTCCAGATTGTGCTTCTTCCAGCCCAGCGTTTCTCATGATGTAGTATGCAGTTTGGGAGATAATAAATGTCTGCTAAAAGTCTGACTGGGGATTCCCTGCTCGTCTAGTTGAGAATTCTAGTTAAGAATCCGCCTGCCAATGCAGGGGACATGGGTTTGATCTCTGGTCCAGGAACATCCCATGGAGCAGCTAAGCCCATGCACCACAGCTACTGAAGCCCACGCGCTCTAGAGCTAGAGCTCTGCAACGAGAAGCTATGCAACGAGAAGCCTGTGCCCCCCAACTAGAGAGTAGCCCCAACTCGCCACAACTAGAGAAAGCCCATGTGCAGCAACAGACTCATCACAGCCAAAAACGAATAAAAGTACAGAAATAAATAAACAGTTCAAAACATAAAAGTCTGTCTGGCAGAGGGACCCCAGAGGAGCAGAGGCCTCGGCGGGGTGAGGGGGGACGTGGTGCCTTGGCCAGGGTCTCATGCCCTCCCTCCAGGGGCCCAAAGGGACACCTGGGACATGAAGGAGCCCCGACAGGCAGCCTCACATTGTTCTGGAGCACAGGTGAACGCAAATCAGTAAGAGCTAGACAGGCCTTTGTTCCAGAGGGTGGGTTGGCGCTCAGCTTCCAGGACAGCCCTGTGTCCTGCACGGGCTGGTGGGTGTGTGCAGCACCCCGACCAAATGGCCTGAGTGTGAACATGTCTCCATCACGATTGCTTAGCGTCCCTGAACCTCAGTTTCTTCAGCTGTATGTGTGCCTGAATGCTCAGTTGCTTCATTCATGTCCAACTCTTTGTGACTCCATGGACTGTGTAGCCCAACAGGCTCTTCTGTCCATGGGATTTCCCAGGCAAAAATCCTGGAGTGGGTTGCCAGTTCCTTCTCCAAGGCATCATTTGAACCCAGGGATCAAACCTGCGCCTCTTATGTCTCCTTCATGGACAGGCATGTTCTTTACCACTAGCACCACCTGGGAAACCCCTTCAGCTGTATAACAGAGTGAATAAAGTACCTGTCTGCTGTGGGCTGAACTGTGTCTCCTAGAAAGACAGACTGTTATCCTAACCCCTGGTACCCGCGAGTGTGACTTTATTTGGAAACAGGGTCTTGGCGGATGGAATCAAGTCCACATGAGGTCTGACCAGATTGGGGTGGGCCCTAAACCCAATGATGGGTGTTCTTGTAAGAAAACAGGTGAAGACCTGGGACACAGACACAGAGAGGAGAAGCCACGTGCAATGGAGGCAGATGCAGCCAAAGCCAAGGGTTGCCAGCTGTCACCAGAAGCCAGGAGAGGCCCGAACAGATTCTCCCTGGTCTCCAGGAGGAGCCAACCCTGCCACACCTCGACTTGGGATTGCTGGCCTCCAGGCCTTTGCTCCTGCTCTCTCCCCAGGCAAGGAGGACCCAGCTTCGCGCTTCCTTGCTAATCCTCCTCATTTGTCTTTTGCCTTGAAGGCAAGGACTGTAAACTTCTCTGTATAGCATGCTTGGCAAAAAGGGTATTCTATCATGATACGGCTTCCCAGATGGTGCAGTGGCACAAAATCCGCCTGCCAACACAGGAGACATAAGAGATGCAGATTTGATCCCTGGGTCGGGAAGATCCCCTGGAGAAAGAAATGGCAAATCACTCCAGTATTCCTGCATGGAAAATTCCAAGGACAGAGGGGCCTGGCAGGCTGCAGTCCACAGGATCATAGAGTCGGACACGACTGAGTGACTGAGCACACATAAACTATAAAAAACATACAATTTAGCATTTTAGTAATTTTTAAGAATACTCAGTGGCCTAAGTACATTCACATTTTACAACACAAGGCTTCTTTTTTGATGTGTTGAAAATGTTCTCAGATTGACCCTGGTAGGCTGGGCAACTGAATATACCTAAGGCCACTGAATCGTACACTTTAAATGGGTGAATTGTATGATGCTGACTACATGAAGTAAATACATCTCAACAAAGTCATGATTAAGAAAAAAAAAGAAAATGCATACACACACCGTGGACTGAATTTCACCTCCTGTATTACGTTTTTCTGGCACTTTTATAATGAGCATATGTGACATTTGTAAGCAGAGAAACAATGAAGATTCTCTAAATTTTTCTCGAATGTTCTAAATTTCTCTGTAAATGTTTCTTAGGAGCTAAGTGGTCTCCAGAGTCCTCTCGGTTCACGCTACTTTGGTTCCCCTCAGAGCCCCGCAAGGGCTGACAAGCTCCCCGGGTCACCCACTGGGTGTTCCCAACAAGGATGCCGGCTCCCTCTGCTCCCCTCTGAAAACTTGAGCAGCGGTGACTCCTCCAGTGTGTACAGCCTCCAGCCTCCTCAGTGGAAAGAGCAGTGGGAAAGACCAGCCCCCGTCTAAACCATCTCTCTTTCAAAGAGTGAGGAGAAAAAACAGCACCAGCTAGTCCCATCTGCTATGTCCCCAGCTGACAACAGGTGCCAACAATGGGACTTGCCCCTGCCTAGAGAAAAAGAAACCTTTCTCCTCCTGACTCACCATCAAGGCTGAGTCAAGACAAGGTGGAGAGTCCGGCTCCACGCACAGCAGCCTGGCTTCTGGTCTTTACAATCTCAACATCAAAACGAGTAATCCACAAAGAACCAAAAGCTGTTGGAAGATTCATTTGTTAGGAAATTCCATTTTATCACTCAGTAATACAAATGAACTGCCAAGGCAGGAATGGTGTACGTTATCTTTAGTTCTCCATGGTACCCTCAGCACCAGGCATGGTGCTTAGCACATCGCTAGCTCTCCAATATTTATGTAACTATTTCTTTAGCAAATGTTTTCTTTGGAAATACAGGTCCACAGGAAGTTGCAGAGATAAACAGAGAGGCCCTCTTCACTTTTCATCCAGTTTCCCTCAATGGCAATATCAGGGTGCTTAATTAGAGGACAAGATCTGAACCAGGAAACCAACCTTTGTGTGATCCACAGAACTCATTCAGAGCTTAGCAGGTTTATACTAGCTCTTGTGCATATGAATGTGTGTATGTAGAGAACTATGCAATTTTATCCCATGTGTAAATCCCAGCTGCCTGTAATCACTACCTCTATCAAGGTATTTCATATCACATCCACCCCAACCCTTGGCAACCACAATCTGTTTTCTATCTCTTTGATCACATGATTGAATGTCATATAAATGGGGTCATACAGGACATATTCTTTGGGACTGGCTTTTCCCATTCTGCTTCATTTCCTCAAGGGTCATCCAAGTTATTGAGTGAATCAATACCCCGGTTCCTTTTTAGTGCTGAGTAGTAACCTATGGTCTGGGTGTACCTTGGTCATTCACCCACTGAAGGACATCTGGGAATTTCTGGTTTTTAGTGATTATGCACAAAGCTGCTGTGGGACTTTTAGGTCCATGTTTCTGCATGAAAATATGCTTTCCTTCCTCTGGGATATATGCCCCCAAGTGCATTTGCTGGGTCACATGGGGAGTCCATCCTTTGTTTTTCAAAGGAAGGGCCAAGCTGCTCTCCAGAGTGGCTGTACCATTTCACATTCCTACCAGCTACGCAGCAGCGATGCAGCTTCTTCCCCATCCTGGCCAGCTGGGTGTGCTCACTAGTTTTTATTTTGGCCATTCCACTAGGTATCGAGTGTTAGTTCATTGTGGCTTTAATTTGCGTTTCAAAAAGATGCTGACCGCCCTTTCCTGTGCACATCCGCTCTGCTCAAGTGTCTATTCACGTCTTTCCCTGTTTTCTAATTGGACAGGTTTTCAAATGTTGGATTTTTTAAAAAAACCATTTTATTAAGATATCATTCACACACCACACAACTCACCAATTTAAAGTGCACGATAGTCTTAGTATATTCACCGATTTGTGCAAACATCACCACAATCAATTTTAGAACATTTTCATTATCCCCCCAAAGAAATGTAATACCCGTCAGCAGTCACTTTCCAATCCTCCCTCCTCCTAGCTTCTGGAAACCACGAATCTACTTCCTGTCCCCATGGATTTGCCTATTTTGCACTTTTTGTATAAATGGAATCATACAGTATGTGGTCCTGTGGGCCTGGCTTCTATCATTCAGCATCATTATGTCAGTGTTTGTCCACGCCCATGTTGTAGCAGGAGTCAGCCTCAGCACTTCACTACTGTTTTTTTTTTAAGTTAACTTTTATTGGAGTATAGTTGGTTCCCAGGTGGCGCTAGTGGTAAAGAATCCACCTGCCAAGGCAGGAGATGCAAGCGACTGGGGTTCCATCCCTGGTTGGGGAAGATCCCCTGGAGTAGGCAATGGCAACCCACTCCAGTATTCTTGCCTGGAAAATTCCATGGGCAGAAAAACCTGGCAGGCTACAGTTCATGGGGCCATAGAGCTGGGACACAACTGAGCGACTGGGCACCTACAGCCGATTTACAATGTTGTGTTAGTTTCTGCCGTACATAAATACACAAATCCACTCTCCTCTGGATTCGTTCCCATATAGGTCATCACAGAGTACTGAGTAGCTCTCCCTGTGCTATCAGTGGCACTTCACTCCTCTTTATGTCTGAATAGTATTCTGTTAGATGGATATACCACATTCTGTTTATCCATTCATCACTGATAGATATTTGGGTTGCTTCCACCCCTTGGTTACTACAAATAATACTGCTCTTGGCATTTGTGTACAAATTTTTACATGGACATATATTTTCATATCTTGAGTGTATGCCTAGAAATGGAATTGCTAGATCCTACAGTAACTCTTCTTTTCACAGCTATCTGTAAGGCCTCCCCAGACAACCATTTTGCTTTTTTGCATTCCTTTTCCATGGGGATGGTCTTGATCCCTGTCTCCTGTACAAGGTCACGAACCTCAGTTCATAGTTCATCAGGCATTCTATCAGATCAAGTCCCTTAAATCTATTTCTCCCTTCCACTGTATAATCATAAGGGATTTGATTTAGGTCTTACCTGAATGGTCTAGTGGTTTTCCCTACTTTCTTCAATTTAAGTCTGAATTTGGCAATAAGGAGTTCATAATCTGAGCCACAGTCAGCTCCCGGTCTTGTTTTTGCTGACTGTATAGAGTTTCTCCATCTTTGGCTGCAAAGAATATAATCAATCTGATTTTGGTGTTGACCATCTGGTGATGTTCATGTGTTGTGTTGTTGGAAGAGGGTGTTTGCTATGACCAGTGCGTTCTCTTGGCAAAATTCTATTAGCCTTTGCCCGGCTTCATTCCCTACTCCAAGGCCAAATTTGCCTGTTACTCCAGGTGTTTCTTGACTTCCTACTTTTGCATTCCAGTCCCCTATAATGAAAAGGACATCTTTTTTGGGTGTTAGTTCAAAATTCTCCAAGCCAGGCTTCAGCAATACGTGAACCGTGAACTTCCAGATGTTCAAGCTGGTTTTAGAAAAGGCAGAGTAACCAGAGATCCAATTGCCAACACCCACTTGATCATCAAAAAAGCAAGAGAGTTCCAGAAAAACATCTATTTCTGCTTTATTGACTATGCCAAAGCCTTTGACTGTGTGGATCACAATAAACTGTGGAAAATTCTGAAAGACTTGGGAATACTAGACCACCTGACCTGCCTCTTGAGAAACCTATATGCACGTCAGGAAGCACCAGTCAGAACTGGACATGGAACAACAGACTGGTTCCAGATAGGAAAAGGAGTACGTCAAGGCTGTATATCGTCACCCTGCTTATTTAACTTCTATGCAGAATACATCAAGAGAAACGCTGGGCTGGAGGAAGCACAAGCTGGAATCAAGACTGCCGGGAGAAATATCAATAACCTCAGATATGCAGATAACACCACTGTTATGCTACAAAGTGAAGAAGAACTAAAGAGCCTCTTGATGAAAGTGAAAGAGGAGAGTGAAAAAGTTGGCTTAAAACTCAACATTCAGAAAACTAAGATCATGGCATCTGGTCCCATTACTTCATGGGAAATAGATGGGGAAACAGTGTCAGACTTTTTTTTGGAAATAAATAAATCCAAAATAAAGTGATCCAAAATCACTGCAGATGGTGACTGCAGCCATGAAATTAAAAGATGCTTAGTCCTTGGAAGGAAAGTTATGACCAACCTAGATAGCATAGTCAAAAGCAGAGACATTACTTTGCCAACAAAGGTCTGTCTAGTCAAGGCTATGGTTTTTCCAGTAGTCATGTATGGATGTGAGAGTTGGACTGTGAAGAAAGCTGAGCGCCGAAGAATTTATGCTTTTGAACTGTGGTGTTGGAGAAGACTCTTGAGAGTCCCTTGGACTGCAAGATCCAACCAGTCCATTCTGAAGGAGATCAGCCCTGGGATTTCTTTGGAAGGAATGATGCTAAAGCTGAAACTCCAGTACTTTGGCCACCTCATGCGAAGAGTTGACTCATTGGAAAAGACTCTGATGCTGGGAGGGATTGGGGTCAGGAGGAGAAGGGGACGACAGAGGATGAGACGGCTGGATGGCATCAATGAATCAATGGACATGAGTTTGAGTGAACTCCAGGAGATGGTGATGGACAGGGAGGCCTGGTAGACTGCAGTCCATGGGGTCACTAAGAGTCGGACACAACTGAGCGACGTCACTTTCACTTTTCACTTTCATGCATTGGAAAAGGAAATGGCAACACACTCCAGTGTTCTTGCCTGAAGAATCCCAGGGATGGTGGAGCCTGGTGGGCTGCCATCTATGGGGTCACACAGGGTCAAACACGACTGAAGTGACTTAGCAGCAACAGTAACTCTATGGGCTTCCCCAGTGGCTCAGTGGTAAAGAATCTGCCTGCAATGCAGGAGCCACAGGAGACATGGTGTTCTATCCCTGGGTCAGGAAGATCCCCTGGAGGAGGAAATGGCAATCCACTCCAGTATTCTTGCCTAGAAAAGTCCATGGACAGAGAAGCCTGGCAGGCTACAGTCCACGTGTTTATAAAGAGCCAGACACAACTGACTGAGCACACACACAGCATGCACAGTAACTCTACATATTTAAGAAGCTGGTGGAGTGGTTTTCAAAGCTTCTGCTCCATTTAACATTTCCACTCGCAGTGTTTAAGTTTCTCCACAGGCGTTCATTGCCTGGTGGTCCAGCGGTTAAGAATCCACCTGCCAATGCAGGGGACACATTCTATCCCTGGTCCAGGAAGATTCTACCTGCCTCAGGGCAAGCCTGTATGCCACAGCTATGGAGCCCCCGAGCCGCAACTACTGAAGCCCACGTGCCCTAGAGTGTGTGCTCCGCAACAAGAGAAGGCATGGCAATGAGAAGCCCACGCACCTAACTAGAGAGTAGCCCCCACTTGTTGCAACCATAGAAGACCCGTGAGCAGCAATGAAGACCCGGTGCAGACAAAAATAAACACACAAATAAAATTTAAAAAATAAGTTTCTTCACTCCTTTGCTAGTACTTTGTTACTGACTGGAATCATCTTAGCAGGTGTGAAATGGTATCTCACTGTTTTTAACTTATTTTGTATCGGGGTATATAGCTGATTAACAATGTGATAGTTTCAGGTGACAGAGAAGGGGACCCAGCCATACATATACACGTATCCCTCACTGTGGTTTTGATTTGCATTTCCGCAAGGATTAGTGACGTCAAGCATATTTTCATGGATTTATTGGCTATCTGCATATATACTTTGGAAAAATGTCTATTCAGATCCTTTGGTCATTTTTATTTGGGTTACTTGTTTTTTATTGTTGAGTTTTGAGAGTTCTTTTTCTGATATAGATACAAAGCCTTTATCAGATGTGTGATTTGCAAATATTTTTTCCCAGTTGTAACTTGTCTTTTCATCCTTGAACAGGGTTTTTCAAATATTTACTTGAGTGAGAAAAAAATGAATACTGTCCAAATTTGTGAAATAGTAAGCATTCATATGGTGTCACGTAAATAATTCAATAGTTATATGTCCAACCTGCTTTAATGAACTCTGAACTCGTCTTTGCATTTGGTAGTATCTACTGTTGTAATTAGAGGCTTCCTGTGGCTCGGTGGTAAAGAATCCACCTGCCAATGTAGGAGATGCGGGTTCAATCCCTGGGTTAGGAAGATTCCCTGGAGAAGGAAGTGGCAACTCGCTTCAGTATTCTTGCCCGGGAAATCCCATGGACAGAGGAGCCTGACAGGCTATAGTCCAGAGGGTCACAAAGAGTCGGATACAAGTTAGCAATTTAACCACTACCACAACAAACTGTTATAATTAGGGTATGAGAGCGTCTTTAAGCAGCTATTATTCTTCTCTACACCAAAGTCCCCTGTGCCATCTTACTCTTCAGTTCCTGTGCAGGCATTTTCTTCATAGTTGGTCCCAGGGTAAACATCAGCCACACCTGGCTTAATTTTGCCACACACTCCCAGTGACTGAGGTGAATGAAACTGACAAGTGAGAACCCTCTCTCCAGCATGTTCTTTTTAAGCAGAGATGGCTGTTGGCAGGTGCCTTCTTTAGGGTCTGATTCGTCTTTACTGGTAAGTGAAGGTGAGCATCTGTTCACTTAAGCTTGACCCTGGGCTCTGATGAGGAAAAGATCATCATCATGAAAAGAATGAATATACACCTTGCCAAGGCTATTAACACTGTGAAATGTACAGATTACTCAGGAAATGTAAACTGTCTTCCCTGTTGGCAGACGGCCTTGTCAACCTAAGCGATCTCTGTTCAAACACATTCCTTTTGACAACAGGAGTCGTTAATAAATTTCCAGGTATGACCCTCATTGGAAGGGCTGGGTCCGAGTTACTCTTCAGCTAGGACATTATATATTCAACCATTGACAAATATTTATCATGCTCGCGCTCTGTGGAAATCAGGGGAAATAGATTTAGAAATTGAGAGGAAGCCTGGAAGTGAGCAGGGTGACGGGGATTTGCCAACGGTTTAGGCCACAGGACTTATCTGAAACTCCCTCCTGAGGGGGAGAGGTTCAATACAACCAGCTCATTCTTTTTTGAGGATTGAAAATGTGGTTGGGTAAGGGTGGGAGGGATGTTCATTGATTTTTATCTAAGAAAAAGCCCTGCAGGTATCAAGGCCTCAGTGTGTACGTTTAGGGAATGTGGCCCCAGATGGATGAGAACTGCCTCATAAGAGTGTCCCCATGTAAAGTAATTAACCTCCAATTAAAATAAATAAATTTATATTAAAAAAAAAAAGTGTCCCCAGAGGGATGAAGGAAGGATTGCTACTGGCAGGAGGGTGGGATCTCGGACCTCTCAGAAAACGGCCTCACACGTGGCTTGGGGAGTCTGGGTGGGCCCGGGAAGTGGCCCCCACCTCAAAGACTTCTGTGACACTGCAGAGCCCACCTTCCCTGAAATGTAACACCCTGAATGGGTTGCCAGACAGATTCTAATAGATTCTGATCCTGCTTCCTGAAAGGGATCCTAGATCGCCAAGCTGGATCCCTGATAGGAAAGGTCAGGAGTGCAGAGCCTGAGAACGAAAAGCCAACATGACCAGAGGCTGGGGAGTGGCTCCAACTGGAACAGGAAGGGGGGTCACCTGCAGTGACCATGCCCATTCTTTCATGTCCCTCCCACCCCTGTTAGCTCCTTCCTCAGCTGGAAGTTCACACAGTTGCCTTCTGGCTGGAGGGACCTCTGCTGCCCAGCAACACCACAGTTGCCATGGGAACCATGACCTAGACAGTACGTGACAGAGGAGGAAAAAGACTATTTCATACTATCATCAGGCCCAGTCTTCTTTGTTAGCTGAGAATTCCTTGCCCTGTTCCCAGGGGTAGAACTGAAGAGAGTGGCAATTTCTCTGGCGTCCAGAGGACCTTGTGGTTCCAGGCCCAGCTTTAGGACCACTTGCTTCCAGATGCTGCCGCAGTGCATCTGGGTCACCCATGAAGCGAGAGAACAGCCCTGTCCCCTCCAGAAGGAAGGGGCTGCTGGACTAGGGCTGCCGGAAGCTCTGCCTCCAGCAGAGGGCAGAGCTGTCTGGAGAAGCGAGAACAAACAGACCCGTGCCGGGCAGCCGATCTCCTGTGGTCTCAGAGCAGATTCGATGCCCGACCATACAAGGACGGGAGCACAGAGCGGGGCAAATGTCTGTTCCCACTCCAGGCAAAGCCCAAACCCCTACGGTACTGACCAGGCCTGAGCTCCTGGTTCTACCCCCAATGCGCCCAGAGACCAAAGCCTTTAAGTCTCTGAAACTTGCTTTCTCTAACAGCCAAGGGAGGATTTGAGTAACCGAGGCCCTCTCGGGCCCTGCACCTGCTGTGCAGAGGCTGAGTGGCGGTACCCTGCAGACAGGCCTTGAGTGAAGACTAGTAGCCTCTCCCTCAAAGGTGACACAGAGGTCTGGAAGGTCTAGTGGGGAGTAGGTGGGGGGCATCAGGGACCTGGGAGAGGACGCTGATCAGCAAACGTGCCCAAAATCGTTCCCTTTCTGTCTCCCTGGCTGTTACTCATGATCCAGGGTGGGCATCTTGGCCCCTGGTTCACTAGCTGGCCCTGGGGTCTTTTCACTCGTCTATTCACCGGCCTGCCCTCTGTAAAGTCCCAAGCAACCCTGAAGCCTCAGTGTAAGATCATCATTCCTGAGGCCCCAGTCTCCCCCATCAAATATGGACCCCAGGGCAGGACTAGATGCGGGGCACAGCAAGCCGTTGCCCAACGCACCTTTGACTAGAGGCAATGGGAAAGGGACAGGGGAGGACCCGGTAGCCATGGTCAGAGGTCTAAGCAGGGGCCATTTCCACATGCTCCCAGTGCCCCCTGGCAGGGTTTGGCTAGGGAGCAAAGAAGGGCCTCTTCCTCCAGGTGGCTGCAGCCCTGCGAAAACTGCACAACCTGACAAGCAGAACACCAGCTGGATTTAATCCTACCAGGCACTTCTGGGCAGTGCACAAGCTGGGCTGCAGCCCTCAGTATGAGTCATCGCCATCTTTGCTGGTTGTTCTTGGCATAAGGAGCCATCTCCTCTTGATTTCATCTTAAGAATTTTAGGATGAAAAAGGCAGGAATGCCTTCTTACTGAGTTCTCTACCAGACCCCTAGTTTGCTCAGACTAGATCCAAGTACCTGTAAGTTTGCCTCTCAATGGATGGGGAACCACTGAAGGCCAGAACAGAAGGGCTCTTAGAGACAGCTCTTGTCCAACCTCCCTCATCGCACAGACAAGGAAACAGAAGTCCAGAGAAGGCGCATTATCATCTGATGAAAGAGGGTTAGCCTGGGTGTTTCCTAGAGTTCGATTTCGGGCACTCTCTGGACTCTAGATTCTAAGCCTGGACTACTGCTGTTCTGCCTCCTTCTCCCAACTTCACAGTGTGGGTTTTGTCCAGATTTGAGCTTCCTGATTAGTAATAGAGGGTTATCATTTTCAAAGTTTTAATAACAATAACATCATCTATCATTTACCACATGCCTATTATGTGCTAGCCTCTGTATTTCTAACTATCATAACTCCACTATTTTCATATTATGAGCAAATTAAGCCGAGGCTCAGAGAGCTTAAGTAACTGGACTGGGGGCACAGCCCCAGTCATGACCAGGTGTCACCAGCCCCAGGAGCCTGGTGAATGAGACACCTTTTGCTCAGCAGAAGTGACATGGGGCGAGGTGGAGGGGCATGTCAGGGCTTCATACCTACTCTCAGTGTGCCTACTTCACCCGTCAGCTAGCAGGGACACCTTCCCATGGACCACACATCCCCACCTCTGTCACTCAGCAGGCCCCTGGTTCCCCTCGGAGACGGCTTCCTGGGCAGAACGAGCTCCTCTCCCTCTGGCCCAGCACTGGACACACACTCCACTTGAGAGCACCATTTCCCCACACCACAGTGTGTTCACAGGTCTGATGCTGGTCCGAAGCTTCTGGAAAGCAGGGGACGGGCCTTCCTTCTTTCCCAGATCCAGGGCTTTGCCTGGATCACACCATATGCTTGATGGGTCCTGCCATTATTGAAAGCATTTCCTCTGAATCCATGTTGGCAGCCATCTCTGTAGCCTCTGCCACCACACTGTCCAAGCTGTAATAAAAACTGCTTTTTTCTTGGACGGTGCACTTCCGTTTTTAACAACCGCGTCGATGAGGATTTAAGTGTGGGAAAAAGAATGCCGAACGAGCTGTCACAGAGCAGATGGGACTTTGCCGGGGAGCTATTTATAGGTTCAGACGCCAAAACAGAAGGGGAGACGGTGGACAGATGTGCGAACTGTCAAGTGTAAAGGAAGACTAAATAAAGAGTAAAGCCACAGGGAGGCGCTGGGGGAGAAGAAACGGGGAGGGGTTGGGGGAGATGCTGAGCAGAGGTTGACCATCCTGGGGCTTGAGTTACCCATGGGGAAGGAGCTGCAAGGCTGGGAAAGCAATCCACCTGCTCCTTTGCTCAGGCTGTAGGGGCGGGGAGGCGTCTTTGCACCCATCATGAAAAGATGCTGCTGTCTCTGGCAACAGAAAACACAGGAGGAAAAGGACATGCCCTGGGCACCACCCTGATGGCAGGACAGCCCCAAGGGCCACAGGAAGACCCAGCAAGAAACCACTGTCCCCAGAAAACAACCCAGCTTCAGCTTCAGGAGCTTATAAAGTTCATCCCACCTCAGAGTTTCAGAACTCTTATCTGTGGTCTAGGAGAAAGTGGCTGCCACTTATGAGAACTGTGACACTCAGAGAGGTTAAGTGGTTCACCAAAGGTCACAGAGCTGGGAAGTAGTACCAGGATATGACCGGAAGTGAGACTGACTCAGCTCAGGCTCCCAACCTGTGTGCCGGGCCACTGGCTCTTGAGACCTTGCTATCCCATAGAAATATAATTCAAGTCACGTGTGCAATTTAAATTTTGCCCATACTCGTTAGTAATAGTAAACAGAAACAAGTGAAATTAATCTCAGTAATGGCCTATTTAACCCAACATTTTCAAAACAGCATCATTTCAACAAACTATAAATATAAAAAAATTACTGAGACGCATCACAGTCCTTTTTTTCATATGTAGTGTTCAAAATCTGGTGTGTATTTTATACTTACAGCTCATCTCTATTCTGGAGAAGGCAATGGCACCCCACTCCAGTACTCTTGCCTGGAAAATCCCATGGACGGAGGAGCCTGGTGGGCTGCAGTCCATGGGATCACTAAGAGTTGGATGTGACTGAGCGACTTCACTTTCACTTTTCACTTTCATGCATTGGAGAAGGAAATGGCAACCCACTCCAGTGTTCTTGCTTGGAGAATCCCAGGGACGGGGGAGCCTGGTGGGCTGCCGTCTATGGGGTCGCACAGAGTCGGACACGACTGAAGCGACTTAGCAGCAGCAGCAGCATCTCTATTCAGACTCCACATCTGTAGTGTTCAGTAGCCTCATGCAGCGCAAGGTTGCTGAACTAGATGGCACAGCCTTAAGCAGTGTGCTTGGCCAGGAGCAAATCTGTCCCCCAGGACATGTGTGGCAGGGCGTGGACACATCTCAGGTTGTTGGGGGGAATCCAAGGCGGGGTGAGGTGAGGGGTATCACTGACATCTAGTGTGCAGAGGCCCGTGCTTGCTCGGTTGCTAAGTCATGCCTGACTCTTTCTGACCCCATGGACTGTAGCCCACCAGGCTCCTCTGTCCATGGGATTTTCCAAAGATGTTGCTAAACTTACTAATTTAGTGCACAGGACAGCCCCACCACCACTCAAGCAAACAATGATCCAGCTCCAAATACCAAGAGTGCTGAGTTTCAGAAACCCAGCACCAGAGGGTGAACCTGCTTGTCTTCCCAGGACAACCGGCAAGAGCCAGGAGCCCTGTGGATGCCACATCTACAGCTGCCTGCACACCGCAGATGCCTGACATCAGTGCTGGGACGAAAGTGAATGCAAGACTGGAGCGTCCACCAAGACTCAGAACCCAGGACCTCAGCCTCACAGGAGTCATAATCCCGTCCCAGCCGAGTCACAGGGTATGGAATCAAGAACAAGGGATCAGGGATTCCCTGGTGGCTCAGTGGTAAAGAATCTGCCTGCCAACGCAGGAAACACAGGTTCAATCCCTGATCTGGGAAGATCCCACATGTACGCTGGGGAGTAGCTAAGCTTGGGCGCCACAACTATTGAGCCTGTGCTGTAGAGCCTGGGAGACGCAGCGAGAGAGGCCATTGCAATGAGAAGCCTCTGCACCACAGCTAGAGGGTAGCCCCTGCTCACTGCAACTCGAGAAAAAGCCCATGCAGCCCTGAAGACCCAGCGCAACCAAAAATAAATTATAAAAAGACACAAGGGACCAGTCTCGAGTCAACTGACATTTCTCTCGCTTGGAGATGCTACTGAAACACCTGCTGGTAGATACTCAGCTATCTGGGCTCAGGACACGGCTTTCTTCTCGCCGGCCCTGGTGTGAGTATCCCGGAGCAGGCTTGGCCCTTGCCAGAGGAGGCCCTCAGTTCCAGGGAACAAATTCAATGAGAGGTGTGACGCTAGGGCACTTGATTTCGGCTGTAGGTCAAACTGCATCCTTCCAATCAGTCCATCGGTAGGAAAGCTGAGGTTATGATCCTTTATTCCCTCGCTGGTTCTGAAGGCAGGAGTGGAGGAAAGGGAATGGTATTTATAGAACCGCCCCCATTTCCCAAATCCTCCGCAGGCCTAGGGCTGAGTGCTGCCCTGAACGGGGAAGCGACACCAGCGCTGCTGCCCGAGGAGCATCTCTGTGGGCGCAGGGACATTCCCGCGACCTGCTGGGGGTCAGGGTCAGGGTCAGGGTCAGGGTCAGGGTTCAGTGTCCTCGGGCAAGCAGATTCACAGAGCCTTGGGTTCCTCGGCCTGTCATCTAGTTGAAGGGCCCCTTTGGCTACCATGTGGCATTTTTACTGGCCAGTAAGAAGAGTGGGTTGATCTCTAGGCCCAGAGGTGGAAACAGGCCTCTGGACCCCACAAGAGGTGACCACTACAGAGAGATGATGTGGGCCTAGCACCTCACCCCTCAGAGACTCTCAGAGCTTTACCTCGGGCTCCACCCTCCCTCCAGAGGCCTGGACCCAAGGCTTCATTCATTTTCATTCATCAAGTACCTTCTGAGCAGCTACTATGTGCCAGGCACTGCTCCAGGCACCGGGGTGGTGGTGGTGGGCTTCTTTCTCCCTGGCACGGTGGCCCCCCGTGTTCCCTGCTTGTCCAGCCAGTCTTCCCCTGGGCCTGGGGTGACACTGCACAGGTTCCCAACATCAGGGGCCCCAGGAACCACAGAACACTCTTCCTTCCTCAGCCAGTTCTGCCAACCGGCAGTCAGTCTTCCTCCTGGATACCTCTGGGCCGTGTCCCCTCCTCCCCACACTGACCATCACTGTCAGGTCCAGGCCCCACATGCTGCCTCCTACTTGAATTCCTTCTGGTGTCGATCCCCTGGGGTCTCCCCTGTTGCAGCCTCCACACTGCCCCCGGTGGTGAGGGACTTCTGTTTAAAAGGTGCATCAGATCATGCCTCACCCCACCCAGCCCCTACCCCTAAAGCCCTTCTGCCGGGGTTCCCCGTGGCCTGTAGGATAAAGGTTGAGCTGCAGGACATGGATACATGTCCCTCTGTGATCCACTCTGGCCAATGGTCTCATCTCTGCCTGTCCCCCACTCCTCACACCCTACGTTCCAGCAGATACCACATCCCTTGGACACATCCCAATATCCTGTAACTCCATGCCCTGCATGTCCTGTCCTACCACCTCGCGTGTTCTGCCACCCTCATTCAAACAGGACACTTCTAGTCATCCTTCAAGATACAATTCACATGTCCTCACTCCCCAGAGGTGAGCCGTGGGGTCTCACTCACCTTCCAGTGTCAGGGGTCCTTCCTCTGAGTACAGTAAAATCCTAACCTTTTCTTAATATCATCATCTCTGTATCCCTAGGGCCTAATGGCCTTAAGTTGAGTAAATGAATAATTGAATGTCTCAGGTGATTCTTTATATAGTGCATGTGATCCCTGCACCCCGAGGTAGATAGAAGTTTCCCTGACAGCAGAGCCCTATTTTCAATCCAAGAGCAGTACAGCGTTGTGTCAAGGGAGCATTGTGCTGGGGAACCAGGCTGCCTGGGTTTAAATCCTGACCCCACCACTTACTAGTGTGTGTCTTGAGCAAGATACTTAGCCTCCTTATGCCTCAGTATCCTCAGCTATGAAATAGGGATCGTACTTGTTCTGTATCTATTGCTGTGCAAAAACTACTTACAAAATTTAGTGGCATAAAGCAACCACCTTCTTATTGTAGCTCATGATTTTGTCGGTTGGGAATTTGGGCAGGGCTCTGCTGCAAGATTCCTCTGCTCCTTCTAGCACTGACTAGGTCACCTGGTGATACTGGCTGGGGATCAGTCTGGTCCAGAGGGGCCGAGAAGCCTTTACTCATGCCTGGGCCTTGGCAGGCACAGCTAGAAGGCTAGACTCAGCCAGGCCCCCTTGGGCCTCTCTCTATGTCCATGTAGTCTCCAGGCTTCTCCAGTACAGTGGTCTCAGGGTCATCAGACTTCTTACACGGCAACTCAGGGCTCCCAGACTCCAGGCAGAAGCTGCCAGTTCTCGAAAGTGCTACACACGGAGCTGGCATAGTGTCACTTTGGCCTTATTCTATTGCCCAGTCCGAGTGGACTCAGATTCATGGGGAGAGGCACAGCTTCCACTTCTTGATGGGAAGAGTGTCAAAAAAAGCACAGCCACCTTCAACCTGCCACGCGATTGTGTCTATATTCTAGAGCTGATGTGCAGATTAAATGAATTAAAACATATAAAGTGCTTAGGGAATGATGATTGCTCTCAACGTCCTACTTCCTTAGCATTCTCTCACTGTTCCTAGCCAAGTTCTCAGGAAATATTCCGTGTCATAACTCAGTAGAGGAGGAGTCACAGAGAGAACATTCTAGGTTGGGCTGCATAAAGGGAGCTTCTGGGACCAACCCCTGACCTATACTCAGCAAACCAGGGGTTCACCTGGAATCCCAAGATGCTGAAAACAGAGTTCTGAGGGAGCCCAGGAGAGAACAGAACCAACGCAAATTCAGCACACAGTCCACAGGTGCCAAAACCCACGGGCCCCGTCTCCACGGGTTTCCCCAAACACACATGTCACAGATGAGGACACTGAGCTCAGAAAGGGCTCTGGAGCTTGCCCAGGTTCAACCAGCTAGTAAGTGACAAAGCAGACTTCACATCGGAGTCTGCCTGTGTGTTGGTTCTTTCTACTACAGCCACTGCCACAGAGAAAACCGTGGAACATGCTCCGTCCCATCTTCTCCATGACCCACAGGGCTTTGGTCCCACCCCTCAGGCTTTACCAGAAAGGACCTCACAATCTCAAACATTATCCCGGGATGGGCTTACAGTCTTACATCATCCACCCAATTTCTCTGGGAATCTCTGCCACACCTGCTGTTCCACTCCCTGATTCCATTTCCTGTTTCTGCAAAGAAACAGCCCCCCACCACTTTTAAAGATACAGATTGTCATGTGAGAATTATAACAAACTACATATAAATATGCACAGCATATCTACACACACACACAGAACACATCATGCTTTAGTCTGCAAAATGCTCACACATACATTCCCTCCCGATGGTTCCACGAGGTTGGCAGCACCGTCCCCATTTTATAGACAAGGAAACTGAACGGTGGTGTGCTGGTAATGTTTAACAACCAGCTTTCCAGGGAAAGAAAGCCCCAGTTTTATGACATATTCCAATTTCCATGATGTAAATGCTCCCACTGCATTGATTTCAAGCACCGAGTTGGGAAGAGATGTGCAATGTGAACTCTCGCGGGCTGGAATGACCTGGCTCCAGCACCCCACCAAAACCGAGGCTCAGAGACAAGCCCACCTGCAGACAGTCATCAAGAGGCAGAACCATTAGGAGGCCATGAACCCAGGTAATCCCACTAGCTCCTCTCCATAGCTGTCCTTATTGAAGCCACCCAACCCCTGTCTGCTACTTTCTTTCCAGCTCTGGCTCTGTGCAGTGAAAATAAAGCATTAGCACCTGGGTCTACTCTTAGCTCAGGCCTCATGCTCTGAGGGTGGGCTTCCCTGATAGCTCAGTCTCAGTTGGTAAAGAATCCGCCTGCAATGCAGGAGACCCTGATTCGATTCCAGGGTCGGGAAGATCCCCTGGAGAAGGGATAGGCTACCCACTCCAGTATTCTGGCCTGGAGAATTCCATGGACTGTATAGAGTTGGACAGACTGCAAGGAGTTGGACACAACTGAACAATATTCACATACTCGGAGGGTAGTTTCAAAGTTCTCATGTATACGCCATGATGGTCTGCTCGACACCCCGCTCTCTGTGCCCCCCACCAGCCCTAACTTGAAGCCCCATGCACATGAGGACCTCAGGAGGCAAGACAAGAAGCAACCTGCTCAGATGAAGGTGCTTTGAACATGGAGTTGAGAGCCTGGCTTCAGTCCCAGTTTCATCCTTGGGCACAATTCCCTCCGCTGCAAAATGGGGGTCTAGCACCTGCTTCGTAGGGCTGTGGTAAAGACACGAGGAATGGCTTCCATGAAGACCGCCTCATGCCTGGTACACAGAGAGTCTGGTACACAGTCTGGTACAAGGGAGTTTCCCCAGTAGCTGGGGCCAAAGGCTATATAAGATTTCAAGGGTAGGGTCTAGTATTGAAGAACTGAGTCTCACCTGGGGGCTTCCCAGGGCAGTCTTGAACTGCAAACAACGACTACATTAAAGAAACATCTCAAGAGGGGAAGTTCCACTGCGGCGAGTTCCCTGAAAGTTTCCACTGTGTAAACCAAGGCCGAGACAGCAAAAAGCACAACAGAATGTATGTAACAGACTTGGGACTGCCAATAAAAGCAATGCAAACTATTCACTGATTCCTAACAGATCTAGAGAAATGGTGGTGGTTTAACTGCTCAGTCGTGTCTGATTCTTTGCACTGGTGGTGGTTTAATTGCTCAGTCGTGTTTGATTCTTTGCAACCCCATGGTCTGTAGACCCCCCAGACTTCTGTCCAGGCAAGAATACTGGAGTGGGTTGCCATTTCCTTCTCCAGGGCATCTTCCCAACCCAGGGATTGAATTCGCATATCCTCTGTCTCCTGCATTGCAGGCAGATCCTTGATATCCAGGGAGATGGACACACGCGCACACAAAATCATAGAAGTCACTAGTCCATTTCTACAGAACTTTCCAGAAGGTTTCACTTCTGACTGCTTCCTTAAATAGTTTGGGCAGAAAGGAAAAGTTGATGGGACAGGCATAATACTGTGGCTTCCCAAGTGGCCAGCGGGGTTGCCTGGGACACTGAACATGTATTTTCCTCACCTGTGGTGAGGCTTTTTATCCTAGTACTTGGGATGTCTGGGGCCAGGCAAACCAAGACGAGCACCTTCTCTCTGTATGGGGCTTCATCTTTCCAAGGCATTTTATGTCCATTTCTTGCCTGGTGAGGTCAGGTGGCCCAGAGACATTGGGTGACATGCTTAAGGTAACACAGCAGGTTACTGGTGGAGCCAGATTAGAACCCCATTCATTGACACCCGACATGGTTTTGCATAAACTCACACTGATGCTGTTCCTCTTTCTGGTGGGAAGGCTGCCTGGAAGCGTCCAGAGCCAGGCAAATCTGTGAGGCGCTTCAGAAGTCCTCAGAGGTGGACTTCCCTGGTGGTCCAGTAGCTACGACTCCGTGCTCCCAGTGCAGGAGGCCAGAGTTCGATTCCTGGTCAGGAATCCAGAGCCCACAAGCCACAGCTGAGACCCCGCGTACTGCAACTAAGGCCCGGCACAGCCAAATAAAATTTTTAAAAAGTGTCCAGAGGTAACAATCAGCTTTCCCTTTCGGGAAAGAACTCTCAAATCTGAGTTCCCCTGGAACAAGCCCGAAGAAGTCCTGAATATTGGGGGCACTCCTTCCAGAGCAAAGCTCCATACAGGGACACCATGAGAACTGCAAAGCCACTTGTAAAAAGCACTTTGCCTTGTTTCTTCCAACCCACTCAGCTACCCAAGTGATCTTTCTAAGAGTAGAATTTGGTCTCTTCTGAGCCCAGGGCTCAATAGCTGCTAGTTATGTACACACGGGAACGAATGGATGGACGGATGCAGTAGTATGCAGCTTGCTCTGGAATCTCTGTCAGGTTTTAGGTATGTTTGAATGTTTTCTTGTTTATTCCCCACAGCAATTTCCTTGGGGGCATCTTTAACCCTATTTATGGTTGATGAAAGTGAGGCCCAGGAATCACACCTTGCTTGAGTTCCCAGAGCCAATTAAGCAGGAGAACTGAACGCAAATCCAGGTTTTCTGACTCCAAGACCTCTCTGTCAAGGGTGAAGGTGAGCAGAGAAGGGGAAGAGGCAATTAACTTTTCATGAGTACCGACTCCATGTAGTTTCAGTTAGTCATCACTCTGATTATGAGGTCATTTCACAGTCGAGAAAACCAAGGCTTACTGAGGTGGATGACTGAGTAGCACGGCCAAGCCCTCACAGCTGATGAACGCAAAGGGGTGGCATTTGATTTTGGATCCATTGGGTTCCAAAGCATACTCTCTGGGTCCTAGAGACTCTCTGCACAAGGTGAGGTGTGACTAACCGGTTGAGCAGTGGTGCTACCCTTTGCTAGGCTATGGGGACCACAGATGTTTCAGACAGAAGCTCTACCCTTCTGTAGATGAGTACAGCTGACTGGCTGAGAGGAGAGGGCTTCGAGCCCCCCAGCACAGCACAGAGGCGGGGTGACACAGTGAGTGCGGAGGAGCACGGCGCCAGATGGGGATGCAAGCATTAGTTGTCTTCCAGGGGCCTCGTTGTGGAGGTAACCTGGGAGAAACTGCCTCCATCAGGCAGCAGACGCATAAGAACTTCACTGTCCACCTAAGTAGTCTCAACAGGAAGTCTGCGGCCTGGGCGGGTGGTGGGCATGGGGAGGATGCCGGAGGTCAGATGAGCCTCAATGAAAGCAGGTGCCCCCTCCTCTGCTATTTCAGGACGGCCAGGACAAACCAACTCCCACTCTTTGCTGGCCAATGCCTGGCGCTCCACCCCTGTAATATCAGTACAATAACTATTCCCACTGAGATGCACGCCCTTGTGGCTGGGAGCACTACTTTATGATGGTGTTAGTCTTTCACACGTTAGTATGAATCTGTTTACTGGCTAGAGAATTTTGAGAGCAGTTTTTCATGGAAGGTGGCAGAGGGAGGCAGAAACAGCTGGAAAGGAAGGTGGGAGCCCCAGACACAAATGTTGATAATCCAAACCCATAGTTTTCTTGTGACAGGAAGCCCAGGAGGCACTGGGGCCCGATCCCTCTGGAGTCACCCCAAAAAGAGGGGTTGTAGCTATGCAGAGGCCCCTGGCTCTCTGAAGCTGCTGAGTTGGACTGTCTTCTCTCTCAGACACATCTTCTGAAGCTGCAAAGCCCCTGAAGGTGGCAGTCACTGTACACACAGGCTGAGGCCACTCTCTGGGGCCTGGTGACAGTGTGATACTTCCCTTCCCCCCACAAACCACTTCCCTCTTCTCTTGCCTCCAAGGCCACGTGGCCTGGATCTTTCTCCCCTCTCTGTCAAAACCTCCCCTGGTGTTCCATTTCCACAGAGCCAGATAAAACTCCTGGTGCCCTCAAAGTGCACACTAACATTCTAGCTCTTATGACCATCTGACTTCCATTTCTGGTTAAGTGCGTGTGGGTCCGCTCAGCATTGGCCAATGTCAGGCGCCGTGTCTTACAGAGCCTTCCTAAGTGTCATTCAGCACACAGTTCATTGGATGCAAAGTCTTTGAAATGTTTAATAACACAGAGAAAGCTCATAATAAAATGTTTAAGTGAAAAAAGAAGGCTAAAAAATATGCACCACTATGATTCAAAAATCTATTAAAAAAAAAAGAAAGAAACAAAGTCAAAGATTTACAGTAAGGTTCTCGGAGTTCAATTATCTGATGATGTATTTTTTCCTAGACCAACCTCAATTCTGGAAGCTGAAAGAGGAATTACTGAAAATAGAAAGATACAAACTGCGGTTACTTTTTTTTTGCCAAAACCTGCACAGGTAATAACCAATATGAGATAAGAAGAATGAATTAACTTCTTAGAGGAGTCCTGCAAGAGCACGGCACTGCAGGAAGTGATGGTTTTGAGGTCTGAGCTGCATGTTACTCAACCCCACAGCTAATTATAACTGCTAGAATTTATTGAGTGCTTACTACACTCAGACACTGTGACAGCTTTCCCCCATACATGACTTCATTTTGTCAGGAGACAGCACTAGGATATTATAGTTACCTCTGTTCTGACACCAAGCCCAGAGTCTGTGCTTTCCAAACCACCAAGCTATTCTCCAGCGCCCACTGGGTGTCCTACAATTTAACTCAGTTCTTTATTTTCAAAAATGTAACAACATATTTTTTTTGGCTGAGCCATGCAGCATGTGAAATCTTAGTTTCCCTGACCAAACTCACACCCCCCTGCATTGAAAGTGCAGAGTCTTAATCAATGGACCTCTAGGGAAGTTCCCAGTCTAACTCAATGCTGACACTATGTACCCAGAGCCAGCGTCAGATCCCACCCCACTTCAGACACTAATCACAAGTCTAGGTTGTTACCCGTGCTTGTGACCAATCACCTATGGGATCGGAAGTTCTGATGACTTGGGTTCAATTAATCTGCTAGAGTGGGTTGCAGAACTCAGGAAACCCATTTACTCACAAGATCACTGGTTTGTATTAAAAGATATAACTCAGGAACAGCCAAATGGAAGAGACACACAGGACAACGTATGCAGGAAGGGGCCAGAGCTTCTCTGCTCTCTGAGCACACCACTCTCCCCAATCTCCATTGTGTTCACAAACCAGGAAGCTCTCTGAACCCGGTCCCTTTGGATTTTTATGGAGGCTTCATTTCACAGACATGATTGATCAAATCATTGGCCATCAGAGATACTCAACCTCCAGCTCCTCTCCCTTTCCCAGAGGTTGGGAGTGGAACTGAAATTTCCAACATTCCAATAGAATGATTGGTTTCCTGGCAACCAACCCCCATCCTTAGGTACTTTCCCAAAGTCACCACATTGACATAAACTCAGGTGTGGTTGAAAGGCTTTGTTACGTGTCTCAAGTTACAGTTATGGCTCTTATTACTTAGAAAATTCTGAGGGAGCTCTGTGCCAGGAATGGGAATGAAAACCGTGTATATTTCTAATTGTAGGTCACAATATCACAGGTCCGAGGCTGAGTACTTCCTATGTGCCAGGCAGCACTGCCTCTCATCCCTACTGTGTTCACTCATCAATCCTCCAACAGCCATGCTGCAGATGTTCCCATTTTGCAGACGAGAAAATTGAAGCACAGAGATGTTAAGATACTTGTCTAATGTCAGAAGATGCCAGGGACAGAATAAAAACCTAGAACTGTCAGTCTTTCCAAAGCTCATGATCTCAAAAGAGGTTTGCCTTGACAAAAGCACAAGACTCACCATGATACAATGCCCCCTGCCTGATAAAATATCAAGAGCTTGCCTTCTTCATACCAACCCTGACTTTAACATAATCATTCCTTACCTTTTTATGGACTTAATATGTTTTGGCCGAAACACAGGTGAAATCTCATTCTAGGATAATGGCTCAGTTGGTGAAAGGGTCAAACCCAAGAGCACCAAAGCAAATCTTCAGTGCGGACCTCAAAGGCAATTTGTGTGACACTCTGCCCTCCAATACATACAGATCTCTACTGCCTGGGAGGACTCATCTAGAACTGCTCCCCTCCTTGGTTTGAAAGGTCCCCCAATCCAGTGGTGATAATCATCAGCACCAATCAGCACAACATTCACCACCGAGGTGGGCTTTGTTCCCAAGCGCAAGTGTATTTATCTCATTCAACTAGTTGGCCCCAAATCACAGGTCCAAGGGTGGGAGATCTGCTCAAAAACAAGAAGAAATCTTAACTGAGTTCAACAGGCCAGCCTTTCTAATGCCAGGGGTCAGTGTGGACTAGGGGATAGGCAAGAAGGGAAGTGGGGCTGCCCCGAAACGAGGCCAAGTGGCTCAGACTGAGTACCGGGCAGTCACTTCCTGTAGGGGCCAGACCATACCATCCGCTGCTGTCTCATGATTCTGCTTCTGCAGATGGGGCCAACTGACTTTCTGTTATATATCAGCCAGGAGAAAATGCCATCACATGAAGGTGTCATTGCTGCCATCTTCAAGGGTGCAGATTAATGAAAAAGATAGCTCGTGTCCCCCAGCCAGCTAGTTAATTTCAGCCATAAAGGGGCAAGGCTGTACCTGGAGGCCGGTCAGACCTCCATCCATCCTGTGTCCTGTCCCTTCGCCTCCTATATCCCCTGAGCCAATGTCTTTTCTGCCAGTTCTCAGCCACCACCTGCCACACATACACGTCTGGCCTCTGAGTGTCCCTGATGAAGCTAAGTGGTGACACGCGTGTCACCTTGGAGCAGCACAGAGGGGAATCAGGAGTGCAATAGCTGACAACAGTTGTTCAAAACAGCCGCCACCCCTCCGTGCTAGTCACACACTGGCAGGAGGATCATACTTTCCATCCCACTGTGTCCAGTCTGGCCATTCGACCTGTTTTGGCCAATGAGATGTGGTGGGAAGTGACTTCTGCCACCTCTGAATAAATCTGCCATCTCTCTCCGTCCCCTCTGCACCCTCCCCTCCCTGGGTGCTGCTTTTTCAGCCCAGACTGCAGAGTGAAATGTTTTTGTAAAGAGTCTCAGCTGACACGTGATGTGAGTGAGAAGCACTCACTTACTGTGAGTGCAGTGCTGTGGGTATAGAAGTCTCTGCAGGGCAGGGCTGTTTGTCACCACAGCATAGCTAGCTTGAGCGGACTGGTTCAGGATTTCGCCAAAAAACTCTTAACAAGGAACTAGAGGATGACCCGAGCACACAGAGGCACAGAGGGGGTCTGCAAAGGTCTCTCTCGTTCAAGGCCAACAGAGGCGGGCCACAGATGAGGCCGACTGCCCACATCCTGGGGGATCCCCTTGTCTCCTTCCTTCGCCTCAGTTCTGTGTGGGGAATCCCAACAAAAGGTCCCAGGTCCAGGCTCTGGGCCTTTCCCTGGCCCACTTCCTCCTCAGGCCACCCCCCACCGCAGCCACCATGGCCACAGGAGGATGCAAGAAGTTGGTGGCTCCTTCCTCCCACAGAGGACTACGGTGAGGCCCCACAGGCTGGGCTGGGATATACCCAGAGCCTTGGAGCGCAGTGTGCAGGCTTAGTCTACTCTTCCGTGTGCCTTAGTCCTGAAGGAGCCTTAATAACAGCAGCAATAACAACAACAGTGATAATAACAAACACAGTTATTACCCTCTAGGGTGCTCTGGGTACTACCCTAAGCACTTCAGATACACTAACTCCTCCTTCCAGCCCGCTATGGCAGCAGCACCATTATCATCCCCATCTTAGAGGCCTGGAGAGGTTAGGCGAGGGGCCCAAGGTCACACAGGTAGTTAAAGGCAGAGCTCCGATTCCAACACAGGCAGTGTGGCTTCCCTGGTCTGTGCTTGACCATCATGTTAAGGAGCAGGAACCACACAGGAAGACAGCACAAAGGTGGAAGCGGCGAAGCGATGTGGCAAAGAAACACGCCACCTGCTGCTTTCTTGCTGTTGTCTGGTTTCTCTAGAGGCAGACCTCAGGATTGAGGTTTGGGGAGCAGAGGAGTAAAATTAAAAAAAAAAAAAAAAGAGCAAAATGAAACACATACAAACCTATAGACGACATCTGTGCAGTCACAGGGAATGGATACGAATTGTGATTTAGAAGATTTATGTTTCACGAAGGATGTTTGGTTTGGGTTTTGATGCTCTTTTCAGCTAAGCTGAGCATACATTTTTAAAGGTTTAAAAATGGAAAATGGATTCTACCACGTGGCCCCGGGAGGAAGACATGAAATCAGAGAAGGAAGCTTCCTTCATTCTGAATGCCTTGGCGTATTCCTTGGGCTCCTACTCAAGAATGAGACACACAACCAGATGTGACATCTGGTTTCATGGATTAGACCTTGTGCGTGCTTCCCAACCAAGCTCCAAAAGCCTGGGGCAGCCAGACTGTCACTGGGGTGGGAAGACCTAGAAGTGATTACCCTGGAGATGGGGCAGGGAGGTGGGAAAAGAAGCTCGGGGGCCAAGGATTTTGGAAAGCAGAGCTTCTAGACATTCCATCCATCCAGCCCAACTCCTTTTCCTCCACGAAGGCTCCCTGGTCGGCCTGCGCTTGAAACTGTGCTCCCCCCTTCCACTTCTTGCACATGTGCTGACGTGTAACCGGCTCAGCACAACACCCCCATTTTCAGCTACTTTCCCAAAGTTCGTGTTGAAATTCAGGAGCACAATTGGCTCCTGGGTTTCTAAAGGATTGTAGATACTTGATTCCTGTAGGTACTCTGGGCAGCCAAGTCCCCAAAAGCCTGGTTACTCGCCATAAGAAGCAGGACGAAATGAATCCATAAGCAGGAAGGCTGATGGCTGTCTTTTTCCCAGATCAAAAGTGCACCCAGGGTCTGTGTAGCCACCGGGTGCCCCAAACAACCTCACTCCTTCTGTAGTTAACATGTTTGGTCTGGGGAAACTGTAACATTCTCCTTCTTCTCTGAGATCCCTACTGGATGCTGTAGGACAGCAGTCATTAAGGGTTGCTCTATAAATTAACAACCCCACACACTCCTTACCCTTTACCCAGAGAGCAGACTCTGAGCAGTTCACCAAGATCCCGGCTTTTTTTGCCTTCCCTTTCACTTTCATGCATTGGAGAAGGAAATGGCAACCCAATCCAGTATTCTTGCCTGGAGAATCCCAGGGACGGAGGAGCCTGGTGGGCTGCCGTCTATGGGGTTGCACAGAGTCAGACAGGACTGAAGCGACTTAGCAGCCGCAGCGGCAGATGACTGGACTACATATCCCAGTTTCCTTTGCAGTTGGGCGTGGCCACGTGAGGACATTCTAACCAATGGAATGTGAGCACAAGTGTCACACCCACTTACAGGCATTGAGGTAAGACCTATCCACAAGACTCCCCTTTCCCCTTCCAGCCTACCATGTGGAAGGCATGCCATGTGGTTGGCATGGAGTCAACCACAGGAGGGCTTCTCAGGTGGCACTACTGGTAAAAGAACCTGCCTGCCAATGCAGGAGACAGAAGAGCCAAGGGTTTGATCCCTGGGTCCGGAAGATCCCCAGGAGAAGGGCATGGCAACCCACTCCAGGATTCTTGCCTGGAGAATTCCATAGACAGAGGAGCCTGGCAGGCTACAGTCCATGGGGTTGCAAAGAATCGGACAAGACTGAAGTGACTTAGCATGCATGCCTGTGCAACCACAGGAAACTGGAGGCTGCATGCTCAAGGTGGGGTCCCTGAATGAGCCTTCCCCACTGACCAGGAATCTTGCACATGATCAGGAACTAGCCACTTTTGAGTTTGAAAGTGTTGGTCGCCCAGTGGTGTCTGATTCTTTGCAACTCTGTGGACTGTAGCCCACCAAGCTCCTCTGTCCATGGAATTCTCCAAACAAGCATACTGGAGCGGGTTGCCATTTCCTGCTCGAAGAGATCTCCCCAACCCGGGGATCGAACTCAAGCTATTCCAATTTTTGTTGTTATTGCAGCAGCTGGCTAATCTTCCCGCTTACATGTTCTCCATAGCATGGCTCTCCATCAGATGATCACCTTACATCACTTACTCATTTATCGTCTCCTCTCTCAGAGCAGGGCCTGTGTTTTGTTCCCTGCTGTGTCCCTAGTGCTACAGCAGCTCCCGACACCACGCAGAGACACTTAATAACCAATTGTTAAATACACAAATGAGTAGGTGATGTTTCACCCATTCAATGTTTGCCAAGAACAGGAATCTGCCCCTGCTTTTGCTTGCTCCTCTGCCTCTGAGCTAGAAAATTAGCATATGATTAAATTAACATCCTCACTCTTCTGGATCCAGCCTGTATTCCCTTCTCTTTCACATCCTCCCAGAATCCTTCCCACAATGGTCTGCAGCTTCTGTGCTCCTGAGCTGGAGGTCCCTGTGCACTTACAACTGTCACACTGCACAGCAAGGGCAGGGGTCTGTGTCTCTCCCACCCACCATGTCCCCCACCCTCCAACTAGACTGGGAGAGCCTTGAGGCCAGAACTCTGTTTTTTCATCTTACATCTTCCCAGTGTTGGGCACAAGTGTCTCTTAAGAAACAAGCACCCTAAAATATCGAATAAATATTTGTAAAAATATGTACCGTATGTATATAACATTTGGGCTGCCCAGGTGGCTCAATGCTAAGGAACTCGCCTGCCCATGAAAGAGACATAAGAGACATGGGTTGAGAAGATCCCGTGGAGAAGGAAATGGCCACCCTCTCCAGTATTCCTGCCTGGGAAATCCCAGGGACAGAGGAGCCTGGCAGGCTATAGTCCATGGGATTGCAAAAGAGTCCGACACGACTTAGCGACTACACAACAACAACATTTAACATTCAATTATGCAAACATTTGATTACCTTATGTATTTCTATCCTAAACACTTAAATATTTTATCTTTGTTTAACTGTTGTTACTCTGCTGCTAACCAAGAATAAAAAGCTTCCCACACTCTTGGATCCATTTATAAGGGACCTGAGCTGGTGCTCAGAATAGTCTACAGATTTCTTCAATTAAGCTTTTCGGATCTTAATACCGGCATGGCGCATGAGAGGAGGGGGAAGCCCAAACACTTTCAGTTGCACACAAACCAACCCTTGATTGGCGTCCCCAAACATTTTTCCACAGAGGCCCAAGCCTGCCTCCTGGCACCCCTGGGCACACACAGGATTTTTGTTTTTCAAAGTGCTTGTCCATTTGACCCTCACAAAGGCAGTGGGATACACACAGGAAGAGACTATTCTGTCCATTTGAAAGATATGAAAATTGAGTCTCAGAGAGGTTCCGTGACTTGTCCAAGATCACAGTTTGTGTGCTGAGCTGTCACTAGGATCCAGGGCCCCAGACATTTCCCCTCTTTTCCTTCCCTTTCTTCAGCATGACCTAAACAAAAGGAAACTTCAAAGGGGCCTTGAGGAAGCAAAGCCATCGAGCTGTGACACGGGTGAGTGCGAACACGTTGACTTTGAGTGATAAACCTGAGTTCAGAACAAACTGAGCCAAACAACTTCAGCAGATGAAAGCTTCCCCCCTTCTTCTAACTTTAGAGCCTTCTGGCCTGAGGGGAGTGTCTGTGGTTACAGGGTGTAGCATCTGCTGCCGCTGTGTGGTTGGAGGCAGAATGGGAAGATGGTACTCACTCGATTTTTCTTCTTTAATGGTGTATTCGAGCACCTCGGATGAGCTCTCGTTCAGGGAAGGGAAGTGGACACAGAGCACCAGGTGCTTCAAGCTGCTGTCCCGGCGGACCAGGAATGTCTGCAATGGAGGAAGAGGGCACTCCATGAGTCAAAGATGTGGCAGGAGGTTGGAAGGACAGCTGTGAGATGGGAGTCATCTGGAAGGTTCCAGAAACCAAGAGGCAGGGTGGTGGAGTCTAGCATTCCCAAGGACAAGTAGGGGTTCTGTCCCAAGAGCCATGTGTCACCTGGCACATGTGGCATGGAGCCTTGAACCTCGGTTTCTCATTTGTGTATGGAAGTGGAGTTCAACTAAATCAAGGCAGATTCCTGTGTCCCCACCGTCTGAGATGCTGGTTTGTTGGGGGTGGGTCTGGGTCTGGAATCAGGTGAATCTGGTACAGGTAGAGATCTGGGGACTACTTTTAGAAAAGCACAGACATAACGGCTGAATCTCAACTCACACCCTAGCGCACACGCTCTAGGGGAGGCTGGAAACAATCATAGATATTAGTCAAGTCACACTATTTTTTTTCCCATGGAAACAAAAATAGCAAATAACTAATATACAGCTTGTGCTGTGACAGCAACTGTTAGGAATGCTTTGCATATGTTTACTTGCTTGATCCTCCCGATAACCCTGTGACATGAGTGTTGCTGTTATCCCTGCTTCACAGATGATGGAAGGTGCTCCCTGACCCTAACAGGACCTGGCTCTTGGGGCTGGTGTGAAGACAGACTGAGGAAATACCTGTATGGGTTTGGGCCCCAGGACACACCCTGAAGGCTGTTCCTGGCCAAAGCTTCACAGCTGATGGGGTAGAGCTGGGATTCAGCCTAGGTCACTGATACCCACGCTCTAGACCCCATGCTATGCAGCCCTTCTCTGTTCCCCACATCCCGCATGGGGGGAACTAGTCCTTTCTTATTCTGTGGATTTACTCTAGTCGTAAATGATGCTCCTGAGCCCTGAGGACCTATTTGTGCTGTAGTAACCAAGCATTACCTGAAGTCTAAACCAGAGCCAGTGTGTTTACAGATGCCTCACTTTTACTTTGGAGAAGGCAATGGCAACCCGATCCAGTACTCTTGCCTGGAAAATCCCATGGACGGAGGAGCCTGGTAGGCTGCAGTCCATGGGGTCGAGAAGAGTCGGACACGACTGAGCGACTTCACTTTCACTTTTCACTCTCATGCATTGGAGAAGGAAATGGCAACCCACTCCAGTGTTCTTGCCTGGAGAATCCCAGGGACGGGGGAGCCTGGTGGCTGCCGTCTATGGGGTCACACAGAGTCGGACACGACTGAAGCGACTTAGCAGTAGCACTTTTACTTCTCCTCTCCAGACGACCATTCTGCTCAGCTAAAGAGCCTGTGACTCTGAAGTTTTCCCCCGTCATAGCCACAGCCACCCTGGGGCTGTGCCCCCCAACCCCAGAAGGCCATCATGGGGAGGGAGCCCCTGCTTCCTTTCACAGCCTCTGTGGTTTTAAAAATGTTCTCTTTCCTCTCCATTGGCCCCACTCAGGCTCATCCCTCCTTCCAGGTGATAATAGAGGCCTTCTGGAATCTCCCCAGCCTCCAGGGCATGGTGTCCCCCTGGGGAAGAGGGAGAGGGAGTGGTCCTCTCCCCAGGGAAGGGTCAGTCCTTCCTTTCCTGAGAAAAGACTTGGTCACTGTGTCCCCCCTCTCCTCCAACCTCAACCAGGGGTCTAAGCCCCTCCCAAGAGCCCAGGCTAGAGTTCTGAAGACCAGGAGCCTGGTCAAAGATGCTGAGAAAAATTTGGGAAGCAGGGCCACTGGGACTTCCAGAGTACATGGCCCCACACATAAGAGGCTCTGGAGGAAGAGAGAGATGGCGCTTCTTCCCTTCTCCCTCCAAGGCACTGTCCCACCACCTCTTGGGAGATGCTCCAAATTCCCTGCCATTGCAACTGATTACTATTGGATTGATGTTGAAGCTGAAGTTCCAATACTTTGGCCAGTTGATGCGAAGAGCTGACTCACTGGAAAAGACCCTGATGCTGGAAAAGATTGAAGGCAAAAGGAGAAGAAGGAAGCAGAAGAGATGGTTAGATGGCATCACTGACTCAATGGACATGAAAGTGACCAAACTCCGGGAGATAGTGAAGAAGAGGGAAGCCTGGCGTGCTACAGTCCATGCAGTTGCAAAGAGTTGGACTAGACTTAGCAACTGAACAACAACAACAAATTTATGATTATATTGCTATAGTATTAGAATTGTTAATTCAATGTCATTAAATTGTTGATGCATGTTAAGTTGCTTCAGTCATGTCCAAATTTTTGGGACCCTATGGACCGTAACCCCTTGGGGCTTCCCTAGTGGCTCAGTCGGTAAAGAATCTATCTGCAATTTAGGAGACCCAGGTTCAATCCCTGGGTTGGGAAGATCCCCTGGAGGAAGAAATGGCAACCCACTCCAGTATTCTTACCTGGGAAATCCCATGGACAGAGGAGCCTGGTAGGCTACAGTCCACGGGGTTGCAAAGAGTCTGACATGACTGAGCAACTAACACTTTCTGCTAATGGACCATAGCCTGCCAGGCTCTTTAGGATGGGACTGGGATCTGAGCTCAGGCCCTTTAGCTCGAGATCCTGAGCTCCGTACCCAGCCCACAGAGGGTGGTCTCTTGGTTTAAGCGTCTGCTCTCTGGAAGAGTGCTTGCTGGGAGCAGGGACACAAGGCACCCATTAGTCCTTGAACTGAGGTTAGAAATGAGGTTACCAGCCTCTCCTCGCACAGGGCAGGCTGGAGAGAATCTGAGAATCCAGTGAGTGGAGGAAGGCTGTAGAGAGGCTTCTGGGGCAGAAATGGGAGGTGGGTGGGGGTGCCGGCACCCCACCTGGAAGGCACCTCCTGGGGGACCTAGCAGGAGGCAGGTTCTCCTCTAGGTGCCTCTCTGCACTCCTGGCACAGCCTCGCCTGCTGTGAGCAGCAACATCTCTGAACTGATATGTTCACTTGGACCTGAACTGCCCTTATGAATGCACCTTTCAAAGAAAAGAAAAGAGGTCACTTTGGCTCCTCTTCAGAGATATAGGTTAGCATTAGCTCAGTTCAATTGCTCAGTTGTGTCTGACTCTTTGCGACCCCATGGACTGCAGCATGCCAGGTTTCCCTGTCTATCACCAACCCCCAGACCTTGCTCAAACTCATGTCCATCGAGTTGGTGATGCCATCCAACCATCTCATCCTCTGTCGACCCCTTCTTCTCCTGCCTTCAATCTTTCCCAGCATCAGGGTCTTTTCAAATGAGTCAGTTCTTCACATCAGGTGGCCAAAATATTGGAGTTTCAGCTTCAGCATCAGTCCTTCCAATGAATATTCAAGATTGATTTCCTTTAGGATGGACTGGTTTGATCTCCTTGCAGTCCAAGGGACTCGAAAGAGTCTTCTCCAACACCACAGTTCAAAAGCATCAATTCTTCAGAGCTCAGCCTTCTTTATGTTCCAACTCTCACATCCATACATGACTACTGGAAAAACCGTAGCTTTGACGAGATGGATAAGGAACAAGCATCTTTTAATTTCATGGCTGCAATCATGACCTGCAGTGATTCTGGAGCCCAAGAAGATAAATTCTGTCACTGTTTCCACTGTTTCCCCATCTATTTGCCATGAAGTGATGGGACCAGATGCCAAGATCTTCGTTTTTGGAATGTTGCACTTTAAGCCAGCCTTTTCACCCTCCTCTTTCACTTTCATCAAGATCCAAGTATCTCATACCTATCAAGTTCATGGGAACCAGCATGTGTGAGGGAATGTGGGAGTGAGTGAGTGTGTGTGAGAGAAAGAGAGAATGAGTATATGTGTGTGTGTGTGTGTGTGTGAGATAAAGAGAGAATGAGTATGTATGTGTGTGTGAGAGAGAGAGAGAGAGAGAGAGAATGAGTATGTGTGTGTGAGAATAAGCCTGTGGGTGCTATAAAAAAATACATCTGGTCTTTGTCCCCAGTTCCTGGCACAGAGATTCAGAAACCCTTGGAATTTCCTGAATGATGGGGGTCTTTCACAGTTCATAAAGAGCCCCTCTGGACCACATCTGAGTTTATGTTAACAGGTGGCTCAAGTGGGACCTTAAAGAAGGGGCTGCCCCAGAAAGACAGTCACATAATTAGAGGACTGGAACCCACAGACTCACTTCTACCTCTGGGGAGGCAAGGGGGACTGCAGACTGAGTTCAAGTCCGGGGCAATGATTTAATCTCCTGGTTCGCGAACACACTGATATGTGGGGCGGGTGTTGTGCCCAGATTCCATGGGGAGAGGGTATGGAAGCTCCACGTGGCCCTCCCCACCCAGACCTCATCCCTGTGTGTCTCATTCAGTTGCTCTTGAGTTTTATAATCAAACTGTCATCATAAGCATAGTGCTTTCAGTGAGTCCTCTGGATCTTTCTAGCAAATTATCAAATCTAAAGAGGGGGCCATGTTTGTAGCCAAGTCAGAAGTGTGAGGATCCTGGGGACCCCATTTGTGTCTGGCATCTGCAGTTAAGAGTAGTCTTTCTTTGGAGGAACCTTCCCTTTAACTTATGGGGTCTGTGTTCACTTTGGGTAGTGTCAGAATTGAATTGTAGGACAGTTGATATCAGAGAACTGTTCAAGAGTAGAGTGAATGTGTGTGAGTGTGTGCACAAGTGCATCAATGTGTGAATGAATGTGTGTGTGGGAGGGGTGGGGTAAGTGAGGAACGAAGGGACTCTAGGCTGAACTGGACTCAGGGCTCCCCTCCTGGAGCTCTGAGGCACAGGGCATGGGAAGGGTGCCCAGCAGGAGCCAGGGGTGCCCCTGGGAAGGCAGACAGCAAAGCTGGATCCTCAACCCTGAGCCCAGGCAGGAGCTAAGGCTGACGCCCTCCTGAACTGAAACCAAACCAGCATAAATTCTAGTTGGAGGACAAGGGCTCCCTTTACAAGGGTGGTGTACATATGTGTGTTGGGGTGTGGGCAGGAGGAGACACAAGCCCAGGTCATTGTTCAGAAGCACGTGTACACAGCAGAGATGCCCCTTGCCATCCTGGAGTGCCAGGAATGGCACAGGAGGCAAGGAAGTGATTTCAAACATGACCCACTGGGGAAAATGCCACCAGCCAGCTTTTTTTTTTCAACAAACGAAAATGAAACAAGATAATAAGGATTCCTATCAGAAGGATGGACAATTTTTTATTAGAGAGAGCAAGAGAGAGAGATCTATGGAGGGTCAGGGCCACAGTACAACATATCTTTTAATTTTTATTTTTTTGATGTGGGTCATTTTTAAAGTCCTTATTGAAACTGTTACAATATTGTTTGTTTTATGATTAGGTTTTTGGCCATGAGGCATGTGGGATCTCAGCTCCCCAACCAGGGATTGAGTCCATAACCTCCTGCATTGGAAGGCGAAATCTTAACCACTGGACTGCCAGGGAAGGCTCCAATGTAGATATCTTATTCTACTGATGGTTTCCTTCTTCCTGGACTGTTTGACCCCCACCGATCCCACCCTAGGGTGACTGCAATGACAAATCACCATTGGCAGCTTCAACTGGGACCTCCTGCAATGCCACCCTGCAACCTAACTGGCTCTTTCACACACAGCATGTAACTATTTCTAGATTTCCTTACTCTGTTGAGACATTGACCCTGTTCTCCACCCTCCTGTTCCACAGAGAGAAAGAAAGAAGATAAGAGCCCTCTGACAGGAACTCCTCCAACTGCAGGAAGAGTCAAATCTACATTTGACAGTCAAGATCTGTTACCATCTGCATTTCTTCCTGGGCTCCCAGAGGGCCCTGTGCAGCCTGCTATGAGCTCTGTGGCCCTGGGTCATTCCGTAGCCTCTCTAAGCGTCAGTGTTTCCATCTGTAAATTGGGATAACACCCATGACCACCTAGCAGAAACAAGAAATGAAACCAAAGCCCTGCCCTTCTGTGTCGGAAGGAGTAACTGAGATGTTACGCAGGGAGGCACCCAGTGAGGTAAAAGGGTTTCTACCGATGCTCGCTAAGAATTAATTTTCTATCTGCTTCTGCCTTCCTTGACCATGGCTGGTTTACATTCCTCAACCTCCCAGTCTCAGGCTCCATCTAGAACTGGGGCTCAGTCTACCACATGTGTTTCTTGTGAAAAAGACTCAGAACGGATTTCCTTGAGAAGGGGTTCAGCTGCAAGTAAGGAGCAGAAATTTAAACAGCAGCTGACATCTGTGCTCTGGACCAGGTACCTTACACCCTGCATCATCCAGTTCCCTCATGGCTGGGTGAGGTAGGCACTATTACCATTCCTTCTGATGGGTGAAGACTCAGGGCACAGAGGGGTTAAAGAAACCCAAGGCCATGCAAACAGGAAATGCAGAAGCGAGATGCAGACCTGGGTGTCACCGAGAACATCTCACTTATCTCTTGCCATCGAGTCTGTGTTAACTAGTCATTGCAGGGCAGGGGTGCAGACTGGGTGGAAAGTACCCCAGGCTGGGCTCAGCTTCCCAATTCTGAGTGCCCAACACCCACCCTTCTGGCATGCCCACAGAGCCTCCTGTAGCACTTCTTTCTGCCATGGCCAAGTCCTCTTATCTGAAAAACTAAGATAATGCACTGGGTGAGGGGTTTGGGGAGGTGAATGTTAGCGGGGAGAAGGGAGAAGGAGGCTTAAGGAGTCCTCTGACCCTTCCTGCCCAGATGGCAGTGAGGGAGACGGCGCTGACAGGAGCCTGCTATAGGCAGAACCCCGGTCAGTGGTCTGCCTTGGTCATTATCCATTGGAGTAAGATGGTCTCTTCTGCATTCCCCTTTGGGGAGGTTTAGCTGCTCAGCTAGTCATAGGATCCCTTTCAGGAAGTATTCACAGACAGAACCTCAAAAACAGTGTCATTATACGACTCACTGTAAGAACATATGCCGAGTGGTAACTCCTGCAAAGTGTTCTAGATTAGGGTGTAACTCCTGTGCTTAAACCCAGCAGAGTTCAGCCAAAGCTGGTACCAGGAGAAGAGCATCTGAGTAAATTGCCCGTGTTCCCCTTGCCCCTCATCCTCTCTGGGTGTCCACTGCTCATCCTCTACAGAGATGCTGCCCACAGTGGTCGTTGCAGGTGAGCACCCAGAAGGCTAATGGGCTGGGTGTGCCATCCAGAGCTCCCACTCCAGCACGCTCGGGGAGGTCCATGTGCAAATTTCCCAAGCCCATCTTACTTCTTTCTACCTGCCCACCCCCTGGCAGCCCACTTTTTAGACCCCCGGGGGGACTTGAATCCCAGCTCTGATCTTTATCAGCTGTGTGTCCGTAGGCAAGTTACTTTTACTTCTTTGGCCTCAATTTCCTCATCTGAGCCTGAGTATAATAATATTCATCTCTCAGGGTTTCCATGAGAATTGTTGACCATGTATATGAATGCTTGGCACGGAGTATGCACTTAAAGATACTTATTATTATTATTATAGACTGCTACCATTTACTGAGCACTAAACCAGATGCTAAGATTTTTATTTGCAAATAGGGGCTTCCCTGGTGGCTCAGATGGTGAAGAAATCTGCCTGCAATGCAGGAGACCTGAATTTGATCTCTGGATTGGGATGATCCCCTAGAGAAGAAAATGGCAACCCACTCCAGTATTCTTGCCTGGAGAATTCCACAGACACAGGAACCAGGCGGGCTACAGTCCACAGGGTCACAAAGAGCTGGACACATTGGATGACTAACACTTTCACTTTCAATCTCATTTGACAAATAAATGATACTTATTAATAAGATTATTATTATGTATCTTTTTTTCCAAACAAAGAGCTGCTGCTGCTGCTGCTAAGTTGCTTCAGTCGTGTCTAACTCTGTGCGACCCCACAGACGGCAGCCCACCAGGCTCCCCCGTCCCTGGGATTCTCCAGGCAAGAACACTGGAGTGGGTTGCCATTTCCTTCTCCAATGCATGAAAGTGAAAAGTGAAAGTGAAGTCGCTCAGTCGTGTCCGACCCTCAGCGACCCCATGGACTGTAGCCTACGAGGCTCCTCCGTCCATGGGATTTTCCAGGCAAGAGTACTGGAGTGGGGTGCCATTGCCCTCTCTAGAGCTAGGAAGACAGAATCAAAGATCATCTATGTGGCAGATTAAAAATGGCCAGAAATTCTTTCCAGCTCCTTCCATCAAGAAGTAGAATCTAGTTCCCTGCACCTGGTAGGCTGGCCTGGGACTTGCTTTTGACCAAAAGAATGCAGCAGCAGTGGTGGTGTTGAGTTCTAAGCCTAGGCCTTAAGAGGCCTAGGCATGCCAGGCCTCTTAGAGGTCTCTAAGAGGCATGCCAGCTTCCATGCTCACCCTTTTGAACCACAACTCATATGCAGAAGGCTGAGTGAGTCTGCTGGAGTCACGAGGCCCAGCCCACAGCTGGCACGACCTGCCAGACAGGTGGTCAAGGCCATCTCAGGCCATCCAGACCTAGTCAAACTGCCAGATGACTACAGCTGTTTGGTTGATCCCAGGAGAGACCAGCAGAAGAACCACTCAGCAGAACCCAGCCCAAACTGCTGACCTACAGAATCCTGAGAAAGTCAAATGGTGACTGTTTCAAGCCACTGGACCTTGGAGTGGTTGATATGCCACAGTAGGTCATGGTATAGCTGTGGGGTATGAGGAAATGGGGCCTCATCCTTTGGGTACGTCCCACTTTCCTTCTATTAGGTGCTGCTGAGGGGCCCCCAGAGCTCAGTGGCAAAATTTGAAAGCTACAGATGTATTCAGTTCCTCACTCTACAGCTAAAGAAACCAAGACTCAGAGATGCAAAAAGACATCCTTGTTGGTGGCACAGCCAGAACAAGAATGCAAGGCCAGTGACCTTCAGGCTGGGATTGTAACCTCCTATGTATCCTCCAACCCAGCCAACCCACCAAGTATCAACTGATCATGTTTCTATGCCAGACACCTGGCTGGAGGTTTTAAATACCTCACAGCAACTCCTTCCCTGGGGTTTAGAATATTTTACCCCTTGTACAGATGAGAAAACAGTGCAGGAGAGGACTGGCAAAGAGAGAGAGAAAGGGGAAGATCCAGAGTGTTGGGCCTTGGGGCCCTTCTGTGTAAGACTTCAGTCCACGGGTTCTGGAGCCAGACTTATAGAGTTCGGTCCTTAGTTGGCCACTCTGAGCTGTGTGACTGCTCCAGGGCTGCTCCTTGCTCTGCAAAATGGGACTATGATAGTTCCTGTCTGTGATGGTCACTGTGAGTTAGTTCCCTGAGAACCAGTCCCCTCCATCTCTTTGGTAACTGACCTCTGCCACTCACTCCCTTCCCTAGCTACCCTCACGGTCAGGAGTGGTCAACAAGGATCTGCAAAAACATCTGTTCCCTGACAAAAAGACTGATCCTAAGAGAAGAAAGCCTTTTGCCCATGACCTCCTGCTTTTGAATGGATGAGATGGCTGGAGCTGCAGCCACTAATTTGTAACCATAAGGTGACAAACCCAAGACCCTTGAAAGCCAACCTCGAAAATGAGGGAACAGAAATGTGGAAAGAACTTGGGTCTTGAAGACATCAGTCAGTTCAGTCGCTCAGTTGTGTCTGACTCTTTATGACCCCATGAATTGCAGCACACCAGGCCTCCCTGTCCATCACTAACTCCTAGAGCTTGCTCAAACTCATGTCCATCATGTAGGTGATGCCACCCAACTATCTCATCCTCTGTAGTCCACTTCTCCTCCTGCCTTCAATCTTTCCCAGCATCAGGGTCTTTTCAAATGAGTCAGTTCTTCACATCAGGTGGCCAAAGTATTGGAGCTTCAGCATCAGTCCTTCCAGTGACTATTCAGGACTGATCTCCTTTAGGATGGACTGGTTTGATCTCCTTGCAGTCCAAGGGACTCTCAAGAGTCTTCTCCAACACCACAGTTCAAAAGCATCAATTCTTTGGTGCTCAGCTTTCTTTATAGTCCAACTCTCACATCTATACATGACTACTGGAAAAACCATAGCTTTAACTAGACAGCTTTGTTGGCAAAGTAATGTCTCTGCTTTTTAATATGCTGTCTGGGTTGGTCATAGCTTTTCTTCCAAGGAGTAAGCGTCTTTTAATTTCATGGCTGCAGTCACCATCTTCAGTGATTTTGGACCCAAAAATAAAGTCTCTCACTGTCATCTGTTAACTACTAAACTAGCCCTAGACCCCAAGCCTCCAGATTTCTCATTAGGTAAGCAATAGTTGCCTTATGGTTGAAGCTACCATAGGCTAGGTATTACCTGAACTGAAAGCATTCCCAGCTGACCTAGTGCCTCAAAGGATTATTGAACGTGCCCAGGTGACTTCAGTAGAGTGCCTGCTATATAATAAGCACCCAGTATATGGTATGGGGCTTTCCAGATGGCAGTAGTGGTAAAGAACCTGCCTGCCAACGCAGGAGACATAAGACTTGCGTTTGATCCTTCGGTTGGGAAGATCCCTTGGAGGAGGGCATGGCAATGCATTCCAGTAATCTTGCCTGGAGAATCCCATAGACAGAAGAGCCTGGTGGGCTACAATCCATAGCGTCACAAAGAGTTGGACACAACTGAAGTGACTTAGTATGCACACAATGTACGGTGTCTCTACCTGCCTCAGAGTCCCCTGCAGTGCGGAGGTGGCATTCCCATCCTCTCGTTCATGGATAGCTCTATAGTCAGAAAGGTAACATGCTGAGCACCAGGCACCTTGGACATGGAAAGACATCCTCACTAGCAGCTCCAGACTTCATGTCTCAGCCCCGAGTGAAAGGATGAGCTTAAGGTGAGCACAGAGGGAACACGAGGTGACAAGTCCAGGCCCCGGGGCCTTCTCTGTCTACCTCCAGGATCCCTGAGTGTGGGGTGCCCAGAGTTATTAGGATGGAGTAGATCACACTCATGCCCACACTGGGTGAGTCCTCCCGAAAGCTTCCCCTGATTAAATGGGGCCAAAGCTTGCTGTGCCCCAGTGTCCTCACTCAACCTCTCTCCTCTACGGGTAGAAGCGTCATCTGGTGCCTTGTTGAGCCGACATCTGAGTCAGCCCACTCCTTCTGTTCCCTCTTTATTTTTTCCCCTTTTGTCAGCTCCCCCAATACACTAGATTAGGAACTTGCAAAAAAGTAGAAGAATCCTCTTCCCCCAACTGTACAAACTGGTGGGTGACACGCCCACCTCATGCTCTGAGGATCCAGTTTTCTTTGAAGAGCTAGGATTCGCTCATCCCCACCCCCTGAAGCCTACAGCAGGGTCATGGCCAGAGCCCTGGGCCGTGAGGCAGGACACGGAGTCCCTCCTAGTGCTGACCCTGGCTTGCTGTGCCCTTCGGCAAGTCACTTCCCCTCTCTGAGCTCGCTTTTCCAGTCTAGTCTGGAAGGGTCCATGACTCCTTCTGTCTAGAAGATTCTCTCCCAGCGTCAGTGTCCTGGGATCTTTCCAAAACTCAGGGTTAGTATTATAGGTAAATCACTGCAATCCAGGAGGGCTGAGCCCCTAGCTAGCATACGAGCCCCTCCCTGTCCACCTTCAGTCAGCATGATGAATTTTGGGAAGACCAGCTGATTTCAGTAACAGCTGGGACAGAATATGCTTAGGGAGAGAACGCAGCTACTGCATGCCCTTCCTTCTCTCCAAATAAATACATAAAAATCCAAAGCTAAATACACTATAAATGGTTTTGTTTTTACTATCCCTTTTTGGCCCGGTCAATCCAGAGCTGTCTGCTTTTCCACTTTTGTTATTTTAGGACTATTTTCCAGTTGCTTGGGGAAATTTTCCAATCATGCTCTTCAAGGCTGGAACAGAAGTGGCTAGTTCTTTGTGGAGCCCACAAATGCAGGGGCATCTGTGCTCATGGAGGTTGGGGGTCCGGCGGCCGAAGCCCAGTCTGGACATGCAGCCCACCTTCGTTACATACAACGAGGTTGTAGCCTGGCAAGGAGCGGGGTTTCTCAATCCTGGCTGCACATCAGAATCACCGAGGGAACTTGAAACCATGCTGATGGCTGAGCCCCACTCTAAACCAAAGAAATCTGCATTTTTGGGGATGAGGCTGAGACACTGTGGTTTTTTATTTTTAAGTCTTTGAAGGCAGTTAGTGCAAATCACACTCTATCACTTAGTAGCCATATTACTCAGGGCTATCACTTAGTAGCCATATTTATCAGTGAGTTTCCTCACTAATAAAAATAGAGAGCCCCCAGAAATTCCCTGGTGGTCCAGTGGTTAGGACTTGGTGCTTTCACTGCAGGGGCCCGGGTTTGATCCCTCGTTGGGGAACTAATATCTCGCAAGCCACACAGTGTGACCAAAACATAAAAATTAAAAATAAATAAATAAAATAGAGAGCCCGCCCCCTGTTCTGCAGGGCTGTTGGAAAGATGAGAGATAGTACTTGGCAACACAGCAGACCTGCTGGCTGTGTCTTCTTCCCTGGTCCTAGCACCCTGAAGGGGAGAAAAGCGGCTTCGCTGATGCTTTTGCCAAACTAATATTGAATGGAATTGGTATCCTTGGCTCACAGTAGAGGAAGATGCCTTGAATGTGGCTGGTCCATATCACAACTCAGGTTACTGCAACTCTTGCTAACCCCTCACTACATAAAGCAATCTCGCAAGAGGTTTCATTCATTAAAAGACCACCTTGAGGTCTAGAAGCAATGACACTCCAGTAGCAACACTGAGTGCCCAGATCTTAGTTTCTAGCATTATTCTCCAATGAGAAATGGCTGAGCCTAGAACGAGGGCAAGAAATACATAAGATAGTCTGGAGCATCTTGTAACGTAAGAAAGTGAGGAAGTGCTCCAAACAAACAAATAGGTAAAACACACACAGAAAGATGGGGGTTCGTCAAAAGGGACACAGGAACCAACTGAAAGAGCTCCCGGTGGCCAAGGTTGAAACAATTTGAGCAACAAAATAATTATAGTAGTTTGAGGCTATATTGGGCCTCCCTGGTGGCTCAGTGGTAAAGAATCCAGTACAGGAGATGCAGGTTTGATCTGGGTCGGGAAGATCCGCTGGAGCCCTGGAGAAGGAAATGGCAATCCCCTCCAGTATTCTTGCTTGGAAATCCCATGGACAGAGGAGCCTGGTGGGCTACAGTCCACAGGGTTGCACAAGAGATGGACATGACTTAACAACTAAACAACAATGACAACACTGAGTTATAACTCAAAGCATAAAATAAATATCCATGAGTCCATACTGATAAAGTAGCTGATTGAATAAATAAATAGAGGAGAAGAGACAAATCCTTTGTGCAGAAGAATTTCAAATAATTTACATAGATGCTCTACCCTCAGGGAGGGGGAGCACATGTTCCCACTCCCTGAGTGTGGGCTGTGTAGAGTGACTTCCTTCCAAAGAGGACGGTGTGGAAGGGGGAGGGGAAGGAGTAACTTCACAGTGTAACCTGACAGGTGATCAAGGTCAACATCCACAGTGACGTCATGTTGATAATACGTACTTAGTCACCATGGGATGAGAATGGCACTTTGGCTCTGGGATCTTCCTCCCTCAAACCCATACCCCCATCTAAGTGAAAGTGAAAGGGAAGTCGCTCCGTCATGTCCGACTCTCTGTGACTCCATGGACTGTAGCCCACCAGGCTCCTCTGTCCATGGGATTCTCCAGGAAAGAATACTGGAGTGGGTTGCCATTCCCTTCTCCAGGGGATCTTCCCGACCCAGGGATCGAACCTAGGACTCCCACACTGCAGGCAGACACTCTACCATCTAAGCCAGCAGGGAATCCCCGTCTAACCATCAGACAAATCACAGGTAAGGGACATTCTACAAAACGCCTGACCAGTGCTCCTCAAAGCTGTCAAGATTGTCAAAAACAAAGAAAGTCTGAGAAACATACAGCCAAGAGGAGCCTAAGAAGACCGAGTATATATGATGTGGTGCCCTGGAGGGGATCCTGGAAACATAAAATGACATTAGGTAAAAACTAAGGAAATCTAAATACAACTGTGGGTGTTAGTTAATAATAAAGTAGCAATATTGGTTCATTAACTGTGACAAATGTACCAGACTAATGTTAGATGTTAACAGTGGGAGAAACTGGGTGAGAAGTACACAAGGGAACTCTCTGTACCATCTTGGCAACTTCTTTGTAAACGGAAGACTTCTAAAATAAAACTAAAAGAAAAAACACCCCACCCTTTGGGTGTAGAATGAATAAAGGTGGCTTTTGACTGCCTTGCTCTGAGTCCATGCAAATCAAAAAAGGGCCAATATGTTCCCAGCACCTTATCAGAGACGCAGGCTGCAGGAGATGGGGAGGGACTGGACGGGGGTGGGGGTAAGTGGGTGGGGATGTGGTCAAGGTCATACAGATAACTGGGACAAAGGGGCGGAATCTCCAGTCTCCTGACCACTGGCCCCAGACTTGATGAAGCACTGTCCCTCACCAGTGTCGTGAAGGCGTGGGCCGTGTGATCTTTGAGGACCCTCTGAACTCTCACAGCCTGGGGGCTATTCAGTGTCTGTATCTTTAAAAACTATGAAGCCATTGCACTGATGGAAATTCAGACAGTTCCCTGAGAGTGATACTATACAGCAAAGGGCCTTCCCAGCATCCCTGCAGATCACACCGTGCAGACTCTGCACTTTCTAGCTGTGTGACCTCAGGCAAGTGACTTAACTTCTCTGTGCCTTCATTTTCTTATCTGGAAATGGAAATGCCAATAACACGGACCAGAAAGACGTCACTGTGAGAATCTAATAAGATCATGCAAAGAACAACTTTGGGTAAAAGTGGGACAAGTTTGTATCAGGGCACGGGCCTCAGGGCTTTGCTTTCTGCTTGAAAATACAGAAGCTCAAGGGGAGAAGAAGGGGTGAGGGCAGAGAAGTGAACAGAAGGTGTCTCCTTCAGTTCTATGGTCCCCAGGGCTGCCCCAATCCCTGTGGCCACGGAGGGGGCAGTAAGGGGGCAGCAGTGGGAAGGGCCCAGCTGACCTCCTCCAGCTCCCAACCTGTGGTCTTAACAGTAGCCTGTGGTCTCACTCCTGGGATCAGATTCAAGGCTCTGGACACAGGGCTCAGCATCTGCCTCCTCCAGGAAGTCTGCCTGGATCAGCCCACCCGGACATGTTCCCTCCCTCTTCCAGGTCCCTCGCTGTCCTACCTTTCACATAGCACTTAGACATCTCCTCCCCGTGCCATCTCATTCACATCCACGCACAGAACTCGCCCTCCCAGACACTCTGAGAAAACAGTGGTAAGATCAAAGTTCATCCATCTTCATACGTGTTTAAGGTCATAGTTCACCCATCTTCGTACATGTCTCATACCCACACCCATCTGGTATTGGTTGAGCTCAGAAAGTCACTTCTTTTTCTTTCCTGCTATTAACTTTCACCCTTGTGAGGGGTGTGCTCTGGCTTAGCTAGGACTGGGGTCAAATCTCAGCCCTGTAACTCACTACCCATGTGACCCTGGACAGGTGACTTCACTTCCAGTGGCAGATGCTGCTGGGTCCCACCCACTCTTTTTAGCAGACCCCAGCCCTGCTTCCAACAGCCAGATTGGCATCTCTTTGCCCACTGGCTATTTCTGGCCAGAGTCAGAGCTTCTCATACTGAGAGCAGAAGGGAGGTGTTGGAACATGAAACATCACCCCCCACTGCCTGGAACCAACAGCTCTCAGGAGTTGGTCAATAACACCAGCTCCCTCAGCCCTCTGGGGGGAATGACCTTGAGATATGTGTTCTGCCCTGGCCCCCAAAGTGCCCCAGGAGAAGCCAGCTCCATGTGCCCTGGGGTAACCTGCATGAACGTGAAAGTGAAAGTCACTCAGTCGTGTCCGACTCTTTGTGACTGCACGGACTATACAGTCCATGGAATTCTCCAGGCCAGAATACCGGAGTGGGTAGCCTTTCCCCTCCCCAGGGGATCTTCCCAACCCAGGGATCAAACTTAGGTTTCCCACGTTGCAGGCAGATTCTTTACCAGCTGAGCCACAAGGGAAGCCCTTTATTAGGGTTAGGGTTGATTTTATTAGCTGTCTCCACTTTCTTGTCTTATTTTCCCACTTGTGGTCGCTAGGGTCACCTCCCAAATAAACCACTTGCAATCAAACCCTCAGGTTGGGAAGCCTTTGAGGTTTTGCCTTTGGGAAGCACAAACAAGGGCAGTTCCCCTCCAGCCTCAGTTTCATTATCTGTAAAATGAGGATCATGGCAGAGTCCACCTCGCAGGATTGCTGCGACGATTCAATGAGATGACAATCTCATTGTATTTGGTACAGGGCCTGACATTAATAAGCATGCTCCACACAGACCACTACTATTGTTTTGAGTAGGGTTTATCGCAAACTTTTTGAGGACTGAACCATTTGATGAAGTGGGCATGACTTACACCCAATGCAGTTCCCCTTGGGATGGGTCCTCACTCTCTGGTCCACCTCCGTCTACACACAGGCCTGGACACAACTCTCCTGATAACCCAGAAAGGTCCAGAAAACGGCCACCCTCAGCACTGCAACCTTGCACTTGGGCCTGTTTTTCAGCTATATCCTCCCCTCAGATCCTAATAGGAGAGTGGATAACCAACCAGGCCTGCAGCCTGGCAATGCTGACCGGAACACCTGCTGGTGTGAGTCTCCAATTTTATTTTCTATGCAGTTTCATCATCTGCTCTGAAGCCTTCAGTCAGTTCAAAACGGAAAGCCTTTAGGTGGGGGAGGAATGAAACAACAAACCTAGTTTTCCTGAGGACTGTAGTCTCCCTGCCTGCCCCCTCTAACCCTGCCAGGCTGATCTGGTGCTGTGGTGGGGCTGGGAAGGCTCACAGGGCACCTACCTCATACCTGGGGGCAGCCTCCCTTTGCTCCCTCGGATTCTGCTTGGTCTTCAGGCCGCTATGGGCCCCACTCACTATGGCAGGGGCCTCTGTGGGGCTTACTAGAGGCCTCATGTTGTTGTCGCTGCCGTTGTTCAGTCATTAAGTCGTGTCCAACTCTTTGTGACTCATGGACTGCAGCACGCCAGGCTCCCCTGTCCTTCCCTATCTCCTGGACTCTGCTCAATTTCATGTCCATTGAGTCAGTGACGCTATCTAACCATCTTATCCTCTGCCACTGTCTTCTCCATAAGTTCCAGTAATTCCAAAGTTCAGGTACAATTGCCAAGTTGATGGATTTTTATCCAGTCCATGGTAAATGAATCCACTATCCACCTGAGTCTCCTGTGTTTAGGAGCTTGGACTATTCCCCAGAGCGTAGCGATGCACACCACACTGAAGGTGAGAACAACACAAATGGCTGAAAGATGTGATTCTATCTGTGTCAAATAAACCCTGTACATGGGAGCTCCCCAGCCACCTGGGTTCAAATGCCAGCTCGGGCACTGGCTCACTGTGTCCACCTGGGGACACTCAACTGCATGGTATCTCAGTTACTTTATCTGTAAAGTGGGCATAATAGTAACATCCATCTCAGAGGGCTGCTGTGAAGATAACCCGCACTGGAGAACTTAAACTGTGCCCAGAATACAGTAAGTGCTTGGTGAATGGCTTCCCTCAAGGCTCACATGGTAAAGAATCTGCCTGTGATGCAGGAGACCTGAGTTTGATCACTGGGTCAGGAAGATCCCCTGGAGGAGGGCATGGTAACCCACTCCAGTATTCTTGCCTGGATATTCCCATGGACAGAGGAGCCTGGCGGGTTACAGTCCACGGGGTCGCAAAGAGTTGGACATGACTAAACAACTAACCCTTTCACCCTTTAGGAAATGCTAGCTATTACAGATGTGGGGGTCTGAACGCGAGATGAACCGGACACACACGTTCAGCAAAAATGACTTCTGGAAGCAGACCGGTGGCTGTCAGGGGCCAGGGGAAGAAGGAATATGGAGTAACTGCTCAATGGGTATGGGGCTTTATCTTGGGGCAATGAAATATTTTGGAACTAGACAGAAGTGCTGCTTGCACAACCTTGTGAACATACTAAATTGCTCACTTGAAAAAAGCTGATTTTATGTTATGTGAATTTCACCTCAATTTTAAAAAGCCCCAAACAAAAAAAGACTTCTGTGTAGTGGGTAGGTGGAAAAAGAGTAGGTGGCAAAGACCTTTATCAGACACTTTACTTCTTTATCATTTCTGTCCAGCTTGATTTTTTTTTACAGTAAATATATATATATATATATGTATATATATATCGCTTTTAAAATTAAACAAATTTTAAAAATTTAAAGGAAGTAGCATGTACGGGGGTGGTGGAGGGTGGGTGGGATTTGATGAGCTCTGACTCATATTCTATCATGTACCTATCTATCTTCCTCTGTGATGTTTATACCATGGGGAGGAAAATACTATTAATGGCCCCATTTCAAAGAGAAAAGTGAGGTTCAGAAAATTTAAGCCATTTCCCAACTCACAGAGCCTGACTCAAAACCCCCCCACTAAAAAAAACCACTCAAACAAGAGAAACCTTTCAATTCTATCACACAGCCCCTCGTCCTCACATGTAAAATAAGGCGGATGTAAAATGATTTCTCGGGTTCCTCGGGCTCTGATACTCTCTAGTCCCTGGATGCCTGGCTGAGTTCTCGAAGTGCCAGTCCTGCTTGGGACACCCAAGTGTCCAGACACACCCCGCTGGCCACGCTGCCCGAGGCTCGGCAGCGGGACACTTGCTCTCCAAGGCAGAAACCAGACGGCCCAACAGTCCCTCAATCCTGAGTTCTGGTTGGAACGCTGATAATCCTAAGAAGAGAGCAAACGTGCAGGCAGAGGGCAGCTACTTCCGTGGGAGCTGGAGCAGCTCCTTACAGCTGTACCCGCCCACCGGCCACGAGGTGGAGAGACCACCCCACTCACCCCGGCCGCCTCCCGGTGTAGGATCCTGGCCGCCTCCACCCGGCCCAGACCCAGCTGCAGCCACACCGGGCATGTCTTGACGAGTTTCTCCAGGACGCTGAAGTCCCGGCGAGGAAGGCAGTTCTTCAGAGTGCCTGGCAGGCCGGGCCCCACGCCATCTTCCTCCTCCTCTTCCTGTCTTTCTCCTTTGCCAACATCTGGAATAGGACTGCGAACAGAATAGAATGATCAGCGCATCCTGACGCAGGTCCAGAGAGGACTTGACAACAAATGGGGATTCAATTCTTATTGGATTGAATAAATCATGCTTGCTTATTCAGCATCTGCATAGCCAGGGCCTTTGGGGGAATTAAAAAATGGACAAACCATGATCTTCACCTTAAGGCATTTAAAATGAGTAAGACATACACAGAAACAAAGAGCTGTAGCACAAGATCAGACTAACATAGCAGGAGGACAGTGCAATGGAAGGAGCCAATTCCAACCCAGGGTGGGTTCATGAAAACAATGGCATCTGAGCACAGACCTGAAGAGAATTAAAAAAACACAACAACAACTTCTTAACTGAAGTGTAACTTACATACAGTAAAATGCACTAGTCTTTAATATACAATTAGACAAACTTTGACATATGTCTGCACCCAAGTAACCATCACCCAGATCAAGACAGTTGTGCTGTCCAGTATGATAGCCACTAGTCATACCAACTCTTGAGCTGTCTGAACTAAGACGCACTGTAAGTGTAAAATACACACAGGACTTCAAAGACTTGGTATGAAAAAAAAAAAGACCACAAAATAGTTCATTAATAATATTTTACATTGATTGTGTATTGAAATGATCATTTTTGGACATACTGAGATAGAACATCATTAAAATTAATTTCACCTCTTTCTTTTTCCTTTTTTAGTGTGACTACCAGAAAGTGTAAAACTACATAAGGGGCTTGCGTTGTATTTCGGTTAGATGTGCTGATACAGACATTTCCAGGTTTCCCTGTCTCTCTCCCAGCCAATCCTCAGGATGAGGATGTAACAGGTCAGGGCCCCTGGGAAAGGAGGAACATCACAGGCCTGAGAAATGGCAGGGCAAGTAGAGGACCGGCCCAAGAGATTCCAGGCTCTCCACAACACGCTTGCTCCACCCGACCCCCTACACACACATGCACGTGAGTTTGATTCCAGAAAAGGAGGAAGAGCATCTTGGTGCCTCAAATTCTGAGTCGGGGGTAGGGTGGGGCTGTGTGGTCTGTTTGCCTGCTACCTGAGGAACGAAATCTCTCAGGGTTTGTTTGTTTTTTAGCTGCGCCCTGACCAGGGATCAAACCTGTGCCCCCTTCAGTAGAAGCATGGAGTCCTATGCTACCAGACCACCAGGGACTTCCCAGGGGTGAAAACCTTAATCAGATAGAAAGGGGCAGTTATAAAACCAGGGAGATGCAGCTGGTGCCTCTCCTTCATCCTGTATCCCTGAGATGCTGGCGAAGGGCACCAGAGATCAGGGTGGCATCTGCTGTTAAGGAGCTGCCTGGGGGTGGGGTAGGATAAGCCCTGCTAGAGGCACAGAAAAGTGGAACCATTTGCTGAGGTCAGAGGACATGGGGGACCCAGGAGTCCTGATGAGAGAACAGCATTCCCTAGAGGGGAGGGCGGGGGTCCTGGTGGTTCTCTGGGTGGTGGGGAGGCTGGGAAAGTGAGGTTAAACGGGTTCAGTTGTGCTGGATTTTGCAGAGACCAGACTAGAAAGTTATGTATAGTGAGAGATCCAGCAAAGGCAGTGTACTGAAAATTCCCTCTTCTGATGCTCCTCACTCCTAAATCCTTCTAGAAGCCTGCCCTCCCTCCCTGGAAGCTGCGTGTGTCAGGGGTTCTTATGAATTTCTCCTCTGGGTCCACATAAGAGTGTGCCAGGTCACCAGGCCAACAGGAGTGTCCAGGCAGCTGCAGGCGTCATGGGGCTGGGAGGGGCAGCTGGGGGGCATCTACAGGCTGTGGAATTGGGTCTCATTTAGAGTTTGAGAGCAGGGCAGCCCAGCTCATTCGGACATGACCTCTTCCCAGACCCCGAAGTATGGTCCACATCTCCTCTGGGAAAGCAGTAAAGACAGCGGAGGCCAGAATCACCCAGAAATACACATTCTTGGTCTTCTAGGTTCTTCTAGCCTTCCTTGGAAGCACAAAAATATCTTCTGGCACCAAAAGGCTTTATAATCATCCTAAAATCTTCTTGCTTGGCCCCAGGCTTCCCCTCAGAGGCCAATTAGGACTCTAACAGCCACTGGAGGGAGAGCAATTGGCTCCCATTTCCTCTCTGCCACTAACTAGGCTTAGGTTGCTTAGTGAAGCCTGTGAGAACATCTGTTCCCTCTTAGGGCCTCAGTTTTTGCATCTGTACAATGGGGAGAAGTGGCCTGGAAGACTCCTCTATTTGCCAGGTGGCCTAGGCAGGACCTGGACTTTCGGGACAAGGGTCCCCATTTTCTCTTGTGGAACCAAGATCAAACAAACTTTGAAAGAAATGAGAAAGTTCGCCTTGAATTCATTTATACTATGAATATTTTCTGAGGTCCTGAACACACCAGATGTTGTTTCAGGCATTGGATTAGAGCAGAGAACAAAACAGTTTAAAAAGGAGAAAAACCCCTCATCTCTGGAAGAGGAGTCAGGCCACAGACAAGGTGAAGGGGTGCCCTGCGGTGTTAGATGGTGCTGAGCACTGGCCAGGCAAGCAAAGGGCTGGGGTCAGGGGAGCCCTCATTGAAAAGACTGAGTAACATCTGGATGCAGACAGCTGGGGAAAAGATTCCAGACTCAGGGGCACCAAAGGCCTCGAGCAGCAGGCTTGAGCTGCCTGGTCCAGGAGGAACCACGAGGAAGCCTGGGGGTGGCAGGAGGTAGAAGGGTGAGGGTGGGAGAAGGTGAGGTCAGGGACTAGGGGGCTGGGGGGGTGTCTCTCTAAGGATTCTGGATCTACTTGGAGAGTTGCCTCTAAATCCACATATATAAGCACCTTCCCTGGGCTTCTGGCTAGCAATTTGCTCTCACCAGCCCCTGGGCTTTCTTGGCAAGAAGAAATGGACTGGTTAAGATGTGGTGGGGCCTGGCTGGCCTCTGGGCCCACAGAGATGAACCCAATCCCCTATCCCCAGCCCCCAGCAGTCCCACCTGCATCTTGAGGTACAGGCTACTGCTTTCAGGGTGACCAAGTAGAAACTCTGCCCCAGGCTCCAGCACCAAAGGGACTGTGTCATCTCTCCTTTTGTGATCATGTCGCTGCCCCGCTCTAAAACTCTCAATGGCTCCCACTGATGGAAGAGTCCAATCCAGTCCCTGATACTGGAGGCATTCCCATTTGGAGCCCCCAGCCCACAGGAGGAGGCCGCTGTCCACCACCCCTGCAAACCTGCACATCCCCCCTTGACACTCTTGCTCCAGCTATTTTGTCTACCTGCAGTACCTCCAGATTCTCTGTGACTTCCTCTCAACAGGGAGGCAAACATTTATTAGACTAGACACAGAAAGCAAGAACCATAAAGGAAAAGATGGATAAGTTAGTCATATAAACATTGAAACCTGTGCCCATGAAAACACCTCATGAAGAAAAGAAGATTCAAAAAAAAAAAAAACCCCTTAAAGACTCAAACTACAGGCTAGGAGCAAATATTTGCAAAGCATGTATCTGATAGAGATCACACAAATTAATTTTCTAAAGGGGCTTTGAGGATGCTTCAAAGAAGACGACATGTCCAGGAAGCAGGTAAAAAGTGCTCGACATCATTAGTCATTAAGGAAATGCAAATTAAAACCACAACAAGATACCACGACACAACCACTAGGATGGCTAAAATTAAAACGACTGATAACATCACATGTTGGCAAGGACGGGAAGTAAACAGAACACGCATGCTTTATTGGTGGGAATGCAAATTGGTACAACCACTTTGAAAAAAGGCAGTCTTTTCAAGTCAGCTTTCATATACACCTGCCCCATGGCTGAGACATTCCACTCATAGATAAGTACCCAAAAGAAAGGCAAAAGGGAAAGACCTCTCCTTGAGTGTTCATATCAGCTTTATTCCTAATAGCCCCAAACTGGTCCAGACATCCATCGATCAGAGAATGAACAGACAGGGGTACCTCACACAGTGGGAAAATATTCAACAACGAACAGGAACCACTGATATACACCATCCCGTGTATAAACCTCAAAAACACTGCTGAGAGAAAGGAGCCAGATGCCAAAAAATACATATGATATGTATCCATTTATATGAAGTTCAGCTGGTACACTTAGCTAAGTATATTTACATTTTATTATACGCAAATTTTATACCAAAACAATAAAAAAGAACCATAAAGAAATACTGAACTCTAGTTAGTGATATATGTGCTAAATATTCTGGGGTGTCCAGAAGTTTCTTCAAAATGCAGAAGAAAAAATAAGGTGGAGAGACAGAGGAATAAACAAAAACATCAAGGGTAAGTGCTTACTCCAAAATTATTTTGACTCTTCTGTATGTCTAGTATATTTTTTATAACAAACCACTGGGGATAAAGTTTTCCCATCCTTCAGGGCCCATTCAGAAGAAGGCTGCCTGATGCACTACAAGCCCTAGGCTTGTGTGATCTCTGGCCAGATCCTTTACTTCTCTGGGCTTCCATTTATTCACGTGTATAAAAATACTTCATAAGATAGTTGTGAAAATTTGATGGGACATTTGTCAAGAACTTGGCAGAGTGCACACAATTCAGGAAATGCTAGCTACTGTTTCTCTTTCCAACTCGCTAATTGGAATTCTTATTTTCCTCTTCTCACTATACTTCTCCCACATTGCAGCCTTGATTTTAGGACTCAGCACATTTCGAGTGGGGCACACCTTTGTGTATTGCACTCATCTTGGACCCAAGTCAATATCTGAGCCCAGTTCAAGTTCAAGTGCCAGGGAACCATGGCTTGACATGAACAAAAAAGCCAATTTCGGGGCACAGAAACAAATAACTTGGAGGATCCTTTTTATAACTTGAGCTCAGCTAGTGCCGGTGAAAAGACAAATAAGACCTGGGGTTACTGCAGAAACCTTCCAGACATGAGCACTGAAGGGGCTACGTGTGGCCACTCAGACTAAATGCTCAAGAGGCCAAAGGCTCTTAAGATGCTGCTTTCCAGGAATTGTCCAAGTTGTTCAACGTTCTCCTTCCCCTCTGGGTGGTCGAGGGTGGAAGTAACAAGGGTTTGCTCAGGGCCCTCTAAGTGGTGGCTTGGTAGGATCGGAGGCTTGGAGTGGAAACTCTAAGTTTCAAAGGCTACAGCAAGGACTATAAGTTAGCGAAGGAGCAGCTGAGTCTGGGGGAGGTTTGGGCCTTGCACCAGGTCACAGGAGCAGCAGAGCCCTGGAGGGACAGAGTGGCAGGGACACCTGCTCTGACCAAGCCAAGTAAGGAAGGGTAATGGGGCCAGGAAGACGCCCCTTACCCTCTGAGTCCCTGATGACCTTGAGCCTCAGGTCACTTGAGCTCTCTGGATGCCCACTTGTGACTATTAAATGCTGGAGCTGATGCTGGAGCTCCAGGCTGGACTGTCGGGCTCGAGCAGGATGGCAGAGGTGCGAACACCCTGAGCCAGCATCATGCAGGCTGTTGCACTGCCATGATCACGGTCATTAAACAGCTTGGCCACACCAGCTCTGACTTTGAGGGACCATCACTGAGCCCACGCGACAGCCAATATGTCATCTGCTGGCACAGTCAACCACCCCAGCACCCACACCCTCCTGCTCACCAGCCAAGCTCCAGCTGAGGGCTCTGCGAAGGCAGCCACCAGAACCCCGAGTAATGAATGGCACTGTTAGCACAAAATAATGAGCCCAGACACTTGAGGGCAATTCCACCAAAAAGAGAAATCCTTCCATGACTTGTTTCCCTTCTGCTTGCACAGGAGAAACAGATCAGCTCTAATCAGCAGTCCTAACAGCCTTTCAATTCAAGGGGTGGGCTGTCCGAGGACACCCAGGCTGCCCCACCCAGGTGCAGGGTGGCCAGACACCAGGAAAAACCCTTGCCCTGGGCCAAAGGGACCAGGCCTGGGCTCAGCATCCTGGCTTATTTGGGGACCTTCTCATCAGCATCCAGAGGAAGGAGGGACTTGGCATGGTGTGTCCACCTTGGCATGCTGCCTGCATTGAGTCATGGGCCTATTAAACCTTGGTGAGGAGAAAGGAAAGCCCTGCTCTGGGGTGGAGAAGCCACCCGAGGGGCCCACCTGGGTGTGGGGTCAGCTAAGGGTGCGGGGCCCTGGCTGGATGCTGCCTGTCTGGGAGAAGGCCCCTTAGTTCCCAGCTCACAAGGGTGCTGGCCTTGGGCTGCCTGTGTGGGCCCTGGGGAAGCAGCTCAGAAAGTTCCAATGACGCATCACTGGAAGGAGAACTAAGGCCCCCTTGTGCAGACTTGGCCGGAACTCGGGGGATGGCGGGGGAGTGTGGGATGGAAGGGGAGGACTGAGAAAAGGCCAGCTCTGTCCCACCCGCAGTCCTGACCGGGCCCCCACTCCAGGACCAAGTGAGTCTACTGAGAGAAAGAGACCTGGGCCCAGCAGTCAGTGTCATGGGATGGCCCGATCACTCCGTACAAGGGGGTGAGCACACAGACGACATGGAGGGGCCAGGGTGGGAGGGGCGGGCCCTGGAAATGCCAGTAAGGGCAGCAACGTGCCTGTTCATCCCCAATAGCCCGTGGCACACAGTCATCCTCACGCCTACTGGAGTGGCTAGCACTGTGTCCCCCAGAGAGACTGATCCAAATTCTAGCACCCAGCCCCTGCAAATGTGACCTCACTTGGAAAAAGGATCTTTGTAGATGTAATTAAGGATGACATCATTCTGGATTTAGTGTTAGTTGCTCAGTCGTGTCCGACTCCTTGCGACCTCATGAACTGTACCCTGCCAGGCTCCTCTGTCCATGGGGTTCTCTAGGTAAGAATACTGGAGTGGGTTCATTCCCTTCTCCAGGGGATCTTCCCAACCCAGGAATCAAACCCAGCTTTCCTGCATTGCAGGCAGATTCTTTACTGTCTGAGCCACCAGGGAAGCTCTCTGGATTTAGGGTGGACCCTAAATTCAATGAGAGGTGTTCTCATAGAAAAACACAGAGGAATCCTCTGGCTTCAGTGGTTAGGGCTCTGAGCTTCCACTGCAGGAGGCAGGGATTCTTAGTTTAGGGAACTAAGATCCTGCATGCAGCAGCCCCCCAGACAGACACAGAGATACAAGAAGGCAGGGAAGAAAGTAGAGTTAGGAGTTTTGAACACCAAGGATTGACGGCTACCGCCACAGGCTGCAGAGAGGCATGGCCCTATTCTCTTAGAGCTTCCAGACAGAACCAACCCTGCTGACCCCTTGGTCTTGAACTTCTGGCCTCCAGAACCATGAGAAAATACATTTCTATTCTTAATAGCTGCGAGGTTTGTGATGACTTGCTGCTGCAGCTCTTGGAAACTAACATATCCACCTGATGCTACTGCTGCTAAGTCACTTCAGTTGTGTCCAACTCTGTACGACCCCATAGACGGCAGCCCACAGGCTCCTCTGTCCCTGGGATTCTCCAGGCAAGAACACTGGAGTGGGTTGCCATTTCCTTCTCCAATCCATGAAAGTGAAAAGTGAAAGTGAAGTCGCTCAGTCGTGTCCGACTCCTAGCAACCCCATGGACTGCAACCTACCAGGCTCCTCCATCCATGGGATTTTCCAGGCAAGAGTACTGGAGTGGGGTGCCATTGCCTTCTCCGATCTACCTGGTAGTCTCATGTAAAGATGAGGACACTGAAGCACAGAAAGGTTAAACAACTCATCCAAGGTTGTGCACGTGTGTTCAGTCATGTCTGACTCTTTGCAATACTTTGGACTGTAGCCCGCCAGGCTCCTCTGTCCATGGGGATTTTTCAGGCAAGAATATTGGAGTGGGTTGCCATTTCCTCTCCAGGAGATCTTCCCCACCCAGGGATCAAAACCAAGGTTCCTGGGGCTCCTGCATTGCACGTGGATTCTTTGCTTGCTGAGCCATCAGGGAGGCCCAAGGTCACACAGCCTCTAAGTGGCAGAGCTGGGCTTCAAATCTGGACAATCTGAACCCAGAGTCTGGGATAATAACCTCTACACTACTCTAGTTCTTGAAGAAACTTTAAAAACTTCCCATGTATATGTATCCTTATAGTACTTGGCAAAGAAAGTGCTCATTAAAGTTTGTGGCAGAGAAGGCAATGGCACCCCACTCCAGTACTCTTGCCTGGAAAATCCCATGGATGGAGGAGCCTGGTAGGCTGCAGTCCATGGGGTTGCTAGGAGTCGGACACAACTGAGAGACTTCACTTTCACTTTTCACTTCCATGCATTGGAGAAGGAAATGGTACCCCACTCCAATGTTCTTGCCTGGAGAATCCCAGGGACAGGGGAGCCTGGTGGGCTGCCATCTCTGGGGTTGCACAGAGTCGGACACGACTGAAGCGACTTAGCAGCAGCAGAAGCAGCAAAGTTTGTGGACCCATTTGGAATTTATATAAACACAGAGACAGAGAAATATAAACATACACAGAAATAATGTCCTGAAGGCTCTGTATGACATCATTCAGTTCAGTTCAGTTCAGTTCAGTCGCCAGTCGTGTCCGACTCTTTGCGACCCCATGAATCGCAGCACGCCAGGCCTCCCTGTCCATCACTAACTCCCAGAGTTCACTCAGACTCACGTCCATCGAGTCAGTGATGCCATCCAGCCAACTCATCCTCTGTCATCCCCTTCTCCTCCTGCCCCCAGTCCCTCCCAGTATCAGACTCTTTTCCAGTGAGTCAACTCTTAGCATGAGGTGGCCAAAGTACTGGATTAAGAACTGTTATTTCTGAGAAGTGCACACAGAGGGGCTGTTTCAATTTTTTATGCCAATTATGCATTACTTCTATGATTAAAATCATCTTAAATCAATGTGTTTGATTTACACTGGTTTGTCACATAAATGCATGTAGGGTGGAGAGCTGGTGGCTTTGGGATCTCCTGAGCCGGCTTGGTGGTCATTTCACACACTGCCAAGCCAGCTCTGCACTGACTCTAATTGCCTGTCCAGCCACACTCACCTCCAGTCTCCTCTTCTGTGAAATGAGGAGTAAGTGTAACAGGCGAGGGGGTTTCCCTCGGGAGTGGAGAGGATGAGATGCGCACACTGCTATTATCCCGAGAGTGACTGACAGCAAGCTTCTAAGAGCCATAACTGAATTGCCCAGTGGGGCTCCCAGGCCCAAGCTGAGCTTCCAGAAGTCCAAAGCCTCCCTCCTTTTGAAGTGACAGCTATTTCTCAAGCTGGGGCAAAACTGTCCAGAGGCCCCAGGGGTGTTTTCCTCGTGTCTGATCCTGGAGAACCAGCTGAGCCTTGACACACCCTGGGGAGGTGGGGGGCAGTCACTCATGGCTGTCCCCACCCACTTTCTCACTACAATTAGAGACGTGGTGGTCATTTCACATTCCACGTAGCCCCATGATGAAAACTAGGACTCAAGCAGTCTCGGGCCCAGCCCTGCCACATCTGGCCATGTGACCCAGGGTGAGATGTTTAACCTCTGTGGTCCTCAGTTTTCTCATCTGTGCAATGGAGCTGGGAAGCCCTGCCACGTGTAATGTGCACGAAGCAGCATCTGGCACCCAAGAACACCTCACATATGTCACCACTCTAGCTGGCCCAACCACACATGTGGTCCTGCCCTGTTTCTCCTACGAATGCCAACATGAGAAATGGCCTGGGATAGGTGAGAACCCACTGCTCAGCCCCCTGAATGCCACCAGCACACCAAGGAGGAAAAGCACCCCCATGAGAACAGAAACAGTTGCACCTGCTCTGAAAGCCTGTCAAAATCTAAAAGAGGGGTGCTGTAGCCAGGCCCCAGCAGCCCCACTCCCAGGACACACACAGGCATAAGGAGACAATTGATAATAATGAGAGAAAATGGGAACAACCAATGTCCATCCATGAGAAACAGACATGAGAAAATGATAAATAAGTTGTGATTCTTCCACCCTGGACTATCACACAGCTGCTAAAAGGTAGGAACCAATTGCTATTGGGTGAAATCTCAAAATCCTGTCAGTTGCATTGATGTTAATTTCCTGATATTGATCCTTGTGCTGAGGTTATGTAAGAGAATGTCCATGTTTGGGAAATATTCACAGACATATATGCAAGTAAAGAAGCACAATGCTTGCAACTTACTCTCACACAGTTCAGAAAAAGTGAAGAAGAGAAAACCAACAGATGTGATAAAATGTTCATAATTGGTAAATCTGACTGAAGACTGTAATACAGAAATTCACTGTACTACTCCAGTAACTTTTCTGGGAGTCTGAAGTTATTTTAAAAGAAAAAGTTAAGAAGTTTTAAAATCAAACAAAACAAAATTCCAATGTTGAATAAAATAAGCAAATTACAGAAGGAATGAAAACACTTATATAAAGTGTAAAAGTGTACACAATAGTTCTATGTTTTCTGTAAATACACAGGCACACCAAATCCAGGACAGTGGTGACCTCTGAGGAGCTGGAAGAAAATGGAATCTGGGAACTGTGTGAAGGAGGCTTTGGCCAGTTCTGCAATGACTTATTTATTTTTAAATGCATCTTCTCCCAAGGTCCTCCAGAACCTGCCACAAGCCCAGGCGTTGTAGAGTGGGGGTCTTAGGACTTTACTGAGTCCAAACTCGCTCTGCTTGCCGCAAGACACGCCGATGAATCGAGGTGTTGAGACAAGGAATATGCCTTGAATCAGAAAGCCGGCTGACAGAGAAGATGGCAGACTAATGTCTCAAAATGACCATTTGTCGGGTCTGGATGCCAGCTTCTTTTATAGAACCAGAGAGAAGCAGTGAGGAACTAAAGTCAAAAGGCAGAACAGAGAGGGGGAAGCAATGAGGAAGTGAAGTACTGACACAAAGAAAGGGCCATCAGTCTTACAAAACATCTCCGGAACAGCCAGCCTGTGGAAGGGGTGTGTTAATCTCTTCTTTCCCGCAGCGGTTCACAGGTGGGCAGGGTCAGATTATTTTCCTAAAAGCTGAACAAAAGGCTAACAATTAGTCCAACAATTGAGTTTGCCTGGTGACTCAGATGGTGAAGAATCCGCCTGCAATGCAGGAGACTGGGATTCCATCCCTGGGTCGGGAAGATCCCCTGGACAAAGGAATGGCAGCCCATTCCAGTATTCTTGCCTGGAAAATTCCATGGACAGAGGAGCCTGGCAGGCTACAGTCCATGGAGTTGCAAAGAGTCAGACACAACTGAGTGACTTACACACACATACAGTCCAACAGTCAGGCAGAGGGGCAGGGTCCTCTGAGGCAGCCCATTATGTATTGTTATAATGGTGGCGCTAGGGGTAAAGACCCTGCCTGCCAATGCAGAAGACATAAGAGACTCGGGTTTGGTCCTTGGGTTGGAAAGACACCCTTGAGGAGGGCATGGCAACCCACTCCAGTAATCCTGCCTGGAGAATCCCATGGACAGAGGAGCCTGGAGGGCTACAGTCCATGGGGTGGTAAAGAGTAGGACATGACTGAAGTGACTGAGCATGCACATAACAACAGCAGCAATGAAAAGCAAGTCAAAGAAACGGTTCCAAGGTGGAGTCAGAACTGGTTCTTCTCTGCAACAAGAACACCTAAGCCTGTCCCTTCTGCCAGGCCAGTTCCTCTGGGATGACTCCCATTGTTTGTTTTCTTTGGCATTTTTAAGACCGTTCTGGAGCCTGAGGGCCTGTGTTGAAAGGTAATCAAGATGAGTCCATCCAAAGAATCAGGCCCTGGGGGACTTTAAGGAAAATCTTCTGACAGCTGCATCAGCAGAGCAGAAGCCAGAGAAGGTCACTGGGACTGTGTCTCCACACTGTGGCAGCCACAAGACTTGGGCCAAGGAGCAGCAGCTGATGCCAGAGTGAGTGACAGCTTGGAGTTCTGACTACAGGTGAAGATGAAGATGCCAACGGGAACATTCAAGACTGGCGGCAGGTATCTGGAGCTGGGAGAACTCCTTCCGAGGCCCCGGTGCTATGAACAAACATCCACCCTGGGCTCAGTGTCCCCCACTGTAAACAGGGAGCCTAGGCCACTGATGAAATTAAAACTCATATTTTAGAGCAAGATGAGAAAATTTAAAATAACCCGATCTATTTATTTTTGGCTGTGCTGGGTCATCGTTGCACGGGGTTTTCTCTAGTTGCGGTGAATGGGGGCTACTCTCTACTAATAGCTGCGGTGCAGGGGTTTCTCATTGCAGTGGCTTCTCTTGTCGTGGAGCATGGGCCCTAGGGCACAGGCTCTGGAGTTGTGGCACGTGGGCTCAGCAGTTGTGGCAAATGGGCTTAGTTGCTCTGAGGCATGTGGGATCTTCCCAGACCAGGGATCAAAGTCATGTCCCCAGCATTGGCAGGCAGATTCTTTACCAGTGAGCCACCAGGGAAGCCTGAGATGAGAAAATTTAAACATAAATGTTTTCCTTGCTGGTTTGAGCCTCCTCCCTCCCCCTTAGTGTGTGTTGTTCAACCCCATTAAGCAAACCTCCCTAGGTGACAACATTCCTTCTTTAATTTTGTAAGGGGCCACCAGGACCCATGACCCGCTACACACTTTGTAGTGCAGATCTGAACTGTGTAACCTGTCAATAACTTGAGTATGGCCTTTTCTCAAAAACTTCATTCCTGGGCTCTGACCTCTAAAAGGGTGGAACAATTCTCAGAGCTTTCTGAAAGACAGTCTCCTGGATTATAATGCTCAGGTCGGTGCAAATAAAAATGTTCATTTCTTTCTAGATCAACTATTTTTTTAAAAGACGTATTTATTTCTGGCTGCACTGGGTCTTCGTTGCTGCACGAGGTCCTTCTCCGGTAGCAGCAAGCGGGGTCTACTCTTTGTTGCAGCGTTCAGGCTTCTCACTGCAGTGATTTCTCTCGTTGCGGAGCACAGGCTCTGGGCATGTGGGCTCAGTAGCTGTGGTGCATGGGCTTAGTTGTCCTACAGCACGTGGACCAGGGATTGAACCCGAGTCCCCTGCACTGGCAGGCGGATTCTTTACTGCTGAGCCACCAGGGAAGCCCCTAGATCAATTATTGATTAATTCTTTCATCTACACCACTTGCCTCAGAGGTCATGGGACAGGGTAAGGAAGAACTCAGCCACAGTAGACACTTAAGTGGTAACTCCTAGATGAGATGAAGAGCTCATGACCGTTCATGGAAGAAGTCAAGGCTCATCAGATCCTGGGACAGGGCAGGGAAGGCGAACCCACTGGTGAAGGAGGAGAATCTGGGAATTTTGGGGGTGGATGACCATGAAACCAAGCCCCCCGGGAACTGAGTTGCCCCACTGGGTTTATGATTAACCTCTTTATCCAAAACTTGATTCCTTTTCTTGGCCTGCCCCTGTTCCCCTCCGGATTGAGGTTTATCAAAGAAAAGGGGGAACCGAAACCAAGTAGGACACTTTGGGGCCTTCCTTGGTACAAAAGCCCCTTGCTGTGCCGTTTCTTGTTTGTAGAAAAAGGCTTTGATCTCCTAGGCCTTCCCTGAGTTCCAAAGAGCAGACTTAAGTAGTCAGTAATTAGGGAAGCAAGGGAATGTAGAAACAAAAGGACAGCAGTCCATCAAGAAAAGCAATGACAACTTAGCAGTCCAGTGATTAAAAAAAAGTGTCCTAGTCCCTCCCTAAGGGATACGCAGAACAGTCTGATGCATATCTTTGAGTTGTTCTGCAGAAACTAACATCAGCCACCCAGGTAAAGGATGGTCACTACATGGCTGACCATGAGCACAGAGACTCCAGACTGGCTGGAACCAGGTTGATGAAGATTCCCAAAACATCACCCTGTTGCCTCACCACCAACCAATCAGAAGAATGTCCCTGAGCTGCTGTTCTCACCTTATATTGCCTTTAAAACCTCTCCCTGAAAGCCACTGGGAACTTCGGGTCTGCCTTTTGAGCACTAACTGCTCATGCTGTTTGCTTGCCACTTGCAGAAAATGCTGTACTTTCTTCACTACAAGCTGGTGTTCGTAGATTGACTTCGCTGCACGTGGGTGAGTGGACCCACGTTCTGCTGAGTAACAAGCACTCCAAAAGACCTGTTGGAGCAGCTGGCTTGGATCAGTGACGTGCTATTAAGCACCTGTCCACGACAAAAAAAAAAGTCCTGACGTATAGTGAATGAGGATTGCCATGGCTGTAAGTATTCCCATCATTGCTAGTAAGAAGTTATCGATGATTTAACAACTATCTTAAAATTTCTGAATATTGAACAAGACTTTGTAAGCCTATCAGCTGTCCTCTACCTCAGAGGTTCCCCTAACACTGGGAACTCTCTATACCATCACAATACGTAGCTATATCTGTTTGAAGACCTCTAATGTGAGGGAGCTCACTACCTCACTGGGCAAGTCATTCTGAGAACCAGTCCTCGATTTCTATTGGGATGAAATCTGTTCCTCTGAATCCTTCCTCTTGTTTCTTTTTCTACCCCTTATGAGGCCACAGGGACAACATGCCCCATCCCCACGCAGCCCTTCAACTACGCAGAGAAGGCCAACACATCTCCGCTGATGCCCTAGGGTCAGCTCTTCTCCAGGTTGATCAGCCCCCCTCTCCTTATGGCACCTACAGGTAACATTTAACTTTTCCCCTGTGTCTGACACTGAGCCACACATTGGTTTACACACAGTCTCCATGAATTTGCATACGGAGTGCTTTGCTTTCTAGTAATATTTTAAGGTGTACACTGAGATAGTTTTCAGTACAATCACAGAATCATGCAAATATCACTGCAATTCATTTTAGGATATCTTCATCATCCCAACAAGGAATCCTGTCCTCATTAACTGTCATTCCCCAATTCCTCCTAATGCCCCAGCTGGTGTCAACCACCAATCCATTTTCTGTCTTTGTAGGTTTGCCTTCTGATATTTCCCATACGGAATCACATAGTATGTGGTCTTTTATGTTTGGTTTCTTTCACTTTGCATGTTTTTAAGGTTCACCTGGGCTTCCCTGGTGGCTCAGACAGTAAAGAATCTGCCTGCAATCCAGGAAACCCAGGTTCGATCCCTGATCAGGAAGATCCCCTGGAGAAGGGCATGGCAACTCACTCCAGTAATCTTGCCTGGAGAAGCCCATGGAGAAAAGAGCCTGGTGGTGGCAAAGAGTCGAACACGACTGAGCCACTAACCCTTTCACTTTCACGCTGTCACGACTTATGTAATACATCAGTCCTTTCTTCCTTTCTTAAAAATTTTATTTATTTATTTTTGGCTATGCTGGGTCTCTGCTGCTGTGCAGACTTTTCTCCTGTTGCAGCTAGTGGGGGCTACTCTCTAGTTGTGGTGTGAGGGCTTCTTTTCTGCGGAGCACGGGTTCCAGGGCCTGTGGGCTCAGGAGTTGCAGCTCCTGGGCTCTAGAGCACAGGCTCAGTAATTGTGGCACACAGGCTTAGTTGCTCCACGGCACATGGGATCTTCTCGGCCCGAGAAGATCCACGTCTCTTGGACTGGCAAGTGGATTCTTTACGACTGAACCACCAGGGAAGCTCCAGTGCTTAATTTCTTTTTAGCACCAAATAGTATCCATTGTATGCACATACCATTTGTACTTGTCCCATTAGTTGGTGGATATTTGGGTTGATCCGCTTTGGGGCCTTTATGAATAACGCCACTGATATTCATGTATGAGTTTCTGTAGAGACATTGTTTTCAATTCTCTTGGGTATATACTTAAGACTAGAATTGCTGGGTCATACGGTAACTCTGTCTACGGCCATACCACCCTGAATGCTCCAGATCTCATTTGATCTTGGAAGCTAAGCAGGGTCGGACCTGGTTAGTACTTGGATGGGAGAACTCCTGGGACTACTAGGCGCTGTTGGCTTGGGCTTCCCTGGTGGCTCAGTCGGTAAAGAATCCGCCTGCAAGGTGGGAGACCTGGGTTCGATCCCTGAAGAAGGGAACAGCTACCCACTCCAGTATTCTGGCCTGGAGAATTCCATGGACTGTTTAGTCCATGGGGCCACAAAGAATCGCTCAACTTTCACAGTAACTATATTTAGCAAGTGAAGAACTGCCAGGATGTTTTTCCAAAATGGCTAAAGAATTTACATCCCATTGACAGTGCGGGGCAGGGGGGGTCCCAATTTCTCCACATTCTTATCAACACTTGTTATTATCATTTTGAAATATTTATTATTTATTTATTTGGCTGCATTGAATCTTAGTTGTAGCATGTGGGATCTTCGCTCTTCGCTGAGGCATGTAGGATCTTTAGTGGCAGTGTGAGAACTCTTAGTTGTGGCACACGGGACCTAGTTTCCTGACCAGTGATTGAACCCAGGGCCCCTGCATTGGGAGCGCAGAGTCTTAGCCACTGGACTACCAGGGAAGCCCCGTTATTAGCTATCTTTATTGTTATAGCCATCTTAGTGGGTATAAAGTTGTATTTCACTGTGTTTCTTTCTTCCGGTTTTACTGCAATATAACTGACATACATCATTGTATAAGTGTAAGGTGTACAGAATAATGATCTGGCTAACTCACATCATGAGACAATCATCACAAAAGTTCAGTGAATATCTCATCGTGATTTTGACTTATATTTCTCTGATGTAAAACTACACTGAGAATCTTAATGATTGATGATTTGTACATATTCTCTAGAAAAATTTTTTTTCAGATTCTTTGCCTGTTTTCAATTAGATTATCTTTTTATTATTGAGTTGTAAGTTCTTTATATATCCTATGTTTAAGTGCCTTATATAAAGTGTTCGATTTGCAAATATTTTCTCCCATTCTGTGGGTTGTCTTTTAATTTTCCTGATGAAAAGATGACGGTGTCCTTTGAAACACAAAACTTTTTAATTTTGGTGAGATCCAATTTACCTATTTTCTCTTTGGTTGCTTGTACTTTCTGTGTCATAGCTAAGAAACCAACATCTAGTTCAAGATCATGAAGATTTACCCCTGTTTTCTTCTTTTACACTTAGGTCTTTGTTCCATTTTGAATTAATTTTTGCATACAATGTGAGATAGGGTCCAACCTCCTCCTTTTGCATTTGGAGATGCTTTTGAACTGTGGTGTTGGAGAAGACTCTTGAGAGTCCCCTGGACTGCAAGGAGATCCAACCAGTCCATTTTAAAGGAGATCAGCCCTGGGTGTTCTTTGGAAGGAATGATGCTAAAACTCATGTGAAGAGTTGGCTCATTGGAAAAGACTCTGATGCTGGGAGGGATTGGGGGCAGGAGGAGAAGGGGAAGACAGAGGATGAGATGGCTGGATGGCATCACTGACTCGATGGATGTGAGTCTGAGTGAACTCCAGGAGTTGGTGATGGACAGGGAGGCCTGGCATGCTGCGATTCATGGGGTCGCAAAGAGTCAGACACGACTGAGCGACTGAACTGAACTGAACTGATCCTATTGTCCCAGCAGCGTCTGTTGTAAAGATTATTTTTTCCCCAATGAATTTTCTTTGCACCCTTGTTGAAAATCAACTGACCATAAATTATGGAGTGGTTTTGAACCCCTTCATTGTACTGTTTTTATCCTCCTGAGTGTGCTGAGTATCCTTCTGTCTTTCTACCTCTGAAATGCAGAGTCTCAAGCTAGGAAATAATCTCCCAGGTGTGGTTTGAGCAGCTCACAAAGGAGCATGACCATCACCTCTCTCAATCTAGATAGTCTACTCCTGTTAACATGACCTAAGACAGCTCAGCTTTTCTGCAGCTACATATACAACATTCTTGGGGAACTATGGGCAACTCTTTTGAATTCTGAGGTTGGGATCACAATGTGGAGATGAAAGGAGACAAAAAGAGCTTAGGAGATGAGTAATTACATGCAGATACTGTTTTCATCAGGATAACAGGGACAACACAAAGGAAATGACACAGCTCAGACTCAAGAGACCATGGTCTGGTTGTGTTGTTCACGCTGAGACCTTTGGCCACTCACTCACTTCCCATCTCCAGGCTCAGCGGCTTCTTCAGTAAAATGAGAAGACTGCTGTAGATTTGGAATGGCAAGTAGGTTGAATTTCCCTGTGAACTCCAGTTGATGGGCAGCAGCTGCCCAGACTATTACACTAAAGGCTCGGTAGAGAAAGTCTGCTGGGATCGCCTACTGTTGTCAGCCACGGGCTGGGTACTGGGCTATGCGTTGTCTGAGCGTGGATGAGACCTGAGACTGGGGTTCCTTCCAGCACTATGCATTCCGTGATGCGCAGACCCCTAGCTCATACCATCTGAAGTCTCTCTGCCAAGCCAGACTGGCTCTGGCCCAGCAGACAGTCTGAGAGAAGGTAGGCAGCCAGGCCAGCTTCTCTGTGGCTTCCGCTCCACCAAATGCTTTTTCCTGGACCTGTGAAAGCTGAGCCACAGCTGCCGCCTGGTTCCACCTCTGGCCTAGCCTTTGGAATCACGTGGAGACGGAAGAGAGGCAGCTAGTCGCAGAATCAGCATCGCTCACATGTATATAATCTGCAAATGCTCAACCAATGCTTCCAGCCCAGTTCCATGGGCCAGATAACTGCATGAGGCCCTGGTGGGTTCCCACAGTCACTGGGGCTCCAAGAATGGTGCCTGGGATCTGTTGTGAGAGAGTTCCCTAGGTGTCTCCTCACTGGGAGACCAAAAGGCCTTCTGAGATGAGGTAGGGCATAGGGTGCAGCTTAAGCCCCCGACCCTCGGTGGGTGCCCCCTGGGAAGCTGGGACCAGACTTGGAGGGCCCCTGCCCACAGCCTCACCGAGGGGAAGTCAGCTCAAGCAAGTCTTCCGGGCCCCGGAAGTGCTGAGAACAGGTCTGGCTGTCTCAGCTCGCACGTCACAGCCCACATCAAGGGATCGAGTGGGTCCACGGCCTTCAAACTTTCCACACCTGTGTGCTGCAGGCCTCTGCTGCCCGGTGTGTGTCAGGCCCACCTGGCTCCCAGCCCTGCCCTCCGGGCTGCCTGCCTGATGCCCACAGCCTTCCCAGAACTGGGAGACAGTTCCTCCATTCTCCCTCTATAACCTTTGGCTCACGGGTCCCAGTCTCTTTCCATACCCCAGCCAGTCCCTTGAACCCAGCCTGATGGGCAGGTCAGCCTGCTCATCCTGCTGACCTCCCTCCCCCAATCCCAGCCTAGGCTAGGACTGTCCACTGCCGTCAGAACCTGCTTCATAGGTGATGGTACCCATTCTGGCCCCAGTGCTATGTGCGATTAGGCCTTGAGGGGTATGTCGACTAGCAGTTTAAGCATGGGCTTGGGAACCAGACAGCCTGGGTTGGAATCCCAGCATGGTGGCCTTGGCACATGATCAAACAATTCTGTCCCAATTTCCTCACATTTAAAATCGGAAACATAAGCATTACTGCCTTACGGAATTGTTGAGGGTAGTGCCTGACATACAGCAAACATTCATTGAGGTTATTATCATACATTCATTCATCCAGTAATTTATTGAGCATCTACTATGGACCGACACCATTCTAGACTTTTCACAATAATACTTACAATAATAGCCACACACAGTGAAAAAGCACTGACATTCCCTCCCTCCCTCCGCCCCCTTAAAAACTCCTGGGAAATTTCACTGAACATGGAAGTGGTTACTAGAGAAGACAGAATTTGGGGTACCAACTTCTGGCTGAGACTGAAGCTGAAAGCAGTGGGGACAAGAACCCAAGTCACTGAGGGTGATGGACAGGCCCCGTGCATCTCTGTGATACGTGCACGTTAAGGTGCTCTGATGCCAGGCTTTCCTCGTGGCTCAGTGGTAAAGAGTCCACCTGCCAATGCACGAGATGGGTTCCATCCCTGGTCCAGGAAGATCTCACATGCCTCGGAGCAACGAAGCCCGTGCACCACAACTACTGAGCCTGTGCTCTAGAGCCTGGGAGCCACAAATACTGAAGATGGAATACCTAGAGCCCGTGCTCTGAAACAAGAGAAGCCATTGCAGTGAGAAGCCTGCACGCTGCAGCTAGACAGTAGCCCCCACTTGCCACAACTAGAGAAAAGCCATGCATCAACAAAGACCCAGCACGATCAGAAATAAATACCGTACATCCTTTTGCACCTTTTGGATTTCAACCATGGGACAATATCACCCATCTGAAAAACGATCAAAGCAGTTTGGAACTTTGAAAAAAAAAATTCTCGTTAACGGGGTTTCAGATGTGAAACTGAGCTGAGTTCTGTACATGCAGATCTAGAGAACTGTGCCTTCTTGGGGTGGCTCAGTGGTAAAGAATCTGCCTGTCAATGCAAGAGATGCAGGTTCAATCCCTGGGTCAGGAAGATCCCCTGGAGAAGGAAATGGCAACCCACTCTAGTATTCTTGCCTGGAAAATCTGATGGACAGAGGAGCCGGTGGACTACAGTCCACGGGGTCGCAAAAGAGTCAGACGGACGACCTAGTGACTAAACAACAGCAACAAATCAACAAACATAAGGCCTCTGTAAATACTATGCAACTTAAAAAAAGAAAAAGAACAAGGAAGCTCTCTGCATACTGACACGGAAAGGTTTTCAGGATATGTCCTTAAGTGACAAAAGCAAAGTACAGAAGAGCGTCTAGACTGTGCTCTCTGGTTGGAAAAAAAAAAAAGGCTTATTTGTATTTGCAAAAAGTCACTCTGAAGGAACACACAAGAAACTAACAACTCGTGGGGCAGGGGTGGGAACAGGCACGTGGGGGGCAAAGGTGGGAAGGCTATTTCATTTAATTTTTTTTTTCATTCAAGAAACATGCAAATATTGAAATAGTGCAGAAAAAGCCTTGATGCAGTCTGCGGCATTAACCTCTATAAAGATGTCCTTTCAATCCTAAACCATTTGAAAAAAATCACAACTTTTAAAATATATATTTTTATTTTGAATCCTGCAAATGTTTTACCTACTCAAACATAAATAACGTTTCCAGAGATTTCTGTGCCAGGCATTGCTCTAACTGCTTCACATACATTAACTAAGTTGACTTTTTCAAATGACCCTACAAGATAACGCCGGTTATTGCTCCCATTTTACAGAGGGGGAAACTGAGACACAGAGAAATTAAGCAACTCACTGAAGCTACAGAAAGTGGCACGCTGAGACTGGAACCCTGGCCATCTCAGAGTCTGTGTTCTTAATCACCCTGCGAAATCCCTCCAGAGTCTTATTCACAATGTATGATTATTAAACATTATAAACATACAATACAAGAAAGAGACGGAGGGCAGATCTCGTCCACAGAGCAGAAGACTTAACACTGTCAAGGTATGAATCCTATGCAAACTGATTGAACGAATCGGTGCAATTCCAATTAGAACCCCAAAAGTGTTCTGTGAAAAGTGCCAAGATCATCCAGGACATACTTGAGAAGGGGGTAGGATTTGGGCTGCTGGAAATCAAGACTTATGATAGAGCTACAGTGATGAAGAAGGTATGGTATTGGGGCAGGGACAGGCACATAGGTCAGTGGACTAGACAAGACAAGTTCAGAAATAGATCCCCCAACACAGTCACTTGAGGTACATATGGTCTCAGTAGAACACTGAGAAAGGACAAACTTTGCAACAAAGTGTGCTGAGACAACTAGCTATTTGCATGGGAAAAAAATAAACGTGATCCATTCTTCACAGCTTATACAAAAATCAGTTCCAGGAAGACTCTGTTCTGATAAAACGTAAAAAGCAAAACAAACAAACAAAAAGCTTCTAGAAGAAAATAAAGAATACTTTCATAATCTGATGGAAAAGCGACTTCTTAAAACGGTGCACACACATACACACACACCTCAACCTTAAATAAAATTTTAAGTTTGACTGCATTAAAATGAAGACTGTTTATCAAGATACCATCAAGACAGTGAAATTTATGCCCTGTGTGGGAGAAGATACTTGTAACACAAAGTGCTCAGAACTAGATTATACATAGAATTTCTACACACTGATAAGGAAAAAACAAGACAAATAATAACAAATAGAAAAATGGGCAAGAGGCTTGAGCTGGCACTCAACACAGAGACCATCCAAATGGCCAGTGAGCATCTGAAAAGCTTCTCAAGAGCAGAGAAATCAGAGAATCTGGAATTAAAACTTGAGGAGCCTGTGAGAACAGTTGTCATGAGGCAGACCTACATGACCAAGGACTGGGGCCATGGAGGAACCGGAATGCTCCTGCTCTGCCTGTGGGAGTATAAACTGGTCCATGAGCGGTTCTTAATCCTGGGATTGAGGGATTTCTGTCTCCTTCTTGACACTGTTATTCCACATTCCAAATTTTTACACTGAGTGTGTATTACTATGAAAATCAGAAAATAATGGACGAACATTTCAGAGGAAACAATTAAAATGGAAGAAAAGATGGCCAGGGGAAAGACTTCCCAGATCAATGTGCCCATCAGGGTCTCTCCTTCACATACAACTGAGTGAAACGGTGCAGGGAGTTGAAAAGATCATCAGAGCCCCAGCCTGGTTGCCCCTCAGCTACCCCGAACACACCGAGGGAAGAAAAGGGCCTCTGTGCCTAGAAAACAAATGTGTTCCAACCTGTCCCTTAGCTCTCTGAGTCTCAGTTTCCTCTTTTGGAAAAAAAGCAAAATATCATTCTCATGAGGCCTAACAGGTGGCTTGGATGGTAAAGAATCTGCCTGCAATGCGGGAGTCATGGGTTTGATCTCTGGGTGAGGACGATCCCTTGGAGCAGGAAACAGCAACCCACTCCACTATTCTTGCCTGGAGAATTCCGTGGATACAGGAGCCTGGCAGGCTACAGTCATACTTATAGGGCCAAGGAGCCGGGCAGACCAGAAATAATTGCGTCTGGGAAAGGTGAATACCCAGACATAGTTAAATACATAAAACAGGTCCAAAGGAACCAAATTGATTCCAGAATTTATTTTTCAGCTGGCAGGGTTTTCCCTGCTCGTGGTCCAGCCAATGCTGCCTGAAAGAACTGAACGCAGTGATGGAAACGTCCTGTGTCTGCACCGTCCAGTGCAGTCGCCATCACCTACACTTGGTTTGAGCATTTGCACTACGGCCAAGTTCAACTGTTACTTCACTTTAATTAATTTAATTTGTAAAACAGATACATGAGGCTAGTGGCTAACGTACTGGACAATGCGGGTCTAGACTTTTCTACTGTTTAAATCTTTTCAGTGTGTGTGAATTCATATACTGTATTCGGGATTTGTTTTTAGTTAGACAGAAAGAAAAAAGATTAAAAAAAAAAAAAGACAACTCAACACATGTCAGTGCTATGACCATTAGCCATTGCCCAATTTGGAAAGTTCTTCAGGAAGACCATGTCTTCGGTCATCTGTTCCAGGGTTTAAGGTCCCCTTCTCTCAGGAGCTGCCCACGCCCCCACGGCTGGCTGTAGGTCAAGGTCCCTTTTGCACATGGATCCCAGCCCAGGCCTCCCCAGGCTTGTCCCTACAGAGCTCCCGGGGTCCTCGCCCACCTTCCTTCTGCTGTCTTCTCCTCCCCACGTGGGCCAGGTTTGGAAAACAGGAGGCCCGTCAGCTCTGGGGAGGCCCGTCCTTGGCCCCTGCTGGCCTCCTTCCCTCCGGAATCGCCCCTGCCACGTGGCAGCCCACAAGTCCCACCGTGAACTTGGCCTCTGGCCCCGCTGCTGCTTACTCAGCGGTTCCCCCATCATCTGGGGGAAATGCAAAGGAGATCATGACCCTCACTCCCAGGCCTGACCAGGGTTTAGGAGCGGGAGGTAGGAGGAGGGAGCAGGGGCCCCGTGGTGGACAGGTCTCAGCCCAGAAGGGGAGACGCGGGCTCTCTACGCCCTCACCCAGACCTTCCCGCTGGACCTTACCTAACTTAAGAGAAGCTTAAGTTTCTCTTTCCCTCACCCTTTGTGTCTGGGGCCTGACTGAATTTCCCTCTGAGACCGGCCTTTCAAGGTCTGTAAAATGAGACTGAGAACAGACCCCGAAAGGCCGCGATGAGGACAAAATGCCGACAGCATCTGGAGCTTCACAGTAGCTCTGTCTGTGGTCACTGCGGACACGACTAATGCTGGACAGCTCTGAGCGGCGCAGGAAATGCTCTACCCCAAAATGCTCTACCCCAGAATGGCGGCCGGGCTCTGTTCCAGCCTCAGCCACAGGCTGGCTGTGTGTCCTCGGGCAAGCCTCCCTCCCTCTCTGGGCCTCAGTTCTCTCACTAATGAGATAAGCGAAAGGATACTTACCCTCCCTCTTTCAGAGGCTTGCTGGAAGGGTGAAACATGAGCAGAGTCAGAGGGGTGTGCTTTGACAAAATGAACCCCCATTTCTAAACCAGAAGTGGGGTCACGCCCAGGGCCTGTCCAGGGTTCAGGGGTGAACACTGACCCAACCCCTGATGCTGCCCGGCTGGGGCACTGCCTGCACCCCCAGGAGGCAGGCTCTGGACATCTGCACCTTGCAGGAAGCTGCTGCGGCGTCACATTCCTCCAGCCCCTGGCGACACTGAGTCACCCTGCGACCCACCTCACAGCTGTTGTGACCGCATTTCCTCTGCGGGGTCCTGTGCACGCCCCAGCTCGGCAGTCCTGACGCTGTCTGACAGCACACCTCCTGGGCCCAGGCCCACCTCCCAAAACAAGATGGACATCCCACCCCCGCCCCCAAAATCCCACCTCCAGGGCTGTGCCCTTTTTAGGGCTTGGGTCCCCTCCCCCATCAAACTTTACAGGGTGCACGGTCCCTGATGCCTGAGCATAAGGGAAGTTAGCCGCAGTGAGTTTTCAAGAGCGGAGGAGGCCGAGGCCTCTGGCTCATTACCTTTGGGGCCTTTGGGAGGCACTGGAGTGGGGAGAGAAGAAACACACTCCACCCCTCCCAGGTTAAAGTGTCTCCCAGCGACTCCGGGAGAAGGGGCAGCAGAGGATGAGATGGTTGGATGGCATCACCGATTCAGTGGACATGAGTCTGAGCAAACTCCAGGAGATGGTGAAGGACAGGGAAGCCTGGCGTGCTGCAGTCCATGGGGTTGCAAAGAGTTGGACACAACTGAGCGACGGAACAACAATAACAGCAACTCTGAGGGCGGAGGTTACAGGGTGTGACTTTGTCAGTGGATGACAAGGGAGAGACTGGAAGGTGGCCCCAGGCCCCCATCTCTGCACCTCTGAGTTTCTTCACCTGGTCCATCATATATGGCCAACTTGGGGAGGGGGCTAGGAGGTCACCCCCTCTGTGGGGGTTCAGCAGGCCTAGGGAGGGTCCAGCAGCACCCCCCAGTCCAGGACCAGGCACACCTGGATCTAGGACACGCAGCAGGTCCTGGAGTCTTGGGATGCAACACAGGGATACAGGGAATTCAGGGGCAAAGGCCAAGGCTCTGGACTCGGGTAAACCTGAATTCAGGTTCCAAGTCTGCCACGGAGCGCCGAGGGCTTCCACTGAGTCACTTGCTGTGCCTCAGTTTCCCTGCCTGTAAATTGGGCGCTGCAACCCCAGCCTCACGGGGCTGTGACGATTAGCTGAGAAACAGCACTTAGCAAAGGGGCCTGGGGAATTTCCTGGAAGTCCGATGGTTAGGGCTCCACGCTTCCACTGCAGGAGGTGCAGGTTTGATCCCTGGTCAGAGAAGTAAGATCCCACATGCCCTGCGGTGTAGCCAAAAAAAAACAAAAACAAACAAGCAAAGGGGCTTCACATAACTGCTGTAACTATTAATGGCACCCCACTCCAGTACTCTTGCCTGGAAAATCCCATGGATGGAGGAGCCTGCTAGGCTGCAGTCCATGGGGTCGCTAAGAGTCAGACACAACTGAGCGACTTCACTTTCATTTTTCGCTTTCATGCGTTGGAGAAGGAGATGGCAACCCACTCCAGTGTTCTTGCCTGGAGAATCCCAGGGACGGGGGAGCCTGGTGGGCTACCGTCTATGGGGTCGCACAGAGTCAGACACAACTGAAGCGACTTAGCAGCAGCAGCATGAATACCACAGGTCCCCGATTTTTATGCCTCGATCAAAACTCTGCTCCTTAGAAGGACGCTTCTGTGAGAATCACAGAATGTGACATATTAGCACTGACTGCTCCCCTCTTTGAAAACTGTTCTTTCCAAGCCTTGAATTTCACTGGAGGGAGAGAGGACCAAGGCCCGGGGACAGAGGGATGGTGCCTACCCTCCAGGACTCATGCATTTTAAAGACAGACCATGCACAAGTCGGGCACTTCTTAATCTGGAGGAATGAACTGCTGATAGAGACATTCAGACAGTGCAGTGGAGAGACTGGGACTGACTTATCTACCCGATGCACACACAGTCCACTCTCAGCATCTGTGGTCGGTACATTCCACAAAGTTCTCCACAGACACTGAGTTAGTGGAAACAGAACCACTGCTTCTGGGGAAAACACAGGGGTAGGTTCCCATGAACCGCTGGTCACAACATTTCCATCCCCCGATCAGGACACATCTTGTTTTATGTGTGTTTCTATTTAAAGATACTTTATTTAATACGTATCATTGATTCATTAACCTTGAACTCACTGCCAACAGCCTAACTCGTGCCTGAGCGAAGCTCTCCTAACACCCCTATTTTCTCCACGGGGCCCGTCTCAGCTTTCTCGCCCTCAGGAACCCTAGACAGCAGAGAAGCACTGTACTTGGGGGACATTTTAAACAGCGAAAGCATCAACCCAAAGCAGGAGAACTCGAAAAACATAACAGACCACGACGAGGATGGAATCAAGAAGGCACCTTGTTCTCAGATGAGAACGTGCATGTCAGAATATTCAGATTTTTCATCACTCTGCGCAGGGCTGTAAACAACTTCCAAAGCACTATGATTTGGGGGTTATGAATAAGCCTCAGCAAGCAGGCCGATTTGCAAATGCAGAATCTGTGAGTAATGAGGATAGGGTGCAAACGTCCCTTCGTTAGACTGGCCCCCACTGTGGCCCACCTGGCCATGAACCCTGCTCACAACCCAGAATCTGTCAGAGCCTGGGAGCGAGCTGCTGTGTCATCTGAACTGGGACCCAGCATACCTCTTGCCCTGGAGCCCAGGCCAGGGCCCCACCTGGCATCCACCCTATAGCTGCTGAGGCTTCCCCAGCTGCCACCATGGGCAGTTCCTGTTAGGAGCAGAGAACAGATTTGGAGGGGAAAAGGGGAAGACGGTATTTGTAGGAGCTGCAGGGGAGCCTCTGGCAGTCCCCAAACCTGTGTCCTGAGAGCCTCTCACCAGCCTCCCCCGACAGTATTGTGAGCAGGACCCACAGCCAAGTCTTCATGAAATACCTACTGTGGGAGGCTGTTGGGCTACATGCTGCTTTGCACAGAGCCTGGCACACAGTGGGGGCTCTGTGCCTCCACATTGCATGAATGCAGGAAGCAATGGTCAAAGAGGGCAAGGAGCCAGCTCAAGATCTCACAGCAAGACAGGACAGACCTGGGGACAAGTGGAGTGCACAAGAGGGTAGGCACTGAGGCCTTTCCAAAGACCACGGGACATGGTTCACATTTCTTGAACACCTACTACGTGTCAAACTCGGTCCAAGCTCCTTACATGCATTAACTCATGTAATACAACAGCAGCTCTAAGAGTATGGAACTATTAGTACCCCATTTTACAGATGAGGAAACTGAGGCGGAGAACAGAATGGGAACCTTGACGGTTTGCTCCATGGCCTAACCGCTAAGCTGTACTCTTCCCCTCTCAACGTTCTCATATCCAGACAGCCACGGTGGGACACAACAGGCATCTTCTCCTGGGCAGGTGCAGTGCAGGCTGGCAGGAGGTAATAAAGGTAGCCTCCTTGCCTCATGATGCATACCCAACCCACCACCAGGTTCCATCCTAGATACACTCTGGGGGCGCCCTGTCTCCCCATCCCCACTGCCAAGACCCTGGTCCAGGCCTCCATCTCTGCTCACCCCGACCCCAACAGTAGCTTCTGCCCCACGTGCTTCTCCCCCAAACCCCATGCCCTTCTTCACACAGCAGCCCAGTGCAAGCAATCCATGTGACTCCTGCACAAAACCTGTGCCTTATGCACAAATGTTTGCAGCAGCTTTATTCGCAATTGCCCCAGACTGGAAACAACCCAAATGCGGCACAGCGGGTGATAAACAAACTGTGATACATGCAGACAATGAAATACACTCAGCAATAAAAAGAAAGTAATACTGAGACACACAACACAGATGGGTCTCCAATGCCTTCAGCCAGAAGAAGCCAGACTCAAAGGCAGCATGCGTGTGAAGTTCTCGAAACATCAAAACTCATGGATGGAGACGAGTGATGATGCCAGGGTTTGGGCGGGAGAGGGGCTGGCTACAAAGTGCACAGGGGAACTTTGGAAGGTGATGGAACTGCTCTATATCTTGATTGCAGTAGTGGTTACCTGACAGTCGATGTTTACCAGAATGTATTGAAAAGTTCACAGAAGATGCTTACTCCATATAAATGCTACCTTGTTATAGGTCGAACTGTATCCCTAGAAAGACATGTTGAAGTCCTAACCTCCAGCACCTCAGGACCTCAGAATGTGACCTTATTTGGAAATAGGGTCATTGCCAACGTTAAGTTAAGATGTGCGTGCTAGGTCACTTCAGTCGTGTCTGACTCTTTTTGACCCCATGGACTGTGTCCCGCCAAGCTCCTCTGTCCATGGGTTCTCCAGGCAAGAATACTAGAGTGGGTTGCCATGCCCTCCTCCAGGGGATCTTCCTGACCCAGGGATCAAACCCGCGTCTCTTATGGTGTCCTGCACTGGCAGATGGGTTCTTTACCATTAGTGCCACCTGGGAAGCTCCAATGTAAGTTAAGATGAGGTCATTTTAGAATGGGGGCAGGAGGGACCCTAAGTTGATATGACTGGTGTCTTTATAAGAAGAGGATTGACAAGAAGACACACAGGGAGGACATGGCCCAGTGACCAGGCAGAGACTGGAGTGATGCAGCTGCAAGTGAAGTGACCCCAAGGACCGCCAGGGCCACCAGAAGCTAAGAAGAGGCAGGAAGATTCCACCCAGAGTCTCAGAGGGAGCACAGCCTTGCCGTCACCTTGATCAGAACACCAGCCTTCAGAATGGCGAGAACAAACTCTGATTGTTGTAAGCCACCCAGTTTGTGCTGCTTTATCACAGCCGCCCTAGGAAACCAATACACAGCCCAACTTTAAAAATGGGGGGACGAGACTGTCTCAGTCTCCAGGGTCTACAGGTTCCAGCCTAAGAGCCTCAGGTGTCTTGTCCCCTCTTCCCGCACAGGTCACCTCTGGTCCATGCACAGCACAAACACCAGGCACACTGGGCCGTGGACCCACAACCAGGCCATGCTGGTTACCCCATCCCCCGTGGCTACCTGGGAAACTCCCAGATGTCACTCAGCTCAGCTCAGCTCTCGCCTCCCCGGCAAAGCTCCCCCAGATGTGCTCTAGTCTGTGTGGGACACCCCTGAGCCAGCCGGGGACCCCAGCAGTCCAGGGGACCATCCTGCATCGTTCAGGCATTGCATTGCCTGCCGCTCCTGCAGCCCCACAAGACTGGGGATTCTGGGACAAGGGTGAGTTGTCAGGTAACTGCTGGACCAATGCTGTGCAAGCTAGACAGGGGCTCCAGGACTCGGCTGGGTGGGGGTCTAAGGGCTGGGGAGGAGCTGGGGCTTTGGCAAATACCCACACTGTGCCCGCTTGGCCCTGGCCCTGCAGAGTGGAGCCAGGGCCAGGCCAGGCATGGCTCAGGTTTCTCCTGCCACAGCCTCTACCCTCAGGGCCTCCCACCCAGAGCTGAGCTCAAAGGCCTGCCCAGTTACACTCCTCACTCTGCTGCTCAGGCTTGCATAGCCCACAGCCTCCTCTGCAAGCTCCTGGCAGGCCCCTTCCCATCTCCCAGAGGCCTGGTCTGATCTATCCTGGTCAATCCCTCCCCACCTCTCTCCTGGGTATTAACCTGCCATATATTCATTCAACAAAGCCTTGTGTGGGACACTCCTCTCCAGCCCTTACTCTTGCTTAGCTTGAGCATTCTCTGAGTCAAGCACTCTATGCTCAGGACAGTGTGGATCTGGCAACCACACCTGTCAGGAGGAGTCACTCTCTCTGCCCTGAGAGCTTACAGTCTAGCGGAGCCACAGAGACAGAATACACCGTGACAGCGTGAGAAGCGAGGCTCGGACAGGGCTGATGGGTCTTCGCTGACCGGCGTCCTGGTACCTCTGTGTAAATTAGGAAAAGGTGCTTCTTGCTTCCCATGGATGCAGACAACCCCTCCTCCACCCCACACACACACCTGACATCACACAGGGCTTGGCAAGAGAGTGAAACATCAGGGGCCCCTTGCTCCTCTCTCAGCAGGTGCCTTTGTGCAGTGAGCAACTTGCACAATTGTACGCAACAGCCCTAGAGGCTAGAGAGCCTGGAAGGCTTTTGCAGGAGGCTGGAGGTGGGGTGTGTATGCTTAGTCCCTGAGGCAGGAAAGAGCTCAGCACTACCCAGAGGCTGGAGGGAGAGGCAGCCAGTGACGCCGATGTGACTGTCCCCCCACCTCTAGGGCCTCACGTGAAGGAGCAGCCTAGGCGCCTGCACAGAGCCGTGGAAACAGCCTGGGTCCAGCTGTGAGAATCTGGGGCAACCACATCCCCTCTCTGAGCCTTATCTGTGAGCAGGGGCTGGATTATGGGGTCACCAGACCCACACTGAGCTCTGATGCCTGACAATGATAGGGCCAAGGATGGGGGCTACTTTGGCTCGTGGAAAGAAGCCACCTGCCTGCCTTTCAAACTACCTCAAAGGCAATTGCCTAGCCTTTCAAGACGGCCCACTCTGCTCAATCCCAGGATAATACCTGTGGCCTCTTAGACCAAGGCCCTCGAGGCCTCCCCATACCTGGGGGTAGATGGACAGCATGATCCTGGGCTGTGGGAGGGCAGCTCAGAGCAGGATCTTACAGGCTCCAAATGGGTCTTTGCTACCCCTAAAAAGGGAAGGCCAGCCCTGGCCATCTCAGGGCAAACCTTTCCCAAGGCTGAGCAGAGAAGTGAGGTGACCACCCAAGACCTCTAGTGGCCAGCGGTCAGCACAAACCCAGCCTGGCACCTGTAAGTGCTCAATAAAGAAGCAATGAAAGAATGAATGAATGGTGGCAGCCATCAAGGATACAAGCAAGCACTGTTCGGAGCAGGCCCCCAGCCTTTCTTGCGCTGGTTTGGTCGGAGAACCAATCTCAGAACGTCGGCACAGGCAGGAAGTTTCTCCATCTAAAGCGCAGATGAAGGGGGCTTCCCTGGTGGTCCAGTGGCTAAGACTCTGGGCTCCCAATGATGCAGGGGCCCCAGAGGTCGGTCCCTGGTCAGGGAACTAGATCCCACATGCCTCAACTAGAGATCCTGCATGCCGCAACAAAGACCAAAGATCTGTGAGCTGCAACTAAGACCCAACACAGCCAATAAATACATATTTTTTAAAAGCCAACATATTTGGGAAAAAGTAAAGTACAGATGAGGAAACTGAGGCTGAGGGAAGAGACATGGCTGCCTTGCTCAGCAGTATTTAGCCTTGTCAAAGTGTGAAGTTTGAGAGTCAGAACTTAAACCAGAATAACTAGTCTGAAGCTTCTGGTGAAATCTAAAACTCACAAACACCCAATAGGAAAAACAAGTGTGCAATGTAGTCCTTGAAATAAGAGTCTTAGTCTATGCAAAACATCTGTCCCCTCTGCCCCTTTTCCTCCTTCTCACCTCCACTAGGAAATAAAGGCTTGCATGTAGCCCTGAAAAGCAGCTTTAGCGTTTCTGGCATATACTCTGGTTCCATGTGGCAAGGGATAAATTTTTGTGTGTGTCAGGATTAACTTTGTCTGTGATAGAAAATTTTAAACAACAGTGATTTAAGTAAGGTAGATATGTATTCCTCTCTCATACACAAATCTGAGTAAGTAATACAGGGCTGGGATGATACACCAACATGTCTGAGAGCCTTACTATATTTATATATTATATTGTTGCTCTACTCTGCATAACTTCCATTCTCAAATTCACCCCAGAGTGCAAGATGGGTGCTTCAAGTCCAGCCATTATGTCTATATTCCAGCCAAGAGGAAAGAGGAAAATAGAAGGGCATGAGCCTTCCCTTTAAGGACATCACCAAGCAAACCTTATTCCCCATATATTTTTCTGTCCAAACCTAATCTCATAGCCACATCTAGCTGAAAGGAAATTGGGATGTGTTTACCTAAAAATTTACACCCAACTAAAATTCAGGGGGCCAATCAACAGGCTCTGCTTCACCCCTGAACTCAAATACTCCAAGATGATGGCAGATGACAATGAAATGGTCCCCAAACCCTAGACCCATAAAAGTTTTCAGGAGTTTCATTTAAAACAGAGGGAACTTTAAAAAAAAGTTGACATATGTCTATACCTACTCCAACCATTAATATGATCATAATATGATGAGGTCATCAAAGATGATAGTTTGACAATATACTTCCACATACGGCATCGGAAATACTGAGGAAATAACACTCAGTAAACAAAGAGGAACACAAACTAACAAATACACAGTGCTCAAAACCATGGACCAGAGATGCACATGAAAGAAACATGCAGCTGGACTGGGGTAGCCTCAAAAAATGACGTGCTTGATGCTTTACATTTTACTATTTTTTATGTCTATGTGTGAACTTCTTCAGATATAAAATATTGTTTTGAAAATCAACAGCATGAGTATGCACACGGGCTCACTCACACACACACACACACACACACACACACACACCATACACAGACAGGCAGCAGCCCTTACCTGGTCTCACAGCCCAAATAACTAAGAACATCCTCTCATGTAACAACCCTGTGAGGCAGGGATCATCGCTCTGCTTGGAGAGGAGGAAGAGGAAGGTGTCCTGGCAGGGACTTGCCCGGGGTTGCCCAGCTCTAAGAGGCAGAGCAGACCTGTGGTCAAATTCAGCTCCTCCACCTATAGCCAAATGACCCCGACTCCTTTTCCAGACCCATCGCACAAAGAACCCTTCTTCCCTGTCCCCAAACCAGGCTCTTCAGAGCTCCCACACACAGCCTGTCCTTTCTACTTTCCCTCTTGGTGCTTTTCTCCTAAGATACCCTTTCCGATTTCAGTTAAAATCCCACTCATCCAGGGCTTCCCAGGTGGCTTGGTGGTAAAGAAATCTGCCTGCCAGTGCCGGAGACACGGGTTCGATCCCTGGTCCGGGAGGATCCTACATGCGGTGGAGCAGCTACGCCCGTGCACACAACTACCGAGCCTGTGCTCTAGAGCCGGGGAGCTGCGGCCACCGAGTTCACATGCCGAAGAGCCCGTGCTCTGCAACGAGGAGCAGCCCCAGCTCATCACAGCGGGAGAAAGCCTGCACAAAGCAACCAAGACCCAGCACAGCTGAAAATGAATAGACAAATAAATAATTTTTTAAAAATTCCTATTTATCCTTCAAGACCTAATCCAGATGCCACCTCTGCCAGGGAGTCCTTCCTGCTCACCACAGCCAAGTGTAACAGAGCCTCAGCACCTTTGTACACAGTGCCCTACAATTAGGTGCATATTTCGCTTACTTTCCCAAGTAGATGAACTGAAAACTCCTAGATGTCCAACCAATATTTGCTGAATGGATGGGTATGGGGGGGGAACAGATGGTGGGATAAAGGGATGGAGAGATGGAGAGCTGGCTGCATGGATGGATGGGTGAGAATGGCTGAGATTTCACTGGTTTCCCCGATAGTTTCATTGGGGAAAAAAAAACCTGAATATATCTTAGACAGTTGCTCTGTCAAAATGACATGAACAGAAAAAAGCAAGCATAACAAATGCTGTCATCAGGTGCCACTGGTAGAGAGCTAAGTCTTTGCTTTGAACCGCAACGCGTGCGTTCTAAGCTGCATCAGTTGTCTGACTCTTGGTGACTCTATGCACTGTAGCCCACCAGGACGCCAGGCTCCTCTGTCCCTGGGGATTCTCCAGGCAAGAATACTGGAGCAGGTTGCCAGGCCCTCCTCCAGGGGCTCTTCCTGACCCAGGGATCAAACCGGCATCGCTTATGTCTCCTGCTTTGGTGGGTTCTTTACCGCTAGCACCACCTAGGAAGCCCTTGAACTGCAGCATCCCCAGGGAAATGTACAGTATCCATCTCTGTCACTGATTGAGATTAAGGGGGCTGGGGCTACGGTGGGTGGGGAAAGAAATCCCCAGTGTATTCCTTCTTGAGCGCTTTCTCCTTTAGCCAGAGATCATCAGATTGTGAATTTCATATGCAAAGTCCTTTACTTCCTTGGTCCCTGGAGGTGGGTGAAGATGCACATTTATTAACCCAGGGAACAACCCAGCCCTGGGAAAATCTGTGCAGGAGGGGAATGTATCTCTGCTACCCCTGGGGTCTCCTCTTCTTCTTCTGGGCTGTCCCTCTCCATCCCCCTTACTTCTCTTTCTGCCTTGAGGAAACAGGCCCTTTCATCAGCCCTGACACCTCGTATTGAATGTTGTTAGTCAAGGAGTTGGGATGGGGTCTGGCATTTGAAGTCCCATGTCTTAACTAGGGAATAAAAACTTCTTGGCTTTGATAAAGATCCCAGAGTCAGTGATGAAATGGGGGCCACGTTCATGGAGGTAAGTGTCCCCTAGGAGAGCCCCTCTAGGGCAGCCTCTCACCGCTCCCAGCTCCCTCTCCTGGAATCCTGAGCCTCCCAGGGCTCCAGGCTGGCGGGTGGAACCAGGTTCTAGGGGAATCCTATGCTGCCTGGCTCCAGGTAGGGGAGGCAGGGGGCCTAGACCTCGGGCGGGCGCCATTTCCCCATAGGATGTGGCCTGAGCGAGCGCTGGTGCCGCGCACAGAAGGCAGCAACAGGCCTTGACCACAACCGCTCCAGAGGCCGTTTCTTCTAAAAGGGAACCGACATTTCACAGCAGGCTGGGTGGGTCTTCAAACATTTACAGACTGAGCTAGGGGCACCCCCAGGAGCTACCGGCAAGGCGGGGCAAGGGACCCTGCCTTCACTCTCAGAGCTCCTGATCACCAGGGCTGTTCTGGTCTCGGGACCAGCGTGCGGCTGCTTGGGGGGCCTCACTGGCAGGTGAGGAGAGACAGAGGCAGAGGTCATGCCGGCGGTTTCCAGATCCTTCTATTCAAGGCCTGAGGCTGACGGCCACACGGGTATGGGGTCAGTAAGGCCCTCCCACTGCCCTGTAGACATCCCAGCTAAGGGAAGGCCTCCTCTGTACCCATCCACCTCCTTTCTTCTAAGGTTGCCCTGGCAGGAGGCAAAGGGCTGGTTTCACCGTATAACTGTGTGTGTATGTGTGTGTGTGCGTGTGTTTGTGTGTGTGTGTGTCCTTGGGCCCCCCTCCCTCCTGCACACGGACGGCCTGGCTCTGTCGGGGCAACAGTGGGGATGCTGTGAGGAGTTTGGGCCTGCCTATCAGGGACCCCATTCCCTCAGCTGAAGGGCCTGTCCAGCCCCCCGTCCTGAGCCCTTCCTCAGACCATGCCCCTCTCAAACCCTGTCAGGAGCAGCCTTCCCAGCCAGGAACCCCGTGACAACAGGCCGCCTGCCACCTCGTCCGCACCCCCACGGTTCCACACCAGCGGGCCAGAGCAGGGCCCACTCGTGCACATCCACTCACACTCAGAGAAGCCCCTCCAAGGAGCCTTCCCAACTCACCGACCAGGCGGCCAGTGCTACCAGGAAGCCAGGGGCCTCTCCCCAAAGCGGGCTCCCCAAACCAGTACACTTCTTTTTTTTCAAAATGAGTTTTTCAAAAATCACCCCACACCAGTGAAAAGACACTTTCTTCCAGGCACTTGATCAGGGTGATGACCCAGAAGTCTCCTTTCTGGGTCTTTGTTTCTTATGAAAGTATGTTCCAGAGGAAACATCAGAGGAAGGAAGAGCTGTCTCATCTCCAACTGGCACTCCTATATCACTCCAGGATACCAGCTTCTGCTGCCTGTTGGCCAGTAATTCAGGGAATCACTGAGTCAGATAGAGCAGGGTCTTAGAGATTACTGAGTTCATTTTTCAGGTAGAGAAACTGAGGCCCAGGGAGAGTAAGGGACTTACTCCCTAGAAAAAACCCCAAACCCCAGAGCAGCGTGGGACCCTAGGATATCCTCCAGCCCTACTGATGTTCTTAGCATGCAGGTCCTGAAGCATCTTCAAAATCAGCAAAGAGCCATATCACCAGGCCGACCTTCTGGAGAGGGGGTGAAGGGGGAACAAAATGGATAAATTCCACTGAAGCAGCTCAAGCAGTGTTTCTCAGACTTTCCTCCAGCAACTTCTTCTTTTGACAAAAAGACATTAAAAACTAACAACTACCATCAATGTGCCCGATCATTTCATAAAAGAAAGGAGGCTTAATACAGCAAGAAGACCTAATCTCAGAATAAGAACAGTGCTGCCCTGGAAAAGATAATTTGGCAACCCTGACTGATAGACATACACACGTGCACACACACACACACACACACATCATTTTCCCAGCTTCTCAGTGGACCACAAGCCTTCCTGACCAGCCAGGGTCCCCCCAGATCCTGTACACCCAGCTGACCTCATTCTTTCAGCCAAGATGTATGTCTATTTGTGATCCAGAGCTGGCCTGGGTCTTTTCTGGGTTGCCTCCCCCATAACTGGGCTCTTTCTAGGCACACAGGTGCCCCGAACCCCTAGAGTATCCTGGGCAAAGAATGGGGCCCGGTGAGCAGTCCTCTTCATACTCCTGCCAACCTCTCCCTGGCCAAAGCTGGCCTTCCCTGCTCCCTTCGACTCCACTGCCTGATAACTTGGGGGGCAGATTCCTTCCCTCCCAGGCCCACTCTACACTTCCCACCTCAAAGTCTTGGCTCGGGCACTTCTCTCCCCTGAACCTGCCCCCCACCCCCTCCCCGGCTGCCCACCCACTTCCGCTTATGTGTCACTGCCTGGATGACACAACCGAGGGACGACTCTCAGGACAGAATCTCGCCGTGACAGATGGAATCTGTGAGCGGGTCTGAAGGACGGTGTTTGTGGTTGTCTGGGACCTGTTCTTCCCTTCCCTCTGCTCTGGCCCATGGCTGGGAGGCCAACTGTGTTTGCCGCAGGCCAGCCCAGATGCCTGTCTGTAAAAGGGAGCTCCTGGGAGACCCGAGGGGGGCCGGGGGTGGGTGCTCCCTTCAAATACCAAGCCCATTCCTGGTTGGTTTCTGACTTGATTTCCTGATCTCTTGGATTAAAATGCAGGTGATCTCGTTGTATTTTAACACCTGCTGCCTGAGTAAAGATGACAAAATAGGGACCCGGGCCCAGGATAAGGCCCGTCAAGTGGGAGGGATAATGGGAAGGGGGCCAGGAGTAAACATGCTGAGACTCTCCCATCCTGAGCGGCCCCTGCACCCCTACTCCCTGCCCTCCTATGTGCTTCCCAGGGGTGTCTTTCCACTTCCCAGGGGTGCACTGGGGTTTCTCAGGGCCTGAAGTGAAGGAAGGTACCTTTTGCTTAAGCTGGTGAGGTATCATTTGCTTCCTGTGGGTCAGTCTTTTTTAGGGTCTGGAAGGGGGTGGGCATCCCAGCTGAGGGCCAGCCAAGACCATCTGGGAGCATCAGCCCCTGACAGCAAAGAAACCGGGGTCAGCGAGCTGAGCGGTAGCTAGGACCCTGAATTCATCACTGGACGCTGTTCTGGGTGGGCCTCACCCAGGAAAAGCCCCACCTTAGCGCTGGAAGTGGTTGAGGGGCTCCTTGAGGCGTTTGGCAGGACCCCTACAATGGATCAGGCATGAGGGAGACAGCCAGGGCTCTCTCAAGCCTGGGGCCTTGCCCTGGCAACCCCTTGCAGGCCCAAGGCTCAGGAGTCCCGCGTTCTGGGCCCAGCTCCCCTGATCTTGGGTTAAGTCACTTCCTCTTTCTGGGTCTCCGTTTCCTTGTCATACGAGGGGACTGGATGAGGTCTGTGATGGCCATGTTTTTTCCAAGAGTGGGCTCTTTTTTCAAATAAAATCTTAACCAGATCCTTAATTTATCAAACACGAGAAAGCGTATGGGCTCTGAGCACACACATCCCCAGTGACCCCGCCACTGTCCGGTGTCTGGTCGCCTGACAGTCACAGCTTCAGCAGCCTCACCTCACCTCCAACCCACCAGCGAAGCCTGGGGCTCCAGCTTCTAATGTCTCCACTGCCCACTGCCCCGGCTCCAGCCCTCTCTCTCAGCCACCACAGGGGCCCCCCTGCTTCTGCCCCTATTCCCCCCACAATCTGTCCTCAATACAATCCAAATACAAGTCAGGTAACCCCTCTGTGAACCCCACCCATGGCCCCTCTCACCTAGAGCACCCTCCAAAGCCTGTACCCCACCGGCTAGCCTTTTTCTGTCCTCTTCCCTACTCCACTCCAGCCTCCCTGGCCTCCCCGTGTCAGACACACCAACCACCACCCCCACCCCCCACCACTCAGGGGCTTGACTCACTCTCCCCACTTCCTTCAGATCTCAGCTAAACACGGTTTTCTTGGAGCGGCCTTCCCTAACCACCTGCTCCAGAACAGCTCCCCTGGGCTCCCATACCCCTAACCCTAACTTTCTGTCTTTCCTGCTGGGAAGGTCAGCTGCAAGCCGGCAGGGGCTCGGTTTAAGGCTGGGCCCCTCCTCCATCTAATGCAGACACTACTTGTGGAATGAACACTGAATGAATAGAGAAAGAGAAGTGTCTGCATCCAGAGTACTGGGCAGCCTGTCTGCATTTTCCTTCTCCCCAGCCGGTGTTTCCAATAAGCAGCAGACGGAGCTTGCTTGCCAAAATCCTCATACTCCTGTTCCAGGGGGCTGACATCCAAGCCACCCGCTCCAAGCCCCTGGGTGTGGGGTGGGAGGCATTCCCCTAGCTGTCTGGACATCCATCTCCTGCCAGCGAGGAGGAGGGGGCTTTGGGAGCCGGGTGGAAAGCTGAGCTCAGCTAAAGACTTGGAAGCCAGCCCTGAGTGGTCGGCAGGCTCTGGGGGTGGCCTGGGGGTAAGGGGTCAAAAATGATTGCCCCTCATCATCTTTGGGTACTGTAACACGGGTAGATGTGCAGCTCAGGGGCTGACAGAGGATGCCCGGGTGAGACTGAGAACTGCCATCTAGTATTTGAGTGAAGAAGGTTTGGGTCCCTCTGAACAGGGTTTCTAATGGTACAAGTTAGAAGAAGGCAGATTTTCTCTGATATCTATTGGAAAGACTACCACAGTGGTGGTAAGTTCCCCATCACTGGAGGTATGCAAGCACCTTTCAGGAATATTGTCAATGGGATTCCTGTACTGGGGGCAAGGTTAAATGAGATACTATCTCAGAACTCTTCCAACTCCAAAGATCCTCTTAAATAAAGCAACTTTTTTTTTTTTAGCAACAAACCAATATTCAATTACTATTTATGATGGATGGGCCCCACACAGTTTAAAGTAAGCTTGCACTGGTGTGTTAATCCTTGGTTGCCTGTGGATAGCTACTTAAATAGCTCATAACAATCCTCATAACAACTTAAGAAGCAGGTGTTATTATTACCCCCATTTTACTGATGAGGCCAAGGCCATCCCATCCTAGTTAAGCAATCGGCAAACAGAGGTTATCAACAAATGATAATAGCCGTAATAATAATAACTATTAAAAGTTTGCCCTCCGCCCCAGGTGCAAAACTTCTTATGCATTATCTCATTTAATCCTCAAAACAACTCTGAAGGGTAGTTATTATTACTTATCTTCATTTTCTAGGTAAGTAATGAGGCACAGAGAGGTTAAGTATTAATAACTGACCCAGTAATAAACAGAGAAAGGCAAGAGGAAGTGGGTAAGGAGAGGTCAACCTGGGACAATTATAGGAAGTCACAGAGTTCGGGACCCTGGCCCCTCACCTCGCCTTCCTCCCTGGGAATCTCCTCCTAGGTCCACCCATCAGTACTGGATGTGGTAGATATTTGGTTCTGGGGGGGCGCCCTCCCCAACAAAATTTCCAGTTCCTCCAGCGGATGACAATTGTCTTTCCACTTCCAAGGGAAAGGATCCAGGCTAGGACGGAAATGGGGGAGGGGGAGAGCGGAGGCATTCGGACCTAGTGCTCTCCGGTTCCTCTGAGACACCCCTCCCACTAGCCTAGGGCCAGTTACCTCCAGCTGCTCCCCAATTCGGGGCTGCCCGAGAACAGCCCGTCGCTTGGTTTTACCACTGGGGAAAACTGAGGCCCGCGGAGCTGAGGTCACAGAGCTAGGCCAGGCAGCAACTGGGTGCCCATCACAGAAGTCGCTCGAGCCTGGCTTCCCCCAGGGCGCCCACCATCCTTCATCCCCAGAAAGGGTCTAAGAGGTTTGCCCAGTAATTTGCCTCTGAACAGGAACCTCTTCAACCCACTGAAGCTTTCCCTGGGCGCCTGCTGGGCTGGGCTGATCGAAAGAATCTACTTCAGAGGGCAGCCCTAAGCAATGTCCAGAAGTCCGAGGGTGCGAGATGGGGTGGGGGACAAGAAACCAGACGCTGGAGACCCCTCCCGAAAGCCGGTTCCCAAACCGGTTTGGCTTCATGCATTCCAAGCAGCGCCTCCTCCCTCCCGTAGGGGATTCCTAAGGCCACGCGCAGTTCGTGCGCCCTGGACCCTCCCCAAGCCCCAGGCTTCGCAAAGGCCGGTCCGAAGGTCACTGTCCGGGAATCCAAAAGAGGGGTGGGGGAGGGGATCCCGGTGGGTCCTCGGTCTTGGCGGGCGGGTGGGCTATTAGGCCGCGGGCGTGTCCAAACTTACGGGGACCCGGGTCCTCGGCCCCACGCGCGGCCGAGCGCCAGCACCCGAGGACGCGCGCGGGACACAGGCGAAGCGGCGGGCGCGAGAGACTGGAGGGGCCCGGCTCGCGGTGATCGCATCTGAAGTTCAGGCGAGACCAGAACACGGGGAGGGGGCCGCGATCACACAGCCCCTCCGCTTCGGCTCTGACAGAGACGACCCTCAGATACCCACCAACCTAGCCCCGGACGTGCCGGCCGGTTTTCCGGCGAGCAACATCTGGGTTTAAAAGTTTCGCCAAGTCTTGGGTCCTGAAGAGGCACCAGGGCCGCCCCCTTCCGCGCAGTACCGGGGGGACCGGCCCGAGCCGTGGCCAGGGGTTCGGTCTCAGTCCAACACCCCGAAGTCCCGCGGCCGCGCTACTCCGGAGCTCCGAGCGCTCTCGGGGGCGGGAGGGACGCGGAAAGAGAGGGGCCCGGGGACACCGAGGGAGAAGGGGGCGCCGCGGCTCCGCACTTACCCCACGGGGTCCGCGCGCTCGGGCGCCCCGGCTCGTCGGATCATGCCGCCGGCAGGTCCGGGACCGTGAAGGCAGGGGCTCAGGCGCCGGGCGGCGCGGGCCGCGGGGGCCCGGGCGCCCGCATGCCCCTGCCGCTGCTGCCCTGGGGAAGGGCCCGGGCGGGCACCGCCGCCAGCCCCGCGCCGAGTCGGAAAGCCACTGCCGCAGCCGCCGCCGCGCTCTGGGGCCCTCGCTCCCTCCACTTCCTGTATCGGAGCGAGCGGGGCTTTCAGGAAGAGGTTGGCCTTGGTGGTCAAGGGTTTTTTTTTTGTCAAAAGCCTTTCGGCAGCGGCTCGCGGCCCGGAGCCCCCCACCCCCACCCCCGGGGGCCCTCGGAAGACCCCGCAGCCGCGCCCCCTGGGCTGGGCCGGGCCTCGTGGCGGGCGGCGTTGGGTCGGAGCGCCCAGCCGCGGGGTGCTGCCTGCGCCGCTCCGGCGGCTCCCGGAGACCGGGGAGAAAAACTTGGAGAAAAGTTTGCAGCTTGGTGGACAGTCCCGTGGGACGCAAGGCGCTTCCGCTCCGGACCGGCAGGTGGGGAAGCCGAGAGCTCTACGCAGAGCACTCTCGCGCTTTACCTCCTTCCCGAAGCAGGCTCAAAATGCCGTAGCACAGCTCCAGACCAGAGGCAGGGCGCCTCCTCCACGTCTCTGACAGGTGGCCACGCTGCCTTCTCTTGAATACCTCCACTGACGGTGGACTCACTACCTCACAAGGTAGTCTGTTCCTCCATCAAGCCAGGCATCTAATTCACCTATTCTAGGTACCACGCCTAGATCAGAGCAGAGGGAGAAAGCCAGTCAGTTTACACAAATACAACTACAGCTACTCTAGTGGGACCAGGAGGCCTCTCTTCTAAAGGCCTGGGCACTCAAAAATGCCCCCTGAGCCCGGGCTGCCCTCAGAATATCTCACAGTGACTGGTCAGCACTACAGAGTGACCTACAGAGTGACCTCAGTCTAATGCAGGGTTCCTCAGCCTCTGCACAATTGATATTTGGGGCCAGATAATGCTTGGTTGTTGGAGCCGTCTTGTGTCTTGTAGGACGGCCTCTGCCCACTCTGCCTGTAGCATCACCGTCTCCTTGTAATAACCCCAAAATGTCTCCAGACATTGTCAAATATCCCCCCGGTGGCCACAATCATCCCAATTGAGACCCTCTGGTCTAACATCTTTATTTCACAGATAAGGAAACTAAGACAAAGGAGGTGACTTGCCTGAGGCACATGGCAATGTAAGGTGCCATAGGACTGAGGCCCAGAGCTCTGGTGAAAGCATTTGGAGGCGAGGCCTCTTTGCCCTCCCTACCCCTGCTTGCTCATCTGTAGAAGTGATATGTATAAACGGGAGGGGGTGAGGGTGGCACTCCAGGGTGTCATTATTATTAGTCCTCTGCTGTTGCTAAAACAAGCCTGTAGGCCACTCCCAGGGCTCCCTGGGCCCCGGGGTCCATCCAACTCTCACACCTAGTATAGTCTTCCAGGTCCTTCTAGGCTGATCTGGATCGCGAGTAACCACACTCTTCCGTGGCCTCCACAAATAAAGGTTTCCTTCAGCACCCTGGTGGGCTTCCCTGGTGACTCAGATGGTAGAGAATCTCCCTCCAAGGCAGGAGACCCAAGTTTGATCCCTGGGTTGGAAAGATACCCAGGAGAAGGAAATGGCAGCGCACTCCAGTATTCTTGCCTGGGAAATCCCATGGACAGAGGAGCCTGGCGGGCTACAGTCCATGAGGTCGCAAAAAGTTGGACGTGACAGCGACTTGCACTCACTCTGCTCCCTGGACAACGTCTGAGAAACTCAGGACAAGCTCTTCAAAGCCTAGGTTCCATGAAACCATCTCCAGGGCTCTAACCATGTCCACCAGAGGCCTCCACAAGGCCTGCTCCTCACCTCCTCTGTGAAGAAAGAACTCCTCTGGTGGACACCAGACGAGGCCCCACCCTGACCTTGTTGCTGCTAACTGATGGAGGAGGATGTTGCCAAGACTGGAATCTGAGCAGCCCCCTTTAGTCATGGCCTCTGCCAAGCTAGCCCTTAGATTCCTTCCTGGGTCCCCTTTTCACTCTCAAGTCCTCACACTCCCCACTTCTCTCCCTGGAGTGAATCTGAGGACTCCTGTGGGAAGTGAAAATCTCCAGCTGTTTAGCCCTGCAAACTCCTTCCTCTACCCTCACCTTTTTTGGTTACCAGTTTCCGTTTAAGGAGTCAACCCTCCTCAGTTAAGTTCATGCGAAGATAACCAGATTCTACCCCCACTTTAGAGGACATACACCAATCTAATCTGACCAATCAGAGCCCTATACTTACCAGGCCCAGTGATTGGCTCATGGATGAGCACATGACCTAAACTGGGCCAATAAGATCCCTCCCTGGGACTTTATGTTGGCACTATCAGGAAATGCCAGCAGTCTTCCTCCCCAACCACAAACTGGCCTTATCCTGGGAGAACATAAGCTTGGGGCAGCCCAGTAGTTACTTGAGCCACCATGTGGTAAAATTGTGCTCAAAAGACAGTCAAGAGAGAAAAGTAATGCAGAGAGAGACTATGCCCTAATGACATCTTTTGAGGTCTTATTCTGAGATGCTTAAAGCACCATTAGACATCTCAGGTATAAGAACCAATATAGTCCTTTATATTTTCTTTCCATTTCTAAAAACTCAAGCCAAATCTCCGCCAGGTTTCTGTTAACCATCACACAAAGACTCCAAGCTGTCCGTGACTGCAGCCCCTCCTTCCACCTTCTACCCCAGCTGGGTCTGGAGGATGTTCAAGTGTGGCAGGACTGTAGGAATGCAGAGGTAAACACTTCAACTTATTGCCCCGAAAGACAAAAGGCTGCTTTGCCTCTCTGGGTCCTCCTAGGGTAGCTCTCACCTGCACAAGCTCCTCCGCTTTCCCCTCCCTCCACTCAGATGAGGGCAAATAGGCTTGATCCGGAGGAGGAATGTGTGAATGTGCAGGGGAAAGTCACCTTCAGGAGGTTAACTCCAAACCTTGGTGGAATTTCGGGGGACGATTAGCAAAGAAAAATATTTCACAGTACAGTCTTATTTTTCAAAACCATGCTCTGAGTTGGATTACAGACTTTGAGGAAACAGAGCATATTTGTTCAACAGAAATTTTCCTAGTATATGGAGTAGTTAAAAGTTACTAACTACTCTTTCCTAGTATATGGAGTAGTTAAGAGTAGGGACTGGAGTCAGGAGTTCAGTTCAGTTCAGTCGCTCAGTCGTGTCTGACTCTTTTCGACACCATGAACTGCAGCACTCCAGGCCTCCCTGTCCATCACCAACTTCCGGAGTTTACCCAAACTCATGTCCATCGAGTCGATGATGCCATCCAACCATCTCATCCTCTGTCGTCCCCTTCTCTTCCTGCCCCCAATCCCTCCCAGCATCAGGGTCTTTTCAAATGAGTCAGCTCTTTGCATCAGGTGGCCAAAGTATTGGAGCTTCAGCTTCAACATCAGTCCTTCCAATGAACACCCAGGACTGATCTTTAGGATGGACTGGTTGGATCTCCTTGCAGTCCAAGGGACTCTCAAGAGTCTTCTCCAATACCACAGTTCAAAAGCATCAATTCTTCGGCACTCAGCTTTCTTCACAGTCCAATTCTCACATCCATACATGACCACTGGAAAAACCATAGCCTTGACTAGATGGACCTTTGTTGGCAAAGTAATGTCTCTGCTTTTGAATATGCTATGTAGGTTGGTCATAACTTTCCTTCCAAGGAGGAAGCGTCTTTTAATTTCATGGCTGCAGTCACCATCTGCAGTGATTTTGGAGCCCAGAAAAATAAAATCTGATACTGTTTCCCCATCTATTTGCCATGAAGTGATGGGACCAGATGCCATGATCTTCGTTTTCTGAATGTTGAGCTTTAAGCCAACTTGTCACTCTCCTCTTTCACTTTCATCAAGAGGCTTTTTAGTTCCTCTTCACTTTCTGACATATGGGTGGTGTCATCTGCATATCTGAGGTGATTGATATTTCTCCCAGCAATCTTGATTCCAGCTTGTGCTTCTTCCAGCCCAGCGTTTCTCATGATGTACTCTGCATAGAAGTTAAATAAGCAGGGTGACAATATACAGCCTTGACGTACTCCTTTTCCTATTTGGAACCAGTCTGTTGTTCCATGTCCAGTTCTAACTGTTGCTTCCTGACCTGCATATAGGTTTCTCAAGAAGCAGGTCAGGTGGTCTGGTATGCCCATCTCTTTCAGAATTTTCCACAGTTTATTGTGATCCACACAGTCAAAGGATTTGGCATAGCCAATAAAGCAGAAATAGATGTTTTTCTGGAACTCTCTTACTTTTTCCATGATCTGGTGGATGTTGGCAATTTGATCTCTGGTTTCTCTGCCTTTTCTAAAACCAGCTTGGACATCTGGAAGTTCACGGTTCACGTATTGCTGAAGCCCGGCTTGGGGAATTTTGAGCATTACTTTACTAGTGTGTGAGATGAGTGGCAATTGTGTGGTAGTTTGAGCATTCTTTGGCATTGCCTTTCTTTGGGATTGGAATGAAAACTGACCTTTTCCAGTCCTGTGGCCACTGCTGAGTTTTCCAAATTTGCTGGCATATTGACTGCAGCACTTTCACAGCATCATCTTTCAGGATTTGAAATAGCTCAACTGGAATTCCATCACCTCCACTAGCTTTCAGGAGGCCAGGGTTCAAATCCTAGCTCTGCCACTTAGCGCCTGTGCAGCCTTAGGCAAACTACTTCACCTCTGTGTGACTCAGTTTCTTCATCTGTGAGATGGGATAGTAATAGCGCCTACCTCATAGGGATTCTGTGACTGTTGCATGAACTAATGTAGGTAAGGGACTTAGAACAGACCCTGGCATGTAGTAAGTACTCAATACGTATTAACAATTATTTGCGCTATGACTAAGCACAAATGAATCAGTCAGCTCTCACAGGTACTTCTGATTAGGATAATTTGAGTAGGGCTTCCCTGATGACTTAAGTAGTAAAGAATTTGCCTGCAATCTAGGAGAAGCAGAAGAAACTGGTTTAGTCCTTGGTTTGGGAAGATCCCCTGGAAAAGGGATAGGCTACCTCCTCCAGTATTCTTGGGTTTCTCTGGTGGCTCAGATGGTAAAGAATCCGCCTGCAACGCGGGAGACCTGGGTTCAATCCCTGGGTTGGGAAGATCCCTTGGAGGAGGGCATGGCAACCCACTCCAGTGTTCTTGCCTGGAGAATCCCATGGAAAGAGGAGCCTGGCGGGCTACAGTTGCATGTGCATGAGGAGGATTTAGTAAACGTGTAGTGGGAAGTAAAAGGGACTGTGCTACCACTCTTAGGTCTATTATCTTCCTCAGCCTGAAGACGAGAAGGAGTGGTTACCAGACCCAGAAGCAGAGAGTCCTGTCCTGTAGAATGATCACCTAGGGAGCAGACCAAGGACCCTCACTCCAGGGATGTAGCCAGGAAAATAAATAATCTGAATCATCTCCCTCCACCTAACCTCCAGCAAGCAGTGCTCCCTTCAGTTGCTAAAGTCAGCTGGAAGCCAGAGGGCTTGGGAGCCTATTGGTCAGTCCCTGTAGGGGTGGAATCCCTCTGGGTCAGACTCCTGGGGTGTGGGGAAGGACTGGGGTCAGGGAGGCCAAAACTGTGGAATCAGATAAAATGAGCTCAAATCTTACTGGACTTTGGCAGGCACTCTTGGGCAAATCAGCCAAGGGACCAGACAGATGAGTGAAACCATCTTGGATCCTCTGGACCAGCCCATCTGCTAGCCAGATATCACGCAGTGACCTCTGTCAATGTCACATGGACCAGGAGAATCACTGGACAAGTCCTACCTGAATTCTTGACTGGGAAAATTGTGAAATAAAATAAAAATGTTTGGGGCAGTTTTGTTTTGCAAAAATAGACACAGAAAGCAGCTGTCTTCCTGAGGCTTTTCCATCTTCTTCTGACCTCCTCCCCCAACCAGAGCTCCAACATTTCTGTTCCCTGTTACTTTGGTGAAATATGTTGAAAGTGGTGGAGAAAAACTTTATTATTGCAAAATCAATCAGTACCCTTTGGGTCAGCCAGGAACACAGTGTCTGCAGCGACTGGGTAGGGGCTGAGGTGACCTAAGAACCCGGCTCTAGAGGAAGTGGCAGCCTCTTCTCAGTTCTCCCCAGCAGATGCCCAGCAGGAATGAGGGCCTGTGCATAAAGGGCCTTACAATTTTAAAAAAGAGTAAAAACTGGGACTCTGGATTTTTATAGGACTGTATCAGATTTCTGAAATATGACCCTGACTAAAGAAGCATTTCTAAAAGCCCAGGTATCCTATGGATGCTGGCTGAGGATCTGACCACACCTTCTGTACCTTCAGCCACTCTGAGACTCCATGTGGCAGGAAGGTGAATCTGACTCATGTGAAGGTGTGCCTAGTGGAACCTACAGGTGCACAGGGATTCCATAGGATCCAGAAGGGATGGGATCCTGACAGATAATGTTTGGCCCTGGTGGCTCAGATGGTAAAGAATCTGCCTGCAATGTGGGAGACCCAGGTTTGATCCCTGGGTCAGGAAGATCCCCTAGAGAAGGGAATGGCTACCCACTCCAGTATTCTTGCCTGGAGAATCCCATGGACAGAGGAACTTGGCAGGCTTCAGTCCTGCTGCTGCTGCTGCTAAGTCGCTTCAGTCGTGTCCGACTCTGTGCGACCCCAGAGACGGCAGCCCACCAGGCTTCCCCGTCCCTGGGATTCTCCAGGCAAGAACACTGGAGTGGGTTGCCATTTCCTTCTCCAATCCATGAAAGTGAAAAATGAAAGTGAAGTCGCTCAGGTTGTCTACTTGAAAGTTATACAGTCGTGTCCGACTCCTAGCAACCCCATGGACTGCAGTCTACCAGGCTCCTCCATCCATGGGATTTTCCAGGCAAGAGTACTGGAGTGGAGTGCCATTGCCTTCTCTGCGCTTCAGTCCATGGGGTCACAAAGAGTCAGACACAACTGAGCAACTAACACCATTTTCTGTCCCCTAGAACCAAGCAGGATATCTTTAGTCCCAGTCTCTGGCATTCTGCCTCATTGTCCTCTCTCTGCAGGTCCCCATCTTTCTTCCCTCCTCTCTGCAGACAGACAGCCCCACAACCTCCAAGTTTCCAAGTCTCAGTTAACCCTGTATAGAGACTGACGAGCATCCCATGGTCCCGATTCCCAGTTCTCTGGAGATAACATCTGATTATCGTCTTGGACGCGAGGGGTTGGCAATCTCAGAGAGCAAGGGTGCTCGTGAGCTGAGGACACACCCAACAAACTTTTAAAGCAACCTCCAATCTGGATTATTGGGGCAGCTTCTTGTCTGCTGTCCCACTTGCCCTCAGCCAGCCCCACTCATCACTGTGGCAGAAACTGAAAGCTTTCAAGATCTTTCTTAGAGAACTGCTCTCTTGCTCAGTCACTGCATTGGTTCATCTGACTCCAGGTTCTTCTCTGAAGCCTGCATGCTCCCTACTAAAGTACCCTCTTAAACCACACTTGTTACATATTTCTAGACACTACGATGTTCTCATGCCTCTGTTATCCTTAGCATGAGAGTGCCAGCTCTCTAGGAGCAGGGAATATGCCCTCTTTTAAAAATTTTTTTCTCTCCCCTCATCAATCTTCAGTGGAGGGATTTGCAAGCAGCAGGCACTTAAAAATCTCTTATTGTCTAAATAAACAGACTTGTAACCAAGGAGAAAGCCTGCTCTATTTCTGAGTCCTGTGTCATTGTTTGACTTGTCCCTGCTTTGTTCTGTCAGGTTCCTATGCAATATTGCTCTCTACAGCATCGGACCTCACTTCTATCACCAGTCGCATCCACAACTGGGTATTGTTTTTCTTTGGCTCCATCCGTTCATTCTTTCTCGAGTGTTTTCTCCACTGATCTCCAGTAGCATATTGGGGACCTACCGACCTGGGGAGTTCCTCTTTCCGTATCCTATCATTTTGCCTTTTCATATCGTTCATGGGGTTCTCAAGGCAAAAATATTGAAGTGGTTTGCCATTCCCTTCTCCAGTGGACCACATTCTGTCAGACCTCTCCACCATGACCCGCCCATCTTGGGTGGCCCCACAGGGCATGGCTTAGTTTCAATGAGTTAGACAAGGCTGTGGTCTATGTGAACAGATTGGCTAGTTTCCTGTGATTATGGTTTCACTGTGTCTGCCCTCTGATACCCTCTTGCAACATCTACCATCTTACTTGGGTTTCTCTTACCTTGGATGTGGGATGTCTCTTCACGGCTGCTCAAGTGAAGCGCAGCCGCTGCTCTTTTATATGTATTGGTATAAAATAATACCCAGTTGTGGATGTGACTGGTGATAGAAGCAAGGTCCGATGCTGTAAAGAACAATATTGCATAAGAACCTGGAATGTTAGGTCCATGAATCAAGGCAAATTGGAAGTGGTCAAACAGGAGATGGCAAGAATGAATGTTAACATTCTAGGAATCAGTGAACTAAAATGGACTGGAATGGGTGAATTTAATTCAGAAGACCATTATATCTACTACTGTGGGCAGGAATCCCTTAGAAGAAATGGAATAGCCATCACAGTCAACTGTCATGGTCAAGAGTCCAAAATGCAGTACTTGCATGCAATCTCAAAAACGACAGAATGATCTCTTTATTTCCAAGGCAAACCATTCAATATCATGGTAATCCAAGCCTATGTCCCAACCAGTAACGCTGAAGAAGCTGAAGTTGAACGGTTCTATGAAGACCCACAAGACCTTTTAGAACTAACACCCAAAAAAGATGCCCTTTTCATTATAGGGGACTGGAATGCAAAAGTAGGAAGTCAAGAAACACCTGGAGTAACAAGCAAATTTGGCCTTGAGTACTGAATGAAGCAGGGCAAAGGCTAATAGATTTTGCCAAGAGAACACACTGGTCATAGCAAACATCCTCTTCCAACAGCACAAGAGAAGACTCTACACATGGACATCACCAGATGGTCAACACCGAAATCAGATTGATTATATTCTTTGCAGCCAAAGATGAAGAAGCTCTATACAGTCAGCAAAAACAAGACCAGGAGCTGACTGTGGCTCAGATCATGAACTCCTTATTGCCAAATTCAGACTTAAATTTAAGAAAGTAGGGAAAACCACTAGACCATTCAGGTATGACCTAAATCAAATCCCTTATGATTGTACAGTGGAAGTGAGAAATAGATTTAAGGGACTAGATCTCATAGAGTGCCTGATGAACTATGGACGGAGGTTCATGACATTGTACAGGAAACAGGGATCAAGACCATCCCCATGGAAAAGAAATGCAAAAAAGCAAAATGGCTGTCTGGGGAGGCCTTACAGATAGCTGTGAAAAGAAGAGAAGTGAAAAGCAAAGGAGAAAAGGAAAGATATTTCCTTTTGAATCAGGAGTTCCAAAGAATAGCAAGGAGAGATAAGAAAGCCTTCCTCAGTGATCAATGCAAAGAAATAGAGGAAAACAACAGATATGGGAAAGATTAGAGACCTCGTCAAGAAAATTAGAGATACCAAGGGAACATTTCATGCAAAGATGGGCTTGATAAAGGACAGAAATGGTATGGACCTAACAGAAGCAGAAGATATTAAGAAGAGGTGGCAAGGATACACAGAAGAACTGTACAAAAAAGAGCTTCACGACCCAGATAATCATGATGGTGTGATCACTCACCTAGAGCCAGACATCCTGGAATGTGAAGTCAAGTGGGCCTTAGAAAGCATCACTACAAACAAAGCTAGTGAAAGTGATGGAATTCCAGTTGAGCTATTTTAAATCCTGAAAGATGACGCTGTGAAAGTGCTGCACTCAATATGCCAGCAAATTTGGAAAACTCAGCAGTGGCCACAGGACTGGAAAAGGTCAGTTTTCATTCCAATCCCAAAGAAAGGCAATGCCAAAGAATGCTCAAACTACCACACAAATGCACTCATCTCACACACTAGTAAAGAGATGCTTAAAATTCTCCAAGCCAGGCTTCAGCAATATGTGATTCCTGCTTTATTGACTGTGCCAAAGCCTTTGACTGTGTGGATCACAATAAACTGTGGAAAATTGTAAAAGAGATGGGCATACCAGACCACCTGACCTGCCTCTTGAGAAACCTGTATGCAGGTCAGGAAGCAACAGTTAGAACTGGACGTGGAACAACAGACTGGTTCCAAATGGGAAAAGGAGTACGTCAAGGCTGTATATTGTCACCCTGCTTATTTAACTTCTATGCAGAGTACATCATGAGAAACGCTGGGCTGGAAGAAGCACAAGCTGGAATCAAGATTGCCGGGAGAAATATCAATAACTTCACATATGCAGATGACACCACCCATATGTCAGAAAGTGAAGAGGAACTAAAAAGCCTCTTGATGAAAGTGAAAGAGGAGAGTGAAAAAGTAGGGTTAAAGCTCAACGTTCAGAAAACGAAGATCATGGCACCTGGCCCCATCACTTCATGGCAAATAGATGGGGAAACAGTGGAAATAGTGTCAGACTTTATTTTTTCTGGGCTCCAAAATCACTGCAGATGGTGACTGCAGCCATGAAATTAAAAGACGCTTACTCCTTGAAAGGAAAATTATGACCAACCTACATAGCATATTCAAACGCAGAGACATTACTTTGCCAACAAAGGTCCATCTAGTCAAGGCTATGGTTTTTCCAGTGGTCATGTGTGGATGTGAGAATTGGACTGTGAAGAAAGCTGAGTGCCGAAGAATTGATGCTTTTGAACTGTGGTATTGGAGAAGACTCTTGAGAATCCCTTGGACTGCAAGGAGGTCCAACCAGTCCATCCTAAAGGAGATCAGTCCTGGGTGTTCATTGGAAGAACTGATGCTGAGGATGAAACTCCAATATTTTGGCCACCTCATGCAAAGAGTTGACTCATTGGAAAAGACCCTGATGCTGGGAGGGATTGGGGGCAGGAGGAGAAGGGGACAACAGAGGATGAGATGGCTGGATGGCATCACTGACTTGATGGACATGAGTTTGAGTGAACTCTGGGGGTTGGTGGTGGACAGGGAGGCCTGGAGTGCTGTGATTCATGGGGTTGCAAAGAGTCAGACACGACTGAGTGACTGAACTGAACTGTGCTGTCAGAAGATGAGCTAAAATTAGGGTCAAGGATGTCCTTAACTGGGACTTCCCTGGTGGTCCAGTGGATAAGCCTCCATGTTCCCAATGTGGAGGGCCCAGGTTCAATCCCTGGTCAGGAAACTAGAATCTTCATGCTGTAACAAGAGATCCCTCATGCCTCAGCTATGACCCTATCCAGCCAAATAAATGTTAAGGGAAAAAAAGAATGTCTTTAATTCCTGCAGTCTACGAATTATGACACCAGTGAGACTCTGGGAGGACATGGAAGGCCTGTCCTTGAGGAGATTTCAAACTAGTGGAATGAGATATGCCATAGGAGGATGCTTTTTGGTTTGAGTTACGAAACCTTGACTCTAAGTGGACCAAAGGAAATGTCTTGTCTCATATAACTCACAGCACAGATTAGGGAAATGAATCTGGTATCTCAGTTCAGTTTAGTCACTCAGTCATGTCTGACTCTTTGGAACCCCATGAACTGCAGCCCACCAGGCTTCCCTGTCCATCATGATCTCCCAGAGTTTACTCAAACTCATGTCCATTGAGTTGGTGATGCCATCTAACCATCTCATGCTCTGTTGTCCCCTTTTCCTCCTACCCTCAATCTTTCCCCGCATCAGGGTCCTTTCATATAAGTCGGTTCTTCACATCAGGTGGCCAAAGTATTGGAGTTTCAGCTTTAGCATCAGTCCTTCCAATGAATATTCAAGACTGATTTCCTTTAGCATGGACTGGTTGGATCTCCTTGCAGTCCAAGGGACTCTCAAGAGTCTTCTCCAACACCACAGTTCAAAAGCATCAATTCTTCGGTGCTCAGTTTTCTTTATAGTCCACCTCTCACATCCATACATGACTAATGGAAAAACCAAAGCTTTGACCAGATGGACCTTTGTTGGCAAGTAATGTCTCTGCTTTTTAATATACTATCTAGGTTGGTCATAACTTTTGTTTCAAGGAGCAAGCATCTTTTAATTTCATGGCTGCAGTCACCATCTGCAGTGATTTTGGTGCCCCCCAAAATAAAGCCTGTCACTGTTTCCATTGGTTCCCCATCTATTTGCCATGAAGTGACGGGACCAGTTGCCATGATTTTAGTTTTCTGAATGTTGAGTTTTAAGGCAACTTTTTCACTTTCCTCTTTCACTTTCATCAAGAGCCTCTTTAGTTCTTCTTTGCTTTCTGTCATAAGGGTGGTGTCATCTGCATATCTGAGATTATTGACATTTCTCCCAGCAATCTTGATTCCAGCTTGTGCTTCATCCAGTCCAGCATTTCTCATGATGTTCTCTGCATATAAAGAAAGCCAAGTGCCGAAGAATTGATGCTTTTGAACTGTGATGTTGGAGAAAACTCTTGAGAGTCCCTTGGACTGCAAGGATATCCAACCAGTCCATCCTAAAGGAAATCAGTCCTGAATATTCACTGGAGTCGGACACGACTGAGTGACTGAACTGAACGGAACTGAACTCTGCATATAAATTAAATAAGCATGGTGACAATATACAGCCTTCTTTTCTATTGCTATTATCTATTACCTCAAACTTAGTGACTTAACACAACATATTTATTATCTCACAATCTCTGTGACTCTGGATTCTTAGCACAATTTTGATGGTTGCCTCTGTAAGGGTCTCTCATGAGGCTGCTGTCAAGGCGTCAGCCAGGGCTGGGGTCTCAGCTGAAGGCTCAGCTTGGGAAGGGTATGCTTCCAAACTCACTTGACTGTTGGTAGGACTCAGTTCCTTGAGGGGCCTCGGTTCCTTGCCTGCTGTTGGCTGGAGGCCACCTTCATGTCCATTCTTGGACATGTGGAAATGTCTAATATGGCCACTTGTTTCATTAATGTGTACACACTTAGAAGGTAATGGAGAAAGTCTGCCAGAAAGATGGAAGTCTCAGCTTTGTACCACCTAATCATCATCATTGCCCTATTCTTTTAGAAACAAGTCATAAGTCCTGCCTACACACAGCAGGAGAGGCTTAAACAAAGGTATGAAGACCAAGCAAGGACTATTTGGAGCCATCTTGGATGCTGCCTAGTAAAAAGACTCAACATTACCATCAGTAACTTAGGTTTGGTCCCTCTTTCTGCTCTGGCCTCCTCAGCGTTGACTTCAACCTCAGGCTGGTTCTCCTATGGTTCTAAGACAGCTTGCAATGGCAATTGACGTCATGCTCTATGAGGCCATCCTGCGAGAGAGGGGAAAAACCTGTTTCCAAAGCATGCAACTGAAGTCCTACAGTGTGATTGGCCAACTTAGGTCACACATCTAGCTGAGTCATCAGGAGAATGTCACACACCAGTTGGCTTAGGTTGATTAAGATCCACACTTGGTCCTGGGCTTGGAGATGACCTTCCTTCAGATCATGTTGGGGAACGGTTGAAACCCTAGCAAAATTAAGAGAAGGAAGAAGAAAACGGATGTAGGGTAGATAGCCAACAATGTCAACTGCATCTGCATAGAGATGACCAGAAAAACTAGGTCATATGTGAGGAGATATTTACATGTGGCTTACTGTTATATTCATTATCTTGATTGTGGTGATGGCTTGATTGGTATTTACATATATTGACATCAAATATACACCTTTAACATGTACAATTCTTGTATGTCAATTTTACTTCAAAAAAGCTACTTCTGAAAATATGTATTTTCTTTAGACATTATGCTATGAAAAGCACAAAGAAATTAAGCAAATATTCTTCCAGTCTTCAAAAACTATTGTCTAGTTATGTAGAGAAGTCCTCATGTCATCAATGAATGAGTACAATTCTGACTACATATTTATTGTTTTGCTTTGGTTGTATCCATTAGTGTAAATTAAACTGTGTTATTTACAGCATTCCTGTCATTCATCCGTTGCAACCATAGCGTTGGTTACAGATTCAAAAGTTTAGTGAAAAGCAGTGAAAGCATTCTGTAAGAGTCAATAGGCTCTGTGGAATTCATAGTAGAGTGTTGCCTATGTATTATTTAAGAAAACAAAGCCATGAGTTATATGTATAATTCAAGTTGCTCTGACAGTATGATTCATAAAGATTTAGCGTGGGGAATCATTTCTCAAGAAGATCGTTTTCTTTCTTTGCTGCCTCTCTGTCCGAGTGAAGGACGACCCGGGAGCCCTGAAGGAGGAGGCAGGCCTTGGAGAGCCTTGAAGGATGCAGCCTTCTCTCCAGCTGCAGGCAGCTGGCTCAGGAAAGGCTCTCGCCTGCCTGGTTTGCATGTCCTTCCTCTTGGCAGCATGGGGAGTGAGGGAATGGAAAGAGGCTTTGAAACAGTGACCTCTGAGAAACGAATCCACATTTTTGACCGGAGGCCAGACCATGGAGCATTAACAGCTCATCATCTCTTAAGCTGGCTCATCTCACTAGAAGGCAAGCCAGGAGGTAGAAGATCTTCTCTGGAAAGCAGAGCTCCTACTGTGTGCCAGGTCCTGTGACCCTACTGTGTGTTAAGGTGGAGAAAGGGCTCCAAGGGTGAGGACACAAAGGACATGATTTCTGCCCTGTCCTTGTGTTCCAAGTGATAGTCTTTCACTTTGTCTGATTCATCCATGGGTGTCCAGACTGAGGGCTCAGAACAGTTGAATAAACAGACTAAACCTGTACATACAGTGTATTAGTTATTCGCTGATGTGTAACAAATTACCCCCAGATTTAACAGCTTTAAACAGCAATAAACTTTTTTTTTTTTTTAATCATACCCAATTTCCTTGGGTCAGGAATTCAGAAGCAGCTTAACTGCTTTGATCTGACTTGGGATCTCTCATGAGGTTGTAGTCAAGATGAAGTTAGGCAGCTGTTTTGTGCTATGAGGCAGAATCTATATCCTGAGGAAGAAAGAGCCACCACAGATAAAGAGGTTAGCTGCCTGGCGCCATGGAGTGCCCCAGCAGGCCAGAATGAGCACCCTTGTCTTCTTCTATACGAGACAGAAATAAAATCCTATCCTGTTTAAGCCACTGGTCTTTGGTAGTTTTCTGGAGGAAGGTTCCAACAGGCAGAAATAAGGGAAGGACATCCTAGGTAAAGCAGTATGAAGAGAGGCCTTGGAGGTGGGACCTTACTTAGCTATCAAGATAGTGATGAGGGGAAAATGAGTTACTGCCTAAGAAAGCTGAAGTGTCCACCACTGAGAGGAGCTGGAAACGCTCACCATAGCTCATCCTCCTCATTTGTTTTTTGCCTCAAGGGCACAGAGTGTATCTTTTTAAAAAAATATATTTAATTATTTATTTATTTGTGCTGTGCTGGGTCTTTGTTGCTGCATAGGCTGTTCTCTAGTGGCTGCGAGTGGTGGCTACTCTCTATCTGTGGTGAGGTGCGGACATTGTGCTGGCTTCTCTTGTTGCAGAGCACAGTTTCTAGGAAGTGGGGGCTTCGGTAGTTCCGGCTCCCGGGCTGTACAGCACAGACTCGATAGTTGTGGCACACAGACTTAGTTGCTCCGAGGCCTGTGGGATCTTCTCAGACTAGGGATAGAACCAGTGACTCCTGCATTGGTGAAAGTGAAAGTCACTCAGTCGAGTCCCACTCTTTTCGACAGTCCATGGAGTTCTCCAGGCCAGAATACTGGAGTGGGTAGCCTTTCCTTTCTCCAGGGAATCTTCCCAACCCAGGGATCGAACACAGGTCCCCTGCATTGCAGGCAGATTCTTTACCAGCTGAGCTACCAGAGAAGCCCAAGAATACTGGAGTGGGTAGCCTATCCCTTCTCCAGGGGATCTTCCCGACCCAGGAGTTCAACCAGGGTCTCCTGCATTTCAGGCAGATTCTTTACCACTGAGCCACCAGGCAAGTCCCAAAGATCATATCTTAAACCTCTGTACAGCGTGCTCAGCAAAAAAGATGGTCTATCACGATGTGGGAGAGAGGCCATGATTTATTTCTATTTCACTTCTCCCTTTGGGGCTATTTACTTCCTCTGAAAATCAAGTGTGGTGTCCTCAAGGCACCTTCCTCATGAGAAAACCCAGGGTGTGTCCTTTAGAATCATGGGTTAGCAACAAGTTGGTCAGAGTGAGAGAAACCTGAGCCAGCACTGGTCTTCTTGACCACAGTCCCAGCCTGGGCCTCTGCTGCCATCCCAGGGGAGAGTCCCCAGAGGGGTGTGTACCCTGCAGGAGGCTCCTGGGACCTCAGTTTAAGAACACTTCCCAACGTGGACTCCCTGCCTTCAGGAAATGTTGGGCGGTGGGGTGGGTGCTGAGATTATGTGTGCTCTGGCCGCTTCAAAACCGCACAGTGCAGTTCCCTTTCAGTGACACTCTTGCCCTCTGTGTGACCTTGGGGAAGTTTCTTAGCCTCTCTGGGCCCACGTTTCTTTTTCTGGAGGATGGGTGGACGCCTACCTCACAGCTGCTTGTGAAGATTGTACGGACGGTGGCTCCCTGTGTGTTGAGTAGCAGGCTTGTGATAAATGTCAGTTTCCCTTCATTGACTTTTTTTTTTCCCCTTGTGCTGTGCTGTGCTTAGTCACTTTAGTCCTGTCTGATTTTTGTTACCCCATGGACTGTAGCCCGCCAGGTTCCTCTATCCACGGGGATTCTCCAGGCAAGAATACTGCAGTGGGTTGCCATGCCCTCCTCCAGAAGATCGTCCCAACCCTGGGATCAAATCCAGGACTCCCGCAGTGCAGGCAAATTTTTTACCCTCTTAGCCACCAGGGAAGCCCTTTTATTTTTTTCCCTTATCAATTTTTTAAAAATTTATGTTTATATTTGGCTGCACTGGGTCTTTGTTGTTGAGCTTGGGCTTCCTCTAGTTGCAGCAAGTGGGGGCTATTCTCTCGTTGCGAAGCTTGAGCTCTGGGTCATGCAGGTTCAGTAGTGGTGGTGCGTGGGTTTTGTTACCCTGCAGCATGTGTGATCTTCCCAGACCAGGGACTGAACTGGTGTCCTCTGCATTGTAAGGCAGATTCTTAACCACTGGACCACTAGGGAACCCCTTCCCCACTTACTGATTTTCATAAGTGCAGAATGGATGCCCAGCTCCATGGACTCTGCAGTGCCTTCTACCCCATGCTCTTCCCCTGACAGGGGTGCCAAGATGTGTGTTTAAGGAAGTTTGAGTTCAATTCAGCTGCTATTAATTAATGCTGCCTCCTTAGACAAGGTGATGATGAGGACCAGAAAGGAAGGCGTGGGGTCCCTGCCTTTCAGGGGGTGTCATCCACAGAAGCCTCGGCTACTGGCATTGCAGTGTGACCCTCACAGGGGTCTGGGCCTAGGGCAGGGCTGGCTACACGATTTGCAGGACTAAGCGCAAATTGAAAATGTGTGAACCCTTGGCTCAAAAAGTGATACAGATTTCAAGACAATGGCAGTAGAACATTAAACTGAGCACAAGAACGTCTAAGTGTAGGATCTTCTAAGCATGGGTTTTGTGAATGCACAGGCCATACACCTGTGAGCCTGGCCCCAGCCTGGGGTGACCAAGTACCTTGGTTGGTCCCAGCCTCAGGTATTTCCCAGAACAGGGGAAGGTGCCCACTTGCTCGTAGTACCTCTACACTGCCCAGCCCCTGGGAGCCTCGCTGGCCCTGCAGGCCCCTCAGCCCCTACCCCAACCAGCTCTGTGGCCCTGAGGCCCACATCAGCAGTGGTTCGTGGGTCAGGAGCCCCACAGGAGGTGCTCTGGCTCCTGGATCTAGGGTGCACCCTCTCTGTGTGCCTGGCCGTGCTACCCAGCCCTGGACTCTGCTGCCCATATAGCTGGCTCTGACCATCATGCACTGTGCCTCCTCCCAGCCCCAAGGCAGCATGTGGCGAGTGGTAAAGAAAACAGTCTTCATGATCCTTGTTAAAGAGCAGGCAGGCCTTATTCAAGGAGGACCACCGCCGTGGGGTCTTGAACCTGTCCGATCCGAATAGAACAAAGGGAAGTGGGAGCAGGGTGGGAGTCAGTGGATGGGATACTGCTAAGAGGAAATATCAGGAGTCAGAGGGATTCTGACTGAGCTGACCTAACAGGATTCCTACTGAAGGCAGGCAGTGCGGTTAAATGTCACCTGGAGTCGGGGGGGATGAAAAACCGGATCAGATATCAAGAGTTATCAGGATGGAGGATGGGGGATCTGGCTAAACTGACTTAGCAGGATTCTTGCTAGAATTTGACAATGCATCGACATGTTTTATTTCGCTTTCTTTGTTCATTTATTATTATTATTTTTTTAAATATTTGGCATATGAATGAAATCATATGGTATTTGCTTTTTTCTGTTTGACTCCTTTCACTTAACGTAATACACTCAAGGTCCATTCATAACATAAATGGCAAGATTCCATCTTGCCATTTGTATATGTGTATATATATATATATCCATGTGTGTGTGTATATATATATATGTGTATATATATATATATATATATATATATATATAGGGCTTGTCTTGTAGCTCAGCTGGTAAAGAATCTGCCTGCAATGCAAGAGACCCGGGTTTGATCCCTGGGTTGGGAAGATCCCCTAGAGAAGGGAACGGCTACCCACTCCAGTATTCTAGCCTGCAGACCTAATCCATGGGGTCGAAAAGAGTCGGACATGACTGAGTGACTTTCACTTTCCTATATATACATTTATTCCTCCTCACTTAATGGGCGGTTGCTTCCATATCTTGGCTACTGTAAAAAATGTTGTGGTGAATATAAGGGTGTATATATGTTTTAAAAATTTATTTCTGTATTACTTTTGGCTGCCTTGGGTCTTTGTTGCTGTGTACGGGCTTTCTCTAGTTTGGGCAAGCAGGGGCTACTCTGGTCATGGGGCACGGGCTTCTCATTGTGGTGGCTTCTCTTATTGCGCAGCACTGGCTGTAGGCGCTCAAACTTCGGTAGTCGGCAGCCCTCAGGCTCGAGAGCAGGTAAGCTTGAGAAGTGGTACACAAGCTTTGTTGCCCAGCAGCGGGTGGAAGCTTCCCGGACCAGGGATTGAACCAACGTTCCATGCATTGCCAGGCAGATTATTAACCACTGGACCACCAGGGAAGTCCATAGACATCTTTTTGAATTAGTGTCTTTGTATTCTTTGAATAAATACCCAGACATGGGATAGCTGGGTTGCAGTATGGTAGTTCTAGTCTTAAATTTTGAGGAGCCTCCAAGCTGTTTCCCATAGTGATTGCACCAATTTATATTCTTACCAATAGTGTACGAGGGTTCTCTTTTCTCCACATCCTTGCCAATACCTGTTATTTCTTGCCTTTTTGATAATAGCCACTCTAACAGGTGTGAGGTGATACCTTACTGTGGTTTTGATTGTATTTCTGATAGTGACTGAACTTTTTTTTCATGTGCCTGCTGGCTGTCTGTATGTCTTCCTTGGAAACACGTCTATTTGGGTCTTCTGTCCTTTTAAAATATAGGTTTTTTGCTGTTGAGTTGCTAAATCCTTTATATATTTTGGATATTAATCCCTTATTGGATACAAGATTGGCAAATGTCTTCTCCCATTTGGAAGGTTGCCTTTTCATTTTATTGATGGTCTCCTTTGGTGTGCAAAAGCTTCTTAGCTTGATGTAGTCCTCTTTGTTTGGGGCGCCCAAGTGGCACCCTAGTAAAGAATCCACCTGCCAAGTCAGGAAATATAAGAGATATGGGTTCGTTCCCTGGGTTGAGAAGATCCCCTGGAATAGGAAATGGCAACCCACTCCAGTATTCTTGCCTAGAAAATTCCATGGACAGAGGAGCCTAGCAGGCTACAGTTCATGGGGCAGCAAAGAGTCGGACATGACTGAGCGAACCCACACACACAGTCTTCTTTAGTGAGCACACTGCTCACTTCCTTATAGGAGTTTCATGGTTTCAGGTCTTACATTCCATTTTGAGTTGATTTTTGTATACAGTATGAGATAGTGTTGACTGAAAAAATAAACACTACCTAAAAGCTGAGTTACGTTTTATTTGGGGAACTTAGGACTATGGGGCTTCCTGGGAGAAGGCATGGCACCCCACTCCAGTACTCTTGCCTGGAAAATCCCATGGACGGAGGAGACTGTTAGGCTGCAATCCATGGGGTCGCTAAGAGTCGGACACGACTGAGCGACTTCACTTTCACTTTTCACTTTTCATGCATTGGAGAAGGAAATGGCAACCCACTCCAGTGTTCTTGCCTGGAGAATCCCAGGGACGGGGGAGCCTGGTGGGCTGCCGTCTATGGGGTCGCACAGAGTTGGACATGACTGAAGTGACTTAGCATAGCATAGCATAGCATGGGGCTTCCCTGGTGGCTCAGATAGTAAAGAACCTGCCTGTGATGCAGGAGACCTGAGTTCGATCCCTGGGTGGGAAAGATCCCCTGGAGAAGGGAATGGCAACCCCCTCCAGTATTCTTGCCTGCGGAATCCCATGGACAGAGGAGCCTGGCGGGCTGTAGTCATGGGGTCACAAAGAGTCAGACATGACTGAGCGGCTAAGCACAGCACAGTACAGCACTGAGGACTCTAGCCAGAAAATCGGTCTTAGATTGCTCTGAGGACTGTTCCAAAGTGGTAAGAGAGGAGTCGGAATGTGTAGAAATGTTTGCTGAAAACAAACCCCTAAAACCCATCTAGTTGAACATCAAATGATTACTGCTAATCTCACACACACACACACAAACTCAAGTTAATGATTTTAATGCTTTCCTACATATCAGAAGATGCAAGAATCTGGGCTCATTGGAATTACTCCTTTGATATGCATCTTAACTACCTGGGGCCAGTATTCCTGTTTTTTCTCCATCCTAAATTCCCCTTCTGGCGCAGCACTGGGCTGGCTGGATTGGTGTGGGTGACATTCGTGGTTTACTGAAATGGCAGACAACATTGTTTTCATCCACAAAATATTTGAACATCTCTGTCATATTTTCTCCTGGTTGTTCACTGACTCTTTTTAAACCATGAAATGTTTGCTGTGATTAGAATGTGTCCCCTTCTGCATGGTTCATGTGTGGATATGATATTTCCCAGCCTGATTCCTGACTGGCCTTATCCCTGAAGGCTCATCTTGAGTCAACGTCTCCCCGACTGTGAGGATGACTGGGTACCCCTTCTCTGTGCTCTTGCCTCCTGCGCTCACTCCCTCCCGGAACGTGGGGGCCCCTTGAAGTGACAGGCAGGAGGCCTCCCATCTCTCCAACCAGCAGTTGGCTTCTTGCTTGCTGCAGAGCAGGATTTCAATACATTTTTGCTGACTAAATCAGGGAGTGACCAAACACTCTGTGCTCTTTCTAGCTTTAAGGGCTGGTCTAAAAGATGTAGTACAGACACCCCAAAATTGGTGACCTTCAATGGTTGGTGGAGGCCATGGGCAAGTATATGAGACAGTTCTGCTGCTGCTGCTGCTGCTGCTAAGTCGCTTCAGTCGTGTCTGACTCTGTGCGACCCCAGAGATGGCAGCCCACCAGGCTCCCCCGTCCCTGGGATTCTCCAGCTAAGAACACTGGAGTGGGTTGCCATTTCCTTCTCCAATGCATGAAAGTGAAAAGTGAAAGTGAAGTTGCTCAGTTGTGTCCTACTCTAGCGACCCCATGGACTGCAGCCAGGCTCCTCCGTCCATGGGATTTTCCAGGCAAAAGTACTGGAATGGGGTGCCATTGCCTTCTCTGAGACAGTTCTAGAAAATTCCAAATGCGTAATTGTCAAAAAGTATCAATAACTGAAACAAGCTTACAGACACACACACAAAAAGATAATTAAAAACAAAACAGAGGACTTCCCTAGCGGTCCAGTGGTTAAGACTCTGTGCTTCTACTGCAAGGCGAGTGCGTTCGATTCTTGGTGGGGGAACTAAGATCCCACATGCCATGGGATATGGCCAAAAAAAACCAAAAAACAAAAAAACATAGCCTGTTTCCAAGCTCTCTTTAAAAAAATTAAAAAACAAACAGAAGCAAGTGATTCATTCTGGCCTGGAGGCCTAGGTAGGCCTTGAAAGAAGAAGTGTGGGCCCTCCTCTGCAGGACAAGGGGTGGGGAAACCATTTCAAATGGAGGAAACAGTAGAGTCTCTGAGGCTAGGCAGAATCATGCAGGAAAAAGAGGAAGATAACGTCATTGTGGCGGGTCTGAGGTAATTGGGAGCCATGGTTTTTCCAGTAGTCAGGTACAAATGTGAGAGTTGAACCATGAAGAAGGCTGAGCACTGGAGAATTGATGCTTTCGAATTGTGGAGCTGGAGAAGACTCCTGAGAGTCTCTTGGACTGAAAGGAGATCAAACCAATCAATCCTAAAGGAAATCAACCCTGAATATTCATTGGAAGGACTGATGCTGAAGCTGAAATTCCAATACTTTGGCCACCTGATGCAAAGAACTGACTCATTGGAAAAGACCCTGATGCTGGGAAAGATTAAAGGCTGAAGGAGAAGGGGACAACAGAGGATGAGATGGTTAGATGGTATCACCAACTTCATGGACATGAGTTTGAGTGAGCTCCAGGAGTTGGTGATGGACAGGGAAGCCTGGTGGGCTGCAGTTCATAGGGTCACAAAGAGTTGGACATGACTGAGTGACTGAACTGAACTGATGAGAAGAGCTGATTCATTGGAAAAGACCCTGATGCTGGAAAAGACTGAGGGCAGGAGGAGAAGAGGACGACAGAAGACCAGATGGTTGGATGGCATCTTCGATACAATGGACATGAATTTGAGCAGACTTTGGGAGATTTTGAAAGACAGGGAAGCCTGGGGTGCTGCAGTCCATTGGGTCGCAAAGAGTTGGACATGACTTAGCGACTGAACAGCAACAAAATGCTTCTAAGTTCTAGAAGACGGACGAATCAGATTTCTGCATTAGAAGATCCCTCTAGCTGCCGAGAAGGAAATGGCAATCCACTCCAGTACTATTGCCTGGAAAATCCCATAGACAGAGAAGCCTGATAGGCTACAGTCCACGGGGTCGCAAAGAATCAGACATGACTGAGCGAATTCACTTCACTTCACTTCTAGCTGCCGAATGGAGGCTGGATTGGGAAGGGACTGAGGGTGGAGGCAGGGAGACCAGCTCAGAGCCTCTGCCCTGGATCACATAAACAGTGCCAGTGGGGCTCTGAAGGCTGGAGCAGAAAGGGAGTGAGAAGTTGCAAAAATGACCGCAAGGGAGAAAACAAGAAGATAGCTCTAGGGGCGGTGGGAGGAGCTGACATTTTGCTGATGACTGCTGAGATACTGGGGAAGAGCAAAAGGTGATTGGGGGTGGGAGGAGAGTTTGGTGATTTTCCCCAACTTTTTATTATGAAAGATTTTAAACATACAGAAAAAAACACCCTGTACTGTGAACATTCATACACCCACCATCTATAATCTACCACTAACACTACCAAACTCACTGTATCACATGTCTGTCTATGACCCACCCAGGTATCTTAGTAAGTTGCAGACATCAATATCCTTCACCCCTAAACACTTGAGCCAGGATATCATTACCTGGAATTCAATATTTAATATTTTCCCCCTATTGATAACCTCAACATCTCTATAAGTTATTAAATACTCTCTTTTACTCTATCCACCTGTTGATGGACATTTGAGCTGTTTCAAGTTTTGGTCTATTATGAAAAAAATTATGCACATTTCTCTCTTTAAAAAACTGGATTACTTTTGGACTTCCTTGGTGGGCCAGTGGTGAAGGATCCACCTGCCAGTGCAGGGGACATGGGTTTGATCCCTGGTCCAGGAAGATCCCACATGCTGCAGAGCAACTAAGCCTGTGTACCACAACTACTGAGCCAGTGGTCTAGAGAGCGAGAGCTGCAGCCTCTGAAGCCCATGCGCCTGGAGCCTGTGCTCCGTAACAAGAAAAGCCACCGCAATGAGAAGCCCGTGCACCACAACAAACAGTAGCCCTGGCTTGTCTCAATTAGAGAAAGCCCACGTGCAACCATGAAGACCCAGCACAGCCGAAAGAAAATTTTTAAAAAATTGGATTATTTCTAATCAGACTGACAATGAGGCACTTGGGAAGCTGAATAGTCCATCAGGAGGTGAAAAGTGCCCGTGAGGGGGTCTGGAGGGACAGAGAAACTTGTGGCTGGCGGTATCTATCTCGAGGGACAGCAGTGAAGCTGTTAATCATTGCTGTGTCTCGGAAGGTTGAGTTGGATCAATGGAATCTTGGTTGCACATTACAATTACCTGGGATTTTTATCTGCAAATAAGGGCTTCTGTGGTGGCTCAGGTGATAAAGAATCTGCCTGCAATTCAGGAGACCCGAATTTGATCCCTGGGTCGGGAAGATCCCCTGGAGAAGGGAATGGCAACCCACTCCAGTATTTTTGCCTGGAGAATCCTATGTACAGAGGAGCCTGGCGGGCTGCAGTCCATGGGGTCACAAAGAGTTGGACATGACTGAGCGACTAAGCACAGCACAGGAACTTTTAAAACTCTAATGCCCAGGCCAGCTTGACTGGACAGTCCTGTATTTTAAAGCTCCCAAGATGACTCCAATGGTCAGCCAGGATTGAGAGCCACCAGGTAGAAGAAATGCTTCAGGGTGGAATGCAGGTAAACACTTTCATTTAGGGAGCAGGTGGAGGAGATGCCGGGAGAAGAGAGGGAGATATAAAGAAGTGGAGAACCAGAGTGAGTTTGTTTATTAGAAAGGACGTAATCCGCAGTATTAAAACCTGCAGGGTGACTGAGAGGAACCAGAGCCTGGGGGTAGCATGGTCTGAAGACGCATACCGGGCAGAGGTGGGTTGGGAGACCTTAAAGGCAGTGGGTGCGGGCTGAATCTCAGTAGAGAGCTCATTGGTGGGGATGGGTAGGCGTCAGAATCTCCCCCTCCCCTTGGCTCTGCCTGGGGGCACCAGCTAGCAAAGTGAAAAAGTGAAAGTTGTTCAGTCGTGTCCAACTGTCTGTGACCCCATGGACTGCAGCCTGCCAGGCTCCTCTGTCCATGCAATTCTCCAGGCTAGAATGCTGGAGTGGGTTCCCTTCTCCAGGGGATCTTTATCACTCTGAGTCTCCCACATTCCAGGCAGATTCTTTACCGTCTGAGCCACCAGACAATGGGCAACAAAAGCCCAGGAGAAGGCCTGCTTCTCGCACCAGTGGACCATCGGACTGCCTGTACCAGCGCAACGGTGAACTTGGAACTGCCTGGAGCAAGTTTTAGAAAACATCAAAAACAAGCTGATAGAGCCTGAGTTGTGAAATCAACTAGGAAACGAGCTCCAAGATTCCACCAACAACCCTGTCCTTTCTCTGGTCTGGGCAGTCCCAGGCCTGGCTGTTCAGGCTGGCTCTTGTGGTGAGTGGACGAGAGGCCCTGCACACAGCACACATGCCCTCTGAACCTCATTTCCTACATCTGTGAAATGGAGATATTTTCTGTCACTGTCCTGTGTTCCACTGGTTTTTGTAAACCACGCAGTGCCAGATGGACTGAGGGACAATGAGATACTGAGAATTAAGAACTTGAGGCTACAGGATCCTCAGAGCTGATTGAGCTGGAATTACCAAGTCAAAGGCCACAGTACCTTGTGGATTGACTTTTACACAGAAAAGAGTCAAACCCATCTAAATGCTCATCTGAAGTATAACTTCTCATCTGAAGTAGAACCTGTGGGGAAGACTTTAAAAAAATATTAAAAAATTTTTAATTCATTATGGACAGATATTTCCATGAGTATAACAAAAATTGCTAGAAAAATGCAATAAAAAAACACGTACAGACATAAAATTACTCATCCTATTGCCATAAATGTTTATACTCTCAGTTTCTATACTTGTCTTGTGGCAGATGGACAACAGTCTGAGAGGCTGCACAGATGCCCAGCTCATACTCTGAGCGGGACTGATTCGTTTGTACTCAGTCGTGTCCGACTCTTTGTGACCCCGTGGACTGTAGCCCTCCAGGCTCCTCTGTCCATGGGATTTTCTAGGCAAGAATACTGGAGTGAGTTACCACCTCCAGGGGATCTTCCCGACCCAAGGATTAAACCTGCATGTCTTGCATTGGCAGGTGGATTCTTTACCACTAGCACCACCTGGGAAGCCCCGGGACTGATCCATCTTCTCACTCTTCAGTGTGGACCAGCAGCACTGGCAATACCTGGGAACTTGTTGGAAATATAGGATCTCTGGCCCCATCTGATCCTGCTGAATCAGAATCTGCTTTTCAACAAGACACCCACGTGATTCACATGCATGTTAAAGTTTATGGTGGCACTGAGGCAGCTGGGACTCCGGAAACATTTCAAATGAAGGAATTAACCAGAATTTCTCTGGTTAATTAACCCCCTCATTGCAATTTCTCATGACACAAGAGCTGATGGCATAACATTCTTTTCTAAAAAATTTTAGCAAGTAAATCTGTGTGATTACATTGATCAATTATATACTTTATTAATTCCAACTGGAAATAAACCTTTCAGTCAACCATGCCAGGATAAATACTGAATTATATTTCTATCCTCATAGGAAATGAGAACACAAAATAACTGTCAAATGAAGAGATGATGAAAAATACACAGCCAGAAAATGTAGAAAAACTATTATTAAGGAGTGTTAGGTGATTAATAAAAATGCTATTGTATTTTTACTGGCTTTTTTACATTTGTGAGACTTTCTAACTTTTAAAAACATGTAATCTCTTGTAATTTCTTTTCTTATTCTAAAAAATATTAACATTCACATTCAGTTTTGCATTCATAGGTTTGAAGACCCATTGCAGGCAGATTCTTTACCATCTGAGCCACCGGGGAAGCACATTGAAGACCCAGCTCCCAATTTGTTTGTTTCAGGCCTTATAGACCTATGTCTCTGCATATTTTACTGTATTTAATATGTATTCCCTGCTGTGGTCAGTGAGATTGAATTTCCTCTGTTAATTAGCCATTTATGCTGCTTTGAGAATTGCTTTTTCTTTATCATTTTTCTATTGAAATGTTTTTGCCATTTTCTTATTAGCTTGCAAGAGTTCTTTGCCTGAGGATACCAATCTCTTCTCTGTTATGTATAGCATAACCTTATTCTTGATGAACAGGACCAGATTCATAATTTTCAGGGCCCAGGGCAAAATGAAAACATGTACTACAAGGACATATTGTACAATCAGGGAATTAAAACATTTTAAAAGTATAAATGGAGTATAACCTTTATAATTGTGAATTATATTGTACATCTATAACATATATTGAACAACTATAATTTTAAAAAAAGAAAATGTGAGGTGCCCTTAAAATAATCATTTAAGATTTCAAGATGGTGACAACCGAGCCTGGGGGCTTTCTGAGTGTGAGGCCCTGTATGGCTGACGCCATGGGTGCCCTGCCCATAAAGTTGGCCTTGCTGATGAGACAAGAGAAGAAGGCTGGATCATTCTGGATTTACTTGTGCTTTGCTAAGGTAAGTTATGTGGACCTCCTGGGTGGCTCAGATAGTAAAGAATCTGCCTGCAATGTAAGAGACCCAGGTTCAATTCCTAGGTTGGGAAGATCCCCTGGAGAAGGGAATGGCTACCCTCTCCAGCATTCTTGCCTGGAGAATTCCATGGACAGAGGAGCCTGGTGGGCTACAGTCATGGGGTTGTAAAGAGTTTGACATGACTGAGCGACTAACACTTTTATTTTTCAAGGTAAGTTATGAGTTTCCTGCTTCATTTTATTATCAATCATAATTAAAGAGCACCAACCCACATCCTTTTCAAAGTTTATTTTTCTTAATATTCAAATAGAAATGGTTTCCATAAATGGCTTTTATTCCAGTGTAAAGAATTCTTTCCAAAAATACAAATATGTATGTGTCTATTAAAACATGACTGGAAGCTCTCTATAGGGAAAGACAACTTGTGTTCATTTACTTTATTGACAGTGTACAGATTTTCATAGATTGCATTACAATACTGACTGCTAGATTTCTTATAAAGGTTTAGTTCGTATTTACTCTAGATTTGTCTTCACAATAAGAATAAACTCATGCCAGTGTTTAGTAATCAAGAGTAGCAATTCATTCAAATTTAATGAGTTTTATTAAACTAAGAATCTCATATCACAGAGCATTCACAGTGCAGGAGGTCACAGTTCTTGAAAAAAAAATAGTGGGACAAATATATTTATTATTTACAACTTTTCAGCTCATGGCTCCTGCTTTGCCCGTTAGAGATGATGAACAAAGATGGCGGCATGACAGAAATGTCTCACGCAGGTGACATGTAACAGCCTCAGAAGTTTTGGGTTTTGGTTGTTTCTAAGGGGGGTTCCTTTTGGGCATGAGAGCTCTGGTTCTATCTACCTGCTATTTATTAGGTCACACCTGAGCCCCAGGAAGATCCCATGGCCCTGTGCGCCCCTGGGCTGGGTCAGGCCTCCCCTGACCGTTCTTTGGCAGCTCCTGCATCTGTGCATGGGCCTGGCCCCATCTGGCTGGCAGCCCTGTTTCCTCTCCAGGTAATCAAGGCTCTCTTTGTATTCAGACACCCAGCAACTGCTCCGGGCTGGCAGCAGCTGGATAGGAGACACCCAACAGAGGGCAGGCACCCTACCAGGGAGCGTGTGCTCTTAACTGGACACCCAGCCTCCCAGACTAGCAGCCCCCCACGGAGGCTCCCTCAGACCCGGCCACAGAGGATTAGCCACAGTTCTCTCCCTGGGCCCCCAGATATCCTTGGTCCAGGCAGGTGGAGAAAGTGCCAGGAAGTGTCCCATGGATTCAGAAGGGTACCTCTGGAGGTGAGAGCAGGGATGCCCTGGCGGCCAGAGGAAAAACCCACAAGAACATCTGATTTGGAAAAACAGAGCTGTCTGGATCACATCCCAGCCATTTTCAGTGGGGAGAAAGGCCTCGCTCCTGTTGAAAGGGGACTTAATGTTCATCAGGATACTCCCAGGTATCTGGGACCTTCTGGAGTTGGGGTGTGGGGTTCTGTTGTCTGGGACCCTGCTTTATGCACAAAGGCTGACCAGACCAAGCCACGCACCCAGAAATCAAAAGCTGAGCATACTTTCAATAGTTAAAAAAAATACATTTTTCAGTGGTGGGATGGGGAGGGTACACACTTTCTCCAGGATTAAGGGCTTTATTGGCTGCTACTGTGGGTAAGTCACAACCAACGTGTTGCATAAAAAGCAGCTGTCTAAATTCTGGCAATGGAGGGAATAGGTGTGGATAGGCCTGCGTGTATCACAGGGCTTTGAATAAAGCAGCAGCCCATCCCACACCCATAAACCTAATGGTGGAAACACCACATAGAAAGGGCTTGACTTTCACATGGGTTCAGGGAGCATTTCTAACTCTAAGAGCCACCTCCCATGACCCTGGGTTTGTATCAGGGTGTCCGGGCAGCAGATGTTTTCCCAGACTAGAAGACGGTAAGTTCTTAGCCCCTGTTATGAAGTGTGTGGAGGACATACCACCTTGACAACTGGATGCCAACACCGTAAGAGGTGATGGAAAGCCTGGAAGCTTGTGCAGGTAAAAGATGACACCAAGCACGCCCCCCTGCAATGCATGAGGATTTAGCAGAGACCAGAGGAACCTGGGAACCACTGGTCAACTGAAAAGTTAGAATTTTTTAAAACCCCCATAAAATAATCAAAGCTCTAATACGACCGAGCTGGCTTCCCTGTTGTGATGGAAGAAACAGCTCCTCCTGGGTGGCGAGATGGGAGAAAACACCTCTTCTCTTGATTTCATGCAGGTACCATTTCCTTGAGGTCAGGCAGCATGTGACTCTGGACACTGACCCATTAGCTATGAGGTCTGGAATTAAGCACATACTAAACTAGCATCCCAGTTTGGTTTTCCCTGTTAAGAAGCAAATGCAACAACCTAAATGGACTGTGCCCTTGGGAGAACAGTTCTCTGTGGCAAGGCGAAGGGGCTCCACAAGAGCCAAGTCACAAAATCTGCCTGATGGGCCTGTGCCAAGGTGTTCATGTTCTACCGCCCACAGGACTGACACAGTGCAGGATAGGCCCCTTCTACATGCGCCCAGAAGGTCCTGAGAGCGTCTTTGCACTTGAGGGGCTCATGAGACCAGCTGCAGAGAGAAAGCTGGAGGGGAGCCCAGATGCTTGGGGTGAACCCACATAGAGGGCAGGGGCGAGGGGCAGCACATTGGGTTTAGGAATAAATGGGGGATGACGCTCTTCCTGATACTCAAGAGCTGCCCAGAGAGCGTTTCCAAAAATGTCTGGAATGAGCACCACATGGTGACAAAGCTGCCGAGACGTGATCCATCTCAGGGATCCTGAATGCATCTGCTAACTGCCCCAAGGGGAGGAAGACTCACACAGAAACAATGTTCAGAGGGCATTAGAGGGACCTGGAAATATGGACTGCAGCCCACCATGGGATTCTCCAGGTAAAAATACTGGAGTGGGTTGCCATGCCCTGCTCCAGGGGATCTTCCCAACCCAGGGATCGAACCCATGTCTCTTATGTCTCCTGCATTTGGCAGGTGGGTTCTTTACTACTAGCGCCACCTGAGAAGCCCATATAAAACACAGTGAAAGTGAAGTGAAAGTCATTTAGTCGTGTCTGACTCTTTGCGACCCCATGGACTATACAGTCCATGGAATTCTCCAGGCCAGAATACTGGAGTGGGTAGCCTTTCCCTTCTCCAGGGGATCTTCCCAACCCAGGGATTGAACCCAGCTCTCCTGGATTGCAGGCAGATTCTTTACCAGCTGAGCCACAAGGGAAGCCCTTAAAACACAGTAGCAGGGGAAAATCTCCTGAAGATTTTCACCCTAACCAGCAGGTTCCTTGTTTATTCAAGCAGCAAGCATTTGCTGAGAGCCTGTCATATATGCTGCACAACCATCTTTTCCTGCCAGGGAAGGAAAGGTGGGGCTGAGAGACAGGCCAAGCCCAATCCCTAAGGACGCACTCAGTGTCAGGGCGGATGGGCGGCCACGAGCAGGCCAAACCCAATCCCTAAGGACCCACTCGGTGTCAGGGCGGATGGCGGGCCACAAGCTCACTGGGCAGTGCTAGCCGAGCCGAAGAGTCTCTGCTTCTCTGTCCGGTTACAGACCTTGACTCTGCTAGCTCATTTCACACCTGGGGAAGGAGGGGAAGAACGGACCCTCTCCCAGTCCATCTTGCCTCTGTCCACCCCCACCTTAAGGACAGGGAGGGGCCCTAGAGCTCAGGGAGGGGAGATGCCAGGAGGAAAGGAGGGCATCAGGCCAGGAGGCCCACATTCTTCCTGGATTCCCAGCCTGTGTGTGGAGCCCAGTGTTTGCTGAGGGCTGAGCGCCCATTGATGCTACAAGGCATGCAAATCCTCCCCAAAAAGGAAGAGGGGGACTTCCCTGGTGGTCCAGTGGTTAGGACTTCCCCTTGCAGTACAGGGGGTGCAGGTTCAATCCCTGGTCGGGGAGCTAAGAGCCAACATACCTCCTGGTCAAAAATCCAAAACACAAAACAGAAGCAATATTGTAACAAATTAAAAAGACTTAAAAAATGGTCCACATCAAGAAAATCTTTATAAAAAATTTAAAAAATGAAAGGTGGGGGTAGTTTCTTCCCTTAGAACCTAGACTCTGGGAAGCCCAGGAGGGGGTCTTTGGTCAGGGTCTGTAGGGGGTTGCCCCCCTCCATCCCCGGAGGGATGGGCACACCTATCTGGCTCCTGAAAGGTTATTCTTTTCAGCTGATTGGGTGTGTAAAAGGAAAAGATTGACAAGGAGAAGCAATGTGCCCTATCGCTGTTGTGTCCAACTCTTTGCAAGCCCATGGACTGTAGTCCACCAGGCTCCTCTGTGTTCATGGGATTCTCCAGGCAAGAATACTGGAGTGGGTTGCCATTCCCTTCTCCAGGGGATCTTCCCGACCCAGGGAGTGTCTCATGTCTTCTGCGTTGGCAGGCTGGTTCTTTACCACTAGGCACCATCTGGAGGAGCAAGAACGAGTCCTAATAGGTGGGATGAGGGGAGGAGGAGCAGGTAATGAACAGAGAAAAACTCACAAGGTCGGTGCTTATGGACGGTGAACACAGAGGTCGGGAGACCATGGGTTACAGGAAGGATGGGAATGAGACCATTCTGATCTGCCTTTAACATCAGTCTCTCACTGCAGCTGACCTAGAGCCTTCCTCTAGGGCCAGGCTCTCAGGACACTGCATACCTTCCCCTTGACTACACTCGGCTGGCAAAGGAAAATCCAGACCAGAGATGCCAGGAGCCTCCTGCTTCTGCTTTTATAGATGTTTTCTATCTGAGTACAATGGGTTCATTTTTCTGCCCCCAATTCAAAGAGCCAAGTTTATTTTTCAGATTGCCTATTTTCATAGCAGAGTAATTACTCTGTGCTAATTAGCTTCTGGAATAAAATAAAGGAAGTAATCCTGCTCAGTGACGAAAGCATTATTTTTCAAATGAAGGCCTAATTAATCAAGCAATTCTTTAAACTTGAAATGGAAAAAATATTTAGTTACAAAAGAGACTTCTTCACCTACGACATATATATAGTTTCCTAGCTACAATAAATGCATAGATCCTTTAAGGAAGTTACATTGGCACATTAAAGTCATAAGAGGATTAGCCAGGAGGGCTGTTCTACATACTAGAAACATTAGTTTTTGTCTCAAATTGGAACTGCAGCATATTTATCATCTCAGATGGGCTCTGGTGAGGAAGAGGTGGGTGATGAGGGTGTGTTCTCCGAAAGCTACACAGGGATTCAAAGACGGAACACCAGCAGGGCTCTCATCAGGGCCCATACGGCCTAGCTAAAAATATTTTTTGATCTTTATCAGAAAATAATAGGGACATAGGATGGGGATAAATATCAGGATGGGAGACAGAGCATCCAGATGTCAGTTAGAAATGTGACGAAGTTTTGACTCAAACAATAAGGGCCAACCCCAAGGACAAGGACACATCCACACCTGCACGACCAAGGATGATCACACACTGGACTGGCCGAGCCGGGTGGCGATCTGGGGCTCGGCTCCTGTTTGCAACTTACTAGCCATTGACCTAGAGTCACCTGACCTCTCCAAGACTGAACTTCCTGTTAAATGGGGATAATCATCCCTACTTATATCACAGGGTAGTTTTGAGATTCAAAAATGGACACAGATGCACTCTGAAACCCAGATGAGGCTGTAAGGCAGAGGAGACCAGGTGGCTATTCTCTGTGGGCAGAGTGGTCCTGACAACTCTGAAACCCTCTGCGTCTAAATGTTTGTGCTGATGAACCTAGGGGCTCCCTGGCCGCCCACTCAGCTAATTTCTCAGGAAAATGACCCTTGTCCTCAACTGGAAGACCACTGAGAATCTAAGCAGAGAAACAAAAGGAGAAGTCTTAACTTGGTGTAGCTACTAACACTGATGGGGATCCAGAATAGAAACCCGGTGATGGGGCTGTCACATCTGAGGCTCATGCTAAGCAAATTTTAGGGACACGAGCTTAAACATGCCCTCCTTCTGAAATTCAGAGGCCACAGAGAGCACAGCCACAGATTCCACTGCGGGTTACAACCATTGTGTCTCGGGAAAGAATCAGCTATTGGATTTACACTCATCACCCATGATTAATTATCAGTGAATCACTAAAACCCTCCTTTCCTCATACCATCATGGGGGCGTTCCCCATACAGTCTTCTGTGCAAAATAGCCCAGTATTAAAAGTGCATCAAATCTGATAGACTCTTTGCAATAGAAACATTAAAAAAAAATAAAAAAGAACACCTCTCTATAAAATGAATTGTGCTTTCTTTTCAGAAACCACAAATGGTTTGTGTTCGTAAATCTTTTTAATATATATTTGAGAGCTAGGAAGCAGTCAAAATTGTTTAATGTTTCTATTTTTGAATTAACCTCCCATCTTTGGCCTTTCATGCATAGCAAACTACAAGATTCAAGAACCTTAGCTCTAAAAATTTCCAAGTTACGGTTTCCATACTTGCCTCCAGCTCACCAGAGAGCAATTGGTGGTTTTGCAGGAAATCTCTTTTCTTGTCATTAACCATTACCTCTGGCACACGCATTCCAGTTCAGCAGGCTATGAAATTTGTTGGGCATATAAACAATTGGGTCTTTGAACAGGATGACTGTGAGGGCAGGGCATTAACAAAGAAACGACAAAACCAAACTGACAGCGCGTCCCAGGCCACAGGTCTGGAATGAATGGCTGTAAAGCCCTATCTCCACTGTGTCTCTGAGTTAGCACCCATTTAGATGTTAGTCTTCTACTTTCTCTATGTTCCAAACCAGACGTCTTAGCGTCAACGCAACATGATACACATAGGATTTGTTTCCCATAAGTATTACCTTTCTGGTCCCCATCAAGGTCCTTTGTATGCGATGGTATTTTTCAAGTATGATGATCTATAGCTGACATTTTATTTTGACTGTGTCATTGCTCGTTCTCTGAATGTATCAATGAAAATGAGAAGAGTATGCACTTGTTTTCTCTCTTCTGCTGTGAACAACTGTTTCTATTCTTCCAAATTTGTCCAGGAAAAGGGGTGGAGTGTTTGTTGTCACGGCCCCAAACTCCCAACAGGTTGAGCCTGCTCTCTCCAAACCTTGAGTGCTTCCAGCAGGATTCAGAAGCTCTAAGGAGCACATGCTGCCCAAGGAACCCACACCCTCTGGTCCAGAGGGGCCCCTTAAGAACAACGCTCCTATTTTGCACTTGCCCCAGGAGACCTTGTGTTCACCGACTGCCTCATTTCTGAGGCTGCCTTGCGACAGAAAGACAACCCACATACAGAAGTCCTTCTGATCCAGGCGTCCGAGAGGAGATACATGCCACGCCCCTATGGCCGGCGGCTCGGAGGTCTGCGAAGCTGCTCCAACAGCGGCCTCTGAATCTTGCCTTTTTGTGGGGGCAGAACTCCGAGGAGGAGGATGACGCCCGCAGCCTGGCCCATGACCAGACACAGACCACGATGGCGCCTTCTTCCCATGGATGAAAGAACGGACGGTGGCGGCCGATGCAGGAGAGATCTGTGGTGGGGAGGGGCAGGGAAAAAGGACGCCAGCGCCGGAGTGTCCAGAACAGCTCCCGGGCGGGGGGCAGTGGCTCCGTTTTAATCGTCTTCTCGGCACATTGGCAGGTTGACAAAGGTAAAGACGTTGAACTCTATCATTATGGAGAAACACAAGAAGACGGCGTAGAGGACCAGCACGTACACCCCCAGCTTCCGGTCCAGCTTCCACTTGTTCAAATGGATGCCCAGGACCTAGAAGGAGACAGCGAGTGTTGGGCTCGGGGAGCAGAGAAATATAAATGGCACTTTTACTGGAAAATTACACACGAACGGTGAACCCCAGAACTTCCTCCAAACTGTGGACAAGAACAGAGGGGTGCTGCCGGGTGTATCATTGGTTTGATCAGAATGAGCCCTGTAGGCTTTAGACTCGTCTGCTGAAAGGATGCTGACTCTAGGCAGGCACAGCAGCTGTCCTCAGGGGACAGGCCCTCCCCTGGTAGGCACGTTCCTTTTTGGGGATGCACAGGCCTCCCAAGCCTTCTTTAGTGACAACTGGGGACTGCCACTGGCTCCTTCCTTTGCTTTAGAATTTGGCATCCTCAACCCTCTTCAGCAAAACCTTCAAGGCTCCCATTGGCCCACTGTCTGGACAGCTTCAGCTTGGACCGTGTGTGTATGTGTGACAGGGTTGGAATGCTTCCTCTTTCTACATTCGTTTCATACTTGCCTACCTATTACTACCTTCTTTCTTTTTTAAAATTAATTAATTTATTTTAATTGGAGGCTAATTACTTTACAATACTGTGGTGGGTTTTGCCATACACTGACATGAATCAGCCATGGGTATACACGTGTCCCCTCCATTCTGAAACTACCTTCTTTCTTATCCATGAATCAAGGCTCCCCAAGAGTTGAATCATAGTTACCTCCAATGCTGTGGGTCCTTACAGACAGACCAACTGGGGTTCAAATCCCAGCTTTTCCTATCCCTGTAGACTTCATGAAGGGAGTGGATATGAGTCCTCATTAAAAGGTTTTAGAAATGTGGGGTCCCTGAAGAAGGGATTCCTTTCTAAGCAATAGCACTAATGGGACAGTTATGGGAAAGAACAGTTATGGCAAATAGCCATTTCCTACCCCTGTGATCTGGGACAAGTTACTTAATTCCCGAGCCTTAATTTCTTCTGTAAAGTAGAAAATCATCAGGTGCTTGTAAGGATGGAATAAACTAAGCCGAGGCATTGTTTACCACAGTTCGGGGCCTGTGGAATAAGGAGACCTCCGTGTCACCATGTACATCCCCGAGCCCTGACCATCATGCCCCCAAGGCAGCTCCAATAGACTGGGGGTGGGGGGAACGTGTCTCCTACTCGCATCATTGAGGGGAGACAGACCGGGCAGGAAGAAGAGAGGAAATGTAAGTCCCTCCTTCTGGGGACTTCTCACCAGCTTAGGGAAAAGTGTAGTGGTGGATGCCAACATTCTTGGCACAAACTGTGTCTGGGGGTGTCTGTGAATTTATATGTTTTTTCATATAAGGAAACCACGTGTGTTTCAAACTACCATTCTAGAATTGTAAAAACTCACGGTGAGAGCGACGGAGCCCAGCAGCAATGCCACGGAGTAGACCAGACCCCGACTGTTGATCTTCACCTGGAGAAATAAACACACACGCCCTGAACCTCTGGGCTGCTCAGAGGCCCATCTGTTCTGGGAGCCCACTGCACTTGGGCTTATCCTTTCCCTCCTCTGGAAGCAACAGGTGGGTGTTCACAGCTGAAGCACCTGTGAGTTCCAGGCAAACACGGGCGGCCTCTTGCAGGCACCCCCAGGCTGCTCTGGACTCCTTTGCACAAAGCGGCTGCCAGCCTGCGGAGGAGACGGGGCAGCGCCCCCCCTGGAGCTCCTAGCTGCAGGGCCAACACCATGCTCGCTCCCTGTGAAGCACAAGTGCCCAGCATCATCTCACTAAGGAAGTGAGACGAACTTACCGTGGACCCATAATTAACAACCATGGTCTGCAGCCCCCACGGTATGCCGAGTCCCACGAGGATGTCAAACACGTTGCTTCCTATGGTGTTAGAGACCGCCATGTCACCAAGGCCTGCGGGGAACAACCGACAGGTTATTCCTAACCCCCAATACCTCAGAATTTATTCAGAGACAGGGTCTCTACAGGGCTTCCCTGGTGGCTCAGATGGTAAAGAATCTGCCTGTAATGCAGGAGACCTGGGTTCGATTCCTGGGTTGGGAAGATCCCTTGGAAAAGGAATGGCTGTCCACTCTAGTATTCTTGCCTGGAGAATTCTATGGACAGAGGAGACTGGAGGGCTACAGTCCATGGGGTCACAAAGAATCGGATAGGGGTAATGAGGTTAACATGAGGGTGAATCCTAATTCAGTATGATTGGTGTTTTCATGAAAAGCGGAAATTTGTGCACAGCCCTGCACACAGAGAGAACTCCAGCCGAACATGAAGACTGCCTCCTACAAGCCAAGGAGAGAGGCCTGGAGCAGACAGAAAGAACCATATTTTTCCAACAGCTTGACCTCTAGCCTCCAGGACTGTGGGACAGTCGGTTTCTGTTTTCCTGTCTCCCAGTTTGTGGTAATTATGGCTGCCCTAGGAAACTAACCCAGAGCCCTTCATTATTTCTCCTGCCAGGGGTGTCAGCCTGTGTTCTGGGATGACCCACTGTGTGCCTCTCCTTATTTGGGATGCCCACCTTCTCTGGGAGGGAGGGTGCCTTGTCCTCGATGCATACTTGTGACCCAGGCGATGGCACCATGTACTTGACCCGGATGACAGAGCAGCAGGTCTTAGGCCTGGTTGGTCTCCCAAGAGTGGACTCTTTGCCCCCAGCCAGACTAGAAGCATCTTAAAGGCAAGGGGCCATGTCATTACCTTCCCCCTCCTGCCCCACTATCCAGTCTCCTACCAGCCAAACAATCTTAGGAACTCAATAACTGAGAGGTACCAAAAGTTAGAAAACAAATTTTTAATGCTGGCTGAAATCTGTTCTAACCTGGCTCCCTAGCCCAAATTCAACACGACTGTCATAATCTGGCCACAAACATCCGTGGAAAGAACAAATCTGAAATGCACGTGCCTATAACCATAACGTCACCTTGGTCACTGAGCAGCTTGCAGAGACTCAGACCAGCAACTGGATGACCGCCTCACCTCTTTTCGACCACCTGCCCCCAGGTATTAGCCAGGCTACCTCCTCCCACCCTGTTGCTGGCATCCACTGACCTCCAGAGCACAGTGTCTCCCCAAGGGCCTCACAGCTCCCTCCCTGTCTGCCTGGGCACCTAACTGAGCGCCTTCAAAATCCTGGCAGCTTACTCCTACTGCGGCCAGTATCTCTGGGAAACCCGCCTTCCAGTCTCCCGGGATCTTGTGAAACAGGACCGTGCAGCTCCTGTTTTGGGCCAGCTAGTCGTCTCCCTGGTGAGGAGGCAGGCCCTAGCTGGATGGGTCAGGAGGAACCAAGGTGCCCGGGTCTGGGCAAGAAGAGTGAGCGTGTTCTCAGGTTGGATGCTGGGCTTTATGTGGGTGCAGCCCCCTAAGTAATCTTTCAGCAGCAATTCTCAGACTTGGAGAGCACACGACTCAAATTTCCATTCCCACCAACCATAGTCCAAGAGGGGTTCCCTTTTCTCCACACCCTCTCTGGCATGTATTGTTTGATTTTTTGAAGATGGCCATTCTGACCAGTGTGAGTTGATACCTCATTGCAGTTTTGATTTGCAATTCTCTAATAATTAGTAATGTTGAGCATCTTTACATGTGCCTCTGTGGCTATCTGTGTGTCTTCTTTGGAGAGATGTATACTTAGGATTAGGATTGACATATATATACTGTGTGTGTGCCCAGTTACTCAGCCATGTCTGACTCTGTGACCTCGGGGACTGTAGCCCATCAGACTCCTCTGTCCATGGGATTTCCCAGGCAAGGATACTGGAGTGGGTTGCCATTTCCTTCTCCAGGGGATCATCCCGACCCAGGGATCAAACCCATGTCTCTTGTGTCTTCTGCATTGGCAGGTGGATGCTTTACCACTGAGCCACCTGGGAAGCCCACGTATCTGTTACCATGTGTAAAATAGATAGCTAGTGAGAATCTGCTACAAAGCCCAGGGAGCTCAGCTCGGTGCTCTGTGATGACCTAGATGGGTGGGATGGGGTGGGAGGGAGGTCCAAGAGGGAGGGGACATACATATACACACAGTTGACTCATTTTGTGGTTTAGCAGAAACTAACACAACATTGTAAAGTGATTATACTCCAATAAAATATTTTTTAATGGACGAAAAAGAGCAAACAACTCGCTGGGGTCTTGCTGAAAAGCAGACTCTGGTTCAGTGGGGCTGGGATGGGGCCTGAGACTTTGCATTTCTCTCAAGCCGATGCTGCCAGCCTGGACCACATTATGGGCTATGAGGCTTTAGGGAGCCCAGGATGCAGTCTCTGCATGTTAGAGCTCACTGCACTGCTTCTGCCTCATGCAGGGGGCTCTGGGCAGAGGTTTCTGCATCCTCCGCCATAAAGAATCTATGTTTAATGTTGTCTGCGGGATCCTCTGTCACTCCCATCAGCATCACCCTTAGGACAGCTATATACTCCCACCCCTACGTCAGCCTTCCTCCATTTCTGTCTTTCTACATTTCACAGGAGCCACTCTGAGATGATACCCCACCTGTTCTTGTTCCTACAGAGCCCCTTTGGACTACACTGGGACCCTCCCCTCCAAGTTCTTAATCTTCTTGTATTATGACCCCTTTCCTGACCCACTAGCCTGGACTCCGAGGCCAGTTGTTTAAACGGCAGATTCTCTTGGCCCCTTGACCTTCCACTGTGTCCACCCAACCACCCCCAGCTCTGGATGAACTCATCTGTGTGTCCTGGGAGCTGGTACAACTCCAAATTCATGCTGGAACCCCACCCAAATTCACAACCCCGAATGTCAGCCAGGCTCTCAGGGCTTATTGGCTTTCCTTTTCCTCCCTGTACTGGGTTGAATAGCGGCCCCCACTTGTGTCCACCCAAAACCTGTGAACATGACTTAATTGGACAATAGAATCTTTGCAGATGTGATCCAATTAAAACGAGATCATACTGAATTAAGGTGGGCCCTAATTCGGTGGCTGGTATGTCTTTGGACACAGACACACACAGAGGGAAGAACAGCATGTGAAAACACAGGCAGACACTGGAGGGAGGTAGCCACAAGCCAAGGATTCCTGGAACCCCCTGAAGCTGGCAGAGAACAGGGAAGGATTCCTTCCCAGAGCCCCCAGATAAGTACAGTCCTGCCAACACCTTGACCTTGGACTTGTAGCCTCCAGGACCAGAGAATCCATTTCTGTTGTTTTAAGTCACCCCAGTTGGGGTACTTTGGTTATGACAGCCCCGGGAAATGAATACAGTCACCTCAAAGGTCACTCAGTTCAATTCCACCCCCCTCTGCTGCCGTCCCCAGCTGTCGCCTTTCTCCACGAGGCTCCAGCCTCCTGCCAAATATTCTCCCACCCTTCCCTTCCCCTCATTTCATCTTTTCTCAGGACCAATCAGCCAACTAACCAAGCTTTCTTTCATCTTGAAGAAATAAAACATTTTCCTCCTTTCTGAACCCACTTTCTGTTTGGACACTTCTCTCCCCTCCTGTCTCCTCTGAGATTTCACTCCACTATTTGCCCTTCCTGCCTCCCACACTTTCACACTGCTGTCTACGGAGGAAGGTCGGTAGAAGTTCAGGCATGGATGCTATCTCACTGGTAGCAAAGGAGCAGCAGAGGAAGGCTGGCTCTTCACAGCCCTTCTGTTCTGCCATCGAGGAGTATACCGCTGCTCCTTAGCCTGCTCACCCCCAAAGCACTTAGCTCCAAAGAAAATCCACCAAGCAAACCATAACTTTACATAAGTTCTAGAATTTGAAGAGGAATCAGAAAATAGTTGGAGACATAGGATATCCCCACTTGGCCTGCCTGGGATCAGAACATTAGTGCATTTGCTATAAAAATTCTGGGCTCCCACTCTGTTCAATCTCACTCACATTGGTGATGTCAGAACAACTTCATTTTTTTTTGGCAACACAGCTAGTGGGATCTCAGTTCCTGCAGTGAAAGCCTGGAATTTTAACCACTAGGGCACCAGGGAGCTCCCATCCACACAGATGCTTCTAGAGGCCTAGAGGAGGTGATCTTGGTAGTGATTCTCTCCATGGATGGAATGTATACCATGCTTTCCAGTCATCACTGTTTCCTCCACGGTGGGACTTGGTGACTACCAGTCCTGAGAGCTATGAACCGTAACGCAGGCAGGGGGATGGGCCCACTTGGCAATGCCGACGGCTGGGGGCCCAAGACACTATTCGTACCTTGTCTCGCCACAATCAAGCTGGCCATGCAGTCGGGGACGCTCGTGCCTGCTGCAAGGAAAGTAATGCCCATGATGACATCGGGGATCCCAAGGGTGTATCCAATAATAGTCACCTGCAGAAGAGGGGGGAAACATCAACTCACAGAGGAGCACCCCTGAAAACCCTGCTTACAACTCAGAGTTTTTAACTTTAAACATAGTACTCCTGCATCCAACAGAAAAATCTGGAATATGGTTTCTTTTTTTAAAACTGTCTTTTGAGTATTCTTTTTTCCAGATTACATGAGTAATCTGGGTTTACTGTTTTAAAAAGAAAAAAAGTCAAATGAAAGTATTAGTAAAAATCACCTACCATTTCTCAAGACCTTCAGACAACCACTATTAACACTTTTTATGAGCCAGTGAGTCTTAGACTTGAAAATGTAGGAAATCCTGTAGTGAGCTATTAAAATAAGACCCGCCAGGACCCACCCCCAGAGTTTCTGATTCAGGAGATCTGGGGTAAAGCCCAGGAATCTGCATTCCTAACAAGTTCCTATTTGGTTGAGACCCTGAGGCTACTGACCTGGGAACCACGTTTGAAAACCCCTGCTTTAGAATATGGGCTTCCCTGACAGCTCAGTTGGTAAAGAATCCTCCTGCAATGTAGGAGACCCTGGTTCAATTCCTGGGTCGGGAAGATCCCCTGGAGAAGGGATAGGCTACCCACTCCAGTATTTTTGGGCTTCCCTTGTGGCTCAGCTGGTAAAGAATCTGCCTACAATGTGAGAGACCTGGGTTTGATCCCTGGGCTTTAGAATATATTCTTGACCTTCTTTTTGGTGTTTGTATTAGAAAAAAATGAAATCAGATTATACTGTCAACACATATTTTGTGACTATATGTTTCACGCAATGATACAATGTGAGTATCTTGCCATCATAAATAATCATCTACAGTCTTATTTTACACTGGTGCGTGGATTCCACTGAATAGCTGTAAAAGTTCCTGTCCATCCATCACCGGTGGATAGGAAATGGCTTGTTTTAGTTCTTAAAATATCACCGTGTGTAACATTTACTGAGCACCTCCTATGTACCAGGTCCTTTCCATGTGTTTCACTTTCACAATCTCATCTGCTCTAGGCACCACCCATTACTGAGGGAGGCACCGTTATTTTGCCCAAGGAAACGATGGTCAGAGGGGGAGAAGTTACAATGCAGGTGGGCGTCAGGTCGCTGAGCAGCAGAGCAGGGATTCCAAGCCAACTCTTTCTGACTCTAAAGCCTGCACTCCAACCTTGCCATCATGCTTTTTTAATTGGATGATAACTGCTTTACAAAGTTGTGTTGGTTTTTGTCATTCAACAATGCAGATCAGCTGTGAGTGTATGTATGTGTGTGTTTTATATATATATACACACACACATACATACATAAGTACATATATATCCTCCCTCTGAAGCATCATGTTGTCTTGTGTGAACATCTCTGGGTTCTCATCTTACTATTATATCCTTAGGAAAAGTTCCAAGAAATAGAATCACTGGATTGAAGGGTATACAGGCTTTTAATGATCTTGAAGCATGGTCACATAACTCCTCTAATAAATGCCTGACACTCAGGAAATGGTGAGCAGCAGCTGAATGGAAAGCCCTAGAAGCACTTGGACAACCTCACTCAAAACACCCCTTAGATGGCTCACCTCCCCATCTAGAAAATGTGAACAGCAGGATCTTTCAGGGTTGTTCACATGTCAGCTGATGGCTCCAGTCCCAGCAAATGTTGGGTAAGCTAGTTTACTTCTCTGAGCCTCAGTTCCCTCATCTGTGAAATGGGCTTTTAAATGAGGATTAAGAGCAAAGATGAGGTGACAGTGCATGGGCTGCATGAGACATCCATAGATGTGTGTTTCCCTTCACTTTCAATTACTCATCTTGCAATCTATGGGGGCACAGAAAATGTGAATGATTAGCCCAGATGAAGTGTGCTTTCCAAGGGCAGAGCTTAGCCCTGGAATGAAGCCAGAGCTTGTGGACTAAAACAATATCCTTCTTAGGACAAAGCTTGCAGATGGGTTTGGAGATGCTCGACCCCCCAAAGACAGTGCTCAGTTCAGCATCGCCAGGAACTGGGCAGTGTGTGTGCTGACTGGCCTGCTCTGGGCTGTGCAAGGAGAAGACTGAGGACACAAAGCCACAGAGCTGATGTATCAGTGCTTAACCCACACTGACCAAGAGGGAGGTCTCCACAAGCACTGGCTGTGGCTGACATGTTCTTAATGGGTGATACCAGATGTCATAAGTATAGGAGCCTGGGTTATTATGGCAATAATGAAGATGCTTCCTTTGTTTTCCTTTCCTTATATCACTGGACTACCTGGCTAAGAAGCTGGAGGGTGGAAGGACAGAAGGAAGGCTCTATGTGTGTGCACACAATGGCAACCCACTCCAGTATTCTTGCTTGGAGAATTTCATGGGCAGAGGAGCCTGGCAGGCTATAGTCCATGGGGTCACAAAGAGCTGGTCATGACTGAGTGACTAACACTTGAACACACTCCAAGCATTCAGGACCAGAGATGCTACCTGAGTATGGCTTATCCTTGGACTCCAGCCTGGGGCCCTCTGAACTCCTGATGCTGAGGTTTCAGAAAGGGAAGCAGAGCCAAGTCCAGAGCTGGGCTGATGATCCACCTGACTTTGTTGAAGTCACACCTCCTCTTTGGTCCTCAGTATCCCCAGTTGGGCAAAGGTACTGCATCAGATGGCTTATTTTTGAGATTCCCTCCCTTTGGATACTGACAATCAAGAATCGTTTTCCCCAAAGCCTTAGGGGTGAGAGATGTGAAGGATGGTGGGCGTAAAAGATGGGCAGGTGAGACTTCAGTGCTCCCTGGCGCCCCCATGAGGAAAGTAAGCGCCTGGCCCCGGGCGTATCTTGCTTTCACAGAAATCAGGCTAACATGGCACTGTTGTCTTTACCACTTTCTACTGTGGAAACCACTCAATTACCCGAAACTGAGGCCAGCTGAAGTTCCAAATCACAGGTAAGAGTGCCGCAGCAAGGTGGTTCCTATGACTCTGGCCAAGCCACTGCCAAGACTCTCTTTTAAGAAGCAGGAATGGGGTTTGTAAGACAAGGCGAGGGGGATGGGAATGTTATTCAATGTCCTACCTCACAGCTAATTAATAGAACTGATTTCACAATACTGTTGTTTTCATTAATTAAAAAGAAGAAAAAATTTCACACATTCATTAATTTGATCTTCCCTAATTCTCACACCCACTCAAATGTCATGAAATACTTTTTTCACTTGCAATATTGTTTGTGGAATGCACTTTAGTAAAAGAAATTGCTGGATCCTTTTATCAAATGTAAGCATGGGCTGGCCTTTAACCCTACTCAGTAGTCATGTAAGGATGTGCGAGTTGGGCCCTAAAGCAGGCTGGGTGCTGAAGAATTGATGCTTTCCAATTGTGGTGTTGGAGAAGACTCTTGAGAGTCTCTTGGACTGGATGGAGATCAAACCAATCAGTCCTAAAGGACATCAAGGCTGAATATTCATTGGAAGTGCTGATGCTGAAGCTCCAATACTTTGGCCACTCGATGCCAAGAGCTGACTCATTGGAAAAGACCCTGATGCTGGGAAAGAGTGAAGGCAAAAGGAGAGGAGGGCAGCAGAGGATGAGATGGTTAGATAGCACCACCAACACAATGGATATGAATTTGAGCAAACTCTGGGAGATAGTGAAGGACAGGGAAGTCTGGAGTGCTAAAGTCCATGGGGGTCAGAAAGAGTTGGACACAGCTCAGTGACTGAACAACAACAACATCTTTGACTGTCATCCTTTTCGGTGGTGGGGGGAGTCTGTTAGTAGCTATTTGCAACTTCTTTTCTACATAAGAAAACACACACACACACCTTGGCATCTATGGGGATTTAAACCTCTATCTGAACAAGCTTGGAAGCAGTGTCGGCTGCACGTCATGGTGAACATAGCTGATCTTTACTGTTATGATCAATTTGCTATGTCGCTAGCTCACACCTGATGCCTGAACAGAACCCTTTCATCTCCCAATAACCTGCAGACAGTGGCGATCATGTCCATTTCGCAGAGGGGACAACTGTGGCTCATGGAAGCTGAGTCCCCTGTCCAGGTTTCATGGCTCCAGTGGGGAGAACCAGGATTCACAGCCAGTCCCATGTGACCCCACAGCTCTTCTTCTCCCGCCAAACTGTTCCTCTTGGGTTAAGAGCCTGTTGCCCGTGTGCCTCTGAAGCTAACACACACCTGTGCCCTGTGTGTTAGGTGGCACCAGGTGTTAGGAGGAGAGTGAAGTGGCTGCATGGATACTACTGAGGTGTGAGTGGCTTGCAGGTGAACTTCACAATAGAAATGCAGAGGTTCTGTACCCGCTTCTCTTGCTGTTCATGGGCTCCCCAGGTGGGTGAAAGGAAGAGGGGGAACCCCACAAGATGATATACAGAGTGAGAAGAAAGGGGCTCCTGTTTGGCCCCACCTAGCCAGTGAAAGGTTTGCCCAGGGAGCAGTCATGTGGGGCCAGAGGGGCTAGGCCAAAGCCTCTCTTCCTGGAGATTCTAAGAGCAAACTGAGAGGCCATTCAGGCGAGTGGTTGAGATCCTAGACTCTGGGGATCAATACCCGGGTTCTAATCCCAACTCTAGAATTCAGTAATTGTGTAACTAGTTGTGCAGTAGTTGTTAACTGCCTAACTAACCGGACAAATGACTTACTCTCTAGGCCTCAGGTTCCTCATCTGTGAAATGGGCACAATAAAACTGCTTACCCCATTGGGTGGCTGTGAGGACTAGAACAGTTTACCTAAAGTTTATATCTGTGCCTGGACATAGGAAGGGGGGACAAACATCCCTGGGCAGGGGCTATGGAAAGGGCCGCCTGGTGTTTGTCTCCCTCTGACTCCAGTCTCCATCACATTCCTCTATGGATGCTGAAAAGGAAGGGGGCCTAGTGATTAGCCCTCCAGAGCTCTTTCTAGAGAGTGTCTGCCATCCCTGCCACATTCCTCTTCCCATCACACCAGGGTGGCATGTCCCAGGCTGTCCATGTGAAGGTAACCTTCCCTCCCATGGACACTGTGGACCATGCTGTGTCTACCTGGGCATCCCCGATACACAGCACAGCTTCAAATGATTCTGCTGAAACCCCTTCCTGCTGAGAAATAAGCCAAGGTCTTTCAAGGTAGGGGAGTTGCTGAAGGTGATCCAGCAGTGCCTGCAGTCACTCTTGATCCTAGCTTTCCCACCTCCGGCAGGTGCCGGGCAGGGGCTGTCCGCACGGTCCACCCCCTCTCCCGCCACTCACCAGCCACACCATCAGGTAGGAGAAGACAGCGATCCACAGCGTGGCGATGACGAAGGTGAGCATGAAGAACTTCTCCCAGCGGGGCTTGCTGCAGTTGGGGATGGTGATGCACAGGAGGAAGATGAGCGGCCAGGTGAACACCCACTTGACTTTGTCCCCTCTTGCCTCTGCAGAGGGGTGGGGTGGAGCCAGAAGGGGGAGAAACACTAGGTTACACACCATCAGTCTACCTGCAGGTTTACTTTCCATGCCAAACAAGAAAATGCTACGAATATGACTCCCAGCAACGGACTCCACAGAACGCCACGCCTCCGGATTGTCAACCTGGAAGTGATCGCAGCAAAACGGTTGAGTGCTTGTTGACTGAATAACCACTGTCAGTCCAAATCCTTCATTTGACAGGGTGAGGAAAATGAGACCCAGAGCTGGAAAAATTTGTACAGGACAGCTGGAATGGGATGTTGAGTATGAATAGGCTTTGGAGTCAAACGTGCATTGGAATTCAAATGACCTTGAGCAATCCCCTCAACTCCACTTCCTCCTCTGATAATAACAGATGTAAGTGACAACCCAATAGTTGATGCAGGGAATATTTGCTACGTGAAGCAGGCATAATGCTAAGCATTTTGCATTTTAGTAGTTTTCTTCATCTGTTAAAAGGAAACAATACCTCTTTCTTGGTTGTTGCAAAAATGACATGATACAATGTATATAAAACAGCCAGCACAAAGAACTTGGCAAAGAAGGTGCTCTAGAAATCTCAGCTCATTTGCTCCAAGGTCATAAACTCCACCAGTGGCAGATGCAAGACTAAAAAGTGGTGTTCTGCTGACAGGTATGACCTCACTGACCCCTACCAAGGGAATCTACAAACAATTTAACTGAGGAGAAGTGGCCACTGAGTACAAGCATAGTGTAATTATCCTTAATAGGTGGCTTATCCTTAATAAGCCACTGGGTATTTTGAGCACATGCACGCTCAAAGCAGGCTTGTGGGTAATGCCAAAGATTTGGTGGAGGAAGGACCTCTGAAAATTCTCTCCTCCATAAAAGCAATGCAAACATTAGCAAAAATGGTCTGAGTCAACTTGTTTTAGAACTCTGGAAATTAACCAAAGCCTTGTAGCCATCCAGGGAGTGTTTATTTAAGAAAATAATCTGGGTAAAATTAAGAACAGTGAACTTCATAGAGTTTTAACTTGCCTTGTTTTCATTTTCTTTCATCAGCTTTGGAGCAGTCTTGAAAAACCAGTAGCCTGGCATCCACCAGAGGGGGAAGGACAGGATTAGAGTTCCTTCCAAGTCTGTTCCCAGAGGACTAGCATTATCTGACCTGTCTGCTGGCTTCCTGGAAGACCCTGCTTTCAAGGTGTCTTTATTTTACCTGAATCAGAGCTCACCCAGTATGAATAGCCTTTTCCTTGAGGGCATTTGTTGAAAACAATCAGAGACAATTATTGAAAACTGTGCTGCCTGCAGTGGCGGAAAACAGCTGGACAAACAATAGGTTAATGAAAAAGCTTAAAAGGAAAAGCTGGGAATGAGATATCCCTAGAGGACTTGGAAAAGCTCCCAGGTAGTTCTAGGAATACGAAAGTTCATAACAGGCGTAGGGCTGTTCCCAGGGTTATCTGCATTCTTAGGAAAGACTTGGCTTCCCAGATGGCTCAGTGGTAAAGACTCTGCCTGCCCATGTAGGAGCCGCAGGAGACGCGGATTTGATTCTGAGTCGGGAAGATCCTTTGGAGGAGGAAATCCACTCCAGTATTCTTGCCAGGATAATCCCATGGTCAGAGGAGTCTGGTAGGCCCCAGTCCATGTAGTCGTAAAGAGTTAGACAGGACTGGGCAGCTGAGCATGCAGGAAAGACTTGAGAACACCTTAATCTTTCACTTCTGCCTAACATTGAGACTCTGAGAAAACAAGAAGTAAAGGCTAAGGTGGAGTTGTAAACTGCCTGAGTGTTAAAGGCGTGCCCCCAAACACACACAGAACCCAGCAAAGAGAAGGAGACTTGTTTTGAGCCAGGCATCTAAAGAAATCTCTGTAATCATTAGCAGATATTTCAGGGGTCACACAACAAACAATATAGATTTTACAGAATTAGAAAAGTCACCAAACAAACAACAACAACAACAATAGTAAAGCAACAACAAACAGCCATGGGAATGGGAAGGAACCTGATTTCTTATTATTACTTCACGTTACATTATTTTAAATGTGCATTTTTATCAACAACAAATTATGAGACATGCAAAGAAACAAGATAATACAGCCCGTACACATGAAAACAGCAGCTAATAGAAAGTATCTCTGACATTGGATTTACTAGACAAAGGCTTTAAATCAGCTGTATTTAAAAATAGCTGATTTAAACTGTGCACAAAGAAGTTTTAAATATGTCTTAAAAATAAATGAGAAGTACAGGAATGATTTCTCATCAGAGAATATCATCAGAGAAGTAAAAACTATAAAAAGAACCAACAGAAAGTTGAGAGGGGTTGAGAGGTACAATAACTTAAATGAAAATTTCACCAGAGGGGCTCAACAGCAAATCTGTGTAGGAAGAAGAAAAATATCAATGACCTCAGAGACAGGTGAACTGAGATCTAGTCTCAGGAACAAAAACAGAGTAAAGAAAAATGAACTGTGTCTCAGAGACCTGTGGCACAGCATCAAACATGCCAATGTGTGCATATGAGAATATAAAAAAAAAGAGGAGAGAGAAAAGGGGGTAGGAAGAATACTTGAAGAACTCATGCTCAAAAACTTTGTATATCTGATGAAAAACATTCAAGAAGAAGACACCTTCTCAAGTTCACATGGAACATTCTGTAGGGTAGACCATATGTTAGGTCATAAAACAGGCATCAATACCTTTAAGTTCAGTTCAGTCACTCAGTCATGTCCGACTCTTTGTGACGCAGCACGCCAGGCCTCCCTGTCCATCACCAACTCCCAGAGTTTACCCAAACTCATGTCCATCTAGTTGGAGATGCCATCCAGCCAACTCATCCTCTGTCGTCCCCTTCTCCTTCTGCCCCCAGTCCCTCCCAGCATCAGGGTCTTTTCCAATGAGTCAACTCTTTGCATGAGGTGGCCAAAGTACTGGAGTTTCAGCTTAAGCATCAGTCCTTTCAATGAACACCCAGGACTCATCTCCTTTAGGATGGACTGGTTGGATCTCCTTGCAGTCCAAGGGACTCTCAAGCATCTTTTCCAATACCACAGTTCAAAAGCATCAATTCTTCGGCGCTCAGCTTTCTTCACAGTCCAACTCTCACATCCATACATGACCACTGGAAAAACCATAGCCTTGACTAGATGGACCTTTGTTGACAAAGTAATGTCTCTGCTTTTGAATATGCTATCTAGGTTGGTCATAACTGTCCTTCCAAGAAGGAAGCCTCTTTTAATTTCATGGCTGCAATCACTATCTGCAGTGATTTTGGAGCCAAAAAAAAGTAAAGTCTGACACTGTTTCCACTGTTTCCCCATCTATTTGCCATGAAGTGATGGGACCAGTTGCCATGATCTTTGTTTTCTGAATGTTGAGCTTTAAGCCAACTTTTTCACTCTCTACCTTCACTTTCATCAAGAGGCTTTTTAGTTCCTCTTCACTTTCTGCCATAAGGGTGGTGTCATCTGCATATCTGAGGTGATTGATATTTCTCCCAGCAATCTTGATTCCAGCTTGTGCTTCTTCCAGCCCAGCGTTTCTCATGATGTACTCTGCATAGAAGTTAAATAAGCAGGGTGACAATATACAGCCTTGGCATACTCCTTTTTCTATTTGGAACCAGTCTGTTGTTCCATGTCCAGTTCTAACTGTTGCTTCCTGACCTGCATACAGATTTCTCAAGAGGCAGGTCAGGTGGTTGGTATTCCCATCTCTTTCAGAATTTTCCACAGTTTATTGTGATCCACACAGTCAAAGGCTTAGAAGGATTTAAATCATGTAAAGTTTATTCTACAACCTTTCCACATTGGAAAGAAATTAGAAATTAATAACAGAAGGAAAACTGGAACATTTACAGATACGTAAATATTAAATAACACACTCCTAAACGACCAATGGTTCAAAGAAGAAATAATAAGGGAAATTAGAAAATACTTTGAGATGAATGGAAATGAAAAGAGAACATACCAAAACATATGGAATGCAGTGAAATCAGTGCTTAGAGATTTATAGCTATAAATTCCTATATTAAAAAGGAGGAAAGGACACAAATCAGTGACCTAACTTTACAACTTAAGAAACAAAAAACAGGCAATTAAGTCCAAAAAAAGAAGAAAGGAAATAATCAAGATTGAAGCAGAAGTATGTGAAATAGGAAAAAAATCCCAGAACCAATTAAATGAAAAATTGGTTCTTAAAAAGATAACAAAATTGACAAATCTTTAGATAGAGTGACCAAGAAAAAAAGAGAGAAGACTCAAATGACTAAAATCAGGAATTAAAGAAGGATTCCACCATGAGTCTTACAGAAATAAAAAGAATTATTAAGGAACACTATGAATAACTGTGTGCCAAAAAACTAGGTAACCTCGGTGAAACAGAAAAAACATTCCACAAAGACAGAAACAAACTGACTCAAAAAGAAAGAGAAAACCTCAAGAGACACATAGCAAGAAACTGAAATAGTAATCAGAAAACTTCCCTTAAGGTAAAGCCAGGACCAGATGGTTTCATGGGTATTTCCACCAAGTGTTTAAAGAAGAATTAGCATGAATCCTTTGCAAAGTTTTCCAAAAGATCAAGAAGGAGAGAACACTTCCCAATTTGCTCTATGAACCCAGTAGTACCCTGATACCAAAGCCAGACATTAAGAGAAAACAAAACTACATACCAATATCCCTTATGAATATAGATGCAAAAATTCTTAACATTCTGGCAAACTGAATCCAGCAACACATAAAAAGAATAATACACCAGTACCAAGTAGAATTTATCCCAGGAAGGTAAGGTTGGTTTGACATATGAAATTCAATCATAAACCACATTAACAGAATAATGAACGAAAAAGCACAATCCTCTCAATTGATACAAAATCCAACACTCTTTTATGATAAAACACTTAGCAAACTAGGAATAGAAAAGAATTTCCTTAGCTTGATAAAGGGCACCCACAAACACCCGACACTTCACATCACATTTAATGGTGAAAGGCTGAAAACCTTCAACAAGATGAGGATGTCTGCTCTTAGAACTTCTATTCAACACTATTTTGGAAGTTTGAGGCAGGAACAGTAGGCAGTTCCTCAATACGTCCCACAAAAATCTGTACTCAAATATATATAGCAGCATTTTTTCATAACAGCCCCAAAGAGGAAACAACCCAAATAACCATGAGGTTACAAATGGATAAACAAAATGTAGCATTTTTTTAAATAAAATAACAAATAATAAAATAACAAAATAAACAAAATCAGTGGAATGTTTTTATAAACAAAATCAATGGAATGTTTTTCATGCATAAGAAGGAATGAAGCATTGAAACTACATTGCATGGATGAACCTATAAGACACTGTATGAAATGAAAGAAGCTAGGACTTCCTTGGTGGTACAGTGGATAGGAATCTGTCTGCCAGTGCAGGGCCCGTGCAGCAGGGAAGACCCAGTATAGCCAAAAATAAATAAACAATCAAAAAATTATATGGTGGTGATGTTACACAACTTTGTGAACATACTAAAAAAACATTGACTTGTATACTTTGTAAGTATGAATTTTACGGTTGATAAATTATAGCTCAATAAAAAAGAAATTGCAAAGTAGGCTGGCAATAGCAGTTTTAGCTCTGAACACCTGTGCTTGAATCTTCCTAAGTCACTAAAATCGTATTTGCTAAGAAAAAACATCCAGTCTGTTTATGAATCAAGAAAATACGGTTAGCTAGAAATCAGCAAATTCATTCTAGATGCTACACCTAGAAAAACATCTATCTTCCCAGATCTTCCTCTACATACACCTTTCTGTATTTTGTAATCCTTGCACAAACAGAAGAAAGCTTTCCTAATTAGTTTGTCCAAAATTTCAACCCACATCCCAACTCATCCAGGCTGCCAGAGAAGGAGGGCATCCCCATAAATGACCTAAAACCCTGCATGTAAGGGAAGGATTTACTTTGGGGAATCGTAAACCTGGCCACTTCCAGGCAGGCTTAGGAGTGTCTTTGCAGGTACATATACATGCCACAGCAGAAGGATAATGTCTTATTTTCACAGGCACCGAATTGCATCTGATGTCAGTTTGCCTAGTACGGATTTCACATCTGGTTTGGACATCTGATCTGGCCCCACTCAGCTAGCAGGCCTCAAGGCCCACAATTGTTTACTAAGAGAAAATGCCCCATTTGACCTGTTCTACGGCTTTTTTTCAACTGTTGGATGAGGCCCATTAGTGGATGGGATTGTGAAATCAATTAAGTGGGTGGCATCTAGTATTCCCCTAAAAAGAAAAAAGTATTATAGCTACGGTATATAGTGAGTTAAATATTACTCTGAAGACTTCTGTTCCTTTTTATAGATATCCATGCATATGTGTGTGTGTGTGTGTGTGCGTGAGTGTGTGCGCAAGATAATTATTACTGTGGGTCATGGTCCAAGTGTGGAAAACATTCACAGTGATCATGCTGTGCCCCTTCCCTCCACCCCCACCCCCATCTTCCTCTGGCCTTCAGCGTCTACATTGTTTAATCAGGCACTGTAAGACACCAAACACAGAAATGATTGCTGTGGTTTCCAGGAGCGAATGCAAGGCAGGGTGAGCAGGCTTAGGATTGGCTCGCTTGAACAATCTCAGGAGGTTCTTGGGGGACAGGGCTGTCTCCAGTTATCTGGTACTTGACCATGGGTGATTAGGGTAAGGGAATAGAGCCTCCTGCAGTGAGAGAGCCAGATGGGACCCTGGTTGATCAGCACCAGGGAACAGAGCCTCCTGGCGTGTGAGAGCCAGATGGAGGCCGGTGATTCAGAATACTGGGCTCAGGCTTGGTTAGTCTGCAAATGAAAAGTGTAGTTCTGGATGGGTAGTTTGCTATCTCTAAGAACTGGCTAGCCGGAGCAATGCTAGGTTGTGCTGGGCATTTATTGTACTTGCCTGCCCAGCATCCATTCCCCCTTACTGGTAACAGCAAGCTAATTTTTTTTTAGGGAACTGACCCTTCACGCCACATCATTCACATGGTTTGGAGGGCCGACTCTACTTCCTAGCTCTATGGGTGGGGTGTGCGAGTCAAGCTTGGCTAACCGTGCATTCCATAAACACTTAGTGTGTTCATTCTCTGTGCTGGCACTATTCTGGGTTCTGAGAATCTACCAGGGCACAAGTCAACAACCCTTGCCGCTGAGTGGCTTACACAGGTTTGGGCTTGAGTGGATAACCCCTTTAGAGACCTGTGTGTGGATTTTGCTGAGAATCACTGTCTATAATATCCATTATCCCTTCCTCCTTGTTAACAGAACCTTATTTTGCTTTGGACAGTAGGTTCACAGCTAAAACCCTTAATTTCCTAGGCTTCCTGGCAGGAAGGAGTGGCCACGGAACAGTTCTGGACTATGAGATGTAAGTAGATGTCTATGTGGTGGGGTTTCCAGAAATGTGACTATCTTCCTGATAAGAAGAGACGGTTTATGGACACACCTCTTGTCCTTTGTCCTTCCTCCTTGTTCCTGCCTGGAACATGAACATACAAGCCACAGGAGCCACTTGGCAAACTTGAAGACAAAAGTCACCTGCTAAGGAGGGAGGAACGGAAATGGAACACCAATGGTATAACAGAGTACAAGACTCCCTAATCGCAGGACTTACTATGTGATTGAAAATAAACCCCTTGAGGTGAAGTCTTTGTCACTTAAATTTTCTGCTACATGCAGCCCAATGCAATCCTCAGTCAGCCAGAGGCACCACTTGTATGTACGCTGGGTTAACCCAGTGGGATATAAGCCTAGACGGCTGGTGGTCATCTTGGCCAGCTACCTGAGGATGAAGCTGGTGCAGGGGAAAGCCTTGCTGAGAGATGGACAGGGTCTTGCAGCCACTTGAGCCCAGTGTCAAGCTTTGCCTGAAGGTAGATTCTCCCAGTGAATCTGCCGCTGTGGGTCCTTTGGCTTAAACCAACCTGAGTTGGATTTCTGTAACATCAAGCCTAGACTAATTTATGGGGCAAAGTGATAAGAGTTTGGGGGTCTACAGGGTGACAGTGTTTATCCTGAGGGACACTCCTCTGACAATGAGTCCCTCCCTACCACCACCAGCTGCCATCCTTCAAGTGCAATGTCGAGGGTATCTGAGAGACACTCACTGTGGACTCTGATGTGCAAACATAAGCAAGAGAAAGAAGAGCTGCTGGTGTTTCTTTCCCTCTTAGATTTCTTTTTTGAAGCAGGAAATCACAATTATGTGAAAAAAAATCTTTACAAATGAACTCTAACAAAACAGATGGCTAATCATACTGGTGCAAAAAATTAAGAACAGATGCAGTTGCTAATGAAAAACTTCAAACAAAATAATGTGGACAATTAACTACCTAGAGTGGTTAACTTGTGGTATGAGGGGGTGTGTGCTACTGGATGAAGTATTCATGGGTGGTAAACCAGGAGTCTTTACACGAAAGCATAGGTCTAAGACCAGTGGTTCTCAAACTGCAGTATAAATCAGAATCCCCTGGAGCTAATGATTGGGCAGCTTTGGAGTTGGCGGGCGAGGTGGTTCACGAATTTGCATTTGTAACAAGTTCCCTGGTGCTACTTTTGCTGCTTATCCAGCTTGAGAAACACCATTCTAGATTGACTCGATTTAAAAACTGAGATAATAAAGATATAAAATTCACCACTTTTAAAGTGTATGATTAGGTGGTTTTAGTATCTTAGAAAGTGAAAGTGAAGTCGCTCAGTCGTGTCCGACTCTTTGCGACCCCATGGACTGTTTGTAGCCTACCAGGCTCCTCCATCCATGAGATTTTCCAGGCAAGAATACTGGAGTGGGTTGCCATTTCCTTCAGGCTATATAATTTTAGAAGATTTTCAGGATCCTGAAAAAAAAACCCCTCCCTATTACCAATATTCCCCATTTCTCTTCCTCTCAAGCTCTATGAGTGATCTACCCTCTCTCTGTAGATTTGCCTATTCTGGACATCCTATATACCTGGAATCATAGTATGTGGCCTTTCATGCCCAGCTTCTCTCACTTAGCAGAATGTTTTCAAAGTTCATCCATGTTGTAGCATGAACAGTGTCTCATTCCCTTTTATGGCCAAATAATATTCCATTATATGAATATATTATATTTTGTTTAACCTGTTAATCACTTGGATATTTGGATTATTTCTACTTTTAAGCTACTATGAATAATGCTCTTATGAATATGTATGTACAAGTTTTTCTGTGGACATATGTTTTCATTTCTCTTGCATATGTAACTAGGAGTTATAACTAGAACTGATGCGCCGCACAGCATGGTGCAGTATGGACATGAGTTTGAGCAAACTCTGGGGGGGACAGGGAAGCCTGGCGTGCTGCAGTCCACTGGGTCGCCAAGAGTTAGGACACAGCTGAGTGACCGAACAACAACAATGGTGACTTCACATTTAAGCCTTCCAGCCTGGTTTCCAAGATGCTGCACCATTTTACATTCCCATCAGCAGTATATGAGGTTTCCGATATACCCACATCCTTGCCAACACATTAGTGTTGTCTCTCTTAACTATAGCCATTCTACTGAGTGGTGAGTGGTATCACACCGTGGTTTTGATTTGCATTCCCCTGATGACTAATAACGGTGAGTATCTGTCATGGATTTATTGGCTATTTATAAATCTTGGGAGAACTGTTGACTCAGATCTTTTGCCCATTTTAAAGGCTGGGTTGTCTTTTTACTGTTGAGTTCTGAGAGTTCTATAGCTCTCTATATAGAACTATATATTTCTGATACTAGATCCCTATCAGAAATATAATTTACAAATATTTTCTCCCATTCCAGGAGTTTTTCAACTTACTTCATAGATCCCATAAATCCCATAAGGTTTTAATTCTGATGAAGTCTGTTTTTTAATTTTCATTTTTTTGGCTACTTCTGCTATTGATATATATAAGAAACCATGGTCACAAATAACGTACACCTATGTTTTCTAAGAGTTTCATATTTTTAGCTACTACGTTTAAGTCTGTCTCATATTAAGTTTCATATGTGGTGTGAATTAAGGGTCCAACTTCTTTTTTAAAAAAATATGGCTATCTAGCTTTCCTAGCACCATTTATTGAGAAGACTATTCCTTCCCCCATTGAATTATTTTGGCACCCTTACCAAGAATTATTGATCTTTAAGTTCTTTTTCTTTTAATGCTCAGTTGTGTCCAACTCTTTGTGACCCCATGACTGTAACCTGCCAGGCTCCTCTGTCCATGGGATATTTTAAGCAAGAATACCAGAGTGGATTGCCATTTCCTCCTCCAGGGGATCTTCCTGACTCAGGGTTTGAACACATGTCTCCTGCATCTCCTGCAATGTCTGGGCATATTTCTGGACTCCCAGTTCTAGTTCATTGAGCTCTATTTCTATCCCATGCCACTATCAGGCAGTCTTGATGATTCTTTCTTTGTAATAAGTTTTGAAGTCAGGAAGTCTTTCAATTTTGTTCAAGATTGTTTTGGCTATTCTGGGTCCCCTGTATTTCCATGGGAATTTTAGGATCAGCTTGTCAATTTCTTTTTTTTTATTTTTTTTTATTTTTTTTTCAATTTCTGCAAAAAGAAAAAAACAAACTGCCCCCCCCCCCCAAATCTAGCATGGATTTTCACAATGATTGCATGAAATCTATAGATCAATTTGAGGACTATTACCACCTTAAAAATTTTAAATCTTTCAAGCATAAACTTAGGATGTTTTTCCATTTATTTAGATCTCCTTTCATTTCTTTCAATAATGTTTTATAGTGTTCAGTGTACAAGTCTTGTTCTATTTTTGTTAAATTTATCCCTAAGTACTTTATTGCTTTTTGATTGCATTATAAATGAAGTTTCTTACATTCATTTTTCATATTGTTAATGGATAGAAATAGAGCTGAATTTTGTATATTGACTTTGAAGCCTGCAAGTTTATTAATTCTAACGGTTGTTTTTTGTTTTTTTGGTAGATTCCCTAGGATTTTCTGTATATAAGATCATGTCATCTATGAACACACTTTTACTTCCTCCTTTCCAAATTGAATGCTTTTTGTTTTTTTCTTGCCTATTTACCCTGGATAGAACCTCCAGCACAAAGCTGAATAGAAGAGGTAAGAGGTGTCTTGTTTCTAATCTTAGGGGGAAGGTTTTCCGTCTTTCACCACTAAATATGACATTAATTTGGGGGTTTTATAGATGCCCTTTATCAGATTGAGGAAATTCACGCTATTCCTAGATTGTTTTTCCCCCGTTAAGAAAGGGTGTTGGATTTTGACCAATGCTTTTTCTGTGTCTGTTGAGATGATTGTGCAATTTTTGGCCTTTATTCTAATAATACAGCGTGTCTTATTGTTTTTCACATGTTGAACCAACCTTGCATTCCCGAGATAAATCTCACTTGGTTAACTGTTTATAAAGAGGAAAACCAAGTCCCATGAAGGTTAATGAACTGCCTAAACCTCGCAGAAAGTTAATGGCAGAGCCACAAACAGACCCTGCATGCCCGGCCGGTGACCTCTGAGCTGGTCCTTGTGGGGAGGTAAGGGGATGCAGTCGAGGGTGGAGCATTGTCAGGGATGGGTTAATGAACAGTCCTGTCACCATTATTCAACATTTGTGTTGTGTCTCACACATTTTGGAGGTGGTTTTCACAAACACTATTTTTCATATCAACTTGGGGGAGATATTCTCCCCACTTCACAGGTAAGGTTTGGTTCAGTGACTTAAACCTCACAAGCTCAGAGGCAGTACCAGGACTTGAATGCAGGTCTTTAGAGCCTAAATCTTGAGTCCTCTGTGCTATATTACTTGCCTGTTCTCTGAGTCCCATGATTTCAAAGCCTGTAAAAGTCCTTTTGCTGCCCACTGGTGGACAGCGTCATAAACTGTCAGATTAGAGCCTTACACTTTTAGCTCATGGCTGTGATCTAAACAGAAAAATCCTCTTAAGTAGGGGAACCATTAAAGTTTTCTTATTCCTTGGGGATGAATGAATCTTACCATCAATTTTTAGTTACTTCTAATACATTTTTGTTTTATCCTTAGACTTACCATTAAACTGATTGCTCTCTGAGGGGCACAGAAACTTCACAGTTAATGATAGTTAGATTGCCAGGTTCAAACCCAAGCTCCGGCATATTCTACCTCTGTGACCTTGGAAAAGTGTTTAGCCTCTGGGCATCTCAGTTTCCTAAACTGTGAAACGGGGATAACAACAGCCTTACCACACAGTGCTATTGTGAGACTAAAATGAGCCAACACATGAGATGCATTTAGCCCACACTTGGTGCAGAGTATGCACTAAATTTTAGCTTTTGTTGATAATAATGGTTAATTAAGTTCCACTTACTGAGTACCTACCACTGTCAAGCACAGGGTTGGGTGCTTTTATGGAAACTAAAACAGGTTTAAGACCCTGATGCTGGGAAAGACTGAAGGTGGGAGGAGAAGGGGACAACAGAGGATGAGATGGTTGGATGGCATCACCAACTCAATGGACATGAGTTTGAGTAAACTCTGGGAGTTGGTGATAGACAGGGAGGCCTGGCGTGCTGCAGTCTATGGGGTCGCAAAGAGACACAACTGAGCGACTGAACTGAACTAAAAACAGATTTCAAGAAGTAAGCTGTCTAGCCCAAGGTCACATAGCTAGGAAGTGGCAGACTAATCCAAAGCCTCTTAATGACACCATGTTGAATGCTGGTTTTGAGCCTAAGGGGACTAGAGAAACAAGGGGGGGGGACCCTGTGGGAAGTAGATAAGATCAGGGTTGTAATTAAGCTAAGCTGCCAAGCTGAGGTTTGGGAGGAAGGGGAAGACAGAAGGGGAGCGTGTGAGAGAAAACAAGAGGTTTCAGTGAGGTCAGAGGCAGGACCTGCTGGGGGCTGACATGGAGACGTGGGCAGTCAGGCCTGAGTGCACAGGGACCAAAGGCCCAGTAAGAGACACCCTGGCAGCTCACTGTAGAGCCTGGAGAGCTTGTGGGGGGCTGTGAAAGGCCGTCCCCAGGGAGGCAGCCTTGGCTTGGTCTCCCGCTCTCACAGCAGTCAGGTGCCATGGTTCAGCCTCTGGGACCCTGTTCATGCTTCCCCAAGAAGTGTTCCTCCTCTTGGAAAAGGGGGAGAGAACCAGACATGCAGTCCAGGACCCCCTGGTCAACACAGAAGCCAGGCTCAGAGTTCCCTCAGCGGGCGCAGACCCCAGAGACCCTTACCCCAGCTCTGCATCCATGTCCACAGCCCCCACCAAGTCAAGCTTCTGGACTGGATGTCAGTGGGTCCCAGAGCTGAGGTCAGTGAGTCGCCTCTCTTATTCTATTGATGACCTCAAGCTACGGCCAGCTCTGCACTCCACCACAGGAACCTCAAGGCTTGTGGCCAGTGAGCTGTTCTGTCCTCTGTCACTCATGACTGTGTGGCAGTGGGTGGATCTTCAACCTCTCTGAGCCACCCCGTCCTCAGCTGTGACGTGGTAACTTCCCCCGTCTCACCCACCCCGGGGATCTACGAGGAAACAAAAGAAAGGCAAGAAGTATGAAGCTGACCATCCTGCCTCTGAAGGTTGCACCCTGAGTCTGGAGGCCCTGGGGAGTGAAATAAGAGTCAGGAACGCAGGCCCTCTCACCTTAAACATCCAGCAAACATCCAGGGCAGGCCTGTGGGCTCCCAGTGCTTACAAACCACATAGACCCAGCAGCTGGCTGCCTCCTCTCCTTCCTTCCTGCTGCCCTGTATTCCAGAGCACACACTCCAGCCTGGCAGAGTGCCCTCCTGGCCAAAGTCAACACTGGAACAAGGCCGAGGACAGCCCTCAGGGGTCAGGCAGACCTGGGGTACCAGCCCTGCCCGAGGCCCTTATTAACCTGTGTGCAGTTACCTGGGAAATGGGGACCACACCAGACACGCAAGCAGGGCTGTGTGCAGACTCTAAGCACCAAATAATAAGGTGTGTGTGTGGCCCAAGCTCCATGAAGAACGTGTCTGCCAAGCCATAGGTCAGGGCTCAGCCCCCTCCTCTGCCTCACTATGCAACTGGAAGCCACATGAGCCCCTCACCAGGTCTGCTCTGGTCTAAGTCATCAGTAAAGATTAGTTTCACTGCTTTTTTCCAGGCATCCCTGCAGCTCCCATGGGAGTGGACATGCTGAGCTGGGCCTCAGCAGCCCCCATGCCAACCTCCTCCTAGGATGTCCATAGAGCACTTCCCAGACTCCCTTGCAGTTGAAGTTCTAGACTCAAATTGGGCTCCTTATTTTGAAAAACAAACTGAGGAGGGGCTGGGCCACCTTTCTGCTGCTTTTGAAGCACTGCTGTGAAACAGGCCTCTGGGGATTCTGTTTTGGCTACAGCGGCGCATTCCTGCCCAGGAGCTAGCTGAATGGGCACCAGGGATGCCTTCTCAGGCCTGACCAGCATCCCGGTGGCGGCTGCTGGTGGCAGCCTAGCTGTGGCAGTGGCCTCCTGGTCCCTGGGTCGTGACTGACAGTGAGTTTTTGAACATTTCAGCACATCCCAGTTCCCCACCTCCTCAATTCTGGGAGAGGTGGTGGCAGCCGGTTCAGCGGGAGTCATTGCTGGTACCCAGCCTGGAGTGTCCTTCCCACCACTGCGTAAGGGACCCACCTACTAGGTCTATCAATTCTATTCCTCCCACATCAGCGATCAGCATCCATCATCTCCTGATAACGCCCGAGGCACCAGTCATAGACCTACAAGGGGTGAGGGCGCGTGTGCTCAGCATCTCTTCTCTCCAAACAGCCCTCCCAGGGGCCACCAAAGCCACGCTGGCCAGCATGGCTACTGACCAGGGGTGGGCCCCTGACCTCTGGGCTGATAGCATTCTCCCCTTTAGGACTCTGGAATTCAGACGCAACCCTAGGCAACCAACTGAGGGAGGCAGGAAATGGCAGAAGTCAGTCTGGGGCCAGTGGGAGGCCACGGTCTGCCATGGGCACTGACGGTGGATTTGAGAAAAGCCAGTCCACAGCCAAGGAGCAGAATGAGACAGGCAGGCACGTGAAAGGAAGACAAGAGCCAGGAAGAGCCTCAACACGCATGAAGGCCCTGAGTCCAGCCCCTGGGTGAGTCCAACTGTTTGTGGGATCCACAACACACCCCTATATCCTTATGATAACTAAGATCCCCTTTTATCTCAAAGGAAGCTCATGTGAGCTTCTGTTGCCAGCATCCATAGACACTTCAGGCCCCCAGCACATGCCCAGCTCATGACAGGTCCTGAGCCCCTTCACCTCCCACCTCCCAGTTTGGACTGCGCTGGTCTGGCTGTGGGGTGATCACAGAGTAGATTCCAGGGCATGTGGCCCAGATGCCTGGCTCCATCTGGTCAATACTGACCCCTGGGCAAGCCCCGGCCCCTCAGTTTTTTGCTTTTGAAAACAAGAAGTTGGTCTAAAATTCCCCAGATTGCTTTTAACCATAGCATTCAGAGATCATTCAGAGACCATCTGTTGTTAACCACAGAGAATTCAGAGGAATGTTGCTTTCATTTATATTAAAAACAACCCTCTCCAAAAAAACCCTCTTTCTCTATTATGCTTTAGCAGCTGTTTTTATAAACCACTTATCACCAGAAAGCGGAAATAATCCAATTGTTCACCCACTGATGGAGTACATCATCAGTGTACTGATGGGGTACAGTATGGGGTACATCCATACAATGGAATATTATTCAGTCATGAAAAAGAAACAAAGGACCAACGCATGCCACAATGCGGATGAACCTTGAAAACATGCTAAGAAGGCACACTCTGGGAGACAGGGAAGGACAGGGAAGCCTGGTGTGCTGCGGTCCACGGGGTCACAAAGAGTCGGACATGACCGAGCAGCTGAAGAACAACAACAAAGAAGGCAGACACAAAAGGCCACTTATTTAATGATTCCATTTATATAAAATATCCAGAGTAGATAAACCCAAAGAGACAGAGTTAGCAGTTGCCAGGAGATGGGGGTGGGGTGGGGACGGAGAATAATTGCTAGCAAGTAGGGGGCTCCTTTGGAGGTGCTAAAGAAAACCGATTGTGGTAACGGTTGCACAACTTTGTGAGTAGATGAAAAACCACTCAACTGTGTACTTCAAAGGTGTGACTATTACGGCAAGTAAATTACACTTCAATAAAGCTGTTATATTAAGAAATTACAGTGCTCAGCCAGTGTTTGTTCTAATTAGGTGTGAGCTGACACCTCAGGGCTCCACAGTGACTGACAAGGCCACTTCTTTGAAATCCTGACCTTGACTTACGAGACAGTCTACCGACTGTGTGATTTCTTTGGCGGCTCCCACGAACTAGGCAAGAACAAATCATTTTTACTGTGAAGTGCCGTGTGCCTCTGGGGGCCTGGAGCAGGCAGAAATTGGGTGTGGAATTTCACATGTACGTGAGCCCGTGGCAGCAGCAGCTTCTCCTCTGTGCTCCCAGCCATGCCGAGCGGCTGAGAGGAAAGAGCAGGGCAGAGTTTTCTAGAGCTCCATTCCTGCAGTCCCCTTTACTGGGCTCAGAGAGACTAAGCAGCCTCTCCTCCCAGCCAGCACGGCTCTCTAGTTCCGTGTAGGACAGAGGAAGATGGGGATGGGGCGGGGAGAAGACATTCTAGAAACTTCCTGAAATCTTCAGATGGCTTGTGCTGAGTTTTCTGATGAACAAAATGTTTAGCTGTGTCATCCGAGGACTGAAGAGAGCATGCCAGGTCCCCAAAGGCCTATAATTCAAACTCAATTCAACATGGTTTCTTAACACAGACAAGTTCCTTGGTACCTACGTACCAGCTAGAAGACACCATGGACAGAGACAAGCATTTTCTTAAGGACTCCACAGGAAGAACGCAGAAGAATCCACTGGTTGGCCACAGTATTGTCCCTTAAGCACGTCTGGGGTGAAAATGCCAGTGTGGGGTGCTGTCCCTTCTTCCTGTGTGATCGTGGGCAACTAAACCTCTCTGAGCCTCAGCTTCTTCACCTGGGAAATGGGGATAACAGTACCCACCCTCCAGGGTGGTCCTGAGGACTTAATGAGTGCATGTGTGAACCACCCTGCCCGGTCCATAGGAAGCACTCAGTAAACTTCACCTCCTGTTACCATTCAACGGCTTTCCTGGTGGCTCAAATGGTAAAGAATCTGCCTGCAATGCAGGAGACCTGGGTTCAATCCCTGGGTCAGGAAGATTCCCTGGAGAAGGAAATATCTACTCCAGTATTCTTGACTGGAAAATTCCATGGACAGAGGAGCCTGGTGTGTTACAGTCCATGGGGTCACAAAGACTCAGACATGACTGAGTGACTAACATACACACGGTTTAAGAACCTCCAAAGGGCCTAGATTTCTGCTCCTGACTGTACCGGCCCGGGATGGCGTTTGTAGATCAGGAAGCTCAGGGTGGAAGGGTGGCTCCCCACATAATAGCTGTGTGACTTGGGAAGTCTCCTCTTGGAGCCTCAGTTTCCCTCTCTGTAAAATGGGGATAATGGTAATGCCTCCTTCTCAAGATAGATGCAAGGATGGAATGAAAATGCACGGTACAAAGAGAGAGTGGTTAGCCTGGGCCACCCAGGTTGGAAACCCTTGATTTCCACTTAGTAGCTGGGTGACAGTGGGCAAGTCACTGAACCTCTCTATGCTTCCCTTTCCTTCTCCATAAACTGGAGATGATCATCGTCCCCACCTTATGTGTTGTCATGAGGATTAAATGAGGGAATACATGTAAAGCTCTTAGAACAGGACATGGCACACAGAAGCTCCAGAAGAGCCCTGTAAGAATTCCCTATTTTTCATTCAATGCCTGACACACAAGACCCCAGTAGATGCGGCCACTTATAATAATGATGAACACAAGGGCCAGGATACCGGACACAAGATGTGATTTCCTTACCCTTATGGGAGCAGGAGGAGTCCAGTTGGAGGGCAAGGGTGTGGCCCATGGGGCAGGAGAATGTCCCAGACAGTACATCAGCCACAAACAGCATGTATTAAGGGTTCTCTCCAGCCAGACTGGGGCTCAAGGTCACTGTCTGGCCACTGCAGGGCAATGCCTGCGCTGCAGACCACAGTTCTCATGGGAGAAGGAGTTCCTCCCCCTTTTCCTCTCTCCCTGCCAACAGCTAGCCCAGGATGCCCAATTACCAGCCTCTGTGGCCTGAAGTGGGCACAGCTGCACTGGGTGTAGATGTAAATCCAGCATCAGACCAGGCGGGCACCCGAGACAGGCTGTGGCTGGGTGCCCTCGGGCTCTGGTCTACAAGCCCAGTGACATATCATGTGGGTGGGCAGAGCCCAGGGGCTATGGGCTGGCATTTCCACCATCTCCACCCTTCAGCTGTGTGGTGAGGGCAGGAGATGATACATAAAATGTATCATGCAATCATCTGCTCAGATTTAACCCGCACGCCTGGAAGCTCCCAGAATCCAGGGTGTCCTGTTTCTACCTGGATCACCAAGGCCCAGAAGAGTCTGGTACCCAAATATTTACTGACTGAAATAATCATCTTGTCTGCAAAGTACCTGAAGCCCAGTGCCTGGCACAAAACAGGTGGATAGCATCAGATCAGATCAGATCAGTCGCTCAGTCGTGTCCGACTCTTTGCGACCCCATGAATCGCAGCACGCCAGGCCTCCCTGTTCATCACCAGTTCCCTCTTCCTGACTCTGGGAATGACCACGGTGCCAGACCTCCAGGGATTCTGACTCCCATGAACTTTCTAGAACATTGTTTATGGTCCAAGCAGGAGAGAGTGTGAGAAACCGGGTATAAGAGAAACCATGTGATTAAAGCAGGTTGTCATCCCAGGTGGCCCTAGTGATAAAGAACATACCTACCCATGCAGGAGACATAATAGACACAGGTTTGATCTCTGGGTCGGGAAAATCCTGTGCAGTAGGAAATGACAATCCACTCCAGTATTCCTGCTTGGAGAATCCCATGGACAGAGGAGCTTGGTGGGCTACAATCCATAGGGTTGCAAAGAGTGGGACATGACTGAAGCAACTTAACATGCAGGCATGTCATCCAAACGAACACTTACTGAGCACCCGTGTGTCACACAGAAGGGGTGAATAAAGACCTCTGTACTGCTTACAGAAGATGCCTTCATCCCATTTTGTGGATGAGGAACTGAGGTTTAGGAGATGAAAGAGTCACAGAGCTGGTGAGCAGTAGAACCAAGATTCCAACCCAGGACTTCTAGCCTCCAGCACCTGCCTCCCAGCCTGTCCCCAACCACACAGAAGAGCTGCACACCAGACAGCCTGGGCTCACTCCTTGATACCTGCAGCCACGCTAGTTCTGAGTGGAACAGATCCTCCCCTCTTCCCAGTGCCCCGCCCCTTATCCCTCCCCTGGCCCCAGCTTCCTTCCTGGACCCCAGTTTAGGAGAACACTAGCTCCACCCGCCCCTAAAGCCCCTCAGGGCATCCCCACGGTCCCAGATCATTGTGTTTCCACAACCAGTTGTTTAGTCGCTCAGTCGTGTCCAACTCTTTGCAACCCCATGAACTGTTGCCCACCAGGCTCCTTTGTCCGTAGGATTTCCCAGGCAAGAATACTGGAGTGGGGCTGCCATTTCCTTCTCCAGGGGATCTTCCCAACCTAGGGATCGAACCCATGTCTCCACCAAGTCTCTTGCACTGCAGGCGGAGTCTTGACCACTGAGCCACAACCAGAGACGAGCTGAAAAGATGACGGGGATGAGTGGGTGGACGGAGGGCCTGCAGCTGGCAATGCGGAATCTCTCACAGGTGCTGTGTCCCGTTGCCTGGCTCCACATTCCTGTGAACTCCTGTCCACACTGGCCTCAATTTCCCTTGGCTGCTGGACACACCTAAACATGCAGCAGCCACACAACCCCGTTCCCCCGCCTCCGCTTCTCACATTGAGGTTAGAGGAGATGGAGAGGAAGTACTCGCGGTTTCCCAGGGCGCCACCTGGAAACACTTCCGCAGGCACACAAAGGGAGCTTCCGCAGGGACACAAAGGGAGCTTCCGCAGGGACACAGGAAGCCCTGGCCCATTCCAGAGGCGAGCCCTGGGCGGAAGCTCTGCTGAGGGCCAGCCCAGGGGAATGTCCCAGAGCCTCTGGCTTGAAGAGGAATGTGGAACCAATTTCAACAGGAAGTTCCCACCCGCCAGGAAAGGCGGAGCTCCCTGGGAAAGGGTTCGTGGGTGCAGAGAACCCGGGAGTGATCTGGTCCCAGCCCTTGTAAGAGAACAGCATTCTGAGCTCCTCACCTCAGGAGTTGACCTGCCCAGAGTCCCTGCAGGGAGCTAGACCTGGTTTCCCACAAGCCACTTGTCTAAGGAGCATCAGATTCTGGCACCAGGATGAGAGGAGGGGGTGGTTGGCCCCAGGGACCACCCAATTCAGTCCTGCCAAACTCAAAGCTTCAAGGAGATGGAAAGATGAGTTGCCCTTACATGAGGCTGCCTCCCTTTACAGAACGGCAGCTGCCCCAAAGGGCAGGTCCCTTCTCTGGTTTCCTGCAGAGCTCTGGACAATAAGCAGGGTCAGGAACAGCATCTAGATGAAGCGGCAGTAGGGGGTGGTGGTGATGACCCTGTGAGGCCCCACATCTGTAAAACAGGGATTCCATCCACCTCCTGGGGCTGGAGAACAGAACCCCCAAAGGGTAGCTTCTTCTCAGTCTGAACCCCCAGCAAGGTAGTCTGTTTCCTGGACTGTACTTGCATCTTCTTCCCTGGGACCATACTGCCTCTCCTCTCCTCTCCTCTCCCCACCCCAAGCCATCTCCCAAATCAGGTGCCATCTGTGAGCCTGTTGTTAAACACAGAAATCTTTTTGGAAAAACATCAAGTTTTGGACTTGAAAATCTTGGAATTCTGCTGCCATTCAGGATGGCAGGACACCAAGAAAAAACCTCCGAGATGGGGCTAAAGAGCTCAGGCCTTTATTTCCCATCATGGACTGCAGAGGATTATGGCTAAAGATGAAGACAGATTGGGTGTGTCTGGGGATCCTCTCACACACATTCCTGAAATCATTCACTTGATGGACATCTACTAAGCACCTACTATGTGTCAGGCTTGGGCACTGGGGATACAACAGCGAATGAAATAGACGAAGATACCTGCTGGCACGGAGCTGATTTTTTAGCCAGGGAGACACACAAGATGAAAGATATATATATTCAAAATACTTAGGTTAGGGTGGTCAGAGAAGGCCACACTGAGAAGGTGACATTTAAGCAGAGACCCGAGGAAGGGAAGGAAGTGAGTGATACAGGTAGCAGAACAGAGCGCATTTCAACAAAGGGCAAGTGCAAAGGTCCTGGGCTGGAGCATATCTGCTACTTTCTGAGAAGGACAGTTAGGAGGCCAGTGTGGCTGGAGCAGAGGTGAGGTCAGCGAGGAGCTGGCAGTCATATGACACTGGGCCCATTCAATGAGATGGGAGGACACTCAGGCCTGGGCCAGAGCCACATCGACTCCAACTTACTTATAGGTAGGAGTTATCATCAAACACATAAGGTGTAACTGTCTAAAGATCATGTGTGGCTTTAGCATATCCTGTCCCAGCAAATATGCAACACATGGGCAAAACGGCCTGCCCACACTGGAAGGGCTGGAGAGTCTGAGCATGTCCATAAAAATAATGTATGTGCTTGTTTTTCTTTAGTGCATGAGAAAGCCCCACTGCCCTGGGCATTTGAGTGCGGTTACTACAGGTTACTGGGGTACTTCCCAGGCCTCCATTTGGCCAGCTGTCTGGCACCCCAGGCTCCCTAACCCTGGGCAGTGCCTGCCTCCTACGGCGGCTCTAACCCACAGTTCAGCACTGAGGAAGTGTTCATTGAGTGACTTAATGTTGGACCCTCACACCAGGCTCCCCGCCTTCCTGAGTCCAGCTCACCATCCTGAAGACCCAGGCTTGGAACCCTGGAGCCCCGAGCAGTGTGGCCCGAGAGCCCTGGCCCCCAGGACTCACCAGGCATGGAGAAGGGGGACAGGAAAGCGGCCTCCACGGGCTCTGGCTCCTGGGGAGGCGGCAGGGGCTGCGGTGGGGGCTCTTGGTCCCGCTGTGGCTCTTCCAGGTTTTCCACGGGCACATTCCCGTTCTCGATGCTCTCGTGCCTCCCATTCTGAAGCGGCTTGCTGCTCACGCCGTTGGCCGAGTTGATCAGCCTCTGCCTCTGTTTGGACAGGAGGCAAGACAGACACCCAGGCGTGTGACACAGCTGCACCCTGTTGCTTGGTTCCTCAGGCAGGTGGCACTTAAGGGTTTCTAGAACAGCACCCCTGGCTTCGGGTTTGCCTGAGAAATGGCTCCAGGACCTTAGAATCCAGCTAAGTTTGCTCATTTCCACTCGAACCAGTATCAGCAAAGGTATTGGTCAGAGCCCAGGGTTTCTTCTTAGTGTCAGCCTGACAAACTAGCCCATGACACTGGATAAAAGCAATCATTCTGACTTTCCCAGTGGATGGTCACAAGCCACCAGAAGACATTCACAGGAGAGGCTCTGCATAGTCAAAAAACCTCATTTCAGGTATAGCATGCAAAAATTGCATTTACATTGTGTACAATGGTCCAGTGATGATTCATATTAAGATGTAGAACATTTCCAGCCTCTCAGACAACTCGCTAAGGGTCCCCTCTCTCCAGAATTAATTAAGGTAACCCCATTCTGACTTTTATACACATCACTTAAGTTTTTCCTGAACTTGAATTTCTTATAAATGGATTCAGAGAGTACATATTATCTTATATTTGGCTTCTCTCACTCAACCTAATATCTGTGAGGTTCATCCATATTGTTGCATGAATCAGTAGTTTGTTATTTCCCAGGGGTGTATAGTACTCCACTGTGTGAATAACACACAATATGTCCTTTGCCACTTGATGGGCATTTGGGTTATTTCTTCTTTTTGGTTATCAGGAAGCATGCCATGGCCATGCCTTTTTGTGGACATATGCACTCATTTCTCTGGGGTATTTATCTAGAAGTGGGATTGTGAGATCATAAGGCAGGTGCAAGTTGAACCATTTCACACTTGTGCCAGAAATGGATTATAATTTCAGTTGCTTCCGATTCTTGTCAATGCTTGATACTGTCAATTCTTCCCATTTTAGTCATTCTGGTGGATGTGTGGTGGAATCTAATTGTGGTTTTAATTTGCATTTCCCTTTTAATTTCAGCATCTTATAGGGTTAGTAGCCATTTGGAAGGCTTCTGCTGTCCAAATCTTTCGCCATGTGTAATGGGTATACCCTGAACCAATCAGACCTCTTCCCTCCCCTATTTCCTTATAGCTCTTGACCAAGTCTGCCTTCTTTCCACCCAAGCAGAAGCCAAGTCAGTGGGTTTCTACTAAACCAGAGAAAGGGAGAAACCACATACCAAGAAATTAACAGGTTTCCATGTTTCTGAAAATCTGTTTGCCTTTGCACAGCTCATCTTTATCTGGCTCTCTTTAAAAATATTTATGCTCTAGGATTAAAACCTTGTGGGTAGTAATCATCATACATGGACACATATCTCCTTCCCAGTTACATTAGCAGAAAACCAAGAGTCAGTACACAGGCCCCCAAGGCATTACTCCAGAACTGTGTGCCTAACACTTATCCTTGTGGTTACTGGAAGCACAAAGATGGGCCAAAAAAGTCATTATTACTTAAAATGGAAGCATGTTATTTTTTCCAAAGAAAGAGGAATTGACCATTAACTGGCTTCATATTGGTTTTAGGCAGGGACTCCTATATCATGAAGTCTAGGATTGGGTGGAAATCTAAAACTTTTTTTCCTACAAACATGTCCACAACATTTAGCCTAAAAGAGAAAAGTGATCTGAGACACATGCCTAGGCATAATATTTTACTACCCAAAAAGGGTTAAATGAAAGGTCTTCCTTGTAGTCAAAACAAAACAAAAAACCCATAAATAGCTGTGTTGCAGGGAAGAACCAATTCTGACTCCATGATGGATCTGTTTGACTTTAACCTTTGAAAAATTACATTTTTCACCAGGAGCCCACCAGGCTCCTCTGTCCATGGGATTCTGTAGGCAAGAATACTGGAGAGGGTTGCCATGCCTCCCCGCCCCTGACCAAGGGCTCTTCCAACCAGAGTTTCTTTTGTCTCCAGCATTAGCAGGTGGGTTCTTTACCACTAATGCCACCTTTTGTTATAATAATCATACATAATAACATGCTTCAGGGAACCCTGGGCCAGGAAGATCCCCTGGAGAAGGGAATGGGGCCCTTGGAGAAGGGAATGACCACCAGCTCCAGTATTCTTGCCTGGAGAATTTCGTGGGCAGAGGAGCCTGGCAGGTTGCAGTCCATGGGGTTGCAAAGAGTTGGACGCGACTGAGTGACTAATACTTTTCGGGGAACCCTGACCCTCTTCCTGAAGAGATTAACACATTCTCTCCCTAAAGGCCTGCCTCAGGGGAGTCTGACCCTCTGATTAACACATCACCCCTCTTCCCCCAGGTTGGCCATTCCAGGATATTTCTGCAAGAAAAAGGTCTTTATCTACTCAACTACCCCCCTCCCCACCTCAGTCCTATTGAGACATTAGTCTGCCATCTTCTCAATCAGTCGCTTTCCAAATAATGTCCTAGTCATTGCTTCCACACATAATCTCTCAGTTAATTGGCCTGTCCTGTGGCGAACAGACCTAGTTTGGACTCAGCAACAGCTGTGCAAGGACAGAATTGTAAGGAGGTGGGCCATGACTCAGTAGGAGTATGAATGGTAGCAATGGGAAGGGGGTCATGACTCTAGCTTTATAGGAATCAAGAGAGAATTATCCTTGGAAAAAGAAAATCTGCAGCTACCTTGAGGTTGCATTAAAAGAGACATAAGTTATAACACTGGTAGCTCAGCTAGTAAAGAATCCGCCTGCAATGCAGGAGACCGTGGTTCAGGTCCTGGGTTGCAAAGATCCGCTGGAGAAGGGACAGGCTACCCACTCCAGTATTCTTGGGCTTCCCTGATGGCTCAGCTGGTAAAGAATCTGCCTGTAATGTGGGAGACCTGGGTTCGATCCCTGGGTTGGGAAGATCCCCTGGAGAAGTGAGCAGCTACCTACTCTGGTATTCTGGCCTGGAGAATTCCATGAACTGTATAGTCCATGGGGTTGCCAAGAGTTGGACACGACTGAGAGACTTTCGCTTTCACTTCACTTTCCGTTATAACAAAGGAGGTAATGGATCCACATGCTGAGAGAGACAAACCAGAAGGTTTCTATAGTCTTTCAGTTTTCTTCTAGAGTTGCTCTATCCATAAGAGAATAGATGTGTATTCATTTTTTTTTTTTTTTTTTTGCCTTGAGTAACATTAAAAAAAAAATCTGTACTTCAGACCAGTCTTTCTCCAATTAGTCTTTCTCTAGTGGAAAATACTTAGTGGAATGTGGCAGACATGGTATTCGATTGCTACCTGCCTTAAACTCCTTCCTGATAGGATCATTTGCTGCCTGTGCTGTCTGGGCTTCCTTGCTTCAACGGGCTGGTGATAAACACCAGCCCGGCAGAGGACACTTCGGGCCCAACGCCAGGAAATGTACTGACAAGCCAGGGCTTCCTGCAGTGCTGGAACCCATCCAAGGCCTCAGGCTCATGCGATCTCACAGGCCTTGAAGGAAACTTACCTCATTAATTATGATCCTGCTGGCCATCCGCAGACGAGTCCTGGGCCCAAATTTATTGGTGATCATTACGCGTAAGCCCGCCTCTGGGAAGGTGAACTTGGGAGGGCTGGAGCTCATGACCTCGTCCACCATCACCACTGGGTTTTTGTTGTACTGCGGCTCCTCCTTCACTATATCGAGCACAGAGTCATGATTAGTGCTGAGAACCCCCAGGGCAAAACCCCAGGGCTGGGGTGACTGACATCCCCCTGAGGCGCAGACTTCTTTGGCTGTGGTCTCAGCAGCTGGTAGCCACATGGGAGGCTGGCTGCAGATCCTCCCATTAGTAACACGAACCACCTGGGTCTGAACCACCCACAAGTACTGAACAGATCCCTAGGGTCCCACTTTTACAGGACCACATGCACATCTCCAGGGCTAGTCCCTCTGCTGACTGATGACCCTGTCTTCTGGGGTCCAGTCTTGGCTAAATGTAAGGGTCTTTCAGTTCCTCACCTAAGCCTCATGGGGCAGCCCACCTACAAAGTGGACTGGATCCCTGCCACCTCTCACCAATGAGTCTGAGGGGGACCTTTCTTCCCCACCATTTACAGAGACTCAGACAAAACTTAACAAACAGACAAGGGCCCCCTAAAGGGAAAATGCTGGGAGGTAACAGCACTGGTTCTAAGCTTCCTGTGAAGCTACCTGCTCTGTCTTAGAGGAGCCATCTCCACCTGGCACACTATGCTTCCAAACTGTTCTCCATGAGGTGGTACCAGCGAGGTCAAAGATCTGGCTCACAGGCCCTGACAAGGCAACTGAGACCCAGGAGAGGAGCCTGCTTGTGAAGGGTGCACAGTGAGCTGCTGGCCAAGACCAGTGTCTCCAGTGAAACCAGCACCCTCCAGCAGGGAGGCCACTCTCTGACCCTTTGCTTCCACTCATGAGGCTGAAGAACAAATCTCCTTGGTCCCTGGACCTTCCCCGCCACCTTCAGGAACATGCTCTGGGCTGGAGTCCCTGGAGGAAGCTCGACAGTTAACTCCAGAGCCCAGGAGGATCCAGAAATAGAAACCCTTCTGGACACAGCACACACAAGCAGGGGAGCCTTCCCCTCTGAGGGGCTGCCAAAGCAGGTATGCCCGTCCCTCTCCACTGGTCACCCGCTCCTGATGAGTGTCCTTCCTGGATATCAGGGTAGCTAGGAGCAGTCAGAGCAAACCTGCACGAGAGTTAATAGCACAAACACGAACAAATGCACACCAGACACACACACCCTCACCCAACAGGCAGCAAGGCTCAGCAGACAGGAGGCATGTGGTTAGAACCAAAGCCGGGAGGACCATGCATTTGTGGGAGACAAATATCAACCGCCAATGAGGCGTGCATTGGACTCGTGGGTTTGTTTCTTAAATGCATGTGTTATTGCTTGGGTCAAAGCAGATTACTTACAATTTAGAAGAGGAGAAGTGTTAAGGAGACAAAGGCCAACAGAGATTGCAGAGATGATTAGCGTGCGGTGAACGCTGGGAGTCTGGGGCAGCATTCTTGATGGTGGCCAAGGTGCCGGGGGTTACGTGAAGGAGGGTGTTAGTAGGGGGACTTCAATGCTCGGGACCTCTGGCCGTGGGGATGGCCCCTCTCCTCCTTGGCTTCTTGGGCATCTCATCCTGGCACCACCCACCACGTGCTTAGCAGGTAACCCAGCCAATGTCAGCATGTTGCCCCGGAAGTTTAAGGCCAGGTATCACCCGCTCCCTCCCCATTCCAAGACAAAGTTGTGTCCAGGGCCAGGGAAGCTTGAAAAGGTCCTACAGTGAGCCCAGCTGGTGGTCAAAATGGCCCCAGCTACCGGGTCATGTGCAATGCCACCGGACAGCCAGCAAGGAAAGGCCAGACCTCCAGCCATGGCGGGAAATAGGGTGCCCGCCTGCCTCCATCCTGGACACTTTCCTTGCTGTATTGTGCTCTGCTTTCTTGAGCAGAATTGAAGTGTGGTATAAAAAAATGTGTAAAACTTTTAGGGGAAAAAAAAACTGTATGCAGAACAAAACTGGAGGATGCTATTCCCCACAAAAGAGAACACCAGCTTGCGCTGATCTGGTGGGCTGAACTACATGATCTTTAAGAGCATTCAAGTACATAAGGGCATTTTATAGGAGTGGGGGGTAAAAAGGCAACATCCCCTTTCCTGTCAAGAGGTTGGGTTAAAAAAAGTTTGATTTTACATCTACGGGAAATACCAAAACTGCAAAACAGCAAAATCAGGATTTTGTGCGTGCGTCTTCCTGAAAGCATCTATAAGCCAGCAATCTTTGACAACCCTGGATGGGGTGGTTTATGTGACCTGCCTGGAGCCTGAGGACCAGGGGAGATGAGCTCTGAGTTTGAAAGATTCTGTGGCAACAGTGTCAGAAAGGGTAAAATCCCAAAGCCCTGTTCTCCTCAGGCCCTCCCACCCCTGGATGTAATCTCCTGCCCCAGTCAATCTGCTTCTAGGGGACAGTGCCCTTCAATAAGTCACAAACACTTCCCCGCTTGCCCACCCCACCCCCCACCCTGTGTGCACATTGAGCAAGTACCGGGCCGGCCAAAAAGTTCGTGTGGCATTTTCCTTAAGATGGGATGGAAAATCTGAACGAACTTTTTGGCCAACTCAATCTGTTCTGTCCCGTCTCAGGTAGCCCCCAGGAGGAAGGCGCCTATCGTGGGTGCTGAGTGAGGGGTGGATCTCTCCACGTGGAAGGAGGAAGGCTGCTGGGGAGAGGGGCCCACTGAAGGAGACGCAGGAAGGAGACCTGAAGAGCATGGGCCCGAGAGGAAAGGAGCAGCCACCACCCAGGGCTGCTTCTCCGGGCTCCAGCCTCCCCAGTTCCAGGCCTACGTGCCCCAGCCCTGCCCCAGCCCATTTCCTCCTTGGCTTTTATCTAAGTGCATTCACCCTGAGAAGAGCTGGAGGGAGACCTATGTCCCCTCCTTTCCTTGGCCTTAGGGGACAGTGTTGTGTCTAATCTTCCAATTTTCCAGAAATTGTCCTGGACTTCGAGGTTTGGGGGAAAGCAATAAACTTGTGGGAAATCCTACTGACATGGATACAAAAGTGAGGGCCACCAGAGAGGGCCTGGAAAGGCCCCACGTGGCCTCAGGGCAGCCTGGATTTGCCTGGAAGAGGATGTGCTCACATCCCTGACATGTGGCACTGGGGACCAGCCTCCTCCATCAGCCACAGGGGCAGCAAGTAGCTCCTGGGGCTGGCACCTGAGGACAGACATCTCCCACTAACTTGGTAAACAGAATCGCTCCTCTCACCATGAAGGTCCAGAGGACCCCAGGAGTCCTGATCTCTGTGTACAAGGATGGCCAGGAACAGCCTCTGTCTTAAGAAACTGTGAGGGGTGGGGACCTGCCTTGGAGTCGCCGTGTCTGTGGAGCTAAAAATCCCAAACAGCGGCCATACCGTTTCCTCTCCTCCTGGCAAGGCTGTTCTGGAAACAGCTCTCTTCTGGGGCAGCCTGCTCGCATCTAAGAAACAGGCGCATGGCACCGGCCCGTGCTCTGCGGGCCTCCTTCCTGGGGCCCCCAGGGGTGGGCCTGTGACCCTGGCTGTACCCATACCCTCTCCCCAGCAGCCTTCCTCCTTCCACGTGGAAAGATACACCCCTCACTCAGCACCCATGACAGATGCCTTCCTCCTGGGGGTTACCTGAGACAAGACAGAACATAGTGGGTTGGCCAAAAAGTTTGTTCGGGTTTTCCACACAGCTTCCGGAAAAATCCGAACGAACTTTTTGGCTAAGCCAGCACTTGCTTAAAGTGCACATGTAAGGAATCTCCTACCCTGACCCACACCAGGGTGAGGGCCGGGGGAGTGCCTAGGAGTATAGATTTCGGCCCCTACGTGTCCCAGACACGGGCAAACAGTCTCCTCTGAGCCTATAGGAATTAGGAATTAAAGTGACCTAAAAGAGACAGTGACTTGCCCAAGGCCATGAGGAATAAAAGAGAAATACCCCTCAGGAGGCTGGTCCACGGTGCTCTCTCCTGGTTAAAGGAGACCTTGACCAACACCGTGGGTGGAACTTGTCGGCAATGCCAGTTAAAGCTGTTTCCCGCCCCCCAAATCCTGACTCCAAGAACCTATTCAGACCTTAACACAAGTCTTGGGTGGGAGAGGGCATCAACGCTCTTGGCTCCCTGGCAGAACTACCCCCCTGGATGGAATCACCTGGTAATTGGCTGGATTAAGAATTGAGAATAGGGACGTCCCTGGTGGTCCAGTGGTTAAGACTCTGAGCTTCCACTGCAGGGAATACGAGTTCAATTCGTAGTTAGTGAACTAAGATCCCGCATGATGCAAGGTTCGGCCAAAAATTAAAAAGAATTGAGGACAAGGTTCCCAAGGCAGTAGCTGGTCAGGCCCAAACATTTGGGGGTACTTGACAGACTCGGGCTGGCTTCAGAGGTCCAGAATCACCAAAGGTCCAGGGAGAAGCTGAGGAGACCAGGCCACAGCCCCAGGAGAAGGGGCTTCCAGTGGGGCTTTTGGGGGCAGGTCTGGAATTCCTCTCCAGCTCCATGGCATCCTTCCCAGCCTTGGTGTTCCTCTGGGCAATGAGTCAGTGGTCTCTCTAGAACAGAGGTCTGCAGAACTGGGCCTGGCATCTGAGAAACCACAGGGAGACCCCACCTGCTCTGCCTTCCCAAGTCCTCAGCTTCCTGCCACTGGCCTTTGACATGGGTCAGAGATATGGTTCACTGCATGTCAGGAAAGCCAGGCAGGCCTTGAGCCTTCCTCAGGAGGCCTGGGGTGACCCCTGGGGATGTGACTGTGGCCCTGGGCTCATCCTTCTCCCACCTGAGCCACAGCTCCCACATCACTTGCCCTCCTCATGTAGGGTCCTGTGACCAAGGGGACAGTGACAGCTTATGGTGCGTGTGTGTGTGTGTGTGATTTTAATGGCACGTTCGCCCCCTCCTGTCTGCTCAGCCTTACCTTGCCCCAGCAATGGCAGGGAAGGGTCATCAGAGCTACTATCACAGTAATCATTACCATCCTCCAGCTCACTGTTGACCGTGTTGCCATTTGCAATAGCCTTTTGTTTGATTGTGAAAAAGGCCTGCATCTTCACGTTGTACCTGCAAGTTAGTTAAGGAGGGAGGTCAGAGCAGCAGGAGAGGCCGGGCAGGGGAGTGGCTAGGGGCGGGGCAGTGGGCAGGGGCCTCCTCCCCATCCCCCTCCCCTGCACACCTGCAGTGAGCTTGGCCTTGGGTGAGGGGGTGGGGAGCTAAGGGGTTTTTTAAAATTAATTTTTATTCGATTATATTAATAGTTGCTTTACAATGTTGTGTGAGTTTCTACCGTATAGCAAGGTGAATCAGCTCCGTACACACAGACATCCCCTCTTTTTTGCGAATTCCTTTCAATTAAATTTATCCCAGAGCAATGAGTAGGGTTCCCTGTGCTAATACAGTAGGTTCTCATTACCTATTTTATACATAGCATCAGTAGCGTATTTATGTTAATCCTAATCTTTTCAGCTGAGTTGACAGAGTTTCCTGACAGGAACCCTGGAACAATGGGGCCTGCCCCTTTTGAATGGGCTTCCTGGGGTCAGAAGAGACCTTTTAGCTCAAGAAAATGACTGACGCCTACTTATGTGCACCATAAGCCTGCCCTAACAAAAGCAGCTCAGACCTCAGGAGAGATCCAAAGCAGGCGTTCCCTGGCCTGGCCTTGCTCCCGTGGGTGCCTGGAGGCCCTGTCCCCACACCATCTGGCCAGCGCCACTGTCCCCACAGAGAGGAGACTCCGTCCCAGACCTCAGGCTGCTGGCCTCACCCAAAGGCACTCAGAGAGGAGACCTTTAAAGACAATTCTGCAGTTTTGACAGCTTACCATCCATTTTTAGAAAACACAATACGTGTTTTATGTCAGCGTGGGGATTCCTAGTCTCATAAACCTCAGTGGTGTTTTCTTTTTTAATTATCTGCGGAGGTGTGAGGAGAAAGTTAAAAATCTGAATGTGGCTTAGCTCATGGGTAGCTTTTTTTTTTTTTTTTTTTTTTCAGTTGTGGAAAAATACATCTGACATAAAATTTTCTATTTTAACTATTTTCCATTTTCAGGCTCACGTTTCGGTGGCCATAATTACATCTGTAAGGTGGTGCAACCGTCGCCACTGTCTAGTCCTCAAATTGTTAGTATCTCAAACAGAACGGGGTCGCACAGAGTTGGACACGACTGAAGTGACTTAGCAGCAAACAGAACTCTGTTCTCATTTGTCAAGGAATCATTAATGATGCCCTCCCCCAGGCACTTGGTAATCAGGCTCTCATCTGCTGCCTGCCTCTAGGAATCTGAGTCTCCTCAGCACCTCACAGAAGTGGAGTGGCCCAGTATTTGTCCTTTAGTGACCTGACTCCTTTCACTCAGTATCATGCCCTCAAGGTTCCTCCACATCAGGCATGAGTCATACTTTCCTTTTTATGACTGAATGCTACTCATCATGGGTAGTTCTGAGATGATTCTGACCGGGGGAAGCTTCCAGAGGGCCTCATGGGTGCACACCCCCCACCCAGCGTCTGCACCTTTAGAACTGCCTGCGGTACCCTCTGCAGTTGTGCAATGGTGACAGCCTGCAGAGGTGGCATTTTATGAGTCTGGAGAGATTGCAGCTGCCTGGCTTTTTTGAAAGAGTGGGATTAATTTATCAGGGGATTTATAGAGACAGCAAACAAGAGCAGTCACCCTGGGGCCAAGGCTGTGGAACACGGTGGGAGAGAGGTCCTTGATTGTTATTCAGGGAGCGGCCTAGCCTCCCGCCACCAGCCGCCCGCCCCGACCCAAGTGTGGACAGTACCGTTCAACAGAGTCTGAATCTCTCTCTCCCACCTTGGCTGCCCCAGCGGGGTGTCCCCTGGAGAAACAGGGTGGCCAAAAATGACCGAAAGGGCTGACCGAGGTTTTCTTCTGCCTCTGATGAAAGGCTGCAGCGGGGTGTGGAACCAGGGGTGAGACAGCCCAGGAGAGGAGAAGGGCACTTACTTCATGATCAGGATGTAAAACACATACAAGACGATGAGCACCAGGCCTTCCCACCTCAGAGAGAGAAAGGAGGCTGGTTAGAACCAGGGAAGCCCGCGGCTGGGGCTGGGCATGCCCGACACGGCAGGTGGGGCAGGGCGGGGTGTCCTGTCACCTTCCCTGACCCAGGACTCAGGCCGGTGAATGAGCCACCCAGCCCCAGTCTGTCCTGCCATCTGGCACTCGCTTGGTAACAGAGAAGGCTGGGCTGGGGTCTTCTCAACTACAGGGGCTCTGCGGGACTCAGGACGAGCTCCTCTAGCTACCTAGAAAAGGGAGGAACCACCTCATCCCAGGGCTTCCTTGGTAGCTCAGCTGGTAAAGAATCTGCCTGCAATGCAGGAGACTCCGGTTCGATTCCTGGGTCAGGAAGAACTTCTGGAAAAGGGATAGGCTACCCACTCCAGTATTCTTGGGCTTCCCTGGTGGCTCAGACGGTAAAGAATCCACCCGCAATGTGGGAGACATGGGTTCGATTCCTGGGTTGGGAAGATGCCCTGGAGAAGGGAAAGGGAACCCACTCCAGTATTCTTGCCTGGAGAATTCCTATGGGCCGAGGAGCCTGGGGGGCTACAGTCCATGGGGTCACAAAGAGTTAGACACGACTGAGTGACTAAGCGTAGCACCTCATCCCAGGGAACGGAGGGGAGTGGCCAGGGGTCATGCAGACCTGACCCTAAAGGGCCCTGTGGTCACGTGAGATTCTGGCCAGAGACCAGAGGAGCTAGGCGTGCAGGTGGGAAGGTGCCCTAAGAACTGCCTGAAGAGACAGGCTGGGCACAGTAGCCTCTTGGGTAGAACATGAGGTGGGGTGGGGGTCTTTCTGGGGTGCACTCTTCCTGTCCAACTCCAGAAGCAGCATCCAACTCCACACGTGGTAGGGATTTCTGTAGCTCAAAACACAAGCCTCTGGGTAGTCCCATGGCTTAACTTGTTGGGTCATCTGAGACATGTGTCCTGAAGACCTACTAAGTGCCCAACATGAGCTGCAGTCATCTTGGGGAGCTCTTCCTCTGCTGACAGAGCCCAGAGCCCAGCAGAACGACAAAGGGGTTTGTCGATGATCTGACCACCCCCTCAGAATTCCATCTACAGGTGAGGAAGAGGAGACCCAAAAGAAAGAGACTTTCTGGCTCACAGGTGGGGTAGACCCAGAACCAGCATGCTCTGGTCCCAAAGCATGCAGCTGCTCACGTCAGGCCTCATGAATACATTCCCACAAATAATCACATACAGGAAACAGATCTCAATCACTGTCAACGAAGAGAATGTTTTTATGGCTTGTGGAAAATATTGGGTTGGCCAAAAAGTTTGCTTGGGTTTTTACCATAACGTGTTATGGAAAATACAATGTGATGGTGAAGCTCCAATACTTTGGCCACCTGATTTGAAGAGCTAACTCATTGGAAAAGACGCTGATGCTGGGGAAAATTGAGGGTAAGAGGTGAAGGGGGCGACTGGATGAGACAGTTGGATGGCATCACTGACTCAATGGACATGAGTTTGAGAAAACTCAGGGAGATAGTGATGGACAGATAAGCCTGGAGTGCTATAGTCCATGGGGTTGCAAAGAGTCAGACATGACTTAGTGACTGAACAACAACAATAACATCATGTGGAAAATCTGAATGAACTCTGGCCAACCCAATACATTCATGCCTTAAAGGTTAGAGTGGAAATATCAACCTTCTCTTTAGAAGTTTGTGCCTTTTGTATCTTAATTAAGAAATCATTTCCAACCTCAGAGTCATAAAGATGAATTCTATATTCTACCCTAAAACGCTTTAATTTTGCTTTTTGCAGCAAAATCTTGAATTCCTCTGGGATTTATTCTTATATAAGGTGTGAGGGATTCTACATGGATTCCTTGTTTTTGCAGCACCTGAGGCTGCCCCCCTCCCCATCCCCATCTCTCTGCCTTGTCATGATGCCCCAGCCCAGAACTGGGCCCGTTACTGCATTCTCGGTTCCATATTCCACATTGGCCCATGTTTATTCCTGTGCAAAACATCATACTGTCTTCATTATTTTAGCTTTATAAAATATCTTGCTATCTGGCAGGGTGGGAATATTAAGGAAAACACTCTTTGTCACTTTGAAAGGATAGATAAAGGTATGACTGCTTAGAATGATACCCTTTAGGGGACGTCCCTGGTGGTCCAGTGGTTAAGAAGTCACCTTCCAATGCAGGGGTTGTAGGTTCCATTCATTGTTGGGGAACTAAGATCCCACATGTCACAGGCAATTCAGCCCATGCACCACAACTAGACAGCCCATGTACTCCGGGGCCACACCACAAGTAGAGAGAAGCCCGCGCACTGCAATGAAGATTCTGTATACTGCAACTAAGACTCTATACAGTCAAGCAGAAATAAATATTACAAAAGAATGATAGCCTTTTTTACTTTCACAAGTTCTTATGTTTGTAAAAATAATTTTTAAAAAGATTCAGTGAACCCAACAAACAAGGATACTAATGAAAAATGAAAAAGAAACAAATGTTTAAAACTTACCACATAATTTCTTCATCATATATGAACTGGGAAGGCAAAAGAAACAAGAGTGGGGGACAGATTTACTCCAAAAGAAGAACAAACACAGACCCCTAAGTACCGTGCGGTGATGCACACCAGCTTGCTCTGATTTTCACAGAAAGCTGGCACCTCTCTCTAGGTCTGGGTTTCTCAAACGTAGAAGTGACCCTTCCTTAGTGGAAACCTTGGTCTGCAGATGCTGCAGGGTGAGGCCTAGTGTGGGTCTCCAAAGAGAACTGGTCTGGCCTTCTGATAATCCAAGTAGCCACAGGGGCCCATCTGCAGGGGTCTACCCTCATTAATGGAATAGGGTTGCTGAAATCAAGAATCTTAAAAACTGAAAAGGTATCTCTGTATGTATGTTTGTGCCTGCATATCTATCTATCTATCTACCCCTCCCTCCCTCCATCTTTGGTACTTCTGTGTGGGGTAGGATGGGGTGGGTGGGGAGGAAAGGGTGTCATTGTCTTAAAAATAAAGAATAAGCCCTTTGGAAGCTCTGAGGACAAAGGACCCACTTGTACCACTTGAAAGGAGGCTGAGGGTGATGGTGAGGTTGCCACAGCTTCATAAGAGGGCACTGACATTGCCCAACAACTCCACCCAGCATCCCCTATGTGGGATGCAGACAAATGATGCCTTTGTGGTCCTGGGAGGCATCCTGTAACTGCCCCGGCCAGGCCCAGTGCACACAGGAGGGGGCTATGCCCACCAATCAGATCTTGGAGACATCGGGGTCCCTACACACGATGCCAGGACAGGCCACGGGCTGCAGTCTGGATTTGGGCCCACTGCACCCTCTGCTGGTTGTCAGGCGGGCAGCACACACAGGATCTGCTTTGGGAAGCCACTCGGACTGGGTCATCCTGGCTGGGCACTGCTCTGAGGTTCCCCAGACTCAAGGCTCTGAGGAAGAGGCAGAGGGGAGCCTGGTATCACCATCTGGGGAACTTGGGGGACACGTATGGGGACAGTGTCAGTTTTTTATCACCCAGTGGAAGGCTACTGGCATTTAGAGGATGAAGACCAGGGACACCAGTCAGTCTCGAACATGTAAAATGTTTCTCCCAGAGGAGTTATCCATATTTGACAGACATCTTATATGTCCTGCTAGATATTTAAGCCAGCAGCAAAAAAAATGACCTGAGCCTTGAACTTAACTCCATTTTATAAATCAAAGTATTTTTGCACAGTTTTAATAAATACTTAATTTTCTAGTGAGTTAGCTATCATGCAAGTGGAGAGGGATGACTGTACTTGGCTCAGTTTAGGATTTTATCAGGAGTCATTCACAATTTCAGAAAATTCCATCATCAATGTCAACACCACTCATGGGGTGGCCAGTCCAGCGTATCAGCCTGCACTGGCAGCCAGAGGGCCTGGAGACTTCCTGTGTGAGGGCAACAGATTACATCACTCAGCGTTCCAGCATCTTCCTGCCCAAACAGTTACACACTAGATGTATTCTTTTATATGCATTACTTGTGCCTTTTATGATATGCTTTCGGGCATTATGCTGATTTGGTAAAATCGTATATAGGTAAATTGTTTTACCTCTAACTTTCATTTTTGGGAGTGTGGTGGGCAGTCTCTCAGATACCTGACATTCAAGCTCCCCTTGGCATGTGGCCTGATCGTAGGGATCTGCTCCTAACAGAATATGGCAAAAGTGAGGGCTGTCACGTCCGAGATTCGGTTACAAACAGACTGTGGCTTCCATCTCGGCACCTCCTTGCCCTTGCTGGGAGGGGAAGCAGTCCCCAGTGATGTGAGCTGTTCTATGGACAAGCCTGAGGCCTGCCCACCACCTCATGCGGGATCTTGAAAGCAGATTGTTGCCCAGGGGAGCCTTGACGTAACTGTTTTCTGGACGGTGAGTACACAGATGAGAGATCCTCAGCCAGAGGGCTTGGCTAAGCCACTCCCAGATTTGATCCATAGAAAAAGAGGGCAATAAAAGTTTGCTGTCTTAAGCTGCTGAGTATGAGGGAAATTTGTTACATGGCGACAGCTAACTAATACAAAGATCACGGTTATCAAATCCAGTTGGCTCTAGATGTCCTTAGGGGGAGAACTATTCTAGAATACATTTCATACTCTGAGATCTGGGCATGCCACATGCATCTGCCCTCTTGATGTGACCTGCCCTCATTCAGTCACTTGAAAGCGCCTTTTGGATGGAAACTGCTCCCCTGTGGGTGACACGGTCCTCAGCAGTAAACTGTGTCACGGGCTTCACTGCCGTGTCACTGTCACATGGTATGCATGATGTCACCCCAGGCCTCAGGGGTCCCTGTTTCAGGCCCTCTGCTTTTTCTGCCCACATCCTCGCTCCCAGCTGCCTAACCTGAGGGCTCGCAGCTGGTCTCTCTCTTCCCAGCTCTGCAGTGAGCTAGGCAACCAGAAACTCTGCTCCTTGGGAAACTGGCTCTAAGTGAGGATCTGAAGGCCTCTGATGAGCACATTCTTAAGCTTAACTGCATCAACCATATGATGCCTGCTTTAGTTTTTTCAAGGCCGTTCTGCCCTCAAGGTGGTACCTGGATGTGCTTGATAACCAAGGCATTGGGTATGAGGTTTTTGGGACAGGGAAGCACCGTGGAGGGGAATAGGTCAACTCGACCACAGTGAGTGGCCAGCACACCCCAGGGCGGGGTGCCGTGGGTTCTCTGGTCATAGTGCCAGGGACAGGACAGTGGGGCGGGGGAGGGTGTGTTAACTCACGGCAATGAGCACGATGACAGACAGAGTGTAGTACACGGAGTCTCGGCACACGGCCCACCATGTCAGACGGACCACCTGCCGAGCAAAGGGCCGTTAGCGTCACCAGCTGGGGGGTGTCCCATTGCCCCCAGACCCCTGCAGCTGCAGACACATGCCCTCGGAGCTCATCTTAACTGTCCACCAGGACCACAGCGTGTCTGGCTGCTCCAGGCCACCTTGCTCTCTTGGTCATATTTGGGGACAGAAGGATAGTGTGTTCACATTCATAAGTAATGGCAAAGCTGCCCCCTGCTCCTTCACGGTGACCACATGGCATGTATACCAGGAGAAGCCATGTGGCTGGGGGAGGCCAGAGACACTCACTCTTCTCTCAGCGCTAGAACTTTCTGGGGGTGACTGGCTGCCTCCCTCTACCTCCCTGGCCAGAAAGAGCTTTCCATGAGCCCGACTCTCTGAGGCCAAGTCTAATGTCCCCCTGTGGCTCCAAGGATCAGGAAGATGTGATAGGAAATCAACAAGCCACCTTCATGCACCCATAGGGAGGCAGAAGACAGGCCCCAAGTAAGTCCAGAGTCTAGTTCATGGTCAGGGTTACAGGAAACGCTTCTTAAATATTTACTGCTGTCAAATAAATGTCCCACAACCCACCCCCGAGACCAGCCAAGGGGGCAGCTGACGCTGTTTCTGCTCTCAGACCCATGGGTGGAAGGAACACAGGACACCCCTGTTACACGCAAGGAAAGGGGCTTGGAGGGGACACCCCCGCTCAAAGCCACAGGGAGTTACAGGCATGGCTAAGGATGGGCCTTGGATCTCTCCCACGCTATCCCTATGTCATTTCATGAGAAGAGAGACACCACTGACCTGCCCTGCGAATAATCCACAAACTCCAATTATACACAGGATGTTGAACACAGCAGAGCCCACGATGGTTCCGACCCCAACATCTCCGTGGGTGATGAACACGCCTGGGAAGAAAGAGGCACAAACCTCATGTGCAAGCCCAGGCCTGCCCTTCCTCAGACCCTGGCCGGTTCCGTGTCCCCCACCCCATGAATGGACAGGACTTGTTCTTACTACCAGGGAACACCTGAGATGCTGGTGAGAACAACAAAACCAGAGGTGGAAGAGTCCTCAGGGACCCGCTACACCAATCCTCCCATTTTGGGAACAGCTTTATCGATAATTCACATGCTGTAAAATTCACCCATTTAAAATATCACTTTAGCATTTTCTGGTATAGTCAGAATTATACAATCATCACTGCAATCTAATTTTAGAACGTTTTCATCACCTCAAAAAACACCCATACCTGTGAGTACCCTACTCCACTCCACAGCCCAGGAGTGGAGTAATTCACTTTCTCTCCACGTCTCCCATTTTACAGATGAGAAAACTGACACTCAGAGCTGAAAAAACATGCCCACAAGAGTCTGGGCACCCAACCTGGGTTCTTCCTATATCCCATGTCTCAAGCTGATAGGATTTCTTACCAATAACAGAGGCAAACAGCTCTGGTGTTGAGCTTCCCGCAGCCATGAAGGTGGCTCCAGCCACATCTTCGCTCAGATGGAGTTTCTGAAACAGAAGTGACCGCAGACCCTCAGGCTGTACTGCAGGGGCAGTAAGCATGCCTACTGGCCACTTACGGAGAGCGCGGGGCACAGCCCCGCAGCCAGAGTCAAGCTTCAGGGCTGGTGGCCTCTCTTTGCTCATCCCAAGCATATGCCCTCCTCCACTCTGCCTGATGTTCGCTCACCTCGGAGTCCCCTCTCCCCTTCCTCCATCTGTCAATTTTTGTTCATTGTCTGAATGCTTAAATAGTCTCTCTTTGATGAAGACTTTTCAAAAGGGCCACCACGAGTCATCCACTCCCCCAGGGAAGAGAAGCTGAAACATGACTCATGCAGTGAGGATCTGAGGTCCATGTGCATGCTTCCCCCACTGGATGACAAGATGGGTCTTTCTCATCTTTGGATGCCTGGAACAGGAGCTGGGGATCACTGGGGAGTCTGCTAGTCTAGTGCCTGTCACTTCTGGTGCTCATGCAGACCTTGGGTACCATGTGAACATCAATACATCACGTTGTGGGATGTGGCAAACTCAGGTGCATAGCCTGGCCCCTGCATCCCAGAAGGCCTTCCCAATGGCAGGCTGGATACCTGGCTGCCCACTGCAATAGACCTCACCTCCTGTCCCCAGAGTTGAGTCTGTCCTGGGTAATAATTTCAGTGGGGGAGCATTTTTTTCTGCCAAGCCCTCGGACAGGGCTAGAACTATCTAAGCCCACTCTGCTTGGTGAGACCATGTTCTGGACACAGAGGCCCATCCTCTGATCTGGAATCTGGGGCTGGGGGCTTTGGGTGCTTGGGAAAACCATGGAAATTCTGGGTCCCCCTGAATGCCAACTTGAAGGTGCCTGGCTATGGTCCTTAGAAGGCCTCTGGGAAGACTGGCTCAGAGCAGGACTTGGTCTCCTCTAGCCCCCACCTCCCAAAGCATTCCTCGGGAGCCTGGGCTCTGAAGCCACTGAGGAATCCATTCCCTGGGCCAGTACAACCTCCTCAGTAAGCTTGCTATGGAAGGAGTCCTCAGAAGGGTTGGAGCTGTGGGTTTGGTGGAAAATTGGATGGGGGCATAGCATTGACCCCCCGCCCAGGCAGAAGCCCACCCACCCTAGCCCTGCCAAAGAGGAGATGTCACAGAGGTTCAGCCATCAGAGCACCTATGATAGCTTTTAGCAGAATCCAAACCATGCTATATCCTGTCCTGCCTCCTTCCTGCCTCTGCCTGGGTCACTCCTTCCCTCTGGAATGACCTCCTTCCACTCAGCTGGTGGAACTTTTCACTCCCAAAGCCTGGACCAAATGCCACCTCCTCCATGAAGCTTTCCTCGGTTTCTCCCCAGAGATGCTCCCTCCCTCCTTTTGAATCCTCAGTACTTTTGATGGCTCTCACTAGGTCCCTTCCATCAGCATTCCCTATGAAGCCAGGACCATCACCCTTGCCCACCTCTGTGTTTTTAGGGAGATGGGTAACCTCGTCTAGCATCTCCACTGAATGTGGTCCTGTGTCTATGGGCTTCTGTCACCCCAAAGTGGGCAGGGGACCCAATCTTGTTGCTGCGACCCACAACATATTCTGGGGTGTGTATTCTGGAAAGACCAGTTGACTGTTTTTCCTGAGGGCCTCCTCTGAAGAAGTGATAGCCCACCACTCCAGGGCTGCCTCTAGGTTGAACATTCAACTCTGACATCCCAGCAGCCATTTCCTGATTCTGTTCCTCCTCTGGCTCAGTTCTCTCACTGACAGGTGTCTTGGAGAAGAGCATATGGTTTGATCTGAGTGGGGTGAGAGGTCAAGTGTGGAGCAAGGGGAAGGCAGGGCCTTCGCACACTTTTGCCAGGTCACTCACCACTTAGTGAACTAGGTCAAAAGCAGCCAGTCCTCCTGGAGCTCAAGTAATGGGGACGTGCCCACCCCTAACAATCCATGTCCAACCTGCAAATGTCCCGACGACAGTATGGCTTCAAATAGCTGGGAGACTTCAAGTGGATAAAGTGCAGTGACACCCAGATGAGTCTGCACTTGTGCACGTGTGTTAAGTTGCTTCAGTCTTGCCCGACTCTGTGAGACCCTATGGACTGCAGCCTGCAGGTTCCTCTGCCCATGGGATTCTCCAGGCAAGGATACTGGAGCGGGTTGCCATGACCGCTCTCCAGGGGATCTTCCCAGCCCAGGGATTGAACCCACATCTCTTGTGTCTCCTGCATTGGCAGGCAGGTTCTTTACCACTAGTGCCACCTGGGAAGCCCCCAGTCTGAACACAGCAGATGCTAAAAACAGAGACAGTTTTCCTTCCTTGGCTAGAAGTTGAGGGAGGAGGGGGCAGGACTGGGAAAACTTAACAAAAGAATTAAAAGGAGGCAATGTCAGGCTGCAAAGGCATTCCTTGCCATTGCATCTCAGCATCTTCCCTGGGGACACAGAGCCCCACCTGGTACCTGTCACTTGCAGCTGGTTTTGGCAAATGCTCCCTAACTAACCAGCTTTGGCTTAACTACCAGTACCTGCTATGAAGCCAGAGGTCCTGGGTAATAATTTCACTGGGGGAGCATTTTCTTCTGCTAAGCTCTGGGGGAGGACACCACCCCCTAATTGTAATCTGGAGCTTCAGAGCGAGGCTTTGCACTAGCGATGCCAACTACTTGGCCTGACAACCTTCACTGCCAGAGTGTTCCCCACTTCTTGGCCTGGCACTGATATGCCAAGTGTCAGTCACCCCCAGCCCCCGACCCAGGCTTTGCCAAAGGTTCTAAGACCTTCCCACGCACCTCGCAGATCTTCTCTAGAGACGGAACAAAGAAGTCATCACAGACTATGGCCAAGGCGTAGAACATGTACAGAGCCTGCAAAGGAAACGGGGGGACAGCATCAGCCAGGACTCCCGCCAGCAGTGGGCGTGGCCAGGAATCCATCGCGCTCCACACCAGCCTGCTTGGGTTAGGAAAACTCCAGCACCACTGGGGTGTGCTTCTCCTCAATCCCCTCACTGGCAGATGGGACCCAGACAGGAGAAACAACCTGTTGAGCATAGGAGTGGAATAAAAGTCAGTCCACAGAGTCCTGTGTCCCTTCCTCTCTTCTTAAACAAGCAACCCTCTCTCTCCAACACACAAGTAGGCCCTCGACAGGCAAGATCCAAACCTCAAGGGCTGAGAAGGAAAGCATTTAAAACCATCACCTTAAGAGTTTAAAATAATCATCATCCTGATTTCCCCTCTTCGAGTTTTAGCAAAGGCATCATTTCCTGTCACCAACTGCCCACCTCCTGCCAAAACAGACAACTTGAGACCCAGCATTTCCTGGGATGCTGCTTGATGTTGGTCCAGGTTAAAATACATGAGCCACTGAACATTGGGAGGTTCACGGGACAGAATCCAGATTCTAGGGCTAATCCTGGGAATTTTTTGCCTTGTGATTTTGGATAAGTCATGTCTCCAAGTCTCATTTTCTTCTGTTTGATGACAGAGCAAGAACAGATCAGTAGTTTTTAGATGATGTTATCTGCAGAACTCCTCTCTGACCTGTCCACCCAACATGACTTTACTGAGCTCATCTTATATGCCAGGTACTATTCTAGCCATGAGGGATAAGGGGACAAAGATGCCAGGAAAAGCCTCTGCCTCTTTGTGGGGGACAAATAGGCAAATAAAGTATCTATCATGGCTAGGAAACAGCACGTGAAAAGGTCCTGAGGCAGGAGTGTGTTCGATGCATTTGAAAAACAGCAAGGACATTGGTGCAGGCAGAACAGATTGAAAGTAAAGTGGAAAACGACTAAGGTGAGGTTGGAGGGAGTGGCAAGGACCAGAATCTGTGTAAAGGAGATGCGATTTTATGCTGAGCACTGGAGGAAGCCATTTTTTTCTTCAGAGAAAAAGTGAGATGAATGCCCTATTCCCGAAAGAGGGAAAGGCTGGGCTGCTTCAGCTAAAATGGTGTGATATTCCAACAACTTTACAATTAATTGCATGCATGCAGGCATGCTCAGTCGGTCAGTTGTGTCCGACTCTTTGCGACCCCATAGACTGTAGCCCTCCAGGCTCCTCTGTCCATGGAATTTTCCAAGCAAGAATACTAGAGTAGGTTTCCATTCCCTACTCCAGGGGATCTTCCTGACCCAAGGGTCGAATCCATGTCTCTTGTGCCTCCTGCATAGGCAGGTGAATTCTTTACCAACCGAGCTATCAGGGAAGCCCACAGATAAAGTGGAAAATCTATCAACTGTGACCACAGCATCCAAGGCAAATGTGTGCTGGAGTCCAGGTGTGGCTATCCCTGAATTTGACTCATTATCATTTGGGGGGAAGCAAAAAGAAACAAATACCGGGGGTGTGGGGAACGTGGAGAGAGAGAGAGAGACAGGAGACACTGCTACAAATCTCAGGATCCCAACCTAAATTCATACCCTCAGAAATTCGCCCCTACAGCATTTCCCAGGCAAAGAGCCTCTGGTTCCCCTGACGTCTCAGAAACACTGGAGAGAAAAGGGGGCCAAGATGGCACTACTATTTCCTTCACTTGGGCGGGAAGTTCTGAGAAGCTTCTTAGTGCTACAGAAAAAACCTGGCTCCAAAGCTCAAGTTTTTTCTTGCTCTAAAGAAGGGCTCAGCAAAGTTTTTCTTAAAGTGTCTGATGAGTCTTTATAGGCCATACAGCCTGTCATAACTCTGCTGCTGTAGAAGAAGAGCAGCCATGGACATGAGGGTGGCTGCCTACCAATAAAACTTTATTTATAAACACAGGAAGTGGGCTGGATTTTGTTCTCCAGATGTAGTCGGGTAGTGCGTGCTCTAAAAGGGTTCCTGCAAAATTCCCGAGGACCTCTCAAGTTCAGGAAAAAAGGCTTTGACAAGACATTGGTGAGGCAGAGGGACAGATTGTGGGACTAACTGGTCAAATCCACATTCCCTCAGTGAATGGGGAGGGCAGGGGAAAGCCAGAGAAACTAGAAAGATAATAACTCCCTTTGAGAAATAATACACAAGACTGTCACTTGAAATTTGCCTACAATCTTCATGTTCATTAATGGTTTATCCCGTTAATTAAAACTTCACTCACCCCTTATTCTCAGGTGGCTACTATCTATGTGAGAATCCCAGCTTTCCCTTGCTTAATTGTCTCTTGCAAAGATGAATACTTGGTTGGGTTTAAATATAGAAGCAGATGGTGCTGAGCGGTCAGGGAACCACATCAGGAGGAACATTTGCTGTGGTAGATCCAAAGTAGAAAATTAAACCCTAAGCGCTTTCATTTCCCTGCATCAGACAACGAGGCTGGCAAACTTTTTCTACAAAGAGACAGACAGAAAATCTTTTTTGGCTTTGTGGATCCCAGAGTCTTTGTCACAACTACTCCGGTCAGCCAGTGAAGCAGAAAAGCAGCCACAGATGATATACAAATGAATGAGAATGGCTGTGTTCCAATAAAACTCCATTTATAAGTATGGGCAGTGGCTGTGGGCTGTAGTTCGCATGCAGAGAAGAGCAACTATTACCTATCATTTAGGTTTGAGCTCACTATGCCTTTTTGAACTGCTACTCGAACTCTGCCGCTGCTCACCAGGCTCATTTAATACTGAGGAAGTTTGAGAAGAAGAGCACCAAAGTCTCAAACCGCAGTTATGTCAGGACGGTAAAACGTGGGGCGGGGGAGGGGGTGGGGGTGGCTCCTGGAGAGCATTATCCCATTCCCTGTTATGTCTGAAGGATGTGACCCCTGTTCGCTTGTATTTACACATCTGGGGAAGAGATGCCGTCACTCCCGTTTTATAAAAAGCAGAAAAGGAGGCACAAGAAGACGTGAATCTTTGTCCTGGCTCTGGGGCCATTCACTGTGTGACACTGAGCAAGTCACTTCACATCCTTAAGACTTCATTTCTTTGCGGTTAAAACACGTCCAGGACCTGTTCTCAGAGGGCTCTTATAAGAACACGGTGAGATCTCTGACACCTTGTGCTCTGCAGACAGACTTCCCCTGCTGGAAACAGGGATGTCCCACCCCAAGAGGGCCACTTACACCAAGAATATGCAGCAGGACGGCCCCGTGCTGTCGCTCGTTGTTGGAGAACAGGTCTGTGGGGAACTCGTGAATTGCTGGAAGACAAGAGGACAGGGTAAGGTGTTAGTTATCAAGGAGTGTCCCTAGGGCTTGGCCATGGAACTGTGGAGGCCCGGTGTTGGGCCTGGGGAGAGGCTGGCTATTTCTCCTCTGTTTGTGGCAGATCTGAGCTCTTAGGAAAACACTGCTGGATATAGATTATCCAGATATTCTAGTACTTTAGAGTTGACCATGGTTTGTATATCCCTTGCAATTAAAAAAAGAGAGCATGAAACACATCACAACCACTAGGATGGCTATAAACAAAAAGACAGATAAAAACTAGTGTTGGCAAGGAGGCTGGAGCCCTCATACATTACTAGTAGGGATGTAAAACAGTGCAGTCACTTTGGAAAACAGTCTAGCAGTTCCTAAAAAGATTAAACAGAGGCTTTGACCTGCAATTTTACTCCCAAGTATCTTCCCAGGGGAAATGGAAAACATACATTCACACAAAACCTGTACATGAATGTTCATAGTGGTATTATTCATAATAACCAAAATGCAGAAACAAGCCAAACATCTACCAACTGATGAGAGGATAAAGCATGATACATCCATACAAATGGAATATTATTTGGTGATAAAAAGAAGTACTGATACATGTTACAACATGGAGGATGCTTGAAAACATTTTGCTAAGTGAAAGAATTGTAAGAAGTCAGTCACAAGACTACTTATTGTATGATTCCATTAATATAAAATGTCCAGAAGAGGCCAATCTATAAAGATGGAGATAGATTAATGGTTGCCCAAGGCTGGAGGGTATGGTGTTTGGGGGATGACAGCTAAGAGGTACTGCATTTCTTTCTGGGGTGATGTTTGCAGCGATGCTTGCCCAATTCTAAATATGAAGAGCCACTGAATTCTGTGTTTTAAACAGATGACCTATATAGTATGTGAATTATATCTCAATAAAGTTGTGACCCCAGGTGGTATTAGTGGTAAAGAACCCGCCTGCCAATGCAGGAGACTGAAGAAACTCAGGTTCAATCCCTGGGTCCAGAAGATCCCCTGGAGGAAATGGCAACCTATTCAATATTCTCGCCTGGAGAATCCCATGGATGGAGGAGCCTGGCAGGTTACAGTCCATAGGGTCGCAAAGAGTTGGCCACAACTGAAGCGACTTGGCACAAAGTTGTTACCAAAAAAAGCATTAAAAAATCGAAAGATGCCAAAGAGGAAAATCAGGGGATGGTTCCTCATTCTGTCAAAGGATTCTGATCACATTCTTACCAGAGAGCTTTCCAACTGGCTTCAACGCACACGCAGATCTGTTATGAACACAATCCCCACCAAGAGTCTTGCTGAGGCTGGAGACAGTTGTCTTGCTCTGAGCGGGCTGTGAGTTCACATGGCCAAGTTCGGGTCTTAGCTCTAATATTTACAGGCTGGGTCAACAGGGACACGTTCCTTAACTTCCTTGTGCCTCAGTTTCTTCATTGGTAAAATGGTGAGATTAACTTTAATAACATGGCTTAAAGTGTTTCAAGCTCATGGTGAGCTTCAAACCAGCACCCTCATCCCAGGATTCTAGAATTCTCTTCCCTCACCACTGTCAAGTCAGAGCTGAGAAGCAGCTCCAGGAAGAGAGGCTGGAGTCGCTTCAGAGCTCAGGGACAGATGGCCTCTTTGCAAAGACCTTCCGGTCTAGACCCGTCAGCCCCTTCTCCCACCTTCTCCTCCCACCCACAGCGCATCTGTCACTCCTGGTGGGGAAGTGGAGATCCCAGAGAGGTCAAGTGATGCTGTCAGGGATGGGGATGGCACTGTGGGCACCAGGAAAATCTGTCCTCTGCTGAGCACTCATTCAGCAGAACCACACAGAGCAGGGAAGATGGTCCACGGGAGGCGAGGCTCCAGGTCAGCCCTGGAAGGGGAGCTGAAGCCAAGCTGGAACAAGGGAGGAGGCAGGGCTACGAGCACCCTTGTCTCCTGATCTCTCAGGCCCACCCCAGTGCCAGGTACGCTTCCACCAGTATAGGCAGCATCTCAGGTCACTGAGCGCCATGTCATGCACCTTTCTCTGGCCCCAAGAATGCCCCGTGGGGTGGGTACCATGTGCTCTGGGCTCACAGCATTCTGGACTGTAGGGGGAGCCCCGTGAGGCAGGGAGCCCTCTGCTCTGGGAATCAAACACTCAGGAAGCAGGTTCTGTCTCTGACGTGCCCAAGTGGTCTGAACAACTCATTTGCTTCTTGGCCTCAAAATGCTCACCTGTAATGGAGGAATAACTGTTTCTCATCATCCAGTCAATCCTAAAGGAAATCAACCCTGAATATTCATTGGAAGGACTGATGCTGAAGCTAAAGTTCCAATACTTTGGCCACCTGATGCAAAAAGTTGACTTGTTGGAAAAGACCCTGATGCTGGGAAAGATTGAAGGCAGGAGGAGAAGGGGGCGGCAGAGAATGAGATGGTTGGATGGCATCACCGACTCAATGGACATGAGTTTGAGCAAGCTCCGGGGAAGCCTGGCGTGCTTCAGTCTATGGGATCACAAAGAGTTGGACATGACTTAGCGACTGAAAAACAACCGTCCCCAATGGGTGACCAACAGGTAAGTATCCTTCAATGTCATTTCTGCAGGTTCTCCATCAGACACTGCCACATCCCCATATCCTCATCACTGGTCCTCATCGAATACTGGAAGCTTCTGGAAGGCATTAATCCACACTGTCCTGGCACACAGTAGGTTCTCAATAGACCTTAACAGTCAATTGAAAATGCTAAAATATTTGGTTGGCCAAAAAGTTCATTCAGGTGTTTCCATACCATGTTTCTGGTATGTTTGGGTTTCTGGAAAAACCCAAATGAACTTTTTGGCCAACCCTATATTAACAAAAAGGGCTTCCCTCAAAGCTCAGTTGGTAAAGAATTCACCTGTAATGCAGAAGACCCCGGTTCAATTCCTGGGTTGGGAAGATCCACTGGAGAAGGAATAGGCTACCCATTCCAGTACTTTGGCCACCTCATGCAAAGAGTTGACTCACTGGAAAAGACTCTGATGCTGGGAGGGATTGGGGGCAGGAGGAGAAGGGGACGACAGAAGATGAGATGGCTGGATGGCATCACTGACTCGATGGACGTGAGTCTGAGTGAACTCCGGGAGTTGATGAGGGACAGGGAGGCTTGGCATGCTGCGATTCATGGGGTCGCAAAGAGTCGGACACGACTGAGCGACTGATCTGATCTGATCCAGTATTCTGGCCTGGAGAATTCCATGGACTGTGTAATCCATGGGGTCGCAAGGAGTCAGACACAACTGAGCGACTTTCACATATTAACAAAAATGACAATGTACATCATCTCATCCTGTTAGAATGCTTTCATTACTCTTGCAAGACTCTTAAATACCTAGAATGATACCTCTTCTGGTTCAGAGTCGACACTCAATAAATGCTTATAAGTGCATGCTCAGTTGCTCACTTGTGTCCAACTCTTTGCGACCCCATGTACTGTAGCCCACCAGGTTCCTCTGTCTATGGAATTCCCCAGGCAAGAATATTAGAGTGGGTTGCCATTTCCTTCTCCAGGGGGCCTTCCCAACCCAGGGATCGAACCCATGTCTCCTGCATTGCAGGCGGATTGTTTACCCACTGAGCCACCTAGGCAGCCCCAAATGCTTATTATAAACTTCCAGGATAAAAGTCCCTCCTCTGTGAATATAATTTGGCTCTAAAAGTGATGGGTTTTCCTTTAAAACAGAAAAAAAAATCTGCTTTTTAAGATAAGTCTCCCAATAAAACCCAGAAAACATTATTAGCTCCCCTAGACATTCAGAAAATGTTCCCACTTTAAAACAAGCAGCATTTAATGAAATATAGATTCTTTCACTTTTTTCCCCTGTAATCAAACTTCTTTAATAGAATTGCTGCTGTCAGTTCAAGGGCAGGAGTCTGCTTCAAGGCTCAGCTCAGAGATGGAGAATTATAGAGGGAATAACTTGGCATTCTTGTGTCCAGGATCTTGTTTCCAGGAGAAATGGAACTGTCTGGGATATAAGGGCAGATCAAACAGACATTTCTGCCATGAAAATGAGTCAGTTTTTGATTCTCCAAACCAATGATTTGTGAGCTGGTGATTTATCGAATCCTGGGCACTCTTTGAGAATTAGAAACAAGTAAGGTTGCCTTTCTGCTATAAGGACATATCGTCTGGGCTCCAGTGGGGAGGGGGATGTGGGTTATAAATGACCTTGTCCTTGGTGAGAAATGGCTTCTACTGGTTCAGCTGCAGCACCGTGCTCTGTGACCCCGTGCATATGCTGGAGGGCTGTGGAGGGGAGCAAATGCCATCATGGCCTGAGTTCTGCCAGCAGAGACAGAGTAACCGGCAGAGCCACCAGCTGCTCATGACCCATCACCCTCTGTACCTACCCAAGTCTTCTGGACACACCCCGAGCCCATGAGGTAGGCGCCACAGCCACAAATGTCCCTGTTTTCCAAATAAGACTCAGCAGGGAAATGATCTGTTCAGGGACCACATAAGCCAGGACTTAGCATGGAGACCCTCTAACACAGATGGAAATCATGCAGTACCAGGACATGGAGACTTGACTTGGGTCCTGATTCAACTACCCATCAGCTTGTGGAACCCTGGGCAAGTCATTTAACCTCTCTGTCCTTTCCATTTCTTCTGTGGCAATCTGCTACCACACAAGGGGGTGAAATAGTCATTGCTACTGTGTGCGGCATGCCCTGGCATGGATATCAAAGGCTACAAGCAGGGATATGGTCACCCTGCCCTCCCCAGTTGGCAGCTGGTAACTGGGACCCATCCACTCCCCAATTCAAGAATCAAATCCTCTAGAAACTGGCATATGGGGGAGGGGGGAAGTGTACGGCCAGAGAGCCAATGTATTAATAGCAGGAACTCCATCCCTCCCACCTTTGTCATCAACAGCAACAATTTTCAACTGCAGGCAGCCTATGCAGCTGCTCAGGGCTTTGTCTCCAGAAGTAGATAACTTGCAGATTTCAGGGAGTGCCTCTGCCCTTTGTTACCTCTATGACCTTGGGAAGGTGTTGAACACCTCCTGGCTGTGACCTCATCTCTAAGTGGGGATGCTACAGACCCTGCCTGCCAGGCTGCAGTAAAGATTAAGTGATACAGATAATGTATGCACGGCACTTAGCCCAGCTAGGCTGCCATCACTCTGAGGATCACTGATGGACAGACTCCTCTCTCCACACCAGGTCAGTCCCCGCTGATCCAGAGGACGAGCCTTGGCTTGTGAAAATCAAAGAGAAGACAAAGCCAGCTTAGTGGGGCAAAGGGTGAGCATGATTAGACCGGCCACATTAGGATCTGAATGCAGGTGCAGTTTAATCCCAACTTCCTGAGAAAACCTTCTTCTCCTCTCTCGGGCTTGCTGGGATCATGAGCCCCCGGCCATGTTCAAGGGCAGGACGCCTGCATGTCTGAGAGGGAGCTGCGCCTGCCCTACCTGATCAAATCCCCACCAGGGAGAAGGGAGGAATCAACAGGGCACACACAAGCGGCTTTTGAGGTCACGCCTAAGCCTTTAAGCTGCAGAAATCTGGGGGTGGTGGGTGTGGGGAGGGGGAAGAGATGTGTCTGCAGGTGGAGTGGAGCTCAGAACACTGAAGATGATTCCAGCACCGTCCACACTGCAGGGTGGGGGTGGAGGAGCTGCCAGCGACCCAGCAGCTACTCCCAACCCCTCTCTTAGACTTCTTTCTGTGGACCTCAGCGCCCATAATCGGTTTCTCCATCACTTTTGGTTTTGGACACCCCCTCCACTGTGTGCAGGGGTGGTGGTGGGGACTAGGGCAAGAGGTCTTTCCTGTCAGTTGCCTTCCTAAACACTAGAGCTTTACGCAGGCTTCCCAGGTGGCGCTAGTGGTAAAGACCCTGCCTGACAATGCAGGAGACATAGGCGACTCGGGTTCAGTCCCTGGGTCAGGAAGATCCCCTGGAGGAGGGCATGAAAACCCACTCCAGTATTCTTGTCTGGAGAATCCCATGGATAGAGGAGCCTGGCAGGCTACAGTTCACAGGGTTGCAAAAAATTGGACATGACTGAAGCTGAAGAATTGATGCTTTTGAACTGTGGTGTTGGAGAAGACTCTTGAGAGTCCCTTGGACTGCAAGGAGATCCAACCCATCCACTCTAAAGGAGATCAGCCCTGGGTGTTCTTTGGAAGGAATGATGCTAAAGCTGAAACTCCAGTACTTTGGCCACCTCATGCGAAGAGTTGACTCATTGGAAAAGACTCTGATGCTGGGAGGGATTGGGGGCAGGAGGAGAAGGGGACGACAGAGGATGAGATGGCTGGATGGCATCACCGACTCGATGGATGTGAGTTTGAGTGAACTCCAGGAGTTGGTGATGGATAGGGAGGCCTGGCGTGCTGCGATTCATGGGGTTGCAGAGTCAGACACAACTAAGCGACTGAACTGAACTGAACTGAAGCAACTTAGCATGCCTGCAAACATTGGAGGGAAAACCATAAGGCCCAAGGGGACATCTGCCATCCCTTCCCCACCAAAAGCTACCAAGTTCTTGAACACAAACCAGACCCCTAGGGCACAGCTGACCTTTTTTGTTGACACCCATAGTTAGATGGGTGATGCCATTATATTTCAGAAACCCTGAATTCATGTTGCCCTTTCAAAACTCTATACTTTGGCTGACATTGCTGCTAGCTGCAAAATGTATGAATTTGTTTAACAAGTATTTACTGAGCCCTCACATGGCAGGCATTGGACTCTCTGGGAGCAGGCGGATGAGGTCCTGATGTATCTACGAGCATCCTCAGGCCTGGCCGCTCCTCACCTTGGAGGGCGATGGGACTTCTGGAGAAAGCCAAAGCTACTCAGAAAGTGACTGATTAGCAGGATGGCAAATACCCTGATCCTGAATGAGTACAAGTCAATACATGCTTCTTGACAGTTGACTACACGTCAGGCACCAGGCTAAGTGCTGAGCCTTGAGGATGGGCTCTTAAGGGGCTGGTGGGAACTGGACAAGTGAACATAGGATTTTACAAGTGAATGGTAAAGCTTGCTGTGATAGTGAGGCATGGGGAAGCCAGGGGTCACCGACCTGCGGGAGGTGGGAAGGGCAGCAAGCCTGTGGAGGGAGTGATGCCCACGTCAAGTTTCTCTTTTTTAGACCAGAGGATAAGTGCTTTAGAATGTTGTGTTAGTTTCTGCTGTGCAATGAAGTGAATAAGCTATATGTATACCGATATCCCTTCTCTCTTGAGCCTTCCCCCGTCCCCTCCCCATCCCATCCCTCTAGGTCATCACAGAGCACCGAGCTGAGCTCCCTGTGCTTCCCACAGCTACCTATTTTACACATGGTGTGCATATGTCAACGCCACCCTCTCAGTTCATCCCACCCTCTCCTTCCCCCACTGTGTCCACAAGTCTGTGTTTTACATCTGCATCTTTACTCCTCCCCTGCAAATAGGTTCATCAGCTCCATTTTCCCAGATTCCATATATATGCATTAGTGTATGATATTTGTTTTTCTGACTTACTTCACTCTATGACAGGTTCTAGATTCATCCACATCACTACAGCTGACTCAGTCTTCTTCCTTTTTATGCCTGAGTAATATTCCATCATATATATATGTACCCCAATTTCTTTATCCATTCATCTGTTGATGGACATTTAGGTTATTTCCATGTCCTGGCTACTGTAAAAAGTGCTGCAATGAACACTGGGTACATGTGTCTTTTTGAATTATGGTTTTCTCTGGAGTCAAATTTTGAAGTCTGTGTTACTGACCTCCCAAGTTCTTTAATCTGCCATGTCAAGTCCTGAGAAGATCATTATTTCTGTTTTGTTGATGAGGAAATTGAGGCTCTGAGAAGCTACAGGAGTCACCTGCAGTTGTAAAATCACTGTTTGACACAGGAGAGAGAAAAACCCAGGCTGGGGGCCCAACAGATGCCAGTCTATTTTCACCTAAACATTTTACCCACATCTCAGAACTGAGGTCTCCTTTAACCAAGGACCAGACTCCGTACTTCTGGAAGCTCCGCGGGCCATGGGAAGAAGTCATGCTCTCAGGGAACTCTGTTCAGGGTTGCTGCTAAGTCACTGCTCCTAAGTTGCTTCAGTCGTGTCTGACTCTGTGCCACCCCATAGACAGCAGCCCACCAGGCTCCCCCATCCCTGGGATTCTCCAGCAAGACTACTGGAGTGGGGTGCCACTGCCAGGCTATTTTCACCTAAGCATTTTACCCACATCTCAGAACTGAGGTCTCCTTTAACCAAGGACCAGACTCCGTACTTCTGGAAGCTCCGCGGGCCATGGGAAGAAGTCATGCTCTCAGGGAACTCTGTTCAGGGTTGCTGCTAAGTCACTGCTCCTAAGTTGCTTCAGTCGTGTCTGACTCTGTGCCACCCCATAGACAGCAGCCCACCAGGCTCCCCCATCCCTGGGATTCTCCAGCAAGACTACTGGAGTGGGGTGCCACTGCCAGGCTATTTTCACCTAAGCATTTTACCCACATCTCAGAACTGAGGTCTCCTTTAACCAAGGACCAGACTCCATACTTCTGGAAGCTCCGTGGGCCATGGGAAGAAGTCGTGCTCTCAGGGAACTCTGTTCAGGGTTAGGGCAGCCTGAATGGGAGGGGAGTATGAGGGAGAAGGGATACGTGTACATGTACAGTTGAGTCCCTTTGCTGTGCACCCAAAACTATCACAACATTGTTAATTGACTACACTCCAATATAAAATAAAAAGTTAAAAAAAACACAAAAACAAAAAGAAGTTATGCTCTTGAAAAGAGAAATGCATATCGTCTGTCTTAGGTCAATTCCACTTAGAGCCCAGGGCCCACCCATACCAAGGTCTAGCCTGTTAGTCCATGGATCCGGGGGAAACCTATCATTCATCTTCCTTGACTTCCTTGAAACATTCAGTAAAACTGACCACTTCCTATATGTGTGAATGAACACATATATGAAGGTGTGAATGAATATATATGTTATCTACCTACCCATCCATCCATCTATCTTACACCCAGTAAAATTCATTCATTGGGATGTGCACTTCTATGCATCCTCAGGTCTCTGAGACAGAAGAGTTCCATCACCCTCAAATTCCCTTGTATGGCATTTTTATAGTCAAGCCCTCTCCAAGCCTCTTCTAAAATGTCATATCAATGGAATCAGGGAATATAGTCTTTTGGGTCTGGCTTCTTTCATTTAACAAAATGCACTCAGAGTCACCCACACAGTTGTATGACTCCGCCTTTCTGCAACATTCTCGCTTAGTTTCTTTGACCCCACGCTGTCTTCACATGCACACAATCCTTTAGAGGGTCCCTTCCTCTGTGGGATGCCAAATGCTGGGGTTCTAGGGGCTTTGTCTTGAGCCCTCTACTCACCAGGTGACCTGGCTTTGACTTTCTGATCTCTGTAGACTTCTTCCAGATCTGTCTTTCCTGAGCTCAAGACCTAACATACCCAGCTGGCAACTGCACATCTCTCCCTGGTCACCTTATAAATACATTAAACCTGTCCCCAGTGAATGGCCCACCCTTCACACTAGTCTGGTGCCATCTTTGATGACCTCCTCCTCCCTCATGCCCTGCGATGGGTGGACAGGCCAGTTGGCACTCAGCATCCGTTTTGACTTCCTCCCATGAGCCTTCCCATCCAGGGCACTACGTATAGTGGTGCAAGCCATGCACTGCATAGTTACACATTCTAGTCCTGCTTCATATTCTGTGGAGCCTGGACAGCTTTGCAGCTAGGGTTCTGATTAAGAAGTATGTTCTGCCAATCTGGCAGATTCAGAGGACAGAAAAGAAGCAGACACACTTCCTCTGGTAACCAAAGGTTTGGAGACCCAAGTGTTGAATGGCTCTCCTGACAATAATACCTATACTTCCCTATTTGAACATATGATGTTCGTGAATTTGAATATTCCATTTCCAATTCCTGCTTCTTTGGCCCTTCCTGCAATTTGGTAAGAACCTAATTCCCTGAATTAAATTCCTTTCTGTTGAAAATGTTGAGAATGGTTCCTATTTCCTGCCCTAAAAGCTAATTTTGCCTTCTTTGGGCCAATTCTCCACAATCATACTTCCAAAACAGCTCTTGAGTCCATCAGCTTCCTCATCTCCATCACCTGCATCCTCTCTGGCTGGACCACCTCTGCCTCTTGCCTGACCTCCCCACATCCATTCTCAATGTGCTCCTTCAGGTTTTCTACACAGCAGTCAGACAAGCTTTTTCACATGCATCTATGACTTAGAACTCCTCCACGGTTTTCAACTCCTCTGTGAACAAATGTCCAGAACCCTCCCAAGGTCTTCAAGGCCCTGTGTGGTACAGCCCTGACAGTTTCATCAGTCTGCTCCCCTTTGGCTGCACTGGTCACATCTGTGAACTGCCAGGTCCCGGCACAAGTTATGTGTGTGTGTGTGTGTGTGTGTGTGTGTGTGTGCAAAGTCGCTTCAGTCATGTCCAACCTTTTGTGACCCCCATGTAAACCAAAGCCCACCAGGCTCCTCTGTCCATGGGATTCTCCAGGCAAGAAGACTGGAGTGGGTTGTCATGCACAAGGTAGGTATTCAGGAAACGCCTGCTGAGTCACGAGTATTTGGCCTTCCACTTCTCTTCTGATATGAACCCAGGAGCTGCTAGGATGGGCTCTGCCTGGAGGGATGACCAGAAGATGGTGTGGCTCACTGGTCTCCTTTCCCAGTTCCTGGCTTTCCAAACTGCTGCCTGGATGCTGAGCCATGATCCTTCCTGGTGGAGCGTGTTGGACAAAGATGTGCTTCCATAAGATGTTGATCTTTCTTAAACCTCCTAATTAGTGTATTCCCTTTTGGGAAGAGAAACTGTGAATTGAATTTTTCAAAAGGAAAAAAAATTGCCTCAAAACATGCCATTCTCTCTTCACTTTCTATCCTGGTTAAAAATAACCCCATATTCTAAGCCCTGACGTTTATGCTGAAACTATGAAAGCTAGACGGGCAGTCTGGGGAGTAACTGAAAGAGCTTCAAATTTCTATCATTCCAACTTCTGTGTTTTAGATATCACCCATGTGCCAGAAACCAAAAGCAAAAAAAAAGAAAAGGAAAGTCGTGATTCCCTCCAATGCTATGGTTTAAAATAATGTTGCAAAGAATTGCATATTTTTCAAGGACAACAGTTGAAATGGATAGGTTTTATAGCATCACTCCCATGTCCCAAACAGGAGTAAAAATAATTAGATTAAATCATTGGCTTAACTAGCATGAAAATGAGTCTAAAATCTGCTCTCTCATTTCAGTACATTCCGAAAGAGATTAAGCACCATGAAAAATAAAAATATGATTGGAAGGTCCAGTGGAAGTATTGTTCTCTCCAGGAGAAACCACTGTGGAATTTTATGGTTGGAAGAAGTTCCAGATGCCACGTGACCCAGCTGTTCTCCACTCAAGAGGGGACCTGGGCTTACCAAAATCACCTGAGAAACATTTTCTAAGCCATCCTTGCCATCTCCACCTCTCTCCCTGCCCTTATGCTGAGCATCCTTGTCCTGCCCACTGACAATGCCTTAACCTCCCATTTTCAAGGGAAGAGAGAACATGGATTTCCAGACAGGTCAAGAGCTTTCCTAGCATCACTGCTGGTTGGCAGCAGCAGGACAAAGAGCCCAAACATACAAACAGATACTGGCCAGGCCATACGGGACAACAAAACGTTGACTCATGTCCTCTGTAATAGCCAATCCAGGAAGCCCAACCATAAGCCACAGTGACTGGCCCACTAGCCAGAGTAATGGTCCAGATGGTCAAGACATGATCAGCGAGGGCCAGCCTCTCTACTGCTTGTCCTGATTTCCAACTCAATCCAACTGAATCCAACAAGAGCATTTTCCAGAAAGGCCAATAAAATATCTGAAGGGGATCAGTCATCAGACTCCTGTTCGTTACACAGCAACGCAACTCTGAACCGCTCACCAGTGGGCACCATGTAGCACTATTAAGTTATGAAAAAGACAGACAGCTTTTTCATAGGCACACTTTTCTTAGCATGACTTATTTCATGTATTAAACAAAAATAGCACGTTGTCTGATCAATATGCAGAAACAATTATTGTCTGGCTGTATATACAGAAACCAGAAGTTTGTGCCAAGTCCCAGGGACAGAGCTCTATATGGTGAGCCCTCATGGGATTGGGCCATGTTGACTGGAGGTCCCTGATGTAACCCTGGCACGTCCACTAGATCCTGGCACACAGGAGGTACCCAGATTCGTTTCCTAGGCTTTATGTATGAAAGTACCACACGTTAGGTGACCTAAAATGACAGCAATTTATTCCCCTGTGGTTCTGAAGGCTGGAAATGGGGAAAACCAAGGTGTGGATGGGTTGGTTCCTTCCAGAGACTCAGGGAAATGTATTTCTGACTCTCTTCTGGCTTCCAGTGACAGCCAGCAACCCCTGGAGTTCCTTGACTTATAGACACATCACTCCAGTCTCTGTTTCATCATCATACAGTTTCTCCTCTGGGTGTTTCTGTGTCTTCACATGGCCTTCTTGTAAGGGACCAGTCATTGGATTTAGGGCCTGCCCCCTATTCTGGGATGACCCCATCTTGACTAATTATATCTGCAAAGGCCCTATTTCCAAATGAGATCCCAGTCACAATGCTGGGCTTCCCTGGTGGCTCAGATGGTAAAGAATTCACCTGCAATGCAGGAGACCAGAGTTTGATCCCTGGGTTGGGAAGATCCCCTGGAGAATGGAATGGCTACCCACTCTAGTATTCTTGCCTGAGAAATCCCATGGACAGAGGAGCCTGGCAGGCTACAGTTCATGGAGTCTCAAAGAGTAGGACATGACTGAGTGACCAACACTTTCACAGATGCCAGGGTCTAGGACTTCGATACCTCTTTGAGGGGACACAGCTCAACACCATAATTGTTTTTATTATTTATTGACTTGATTAACCTTTATCTACAGAACACAGAAGACCACTCTGCATTAATGAGTTCTTAAGAACAATATAATAATGGTTGTTATTCAGTCTTTTATATGCTCCCAAACCATCTTATTCACATCTGCTGCCCCAAATGATTAATATGTCCCCCTCACTCTCCCAAGTGTACCAGTTTGATGATAAACTTTAGGGCTATTCTATTCGTTAGAAGTTAAGTGCCCTTTAGTAAATACTCATTATCAACTAGTCAAGAGAGTTCAAGTTAACCCCTGCCTATGTGCCAGGAAAGACTTCCACCATTTCCGACATAGACATTCAGTACATCCCCTTCCTAGACGTGCTAAATCGCTTCAGTCATGTCTGACTCTTTGTGACCCTATGGACTATAGCCATCCAGGCTCCTCTGTCCTTGGGATTTTCCAGGCAAGAATATTGGAGTGGGTTACCATTCCCTTCTCCAGGGGATCTTCCCAACCCAGGGATCAAACCCACGTCTCTTATATCTCCCGCATTGGCAGGCGGGTTCTTCACCACTAGGGTCATCTGGACAGGCTCAAGCAAATCCCTGGGGAAAGACAGATGCTGGAACCGTTTCTGGGCTCAGGACTTCCTCCTCTCCCAAGGACAAAGCTAAGGGAGGGTGAACAATTTGCAAAGAGAAAGTGTAATTCAGGCTCCCCCCGAGCCAGCAAGGGACTTGGAGGAAGGTTGGAATGGCCTCTCCTTTCACCTCTGACACACTCTGGTCCTGAGATCAGGGCCAAGCTATATGATAGAAGTGATGGTTAATTTTATGTGCCAACCTGGCTAGGCAATATATCTAATCATTTAATTAAGCATAAATATCTTAGGGGTTGCTGTGGAGGTATTTTGTAGATCAGTTCAGTTCAATTGCTCAGTCGTGTCTGACTCCTTGTAACCCCATGGACTGCAGCACACCAGGCCTCCCTGTCCAACACCAACTCCCGGAGTTTACTCAAACTCATGCCCATTGAGTCAGTGATACCATCCATCCATCTCATCCTCTGTCTTCCCCTTCTCTTCCCACCTTCAATCTTTCCCAGCATCAGGGTCTTTTCAAATGAGTCAGTTCTTTGCATCAGGTGGCCAAAGTATTGGAGTTTCAGCTTCAACATCAGTCCTTCCAATGAACACCCAGGACTGACCTCCTTTAGGATGGATTGGTTGGATCTTCTTGCAGTCCAAGGGACTCTCAAGAGTCTTCTCCAACACCATAGTTCAAAAGCATCAATTCCTTGGCACTCAGCTTTCTTTATAGTCCAACTTTCACATCCATACATGAATACTGGAAAAACCATAGTCTTGACTAGGCTTTAAGTAACGTCTCTGTTTTTTAATATGCTGTCTAGGTTAGTCATAACATTTCTCCTAAGGAGTAAGCATATTTTAATTTCATGGCTTCAGTCACCATCTAAAGTGATTTTGGAAACCCCAAAAATAAAGTCTGTCACTATTTCCACTGTTTCTCCATCTATTTGCCATTTTGTAGATGTGCATTAACAAATACCATTGGTTGACTTTAAGTAAAGGAGATCACCCTTAATAATGTGGGTGGGCCTTGTGTGATCAGTTGAAGTCCTTAAGAGCAAAAACTGAAGTTTCCTGGAAGAGAAAAAGGAGAAATTCTGTAGAGTACAGGAAACTCTACCTGATGTTCTGTTGTGATCTAAATGGGAAGGAAATTAAAAAATGAGGGGATATATGTATATGTCACTGACTCACTTTGCTGTATAGAAGCTAAAGCAGAGCTTCCTGGTGGCCCAGTGGTAAAGAATCTGCCTGTCAGTGTGGGAGATGCAGATTTGACGCCTGATCCAGGAAGATCTCCTGAAGACGGAAACGGCAACACACTCCACGATTCTTGCCAGGAGAACCCCATGGACAGAGGAGCCCAGCAGGCTACAGTCCATGAGGTCATAGAGTTGGACGTGACTGAGTGACTGAACGACAACAAACTAAGGCAACATTGTAAAGCAACTCTCCTCCAATAAAAATTAATTAAAAGAAAAAGACTGCTGCATCAGCTCCTGAGAGTTCTTTTCAGCCTGCCAGCCTGCCCCTCCATTTTCAGAGTTGCCAGGCCCTATAATCATATGAATTAATTCCTTGAAAAAAATCTCTTTATGGATATGTACACACATACACAGGTATAGGGGCTTCCAGGCGGCACTAGTGGTAAAGAGCCCACCTGCAACACAGGAGATGAAAGAATTATGGCTTTGATCCCTGGATCGGGAAGATCCCCTGGAGTAGGAAATGGCAACCCACTCCAGCTGGAGTCCCTGGGAAATATTCTTGCCTGGAAAAGCCCATGGACAGAGGAGCCTGGTGGGCTACAGTCCATGGGGTTGCAAAGAGTCAGACACGACTAAAGAGACTTAGCATAATGCATACAGATATAGAGTGTGTGTATCCCCTACTGGCTTTGCTTTTCTGGTGGACCTTGACTTGCCAAGGATCTTGGCAAATTGGGGTTGAGATACAGAGAATGAGGAGCCATTCCTGCCCTCTATGAGGCCAAACCAGGACACCGAGGGGCTAGCCTGGCAGAGGGACCTGAAGGCTGCTATCGCCACTGGCTTGATAAGCCACAGCTGTGGGTCAGAGTCACCCCACTTCAGCACTCCGAGGCCCCGCCCTGTCTCTCCAGCCCTCACTCAGGAGGCTCCGTGTCTGGCCAGCCTTCTCCTTGGCTTATAAAACTGCCTCACTTCCCAGACTTAATCCATGCTGGTCCCCTGAGCAGCCTTAAGGCAAGAAGCCTCAGGTCAGGATTGAGTACAAACAGAGGCTGAGGTCATCAGTTATATTCGGCAAGGCCCACTGAGACCCTCTTGAAAAGGACACAACAGCTTCTCCTTTTGTGCTAATCCCAGGCAGTCCCTCGGTGGCCTTGTCAACATTTACAGCTCTAATGAGACCATTGAGCCACTGGAGCTCAGCTAATAGGGTGAAGCAAGATGACAAGCAGAAAGGAGGAGGCTGGCAGACTGATGGATTCCCAGGGTGCTGCACATCGTAGATGCTTAACTAAACAGTCCCTGAAAGACAGCTGTAATTTAGACACACAATGTCTCTTTCCTAAGATCTCAGAAGATCAAAAAAGTCTGCCTAATTCTAAGTTCTATGCTTCCTCTCATCCTTAGATTCTGTCAAAAACATTTCCGATGAAGAGTCACTAGGGTCTGAATTTTATTCTTGGCCTTCCTTTGTGAGCCTGCGGAAAATTACTTGGCTCCTTAGTTTCCATGAAGCACTGTGAGGATTGAGGAGGTTATTAGCTTGTTATGAGCAGGAGAGTCATCGAAGTACAGAACAAACTATAAAATGAACCACATGAGTTCACTGAAACTCAGGCCCATGCTCCCCTCTCTCAAATATCAACAAAATTAAGATTTGAGAGACAGTCAAGAATCAGATAATGAGGGACTTCCCTGGCGGTCCAGTGGTAAAGAATCCACCTGCTAATACAGGGGACACAGGTTCGATCCCTGGTCTGGGAAGATCTCACATGCCACAAAGCAACTAAGCTTGTGAGCCACAACTACTGAGCCCATGTGTCTAGAGCCTGCGCTCAGCAACAAGAGAAGCACCGCGATAAGTCTGCACAGCACAACTAGAGCAGTGCCCGCTTGTCACAGCTAGAGAACGCCAGTGCAGCAACGAAGACCCAGCACGGCCAGAAACGAATTCATTTTCAAAAAAGAATCAACAGTGGTCACTGGACTGAGTCCAGAAAGTTCAGTTCTGGCCTCAGTTCTGCCACTAAATGTCATTTTGACAGAGCGGCTTCAGTTTCCACCTGAGGAAGAGGAGAGTAAGAGGTCCCTGATGAGATGCCTGACCCAACCGTTCCTCAGCTCAGTTCATTCGTGTCTCGTCCCCTCCATGTGGGACACACTGCATGTGGCAGGAGAGACGCTGATCACTAAGGCTGGTCACTTTATGACCAGCCTCCATCGCCTCCCTCTACATGTCCGCCCAGCAATGCAGACTCCTCCCCAAGGGGACTCCACAGACCATTCCCGACCTAACGATGTTTCCACGCATGACTTTTTCATTTTGCCATGGTGTGAAAGTGATACCTATTCAGCGGCAACCATCCTTCACTTCTACTAGAGCAGAGAATGAAGGTTCGTAAACCTTGTCCCGGGTCTAGAGTTGTGCTAAAGTGTGCTCTGCAAACTCTCTGTTACTGGTGCACTACGGGAGGAGAACAGAGTGCGAAGAAGCAATGAAACCAATGAAACACTTGCAAGCGATGTGATGTTGCGACAAACAAATACGTGATCATTTGTTGACTGATTCATTTTTCCGGTATTTTGTGAACACACTTTTGCAGCATATTCAAGAGTATTGGCAAAAATAAAGAAACAAGTCTTTCACCACAGAAAGTGTGAGAAGCGGTCACTGGGAAAGTGTTTCTCAACCAGGAACAGTTGTGTCCCTTTGCTCAGGAAGCTCTGAGATGCCTTTTGTTGGCATGCTGGGGGCAGGGGCTCTACAGACATCTAGAGTACAGAGGCCAGGGATGCTGCTAAACATCCCACAATGCACAGAACAGCCCCCGTAACCAACACTGTGCAGCCCTGGAACTTCGCTGGTGGTCCAGTGGTTAAGACTTCCCCTCCCAGTACAGGGGGTGCAGGTTCAATCCTTGGTTGGGGAGCCAAGATTCCATATGACTCTCGGCCAAAAATCCAAAGCATAAAACCAAAGTAATATTTTAACAAGCTCAATAAAGACTTTAAAAATTGTCCACATCCAAAAAAAAAAAAACTTAGAAAAAAGAGAGAAAAGAATCATACAGCCCCAAATGCCAATAGTGTCTGGGTTAAGAGATGCTTGTCTAGCGAATGAAACATGTTAAAACAGTGGCCACTGTCTTCATCCACTGTACACTGATGCCTGCCTCTCTCTGCCTCCTATAACTAAGACGTGCCCACTCTGCCTCTCATGCATGGTGGCTTTACCAGTCCAGATGCTGTTAAGCACAGTTCTTCCCCCCTCACAGGACCCTCTCTACCCAAACTGGGAGCCTAGGAACATGCCAGAAACCTCTGCTTCTTCCCCTTCCCCCCTTCACATCACATTAAGTTAATCAATTCCTAGTCATTCTGTCTTATAATAGTTTCATATTTTTCTTCGGCAAGCTGCACTTTCCAACGCATGTGTTCCTATACGACCAGCAGGTCTGTCCCTCAAACAGAAGCTGCTTCCAGATCACACTCTGACTTCCACTCCTTCTGACAAGTACCGAGCAGGTACCATCTACTGGGAGGGTTTGTGCCAGCGGCTGCAAGGAAGGACAAATAAACTCAGCAGTTTGCAATCTAGTGGGGAGGAGAAACATGTGCAGTTTGGATGGTGACTGTAACAAGACAAACGCTGCAGGGACCGAGCTCTAGTGGAATACAGAAGAGGAAACAATTACCTTCAACTCAGAAAAGATGACTCAGGGAAAAAGCAGCAGATGAGAGAGCTGGGCTCCAAAGATTTCCTGGTCTCTCCCAGGAAGGAGAGACGAGCTTTCTAGGCAAAGGAATGAACTGGATGCGGAGGCAGGAAGGAGAGAGCCTCTGAGTCATGGAATTCTGTGCAGTCAGGACCCAGGAAGTAAGGGAGGTGACCATCAGGAGAAGCTCTGAGTGCCAGGGTGGCAATCAGCTACATCCCCGTGACACCAGCAAGCACTCGAAGGCTTCTGAGCACAGGGATGACAGGATTAGAATATTTTACCCCAACAACTGGAAACTTAATTCTGTAAAGGGCCAGATAGTGAGTATTTCAGGTTTGGGGGGCCATATAGTCTCGCAAATAACTCATCTCCGCTTTGGTAGCAGTGAAAGCGGCCATATACACACATCAACAGATGGGTGTGGCTATGCTCTTTGAAATTTGAATCTCACATAATGTTTGAGTATCATGAACGATCACTCTTACATGTTTCTCTCAACCATTTTAAAATGTGGTAACCAGTTTTAGCATGTAGGCCATCTACAAACAGGTGGGAGCTAGATCTGGCTCCTGGACCTTAGTTTGCTGATGTCTGTTTTAGAAACATCATTTGGAGTGGTGGGGAGATGGGGGTGAGGAGCAGGGACCTCAGGCAGAAGCTGCTGGAGTAACTTGAGGATGGAGAGGAAGGGACAGGTGCACAAATACTGGGGCCACCTGAGCAGCAGGATGGAGGACCAAGGGAGGGCAGGAAGGATGCACCTGTGGTTTCTGGCTAGAATGATGAGAGGGCTGTGAGATGCCATGAATATAGGTGGGTGATGATATGGAGATGGCACGATCAGGAAGGCTTGGGGGCTGTGGCCCCTCACCCTGTGACCAAGAGGACAAACGTGCCTGGCCCAAACGCAGGTCTGCTGGACTCAGAGAGAGCTAGATTATACCAGAGTTGGGGACTCAGAGTCCTGGGGTGGACGACAGGGTTGATGTCCTTGTTTTGGCCTGCTCAGCATCCTGCAACCCTTGTTCTCCTCCGGGGAGCACCTTTTCCCTGTTCTTGGCCATTTGATGAGCGTGGGGCTGGTCCCTCCCTAGGGCTACAAGGTTGGTTCAGAGACAGGTGAACCAATGATCCAATGAGAGTCAGTCCCAGGAATTTGAGGGGAAGCTTTCTTTTGCTGAACCTAAAAGTATGAGAGATTCAGGCTGTGACTTTCCGGGATCCCTGTGTAGAGCAAGATTTGCTGGGAAGGAAAGCAGCATGGAAGAGAGCTGGGCCCATCCGGTTGCTGCCCACTGACCCCTGGATCCAGCCATGCCTACAGCTTGCCCCAGACCTCCCAGATCAGGAGCCAATCACTTCCCATCACTTGCTCATGCCAGTCCAGGCTGCGTCTTGGTCACTTTCAACTGAAGCCCTAAATCAGCCAGCTGCTATTAGACTGAAACCCAGGAAGGCAGAGGCCTTGATCTTGGAACTGCATGTGATAAAGTGTCCATCCAAGAGGATTATTTGATAAATGGCCTCATCTAAAGCATTCACATCTGTCTTATTTATCTCTGGGCATTGTCCCTTATACACAGCAGGTGCTCAATCACACTGGGGCAAGAATGAAGGCACGTAATCCCAGGGCACCAACACACTGAGCTGGAGGAAGCTCTCGGAAGAGAAGCAACAGCAGGCAGTATGGATTTCTTGTCTTCCCCCGCCAACTAAGGGTTCAGAGCACGCATGAGCTTCAGGGACCTTGTTCTGAGTCATACAAACAACCCAGAGAGGCTCCGGCTGGGAGAGACTGGAGGGATGCCGGTTCTCACTGCGTGTCGGGTAAGAGCCGAAATGAGAGAAGGGAATTACTTGGTCCCAGTGATGGTCAGAAAAGGGGCAGGCCTCCCACTGGGCATGGAAGATGCTGGCTATCAGCAGCAGTTCACTGGGCAGAGAGAGTAAGTGGGCAATGGAGCCTACTAAGTGTCCAACCTTGATTCCAAGGCTGGAGGGGGGGATGCAGGCAGGCAGCTTGGGACCCCGGCCAGTGACCCAAGAGAGGCTCTGCACTATTCAGCTCAACTGTGAGTGTCTATGAAATGTGTTCACAGAGAAGCTGATGAGCTGGGGTGTTGCAGGGCAGAAAGGAAAGAGATCTATACAAGGAGTCCACACCCTCGCGTCTGAGTCCTAGTTCTGACTCTCACTGAATGTGTGACCTTCCGTGAGTCACTTCTCCTCTCTGTAATGAGAGGGTTGGACCCTCTTCCTCATCTGTAAATGAGAGGGCTGAACCAGAGAAGTGCTTCTCCAACTGAGGGAAGGGCTCAGAGTTGGTCAAGAGGTGCTCACACCCAAGCACACTGCGTGAACATGGGGTGAACACACCCCCACATGTGCAAGCATCAGAATGTCTAGACCTCCATTTGGGGAAGCATTTACAGTTTATTCATCAGAGTACTAAATGAACAATTACACTTGGCTATTCTGTTTTCTTGGTATGCAAAATACAGTATCTCCAAGTGTCCCCCATCTCTGCCCAGAGGCCCCACGGGCAAGGTGGACCTCTCACCACCTTTAAATTCGGGTCTCCTGCTTGCTGGTGGCGTGGCCTTGGGTGGGGTTCCTAGCTTGCTGTGTCTATGTGTACCGCCTGTGACACAGCCGCACTGTGAGCTGCTATCTCTGAGGCTTGTTCAGAAAATGGAGCAAGACGGTCTATATAAACATGTGGAGGAGGGCCCAGTATACAGCAAGGGCTCAGTACAGCCAGGGAGGCTGGGGCAACCAGAAGGGGGTGCAGGCAGCCTTCTGGGGCCAGTAACATTTTGTTGCTTGATCTTGTGCTGGTGACCCGGGTATGCATGGTTTTGGGAAAATGTATTAAGTCCATTTTCATGTATGTTATCTGTCAATAAAAAGTTCTAAAACCCAACCTACTCTCGAACAAAAAGACAGAAGGTCAGCAGCAGCTGCAAAGCCCCCAATAATGAAAGTATTTAATGCATGTGCATTCCCTATCCCTTGTTCCTGAGCAGCTCCTCAGGAACAGCTCCTCAGTTCCTGCTCTGCACCTCATAGCCTCGAACGGCCTTCATCTTTGTCCAGCCCTGCAGAAAACAGGCTCCCTGGGAAATAGCGCCGGCAACCCCCCACCCCAGGTCCATTCCTCCATCCAGCTGCTGAACCGTGCCTCCTCTTACAACCTGGGGTTGCTGACGTCAACTTGCCAGACCCCTTCGTGTCTAGGGACCCTGGCTGAGATGGGAAAGGCCTGAGGAGGCTGAACTTTATCAGAACTGACTGGGGCACTGTTTTCCATAGGCCGTCCTGACCCAGCCCCACCTCTGTCTGCAGAAAGTCCATCCAAATCCTCACTCACACCCCCAATCATCCCCAAAGACTCAGCCAGATGGTCCTCGGGCCAGCTTTCCTGCAGCTTCTTTTCTCTCTCAGAAAACTCCAGCCCCCAGGATGTTCTATTTAGTCCTGACAACAATGCCTTGTAATCCTCACATACTGGCATCAAAGTTCCCCACGTGAGGAAAAGGCATACAGTAATACATCCGCCCGAAGTTTTCCCACAAGGAAACTCCCTGTTGGCAGAACAGGTACAGATTAACCTGCTCTAAAACAAAGGAAGAGGTGAAACGAACAGTGGTCCACCCCCAAGATAACTAGCCCACTTAGAAGGCTTCCAAGGCAACACAAACTCACGCTTGCAGAGGGAGAAAGCTTTAGCTGCACTTTCCAACACACAGGCACTGACTCTTGCTATTCTGGGACAACCAAGTAAATAATGAAGTAAGCCACTTCCTTAAACAAATAAACCCAGAAGACTCTATTTAACCACAAGTACAAAAATAGATTCTAATCCCAGGTCAATTTAGTCACCCCCCACCCCATTTTTTCTTCCATCCTGACTCATTCCACCTTGTGGATGCAAAATAAAAGAGATACACACTCTTGCAGCAAGGACAAGCACACATATACCACATGAGCATCCCATTACAAGTCAGCACTTCGGTTCACTGGAAATCATTTTTGTCTGAAACCATACTAGGCCCCCCCCCCCAAAATACGTATACCTGGCGGGTCACGGTCCATGGGGTTGCAAAAAGTTGGATACGACTGAAGTGACTGAATACACATATGTGTATATGTATATTATATATTTGGAGAAGGCAATGGCACCCCACTCCAGTACTCTTGCCTGGAAAATCCCATGGACGGAGGAGCCTGGTGGGCTGCAGTCCATGGGATCGCTGAGGGTCAGACACGACTGAGCGACTTCACTTTGACTTTTCACTTTCATGCATTGGAGAAGGAAATGGCAACCCACTCCAGTGTTCTTGCCTGGAGAATCCCAGGACCGCGGGAGCCTGGTGGGCTGCCGTCTCTGGGGTCGCACAGAGTCGGACACGACTGAAGTGACTTAGCATATTATATATTATGAGTATGTATGTAAATATGTATATGTATGTATATATCTATATCTATATCTCCCTCTGCCTTCACTGATTCAGGTCACCCTGCAAACTGATTCTATGCTGAAATCAATCCTTAATGCTGGAAACCACTGAAGTGGTTGTGGCCTATGCTAAATATTTTAATTCTAGGGACCATCTTGACCACTTAGGGACTGATAGAAAATCTCCCACTTGAATGTTCATATTTACCACTTTTTTACAAACACCAACAACTACTAAGCCCTGTTCTTAAATCATGTCATTTCTCTGGAGGTGATCCAACTCCCAGCGTGAACTGGGAACTGATGAACAAGGGTGAACTGATCTACCTGGTCTGTCTGGCTGGGAACACACAATCCCTGGAGTACGGCAGAAATTTCTACAATAACCGAGCATACGGCACAGAGAGGTTAGGTAACCTGTCTACAGTCACACAGCAAGAGGCAAAATAGGGGCTTGTACTGAGGTGATCAGCACATCATCACTACACTGCATTCCTCTCTGCTCAGGGAGATGGACATGCATAGCATCCAGGCACCAAGGGCAGTACTCATTTTTTCCCGTTTCTTTTACATTTGTGTTTAAATTTCACAGCTCACTTCTTTCTAATGCAGTCACTGAACTGAGTGTCTGACAAACCCAGAGCAAAGCTTTTTCAAACATGTTCATTTAAAAAATGCAATTATTTCTCAGAGAAAAAGAGCTGTCAGTCAACTACATATTAGTATAAATGACTCCTATCAACTTCACCTCTTAATACTGGGCATCAGCAGTACTGAAGAGAAGGGAGGGATATAATGCAGGAACAGGGATATAATTCAGAATGGAGGGGGTGAGGATGCAGTGCCCAAATAGAGATTTTTAACAGAGTCTGCAGAGGAAGGCATTAGAAGGATGTAAAAGAAAGAAGAAATCAAGGTGAGAAGATGCCTACTTCAAATTTTGACTAAAGGCTGGCCCTAATTGTATCCAGAAGAGATGAGGATAATTCTCCCTGATTTTTGAAGTCCTGTTTCCAGGATCTCAAACTCCAGCCAGTACTCTCTGAGCTTTAGATAATCTGCTGTTCGGGGTGTGTGTCTGTGTGTGTGTGTGTGTGTGTGTGTCTGTGTGTGTGTGTGTGTGTCTGTGTGTGTGTGTGTGTGTCTGTGTGTCTGTGTGTGTGTGTCTGTGTGTGTGTCTGTGTGTCTGTGTGTGTGTGTGTCTGTGTGTGTGTGTCTGTATGTGTGTCTGTGTGTCTGTGTGTGTGTGTCTGTGTGTGTGTGTGTCTGTATGTGTGTCTGTGTGTGTCTGTGTGTGTGTGTGTCTGTGTGTGTCTGTGTGTGTGTCTGTGTCTGTGTATCTGTGTGTCTGTGTGTGTGTGTCTGTGTGTGTGTGTGTGTGTCTGTGTGTGTGTGTCTGTGTGTGTGTGTATGTGTGTCTGTGTGTGTGTGTCTGTGTGTGTGTGTCTGTGTGTGTGTGTGTCTGTGTGTGTGTGTCTGTATGTGTGTCTGTGTGTGTGTCTGTGTGTGTCTGTGTGTGTGTGTCTGTGTGTGTGTGTCTCTGTGTGTGTGTGTCTGTGTGTGTGTCTGTGTGTGTGTGTGTCTGTGTGTGTGTGTCTGTCTCTGTGTGTGTGTGTGTGTCTGTGTGTGTCTGTGTGTGTGTGTGTGTGTGTCTGTATGTGTGTCTGTGTGTGTGTCTGTGTGTGTCTGTGTGTGTCTGTGTCTGTGTGTGTCTGTGTGTGTGTGTGTCTGTGTGTGTCTGTGTGTGTGTGTGTGTCTGTGTGTGTGTGTGTCTGTGTGTGTCTGTGTGTGTGTCTGTGTGTGTGTGTCTGTCTCTGTGTGTGTGTCTGTGTGTGTGTGTGTCTGTGTGTGTCTGTGTGTGTCTGTGTGTGTGTGTGTGTGTGTCTGTGTGTGTGTGTGTCTGTCTGTGTGTGCGTGTGTGTGTGTCTGTCTCTGTGTGTGTGTGTGTGTCTGTCTCTGTGTGTGTCTGTGTGTGTCTGTGTGTGTGTGTATCTGTGTGTGTGTGTCTGTCTGTGTGTCTGTGTGTGTGTCTGTGTCTGTGTGTCTGTGTCTGTCTGTGTGTGTGTGTGTGTGTCTGTGTGTGTGTGTGTCTCTGTCTGTGTGTGTGTGTGTCTGTCTGTCTCTGTGTGTGTGTGTGTGTGTCTGTGTGTGTGTGTGTCTGTGTGTGTGTCTGTCTCTGTGTGTGTGTGTGTGTGTCTGTGTGTGTGTCTGTCTCTGTGTGTGTGTGTGTCTGTGTGTGTGTGTCTGTCTGTGTGTGTGTGTGTGTGTCTGTGTGTGTCTGTGTCTGTTTGTGTGTGTGTGTGTCTGTGTGTGTGTGTCTGTGTGTGTGTCTGTGTGTGTGTGTGTCTGTGTGTGTGTGTGTCTGTCTGTGTGTGCGTGTGTGTGTGTGTCTGTCTCTGTGTGTGTGTGTGTGTCTGTCTCTGTGTGTGTCTGTGTGTGTCTGTGTGTGTGTGTATCTGTGTGTGTGTGTCTGTCTGTGTGTCTGTGTGTGTGTCTGTGTGTGTGTGTGTGTGTGTCTGTGTGTGTGTGTGTGTGTGTCTGTGTGTGTGTGTGTGTCTGTGTGTTGGTGGGGGGACACTATTCCTCATGACGGCACGGTGGTGAGGGGGAGGTTTCCTAAAGAGCCATGCTCCCTTCCACTACAGGGTTGCTGCTGGTGTAAACTGCTGTCCACCCAGAGGACTTCATCAGCCAGACCACCAGTGTGTGCCATGTGTCTCTTCTGTTCCAAAGTCCCTCAGAAGCCAAAGCTGCTTCTTCTCAACCCTCTCTCACCTTCCACATGGGTCCTGGAGGCCACCTGAGGATGGCAGTGGAGGCAGGAAGAGAACGGATCCCTGTGTCATTCCCTGGAAGGCTCCCTGCCAAATGCTCACACTTGCTGAACAAATGAAAAATTAAGTACTACTGAGATTTGGGGAGTTCTCAGTTACTGTTGTGGTTGTTATCTTAACATTCAAAGGAATAATATTTTCTGATTTTCCTAACATATGCTCTCAGTGTTGAAGCAACCGCCTCTATGATCTAGAGTTGGGGGTTTTGTTCATGGTCTGTGGATCACACTTAGGTGATGTGAAGGAGCTGGGATGCCCTTCATGGCTGTTCTCAAGGAGATACACCCAGAAAGCTTCTACTACCAATATGTAACTTCAAGACCATCCCAATTTAGTGGGTAGCCATACCAAATACTTCCCCAGTGTCCCCAGGAGACACAAGAGACATGGGTTTGATCCCTGGGTTGGGAAGATCCCCTACAGAAGGAAATAGCAACCCACTCCAGTATTTCTTGCCTGAAAAATCCCATGGACAGAGGAACCGGGTGGGCTCCAGTCCAAAGAGTTGCAAGGAGTCGGACACGACAAAACTATAAGCACACATACTAAATTAAGTTGTGAGCACCCTTAGCATTCAATAATCCTGCCTGCCTCACAGAGGTATTTTTGGAAGCCAGGGTAACCAGTTTTATGTCCTGCTTTTGACATAAGGTTTACTTATCCCAGCGAACATTAATCTTGTCCGGCTTTGCCCTTGTACCTTGAAACAAGAGTAGGAGTTGATCAACATTGTCTGAGGACCATAATCAGCAACTATCAAGGGCTTAAAGGCTATGGAACCAATGTAGCCCATCATCAAGGAAATTGGGCCTTGAAGATTTGAATGTGTTTAACCCGTATTTCTCTTACTTTTGTGAGTATTGGTGCTTAGAGGAAAAACAGAATGAGTTTTGTTGTTACTGGGTCAATTTGGCTTTTGTCGGGCCTGTACCCTAGGAAAGGGCAGGAGCGTTTTGTGGGGAGGGATGTGAGTGTATTAGTCCATAGGGGCAGGACTGAGATGCCTCCCTGCCCACACCCCCACTCTACTCTATTCTTCATTTCTAAAGAACCATTTGCCTGGCTGGAGAGACACAAGTCCTGAGGATTACTGTAGAATTAGTAACAACTCAGGAAAAGCACAGAGAGGCTAGGTAACTTGCTCAAGATCATATAGTAAGGGGGCACATCTGAGATTTGAACCCAGGAATCTGGGTGTTGAACCTAATGTCTTTCCCACTATATGACCCTGCCTCCTTGCTTAGGGAGATGGTATTCCAAAGGACTACCTTTGCAAAGCCTTCCACTACTCTCTCAGGTACATGGAGGGTTCTTCTACTAAGTCTGTCTTTTGCATGTCCCCTCTGGCCATTGGCACGGTGTCCTGCAACTGTTTCTCTGTCTGCCTCCACATTCAGACTATATTAGCCCATAGGGTGCTAGAATTAGGGGAAAAAGTGTCTCTTCCTCAACATATTTTGCTTCTATCTATTGGAATAATCTCATAATAAAGTGACGAGTCAACAATATGTCTGACTTGAATGGCGCCCCCTAGAGTTGTGCAGTGTACAACTTGCACAGCTGTACACAGTGGTCTACCACCAGACCATGAGCACAAGTTCCTTGAGTACACTCTGTGTTTTTCCTTTGATGCTGCCCATTTTCAACACAGCACCAGGCACACGATAGATTTTTGGTGATTTTAACCAGCGAGCATTGCTGGTTAACTCAACTCCAAGAGGCAGGTGATTTCTGACTCTGTTATGAGACCAAGTGATCAGGCTGGGGTCTTTTCGTTGTTTCCCCTGCTCTGCTGCGGGAAATCAGGAACTGTGGTTACAAGATGGACACCTGTGTGAGTGGAGACGCTTTCAAAACCGTCATTTCCACTTGGGCTTTCACCCTCATTTCCCACTTTCTCCTTTCAAGCAGGCACTGGGCAGAAAGACAGATGAGACTTAGAGATTTCTTTATTTTCTTTCGCCAACAGCTCCTCAAACACACTTGTTCACTCCAGGCATCAAGGATATCAACAAAAACACTTGTATTTGCAAGTGGGAGTAGGCTCCTCCCCCAAAGCACCAAAGCCCACAGAAATAAACAAGACAAAGCAAAAATAAGAGGAGGCCCAGGTTCTCAGTGGAGAAGACAATGGCACCCCACTCCAGTATTCTTGCCTGGGAAATCCCATGGGCGGAGGAGCCTGGTAGGCTGCAGTCCATGGGGTCGCGAGAGTCGGACACCACTGAGCGACTTCCCTTTCACTTTTCACTTTAATGCATTGGAGAAGGAAATGGAAACTCACTCCAGTGATCTTGCCTGGAGAATCCCAGGGACAGGGGAGCCTGCTGGGCTGCCATCTATGGGGTCGCACAGAGTCGGACATGACTGAAGCGACTTAGCAGCAGCAGCAGGTTCTCAGGGTGCTTTCAGGGCAGTCAGGGGAAAGGAATTCACTCCACATCACTGCAGCTCATGATGACACGGTCTCTCATCTTAGATGATTCCGTGTTGAGCTGTGTATACTGTCCAATACTTCCCCAAGGAGCGGGGAGGCAGGGGCACTCCTAATGACCTGAGGTTCAAGGCTGCGAGTAAGAGTTGCAGCCCCCCATTGTCCAAAGGAGACAACTGTGGCTGGAGCTTCCTAGCCAAGCCCTCTGGTTTACCCGCCTCCAGGTGGCTGGGTGTGCTTTCCCCCAAGTTCTGAACCCACAGCTTCTGATCTTTTCCAGTTGATCAAATACAGATCATTAACAGAACACCACCAGTTCCAACATACTGGTGACTTGATTTGAAATTGTGCCTCACCTCCCCAACTCCTACCTTCAACCTTTAAAGCTCAAGACAAATTCTCCTTCTCTGCAAAGCTTTCTTTAGGCCACTTTCAAGTATCTAACTATTGGGCTAGCTAAAAAGTTCAACTGGGTTTTTCTGTAATTGAAACTCAAACAAACTTTTTGGCCAACCTAATACCTTTGCAATTAATAAATTTTGCTACAGTTGTCTTAATTAACCAATGTGATGGAAACACTCGTTGGAAGAATGTGCTGGAGGTACCAGAAGGCCAGGGGCTGGCACACTTCCATTGTAGAGCAAAGCCTTGGCAGCCAGCTGAGCTCCAGCTCCAATATCTCACCGAAGGAAAACAAAGGCAGGAAGAAGTAACCGAAGATGCTTCAAAATTCCATAATTTTGAATTTTGAGGCAATAACATGGCTTTCAATCCAAATATGAGGCAACACTTAAAAGTCCACACCAGGAAATACTGATTTCTTCCTCAGGTAACACCTTGCATATGAAAAGTAACAGGAATATCACGTTATTTTCTAGCCACGTTTCGTAAAAATCCAACTGCCTTTTCCTAATTTCCTTTAGATATATTTGTCCTGCCCCTTCTAGGAAAAAAGAAACCTCAGATCCAAGTGCCACTAATTGGAACTGTTTGGATTCATCCGGCCAAATGGGAAAGCTTTATCCCTATCTGCTAAGTCGCTTCAGTCGTGTCTGACTCTGTGCGACCCCATAGACGGCAGCCCACCAGGCTCCCCCGTCCCTGGGATTCTCCAGGCAAAAACACTGGAGTAGGTTGCCATTTCCTTCTCCAATGCATGAAAGTGAAAAGTGAAAGTGAAGTCGCTCAGTCGTGTCCAACCCTCAGCGACCCCATGGACTGCAGACCAGGTTCCTCCGTCCATGGGATTTTCCAGGCAAGAGTACTGGAGTGGGGTGCCATTGCCTTCTCTATATCCCTATCTAGTAGGTGCCAAAGTTGAGGTGAGATTCAACTGCGTAAGTAAGTTTATCGTAATTTAGACCCCATGGAGTGACATTTTTAACTCAGTGTACATGAAATTAACAACATGCTATCTTTTGAGGACCCGAGTCTAGATAACTGTATCTTACTGAGAATGCATTTTACAATCAATTGAGGCCTGAACAAATTAGCAGGGCTCTCAGCAGGCAGTTTAGGAGAGTACTGGCATTTAAATGTCATCTAACCAGGCTGAGCAGACTTAGGTTGTTACAGTTGTTAATTAAGATCCTAAATCTTGCTGGAATCCTCCTCCGGGAGTTCCGTGATCATCCTCAAGTGCTGGATGGTTGCCAAGTCTGCAGCCAGGTTTCCTCGGTCTGGCTGGCCCTGGGTCAGGGGGATCCTAGGATGGAACAGCAGCAGGCGTTGGGTGGGGACGGGCCACCCCACAGGAAGACAAGGGTCCCTCATGTGGTAACTCCATCCAGTGTAGCCCACCCTTTTGGTGGTAATTTATGCCCAAACAGCCATAGAAATTCCTCTCCCCCCATCGTGAGGGTCAGAAAGGCTCTGTTTGCGCCCATTAGGTGGGATAAGTGTGAGGGAACCAAATGAGAAGCCCCTGGCTGGTCAGGGTCCTGGGAAGAAGCAAAGCACTTTTTCTTTCTTTTTTAAAAATATTTATTTACTCATTTAACTGCTCGGGGTCTTCATTGCGGCATGTGAGATCTTTAGTTGCAGTATACATGGATATGAGATTTGGACCATAAAGAAAGCTGTGTGCCAAAGAATTGATGCTTTTGAACTGTGGTGTTGGAGAAGACTCTTGAGAGTCCCTTGGACTGCAAGGAGATCCAACCAGTCCATCCTAAAGGAAATCAGTCCTGACTATTCATTGGAAGGACTGATGCTGAAGCTCCAATACTTTGGCCACCTGATGAGAAGAACTGACTCATTAGAAAAGACCCTGATGCTGGGAAATATTGAAGGCAGGAGGAGAAGGGGACAACAGAGGATGAGTTAGTTGGATGGCATCACTGACTCGATGGACATGAGTTTGAGCAAGTTCCGGGAGTTGGTGTTAGACAGGGAGGCCTGGCGTGCTGCAGTCCGTGGGTTCGCAACTATTCGGACATGACTGAGTGACTGAACTGAACTGGATGTGAAGTCTTAGTTGCAGCATGTGGGATCCAATTCCCTGACCAGGGATTGAACCCACACCCCCTGCATTGCGAGCAGGGAGTCTTGGCCATTGGACCACCAGGGAAGTCCCCAGGCTTTTTCTTAGGGCATGGAGAGCTTCAAGGAAGAGGAGGAGATGTCAGTAAAACCAGACTTTGGGGGCTCACCCCTTTCATGTCCTTTCCCATCCGTCCCCTCCTATCTCCAACAAGCCCACCAGTTCTTTCCTCCAAAACGGCTCTCACACGCCCAGCTCCCTGACCCTCTAGAGGACAGCCCCTGCCAGGCTCGCCTCTTCTCAGCCCTGCAGTGGTTGTGCCAGGCTGTTTCTCAGAGGCCCTCGGTGGCCCCCGCTGCCCTAGGGACAAGGCCACCCCAGGGTGGCACTGACCCGCCTTTCCGTTGCCCAGTGGTTTCTGATGACAATTTACCCCCACCACAGTCCACTTGCGTTTCTGCCAACTTAAACTCACAAACACCCAGGACGGTTAGAAAACAGAAACCAGGCTATGCTGGGGGTGTGCGGACCGAAGGGGTGACAGCAAGAGCCCATCCTTCTCAAGGCTCAGCCCTGAGCCAGGGCCCGGGTGGAGGCACCACGACAGCTGTGCTCACAGCCCTGAGCTCAGGGTTCAGCCCTGCTGGGCCCTTATTTTGGGTGCTTGGCTTGTTCTCAAAAAGGAGGAGTCAGGTTGGGTTCGCTGTGATCTCCATTAAGTTTTCTGTTCCAGACCACTCTGGAGCCAAATCCTACATAGTCTATTTCTTAAATTATTTAAAATTATTTTTTATTGGAGTATAGTTGCTTTACCATGCTGTGTTAGTTTCTACTGTCCAACAAAGTCAATCAGTTATATGTACATCACCTCTTTTTTTGGATTTCCTTCACATTTAAGTCACCACAGAGCATTGAGCAGAGTTTCCTGAGCTAGATTCTCATTAGTTATCTGTTTATACACAGTATCAATAGTGTATATATCGAATCCTACATATTCTATTGAAACTGAGCAGAACCTTATAGTACCTTCCCCTGATGTCAAGTACAAACACCCCTCTAAGTCCCCTGCCTTTTGTTTGTAGAAAAGCTGAAGCCTCCCAGGACTCCCACAAAAGAGCAGGCTTGAGCAGCTAATGATTAGGACAAGAGAGCCACATTCTCTTTCAGTCTCTGATACACATTCCTGGGTTGCTGTACAGACCCTGTAACTGTCAGGAGAGGGAAAAAGCTAACTGCATGATGACCAGACTGCCATGACATAAGGTATTCCACCTTGAGCTGTACCGCATCTATAGGGTTAGTTACTCAGTCATGTCCGACTCTTTGCAACCCCATGTCTATGGCTAGCTCAGTTCTAAGAACTGGAGTCAAGAGAATAGGATTAACATCATTGCTCATAATAATACTACATTTTTATGAGCATCAAAAATAATTGTAGCTTGCTCTGCCCATATATGCAAGCAGGCAACTAAAAGTGTCAGCAAAGAGATGCTACCCACATTGACATCTTCCACTCTGAGAATATGGTGCCCTACGTCAGCATGAAGGAGTTACAGAAGATAGACCTTTGCCTCTGATCCCATAGAAATGGAATGATGTCTGACACTGGAAATTTGAAAGCAGCTCTTTTGCCCCTTTCCTGTTGACCCATTTCTGTCCTCCTTCTAACCTTAAAAACCTAAATATAGGAATGAGATCACTAAGCCATTGAAATGAACTCCTGACTTATGTTTTCCTGAATGCACACCATGCCTTGCCTAACCTACTGATTCTTTTCCTAGATAAAAAGAGGAATGAAGAATGAAGTAGGAAGAAAATGACTAGCTCTCTACCTCCATCAGCCCCATAAACAATCTAGCAGGCAGATCACGTGGGAAAGGTAACATCTGAAAACAGAGCCAGCCAGCCTGCACTCAGTGGAGAATGACCCAGAACCCAACCTCCTGCCTCAACAATTCCCTGAGATTTTTCCCTCCATTTTCCCTTGAAAAACTGTCACAGCTGAGCAGAATCTTGGGAGCTGGTCTCAGGACTTGAGTCCTCCTTCTCCCCAGATTGTTATTTTTTCTGATTAAAGCAACTTTCCCTTCTATTGACACCTGCCTCTTGAACTATTGGCTTTCCATTTAAGTGGCCAAACCTAAGTCCAGTAACATTACGAGTCCTAAATAGCCGTAAGTCCTTTGCTTTTATTTTTAGGGTGAGAAAAAACGTAGGTCAGAAAAGCCTCACTACCAGGTAGGCTTGCTCTTTAGCTTTTACAAATCCCAATTTGCAACTTAGATAATCACAAACACAACTTTCAGAAATACCCCTCATTCCTTCCAAAATTTGTTGCCCCAGATAACAATTCCAGGGCCTCCCTGGTGGCTCAGCGGTAAAGAATTGGCCTGAAAAGGCAGTAGATGCGAGTTCAATCTCTGGGTCGGGAAGATCCCCTGCACAATGAAATGGCAATCCACTCCAGTATTCTTGCCTGGGAAATCCCACAGACAGAGGAGCATAACAGGCTACATTCCATGGCCCGCAAAAGAGTTAGACATGATTTAGTGACTATACAACAACATAACAATTCTAATCTTGCCAGCCATTCCCTCGGGGTCGTGGGTGACCCCAGTCCTGTTCACTGACAGCCTGATCACTGTCCCACACACAATGTCTGGCCAGGCTGACCTCTACATCTTTACTCATGCATACCCCCTTCCTTTGTCAGTTTAGATCCCTCTTGAGCACAGACAACCCCCACAGGATGACAAAGCAACTATTCTCAGGCAAAAGGTGTTTCTTCCTTCAACAATGAGGGAAACAGCCCTGGACTGAGAGTTAAGGAAAGAGAACAGTACTCTGCTCATCATAGACAGACACCCACGTATGTCCAGGCTGTGACCCCTCGTCAGTCACAGATGGTCACTCCACATGGTGCTCAGGGACTCCTTCCAATATCACAGCCGGGAGAACCAGGCGGGAGCAGAAAGAGCTAGGCACAGAGGGAGGCTAATTTTCCGGGGGACTCTGAGAACAATCACCTCTGCACTCTAAATGCGAATTTCAGATTACCCACTGTGATATGTTTCACGCCATCCGCCAACCTCAGGGCAACAACCAGGGAACCTCTAGTGTGTATTACTATAGCAAAAATGGCAGAGAACGTCTCCTTTTCCCGGATGCTTCTCTATACAAACCTTATAAGCAGTCAAAACTTAGAGCAATAAGAAGAAAATTATACTTTCTACCTACCAGACAATGAGGAAATGCTATTAACATCTTGAAGGCAGGAACCAGTGGCTTGTCTCTGTTAGGATCCCTGGGGCAGCACAGAGCCCAGCATGGAGATGGTGCCCTATAACCCTCCATGCTACAGGAAGACTCCAATTCTTATCTATATTTTGGTAGAAATAGGGTGTATGGGTGGCGGGGAGGTGGGCCATCATGAGCAGAGGCTGTGACAGAGATTCAGGAAGCCCTTCAAATGCCCCCATTAGATCTGTTAACATCACAGCTCAGCAGACTGCTGTACGCATAGGAAACATAATTCTGACCCTCAAAGAGAGATACAGTCAAGAACAGAGAAGACAGATGAAGAAGCAGAACACTAAGTCAAACACGCTGTGTGTAAATCTTGTCCCACTGCAGAGAAAGAGCTACAGATGTGCGAGATGGAAACTGACTCTTAAGACAAAGAAGCTGTGGGTGTGCTTTTAAATACGACGTTGAGCTGTATGGCGATGCAGGAACTCACCCTCCCTAGGTTTGGTCTCCACTCCCTCCTTGGGATTCCTGCACCCTGGTCTTTCTTTGAGCATGAGTTCCCACATCTTTCACTTTTTAAAACTGAAGGACAGTTAATCTACAATGTTGTGTTAGTTTCAAGTGTTCAGCAAAGTGATTCAGTTATACAATCTCTTTCAGATTCTTTCCCATTATGGGTTATTACACATGGAATATTAGCCATAAAAAAGAATGAAACAATGCCATTTGCAGTGACATTGATGGACCTAGAGATGATCATACTAAGTGAAGTCAGTCAGAAAGAGACAAATACCATATAATATCACAGGTATGTGGAATCTAAAAAATAATACAAATGAACTTATTTACATTTCATATAGTACTTTCGCTACTACAAGATACTGAGTACAGGTCCCTGTGCTATACAATAGAACCTTGTTACTTACCTATTTATATTCACATATGGTAGTATGTATGTGTGGATATGCTAATCCCAAACTTCTAGTTTATCTCTCTCCCCCATACCTGCTAGCCACTTTGGTAACCATAAGTTTGTTTTCTATTTCTGTTTTGTAAATAAGTTCATTTGTATTATGTTTTAGATTCCCCATATCAGTGATATTATATGGTATTTGTCTGACTGACTTCACCTAGTCTGATCATCTCTAGATCCATCCATGTTGCTGCAAATGGCATTGTTTCATTCTTTTTTATGGCCAGTAGTCCATGTGTGTAGATGCCACATCTTCTTATCCAGTTCATCTGTCAGTGGCTGTTTAGGCTGCTTCCATGTCTTGGCTATTGTAGATAGTGCCACTATGGACATTAGGATGCATGTATCTCTTCAAATTATAGTTTTATCTGGATGTATGCTCAGGTATGGGATTGCAGGATCTTCTACTAACTCTAGTTTTAGTTTTTTTCCTCCACGTTGGTTGCACAAATTTACATTCCCACCAACAGTGTAGGAAGGTTCTTTTTTCTCTACACTCTCTCATCTTTCACAATTTATCTTTTTACACTATGGCCCATGAAGGAGGAATAAAGAGCATATGGGGTTCACCCAACCTCATCTGTCCCCACTTCTCAGGGGACAAAGAATTTCATGATGGATACGAAGCATCACTCCTTAGTCAATTTAAGGGGGGGGATGACGGGAGAAGTGGGGTGTGATTTAGTCAAATGAAAATATATACAAATCTCAGTCTAACTACTGGCAGATAACGAGCCAAAATACCAAGGTGTGGCAAACTTTGTGCTGTGATGCAAACAACCCACACCAAACTAAACTGGCAATGACGCCCAGCTAATAGGGATTTGCTTATAAATGAAAAGCAAGAACAGCAGCAATTAAAAACTATGAGCATCTCAAGACAATAAACAGAGGGGCACTTGTAAAGCAAACTTCCTCCAAGTCAAGGAGATTCCAACTCTATGGATACATGTGTAGTCAGAACTGGGCAGTATCACCAGCTGTTGAGTGGGATCCAGATTTCTTACAGAATCCTGAAGTAGGGCCCTCAAATGCTAGATACTTGTGAAATTTTAGTTCACAAATAAAAAGCGTTAGCAAAGCGGTCCTTAATAGTTAGGTCGGGTAATAGTTACCCTTCCCTTCACAATTTCTGCAAATGAAGTTTTTGGAGTTAGTCCTAGGTACATCATTTGCCCAGGCTTTCCAGGTAGAGCTAGTGGTAAAGAACCCACCTACCAATGAAAGAGATGTAACAGACATGAGTTCAGCCCCTGAGTTTGGAAGATCCCCTGGAGGAGGGCATGGCAACCCACTCCAGTACTCTTGCCTGGACAATCCCACAGACAGAGGAGCCTGGCAGGCTACAGTCCATGGGGTTGCAAAGAGTTAGACACGACTGAAGCAACTTAGCACATACACATACATGTCATTTGTCCATAAGAACCAGAGGAAATTTTTTTTTAACATCAGCTCTGGCCTGCCAGGAGTCCCCCTAAGTCTTCTGGTTAAGCCTAGGACTCTGGTCTGAGAACCACTGGCCTCGAGAGCACTTCTGCAACACTGCCTTGTTAGAGGCAGTGGGGTTGGGAAGCCTGGCTTCCACTCATGGCAACTCAGAGCAAGTTAAAAGTAGTGCAGTCAAAGGACTTCCTTGGTGGTCCAGTGGCTAAGACTCTGCTCTCTCAGTGCAAGGGGCTGTGGTTCGATGCCTAGTCGGGGAACTAAATCCCACAAGCCACAACTAAGAGTTCTCACGCCTCAACTAAGACCCAGCACAAATAAATAATATTTAAAAAGTAGTACAGCCAAGATTAACCCTTAACCAAGATATCCGAGCTCCTCAGTCAGGCAGAAATAACTGGCTGTAAAAGTCAGGCCAATACAATCCAGGGATCCTGCTCCTGGACATATATTAGTATCTGGATCAAACCATAATTCAAAAGGATATCTGCAGCCCTATGTTCATTGCAGCACTATTCATGATAGTCAAGGAAAAAAATCTTAATGTCCATCAACAGAAGAATGGATAAAGAAGGTGTGATAACATATGTACAATGGAATACTACTCAGCCATTAAAAAGAATGGAACAATGCCATTTGCAGCAACATGAATGGACTGAGAGATTGTCATGTTAAATAAAGTAAGTCAGACAGAGAAAGACAAATATCATGATATCACTTACATGTGGAATATGATACATGTAAAATATGTATCATGTAAAATATGTAAAATATGATACAAATGAACTTATCTACGAAACAGAAATCGACTCACAGACACACAGAACAGCCTCATGGTTGCCAAGGAGGACGGGAGAGGGGGGGATACAGTGGGAATTTGAGGTTAGCAGGTGTAAACTAATACATATAAAATAAGCCACAAGGGAACCATAGACAGACATAGGGAATTATATTCAACATCCTGTGATAAACCATGATGTACACATACGTATAACTGAATCAACTTCGCTATGCAGCAGAAATTAACACATTGTAGAACAACTATTTTCAATTAAAAAAAAATCAGGCCAAAAGTTGGGCGCACAATTTCTAAAGAAAAATAGAAGGACAGTTTATAAATCTGGGGTCAAGTTCAGAACTGTTGGGTTGCATTATCTACCTGGGAGGTCACTCAGCCCCTCTCCTACTGAATCCCTTTGTTTTTTCTGCTCTCCCTTCTTATCAGTTGATGTCTGGCTTTTGAGTGGGGAAGTTACCCTTTAGCTCTAGTCTCAAAGCAGTTCTTAATTGGCACCTTGCTTTCTTTGGGTGGAAGGAGCCAGGAAATTGACCCTGAAGCAGAAGAGCCTGGAATGACAGTATTCAATTTAGTACCTCTTTTTCAACTCTACCTTATCATTTAAAATTTAACAACATTCACAGATGTGTAAATGGTATTGCTGATATCCTACATGACTGCACATTAAGCAGCTATTTATGGTTCAGAGTAGTTTCCAAAGTTATAGGAAGAATAATCTGAATTTCTACAGAAAAAACATGATACTAGTCTCTTTTATGATTGTTTTGAACAAAACTCTGTAGGATTATGTATGATGATAAAAGCAGTATTACAAGTGCAGTAATTTCTCATCTGGATGACCCTTGTTAACTGTTTGCAGAAGTCTGCATTTCTTATGCATTTTAACAACGTTGCCTATAGATGTGACTTGCCCAAATCAAGTAAAACATTCTAATTTATAAAAAAGAGCAAATGGTGATATCCAAAGTGTGAGAATTAATGATAAGGGAAAATTAGGACTCAAGGCTTTGTTCTTAAAATCTTGTCTTGGCTAGAACTAGATAGAAACCGTGACGATCTCCCTTGGCACCTGTTTGGCCTCTATTTCAGATGGCCAGTATCCACGTGGGGCGAGTCCCTTGTACCCGCTGCACTGCAGGAGACACTCGGTAACCACCTGAAGGACAGCAGTAGGAATTCTTGGAGCCTCTAAACAGAAATCATTCCATAGAAATTTCCAGAAGGGGAGATGCTCACCAGCAGCTTAGATTCTTTGAATGATGGAGAAGTAAAGTCAATCCTAACTGACTGTTTCTCCCTCTTACTCTTTGCCACCAACTCAGAGGGCTCTACGATTCCACCACTGTGGTATCTGGGTGCCCATCTCCCATTCCAAGGCCTGCTTCAGAGAGTGGTCCTAAAAGTGAACACAGGCTACCCAGAAGGGCACGAAAAGCAATCAATAAAGCCTGCATGTTCCTCTGCTGGAGAAGTCACTGGAAACAAGACTGCTTCTGGCCACAAGCCAGAGACAAGACGCTGCTGCCCCAACACATAGATCAAACCATAGGTAAAACAGACAGCCAGTGGGAATTTGCCATATGACACAAGGAAACCAAAGCTGGTGCTCTGTGACAACCTAGAGGGGTGAGATGGGGAGGGAGGGGACCTATGTGTACCTATGGCTAATTCTTGCTGATATATGACAGAAACCATCACAATACTGTGAAGTAATTATCCAATTAAAAATAAAAATTAAAAAGAAACAGTGCTGTACGTGAAGCATGGAAAATTGGCCCAGGATTCAAATGGAGTCATCAGGGCCCAGACATTCAGAAGAGAAGTGGCAGGCAGAGGGGATCTCAGGATGAAATCAAGCAATGCTGATGTGACTTGGAAGAAAAGGAAAAAAAAAAAATCTTTTGTGACTGTCTCTTCTTTCAGTGAGCAGGAATCTCTTAGAAGAAATGGAGTAGCCATGATAGTCAACAAAAGAGTCTGAAATGCAGTACTTGGATGCAATCTCAAAAATGAAAGAATGATCTCTGTTCGTTTCCAAGGCAAACCACTCAGTATCACAGTAATCCAAGTCTATGCCCTGACCAGTAAAGCTGAAGAAGCTGAAGTTGAACGGTTCTATGAAGACCTACAAGACCTTCCAGAACTAACACCCAAAAAAGATATCCTTTTCATTATAGGGGACTGGAATGCAAAAGTAGGAAGTCAAGAAACACCTGGAGTAACAGGCAAATTTGGCCTTGGAGTACAGAATGAAGCAGGGCAAAGGCTAACAGAGTTCTGCCAAGAGAACACACTGGTCATAGCAAACACCCTCTTCCAACAACACAAGAGAAGGCTCTACACATGGACATCACCAGATGGTCAACACCGAAATCAGATTGATTATATCCTTTGCAGCCAAAGATGGAAAAGCTCTATATAGTCAACAAAACAAGACTGGGAGCAGACTATAGCTCAGATCATGAACTCCTTATTGCCAAATTGAGACTTAAATTGAAGAAAGTGGGGAAAACCACTAGACCACTCAGGTATGACCTAAATCAAATCCCTTATGACTATACAGTGGAAGTGAGAAATAGATTTAAGGGACTAGATCTGATAGACAGAGTGCCTGATGAACTATGGACGGAGGTTTGTGACATTGTACAGGAGACAGGGAGCAAGACCATCCCCAAGAAAAAGAAATGTAAAAAAGCAAAATGGCTGTCTGAGGAGGCCTTACAAACAGCTCTGAAAAGGAGAGAAGTGAAAAGCAAAGGAGAAAAGGAAAGATATACCCATTTGAATGTAAAGTTCCAAAGAATAGCAAGGAGAGATAAGAAAGCCTTCCTCAGTGATCAATGCAAAGAAATAGAGGAAAACAATAGAATGGGAAAGACTAGAGATCTCTTCAATAAAATTAGAGATACCAAGGGAACATTTCATGCAAAGATGGGCTTGATAAAGGACAGAAATGGTATGGACCTAATAGAAGCAGAAGATATTAAAGAGGTGGCAAGAATACACAGGAGAACTGTACAAGAAAGATCTTCACGACCCAGATAATCATGAAGATGTGATCACTCACACTCACCTAGAGCCGGACATCCTGGAATGTGAAGTCAAGTGGGCCTTAGAAAGCATCACTACGAACAAAGCTAGTGGAGATGAAGGAATTCCAGTTGAGCTATTTCAAATCCTGAAAGATGATGCTATGAAAGTGCTGCACTGAATATGCCAGCAAATTTGGAAAACCCAGCAGTGGCCACAGGACTGGAAAAGGTCAGTTTTCATTCCAATCCCAAAGAAAGGTAATACCAAAGAATGTTCAAACTACCACACAATTGCACTCATCTCACACGCTAGTAAAGTAATGCTCAAAATTCTCCAAGCTAGGCTTCAGCAATACGTAAACTGTGAACTTCTAGATGTTCAAGCTGGTTTTAGAAAAGGCAGAGGAACCAGAGATCAAATTGCCAACATCTACTGGATCATGGAAAAAGCAAGAGAGTTCCAGAAAAACATCTACTTCTGCTTTATTGACTATGCCAAAGCCTTTGACTGTGTGGATCACAATAAACTGTGGAAAATTCTGAAAGAGATGGGCATACCAGACCACCTGACCTGCCTCTTGAGAAACCTGTATGCAGGTCAGGAAGCAACAGTTAGAACTGGACGTGGAACAACAGACTGGTTCCAAATAGGAAAAAGAGTACGTCAAGGCTGTATATTGTCACCCTGCTTATTTAACTTCTATGCAGAGTACATCATGAGAAACGCTGGGCTGGAGGAAGCACAAGCTGGAATCAAGATTGCCAGGAGAAATATCAATAACCTCAGATATGCAGATGACACCACCCTTATCGCAGAAAGTGAAGAGGAACTAAAAAGCCTCTTGATGAAAGTGAAAGAGGAGAGTAAAAAGTTGGCTTAAAGCTCAACATTCAGAAAACTAAGATCATGGCATCTGGTCCCATCACTTCATGGGAAATAGATGGGGAAACAGTGGCTGACTTTATTTTTCTGGGCTCCAAAATCACTGCAGATGGTGACTGCAGCCATGAAATTAAAAGATGCTTGCTCCTTGGAAGTAAAGTTATGACCAACCTAGATAGCATATTGAAAAGCAGAGACATTACTTTGCCAACAAAGGTCTGTCTAGTCAAAGCCATGGTTTTTCCAGTGGTCATGTGTGGATGTGAGAGTTGGACTATAAAGAAAGCTGAGCGCTGACGAATTGATGCTTTTGAACTGTAGTGTTGGAGAAGACTCTTGAGAATCCCTTGGACTGCAAGGAGATCCAACCAGTCCATTTTAAAGGAGATCAGTCCTGGACGTTCATTGGAGGGCCTGATGTTGAAGCTGCAACTCTAATACTTTGGCCACCTGATGCGAAGAGCTGACTCATTTGAAAAGACCCTGATGCTGGGAAAGATTGAGGGCAGGAGGAGAAGGGGACGACAGAGGATGAGATGGTTGGATGGCATCACCAACACAATGGACATGGGTTTGGCTGGACTCCAGGAGTTGGTGATGGACAGGGAGGCCTGGCATGCTGTTGTTCATGGGGTCGCAAAGAGTCGGATACGACTGAGCAACTGAACTGAAATTCTTTCAGTGACCCTAAAATTAAAAGTGAGAAGATAACAACCCAATATTTTTCAGATCAAGATATTAGTTTTTTACACACTAAATCTAAATGCAGAAATCCTGCCTGATCTCTAGAAAATTACACTACAAAGAGTTTCCGATACTGTTGAAAGAGAAGATCAATAAAATCCATAAAGGACTGGGAAGACGGAAAGAAGAGTTTGAGAAAGGTGCCTTCGAGGAGGGTGGCCATGCAGCCAGAGCTGGTGTTGGTGGTCCTGGCCTGGTTGGGGGCTCGGTGGGAAGAGTGGGCAGGACAGAGCACATGGAACTTGGGTCAGAAGAGTCGCTCTCTCTCGGGGTCTCTCAGGCAGCCAAGCCTGACGCTGACTGAAGTCGCTGTCATCCAAAGGCTTGACTGGGCCTCGCATCCTAAATGATGCATGTACCTGGCTGGCAGGTGATGCTGGCACTGTGCGAGGAACCCAGCTGGGGCTACCAGCCCACCAGAACACCTCCAATGTCACTTGCATTTAGGTGGGGCATAAGTGCAAGTGGTGGAAATGATACATCCTTTCAGACCAAGGTCATCAAGCAGCAGGTGTGTTTATTTCACCGTTTTCTTTCCCCAGAGCCCTAGAGAGAGAAAGCCAAAGATGGAAGGAACCCAGGTCCCTGAGTGACCATGTGGAAGATGCTCTGCAAGCCAAGAACACGCCCTGGAGTGTTACGTAGTGAGACGAAAACCTTTATTGTGCTAGGACGCTGAAATATGAGGGTCTGTTACACTAGCTCGATCTAATACCACACCACCTCCTGCTCACAGTCAACTCAAGTTTCCTAAACTAGCAACTGCGGTTTTCCCTGGTAAACCTGGTGCCTTTGGTTTAAAAAAAAAAAAATGCTGCCAGGCTCATCTGGTGACAAGTAAATTCAATGATACAGATGGGTCCCAGGAAGGCTTATGGGGCTCACAGAGGAGCCCTCTCCCCGACCTAGTCTGGTGCAGGGTACACAGTACAGCCAAGGAGAACGCTTTATCATTTTTGTGGAGGTTCTCATTTCAAATGTGTTGCGAAGGAATCAAGTTCCAGAAGCCATTTTAAGAAAATATACTGTCACATCTTCAGGGGAAAATCCACTGGAAGGAGAGCTATGTTTTAACTGGGGGGCGGTGGGGGGGAGAGTTAAAACTAAGGCAGAAGTGTTAAGAGGGTTTAAAAATATCTTAAATGGAATAAAGGCTGACAGGCTGATGAAACCGAGTAGGAGGCCGGGAATCCAGGTCCTGTTTGGCAGTGGCTGTGCCCGCCACTCAGGGGAAGGTGAGATGGTGTGGGCACGCCCTGGCGTGAGTGGAGAGAAACGCACTTCCCTCCGTGAGGGTGGGAGGAAGCCGTTGACCTGGGCCATGGGGGCAGCGGGACAGCAGTGCATGAGCGGGGGGCTGAGCTGGGAGACACAGGCCGGAGGGAGGCAGGAACGACCCGGGAGGAGGGAGGAGATGGGGCAGGGATACATGGATTTTGCAAAGGATGGATGAAGCCACCCATGCAGAGGGGCCAGCTGGCATCTGCAGAGGAGGCAAGTGAAGAAACCAAAAAGACAGGGCGGAAAAAAAGTACAAGAGGATGTTTGGGACTGAGACTCGACAGGGAATGCAGGAGCCCTAGGGTGAGGGGAGATTTGAACAGCAAAGTTCAGGAGCCCAGGGAGAACACAGGAAATGAGACCGTGCTAATGAGGCGCATGGTACCTGGGGGCTGGGCCAGGAGCACCGGCCCCGTACAAGAGTCGCTCTGCCCTGGTGGAGTTGAGTGACCTGGGCTGAGTCATTACCACTTCCTGTAATGATCTCTAGGTTCTGCAGGCAGGGCTTCCTGGGGAAGCCACAGCGACAGGGTCAGGGGTCGCCCAGGACACTGGTTTCCAGGGGCTGCACGGACCCGGGGCTGACACTTTCCATTCAGGAGGAGCAGCTCCACGGGGTAGAGCAGCAGTAAGGGGACCAGACCTGGTTCAGATCCCAGCTAAGCCACTCAGGTGCTGAAATGTCAAGGTGCCTCCATCTACCCACCTGTAAAATAGGGATAACAGCACCCGCTACTCATAAATTATGAGCATTTAATAGATTAGAGAAGCGTCCAAACGTAAGAAGTGCTTGGGGCAGGTTAGTTTCCTTCCAAGAATGGGGTGGAGGAAAAGGCTACATTTTTCTTAATTTTCAGTATGGAAAAGGTCAGACATAGGAACAGAGAGAATAGTGTAATGAGCGCTCATGTGTCCGCCGCCCAGCTTCAACCACTATCAACTCAAGGTCGATCGGGTTTCATTTCATATCCCCATCAGGTGTGCCGGCTCCCGCTGTCTCCCCATCTCATTTATTTTGAAGGAAATCCCAGTTATTATGGTATTTCTACCACAAATGTTCAAGTGCACATATCTATATGGAAGTGGGTCTTTCTGTTTTTTTAATGAAATGCAACACAAAATCAGGACAAGTGCACCAAAGGTGATCTCCACTCCACTCCATCTCCATCCGCAGGCTGACCAGAGGTGGGCATGAGACATCTCCCGGGCACCAGCCTTGGTCTTTGGGGGTTTGCCCCAGAGCCTGAAGTCCTTGTCCCAATTACCTGAACACCAGTAGCCTTGACATCCCTTGGGGTCGACAACATGAGTTCCAGAACCATCAGCTGGAACTGGTATTGACCACCCCAGATGATCAAGGACACCTCTGGTGTTCCCTCTCCTCCTCCTTGGTACCCAGAGGAGAAAGGGGAAGGGTGGCATCTCCACTTGCAACTGCATATGTGTAGATATTAAATGGCTTAGAAGCCACAAGGGGAGAGATCAACCCAGGCCTTTGGCTAAAGTCAAGCCCAGAGGATAAGTGTCCCCAGTCAATGCCTGTGGTCCTTCTTCAACCAACAAGGTTGGAAATCCAGCCATCGGAAGCTTCCAAGAACCAAAGAGCACATGGCTGGGAAGCCAGGCTGGATGGTAGCAGCTGCAGATCTCAATACTGAGTCCTGGGGAGCCCATCTCCCATGACAAGGACACAGCCTCAGGTCTTCCTCACTCTTGAGACCCAACTCTCTCTCACACAGGTCCTAAGTTCTCTCTCAAGGCTTTATTTGGTGAAACAGAGGAAAACAGTATAGGAATGGGCACTGAAGGAGGGCTGGGTGTGTCAACCCCAGATGCAGGCAATAAAGGGGTACACTGTGCATGAGCGTTTACAAAGTGTGGCAGTTTCTCAAAAAATTAAACATGAAATTACCAGATGATCTAGAAATTTCTCTTCCAGGTATGCATCTGAAAGAGCTGAAAGCAAAGGGGCTTCCCTGGCCATCTCGAGTGTAGGATTCCGAGCTGCCAATGCAGGGAGCTGGGGTCCAACCTCTGGTCAGGGACCCAAGATCCTGCTTGCCCCACAGCATGGACAAAAAAAAAAAAATTTTTTTTTAAGGAAAAAAAAAAAAGAATTGAAAGCAGAGATTCAAACAGATACTGGAGTTCCATGTTCATTGCAGCATTATCCACAATAGCCAAGAGGCGGAAGCAACCCACATTCCATCTATGACTCAATGGAGAAGCACCATGTGGTAAACATGTTCCATGGAGTGTTATTCACCCTTAAAGAGGGACGAAAGGCTGATACACCTGTAACACAGATGAGCCTTGCACACATTACACCAAACGAAATAAGCCAGTCAAAAGAAAAAAAAGCTCAATACTGTATAATCTCGTTTAGAGGCATCTAGAGTACCCACTCCAGTGTTCTTGCCTGGAGAATCCCAGGGACGGGGGAGCCTGGTGGGCTGCCGTCTATGAGGTTGCAGAGAGTCGGACACGACTGAAGTGACATAGCAGCAGCAGCAGCAGAGCAATCAAAGGGGCTTCCTTCGTGGCTCAGACAGACACAACTGAAGAATACATGCAGAGCAGTCGAACGTGTATAGACAGAAGGCAGGCTGGTGGGCGCCAAGGACTGAGGAGTGGAGGGTGAGGAGTTAGTGTTGAATGGGTGTGGAGTTGTAGTCTGGAAAGTTCTGGAGATGGATGGTGGTGATGGTTGCACAACCAAGTGAAGGCACTAAATGCCAGTGAACTGCACACTTAAACGTGGTTGAAATGATACAATTTATGTTATGTATATTTCCCATGATAAAAAACACAAAAAGTAATCAATTATAAAATTTATGTATATTTCCCATGATGAAAAAAATATTGATATAACTTTAAACGTCAGTGATACAAACACTCCTCTCCAGAGGCAGACGGCTTCCCCTCACCCCTGCCTGTCGCCCCCCAGTCCCCCTCAGCTCCTGCTGTTTCATTTTCTCCCTCAGATTCCACAGCACAATAGGAGGCTGGCGGAGGTGGGTCCGCGGGACGGAAGACAGACTCACGACACGAGGGTGGGAGTGAGAGCAGGAGCCTCTGCAGTGCCAAGGGCAAAGGGGATTTGTGTTCATGGACAGCTGCGAGAACACATTTTTGCAGCAATGTGCAAGATTGCTCCCTCCGAGTCCTCTCACCCACATCTCTCCACCGAGGACCACTTGGAATTTCAACAGAAATGATGAAGCCAACCTCAACGGTGGTGTCGCTCCACCACCAGCTGCCCAGGCCAGAGACGGGCAAATCATCCTGCACAGAAGCCCCAGTGCTGCTCAGATAATCTGCTTACACATTAAACACAGATTAAAGGAAACGCCAAACAAACCCCTTTCTGTCGCTTTGGCTCCTGCTGTGGACAACATTCTTCTCTGACTTTCCCTGATTTCACTGCCTTTTGAGGGGAGAAGAGAGGGGACAAAGAAGCTGGCTTTAAATACCATCAATTCTGGTTAACAGCAGGTACCACGTATCATTTAGAGGGTTTAGCGTGTATCAGGCACTGTGCTAAAGGCTACCCCACCCTCCCCCAAAAAGCAGACCCCTCTGGGCAGGGTCTTGCTCACAGCTGGATCCTGGGTGCCCTGCTGGTTTCAGGCTCTCCCAGGGAATTATAGCAGGAAAGACGTGCATTCAGTCAATCTGCATAGTGACTTTGGGAAGTATGTCTGAAACCCTTTTTATTTTAATTTTATTTTATTTTTAAACTTTACAATATTGTATTGGTTTTGCCAAATATCGAAATGAATCCGTCACAGGTATACATGTGTTCCCCATCCTGAACCCTCCTCCCTCCTCCCTCCCCATACCCTCCCTCTGGGTCGTCCCAGTGCACCAGCCTCAAGCATCCAGTATCGTGCATCGAACCTGGACTGGCAACTCGTTTCATACATGATATTATACGTATTTCAATGCCATTTTCCCAAATCATTTCACCCTCTCCCTCTCCCACAGAGTCCAAAAGACTGTTCTATACATCTGTGTCTCTTTTGCTGTCTCATATACAGGGTTATTGTTACCATCTTTCTAAATTCCATATATATGCGTTAGTATACTGTATTGGTGTTTTTCTTTCTGGCTTACTTCACTCTGTATAATAGGCTCCAGTTTCATCCACCTCATTAGAACTGATTCAAATGTATTCTTTTTAATGGCTGAGTAATACTCCATTCTGTATATGTACCATAGCTTTCTTATCCATTCATCTGCTGATGGACATCTAGGTTGCTTCCATGTCCTGGCTATTATAAACAGTGCTGCGATGAACATTGGGGTACACGTGTTTCTTTCAATTCTGGTTTCCTCAGTGTTATGCCCAGCAGTGGGATTGCTGGATCATAAGGCAGTTCTATTTCCAGTTTTTTAAGGAATCTCCACACTGCTCTCCATAGTGGCTGTACTAGTTTGCATTCCCACCAACAGTGTAAGAGGTGAACCCATTTTACAGCTGAGAAAATTGAGGTGCAGAGGGTTTTAGTGACTTTTTCCAAGGTTCTCATGAGTGAAACCCAGGCTCCTCTCTTCCCAACACCGTTTTCAGTCAGTTCAGTTGGTCAGTTGTGTCCGACTTTTTGTGACCCCATGGACTGCAGCACGCAAGGCCTCCCTGTGCATCACCACCTCCCAGACTTTATTCTATTTTAGTGCTTGTCATATGACATTCCGTGCTGCCTCTCCCCAGAGGGCCACTTTGCTCCCACTGAGCATCTAGCAAAGAGAAAGATGAAACCATCAGGGAAACATGCTCCCAGGAATGGAGATTTGGAGTCTGAAAATTCCCCTTCTGAGGAATCTCACAGATCTTCTAGATACCCCCTCCCTACCTCCCAAATCAGTGCAGGGCCTGGCAGCCTCACCAGAGTGGTAGCTGCCTTGAAGGGACACAAGTTCTGAGCATCCAGAGTCCTGCCACCTAGAAGCCCCTCCTCTCCCATAAGGGTTCACCTCTGCTGTCCTCTCACCTCTCCCCACAAATCCTGGGAGGTGAGACATCAAGTTCAGGAAGCACATGGAGGGCTGAAGGGAGGTGCATGGGATAGCCAGACACAGTCCTTGAGACAGCCCAGCTCAGCCTAACCTGGAGACAGGGATGCGCCGAGACCACACAGGTGCCAGCTCACCTAGAATGTGTGACCAACACCCATGCCTGTTCCTGAGCAAGCTGTGGGAGCCGAGTCACTATTAGGGAGCCCTGTCATGCACGTGTGTGTATTCAGTCGTGTCCAGCTTTTTGCGACCCCATGGATTGCAGCCTGCCAGGCTCCTCTGTCCCTGGGATTTCCCAGGCAGGATAGCAGAGTGGGTTGCCATTTCCTCCTCCAGGTATCTTCCCAACCCAGGGATCAAAGTCACATTTCCTGCATTGCAGACAGATTCTTTACCACTGAGCCACCTAGAAGTCTTCACTGTCTGAGCCACCAGGGAAGCCCTGGAAGCCCTGTATGTACATCTAAATGGAGCTATGCGACCTTGACCTCCAGCTGAGCTTGTTGCTGCTCCATGCAGATGGGAACTACCTCCAGATCCCTCTCGGAACACCTGGGAACTGGGAGGCACTGTGTCTTAGCAGAGATGCTAAAAGTTAAGGCATGACCCAAACTGGGTAGTAAGACAGTTAAGTCAAGCAAAGCAGCAGCAGCCCACACTTATTAAGCACTTGCTATTCATCAGGCATGGTTTCCAAGTCTCACTAATGGCTTCCTTCATTGCTCAGAACCACCTTACTTCTCAGGTGCTATCCTAATCACTTTGTCAACTGCAGATGGGGAAATGATGGTTCAGAGAAGTTAAATCACTTGTCTGAAATCACACAGCACAAGCAAGAGCCAGGATTCAAGCCCTGGCAGTGGGTGCTCCCCAAGCCACCCACCCGCCAGCTCAGTCTCTTAAATATTACTCTCTTAGCACTGGTCAATCTGAGTCAGGCTGCAAAGAACAGATGGGAGTGGGGGTGGAGGCAGAGAGAAGCCAGATCCTTTCTCTGCATCGTGCGGATGGGTCACTTAGTAACCAGCCCCGACAAGCTGCCCTCTGAGCTCAGGGAGTGGGAACATTCACCCACCATTCACCAGCTGGCAGGTTCGTGTCTACTGCCATCCCCATAGCCCCAACAGTGGAAAATGCCCCCAGTGACAAGAGCTCTTGCATGCCACGGGCAGCCATTGCCAGAGCTGTGACTCCCAAACACCCTCCACTACTTGACCCCAACTTCCCTTCTTAAGCCTGTTCCTTCCCTATTCCTGGGTCCCACGTGGGCCCATCTAGCAGCCTCCTGGTTTCTGAGCCAGCTGCTTTTCTGGGCCTTTATCTTGCTCCCTCCACCTGGGCTGCCTTTCCCCAGGTGCAGTTATCACGTCTTTATAGCCTCAGTGTCTTCCAAGGCCTGCCTAGATGGCCACCTCCCCCATGAAGCCCCCCAGGATGGACCTGCTAGGGTCCCAAACTTGCTGCCTTTTCCTAGCACCCAGAGACCGTTCTACCTGTCCTACACCATTTACAGCTGTCTGCTGAGATCAGGTTTCTCACCCAGTTCACCTTTCTATCACCCCATTTCCTCTGCAGCACAGTCAAGAGCAGGCTCCGGATGTATACGCAGATAATGTTTTGAGAAATCAGAATTGACTAAAAACCTCCATTAAACGTCCCTGAAAAAAATCAGCTCTAAAATGTGACCACATTACACTGTATAGCCCACCCTTCAGTCTTGATAAATGCGGTCCTGAAATTTAAAGCAAATTTTAATTACAGCAGAGGCTAAAACCTCTGCCTAAAGAGGCCTGTCATTTTCTTTTCTTATGCTACTTCCAGCATTACTTTACCCCGAAGGCCTTGCCTGCCAGGCTCTCTCCAGAGGAGCTACAGAGTATACATTCAGGATTGAGCTGGCGGGGAGAAACACAGGGCAAGGAAGACGCAAAGATTCACAATGCCCACGTGGTAATCAAAAATTCATTTCACTAGATGTTTATTCCGTTTCTATTGCATGTGAGTCAAGCTTAAGTCCTTCAATGGTTTGAAAGTGAAAGTCATTCAGTCGAGTCCGACTCTTTGCGACCCCATGGACTATACAGTCCATGGAATTCTCCAGGCCAGAATACTGGAGTGGGTAGCCTTTCGCTTCTCCAGGGGATCTTCCCAACCCAGGGATTGAGCCCAGATCTCCCACATTGCAGGCAGATTCTTAACCAGCTAAGCTACAAGGGAAGCCCAAGAATATTGGAGTGGGCAGCCTATCCCTTTTCCAGGGGATCTTCCTGATCCAAGAATAGAACCAGGGCCTCCTGCATTGCAGGCAGATTCTTTACCGACTGAGCAATGGTTTGGTCAAGACTAATTCTGGCTTATAGTTCAGAGTTACTGGGTTCTCAGACAAAAGCACCATCTCTAGCAGTTGGGAGGAGGGTCCAGCCAGGCACGGCTCTGGGGCAAGCTGAAGATATTTTCGAAGGAGTGGATAAAGAAGGTGCCTCTGGGACTTTCCTGGCTGTCCAGTGGTTAAGACTCTGCGCTTCCACAGCAGGGTATGCGGGTTCAATCCCTGGTCAGGGAACTAAGATCTTGCATGCTGCACAGACAGCCAAAGAAAAAGAAAATGAAATTTTTAAAAAAAAAGGAGGAGTTTCTGCAGGAGGAGGCCCCCAGGGCACAGGGGCTGGGTGTCTGGGAAGTGGCCTTCACCCTCAATCATTTATAAACACTGGAGCCCGTTCCATGAGGGGCACCTTGTTGATAGGCGAAGTAACTCTGACAGCTGATTCAGCCTTCGCCCTGGAGAAGCACCCAGTGCCGCTGGGAACACCAAGTGGGAAACACGGTGTCACAGGTTCAACTGTCAGGCTGGGCAGGAGGGGTTGGGGGGCCACAGTGGGAACAGAAGAGAGCAGAAAGCAGTCCTTGCTGCCTGGAGTGTCAACAGGAAATGTTTCAGAAGAGGGGAGCCGGAAAGTGAAAGTCGCTCAGTCCTGTCCAACTATACAATCCATGGAATTCTCCAGGCCAGAATACTGGAGAGGGTAGCCTTTCCCTTCTCCAGGGGATCTTCCCAACCCAGGGATCGAACCCATGTCTCCCGCATTACAGGCAGATTCTTTACCAGCTAAGAGGGAGCTGAGCCTTAACGGCCAGGGGGTGGGGCCTGGAGACAGAGGGGGAAGGGCACCCAGGAGGGAGCAGGCAGAGGTCAGGGTGTTTCGGCTCACAGCTGTGCCTGTGTCTGCCTGCCCCAGTCTGTCAATTCCACAACCCAGTTTCCTTCCTTGGTGCCCTCTTTGGTCTACGCAGGGGTGTGCGGGAGAGAGGGGCACAAAATGAGGCTAGTGAACAGGGCCAGGGCCAGACAGAGGGAGGGCCTTAACATATGAAAGTGACAAGAACGCATCTGCTGGTTATGGAGACACCTAGGAGCGCTATGAATGAAGCCTCGGCGAGCGAGGCAGACAGGCAGACCACTGCGATTGTCCAGAAAAGGCTAGGGTCGGGGGAGGCAGGGCGAAGGCGGAGTGGTGATACAGATTGACTCTTCATACCAGGCCAAGAGGCTCTGTGGCCTAGATCAGACGCACTTCCCATATCTGCCACTGGGGGGCAGAGTGCCCAAGCCAGGACCCTCTGGACCCTCTCTTCGTTCCAGGGCCACTTGTTTTTTTTAAGTATGTATTTACACACTGGGCTGTACCAGGTCTTAGTTGCAGGATCTTTCAGCTGTGGCCTGAGAACTCTTTAGTTGCAGCATGTGGGATCTAGTTCCCTGACTAGGGATCAAACCCGGGCCCCATGCATTGGGAGCTCAGAGTTTTAGCAACTGGATCACCAGGGAAGTCTCCTCCCCTACCCCCCGCCCCCCACCCCAACCCCGCCACTCACCGCAGTCCTCACCCAGGGCCACTTCTAGGGACACAAGATTCTCTAAGAATTGCTCCAGGACCAGTTTATAGAACTGACCCATTCTTTTGTGTCCAAGTAGGGTCAGGTGGTCAACGCATGAGAAGATACCTCCTGAGAAGATAGCTCAAACCTGTGCCCCCATTCGGGGTCTGACAACAACCAAAGGCAAGTTCTGCTTCATTTTCCTCAGTTTCTGCTTCTACAGCTACCTCACAGGTTTGTTTGGAGGATTAAATGATTATATGAGATGGTATACCTAAAATTACTTTCCTAGCATGTGAGATGAGTGCAATCATGTGGTAGTTTGAGCATTCTTTGGCATTGCCTTTCTTTCGGATTGAAATGAAAACTGACCTTTTCCGGTCCTGTGGCCACTGCCGAGTTTTCCAAATTTGCTGGCATATTGAGTGCAGCACTTTCACAGCATCATCTTTCAGGATTTGAAATAGCTCAACTGGAATTCCATCACCTCCACTAGCTTTGTAGTGATGCTTTCTAAGGCCCACTTACTACATATTCCAGGATGTCTGGCTCTAGGTGAGTGATCACACCATCGTGATTATCTGGGTCTTGAAGATAGTCAAGTAATGCTCAAAATTCTCCAAGCCAGGCTTCAGCAATACGTGAACCATGAACTTCCAGATGTCCAAGCTGGTTTTAGAAAAGGCAGAGGAACCAGAGATCAAATTGCCAACATCCGCTGGATCATCAAAAAAGCAAGAGTTCCAGAAAAACATCTATTTCTGCTTTATTGACTATGCCAAAGCCTTTGACTGTGTGGATCACAATCAACTGTGGAAAATTCTGAAAGAGATGGGAATACCAGACCACCTGACCTGCCTCTTGAGAAACCTATATGCAGGTCAGGAAGCAACAGTTAGAACTGGACATGGAACAGACTGGTTCCAAATAGGAAAAGGAGTACGTCAATGCTGTATATTGTCACCCTGCTTATTTAACTTCTATGCAGATTACATCATGAGAAACGCTGGGCTACAGGAAGCACAAGCTGGAATCAAGATTGCTGGGAGAAATATCAATAACCTCAGATATGCAGATGACACCACCCTTATGTCAGAAAGTGAAGACGAACTAAAAAGCCTCTTGATGAAAGTGAAAGAGGAGAGTGAAAAAGTTGGCTTAAAGCTCAACATTCAGAAAACTAAGATCGTGGCATCAGGTCCCATCACTTCATGGGAAATAGATGGGGAAACAGTGGAAACAGTGTCAGACTTTATTTTTTGGGGCTCCAAAATCACTGCAGATGGTGATTGCAGCCTGAAATTAAAAGACACTTACTCCTTGGAAAGAAAGTTATGACCAACCTAGATAACATAGTCAAAAGCAGAGACATTAGTTTGTCAACAAAGGTCCGTCTAGTCAAGGCTATGGTTTTTCCTGTGGTCGTGTATGGATGTGAGTTGGACTGTGAAGAAGGCTGAGCACTGAAGAATTGATGCTTTTGAACTGTGGTGTTGGAGAAGACTCTTGAGAGCCCCTTGGACTGCAAGGAGGTCCAACCAGTCCATCCTAAAGGAGATCAGTCCTGGGTGTTCATTGGAAGGACTGATGCTAAAGCTGAAACTCCAGTACTTTGGCCACCTCATGTGAAGAGGTGACTCATTGGAAAAGACCCTGATGCTGGGAGGGATTGGGGGCAGGAGGAGAAGGGGACGACAGAGGATGAGATGGCTGGATGGCATCACCAACTCGATGGAGATGAGTTTGAGTAAACTCCAAGAGTTGGTGATGGACAGGGAGGCCTGGCATGCTGCGATTCATGGGGTCGCAGTCTGACATGACTGAGCGACTGAACTGAACTGAACCCTAAACTATACTAATACCCCAGTAATAGTAAAAATACCGACTAATACATACTGAGCACTCCTATGTGCTAACCAAAGTTTATGTATATTAACATATTTGACCCTCACCACAACTCTGAGGCACACTAATAATCCCCATTTAACAGCTGGGAATACTGAGGCTTCAGTTCAGTCACTCAGTCGTGTCCGACTCTGTGACCCCATGAACTGCAGCATGCCAGGCCTCCCTGTCCATCACCAACTCCTGGAGTTTACTCAAACTCATATCCATGGAGTCAGTGATGCCATCCAACCATCTCATCCTCTGTTGTCCCCTTCTCCTCCTGCCTTCAGTCTTTCCCAGCATCAGGGTCTTTTCAAATGAGTCAGTTCTTCACATCAGGTGGCCAAAGTATTGGAGTTTCAGCTTTAGCATCAGTCCTTCCAATGAACACCCAGGACTGATCTCCTTTAGGATGGACTGGTTGGATTTCCTTGCTGTCCAAGGGACTCTGAAGAGTCTTCTCCAACACCACAATGTAAAAGCATCAATTCTTCTGTGCTCAGCTTTCTTTATGGTCCAACTCTCACATCCATACATGACTACTGGAAAAACTATAGCTTTGACTAGACAGACCTTTGTTGGCAAAGTAATGTCTCTGATTTTTAATATGCTGTCTAGGTTGGTCATAACTTTCCTTCCAAGGAGCAAGCGTCTTTTAATTTCATGGCTGCAATCACATCTGCAGTGATTTTGGAGCCCCCCAAAATAAAGTCTGTCACTGTTTCCCCATCTATTTGCCATGAAGTGAGGGGACCAGATGCCATGATCCTAGTTTTCTGAATGTTGAGTTTTAAGTCAGCTTTTTCACTCTCCTCTTTCACTTTCAAGAGGCTCTTTAGTTCTTCCCTTTCTGCCATAAGTGTGGTGTCATCTGCATATCTGAGGTGATTGATATTTCTCCCAGCAATCTTGATTCTAGCTTGTGCTTCATCCAGTTCACCATTTCTCATGATGTACTGATGTTTAGAGAGGTTAATTGGCCTAAGGTAGAGCTAGCAAGCTGTAGAGCCAGGTTCATCTGGCTTCAGAGCCAGAGGTATTACTTTTACTTATATATGCGTGTGTGTGTATATATATAGTATATATATTATTTATATATATATTTGCAAGTCAGTGTTTAAACCACTGTAAAATTTAATATATCTAGTTATAGGAAATGTGTCCAGAGAAAATTTTAAAAATATGAAATAATCATAAAATGAAATTCCTGGCTATCCTTCAACTCAGAGATTACCACTTGACTTTTGGCATCTTCATGGTTATACCATAGTAGTATTTGGCCTCTATCATTACAGTATATCCATAGGAATACCCTTGGAAGAAAAGCTATGATAGCATTTGCTCCTTGGAAGAAAAGCTATGACCAACCTAGATAGCATATTAAAAAGCAGAGACATTACTTTGATGACAAAGGTCTGTCTAGTCAAAGCTATGGTTTTTCCAGTAGTCATGTATGGATGTGAGAGTTGGGCCATAAAGAAAGCTGAGCACTGAAGAATTGATGCTTTTGCATTGTGGTGTTGGAGAAGACTCTTGAGAATCCCTTGGACTGCAAGGAGATCCAACCAGTCAATACTAAAGAAAATCAACCCTAAATATTCATTGGAAGGACTGATGCTGAAGCTGAAACTCCAATATTTTGGCCACCTGATGTGAAGAACTGACTCCTTGGGAAGGACCCTGATGCTGGGAAAGGTTGAAGGTGGGAGGAGAAGGGGACAACAGAGGATGAGATGGTTTGATGGCATCACCGACTGGATGGACATGGATTTGAGTAAACTCCAGAAGTTGGTGATGGACAGGGAAGCCTGGCGTGCTGCAGTCCATGGGGTCACAAAGAGTCGGACATGACTGAGCAACTAAAGTGAACTAAGAGGAATATCCATGTGACCTCAAGGGAGAGCTCTCTACTACAGTTTTGTACCCTCTTCTTTTCCCCTCTCCCTGTAATAGTCTAGAGCAAATCCTAAAACAGACCCGTCTTTCTAGTTTAGACGCCTCATCCTCTAACGAGCTGGTTAATGTGTTTTCAGCATCAGCACCACTTGGGCCTCTACTCCTGCAAAAGGCCTTACAGGGACAACCCCTGGGCCTGTGCTCAAGGGTCTCACAAATGCCAGAGATGCACATTAGCCCATTTACATTCAAGCAGGCCTCACTGGGCACTTCCCACGTGCCAGGCCTGGAGATCCAGCAGTGAACGGAGAGTGAGGCTCTCAAGGGTTCACGCTCCAGAACACAGCAGCCAGAAATAAGTAAGGAAATAAACAGAGTAATTATAGCAGTTCTGGCCATGAAGGGCAATGTGATAGGGTGTGACCAGGGAGAGCATGGCGTGAGCCTGGAAAGTCTGAGATGGCTTCTCTGAGGAGGTGACATTTAGGCTAGCCGGGAATAGATTTCAAGGATCCCGCCTTATCAAGATCTGGGAAGAAAGAGTGTTTAGAAAGAGGAAACAGGGAGTGCAAAAGCCCTGAGGTAGGAAGGGGTTTAGAGGACTCAAGGAAAAAAAAAATCAATGATTTTCAGTTAGGGAGCTGACCCACACACTTCAAATAACAGCAAGATGATAGATACAAATTGCACAATAAGGTAAAGTTTCTTTTAAGAACCTCCATGATTTTTAAAGTTACCTGTCTTGGGGATCCTACAAATTTCTAAAAGGCAGTGAATCAAAGAATACACGTGGGACTTCCCTGGCAGTTCAGGGGTTAAGACTCCAAGCTTCCACCGCAGTGGGTGTGCGTTCACCCCCGGTCAGGGAACTAAAATTCTGCATGCTGCACTGTGCAGCCAAAAAATAAATAAATTCTATTCATTAAAAAAAAAAAAATAGACCTAATGTCTTAAAACAGGGGCTTCTCAGCCTTGGGATCACTTGAGGAACTTGGAAAAATGCTGGGGCCCAGGCCATGGTCCTGTGGTGACATCATGATGCTGGAAGAGGATGGGGATCTCAAATTTTAATTAAAAAATTAATTTTTAAAAACTTTTTAAGTTCTCCAGGTGATACCACTATTCAGGCATGATTGAAAATCCTGAGCCTATTTATAATAGCCAGGACATGGAAGCAACCTAGATGTCCATCAGCAGATGAATGGATAAGAAAGCTGTGGTACATATACACAATGGAGTATTACTCAGCCATTAAAAAGAATACATTTGAATCAGTTCTAATGAGGTGGATGAAACTGGAGCCTATTATACAGAGTGAAGTAAGCCAGAAAGAAAAACACCAATACAGTATACTAACGCATATATATGGAATTTAGAAAGATGGTAATGACAAGCCTGTATGCGAGACAGCAAAAGAGACACAGGTATATAGAACAGTCTTTTGGACTCTGTGGGAGGGAGGGGGGGATGATTTGGTAGAATGGCATTAAAACATGTATAATATCATATAAGAAACAAATCACCACTCCAGGTTCGATGCAGGATACAGGAAGCTTGGGAATGGTGCACTGGGATGACCCAGAGGGATGGTATGGGGAGGGAGGTAGGAGGGGGGTTTAGGATGGGGAACACGTGTACACCCATGGCGGATGCATGTTGATGTATGGCAAAACCAATACAATATTGTAAAGTAAAAAAATAATAATAATAAAAAAATTAAAAAAAAAAGAAAATCCTGAGCCTAGAAGAACAAAAAGCAAAGCAAAATAATATCACTTAATTGAAGGACTTCAAAGTACTGTTATACAAATGCAATTCAGATTTTTAAAGTGACCATCAGGCTGCATTTTGTGGTTCAGTGGGCGTCTCTGCCATCCACCCCTTACTTGGTGCACATCTTCCTGGGATTGCTGTTTTGACAGAATCCTTACAACAGGTCCCAGAAAAAGGAGCGATGCCCCTTTCACACAAGAGACAGCTCGGGCTCGGAGGGTTCACCTCCCTTGTCCGTGGTCACTGGCTCACAAACAGCAGCATCTCATGTCTAGCCCAGGCTCCTGTGCCTCCAGAGCATCTGGCCCACCGGGCACCCAGCCTGACACCTGTACGGGGCAGGGGGAACAGGCTCGCCCACAGGCTGAGAGTTCCAGGTGCTGAGGGACCCTGAGAAGAACCCACAAGTTCCTTCTGGGGCTGATAAACCTCACCTGTCTCAGAAGTGGAATTCTGTAAAGGCCAATATTCCACAGTTGTTGAAGCCCCACTAGTGAGGGGTGGAGTGCTGAAAACCCAACTCCAAGAGAGCAGGATCTCACACTGACCGAGTCTGCCCAGACACCAGAAAGCCACCCTCGCCCTACACTTGCCTGCCCCAGCAAAGGGCCACCTGGCCCTGCTCTGAGCCCAGCATGGGGCTGCGGTTGTCATAGCAACATGTGACTCCAAGAAGCAGGAAGCAGGCTTCTCAGGGCAGAGCCCTCCCTGAGGCTGGGAAACGTGGCCACCTGCTGGCCCCCTCCTTCAGACCGACAGGGCCAAAGGTTACAAGAGTGATCATGGTTGGCTGCCCCTTAGAAAACTCAACCTGGCCTTTAGAGCTTCCAGCTCTGCTCCTAGTCCTCTTTAAATCAGAGGGCACAGATGGAAGGTGGGGTCCTCTCACCTCTGGTCGTGGAATTCATTCGGCCATGCTGTTCCGCCTTCCGTGGCAGAGGACCGACTCCTTGTCATCTGTGGGTCTGCATCTCTCTGCCTTCAGGGTTTGTGACTTCCCACTACGTGTCAGGCACACCTACAGGCCACGGGGCCGCAGCAAACAGGGTGAGGTCCGTGCTGTAGGGAGGAGGAACCTACCCTGTCATGCCATGGGGCCCAGCTTCAGGGAGAGGTGAGCTCCAGAAGAGACCAGGGCAGGAGAGGGTGAGAGTGGGAAGGGCCACCGAAGAGGGGAGACCGGGAGCAGAGACCTGGACGATGGGAAAGCAGGGCGGGGTGGTGCTGGTGGGTGGGTGAGGAGACAGAAGCTTTAGCTTTAGCTAAGGGCACGGTTTAGGCAAAGGCAGGAAGTGGTGATGTGATCGAGGAACAGGAAGGTCAAGTGGCTGGAGCGTAAGTGATGGGGAGGGAGGCTGTGCTGAGTGGTAGGGATCTGGGTTTCCAGCAGGAGTGCTGGTCCTTGTGGGAACGACCCTGAGCCCCTTCAAACCAGGCACCTGCCAGGGTGGCACAATCCCTGGTGCCAGGGGTCCAGACCTGCCAGCCTCCTGAAGCCTCCTTTCTCCAGGGCTCCCAGGTCTTGGATGGAAAGAGGTCACCCTGGGGAGGCAGAGAGGGTAGGGGTACCCAGCTTCCCCCCATGCCACCTCAGGCCCGAGCCTGATCCGCTTCCTGCTAGTTATTCCAGCAGCCCCTGCTGTGGTTGTGGGGGATGAGGCTGCCCCTGCAGCCAGAGAGGAGGTGGTCTGGGGCCTCGCTTCTGCCTTTGGGTTCAGAGCAGAATCTCTGAGAACATATGATTCATCCATGTGAACTCCCTGGATTCTCCACACACCCCAGAAAGCCAGGCAGACAGCATCCCCTTTACAGCCAGACACCTGGGGACCCACCTAAATAATAATGATTCAAGACTCAAGATCCACTCTGAGGCCTCCTTTCTCCTCTCAAGAAACCAGACATTTTAAATCACACTAGCAGGAATTCCCAGGCAGTCCAGGGGTTAGGGCTCTGCACTTTCAGCACCGAGGGTGCAGGTTCAACCCCTAGTCAGGGAATTAAGATCCCACAAACCACAATGAATGGCCAAAAAAAAAAAAACAAAAAAAACAGTCACACTAGTCAGAGTACTAGATTTCCTCTGTCTTCTAAGCCAATGGTCCCCAACCCCTGGGCCATGGACCAGTATCGGTCAGTGGCCTGTTAGGAAACAGGCCACACAGCAGGAGGTGAGCGGCAGGCCAGGGAGCAAAACTTCTTCTGTATTTACAGCCGCTCCCCATTGCTTGCATTACTGCCTGAGCTCCACCTCCGGTCAGATCAGTGGTGGCATTATATCCTCATATGAGCACGAACCCTACAGCACTTGAATCATCCTGAAATCGTCCCCACCCCTCAGTCCATGGAAAAATTGTCTTCCATTAAACCAGTCCCTGATGTCAAAAAGGTTGGGAACTGCTGTTCTAAGCTACCAGTTTGCTCCAGTTTTAATAAAGATGTCTACTTCATTGCTGTCATTATTCACTTGAATTATTAAGATTTAAAACCTTCATTCAAAAACAACAGTAAGACTACAAATGAAACACATGCGGGTAAGAAGATACTCTTAGAAGACCTAAGAAGATACTGGAGTGGGTGGTCTTTTTATTCTCCAGGGGAATCTTCCCAAGCCAGGGATCGAAACCAAGTCTCCTGCATTGCAGGTGGATTCTTTACCAGCTGAGCCACAAGGGAAGAAGATACTCACAATGCACAAATCTGACAATCAAGAGACTTGGATACAAATTAATCAGAAAAAGACAATATAATAGAAACCTTGGGGGCTTCCCAGGTGGCACTAGCAGTAAAGAACCTGCCTGCCAATGCAGGAGATGTAAGAGATGTGGGTTCAATCCCTGGGTCAGGAAGATTCCCCTGGAGGAGGGCATGGCAGTCCATTCCAGTATTCCTGCCTGGAGAATCCCATGGACAGGGGAGCCTGGCAGACTATAGTCCATAATGTCACACAGAGTCAGGCACAACTGAAGTGACCTAGCAGATATAGAAAATGGGACAAAGACTCAGACACATCACAGCGGGGAGAAAAGATAACTGAACAGCCAATAAACTCAGGTGGAGGTGCCCAGACACTCATCTGCAGAGACTTGCATATTAAAATTACAAGGCACCGGAAGAGAGACGTTGGTCAGGACATAAAGGAACCAGCCCCCCATATGCCCTGGTGGAAGTGAAGAAAGGTACACTTGGGAAAACTGTGTGGCCAAGTCTGTGAAACATGTCTACGCACATCCCCATGACCCGGCAGTTCTACTCCTAAACAGTCAACAAAAATGAGAGACCATGGCTCCCAAGAAGCACATATAAGTGAGATAGCCTGGGACCTGGCATCCTTTACCTGAGTTTGCACTTGTACCTGAACACACATTTCCTCAAACAACAAACACATAGAAACTATAACACAAAAAAAATAATTGCATACATGCACGGTTGGGACAATTATAAACAAAAATATATACGACTTCCAGGGTGGTCCAGTGGTTCAGACTCCACACTTTCAATGCAGGGGGCATGAGTTCGATCCCTGGTTGGGGAACTAAGAGCCCACATGCCATGTGGCATGGCCAAATAATTTTAAAAACAAACAAATAATAAATAAAAACCGATTTTTAAAAGAAGATACAAAAAAAGGCCACAAATCAACTGCTATTTCTGAGGCTCTGGGAGCAAAAGCAGTGAACAGGGCGTGATCCCAGAACACAGCATCAGCAAGAAGGTGGGCAGTTACCTAAGCCTCCCTCCCATCCCTGCCTCACCCTCTTAGCCGACCCTGACCCTCACCCAACTTAAGGAATTAGCTCGACCCCCACTCAGGGAACAAGCAAGGGCACCTGCTGCTTGTTTTCACGCCCCGGGGCTGTAGGAGCCCCAGGAAAGCCTTGCCTGAATTCGTCCTCTGGCCTCTTGCCCACTTGTGTTGATGAAAGAATCCAGGGACCGGAGTGGGTAACAGAAGGATGCTCGCTGCAGCATTATTCCCAATGGCTCCAAACAAACTAAATGTTCACCGAGAGCTGGATGGACCAACCAATCCCTTATGGAGTCATATCACAGAATCAGAGCAGTGAAAAAGAGTGAGCTGCTGTTCCCGCAACTTGGAGGAATTTCACGGATCATGTGAGTGAGAGCAGTCAGACCGCACGCACACCCACTGCCCCAAGGTCAGACTCAACCACGTGTTGGACAAACCCCCTGCTGGTCCCACCGTGACTCACTCAGACCTTCCACCCCCAAATCTCCTGCATCCTCCCTTTTAGGTAGGATCCTAACACCCCCCTTCACCAAGCTAGAAACCCAGCACTCTCTCCTTCGAGAGCAAACCAATCATGGAGTTCTGCCTGGTTCACCTCCTGCCTCTAATCTGTCCCCTCCTCCCCACCCCTCCATCCCCACTGATTCAGCCCAACTTCACAGGGTAAAGCAACCTGACACCCTGACCCATCACCTGCCCAGGTCGCTCTTCCACACAGCAGCCAGGATGCCTGACCTAGAATGTACCTGACCTGTCGTTCCCCTCTCTCACTCTCAGGATGAAGTCTGAGCCCTTCTGCACAGCATTCAGGTCCCCTTACTCTAAAGCCACGATTCTCTCCCGTGACCTGGGCCTCTGGAGCCAGTTTGGTATTCGGCTCCTGGCACAGCTCCACACTGGTTCATAACCCCATCCTTTTGGACATGCTGTTCCACCTACTTGAAACACCTTTCCCTGCTTTTCTTCTACAGGCCGACTACTCAGCTCGGGCAGCACCTCCTCAGCTTGGGTGCACCCTTCTCCCTGAAGCTCTTCATCCTTAGCATGGTAGATTTAATTTGTTTTAAGGTCTGCCCCCCAGCAACTACATTTCTAGGTGCCTTGTGAGCAAGGACCATACCCCAGGGCTCCCAGGCAGGAAGCGGTGAGTAATGTTGGTTTTTCTAAATAAAACATACCTGACCCATTTGGTCTCCATACAGTGGCCTAGACATGTGTTATTCTCCCTCTTTTACTGATGGACAGTTGAAGAAACAGGTCCTGGAGGGAGACTGACCTCAGTTCAAACCCCAGCCTGGCCACGGGGCAGGTGTGTTCCCTGTTGCTGCTGCTGTTCAGTCGCTTAGTCGCGTCCGACTCTTTGTGACCCCATGGACTGCAGCACTCCAGGCTTCCCTGCCCTTCACCATCTCCCAGAGCTTGCTCAAACTCATGTCCAGAGAGTCAGTGATGCCATCCAACCATCTCATCCTCTGTCGTCCCCTTTTCCTCCTGCCTTCAATCTTTCCCAGCGTCAGGGTCTTTTCTAATGGTCCCTGAACAAGTCACTGATCCCTCCTGGGTCTCACTTGTCTTCCTCCATGAAGTAGGGAGGTGCCTACGTGGCTGTTGAGATAATAAATGCGACACAAGTGGCAGGCAGGAATGGTTGCCTCTGGGGTGTTTCCCTAGCATCATAAACCCGCCCTCCTGGGATCTCCCTGGTGGCCCATTGGTTAAGAATCTACCTGCCAATGCAGGGGATACAGATTCGATCCTTAGTTCTTGTTAAAAGAACTAAGAACCCACACGCCATAGGGAAACTAAGCCCAACTACTGAAGCCCATGCTCTGCAATGAGAGAGACAAGACAAAGAGAAGCCAGTGCGCCTCAACGAAGAAAAGCCCCCGCTTGCTGCAACTGGAGAAAGCCCGAGTGTAGCAGCCAAGAGCCTGTGCACTGCAACCAGACCAAGCAGAGCCATGACCAAACAAGCCTGCCCTCCTGACGGATGTGTTTAGCAGAGGGATCTGAGCCCCAGAACTACTGACATTCTGCACCAGAAAGTCACCTGTCCTCACAGCTGTCCTGAGCATCGCATGGTGTTTGGTACCATCTCTGGCCTCTGCTCACCGGATGCCCTTAAAAATCCCTCCCCTGGGGGTTGTGACAGCCAAGAATGTCTCCAGACCGTGACACATGTCCCCTGGGAGGCAGTCGAGACCCACTGACTTTGGTTTTGGTCCCAGGAACTCCCAAACTCTGCTGGTACCTGAACTAAAGCTGGTTTAAGCAGCTGATCCTGGTGCTGGGCTAATCCATGCCTGGAAAAACCTGCAGGTCCCAGCTGGGGACAAGGGCACACACATCACCCCTCAGCAGGAGCTGGACAGGTATGGGCCCGCCCGGCACCTGGCAAAGGGGCTTCCGGGGCTTTTCAGCTCCAGCCCAGAGTGTTGCATGGAGCGTGCAGCAGATGGACCACAGAGGGGGAGAAAACAGACACCTTCTGTGTTTAACTTATTTAGGGACCTCCAAACTATTTCCCTTGGCAGCTGTACCATTTTACATCCTCATAGGTGGTGTAGGAGAGTTTCAATTTCTCCACATTCTTACCAGCCCTTCTCTCTCTCTCTCTCTTTTTTTTTAAATTACAGCCATCCCCAGTGGGAGTCAAACACCATCTCCCAACACTCTCTCGATCACATGCTTCATGAACCTTACTCTGCAGGCACTCAGATCACTGATGGGCATAAAGGACTGAATGATACTTCATTCCACTAAGCTCAACCCCTAGAAATGAATCCGGCACAAAGTTGTAACTGTTTTGAAGGGAACCTAATCACTGGTTTAATTTCTCACATTTCCCTGGTCTTATTATCAGAGGTTCTGTGGTGAGTGTTGGGGGGGTCATGACCTCATTTCTAATCAGATTTAGATTACTGTTGTAATTCTGCAGGCGAGCAGGCATGGAAAAAAATGTACTCTATAATCTGTTGACATTTTGTTACCCAGAGGACTCAAAAGCACACGTGCATTTCAAAATTTAATAAAAGCAAAAGATAGGAGCGAATGTTTAAGGAGAATTAAAGGTCTATTAACAAAAATAGGGCAAGCAAGCAAATTGCAAAACATTGGACCCAATGCTTAAAGGTCCCCTAACTTTGTGTAATACGGTGTTAAAATGTCCTGTTTTTTAAGGCTCAGTATATTGAAAGCATGAATTTAAAATTCAGGCTGAGCTCTCAAACACTGAGCATAATGGGAAAATGTGGCTAGAGCTGGTGATGCTGAGAGTTAAGGAAGAGAAGGTGGATGCAGGGGATTGTTGCAAGGGACTCTTCTTTCCAGAATGCCCAAGGCTTCTGCAAAAGATACAACAGGTTCAGTGCCCACCTGCCAGGTACCTACCTATGGGAGTACCCCTGGCTATGGGAGAACATCTGTCCTCTGTTTATGGAGTTCAGCTTTGTGACTTGATGCCACCTTCCAAGAGACTAATGGCTTATAGAACCATGACCAGAGACACATCCTTCAAGATGATCCAATTTAATCTCACAAGAGGGACCCAACTCTTGTGACCGACTCTTGGCGACCCCATGGACTGTAGCCCATCAGGCTCTTCTGCCCATGGGATGCCCCAGGCACAAGAATACTGGAGTAGATTGCCATTTCCCACTCCAGGGCATCTTCCTGTCCTAGGGATTGAACCTGCATCTCCTGTATTGAGTGCTAAGTCACTTCAATCACATCCGACTCTTTGCGACCCTATCAACTACAGCCTGCCAGGCTTCTCTGTAAATGGTATTCTCCAGGCAAGAATACTGGAATGGGTTGCCATGCCCTCCTCCAGTGAATCTTCCCCACCCAGGGATCCAACGAGTCTCGTAGGTCTCCTGCATTGGCAAGCAGGTTCTTTACCACTAGCGCCACCTGGCGGATTCTTTACCGCTTGAGCCACGAGGACTCAGGAGAGGTGGGGTAAAAATCACCCAGGATCTAAATCATTCCTAACAGCCCCTGAACCCACTCTTCTGTCTCCAGGAGCCATGTCCAGGGAAGAACGAAAGCAAAGAACTTCTGAGTTTCCCTCTGCCTTTGGGCTGGGGCCTTCTTTTCCCAAGGAGGCAGTGGAGACCCAGGTGTAGTTTGAATAAAGCATAAAAACAGTTTATTCTCAGATGCAAGAATGGCATGCAATAGTGGTGATGTCATTTAAAAGCCTTTTAGAGATACATGCTGAATAGCTGATGAATGATATCCTGTATGTGTGGAGTTTGCCTCAAAATAATAATGGGAAGGGGCAAGTAGGGGGATAGCGATAAAACGGGATGGGCCATGAATCTGGATGACGGATATGTGTGTGTGGGGGGCTCATTATACTATTATCTCTAATTTTATACTTGTTTGAAATTTCTTTAAAAAAAAATAAGATTGGCCGTGGTTAAACACATACCCACACATAGCTAAGTGAAGGGTGTTTTTTCTCAGAAAAGTGCTATGTGGCTGTCTAGATCCATGGAGTTCACAGTCCTCATCTTAAAAGTCCAGCTGGGGGGGCTTTCCTGGTGGTCCAGTGGTTAAGAATCCACCTGCCAATGCAGGGGATTAGATCTAACCAGGGGTTAGATCCCTGGTCCAGGAAGATTCCATGTGCTGCCGAGCAGCTAAGCCCGTGCACCACAACTATTGAGACCGTGCTCTGGAGCCCACAAGCCACAGCCACTGAGCACACGTGCCGTAACTCCTGAAGCCCACACACCCAGGGCTGGTGCTCCGAGACATGGAGAAGACATCACAGGGAGAAGCCTGAGCACCGCAATAAAGAGCAGCCCCATTTTCCGCAACCAGAGAAAGCCCACGTGCAGCAACAGAGACCCAACACGGCCCCCCCAAAAAACATTAAGGGTGGAGACAGATCTCCTCCCCAACCTTATTCTCCATGGTGAGTTTCTCTGATATCTAAAAGACCTGAAGAGGGAATAATTATTGCAAAACCTAACACTGTCACTCAGGATGTCTGATAAGTGACTGTAGGATAAAACAATCAATGAAGGAAAGCGGGGCTGTACCCCCATGTAGGGGACATGCACCCCTGGATGCCGGGTATCCTGGGTACCCATCTCAGTTCACCCTGGCTCCCTACGGACCCTGGGCAAGGCATTCTCCTCCCAGAGCCTCCATTTCCAAATATACAATTTTCTTAAGGACTCCAGTAATGCCCTCCCACCCTTTCTCTTAGGCTCAATGGAATTACAAATGCAATGCAATGGGCAATGTTCCACCCACATCTGTGAAACCCAGAGGCTGACATCATCCCCACTGTGGACAGAAGTGAGATCAGAAAGGCTCAGAGTCTGATGATGGCCCAAGGAAGTGAATCTCCTTCCAGATTCTGGGGCACACTTTGCTGAAAATCACTGCCTAAAATTCCCTAATGATACAATGCTGAGACATCCCAGCTCACAATCCATGTGGTCAAACAGAGCTCGTGGCCATGAGACGCAGCATATGCAGTAGAACTTACGAGAGAAACCTCCACCCATACCCTGCCTACCTCTGAGACACCCCCAGGGGCAGAGCGCAGTGGAGCCCCTACACTCCTCTCTCCCGGGTCAGACTCAGGCCCCCAGTGGCAAATACCTGTGGGCAGTGGCTACTCAGGGTCAGAGCCAGCCTGGCTGTGGGCTCCCTGTGCACCTTGCTGCTTTCACTCAGTTGGGGGGAGGTGGCGTGGAAGGTGGGTCCATCCTCTGAGACTCATATGCTCTGACTGGTTCCCAAGAACTGCAAGGAATCTCAAACTTACAGGGGACCCCTCTACCTGGAAGCCCTCTCCCCAGTACTGATTCATGGCTGCACATATTCACACAGATCCCCCTCTGCTGGCCTAAGTCCTGCACAACACCCCCCACCACCCGCCCCCGCCAATTTCAAAACGCAGCTCAGAACCCTGAGAGCCCTTCCTGGCGTCCACAGGTTGGAGTCTTCCTTTCACGTTGTGCTTTACTTATACAAACACATCATTGCCTGTTCCCTTCCAAGCCATCCTTATATCCCAGATCCTTGGATTCTTGAACAAATCTCTCTGTTCTTGATTCACATACTCGCAACTGTGACAGTCTGAGAGAGAATCAGGGTCACGACCTCTGAAGTCTACACTTCCTGAGACACAGGCCAAGTTCAGAGCTAGTGTCAGACTTGAGGAAATACCCAACGCCACTGGGCATCTTCTCCCTGGTGCACCAGGAGCCCAGCCCAGTGAGGTGGTCAGTCTGGCCAACAGCACAGACAAGAGAGCCCACGGGAAAGAGGATGGAGTCCTCTACCTTGATGACTGAGGAAGGGCCAGTGCCAGCTGGGGACACTGAGCCAGGCCCCAAAGGCCACCTGAGGAGCAGACCCCAGAGTGCGTGTGACACGAGTGTGTGTTTGCAAAGTGGCTGATACCGAGATACATTTGAGACCCTGCATGTCTGAAAATGCCTTTATTCTGCACTCAACCTGGATCAGAGGCTCATCAGGACAGAGAATCTAGGCTGGAGTGGTTTTCTTCCAGAATTTCCAAGGTGTCACTCCCTGGCCTTTCAAGACATCCGATGTGACCTCTTTCTCCTTGTTTGGAAACTTTCAGACACTTTACTAAACATTGGGGACAATTCCACAGTGAGAAGCCTTAGCAAGGCCCATTTTTATCCACTTTGCCAAAGACTTAGTGGGCTTTTCACTGGGAAATGTGGTTCCAAAAATACCAAATTTCTTGAATTATTCTTAATAATTATTCTTGAATTGTTCTTGAATTATTTTTAATAACTTGCCCCTCCATTTCTCTTATCCTCTCTTCCTAGAATATTATTCTAATGTTGGGCCTTCTGATCAATAATTTTCTTACTTTTTCCCCTCCTGTTTAAGACAAGCATGTTTATTTATTGAACTATTGTCAAAGAATATTTCACAAATGAATGAACGAGTGAATGAATACAAATCAGAAATGTACATAAACCCCATTCACACAAAGTCTAAGGGTCAGAGAAATGTGTTCCATATTAGAGACAGCAACCACCTTCTCCATTCGTGAGGGAGGCAGGACAGAAAGGATGAGCTTCATTCTCCCAACAAAGAGATTGAGATCTGTAGAGGTCACACAGTTGCCCAAAGTCAGATGGTTAATATGTGGCAGGTTCAGGCACCTCCTGTATTTAATTTCTGCTCCATATCTAGGAGACTCACTTTTACCTTTTAGCCATTTTTTTGAGTTCTATGACTTGTCCTTTGCAAATTTGTTACATTATCTGTGGGAATTTTCAAACCTAAAGGAAAATTTAAAGAAAAAATTATGTACTGAACTCCCATGTACCCTTCACCTAGACTAACCAGTTAGTATTTGTCACCCTTTTTCTGTATCATACATTTGTTTTGTTAAACCCTTCAAAGATAAACTGCTGAAGTGAAATTCAGCCCTAAGTACTGGGTTGGCCAAAAATTCATTCAGGTTTTTCCATAACACCTTATGGAAAACCAAATGAACTTTTTGGCCAATTCAATACTTTAATCCCTTTCTCCTTAGAAAAAGAACAGTCTCTCTCCTTCATGCCAAGGGGTCTCAACCAATGGCAATTTTACCCTCTCCTCGTCTCCTTTCCCAGGAGAAATTTCACAGTGTCTGGAGACAGTTTCTATTGTCAAGAGTTGAGAGGGTATTACTAGAATCTGGTGGGTAGAGACCAGGAATTCTACTAAACATCCTAAAATGTACAGGGCAGCACCCCTGTCCCCCACAAAGAGCGATCTGACCGAAAACATCAATAGTACCAACATTTAGAGAACTTGTTTCTACCCACATCACTACTGTGACCATCAAGCAATTTAATCTTAATATATTACTCACATAGAGCTCACATTTAGATTTCTCCAACCATCCCTGAAACATGTTTTGTAAATATATACTTTTTCCCATTCAGGATCCAACCATGGCATCTGGTAGACACACCATCTTCATCTCCTTTGTTCTAGAGTTAGGTCAGCTTTCCTTCTCATTGCCATCTTTGAGGTCTCCACATCAGTTTCCTGCAGACTGACCCACACAAGGATTTGTGTCCCCAGGATTAGATCCACACTAAAGATTTTGGCAAGAATACTACATGGGCGCATGTTCAGTGGCTCAGTCATGTCTGACTCTTTGCATCCCTAAGGACTGTATCTCACCAGGTTCCTCTGTCCATGGGATTTCCCAGGCAAGAATACTGGAGTGAGTTGCCATTTTCTTCTCTAGGGGAACTTCCCAACCCCGGGATCCAACCCATATCTTCAGGAGTTCCTGCACTATAGGCAGATTCATTACCGCTGAGCCATAGTACTGCAAACCCTACCTTCCTCCTAGGAATACATGCCGGGCCCCAACTTTCATCTGCCCCCACACATGCATAGTTGGGTTGACTCTAAATTGCTTCTCTTCTGTTCGTCTTACAAAGCCAATGCTCTTCTTGGATGCCAGGTGAGTCTTGGTCATCTGGACTCAAGACAGAGGTACGAAGAGCTGCCGGACATGCAGGGCACATGCGTGAAGCTGGTGGCTGAACATCTCATTGTAGCACAATCAGGGTGTTTAGGTGGGGACGTCTGGAGGTTAGGTCTTCAGATCCTTCTTCTCAGGCTGATCAGTCCCCAGAGAACTTCCCAGTCACCTCTGAGTGGGTACAGAATTGGCTGCCAGCTTGTTGAAAGCTGAGTGGGGAAGACAGCTCTGAGTCTCCAGCCAGCTCCCTAAACCTTCCCCTAATCCCTTTTCTTGGCTCTACTCTCTCTAAAAAGTAATCCCTCTTTTTTTTTTTTTTGCCATAGTAGAAAGTGGGAGGGTAGTCTGGTTGTCCTAAGTGGAGGAGGAGTGAGGAGAGGGCATCAAACTGCTTCCCTGACCTCCCACCGAACCCTGTGTCTTCAGCCCATCACGTCCCCTCAACACTTATAAAGGTGCTATACTCTCCCCCAACTTAAGCTGTCCCCTCCACTTGCAAGATGACTTACTATTCACATTTCTACTCCCCAGCTTCCAAAATTCTTGATATTTTTATTTTTCTTATCTTTCTGGATTCCAGTTCTTAAGAAAAACCATTTTGGGAAGGAGTGAAGGTGATGTGTATTTTCAACCCATTACCTTTGACAGTGAGCCTGTGTCCTTTAATATTTAAATAGCAGTGAGAGTCCCAAACCCATCCATGACAGGACCTTCAGAGGCACCTCTCCCCAGATATCACTAAAAACTTAAGGAAAAACTATCCAACTCTGAAATAAGGCAGATGGATGTCTGCTGTCCCTTCAACGTCACACTGGAGCAGCATCTAACCTGTCCAGCAAAAGGTCATCTGGTCCTCCTGGGAATATCATTTTGATAATTTCCTCCTGATGCTTTTGAATTGTGGTGCTGGAGAAGACTCTTGAGTCCTTTGGACAGCAAGTAGATCAAAATAGCCAACCAGACCACCTGACCTGCCTCTTGAGAAACCTATATGCAAGTCAGGAAGCAACAGTTAGAACTGGACATGGAACAATAGATTGGTTCCAAATAGGAAAAGGAGTACGTCAAGGCTGTATATTGTCACCCTGCTTATTTAACTTCTATGCAGAGTACATCATGAGAAACGCTGGGCTGGAAGAAACACAAGCTGGAATCAAGATTGCCAGGAGAAATATGCAATGTCTGGTGTAACAGTGAAACCACCACCTGAAGTGGAGCCTTATGGAGCCACTCTGAACCCCAACCATGACCCAGGATGGGGAGTCTCTCCCCCTGAGCAGCCTGCGACCCTCTTTTTCTCGCTTTTTCTCTTATAAAGAGCTACCTTCTACCTGCTGGCATCGCTTTATTCTTGTTCATTTCTCAGGCAGAGCATTTCAGTTTACTACCTCAAATCTCATCATCTTCCAAACCAGGCCAGGGCCAACCTTGGGGAAAACTAAATTCCATTCCAGTGCTCCGCAAACGATGTGGGATTAAGAGCATGTCTGCGGTTGAGGTTGGAATCCCAGCTCTGCTGCTGAGTAACTGGGCAGAATAAACTTGACTTCCCTCTGCCTTGTGGTGAGGATTCAGCAACTCAGTACAACACTGAGTAGAAGCCCCTGGAGGGAGATTCAAGAGAGAGGGGATACATGTATACCGATGGCTGATTCATGTCAAGATTTGACAGAAAACAACAAAATTCTGTAAAGCAATTATCCTTCAATTAAAAAGGTAATAAATTAAAGAAAATAGCAGCCCCTGACTTCACATAACAAGAGCTCAATAGCTCTTGGAAGTGTGTCTCCACCTCTCGCCAAAATAGCACAGAGCGTGGGCAGAAGCAGTGATTACACTCCTGCTTCCACGTGATTAGTGTCAAAGGACTGACCTCCCAACCTCCAAATGAGCAAGACCCCGGGTGAGCCTTTTCCTTTATTCCTGCTGCACCAGACGGCATTAAAGTGACAATAAGGACCCAACAATTGACAGCTACCTGCTCCCTCACTCTACTCCTGAGACTCAAAGCCAGATGGAAAGCTCAGATTCTTCAACCAAAGCTAGGAAGGAGGCTTTACACAGTGGCCAAGAAGACAGTAAACTAAGAACAAGAGACGGGGGTCTAGTCCCAGCATGCTGTGTGGAATATTACACAGCAACAAAAAGGAGTACAGTATCTAGACATGCATTACCATGGTGGATCTTAAGAAATTTACGCTAAGTGAAAGAAGCCAAAGAGGAAGGCTACACTCTGTATGATCTAATTTGTATGAACTGAGAGAAAAGGCAAAACTGTAGTGACAAAAATCAAATCAATGATTGCCTGGGCCTATTTCAAATCCTGAAAGATGATGCTGTGAAAGTGCTGCACTCAATATGCCAGCAAATTTGGAAAACTCAGCAGTGGCCACAGGACTGGAAAAGGTCAGTTTTCATTCCAATCCCAAAGAAAGGCAATGCCAAAGAATGCTCAAACTACCACACAATTGCACTCATTTCACATGCTAGTAAAGTAATGTTCAAAATTCTCCAAGCCAGGCTTCAGCAGTATGTGAACCGTGAACTTCCAGATGTCCAAGCTGGTTTTAGAAAAGGAAGAGGAACCAGAGATCAAATTGCCAACGTCCGCTGGATCATCAAAAAAGCAAGAGAGTTCCAGAAAAACATCTACTTCTGCTTTATTGACTATGCCAAATCCTTTGACTGTGTGGATCACAATAAACTGTGGAAAATTCTGAAAGAGATGGGAATACCAGACCACCTGACCTGCCTCTTCAGAAATCTGTATGCAGGTCAGGAAGCAACAGTTAGAACTGGACATGGAACAACAGACTGGTTCCAAATAGGAAAAGGAGTACGTCAAGGCTGTATATTGTCACCCTGCTTATTTAACTTCTATGCAGAGTACATCATGAGAAATGTTGGGCTGGAAGAGGCACAAGCTGGAATCAAGATTGCCTGGAGAAATATCAATAACCTCAGATATGCAGATGACACCACCCTTATGGCAGAAAGTGAAGAAGAACTAAAAAGCCTCTTGATGAAAGTGAAAGTGGAGAGTGAAAAAGTTGGCTTAAAGCTCAACATTCAGAAAACAAAGATCATGGCATCTGGTCCCATCACTTCATGGGAAATAGATGGGGAAACAGTGGAAACAGTGTCAGACTTTATTTTTCTGGGCTCCAAAATCACTGCAGATGGTGACTGCAGCCATGAAATTAAACGATGCTTACTCCTTGGAAGAAAAGTTATGACCAACATAGATAGCATATTCAAAAGCAGAGACATTACTTTGCCAACAAAGGTCCGTCTAGTCAAGGCTATGGTTTTTCCAGTGGTCATGTATGGATGTGAGAGTTGGACTGTGAAGAAAGCTGAGCTCCAAAGAATTGATGCTTTTGAACTGTGGTGTTGGAAAAGACTCTTGAGAATCCCTTGGACTGCAAGGAGATCCAACCAGTCCATTCTGAAGGAGATCAGCCCTGGGATTTCTTTGGAAGGAATGATGCTAAAGCTGAAACTCTAGTACTTTGGCCACTTCATGCAAAGAGTTGACTCATTGGAAAAGACTCTGATGCTGGGAGGGATTAGGGGCAGGAGAAGGGGATGACAGAGGATGAGATGGCTGGATGGCATCACTGACTCGATGGACATGAGTCTGAGTGAACTCCGGGAGTTGGTGATGGACAGGGAGGCCTGGCGTGCTGCGATTCATGGGGTTGCAAAGAGTTGGACACAACTGAGCGACTGAACTGAACTGAACTGAGGGGTCAAGGACAAAAGTGGGCATGAAGAAGTTTTGGGAGTGAAGGAAATTTCTGCATCTTGACTGTAGTATGGTTACAGAGTTTCACACAATGAACAAAATTCTAAAACTGTACACTTTAAAATGGGTGAAATTTGGGACTTCCTTGGCAGTCCTATGGTTAAAACTTTGCCTTTCAAAGATCCCACATACATCATAACCCAAAAAAAGCCACCCAAAATGCATAAAACAGAAGCAATATTATAACAAATTCAATAAAGACTTTGAAAAAAGTGAATTTTAGAACTGCACATCAATTTTACTACAATAAAGAAAAAATTAAAAACTGATAAAAAGAATAGTTATAGTCTATGCATGAAATTCCAAGAACAGTGGCAGACACATAGGAAGTACTCAATGAATACGAGCTGCTATTATAATCATCTTCCACCTGCTTGGGGACCTCCCTGTCACAGCACACACCACCCCAGGGATGTTAGGACCCGAGGCTGGCTTGTTCCCTAACTGTGCTCCCTGTCTGAGCTTCAGGCCCTGGGGACAGAGGGGTGAGTAGCTACAGTCCTGCCTTCACAGTGAGAAGAAGGAAGCCGACAACAGGTCACAGCTAAGACGTGCTAGAGGGAGCACGAGGGGAGGGCCTTGGAGGAAAGGAGAAGCAGAAACCAGCACCTAGAGCTCCAGCCTGGTTCCCCATCACGAATGCTAGGGCTCAGAGGTCAGCCCAGCCAGACAGGGAGGCTTTCTTGCCTCTTTGGACATGTAAGTGATGAGCCCATTCAGACCCGCTCCAAAACAAGGATTGTTAAGACAACAGCAACCTTGATGATTATAATACAAGACTGTTGGGACTTCCCTGGCGGTCCAGTGGTTAAGACTCAGCACTTCCAATGCAGGGGGTGCAGGTTCCCTGGTCAGGGAATGAAGACACCACATGCAGCCCAATGCAGCAAAAAAAAAAAAAAAAAAGTGAAGTAGCACCAAAAACATAATAAAAAACTGCTGTCTATATTCACTACTCTGTGCATTAGATTTCTAGCACTCATTCACTCAATGTTCTGTGTATTCTTTTTTTAAATTTTTTTTAATTGAAGGATAATTGCTTTACAGAATTTTGCTGCTTTCTCTGTCAAATTCAACATGAATCAGCCATAAGTATATATATATCCACTCCCTTTTGAAACTCCCTCCCATCTTCCTCCCCATCCCACCCCTCTAGGTTGCTACAGAGCCCCTGTTTGAGTTTCCTGAGCCATATAGCAAATTCCCGTTGGCTGTCTATTTTACATATGGTAATGTAAGTTTCCGTGTTACTCTCTCCATACATCTCACCCTCTGCTCCCCTCTCCCCATGTCCATAAGTCTATTCTCTATGTGTTTCTCCACTGCTGCCCTGTAAATAAATTCTTCAGAACCATTTTTCTAGATTCCATATATACACATTAGAATTCGGTATTTATCTTTCTCTTTCTGACTCACTTCACTCTGTATAACAGGTTCTAGGTTCATCCACCTCATTAGAACTGACTCTTAAACATATTTAGGGGAAAAAAAGACAACAGCAAGCCTTGAGATCACTGTAGGTATCTGGCTGATCTGCAGACCCAATCTCATCAAGACAGCCTCATCAAGGCTCCAACAGCCCTGGGAGGTGAATGAAGATCAACTCAGACTTTTCCCAGTGGGCATAGATGTGCCAGACAACACGCTGTGTCCTGGCAGCCAAAGGATGAAAAAGTGGCTCTTGCCCTTGGGGAGCCCCCGGGACGCGGTGGCGACAGACAAGTGGTAGTTGGACTGTGAGTCTGTTCACACCAAGCGGCCTAGATATACAGAAGGAGAAGGGCCCAGTTGACACTGTGGGGTCTATCCAGGGGGCCTTCACGAGGGGAGGCACCGCACAAAGGAAGCTGGAAAAGCTGAGAGGGAGGAGAGTCCGGCAAAGAGGGAAAGACAGGAGCAAGGCAGGGAGACGGAGCCCACAGGGTGGGCTTGGGAAGTCAGCAGGCTGCTGGGCCCCCGTGGAGGGAGAAGGGTAGGAGCTTCATTCAACAAACACTTATTAAGCCCCTGGTGTATGCTGGATGCTGGGGGAGGTTCTGCTGGACACACTCAAGCAGGAGCCAAGGCTGTCCTGGTCACTAGTGCAGTCTGTCATTGGAGGAGTAGGGGGGCTCCATTTTTCCTGTGGATCATCAGGGAACACCTGATGGAGGTGGAAGAGACCCCTGGATGGGGGGAGCCCTCTCTGTGCAAAGGGAACAGCAAATGTGCATTTAGTCCTTCCTTCCTGGCTTCCGGCCTCCTGTGACGGGGGCAGGGCCTCTGGAATTGAGCAAAAGGCTGTTTTCTGATGGGCCTTGTGCTCCATTGACACCTCCTGATGCCTATAGCCACCGTCGCCCCACCCACCCCCTCCACCTGCACAGGTGTCTGTCTGTGTACGCATTTGTTTTATCCTGTGTTTACGGATAAACATTTGTGTGCTCCCTGTCTCTCCCTTTTATCCTCAAAGGCAGCCGTCCCATCCCCGTCATTCAGGACTCTCCCCTGTCACTTCCTCTTGTCCTTCCCACCCTTCTCCAGCCCCCAAGAGTCTAGCAGGGCGTCACTGAGGAGGGGACCCCAACCATGACAGATTCGGGACAATCTGCTAAAGGCCTGGGAACATCATGTGCCAACCACGGGCTGGGTGGTGAGCTGAGTTGCTCACAGCACATCTGGTCGTAGAAGTAGTGGTAGTCAGTCGTGTCAGACTCTCTGAGACCCCATGGACATAGCCCACCAGGCTCCTCTGTCCACTAGATTCTCCAGGCAAGAATACTGGAGTGGGTTGCCGATCCCTGCTCCAGGGGATCTTCCCAATCCAGGGATTGAACCCAGGTCTCCTGCATCGCAGGCAGATTCTTTACCCTTTGGGCTACAGGGAAGCTCATCTAAGCACGTCTGAAAAGACAGTAATGTGTGATGCACTAATTATTATAATCTAATGATGTTACAAAAGCAGTAATGGAAAAGGAAAAACAAAACAACAGGTAACTCAGTCTGAGGGCGTCGGCTGTTTATTTGGGTGTTGAAATAAGAAGCTGAAGTCACCAGATAACAGGATGCGGGGCAGTGGAAGGGGACAGGGGAGCGAGTGCAGAGGAAGCTTCCGAGGGTGAGAGACGCGGCAGAGAAGTGCGCAGGCGCAGCGAGGGGGCCCTGACGGCCGGGCCCAGAGCGCCAGCCGGGCCCTCAGCGCTCGGCTGAGAACTTTCTTCTTCATCCTGAGGGCAGTGGTGCATTCTGGAGACTTTAACAAAGCAGGGCCTTGGGCAGTGACCGCCTTCAGAAAGGCGGTCTCATGGCCACGTGGACGACAGAGCTGAGGGCAAACCCTCAGCATCATTAACCTGAACCCTTCACACGGCGTAGAGTCCTCACGGGCCTTGTGTCCTAAGTGGTGCTGGCCGAGCAGCAGCCACTGGCCGTGAGTTGGTGGCCACCTGACCCCGGGACACAGGGTGGCCTTCAGATGGAGTGCGGAAACAGAATCTCTCCCGGACTGTAGACGTCGGCACCCGCTGCACAGCAGCAACTCCCCCGCATCCGGATGCGGTGCTTAGCACCCAGCGGGTCTGCTCCGGCTTCACGTCCTGAACTGTTACCCGAGACCCTGGTGGGGACAGGCTTGTCCTCCAGGCACCAGCTGAGCCATCTGCCTGACTTACGCACCTCGCAACCCGCTGCAGCACCCGCCACCCAAGAGAGAGACAAGGGACTGGGAAATGGGAGGAATTCTCCCCCTCCTCGGCGATCCTTCTTTTTCTTTGTTCCAACAAACTCCAAATTTCCTTAATTAGCCTTCCCAGATGCCTCAGTGGGTAAAGAATCCTCCTCTAATGCAGGAGGCTTGGGTTGGATCCCTGGATTAAGAAGATTCCCCTGGAGAAAGGAATGGCAATCTACTCCAGTATTCTTGCTGGAGAATCCCATGGACAGAGGAGCCTGGTGGGCTACAGTCCATGGGGTCGCCAAGAGTCGGACAGGAATGGAGCGACTGAGGAAGCATACAAGGCTTGGCTAAGAGAAAGCCAGAGAAAAGGCCTCATTGCGTGTGCTCCTCGCCAGCCGCCACCCTCTGGCATACAGTAGGTATTCAGTGTTTGCTGACTGAATACCAACAGCATTGCAGCTTCTGCCCCAAGCTGTCTCCTCTCTTTGCACCTTCATTCTGCAAAATTTGTTGAGCAAAACGTGTTCACTCCAGCACAGATGCCAGTGTTACGTGGGGTGGGGGTGGGGTAAAAGGGAACTATTTTCTAAAAGTCCTCATTTTTAAGCCCAAATTTCCATTTTCCTGGAAGCTCTTAAGCCAGAAGCCATCTCTACCATGCACCTCAAAATCCCTCTTAGGGATGCCCATTTGCGTCAGTGGCTGTGTGACTATATTGGCTTAATGACTTGATAGTAAATTTTAGTGGAGTCAATCCAATCTACAGCTGCCCACCTGGTACCCAACCCCCAGGCCTCTCTGAGCAACAAGAGGTGGACACAGGAGAGCTGAGAATGGAGGGACTGGAAGGAGGGGAAGGATTGAAGTGCCAGAAGGAGAAACATAGGGATCAAGAGCACAAGAAAGGGCCAGAAGTCAGGCAACACCCCAGCCTGGAGGGATGAGGTACTAAGATGCTGCCATCCAGGCATCTTGGAAAAGGAAGTTCTCTCTCCAGAGACTGGGGGGAAGCAACACAGAGAAGGTTGGGCCTGAGCTGCCAAGAGTCTAGCGACCTGAAAGGCCCCTGAGGTCAGCCCCCAGGACCACCTGAATCAGGCTGGGATCCCACAGGGAGGCCAAGGCCTGGGGTTTCTGTTTCACTCCAGCGAAGCAAAGATAGGAAAGTCCTGGGCTGCATGCCCAAGTTACCTGGTCCGGGGACCGCACCTGCTCTAACTTCCCCGTGTTCCAGGCTACTGTCAGGATTTGTTACTATGATGGAGCCTCCCTGAGCACTGTGAGCCAGGCAAAGCATAGGTTCTCCTCCTGGCTCCAGAATGGGATGCTTCGCAAGGCTCTCCTTTCCCCTCCCAACCCTGGAAGATCCCATATCCATCCCGCATCTCTCCAGACTCCAACTCCAACCACCAAGCTGGGCACCAGCTCCTACCTGGAGGACCCACGGAGACCACAAATTCAACAACACTAAAGCTAAGCTCATCGTCTTACCCCACCCCCATCCCACACACCCCAACTCAAACGGAGTCTTTTCATCTCTGTAATTGTCACCTGGGTTTTTCTACCAAACACAGTGTTTATTTACTGTTTCTCTTTGCCCACACACTAGACCGCAGCATCATGAGGACAAGAACTTTTCATTAATTGCTGTCCCAGCACTCAGCAAGCGTCAGATTTACTGAATGTGTTGACTGAACGACTCCAGGCGCGCTGCCCTTGCCTCTGAAACGTCCCCCATTCACTCACTTCCTTTTCATCTCAACCTTCGTTTGCTTTATCTTTACAAAGCGACTTAGCAACCAGAAACTCTCGCAGCTAAGAGCTTAGCTTTAGGGAAATCAGTTGAGCCCCACCCCATACCTTCACAAGGACCCCTTTCTCCCTAACTACTCTTCTCCACCCCTGTTGGCATTTTCCAAGAAGAAAGCCTGAAGCCTAAGACTTTTTTTCCCCAAAACATTTTTTAGCTAGTGCAGGGAACATTTTTGCAGTTTCAAATGCTATCTTCAGCAAAAAATGTTCTATTACATAATCCGTCAACATCCTCGAGATGAGAAACGTGTGGGGAGGGATGGCAACTGTGGGCCAACCTGAAACGTTCACCAGCCACGGGCAGATTTTGGCCGTGATCACTTGTGGCTTTTTCCATCCTGACGCCTCCTACCTGAAAGCTTGCTGGGAGCATGGCAACGCCATGTCTTTTTATAAGATTAAAATGTTCCGTTTCACTTCAATTGTGTACTTGAGGCTGGACAGTTTTATTCTAATTACTTACACACACAGAATGGCCCGTCCTTTGAAATAACAAGATGATACTGTGTAGCCAAGTTGGGCACTGGGGATTTTTGTGCTGTAGAAACTCAGAGAGACCTTGTGGTAACCTGGAAGCCTGGTGAGTATGAAGGAGGAAGACGGTGGAGAGTACAAAGGAGGAAGACCGTGGGTCCTAGGATCAAGGTTATCCATCACCCTGATAAATGACTCATGGAGGAAGGGCAATGTGCAGGTACCACCAACACAGATAAAAGGACACTCATCCTCAAAACATTTACAGATCTAGTGGTGGTGATGGATGGTCCAGTAAGTGAGCACTGACTCCTCCAGGAGCCGCTCCTGTACCTGTCCAGGGGGGCCTCACTTTATCTAAAAACAGACAGTGAGCATCTTCCCTCCCTCATAGCGCCTCTGTGAGGTTCAAGTGAGAGGAGGAAATGTGCAGGGCTGTTGGAAATTAAACAGGAATATAAGCTGTATTATTATCACTACTGGGCAGGCATCTTGGACCAAAACATCTTCTCCACTAACCATTTAAAGCACCTGAAATCCCTTCACTTATGGACTTTGGAGGTTTGCACAGAGGGGTGTTTTCAAGACGCTGTTAAAATGTAAATGACCTGGAAGAAGTAAATTCATATTCTCTGTCAGCTCCACTGTGAGCCGGAGAAGGAACTGCATACAGACTCTTGGAGTTTCTCAAATGCTAGACTGGGCTTGACCTAGGAGGGATTACCCCCACACCAAGGACACAGCTCTTACGTGACCCCAAGCCCTGTGCAACCATGCTGAATCTTAGTATCTTCATAGGCCTTCCCCTAGTCTGTTTAAATCCACATTTGTTGTAAAGCCACAAAATCCCCAGACAGATAAGGAAAAGACTTTTTAGCTATTTACAGAAAAGATACAAACCATGAAATGTGGGAGAATGATTCCTGAACAACAGTCTCACTTCAACACATGGGAAATAAGTTTAATTGTAAGAATGCAAAAATTCATGGCACCCATTATCCACCTCGTAGTAGAATTTTCTAATTAAAAACAGGTCACTGACATCTATTTAAAAAACCAAGAATTTTATACCCTGCAGATAGCAAACTGGCATGATTCTTTTTTAAAAAGCAGTTTAATAGATCAAAGCCTTAAAAATGTGTATACTCTGCCCAACTAATTCCATTTTCAGGAAAGTATCTTAAGGTCACAATTTTAAGTGTATTTTTAAAAGCTTTATCACAGAAGGCATTTATCCCAACACTATTTATTTATGATAGCAGAAGTTAGAAACCACCAAGAAATCGAATGACTGAAGTAAAGTCTTTTTTTATTTAATGGTGTAGCCACTTCTCAGGAGGTAATTATAACAAGTAATCTTTGGCATAGAAACAAACACATTGATAAATGGAATAAATTAGAGAGCCCAGAAATTAACCTACATACATATAGTTCATTAAGTTACAGCACAGGAGCCAAGAAGACACAGTTGGGAGAAAGACAGTCTCTTCAATAAAGGTGTTGGAGGGGACTTGCCTGGTGGTCCAGTGGTTAAGAATCTACAATGCACAAGACGTGGATTCAATCCTTGGTCAGGGAACGAAGATCCCACATGCTTGGAGTAACCAAGCCACACGCCACAAATAGAGCGCCCACAAGCCATAACTAGAGAGTCTGCACTGCAACTAAAGAGCACGCGTGTGACACAGCGAGGGTCCCATGTGGTGTGGCTGAAGACCCTATGCAGCCAACTACATTAAAAAGCAAAAAAGGTGTTGGGGAAAACAGGCAGCTATATGCAAAAGAATGAAACTAGACGACTATCTTACACCATATACAAAAATTCAAAATGGATGAAAGACTTCAATGTTAAGACCTGAAACCATAAAACTCCTAGAAGAAAACACAAGAGTTCCTTGTAATCAAGTCTGGGTGGTGATTTTTTGGATCTGATTCCAAAAGCAGAGGCAACAAAAGCAATAATAAGCAAGTGGAGCTACAGCAAAATCAAAATCTTCTGTACAACAAGGGAACCATGGACAAAATGAAAGCACAACCTACTGAATGGGAGAGAATATTTGCAGATCATGTATCTGGTAAGAGATTAATATCACAAATATATTTTTAAAGCTTCAGTTCAGTTCAGTCGCTCAGTTGTGTCCGATTCTTTGCGACCCCATGAATCGCAGCACGCCAGGCCTCCCTGTCCATCACCAACTCCTGGAGTTCACTCAGACTCACGTCCATCGAGTCAGTGATGCCATCCAGCCATCTCATCCTCTGTCGTCCCCTTCTCCTCCTGCCCCCAATCCCTCCCAGCATCAGAGTCTTTTCCAATGAGTCAACTCTTCGCATGAAGTGGCCAAGGTACTGGAGTTTGAGCTTTAGCATCATTCCTTCCAAAGAAATACTCAAAAGCAGAAACCCCCAAACAACCTGAGGATAGGATCTGAATAGACCTTCTTTCCAAAGACCTACTGAGGGCCAACAGGCACATGAAAAGAGGCTCAAACATCACTAGTCATCAGGGAAATGCTAATCAAAATTACAATGAGATATCATCTCACACCTGTCAGAATGGGTGTTATCTGAGACAACAAAATAGCAAGTGTTAGCAAGGATGTGGAGAAAAAGGAACCCTGGCTTACTGCTGGTGGGAATCTACATTGGTACCACCACTATGGAAAACAGTATGGAGACTCCTCTAAACAGTAAAAATAGAACTACCATATGATCCAGCAGTTTCACTTTTGGATATTTATCTGAAGAAAATGAAAACAGTAATTCAAAGAGATATATTCACCCCTAAGTTCACTACAGCATTATTCACAATAGCCAAACTCTAGATACAACCTAAGTGTCCATCCATAGATAAATGGATAAAGAATGATGTGGTATATATACAATGGAATATTATTCAGACATAAAAAGAATGAAAGCTCACCATTCACCACAATATGAATGGACCTTAAGTACATTTATGCTAAGTGAAATAAGTCAGAGAAAGACAAATACCATATGATCTCACCTATATATAGAATTTAAAAAAATCAAATCAATGCAAAGCAAGCTCATATATACAAAGAACAGATCAATGGTTAGGTGAAGGGGGCATAAAATCATAAAGGGGAGGATCAAATTTTTTTAATTTTAAATAATCTTTTCAAAAATCATATTTATTAATCAAATGTTAAATGGAAGAAAAATTCAATAGAAAGTTTTCTTTTATCTTTTATTGAAATCTTTATAAAGATTTCAATATAGTCAGGTATGTTTAAAACTCATAACAAAGTTACAGAAAGGAAATAGACAAAGATTTTAATAAGAGTTGTGCTTACATGCCTTCTTCCCTTGCTTTTAAATTATACATAGACTTATACATAGAGAAGCATGGCTGAGATGAAAGAGAAGGAAGACCCTGAGCTCATCTCTTCCGTGAGGATATACAAAAATTATAACCATTTGCAGAGTCACTATCTATGAGATATATGAGAGTCACTATCTGTGAAAGATATGAGAGTCACTATCTACGAGGACAACCTATAGACTAGCAGAAAAGATTTTCCATAACTAAAGCTATAAAGAAGGAATCACAATAAGACAGGAGGGACGGAGAGGAGATATGTGTGCGTGTGCTCAGTCGCGTCAGTCATGTCCCACTCTTAGCAAACCTATGGCCTGTAGCCTGCCAGGCTTCTCTGTCCATGGGATTATCCAGGCAAGAATACCACAGTGGGTTGCTACGCCCTTCTCCAGGGGATCTTCCCGACCCAGGAATCATACCCAGGTTTCCTAGGTCTCCTGCGTTGCAGGCAGATTCTTTACCTGCTAAGCCATCAGGGAAGCCCAGAGATATAAAGAAGGAACCACAAGGCAGGAAGGATGGAGAGGAGGGACAGTCGAGACCAACATCATCAAACAGGTGGCTCACAAATGAGAGGACAACTACCACTGCAAAGGTCCTTCCCCAGGAATGAGGGGTCCAAGCCCCACACTGGCTTCCCAGCCTAGGAGTCCTACAACAGGAAGAGGAGCCCCTGAAGCATTTGGCTTTGAATGCCAGTGGAGCTCGTGTATGGAGAGCAGAAGGCTGTAGGAAACAGACTTTGCTCTTAAAAAGCATACACGAGAGCTCTGGGATGCTAAGTCCCAGCACAGAGGTGATAATTTTAAAGGAGCCTGGGTGGAGAAGACCTATTGGCTGTGCTAGTGCTAGAGAGCCTCACTGAGGGGTAAGGGCAACTGGGACTCCCCCTGGGGACAGAGATGCTGGTGGCAGCCACTTTGGGGAGCTCATTCTACCATGAGGACACTGGCACTGGCTAGTGCCATTTTGGGGTCCTCCAGTGGTCCAGCAGCAGCCCCAGGACTCCTGCTTCCCACCCTGGGATCCAGCCCCGTCCGATAGTGGGGCCAGAGTCACCACACAAGGCAGGGCCTGGCAGCCAACTAGGCTCAGAACCAGCTGCACCCACCAGCTCACCCACTGTAGTCAGCCCCACCCCCATAGAGCCCACAAAGGGGCACCCCTAGAGCATATAGGAGGGCAGGAGGAGAAGGGGGCAACAGAGGATGAGATGGTTGGGTGACATCACCGGATCAATGGATATGAGTTTGAGCAAACTCCAGGAGATAGTGAAGGACAAGGAAGCCTGGTGCGCTACAATCCTTGGGTCACAAAGAGCTGGACACGACTTAGGGGCTGAACAATACCTAGAGCATATAGCTCTGGTGACCAGAGGGGAGTCTGCTGCAAGGCTCCATAGGATGTCTACCACATGAGGTCACTTCTCCAAGATCAGGAAATGTAACCAACTCATACACGAAAATAAACACACAGAATTAGGCAAAATGAGGAGACAGAGGGGTTGTTCCAAACAAAGGAACAACATGAAACCCCAGAAGAACTAAGTGAAGTGGAGATAGGCCAACTACCCAGTGGAGATCAAGATAATGATCATAAAAATATTCAAACTTGGGAGAAGAATGGGTGAACACAATGAAAAGATTAACAACGAGGTAGAAAATACAGTACTCTTGCCTGGCAAATCCCATGGACAGAGGAGCCTGGTGGGCTGCAGTCCATGGGGTCGCTAGGAGTCTGACACGACTGAGCGACTTCATTTTCACTTTTCACTTTCGTGCATTGGAGAAGGCAATGGCAACCCACTCCAGTGTTCTTGCCTGGAGAATCCCAGGGATGGGGGAGCCTGGTGGGCTGCCGTCTCTGAGGTCGCAGAGTCGGACACGACTGAAGCGACTTAGCAGCAGCAGAAAATATAAAGAAGAACCAAACAGAGCGGAAGAATACAATAAATGAGATAAAACAGATTAAATGATACAGAGGAACAGATCAGCAAACTGGAAGATGGTAGTAGAAACCACCTTATCCAAACAGAAAAAAAGAAAAAGAATTTTTAAAAATGAGTTTACGAGACCTCTGGGACAACATCAAGCACATTAACATTCACATTACAGGGTCCCAGAATGAGGAGAGAGAGGGAAAGGGGCAGAGAACTTATTTGAAGAAATAGTAGCTGAAAAACTTCCCTAACCTGGGAAAGGAAACAGACATCTAGATGCAAGAAACACAGGAAGTCCAAACCCCATGAACCTAAAAAGGTCCCAATCAAGAAACATTATAATTAAAATGGCAAAAATTAAACATAAAGAGAATATTAAAGCGGCAAGTGAAAAGCAGTGAGTTGTGTGCAAAGGAACCACAATATAAGTATCAACTGACTTTTCAGCAAAAACTTTGCAGCCCAGAAGAGCATTGCACAATATATGCAAAGAGATAAGTGGAAAAAACCTATTAACTAGGAATACTCTACCCAGCAGGGATACCATTTAGATTTGAAGAAGAGATAGAGTTTTACAGACAAACAAAAGCCTAAAGATTTCAGCACAATTAAACCAGATTTACAAGGAATGTTAAAGGGACTTTTTAAAGTGGAAAATAAAAGACTGCGACTAGAAATCTGAAAGTCATCGAAGAAAATATCCCATTGGTAAAAGCAAACACAGTAAATCAATCACTTACAAAGATCATGGCAAATTAAAAGACAAAAGGAATAAAATCATCTATACCCACAATTAGTAGTATAGGAATGTTATTGTTATTTAATCGCTAACTCATATTGAACCCACATCTCCTGCACTGCAGGCAGATTCTTTACCACTGAGCCACCTGGGAAGGCTCAGTTAAGGAATACTCAAAACAAACAAACAAAAATATAACAAAATATGCTTCTGAGGTGGCAACAGTGGTAAAGAATCTGCCTGTCATTGCAAGAGACACAAGAGAGGTGGGATCGATTCCTGGGTCTGGAAGATCCCCTGGAGGAGGAAATGGCAGCCCACTCCAGTATTCTTGCCTGGAAAATCCCATGGACGGAGGAGTCTGGTGGGCTACAGTCCATGGTCACAAAGAGTCAGACACGACTGAGAGTACATGCAAGAAGAATGCATGATGTCAAAACATTAAATGTGTGGGGAGGGGCAAAACACAAGGCTTTTAGAATCTGTTCCAACTTAAGCATTCATCATCTTAAAATAATATGTGTGTATATACACATTATATATACACATATATATGTATACATTTCACACACACATGAGAGAGAAAGAGAAAGAGAAAGACGGAGCCATTGTTATCTATGAACCTTATGATAACCACAGATCAAAAACCTACAACAGATACACATACACAAGAGAAAGGAATTCCAACACAACACTGAGACAGTCATCCAATCACAAGGGGAAAAGAGTAGGAAAAAACGACAACAATAACCAGAAAACAATCACATGGCAAATAAGTACATACCTATGAATAATTTTAAAAACCCAGAGTAAAGATATAGAAGCAAGATATTTATATATGTGTATACACACACACACACACACACACACATATATATATGCTGATTTACCTGGAGGAGGGCATGGCAACCCACTCCAGTGTTCTTGCCTGGAGAATCCCCATGGACAGAGGAGCCTGGTGGGTTACAGTCCACGAGGTCGCAAAGAGTCGGACACGACTGATCGACTAAGCACAGCACAGATGCTGTTTTATTTATTATAGCATATTGTTATTTGTGTGTTCAATATGTGTTCATAGAACACTAACCAATGGAGTATTGATAGTTATACTGAAAGGAGGCTGCGCTCATACAAGCTGGGAAATGCTGGGCTCAACAGGAGAGAGTTCCTGCTGCATGGTAAAGGATTTCTCTTTATTATTTTGAACTTGGGCTGTGACTCTCCAAAGGACACAAAATACACATTTCCCAGCACCTTTTTATCAATGGATCACTTTCAGGGTTTAGAACCCTATGCGACACAGTGGGAGATGCCTCACTAAGCTCTGCTGCTCCTCAGGGACACCTGCAAATTTCCAGAGAGATACTGACACTCTCTCACACTTTTTCCCTTTCTCATTCATTGAGTTTTACAGCGACATGAATCCTGCCTAGGTTTGAATCCCAGCTCCTTGACATTCCAATTTGGTGACCTTAAGTATTTATTGTGTCTCTTCCTCATTTTCCTCATCTGAGGAAGCAATTTAAAACAGTGCTAAGTACACGTAAGTAGTACATAAGAGTTCGATAATGAAAATCATCACAACATACATCAACCACCTTTTAAATGTTTTCAAAAGTCCTTTGTGGCGCCTGGTAGCTATTTTTCACAGAATTTATTTCACAGAACTATGATTGATTTATTCAACAGTGAATGAGCTTCTACTATTAACTAGGCTATGTTTTGGGATCAGAAACAGCAGAAGACAAGCCAAATAATCTCTGCTTTCAAAGAAGTGATATGTAACCAGGGAGAGAGAAATTAAAGAAAAATAGTTTAAGACGTGACCAATAATTTTAATACAGGAGAAAGAACAATGAGGGGAGAGATCTATTGGGTAAACCGAGAAGGTTCTCTGAGAGGGTGGTACTGATATTAAAGATACAAGAGATATCCAGGCAAAACTCCAAGAGAAGAGTATTCCAGGGAAAGAGACCAGCAAGTGCAAAGGCCCTGAGGCATAAATGAGCTTGGTCTGTTTGAGAAACAAAGGTGAAAGTTGCTTAGTCATGTCTGACTCTCTATGATTCCATGGACTGTAGCCTTCCAGGATCCTCTGTCCATGGAATTCTCCAGGCAAGAATACTGAAGTGGGTAGCCCTTCCCTTCTCCAGGGGATCTTTCCAACCCAGGGATCAAACCCAGGTCTCCAGTACTGCAGGCAGATTTTTTACTGTCTGAGCCACCAGGGAAGCCCAAAGTGCTTCTTGGCAGCGGTGGGATTCAAACCCACAACTCCAAAGAGACTGGAGCCTTACTCCAGTGCCTTAGACTGTTCAGCTATACTACCCAGTTGAGAAACAGAACTAGAGCCAAAATGGTTAAACAGGAAGGTAAGAAAGAGGTAAGGGGTTTAGAAGCTATTTGAGGTTAAATACAGCTGATTCAAAGGAGCAGGTGACACTCCATGATTTGCATTTTTAAAAGGTCACCCTTCATTAATAGGACACTGGGTTTATCTACCAGAAAAAGTGTCACTGGACCTCTTTCTTACACATTCTCAGGCAAATTACAGAATTGAAGGTGAAAATTAAAAACAGAGTTCTTAGAAGACAAGGCAAGAGAATATCCTTGTGACTTTGAGGTAGGAAAATCAATCAAAACACAGGGCATACTAACTAGGAAGACTGATGCATTTGACTCTATTAAAGTTAGACCTCTCTTTATCAAAAGACACCCTTAAGAGAGAGAGAGAGAGAGAAAAAAAAAAAAGCAAGTCACAGACTTGGGAGGTAATTGTAGCAAAAACCAATGAACCCATATCTATAACACAAGCAAGTTTTACAAGTCAATAAGACAACTTACAGAAAAATGAGTAAAAGATGAAAACAGGCAGTTCACACAGAAGATGTCTCATGGCCATTAGATTGATGAAAATAAGTTCCATTTCTTAAGACACTGGGCAAGTGCAATTCCAATAAGATATCACTTACACAGCCCCACGCAGAGAGTGATAGTTACAAAGGCCACCATTCTATGTGTTGATGAGAGTATGGTGCCCTAGAACTCATAAATGCAACTAGAGGGAAGGTAAGTTGATACAAAAACCGTGGAAGCTGTTTGGAAGCAATTCCATTTCTAGGGCTTGCCCTAGAAGTAGGGTTAGCCCATCGACCAGGGGACATGAACAAGAATAGATATAGGAGCATGACTGGTATTAGCGCTAAACATCTAACACTGCAAGTGGATAAATAAACTGAATTCAATAAAATGCAGAGCAGTGTATAAAACAACGTACAGTATTGTCTGAAATAAACACCATGACAATGAGCTACAACTACAAGGAACCCATGGACAAAACCAGAGTAAAAGAAAAAGACACAAATGTGTGTGTGTGGTCATATAACTCCATTAATATAAAGGCTTTTAAAGCAAAATTAAACTAGTGTTACCTAGTTTAGGAAACGCAAGGCAGTGACTACATCTTAGACTACATCTAAGGTGGTTATTGCAGTAAAGGGGTGTGGTTGGCAGAGGACATGCTAGGGAGCCCTGGGGGTTGTGACAATGCTCCATTTCTTGACCTGAGTAACCTTTCTATTAGTGTTCACTTTATAATGCTGTATTCCCTGATGGCTTAGGTGGTAAAGAATCCACCTGTCAATGCAGGAGACCCAGGTTCGATCCCTGGGTCAGGAAGATCCTCTGGAGAGAGGCATGGCAACCCACTCCAGTATTCTTGCCTGGAGAACCCCATGGACAGAGGAGCCTGGCAGGCTGAACAGTCCATGGGGTCACAAAGAGTTGGACACAACTGAGCGACTAACTCTTTGGCTTTTTTCACTTTCATACTTATATTTGTGTTTTATGCATATATTTGCACATGTGGTATAGTATTTGATAATTTTAGAAAGGATTCAACAATCGTCGTGGCTGTTTGAGAAGTGGATTGTGGGGAAGGGAGACAGCCAGGGGCTCAGTAAGATGCTCCCTGACTCATCTCAAGGAGCCCAAGAGGCTTGGCGAGATAAGGGCAGACAGCTCCCTAGGCTAGACTAGATAGGACAGGCCCCATGGGTTAGATTGTCACCCCAGGCTACATTAGAGGGGATGAGAACCAGGACTGGGGAGGTGATAACGCAGATGGAAGAAAACGACAGATTCATGGTGTGCTTTGGAGCCTGATCAGGCTGTCTGCGGGGTGTGGGAAGGAAGGATGTCTGATAACTTCCAGCTTGTGCACCTGGACAGCTGGTGATGTCACTGAGATGGTGAGGAGCTAGGGCTGGCATGGGAGGGATAAGGGAGGACATCAAGAATCCGCATTGATCGTGTGAACTTGGAGGTGTCTGGTGGACATCCCAGAGGAGGTGTCCAGGAGGCCACTGGATATGGGAGCTCTCCATGCTAGAATGAGTGAAGATTGCTGAGCGGTGGTTACTGGGCAGCTCAGTCAAGCCACCCACCACTCCTGCACACCAGCCTCCTGGCTTATACAGAACACCGGTTGATTAGCAAATAATATCTTCTCCTATGTCATAGGATTTCAACCTGTGCTTGCAAACAGCAGAACCCACAGCATTTTTATCATTGCTAAGTGAAGTGAAAGTCAGTCAGTTGTGTCTGACTCTTTGCGACCCCATGGACTGTAGCCCACCAGGCTCCTCTGTCCATGGGATTCTCCAGGCAAGAATACTGGAGTGGGTAGCCATTCTTTTCTCCAGGGGAATCTTCCTGACCCAGGGATCGAACCCAGGTCAGGTCTCCTGCTTTGCAGACAGATTCTTCACTGTCTGAGCCACCAGGGAAGCCCATCATTTCTAAGGGTCAACTTAATTAAAAATAAACATGTTTCAAAATGGGTCACCAGTTTGCCCTTTAGATGGAGAAAAAGAAAGACCTATACCAGTTGAATGCATTTAAATGGCCTCTCTGGGCATACTCTCCTTTTCCTTTCTAGTTCTCTACCCAATATTTCTACCTTATGTCCCCTCTAGGCAGAACTGAAACAAGCAATTTTTGGAAGAGGAGAATTCAGGAGAAAAGAACCAGTTTTAATTTCTCTCTCCACTCCATACTCTCTGCCAAAGCAGCCTCAAATAGCAGGCCTTCCAGGAATATGCTCAGAAGGTAACTTAACCAAAAACAAACATTTGTTCACATTTAGTTTTGTGTTTTAGGGAGATCTGAGAGACTTCCATTGATTTCATTCCACTAAAAACAGCCCAAGACAGGTTGGGATGATCTTCCTTTACTTGTCACATTTCTGAAACACAACATATATTCTTTAAAATTTTTAAACTGTGGTAAAATACACATAAACTCTACCATCTTAATCATTTTTAAAAGTACACAGTTCAGTGGCATTAAGTACATTCACATTGTTATACAACCATTACCACCTTCCATCTCTAGAATTCTTTCCATGTTGTAAAAATCTAACTTTGGACCCATTAAGTGATAACTTTCCTTCCTCCTGCCAGCCCCTGGTAACCTACCATTTTACTTTCTGTATCATTTGACTGCTCTATGCGAAGAGCTGACTCATTTGAAAAGACCCTGATGTTGGGATTGAAGGCAGGAGGAGAAGGGGACGACAGAGGATGAGACGTTTGGATGGCATCACCGACTCAATGGACATGAGTTTGGGTAAGCTTCGGGAGTTGGTGATGGACGGGGAGGCCTGGCATCCTGCGGTTCATGGGGTCGCAAAGAGTAGTACATGACTGAGCAACTGAACTGAACTGACTGCTCTAGGTAACTGATATAATTGGAATCACACAGGATTATATTTTAGTGAGAGGCTTATTTCATTTAACACAATATCTTCAAGTTTCATCCAGGTTGTAGCACACATCAGAATCTCCTTCCTTTTTAAAGTGAAAGTCACTCAGTTGTGTCTGACTCTTTGCGACTCCATGGACTATACAGTCTATGGAATTCTCCAGGCCAGAATACTGGAGTGGGTAGCCATTCCCTTCTCCAGCGGATCTTCCCAACCCAGGGGTCGAACCCAGGTCTCCCATATTGCAGGTGGATTCTTTACCAGCTGAGCCACCAGGGAAGCCCAAGGATACTAGAGTGGGTAGCCTATCCCTTCTCTAGCATATCTTCCCAACCCAGGAATCCAACTGGGGTCTCCTGCACTGCAGGCAGATTCTTTACCAGCTGAGCTACTAGGGAGGTCCTTTTCAAAGCTGGATACCATTCCACTGTATGTATACACCACATTTTACCTATTCATTCGTTGATGGATACTTGGGCTGCTTCCACCTTTTGACAACTACGAACAATACTATGCATGTGAGCGTGCAAATGTCTCTTAAGTCCCGAAATGCAACATGTATTCTACATAGTTAAGCTTCCAAAATGAAATTTAATCGAGCTGACCAATTTCTGGTTTTACACCAGGATATCTAATTCCTCTTTGCAACCAAGCTTTCTGTCTGGATCGTTACTGACTTTAGAAGAACCTCTCCCTAGGTCCTGATTGTGCCAAGTCCTTCTGGCAGATGTGACCCTAATCTTACCCTTCCAAGGAAGGCTGTAGCACTGACTTGACATTTTTTGATGAAATAGCCCGAGTGTAAGTCTCAAGAAACTGAGAAATGTGGTTCTAATACTGAAAGGAGATGTAATTATCCAATGACTATTCATCAAAGCTAGAAATACAACTGAGTAAAGTACAAAAAGAACAACTTCACTCAGGCCCATCAAAAGCAAATGTCCCATGTCCAGTTACCTGGGAAACCTGTATGTCAGCATCCAACATCTCTGTAAGATTCCTTCAGCATTTAAAGTGCTTTCTCTGTACTCAGAGAGCTATAGAGCATGTCAGCTTAGCATTAGATGCTTGGGGACGTGAGTGTAATGTATTGTGAGAGTGGGTTATCTGTATACCTGGGTTATCAGGTAAGCGAGGGGCATGAGAAGAGAGGAGCCAGAGAGGGGGACGGGGGTTAGATCCCAGAGAGGGCTGAACAGCATCCCAGGGCAGAGACTGGGCCTCATCCTGTATCCCCAGAATCCATTGAAGCTTCATCAAGGAGGAGGGCGTGGTGCAATTCACTAAGCTTGTTCTGTGTGCCAAGCCCCATGCCATACGATGCAATCCATTAATTCCTCTAATCCTTACAACAGCCAAGGCACTGCCATCGTTGTCCCCACTTTACAGTCAGAGGCACTAAGGCACTGAAAGGCCAAATGTTTCACACAGCTAGTGAGTGGAGGATCTGGGGTTCAAATTCAGGAGTTCTGGTTTCAGAGACTCAGCTTTGCTACCTGCAACAGTCCACAGGGCGGCATGCGCGTGCTGGTTTGCAACAGAGAAAAACATGGCAAATGTCACATCAGCGTCATCAGAGCTCTGTGCTTCCTATTTAGACCGGGTATACGTGAGGCAAGTGTATACCTCGTACCTTCTGTGACATGCACACACCCACAAGGAAACAAACACAATGTCAGCCAGTCAGGGTTGTAGGCAGGTAAGGTTGGGGTCCCCCGGGAAGAGAACCAGGCGTGGCTTTCTTGACTTAAGAGCAGCCACTGTAGGCTAAAGCCACTCTGTGGTCTGAGCCTGGCTTCCATGCTTGCCTGTGCAGAAGAACAGCTCCTAGTAGTTAATGATTTTATGGGAACAAAAGAACGCGGGAACAAGCAGCTTACTGCCTGGCTGGGGGAAATAACCACAATGGAGACTATAAATCAGTCACAAAGACTCCCAGTTCTGTTTCAAAGGTGAAGAATAGCCTGACACACATTCTTGAGTTGTTTTACAGGGTCCGGACCCCCTCAGACAATCAGCCTCCAGACTAAATGGTGCCAGAGAACTGATGGTGCTGACCTCTCATGACTTTCAGCAACTAAGACCTGGACTCCTCCAAGCTAGCGTGACTCTTGTCCCAAGTCTATGCTCAGCTCCTCTCTGTACAAGTGCCCTCATGAAGATGCATGCTCCCTTAGCTTAAAATGCCCCCCAGTTGTGCTTCTCAGGGATGAACTCCTTTGGGAAAGAAAGATCCCTGGTGTTCTCCTTACTTGCTGCAAGTAATAAATCCCTCCTTCTCTGGCTCTTTGGCATGGCTGGGTCTTTTGGCTCGATGCCCACCAAGAGGCAAACCCAGTTTTCAGGGAACAAGGGGACCATGAAAAAGGGTGAGTGTCTGCACATGGAAAGACTTTCCTGCTGAGACCACATTCAGGACCCCTTACCCACCAGCTCATGGGCCCAGCATCACTAAGGGCCACTGCATGTGACCTCGGCTTGAGAGTACAGAGGGAGCTTCCAAACCTGGGGCCCCAGCCCCGGTGGACACCCCCAGCCTGGGCAGATGGCACTCCCAGGCCCAGCTGCCCTGAGCTTCCCCTCTGCCCTTCCCCAGCAACTCCTGCTTCCAGTATTTGGGCAAAAAGCCATTTCGAAACACTAGACCAATTTCTGCATGAACTGACAAAGTTCTCACACTTTGCAGGTTTGCATCTCCAAGTAGAAAAATCTGCAGGCTGAGGACCGGGGCTCAGGGGCTGTCTTCAAACAAACCATCAAATCTCTCTGATCTTGGCTTCAACCTGAACGTGAGACCTACTGGGTCATTGTCATTATCTAAATGAAGACAGCATTCATGTTTCCACAGCCTATGAGACCTTCTGCCCCATGTCCACAATCTACTCTCCTGATGACCCCCACCAGACTCTAGCCAGGCTTCCCTGGTGGCTCAGTGGTAAAGAATCCACCTGCCGAGCAGGAGACATGGGTTCAATCCCTGGGTTGGGAAGATCCCCTGGAGAAGGAAATGGCAACCCACTCCAGTGTTCTTGCCTGTGAAATCTCATAGACAGGGGAGCCTGATGGGCTACAGTCCACAGGGTCACAAAAGAGTTGGACACGACTTGGTGACTAAACAAGACTCCAGCCACATGCACCTCCTTACTGTCCCCCTGATGACCCGGCCTTCTCCCACTGCCGTAGGGCCCAAGCGCTGGCTGACCCCTCAGTGTCTGCAAGCCTGTCCCCCACCTCCTTCCTGTTCCTGTTCACACATCACTTTCTCAGCGAGGCCTGGGGTGGGGAGCCCATGGGATATTCCCGCTGCCCCCACCCCCAAGAACACCCAGGGCCCCTTTTCCCTGCTCTATGTTTTCCCCTATTGTTTAGATTTTTTTAGTTGCAGCACTTGGTGCCTTCGTTGCGGCACTCAAGCGTCTCTCTAGATGTGGCACCAGGCTCTCTAGCTGTGGTGTGCAGCCTCAGCACTTGGGACTTAATTGCCCTACCACTATCTGTGATCTAAGTTCCCCGACCAGGGATCAAACCCACGTCGCCTGCACTGGAAGGTGGATTCTTAACCCCTGGACCACAAGGGAAGTCTCTCCCCCATTGCTTTTAACACCTTCTTGGGCCTTGTTTCTGAGAGTGTGGTCTGGAGACCAATATCAGCAGCATCTCCTGGGAGATTGTTAGAAATGCAAAATCTCAGGCTTCGCCGGAATTAAAACCTGCATTCTCACAAGGTGCCCCGGGAGGTCTGTGTGTACAACAGAGGGTCTATTACAGTGGGTTATATACTTTCCCTGTGTATCCTGTTTCTTCCCCAACCTGGGCTGTAAGTTCTGGGCATTCATCCATTCTCATCTCTATTATGGCCCCCAAACTACAAAGGTCCTGGTCGCATTGTAGGCAGGCCAATAGATAAAGAACAAATGAATGAACTGAAAAGCAATCAAGGTCAGGACAGTGAGGGCCACGATCCCCTGGCCAGGGCTAAGGACACTCACCCAGGGAGCAGGGAAGGGTCTAAGACATGGCCTTGGGTTCCAACAGGAGAACCCTATCGCCTAGCTCACTAGGAAGGCCCGGAAAACTGGGAGGTGATTCAGTTCAAGTTCTCATAAAGGGACAGTGCTGTCCCTCCGTCCAGGCCAGCTATGCAGGATGCTGGAGAGAGGACCGCAGTAGATGCAGGCAGCACAAGCGGGTGGAAGCCCCGACCCCTGGAGGGTTACAGCTGCCTCTGGAGCTGAGCACTCCCTGCCCCTCCCCTAGCCTGCTGGGTCAGGCCCTCCACATCAGGGCTCTCTAAACTCGTTCAGGATCCCTGAAGGGGGGCAATTCCTCTTTCTGACAAGACAACCATCACGGGCAATAGATTAAGTGTCTGCATAGAAAAGAATGTAAATGATAGTAAACAGAGAGGGACACAAAATGGTTCAAACAGGAAAAGATGTTCAACCTCGCTCGTGAGTAAGAAACAAAACCTCCACCCACCCCCACCAGCCGCCAGATTGGCAGCCTCGACAGGTCTAATGACGCTACGGGCTCCTCATCCCGGGCTCCGTGGGACAGAGGTTGGTAACTGATCCAAACTCGATGGGGGGTCATTTGGTACCAGCTGTCAAAATCCTGAATTCACATACTCTCTGGCCAGCAATCCCCCTTCTAAGTTACTCATCACACCACTGTTCTTGCTCTCTCTTTTTCTAAGTTTTTTTGATGTGGATCCTTTAAGTCTTTATTGGATTTGTTATAACATTGATTGCTTTATGTTTTAGTTTTTTTGGCCATGAAGCATATGGGATCTTAGCTCCCAGACCAGGGATTGGACCTGCACCCCCTGCATTAGAAGGCCAAGTCCCAACCCCTGGATCACCAGGGAACGCTCTGTTCCTTGCTCTCTTTTGCTTCACCTGTCTACATATGTGGGTCAGGAGGGAGCCGGCTCGGTAGATCACAGCCCTATCCTACAACAGAATACTATGCAGGCTAAAGAGGAAGAAACCCACATTTAATCTACTAATGATCTGTGATAGCTTTCAACAGCAAGGAAAGGTTCAGAACAATGTGTCTGCTATGCTAACTGTGGGAACTATAGGAAACATCACACAGCCCCATGCTCTATGTAGAGCTGCATGTCAAAACTGGGGAAGGGTTGCCTTGTGAAATGAACATGGGGAGCTGCCGGACAGCAGGACTTCCCTGGTGGCTCAAGTGGTAAGGACGCTGCCTGCAATTCAAGAGACTTAGGTTCAATCCCTGGTCAGGAAGATCCCCTGGAGGAGGGAATGGCAACCCACTCCAGAATTCTTGCCTGGAGAATCCCATGGATAGAGGAGCCAGGCAGGCTATAGTCCATGGGGTTGCAAAGAGTCAGACACAACTGTGGGCAGATGGGGGGGTGGCTGCAGAGAATTTCTAGGTATTACCTTTGGTCCTCTTGAAATTTTGAATCACACGAATACATTACTTACTCAAAGACTAAATTTTAAAAAAATTCCCTATACTGAATGACAGAACTATGGACAGAAGTTCGTGAAATTGTACAGGAGACAGGGATCAAGACCATCCCCAAGAAAAAGAAATGCAAAAAAGCAAAATGGCTGTCTGAGGAGGCCTTACAAATAGCTGTGAAAAGAAGAGAAGTGAAAAGCAAAGGAGAAAAGGAAAGATATACCCATTTGAATGCAGAGTTCCAAAGACTAGCAAGGAGAGAGAAGAAAGCCTTCCTTAGCGATCAATGCAAAGAAATAGAGGAAAACAGTAGAATAGGAAAGATTAGAGATCTCTTCAAGAAAACTAGAGATACCAAGGGAACATTTCATGCAAAGATGGGCTCAATAAAGGACAAAAATGGTATGGACCTAACAGAAGCAGAAGATATTAAGAAGAGGTGGCGAGAATACACAGAAGAACTGTACAAAAAAGATCTTCATGACCCAGATAATCATGATGGTATGATCAGTCACCTAGAGCCAGATATCCTGGAATGTGAGGTCAAGTGGGCCTTAGAAAGCATGACTATGAACAAAGCTAGTGGAGGTGATGGAATTCCAGTTGAGCTATTTCAAATCCTGGAAGATGATGCTGTGAAACTGTTGTACTCAATATGCTAGCAAATTTGGAAAACTCAGCAGTGGCCACAGGACTGGAAAAGGTCAGTTTTCATTCTAATCCCAAAGAAAGGCAATGCCAAAGAATGCTCAAATTACCGCACAACTGCACTCATCTCACACCCTAGTCGGAGAAGGCAATAGCACCCCACTCCAGTACTCTTGCCTGGAAAATCCCATGGATGGAGGAGCCTGGTGGGCTGCCGTCTGTGGGGTCGCACAGAGTCGGACACGACTGAAGTGACTTAATACCAGCAGCACACACTGCTGCTGCTGCTGCTAAGTTACTTCAGTCGTGTCCGACTCTGTGCGACCCCACAGACCGCAGCCCACCAGGCTCCCCCGTCCCTGGGATTCTCCAGGCAAGAATGCTGGAGTGGGTTGCCATTTCCCTCTCCAATGCATGAAAGTGAAAAGTGAAAGTGAAGTCGCTCAGTCGTGTCTGACTCTTAGCGACCCCATGGACTGCAGCCTACCAGGCTCCTCCATCCATGGGAGTTTCCAGGCAAGAGCACTGGAGTGGGTTGCCACCGCCTTCTCCGCTAGTAATGTTCAAAATTCTCCAAGCCAGGCTTCAGCAATATGAGAACCATGAACTTCCAGATGTTCAAGCTGGTTTTAGGAAAGGCAGACAAACCAGAGATCAAATTGCCAACATTCACTGGATCATTGAAAAAGCAAGAGAGTTCCAGAAAAACATCTATTTCTGCTTTATTGACTATGCCAAAGCCTTTGACTGTGTGGATCACAATAAACTGTGGAAAATTCTGAAAGAGATGGGAATACCAACCAGATCACCTTACCTGCCTCCTGAGAAATCTTTATGTAGGTCAAGAAGCAACAGTTAGAACCGGACATGGAAGAACGGACTGATTTAAAATTGGGAAAGGAGTGTGGCAAGGCTGTATATTGTCACCCTGCTTACTTAACTTATATGCAGAGAACATCATGCAAAATGCCAGGCTGGATAAAGCACAAGCTGGAATCAAGATTGCTGGAAGAAATATCAATCACCTCAGATATGCAGATGACACCACCCTTACAGCAGAAAGCGAAGAAGAACTAAAGAGCCTCTTGATAAAAGTGAAAGAGGAGAGTGAAAAAGTTGGCTTAAAGCTCAACATTCAGAAAACCAAGATCATGGCATCCGTCTCATCACTTAATGGCAAATAGATGGGGAAACAGTGGAAACAGTGACAGACTTTATTTTCTTAGGCTCCAGAATCACTGCAGATAGTGACTGTAGCCATGAAATTAAAAGATGTTTGCTTCTTGGAAGAAAAGCTATGACCAACCTAGACAGCATATTGAAGAGCAGAGACATTACTTTGCCAACAAAGGTTCGTCTAGTCAAAGCTATGGTTCTTCCAGTAGTCATGTATGACTGTGAGAGTTGGACCATAAAGAAGGCTGAGCACCGAAAAATTGATGCTCTTGAAGCATGGTGTTGGAGAAGACTCTTGAGAGTCCCTTGGACTGCAAGGAGACCAGTCCATCCTAAAGGAAATCAGTCCTGAATATTCATTGGAAGAACTGATGCTGAAGCTCCAATACTTTGGCCACCTGATGCAAAGCAGAACCGACTTATTGGGAAAGACCCTGATGCAGGGAAAGAATTGAAGGCAGAAGAAGAAAGGGACGACAGAAGATGAAATGGTTGGATGGCATCAGAGACTCAATGGCCATGAATTTGAGCAAACTCTGGGAGATGGTAAAGGATAGGGAAGCCTGGCGTGCTGCAGATGGGATCACAGAGAGTCAGACATGACTGAGTGACCTCTAGAATTTTTAGACCACCACCACCCTTACACCTTCACCTCCTGCATTCTTCCTCTATCACTGTATACACTCCAGACTTGGCTGCATTGCTATGATATACCACATCCTTCCCTGCCCCAGGGCCTCTGCACCTGTCATTTTCATCTTCCATCTTTCTCCACTGAGGTAACTCTTAACTTGTCTATTATGATATCTCAAGTCAGATATCCCTGCTTTGGTGGAGCTTTCTCTTAAGAGATCAAGCCCCTTGACTGCTCTGACTGCCTCTTGCACCTGTTCACAGCTCATGTCATTCTTGAATTTTTGTTCAAGGCCTCTCCTCCCCAGGAAAGCCCCCACTTCTCCCTGGGGCTCAGGATTCTTGTTCACTGTCACCCACAACAGTGCTGATCAAAGAGCAGGTGCTGGAATGCCATTTTCTTTCCTCTACTCCCCCAGTCCCTGCCATTCTTGTTCCCATCTCTCCAGCTATAATGAAGCCTATAGCTTTTCTATCAGAGAAGGAGCACTAAAGAATGATTCTAAAGGGCACGTGTCTTGTTCATATCAGTGGAGACAGAAGAAAAGCTCAGAAGCATTTCTTTTCACTTAACAACAGCAGCTAACATTTCTTAAGCTCTACCAGCAAGCCTTAAGGTAGATCTTATCCTCACTTCATGGATGGGGAAACAGGGCAGTTAAACAAATCTGAGTCCCACAGTCTATAAGTGTTAAAGGTGGCATTCTGTATTTCAGTCTGTCCTGCGACCACTTTTTAAAAGATGTGTAATTTACTCAGAGCTTTCAGTATAGATAGTGTGTGTGTGTGTTATGCTGCTGCTGCTGGTGCTGCTGTGTCGCTTCAGTCGTGTCCGACTCTGTGCGACCCCAGAGACTACAGCCAACCAGGCTTCCCATCCCTGGGATTCTCCAGTCAAGAACACTGGGGTGGGTTGCCATTTCCTTCTCCAGTGCATGAAAGTGAAAAGTGAAAGGGAAGTCACTCAGTCGTGCCTGACTCTAGCGACCCCATGGACTGCAGCCTACCAGGCTCCTCCGTCCATGGGATTTTCTAGGCAAAAGTACTAGAGTGGGGTGCCATTGCCTTCTCCGGCATGTGTGTTATGGAAGACGATTTTTCCACAGACCAGGAAAGAGGGGCAGGGATGGTTTTAGGATGATTCAAGTGCACTACATTTATTGTGTACTTTTTTCCCTGTTATTATCACATTAGCTCCACCTCAGATCATCAGGCATTAGATCCTGAAGTTGGGGACCCCTGCCCTAGAGGATGCCAGTGCCCTAATCTAGAATTCCCACCCCTGGGGTAGCGAGTTAGCATAATTAATGGCCAAACCCCAGGTCCTTCAGCTGCCTCTCTTCCCCATCAACTCAGGGACTCTGATAATCTGCATAATGACTTGGATATACTGGTAAACAGAATCCTAATTTGATGACCAACATACTGGGTGTTAGAAATGGACTCCCATTGATTAAATCAGTGACCTTGGAGATGCGTGGATAGGCTGAGATATTTTGAAGGTCATCCCCACCCAGGGAAACCAGAAAGTGAAGCCTGCATCCTTAAGGATGCTGCCTGATCACCAAATGGTCTTAACCTGACTGTTGGCTCAGGATGGGTTCTGATAGTCTGATCCTGACTATAAGGTTCACTGAATCCTGACACATGAATATGTTATCAATTCTACCTTGAACTTCCCTCCAAGTTGTGCTCAGCATAAGGACAGTGTGTTAGAGCCTCATTTCTCACTAGTGATTGTACATTCACACGTGGCAGAATCTGACTGGTAGCTTCCTCTCTTTATAACCTGGCAGCAAGGGTTATGCCGAGGAGCAACTGGCTCCTTGGGCTCCTCCACCCTCCAATGTTAGCAGTTCCCCAAAAAGTACTTAGCTGCCCATGATCAAATGGCAGAGTCAGTTCACCAGTTAATACTCTCCACTGTCTTTCTAGATACAGAGACTTTAATAGGGTCTGGTGGCTCAGTGGTAAAGAATCCGCCTGCAATGCAGGAGACATTGGAGACGTGAGTTCAATCCCTGGGTCAGAAAGATCCCCTGGAGAAGGAAATGGCAACCCATTCCAGTATTCTTGCCTGGAGAATCCCATGGACAGAGAAGCCTGGTGGGCTACAGTGCATGGAGTAGCAAATAGTTGGACATGACTGAGCAACTAAACAGCAAGAGCAATACATTTGCAAGCCTGCAGCCATCGTTTATAAATGCATTATTCTGAGCTCAGGCAAGTTCCCCTCTACAATCATCCCTAAAATGATTCCTTTTGACCAAGTGTCCACCAGGTTGAGTGGCAAGTGTCTGTCCTGTGGGATCAGTGCTGTGGCGCATCCTCAAACCCACAAGTACAGCCTCTTAGGAAGACAATCAATTCCAAAGCTCCTTTATCCATAATTCAGAAAGGAGACATTCTGCTGTTGGAAACAAGACTCTCACAGATAGCATTTGAAAAAGAAAGTCATTAAAATGATTGAACCATTCTGCTGGCATGCTACTCTATTTGAATGCCCCCAAATTCAATAAAAGCTTATATTTTAAAATGCGCTATGACAACAGGAGGGATCCCTGGGATGATGGAAACGTTCTGTATCTCGACTGCATCCATGGCAATATCCTGACAGTGATACTATACAATAGTTTTTCAAAATATCTCCATTAGGGAAAACAAGAGTATATGGAATCTCCCTGCACGATTTCTTCAACTATGTGTGAATCTATAGCTCTCAAAATTAAAAGTTTAATTAAAAAAAAAAACTTAAAAAGGGACTTCCCTTATAGTCCAGTGATTAAGAATTTACCCACCAATACAGAGGACAGGGATTCAGTCCCTGGTCTGGGAAGATTCCACATGCCATGGGGCAAATAAGCCCAAGAGCTACAACGACTGAAGCCCACACTCTCTAGAGCCCGTGCTCTGCAACAAAAGAAGCCATCACAATGAGAAGCCCACTTACTGCAACTAGAGAAAGCCTGCACACAGCAACCAAGAGCCAGCACAGCCATAAACAAATAAACCAATAATTGAAAAGGGGGAGTGAAAGTGCTCTCATGTCTGACTCTTTGTGACCCCATGGATGACACAGTCCATGGAATTCTCCAGGCCAGAATACTGGAGTGGGTAGCCTTTCCCTTCTCCAGGGGATCTTCCCAACCCAGGGATCGAACCCAGGTCTCCTGCATTGCAGATGGATTCTTTACCAGTTGAGTCACCAGGGAAGCCCAGGAATACTGGAATGGGTAGCCTATCCCTTCTCCAGTGGATCTTCCAGACCCAGGAATTGAACCAGGGTCTTCTGCATTGCAGTCAGATTCTTTACCAGCTGAGCTACTAGGGAAGCCCTAAAAGGTGGGGGCTGATGTTAAAAAAAAAAAATGCCTTGTACGCTCATGAAATATCATTCAGTCACTTATTATTTAGGACACTGAAAATCAGGAGGTGGGCAGGAGGGGCTGCGATTCACAGTAATCCATACATCACTCTTCCTACCTGGAATGGGGAGTGTCCCCATTTTTGCCTGCTGTTCCATGATGGTTCATTACGAGCCTTTCTGAGGTTACTGCATGCATTGCTGCCTCCCTAAGAGCTGGTAACTTCAGATCATCAGCCAAGGTCAGTGGCTAAACCTTAGGCAGAGCCTGCTTTCCTTCCTGAGTTTAGACTCTCACTCCCATGTAATGTTCTCAGTGATGGTGCTCCCACATTCACAAGAACCTGGCCCCATCCCTTGGCAGCCCTGGGTTCCAACAAGCCTTCCCCAAAGAAAGCACTCAGAACCATGTGCTTCAAAAACATTTCCCCCCGCACATCAGAAGATGAATCCCAGGACTTCCCTCGCGGCAGAGTGGTTAAGAATCCACCTGCCAGTTGCAGGGGACACGGGTTCAATCCCTGGTCTGGGAAGATCCCACATGCCACGGGGCAATTAAGCTTGTGCACCACAACTACTGAGCCCGACACCCTAGAGCCTTTGCTCCACAACAGGAGAAGCCATTGCAATGGAAAGCCTGAGCACTGCAACCAGAGAGCAGCCTCCACTCACGGCAGCTAGAGAACTAGAGGGGAAAAAGTCTGTGTGCAGCAACAAAGACCCAGTGCAGCCAAAAATAAACTTAAAAAAGAAGACGATGATGAGGCCCAGAGGAAATGCATGGGCATGCTGATCCTGTTTCCATTTCTCAAGATGAAACTCTGTCTTCATATGAACCCTAGGAAAAAGACATTAACCCAGAAAACTAATAGCCTGGACACCATGAGACTAATTACAGTGCGGTCTCCATTTATGATGATGTGCAGTGGGGAGTCCAGAGGAAGGGGCCCCAGAGACTGGGAATCAGGAAACTGCCAACTGGTTGTGTGACCCAGGGCGGGTCATCAACTACAGCTCAGAGTTAATAAAGTTTTACTGCAACACGTCCACACACACAAATTTGTCGTACAATGGCAGAGTTGAACGATTGCCATGGACATCATACAGCTTGAAAAACCTAAAATATTTACTATCTGGCCCTTTACAGAAAGGTTTTCGCTGACCCCAGACTTGGCAATAATCATGATAAAAATGCTACTGTGTCTGTTTTCAAGTGCCAGGCACCCTGCCAAGTGCTTTATACGCCTTAACTCATCCAATCCCCACAACAAACCTGCAAAGCTAGGATGGTCTCCATCTCATAAATAAGGAATTTATAAGGAGGTTAAAACCTGCCTGAGTTCCCATGTCTAGTAAATGAAGAAGCCAGGATTCAGACTCCTGTGCATCTGATACTGAGTGCCTGGCTTGCTCCTTTGCATTGTCTTATCTCCTGAGCAAGTTTCTGCTCCTTGGGCCTGGGTGTCAGGGTCACAAAAGAAGCTCTAATATCCCAACAACTTCTTTGAACATGATAAGAGCAGCTCTTTTGCAGTCAACTACTGAGGCACAGGCTGATATCCAAAATACCTAGCATTTATTTTCTTTATAAGTATTTTTATAGCCCAAATACTTGAAATCAGAAAACAGCTGAAAGTCAAGTAGCTATGTGAAGTAATAGTAAAGAAGGACTTGAGAATTCGTGTGTTTTTTTTTTTTATTGAGTCTAAGGCAAATGAGCATAAGAGCTCCCTGGCAACCCAAGCAAGAAGAGAAACAATAGAAATAACTAGAAGCTCACTACCTAATGAGACACCTCTTCCTTTCCTGACTGCTACTTTACCTTGAAGCTTGTGTTACTGACTCTGTGTTGTGCTGTTAGTGTGGTCTTAACCCACAAAGAGACATACCAGGCAGCTGGTGTCTTTGACTCCTTGAAAGGTTTGGTGCATCCCAACACAAATGAGGTGGAATGAATCTGTGGTAGGACGTTGGACAGGTTCAAGAATGTACCACATTAATTCCCATCACCACACTGGCTAAGGGTTATCACCAACTCCCCAGAAGGAAGAACTAGGAGATTGACATCAGAACCTACCAGACAGCCTGCACTCTTTTTAGTGACACACAGGAAGGCCATTGGAAAGCACTAATTTTTATGACACTTTTCTTAGAAGATTAAAAATCAAGCTATGTCCCACTGCATAAATGAACCATACCAGCAATGAAAGTAGCTTACACCACTATAGAGGAAATAGCTTAGTGAAGTCTTGACTCTAGGTCATTCTTACCCCAGCACCACCCACTGCTGCAGTCCCGTATCACAGGGGGAAGGATCATGCATCTGGCACACATGCCCCCAAGTCTCCTTGCAGAATCTTCCAGAACAAGAGGTCACCCCCCCTCCAACCCAGCTCAGTGGTTTTTAATCATGGCTGCACATCTGAATCACCAAGAGAGCTTTAAAAACTACTGCAGACTGGTCCACACCCAGAGATTCTGACTTACTTTGTCTGAGATGTGGCCTCAGCATCAGGATTTTTTAAATCCTCCAGGTGAGTCTAATGAGCAACCAAACTTGAGAACCTCAGCCCTTGTTCAATGCCATGGTCATTTCCCCCTTTTGCAAGTAAAAATACCACCACAAGTAGCTATTACTGCAATATAGATAACAGCTTGGATATAAGGCCTTTTTAATTAGATGGTTACAGTAATGATCCATCACTCCCTTATGACCTCAGATTTGAACCCAACATGTTATATTGGGGAGACATTTCCATCCCTTCCCTCAGATCACTCTTTCCCAAGGCGTCTAATAATTAATGTTTACTGAACACGTCCTCGGTGCTGAGATTGAGGACACATGACCTCATGTATTCCCCACAACCATCCCAAGAGAGTAAGAAAGACCATTCCCATTTTGCCAATGGGACCATTTGCTGATGACCATTCCCATTTTACTGAGGCTCCGAAAACAACGTTAGGTTTGAGAACAATATATTCCAGCACCACTGTGTATCCCATCTGCCATACAAACTGACCCTGCAAAAGAAGCAGAAAACTTCAATTTTCTTAAAAAAGAAATGGAACTATTTCAATGAGCAAACTATGTTCCAGCCACATAGCCTTGCTGTTCTGGAAAAAGTCTCCTCAGGGCCTTTACACTTTCTATTTCCTTAGCCAGAAACACAACTTCCCTTTCTTTTGGCAGACAGCTAGACAGCCCTCCCTCACCATACTGAGGTCCCATCCACAAAGAAGCCTTCCTGAAAACTCTTTTTTTTTTTTTTTAAGATTTTTTGATGTGGACTATTCTAAAGTCTACTGAATTTGTTATAATACTGCTTCTGTTTTGTTTTGGGGTTTTTGGCCCCAAGGCATGTGGGATCTTAGTTCCTTGACTTGGAGTCAAACCTGCACCCCCAGCATTGGACAGCAAAATCTTCACCACTAGACCACCAGAAAAGTCCCCTGAAAACCCCCTAACCCACCCTGGTCACTATCTCCTTATCCCAGTTTATGTTTCCTTGTGCTGTTTATCATCTGATCTTAGACATCTACTTATTTGCAAATTTACGCGCTGCCCCCTTCGCTAAAATAAACTTCACGAGGGCAGGGACTCTGGTCAATGCCGCATCCCCAGTGCCTAGAGCAGTACCTGGCACTTAGTAGGTGCTCAATAAATACTGCCCCACCCTACCTCACCACTTCAACAGTCATTGAAGTGAAGTGAAGTCGCTCAGTCGTGTCCGACTCTTTGCGACCCCATGGACTGTAGCCTACCGGGCTTCTCCGTCCATGGGATTTTCCAGGCAAGAATACTGGAGTGAGTTGCCATTTCCTTCTCCAGGGGATCTTCCCGACCCAGGGATTGAACCTGGGTCTCCTGCATTGTAGGCAGATGCACTACACTCGTGTTAATGCATTGAACCCTAAGACAACTCACCTCAGGGATGTCGTCACCTTCCTATACATGGGGAAACTCAGGCACAGAAGGGTTAATGAATAACCTGCCCAACATCATTGTTAGTGAATGGCAGAGCCAGGATTCAAACCTATGCCATCCAGCTTCAGAGTTGGTACTTTAACCACTTTGCTGAATGACTAATGAAGGAGTGATGTTACTATAGTCGGTACACCGTATCTGCAGACTCTGAATCCCCAGATTCAACCAACCACTGATCAAAATTCATACTTCAGCCTGTGGACAAGGAGGGCTGACTCTAATGCTCCATTTTATCTAAAGGACTTGAACACCCTGGGATTCAGGTGTCCCTGGAAGCAATCCCCCTGGACACAGGGGTGACTACACACTGATCACTGAGTGGGGGCAAGTCAAATCCCCAATCCCTCACGGGGTCCCCTTGCATTCTGCTCTGGGGTACACTGCACCCCGACTGGACCCCATCCCCCTGGACATTCCATCTGCCTCCTCAGTCAGGCCCTGTCACACCTTTACCCTGTTAGCAAAACAGTTCTTGCAGCATCAGAATTTGAGTCAGTTTCAAAGCTGGGAGTGAACTTGAAGTCCACCCAGTGCCTGGCATGTCTCCCCAGATCTCTCGTCTTGACACAGCAAAGTGAAGCATCTTGGAAACAGGCGGTGCTGAGACACATGGTGAGCTGCCAGATGGTGCCAGTTCCCCCTGCTTATGGAGGGTCTAACAAGACAAAGCGCCTCCCACCCCAGCAAGAACCTGGTCCCTGTGCCACTCTCTCCCCCGCCTTCAGGCAGCTGCCAGCTCTATGTCAATCTGACCACGACCTAGTCTCTGAAATTGGACCCTCTCTCTACTCCACTGTTCCTGCCCCCCCTCTTCTTCTGCCTGGAACCTAAACAGCCTCAAACATCTCCCTAGGACCAGTTCCATTCTCTGTCCTGAGGTTAGAATCATCTTCCCAAAGCACGTTCCTCATCCCATCAACTCTTGGCTCAGAAGCCTCCCAACTCCCACTATCTCAGTAAGAAATCCAAACTCCTTAGCTGGACAACAGAAGCCTGTTGTCCATCTGCTTCTAAGGCAATCTCTCTTCCACAAATCTCCCCTCACTTTACATGTGTGCAAAACACACCATTCCGAGACTGTTATCAGTCAACTTTCACTAGATGACTGTTAGGATGCAGTAACAAACAAGCCCCATATACCAGGGGCATACAACACACATTTATTTCATATTTGCATTGTATACTGGCAATCATAAGTTAGCTTCTCCTGTCTTCCCATTCTAGAATCCAGGCAGAAGGATAAGACCCATCCAGGACATGCCATCCTCATGAGAAGGGGGAAAGAGAAAGAGCTGGCAGAGACACACAGCGGCTTTTAATGCTTCTGTTCAGACACAGTATCAGTCACATCTGCTCACGTGCCCCTGAGCAGCTTCATGTCCCAAAACAAGCTTCATGTCCCTGTCCAACATCAATGGATTGAATATCCTATAATGCAAGTCACATTTCTACCTAGATGGGGAGAGCTGGAGATAAGGAACTGCAGACATGACACAAATAATCACATAAAGTTCTACCTTAGGGCCTGGAGACCTGGGTTTGATCCCAGGGTTGGGAAAATCCCCTGGAGAAAGGAATGGCAACCCACTCCAGTATTCTTGCCTAGAGAATCCCATGGGAAGAGAAGCCTGGCAGGTGACAGTCCATGGGGTCTTAAAGAGTCGGATTAGGGCCTAGGTTCATGGAGTTTCCTCCATCTGTGGGGTCTAAAGTTGTACATGCCATCTTTAAGGCCAGCTCCTCCACGATCAACCACGAGGGACAATCTCCTGCTTCTCTGAGCCTTGACACAGCTTTATCTGCCTCTGAAGGTATGTACATCTGAAAGCCCCTGTATCCCTGGAGACTGTTTTAGTTACTGGTCCTTCACAGTTCACCTCCCTGTCAGATTTTAACTTTGCTGTTTAGTCATGTCAGACTCTTTGGAGACTCCATGGACTAACCCTAACCCTAACCCCTGTCCATGGGATTTCCCAAGCAAGAATACTGGAGTGAGTTGCCATTTCCTTCTCTGGGGATCATCCCAACCCAGGAATTGAACCCATGTCTCCTGCATTGCAGGGTTCTTTACCACTGAGCCACCAAGGAAGCCAAATTATAATTTAGGATCCTTGACATTGGAGTTGGTCTTTCTCCCTATGGTATTTGTACAGGGTGGGCATTTAAGCAATGTTTATTTCATGTGAGAATCAGTTTTCAGAGTAAAGAGTTAGATTTCCATTTGACTTTTGGGTTTTTTTTTTTTTTTTTGGCAAAAGCATTTACTTTCTTCATCATGATGTGCTAATAACTGGATTCATGCTTCCTCTTTCCTTCCACGCTGTATGTTAGGGTGAGCCCTGTTCGATTCATCTACCCTTGGCAAAGTGCTTCCCACATCAGAGGCTCTTGAATTTCTTGGGTAAATGAGCAAATGAGTAAATAAATGAGTGAGCAGATCATCTGAGCAGACTTCAACCCCAGAGGCAGCAGGAGAGGTGTGAGGTAGGGGGGGACCCAGTCAATCTGAGAGGCAGGGAGAAGCTAACTGGAAAAATCTGGCTTCGAGGATTAGTTCAACTCAAAATAATGATTATTCAAATTGAATGGAGAATGACAGTGAATTTCTGATAAGTCTGCAAACTGCATCTCACTCTGCCAACTACTCCTAGAAAGAGACAACAGGGTACTACCATTTAAGACACAGATTGTGTCCAAAAGACAACTCCCAAGATGCAATTACAGGAGAGGAAAAGAGGTGACCAAACAGACGAGCCAGAACAAACCATAGCAAACAGACCACGAGAGATCGAGTCTACTACAGAGTTTCAGGGTCACCTCTGTCCCTTGTTGCTATGTTGACACTGGGTTATATGAAACCAGGAATGCAGCAGAAAGGGAAACGGTGGACTTCTAAGACAGGTGAACTGAACAGGCAGCTACACCATGAATGGCGTGAGCTGAGTAGTGATGTGCCTTCAACAGCCAACAAAGCTGGTTGCCAGATGATCAATGTCGAACGCCTGCAGCTCAGAGTAAGTTCCAGACCGACTCACCCACACAGGCTCCTAGCCTGACTCTTCAAACCTAAAATGCAAACCCCCAGGCTTCGTGGTCTACTCTTCGCGATGGATTTTCACAGCCAATACAAAGAAGCACCTGCTCCTTTGGGCATGGAGGAGATGCACCCACTTTGGGCATGGAGGAGAAGATGGGCATGGAGGAGCCTGATGCACAAAGAGGAAGAAACAGCCCTTATCTTCCTTCTGCACCATGGATAGAGACCCGGGTATAAAAAGTCATAAAGACTCCCCTTGCAATCGTGAAGGTTTTTAAAAAATCATTCCTTTGATATCACATGTCTCTATGGAGTAAAACAGCTTGAAGATATTTCTGCCTGTTTGTTCAAACCACGTGTGCCACTCTCTCCCACTGGAAAGGGTGAAGGGGAAGGTCACCATCATGACACCATGGTCAGAGGTTCCAAATCAGAAAGGGACTTTCCTGTCCCTGGGCTCTGCAGCTTGCCTACTGAGGGGACTGGTTACTAGTTTGAAGTGAATGTGTGGGCTTGGTTACCATGGGTTCACCAGCTCTGCAAATTGTGCTTCTGGGCCCAGGAAAGGAGCAGACCCTCTGGTGCTTATCTCACCTCAGCTTCCCGGTGAATTACCAGCGGGACAGAGAAAAACACTGTCATGATCTCTTCGGGGTTGAAGGTCTCCCTACAGAAAATCCCAGGACCAGGCACTCCCAAGAAGAGAGGACCAAGCTGGAAGGCTTAACTTGGAGGAAAAACAGCTCTTTGGCATGTTTCCTGGGCCCATGGTATGCTATTAAAAAAAACCCACCTATTTAAATGCCTTTAAGCTTTTCTTCCACACTATGACACATCAGACCAAAGTGCGATTGGGCAATCAAGATCATCAGTTCCTGGAAATTAAACATGGATGGCAGACCACTAAACAATGGCTCCCAAGGTCAAGTCCTGCTGAGGCAAGTCCCTGTCTCAGGGAGGAGGAGCGTTTACCAGCCCAGGCCATCTGGCTGACAGCATGAAGGCCAGAAACTCAATCTCTCAAAGTGACAAGGAGAATCCACAGCCATCTTCCTGGATGAGAAGTAGTTGAACAGTGGTGCTCCTACTATCCTCTGTAAACAAAATCCTCCCAAACCAGGAAGCTTTGTCTCCTCTGTATTCAGCTCTGAGGCATGCCATGCTGTGGCAAGTCCACATCTGGGCACTAAACGGCAGCCTTAGTGACCACACATGCGCAGGCCTGCCCCTGGCAGGACCTCCCCAGCAGAGGGGGACAAAATACACTTGTCAGTATGGCCTGGGTTTATGGGAACCCAAGGGACTGCTAAGCACAAGGTCATCCCCTTGCTCTTGGGCACCCATGGCAGGAACGCCAGGGCAGGAGCTCGACCTGGGTGATGGAGACTCATGCAGGGACTGCAGCACGAAACATTCCTGGGACTCAGTGGGCCGCCGCTCTCACCCCAGCCCTGCACTGCCGCTGTGTGTGAACCTCAGTAAGTCCTCCCACCCCAGCTCCTTGTTAACGTCACCTGGGAGCTTTAAGAATACCTCTCTCCAGGTCCCAACCTTAAAGGTCCTCATTTAATTGGCCCAGGGTGGAATCCAGGTATGGATAATTTTTTTTAAAAGCTCCCTGGGTGAGTCTAAAACACAGCAGGTTAAGAACTTCAGCTTACAGACCTGGGAGTCTCACTAGGGCTGTAATATACAGGGTTGGAGACAGTGGGCTAGACAGTTTCAGTTGGGGATGACCAGAAGGTTCTGGAGGGGGATGGTGGTAAGGGCTGCACACTTATGCCAACTGCACCTAATGTCACTACACTTCGTACTTTAAAATGGTTTAAATGGTAACTTTCATGTCTTTTTCCATTATACAAGTTCTTAAGTTTAAATGTTTTCTGACTGCAGACTATTTCAGAAACTTGAACATGCTATTGTGACCCAATCTGTTTCCACTAGAGGCAGACTTTACAAGTCTTCCCCAAAGTTATCTGATCACAAATGCTGTTTTGAACAAGAGACGGGGAGTGGGGCAGATCCCCTTCAGGACCCGTGCTCCTCGAAGCAACTGGGAGAATGCTGAACCAAGCACTAAGCACAAGCTTTCCATATCTGAACCCTGGCTATGTGTAGCTGCTAGAGCATTAAGCAAAGCAGCTAACGGGAGGATCTCACTGAATTCTACCAAGACCCCTGCTGGGTAAGCAATATAGCCCTCATTTCATTGCTGGGGAAACTGAGGCTCAGAGAGGCCAAATAACTGGCCCAAGGCTGCTCGGCTCACTGGCAGGGCTGGGACTCATATCTAGGACAGACAGCCTCTACTCTCACTATAGTTAAGTTCCCTACATTTGAACAAGTTCCATCTAAGAGCACGTTTGTAAATCCAATGTGTTTTTAAGTCCAACAAAGTTAGCCTAGGTACCCAACTAACACAATTGGCTATATAGTACTGTGCTAGAATAGGTTTATGCCTTTCACACAAACACATAAAAAACAACCACAAAAAAATAAAGAAAGCGTTTTTAATCTTAAAGCACAGTACCTCGAAAAGTACACAAGTACAACAGCTGGCATATAGGGGTTGGCATCGAGTGAACAGGCAGGAAGAGGTTCTGATGGCAGGAGGGAGAGGAGGTGGAAGATGGTAGAGCTGGAGAAGATGGTAGAGCTGAAGGATCGTCAGCAATAGGAGACGGAGGGCAAGCTGCAATGTCACTCATGCCTGATGTTTATGGAACACACGTTTGCATCTTTGAACGTTTGAAACTTGAAGTTTCGTAGGTAGGAGACTTATTATACTCCAAAGCAGCAATGCTGATATCTCCCCTGAGCTTGTTAGGAATGCAGAGCCTCAGGCATCCCCCAGATCTCCTGCGTCTGCATTTTAACCAAGTCCCCAGGTGACCGTGAGCACATTAACGATGGAGACGCACGGCTCTGTGCTCTAACACGTGCACCGCCATGATCTCTCGGGGCCCTTCTGACTTCATTGTGTGCGTCTAAATATTCACTGTGAGCTTGGAGCTCAGAGGCTGTGGAAGCAGCAGCAATGCCTGCCCAGTACCTGTGGTCTACAAATTAGATACCAATCCCTTCCACTTCTTCCTTTCTTCTTCCAAATGCATACGGGCCACCCAAAGCCCTCAAGTCATTTAGATACTTGTCACACCATGCTACATTGGGATTTTTGCCAGTGAAGGAAAAACAAGCAAGGTTTTTAAGTGACCAAAGGGGTTTCAAAGCAATTCTTTCAAGGGTTTGCCCCCTCTGAGGCCCATAGAAGAATTATTCAGAAATTAGAGAAAAGATGCAACAGCACAGCCAGTTCATTCTGCTACCAGTTCCCTTATAAACTCTCTAGCACGCTGCCCCATCTAATTTAAAGAACCCAGGTGATGGGGCTTCCATTTTCCTGGGGAGGCTTTTTGATGAGCCAAGGTTTCTTTTAAGAGGCTCTTCCCATCCTGGTCTGAGGATTCCCCAGGTACAGCCTCCTGCAACCAGGTGAAATCACTGCCAAACCATGTCAAGCGCCTCCTCTCAACACAGTCTGCTTTGACAGAGGCTTAATAAACCAGAGTGACTTAGCTGCTCTAATCTCTGCTTCTAAGTCGTTCTATCTACTCCATTAATCACCTCTATCGACACTCCTCCAGGTCTCCAGAGAGGTTCCACTTCTTTCTGGTAATGGGCTCCTCCAGACTGCAGACCAGCCTTTCAACTTCAGGACTCCCATCTCTGGCTCTCATCCACGTCCTGTAAAGGCAAAGTCCTGCATCCCGGGAGCCCCCACCCAACGCTCCTCCACACCCTGGGGGAGGGCAGGGTCAGGCAAGGTCATTAGCCACTCTGAGGCAGCCCATTCAGCACAGAAGGCATTTCATGTGGCACGTGAATGGTCCTTGTCCTGATGTTCACCTCCAAATAAGGTAGGACCCAGAGGCCACCAGCCCACAAAGGGAGGCTGGAGCGCTGACACTCTGCCAGGGACCCTCGCAATGACACAAATCCTTCCAGGACAGGCACTCAGCTGCCCCTCTGCATACTCAGAGTGGGCAAAGAGCTACAGAAGTGGGACTCTGTGGGGCTCTGAGTGTTGGCTATCACCCAGAATAAGGGCCACAGAATTCTCTCTCTGCTAAACCTGGTTTTGTTTAAATGCCTATGTGTCACTTACAGCAAAAGCCTCTGCAATTGAAGCCTCTGCAAAATCCTGTGGGGCTTGAGCCCAGCTGATACAGAAAGCATCATAACCCAGGCGTCCCAACACGGGGAGCAGAGTGCAGAAGGAGAACGAGGACTGAGGTGACCCATGCTCTCTCACCATAGCCCAGCTGATACAGAAAGCGTCATAACCCAGGCGTCCCAACACGGGGAGCAGAGTGCAGAAGGAGAATGAGGACTGAGGTGACCCACGCTCCCTCACCAGTTGGCTGTGCGCCCCAAGGCCAAGAACTGCATCCTTCACCCTGCACGAGCCAGATGGAGGAGCAGTGCCCTTCAGGCTTGGCACGACGCAGCCACAGGGCCCACCATGCCCACCCGAGCAAAGCTAGCTGAAAAGGGCCACTCTTGCCCTGATCCAGCCAGGTCCTCTCTTACCACCCTATTTCTGCAACCACTGTACCCAGCACCAGGAATGTTGCACGCTCCCATCTGTCCAGCAAACACCACTTGCGTCAAAGCACATCTCAATGCTGCATGATGTCTTCCAGCCACGCCGGGCATTAGAGTGTCATTCCAGGTCACACGTCGCAGTCACACCTGTGGGCTCACCGAGAACAGGGCCTTCTCTTCCTACCCTCAGCACTGACCGAGGGCCTCACATACGGAGAGCCAATGAGTTCAGAACACAAAATAGAGGACAGAAACCAGCCATTGTGCTCAGTACAAGGTTCTGGGCGAGGGCCCCTACAGAGGGGTCCAAGTCTAAAGAACAAAGGGGTGCTTCCCAGGCCTCCATCTTGGAAAATGGTGGTTTGTCCAGGCCCTTTATCTGCATCTGTGGTCAGAAATGACAGCTCCTACCGCCAACATCTGCTGAGACCTGCAGAAGATGCCTTTCTTCATCTAGTCCTCCACATCTGGCACAAGACGACCACTTTTGCCTAAATTTCTTTGCAATAGCTCATAACTCTTCTCCCTGTCTTCACTTTTTTTCTAGGCATGATGCTAAGAACATTCACTTTATTACCTTAAAGTTATTACTTTAAAGTTATCCCCATGGTGCCAGCAAAGTCATCTTCCTAAAACACAGAGCTGCTCAGAAACCATCCGTGGCCCTCACTGCTTACAGGGTAGGGGACAAAGGCCTTCTGATGTTTGAGTCTCTTGGTCCAACATGCTTGTTACATGATGACTAGCCTGCCACACCCGCCCATACACGCTGTGCTCCAAGCTCATCCCGAGAACTAACTGTCCCTCACCCAGGGGACCCTTCATCATCTTCCCCAAAGAATACAAGCTTTGGGGCCAGGTGGCCTGAGTTCCAGTCCCCACTCTGCCAATTCCAGGTCAGCAGAACTTGGGCCAACTATTTAAACTCTCTGTGCCTCCCTCGTATCTTCTGTAAACTGAATATAATAAAAACAACAGTAATACCTATCAGTAATACCACGTACCACCTATCTTCCTAGGATTGCTACAAGGCTCAGCAAGAGAATGTGTAGGCCCATCTTCAGGGCCCCCTTTTGACAGGATGCTCTTGGATCCTGATATTTACAACCTACCTGTCCTTCTTGGGTTCTAATCCCCAGGATTGGAGCACTTCATATTCCTACTTGTATTACACTCAATTTTGTATTTTGAGCCTCTCAACTGGAATGAGAGCTCCCTGGAGGCAGGGTCACATCTAGGTCAGTTTTCACTTCCCCACAGGCCTAGGAGATAGTGTTATTCGATCTACACTCATCTGGCCGCCAAGTACTGAACTCAAAGATGGTTTCCTACCTGAGCTCAGAGAAACTGCCCTCAGGAGGCCTTCTAAGTAATTTTTTCATCCATGTGATTATTTTAATAAATCTTAAATCTTTCATAAATCTTAAGTACAGAGTTGAACCAGCTGGTATGGGATTGACCCAGCTAAAAGGCTAGTCCCTGAACTAGGCATGTATAATGGAATCAACAGTCAGACATTTATAAAGTGAAATGAGATAAACCAATGAGGGGGGTCATAAAAGCTGGTATTTGGAAAGATGTTCTAAAGAAGACCTCCTGCATCTTTTTTTTTCTAGCCAGACATTCCACGAAGGGAGCCTTTCCTGCATACGGGCCACGTGCAGCACTTGCACCAAATCCTACCTGTGGTTTAATGAGTCAGTTCTGAAAAGGCCCAAATAACTGATTTTCTCCATTTCACAATGAAGGAATGTTCTTCAAAAGGTTAAGCATCTATTATAGTTATGCAAAGGGCTTCCCTGGTGGCCCAGTGATAAAGAATCCACCTGCCAAGCAGGAGAGACTGGTTCAATCTCTGGGTCAGGAAGATCTCCTGGAGAAGGAAACAGCAACCCACTCCAGTATTCCTGCCTGGGAAATTCCACGGACAGAGGAGCCTGATGGACCACAGTTCATGGGGTCACAAAAGAGTAGGCTATGCCTTAGGGACTAAACAACGACATAGTCATGCAAACAGTAGTAATAATACTTATATAGCACCTGACACTTGATCCTTAAAAGCCTTAGGATAAACAGCGTCATCATGATGCCCATTTCACAGGCAGAAAACTAAGGCTGTAATAGCCAAAATGACTCATTTGCGCAGGTTGTATCCGGGCCAGAATGCAGACTCTGATCTCCAAATTCCAGATCGCACTCATTAAGTCCCCCTTCACCAACAGAAGGGACCAGATGTGGGACACACAGAGCCTCCTGCAGCCTGCACGGTCTGGGCCATCTCAGCATCGACCATGCAGAAGGCCAACAGTACACATAGGTCCAGATATCGATTTCTTAACCTTTCTACTCGAAATGAAGCAAGTGCTGCCTTTACAAAATTCACCCTCATTCCTTTGTTCCTAAAAAATTCATCTTGTAAAATTATGTTCAATTTGAGTTATCTTTTGGAGGTAATTTCAGCAGCAAAAATCTGCTCAGTACTTGCTCTGTGCCAAGCTGTCCTGTAAGTACGTTATGTAGACTAACAAGCTAAGTACACGCAACCCCATGAGAAAGGTACTGTATGGGCTTCTACATACACACACATACAGACACATACAGTGCTATTCTAGGGTTTGGGCTATATCAGTGAACAAAACAAACCCTGCCCCTTCTGTGATGTTAGGAGATAAAGTAATTAGTTCAAGGTCAGGTAAGCAGTAAGGGCAGAGGCAGGATTGGAAACCAGGCACATTGACTCCAGAGTCCATGTTCTTAACCCCTGAGCTCTTAACTCTTAATTCCTCTTGGCTGGGTGTCCTGATCTGTCCCAAAGCATCAACAGGCAAGTGGGGACGGCGGGGAGACAGGAGCTGCTTTCATGGGCTGCAGCTCCCTGCCAGGCAGAACGGGGACCTCTGTTGTCCAACCACTGTTTGCTGCAAACTGAGTTCATGCCCGACTCCAGCCTCAGTTCTAGAGCCAAAGATGCAGGGGACACAGCTGTGCCCTCAAGAAGCTCCCAGGCTAGTGTGGAAAGACTAGCAAATATTTCTATTAGCTTACCATCTGCTCTGGGCCCAGCACAACCTATGAACTGGGGTGAACTGCCTGAATTGTGACTTGGGGTGGGGGCAACGTGAAACTGTTTGCCAACTTCATCCTGAGCAGCCCCAGCATATTGCCCAACCCTACCTCCTTCTGCTTTAAAAAAAAAAAAAATCAAAGTAATCTGATTCAGCCTAGCCCTGGTTGAGCACTGACTCCCTGCTAAATCCCCAAAGCCTAATTACTTAACTATTGTGCATGCTAATCTTAGGAGGTGTTTGTTTTCTCTCTCCCCATGGACAGCCAATGAGCATAAGGCAGTGGTTGCTAGTGAGCATTGCTCAGGTAGGAGATAAAGCTGTGATTTCTCGTGCAGCACTTTCCTATGGCCAAAGTACTGGAGTTTCAGCTTTAGCATCATTCCTTCCAAAGAAATCCCAGGGCTGATCTCCTTCAGAATGGACTGGACTGAACTGAACTTCCTATGGACCAAGCCCTCCACTTCAGAACACCCTTCAATCGCCACCTCGTACCCTTCCAGGGCTCAATCAGGCTTCACCTTCTCCAAGGAGGGGACCCTTGCCCTGATCCACCATACTCATTCCTCCAGAGGTGTTTGCCATAGGCGACTCTGTTATTTAAGCCCCCGACTCCTCCGTGCAAAGCCTATTCCCTGACAGCGGAGACTAGATCCCCCCTCAGCTTCACAGCCTAGTACATCTCAGGCTTTGTAGACAGTTGAGAAATACACATTGCCATTAGGTCCTCAGGCAATGTCTTGAGACCGAGAGCTGCAGCCCCCTCCTGTGCTGAATTAGCAAAGGTTGCCATGGACTCAGAATCTGGGGGCACCTTCCCATGTGCAAAGGGACAAGCCACTGGGCAGCGAGCTCCTCTGCTTCTCGACCACAAAGTGACCTTCCTAGTCCTTTCCCAAAGGGGACATGCACTGGCCTTTCAGAAGAAACTAAATTATTCCGGCACATTTATTTTTCTTCTTTTTTCGTCAAATGCTATGCTCCAATGGCCTCTTCATAATGGACAATGTTTTTTTTTTTTTAAAAAAAAACCCTTTTCAAGCATTTGACTTTGCTATTGAGTTGAACGGCTGGATCTCTTCCACCCAAGGCAACACATGGCAATGCTTAATGATTTCCATTTTTAACTCAAGGAGGAACGTTCCTCAGAGTTCAAGAGGAAGCCGAGTGGGCGCTCTGGATTGCGGGAGGCCCGCATGGCGTCAGGAGCGGAGAATCTGGAAGTCAACGGGGGGAGCAGATGGCCCAGCAAGGAGGCGAGATTGCTAGCAGATGGCCCCCATAGTTTGGATAAGGCAAAAAGAAAAAAAAAAACTTTTGATTGCAAACAAATTGGTATTAGAAGCATACCAAGAAGAGAGGCCCACACAGATGTTTGCTGTTGCAATGGGCAGGCATTCCCTGTTCCTTTACGGGGGGACCCAGTCAGTGACGGAGGCTGGAATTGCAACGCAAGTCCTCATCTCTAAATTGTCTTTTTTCCACCCGGTTTATTCATAATTATGGATAAGGATGTAGGCACACAATTCGGGCCATCCAAATTAAAACGCTTGGCCCCACAGACAACGCGTAGGGCAGTGAACGCATTCTGCAGGATATTGTTCTGGTGGATACAACGTCATTACAGGTCTATATCACAACTCAGAGTGCACAACACAGAGGGTGAATCCTGCTGTAAACTATGGTTGTGGTTAACAATAATGGACGAATATTGGCTCATCGACTGCAACAAATGTACCGCAGCAACTCCAAGTATTAATGGGGAAGCTGGGAAAAAGAGGAATAATAGAGGAACTCTATTTTCTTCTCGAATTTTCTAAAAACCTAAAACAACTCTAAAACAAAATTCTGTGGATTCTCTCTAGCACACACACATACCTGGCTCTTCTTGCTGGCTGGGTGACCTTGAACTGGTCACTTAACCTCTCCGAGTTGCCTTTTCCTTATCTTCAAAATGAAGACACTAATAGCACTGACCCAAAGGGTTTTTATGAGGAGTAAGTAAATTAATACACAGAAGGCACATGGAATAGCTCCTGCCCATAGTACGCTGGTATTAGCTGTGATTACAATGATGGCCACAGATATCGTGTGCCAGCTACCCTGAGATACTTCAATCATCCATCATGGGATTTAAGGCTTGCAGCAGCCCTACGAGGCAGGTAGGAAATGCTACTATCCTCATTTTACAAAAGAGAAAACCTGAAGCTTAGAGAGATTATACCCTCAGAGATAACTCGCTGAGGGTCACATGGCTGGGCAGTATGCGTGAGGTGGGACTCAAACCCACACATCTGCCTTCCCCACCACAAGCTGCCATGTCCAAGAAGGAAAGAGCTGGTGCTCTCCGGACAGGACCACTGTCTGGCTGTTGGAAGGCTTTGCACTTATCCTATGTAATCTCGCTTTGGAGGGTGGGGGCTGTGAGAGAGGGACAGGGGTGTGGGGGAAGGAGGGGGAGTAGAAGGGGAGAGACCAACCCCAAAGGCCAAGCAGGATCTTGGCAGAGCCAGTACTAGAACCCAGACTTTGGCTCCTAAACCACTTGATCCGCTGTATTAACATATCCACTTCACCCACATAAAAAAGCCAAGAGTGATCACCCTGATGACAGACTGCTCTCTTCCTTGGCCTCCACCTGTGGCTCTGCCAGCCTATCTCTGTTCCAAGGCAGATGGTGACAACAGCCCCAAGAAGTCACCTGGGCTCCTCTGGAGGTTGCCCTTTGCAGGAAAGCCCCTGCTCAAGCTGGACCGCCTGCTCTGCCGCCTGGGACAGAAACTGAACCATGATCTCCCTGCCCACAGGGATAAGTTCAATTCTTGCTTTTCCAAAGCAGCATTTGCTTTTACATAACAACTTTCAAACTTGGGATGTGTGACTTGTTTCCCAAGCCTGCTGGAGCAGCCTCCGAACAGACGTTCGTTCAGAATCCAGACACTTCATCTCGTCTCCGGTACCACCTCACCTCCACACCCACGCGGCCTGATGTACTTTTTGCAGCTCTGGGTCCCCTCCTCCTACTCTTGCCTTCTCATGCTTTCTGCACCTCTGCTCCCCACACCGGGGGTGCCTACAGGGACCCACAGCAGTGGGTTCCTCCTCCGTGATCACATGTCCTCCTAACCCGGCTCAATACCAGCTCCTGTGTGCAGGTCATCACACCCCCCCCCCACCACCCACCCCCTCTCCTCTCCCCTTGGTCTGTACATGTAGCCCTGACCTGGAACAGAAAGGGAAAGTAGATCAGAGCCAGGCTGACTGCAAAAGATCCTCCACCTAGAATGAGATCCAACGCCTCTGCTTTCCTGAAAATCTAGAGCCTCCCTTCATCTTCACATACCTCTCAAGAGCCTGTTTACCCTCTCTTCCCCCCAGGCCTGCCCTCTGTGGACACTCTGATGGGCTGAATGCATGCATGCTCAGTCATGTCTGACTTTTTTGTAACCCCATGAACTGCAGCCTGCCAGGTGCCTTCGTCCATGGAATTTTCCAGGCAAGAATACTGGAGTGGGTTGTCATTTCCTACTCCATATGGACTGAAGGTGTCCCCACAAAATTCCTTTGCTGAAGCACTAACCGCCCCCCTCCAAGGTAATGGTGTTAAAGATGGGGCCTCTGGGAGGTCACGTGGGTGGCACAAGTCATGAACGATGGCTTTGGACCTGATGGGATTAGTGGCCTCACAGGAAGAGCCAGCAGAGTTGTTCTCACTCGCTGTCTCCTGCCACGTGAGGATACACATAGGCCAGGAAGCGCGTTCTCACAGGAGCCTGATCCTGATGCTGGTATCCTGATCTAGGACTTCCAGCCTCCAGAATTGTGAGAAAATACATCTCTGTTGTTTAAGCCACCCAACCTATGGTATTTTTGTTATGGCCACCCAAGCAAAGACACAGCACCATGAGCCCTTTCAAAAGACATATGTGAAAAGCAGGAATATCAAACATGATGAAGAAAATTCCTCCAGCATCAATGGAGGGAACCAAGCTTCTCTCTCCCTTTTCAAGCACAAGGCACAGGATGCAGGAAGCCCAAATGAACAGGAGTGACATGGCAGAGGCAGGGCCACTGATTCCATCTCAAATGTGTGGGAAAAGGCAGTGTAAGAATGGGGGAAGGCATTCCCACCCCAGCTGAGAAGCCAAAAAGGATAAAACGCTGCCCAAATGCCAAGAGATGAAAACCAGCTTCTCTATTCAGAGGCAAGTTCTGCAAGGTACACCATCCTCCAGCATCCCAAACCTCCAAAAGGTTAAAAACAAACAAGAAACGTATTTCCAGAAAAGAAAATAAACAGTGTGTGGTAAGATGTTTACTTCTTAACTTATCCTCATAAAATTCAATTGACAGATAGTTTTCCAGCCCTATAATACACAGGCACTATGTCATCTCCGGGATAAGCAGATTAAAAAAATAATCATGAAAATGGAAGCTGATGTGTGAATATGTGTGTATAAATGCTTGATGGGTATTAACTCATTTAATTCTAACAACCCTATGAAATGAATGCAATTATCACCCCCTTACCACCATCATTTTACAAAAGGAAACACTGAAGTACCTATTATGGTTTTAAAGAGCAAATGAGCCTTGTCTTTTATATCCTAGTTGAGAGAGGCAAACAATTTAACAATAGATATACAGCCTGTTAAAAGCTCAACCAAGAGAATCAGTGACATAGAAGGCTACTTTGGGTTGAGTGATCAGGAAAGACCAGTGGGAGCTGGCAATCACACAAAGGAACATCTTGGAAGATTGGGGGTAGAGGAGTTATGTGGTCCCCAGAAGCTCCAAAAGTCAGCCACAGAATGTGTCCATCACTGGCTCTCACGGGTCAGTGCCAGGCTCAGGCATCTGTAGCTCTCAGAACCTCCCAGAATCACAGGTCCCACCCTCAACTGTCTTCAAACACTCCAGCTGTCACCACAGAGAGATGTGTGGAAACACTTTGGGTCCTGATGCAGACTGAAGGTTTGTGTCTCCCTGAAACTCTTACGTTGAATCCCTAACCCCCGAATGTGATGGTGTTTGGAGGTGCAGCCTTTGGGAAATGATTAGATTTATTTGAGGTCATGAGGGTGGAGTCTGCATGAGAGGATTAGTGCCCTTCAAATAAAGGGAAAGGAGACCAGACCTCCCGTTCTCTCTCCACCATATGGACACACAGTAAGAAGAAAGCCATCTGCAAGCTAGGAATGGAACTAGCCAACACCTTGATCTTAGACTTCCCAGCCTCCATAACTGAGAAATAAACATCTGCTCTTGAAAGAGAAAGAACAAATATCATATATTAATGCATGCATATGGAATCTAGAAAGATATTGCTGATAAACCTACTTGCAGGGTAGTAATGGAGATGCAGACATAGAGAATAGATTTGTGGACACGGTTGGGAAGGAGAAGGCGGGACGAATTGAGAGAGTAGCATGGAAACATATACATCACCATATGTAAAGTACACAGCCAGTGGGAATTTGCTGTAGGACACAGGGAGCTCAACCCAGAGCTCTGCGACAACCTAGAGGGGTGCGATGATGTGGGAGATGAGAGAGAGCTTCAAGAGGGAGAGGACATATGTATACCTATAGCTGATTCATGTTGATATATGGCAGAAACCAGCATAATATATCCTCCAACAAAAAGTCTGTAAAAATAAATGTCTGCTCTTTAAGCCTCCCAGCCTATAATGCTTTGTCTGTCAGCCCAAATTACGGCAGTTCCCACAGGATTCAGGGCCACTGTTCTTCATTCCTATTTCATGCATTTTGTAGGGAGGACCCAGTGCCTCTGGGGGAAGAAAATAAATGACTTTTCCATAGACTTCAATGGTCAAAATGAAGCTTGTTTTGTTTTTGTTTGTTTGTTTGTTTGTTGCTATTTTTTTTTTAGCTTCCCTACATTTAAAAAGAAACCAAACTGTGTTTCAGGAAAATCACTATGTCAGACCAAGTCTGAGCCTTCATTTAACATTCAGATACTTACTGAAAGTCTACACAGTGGCAGACAGTGTCCTAAGCCAGTGCTGCCTGGCCTTCAGTGGGCATGGGAGCCCCCTGGGGGATTCCGTTAGGATGCAGACTCTGACCCTGCAGTAGGTTTGGGGTGGGCCTGAAACTCTGCATCCCTAACAATCCCAGGTGATGCCAACCTCACTGAGCATCAGGACTCCAGCCCAGCAAGTGCATCAACTCCGGCTTCAACTTGGAATAAGCTGGAGAGGTCTGAACAAGTCCTGAGTTCTGGGCTCTACCCGACAAAGGCAATCAGACACTCCAGGGTGAGAGGCCCGGGCATTTCGAAAGTGCTCAGTGGGGACTTCCCTGGTGGCACAACGGATAAGAATCCACATATCAATGCAAGCAACACAGGTTTGATACCTGGTTCAGGAAGATTCCACATGCCTCGGAGTCACTAAGCCCATGTACCTCAACTACTGAGCCCGTGTGCCCTAGAGCCCCACAAGAGAGGCCCGGGCACCACAACACGGAGTAGTCTCTGCTCTCCACAACTAAAGAAAGCCCACGCCCACCAGTGAAGACTCAGCACAACCAGAAATAAATGAAGTGCTCAGTGATCTGAACGTGCGGCCAGGGTTTAGAATCACTCTTCTGGACATACAGCAGTGAGCTAGGTAGCCCTCAAGGGGAGACAGATGAGAAATAACTAAATTATTTTAGACAGCAGAGACATATGTCATAAAAACAACGCAGGATAACGTGATGAGGTCAGAGGGGGCTGGGGGGGGGGCGGGGGCAAGCGGGAATTACACTGAAGCACAAATAACAAGACAGAAACACCACCGAGATCTGAAGAGATGACCCCAGGCTGAGAAAAGAGCCCACTTTCCACCTCAAGTCTTAAGGGATGACAAGAGCAGGGTCCCATTTGTGTTTTTAGGACACAAAGCTGACAGGTGCACAGGTTGCACTCTGAGGGGAGAGTAAAAATAAGACATGTTTCCTTCCTGGAAGTTCTTATGAAAACATGAACTAATGATTGCTGAATACCTACTGTGGGCAACGTGAACTAATGATTGCTGAGCACCTACTGTGGGCAATGCTTCCGGTCTGGGAACTGACACAGCAGGCCCTTCTTCAAGCTCCACATGAAGAAACATGTGGAGAGACCACATGGGGAGACCACATCCCTAAAAGACCCCATCTGGTAGATCACAAAGGGGGCAGTCTAGCTGGTGGAGAGGGATGCACGGTGGATTCTCAGAGGATGCAAGAAACTTGTGGTTCTTTACCGGCAGCTCCTACAACTGTGTAGAAAAGAAGGCAGCCATCAAATGCCACCTTGTCACCACTCCCCTCCACAACCCCGACAGTAACTGGCAGGGAGCTCTGGTCTACCTTCATCGCAGCACCCCAGAACAGGACTGTTACAAAGCCACCTCCTGAAAATGCCTACCCCTGCCGGCTCCCGGGGAAGTTCAGGTGTTGGAGGAGGAAGCTTCAGTCCCATCCCTCCAGACGCAGAGCCTGTGACCTAACTCTAAACGGGTCCAGGCCCAACACTCCCCTGGCCAAGCAGCTGGCTTAAGGAAGTCACTTGACTCAAGTCACACCAACCCACCAGAACCTCGGGGCTTCTGCAGAAACACTTCAGGCAGCAGCACTCTGTCCAGCATTTTGGGGTCTGGGAGGACCTAAAGCCAGAGCTGTGGTCACTGCCCGCTGGATGATATCTGAGCTCAGTGGCAGAAAGTGAGCATCACAGTTCACCTTTGATCTCAGCCAACAAATCCCCTTTTTTGCTAAACTCAGTTTGGGGAGGTTTTCTGTCACTGCAGCAGAGGCCTGCTTCATCTAGACCCCTGGACTCTGCCGAACTGCCTTGGACTCATTCGCCATTCTCCAAGCCCCTGATGTGGTCCTGTGAGGCTGCTGCCCGGAGGGCCTCTGCAGTCCTCCCGTGTCCCTGAGTCCCCTGGGCTGGGACTCTGTCTTCTCTGCTGGATCATGATCTGCTTGATGACAAGGGCTGTCTCTTATACTTGCTTCTGCCTCCACCAAGTGCCCACTTGTGAAATGGAAAGGGGGCTAGATATTCTCATGGTCCTCGGATGAAGAGGCTGGAAAGGAACTCAGGCTTCGGCCCCATCTGGCCTGGGCGGAGAGCAGGGGCAAGTGCAATAGGGAGGGCATGCGATCTGAGCCAGGTGACCCCAGGACGCTCATGCCGGCCAAGAGATCCTGGGCAGTCACTGAACTTCTGAGCCTTGTGTTCCTCACCTTTGCAAAAACACTGAGGTGTTTAATGTTGGAAAGGGCACTTTCATTCCATCACCTGACCAATATTTACCGAGTCCTTTCTATTGTGCAGGACACTATCCCAGAAACAGTTGATACAAAGTGAACTCTTTGGAACCCCGTGGACTGTAACCCACCAGGCTCCTCTGTCCATGGGATTCTCCAGGCAAAAACACTGGAGTAGGTTGCCCTTTCCTTCTCCAGGGGGTCTTCCCGACCCAGGGATCAAACCCGTGTCTCTCATGTCTCCTGCATTGGCAGGTGGGTTCTTTCCCACTTGTGCCACCTGGGAAGCTCAATCCAAGTGACTTGTTGCTAAACATTTTGCCAGTTTCCCTGCTTCCCTCTTTGAAGGGGGACAAAACCAGGCATTCCTGCCAATAGGGCTGACTGCTCCATAGTTAGTGGAATAATTTTTGATCAGACAGTACACTGAAGAGATAGGAGCAACAGTAGGGCATAGGAGACTCTAACCTAAGAAATGGGGTCCTGACTAAGCCAATGTGCCCAGACTACACATGACAGAAGCTACAGGACGAAGACACAGCCAGTCCAGGATGAGAGCCTGGTGAGCTAGAAATCAGTCCAGAACGCACTCCCCCTCTTTACCCAGGGTGAAAAAGCATTCCCCACATGGATGGTGCTGATTTTAGCATCTCAGGAGACTGGAATGAGAGGATGGGCCCAGCCACAGTTCCTGGCTGTACACATGTTCACGGGCTAGTCCCACACATGCGTCAGCCACTTCCTGCTGCTGGAAGAATGTGCTGAGGGAGGTGAAATGATGGGACAGCACCACTGCCCACTGGGTCACCAGGACAGAAGGGAGTTCAAAGGGAATCCCAGCGGCTTCTCTGCGAGTTCACCCGGCCCCATCCCCATCAAGCAGAGAGTGAACAATTTAGAGATTTACCTAAACCTCTGTGTCCCAGATGGACTCCTCAGACAGCGTTTTGAGGGAAGAGAAGTTGACGGTGTTGAAAACAGGCTTTGAGGGAAGGCCCTGGCCTTCCTGGGTGCATGGAACTAACCAAACATTTCAGACCCACAGGCCTAGGTTCCCGGACCAGCTTCCCCACTTAAAAGTTTCATGACTTTGAGTGACTCCTGTCTCCTCCCTAGGTATTTACCCACCTGTAAAATGTGGATAAGACTTGCCTATGAAAACAAGGGCTTCCCGGGTGGCACTAGTGGTAAAGAATCTGCCTGCCAATGCAGGAGACACAAGAGATGCGGGTTCGGTCACTGGGTGGGGAAGATCCCCTGGAGAAGGGAATGGCAACCCACTCTAGTATTCTTGCCTGGAGAATCCCATGGACAGAGGAGCCTGGTGGGCTATAGTCCATGGGGTCACAAAGTGTTGGATACAACTGAGCAACTGAGCACAGCACTGCGTTGCTGGCACTCCCATGAGAATAAGCCACGGGAAGACTGCCTAACCTGTTCCTTTGGCCCGGGTTTCTGGTTCCTTTTTCACACAGCCCCATGCAGAGCCTCACCCAGTTCTTCTAACAACTCTAGAGTAGGAGGCCAAGTTCTATTCTTCCCATTTTACAGGTAAGAAAACAGACATCTAAAAAGACTGACTTGCTTGGCAACTTGATGGAAAAGCTGAGTGGTATCCATCTAAAATAAAACCTCCATAGAGTGTGGAGAAAAAGGAACCCTCCTACACCCTCGGTGGGAATGTAAATTGGTGAAACAACCATGGAGAACAGTATGGAGGTTTCTTAAAAAACTAAACACAGAGTTACCACGTGATCCTGCACTCCCACTCCTGGGCATATATCCAGAGAAAACCATAATTTGAATAGATATGCACCCCATGTTCCCCAGTGTTCATAGCAGAGCTATTTACAACAACCAAGACACAGAAGCAACCTAAATGTTATCAACAGATGAATGGATAAAGAAGATACACACACAAGGGAATATTGCTTGGCTATAAAAAAAAAAAAAGAGTGAAATAATGCCATTTGCAGCAACATGGATGGATCTAGGGATTATCATATCAAGCAAGAAAGACAAATATCATATCACTTATATGTGGAAGCTTAAAAAATGATACAAATGAACTTATTTATAAAACAGACATAGACTCACAGACTTAGAAAGCAACTTACAGTTACCACAGAGAATAGTGGGGAGATGGGGGTAAATTAGGTGCTTGGGACTAACATATACACACTACCATATGTAAAATAGATAAACAGCAAGGTTTATAGTATAAACCCATGCTGTATAGTATGGGGGACTGTACTCAACACTCTGTAATAATCTAAATGGAAAAGAATCTTAAAGAGAATAGACATTTACATATAACTGAATCACCTTGCTGTACACTTGAAACACAACATTAGAAATGAACTGTACTTCAATTTTTTGAAATAAGAAGATAAAACTTCATGGTTCCCAAAGAGCTTTCAAATGCATCATCCCACTGAGTCCTTTGCACAAGGAGCCCCAAGTTTGGGAGCTGAAGCTAAAACCTAGGACTGGCCTGTCTGAGCTTCCATTAGCTGGCCAGTACAGCTCCTGGGAAGAAATCTCTACCCATTTAAGCAAAGCCTGTGTCTGGCAAGAAGAACAGACCAGACTGGGTCCCTATAGCCTCTGACCCGCTGGATAAGTCTGAAGAGGAACATCAAACCACCTCCCAGGGCGAGGAGAACCATCTCTCAGGTTGTAATGATACCTGGAATTCCTCTCCCAAAGAAGGGGCCCCAGTGTGTCCTACCCCTGCAGCGACCCTGGGTGGTATGACCTGGTGGGTCATCCCAAAGTGTCCTCTCCCAGAGCAGCTGGGTGTGCTGCCCCTGGAGTTCCATCAGATGGACTCAGCGAGCAAAAGGGCAAGAAAACGAAGACATCCAGACAAACAAAATGGGGGGTGCAGGCAGAACACTGACCCTTCAGTAGCACCATGAGAACAAAAACTGAAAATTGAAAACTCTCAACTGTGACCTTTTCAGTTGTTGGATAAAGAACGTGAGTTGCTTAGCAGCACAACTGATTAATGTCTATATGTTACCTTTCAACTCCTTATTGCTACCCTTTCCCATTCAGGGTCACAAAACCATCTTTTCTCAGCTCTGGTTACGACTATCTACATCCATACCATCTTGAGGCCAAGTCAAATGCCTTGGGAAGAATCTCTTACCAGGATCTGTGCAATTCTTAGCTGCCTCAGTCCCATTCACTGGTGCCATCAGCCTTCTATTTCTCCATGTGTCTGGGAGAACATATTTGCTCACAGAAGCTGTTCTGTGCCCTGGATTAGAAAATAAGTCACAAACACCATGAGATCAACATGGCACCTACATTCTCACAATGGCCTTACAGCATATATCTAGCTCTGTCAGCAACAGCCCTGTTTGACTATTTAAAGCCATCTGCAGGGAGTGATACCATGACTGGAAGCACAGTATCACCTGCTCACCTACAGTAATCTGTTTCCTAGATCTAGTTCATTGTTTCTAGTCCCAGATAGGTCAGCATGCGCTCTGACCTTGGCCACGATTGCTTCGGTCTCAGCCCCTCACAAGTGCAATACAGGGTTTAGACAGGTGACCATTAAGTTCTTAGCCAGCAAACATGCTCAGGTATCCCGGCCCTGAAGGATAAAGTCAGCAAACAGGTGCAGAAAGGTGATGGGGTCTGGCCCGGGACTTTGCACCCTTGAATGTGCGTACAAATCACCTGGGAACCTTGTTACAATGCACATTCTGATTCAGTAGGTCTGAGCCAGGACCTGGAATTCTACACTAACAAGCTCCCCGGTGACACTGATTCTGATGGTCCAAGGGCCATACTGAGTAACCAGGAAGATCACTGGAGTGGATGCTGATGACCAAGTGCAGTTGAACTCCTAAAGGCCTTCCTGATCCAGCAAATAAAAAATAATTCTCACTTTAAGACCTTTAAAGTATTCATTTACCTCTCCTGAGGTGCACACTGCTTCAGCTGGGTAATAATACCTCTTCTATAATGCTGACATCTAAGAGCCTCTAGGTATTTTGTTATTTCTAGTGTGTAATTGAGGGAGAAAACACATCAACTTGCCCAGTTGCAAAGCACCAGGTACTATGGTGTTCAAATAGCCTTTCTGGATTTCTTTTGGAAAGGGCAAGTTTTGTTTAATCTTTCATCCTCAAATCACAAAGTTTGAGTTTTGAAAGGCTGTATAAAGTTTAATGAAGTGCCACCTGATTCTTATCAATTAATATGAGCCTCTCTAAATTGTCCCTAACTACTCAAGAAGGTACCATCTGCTTTATTCCCCATATCCGGATTGTTAAATCACAGCATTTCTTTCGTTTTCTTAAATGTTTGAAAATACACACATATATACATATGCACATATATGTATAACTGAATCACTTCGCTGTACACCTGAAACTAACACATTATCAACTATACTTCAATTGAAAAGTTGAAATAAAGTTGCCAGAGAACATTAAAAATTAGAATATTAAAAACAACACTAAAAGGTCCCCAGCACCTTTTAGTTTCCCAGTGGGAACGTTAGCCACTCTGAATGTCTTCTGAAGGTTCCACCTGGGCTCACATCCCCTACTCCATCCCTAACATTTTTTGTAAGTTTCTTGTTCTCTCCATCTTAAATGTGCATATCCTAAGCAACTCCCAAATTTCCTTGTCTCTTCTCGGATGCAAGGCGTGTGGATAGTGGTTCCAGGCACCAACACTCTAATTCCGCGGGGATTAAGAGGAGTTGAAAAGTGATTTTGAAACACAGAGGCAACCTCCCCAGGGGACAGACTGCCCCACCATTTTTAGGGTTTGGAGAGGACGCGTCAGGACACCCCGGGCGCCCCTTCGGCAGGGGCGGGGGCGAGAGCTGAGACTCAGTTTCCAGCCTCAAAACCTGGGTTTTCGAGGGAAGCGGAGAGCAATCTTCCGTGCTCCGCAAAATTGGAAGGAGGTCCATTCAGTCTCCTCCGCCCCAGGCCAAGAGAATCCATACATGGACCTCGCCGCTGCGCTCCCCACACTCCCTGGGCACCCCCAGGGACAGAACTCTGGCGCCGAGGGGCCAGTGGTTCATGCTTTCGCCTTAGTAACACAGACCGGCAGCCGCGTTCTGAGCCCCCAGCGGCCGCGCGCAGCTCAGGGGAACAGGCACCAGCGCTCAGAGCGTAGCCATCAGCCCTCCTGGGTGCGCTCTACCTGCCTGATGGGGAGGGGACTGGATGAACCCTTGGAGCTAACCTGGCTGGGAAGAGAGGGAACACCTCCCAGAACTGCCCCGCGATTTTCCAGCCCAAACCCCCCAACTCCCCGGGCAAGCCCGCACCATTACCTACCCCAGCTGCCAAAGAGGCCAGACGCACAGCACACCAGGGCCAAAATCGCGCACACGAAGCCAACTTGCTGCGGCAGCATCTCTCGCCTCCTGCGAACTTTGCGCGGCCCGGGGGGCCCGCGGAGCGCCATTCCGCAGCGCCTGGATGCCGCCTCTGTCAGAGGATGGGGAGTCCCAGCGGCCGGAGTGCTATCTGGGGCCGAGCGGCGTGGACTGGAGCGGGCGACTCGAGGCTCAGAGGCCAGGGGCTCCAGGCCACAGGTTCATGGCCCGCGGGCGAGCTCGGCAGGGAAGCAGGGAGAGGAGGTGGTGGGCGCGCGGCGCGGCCGGAGCTCAGAGTCCCGCGCGCGGTGTGCGCGCTCCGCGCACCATGGCTCGGTGGCAAGGAGGCGACGCCGGTACGGTGGCGCTGGCGGCCCTGGATCGCAGGGCTGGCGCAGTCCCGGCGCTGGTGCCGCTACCTGCCCGCTCAGCCTCGGCGCCCTCGCCCGGCCGCAGCCCTGGGAGCAGTGCCCCGGGGCGCCCGCGGGAGCACTCAGTGCGCCCCCGCGCGCCGCGCCGCCGCTCCCACTCGTAGCATCCTCCCCCTCCAAGTTTGGCGGCGGTCGCCGGCCAGCGATGCTCCACTGCTTCCCGGCGAGCCGAGCCGGGCCGGCCCAGTGCGCTCAAGTCGGGAGGCAGACTGGACGCGCGGGACCTGCGACCCTCGCCGCGAGCCGCCTAGACGTCGGCCCTCCGGGGGTGAGCTCTCCCCGGGAACTTTGTCTCCGGCTACCGGCGCCTGCGTCTGCGAGGCCGTGACGCCTCCCGCCTGCAGCTCTCTCCTCCCTTCTCCTCCCCTCCTGCCCCTCCTCCCCAGCACGTGTACTCCTCCCCTAGGGCGCACTCGCCGGTGCGCTCCTCCCTTCCCCGGCGAGGCTCAACTACTGACCCACAGAGTCGCCCTCCTTCTCCCTTTTTCTCTCCCCCCGCCCCGACGGAGCCGAAACTAGTCCTTCTCTAACCCTGCTGGGCTGCTGCAGAAAGGAACAGGTTATGGCACCGCAGGGACTCTGGAAACCAGGGTTTCCGTAGAGCGGTCGCTCTAGTCCGGGCTCTGCACGACCCCCTAGGCGACCCGAGGCCCCTACACCCCCGCGGGGCGGGAGATGCAGGAGAAGATTAATTGCTCGAGCTGAGATAACAAAAACGTTTGCACCAAACCAACAAGCGCCCGCGCCCGCGGGGACCAGCTCCTGCAGGGCTCTCGGGGAGGGCGGGGGAGCCGGCGGCGGGGGCGCAACGCTGACCTGCAAAACACAGGAGACCGGTTGGAAAGAAACCCGAGAGTTCTGCCGCCCCGCCGCGGAGAGTTGAGCTTTTGATGTTCTGGAGCCGTACCGCTTCACGGGGCTTTCTGGGTTTGGTTTTGTTTTTCCTCCTTCTCTCTGATCGGCCCTCTAGTGTAAACCGCTTTAAAAATGGGGCAGGAGGCAGAATTTCAGAAGAGCAGCCGCTGAGTTGTAATCCAGGTGCAAGCAGGTGGTGGGGACCTTGAGCGAGAGGGCCTCAACCCCTGGGAATGACTTCTTTCCCTGGCTATGGAGCACCTAGTTAGAGCGTGCTAGGGGTTAAGTCCATGTAAAATCCTTTTTGGAACAAGGCCAGGTCTGTTTAATTAAATAAATACACACCCACCGAGTTGCGGGATCAGCGCCAAGTGCCAGTCAGAGAACAAAACAACCAAAATATGTGTACTATCCAGTTCCTGCTTTCAAGGAACCCCAAATCAAAGGGCAGCCAGACCCTTAGATAAATGCTGGTTTAACAGAGTCAGTTGCAAAAGTCACTGTTTTTGCAGAATGTGTGTTATTTTATTTATCATTACTCAAAATGTGATCCACAGCAGCATAAGCATTGCCTGGGAGCTTGCAAGAAATTCAGGCTCTAGGGTTCCAGCCCAGACCTACTGAGAATGTGAATTTTTAACCAGATCCCCTAAGAGGTTTGTGTGTACATTCAAGTGTCAGAAGCGCGACCCTTTCAAATCCGTCCCCCTGATTGTAGTGGGACACCAGCTGCACAGTTCCTCTCAGACTAAGCACTGCTTGTGTTGGCCTGGCACAGTGACACAAGTGAGAGGTACCTGGAAGGCCAGGGGAGGGGGAAGTTTCGCTAATTATTTTCCGTAGTGCCTTTTCAGTACCCACGGATACTGAAGGCATGAGCACAAGACTAATTGCAGTGGAAACCCCTAGAGTAAATGAGATGGAAACAGCCGGGTAGGCCTTGTATAGAACAGCTCAGGGCTCTGTTTTGTCTGTAGAGCAGCCTTACCATTGAGGACCTCCCTCTATATGGGTGACCTCTACCAAGCATCCCTGCCGGGGACCAAAAAAAACCACTTTTCATATGTTTGAAGAATTTCCTTAATGACCAGGCTGTACAAAGATTGCTATTTAGCAATAGCAAATAAAAAACCATAAAACAGTGTTAAATGTGGCATTTGAAAAGCTAGCAAAGAGCTGGTGACATCCTATTTTTGCCAAAGGAAAAAGAGTTAAAGTGATAATATGCTTTCATCCCATCCACAGGACAGCATTCAGATCACATTGGTTAAGGCAACTCTAATGAACAAAATGGCATATTATACATGCACCTCAGTATTTATTGCAGCACATTTATAATACAATAGCCAAGATATGGAAGCCACCTAAATGCCCATTGACAAATGAGTGTGTAAAGAAGATGTGGTATATTTGCACAGTGGAGTATTACTTAGCCTTTAAAAAGAATGAAATAATGTCATTTGCAGCAACATGGATGGGCCTACAGATTACTAAGTGAAATAAGCCAAAGACAAATATTATATATCACTTATTGTAGAATCTAAAAAATAATACAAGTGAGCTTATTCATTTGTATTAGAAAATAGAATTAGACCTGAAGACATAGAAAATAAAATTATGATTACTAAAGGAAAAAGTGTTGGGGGGGTGCGTGGGGAGGGCAAATTAGGAGTTTGGGATAAACATATACACACTACTGTGTGTAAGATAGATAACCAGTAAGGACCTACTGCATAGCACAGGAAGATATACTCAATATATTGTAATAACCCATAAGGGAAAAGAATCTGAAAACACACACACATATATACGTATAATTGAATCATTTTGCTGTACAGCTGAAACTAATACAACATTGTAAATCAACTATGTTTCAATTAAAACAAAACTTATTGAAGCTTTAAAAATGGAATCTTATTACTAGGATACCCAGGTGGTTCAGTGGTAAAGAGTCCACCTCCAATGCAGGAGTCTTGGGTTCAATCCCTGGGTTGGGAAGATCCCCTAAAGCAGAAAATGGCAACTCACTCCAGTATTCTTGCCTGGAAAATCCCATGGACAGAGGAGGCTGGCGGGCTACAGTCCACAGAGTCCCAAAGAGTTGGACATGACTTAGACACTGAGCATGCAATATTCTCTTAAAACTGTTGTGCATGGAGCTCATGTAGGGCTGGCGAAAATAGACATTTCTGAATAGAAAACAGGCCAAAGGAGTCATCAGGTGTCTGTCTTTAAACATTTAACCTGCTCTTTAATAGAACGTTTCTTTGACATCTTTCACCTGCTCTCAGTTAACAGAACCCTTGGAATAATTTCATATGCACAAATGGATTCCTTTTATTTGACAGTTTAAAAAGCAATTTGTTTGAAACTGTACTTTTTGCTTCATTTACATAGTGCCCATTACCAAATAGCCTTTGCTGCAGTTCTAATGACTCACCCTGCAGAAGAGAGAATTGGGTCTTATGTTCTTTTCAGTTCAAAGCATCCAGGAGCATTCTCTAAGCAGGGCCGTGGAGACAAATGGAAAGTGCATTTCTGGGTTTGTCTTCGTTAGCCTAGTTCTGGCTTCAGTGACAGTGCATTCTGAGTATTCCCTCTGCAAGAGTGTTTTCTGTCATGTGACACAGCAGGAGACCATTCACGTGACCAGTTTTCACCATTTTGATAGGAAGGCTCAATTGGTGGAGATACGTAAAATATTTTTTTCTTAAAAATTCATTCCTATGATATGAAGAGCCTCACCATTTAATTCTTCTTCGTTTTTGCAAGTTTACCAGAATGACTTTCTCTATGAATTGTAACTCCTCCTGCTCTGTCTTCCAGATGGCAGTATCAGTTGGCAACACCTAGGACAGCAGTTTTAATGCTTCAGAATCCAACTGCTGAGTCCCACCCCAGGGTTTCAGCTTCAGTATGTCATGTATGGATGTGAGAGTTGGACTATAAAGAAACCTGAGCACCGAAGAATTGATGCTTTTGAACTGTGGTGTTGGAGAAGACTCTTGAGAGTCCCTTGGACTGCAAGGAGATCCAACCAGTCCATCCTAAAGGAAATCTATCCTGAATATTCACTGGAAGGACTGATCCTGAAGCTGAAACTCCATACTTTGGCCACCTGATGTGAAGAACTGACTCATTGGAAAAGACCCTGATGCTGGGAAAGATTGAAGGCAGGAGGAGAAGGGGACGACAGAGGATGAGATGGTTGGATGGCATTACTGACTCAGTGGACATGAGTTCGAGCAAGTTCTGGGAGTTGATGATGGATAGGGAAGCCTGGTGTGCTGCAGTCCATGGGGTCGCAGAGTCAGACATAACTGAGCCACTGAACTGAACTGAAGTCTGGGGTGGGGCTTGAGAATTTGTATTTCTAACAAGTTCCCAGGTGAAGCTGATGCAGCTAGTCCAGAAACCATATTTTGAGAGCCACTGGGCTAGGTTATGCCCTGATAACCGTAACATATGGTAAAACAACAAAAGTTTGCTTCAGGGTAGCAGAATATTTGACCCCAAAACATGCCACTTTGGCATAAGGATTATTTTGAGCTGAAGCTAATAAGAAGAAGCAAATACAAGAAAAGCTTCCTCTACTTGCCTTTCCCCTATTTGCCTAAATGTAGGAAATAAATGTGTAGAGATGTCCCCCCTCCTTTCTACCAGGAAAGACAGAAGTTAATCATTGGAACAACTCTAGATTCTTATCAACCCAGGGACAGCACCAGAGGAATGTAGCTACAAACTTTGCTAAAATTCACCCTTATCCCCATTGATCTCCCCTTATACTGTTGTTGCTGTTGTTATTGTTTAGTCACTAAGTTGTGTCCAGCTCTTTGTAAGCCCATGGACTATAATCTGCCAGGCTCCTCTGTCCATGGGATTTCCCAGGCAAGAATACTGGAGTGGGTTGCCATTTCCTATTCCAGGAGATTGCCCCAACCCAGGGATCAAATCTGCATCTCCTGCATTGGCAGGCAGATTCTTTACCACTGAGCCACCAGGGAAGCCCTTACATTTGCCTTCCCACAAATTTGCCACCCCTAGAAACAAAGTATTTTTCCTTTGTCCTCTCACTTCTCTGAAAATGTACCTTTTATAACTTTTTATTTTATATTGGAGTACAGCTGATTAACAATGTCATGAGAGTTTCAAGTGGAGGGCAAAGGGTCTCAGCCATACATATACATGTATCCATTCTCCCCCAAACTCCCCTCCCCTCCAGGTTGCCGCATAACACTGGGCAGATTTCCCTGAGCTACACAGTAGGACCTTGTTAGTTATCCATGTAAAACATAGCAGTGTGTACATCCCTGACTATCCCTTACCCCTATTCTTTCCCCCTGGCAATATAAATCTGTTTCTGTTTCATAAATATGCTCATTTGTATCATTCCCTTTTAGATTCCACATTTAAAGGATGTCATATTTTTCCTTCTCTGATTTACTTCACTCAGCATGACATTCTCTAGGTTCAACCATGTTGCTGCATTGGTTGAAATGAATGAATGAAAGATAGCAAAGATAGCATTCTTTCATTCTTTTTAATGGCTGAGTAATATCTATTGTGTATATGAAATTATATTTATATTCCATTGTGTATATGAAATGTACATTAAAATGTTATGTAAGCCCAAGTTCTTACCACCCCTTTGAATTACTCATTAGCGGGTAATCCCATGTGTATGCATGATGCACATGTTAATAAACTCGTTTGTTTTCCTCTTGCTAGTTTGTCTTTTGTTGGTCTAATTTACAAGGGCCCATGAACCTAGGACAGGTGGATGGAAAATAGTTTTTACTCCCCAATGTTTCTTACCTATAAAGAGGTGTGTGTCTTGAGGGCAGTTACTTGGGTACTTGGGAGCAGCCACAATCTCAAAGACTGCTGCTTGTCATGCCAGAGGGTAGAAAGCCCTCTAGAGGATCTTCAGCTGGCAGTCGAGGACTCTGGGCTCTGCACACCACTACTCACCACTCATTGGCTAAAGCTAGTCACATGGCCCCAGCATTGTGGGAGGGGCCAGAAGTGCCCTTCCTTCCCTGCCAGGCTGAGCTCGGCACTCTGCAGTGGGCAGCCCCTACGACAGCCATACCAGTGCAAACCTCAATCTTTCCTTGCTTTCTGGAACCTTTCTTGCCTGCCCCTTCCCACTCCCTGATAGAGTTGGTCCAGCTTGTTCCAAAGCCCCTGGCGTGCATCGCCAATATAGCACTTCCATCACGTGGTTTCGTGAAATGGATGAGAGTATCTGTCTCCTCCTGGCCAGTGAGGACTTCAAGGACCTGCCATCTTATCCACAGCTCTGAACACAGTGCCCAGCACATTAGGTGCTTAATAAATGAAGTATTTATGGAATGAATAAATGAACATGGCTTGGTTACAATGTGAAAAAGATAAAGAACACTTGCCTCTGTTAGGTGGAGCCGTTCTCACCATCACTTCAATGCCACCCCAAGTTCCCATTCATCTTCACTGTCAAGGCCACCAGTGACCTGTAGATGCATCTCAACACAATTGGACACTCTGAATATACCCTTCTTACAATAGTCACATCCTTAACTTAAATCTTAACAGTGTGTGCTTTTAGTTTTTCTCTTCCTTCTCCAACCAGCTCTTCCTTTGGTCCTCTGGCCTCTGTCCTAGGCTCTCTTGTCTTCTCTTTTTATACCCCTCTTCCCAGAAAAGCTCATCAATTCTCTGGCTGAAGTTATTCACTCCCTGCTACTGACTCATGTGTCTATATCTGGAGTCTTTTCAGGAATTCTCAGCCCTGTGTCAGGAATCTGGGGCTCATTTTTGTCTTGTCTTCCTGCCTCTTCCCCACTTCCCTCCGGTCTGTTGTCACTTAGGCCTCAGGATGTCCCCTTCTTGTCATCCCCATATCAGCTCTGGCTCCATCCCTCACCTACACCCCCGAGCAGCCTTCTTACCCAGTCTTTACATCACATTCCTTCCTCCATCCAGCAGCTATTCTTGTTGTTGTTCAGTCGCTAAATCATGTCTGACTGTGACCCCATGGACTATAGCACGCCAGGTTCCTCTGTCCTTTCGTATCTCCCAGAGTTTGCTCAAATTCACGTCTATTGAGTCAGTGATGCTATCTAACCATCTTATCCTCTACCACCCCCTTCTCCTTTTGCCTTCAATCTTTCCCAGCATCAGGATCTTTTCCAGTGAGTTGACTCTTCCTATCATGTGGCCAAAGTATTGGAGCTTCAACTTTAACATTAGTCCTTCCAATTAATATTCAGGGTTGGTTTCGTTTAGGAATGACTGGTTTGATCTCCTTGCAGTCCAAGGGACTCTCAAGAGTCTTCTCCAGCATCACAATTCAAAAACGTCAATTCTTTAGTGTTTAGCCTTCTTTGTGGTCCAACTCTCTATCTGCACATGACTACTGGAAATGACTACCCAGCAGCTAGGGTAAAGGAAAAATCCAGTTATGTCCTTTCCTCCCACAGAATCCTCAGAGATACCCTGCTGCTTTCAAGCTAGACCTCCAGCTCTTGAATTAAGCAAATAAGATACTGCTTGATCTAATCAGTACTTTCAACATTGGCTGCATTCAATTCACCTGGGTTGTTTTTAACCACCTGGGGGTGGGATCTGGGCATGGTATTTCATACAAGCTGCAGACAAGATTGTTTTACTCAACCTGCTCCAGAACCTCCTGGCACCTCCAGTTCAATCTTTCATTATTCCCTTACTTTCACTCCAGGCTCCATCTGTTCAAACCTCTTTCAGGCTCTTTCTTGCTCTTCAAAGGTGACCCCTGTTTCATTTTCCATGGCCATGCCTTACCACCTCAAAGCTCACGTTTCCTGGTGGTATGGACTGAATGTTTGTGTCCCTACAAAATTCACAGGTTGAAACCTATTGTCAAATTTGGTGGTGTTAGGAGGTGGGATCTTTAGGAGGTGATTAGGTCTTGAAGGTGGGGCCTTCATGGATGGGATTAGTGCCCTTATAATAGCACCCCTGGAGAAGGAAATGGCAATTCTTCTTGCTTGGAGAATTCCATGGACAGAGGAGCCTGGCAGAATACAGTCCATGGGGTTGCAAGGAGTCAGACATGACTGAGCGACTAACACACACACACACGGTAGCACCCAGGGGACTCCCTCTCCCCTTGTAGGGACACAGCAAGAAGATACCCATCGATGAATCAGAGGTGGATCTCCTCAGTCCCTGAATCTGCTGGCACCATGATGTTGGACTTTCTTGCCTTCAGAACTCTGAGAAATGACTTGCTATGTGTACTTCTGTTAAAGCAGCCTGGACTAAGGCACCTGGCTAACTCTTTCTGTTGCTTCCAGTCTTAAAGGATATATCATTTCCTCTGAGGAGCCTCCCAGGACCACTGAAGGCTGAGTTAGGAGCATCCTCTTCTATGTTTTTCTGGTGCCTTGTGTTTCTGTCAAAGAATTTATCATGCTGTATTGTGATCGGCCATTTCCTTGTGTATAGTTTCCAGCAGACTCCAAGCTCTGTGAGGACAGGAACCACATCTCCCCTGAACACTCACCAGACTTGGTAGATGCTCAGCAAATACAGATGGAAGGAAGAGACAATGTTGCACATTCAGCAAATATGACTTGACTTGTTTCTCCCATTGGCAACTGCCATATGTGGGGTTTTCACCATTTTGTGTCCTTTGACTCCCATAATAGCCCTGGGGAACAGGCACAGCCAGAGTTAGCATCCCCATTTTATGGATGCTTCAGGAAGCTAAGGATCCTCACAATTAAGTGCCCTACTTAAGGTTGCAGAAGGAATTAGAGGTACAGCTAGGATTTGAAGCCAGTCTTATGCCCATTCCCAGATGGCTCAGTGGTAAAGAATCTGCCTGCCAATGCAGGAGACATGGGTTTGATCCCTGAGTTGGAAGGTTCCCCTGGAGCAGGAAATGGCAACCCACTCCAGTTTCTTGCCTGGAAAATCCTATGGTAAAAGGTGCCTGGCGGGCTACAGTCCATAGGGTCGCAAAGAGTCAGACACCACTGAGGGACTAAGTACACACATATTCTGCTCATTAGCCATACCCATCACCTACCACACAAAGCCACAGCTCCTCCTTCTGATAGATCTCATGGGTGTGCTAACTAGTTCGCTGGGTAGAGATAGAAGGCTATACATGATGTCCTTGTTTACTTCCTGGGTCAGCTCCTGGTTACTGACTATGATGGGAAATCTCAGTCAAGGCCAACTAGCAGAGGAAAGATGTTTAAACAGGTCCATCTAGTCAAAGCTGGATGAGGTGATTGGATGGCATCACCGACTTGATGGACATGAGTTTGAGCAAGCTCCAGGAGTTGGTGATGGACAGGGAAGCCTGGCGTGCTGCAGTCCATGGGGTCAAAAACAGTTGGACACGACTGAACAACTGAATTGAACTGAAGAATGTCTTAGAGTGGGTTCACTAGTGGCTCAGCGGTAAAGAATCTGCCTACAATGCAGGAGCTGCAGGAGTTGTGGGTCAGGAAGATCCCTACGAGAAAAAAAAACGGCAACCCATTCCAATATTCTTGCCTAGGAAATCCCACAGACAGAGAAGCCTGGCAGGCTATAGTCCACGGGGTCACAGACGAGTCGGACATGACTTGGTGACTAAACAAGAGTGTCTTTGAGAACAAGTCTTTTCTTTTATGCGAGAGTCCCCACAGGGCCATCCAAGGTTTGTAAGGTGGCTCAGCTCCTCCTCGTCTCTCAGACTCCTGCCACGCTGTGGAGCTCCACCCTCCAGGGCATTCTCAACATCTTCGTGGTCAGAGCTGGTTCACCAGCATGCCTGGGTTGCAATCCATGGGATGGAGGAGAGCAGAAAACAGAAACACCCGGTGTCAGAAGTCCCGGCCCAGTATGTGTTACTTCTTACAGTCCATTGGGGAAAAGCTTAGTCACGTGATCAGCCTGCCCAAGGAAGGCTGAAAACGCCTCCCTGAGCAGCCTGTGCCCAGGAGGATCCTGTTCTTATGGAAGCAGAGGAGGAAGGATTTAGGTGGGCAACTGGCAGCCTCCACACAGATGTCAAATTGTGACTTAAGGAGACTAAGTGACTTGGCCAAAATCCCTAGGGTAACCAGCCACAGTCCAAGGCTCCATTCCAAGGTGCAGACTCCTGACTGCCCTCTGCCCACTGCCTCTCTGACCACCTGGCGCTTGTCAGTCTGAGAGTAGAAATGAGGCAGGTAGGGCTGACCCCAAGGGACAGTTGGAAGGGCTCTTTGGCAAGGGACATGGCTCAAAGGTGCCTCCAATTTAGACCCTTGCTAATTTTCTGCTTTGGGGTTGACCTCTTCAAGCTCAGTATGTAACATGACATTGCACAAAAGCTGGGTTTTCCTTTATAATTGATGTACTGCTCAGCCAAAGGCTAGAGCAGCTTGGGTTCTTGTTTTTCTCTGGAAGTGCTTTATTTTGTTTTCACTTTTCTTTCTAATGGCTAAGACCTCAAAAGCCCTGACTTCTCTGCATCTCCAGAAGGGCCTGAATACACGGGGAGAAATGTCAGTCACGCCAGGAGGAGAATGACAAGGGTGGGGAGAGAGGGACAGAGGAAGTGTTGGAGGAGATTTTCATCAAAGGGAGAGGGACTCGGCCACAAGGGGAATTAATAAGTGCCTCTGGACCACGGGAACACACGTGGCTCCAGCTCAGGTACACTGTCAGCAAACCGCTCTCCACCAGAAACCAGTTTCACATGGCGAGCATCCTTTTAGCCCTGGCTTCATCTGGGAGGGTGTTACAGTTTGAGTTCTAACGAGGAAAAGTTTCACTTGCCCACTTTGGAGGCTTCTCCCCAACCCTCCTGCTAATTCCCACTCAAGGGACACCATGGGGAAGATAGGGGAGGACCGAGACCTGATGACTGAGATGGAATACTTTGAACATGGGCTGCTGCTGGGGAACCTGAGTAGCTTTTTGTGGCATCTGGGCAGAAATACAGCCCCATTGTCCAGAAAGTGAGGGCAGCCAGCCCGGGTGGCCAGACTCGGGCAGTTGTCTGTGGGGAGCTTGCCAGAGAGAAGTCCAGGGCTTGCTGGACATACAAGCTCTTGTCCCCAGCCAGAGAACTGGGTGTCCTTTGGCTCAGTCACCCAGATAACATCAGAAACTTGGAGACAAGACATTGAACAACCACAAGCAGGTCCAGCCCCTCGGAAAAGATGTCTGAGTTGCCGAGAATGTCCGTACTAGCCTGGTGCCCGGCCACAGATCTCACTGGCTTAGGCTGAACTGGATGTTGAGGCAGGCGGCACTTCTCCAAGCGGTGAGACGGAGTTCCCAGTCCCTTCCCTCTCGTGGCCACACCATCTTCAGCACTGGGCTTCTAGAGGTGCCAAGCTCACCTGCACTGAAGCAGCAGAGTGGGAGAAACATGGAAAATCCAACCTCCAGGGAAGATTTTTATGAGTCAGACCTGGACGTGGCGATTTCACTTCCACCCACACTGGGACGTTAGAGCTCAGCCATGTGCCAGGGCTGCAAGCGAGGCTGGAAATGCAGTCCAAGCTGAGCAGCTGGGGAGCCGAGGATATGGCGAGGGGTCTGTACCCTGCACAGGGAGTCATCTCTCCAGGGCCTTAACAAGAACAATCGTAACAGTATAGCCCATTTATCAATCCTTGCTCGGGGGCCAAGCAGTGTTCAAAGCACTTTATATCTATCGACCCTCTTAATCCTCCCAACTAGGCTGTAATCATCAGTTTACCCAACTGGTAAATGACAAAGCTGGGATTCAAAGCCAGGCAGTCTGGATCCAGGATCTCTGCTCTTCACTGTCCTGCCCCAAGAAGGTGGCTTCCTGTCCAAGCCCTCCTTTGACAGGTGGGGAAACTGAGATCCAGAAAAGCCAGAGTGAGATGGAAGTTCAGAGTTCACCCGCCTGTGTTGCACGGAGGGGAATCCCTTCCACGGCCCACAAGCAGGTTCTTGTCTAACACTCAGAAATGAATTGTCCAAGGAGACACACGTGCTAACAAAAGCAAGAAACTTTAGTGGGATCAGGTGCCCGGGTGGAGAGCAGAACTGCTCCGACACGTGGCTCCCAGACTCACCTTTTACGGCTTTTATGTTGACAGTGCCTGAGTGCTCACTTGCTTCAGTGGTGTCCAACTCTTTTCTTACCCTATGGGCTGTAGCCCACCAGACTCCTCTGTCCATGGGATTCTCCAGGCAATACTACTAGAATGGTTTACCATTCCCTTGTCCAGGGGATCTTCCTGACCCAGGGATCGAACCCATGTTTCTTTACATGTCCTGCATTTCAGGCGGGTTCTTTACCTCTAGCGCCACCTGGGAAGCCTTATGATGATATGGTTAGTTCCGGATTGTCTTTGGACAATCATTCTGACTCAGCCTCCTTCCTGATGGCGCATGCATCGCTCAGCCAAGATGGATTCCAGCAAGGAGGATTCTGGGAGGTTTGTATGACGTTATGGACTGGTGTCTCCTTTTGACCTGTCCCCAAATTCTTCTGGTTGATGGTGGCTTGTTAGTTCCATATTCCTTATCAGGACCTCTCGTCATAAAATAACTCGTGCAAATGGTCACTGTGGTGCCTGGCCAGGGTGGGTGGTTTCAGTGTTTCCCCTCACACCTGCACATCTAAGCCATTGGTAAATACCTGCTACGTGAATGGATGGGTGATTCTGCTTTGGTAGATGATTTAAAGTCTTTTTAAAACATCAAGCAAGATGTTTAGGCCAGACACCAACTTTCACATGGTCCACCATCCTTAAGCTGAAACAAAAAGCTAAATAGAAGGCTGGGATCAACCCAGACTCAACCCACTGGAAAATGAATTAGCAAACTGCAACTCTTTGAGGGAATTGAAGGCCCAGAGGAGATTCATCACTGGGTTACATAATAAAGAGCCCCCCAAAGAAACACTAATACTTTCATGACTGTTACAAAATGTGGATGGGTGGGTATGACTCATCATTTTAAATTCATTTAAAGGATTTTGGATGAATGCTGTCAATTAGCTTTGGGGTCTGAACTTCCTATCTTCCCCCATTTGACCCAGGTTCTGAACATCAATTCTTACCTGCAGGGTGGAGATATTTCTGAAGATAGAAAGAAAGAGCTTTTGTGAGAGCAGATACAGTAAGTGACGCTCTCCCCTCAGACTGCTGCTAACCCCGTGCTTCCTGGGGTCATGTGTGTAAACAGTCATGAGGCTGTTCAAGCAGAGAGAATTCTAATCCCCCGAGCTGCTGATAAATAATAATGCATAAACTATGATTAGTATTCTGTTGCAAAGGCCAGTGATCAAAGGATGGTCAGAGTGGTAAACTTGAGAACTCTGCTGAATTAACACTTCAAAGTCTCCTTGTGGATGTAGTCTTCTGGTTTTGGTTCCACCAGAATCTTCTTTGAACCACCCCTGCAAATGCCACAGTGCCTCCAGACACATTGGTCTGTGGGGACTCTGCTGTGGAACCAGGGCAGTTTCCTGCCACCCTTTCTCAGCTTTTCAGCAACCTCACCGGTTTTCATGTACGGAGTCCAAGGTGGAGGCCCCAGTGTCTTTGAGGAAGAGAAAGTATCTGGCCTTGAGTAGACACATACTTTCTGGACATTTGTGCCCTCGAGCAAGAATTTAATAAATGGAGCCCTGGCGACCTGTAAGAGATGGAGACTTTCTGGGGCAGTGGTAATTTTCTCCCTGCCTTGGAGCATTAATATTCAGTAGCTGAGTTCCATCGCTAAGAATCACATGGTGACTTTTAGAGGCATTCACAGGGGGAAGAGGGAAGAAACTGGGAATGCTGCACCCTGCCCCATATGGTCACTGCTGGACCGTCTTGTTTTCCCCACCTTCTGTCCACTTTGCAGTCACTTCTGTTTCCTGTTCTGCACTGCCCTGATTCCAATCAAGATACCAAGGTCTTGGGACTTCCCTGGTGATCCAGCGGTTAAGAATCTGCCTTCCAATGCAGGAAACTCAGGTTTGATACCTGGTCAAAGAACTGAGACCCCGAGTGCTGCGGGACAGCTAAGCCCGCATGCCACAATTAGAGAGCCGACGAGCCAACCTAGAAAGAGGCCCATGCACTTCAGCAAAGATTCTGTGTGCTGCAGCTAAGACCCAACACAGCCGAAAGTGAATAAATACTTTTTAAAGGTTTCAAAGTCTCATTCAAATTCCAACAAAATCAAACCATTTCTACCAAGAGCTGGAACACAAGGCTTCACCATCTTTGGGGTATAAATGCCTTTGAAAATTTGACAAACGCTCTACTCTGGTCCCCCTGGAAAAGTGTACAAAGTAGACACACCTGCTTTGGAATACAGTTTCTGCCGGAGAGACAGAAACTTCTCTTCCAAACCCTTCCCTACCAAAACCATCTTCCGAGGACTTTCAGGAGCCTCTGGTTTAAGTGGATCCCCACCCAACCCCTAAGACTTCACAAGGACTCTTTATCTTTTAGAAACAAACTGAAAAACCAAACAGCCTGAGATGCTCAAAGACGTGAAGATCAATGACTGTGTAGGCTCTCCAAGGAAAGAAAAAGAATTCTAACACTGACCCTGAAAGAGTTTAGAAGGTCTGTGTTTAAATGAATTTTGGAAATGCGCTGTTGTCACTAAGCTGTATCTGACTCTCTTGTGACCCCATGGACTGCAGCCTGCTAGGCTCCTCTGTCCATGGGATTCTCCGGGCAAGAATACTGGAGTGAGTTGTCATGCCCTCCTTCAGGGGATTCCCGACCCAGGGATAGAAACTGCATCTCTTGCGTCTCCTGCATTGGCAGATGGATTTGTTACCACTGAGCCACCAAGGAAGCCTAAATTTTGGAAATACCTTATGCTATAATCTTTTGGAAACCTGCAAAGTGTATGAAAGACTCTGAGAACACCCACAGCAATGGAGTATTTTTATTTTGCTGAATTCTACATTTCCCAAACTAATTCGGCCCCACTTTCCTTTCTGCTCTTATCTCCAGTTAATAACCCCACAGAACTGCTGTTTTGAGGAATCCTGCTATATAATCCCTGTACTTTACAGATGGGGAAACTGGAGCCCAGAAAAGGGACAAGACTTTCCCAAGGTCACAGTGAGTCAGAGGTGAAGCCAGAAGGTTGTGTCCTGGCTTGGAGTTCTTTCCATTCAGCAAACTGCCCCAGCAAAGAGGTCTTCTCTGGCAGGGGATGCTGTAATCAGCCTTGTCTTTCCTCTGAGAGGAGGCAGGAGGACGAACAGAAAGCAGAAACAATATCCAAGGAGTTCTCAGCGCCCGAGGTCTAATGCTCAGATGCAATCCCCAGGTCATCACAGCCTAGAACCTTGATGTGAATGTGAACTTCATTCCATGGCGATGCCCTAAGGATGTTGCCTCCTCATTTAGAGGGCCCCAGGCAAGATCAGCCTAGCACAGGTTACTGAATGGGGACCTGAAGCCCAGGCCTGACTCTCAGGGGCATTTATAGATCTGGGACTTGCCCTGGTCTCACTGAAAAACCTGATATGCCATCCCTAGGAGTACAGACAACTGGTAAGCCCCCTTTGGCCATGCACTCCTTTGTCATCAGCATTCTCATGGCTGAGGGAGCAGAATCAGGGCCCCTGGGATGCAGATGACAAGGCAGAAACTGTGCATCAACTATATTAGGGATGAGCTTCCCCTTCTGTTTGCTTGTTTAAAATCTAGAAATGATGGACTCCATCCTCCACTGCTCCAAAGTCTGTTTGGCAGCTAAATGGGGGAATCCCCCTCCTCACCCACTTCCCAGAGTATTCACCCTTTGGAATGGCAACCTCCTCCCATTGGACACCACTGGTGGCATTTTTCTGGACCCATTATCTGAGTCTGTCTTCAACTTCCTAAGGCTAGGGGTGCACTTTGGTTCTCTGCTAAAGATACAGCACTCATGTGATCATTTGCTCAGAAATCAAAGGATGCTAAGGGTTGCTAAGACTTAGAAAGTAAAAGATCCGAGATTTTTCTATTTTAAAAAACCCAACAATCATCCTTGCAATGCTTATAACTATGTGGAAAATGTGTGCATTACTATACGTGGGTAGAGACTAGAAAGAAAAATATCTCCTTTGATGAAGAGAAAAAAACAATGCCTTTACTGGGGTCCTAAGCCATTCCCCACCTAGCAGGCTGAGTCCCTATTTTTTCAGTGGGGGAAGTTCCTACAGTAGAGCTGCCTGAGCCTGGAGCCCACGGAGGCCCTCCTAGCACGCAGTGGTGTTCTTCTGGGCCAGGGGTAAAAGGACGTGTGGCTTTCCTCCAGGCTCCCTTGCCTGGATGGATCAGTGTCTTTCCCTGAAGCACAGGTGGGGTGCCAGTCTGGGTTGCCTCGGGGAGCATTTCTGCAGCCAGCAAGCCCAGAGGAGGCAGTTCTCAAGACAAGAGACACAAATGGTGTGGCCCCCAGCTGCTGAGGAAGCCCCATGTCAGGCGGCTCTGGACAACCAGCATTGCCGCTGTACCAGACTCCTGGAGGAAAGGGGCACCCTCGCCGGTCTCCTGCCTCTCTAAAGTTTCTCTGCTCTGCCACAGTCCTGCCCACTTCTGCCTATCAGCTGTGCTTCCCCCAGGGCCCCACACCCACCAGCACTTGGCTTGGTCTCCCATTTTTGGCTCCACTGTCCTCCTTTGGGGTTGTTCTTCTATCTCAGCTTCCCTTTGTCCATTCCTTGGAGCCTCCATGGACTCGCTTTGCCTTATGCTTCTTGTAATGTCCATGCTTAGCTCCTCTCTGATATTCTCCATCTGGGTCTGCCCCTCTGTTGACTGTTGCCTGAACTGAGCCAACCCTTGACGCCCCTTGAATGGGCATCTTTTGGGTCATATGCTTATGGGAACACCAACCTTGGTCAGCGTCTGGCTCCCAGAAGATGCTCTATTGAGTTACTTTCTTCCTGCCTTATCTTCCTATTTCTTGATTCTCCAGGCTTCTGGAACATACGAGTGACCCACACTGATGCCATTCTCTTTGCAGTACTGGATCTAGTACTGGTCATGCTGGATGGCAACCCATCACCATCTCACACGCCATTTCCAATCAACTGGCAATGACTTCCCAGAGTGTTAATGCTAGAATTGAGAAGCACAAATCTAGGCTCCACGGGAAAGAATTCCAGGATGGACCAACAGTGTCTGTCATGAGCACAGGGGTGCTGGGGGACCACATGCGAGGTGAGCATGTGCAGTTCCCTGGACTCGCCCTAGTTCTGGTCTTCACTCCATCACAACCCGTGTGACAATAGGAAAGTCACTTCCCTTCTCTCTCTCTCTCTCTCAAGCCTCTGTCTCTAAATGACAGAGGAGTCCCTGCCAGTTCAGTGAGTCACCCTGAGTCCCGCATATACTAAGAAAGGACAGAGTATTGCTGAGTGACTTTTGGGCTTCTTATCCATCAAGAATTTGGCTCGGGTATCCTTTGTCGTGTGTTCCCACAGCGCGCTGCTTCTGAGCGGCTTCCCAGGATTGGAGTCTCGCCTTTATTTCTAACGGCAGGCCTGCTGGCTGTGGCTCCAAACCCCTAAATTGGGAAATGTTCAACTGCAGAATGTTTACATTGTGTATTCAGAGTATGAAGTGGTGTTTGAGAAGTGTTGCCATGGAGACAGGGAAGTGAGGAGGCAGCTAACTATGAAGAGAAATAATCCAATATTAACACGCACAAGCTACGTTCTTGGGCTGCTGTAAATGAAATAACACGTTATTGGGCAGGCAGCCACTGTACATGTGCCTGGTCTTGGACTTAGAAATTGGAAAAAACTACCTCTTGGGTCTAGTTTATTAAAGAAACCATAGCAGATTCTGAGGTTCCCTGACTTTGGGGCAGAAGTCCCTCCCAGCTCCAAGAGGTGATGCCTAGAGGCTCAGGCATCTCAAACTTTGTCGCATGGTGACCCGATTGGATAAAAGATGCCTCCTGGACCACTAGCCCCAACCTGTCCCAATTTTCAGTAGAAAAGGAACTGTGTGGTAACATGCAATGCCACCATCCAAGCAAATTTGTGGTACTGAAGCGTACATTCACATCTGTCTTTGCAACAGGAGTGTGGATAGTTTGCATGTGAATTTAATGTTATTGATGTTGTTCAGTCACTAAGTTGTGTCCGACTCTTTGCGACCCCATGGACTGCAGCCCACCAGGCTCTTCTGTCCATGGGCATTTCCAGGCAAGAATATGGCAGTAGGTTGCCATTTCCTTCTCTAGGGGATCTTCCTGAATCAGGGATCAAACCATGTCTCCTGCATTACCAGGCGAATTCATTACCACTGAGCCACCAGGGAAGCCTGAATATAATGTTAGCATCTAGTTATTGGAAAGTGATAGATTCCCCAAACTGATGCAAATGGACATCACTGCACACTGCAGGGTTAACCAGATAGCTCGCCACCAACGCCACTGGTGAAGCTGGAAACATAGGCAGCACAGGCAGCACCAATGGGACTCTGGCAGCGTGTATTCCTTCCCAAAGTTGCAGGATTCCCAGCCATTTCTGATGCCAAGAGCTGGGTGACAGCCAGGCTTCTCAGTAGAATACTGAATTAAGAGTCTTCAGTCAGCTCTAGCGATAGGCTCATCTTACCTTATAAACAACAAATATTAGAAACCCTTGACATTCATTCATTAACCTTGGTCTTAGGTGAAATGACAGCCTTTGGGGTGGAGTGCTGAGGAAAAGGTTTGCATGTTTGTATCAGGAGCCCACCCCACCCCCACCCTCCCGTGGCTGCAGGTCACCCTGAGAACTGGGAGGGGTCAAAGCCAAGTAGGTGTGTTTGCCTTGGCTCTGCAGCTCCAGCTCCAGCTCCCTGGGTTGCTCGGTGTAGCCTGGGGCCCAAGAACCTTGTCCCCCAACCTGGACTGTGGGCCAGCTGCACCAGGGTCATCACCTATGGAATTCTGAAAAAATACTGCCCTGGACCACAGCCCTGAGATCAGGGATGGAGACCAGGGATCCACGTGTTCGAAAATGGGCCCAGAGGATGTGACAAACAGCCAGGTGAGGACGCCCTGGGCTCTGTGAACCTCAGGTCACCTTGGGACCCCACCTGGGATCTTGGTCTGGCTGGGAGAGGTTCAGCACCTTGGTTTCTCTGTCTCCAAGCTGAGCATGGCATGCCTGACTCCCAGGGGAGGTGAGAGCGACAGAACAAAGGAAAAAACCAGAACGCCCTCAGCTCAGCTTGGCCCCTGGAGGGTAGGGTCCCTGGCAATGTCTGTGTGGAGGCAGCGTGTCCCACGGAGAGCCCAAGGGCAGGTTCACAGGGGGCATTTTTCTTTTTTTTTTGGTTATGGGTTATAACCTACACCCTGGAAGAGGACATGGCAACCCACTCCAGTATTCTTGCCTGAAGAATCCTCATGGACAGAGGAGCCTGGCGGGCTACAGTCCATGGGGTCACAGAGTCGGACACGACTGAGCAACTAAGCATAGCACATAATCTACATAAGTTTACATATATTCTTTTATATGTATCAATTCTTCATATCTTTTTTTTTTTTTTAAACACCTATTGGTGAAGAAGAGAGAACATGATTTGTGGTCAAAAAGATCAATGTTCCAATCCCAGCTCTGCCATTAGCTGTGCCCACTAGCTATGCTATGTCCCCACTCTAAGCAGCAGTTCAAGGACTTTAAAACGGAAATAATAATCCTTACCTCACAGGCTTTTGTGAGGGCCAGAAAACAAATTTACCTTAAAACCCTTTTGAGGCGAATCCAGCTATCAGGACATGAATAAAACAGATGAGTGGATCAAAGTGGGAGAAAGCATGGAAGAGAGTGGGTACAGTGCCCGAGGGCAGAGGGGGTGCTCGGAGGGCTGCTCCTGCTGGTCCTGACAGGTACCCCAGCAGGTCAGCACGGGGAACCTGCAGCCAGACAAACAGCAGGCACCCCAGGCGGACAGCGAAGGGTCTGCTGGATGGCAGGAGAACTGCATCTCCCTGTCCCAGGTCAGGGGTGGGGCCGGCACCCCACATCCAAGGTGACATCTCCTAAGATCTCTTCAGATGAGCAGAGCCCAGTTTCAGAGAACTGAAAGGAACAAAATCTTGAGTCATTGGTACATCCTGCTTTGTGGGCTCAGAGCTGCAAACTGTATCACCACACAGCAGAGGCCAGAGCATGGCTCACCCTTCTGCATGCCGACTTGACCAGAGACGCCCAGACTTTGGTCCTGGGCCCTCCACCCTGTATGGTTCGGGAATCCCTCAGAGGTGCCTCTGTGTACCCAGGCTCACTGAGGTCTAGTCTCTAATATCTTCACTGTGTCCTTAAACTCAGGCAACCCCTCGAGGCAGAAATTCTTAAGATGTCATTTGCAGACTGCTCCCTAATTATTAGCAGCAGTATCTCCTGTTAGAAATAGCTTGTTAGAAAGAAGTAAACAGACATTTCTCCAAAGAAGATACATAGATGGCTAACAAACAAATGAAAAGATGTTCAGCATCACTCATTATCAGAGAAATGCAAATCAAAACTACAGTGAGGTACCATCTTACACTGGTCAGAATGGCTGCCATCAAAAAGTCTACAAACAATAAATGCTGGAGAGGATGTGGAGAAAAGGGAACCCTCTTACACTGTTGGTGGGAATGCAAACTAGTACAGCCACTATGGAGAACAGTGTGGAGATTCCTTAAAAAACTGGAAATAGAACTGCTGTATGACCCAGCAATCCCACTATTGGGCATACACACTGAGGAAACCAGAATCGAAAGAGACACATGTACCCCAGTGTTCACTGAAGCACTGTTTACAATAGCTAGGACATGGAAGCAACTTAGATGGCCATTGGCAGATGAATGGATAACTGTAGTACATATACACAATGGAATATTACTCAGCTATAAAAAAGAACACATTTGAGTCAGTTCTAATGAGGTGGATGAAACTGGAGCCTATTATACAGAGTGAAGTAAGACAGAAAGAGAAATACCAATACAGTATATTAATGCATATAAATGGAATTTAGGAAGACGGTAACAACCACTCTGTATGCAAGACAGCAAAAGAGACACAGATGTAAAGAACAGACTTTTGGACTATGTAGGAGAAGGCAAGGGTGGGACAATATGAGAGAATAGTATTGAAACGTACGTAAAATAGATGACCAGTGCAAGTTTGATGCATGAAGAAGGGCAGTCGAAGCCGGTGGGGTGGAAGGGAGGGGGGCTCAGAATGGGGAACACTTGTGCACCTGTGGCTGATTCATGTTGAGGTATGGCAAAAACCACCACAATATTGTTAAGTAATTAGCCTCCAATTAAAATTAATTAATTTTCTTAAAAAAAGAAATCACTTGTCAGAATTATTAGGCCCCACCCCAGAAACGCTGGGGGTGGGCCCAGCAATCTGTGTTTTAACAAGCCTTCTGGGTGATTCTGATGAGCTCGGGTTTGAGAACCACTGCCACAGGTTTTATCCTCTTGGGGATGGCTGAAGTTGGGTCCCTGCCATATCCTGTATCCCAGCTGGTGGAGGGAGGGGGAGAGAGGGAAGGTCCTAGAGAAGCTCTGCCAATTTTTCTCAGACCTAGGCCAGCAAGTGGCTCACAGTCCACTGGAGAAAATGTTACATGGCCACACCCACCTGTAAGGAGGGCTGGGAAATGTAGTCTCAACTGGGGGGCCACCTCTCCAGCTCTGATCCTGTTATTCTCTAACTAATGGCAAGAGGGCACAGACTGTGGACCATGAGCCGTTTCTGCTGTACATGTCCTCGGTCACCCTGGCCATCACAAGATGGGGATGGAAGCAGCCCTTGGGACCTTGCAGGGGAGGGCAGAAAAGGTGGGTGTATGGCTGACCCAAGGGCCTCTTTTCTTAGACTTTCTGCCTGTCCTCTCTAGCAGCTCCAACACCCACAAGGTCCCACCATCCTGTCCCCAGGGTAACCTCTCTGCTGCTGCATTCTGTGCTTCCCTCCTATCAAATTTCACCTTTCCTGTGTCTCACTTGCTGTTCCAGGATCTTTTGGTAAATCTTACCTTTCCTCTGTCTCATTATTCTATGATTTGTTTATCAAATCTTACCTTCCCTACATATCATTATTCTAGGCGAAGTGTAGATTTTCTGCAGACTCTGGTGGCACTAATACAAGCCCAAGGTCCTAATCCAAGAAGGGGATAGTAAGGGTTCTACTCTGTTTCTCAGGCCACAGGTAGACTATCATGTCAATTTCAGATAGGTTCCATCTTTAAAGGAATGTTGACAATTTAACACATTCAAGAATGGTTGACAATGATAGTGAGGGTTTCTTAAAACTTTGGGGAGTTTTTTGGCTTAAAGAAGACCTGGGAATGGAAGGCATAAGTATCCTCAAAGACAGAAAAGATTGTCATGGAGAAGGACTCAACCTACTCCATGTAGCCAAAGAGGGTCATCAAATAAAGGCAGATAGACGTGGGCTCCGTAATATAAAGGAGAACAGAATGACGAGGAGGCTTGAGAAACAGTGGAACCAAGCACTTGTCTTGTGCGGAAGTAAATTCACTGCTTGAAGCATCCAAGTGGAAGAGAAGCGACTGCCTGCCTAGGAAGCTAAGAGGCATCTGAGAGGAGATGCCTGGGACTAGATGAGCTCTGAGTCCATCCCAACCATTGGTCCTATTGTGTATTTGCTGGTGACCCTGAGTAAGTCACTGAACCTGTATGAGTCTCGTTTCTTCATCTATAAATGTGGGAGTCTCTGCCTCATATACCTCAATCGGGGTATTGTGAGGGTTAAATGGCAAACCAACAGGAGCCCTCCGTAACTGTGAAAACTAATCAGAGCACACCTGATGACCATGGGGACAGTGATATGGATGGTAGTGACAATAAGTGCATCTCCTACTTCCGGTATTTAGAGAGAAGCTTTAGGGACCCAGTGCCTCCAATAATGTAAAAGACTGGCTTGCCATTGGACACCTCAGGCATGAAAGGAGATAGAGAGGCGGAAGATGGCATTTTCATCTAAACAGGACATCATGAAACATCTCAGGTCACCCATGTCCTCCGCATCTGTTTGTGACCAAATCTGGGAGAAGCCCTATATCAGCTGGAACTCTGCAAGCCAGGCAGGGCCTGGCATCTCACTCTGCCCCTGCATCTCAATCTCACCTGGCATTTGAGTTTATTGATTAAAGTTCTGCCGGCCATGGGGCTCGTGCTCAGGAACAGTGCTTTCTCATTATAGCCCAGCTTGGTTTCCCTGAGGTGTCTTTTCAAGATTCCAGCAGACGTGGGGGCAGGGGGACGCATCTGTATGTGTTTCAAGGCGCGTTTGTTTCAAAGTGGGCTTGGAATAATGCTGTGGTGCAGAACTGAGCCATTGTGAGCGGATAAATGCAGGGCTGACGCCTGTGGGTCTATTATCTGAACTGTAATAACTGCCCAGGAAGGGCAGGCTTGCTGACCATCGCGACTCACTTGACCAAAAAGCAGAGGGGAGTGGGGGCAGAGCACCCAGCTCTCTGCTGATCACGTCACTTTGCTGATTGTGTAACGAGGGGGCTAGAGAAAGTTCCATCAACTCGCGCCACACATCTGGGCTGGGGCAGGAATTGGTGGGGCTTCTGTCCTTCTTCTGGCTCTTGAACACCACACTGACAAAGAAAAGTAGCAGTTACTCATTCTGTGTTTTTCTCTCTATTCTCTTGGAGCCTAGTATCAATTGATATTATCTGGGACCCAGAGAGTAGATTTTGGAACCCATGATGTTTATAGTATTTTGTTAGATTGGTTTCACCCATGCAGGAAGATATATGGGGACATGATGTGGAATTATAGGTGTTCAATATTATTAGAATCAAAGCTTCAATTACTTAATTGATGAAGCAAGTCATTTTTATAGATAAAGAAACTGGCTTGCTCACACTCAGATCCCAGGATTCAAACCCAGGTTTCCAGTATTCTTTCCATTACAACAGAAATGCCTTTGTTCCTTCATTCATTAGGAAAAATATTGACTGACACACACCCCCACCCCCACCCCACTACTACTATGTGCTGGGTACCATAATTGCTGTTGTTTAGTCGCTAAGTCGTGTCCTACTTTTTTGTGACCCCATGGACTGTAACCCACCAGGCTCCTCTGTCCATGGGATTTCCCAGACAAGAATATTGGAGTGGGTTGCCATATCCTTCTCCAGGATAGGGACTGGCAATAAAGCCGTGACTCAGACAAGCCAAGTCCCTGCTCTGTGGACCTTATATTCTAGTCAGGGAAGACTTGTAGTTTTTTTAAATTAATTTTTATTAGAGTACAGTTTCTTTACAAAGTGGTGCTATTTGACTTACACTTTTTGGTTCACATGTGTGTACCTCCTACTTGCCCAGTGCTGGGCACCTAATCAGTTGTTAATAAATATTTGATAAGTGAATGAATGCAGAGCAGTGACTTTGATCCGTGACTTCATTCGCTTCCCCAAGGCTGCATCAATGGGGTGTTGCAGTGAACACCACACCTAGACCCAGGCGAGGTCACTCATGGATGGGTACACTTACTCCAGGCCGGGGAGAAATTTGTAACTTTTTTCACAAAGCATGAACTTGGAATCATTTCTAAGTGGCAGGCACAGAGATGATGTCTCCAAGGAGAAGACAATTTGTCTTCCCACTTTCCATCAGGCAAATCTTTCAATCGCCATAGGGAATAAGTGGAAACAGATTGAGGAGACCCAAAATTTGCATTTAACTGTTTGGAAGAAGAGTTGTCACGTCATGGCCAAGAGCAGCTGAACAGAACTCGGGGCTGGCGGGGGTGGGGGTGTTTCTGAGACGTGGCTGGAACTGCAACTGAGGTAGATGTCAGAGCAGAGAGGGCAGGAGAACTGAGTTTTAGAGAGAATTTTTACAATTTTTAATGTCAAAGTTTAGTATTTCAGGGTCCGGGGAGCAATCGCTATTTGTCTTTGTTTGGTCAGCTGTGCCTTCAGGATCAGACTCCATGGCCTTGGCAGGGTGGGCAAAGCCCTCCACAGCCTACACCACCCCCTCACCGACCCCATCTGCCTTTCTAAGCTCTCCTGCAGGCTCTGCACTCACTCAGTCCACCCCAGTTCTCTTCCTGGGGGCCCTTTTCTCTTCTAGAACACACCATTTTCACCTTGTGTCTCCACTCAGGCTGTTTCCTCTTCCGGGACAAACCCTACTCCACCGTTCAAGGACCAGTTCCAGTGTTAGCTCTCAGCAAAGCCTTCCATTAGACCAGAAAGATCGAAGCTGTATTCTTATGGCCCTTGGGTCACATCTCTCATACAGCATGTTTGAATCCCTCTCTGGTTGTTCAGCTGATCTCTCTTTTTGACTAGATTTTGAGTTCCTGGAGTCTTAATTACCTTTGAATTATCCGCAGTACTTAAAGCTGTGCCTGGCATCCATGTGTGAGAGCGAGAGGATACAATACCAATTAAACTTGAGGTTCAGCTTGCGGGAAATGCTTGTTGGCCAGAAAGGACTGGGCAATGCACTGTTACTAAAGCAGGATTACCGAGCAGGCTTTTTGGAATATCTTAAAGACATTCATTAGTCTGAGATACCATCTGGTCCTTTACAGAAAAAGTTGGCTCACACTCGATGTGCACTAACTGTACGTTAAGGGGCCCTACTTTAAAGTCTATCTGCAAAGTGCCCTCTAGACATTTCAGCTTCTAAAGTCTTGTTCTCTCTCCCATCCCCCTTCCATCATCCAATCCAGCCGTCCCCAAACTTTTTGGCACCAGGGCTGGTTTCGTGGAAGATAATTTTTCCACTGACGGGGGCAGGAGGATGGTTTGGGGATGATTCAAGGGCTTTGCATGTATTGTGCAATTTATTTCTATTATTATTACATTGTGCTATATAATGAAATAATTATACCACTCACCAGATGCAGCTAATTGCCACTTTCCACTCACTGATAGGGTTTTGGTAAAAGTCCGAAAGCAATTCATTTATTATGGCCCCTGCGCAGTCAAACCTCTCTGCTAGTGATCATCTGTATCAGTAGCTGCTTCCCAGCACTAGCATCACTGCCTCAGCTCCACCTCAGATCATCAGGCATTAGACTCTCATCAGGATTAGAGAGACTCTCATCAGACTCTCATCGATCCCTCACATGTGCAGGTCACAGTAGGGTTCGAGCGCCTGTGAGTATCTAATCCGCTGCTGATCTGACAGAAGGTGGAGCTCAGGAGGTGATATAAGAGATGAGAAGCAGCTGTAAATACAGACGAAGCTTCACCAGCTCACCTGCCGCTCGCCTCCTACTGTGTGGCTGGTTCCAGCAGGTCACAGACTAGTACTGATCTGTGGCCAGGGGGTTGGGAACACCTATCCCAATCCACTCTTCACTGGACTTCTAGTCAGATCTTGTCAAAAGACCAATTCGACCCTTCCTATCCCCCTTCAGACAGCTCCACTAGATCAAGTCCAGAACACAACAGCTCTCCCCATTTCCTGCCTTACTTGCCAAAGTGATGGTCCCTTCTGCCACTTGCCACACTGTCTCCTCTGATCCAATACGCTTATGATTCTGTGATGCACCATTGATTTATTAAGTTTCTCGGGGCAGGGGTGGGGTGGGGGATGAAAGTATGTGTGTCAGTTTCAGACATGTATGAATTTCAGAAATGTTACACATAAAAAAAAAAAATCAGGCACACCCCTGAATAGAGGAACAACAGTAACAGGGAGAAAGAGCATGTGCCAAGCAATGGCTGAAGCATTCCTGGGGAAGCCAGCCACTTCCTCAAGGACCTTGGGTGTCAGGCCACGGGGCTGGGTTAATGTCCTGGAGGCAATACCAGCTCCCTGGGGATTCGGCGTGAGTGAGTGAATGACGTGATCAGACTCGACTTTGAAAGAAAGCACTATGCAGCCTGTATGAAAAGATAGTTTGAAGAGGGACCAAAGGAAATCACATGGAGGAAGCCAAGTGTGGACTAAGCCTGATGGGGCGAAGGGGCAGGCACCAGGGTTCGGACCTGGAAGAAAGTTAGGAGATGAATGGATGCAGTTGCTGACTGACAAGATCAGTGGGGTCGTGGGAGGGGTTGGGAGGATGACTCCAGGCTCCTGTCTTGGGAATCTGGAAGAACCAGATATGGGCTCGGAAGAGACGTTCACAGGAAACCTTATATTTCCTGGATTCTTAAGCCCAGGTTCAGTTCTCGTCCCCTTGAACAGGTTCCAATCTGACCGCTACACCTTGTCTCAATTTTATGAATTTAGTAATGGAGCTAAACTACACGGCCTACAACTGCAGGGAAGAAGGGGGTAACCAGAGACGACCTTCATGTGCCATTGGAGGCAGTACCAGAGCTGCCCACAGAGGGGAAGGGATTCTCCTTCTTGCTGGAAGGTGGCACTGAGGGGTACGGGTGAGGCAGGCACTGGCAAGAGTGAAGAAGCCTCATTCTCCTTCTGAAGGACTGCCTGCAGAAGGGCCATCCCCAAGCTTCCCAGGACCCCTGCGTCCCTGCCGCTTCTCCGCCAGCCCACTCCGTGGATCAGGGTGCCAAAGAAGGAGAGTGAGCTCCAGCCAGTGGCAGAGACTCTGAGGAATGGCCTCACCAGCGCCACCACCTTCCCTGGCAGGGAAGCTTGCATCAAAGCCCCCGAGCAAGGACCTCACAGTTGCTGGAAACCAATTCTCTGGGACCTCCCAGAGCACCCTCCCTGCCAGAGACAGGTCCAGCCCCTCCTTGTGCCCTGGGCCTTAGAAAAGAGGGGAGATTTGACAAGAGTAAGGCGTGTGTCCTGGGGCCAGGCTTTGTTTTGTTTTGAGCTTTCTGATCAAAGGTGGAAATGGAGGCGTGGTGTGGTCCTCTGTCCCTGAAACCTACGAGCGGCAGGCGGCAGTGTCTGGACCTGCGGGTGCGTCTCCACTCACGGTGGGACTGGCAGTGGGCAGCCGGAGGTACCAAGCTGAGGGTGGCCTCCCCCTCGCTGGTGGTCTAAGGCTTTGCCTTCAGCAACCACAGGGGAGCAGCCACGGGAGCCGCAGGACCACGGGGGATGGAAGGACTAAGTTTGCTATGGGACGTCTCTGGGTATGACACTTTCTTTGAGGGTAGTGCAAAATCAATGGGGAAGGACATGTCAGGGAGTCCTAAAGAGTCGTCCCCTTTGAATCAGAGCGTCAAGGCCAACTCCCGAGCAGGGGCTGGGTTGGAAGCTCACTTGATGTTTAAGTCAAAGAAAGTCATGGTACAGGGGACATCTACCAGCCCCATTCCGGTCTCTCTGTGGTCGCTCAGATCATTTACTACATGGAAAATAGCACTTCCCACTTACACAGTTTTGCAGTTCGATGTCAAGGTTGCTGACAGTCTCTCTTGTGGATGGGGCAGGTAAGGGCAGGAATCATTAAGCTCCACTCTCCTGCTGAGAACCTCATGACCCCTACACTTTTCTGAAGTCCCATAGTCAGTAGGGATGGAGGCATTTCCAGCCTGGGGTGGTGGTTATTGTCTCCCTGGTGAGATGACACCACATGATATAATTGAAAGGTCTCTCCCCCATTTCTGTAATCAGATCTTCAAACAGGTCTCGCTGAAACAACCAAGCTTTTCATAGCTTGACAAGAGACCTCACATGAAAGAGATGTTCTCCTGGTCGGGGTCACCTGCTGGGTCCACATCTGCCAGGAAAGGCTGTTGGCTCAGGTATGTGTTGGTTTCAGCCCCACTGAGACATGCATGATATAGAACAAAGTTTTAACTCAGTCAAGCTGTATTTTTTAAATCTTAACAATGTTAGAGATGTTCATCACCCCCCTCTAAAAGTTGAGACAATTATTCTGGAGTATTTGATTAGTCCTAATAACCACATGCTATTAAAAAATCATGGAAACTCATCCAATTAATTAAGCCTCCAATTACAAGGAAGGTAAGAAGAGGAAGCGGCAAGATTTTCTGAATGCTACTTAATAAGGCTTTTAGTTTGAAGAGAATTGTGTCATTTTGTTCTAACACCACAAAAACCTGCCTTGGGGGAGATTAAAGTAGGGATTCTTCAAAGAAGATAATTTTTGTTAAAGTACATAGTGAGCTCTTTATGCAGAAACTTGGCTGAGAACACTGAATTCATTCTACTTGAAACCTTTCAGAAGAAAGATGGGGTTTGAGAGGGAGAGAAAGAGGGTGAGGAATAGAGGATAGAGAGAGGATAGGAATTGAGAGGGGGAGAAGCAGAGGCAGAAATGTCCTAAATTATAAAAAATAATTTAAAGAAGAAAATGTGTAACAAACTATTAGAAATGATCCCTGAAAGTATAGTCTTTATTGTGCTAAGTGAAGTAAGACAGATGGAAAAAGACAAATACCATATAATTACACTTACATGTGAGATCTAAAAAGATACAAATGAATTTACAGAACAGAAACAGACTCACAGACTTAGAAAACAAACCTATGGTTACCAAAGGGGGAAGGTCGGGAGGGAAGGGATAAATTAGGAGTTTGGGATGAACATAGACACACTATTGTCTATGAAACAGGTAAACCACAAGGACTCACTGTATAGCACAGGGAACGCTACTCAATATTCTAGTATTTCCCTAGATTCGAAGAGCCAACTCATTGGAAAAGACCTTGATACTGGGAAAGATTGAGGGCAAGAAGAAAAGGGTAGGGGGTGGTGGAGACAGAGGATGAGATGGTTGAATGGCATCATCAACTCAACAGACATGAATTTGAGCAAACTCCAGGAGATAGTGAAGGACAAAGAAGCCTGCCCTGCTGCAGTCCAGGGGGTTGCAAAGAGTCATGACTGAGTGACTGAACAACAACAATCTGGAAAAGAATGGATATATGTATATGTATAACTATGACTTCCCTGGTGGCTCAGACGGTAAAGCGTCTTCCTACAATGCAGGAGACCTGGGTTCAATCCCTGGGTCGGGAAGATCCTCTGGAGAAGGAAATGGCACCCCACTCCAGTACTCTTGCCTGGAAAATCCCATGGGCAAGAAGCCTGGTAGGCTACGGTCCATGGAGTAGCAAAGAGTTGGACATGTATAACTGAACTACCTTGCTGAACACCTGAAACTAACACATCATAAATAAACTATACTCCAATATAAAATAAAAATTGAAAGTGAAAGTGAAGTCCGACTCTGTGACCCCACGGACTGTAGCCTGCCAGGCTCCTCGGTCCATGGGATTCTCCAGGCAAGAATATTGGTGTGGGTTGCCATTTCCTTCTCCAGGGGATCTGATCACCAGGGACCTGCCTGCTAAATAAAAATTATAAGTAAATAAATAAATAAAACAAACAAAAAACAAATGTGTAGAAGCTGTTGTCAATCCTAAAGTCAATCCTAAAGGAAATCAGTCGTGAATATTCATTGGAAGGACTCATGCTGAAGCTGAAATTCCAATACTTTGGCCACTTGATGTGAAGAACTGACTCATTTGAAAAGACCCTGATGCTGGGACAGGTTGAAGGTGGGGGGAGAAAGGCTCAACAGAGGATGAGATGGTTGGATGGCATCACTGACTCAATGGACATGAGTTTGAGCATGCTCCAAACTTGAGTTGGTGATGGACAAGGAAGCCTGGTGTGCTGCAGTTCATGGGGTTGCAAAGAGTTGGACACGACTGAGCAACTGAACTGAACTGAACTGACAGGCTGTCGGAGTGAGGAATGGGGCAGAATGGTGAATTTTAGAGAGCCAAACTCTGGTTAAAGATCTCTGGTCCTGCTGGTTGACCTTGAGCAGTTCTCCATTCTGAGTTCTGCTTTAGAAACATCCTGGTATTAAATTCCCTCAGCCTCCCACTCTAACACTTTCTCCCTCCCTCCTTCAAATTGGGTTTTGTGGCCATCCTGATAAAATCAATACCTTAGATTTGTAAGCAATTTTCATTTCAAACTGGTTCACTCATATTCGCTCTCATTTGATCCCCAAAAAACCCCAAGAAATTGACAGAGCAGGAATTATAGACCCAGTTTACAGATTAGGAACTGGAGGTTTATAGATCTCAAGCATCTTATCCAAGGCTCCAGTCATTAGATTTCAGAAGTAGCTCTTGTAGTCAATGGCCTTCTACCAGAAGGTGCAAAAGTTCTTGGGCTCAAGAGTGAATTCATACCCCGAAAATTGGATCATGTATGGCTTCTCTCTCCAAATCTCCCCTGTTGTAACTAAATTGTGTTACCTGGCTGTTGAGACTTAACTCAGAAGGTCGAAGGAGTCTTCAAAGTTGGGAAGCATGACTACCATGGTGTCCAGTGGCTGAGATTCCACCTTCCCAATGCAGGGAGCCCAGGTTCAACCCTTCATCAGGGAACTAGATCCTGCATGCTGAAGCTTACGATTCCACATGTCACAACAAAGATCAAAGGTCATGCATGCTGCAATAAGACCCAGCACAGCCAAATAAATAAATAATTTTTTTAAAAAGATTGGGAAGCAAAAAAATGACACAGCAACTCCAGCAGGTGGCCATAGCAGCAGAATGGGGTATTTGCAAGGTCACTCTGAGTCAGTCTGACAGTTTAGGACCTGAGTTTCTCTGAAGAGCCATGGATGGAAGAGATTGGGTCTTGTTCTAACTGGGAGAGGACCTTGGAGCCCACGGTGGCTGTAAGAGTTTGCTCAGGCTGCCGTAACAAACTACCACACAGAGGGGATCTTCAAACAACAGAAATTCTTTCTTTCATGCTTTTGGACCCAGAAGTCCAAGATCAGGTGTTGGCAGAGTCAGACACCATCTGAAGGGTCTGGGGACAAAGTCTACATTGCCTCTTTCCAGCTTTTGTGGCTTCGAACAGTGTTTGTTGTTCTTTGGCTGGCAGCTGTACCAATCCCGCCTCTGCCTCTGTCCTCACTTCTTGCCTCTGCTTCTATTTCTGTATCCAGATGACACCAGTCTTTGGATTGGGGCCCACCCCAATTGGGTGTGACCTCATCTTTAATTGATTACATCTGCAAAGACCTCATTTGCAAATAAAATCTTATTTACAAGCTCTGGAGGTTTGCGCTTCAGCATATCTTTCTGGGGAATACAATTGAACCCAGAACACTGGATGGCTTCTACTCCACCCCTTTCCAGAGCTTCGTAGACAATTATCAGGATGGCTTGCCACAGTGGACACATTTCCGAAGTTCTGACTTTGAAAAAGATAATCTTAAGCAACTTCAGAGAAAAATCTTTACTTGCAGTTATGCAAAAAAAATTTCAACAAGTTCTGGACTATTTTCCCCAGCACCGAATTACTTAAAGGAAACTGAAGCCCCTCCACTGGATACCCTCTAGATGGGACAAATACTTAAAGCTAAAAGACATTTTTAAGGCTCTCTGAATAAAGTACTATTTGTTAATGGAGGTTGTGAGGCTGCTTTCTCTCTCTGCATTTAAGATGCTCATTAGATGCAGAAGGAAAGCAGTTTCAGTCTGATCCACTTGAATACTTGTCCTAATACTTGCTGAAAAGACGTGAACTTACTGTCTTCTGGTCCCATGCAACGAAGTGCATTTTTCCGGAAATTTTAAGAAGACTTTTTGCTTTTCTTACCAATGGTATGGAGTATTGGCAAACAAATAAAGCAGTATAAAAATTATAGAGAAGCTTTCTGTTCTAATTTTGGCATCTATCACAATTGGTTGTGCCACTGGAGAAGCAGTTTTACCTTTTGCCCGTCTGAACCAGGAAGAATGGTGCTGTGTTCATTGACGGTATGTCTGCTTCCATCCCCTTTCCTGATTCTTTGTATTTCTTTCCCCAACTTGAGAAAGAATGTGTGTGTGCATGCTAAGTCGCTTCAGTCCTGTCCGACTGTTTGTGATCCTATGGACTGTAGCCTGCCAGGATCCTCTGCCCATGGGGATTCTCCAGGCAAGAACAAACACTGGAGTGGGTTGCCATTGCCTTCTCTGGAAAATAAAGCAGACTCAAAATGAACTCCACTGATCAATCTCCTTTTAAAATCATGCTATCCCCTCCTATCAGACGTCTGTGGGTAAGACCTCTGATTCATGTTTCTGTCATGTCTTCCCTGAAGCTCCCAGTTCCTGTCTGAGAACCCTCATGCATCAGGAAAAGCTCATTCCAAGTGATTCCAGATCTGGGGATGGACCATTGCACTAAGCCAGTCAATACTTTCCATGCCTCTGGCCACAGTGATTGGTTCAGGCATAGGCAGTCAGCAGGCACTGGTCCAACTAAAGTGAATCTCAAGATTTTGATTGATAATGCCAAGGCAAAAGCACTATTTACAATAACCATGACATGGCAGCAACCCAAGTGCCAATCAACAGATAGCTGGCTTAAGAAGATATGGTACATATATACAGTGGAAAATTACTCAGCCATAAAAAGAAATATTGCCATAAGAAATATTGCCATTTGCAACAACATGGATGGATCTAGAGACTATAATGCTTAGTGAAATAAGTCAGAGAAAGATAAATACTATATCACTTAACATGGACTCTAAAAAATAATTTTAATACAAATGAATCTATATACAAAACAGAAACAGACTCACAGGCATATGACACAAACTTAAGGTTACTAAAGGGGAAAGGGAGGGAGGAAGGGCCAAATTCAGAGTAAGGAATTAACAGACGCAAACTGAAAGTGAAAGTATTAGTCACTTAATGGTGTCTGATCCTTTGTGACCCCATGGGCTATAGCCTGCTAGGTTCCTCTGTCTGTGGCATTCTCCAGGCAAGAATGCTGGAGTGGGTTGCCATTCCCTACTCCAGGGAATCTTCCTGACTCAGAGACTGAACCCTGGTCTCCCACATTGCAAGCAGATTCTTTATCATCTGAGCTATCAGGGAAGCCCAGAGATACAAACTATTATACATAAAGTAGATAAGTATCAAGGCTCAATTGGATAGCTCAGGAAATTATACCAATATCTTCTAATAAGGTATAATGGAATATAATCTGCCAAAAAAAAAACACAAAACACTGTGTTCTGTACCTGAAACTACCCCTGTCTTCCTTAAACAAGAGTGAGGAAGTTTGTTGCTTTGGAAGTTTCTGGAAGCCACCTTGTGTCTATAATCGGTGCTGGCCTTTGGATGAAGTCAACGCTACAGATACAGTAGAGACATAGTAGTCCTTGATAATGTTGCTGAATTGCTAGAACTCACCCTTCTTTTAGACCATTTAGTAACATGGCTCAAAAAACTCCCCTTATGATTTAAGACCATTGAGATGGGTTTTATATTACTTACAACTGAAAGGTGTTTTTTTCCCCCTCTCTTGTGTCTTTTTGTCAGCCTTTTCCATGCACACCAAAGTTAATCTGATAATATACTTGAGGCAGGATTAATTTGAGGTGTTTGTGGAATATTCAGTTCAGTTCAGTCGCTCAGTCATGTCCGACTCTTTGTGACCCCATGAACCGCAGCATGCCAGGCCTCCCTGTCCATCAACAACTCCCAGAGTCCACCCAAACCCATGTCCATTGAGTCAGTGATGCCATCCAACCATCTCATCCTCTGTCTTCCCCTTCTCCTCCTGCCTTCAGTCTTTCCCAGCATCAGGGTCTTTCCCAATGAGTCAGTTCTTCACATCAGGTGGCCAAACTATTGGAGTTTCAGCTTCAACATCAGTCCTTCCAATGAACACCCAGGACTGATCTCCTTTAGGATGGACTGGTTGGATCTCCTTGCAGTCCAAGGGACTCTCAAGAGTCTTCTCCAACTATTCAGGTGGCAATAACTAGAACAGCATGTCCAACAGAGCTTTCTGCGGGGAATTCCCTGGTGGCCCAATGGTTTGGACTCTGTGCTTTCACTGCCAAGGGCCCGGGTTGAATCTGTGGTTGGGGAGCTAAGACCCCACAACCCACAGGGCTGGACAAAAAAAAAAACAAAAAACTTTCTGCAATGATGGCAGTGTTCTATAGCTGCACTGTCCAACATGAAAGCCACACACAGCTATCAAGCCCTTAAAATGTGGTTTGTGTGACCATCTACAATAGCCAAGACACGGAAACAACCCAAATGGCCATCAATAGATAAATGCACAAAGAAGATGTTGTATCTGTATATATAATGAAATACTATTCAGCCGTTACAAAAGAATGAAGTGATGCCATTTGCAGCAACATGGATGGACGTGGAGATGACTATACTCACTGAAGTAAGCCAGACAGACAGTATCGTATGATATTATTTATCTGTGGAGTCTTAAAAATTGCACAAATGAGCTTATCTACAAAGCAGAAATAGACTCACAGACATAGAAAACAAACTTATGGTTACCAAATGGGCAGAGGGGGCAGAGAGGAATAAATTAGGAGTTTGGGATTAACAGATACATGTCATTATGTATAAAGTAGATAAACAACAAGGACCTACAGAATATCACAGGGAACTATATACAATATCTTGTAATAACCCATAATGGGAAAGAATCTGAAAAAGAGTAGACATATATATATGTGTATATATATATTTATGTATAACTGAAGCTTCTTGCTGTACACTTGAAACTAAGACAGCATTGTAAATCACCTATACTTCAATTTTTTAAATGTGGTTTATGTGAATGAAAATCCAACTGTTAAATTTTATTTTATTTTGAGATTTTTAATTTAAAAGGCCACATGTTACTAGCAGCAACTATATTAAACAGCACAGATGTAGAAAGAATTTGAAAACATGGAGCTAAGACATATAATGGGTGAAGACAGAAAGTTGAGAGTCTCAAAGCTGCTCAGAATGTGTGGGGTGAGAGGAGCGTGAAGGACAGCCCCTGGGACATTAATATTCAAACACAAGTGGTGATAAGGAGCCAGCAAAGGATACTGAGAACACAGGGATGAGCGACAGGAGGAAAAGCACAAGCTGCAGGTATGAACGCTGAGAAAGGCCCATTTCAGGGAGTCAATATCAGTGCCACATGAAGCAAGGGATAAAATATGATAAGTGTCCATTGGCCTCAATGAAAAAGAAGTCACTGATGGTCATCAGAAGAGTAGTTGTATGATAGGAGGGGAAGCCAGATGGTTGGAGACATCAGAGCTGAAACACCTTCGGTCATGGTTATTAATGACCATAAAGAAGAACTCAGACCCTGGAATGTCCAGAAGACATCAGCCAAGTAAGGACTAAATTCATACTTTCCTGGGTCTTTACCTTATTTGCCTTGATCTGTTTCTAAGGGACATGGCAACATTTTCCCCCAACTGGCCCTTAATTAATAGGTATTTTGCCAAATCAAATATGGCTCCCTAAAAGACATGGTGATATCATACCCCATACTTATAATCTCTCATTCCAATTTCTAGATTGTCAGCTTAAACCATCAAGCGATTCATTCCAAATCACCGTTTTCTCTTTTCTTCCTCTGATATATATTTATTTATTTGGGACTTCTATTTTTAGCCTGTCTGAAGGGGAAAAAAATAATAGGAATTCACAGGATTTATTGCACAAATTACTTCCCTGGCTCCCTCCAACCTCCATCAAGGCTTCTGACAGTGGCATTGTATTTCTTATTTATTAGATTTTTAAGTGCTCTGTTAGGTATTTTACAAGCTTTCCTTAATGTCGCTGCAACCCCAGTGCACAACAGCCACTGAAAATTGATCACAGGTCATATCTGGCCCATCTTTAACTTTAAATCACATGTAGCCTTCTTCATCTTCACACTGGCTTCCAAGGGAGATTGTTGCAAACCTTACATAAAAACCAAGGAGATTATTTTCCAAGTTATTTAAAATAAATACACAGAGCATCATTTATCCTTAATACTAATGGTCTAAGTGAAATAACAAATATTCCCCTCAAGTGTGGCTGGATAGAGAAGGAACGAATGAATGACGTCTATGGAATCTAAAGCCAGCTAGGTCTGCAAAGTCATTGCAAAGCAGACATTTTGGAGCAAGTTCACAATGAATGTGGATTAAAACAGATATTCTCTGAGCAAAGAAAGCATGCTGGAAAGAGGTGCTATACTGGGAGTTGAGAAACAGGAATTCTAGGAGTGGCTCTGTCACTAATGACTTAAGTGGCTTTGGGCAACTGGCTCCCATCTCCAGGTGCTCACTGTAAAAGAGAAGGCCTGACTGATTGATCACTAATATCCCTTCCAGTTCTTGTGTGTATTAGCCACTTAGTCATGTCAGACTCTTTGCAATAATATGGACTGTAGTCCACCAGACTCCTCTATTCATAGGATTCTCCAGGCAAGAATACTGGAGTGGATTGCCATCCCAGTGGACTCCTCCTTGGAGTCTTCCCAACCCAGGGATTGAACCCACATCTCTTACATCTCCTGCATTGGCAGGCAGGTTCTTAACCATTAGCGCCACCTGGGAAGCCCATTCCAGTTCTAACTTCTTTTAATCCCAAATCACAGGATGGAAATCCAAAGAGCCAAAGTTACATTGATGGTAACTTGCTATAGACAGATGCCAACAACAATCAGATTTAGAGAGGGAGGAAGCTGTTTTCACAAGTTTGGGTCCAGCTTGTTTCCATCATTAGGACAAAGATCATATCTATACTTCTTTTTAAACCACTCATTTTTCTCCCCAGCATTCCTTCCCTCTACTCAGCACAATATAGGATAAAGCAGAGGTTCCATAGATATTGATTGATTGATCCAAACACATCCAGGTTGGCCTTCTCCACTTTAGTGAGTCATAATTTTATTTACTCATCCATTAATCTATTTATTTATTCAACCAGTCACCCGTTCTTCTAACCATTCATCCATCTATCCTTGTATTTATCCAGTAAATATTTACTGAGTACCCTGTATGTGCCCAGGTACTAAGTACTAAGGTACTAAGTACTGAGGTAGTGACAGCCGCCACTTGGATGTGAATAACTGTGGATGGAATTCACATGCTTGTCCTGGGAAGTAAGTGAACTGTGCCACTGGGGAGCTCTCCCCAAAGGGCTCCTGTCACAACACCTCCTTTCTATGGGAAAAGTGTAACACTGATGTGGGTTCCCATCCCCCACAGAGGTAGTGTACAGAACCAGGGATGGTTAGTTTGAGCAAGAGAAAACCTCCAATCCTTAACTTCTCTCTACATGACACAAGCAAGTCCCTCCTCTAGAAGTATCAGCTTACCCTATCATGGCATCTGGTTCCATCACTTCATGGCAAATAGATAGGGAAACAATGGAAACAGTGGCAGACTTTATTTTGGGGGGCTCCAAAATCACTGCAGACGGTGACTGCAGCCATGAAATTAAAAGACGCTTACTGCTTGGAAGAAAAGCTATGACCAACCTAGACAGCATATTGAAAAGCAGAGACATTACTTTTCCAACAAAGGTCCATCCAATCAAAGCTATGGTTTTTCCAGTAGTCATGAATGGATGTGAGAGTTGAACTATAAAGAAAGCTGAGTGCCAAAGAATTGATGCTTTTGAACTGTGGTGTTGGAGAAGACTCTTGGGAATCCCTTGGACTGCAAGGAGATCAAACCAGTCAGTCCTAAAATAAATAAATCCTGTATATTCATTGGAAGGACTAATGCTGAAGCTGAAACTCCAATACTTTGGCCACCTGATGTGAAGAACTGACTCCTTGGAAAAGACCCTGATGCTGGGAAAGATTGAGGGCAGGAGAAGAAGGGGACAACAGAGGATGAGATGGTTGGATGGCATAACTGACTCGATAGACCTGAGTTTGAGCAAACTCCAGGAGTTGGTGATGGACAGGGAAGCCTGGTGTGCTGCAGTTCATGGGGTCACAAAGAGTCAGACATGACTGAGTGACTAAACTGAACTCTATGAGAAAACTGGCAAGCAGAGCAATCAGAAAATGGAACGGGCTGCCTAAGAGAGTAATGAGTTCTCCGGCATGGGAAGTGATTGCATGGGGGTTAGATAATCAACATTTGCTGGGAATGTCACAAAGGTAGGCCAAGTGTGGAAAGAGGGGCTAGACAAGATGACCTCCAAAGTTCCTTCTCACCCTGAACTTCCAGAATTCCAGGAGCAAGACCGTACTGTTTGTGTCCAATTCAGCAGCCGGCCAATTCATTTAGTGCTTGCCATCCTCCCCTTTCCCCAAACCCCCTAATTCTCCTGGAGATAAGTTGGCAGGGAATACAATAGCCTCTCCACCGGAACAATTGGCTTGCATCTATGAAAACAGTTTAGCAGCAGGAATCCTTCAAGATATCAAATTCTCGCATAGGAAAAACAGAAAGGAAGAGATCCATGCAGAAGAAATCAGATGAGTATCAACCCCAATTCTTTTTTTTTTCCAAAAAATATTTATTTTTTATTTTTTGGCTGCATCGGGTCTCAGTTGCAGCCAGTGGGCTTCTCTCTAGTTGTGGCATGCAGACTTAGTTGCTCCAAGACATGTGGGATCTTAGTTCCCCAACTGGGGATTGAACTCATGTCCCCTGCACTGGAAGGCAGATTCTCAATCACAAGACCACCAGCGATGTCCCAACCCCAACTCTTAAAACCAAGTTTGTACCTGAATTCACAGTGTCAGGCAGAAATTCTCCAGCAGTCTTGGGTCACCAGGAGGTAGGAAATATCCCCAGCCTGCATTTCTATAGCTTAGTACTTGGAGTCAGTTGGGTTTGCTAGCAACACACCCGTCAGCTCTGCTTTCCCTGACAGCTTAGCTACCCTTTTAGAACAAGAATCTGAGCTTCTCTTTTTTTCCATATTAAAAATTAGAGCAGTCAATAGAACAAAGAAAAGAGTTCTGAGATTTTTTCCCCCCCTAAAGAAGCTCATTTAACCCTGCAAACACAGGAAACAAACGCCAGGCACGCAGCCTTGATCAACTGCCGGCTGGTGGTGAGACTGAACCCAGTTTCCCTGGTCCTTTCTTCTGCATTCCCCAGCACCAGAAATCTACGTGCATCCTGTCCCTCCATTTCTCAGTAGGAGGAGCAGATGAATGTGGCTGTCTGGAGAGCAGGGTTTATTGGAGAAATAAATCTCTTTGGCTAAATATGAACCACACAGAAGAAACAAAGGAACTGCTCTTTAACGACCAAGGTTTAAATGAAGCCCAGCACCCTAAGGCAGAAGCCCAATTAAGAAGAGATGGGAAATTAACGTCCAAGAGACCACTTAAAGTTACATAAAAATTTACCAAGCACCAAGGATATACCAGAAAGTATGTTAGTTGCTGGGGTTTCAAAGAGAAAGAAGACAGTCCTCCTGTCACCTGGGGCTGACAGGGAGCAGGAGCATTGCCAGGTGGGGTTGAAGGATGAGGACACAGCAGGATGGAAAGTGCTATAAGCAGGTATGACTTTGCACTGCAGCCACAAGGACTTATCAGGAGGCAATCAGGGAAGGCTTCCAGAGGAGGTGCTGCTGGGTCTTGTCTTAAAAGGTGTGTAGGAGTTTGCACGGAGAAGGCAATGGCAACCCACTCCATTACTCTTGCCTGAAAAATCCCATAGACGGAGGAGCCTGGTAGGCTGCAGTCCATGGGGTCGATAGAGTCGGACACGACTGAGTGACTTCCCTTTCACTTTTCACTTTCATGCATTGGAGAAGGAAATGGCAACCCACTCCAGTGTTATTGCCTGGAGAATCCCAGGGACGGGGGAGCCTAGTGGGCTGCCGTCTCTGGGGTCGCGCAGAGTCGGACACGACTGAAGCGACTTAGCAGCAGTAGCAGCAGCAGGAGTTTGCAAGGGGGAAAGGAGGGACCATTCTTCCAGACAGAAGGACGAACATGTGTAGAGGAATGTGGAAAGGGTAGGACCCACACTTGCAAGGAACAATGACAAGATCACTGTGAGTCCTGTTGTGACAAACAAGGCTGGATAATTAGACCAGAGCCTAGCCGTGAAATATGCTAGTGCCGCAAAGACAACTGAACTTTATTCTGTAGGTCAGGATGCCCCCAATTTAGACAAAAAGCTGGAATCACCCAGGGAGCTCATATGAGTGATAAAGTATGGATTCCAGGGCCGCATCCCAGAAACTGTGATTCTGCGAGTCCAAGAGGCAACCTGGGAATCTGCATGTTGATAAGCAGTGAGCATGCTTGAAGAATCTCTCTGTAGGAGCCCAGGAACTGCGGTGGGGTTTCAAGGAAGGGGCAGGGCATTGTGTTTGAGAATTCTCAGCTGGAATCTCAGAGAAAATGACCTGGAGGAGGAGGCAGTGGAGAGAGATTATCACAGAGGGACAGGAAACGCAGAGCAGGTGCCCCGAGGGAAACTGCAGGGCTATCTCTGGCTTGATGCCAAAGAGGCCTCTCTTGGTGGACTTTCTGTGTCACCTGGAGCAGTAAGGCCGATCTGGGCCAGGGAGAGAGGTTGGGGCAAGATCTGCGGCACTCCGGGGCGAGTGGCCGTCCCAGGAGAGCCAGACTTCATTTCTGTGCCGTGCGGCTAATGAAGCCTGAGGCCCCAGGGCTGGGGAGGGGCTGGCACCCAGGCTGGGAGCAAAGCTGGAGCACAAACAAGTGTCAGGGTGGCAGGGTGGCCTGCCCCAGGGTGCAGGCTGCACGCATACCCCGCCCTGCCCAGTGTCGTTGCCGGTGACGACCTTGTCCCCAGGATTCTGTTCCAGCCGAGCCTCCGGGTGACTCGGCTTCCTGGGCTGTTGCCAGCTGCTTGGTACAGGTAGCCGGGCTCGGGGGAGCTGTGCTTTCAGCCATGCCCTCACCCACAGAAGCCCAGAGACCTCAGCCATGACCGATTCTATCATCTAACGTGATGAGTCGTGACCAACACAGATGCCAGCACCTCACTGGGTGAGAGGCAGAAGAAATGACAAGAGCAAAGAAGTTCTCTTCTCTCTGAGGGAGCACCACTGCAACCAGATCACCTGGGATGTCAGGGTGCCTGTGTCCTGGGGCTGAAGAAATGCAAAATCCCCAGAGAGCCGCACTGACCAGCCGGGCACAAGTCGGTACCCAAGTGGTGCCTCTGAGCAGAATTTCTCAACCCCTATATTAGAGGCACCATTTAGAAATATTTAACATTCACTTTACAATCTTTAAGTGAAATTCATAGATAATATAACTACCCAACTCATAATTTTAAGAAAATATATGACGCCCTGGGATGGAAAAAAAAAAAAAAAAGTAAAAGGGATGGAAGGAAAGTAAGTTAGGACAATATATTTCACAGACTTCTCTTGGTGAAGTGGGCAGTAAAGAATCTGCCTGCAATGCAGGAGATTCGGGTTCCATCTCTGGGTTTGGAATATTCCCTGGAGGAGGAAATGGCGACCCACTCCAGTATTCTTGCCTGGCAAATCCCATGGGTAGGGAAGACCAGTGGGCTCCAGTCCATGGGGTTGTTGGACACGATGGAGTAACTAACAGTTTCGCTTTTCATTTCACAGTTAAGCTAGGAGACAGCTTGAGGAGACACCTGTATCTCTAGCTGAAATGGACGAGGCAGCCACACACGCAAGCTGGTACAAGCATGTCTTACCAATGACTCAAGCGCCATGCACAGCACTGCATTAGAGGACTGTTTGCTGAACGTGTTGTTAAAAATGTGAGTTTTCTAAAATGATGAATAATTTTTGATATAGTTCCAAACAAAACAAGGCACAATCTTCCCTTGATTTGCTGGCAGTGCCTTCCTGTAAAAAGTATACATTTAAACTTTGCAAAACAAAATCCTTTTTGTTTACACGTAAAATAGAATTAGGTGCTAGGTTCGGATGATTATGGTTGTTTTTTTCACCTACATGAACACACAGAGGATATTTGAAAGTCGTGAGTGACAGAGGACCATTCTTGGTGTGGAAATGTCCCCCAAAAGCAGGACAGCTCCTGGCTTCTGCCCTCAAACGGTCCTGAGGTCTTCCATCTATGGTCACAACCCAAAGCGTGAAGCTGTAGACTTAAAAAAAGTTCCCATTTGCAGGGCAGCAATGAAGACGTAGATGTAGAACAGACTGTGGACACAGGGCAGGAAGGAGAGGGCGGGACGAATGGAGAGAGCAACATGAAAACAAAGATGTTACCGTGTGTAAAGTAGATAGCCAGTGGGAATTTGCTATATGACTCAGGGAGCTCAAACTTCGGCCCTATGACAACCTAGAGGGCTGGGAAATGGGAGGGAGGGGACATACGTGTACCTATGACTGATTCATGTTGATGTATGGCAGAAACCAATCCAATAATGTAGAGCAATTGCCCTTCAATTAAAAATAAATAAATTTTTAAATGCTCCCTGGGGGGTGCTTCTGTCCCTCCCAGGACCACCCCTTTGGAGATGACCAAGCACTTTCTTGAACAGTAACTAATTTGAGCCTCCCAGGTGAGGGAGGCAGAGCAGATGGGGAAACTGAGGCCCAAGGGAGGATGTCACACCTAGGTTCATGGGGAGTTAGCAACAGAGAACAGACCCTGAATTCCTGAACTGTGGATGGAGTTGGGGACTGAACTGTGTCCCTACAAATCCATATGTTGAAGTCCTAATTCCTAGTAGCTCAGAATGCAAATGTATATGGAAAGAGGGTCTTTAGAGAGGTAATTAGGTTAAAATGAATCTATTAGCATGGACCCTAATCCAATATGACTGGTGTTCTCATAAGAAACGATTAGGACACAGGCCTAGAAGGGAGACCACGTGAGCACACAAGGAGAAGGCGGCCATCCATAAGCCAAAAGGAGAGACCTCAGAAACAACAAATCCTGTCAATAACAGGATGTTGGACGTCTAGCCTGCAGGACTGTGAGCTAATACATTTCAGTTTAAGCCACTCAGTCTGTGGTTCTCTGTTATGGTGGCCCTAGCTGACTAATACAGGTGGGATTTGAAGATCACCTAGCCTGCCTGCCTGCCTGCCTTCTGTGTAAGTGGTCTGTAGATTATCAGAAGCCAGTCTGATGGGTTCCCACCTACCACAGGGCTGAAAGTATAGACGCTGCATTTAACTCTATAAGCCAGGTGAAGTCATTCACTCAGAGGGTCTCCAACCAGCTGGTCAACAGGGAACAACCTCTAATTTAACGCAAATGTTGGCAAGACCTGTATAGTCCAGATGAGACCAAATCAGGTCAATTAATTCCCCAAACGATCCTAATTACCCAAATCTCTGTGTTGAGGCTCTGTCTGCTTGGCTGAAGAGAAACTTACTCACTGCCTGAGGTTCTTAGAATCACCAGGTGTGCTGACTCATGTCTGGAAATCAGAAATTTTGTCCTCACATTTGGCTTGTCCTGAGGGTGGGGCAAAAAGTCAGGTGCCCCACCCATGATGGCCAGACTCCACTGGCCCAACCCACTACCACCTCTGACATCCCATTCCCAGCTGTTTAGGGCTCAGGCCCCCCATCTCATCCCACCAGCTCTGACTTGGAGCTAGGACAGCTCCAAGTTGCATTTCCAAGTAAAAACACCTTCGGTTTAAGCTTAGGCAAGAGGGTCCTACAGCAAAGCAACCTCCTTGAAACGTGTGACTTGATTATCCCATGAGTCCACCGGGCTTCTCAAACTTGACATGTCCACACAGCACTTCTGACCTTCTGTCCCTACAAACCAACTCCTGTCACAGGCTTGCCTCATCTCAATACACATCCACTCCATTCATCTAGTTCTCGGGACTCATCCTAAATACATGACCATCAGTAAGTTGCTTCACCTTGCGGTGCCTCAGTTTTCTCATTTGTAAAATGGGGTCCATAGTCTTTATCTCCTAGAATTTTTATGAGGATTAAATGGGCTTGTAATGGATTGAGACCAAGGTCTGCAGCATAGTAAGTTCTGTTAGTATGAGCACGGACATGACCGATTGAATGAGCACACTAATTGCCTCTTCTTTCTTTCTCTCACATCTCACGGCTAATCTGTCAGCAAATCCTATTTGTTGCCCCTACAAAATACTGCCTGTTTCTCACCACTTCCCCTCTTATCACTCTGGTTCAACCCAATGATTTTGAGTAAATTTATAGTTACATAACCATCACCGCAATCTCATTTTAGAACATTCCATCACATCTTTTCTGGACATTTCATGTAAGTGGAATCATGCAGTCTGTGGTCTTTGTGTCTGATTTCTTTCATTTAGCAGGGTGTCCTTGAGGTTCTTCCATGTTGTAGTAGGTTTCACTTTGTTCCTTTTTGTTGCTGAGAAGTATATCCCCTTGTGTGGACTGTGACTAACGTTTGCAACAGACTTCTCTTGGGTCTCCTTGTCCCCTTGTCCCCTCTGTTCTGGGCAAGAAGCCAGACAAGTTTTTTTAACCATAGGTCAGTACATGCAACTCAAATTCAAACCCTCCCAGGGCTCCCAACTCAGAGTAAAAGCCAAAGTCCCTACAGAGGTGGCCTAGTTGGCTCCAGTGGCCATAACAAATTCTACAGACTGGGGGGCTTAAACAACAGACATTTATTTCTCATAGTTCTGGGGGCTGGGAGGCCAAGATCAGGAGGCCAGCATGGTCAGGTTCCGGTGAGACCCTCCGCTTAGCTTCACTGTGTGCTCACTGATGTGATATCTCTCTCCCTTTGCTTACAGAATCTTATCAGATTTGGGGCTTCCCTGGTGGCTCAGACAGTAAAGAATCCTCCTGCAACGTGGGCAACCTGGGTTCGATCCCTGGGTTGGGAAGATCCCCTGGAGAAGGGAACGGCTACCCACTCTAGTATTCTGGCCTGGAGAATTCCATGGACGGAGGAGCCTGGCAGGCTACATACAGTCCATGGGGTCACAAAGAGTTGGACACCACTGAGCGACTTTCACTTATCAGATTAGGATACCCCCCAACCCCCTGTCGTTTAACTTTGCCTTCTAAAGCCCTGCCTCCAAACACAGCCACCTTGAGGGTTAGGACTTCAACAAGGGAATTTGGAGGGGACACAGCTCAGTCCACAGTAAGAGACCTACGAGGCTTTGTCTGATCTGACCTCAAGCACACCCAGCACCCTTCTGCCGCAGGGCCTTTGTCCTTGTGGTCCCCTCTGTCCAGACCATCCTTCACCCGGACATCCACATGGCCTTGATGTCACTCACCTCCCATGAAACCCACCTGTCCACCCTCCACACCATGATGCCCTCAGCACAGCTCTCCTGCCCCACACCCACCCTCCCTCTCCCCCTTCCAGGCTTCATTTTCTCCATTGCACCATCTGACAAAAGAGATGTTTTACTTATTTATTGCTTATTTTACTTAGAATGTGAACTTCATGAGGACGGGGGATGGTGTTGCTTTGCCTGGGCTCCACTCCCCTTCCCCCAGTTACTGCCATCCCTGCAGTAGGTGCCTGACAAATATTTATGGGAGAGAAGAATGAGGAGCTGGGAACTCTAGGCCTGGCCCGGCCATGTGTCCTGCCAGCACTGGGGACAGGCCAGAGAATTGCAGGCAGCCGTGCAGAAACGGGGATGGACGGTGTGTATGCAGCGGTCAGTGTGAATTTGCTGTCTTGAGAGAACAGAACAGCACCCCAGTTCCATAAGTGTACTTGGGGAGACAGGCCCATTGCAAGGCCCCACCCAACTTCCGTCCATGCCCCTCACTAACATTTCCTAAGTGCTGCTATGTACCAGGCATACAGAGAGCCCCTGCCCTCCAGGAGCTCACAGGCTGTTTAGGGATACAGGTCCAATCCAAGACAGTTAAGGTACCAGTAAAGGAGGCAGACAGTGACTAACCCTTCTAGTTGAGTGCAGTCTACTTTAGGGCATTCAAACTGGTTCCTGGAAGATGATTTACATGATACAAGCAGAGGAGCGGGGAGGGCATGTTAGGGAGAGGAAACTCATTGTGCTGGGGAGGGGGTGGCGACTTGGAGATGGAGGAGGAGAACACAGTGGGCTGAGGCCAGGTCGCAAAGCAGTCTGAACCTTAGCCTATGAACTAGTGGTTCTCAAACTCTCCTCCGAGGGCCCCTGTGGGGTTCCTTACAGCCTCTCAAAAGGTGGACGGAGAGCTGGAGGACAGGGTGGGACCAAGAATTTGGCAGTGCTTATCGAGTGCCGTCTGATAGAACTTTCAGGGCTATTCAATATGGCAGCCTCTACTCCCCACCCCAGGTGGGTGTTGAACATTTGAAATGTAGCTAGTGCAACTGAGGAACCAGATACCCAGTTATATTTCACATTAATCAATATAAATTGAAATTGCAATAGCCACTTGTGGCCACCATACTGGACAACACAGTAATGGGAATGGAAAATTTTCAGTGAGAGAACCTGACCAGAACCAGGCCGTAGAAGCAGCAGAGTCTCGAAACTACCTTAGGAAGTGGGTGCATTTATCTCCATTTTGCTGATGAAAAAATCAAGTCTTGGAGAAATGAACTGATTCATTTAAGGTTTCTGAGCTAATCAGTAGCTGAGGTGGGTCTTAAATCTGAGCCTTTTAACAGCGAATCTGGGAGCCAGTCAGGGACCCTGGTACCAATGGGGCATGTCCAATGGGTTTATATACATTCTATCATTGATAATTATGATGGCACAGACATCTTTTGTCAAACAAAATATTTTGTTGTTGTTTAGTTAGTAAGTCATGCCTAACTCTTTTGCAACTCCATGGACCGTAGCCTGCCAGGCTCCTCTGCCGGGATTTCCTGGGCAAGAATACTAGAATGGGTTGCCATTTTCTTCTCCTGGGGATCTTCCTGACCCAAGGATCAAACCTGCGTCTCCTGCATTGGCATGCGGATTCTTTACCACTGACCCACTGGGAATCCCATTAGTTGTTCCCATACTAGAAACACATCAAGTCCTACTTCAGGGATAATGAGCCAATATGATAGGACTTAAAAACTTTATATTTGTAGAATGTTCTCAAAAGGAAATTTTATACTAAAATTTCTTTCTTAAGTCCATACATTTGCTTTACTTAAATCAGCTACTATTTGGTTAGACATGAAAATTCTTACACATGTAATCAGCTTTCCCTGGTAATAAATGCCTGAGGCAAACAGTGAGATGGACAGAAGTAATAATCCCTCTCTATATTATTCATAGTACATCCTATCATCTACCAACATTACTGAAAACAATGAGGAAAGTTCTTACCCATCACATGACTCCTAAAGATAATTTCCTAATGAATATTTTCTTTTCTTCCCCCTGGCAGATAAAGTACTAAGTCAGGAAATGTCGCTAGACTCATTCCTGAAAGATTAAACTGTCTTGTTTTCCCTCCCTCAACTGCTTTCTCATCCATCTGACTCAGAAAGAGCTTGATAGGTAAAGGAAACTCCTCGTGTTGGGGTACGGAGTCAGGCTGGGGAGAAGAGGCAGAGGACAGACAGACCCCACATCCTAAGGTCTGAACTGATGCAGCAGGAATTTGCACAGATCTTCACTTTCATGCAGGATTCCCAAGGCCTCTTTATCCTTCAAAATTGCACCCTGGAATATGGGAAGGAAAGACTCAGTTAAGCTCCCACATGGGCATATTGTGTTTTTTGCTTTCCACCAATGAAGGTTTAAGTGAAAGTTGCTCAGAGGAAATTAACCATGTTCTCTATTGCTCTTGACAAAATCTAGGTTTGTGTAATAGTCAGGACATACTGGGTTATGCTGTAGTAAGAAATAACCCCTAAGTTTCAGAGACCTAAGAAAAAAGGGTATTTCTCTTTTCTGTTACATGTCTATCTAGGGTTAGCTGGACGCTCTGTTTAACACAGTCACTCAGAGACCCAGACTGACTGAACAGACTGCTTCTCAAACACTGTCAAGAGCACCAAAGGGTTTCACCTCTCACCTCCATGCTCTGGCCGGGAAGTCACGTGCAAACTTCCCCTCATAACTTATTGGCCAGGATTAATTCTGGCCAGGATTAATCCCATGGTCCCATCCAAACACAAAGGGGTCAGGAAGTGCAATCCTGCTGCTTACCCAGGAGGCAGAGAGCAGGAAACCCCTGGCCCTAGCACTTGATCACCTCAGCAGAGACCCGTCCCTCTGTTCTGCCTGTGCTTTCCTTATTCTGGAATTCCACTTTCCTCTTGATTTCCAGTAGCGGAGAGTGGAAGGAGAGGGCAGGTGTTGCAAGTGTGACTGGTCACCAGGAAGTCTTCGCTGAATGAATGCTCCTGCCGCCGTGTTCTTCACATCAGGAAACTAAGTCAGAGCAGAGCTGTCCCCAAGGGAGGTGCTGAAGCACAGTGACTCGCCAAGCTTCAGGGAAGGCCAGACGTGGGTCTCATCCTCAGCTGGGAGGGGCCCCCGACGTCATCTAATACAGCCCCGTTTTCTCAGGGTCGAGAACCGGGGCCCACAGGAGGTTTACCTGAGGTCACCCCAGAGGCAGGACTGGAACCCAGCTCCCCTAGGACCAAAAACAGAATTTTCTCCATGGCTCACCCACTGGCATCCTGGTCTGAAAGGAGTGGAGGGGAAGACAGAGGCTGGAACGCAGGGGTGTGGCCCCCGAGACATATAGCCTCTTTCTGAGGTCACTCGATCAAGGCCTTTCCTCCTGCTTAAACCAATATCTCTGGCAGGCCCCCCTTGGGAATGCCATTTCGTGTTGGCAAAAGCTGCCAATCCAGATGCTTCTTCTAGCTTCCTGTGACATTCGAGGAAACTGGAGCTGTGTATGTCAAACAGAAGAAAGTGATTCAGAGAAAGAAACACAGACACCAGAGGTGAACGGGATGAGAGCACGGTTCACAAAGAAGCACTAACTGTGGGCCTTCCATCTGCCAGTCTGTCCAAGATTACGTACCCTGAGGGCTACAGTCTGAAATGTTCTGGTCTGTTTCCACTTATCCAGTCCCACTAGGAGACAGACTTCCTCTGGAGTCTTGCCTGTGAACAGCATCAGCCCCAGGTATAGAGAGCCGCAAGGCAAACTTTGCATAAGGTTCCATGGGTATTTGTTGAATAAATTCATAACAATGGGAAGTCATTTAAAGGTTCTAAACACAGAGGTGACAGTATCATGTTTGTCTTTCAGAAAGATCAAGAGAGTGACATGTACAAGCAATGTTTGGGCTGAGTCAAGGATGGTACAGGAGGGGCTGGAAAATGGAGCATGTGAAGAACATTCCAAGCCAAGAAGGAGTATGAGGGTCCGATGAGGGGAATAAGCAAGATGCAGATCAACTTCATTTATTCATTCATCCACTCACTCAACCCATATTCTCTTCCCTTGGAAGTGGTAGTGAGGGTAGGAGAAGGTGCAAATGATAAAAACTCAATAGATAATGCCATGCCAAACCCTTTTGTCCACATTATGGCTTCTCCAAGACTGCCTGGGGAGTCGATGTGAAACCTGGGTTGCATTCTTCCTGCGCCCAGCACAGCTGTGCTTCACCAACCACTCCTGGAGAGAAGGACCCAAAAGCAGAAACATAACGGGTCCAGTAACCCCTGAACTGGACAGACAGACAGCAATAATGGAGGGCTGACAGGGATGGTTGTCAAGGAGGCATTTTTGGACCCAGGGTCAGAGTCAAGATGGATGAGACAAAACTATGGTGGAGACTGAAACCAGACTCCTGCTCTGCACTGCTCAGTGGGTTCTGCACTGCTCAGTGGGTCTCTGCTCTGCACCCCAACCCTGGCCTTGCATGCTCCCCTACTCTTCTCTGCTCCACCCCAGATCACCCCAACCCCCTTCACTCACTCAATTCCTCACCCAGCTGTTGCGTCCTTTAATCTCACAAGTCCCCAGGAAATGCTCACTTTAGGGGACTAGCTTGGGGATCCATGCATTTGTTCTTCTGATTCACAGATTTTTTCTTCGTCAAAGAGAATAATCACAGGGAAGTAACAGCTGGGTGCTATTTTTATATCATCTTTGTGATTGAAGAAAGCCCACTTCACAGATCACCAAGATTACCATTACCACTGTTACCAACCTGGGTTCCTGGACTCCTTTTAATCAGCAGCAATTGAGAAAAGGCCAGATGAGAAATTCAGGCAAGGCTTTATTGAAGTTAGCGCTGCAACATGGGGGAGTGAAAACAAGTAACAGGTGCCCTTGTTTGTTCCCTGAGGTGGCGGGGTGGGGGTGGGGGGGTAGGTGAGCTGGTTGCTTAATTGGGGTGAGGGGCAGGGGCAGATCAGTGGCTTAGGTGGTCTGCCCACCCCCTTGGTGGTGCTGTAGGAATCATGTGCCATTCCTTGCTTTTGCTCCAGGCACTCAGAAGGGGCAGTTAGGTTTTGGCCTTTCTGTATCGTGTTGTTCATAATTAGCCCCAATTGTGCATGTGTGCAATTATGCGTAGTCCCTTAGGGTTTCTTGGTATCCTGTTGCTCGAGGAGTTGGTTGTCCAGGTGCAAGCACTGCAGTAAAGGGCCCCAGGTCTCAGGGCCCAGGCTACATCGCTACAACTACACAAAGTTCAAGAGGAGCCCCAGCAACTTGTCAGACCCCTGGGGAAGCCCAAGCATATGGCCTCTCCCAGCCTCAGGAAGAAAGCATCCAACGTCAGGAGAGTCATGTGGCAGCCTTTGCAAAGATGTTGCTGCTGCTGCTGCTGCTGCTAAGTCGCTTAGGTCGTGTCCGACTCTGTGTGACCCCACAGACGGCAGCCCACCAGGCTCCGCCATCCCTGGGATTCTCCAGGCAAGAACATTGGAGTGGGTTGCCATTTCCTTCTCCGTTGCAAAGATGTTAGAACACCTGTAATTAAAAGCAAACCCTGATTAGTCTGCGTGAGGGCAACTTAGTTTCTTCCTCAAATCCGAGGCAAATTGACTTTCCTCCGGTGGGCCAGAAGGAGAAGCACCTCCAAGGTGAGAGTCTCCCAGACTTGAAGCAGTGGTGGGGGAGGAAATCCCAGCTTGAATAACATGTCAAAAATAATAATCTTGTTATTTAAAGCAGGGACACAGGGAGAATCCTGTAAAAGCACTGATGACATTGCCATTAATGCCAAGAGAGTTCAACATGACTGATGGCTCCAATAAACAGCCAGCGAATCAGAAGTGATTGATTAGTCTTCTCTTTAAAGCGTGGCCAAAAACTGCCTCGGCCAGCATCCTTGCATTTTCCACCGGTGAAAAATGCACGTTCGAATAACGTCAGCTGTATTAAATGATCACCCTTCTGCAAATCAATCTGCTAATACCTGCCCAAGATGTGAAGTCTAGATCTGGGGATGTGTTATATATGTGTGTCTGTGTACAAGCTTCCCTGTGCTCTCACCCTCTGCTCTGGAAGGTCAGTTAAAGCTGGGGTGCATGAGGTTGACTTCTAGGGGTGGTCTCAGAGAAAGGTGTGAGGGAAGCAGGATGGAGGGGGGAAACCAGCTGAGCAGGAATGTGGACTCAGCTGGGCCAGCTTCATTTGGAGCTTACGGGAGCTCTAGATCATAGCTGTATCCCAGAGTCACCCCCACACAGAACTGTGGCAAAGAGAGCAGCTGGGTTGTAGCCCATGTCCGCCTTTGCCCGTGATCTGTAACGGTAGAGATGGAGGTAACTTCCCAGGTGAAACTCCTTCCTGGCAGGGGGCACCACTGCAGGGAAATGGGCATCAGTGAGGGGTTAGCAGCCAGCACTTCCAGTAGCTGGGCGATGCCTGCACTAATCTGTAAAGGTCACTGGGGGAGGGGCACCAGCAACATCCACTGTGCCAATGGTCTCAGACCTGAGTGTCTGTAAAATTCTCTGCAAGGCTTCTTAGCACACAGACCACCGGGCCCCAGCCCCAGAGATTCTGATTCAGGAGGTCTGGGTTGGACTGACAAAGTGCATGTCCAACAAGTTCCCAGGTGATGCTGATGCAGCTGGTCCAGACGTCATTCTTTGACAGTCACCTTCTCTTCCCTTCCCCTCTCTTCACCCTGTCACCAGAATGGAAATAACCACACCCTCACTTGGTTCACCCAACACTTGGTCGATTGCACCATACAACCACGGCTGCCTCGGGTGATGATCTATCTTCCTTGTTGTTTAGTTGGTAAGTTGTGTCTGACTCTTTTGCGACCCCAGGGACTGTAGCCCACCAGGCTCCTCTATCCACGGGATTTCCCATGCAAGTATACTGGAGTGGGTTGCCATTTCCTTCTCCAGGGGTCTCTCTGATCCAGAGATCGAACCTGCGTTTCCTGCATTGGCAGGTATATTTTTTACCATCTGAGCCACCTGGGAAACCCCATTATCTGCTCTAGGTAGCTGCAAATAGAACATTCACCTTTAAATGCTTTTGACAAACACATCCCAGCTCAGTGCCCAGTACACGATAGGTCTCAGTAAATGTCTTGAGTGCATACATGAATGCCTCAATGTAAAGGCAACAGTGATGTATAAAAATATATACTGTCCCAGGGGTCAGGAGCAGGCTGCTATTTTAATGTTGCCTTGCTCTACGAATGACTGCAGAAGTCACATTGGAGGGAAGGAAGCTCTGATTGTTTTGAAAAAAAAAAAACACATCTATGAATCTTCTCACTGGCAGAAGTGAAGCAAAGTTGGGGGCATGAAAATCAGAGGCTGAGCTGTGCTGTTGTAATAATGTCAGAGCCAGTCTTCACTGTAGAGAAGCACCTCTAAGAAAGATTGCAATAGTGATTGGGAAGAAGATCATGGATGTTAGTGATGTGGGGCCCAACAGGTCAGGGTCCTCTGTTGGGGAGAGAAGAGGGGCACCAGCAACATGGCCTCAGCAGAGGCCATATTGACCCACACCAAGCAGCGGCAGGCTGGTGACCAAGGAGAGAGAACCAGTCTGGGCAAGCATCCCGGGTGGCCAGGGGCTTTGAGATCCACAATAAGATATTAGCCTGTTCTCTTACCCATAATATAAGTCCCAGGTCTTCAGAGAAATTGCAAAGCAAGAGACAGCCTGGTTTAGGCTGGGCTTTGGAGAAGCGTGCAAGGTAGGCAAAGAAGAATCAGTTTGGATAGGTGAGTAATGAGAGAGTAAGGGATGACCCAGGGGCCTGGAGCATGTTCAGGTAAGAAGTTGACTTGGGAGGGTGGCCAACTGCCCCTGCTTGCCCTGGAAGGAGGAGCTTCCCAGGTGATAGGATTTTCAATGCAAACACTGGGAAAGTTCCAGACGAACCAGGATAAGTTGAGAAACCAACTAGATGGGGTGATCAGAGAAAACCAGTGCCCATGAAACCTGTAAACACTCCTCCAAGATCTCCCTAAACTGTCAGGAGAAGTGGTTAAAAACTGGCCTTCTTTCCATCTCTCAGAAAAGGGACTGGGCTAGTTGGCTAGTAAAGGGATGGGTGACCTTGAAGGCTGCCCATCTGGGGGACATGAAGGATATACCACTATAATCTGAAGGTATTTTGAAAATTTGTATCACAGCTAATGATTTTATACTAATCTTCACCAGGGGAGAATAGCCAGCAAATGTGATGTAGTGGACCCAGCAGTGAACTAGGAATCAGAAGATTTCAGCTCTTGCCCAGCCCTTCCACCAACCAAGCTGTGGGACCACAGATAAGTCAATTTCCCTCTCTGGGCTCCCTTTTTCTCCCTTGTAAAAATGAAGGTTTCAACTAGGTCCAGGGTTTTTACGTACCATGGATCCCTTCGGCAGTTTGGTGAGGCTTCTGGACCCCTTTGCAGAATAACGTTTAAAAGTGCAAAAAATAAAACTGAATTTGCAAGGGAAACCAATTATCATAAAGTTATCAACATACTGAGAAAACCACATTATATAGCAACATATAGGCTTATTCATAAATGCAACGAAGAAGAACCAGCAGTGGGCTTAACAACTGTAATTTCAAAGTAGTTATAAATATAAACAATATTTTAGGATATCTGCAACAACTATAATTTGATGTGAAAATATTTGTGACTTTTATTGGTAATAATGTCACAGGTGCTGCCAGGGCAACCATGGTTTATTGCCCACATTTGTAATGTAGGAAGGAAATGTCACATTTCAGTTAGAGGTTTGTGAAAATAAAAATGGGGAAAAAAACCCACTTTTTTCCCTTTCTACTTTCCTCTAGTTTTATCCACAAACCCTATTGGGAGCTGAGTGATCCCTCATCCTTAAATTCATTATGTTGAAGTCTTAACACCCAGGACCTCAGAATAGGGCTATATTTGGAAATATGGTCCGTATAGTCAAGGCTATGGTTTTTCCAGTGGTCATGTATGGATGTGAGAGTTGGACTGTGAAGAAGGCTGAGCACAGAAGAATTGATGCTTTTGAAGTGTGGTGTTGGAGAAGACTCTTGAGAGTCCCTTGGACTGCAAGGAGATCCAACCAGTCCATTCTGAAGGAGATCAGCCCTGGGATTTCTTTGGAAGGAATGATGCTAAAGCTGAAACTCCAGTACTTTGGCCACCTCACGCGAAGAGTTGACTCATTGGAAAAGACTCTGATGCTGGGAGGGATTGGGGGCAAGAGGAGAAGGGGACGACAGAGGATGAGATGGCTGGATGGCATCACTGACTCGATGGACGTGAGTCTGAGTCAACTCCGGGAGTTGGTGATAGACAGGGAGGCCTGGCATGCTGCGATTCATGGGGTCGCAGAGAGTCGGACACGTCTGAGCGACTGAACTGAACTGAACTGGAAATATGGTCCTTAAACAGGTAATTAAGTTAAAATGAGGTCAATAGGCTGGGCTCTAATCCAACAGGACTGGGGTCCTTAAGAAAAGAGGAGATCAGGACAGGCACACACAGAAGGAAGAGCGTGTGAAGACACAGGAGAAGGTGGCCATCTGCAAGTCAACAAGAGAGGCCTCAGGAAAAATCAAACCTGCAGACACCTGATCTTGGACTTCCAGCTTCTAGAACTGTGAGAGAATAAACATCTGTTGTCTAAGCTGCCCAATCTGTGGTGCTTTGCTATGGCAGCACAAGCAGGCTAACATAAACCTCCAAGCCATAGATGCAGTTGAAGAATTCCAGATTATAAACAAGGACCTATTATATAGCACAGGGAACTATGCTCAGTATCCTATAATAAACCATAATGGAAAAGAATATATATGTATAACTAAATCACTTTACACCAGGAACCAACACATTGTAAGTCAACTATACTTCAATAGAACTTTTTTTTTTAATTAAAAAAAAAGAATTCTAGATCAGAACGGTCTCTAATATTCTTTGACTCTGCCCACGCTAACAAAGCTCTCAACACGGTAAAAGAAGGGCTCTGAGAATGAAGGTGAAAGGACATGTTCTTTGAGTCACAAGACAGAAGGAGAAGGATTCCCACATGCTCCAGGCTCCCTTCATTTAATATGATGGCTGGTGGTCCCCAGTGTGCTAAGAATCTCACCACCCACATACTCTCACCTCTGAGAGTATGTATGATCTGCAAGCTCTCGAGGGCAGCCCCTGTGCACCTCACAGTGTATCTGCAGAAACCTTCAGCCCAGATGGATTTATGACCTTGATCCCAGGACACAGTGGATGGTGCCTGCCAGCAAAAGAGCAAGGTTTGAGGAGTATCTCCTGCCAGTTCCCGGTGAGAAGCTGATGTTCATTTTTCCCGAGCTCTCATCACTTTCCCAGCACCAAGGGCCTGTCACAGGGCTACCACGCCCAGCCAAGGGGCACGAGATGTGGGCATGGTGAGGATGGGTCTGGATTCCCTGGAGCTCATGATGAGGAGCCAGAAAGTAGAAGAGAGTTGGGGCCTGAGGAGAGGGACAGGGAGCCCAGGGAGGAGAGAAGGTGAAGACAAAGGAGAAGGGGATTGTTGAGCAGAAAGGAAGAAGGTAAAAGAAAGGAGATGGAGGGAGAATGAGATAGTTAGATGTGGGAGACAGGAGAGAAATGGAGGAAGAAAGAGAATAAAGAAAAGGAGAATGGGTGTGAGCAGTTAATTCTGCCTTCAGGGAAGGCTGTCCAAGGCTCTCTGGCTTCTCCAGCGACTTCCATGACCCAAGGCCAATGAGAACCGGGAGAACACAGAGAGGACCCCTCCCCTTCACATCAAATGTGGAGCCTCAGCAGCTCCCACATCTGTTTCAGCAAACGGCATTTGCACAAAAGGCATTCCCCTGCAGAGCCTCAACTGCTAGTTCTGGGGAGGCAACACAAGAAGGGGCTGCTCTCAGCCTGACCTGTGACCATCTTTGAAGGGAGCTGCCGCCATTCATGCAGCAGGGTGCCCCACCCACAGCTGGACAATGACGCCTCTCCCCAGAGCCCCAGTCCTCCGGCTTCTCATGGAAAAATCAATGACAGGGTTTATTTTCTTGATGCCGGCTTGTTTTTCGACCCTGTCGGCCCTGATGTGATGCTTAATACTTCCCTGGGGAGTTGGGTGAAGCCACTGCAATCTCTTAGATAAATACCTAATTAGGATGCTTCTGAACAGAGTACTATTTACTTGGGAGAATGTATCTTGGGTCAGTGTGCAATTAAGGAGGTTATTATTTTCTCAAGAGAAAGTGGTGGTTCCGGCAGGTTCTGTACTTAAATATGTCATTAGATGCTTAAAGCATCTGGGGTACCTGGAAGTCACTATTTATTTTTAAGAAACTCACCTATTGCAACATTCATACCACTGAGCCACTGGGATGAGGAGAGACAGATGATGGTTCTAACTATGCAGTTGAGGGAGGCAAAGCCATACTCTGGGGTCACCATTCAACTAAACCAGTAGCAATGAATGATGTAAAACTAAATAGGCCCATTGATTCAGCCAAGAATCAAATCTATACTGGCAATGGTGCTCAGTGTTTCATTTAGGAGTTCATTTGATCCTCAGCACAACCCTGCAAGGGGCTCTTCTTCTTTTTCAGGGAATAACACCCCACACTGAATTTTTTCTACTTAAAAAAATTTAGGAAAATCCCTGGTGGTCCAGTGGAAGATTCCATGATTTCACTGCCAAGGGCACAGGTTCAATCCTTGGTTGGGGAACTGAGACCCCATAAGCCATTTGGCATGGCCAAAAAAATATTGATACAGTCTTTAGAGTTTACATTCTCTTTACAATTACTACAAAATATTGGCTATGTTCCCCATGTTATACAATACATCCCTGAAAATACATCTTATACTCAATAGCATGTACCTTCTACCCTCCTACCCCTAAACTACTCCCCCAACTAGTAACTACTAGTTTGTTTTCTATATCTGTGCATCTGCTTTCTTTTTGTTATATTTGCCTGTTTGTTGTATTTTTTAGATTCTACATAGAAGTGATATGATATAGTATTTGTCTTTCTCTGCCTGACTTATTTCATTTAACATAATGCTCTCCAAGTCCATGTTGCTGCAAATGGCAAAATTTTGTTCTTTTTTATGACTGAGTAGTATTCCGAGTAGTATTCCATTGTATATATACCACATCTTCTTTATCTAGTCATCTGTTGATGGACACTTAGGTTGCTTCCATATCTTGGTATGTTACTATTCTTATTTTATAGGTTAGGACATGAGCTCAGTGAAGAAATGTGCCCAAAGTTAATGAATCACAAAGCCACACCAAGGGTGCCCCAATATGATAATACTGGATTATAGCTGAAAGGGATGCCAGACATGGACTCTGTCTAAGGAAGAGTGCTTTAGTCAGTTCAGTTGCTTAGTTGTGTCCAACTCTTTCTGACACCATGGACTGCAGCACGCCAGGCTTCCCTGTCCTTCACCAACTCCCAGAGCTTGCTCAAACTCATTTCCATCAAGTCAGTGATGCCATCCAGCCATCTTATTCTCTGTCATCCTCTCTTGCCTTCAGTCTTGCCCAGCATCAGGATCTTTTCCAGTGAATAAGTTCTTCACATCAGGTGGCCAAGTATAGGAGTGTCATCTTCAGCATCAGTTCTTTCAATGAAATTCAAGACTGATTTCTTTTAAGATTGACTGATTGGATCTCCTTGCTGTCCAGGGGACTCTCAAGAGTCTTCTCCAACACTGCTGTTCAAAGCATCAATTCTTCAGCACTCAGCTTTCTTTATGGTCCAACTCTCACATCCATACATGACCACTGGAAAAACCATAGCTTTGACTAGATGGACCTTTGTCAGCAAAGTAATGTCTCTGCTTTTTAATATGCTGTCTAGGTTGGTCATAGCTTTTCTTCCAAGGAGCAGTGTCTTTTAATATCATGGTTGCAGTCACCATCTGCAGTGATTTTGGAGCCCAATAAAATAAAATCTGTCACTGTTTCCCCATCTATTTTGCCATGAAGTGATGGGGCCAGATGCCATGATTTTCATTTTTTGAATGTTGAGTTTTAAGCCATCTTTTTCACTCTCCTCTTTTACTTTCATCAGAAGGCTCTTTGGTTCCTCTTTGCCTTCTGCTGTAAGAGTGGTGTCATCTGCATATCTGAGGTTACTGATATTTCTCCCTGCAATCTTGATTCCAGCTTGTGCTTTATCCAGCCCAGCATTTTGCATGATGTATCCTGCATAAAGGAGAAGGAAATAGCAACCCACTCCACTCTTGCTTGGAAAATCCCATGGATGGAGGAGCCTGCGAAGAGTCGGACACGACTGAGCGACTTCACTTTCACTTTTCATTTTCATGCATTGGAGAAGGAAATGGCAACCCACTCCAGAATTCTTGCCTGGAGAATCCCAGGGACAGCAGAGCCTGGTGGGCTGCCGTCTATGGGGTCTCACAGAGTCAGAAACGACCGAAGCGACTTAGCAGCAGCAGCAGAAGCATTCTGCATAAAAGTTAAATAAGCAGGGTGACAACATACAGCCTTGATGTACTCCTTTCCCATTTTGGAACCAGCCCTTTGTTCCATGTCCAGTTCTAACTGTAGCTTCTTGACCTGCATACTGGTTTATCAGGAGGCAGGTAAGGTGATCTGGTATTCCCATATCTTTATTTTATTTTTTTAATTTTTTAAATTATTTATTTATTATTTTTATTATTATTATTATTTTTTACTTTACAATACTGTATTGATTTTGCCATATATCAACATGCATCCACCACGGGTGTACATGTGTTCCCCATCCTGAACCCCCCTCCTACCTCCCTCCCCATACCATCCTTCTGGGTCATCCCAGTGCACCAGCCCCAAGCTTCCTGTATCCTGCATTGAACCTGGACTGGCGATTCATTTTTTATATGATATTATACATGTTTTAATGCCATTCTCCCAAATCATCCCCCCCTCCCTCTCCCACAGAGTCCAAAAGACTGTTCTATACATCTGTGTCTCTTTTGCTGTCTCGCATACAGGGTTGTCATTACTATCTTTCTAAATTCCATATATATACGTTAGTATACTGTATTGGTGTTTTTCTTTCTGGCTTACTTCACTCTGTATAATAGGCTCCAGTTTCATCCACCTCATTAGAACTGATTCAAATATATTTTTTTTAATGGCTGAGTAATACTCCATTGTGTATATGTACCACAGCTTTCTTATCCATCCATCTGCTGATGGACATCTAGGTTGCTTCCATGTCCTGGCTAATATAAACAGTGCTGCAATGAACATTGGGGTACACATGTCTCTTTCAATTCTGGTTTCCTCGGTGTGTATGCCCAGTAGTGGGATTGCTGGGTTGTATGGCAGTTCTATTTCCAGTTTTTTAAGGAATCGCCACACTGTTCTCCATAGTGGCTATACTAGTTTGCATTCCCACCAACAGTGTAAGAGGGTTCCCTTTTCTCCACATCCTCTCCAGCATTTATTGCTTGTAGACTTTTGGATCGCAGCCATTCTGACTGGTGCAAAATGGTACCTCATTGTGGTTTTGATTTGCATTTCTCTGATAATGAGTGATGTTGAGCATCTTTTCATGTGTTTGTTAGCCATCTGTATGTCTTCTTTGGAGAAATGTCTATTTAGTTCTTTGGCCCATTTTTTGATTGGGTCGTTTATTTTTTCTGGAATTGAGCTGCAGGAGTTGCTTGTATATTTTTGAGATTAGTTGTTTGTCAGTTGCTTCATTTGTTATTATTTTCTCCCATTCTGAAGGCTGTCTTTTCACCTTGCTTATCTCTTTAAAAATTTCCCACAGTTTGTTGTGATCCACACAGTCAAAGGCTTTAGCATAGTCAATGAAGCAGAAATAGATGTTTTTCTGGAATTCTCTTGCTTTTCCTATGATCCAATGGAAGTTGGCAATTTGATCTCTAGTTCCTCTGCCTTTTCTAAAACCAGCTTGAACATCTGGAAGTTCTCAGGTCATGTACTGTCAAAGCCTGGCTTGAAGAATTTTGAGCATTACATTGCTAGTATGTGAGATGAGTGCAATTGTGCAGTAGTTTGAGCATTCTTTGGTATTGCCTTTCTTTGGGATTGGAATGAAAACTGACCTTTCCCAGTCCTGTGGCCACTGCTGAGTTTTCCAAATTTGCTGGCATATTGAGTGCAGCACTTTCACAGCATCGTCTTTTGGGATTTGAAATAGCTCAACTGGAATTTCATCACTACCACTAGCGTTTTTCATAGTGATGCTTCCCAAGGCCCACCTGACCTCGCACTCCAGGATGTCTGGCCCCAGCTGAGTGATCACACCATCATGGCTATCTGGGTCACTGAGATCTTTTTTGTATAGCTCTTCTGTATATTCTTGCCATCTTTTCTTGATATCTTCTATTGAATGCCCAGATTCAAGCAGGAACAAAAACAAGGAAACTAGAGAAGTTGAAGCCTCTGGAACACAGGGCTGCAGCAAACATTAAACACAGTCCAACTCCTAGACAGATTAACATAAACTCTCACACTAAAGGCCATTTACCCCATGCCTTATTGCCCAACGCATGCCTGGCTTTCAAGAAGAAATAACAAAGTCTGACAAAAGGCAAGAAAGAACAGTCCAAAGAAACAAAGCCGTCATAAGCGCCAGACTCAGACATGCTACACCTGTTGGATATCAGAGAGTACTGAAATAAATGTGGTTAATGTGTTGAGGGCTCTAGTGGAAAGAGTAGAGAACATAGAAGAACATATGAATAATGTAACCAGTAAGACAGAAGCTCTCGGAAAGAATCAAAAGAGAAATGCTAGAAGTCAAAAACACCATCAGAGAATGAAGAATACCTGGGATGAGCTCATCAGGAGACTAAACACAGCCAAGGAAAGAATTGGTGAACTGGGAGACAGGTAAACAGAAATTTCCTGAACTGAAATACAAAGAGAAAAAAGCATGAATAAAAACAGAAAATCCAAAAATTGTTGGGCGCTATCAAAAGGTATATGCATAGTTGGAATGCCAGAAGGACAAGAAAGAGAAAATAGAGCAGAAGAAACATTTGAAGTAATAATGGCCAAAACCTTTCCAAATCACAGATCTAGGAAGTTCAGAGAACACTATGCAGAATAAACACCAAAACAAACAAGCAAGCAAGCAAGCAAACAAAATAACTTTACACCTAGACACATCATATTTAAATGACAGAAAACCCAAGTCAAAGAGAAAATCTTCAAAGAAGCCAGGGGTGGCGGGGTGGGTGGGGGAACATATCTATAGAGGAGAAAAAAAGAATAGTTTTACCAGATTTCCCAAAAAGAAGAGAATGGCATGGAATATTTTAGATGTTGAAAGAAAAAGCCCACCAACCTAGAATTCTATACCCATAGAAATTACTCTTCCACAGTAAAGGAGATATAAAGAAATTTTCAGGCAAACAAAAATTGAGGGAATATAATACCAGCATACCTGCCCTGCAAAAAAAAAAAAAAAAGATATAAGAAGTTCTGTAAGCAGCAAGAAAATGATATAAAGAAAAGAAAAGCATTAGAGAAGGAAAATATTTTTATTTTTTCTTATTCTTAATTGATCTAAAAAATAAATTCATTTAAAGCAACAAGAATAAAATGTATAATTACAGCATATGGTAAGTGAAATGAATAACAGCAATGTCAAAACGGGTAGAAGGAGAAACTGGGGGGAAAGTACCTGTACCACATGGGAAGTGGCATAGCATTATTTGAAAGTAGACTTACACTGGGACTTCCCTAGTGGACCTGTGGCTAAGATTCCATGCTCCCAATGCAGGGGGTGGGATTCGGTCCCTTGTCAGGGAACTAGATCCCACATGCTGCAACTAAGAGTTCACACGCCATAACTAAAGGTCTTGCGTTCCTCAGCTAAAAAGATTGGAGATCCCAGATGCCACAACTAAGACCCAGGGCAGCCAAATAAATAAATAAACATTTTTTTTTAAGTAGACTAACATCAATTAAAAATGTGTTTTGTAAGCTACCACCAAATGAAGGAGTTATAATTGATAAGTTAAGAGGAGAGAGTAAATGAAATAATAAAAATGTTCAATTATAACTAGAGAAAGGAGATTTCTGGTGTCTGTTTCACCATATAAGAAGCTCTTGGAAGTCACCAAACTATCCTTACAATAAGCAAAACGTCAAATAAACAGGAAAATCAACACCTCTCCTTAGATCTGTAAAAGAAGTGAGGTCATGCAGTAAACAAACCACTGCCCCCCAAATTGTAGAGGCCAATAGATAAATATAGAGAATCACAGCTTATTGGAGCAGAAACCCACAAGCTGCAACCTCTAAACATGACCTGTAATTAACAAATCGCTGGAGGCTCAGGTGATCAAGTCTGGGAATAAAGCACTCCAGGGTGACCCCATCATCAGGAGGCCCCTAGACTTTTGTGTAGCACTAGCCTTCCGAATGGAAAAAGGGAAATACTCAACTTCTAGCCATCCTGTCTCACCTAAGGGGAAGAAAAAAACTGAAAAGCATGAGTGCAGTTCACAATCCAGAGGTACAGGCTCATGGAAAGGCCAATATCTTGTCATAGGACTACAGAATGCTTCCCCCACCACAGACACACACCTCATCATTACATCACTAAAGGTCTGTCTACAGCAGTTCATTTCACCCAGTATATCATGTCCAGTTACCAAGAAAACATTACCAGACATGCTAAAAGGCAAAAACAAAAAAAACCATAGTTTGTAAAGACAGAGCAAACATCAAAACCAGACTCAGATATAGCAGTCATGTTGAAATTATCATACCAGGAATTTAAAACAACTAGTATTAATGTGCTAAGGGCCGCTGCTGCTGCTAAGTTATTTCAGTCGTGTCTGACTCTGTGCGACCCCATAGATAGCAGCCCAGCAGGCTCCTCCATCCCTGGGATTCTCCAGGAAGAACAGTGGAGTGGGTTGCCATTGCCTTCTGCAAATATACTAAGGGTGCTAACTGATAATGTAGACAGTAAGCAGGGACAGATGGGAAACGAAACAGATGAGAAATGAAAATTCTAAGAAAGAACCAAAAGAAATGCTGGAAATAAAAAACAGTAACAGAAGCGAAGAATGCCTGCAATGGGCTCATTAGTAGACCAGACTCAGTTGAGGAAAGAATCTCTAAGCTTGAGGATACAGCAATAGAAACTTCCAAAACTGAAAAGCAAAGAGAACAAAGACTGAGAACCAGAACAGAATATCCAGATCGTGAGACAACTACAAAAGCTGTAAGATACACATCATGGGAATACCAGAAGGAGAGGAAAGAGATGAAAGGGACAGAAGAAACGAATGAGAAATGACTGAGAACTTCCCCTGCATTAATGTCAGATGCCAAACCACAGATCCAGGAAGCTCTTAGAACATGCCAGATAAATTAAACACACACATAGAAAACAAACAAACAAAAAACTACACTTAGGCATATCATTTTAACGCTGTAGAAAATCAAAGGTAAAGAAAAAAATCCTGAAAAAAAGAGAGAGAAAAAATATTACCTGCAGAGGAACAAAGATAAAAATTACATCCAACTGCTCCTCAGAAACCATGCAAGCAAAAAGAGAGCAGAGTGAAATATTTAAAGTGCTGACAGAGAAAAAGCACCAAACTAGAATTCTGTACTCTGCAAAATAATCTATCAGAAATAAAGGAGAAATGAAGACTTTCTCAGACAAACAAAAATTAAGAGAATTTGTTGCCAGTAGGTTTCTATGGAAGACGTGTTAAAAGTTCTTTAGAGAGAAGGAAAATTATATAGGAAAGAAACTCAGATCTACATAAAGAAATAAAGAGCATTGGAGAAAGAATAATTGAAAGTAAGATAAAAACTTTTTAAAAAAACTCAATTGAGCTAACAGACAGTGGTTTGTAGGAAATAATAACAGCAACAATGTATTTGTTACCTATATATATGGCTTAGGTATAAATGAAATAAATGACAGCAATGATAAGAGGGACAAGCCAGCAAAATTAGTATTATTGTTTTGTACTTGCACTACCCATGAAGCAGTGCAGTATTACTTGAAAGTGGACCTAGATTAGTTGTAAATGTTTACTGCAAACTCTAGTGTGTATGTATATGCTAAGTTTACTCAGTTGTGTCCGAGTCTTTGTGAGCCCATGGGCTATAGCCCACCAAGCCCCTCAGTCCATGGGATTATCCTGGCAAGAAACTAGAGTGGGTTGCCATTTCCACCTCCAGAGGATCTTCCCAACCCAGGGATCGAACCTGCATCTCTGGCTGATCCTGCACTGGCAGGTGGATTCTTTACCACTGAGGGAAAACCACTAAAAAAAATTTTTTTATGCTCAGTTAAAACCACAAAAAAAGAAAAAGACAAAAATATAAGCAAAGAACAAGGACAACTTACAGAAAAAAATAAGTGTGGTAAACATTAGTCAAATTGTATCAGTGATCACTTTGACTAAACCAGTGGTCTAAACTCCAATTAAAAGACAGCAACTATCAGAAGGGATCCAAAAAACAAAACACAATGATACATTGTCTACAAGAAATGTAATTTAAATATAAAGACACATATGTGTTAAAGGAAAATGGACAAAGAAAGATATACATTGTTAAGACATCAAAAGAAAGGAGGAGTAGCTATAGTAATATTAGAGCAGACTTCAGAGCAAGGAAAGTTATCACGGATGAATAAGGGCATTACATAATGTTGAGGGGTCAATTTCCAAGAAGACAAAATGATTCTAAATGTGTATGTGCCTAACAACGGAGCAACAAAATACACAGGACAGAACTGATAGAGCTGCAAGGAGCAATATATGAGTCCACCATCAGAAACTTCAGTCCTCCTCTACCAGAAATGGACAGACTCAGCAGGCAGAAAATCAGTAAGGACGTGAATGAATCCAACACCAGCACTCAGCTGTGTGTAAAGGACGTCAATGGACTGCTTCCATCCCCACATATCTGGAGATTAAACATATTTCTAAATAACACATGGGTCCAGGAATAAATCTCAAGAGAAATTTAAAAATATTTTGAACTGCATGAAAATGAAAACACAAGAAATTTGTGGAATGCAGCAAAAACAGGGCTTAGAGGGAAATTTATTTATTATGATCTTAAAAAAGAAATAAAAAACACTCCCTGAAAAATAAGCCCCCAAACACGTATACACTTTCAAAGGATAACATATATCAATTAAACCTACATGAGGTAAATTGGAAGCATGTATGTATCCACTGAGGAGGGCATGGCAACCCACTCCAGTATTCTTGCCTGGAGAATTCCATGAACAGAGGAGCCTGGGGGGCTATAGTCTCTAGGGCTGCAAAGAGTCAGACGTGAATGAACTGACTTATTATCTTACTTACTGCAGAGTGGACAACTCTAGGGGGAAGGGCCTAGTATGGGGACCTGTGTGAAGGAGAAAAGATGATCAAGATAAAAGAGGATCTGGGCACAGGTGGATGGTGATGGTGAGTCGTAAAATGGGACATTGATGCCCCAAGTCTGTGCATCTGAAATTCCTTAACAAACGGAAGTTTTGGTTTAGAGACAGCATTCTGCGAGGTTGTGAGCGGTGGAAGCAGAGAAACACGGGACGCAGGCATGTGGCTCGGCTACACGGAATAAGTCTGCTGTTACCATCTGCATCCACCTGACCTCAGGCAACGTACTTAACCTCCTACATCCTGTTTCCTCATCTGTAAGGGGGAAAATAATCAAGCCGACTTCTGAGACTGACAGTGAGACTTAAGAGGTGAACACATGAAAAGCACTTATATAATGTCTGACACATAAAAGCTTGATAAATTGATAAATGGTCACTATTATCACTTTAAATGCTTTTCTGTATTCCGTATACTTCTTAAGCCAGATGTGTAATTCTTTTTTGCAGGAAGCATGTTTCATTGCCCGCCCTCAGCCCCCTTGTCAGAACATGCCCCTCCCAAGGGCAGCCCACACAGCCTTTCCCCTGCCTCCCCACTGCCTGTCCTGTCCAGGCCACCCTGATGGGACATGCGGTCTGACTCAAGAGAGCTGGGCAAGGCCAGGATCTCTCTGCATAATGTAATCAGAGAGACCAATGATCTTGGTTGGTGAGACTGTGATGGATTTGTATAATCTCAGGGAATCGGGGCCTGAGCCAGCGGACTGCAGGGAAGCCAGCATCGCCCCATGGGCAGATGTTCTGGGGGAGCAGGAACCACATGTGATGTGGTTTGCAGATGCTCAGAGAGGCAGAGAACAAGATAATGCCAGGTCCCTGAGATCTAGCTGTACTTCCTGAACTTTGATTCCATCACATTCCGTTATCCCTTTCAATAAGACTCCTTGAGTTTATTTTTTAATGGGTTTCTGTTTCTTACAACCAAGACAGCCTTGACTGAAACATTAATTTACAGGCCTGTATTGCCCACCAGACACTGTCTGCATTCCTAGCACCTGATGTGGTTCTGGCTAAATAACTGCCTGTTAAAAGAAGAATGGGCATCCCTGGTGGCTCAGTAGTCAAGAATCCACCTGCCAATTCAGGAGACATGGGTTCAGTCCCTGGGTTGGGAAGATCCCCTTGGAGAAGGGAATGGCTATCCACACTAGTATTCTTGCCTGGAAATTCCATGGACAGAGGAGCCTGGTGGGCTATGGTCCATGGGGTCTCAAAGAATCAGACAGTTCGTAGCAACTAAACAAGAGCAAGAGAAGAATGGATGAATGAATGAACAGACAACACAACGACAGGCCTGTCCAGGTCCTCACTCCTGGCCAGTGTCCCCGAATCCAGCCTCGGGTACTTCCCTGGTCCTTTGGCCTGAAGAACCCTTCACCCCCCCACATCCTAGGATCAGGAGAGGCCAGTGGAGACGGATTCTCTTGAGTTACAGAGCCTGCAGTCCCACATAGACAGGGGTGACAAGGGAAACCACTGAGGGTCAAAACGGCACCCCAAAAGACATGGTTAACCCCTGTTTAACCTGGCTGGCTGTTTCCAGGGGCGGGAAGGACATGCGCTTCATTGATGTGGTTGGCAGTGTGCTGGGACATTTACACAGGCTTCCCCGCCAAGTCATTGACCCTGTGAGGCAGGTCCTGAGCACGTTCATCCCCGGAGCCGGTCCTCCCCTTTCTTGCTCTACCCTGGGGTTGCAGCATGGCTGACCCCAGCAGGCCGTGTCTCCCAGTGTCCAGCTACTTTCAGCCAAGGGAAGCAATGGCAGAGACTGGAGGGTGGCGGAGGGAAAAGCAGGGATCTTTCTCCTGCTTAGTCCTGGTTGAGGTAGCATCCCGGCAAGGCTGTGTTCTCTGTGGCTCCAGCTCCCGCTCCATGACCTGACCCCTGGGCTGCAGAAACACTGCCTCTTTCCTGGGCCTCCAGCCCACAGCTGTCTCCCTTCTATCTCTGATTGCCACTCATTCCCCCACATGGCTTCCCAAGTCTGCCTTCTCCTCTGTAACCAATCCCCTACATTACATCACTCTATTTTAAATACTCCAGGAGTTTTGATTTTTTTTTTTTTTTTTTGTCAAACCTGGCATCATCTGTATGCTATCCTGAAGAAAAAGAACCACAGGGATAAGGTATTTGCCATGGGTTGAACAGCCTTCCGGAGAAGGCAATGGCACCCCACTCCAGTACTCTTGCCTGGAAAATCCCATGGACGGAGGAGCCTGGTAGGCTGCAGTCCATGGGGTCGCTAAGAGTCGGACACGACTGAGCGACTTCACTTTCACTTTTCACTTTCATGCATCGGAGAAGGAAATGGCAACCTGCTCCAGTGTTCTTGCCTGGAGAATCCCAGGGACGGTGGAGCCTGATGGGCTGCTGTCTATGGGGTCGCACAGAGTCGGACACAACTGAAGCGACTTAGCAGCAGCAGCAGCAGCAGCAGAACAGCCTGCAAATGGCAATGGATTGGAATCTGGCTCTGTCCGACTCTGCCACGCACTTCCTCCCGCTGCCCACGAACATCCTTCCACCGGCTAGGGGAACAGGCCTGGGTCCCACCTGTGCCATGGCTGCCATGGGAAGGTCTCACAGCCCTCCCTGGAGAGTAGACTCCAGGCAATTTGGCAGCAAGTGCTGGGCTGCCTGCTAAGTTCAGACATGTAGCCGCAGACCCAAGCTCTGTTCCTAATGTTGGAAAGTATTTACCCTGCACCTTTCCTGGAAACTGTGAGAATAGACTGTTCCGAGGAGACTTTAAAAAGCTGTCTTTGATTGACTCATTTCATCATCCCCTCAAAGAATGTCTATCCTGAGGATCTGTAATCCTCTTACCACCAAAGTAAGACATGAGTTATTTTTTTCTGACTGTTTTCCACCTCTGCATCCACCCTGCAAGGAACTGGATATTTTCTAGCTGATGGCTTGCTAAATGATCTAGATCTTTGAACACACAGTGTGGCCTGCAGACTGGCAGCATCACCTGACAGCTGAGAGTCTCTTGGAAATGCAGGATCCCAGGCCCCACCCCAGCCCCACCGAATCAGGATGTACTTTAACAAGATCAAGATCCTGGGATGATTCCTGTTTATGTTAAAGTTGGAGAAGGGCGGCCCTAGACGCTTCAGTAGATATTTACTTGGCATCTATTATGTATAATCTCATAACAGTAACACATACCTTGTTAGGAAGCAGGAAGACTTAAGTGAATTAATAATTAGTTCAGAGTCTGTCGCATGATACATGGCTATGTTTTAGTATAATGATCACTAGTAGTATAACTGTTCGCTGGACTAGGGGGCTCAAAGATTAATAGACGAGTAAGACAGAGCCCTGCTTCAAGGAGCTCTCAGGCTGTTGAGAGATGTGCATATAAACAAATAACTCTAAATCACATAGAGTCTGTGCTCTGATCGTTACACACCAAGCTATAGGACCTGCTGCTAAGTCATTTCAGTCGTGTCCGACTCTGTGTGACCCCACAGATGGCAGCCCACCAGGCTCCTCTGTCCCTGGGATTCTCCAGGCAAGAATACTGGAGCGGGTTGCCATTTCCTTCTCCAATGCATGCATGCATGATAAGTCGCTTCAGTCGTGTCCGACTCTGTGTGACCCCATGGATAGCAGCCCACCAGGCTTGGACAGTATTCTGTGATTTAAAATCGCATCCCATATCACTTGAGCATAAAACCGCTTTGTCAAGTAAGTAACATGACCATGTTACCCCATTATTGAACTCAGAGGGGCAATGCCCAAGATCACACAGCGACTTGAATCCAAACCTTTCAACTCCAAATCCAGCGCCTTCCGGTCCCTCCATGGCCTCTCAGAAAGAGAAGCTAACAAGTACCTGTGGGTCTTGAAAAGCTCAAGGTAGAAAGAAAACTGCAACTAAGGACCAGTACCTTAGGGGCCATTGGAGTGGCTTCTCATTTTTTGTTTTTAATCTTTTAACATTTTGCTTTACTTATTTATTTTTGGTCGTCCCGGTCTTTGCTGCTGCACTGGCTTTTCTCTGGCTGTGAAGAGTGTGCTTTTCATTGTGGTGGCTCCTCTGGTTGTGGAGCATGGGCCTAGGGTGCTCGGACTTCAGCAGTCGTGGCTCCTGGGCTCTGGAGCACAGGTTCAAACGTTCTGATGCATGTTCCTCCGCAGCATGTGGGATCTTCCCAGATCAGGGATCTAACCCATGACTCCTGAACTGGCAGGCTGATTCTTATCCACTGAGCCACCAGGAAGCCCTGAGTCCTTGTTTTGTATTCATCATTTTTTTTTTTTTTTTTGATGAATTTGGAGAAGAACAGTGATCAAGGTTGGAGCGAAGTGGCTCCTTCTGAGAACATACAGACAAGTGGAAATGAAGCCCAGCCAGCCTATGGGGGTGTAGGAATGTTCTGTTGGGTTGAAGTGGGGTTTTTTTTTTTTTTGGCAAATTAAAAAACATACCCCACTGTCCCACCAATGTTTGCTTTTAGAAAACTGGTCCCAGGTTCCATCTGCAAGCTTGGCTCAGGGAGCTGTGTCCACCAGTTCTTCTTTTGCACCATCAACTCTGGATCAGCACACAGGGCCTTCCAACCAGGCTCTCCAGTGGTTGGTGAACAGAGCAGCGGTTCTCAAAGTAGGGGCCCTGGAGGAACCACTATAGCATCACCTAGGAAACCATCAGAGGTGAAAATCCTCCAACCTGTCCCAGACCCACTGAGATAGAAACTCTGGGGTTGGCTGGGGGAGAGCATGGGCAGTATTAGATGTTTTAACAATCCCTCCAGATGATTCTGAGCTTGAGAACCACAGCTCTATCTCCATGCAGTAAAACTTTCTGCAGTGGTGCAAGTGTTTATGTGTGCCCAGTCCAGTATAGAAGCCACCAGTCATGTGTGGCAGTCAAGCATTTGAAACATGGCCACTGCAATGGAGGAACTGGATTTTTAAATTGTATTGGCTTTTCATCAATTTAAATATCCAGGTGTGACAAGCGGTGGGCAGTGCAGGTCTAGAGGGCAGTCTCTCCCACCCCTACTTCACATAATAGAAATAATCACTCCCCAACCAGGTGGAAGGTGGGAAGTCAGGAGAAGTACAAGGAAACAAGATGTTCAGAAAGAGACAGCTTCATTGCCAGGCCTGGGGAGAAACAGGATCCTGCTGAGGCTGAGCTGAGACCGTGGCCGGAGTGGACATTCCCTAGAGACCCCTGGTCCTCTTGTCCCTGAAGGTGGCATGAGAAGAACCCTCAGGGAGAGGCACTGGAGTGGCCGTGGGAGGACAGACAGAGCAGGGCTGAGTGGCAGGGGGAAGGCTCACTGTCTCATATAGTAGCAATTCAAATAGACTAGAAAAAGGCCTCTGTAGAGATGCAGCAAAAGATGAACATAAATTGAAGCAGGAAAGATTTGGGTCTGACATGAGGAAGAATGCCTGATGAAGTAGCTGAGACAAATCTTGCTGACAATCTAAGACATTGCATACCCTGCAGGGGAGGGTGGGCTGGTGAAAGGTCCCTGTATCCTAGCTCCTCTTTTATTGACTAACTAGGTGACCATGCGGAGAAGGCAATGGCACCCCACTCCAGTACTCTCGCCTGGAAAAATCCCATAGGTGGAGGAGCCTGGTAGGCAGCAGTCCATGGGGTCGCTCAGAGTTGGACACGACTGAGCGACTTCACTTTCACTTTTCACTTTCCTGCACTGGAGAAGGAAACGGCAACCCACTCTAGTGTTCTTGCCTGGAGAATCCCAGGGATGGGGGAGCCTGGTGGGCTGCCATCTATGGGGTCACACAGAGTTGGACACGACTGAAGTGACTTAGCAGCAGGCGACCATGAACTAGAGGGCTTCACCTGGCTGGCCTCAGTTCTATTCTCTGCAGTAGAGAACCCAAGAGGCCAAACACCAGGGGAAGGAGACAGGATAGCAAAGTGATTAAGAGCTCAGGCTTCTGGAGCCAGATGTGGTCTGACACTCGGTGTGGCCTCAGCTACGGGACCCTCTGAGTCACCTGAAACTTCTGGGGCTTTAATTTCCTCATCTGTAAGACAAATCTGCTAATAATAAAGGTGCTATAAGGACTAGATAGGGCTTCCCTGGTGGCTCAGCAGTAAAGAATCCGCCTGCAGTACAGGACACTCGGGTTCAATCCCTGGGTAAGGAAGATTCCCTGAAGGAGGACATGGCAACCCACTCCAGTATTCTTGCCTGGAGAATCCCTTGGACAGAGGAGCCTGGCGGGCTATAGTCCATAGGGTCGCAAAGAGTTGGACACGACTAAAGCAACATGGTTAGGAGCACTATAATAATTTTACTTTTTTAATAATAAGTTTTAAAGCCTACTTTTAAAATTACACATATTCACTCATTTATTCCTCACAATAACTGGAGGAAGCAGTTCAGTTATTATAGCCACTTTTTTCAGGTGAGGAAACTGAGGAACAGAAAGATTATATAACCTATATATAGGTTTTATATATATATATATATATATATATATATATATATATGGATATATCCTTATATACCTAAGGATACAAAGCCAGAAGTCAAGCTCCACTGTCATGATTTCAAATGCCGCTCTAAAGTGCCTCCAATACCCGCTGGCTTTTACTGGTATTCACCTGCAAAACAGCCAGGAGAAGGGCAACAGCAAGAATCAGGAGCTGAGCGACTTCCCTGACGTTCTCGTGGTTGAGACTCCATGTTTCCAATGCAGGGGGCGCAGGTTTGATCCCTGGTTGGGGAACTAAGGGCCCACACGCTGCACGTGAGCTAGCGCATGCTCAGTCATGCCCGACTCTTTGTCAGGCTCCTCTGTCCACGGGACTATCCTGGCAAGAATACTGGAGTGGGTTGTCATTTCCTCCTCCAGGGGATATTCCCCACCCAGGGATCAAACTCATATCTCCTACAGCTCCTGCTCTGGCAGGTGGATTCTTTACTACTGAACCACCTGGGAAGCTCATGATGTACAGTACAGCTAAAAAATAATAATAAATTTAAAGAAAAAAACAGAATGAGGAGTTGAAGGCGCAGATTCCAGTCTCTTCATGTTGTGACCATAAGCCCCTTCTCCCCACCCCCACCCCCAGCCCAGCGTCCCCATCTGTGCTATAAAAAGCACTACATGGACCCTGAGCCTCAGAAGCTGTGACAGTCTTTGGGAAGAAGTGAGACAACTCTGTTCTGCAGAGTTTAAACCCACCTACGCCAGCTGATCAGAAAGAGACTGGCCCAAAAGTCCCTGGAGGCTCCTTCCAAGTTGAAGACCATTTAAAGTTATGAGCTCATTCCAAGGACTTGGAGGGAATTCCAAGAACTACTGGGAAACGCCAAAGTGTAAGTTGGAACGGAAGAATCCAGTCTTGGCTTGACAGGGTGAACTGAGGCAAGCCACGCCTTCCATCTCCCCTGCTGGTGCTGGTGCCCATTCACCCTCCCAGCCTCAGGGGATCAAGGCTGACTGGTCCAAGTCAGTCATAACTCCGCCCCTCAGTTGGTGATTGGCTTAGACCTAAATACAGGACTCAATCCTGGCCAATGAGGAGAAGTCACCAAGGCACAGCTGGGAGAGGATTCCCTCCTTAACAGCACAAGAGCCCTAGGAGAGTCTGCTTCCCTCTAGGACGCTCTGAGTGCCTAGAACTGCTGCACCCGCCTTGTGACCATGAAGAGTAGTCAAGAGACGCACAGAGAAGCTGGGACTTGGTGTTACAGAGTCCCTGAATTAACCAGCCCTGCAGCTACCAGGTCTACTTCTCAAGAAGATAATAAACCTATTGCTAAGTCATTTTGGTACAGTGTTCTGTTTCTCAGGATCAAATGCATCCTAAATTACACATTTAGTTTTCTTCATTTCTGAAATGAAGATAATACCACCACGTTCTCATGAGGATAAAATAAGATGAAAGATGGGAAAATGCCTAAAACATCCATGAGAGGCTTAGCTTTTCAGTGCCCTGAAATCTAACAGCTTTACAGATGGGAATGGGGAGGGACTATTAGTCCTATTGTAACCCACTGGCAGATGATCAATGCCTAAGGGGCTTTTTTTATGGGGGAAAAGAAGCTTTTCTTAACTCTTAATTTGTTACAATTACATCTAATTAAGAGAACTCAGAAAACCTATTTTTCTCAGTTACAAATATAATGAATGATATGTTCTTAATTTGTAAATGCAGTTACAAACACTCCATTTGATTCTTTTGAAGATCAAAAGAATTCTTTCAAAGCTCTCAAATGGCAGACAAAACATTCAGAAATGCAATGGTTACACAACTTATTACCGCACCTACTTATGTCCACTCTAGAACACACACACACCATGGCCTTAATTCATTATTCTGCACCTGATATATCACCTTCCCAGGATTATTGCTACATTTATTCTTTACTGCATTTCTTATATCATCCTAGGGTTTCAGTAATATTTCTCCCTCCTGAGGAGTCCTATTAGAGCCAAAAGACAGAGGACAATTTCTCAGACAAGCTGAGGACATAGAATTGGGCAATTGGCTAATTGGTTCTTGGCCGGGACATAGGGCCTGGATGTCCAATGTAAGGTGATGCAAACATGAGTCCCTGGACTCCAAGCTGGGTCCCTTTTTATAAAAGAGATTTTTACTTGTGATGACTTGGGAATTTTAAGCATCTGGTTTTTATTATGGATTTTTTTTTAAAGTGTATTTAGCTGTGCCAGCTATTAGTTGAGGTGTGCATGATCTTTAGCTGTGGCATTCAATCTCTTAGTTGCAGCATGTGGGATCTAATTCTCTGACCAGGGGTCAGACTCATGCCCGCTGCATTGGGAGCATGAAGTCTTAGCCACTGGACCACCAGGGAAGTCCCTATTAAGTTTTTTTTTTGAGTTTTTAAATTTGGTGTCTTCCCTGAGATGATCCACTGAGAGAGGCACTTAAGTTGTGAAATACTTTTCCTCTAAACCCATCGTTTTTGTCTAACCTTGAGAAAAATATCAGAAAACTATCAACCCAAATCAAATGACATTCTACAAAATGCCTGAGCAGTACTCCTCAGAACCGTCAAGGTCATGAAAAATAAGGAAAGACTGAGACACTGTCACAGATCATATGGGATCCTGACCAGGAAGAGGACATTTAGTTCAGTTCAGTTGCTTAGTCATGTCTGAGTTTTTGACCCCATAAACTGCAGCACACCAGGCCTCCCTGTCCATCACCAACTCCCAGAGTTCACCTAAACCCATGTCCATTGAGTCAGTGATGCCATCCAACCATCTCATCCTCTGTCATCCCCTTCTCCTCCTCCTGCCCTCAATCTTTCCCAGCATCAGGGTCTTTTCAAATGAGTCAGCTCTCCGCATCAGGTGGCCAAAGTATTGGAGTTTCAGCTTCAACATCAGACCTACCAGTGAACACCCAGAACTAATTTCCTTTAGGATGGACTGGTTGGATCTCCTTGCAGTCCAAGGGACTCTCAAGAATCTTCTCCAACACCACAGTTCAAAAGCATCAATTTTTTAGCTCTCAGCTTTCTTTATAGTCCAACTCTCACATCCATACATGACCAGGGAAAAACCATAGCCTTGACTAGATGGACCTTTGTTGACAAACTAATGTCTCTGCTTTTCAATATGCTGTCTAGGTTGGTCATAACTTTCCTTCCAAGGAGTAAGTGTCTTTTAATTTCATGGCTGCAATCAGCATCTGCAGTGATTTTGGAGCCCAGAAAAATAAAGTCAGCTACTCTTTCCACTGTTTCCCCATCTATTTGCCATGAAGTGATGGGACCAGATGCCATGATCTTTGTTTTCTGAATGTTGAGCTTTAAGCCAACTTTTTCACTCTCCTCTTTCACTTTCATTAAGTGGCTCTTTAGTTCTTCTTCACTTTCTGCCATAAGGGTGGTGTCATCTGCATATCTGAGGTTATTGATATTTCTCCCAGCAATCTTGATTCCAGCTTGTGCTTCCTCCAGTTCAGCGTTTCTCATGATGTACTCTACATATAAGTTAAATAAGCAGGGTGACAATATACAGCCTTGACGTACTCTTTTTCCTATTTGGAACCAGTCTGTTGTTCCATGTCCAGTTCTAACTGTTGCTTCCTGACTTGCATACAGGTTTCTCAAGAGGCAGGGCAGGTGGTCTGGTATTCCCATCTCTTTCAGAATTTCCCACAGTTTATTGTGATCCACACAGTCAAAGGCTTTGGCATAGTCAATAAAGCAGAAATAGATGTTTTTCTGGAACTTTCTTGCTTTTTCCATGATCCAGCAGATGTTGGCAATTTGATCTCTGGTTCCTCTGCCTTTTCTAAAACCAGCTTTATAGTAAATGATAATGTGTGGGTATAAAGTTTCAGTTATGCAAGATGGATAAGTTCTAGAGATCTGCTGTATAAAATAGTACATATGATTACCACTATGTATGGTGAACTTCAAAATTTGTTAAGAGGGCAAATCTTATGTTAAGTGTCCTTACCAAAAAAAAAAAAGGAACAGGATACAAAGATACTTTGGGAGGTGTTGATTATGTCTGTTACCTTGATTGAGGTGATGGTATTCTGATGTCTGCATATTTCCAAACATATCCAATTGTACAGGTTAAATATGTGCAGTTCTTGGTACATAGATTACACCTCAGTAAAGCTGGGTTTTGTTTTTTTTTAAGAAATTAACTTTGGAAGGAACTGAGTGAGAAGTCTCTGTATTATCTTTGCAACTTTTCTCCAAATCTAAAATTATTCCAAATGAGTTTATCTTTTAAATGGTGCCTTAGTCTCATCTCCCCCAGAAGCAGACACTGAGACAAGAATATAAGTGGAAGTAGTTTTTTTTGGAAAGCGATTCTTGGAATCACCCAGCAGGACTCAGGAATGTGAGACCAGCAAAGGAGGAATCCAGAGAGGCCGTGTCAGCAAGCTGGTGACCACTGTGGGTGACCAGGAGCAGTCCTGCCCAGAAACATGGGAGGTGGTGTAGATCGGCACCTCGGTTACCCCGAGTAGTAGGCAGGGGTGCTGGAATATTTATCCACCCTTCGCCTCAAATATTGATTGAGGGCTGCCCAGCAGATGGACACTTCCAGGCTGCTCATGTGGACCATGTAGGTTCCAGTGGCCAGAGACAGACCTCAGGCAAAGAGTGGCAGGGCTGGTGGTCCAAAGCTGTCCAGTCGGGTGAGGAAAGGATGGCTACCAAAGGGAGCTGGACAGGACACAGACGACACCTGCCTCTCTTGGGTGCTTTCCCAGAATTGATTTCACTTTTAGACGTCTCTTGCTTGAGAGCATCTAACCCATCGTCTTATTAGGATGTACCGACTTGGTGCAACAATATTATTTAAAATTTATTGTTCTTTTATTTGCATTTTATTATAATTCATATAAGACTATCTAAAAATTGCATGTCCTGGGATTGAATGTGCAAAGTGAGTCCCTGCTCCCCTCAGGACACGTGCTGAATATGTCACCAGGAACATCCTGCAGAACCCTGTCCCGCTTCGATTTTTGCATGGACTGCCTCTTGGCTTTGAGTCCCCTGCCTGGATTTTATGCCAGGGAAGTGCTCACTGACCGTTCTCACCCTTGCCACTGTGTCCGTTTATTCTGGGATTATCTGGTTTACTCACAGTTCCTGGTGTTTACTCTTTCCTGCCTGTGTGGATAGAAATAATAAGATATTCTATTAGACACTAACTGGGAAACAGGTCATTTCAGTAATTTACATGGAAGGGATTCATTGAAGAGAATTGACTACACAGCTGGGAAGACAAACAGAGGACAGTGAGATTGGCGATTCAAGGAAATTGCTAGCACCTTTGGGCTGGTGGGACTAAGCAGAGATGCTAGGGGAGCCCTGGGGCTGGGGCTGGGGCACCCTCAAAAGAGCCTGGCAGTGTGGAGCCTCCAACAGGACAGCAGCTAGAGCTATGGAAGGCAGTGCTGGGAGGCGAGGCAGCCAATGCTGGAGACAGAAGCGTGGGGAGAAACAGCCTGGCTTCTCCTTCCTTCTTATTCTCCAGCCTCCCTCCTAATTGGCCATGACCAGCCAGAAGCCTGGGAAACCCAGCCTGTGGGAGCCAGTGCCTGTGTGATAAGCAGCAGAGGAAAGAGGCCAGGAGTGAACCTAAGGCTCTCACACTCATCCCCAGTTATTACAACCAGTCACATGACTTAGAGAAGAAATAAAATACACATACATGTTAACAATCCCTTAATCTTAGAATAAAAAGTGAATTCTGTACCCTACTCGTCATCCACCTCAAATCATTCAATTACCCTTTTGTTCGACGTCAAACTAACCATTCTTATTTGCATATCATAAAAAGCCCATGGCCTTTCACGAGTTCTCAGCAATATACCACATGATTAGAAGGTCAAATTGTCAAATGTGTCCATGTGAGCACCTTCAGGATGCCCTTGGCCTCCTGGATAGCATTCTTTCCTTTCTGACAATAATAAGATGATCCAGAACTTTCCAGCTTGATTTGTCTTCCTCCCTCCCCCATCCAAGACATGATCACCTACCTTCCAAGGAGACCTGATTCCATTAGTGGAGAACAAATGTTAAAAGCCAAAATCTGGCCACAAGGAGTTTACCCTTGGTAGTGACACAGTTGGAAACATTTTTTGTGAGACTATGGATTTATATCAACAGTTCCAATTCAACATAATGTCTTGTGGAATCTCACTGTTAGTAAACAGTATATAGTTTTCAAGATCATCCCCTGGCAGGACCAAAGTGCCTTGGAAGAACTGAACTGGGGGAGTGTTGGCTTCAGACAGGACTAGCACACAAACTCCTCTGACACCAATGCCTGTGAAACACTCTGAACGCGTGCCCATAGGGCCCCAAGCACCTTACCTGCATCATCTCATTTAATCACAGTTGCCTTGTACAAGCGTGGTTACTACCCCCCTTTTACAGACAAGAGAAGAGCTTCCAGAGAGTGGATGAAGTGCTCCTGGTCCTGTCTGTCCTGCTGTATTGACAGCATCCCCCCTAACTGCCCACCACGCCCGGACTCTTCAGCCCCGCACCACGTGGCCAGGCTGGGGGCGTCCCTGGACCCCAAACAAACTGCCTCTCCGCTCTTCCTGCTGCCTCTGTGTGTGTTGTCAGCTCTCCCTCCTGTGCTTGAGATGCCTCCTTGAACTTCAGATTCCAGCTTCAATGTTCCTCTGTGCTCCTTGCTCCATGTACATCTCAACACACATTAGAGCTGCATGTGTGCTTACGTGCGTGTGTATGTGTGTGCAGCCCCCCCTATACTGCAAGCCCCTCACGGGCAAGTTCTGTGTTTCATTCATCTCCACATCCGTAACACACAGTGCCTGTCATTTTCAGGTGCTCAAATCACACGTGATGGAGAACGGAGGAGGACGACCTGGCTCCCAGGTAGCTCAACCCCTGGCAGGTGCCGAGGGGTGCCCTCTCCTCCACAGCTATTTCCTATTCTAAAAGGGGGCCTTCCCCCAAGCTGCGGCTTCCCTGGTGGCTCAGGTGATGAAGAATCCGCCTGCAATCTGGGATACCTGAGTTGGATCCCTGGGTTGGGAAGATCCCCTGGCAGAGGGCATGGCAACCCACTCCAGTATTCTCACCTGGAGAATCCCCAAAGACAGAGGAGCCTGGGGGACTGCAGTCCATGGGGCCGCAAACTGCCTCCCAAATACACACCAGTATTCGATGGCTGCTTTTCCTAAAAGGAACGAGTTTTTACCGGCTTCGGAAAACAATAGTCTGATTTGCTCTAGTCTTTAAGATTTCACTGACAATCTGGGAGGCCGACAAGGAAAACTGAACTGTGGTCCAGACCAAGGACTTGCATCTCCTGGGTCTGAGGGCTTGCGGCAAAATCTCCACGATTCAAGTGAGGCGCTTGCCAGCTGGTGTGCAGTCTCTTTCTTTCTCTCTCTCTCTCTCTCTCTCTCACACACACACGCACATACATGCACGCACACGCTGCCTTGGTAACCAGCGGCTACTAAAAAAAAATGCAAACGCAGCCACTTTCCCAGGAGAAAAAGTCCTCTGCCAGTACAGAAGGCTCAAGCAAGTTTCTTCCGCCGACTCCCGTGTGCGTTGCGTTGTCACCGCCCGTGAACGTGAGTCCAGGCGTGTGCATAGCTTCCGGTGCATGTGCCCTGGAGCCTCGTCCGTCAGGGCTCCTCGGGTTTAAAACTGTGAGCACTGCGGCAGTACCTGCTGTGATATATGCATAGCTAGCACCGTGTTGTTCTGCCAGGGGCTACGGCTCCTCGCAAGAGGTCTGTTCCCTGAAATAGGTTAAGCCCTCCTCCACCGCCTCTGTTCCCGCGTGCACACTGCTGACTCAGCCAGTGTGGCCTGTAGAAACTCCCCCAAAGACGTGATTTGTGTTGGCATAGCAACAATATGTTAATAGGATCTTCCCTGGAGCAGGCTGGCAGGACCTCTACCCGGTGTCGGTCCAGTTACTGTGCACTTCAAACTGGAGTAAAAACCAACTGCCTTCCTTTGAACAGAGGCTGTAATTCAGACCTCCCCCCTCTTTAAACCCAAGTTAATAAGGTTTAGGTGATTTTTAATGCTTTCATGATAAAAGAGAAAAAAATGATACTAGGTCCATGCAACTGTCTTGATGTTGCACCATTAAAGAGAGGTCATTGTCTTTTCCTCCTTTTTCCTTCGTCCTCACTCCCAGAGTCGCTCTGTACCTTTGAAGCCTGACTCGTGAACTAAGCTTAATGAGGGGACAGCGTATAACAGCTGCTGTGCTTGGGTTGCAAATAATAAGAGACTGGACTCAAGCCAAATTAAACTGTAGAGAAGATGGTCAGCTTCAGCAAAGACTTCCAGGATGGATGGACTTCAGGCTCAGGGAGAAACCAAGGACTCAGGTCCTTTTCACATCTCTGCTCGTCCAGCCTCAGCACCAACTCCTTCCAAGTCTGAGCCCCTGTGGTCTCAGCTGCCAGCACCCCAGCAGAGGGAGAGAAAGTCAGAGACAGAGAGACACACAGACCAACAGGGTGAGACACAGCGAATGGATCTGGCTTCTCACCACCCCCCCCACAACGGAAGGCAGAACTACTTCCCAGAGACCTTCAGCAAACCATTCCTTGTGTCCCATTGGCAGAATCAGGTCATGTGCATTCCAGAACCAGTCAGTAGCACGGTGAATGGGATTGTCCTCCAATGCCTCAGGGTCACCCCGTGAGTTGAAGTTAATTCTTCAAACTGAAGTTGTCCTGTGCTTAATGGGAGGAGTGAAATGGACAGTGGGGAGGCCACCACTATACCCACTACTATAACATGAGCACTGCTAGAATACAGGTTAGCACTACTAGCTTACAGGTGAGCACTAACAGATTGGGCTTCCTGGGTGGCTCAGTGGCAAAGAATATGCCTGCCAATGCGGAAGATGCAAAAGATGCAGGTTTGATCCCTGGGTCAGGAAGATCCCTTGGAGTAGGAAATGACAACTTGTTCCAGTATTTTTGCTCGGAAAATTGCATGGACAGAGGAGCCTGGTGGGCTACTGTTCATGGGGGTCACAAAAAGTTGGACATGACTGAGAGACTGAGTGCATGTGCACACACACACACACACACACACACACACACTACTAGATTACAGGTGAGCACTACGAAGACACAGCTGAGCACTGCAAGGACACACGTCCTCTATATGTTGCCACTGCTGCCTCCTCTTAGCCACCCTCAAGTTTGGCTCAGTCCCATGCAACCCAGCAAAGCAATGGGAGCTGGAAGATGGAGTCCAACTGTCTTCCCTTCACTTGCAAACGGGGCACATCCTCTCTAGCATGTCTTTCTTCAGCCCTCACTTGTGACGTGTGATCCTCTCTCAATGAGAGTGCTGGGCGCTGCCGGGGCCAGCGAGAGCTGCTTCCTGAGGCTGGGGCAGGTGATGTGCCAAGGAACTCCTGACATCAGCTACTCAGCCTCCATCAACCTCTAGCACCCTCCTGGCCAAGTCTCCTGGGCTCCTGGGGAGGAAATTGTGCTCCAGCAGTGACGCACAAGGTATAGGTGTCAGCAGTTGTAATTTCTCCGCACAATTTCCTTTCATCTTGAACCTTTTTATTTGTCAAGTACCTGCTTAGAAGGAACATAATATTATGCAAAAAATACTTGCTGGTCACAGACCATTCACACAAAAACCTCAGATCAGATCAGATGAGTCGCTCAATCGTGTCCGACTCTTTGCGACCCCATGAATCAAAGCACACCAGGCCTCCCTGTCCATCACCAGCTCCTGGAGTTCACTCAGACTCACGTCCATCGAGTCAGTGATGCCATCCAGCCATCTCATCCTCTGTCGTCCCCTTCTCCTCTTACCCCCAATCCCTCCCAGCATCACAGTCTTTTCCAATGAGTCAACTCTTCGCATGAGGTGGTCAAAGTACTGGAGTTTCAGCTTTAGCATCATTCCTTCCAAAGAAATCCCAGGGCTGATCTCCTTCAGAACGGACTGGTTGGATCTCCTTGCAGTCCAAGGGACTCTCAAGAGTCTTCTCCAACACCATAGTTCAAAAGCTTCAATTCTTCGGCGCTCAGCCTTCTTCACAGTCCAACTCTCACATCCATACATGACCACAGGAAAAACCATAGCCTTGACTAGACGAACCTTTGTTGGCAAAGTAATGTCTCTGCTTTTGAATATGCTATCTAGGTTGGTCATAACTTTCCTTCCAAGGAGTAAGCGTCTTTTAATTTCATGGCTGCAGTCACCATCTGCAGTGATTTTGGAGCCCAGAAAAATAAAGTCTGACACTGTTTTCACTGTTTCCCCATCTATTTCCCATGAAGTGATGGGACCGGATGCCATGATCTTCATTTTCTGAATGTTGAGCTTTAAGTCAACTTTTTCACTCTCCACTTTCACTTTCATCATTTTTAGTTCCTCTTCACTTTCTGCCATAAGGGTGGTGTCATCTGCATATCTGAGGTTGTTGATATTTCTCCCGGCAATCTTGACTCCAGTTTGTGTTTCCTCCAGTCCAGCGTTTCTCATGATGTACTCTGCATATAAGTTAAATAAACAGGGTGACAATATACGGCCTTGACGTACTCCTTTTCCTATTTGGAACCAGTCTGTTGTTCCATGTCCAGTTCTAACTGTTGCTTCCTGACCTGCATACAAATTTCTCAAGAGGCAGATCAGGTGGTCTGGTATTCCCATCTCTTTCAGAATTTTCCACTGTTTATTGTGATCCACACAGTCAAAGGCTTTGGCATAGCCCATAAAGCAGAAATAGATGTTTTTCTGGAACTCTCTTGCTTTTTCCATGATCCAGCAGATGTTGACAATTTGATCTCTGGTTCCTCTGCCTTTCTAAAACCAGCTTGAACATCAGGAAGTTCACGGTTCACATATTGCTGAAGTCTGGCTTGGAGAATTTTGAGCATTACTTTACAAGAACCTGGGTAGCCCAAATAGCAAAGGTGGTTCCTTCCCAACTACCAATGTTTCACTTGCCTTTGTCATTTGATCTTCAGAGCCTGGAAACAGGCAAAGAAAACTACATACATTATCCCCATTTAATGAGGGGAAGGCCCAGGTACTTAAGTATTTGCTTAAACCTTGTCCCCGATCTGACAAAGGACTTCTATCCAAAATACATAAAGAACTCTTAAAACTCAATGGTAAGGAAACCAGCAACACACTTTGAAAAATGACAAAGGTCTTGAATAGACCTTCACCAAAGAGGATGTAAGACTGGCAAATAAACATACGAGAAGATGTTCAACATCATTAACCATTAGGAAAATGCAAATCAAAACTATAGTGAGATATCACTTCATCGCCACTGGAATAACTGTAATGCAAAAGACAGATAATAGCAAAGGCTGACAAGGACACAGAATTATTGAAACACTTCTGGTGGGAATGCAAAAATGGTGCAGTCGCTCTGAAAGTGGTTTAGTGGCTTCTTATGAAGTTAAATATATACTTTCCACATAACCTAACAATCTCAGTCCTGAATATTTACCTTAGAGAAATGAAAACTTATATTCACACAAAACCTGTACAGAAATGTTAATAGTAGTTTTACTTCTGATAGCCAAAAGCTGGGAAAACCCAGATGTCCCTCATCAGAGGTGAATAAGCAATACAATGGAATATCACTCAGCAGTTAAAAAAAAAAAAAGAACTGTTGATAGATGACAACTTGGATGAATATCACAGATTTTATACTGAGTGAGAGAAGCCAGTCTCAGAATCACATATGGTTTCATCTACAGAATATTCTGGGAAAGACAAAACTATCATGATGCAGAGCACATCAGAATTTGCCAGTTTCTGGGTCGGGGAGAACATGGCTATAAAGGAGTCTTTTGGGGTCATAGAACTATTCTATATCCCAATTGTGGGGGTGGTCACATACATTTACACATGTGTTAAACTTAGTGAAAAGGGGAAAAAAGTTCATCATCTTGCTGGATGATCATTTTTTAAATAAAACTTTAAAAAGCTGGTCATTTGAGACCAGGTCAACTCTGCCCATGCTGTCTCTACCAGAGTACGCAGCCGGTGTAGACTCCAAGCTTTGTTCACAGCACAGTCCTCGGACCCTCACTCAAAGCTTTGTCTTTCACAGAAAATTGCAATAAAGTTCACTCTCAAGTTTCCCAGCCCATGGAAGTAAGAATTAGAAGGAGAAGGAAGGGAGCTGCTGGAAGTAGGCACACTGGCAATGCCCACAGCAGCAGCTGGCCGTGAAAGGGGAGGCAGAAAAGTATGAGATGCAGACATTTATATGTAGAACACACTAGTGTCCGGGCCATTTTGTTCAAGGCCTAACAGCCCAAGCATGCACCTCTGAGATATGGGAGGACTCACCTGCATATCAACCCTGGCTCCTGATGAGGAGAAGGGTCCCTTCAGTGCACTGTCTCTCTCTTTGTAGCAGCAGGAAGGACTCTAAGTATAGTATGCATCTGGTCTACTCACCAGCAACCCTGAAGGTTAGATGTGATTTGCCTTGAAACAGGTTAAGAATTTGGGCACGTAAGTACACCTGTCAACGGCCAGCACCTGCCCTCAGACCTTGATGATGTCTATTATTCCCATGACCGGCAGCCATCACCTCTAACACTTATTGAGCACCTACTATGCCCTGGCACTCTCTTAAGAGCTTTATGTGGATTGTCCTATTTGATCCTCACAACATCCCTATGTGTAGGGACCATAATAAGTCCCATTTTACAGATGAGGAAACTAAAGCCAAAGAGGTCAACTGAGTTGCCTAAATTCATACATCCAGTAAGCAGTGGAGCAAGACTGTGTAGCTGCAGAGCATCCCGTCCTAACCACGGTGCCCTGCTGCCTCAAAGAGTAAGCTGAGGCATAGGAAAGAGCACAAGGAAACAGATTTTAGAGCTGTAACACAAGTGAAGAGAAAGTGAGGAGGACTAAGAAATTGGTGCTTCTTTTGCGGGAAATAGATGTTTAGAGTAACCTACAGAATAAAGTGTCTCATTTATACCACGATGTGTTTATACCGTAAATACCTTTGTTCACCCTTTGCATCTCAATATTTGTCAGTTACATCATTTCTAGATCGTTTAGACTCTATTCTTCCTCATAGTCATTGCACGTGTTTTGTCTCAGTCTACGGTGGTATAAATTCAATGCCCTCTGCCTGTTCTTTTGTTGAAGATTTTCCTGTCATCTCTCAAGGGATCTAAGTTTACCCTCTAATAGATCCTGTGATTCAAACATACAGGAATCCTCAGTTGCCTATGTACCTGAATGACAGCTCGGTTTGGAATAAAAGATAATACTCATTTTTTAAAGAAAGAATGAAGGGTTTGATTCAATGGTGGCTCATATATAGGACATAATCAAGTCCCCTAGAAACAAGAAAAATTGATTCTCAAAGCTATTTTAGCAATTGCCTCAACCTGCACAAAAGTTTTTAATCAAGTGAAAGATTTCAGGAAAACTTACAAAGTTATTTATTTAACATAATACGTGTTTACAAGAGAGGAGGCATCATGGAATTATGATTCCTGAGAAATCCAATCATACATACACAACTTTTCTTTTGTAATCTAGGTATTCTCAATGGTCTCAGGAATTAGATTCCAGAATTACACAGGTCTCCTCGTGTACAGTGTGGAAAGAACTGGGGTGCTCAAAGGGAAAAGACCTCGGTTGTCTGAAAAATCCACTTTGTGGAACATTTATGCTCAAACCACAGAAGATAAAGGCTTTGTAACCCCAGGATAGAATTTCCTCTCCAGTGCCAAGATCTAGATTCCTGAAAACTCCTTTGCAGGAATGTTTGTGGTTGAGGAACTCCTAACATTAAAGAAAACATAGTAGGGACACTGGGATTATAATTAAGCCACAGAAATTCCTCAAGTATTTGTGAGGCTTGTGTGTTAGTTGCTCAATCATGTCCAACTCTTTGGGACCCCATGGACTGTAAGAAAAGGCAAAAATCCGTGGAAGTCAGCCTTTGAGATGCAGGCTCGCTCCCCACCCCCAATGATCACTGCCTCCTATTTTCGCATCCTTGTTTCATCCCTTCTCTTGAGTATGGGTGGAGCAAATGACTTGCTTCTAACAAGCAGAATGTGGCACAAGTAATGGGATCCTGCTTGCAAGATCAGGTTATAAAAAGACTGTGGTGTCTGTCTTGGGCTTCATGCTTTCCTGCATTACTCACTCTGCGGAAGCCCTTTATCATGTCTCAAGGCAGCACTGCGGTGAAGCCCACATGATGAGGGGCCTGAGCTCAGAAGCTGATCCTCCACCTCTGTCGGGGCTTCAAATGAGTCTGCAGCCCTGGCTGACAGCTTGACTGCAACTTCTGGGAGATCTTGAGCCAAAAACCCTGAGCTAAGCCTCTCCTGATTTCTGACCCACGGGAGCTATGAAATAATAAATACTGCTTTATGCTGCTGTTTGGAGGTAACGTGTTATACAGTAATAGACAACTAGGACACAAATTAGACTGTCAGTGACAGTTCACACATTGTTGTTCAGTTGCTCACTCGTGTCTGACTTTTTGCAACCGCGTGGACTGCAGCACACCAGGCTTCCCTCTCCTTCACTATCTCCCAGATTTTGCTCAAACTCGTGTCCATTGAGTCTATGATGCCATCCAATCACCTCATCCTCCATCACCCGCTTCTCCTCCTGACTTCAATCTTTCCCAGCATCGGGGTCTTTTCCAATGAGTTGGCTCTTCTCATTAGGTGGCCAAAGTTTACATACTATAACTTGGTTTAAAAAAACACCACCTTATATTATATTCCATTTACCACCCCTTGCATACTGGAAACTTAAGGTTCTGTCACTGTAACTGTTTCAAAGAAATATTACCATTTGTAACTGGATTTGTATTGATCACTTGAGTGGAGGGCTAGGCATAGTAAAAATAAATCTTACTTAATGAGGACTAGGTATAATAAAAGAAAGCTCTAAGCTCTTCTAGGCTATTGCGCGAGGCACCCCAAGGCCATTTCCCGAAGCACCATTTAATTTTTGCTTTTATGGTAAATATGTGCATAGCGCAAAATATGATAGTTGCTAGAATTTTGCAAGGGAGGAGGAGTGGATTTACTCCATAAAATTTGGATTACTGGCAGGAAAACTTGCTCCCTCAGGGTCTTGAACTCCTTCCCACATACTCAAAGGAAGAAGCCTGGGTTTACAGGACGTGGGGAACTGAGTCTACTTCTGTTGAGCTGCAGAGGGGAATCCATAGTTGAGCAAGGACCCTGTGAAGGGAAGGAAGCTCCACTCTGAGGAGCATTTTCCTAGGAACGCTGGCTTGAGGAACTTTCCTGAACCTCCTCTGGGGCTCACCATCCACACCTCAGCCTCGGTCTTCTGCTGTCTCAGCGTCTCCACAGGGAAAGACCCTCCCAGGCCGTAACTGGAGACTGCAGGAAGGAAGCAGGGCTGCACACTTTGAACACTGTGACACACGCTGGGTCACCAGCCTCAGCCTGACCCCTGGATTCCTCAGGTGTCTTTGGTGGAAAATAAAGCCCAGACTCCTCATCCCAGGCTGGGCTGAGGAGGAAACGTGAGGAACAGGAGGAGGATGACTCCAGCCCCACAGTCCTGGACTGGAGAAGCACGCTTCCCATATTTCACAGAGACGTGGAATGAAAGTGTCTCTTGACTTGGCCCGTTCATTCCATTGTTTAGTAATGTTTTTTACTCTGCTTTTCTTTAGTTCAATTCATTTAACAAGCTGAATTTCTAGAACTGGCTTAGATCTGATTTCCTGCTTCAAGACAAATCATTAAAATAACTAAAGTCATTCAACCACCTGTGTCTCTCATAATCAAGAAAATCTCTGCATCCACAATAGCTTAGATACAGGTCAGTGTGAGGTAGGGGAGGGGAGGAAGTAACCCAGGAGATTCGGGGGGTATTTGGGATGAGGCAGACCTCAGAGGGCCGTAATGGATTGTTGGAGAAGATGGGTCGAGCTGGCCTGGTGTTCCTAAGTCTGGTCTCAACTGAAATCATTCAGCATTATTAGTTCCTGTTGGGTAGAGATGCCTCTGAGGACAGAAGCTTCATCTTCTCCCTTTGGGACCCCCACACCCCCGCTGCAACCATGGCTCAGCAGGAGGTATTACTGACTGATGGCGGCTGCCCCTCTGAGCTCAGGGTCTTGCCCAGCAATGTCCTGAAATGGAGGCAAGGGTGAAAAGTGGAAAGGGACCTCGGGGGGAAAATCAGTTTTTAGCTGTTTATGTAGGATTCCCTACCTGGTGCAGCCCTCTGTGTTACAGCCCAGAACTAGGAGGTGGAAGGAGTCAACCATCTACACGTATGAAGAGTGGAGAGAATGCCGACTAATTTTTATCGAGCCCTTGTGCTCAGAACAGGAGAAGGCAATGGCACCCCACTCCAGTACTCTTGTCTGGAAAATCCCATGGACAGAGGAGCCTGGTAGACTGCAGTCCATGGGGTCGAGAAGAGTCGGACACGACTGAGTGACTTCACTTTCACTTTTCACTTCCATGCATTGGAGAAGGAAATAGCAACCCACTCCAGTGTTCTTGCCTGGAGAATCCCAGGGACGGGGGAGCCTGGTGGGCTGCCATCTACGGGGTTGCATAGAGTCGGACATGACTGAAGCAACTCAGCAGCAGCAGCTCAGAACTGTGCCAGACCATGTATATTAATTTGCAAAGCAGAAATTGAGACTCAGATGTAGAGAACAAACATATGGTCACCAAGGCGGAAAAGGAGGAGGGGGATGAATTGGGAGGTTGGGACTGATGTATATACACGACTATGTATAAAATAGATAACTAATGAGGATCTACTGTATAGCCCAGGGAACTGTACTCAATACTCTGCCGTGACCTAAAAGGGAAGGAAATCCAAAACAGGGAGGATATATGTGTACATATGACTGATTCACTTAGCTGTACAGCAGAAAATAACACATTATACAGCAACTATACTCCAAAAACATTTTTTAAATAAAAGAATAGCCCCAATGAATACAGACTCTGTGCCAAGTACTTAGCATCAGTTATGAGGGATGCCATTTGATTCTAGGTGGGATTTGGGTGTGCCTGGACACATCTGGAATACCAGTGGAGAAGATCTCTTCAGAAGTCTATTTTCATGAAGACTGAGAGATCACCTGGCAAGAATGCACCCCAAGGAAATTACCTAGTGTGAATGAGTGTGGTATCATCCATTAGGATCAGTTTCAGCTGATTATTTCCTTTTTTCACCCTCAAAATAACTATCTCAAAAATAAGATCGAAGCTTATTTTTCTTTGATGCAAAAGAGGTCCAGAACCAACAATCCAGGACTGGCATGGAGATTCCACAGTTTCATTAGGGACACAGACTTCAATCTTTCTGCTCCACTGTTTAAGGGCATAGCTTCCATCTACAAGCTCTCCTCAGGCTCCAAAATGGCTGCTGGAGCTCCAGTCATCACACCTCAGGCTGTCAGCTGGAGGATAGAGGGAAGAGGGCAAAAAGGGACAGACTGACTTCTGAGAAATGCTGTAATCAGCCTTTCTTACACACCCCACTTCTGCTTATGTCCTGTTGGCCAGAACTTAGTCAAATGGACATACTTAAGTTCCAAGGGAAGCAAAGAAATCTTGTCTTTTACTCTAGGTAGCAAGGGACCCAGCTGGAAATCAGTGTTCACTGCCTAAGAAGAAAGGAGAAGACAGATTTCTGTATAGGCAACGACAAACTTCAGCCATTGAAATCCAGATTGGAAGCCCCATGGCTGCATGTCTGAGTCTCAGAGAGGGGGCAGGCTGCCAGAAAACTGAGACTTGGGGGCCTAAGGAGTGCTGAATAGGATCCCTCCCACTCAGAGTAACATCAAATAGGACAGAAGGGCTTTTTTCCAGCAATGTTCCCAAACCATAGCTCATCTCTGATAGAGGTTCCCCTAGGCTGAGTGAAGGACAAAGGTTAAGATGCTTGACGGGACAGCACCCAGGCATGGGAGTATCCGATGTTTGGTGAGCACATATGTGGTGTGAGTGCTAAGTCACTTCAGCCATGTCTGACTGACCCTATGGACGATAGCCCCCCAGGTTCCTCTGTCCATGGGATTATCCCAACAAAAATACTGGAGTGGATTGCCATGCCTCCATCCAGGGGATCTTCCTGACCGAGGGATCGAGCCTGCTTCTCTTACGTTTGCCTGCATTGGGCAGGTGGGTTCTTCGCCACTAGCACACCTGCGGAGCCCGCACATGTGTAGGGCGTGTTTTAAATGTCCTCACCAATACTTGAAGCAGGGGAGGAGGGGCTCACAGGTTATGGAGAACCAGTGAACCTTAGGCTACTACTGTCAAAGTGACACTACTGATCCTCAAGACCAGTGAGACTGTGACAATCCCACTGTGTTAATCCTCACAGCCAACTTTTTTTTAAGGCAACACATTTATTTATTCCTTAAAATACGACAAATTTAAGAGGGTCTCTCTTCTGTTTTAAATAAAGTGGAATCATACGAGTAGGAAATCCTCACAGCCAACTTTAAGGCATGTAAGATTATCCCCTTTCCAAGAGCTGAAGAAACTGAGGCTCAGAGAAGTAAAGTAACACGGGCCCAGCGTCATACATCTGCGCCATGGCAGAACCATGAGTAAATCCAGGTGTGCAGCTCTCAAAAGCCCTGTTTCCACTCCTCACCCTACCATGCCTTCTCTCTGCTGAGAAGAGTCTGGGGCTGTAAGAGAGGATGAGATGGGACAACACATGAACCTGGGAGACACCTGTGACATTTTTCTGTCTAGAATCCCTTCTTTTGAGCAAGGATCTTGTTCCAGTCCTTATGGTGTGGGTCCTATGCAAGTCCACTTCCCCTATCCCCCAGTCAGCAGCTCAGGCAAACTTAGACTTTCTTTCTCTTTGAGTAGGGTCACAGGGGCTGAAGGCAATGGAGAAAAATAATCCCACAATAGCTTTCTAAAGAGACTTTCCATGGGTTCTTGAGATGTTCGAGTCCCTGACCTTCAGTTCCATGAGCTACCCAAAATCAACTAAGCCTGGGACTTCCCTGGCAGTCCAGTGATGATAACGCCATGCTTCCACTGCAGGAGCTCAGGTTCGGTCCCTGGTCAGGGAACTAAAAATCCAGTTAGCTGTGCAACATGGCCAAAAAAAGAAGAAGGAAGGAAGAAAAAGAAAAAAAAAAAAAAGGATATGTGCCAATAGCTATTCTCCCTTCTTCCCTAAAAACAAAACATGGAGTTTATTGGGTATGTAAATATACCCAGCTTTAAAAGCACTAACTCATTTGGAAGATGCACTTTTTTAATCCCTTCTTCCTCTGAAGTGCTGGTGTGATGGCTAGAGTTGTGTTGTGTGTCTGCTCAGTTGTGTCCAAGTCTTTGCAACCCCATGGACTAAAGCCCAGAAGGATCTTCTGTCCTTGGAATTTTCCAGGGAAGAGTACTGGAGTTCATTGCCATTGCCTTCTCCAGGGGATCTTCCCCACCCAGGGACTGAACCTGCCTTTCCACATCTACTTGCATTGCTGGGACGATTGGAGACAAGAAAGGCAGAAGGAGTCTGAGTCCCTAAGGAATTTGTGAAACTACCGTGGGTGTGTGCTAAGTTGCTCCAGTGGTGTCTGACTCTTTGTGACCCTATGGACTGTAGTCCCCCAGGCTTCTCTGACCATGGGATTCTCCAGGCAGGAATACTGGAGTGGGTTGCATGCCTTCCTCCAGGGGATCTTCTGGACCCAGGAATCAAACCTGGGTCTCCTGCATTGCAGGCATTTTCTTTATTGACTGAGCTATGAGGGAAGCCCTCTATTACCCACCTTCAGACTTGAGGAGAGAAAAGAAACAATCCTTCAGATTATATGGGCTGATATTATTTCAAGTCTCAGTCATTAGCAACCACGTTAAATTCTAAGCAATGCACCCATTTTATTGCTTAAGTCAGAGACAGTAACTTTGCTTCTAGTGAGAAATGAGACAGATCACTTAAAATTAAAGTCTAACTGGGAGCCCAAGGGGCAAAACATATCCCTCAAAAACTACTAAGGTCATTTGTCTCTCCTGACTAACACTTCTGCCTTTGGCCATGGCCTACTGAGTCCCCCACCGGCAGGCGGGAGACTAGGCAGGTAAAGGAGAATGTCCAGGAATGTGGTTACAGGAATAGATATGTACAGGATGATCCAAGATGAAATGCTTCAAACCCTGCTCCCTGGGACTAGTTCCAGAAGACCACAAATGTGACATCAGCAGACCAGATTCAAGGTCTTTTCCTGTGGCTGATTCTATAATCTTTACTCTCTTAACCTCTCCAGGCCTTGGTTTCCAAATCTTTAAAAGGGAAAGAAAGTAAAAATTAGTGAATATACAAATACTTCAAAAATCATAATGCTCTTTACACATCATTGTTGCTAGTTTTAATTAAGTTTTAGCCATGTTAAGAGGTCTTAATGTGTTTCGGGGCTCACTCAGAAGTGATATTCACAACATTGGCTGTGTTGATATGAAGTCAGTGCTAAACAATTCACTTGCTTTTGAAACCCTACTGACTCCTAAATGGAGGTCAGTGCTGTTTTGTGTTACTCTCTAGCTGTTGCTTGTGCTAATGTACACTTGATAATTTAAACAACTTTTAAGGGGGAGATAGTCAAGCCAATCAATCCTAAAGGAAATCAACCCTGAATATTCATTGGAAGGGCTGATGCTGAAGCTGAGGCTCCAATACTTTGGCCACTTGACACAAAGAGCCAACTCACTGGAAAAGACCCTGATGCTTGGAAAGATTGAAGGCAAAAGGAGAAGGTGGATTAGATAGCATCACCAACTCACTGGACATGAACCTGAGCAAACTCTGGGAGATAGTGAAGGACAGGGAAGTCTGGCATGCTGCAGTCCATGGGCTCACAGAGTCAGACATGACTTAGTGATGAAACAACAATAATCATACCCAGCTGGCTTCCTTTGGAGTTGGTCAAAATCCAAAGGTTTGGAAGACTTGTGCTTGGATTAAGTTTGGACCAACAGCAAAATATTTCACTGCCTTCATTGTGCTCTGCATTCACCCACTGTGCTTATGGCCACAGCCCAGGTAAAATCAGTTTTTCATAATTTGACACAGGAAATTTTGCCCTGAACTTTTCTAAGATAATCCTTTGCATTTGCAAATTTATAATTTTCAAAGTGCTTCTGGGCCCAGCAGATCTTCCAGACTCACAATGACTGGTTCTAAGGATAGATATTATTTTACCTGTTTTACAAATGAGCAGATTATTTCCAAAGAACTAACCAAAAGTGAAATGATTTTCCCAGCATGGCCCAGAAGTGGGAGAAGTGGGACTTGGAGGCACCTCTGTTTCCTTCTCCATCCCCAAGAAGTGTGCAGGGCAGGCCGTGTGATGTTGACATCTCCCACCACACCAGTGCCCACCACAGATGCTCTTAGCTTTCTCCTCTTCCCATCGGCCCTTGCTTGCTGGATCCTCTTTGCCTTACAGTCTAGACCATCTGAAGTATAACTAGATCTTACAGAAATAAGGAGCCTAGGAGGGATTTGGCAGTTAATCTGATGGACAGGAAAGGAAGGATAACAAATACATCAGAAATAGCCAAGAAAATCCACCCAAACCAGGGATCACAGAGAAGAAAACAGAAGTTCAGTACCAGTGGTGAAACCATGTATACTTTGAGGGAAACCTAATATGCACATGTCTGAGACTTTTTAAATCATCAGAATACTTTCTGGTGAGAGCTATTTGATATCCAGGAAGCCTTTGGAATTATTTTAATAGGCTTTATTAAGCTCTATTTTCAACATTGGGAGATTGTGTTCTGCCAGGAGAAGATTACTTGGATATCAGATCGAAGCCTCTAAGATTCCAGAAAAACTTAACATGGCCACACTCATTGTGAGACCCAGTTGGCTAACTTGACCTCCCACACCCACCCTGGCACTTCTCTCCAGGTTCTTCTCCAACTGGTAACTCTGAATCCAGGGGTTTTAGTAAGCTCAGGCTACCATTACAGATTAGGCGGGTTCAATGATAGAAATTCATTTTCTCACAATTCTGGAGGCTAGAAGACCAAAGCAAGGTACTAGCAGGGTTGATTTCTGGTGAGGCCTCATGGCCTGGCTTGCAGACAGCTACCTTCTTACCGTGTCTACAGATGGTCTTTCCCCTGTGCACACATGGAGAGGAAAAAGAGAGAGCTCTGGCGTCTCTTCCTCTTCTTATAAGGACACCAGTCCTATTGGATTAGGGCCCCATCCTCATGGACTCATTTTACTGTAATTACCTCCTTCAAGGGCCTATCTCCAAATGCAGTCACATTCAGGCTTGAAGCTTCAACATGTGGATTTGGGTACAGGAGACACAATTGAGACCATAGCACCAGGGTTGAGAATGTGGGCCCCAATCACTCAGCAAGATGCTGCAAGTGGAGCCTGGAGGCCAAAGCCCTAAATAGTAGAAGAGCATGTCCTCACCTCTCCACCTGTGTTCCCTCCTCTATAAGGAATGAATCCAACCAGTCCATCGTAAAGGAGATCAGTCTCGAGTGTTCATTGGAAGGACTGATGTTGAAGCTGAAACTCCTATACTTTGGCCACCTGATGTGAAGAACTGACTCATTTGAAAAGACCCTGATGCTGGGAAAGATTGAAGGCAGGAGGAGAAGGGGATGACAGAGGATGAGATGTTTGGATGGCATCACTGACTCAATGGACATGAGTCTGAGTAAACTCCAGGAGTTGCTGGTGGACAGGGAGGTCTGGCGTGCTGCAGTCCATGGGGTCACAAAGAGTCAGACATGACTGAATGACTGAACTGAACTGAAGGAATGAAGTGGGACAAAGCCCGTTGTGTTACTGGGACCCCTAAATTCTGATTCTGGCTCTGCTACCATCTGACTGAGGGTCTTTGGATAAGTGCAACCTTCCTGTGACCCATTTAATAACATACATAATATGAGGTGTTAACAACAATCACAAAAAGAAACAATTTTAAAGTGGGCAAAGGACTTGAATAGACATTTCTCCAAAGAAGATATGCTGATGGCCAATAAGTACATGAAAGTGAAGTGAAGTGAAGTGAAAGTCACTCAGTCATGTCCAACTCTTTGCAATCCCATAGACTATACAATCCATGGAATTCTCCAGGCCAGAATACTGGAATGGGTAGTCTTTCCCTTCTCCAGGGGATCTTACCAACCCAAGGATCCAACCCAGGTCTCCTGCATTGCAGGCAGATTCTTTACCATATGAGCCACAAGGGAAGCCCAAGAATACTGGAGTGTGTAGCCAATCTCTTCTCCAGTAGATCTTCTCAACCCTGGAATTGAACCAGGGTCTTCTGCATTGCAGGCAGACTCTTTACCAACTGAGCTATCAGGAAAGCCAAGTACATGAAAAGATGCTCAATATCACTAATTTTTAGAGAAATGCAAATTAAAATTACAGCAAGGGGCTTCTCTGGTGGTCTAGTTGTTAAGAATTCACCTGCCGAAAATAAACAAATAGATAATAAAAAAGAAATAATTCACCTGCCAATGCAGGGGACATCAGTTTGTTCCCTGATCCTGGAAGATCTCACATGCTGCAGGGCAACTAAGCCCATGTACCACAACTGCTGAGCCGACATGCTGCAACTGCTGAAGCCCACATGCCCTAGCTCCTGTTCTCTGCAAGAAGAGAAGCCATCGCAGTGAGAAGTCCGCGCACCACAAAGAGTAGCCCCCACTCACTACAACTAGAGAAAGCATGTGCACAGCAATGAAGACCCAGCACAGTCAGAAATAAATCTTAAAAAAAAAAAAAAAAACTACAGTGAGATACCACCTTACACCCATTCAGTTCAGTCCAGTTCAGTCGCTCAGTCGTGTCAGACTCTTTGTGACCCCATGAATTGCAGCACGCCAGGCCTCCCTGTCCATCACCAACCCCCAGAGTTTACCCAAACTCATGTCCATCGAGTCAGTGATGCCATCCAGCCATCTCATCCTCTTTCGTCCCCTTCTCCTCCTGCCCCCAATCCCTCCAAGCATCAGAGTCTTTTCCAATGAGTCAACTCTTCACATGAGGTGGCCAAAGTACTGGAGTTTCAGCTTTAGCATCAGTCCTTCCAAAGAACACCCAGGACTGATCTCCTCTAGGATGGACTAGTTGGATCTCCTTGCAGTCCAAGGGACTCTCAAGAGTCTTCTCCAACACCACAGTTCAAAAGCATCAATTCTTTCAAAAACTGACAATAACAAATGTTAGTGAAGATACAGAGAAATCAGAACCTTTGTGCATTGTTAGTGGTTATGTAAAATAGTGAGGCTGGTGTGGAAAACATTATGATAATCCATCAAAAAAGTAAATATAGAATTACCATATGATCCAGCAATCCTGCCTCTGAGTATATACTCAAAAGAATTGAAAGCAGAGTCAAGCATACACCTGTACACTAATGTTCATAGCAGGATTTGCTAAAAAGTGGAAACAACCATTGATGGATGAATGGATAAAAAGTGGTATTAATGGATATTAATACTGTTAATTAATATCGATAAAAATGGATATTACATAGCCTTAAAAAGAAAGGAAATCCTATCACATGCAACAATATAGATAACTTTGAAGACACTAAGCTAAGTGAAATAACAGTCATAAAAGGACAAATACTGTGTGATTCCATTTATATGAGGCTCCTAGAGTAGTCAACGGAGAAGGCAATGGCAACCCACTCCAGTACTCCTGCCTGGAGGATCCCATGGATGGAGGAGCCTGGAAGGCTGCAGTCCATGGGGTCGCTGAGGGTCGGACATGACTGAGCGACTTCGCTTTCACTTTTCACTTTTATGCATTGGAGAAGGAAATGGCAACCCACTCCAGTGTTCTTGCCTGGAGAATCCCAGGGACGGGGGAGCCTGGTGGGCTGCCGTCTGTGGGGTCACACAGAGTCGGACACGACTGAAGTGACTTATCAGTAGCAGCAGAGTAGTCAAAATCATAGAGAACAAAAGTAGAATGGTAGTTGCTGGGAGTTCGGGGAAGGGAGATTGGAAAGTTATTGTTTACTGTTATTGTCTGTCATTGTTTAATGAGTACAGTACGTCCCCTACATACGAACCTTCAAGTAGCGAACTTTCATGGCTTCAAATGCCAGGCATGAGTGAAATTGCAGCTTGCCCTCCATCTCTTACTACTTATGATTCTTCGGCTCTACCATCTCCCACCTCCTCTCCCTCCTGAGTCACTGACTCTTCTTGCCTGTCCACTTGATGCCAGCCTCTGTATGCCAACTGTTGTAGTGTACTACTGCACTTTTCAAGACTGTACCAGGTGGTGCTGGTGGTAAAGAAGCCCCCTGCCAGTGCAGGAGACACAGGTTCGATCCATGGGTTGGGAAGATCTCCTGGAGGAGGGAAGAGCTACCTACTCCAGTATTCTTGCCTGGAGAGACCTCTGGACAGAGGAGTCTGGCAGGCTACAGTCCATAGAGTATCAAAAAGCTGGACACGACTGAAGCAACTTAGCATGCATGCATGCACTGTAAGATTAAGAATGTTTTCTTTATTTTTCATGTTTTGTTTTTATGTGTTCTTTGTGTGAAAAGTATTATAAACCTATTCCAGTAAAGTACAGTATAGCGACTATGTTTACTGAGTACCTAGGCTAACTTCGTTGGATTTACAAACATGCTCTCAGAGAAGAACTCGTTCGTATGCAGGAGACTTACTGTACTGGGTTTCAGTTTGGGAAAGATAAAAAGTTCTGGAGATGGAAAATGAGGAGCAATCATTGGGCCAAATCTAAGGTGTCATCAGCTCTGAAATTTTAAGTCTTTTGGTGCCAACAGAGCATAAGAGGAGATCCCTCCTTTCCATTACCAAAGAGCAAAACTGAATCCTCAGCCCCTTTCTCAGCACTTCCCAGACCTGTTTGGGAGACAGACACTGGATGAGAGTCTGTGGGTTTGGCTGGTCTAGACAATTGCAAGGAAATTGGAAGACTCTGAAGAAATTTGCACTTGCAGGCAGCTCAGGGTAAATATTTTGTGACCCTTGGAAGGATGAAATTCTTTTTTAGAAAAAAATCAGTGTACTTTGGGATAAGTCTTACTTATTGTATTTCTGAGCTGGGCAACACTGCTGGTGCTTAGATTCAGGAAAACTTAATTCAGTGCCTATCTGTTGTATGTGGAGCAAAATTATGGGGAGTACTCGGGCTGAAAATGGGTCTGGAGTTTTAGAGGTGGTCTTAAAAACAAACAAACAAAAAAGCCTTCAACCACCATATAGATGACTGTAGTATCTTAAAACATACCGCCTTGTGAAAACACGCCAAATATCATCTTCCACTTTCCTGACCTTTGGACATTCTAATTTCAGATGTCTGCCCTTCAAATGTGATGAGTGGCTGTCAGCTTAAATATCAGACTCTTAATTCAGGATGTGCTTAAGGAACCAGAGTCTGGTAGCTATTCAAAGGAATGGTTTCTAACCCAGTTGTCCCCCTCTGCTGGTGCTCACTCCATGGAAATCCCTGGCAGTCTGAAGTGTGTCCAGTGTGTGTCTCTATGGGTTTTGTCCCCTTGTCTCCTTCAAACCCAGGGCTAAGGCTGGGGCTCATCTCCAAGGCCTATGTGCAAATTAAAAGAGGGAAAAGCTATCCTATTCACCCCAGTATCCCAAGCTTGGGAGCAAAATGGAAACAGCAAATATCTACTGAGTTGAACTGAATCTCTTCCTGAATGGTAGAGAATGGAACATCCAGATCAAACCCTTTCAGTTCCAAATAAGCCAACTTAAACACACATCCTTCATATTCCCAGCCAGGTAAACAAAGAAGAAACACTTGAAATTTGTTCCTTGTACTAATTAATGCTCCCAATTTTAAACTCTGAAACCTTTGTATTATTTCTATGACCTAAGATTTATTAATGCTGAAAAACAAAGGCAATTATAACAAGAGATTGATGATTAATTTTTCTCATTTGGCTTTACCCCTTCTGGCCAGTTTTTTCTTTCTAATAAAAAACAAATTTGAGAACAGGATGACTGCACGCAGCTCAAACAGATCTTCCAACCCTTCATGAGACAGCAAGGTCTGGCTAGAGAGGCATCCACTGGCCCACCTCACCCCTAAATACTGAAAGTCCTCGGTTTTGCTCCTAGGTGTGTTTTTTACTAAGTTCCTATGTGTAAAACCCTTGAATTTTGTGTTACACTTGGTTCTTCTCAAAGCATTTCGACATATATCTATACCTTCTAATCTCACAACTGTCTGGTTAAATCAAAAGGATTTCCATTTTGCAGAAGAGAAGACTGAGATGTGGAGAGGTCAATTTGATCTGCTCACTTGAATTAATAATGTTGTTTGGGCCGTAATTACTTCCCTACTTCTCTGGTTAATGGCTTCCCATTTTAATGCACATTTATAAGTTCAAAGCTCAGTAGTGTTCTGCTAGTTTTTAAATAGTCTGCCCACCTTCCCTTGGGCACACAACAGCCAGAACCGACACCCAGGATGCCTGCCAGCTGCCAGTCACTTCTCTTCTGGAGCAAGAGCCTTTTTCCGAACTAGCAAGTTTCTTGGACTCCAAGCTGTCTGGGCTCCTTGGTGGCTTGCCACAGAACCTGTTTTCTCAGGAATTGGGGGATTTATGGTCAGAATCCAGAAGCAGGGGAACTTAGGACACAACAAAGAGCTGAACCTCAGAATGACGAGGAGGGGATGGCTGGTTCTGGTACAAACCAGGTGACCGAGAGTTGGTGGTAGCAAAGTTCGTAGAATTTCACCCCTGCCTGGAATGTTCCTGTTAATGAAACTCAGCTCCCAGAGAGACAGTTCAGGCTGTTTATCTCTGTTGTCTTTACTTGTCTTATGTTTTACTGCTGCTCAGAGTATGTGGAGGTAATGCTTTAAAGTCAGCACAGTAGGTGAAATTCCAGCAGAGACCAAATTTACCCTCGAAAATTTTTTTTTTTTTTTTTTTGTCACATCACACATCATGTGTGATCTAATCTCCAAGACCAGGATCAAACCCATACCTTTGCAGTGGAAGCTTGGAGTCTTAACCACTGGACCACCAGGGAAGTCCTTGAAAATTCCTTAAACCCCCCGGAGTACAGTTGACAAGGTTTGTTGCATCCAGCCCTATTTAGTAGTATGAGTTATATGCAGAATGTGTGAGATAAGAGTCCTTACAAAAAAACTTTCTTTTCCTGACAACTGACCTTTAAACCATCCTAGTAGGGGGCATCATTTTCCAGTTCCTGGATGAACATTTGGGCCAGCCAACCCGTTAATTTTTTCTTAAATGAGGATAAAATTCACATAACATTAAATTAACCATTGAAAGTGAACAATTCAATGGCTTTTAGTATTAATACATCCACAGAGCTGTACAACTGTCCACTCTATCAAGTTCTAAGATATTTTCCTCCCCCCTAAAACCAGACCTTGTACCACTCCCCATCCCATTCCCTCCGCCCCTTAACCACTCCCACAGCCACCAAACCCCAACCCCAGCTACCTCTAGTCAGTCCACTTTCTTCCTCCATGGATTTACCTGTTCTGGGGGTTTCATATAAATGGAATCATACAATATGTGACCCTTGTGTCTGACTTCTTTTGCTGTGGATAATGTTCTCGAGGTCCATCCACACTGTAACATCAGTGTTTTATTCCTTATTAGCCCCTCAATTTTTGTTTTGTGGTTAAGGCTCCATGGTTCCAATGCAGGAGTTTGATCTTTGGTCAGGGGTCTAAGATCTCGCCTGCTACCTGGCACAGTCGAAAACAAAAGAGCTGAATAAATAAATAAATTTTTTTTTAAATGAAAAGTCCTTTGGGTAATTTTCTTTGCAACCATCGTCTCAATTCATAAATTCAACTCTCCAGTGCAATCAATACCCAAGTCTTGACTCAGATGAGACAACACCCAGGACTGCTGTCCCACCTCCAGCCCTCCTGCTCCAGCACTGGACTGTGGTCCATCGCTCCTTTTTCTCTCCCTCTCTGGCTAACTCCAGTTTCTGGTTTCTGTCTGGTTTCTGTGGGTTGGACTGTGGAGGAGGGAAAGCAGGGAAAGGGGGCACGAGATTTGCCACCTGACTGATTCTACAGTAAAATGGCTCTCCTGAGTCACCTTGCTCACATTACTGTGGATCTTACAGGGGCTCCAGCTGGGCCATTGCAGTTGTAACACCTTAATGTGGGCAATCCATTCTTTTCTTTTCTTTTTTAATATAAATTTATTTATTTTAATTGGAGGTTAATTACTTTACAATATTGTATTGGTTTTGCCATACATCAACATGAATCCGCCACAGGTATACACACCGAGGAAACCAGAATTGAAAGAGACACTTGTACCCCAATGTCCATCGCAGCACTGTTTATAATAGCCAGGACATGGAAGCATTCTTTTCTTTTCCTCTGGTCCACTTACTTTGCATGGTCACTATGGCATTCCAGCCTTTCCAAATAGTCTTCTGAGCAGGATTTTAAAGTCTTGGACTGGTCTCTCTCCCATGAGGTTAGAGGATACTAAAAGCCATTTAAGTTGTATTGTGTGCTATGCTAAGTCGCTTCAGTCGTGTCCGACTCTTTGCTACCCAAAGGACTGTAGCCGGCCAGGCTCCTCTGTCCATGGGATTCTCCAGGCAAGAATTATGGAGTGGGTTGCCATGCCCTCCTCCAGGGGATCTTTCTGACCCAGGGATTGAATCTGTGTCTCTTACATCTGCTGCATTGGCAGGTGGGTTCTTTACCACTAGCGCCATCTGGAAAGTTGTATTAAATATATTTATATATTGATGAACAAACTGGTTTTATGACATTGGTGGATCCATACAATAATTTGATTCAAAAACTGTATTTAAAAATAAAATTATCAAAGTAAAAATAACATATCTGTATATGCCTGAACAAAATTTTTAAAGTATTTATACTAATTGTATGAACATTAAAAAAAATTAGAAGTATCATTACTTTAGGCACACAATCAAGTACTTAATTTTGTAGCTGTATCTAATTCTAATATTGTATCATGCATACTCTTCTGAAAAATAGGTTTTGTTTTTTCAACTCGGACTCAGTATTTTTAGGTTTTTATAACATAACCTGAAATTATCTTCAAAGTTGCATTTAATTGTTAGTACACTTGAAATTACTGAGATCTTCAAAAGACTCCTCTACAGACCATGAATTTTTTATTTTTTAATTTATTTTATTGAAGTATAGTTGACTTACAATGTTGTGTTATAGCAAAGTAATTCAGTTAAACATATATACACATATATATATATATATTCTTTTTTATATTCTTTTCCATTATGGTTTATCATGGGATATTGAATACAGTTTCCTGTGCTACACAGTTGGACCTTGTTGCTTACCCATTCTATATATAATAGTTTGCATCTGCTAGTCCCAAACTCCCAATCCATCCCTCCCACACACCCCCTGCCCCTGTAGCAACCACAGGCAGACCATGATATTTTTAATTGAGAAAATATTCTTTACAGGTGCTGAGGTGCCTGGTAAGCTCAAAGGAAATTTTGCTAGATGAAGGAGATTCTCATTTGTAATTTATTTCATATCAAAATGTATAACATTTCAGCCAAGGTATTCTTACACATTGCCTTTTTTGCCTCCTTTCAGATTACTTTTCCTTAGTAAGTGTCATTGTAAGATAAAAAGGCATCAACTAATAGATCTCCATTTATGACTCTTGAACGTTCTGTCAGGCTTGGATTGTAGGTCTTTCTTAATGTTATTCCATCTGGTATTGAATATAAATGTATACATTTAAAAACAGAAGTTCCATCCAAAGATTCTCCCCTCAAGTTAAGATTTCCCAAAGCACATCCTACAATTTTTCAGTTCCTCTTTTTCATTTTCATGGTTTCCTATTTGTAAGCTTTGTCTTCAAATCACTGCATTTTGCTAAAAAGCTTGAAAAGCTGAAGTTTCATTTTAGTGCTCCATTCACTGAGTACTTTGATTAAATATTTCCAACTAATTTTTGACAAAAATGTTGCAACTCCCTTTAAGAAAAGAAAAGGCTTGGTAAGACTCTCGGGCTGATGTACAAAGTAGTTCTTCCACAGCTCAAGCATTTCTAACATCTGATTAATGACTCGCCAGCACAAAAAGAAAGTATTTTTTAATGCTGCTTCAGCAATATCAGTTATTCTGAGTATGTATAAAAATATTAGTAATGTTTAACAACTGCAGTTTTTCTTTCCATTGGTGAATATCACAGTTAGTTTAAATGAATTAAAAACTATATGTATATCACAACCAAATCCAAGGTCATTGCTGATTTAGTAAAGACATCATTTTTATCATGAAGCTGTGATTCACCAGAGTATATATGTGTATTGAGATCACAGATACAATTTTATCTTCAGTGTTGGATATTTTAACTAGATTTACAATTATGTTTACATTAATTTCTGAAGTTTTATCCTTGGCAGAATGAACTGCTTAAAGCTTTATTTTGATTTCACTAATTGATTGAAAAAATCAAATCCCTACTAGAGTCAGTTCAGTTCAGTTCACTAGAGTCAACTGATATACTTAAAACGTTGGATAACACTGATATCAAATTGCCATCATTTAACTGTTTGCAAGGTTGTTCTTTTACCAGTAGAGCCCACACACTAACAGTTATCACTTTTCTTTGTATATGTATAAGGAAACTGGGAATAAAAAATAAATATGATTGATTTTATTGTGGTAAAATATACATAACAAAATTTACCATGTTAAGGGTATAGTTCAGTGGCATTTAGTACTTTCACATTGTTGTACAACTAGCCCCAGAACCTTTTTATCATCCCACACTGAAACTCTGTACCTGTTAAAAAATTATGCTCATTTCTCTCTCCCTCTAGCTTCTTGCAACCACTATTCTACTTTTCTTCCCTATGAATTAAACTATTCTGAACACTTCAAGTAAGTGGAAGCATAGAATATTCATCTTTTTGTATCTAGCTGGTGCCAGTGGTAAAGAACCCCCTGCCAATGCAGGTTAGAAAAGAGACACAGGTTTGATCCCTGGGTCAGGAAGGTCCCCTGGAGGAGGGCATGGCAATCCACTCCAGTATTCTCGCCTGGAGAATCCCATGGACAGAGGAACCTGGCAAGCCGCAGTCTACAGAGTCGCACAGAGTCTGACACAACTGAAGCAACTTAGCACGCACACAATTTCACTTAGCATAACATCCACAAGGTTCATCCGTATTGTAGCACGTATTCAAATATCCTTTTTTAAGCTGAATAATATTCCACTGTGTGTATCTATCACCTTTTATTTATCCACTCATCTGTTGATGGACATTTTGGTTGTTTCCACCTCTTGGCTATCATGAATAATGCTTCTATGAACATGGAACTATAAAGATCTGTTCAAGTCCCTCATTTCAAGTTTTTCAGGCTTATTATTAGAAGTAGAATTGCTAGATCAAATGGAAGTTCTATGTTCACTATTTTGAGTAACTGGTATTCCATTTTCCATTGAGGCTGTTCCATTTTACATTCCCAACAGCTATACACGAGACCCACTTTCCCCGCATCATCACCAACACTTGTTATTTTCTTCTTTTTAGTAACAGTCATTCTGATGGATGTGAATTGGTCTCTCATTGCGATGTTAATTTCCATTTCTCTAAGGGTTAGGGACATCAAGCATCTTTTCATACTTTTCAGTTATTTATATATCTTCTTTGAAGACATGTCTATTCAAATTCTTTGCCCCAAGATACACAAGATTAATTTTAAGGAGGGGTCATTTGATAGGAATGAAAAGTCCTGGTTCACAGAGAGATGTGTCAATGGACTTTTCTGGAGCTGCGCATGTTAAAGTCATTCACTTAGGGCATCGCATCCTAAAAATAATCACTACCTTTTGCAGTGGATGTTGATGCTTCTTCAGGAGATTCATGTCTTCTGGTGTCACTGTGTTCGGTGACCATAGCTCCTGTGGTGTCTGCGTAAACATCAACGTTTTGTGCCAGATACATGCTCATCATCGACTTTCTTGAGAAACAGAAAAATAGTGCTTAAGCTTTTGTTAAATATGCACATGGATGTTTTTGAGCTTCATTATGACCAGAAGGGTTTATTGAAAATGTAAACAGTGTTACAAAGTGCTGCAACGAATAAACAGAGCTCCACCATGTGATAAGGGACAGCACCCCTACAGCGAGAGCACGCGGACTTCTCTCCATGCTGCAGGATAGGATTGCTCAGCTTCTATCCCACACACATGCCGTACACCTCATCTAGAGCCTCCACATCTCCCGTTGACACCATCAACGAGCAGCCTGGTGGCTTTGAGCATCACAGCCTTACTGGCACAACTGGCTGGCACAACAAATGGTCACCAGATGATCAGTATCAAACACTTTCTTCTACTATCAGATGAGACTGGCAGCAGTTGGCTTTCCCTGGTCACCCATGTCACTGTACTTTATTGCTTTGTGAGCACCCTGCATGCTGTCCTTCAAATAAAGGAGTTGGTTAAGTTGTGCACCTGGAAAAGATAGACATTGCTAGGAAACATCTGGCTTGAGCCACACAGGTCACACACAACTAGATGAGGTCATAGTGGGAGCTACACGTGTCAAGGGAGGTCCACCACACCCATGCAGTCTATTTGAATGAAACTATTAATAACAGACTTTGGTGGGGACTTCCCTGTAGTCCAGTGGCAGGGGGCTTGGGTTCAATCACTGGTCAAGGAACTAGATCCCACATGCTGCAACTAAGACCCAGCACAGCCAAATAAATACATAATAAATAAAACAAATATAGGCTTTCAGTAGAAAGACGTGTGGTCATCTCCTCCTGTGACAGCACCAAAATTGCAACTAGCTATTGAACAGCGATTGATGGGAGGACACTGGAACCCACCAAAAAAGAAGATACTCTATGTCCAGAGACAAAGAAGCCACACCAAGATGCTCAGAGGGGTGCAAACACGATAAAATCAAATCCCATACCTGCTAGGTGGGAAACCCACAATCTGGAGAACAAATCAAATAAATATAAAAAACAGACTTTGTTTATGAATGACACACTGAATAGAATGAGACCTCAAGACAACTGACCCAAACTAGAACTGCGTCCACAAATTAGGGCAGGTGGTTGTTTATCGATGGTCCCCAATAGATCCACACAAAACCTCTCACATCCTTGCCTGGACAAGCTCTGATGCACACACAGCAGCAACCTTCCTTTGCTTCTCCACCAAGGCAACTTACAAGCTCATCTTTCTTGTCTTAAAGACTTCCTAGGCAGGACTCAGAAAACTAAGATCATGGCATCCGGTCCCATCACTTCATGGCAAATAGATGGGGAAACAATGGAAACAGTGACAGACTTAATTTTTTTGGACTCCCAAATCACTGTGGATGGTGACTGAAGCCATGAAATTAAAAGATGCTTGCTCCATGGAAGAAAAGCTGTGAACAATCTAGACAGCATATTGAAAAGCAGAGACATTACTTTGCCAACAAAGGTCTGTCTAGTCAAAGCTATGGTTTTTCCAGTAGTCATGTATGGATGTGAGAGTTGGACTATAAAGAAAGCTAAGTGCCAAAGAATTGATGCTTTTGAACTGTGGTGTTCGAGAAGACTCTTGAGAGTCCTTTGGACTGCAAAGAGATCAAACCAGTCAATCCTAAAGGAAATCAGTCCTGAATATTCATTGGAAGGATTGATACTGAAGCTGAAAATCCAATATTTTGGTCACTTGATGTGAAGAAAAGACCCTGATGTTGGGAAAAGTCCCTGATGAAAGGACTCATTTGAAAAGACTCTGATGTTGGGAAAGATTGAAGGCCAGAGGAGAAGGGGATGACAGAGGGTGAGATGGTTGGATGGCATTACTGACTCGATGGACATGAGTTTGAGCAAACTCCAGGAGTTGGTGATGGACAGGGAAAGCTGGGGTGCTGCAGTCCGTGGGGTTGCGAAGAGTTGGACACGACTGAGCAACTGAAATGAACTGAGGCAGAACTCAAACACCAATCCACTATGTCCTCACTTGACCACAAAGAATTAGCAACAGAGAATGCACTGCTTTGAGATCATCTGGGTACACAGCCCAGCCCTACTACTTGGCCACTATGTTAACCCAAATTAATGGCAAAGACCAGGAGAAATTAATACTCTGGTCCCTCATCTATAAAATGATCATGAGTACTTGCCTTATGGTACATCAAATTGTCAGATTCAAGGCAACACCCAGCTAAATCTGAATTTCAGATAACAAATAAAGGAAATGTAAAATAAACAAATGTTTAGGAAATGTATGTTCCAAATGTATTAGGGCAGCCTGGATTTTTCATTGCTGAAATCTGACAACTGAATTGGTGCAGCCATTGGGAAAGTGCCTGGCATAGAGTAAGTTACATAGAGTTAACTGTTGTTTTATTAAATTTCATTTTATTTATTATATTTTAATGTTTTATTGTAGTATAAGCCACATGGTATAAAACATAATTTTTAACCATATTTAATTGTACATTTCAGTGGAACTAAATACATTCACATTGTTGTATAGCCCTCACCATCAGTTCAGTTCAGTTCAGTTGCTCAGTCGTGTCCGGTTCTTTGCAACCCCATGGACTGCAGCACCCCAGCCTTCCCTGTCCTTCACCAACTCCTGGAGCTTGCTCAAACTCATGTCCATCGAGTCAGTGATGCCATCCAACCATCTCATCCTCTGTCGTCCCCTTCTCCTCCTGCCTTCAATCTTTCCCAGCATCAGGGTCTTTTCCAAGGAGTCAGTTCTTTGCATCAGGTGGCCAAAGTATTGGAGTTTCAGCTTCAGCATCAGTCCTTCCAGTGAATATTCAGGACTGATTTCTTATAAACTGGGACTCTGTCCACATTAAACACTAACTTCCCATCCTCCCTCCCCACCACCCACCACTCCCTCCCTGGCCCCTGGCATCAACTAAGGTATTTTCTGACTCTATGAATTTGACTATTCTAGGTATCTCATAAGGAGAATCAAACAGTATTTGTCCAATGTATATTGGAATGCATTTTAAAAGTTCAGTTCAGAATGCATTTTAAAAGTTAACTTAATATATATCCTGGGCTTCCCTGGTGGCTTAGCAGTAAAGAATCCACCTGCAATGTGGGCGACCTGGGTTCGAGCCCTAGGTGGGGAAGATCCCCTGGAGGAGGGCATGGCAACCCACTCCAGTATTCTTGCCTGGGAAATCTCATGGACAGAGGATCCCATGGGGTTGCAAAGAGCTGGACACAACTTAGCAACTAAACAACAATAATATATGTCCTACAAACAGACGACACCTTGTTTTTCCTTTTTCTTGTGCTGTTACGTTCTCATCAACTGTTTGTATTACACACAATAGTGTATACTTTTGCTGATGTTAAAGCTTTAGGGCCAGGGGGAAACCTTTCAGCACAGGGGAAGGGGACTGTGGGGGGTGGGGGGTGCACAGTGCTTTTTCCTCTATTTCTCGGGTGACTTCTATTTTCTTTCTCTCTCTCTTTTTTTGTGGGGGTGGGACTTTTATTTTCTTGTCTCTGAGAGGCCTCGTTGACCCACACAGTCTGCTTCTCTCAGACCCACATTTCTGTTGCCTTCATGCTAATATCCCTCCCCACACAGCCTTCTGCTTCCAGGCTACACAACCCAGTAGACCCAGCCCTGTCTTAGTTTGGGTTGTTCTAGGAGCAGACCCCGACGAAAGGAATCTAGGGATGTAGTTTGTTTGGAGGGTACCTCACAAACACTGTGGAGACTAAGGAAGTAAGACAGAAAAGAAGGAAGTCAATATAAAAGATTTCACTGAGCAAATAATCACCACATGCAATGAACCTCAGTCCTGCTGGGAAACCCTGGAAAACAGAGTCATCCCAACTGGGGGCTGAGGAAGCTGGCTATTTATCCCCTGGATCTAGGCTGAGGGCTGCTTCTCAGGGCATTAACTCTCTGGCATTTCTGTCTGCTGCTGCTAAGTCGCTTCAGTCATGTTCAACTCTGTGCGACCCCACAGACAGCAGCCTACCAGGCTCGCCCGTCCCTGGGATTCTCCAGGCAAGAACACTGGAGTGGGTTGCCATTTCCTTCTCCAATGCATGAAAGTGAAAAGTGGAAGTGAAGTCGCTCAGTCGTGTCCAACTCTTAGCGACCCCATGGACTGCAGCCTACCAGGCTCCTCTGTCCATGGGATTTTCCAGGCAAGAGTACTGGAGTGGGGTGCCTTTGCCTTCTCCGGCATTTCTGTCTAGCCTGGTGCTATGCATGCTCCCACTGCCAGACAGACGTCCTCAGGTGGAGAGCACAGGTGTGGCTCCTACCTGCCCTGGGTGAGCAGACAGGAGGGTAGAGGGGACATGTGTGTGTGTGTGTGGTGGGGGGGTGGTGGCTCTGGCGGCATCTCTGCATGCACCCACCCCTGTGGAGGAATCTGTGTCTCTGGGCAAATTCTCAAGGGAGAGGACCTGATTGGTCACTGTCCAGCCAATGGGCTTATTGGTATTGGGTCACATGGTAGCACTCACTCCACTCATCCAAGGCTGGGTGGTCAGGGTCTGGGAAGGCATCCTGACTGGCTCCTTCAGCTGCAGCACTGAGCTGGGTAGTTCTCAGAGCAAAAAAGCACCCCACACACAACCACCACATTCTGTTAGTTCATTATGTTTGTGTTTTCATTTGAGGCTAAGATTCATCTCTTAAATCTGCCCCTCACCAGTCAGGAACCTTCCAGGCCAGGTCCAGTCAATCTTTGGTGGCGTACCTTTCCAAGGCTACATTCACAGGCCCTTGTTTCTTCTCCTTTCTGGACTAAATCAACAGCCTGAATTTCTCCATCTTTTCTTCTTAGTGTACTTGTGTTTTCATCTGGTCAGAAGAACCCTCCGTCCAAAAGAGCAGATGAGAGGGAGGAAGGTAGGTGCAAGAAGCTCGATCCTCATGTTCTGACTTGGGCCCCGAGTGTTCAGATGGCTGGCAAGGTGGCCGTGGGGCAGAAGGCCTGGCCTTGGTCTGAGCCGTCTCATTCCAAGTGAGGCTTCATCTCAGCAGCCAGATGGTGCTGCGCCCTGCTGTCTCCAGGAAGAGCCGCTGGGCAACGAGGTGAGGAATCAGCTCCCGCCACCCACACCATGCCAGCTGTCCAGGAAACCAAAGTAAACCACTGTCCTGGGGGCTGGAGAAACTGCACCACTGCCTATGGGACCCCAGGAAGACAAAGGATTGTCTGTAACAAGAATGTCTCCTGAGGCAGGCCTCTAACTAGGCTATTTGTCTCAACGGGGACCCATTCATTAAAGAGACCAAGTTTTCATTAGAGATACTAACTGCTGCTGTTGCTGCTGCTGCTGCTGCTGCTAAGTCACTTCAGTCAAGTCCAACTCTGTGCGACCCCATAGACGGCAGCCCATCAGGCTCCCCCGTCCCTGGGATTCTCCAGGCAAGAACACTGGAGTGGGTTGCCATTTCCTTCTCCAATGCATGAAAGTGAAAAGTGAAAGTGAAGTCGCTCAGTCATGTCCGACCCTCAGCGACCCCATGGACTGCAGCCTACCAGGCTCCTCCATCCATGGGATTTGCCAGGCAAGAGTACTGGAATGGGGTGCCACTGCCTTCTCCGAGGGATGCTAACTAGGATGGGACAAATAACAAAATAGGAGGACAAACAAAAGTCAGACCAAGAGGCATGCAAACACCCGTGCCTCTTCTCAGGTAGATAACAGAGATAACTTCTCCATCTGAGTTCTGTCTCTGGGTTCAGCAGATCTAACTCACCTTGGCTCTTCTTAGAACTGAATCCTCCCGAGTCTGGCTGATGACTTGATGCCACCCAGAGGCTTTCTTTAGTTGTCAGTGGCTTCTGTCCCTGTCAGGGTCAGTTTTTCCTTTAGTTAAGCTTATCAACTTTATTAGTTTCCGGAGACTGCACAACCCATAACCACCAACTGGGTGCTGAGCATGTCAGGAATTTATTACCTCCCGGTTCTACAGGCTGGAAGTCTGAAAGCAGGGTGTTGGCAGGCAGGGCCAGCTCCCTTCGATGACTCCTGGGAGGCTCTGTCCTCTGCTTTCCCAGCCTCAGCAGGAAGCCAGCATTCCCTGGCTTCCCTGGCTCATGGCCGCATCCCTCCAATCTCCACTTCCATCTTCACACCATCTCTGCTATGGGTGTCTGCATCTCCTCTCCTTTCTTTGTAAGGCCATGTGTCATTAAAAGTAGAGTCCACGGGGTTAATCCAGGATGGGTCACCTGTCATCTCTAAGATCCAAATATCTTTTTCCCAGAAAGGTCATGTTCCCAGGCTCCCAGGACCTATCTTTTTGGAGGTCACCATTGAACCCCCTACACCAACTAATTTAAAAGTCTTGAAAAGTTTGCTCTTGAAGGATTTATTGAAAGCCAGCTTCATGCCAGGCTCTGTGGGGCAGGGTCTCCTTTACAACACCCCCTACCTGTGGTCCAGCAGGGTCTCAAGGAACTACTCCACTCTCATCTCACAGTCATCACCTGGCCGGACAGCCATTGTCCCCAGCAGCTGTTGTTCCCAGCAAGCCAGGGAGGATGCGGGCTGACAAAGCAAAGGGTCCCTTTTTCCTGGTCAGCCTTGCTGTGAACTGATCGTGGGCACCCAGCAAAAGAACTCGGCCAGGAAGCCAGTACCACGTAGTCTGCATAGCACAGCAGCCTGGAAGCACCTACTCAGGCTTTTGATCTGGGATTGAAGGGCACTCATTGGCTGGGGCTGTCCTGACAGCCACCAACTGCATGGTTTAAAACCAGAATTCAAAATTGTATTTAAAACCGGAATAAACAGAATTGTGTTCTTTCATAGCTCTGGAGACTAAAAGACTGGAATTGGAGTGTCAGCAGTGGGTGCTCCCGCTTATGGTTCTCAGGGAGAATCTTTCCCTCTCTTCCTAGCTTCTTGGGGCCCCAGCAGCACCACTCTGGTCTCTGCCCCTGTGGTCACATGGCCTTCTCCTTGTGTGTCTGTCCCCTCATCATCTTCCTCTTCTTATAAGCACACTTATCATACCGGACTGACTTAGTTACCACCTCATCTTAATTGCATCTAAAACTACCTTATTTCCAAATAAGGTCATGTTCTGAGGACGTAGGGTTAGGACTTCGATGTACATTTTGAGGGGACACAATTCAGCCCATTAACAGTGAGCAAAGATTTGCTATTGTTGTTGTTAAGTCCTAAGTCGTGCCCGACACTTTGTGACACCATGGACTACAGCACACCAGGCTTCCCTGTCCCTCATTATCTTCTGGAGTTTGCTCAAACCCATGTTCATTGAGTCAGTGATGCCATCCAACCATCTCATCCTCTGTCATCTCCTTCTCCTGCCTTCAATCTTTCCCAGCATCAGGATCTTTTCTAATGAATTGGCTCTTCATATCAGGTGGCCAAAGTATTGGAGCTTCAGCTCAGCATCAATCCTTCTGATGAATATTCAGGACTGATTTCCTTTAGGATGGACTGGTTTGATCTCCTTCAATCCAAGGGACTCTCAAGAGTCTTCTCCAGCACCACAATTCAAAAGCATCAGTTATTCAAAGCTTAGCCTTCTTTATGGTCCAACTCTCACATCCACACATGACTACTGGAAAAACCATAGCTCTGACCATACAGACCTTTGTCAGCAAAGTAATGTCTCTGCTTTTTAATACACTATTTAGATTTATCATAAGTTTCCTTCCAAGAAGCAAGCATATTTTAATTTCATGGCTGCAGTCATGAAATTAAAAGCAAAACGCTACGTGTAGTCAAATGCAGGCTGGCACCTGGGGGCTTGATCAAGCCCCCTGGGATGGCTCGGGACCACACCCACAAGCCTGGTGTCTCCGTGGCAGTCCTCCAGGGTCCCACCTCCCAGGCCAGGGATATAGAGGGAACCACTGATCTGGAACACTTCTCTCGGGGGCCAGGAGGATACAGCAGCCCCAGCAAGTCCCGGTTGGCGGGACTGGAGGTGCTGCCCTCCCCCAACCCCCGCCTGTCCTGTTCTGCTTCCCTCCGGTGTACGATGATGTACGAACCATTGTTACTGATTTCATGCATCTCTCCTCTGACCCGCAGGGCTCCTGCTCTTCTGTCAGCTCCTGGTCACTACTGACAGTACCGAAGATTGTGTTTGGAGTTTATTTACGACACTGATATATTTATTCATGACAGAAGACAGACCACATCACTCCTCTGTCCAACACCCCAAAGGGCTTCTGTCTAGCTCAGAGTATTCCCTTTTTTTCTTTTTTGGTGGTGCTCAGGATCTTAGCTCCTGATTAGAGATCTAATCCATGCCCCCTGAAGTGGAACCATCGAGTCTTAACCACTGGACCGCCAGAGAGGTCCCTCTTGCTCAGAGTAAAAGTACTTACAAACATACACGACCATGTGTAAACCAGCCAGTGGGAAGCTGCTGTATGGGACAGGGAGCTCAGCTCAGTGCTCTGTGATGACCTAGAGAGGTGAAATGGGAGAGGGAAAGAGACTTAAGCGGGAAGGGATATATGTATACATAAGGCTGATTCACACTGTTGTACAGCAGAAACTAATACAACATTGTAAAGCAATTGTATTCCCCAAAAAAGTCCTTAGGTGTTCCCAGGGCCCTGCACAGACTGCCCTGTGCATCAGTTCTCCACCCTTCACCACGTTCCCCCATTCTCCACCCTTCACCCTGCTCGCAGCGCCCAGTTGCTGACCTGCAGTGGGTTCTCTGGCTTCCAGGAGGGTTCAGACAATAGGGGATCCTGGGCAGGCAACTGCCCAGCTCTCCTCCCAGCAGAGGAGAGCTGGGGTGCTGTTCCCTCAGCTTCCTCCCTGCAGGGCTCTACATGGCTCCCAGTGTCACTCACCCAGCATGCAGCCATCTCCTCTCTGCCCAGGTTCAAGTAGCTTCTCTTTTCCTGTCCCTTCAGCTTCAGAACTAGTAATGGCACCCAGGGGTGTCCCTTGGCGTGCCCCAGAATCCTGTCTACTCTGCAAGCAGTCCTTTTATTAAACTCTCCTCCAATCACCCAGTGTGCCCAGACCATCTGCTTCCAGGCACGACCTTGACCGACGCTCCCCTTCTCGTCTCTCTGCCTTTCTCTCCTCACTCCATCTGCATAGCCACACTGGCCACCTCACTGTGCCTTGGACTCCCCAGATTCACTCTCACCTTTACACAGGCTTTTAAATTTTATTTTGCATTTTTAAAAATTAATACTTTATACTTTTAGAGCAGTTCTAGGTTCACAGCAAAATTGAGTGGAAGGTATGGACATTTCTCATATATCTCCTCCCTTCAACAGGCATAATCTCCCCACTATCAACAGGGTTTCCCAGTGGTACTAGTTAGTGGTAAAGAACCCATCTGCCAGTGCAGGAGACATAAGAGACGTGGGTTCGATCCCTGGGCCATGAGGATCCCCTGGAGGAGGGCATGGCAATCCACTCCAGTATTCTTGCCTGGAGGATCCCATGGACAGAGAAGCCTGGTGGGCTACAGACCGTGGGGTCACAAGGAGTCGGACACGACTGAAGCGACTTAGCACACGCTCACGCATTCACCTTACTATCCACAGCTCTCGCCAGTGTGGCGTATGTGCTACAGTTCTGAACTCACACTTGTTGGGGCCGCTGGCAGAGGAGCAAGAGGGAATCCATCTTGAAGGCTGTCAGCCGTCTTACGGCAAAATGTGAACTGGGCCTGAACCCTGTTAACCATCGTTAAAGAAAAACCAGGAAAGCCCCTCTTCACAGATGGCAAACAAAGACTGGAAGTAAAGGTCAGGTTGTCTCAGCTAGATTAACGACAGCGCCGGCATGTTGTAAAACTAATTACTAATGTGTAACCAGTCGTGTAGTGGGGGGTATAAAACTGAGTCCTCCGAAATCATGGGGGTCCCTGCTGTGCACTGATACCCCTTGAACCCTCTAGCATAATAAACTGAACTCCGCTGTCTTGACTGTCCTTCGAGGAGTGTTTTGCGACTCTGGATTCTACAACACACTGATACACCCTCATCTTTGATACATCACCCAAAGTCCACAGTTTACATTGGGATTCACTCTAGATGTTGTACATTCTACGGGTTTAGAAATGTATAATGACATCTGTTCTTCATTATGGTATTAGAGTAGTTTTGTTACCTAAACATTCTCTGTGCTCCACCTAGTCATCCTTCCTTTCCCCAACTCTGGCAACCACTGATGTTTTTACTGTCTCCATAGTTTTGCCTTTTCAGAATGTCATATGACAGGAATCACAGAGTATGTAGCCTTTGCAGGTCAGCTTCTTTCACTTAGTAATTATGCATGTAAGGATTCTCCAGGTTTTTTCATGGCTTGACAGATCATTTCTTTTTAGCACTGAATAATATTCCATTGTCTGAATGTACCGCAGTTATTCATCCATTTACCTACTGAAGGACATCTTGGTTGCTTCTAACTTTTGGTGACTATAAACCAAGCTGCATAAATCTCTGCTTACAGGTTTTGTGTGGATATAAGTCTTCAGCGCACAGGGTTTCTTTCCTTTAACTGGGAGTTCTCTTTCCCAGATACCTACTCAACCAGTTCTCTTATCTCTTTTCAAGTCTTTGCTCAACAATGGCATGGTAAGGGAGACCCACCCCGAATCCTCCTCCTTACAGTTCCAACACCCACCTACACCCCCCTCCCCAGCACTTTCAAGCCTCTTAGCTTTCTTTGTATTTTTCAGGTACATAACCCCTTCTAGGATGCTCTACAGTGTCTATATTTGGTATTTTATTGTCTGTTTCCCCTGCCTGTAAAATGGAGATTCCACAGGGAATGTCTGACTGTTTTGGTTTTTGTTCATGGATATACAGGGCTTCCCATGTGGTCCAGTGATAAAGAATCCGCCTGCCAAGGCAGGAGATGCAAGAGACACAGGTTCAATCCCTGGGTTGGGAAGACCCCCTGGAGTAGGAAGTGGCAACCCACTCCAGTATTCTTGCCCGAAAAATTCCACGGACAGAGGAGTCTGGCAGGCCACAGTCCATAGGGTCACAAAGAGTCAGACGCGACTGAGCACACAGCACACACACACACATGAATATATCCCCATACCTAGAACAGTTCCTGACCCGTTAGTCATTCATTCATTCAACAAAAATTTACTGCGTGTCTACAATGTTGGCAGGCACTGTCTAAGCACACAAGCACACGCTTCATCCACACTCCTTGCCTTTTTTCCCCTCTCCCTTACCTAGCCTCTGGCTCACAGCTGCCCAAACCCCCTGGGCTCTTGACGCCCTGCACTGCCACCCCAGAGTGCCAGCCTTCCAGCCCTGGCAGGAGCTCTGCTCTTTATTGTGGCTGGGATGACGGCGAGGGCCGGTGAACCCCTTCCGTGTGGCATGATCACAGAGGAGCCTCTCCTGACCGCTTCCTGCCACTGTATGAAGCTGGGCTCTTTGAAGCCAGAGTTTGCGGGTTGGCTCATTTTTAAACAATGATACGGTTTACACATTCAGCACTTCTGCATGGGGCCCTGAGCAGCTGCTCTAGCCAGCTTCCTTCCAGCTCTCTCTGATAAATCAACTTCTAAGCCAACAACTTCTTTCGGTTCACCAAGAACTTAGGCTAATCTCACCTCGGAGACACGCTTCATCAGAACGTGACAAGACCATGACGGCAGATGTTTGAGAGAGTTTCTCTGCATTATCTCTGAGGCACGATGGATTACGGAGTTGACCAGAGAGTCTCCTGTAACTTTCCCTCAGGCTCCTGGAAATGTAGCTGGACATAAGTCAAAAAGAAAAAAGATAAATCTCTACATGCAAACTACCCTGGTTCTAGCAGGCATGTTGCATCTGTCACTTTTTAAAAGCAGGGGAGCTGCTCATAGAGATGTGGGGCTTGTGTTTGCTAAACCCTGAAGGCAGCAAGTGCTCCCAAAGGGGATTGAGAAAATAGGTTCTGGGCCTTGTCTCATATGAAGCTTTATTGAAGTGAGTTGGAAACCCTGTGGGTCAGTACAGCACAGGTGTTAAAACTATGGTGAGTCATGGACATTTCTAGTGCCTTTCTGGGTGGGACGAGACACCCAAGGTATGGTATCGTCATTCTTCTCTGCTTCCAAGATACGGAGGGAAGAACAATGGCGTGGGGTATTCTGGGAGGCCCCATTGCATCTACAGATGAAAGATACTGCTTCAATTAGCACATGGAGGTTTGGGGTTCTCCTTAGTCAGGAGGCAAGAAGACAAAAGGAAAGGAAAGATGTGGCTGGAGAGAACGAGGGGGTGTGGGGTGCCGCCCACTGCCCTCAGAGTACAGAGGGCCCCCACCTGAGGTGCCCCCGTGCTGATGATGTGTCTTCCATAGGACCTCAGAGAGCAAGAGACAGAGCCTGGGGGAGCTTCTGGGATCTGGGAGTGCAGCCCCCAATGTTGGGTGCAAGGCAACTGTTACAATTGTCAACTACAAATTGGCACCTGCCAAGAGCATTGCCAACAACTGAACAACAAGGGCATTTTGCTGTCCGCCTCTATGGAGATTGAACCCCACACTGTGGGAGTTCAGGGTGGAGTGAGGCACTCTGTGCTCCAGAGAATCTGGTGGGACAGGTCTTGAGCTAGTTGGATATTTTGGGGGACGGATTTTATGATCCAAATCCTTGCATCTCTTCATACCTAGAGAAGCACTAAATCCCTTCATGGTGACATCAGATCCTCCTGACTAGGAGAGAGCCTCTTGTAAAGTAAGAGTTTGACTGCACTGAATTCCCCCTTCACCAAAATCTTATATATTGACCTCCCCTCGCTGCCTCTTTGGAGCACTCTCTCTCTTGCAGTTATCTGAGGTTCTGCCTCCCAGGCTACAGCCCTCAGTTCAGTTCAGTCGCTCAGCCGTGTCCAACTCTTTGCAACCCCGTGGACTGCAGCACATCAGGCCTCCCTGTCCGTCACCAACTCCTGGAGCTTGCTCAAACACATGTCCATCGGGTCAGTGATGCCATCCAACCTGTTGTCCCCTTCTCCTCCTGCCTTCAATCTTTCCCAGCATCAGGGTCTTTTCCAATGAGTCAGTTCTTTGCATCAGGTGGCCAAAGTATTGGCGTTTCAGCTTCAGCATCAGTCCTTCCAGTGACCTCATTTTGCCCCAAATAAAACTCGACCCTCAACTCTCAAGTGGTGCATCTTTTTTCAGTTGACATGATAATTTGTGACAGAAATCTCTCCAAGGCGCCTCCCCTCCCCCCGTCTAACCACCACAAGTATGATGTGGAAGGACCCTTGACAGGTTGAGGTTTGCCGTCAGGAGTCAGTTGCAAGCTTCGGGTTTCAAACCAATAGTATCTGAGGTTTCCTCCGCCAGTCAGAACACAGCTCAAGTAAGGGCCCTCCCCCACTCTCCCCGCTCAAAGGCACCTGCACTTTCATGAGCCCTCTTCTAGGGTTTGGCAACTCCCAGGTCCCTCTGCTGAAGCTGAAACTCCAACACTTTGGCCACCTGATGCGAAGAACTGACTCGTTTGAAAAGACCCTGATGCTGGGAAAGATTGAAGGCGGGAGGAGAAGGGGACGACAGAGAATGAGACGGTTGGATGGCATCACTGATTCACTGGACATGAGTTCGAACAAGCTCCGGGAGATGGTGAAGGACAGGGAAGCCTGGTGCGCTGCAGTCCATGGGGTCGCAGAGTCGAATACGACTGAGCGATTGAACTGAGGTCCCTCTGGGGCCTGTGAAACTAGTCTTATCGGCATATAGGGGAGGGTGCGGCCCACAGCGCCCCCTGACGGCAGGGGGGAGGGAATGCAGCGCTTCCTCGCGCAGCAGAGCCCCGCAGGATTCCACCGGCAGTGGGGCAGCGAGCGGCCCTCTCCTAGGCTCACCGCAGGCATCTAACTAGCACCGCTGATGCCCTTCGGCTCTGCCGCTCTGCGGCTCCCTCTAGCTCTCAGCCCCGCGGGGTCAGGCCAAGGAGTCCCTCAGAGAGACTCCAACCCTGTGTCCTTTTCTGCTCAGGAGCCCCGTGCAAGAAATCCTCCAGCTGCAAAGCTTCGTATTTGTCATTCTTGATTCCGCCCACTGGTTCACTGCTCTAGCTGAGAGGTAGCTTAGCCACAGCCACAGGCACACAGATTTTCAGCTTCTTGGTCTCTTAAGCCAGTCGTTCTGTCATTGGGTTAGAAGTGCCTGCAAAGTGTGGGGAGCGAGGGAGGTGGCCCAGAGCTCTAGGGCTATGTGTGGCCTTGGGCTGTGTCCTGTACACCTGTACCCTCACCCTGGCCTACCCTTGCTGATCCTGGCTAAGGGCCCTGGGCTATGTGTCCTGTGCTTCCATCGTCTTTGTCTCTTGTCCTTGGCACTGCCTTTCTGGCTTTGACCTTGGCTTCCCCTTGAGAGTTTTCTGGCTTCCACCCAACACACTGTGGGTGTGCTGTGTTCAGCAGATGCTCCTCCCGGCTCAGCCTGGTCCCAACACCCTCTAATTCCTCCACCCTTCACTTGCTGTGGGTGGTGCTCGGGCTGGGCACCACAAGTAGGAAAAGAAAATGTTCTTAAACTTAGCAACCTGGGCTCGAGCAGAAGGGGAAGAACTGAAACAGGTGTTATATAAATCTTAGCTACATCTCCTGGGGCAGAAAGGTATGGAGAAAAAAAAAATGGGTGGATGCATGGTTTATATGGATGTAGCTTTAATGTAATCTAGAATGCAAACGCCTCAGGAGAGATGTTCATAAGTAAGTAAGTGTTAGTCACTCTGTCGTGTCTGACTCTGCAATCGCATGGACCGTAGCCAAGCTCCTCTGTCCGTGGAATTCTCCAGGCAAGAGTATTGGAGTGGGTTGCCATTCCCTTCTCCAGGGGATCTTACTGACACAGAGATCAAACCCAGGTCTCTCACATTGCAGGCAGATTCTTTACCATCTGAGCCACAGGGAAGCTTTAATGTAATGTACAATGCAAACATCTCAGGAGAGATGTTCATGGTCCAGTTTAATTGGATAAATGGACTGGGCGGGGATAAGGGCTGGGTCTAGACCTACCCATGGTGGGGTGGTGAGAACAAAGACTGGGGCTAGGCTAGGGGAAGGAATCCGTAGTGAGTGTTAGGAAAAAAAGCTCTCTTATACTCAACAAAGCCAATGATACTTGATGGGAACAGTGATTAGCAGTCAATAGTAGTCCAGATAAAGAGAGGGTGGAAGGATCAGTGTGATGTTAATGGAGAATCCAGGTACAGGGAATAGCTAACAACCCAACAGGTGGGGTGGGTGATGTAATCTGGTGATCGTTCCTAAGGGTTGAGATTGAGTTAAGGTATGGTGAGTTTCCTGGAGAAGGAAATGGCAACCCACTCCAGTATTCTTGCCTGGAGAATTCCATAGACAGAGAAACCAGGGGGGCTACAGTCCACGAAGCCACAAAGAACTTGACCAGACTGAGCAACTAATACACACATGATGGGTTTCACCGAGTTGGGCATGGGATGCTTCAAGTTCTGCTCAAAGGTCAGCATTTGAAACAGACTAGGCATCACAGACTCAATGGACATGAGTTTCAGCAAACTCTGGGAGATAGTGAAGGACAGGAAACCCTGGCGTGCTGCCGCCCACGGGGTTGCAGAGTCAGACACGACTTAGCAACTGAACAACAACAATTAACATAAATGCATGGGCTTCCCTGGTAGCTCAGCTGGTAAAGAATCTGCCTGCAATGCAGGAGACCCTGGTTCAATTCCTGGGTCAGGAAGATCTGATGGAGAAGGGATAGTCTGTCCACTCCATTATTCTTGGGCTTCCTTGATGCTTCAGCTGGTAAAGAATCTGCCTGCAATATGTTAGACAATAGGAAGTGAAGATCATGCCTACCACAGAGGACACATCTGTGGTCATCATTAGAGCTGTTCCCCATTGGTGCTGACCTGCTTTCCAGGCACTTGGTAGGATTTCACATCCCCACCTCCTCTGGGGTCAGGAGAGTCGTGTGGGTTGCTCATGCCGATGAAACCCACAGGGCGTGTGTCCTTCCAGGAGGAAGCTTTAAGAACAGGTGAGCTGTTCACTCCACCCTCTTCCCTTCACGGCTGCAGTGTCCCATAAGCACATGTCAAGATGGAGCCTCCACCAGCCTGAGTCCCTGAGTGGACACATAAGCAGAACCCTCTGCTGACACATGACCAGAAATAAATTTCATCTGTGTTAAACCACTCAGATTTGGGGGTTGCTACTGCAGTACAATGTAACCTAGCCCACCCATTGGACACTTCTGTGCATGAATCGGTGTGATGATGACTAAAGAGTTTTCCCTCATTAGCAAGGGAATTTTGAAATTCCCCTCAGAATTTCAAGAATTTCTGAGTCCTTTGCCAGCCTTATGTGCTTAAAGGAAGAACCACCAAGAAGCAACTCCCCATGCCTGAGTTTTCCCACTTCATTGAAAAATAAGTGAAAGTGTTAGTCCTTCAGTCATGTCTGACTCTTTGTGACCCCATAGCCTATGTCGCCCACCAGGCACCTCTGTCCATGGAATTCTCCAGGCAGGAATACTGGGGTAGGTAGCCATTCCCTTCTCCAGGGGATCTTCCTGACCCAGGGGTCAAAGCCAGGTCTCCTGAATTGCAGGCAGATTCTTTACCATTTGAGCCACCAGGGAAAGCCCCCACTTCATCGAGGAATCATACAGTCTCCATTAGCCTCATCAAGACAGCATTCAGTGGTGGCCACCTAGTTACTCATGGTCCGAGGAATGGAGAGCAGCCTGGTTCAGGCAGAAGCGTGGATGGAAAGAGCTTTGGCTGCATGCCTGGTCCTAGGGCTAGACACAGCCAATACACCACTCTTAAAGGGGGACAATGACACTGGTTGATTCCAGTTGGTGTCACCCTCTTAGAAGAGAGGTCATCCCAAGAGGATCTGTCAGGTCAGGAAGCAGTGTTGGGGTTTAGAGGGTTCACGGAGCAGAACTGGGAAGCAATCTCCCTGCGTTCCTGTTTCCTCACCTGGAAAATGGCACGGTGCTGATCCACTGGGTCCTCCTCCACACTGAACACTGCGCCGGGCCCTGGGGATACAGACAGACATGTCACAGCATCTGTCCTCAAGGATCTCACGTCTAGCACGCCACTGCACAAGATGCGTGGCAAATGGTTACCGGTCTGCAAGAAGACACACTGCCTAGATCAGCTGACTTTTTTTATAGTAAGACTTTCTCAATAAAGGAAGCTGGGGGTTGATATACAAATTCTTCGTTGTGAATGGTAATGGTTTGTGACGCTGATTCATTGGCTGCGCCTTGAACATGACTGTCTAGAAGTTGTGAGACTCACTCTAAAAGGTAAGCAGCAGTGAAAGCATGCTGCTGGTTTAGCGATGGCAGATCTGTGGGTGTCCCTCCCCCATCCCCTCGGCACTGGCCATTCTAGAGGCCATGCTGACGATTCCTTCCTTTGAGCACTTATGATGTTCCACCTGAGGGCTTTCTTTGAGGGCCAGTGTGAAGGGAAGACACAGGTGCTGAGAGCTGATGCCCCTGGGAGCAACCCTTGGTCAGTGAAAGGGATTTGGAGTAGAAGAACCCAGCTTTTTGTCCCTTGAATGGGACAATTCTGTCGCATGCTCTATACTCTCAGAGGTCCCCAGCCAGACTACACTCCAGTTGCCCATGGTGGTAACCTACTGGTTACAAACTGCATCTTCTCTCCTTCCCCTCCTTCTCCCCATCCAGATTCTGCTTGCAGCGCTGCCTGAGATCACCTTCCAGTTAACTATGTGCCTTCACAATTCTTATCTCAGGATCTGCTTCTGCCGGAGCCTTAGGAGACACCGTGCTAAGTTAATGATCCCAGGAAACAAATATGCTTTAGAAGCACTTTGGAGGAAGCAAGAAAATGCTCTTAGAGCTTCTGCTGTCTCCTGGAGTCCTTTCCTGCTTCCCATCACTCACCACTCAGAGGTACCCACAGGCAGTAATAATTCTTCGGGTAAAGTTTGTATTTTATTAACTTTAAGGAGGCAGTGGAGTAGGATGGAAAGAATATCAGCTCTGGACTCCAGAACAGAACTCCAAACCTCTTCCTCTCCCCTGAGATGTCACCACTTCCCCAGTTGCCCAAGCCCCAGCCCTGAGGCCAACCCTGATTTATCCCTTTTCCACACCCTGCGCATATAATCCCTTAGTAAGTCCTGTTGCTTGTGGCTTGGGAACCTGGTTGGAATCTGTTCAGCCTTCTCCAGGCCACCCCCTAATTCTAAGCCTAAGGCTGCACCAATGGCCTCCCAACTTGTCTTGCTGCCTCCACTGCTATCCCTTACTATCCAATTCTCAGACAACATCCAGAGAGACCTAGCAAAAATGTAAATCAAAGGGACTCCCCCACTGGTCCAGTGGTTAAGACTGCCTGCCAATGCAGGGGGCTTGAGTTCAATCCCTGGTTGGGAAACTAGGGTCCCACATGCCTCAGGGTGTGGCCCAAAAAATTTTTTTATGTAAATCAGATAACGTTTTCCCATGCTTGAACTCTTTCAGTGACTCCTCATCTCAATCAGAATAATATCCAAACTCTTTGTAAGGCCCTACAAGACCCTACAGGAGCTGATTCCTGCTTCTCTCCAAAGTTAGCCTCCTCCATTCCTTCTGGAGCTCCAGTCACAGAGGTCTCCTTTCAGCTTCTCAAATGTCCCCAGCTCTTTGCTGCCTCAGGGCCTTTGCACATGTTGCTCCCTCTGCCTGGAGGCCCCTCCCTGGGTCCCCACATGGCAACAGCAGCTCTTTCCTGTCTGTCAAGGTTTAGTTCAAATGTGACTCCTCTAAAAAGCACTCCCCAGTTACCCTATCTCAGATGTTCACTCCCCCTCCAACACACACCAGGAACCCAATTACTTTCTACCATATCACCCTGTTTATGACCTTTTTAGTAATCATCACTAATACAAAATAACATTCCTTGGGACTTCCCTGATGGTCCAGTAGGTAAGACTGTGTGCTCCCAGTGCAGGGGGCCTGGGGTCTGACCCCTGGTTGGGGAACTAGATCCCAGTCCCACAACTAAGAGTGTGCATGCCACATGGAAGAAGTCCACGTGCCACAGTGAAAATCCCACAAGCACAACTGAGACTCACCACAAACAAAATAAATAAACAAAATAAATAAAATAACCTTGCTTATTGGTTCACTTCTTTAAGGCCAGTCTCCCCTACTGGAATGGAACTTTCATGAAAGCCCAGATTTGTCCGTCTCCTCTGCACTGCCTTCCCAGTCCCTGGAGAGACTGGGAAGAGTGCTTTATAAATTTTCTGAATTCACAACAGACTAGACTTCTGCCTCTGTTACTTAGTATGTGACTTTGTGCACATAACCCTAACCCTCTAAGCCTCAGTATCTCTTCACAGATCACAGCCACGTCGTGGCAAAGGGGCTTGCGTAACTCAGTGAAGCTATGAGCTATGCCGTGCAGGGCCGCCCAAGATGGACAGGTCATAGCGAAGAGTTCTGACAGAACATGGTCCACTGGACAGGGGAATGGCAAACCACTCCAGTATTCTTGCCATGAGAACCCCAAGAACAGTATGAAAAGGCAAAAATATATGACACCGGAAGATGACCCCCCAAGGTTGGTAGGTGTCCAGTATGCTACTGGGAAAGAGTGGAGGGCAATTACTAATAGCTCCAGAAAGAATGAAGTGGCTGGGCCAACGCAGAAATGACACTCAGTTGTGAATGTGTCTGGTGGTGAAAGTCTGATGCTGCAAAGAACAATATTGCATAGGCTGAGCAAACTCTGAGAGAGAGTGAGGGACAGGGAAGCCTGGCATGCTGCACTCCCTGGGGTCACAAAGAGTTGGACATGACTTAGTGACTGAACACCACCACCAACAAAAACAAAAAGCTTCAGTTTCCTCAAATGTATGATGGAGATAAAATGGTAATGACCTTTAAAAGGCTCCTAACACAGGTTTACACACTGGAGAATTTGGAAAATGCTGGTTTATTTGTTTCTGCCAGAATACTTTGAGTTGTACACAGCAAAAGTTCCAACTATGAGAGGAGTAAACAGCAGGAAAGGAAAGTGGAAAGTGTTAATCGCTCAGTCGTGTCTGACTCTGCAACCCCGTGGACTGTAGCCCGCCAGGCTCCTCTGTCCAAGGGATTTTCCAGGCAAGAATACTGGCAGGTTGCCATTTCCTTCTCCATGGGATCTTCCCGACCCAGGGATCAAACCCAGGTCTCCTGAATTGCAGGCAGATTCTTTACCATCTGAGCCACCTGGGAAGCCTGTAAACAGTAGGGGTTTCGTTATTTCACATAATTCACCTACTTGAGGGAAAGTTCAGTGTTGGTTCTCAGTGACATCATCAAGGACCCAGACCCTTTTTTCATCTTTCCTCAGCATATAGCTTGGCCCTAGGCTTGGCCTTATGGTCACGATTGGCTGCCACACTTCCAACATCACATTTAGATGTGACAACAGCTGGCTAGAGGAGAAGAGCATTCCCATCCATGAATCTCCTTTCATTAGGAAAGAATACCTTCATTTCAGTTCAGTTCAGTCTCTCAGTCGTGTCCGACTCTTTGTGACCCCATGAATCGCAGCATGGCAGGCCTCCCTGTCCATCACCAACTCCTGGAGTTCACTCAGATTCACGGCCATCGAGTCAGTGATGCCATCCAGCCATCTCATCCTCTGTCGTCCCCTTCTCCTCCTGTCCCCAATCTCTCCCAGCATCAGAGTCTTTTCCAATGAGTCAACTCTTCACATGAGGTGGCCAAAGTACTGGAGTTTCAGCTTCAGCATCATTCCCTCCAAAAAAAATCCCAGGGCTGATCTCCTTCAGGATGGACTGGTTGGATCTCCTTGCAGTCCAAGGGACTCTCAAGAGTCTTCTCCAACACCACAGTTCAAAAGCTTCAATTCTTCGGCGCTCAGCCTTCTTCACAGTCCAACTCTCACATCCATATGTGACCACAGGAAAAACCATAGCCTTGACTAGACGGATCTTTGTTGGCAAAGTAATGTCTCTGCTCTTCAATATGCTGTCTAGGTTGGTCATAACTTTTCTTCCAAGGAGTAAGCGTCTTTTAATCTCATGGCTGCAATCACCATCTGCAGTGATTTTGGAGCCCCAAAAAATAAAGTCTGACACTGTTTCCACTGTTTCCCCATCTATTTCCCATGAAGTGATGGGACCGGATGCCATGATCTTTGTTTTCTGAATGTTGAGCTTTAAGCCAACTTTTTCACTCTCCTCTTTCACTTTCATCAAGAGGCTTTTTAATTCCTCTTCTTAGAAAACACCAAAAAAGTCCTCTTGATGGTCCTGTTGGCCAGAACTGGAGCAGACGCCCTACTCTCACACGTCTGGCCATTTCATCCTCTTTGTGGGAGAAGAGGAAGCAGGGTGGAGAGTGGTTGGTGGGCTGATATGCATCCCAGAGGGCTCCTGTCCCTCCTTTCTCTTTCCTCTCGGCTCTGCAGGTGTTTTCTTTTCCCAAGGTGCCCTCCTAGGCTTGGATGGTTTTGATTTAGGGAGTCCATACCTCTCAGCTGTGTTATTCTCTGTTAGAAAAGAATGGCCGGCAGGTGGTATTTCTAGGTGTGTGGCTGTTTCGAGGCAGAGATCCAGGATGTGCTGAGGGTTTGTAAGAAGTAGATAGAAAGATATCCAGAGATTGCTGGAAGTGGGAGGAAGACGAGGTGCTGAGCAGCCTGGGAGGGTCAGCAAAGGCTGAGGCCAAGGGAATAGGGCAAGAGGACAGAGGGGAAGTAAAGGCTTCTATTTCAAAACCTCAACTTGACCTCTACTCTTCTTCCTCAGCCCACCCTGACCCTCCTACCTCCTCCTTCCTGTTCTGTCAGGACACTGACGCTACTCAGAACTCCAGAGCACACATCCTGGGCACACAGAACTTCCCATCTGTGTGCCCAGGATGGGGGTGTTCCCATGCCCCGCCTCCGGTTCTCTGGGGACCTGGCTGCTCCTTAGCCAAAAAAGACACTCCTGGCTGAAATTGCTCATGGTGCCCAAGGGCCCAGATGGCATCCCAGTGTGGGCAGGGCTGAGAATGGCTGGAGCCAAGGGGAAACCCAGAGCTCCCCACTCTCATGGTGGAGAGGACACAATTGTCGGGCACAGTTATTGACCCACCCCAGACCGCCTGGCTCTGGATCCTGGGGGCAGTGTTCAGGCACCACCTCAAGAGCTGCCATGTTGTGATGAAGACTTTGTCCCTGGTCAATCAGGGCTCGAAACCCTATTTTCATATTTACTAGCTACGTTGAACATGACTGAAGCGACTTAGCAGCAGCAGCAGCAGCTAGGTGGACATTTGTCATTCCTTTTGGCCTCGAGCATCTGGACTCCCTCAGTTGATGGTGAATCCACCACCTGAAATGCTGAATGTGCCAGAGATTCCCAGACCCCCCTGCCTCCCTTGCTGCTAAGGTACAGGCACATGACCTGGGCCCCATGTATTCCATCCATTCAGCTTATGGATTAAGTCATGTTTTGCTTGAAAGCCTGAGGTGCTTTCTATTTTTTTTTTAACTGGACACTCACTGGGGCTAAGCTCAGAGTCCAGTCTGAATCTAGGCATTTCTCATGGCATGCAGCCTCAAAGCTAGATCCTCTGGCCTTCCCAATGATCCCCCGCTTTTATCAGATTTATTGCAGTACATTTTTTGCAGCTTTATTGAGACATCAGTTGATGTCTATCAGTGTGTAAACTTCAAGTGTACAATGTGATGATTTGATACACACAAATATATTGCAAAACATTTACTACAATAAGGTTAATTAATCCTTCACCTCACATAATTACCTGTTTTTTGCCATTGTTGTTATTATGGTGGGAACTTTAAAGCTTTACTCTCATAGCAGTTTTGAAGTACACAGTATAGTATTATTAACGTAATCACCACACTGCACTTTAGACCCCCAGAATTTTTTCACCTTACACCTGGAAGTTTGTAACCTGTGACCTACATCTCCTCATTTTCCCCACCCCTCAGTGGTCGGCAATCCCCTTCCTACTCTCTGTTTCTATAGGCTGATGTTTTTAAATTCCACGTACAGATGAGATCATACAGTATTTGTCTTTCTCTGACTTTCACTTAGCAAAATGCAGTCACGTCCCATCCATGTTGTCATAAATAGCAGAATTCCCTTCCTTTTTATGGCTGAATAATACACCACTGTGTGTGTGTCTTCTTTATCTAGTCTTCCGTCTGTGGACATTTAGGTTGTTTCCAGGTCTTGGTTACTATAACTAATGCTGCTGTGAACAGGAGGGTACAGATATCTCTTGGAGATAGTGATTTCATTTTCTTCAGATATATACCCAGAAGAGGGTTGGGTACCACAGACCATATGGGAGTTCTATTTTTAATTTTCTGAGCAACCTCCATACTGTTTTCCACAGTGGTTGCACCAAGTCACCTTCCCACCAACTCTGTACAAGGGTTCTCTTTTCTCCACATCCTTGCCAGCATTTGTTAGCTCTCATCTTTTTGAAAATAGCCACTGTAACATTTGTGAGGTGATATCTCACTGTGGTTTTGACTTGCATTTCCCTTGCAGATGGTGACTGCAGCCATGAAATTAAAAGACGCTTACTCCTTGGAAGGAAAGTTATGACCAACCTAGACAGCATATTCAAAAGCAGAGACATTACTTTGCCAACAAAGGTCCATCTAGGTTTTTCCAGTAGGCTATGGTTTTTCCAGTAGTCATGTATGGATGTGAGAGTTGGACTATGAAGAAAGCTGAGCACTGAAGAACTGATGCTTTTGAACTGTGGTGTTGGAGAAGACTCTTGAGAGTCCCTTGGACTGCAAGGAGATCCAACCAGTCCATTCTGAAGGAGATCAGCCCAGGGATTTCTTTGGAAGGAATGATGCTAAAGCTGAAACTCCAGTGCTTTGGCCACCTCATGCGAAGGGTTGACTCATTGGAAAAGACTCTGATGCTGGGAGGGATTGGGGGCAGGAGGAGAAGGGGATGACAGAGGATGAGATGGCTGGATGGCATCACCGACTTGATGGACATGAGTTTGAGTGAACTCTGGGAGTTGGTGATGGACAGGGAGGCCTGGTGTGCTGCGATTCATGGGGTTGCAAAGAGTCAGACACGACTGAGCGACTGAACTGAACTGAACTGAATGATTAGTAATGTTGAGCACCTTTTTATGTGCTTGTTGGCAGTTTATATTGGGGTATATTTCATATACCTTATTCACACAGTTCTATGAATTTTGGCAAAAGTATACATTTGCATAACCATTTCTTTAATCAAGATAGAGAATATTTCCTTTATGCTCCAAAATTCACATGTGCCCCCCAGTTTGGCCAGTCCCCTCGCCTACCTTCACACCCTACCAATGACTGACCTGATTTATTTTCCCTGTTGTTTGGCCATTTCTAGAATGTCATATAAATGGAATCCTAGCGTATGCTGCCTTTTAAATCTAGCTTCTTTTACGGGGCATAAATCATCCATGTTGCTGCATATAAAGGAGTTTGTTGCTTTCTACTGCTGTGGAAAAAAAAAAGTGTTAGTCACTCAGTCATGTCTGACTCTTTCAACCCCGTGGACTGTAGCCTGCCAGGCTCCTTTGTCCATGGAATTCCCCAGACAAGAATACTGAAGTGGGTTGCCATTCCCTTCTCCAGGGGATCTTCCTGACCCAGGGATTGAACCCAGGGTTCCTACATTGCAGGCAGATTCTTTACCGTCTGAGCCACAAGGATCATATTCTATTTTACGGATGCATCAGAAGTTGTTAGTTGATTCACCAGTTAATGGATATTTGGGCTGTTTTCTGTTTGGGGTGGTTATGAATCAAGCTGCTATAAACTTTCACATAAAGATTTTTGTGTGGACATATCTCCTTTTCCTTTGGATAAACACAAAGGAGCTGAATTGCCAAGTCATATGGTACCTATTTGTTTCATTTTATAAAAGACTGCCAAAACTATTTTACAAAGTGGCAGTACCAGTTTGCATTACCAGCAGCTTCTACCAGCAACGCATGAGGGTTCTGCTTGCGCCACATCCTCACCAGCATTTGATATTGTCAGGTTTTTCAAACTTGAGATATTTCAATAGGTGTTTAGTGGTATTTTGGAGAAGGAAATGGCAACCCACTCCAGTATTCTTGCCTGGAGAATCCCATGGATGGAGAAGCCTGGTAGGCTATGGTCCATGGGTCGCAAAGAGTCAGACACAACTGAGCGACTTCACTTACTTACTTACTTACTTAGTGGTATTTAGTTGTGGTTTGAATTTCCATTTGCTTAATTATAAGTGTGTGCTTGTTCATACTGTTCATGGGGTTCTCAAGGCAAGAATACTGAAGTGGTTTGCCATTGCCTTCTCCAGTGGAAGAAAAGTATGAACAGTATGAAAAGGCAAAAAGATACGACACTGAAAGAGGAACTTATGTGCCCAATATGCTACTGGAGAAGAGTGGAGAAATAACCCCAAAAAGAAGGAAGAGACGGAGCCAAAGTGAAAACAATGCCCAGTTGTGGATGTGACTGGTGACAGAAGCAAGGTGCGATGCTGTAAAGAGCAATATTGCATAGGAACCTGGAATGTTAGGTCCACGAATCAAGGTAAATTGAAGTGGTCAAACAGGAGTTGGCAAGAGTGACCATCAACATTTTTGGAATCAGGGAACTAAAATGGACTGGAATGGGTGAATTTAACTCAGATGACCATTATATCTACTACTGTGGTCAGGAATCCCTTAGAAGAAATGGAGTAGCCATCAGAGTCAACAAGAGTCTGAAATGTAGTACTTGGCTGCAATCTCAAAAATGACAGAATAATCTCTGTTTGTTTCCAAGGCAAACAATTCTATATCACAATAATCCGAGTCTATGCCCCAACCAGTAATGCTGAGGAAGCTGAACAGTTCTATGAAGACCTATAAGACCTTCCAGAACTGACACACAAAAAAGATGTCCTTTTCATTATAGAAGACTGGAATGCAAAAGTAGGAAATCAAGACATACCTGGAGTAACAGGCAAATTTGGCCTTTGAGTACAGAATGAAGCAGGGCAAAGGCTAATAGACTTTTGCCAAGAGAATGCACTGGTCATAGCAAACACCCTCTTCCAACAACACAAGACTCTACACATGGACATCACCAGATGGTTAGTATTGAAATCAGATTGATTATATTCTTTGCAGCCAGACATGGAGAAGCTCTATACAGTCAGCAAAAACAAGACCAGGAGCTGACTGTGGCTCAGATCATGAACTCCTTATTGCCAAATTTAGACTTAAATTGAAGAAAGTAGGGAAAACCACTAGGCCATTCAGGTATGACCTAAATCAAATCCCTTACAATTATACAGTGGAAATGAGAAATAGATTCAAGGCATTAGATCTGACAGAGTGCCTGAAGAACTATGGACAGAGGTTCATGACATTGTACAGGAGGCAGTGATCAAGGCCATCCCCAAGAAAAAGAAATGCAAAATGTCAAAATGGTTTCCTGAGGAGGCCTTACAAATAGCTGAGAAAAGAAGAGAAGCTAAAGGCAAAGGAGAAAATGAAAGATATACCCATCTGAATGCAGAGTTCCAGAGAATAGCAAGGAGAGATAAGAAAGCCTTCCTCAATGATCAATGCAAAGAAATAGAGGAAAACTATAGAATGGGAAAGACTAGAGATCTCTTCAAGAAAATCAGAGATACCAAGGGAACATTTCATGCAAAGATGGGCACAATAAAGGACAGAAATGGTATGGACCTAACAGAAGCAGAAGATATTAAGAAGATGTGGCAAGAATACACAGAAGAACTGTACAAAGAAGATCTCAGTGACCCAGATAACCATGATGGTGTGACCACTCACCTAGAGCCAGACATCCTGGAATGTGGAGTCAAGTGAGCCTTAAGAAGCATCACTACGAACAAAGCTAGTGGAGGTGATGGAATTCCAGTTGAGGTATTTCAAATTCTAAAAGATGGTGCTGTAAAAGTGCTGCACTCAATATGCCAGCAAATTTGGAAAACTCAGCAGTGGCCACAGGACTGGAAAAAGTCAGTTTTCATTCCAATCCCAAAGAAGGGCAATGCCAAAGAATGTTCAAACTACTGCACAATTGCACTCATCTCACACGCTAGCAAAGTAATGCTCAAAATTCTCCAAGCCAGGCTTCAACAGTTTGTGAACCATGAACTTCCAGATGTTCAAGCTGAATTTAGGCAGAGAAACCAGAGATCAAATTGCCAACATCTGTTGGATCATTGAAAAAGCAAGAGAGTTCCAGAAAAACACCTACTTCTGGTTTATTGATTATGCCAAATACTTTGTGTGGATCACAACAAATTGTGGAAAATACTTAAAGAAACGGGAATACCAGACCACCTGACCTGCCTCCTGAGAAATCTGTATGTAGGTCAGGAAGCAGCAGTTAGAACTGGACAAGGAACAATAGACCGGTTCCAAGTCGGGAAAGGAATATGTCTAGGCTGTATATTGTCACCTTGCTTATTTAACCTATATGCAGTGTACATGATGCGAAATGCCAGGCTGGATGAAGCACAAGCTGGAATCAAGAACGCCAAGAGAAATATCAATAACTTCAGATATGCAGATGACACCACCCTTTTGGCAGAAAGTGAAGAACCAAAGAACTTCTTGATGAAAGTGAAAGAGGAGAGTGAAAAATTTGGCTTAAAACTCAACATTCAGAAAACTAAGATCATGACATCTGGTCCCATCACTTCATGGCAAATAGATGGGGAAACAATGGAAACAGCAAGAGGCTTTATTTTCAGGGTCTCCAAAATCACTGCTGATGGTGACGCACCCATGAAATTAAAAGACACTTGCTCCTTGGAAGAAAAGCTATGACCAACCTAGACAGCATATTAAATAGCAAAGACATTACTTTGCCAACAAAGGTCTGTCTAGTCAAAGCTGTAGTTTTTCCAGTAGTCATGTTTGGATGTGAGAGTTGGACTATAAAGAAAGCTGAGCACTGAAGAATTGATGCTCTTGAACTGTGGAGAAGAGTTGGAGAAGACTTTTGCAAGACTACAAGGAGATCAAACCAGTCAATCCTAAAGGAAATCAATCCTGAATATTCATTGGAAGGAGTGAAGCCGAAGCTGAAACTCCAATACTTTGGCCACCTGATGCAAAGAACTGACTCCTTGGAAAAGACCCTGATGCTGGGGAAGATTGAAGGCAGCAGGAGAAGGGGACGACAGAGAATGAGACGGTTGGATGGCATCACCGACTCGATGGACATGAGTTTTCACAAGCTCTGGGAGTTGGTGATGGACAGGGAAGCCTGGCATGCCACAGTCCATGGGTCACAAGAGTCGGACATGACTGAGTGACTGAACTGAACTGAAGTGCATGCTAAGTCACTTCAGTCATGTCCGACTCTTTGTGACCCCATGGACTGTAGCCCGCCAGGCTCCTCTGTTCATGTGATTCTCCAGTCAAGAATACTGGAGTGAGTTGTCGTGCCCTCCTCCAGGGGATATCTTCCCAACCCAGGAATTGAACCCATGCGTCTCATGTCTCCTGCTCTGGCAGGCAGGTTCTTTACTGCTAGCACCACTGGGAAGCCAATTATAAGTACTATTAAGCATCTTTCCATGTGATTATTTGTCATTCCTATATTTCTTTGGTGAAGTGTTCAGATAATTTGCTAATTTTTTAAATTGGCTTATTTGCTTATTGTGTTTTAAGAGTTTTTAAAATGTAGTCCAGTTACTAGTCCTTTATTAGATTTATGTTCTGCAAATATTTTCTCCCAGTCTGTGGCTTGTCTTTTCACTTCTTAAGTGTTTTTCAAAGAGCAGAAGTTTTTAACTTGGATGAAGGTCATGTTATTTTTTCTTTTACAATTTATACTTTTGCGTCCTATGAAATATTTCCTTTACCCAAAGTAGCAAAGACTTTCTTCTGTTTCTGTTTTCTTCTAGAAGTTTTATATTAGCTTTTACACTTAGGGCTACAACTCATGTCAAATTACTTTTTGTATATGCTATAGATTGAGGGTTTGGGGGGTTTGGTTTTGTTTTTGTATATAGATATCCAATAGCCCCATTTGTTAAAAAGACAATCTTTCTCCAATGAATTGCTATGGTATCTGTATAAAAAATCAATTGATTTATGTATGGGCCTATATCTGGATTCTGTTTTCTGTCCTCTTTATCTATCATCCTTTCATGAATAGCACACTGTATTGATTACTATAATAAAGCTTGAAATCAGGTAGTATGAGCCCTACAGTATTATTCTTTATCAAAATTGTTTTGACCAATCTAAGTCCTTTATTTTTCCATATAAATATTAGAATCAGCTTGTCAATTTCTCAAAGGAGCCTGCTGGGAGTTTGATTGGGATTGCATTGAATCTGGAGATTAATTTATGGAGAACTGGCATCTTGACAATATTGAGTCTTTTCATCCAGGAACAAAATATATCTCATTTATCTAAGTTTTCTTAGATTTCTCTCATCAATATTTTATAGTTTTCAGCTTAGAAACCTTACATGTTACTTATCCCTAAGTATTTCATGGTTTTGGTGCTACTGTATTTAAAAATTAATTTTCATTTCCCTTTGGGCCTTCCTATCACACAAAGATGCAATAAATAAATAGATAATTGATAGTAATTGACCTTGTAGCCTGCTTTCTTGCTAAACTCATTGCTAGATCTAACAGTGTCTTTATAAATTTTGGGGGCTTTTCTATGTGGGCCGTACTGCCTACAGTTTTATTTCTTCCTTATCCTTATGCCTTTTATTTCTTTTCCTGGCCTTGTTGTGCTGACTAAGATGTTGACTAGGAGTGAAGAGAGCAGATATCCTTGACTTTTCCCCTAGACTTTGGGGGAAAGTGTTCAATCTCTCACCATTAAATATAATGTTAGCTGTAGATTTTTTGTAGATGCTCTTTGTTAAGGTGAGAAAGGTCCCATTTATTCCTAGTTTGCTGAGAGTTTTTACCACGAACAGGTGCCCAATGACCTTTTAATAAATTTCTTTTCTGCTTAAATCAGCTTGCATTGGTTTATGTTGCAAATAGCAGCCCTGACATATACTAGCCTTGCAACCTTGGGCAAATTCCTTAACATCATCTGACCCAGAATTTTAATAAAATCCTGATGATGAAAACATAAGTCTTTTTAACTTTACCTCCTAAAGAAAATAGCCATGATAATCTTCAAGGCTATCTACTGTGTTGTAGAAAAACCTTGAAGTTAAGTTTTTGTTTTTCACTAACTCCACCCTCAATAACCTTGCTTATTATATGAAATGATATAAATAACATATACTCATTGTAAAGATCCTGAGCAACTTATTCAAATATAGAGTCAAGGTGACATGGAAGTCACCGTTCTGAGAAAACCACCATTATTCATGACGCTACATAAATAAGACCAGAACATACATGCTATGTTTTCATGGGCATGGGTATCCTCCAGAATGCCAGAACCACCCTTCTCCTCTTCACCATCTCTCGGTACTTGGATTGACTGGGCTCCGCTGGCCTGTTCTCTCACGGGCCTCTTGTCCAGCTGCAGTCACACATTTGCTCACTGGAGCTGAGGCCATCTGAACGCTCCTCTGGGCTGGATGTCCACACTGGCTCACTACTGTGACCTGAAGCAGATGCTGTCCGTCAGCTAGGAGCTCAGGTGGGGCTACTGACTAGGGCACCTACATGTGGCCTCACCATGTGCTCGGAGTTCTCAATGCAAGAACAACAGGCTCCAAGAAAAAGCATTCCACGAGCAGTTCCAAAACCCCAGGTTAAACCTGTAAAGCTTCTTACAGCTGAGCTACAGAAGTCCCAGGGCATCACTCTGCCATATTCTAGCACATCATTAAACACAGCCCAGATGCAAAGTGAGGAGAAATAGACCCTCTCACCCCATTTCAATGGGAAGATTAGCAAAGAATTTATGGCCACCATTTTTAATTTACCACATTTATTAAACAACAAATATATATTGAGCACCTACTGCCAGCCAAGGGCTAAAGTACTGCGGATACAGAAGGGATGGGACAGAGCTCTTGTTCTTCTGAAACTTACTTTCTAGTGTGGGGACACAGACAATAGACAAGCCATCAAAGAAGTAAAGCTAAACAAAAAATGTTCAAATTAATTACATCAATACAGTAAATGATAGTCCTCTTTCTCTAAAGTCCTGGGAGCTTTATCAGTCCTTGGCTTTAGGCACACTCGCTGTCTCACTGTATCTCACTGTGTGTACTGTTTGCCGAACCCACGGTAGGCAAGACACAAGCTAAGAGGCTGGAAGAAAACTCAAGGAGCCGTAGGAACTGCAGATGCATTTATTCTCTCCTGGCTGGCGCAACAGCAGACCTGAACTGACCTGACCTCAAGGGCTTTCCAGGTGGAATTTATATATGCTTACAAAACAAAAGCAGCCCGTGGCCAAGCGAGTACCTCGTGACGCACAAACACAGAGCTATAAGTGATTCTCAGCTGTTCAGTCACGCAGTTGTGTCCAACTCTTTGCAACCCCATGGACTGCAGCACCCCAGCCTTCCCTGTCCATCACCAACTCCCGGAGTTTGCTCAAAGTCATGTCCATCATGTCGGTGATGCCATCCAACAATCTCATCCTCTGTCGTCCCCTTCTCCTGCCTTCAATCTTTCCCAGCGTCAGGGTCTTTTCTAATGAGTCAGTTCTTTGCATCAGGTGGCCAAAGTATTGGAGCTTCAGCTTCAGCATCAGTCCTTCCAATGGATATTTAGGACTGAATATTCTCAGCTGTTACATAATCATTATTCAAAAAACATGGGGCGAGGGCAAGAGGGCATGGGGCAAGAGAGCCTGACCACACCATCTTGACTAATTTGCTCTTTCCCTACACTTGCCTTTATGCCTTGGGTTTCAGGTGTTACTTTTTTTTTTTTTAATATGTATTTATTTAACCAACTGCACCAGGTCTTAGCTGCAGCATGTGAACTCTAGTTGCAGGATGTGGGGTCTTAGTTCCCCAAGCATGGATCGAACCCAGGCCCCCTGTGTTGGGAGTGTGGAGCCTTAGCCACTGGATCACCAGGGAGATTCTAGGTGTTACTATTACAGTGAAGGGCCAGGCTGTTTCCATCTTAACCATCTCTGAGGGTTGCGTGTGGAGCAACATTCAAAAGTGACTATACAGCAGGTGGTTAAGAACGTGGGGGCTTTCACGCTGGATGTTGTGGGTTCAGATCTCACCTCTACCAACCCTCTCACTGTGCAGCCTCAGCAAATAACTGAATTTCTCTATCCTCTGTCTTGCACATCACTAAACTGAGGAACCAGGGCCGGTAATGGAACCTACCTCCTCGAGTTGCCAAGAGGACTAACACTTGAGAGCCTTGCATAACAGTGGCACATAGTAGGTGCTTTATCAGCATATGTTGCATGAATGGACATCTCAGGCCTCTAATGGTCCAGCCACTCGCCCACCCACAGAGGAGCAGGCTCCACGGTGCTTGTTCATACAGAGGCTGTGAGCGGTGGTGGTGAGAGGTCCTGGCACTTCAGGACACCCAAGCAGACGTTCCCCTCAGGGGCTGCTCTCTCACCCCTTAGGTCAGCGCCAGGAAGGCCTCCGGGTATGCACTTAGCCCTCTTTGTTCTCCATGGCCACTGTGTGGCCTGTGACGGGCCCTTACCCTCGTGGGCCTCAGCATCCCGGCCTTTGAACCAAGGTACCAGCACCCCCTGCCTTCCAGGGCTCATGACATGCTGTGTTCCTGAACCCGGCCACTCTGTGGTTAAGCCGGGTGGCTTACCTCGTGTGCTTTCCAGCCCAGGCTAAGTAGGCTAATGCCAGCCTGGGAAGATTATTTGCGGGGAATTAGAGCAGGAGAGAGTAGGATTAGGACACACTTCTGACCAATGGCTCATCTATCGCCGCCATCTGCAATGGGCTGGTGCCGCCTCTAGCTGAGAGCCGGCACTGGTGGGCGAAGGGTCTCTTATGAGCTGGAGAAGCAGCTCGAGGAAACACCTGAGCCTTTGGGGGTGATGCCCTACTCCCACCGCCCCCTCACAGGGGACCTGCTGCACCGGTTCTACAGGGGGTGGCTGGGAACAAGGACCCCGAGTAGATGCCTGTCCTGTCACTCACCGTGCGACCCAGGTGAGCCACCTGGCCTTCCTGGGCCTCTGTTTCCTCACCTGTAAGATGAGAGTGGGCTTCCCCGGTGGCTCAGCAGTAAAGAATCGGCCTGAAATGCAGGAGCCGCAGGAGATGAAGTTTCCATCCCTGGGTAGGGAAGATCCCCTAGAGGAGGGCATGGCAATCCATTCCAATATACTCACCTGGAGAATCCCATGGACAGAGGTGCCTGGAGGGCTCCCGTCCACGGGGTCGCACAGAGTCGCATACAACTGAAGCAACTGAGCACGCTTGCACACAAGATGCGAGTGCAGGGCCTACAACCACTCAGCCATCCTTATTCTCAGCCACCAACTTGCCCATTCTCTGCAGAACTGATGCACCTGGTCTCCTACCTGCCTCTAATGCTTGAGAAAGCATTCAAATTGGAAGAGAGGGGGTGTGAGGAGGGAAAAGCAACTAGGGGCTCCCAGGGGGTCTGAAGGCAACAACAGCAGAGAAGAAGGTGAAACTGACCCTCACAGGGAGATAGAACTCAATGTGGAATGAATGAATAAGGAACGAATGAGTGAAACGGTAACTGTGATTCATATACAGGACAATTAAAGGGCAACAGTTTCCTCCAAAGGACACGGAAATTATATGACTCAATTTGCTTCTGCAGGCCAATTATCCCCATAAAATGGATAAAATCAGAATTATTCATATACTAAATACGAACAGTAGCCCTTATTGAGCAGTTACCAGACATTGCTCTTTGTGTTTTACAACTATAACCTCATTTAATCCTCCCAACAATACAAAGTATATAATATCATAACCCCCAATCTACAGATGGGGAAACTGAGGCACAGAAATGTCCAAGGCTAACCCAGCTGTCTTGCTTCAGAGCCCGTGGGCTAACATTCCCCAGGTTCACCTCGTAGCAGCCAGAAGGGCTCTTAGGTCAGAGCAAGCCTTGGCCACATGTCCCTGAGGTATGTACTGTTTACCTGAGACCCGCCCCGGTCAGCCCTTCTGGGGAAAGAGTTCTCCACACTGAGTAAGACAGAAGGGCTAAGCTTCGGACTCCCCAGCTTGTCCAGTTAGAAACCCTCGGGTTCCCCCGTGTCCTGCACCAGCTCTGCCAGGCACCAGGTTCGTAATCCAACTGCTCGCTGCCTGGAACCCAGGCCACGATGCGCCCTCCCAGTCACCAGCGGAGTCAGGGCTGTGGGGCAGGGTGGCCTGCCCCATCCCTTCCCCGACCCTTCCTGGTCTGGGCCACACACAGGCCTGGACTTACGCAAGGATCCTTACGCCACCTCCTGCAGAACATTTCCTCAAGATGAAGTCACTTCGCTTAACAACTGAAGTGACAGCACACACAAAATGTGGGAAAACGTGCTTCTTGGAATTGATGAAATATGATATAATCCTCATTTAATAGATTAAAAAATCAGGACCTTGGTTGGTTATGCATTCAAGGTCACATGGAAAGTGAGGACGAGTGGTTTTCAGGACCTGTTCTGACAACAGATCCTACTTGTTTCCAATCCACTATGTGACCCACCCCACCGAGAGGTCGTGGAAGGACAGAAGGCGAAAGGACCAGCCTTGCAGAGAGAGACGCACATGGATCAGCAACAGATAGCTCATGGGATCAAACTTAGCCTCGTGCCCCTTAAGGATGCTCTTATTGCAGTGAACACAGAACGTCACAGGAAGGCCTGTCCCTGTGCAGAGGGCAGGGCAGGGCAGGGAAAGGGCAGGTGAGCCCCAGCGAGGGGAGCGAAGAAGGAGGGTGAAGACCCCGAATCTCAGCCCTCCTGCTCATCACCTGGGTGGTCGCTGCCCTGAATCCATTAACAGAAGAGGAAACCATTTCTGAGGCAGACTGTCAACAAAATAGGTGTTGAATAACAATCGAACTTTGAAAATTGTGAAGCACTCTATGAATTAAATTTCCTAATACTACAAGTCAAAATACATAGGCCCAGGCTGCTGGGCAGTCTCATCTCAGCATCCTACCTTCAAAAGAAACCTCAATAGGAACTGGAAAGCAATTTAAATCTTCATTTATGCTAATCCCTGGTAAAATTCTGAAAAGAGATTCAACGTCTCTCTTGCTTATTCTGTGTGATACAATGTGAATCTCTTATAGCATGGCCTTAGTAGCTGCCTGGAAACAGAATTCAGACTTCAAATTCAGTCTGTCTTCCTCCCTCCCCTTTTCCTCCCTGAGGGGGGCGGTGTGGTGGTGGGCGGGGGTGGGGGTGGGGGTGGAGAGAGAAAGCCTAGCCCACAATGGCCTTTCTCTTTTCTTCAATTCCTCCTATTTCAGTGGCGGTAGTTTAGTCACTAAGTTGTATGCGACTCTTGCAACCCCATGGACTATATCCTGCCAGGCTCCTCTCTCCATGGGATTCTCCAGGCAACAAAACTGGATTGGGTTTCCATTTCCTTCTCCAGGGGATCTTTCTGACCCAGGAATCAAACCCAGGTCTCCTGCATTGCAGACAGATTCTTTACCCACTGAGCTACAAGGGAAGCTCCATATTTCAGTATCTACCCCTTTTCTCTTGTATGCCTGTTTGGAAATAACTCAGTCTACATGTTCTTTGCCCTTCAAAATTCTGCACCCCATCATCATTAGCACACCAACTCCCCCAGACCCAGAAGCTGCCCATATAGCAAAGGATGGGTTCCTCTTGTGGGTGAGGGTATGAGGAATATGGTAATATTTTTTATGGCATATAAATAACCATCAGTGACCTCTCTGGGGCTTCCCTGGTGACTCAGCAGTACAGAATCTGCCTGCAAGGCAGGAGCCGCAGGAGATGTGGGTTCGATCTCTGACCCCTGGGTTGGGAACATCCCCTGGAGGAGGGCATGGCAACCCACTTCATATTCTTACGTGGAGAATCCCATGGACAGAGGAGCCTGGCAAGCTACAGTCCATAGGATCACAAAAAGACACAACTGCTGTGACTTAATACACACGCATGCGTGACCTCTTCACCTATCACATAGCAGCTATTGGATTCATGATTGGCAAGTAAATATATTGCAAAGGATAAGTTCTCCTGATGACTAAGCTATTAGAATATATGCACAAATATGTGTCAAGATTCTCTCCCCCAATTATCCATCAAAAAAAGGAGTTGCCTTAGGTCCTTACAAAATGTAGCATGTTACAGGAAGCTCTCTTCTTTAAAACATTAAAATACTGTTTTGAGAAGACATATTGGTCTGGAAAAATAAAAATCAGTCAGAGCTAATTAGGGACGCCTCTAAAGATCCTGATAGAAACACCTTCTGATCACCTGATAGAAGCAATAAAAAAGGAGAGAGACACTTACCGCAGATTTGTGAGGGGAAGGCCGTCACAGTTATGAAATGTGGTTCTTAAAAAAGCTTTTTTAAAGCTGCTAAAGAGCAGTGCATCCAGCAGGGCTGGGCGCCAGCCGGGTCCCCACCAGTGTGGCATCCTGGATGCTCTGTGCACTCCTCTTGGGCTTTCACACCTGACTCAGCATGGTCCTGGGGGAATGAGCTCACCAGAGAGCCTCCCCCGAGGTCTTTTTTAAGATATTTTTGATGTGGACCATTTTTAAAGTCTATATTGAATATATTATAATATTTCTTCTGTTTTATGTTTTGGTTTTTTGACCACTAGGCATGTGGGATCTTGCCTCCCTGACTGAGGATTGAATCTGCTCCCAAGGCATTAGAACGGGAAGTCTTAACCACTGGACTGCTAGAGAAGTCCCATCTGCTGACGTCTTGCAGCCCCCACACTCCCTCTCTGTGGGGGGCAGAACAACAGCTTTGAGATGTCCACCTCCTAATCCCCAGAATCCATGAATATGGTACCTGACATGGCAAAAGGGTCATTGCAGGTGTGATGAAGGGTTCTGAGATGGGGAGATTATCCAAGTGGACCCGATGTCATCATAAGGGGCCTTACAAGGGAGAGGCAGGAAAAGAAGATGCGGCAGCAAAACTGAGGTTGGTGTGATGCAACGTAGCTGTAGACCATGGGCCCAGAATGCAGCAACTTCTAGAAGCCAGGAAAGGCAAGGAAACAGACTGTCCCCCTCAAGCCTCTAGAAGGAATACAGCCCTGCCAGCTCCTTGACAGTGAGAGAGACCCTGTCAAATTTTGACCTCTAGAACACTAAAATAATAAACTTGTTATTTGAAGAGGGAAAAAGGCAATGCATTTAGTACTTACGATGCAGAGGTTATGCATATATGTCCACAGGAGGAATTGTTTCCTGTGTTTCCAATGACAGCATCACATATAGTTTCAAAAGAGGTTGCATCTCTACTGACATGGGCTGAGGTGGTAAACTGGAGGAAGACTCAGACGAATGAGGATAGAGATCCAGATGCCAACCAACCTCCAGCAGAGCTTGGATGAAATTGCTCCATGAAACACGAGAGTGGAAAAGAGCCAATTTCTAAATTCATATATCCTTTTATATAATGTGTGACTTTTAGATAGGAGGTTACATTAAAACGTTGAATCTTATAAATACTCGACTATTTTCTTTCTTTCTCTAAAAGTTTATATATTCAAGTTGGCCAAAAAGATTGGCCTTTGTTCATTTCTTTGGTTGGTTGGTTGGCTGACTGGTTTTCTTTGAGGATGTTTTAAATATTTTCATTGGGAAAATGGGAAATTGCTTTCTATTTAGAGTTCCATATATGAATTGGGCATATATGGGCATAATAAGGAACAGAATGAATGAGCCTAGAGACTATATTTTAGTGTGAAGGGAACTGAAACCTGCACTTACCTACAGTTTCGGGATAACGGCTCCATATTCATGACTTGAAGAGCAGTCGTTGAAACATTTGAGACACACAACAGCCAGGTGACCCTCTTACCTTTGTCAGTGGAAGCATGAGGCTGGGAATTCCTTCTCTTTGCAAGACCTACAGGAGACTTTATTGGAGGGGGAGGGAAAGGTAAATTCAACTAGTGATCTTTTCTCATTAGGTCTTTTTTTTTTTTAATATAAGAATGTTGTTATTGCTTAATACTTGGATGAGTTCTAGGTATTTGCAGGTATTAGTAACCAAGACACTTTTTAAAATTTTTATTGGAATAGAGTTGGTTTACAATGTTGTGTTAGTTTCCTGTGTACAGCAAAGTGACTCAGTTATACACAGACATGTAGCTGCTCTTTCTCAGATTCTTTTCTCATATGGGCCACTGCAGAGTATTGAGTAGGGTTCCTTGTGCTGTACAGTAGGTCCTTGTTAGTCATCTGTTTTAGGTACAGTAGTGTGTACGTGTCAATCCCGATCTTTCAATTTATCCCTCACTCACTTACGCCTTGGAAACAATGGTTTGTTTGCTGTATCTGTACCTCTATTTCTGTTTCGCGGATAAGTTCATTTGTACTTGTATTTTAGATTTCACACATAAGCAGTATCTATGATATTTGTCTTTCTCTGACTTACTTCACTCTGTATGACAGTCTCCAGGCCCATCCATATTGCTGCAGGTGCCATTATTTCATTCTTTTCCACGGCTGAGTAATACTCCCTTGTGTATATACGCTATATCTTCTTTATCCCTTCATCTGTCGATGGATATTTAGGTTGCGTCCATGTCTTGGCTATCGTAAACAGTGCTGCAGTGAACATCAGGGTGCACGTATCTTTTCAGATATTAGGAGTAGGATTGTTGGACCACTGGTTTGGTTTCGTTGCTGAGCCATGTCTGACTCTTGCAACTCCATGGACTGTAGCCTGCAGGCTCCTCTGTCCAGGGGATTTCCCAGGCAAGAATACTGGAGTGGGTTGCATTTCCTTATCCAGGGGATCTTCCCAACCCAGGGATCAAAACTGGGTCTCCCACATTGCATGTGGTCTCCTGCATTTCAGGCAGATTCTTTACCGACTGAGCCACCAGGGAAGCCAGGATTTTTGGATCATATGGGAGCTCTATTTTTAGTTTTTTAGGGAAACTTCATACTGTTCTCCATAATGGATGTACCAGTTTACATTCCCACCAACAGTGTGGCAGGGTTCCCTCATCAGAGATTGATTCTAAAGAGAAAATGTCCCAGCTGTGACATGAAAGCCCTGGCTTTCCCAGAGTTCTTCAGAGAAGAGTGGGACAGAGCAGAAAGAAGAGAGTAATGACCCCCTCCAGTGGAGGCCTGAGATCCCTGTTTGCCTTCAAAGATGTAACTAATGACAATTTACCCCTTTCAGTTCAATGTCTAAAGAATTTTCCAGATCAAGCATTAGCAAATTCTAATCCAACCTACCCCTTACCTCTTTCCAGCAATTCATCATTTTCCTTATCATTAAGGAACTTTTAGAAATCCAAACCCAATTTGCTTTCCTCTCCACAGGGACTGGTTAGTGCTTCTCTGGATGACAAGAAGCAAAAAAGAAAAAAATTTGAAGGGAAATTGTGGTCCTGTTTTGAAAAACTAAAATAAGAAAAACCAAGGAAAATCTCAGATTTAGCAACATTTCCACTCAGAATTCCCTAAAGAATCTTGATTCAAGGGAAGAGTTGACTAAAAATTAGTTAGTGGCACAGTTGTGTAGTGTTGTGATTTTCTTTGATCCCCCCAGCAACCCTTTGAAGTAAGCAGGGCAAGTATTATCTCCAGTTTGGAGATCAGAGAAGATTTAGGTTTAGAGAAAGATGAGAACTAACAAGTATTTGTGCAGTTCTCACAGTTGTTTGGTCCTATGAGGTATGCCCTCTTTAATTAAAACCCTTCTCATGCAAGTTTCAGAAAAGCCAGCTCAAACCAGTTTAAACAAATGAACAAAGCCAAGAAAGGGAATCCATTGGTTCGTATAAGAAGTTCAAGGGGTTTTCAGCTCTCTCCACCCCCACCCCAACTTGAGCCTGCTCAGACCCTGTGGTCTCTTCCCTCGATGTCCTCTGTCTGCCTTTTGTCTGTGGCAAAACTTTAGCCAAACAATAAGTTCAGAGAAGTGAGAAAATGCAGAAATAAAGGAAAATAGTTAAATAAGACCAAATATAATGATGATAGTTTAGTCATTAAAGCAAAGTAAGTCTAGGACATTCAGTTCCTCCTCAAGGGCTATAGATGATATTCTGAGCCATATCCTGTGAGCTGCCTTATACTGAAACCCCCACCAGTGGAAGAAGTTAGCTACATGGTGACCAGACTGTAGCCATGACATGTTCTATTGCTAAGTTGTGTCCAACTCTTTGCACAATGCCAGGCTTCCCTATCCTTCACTAATATCCATGACATAAGCTGTCACAGTTCTAAGAACTGGCCTCAAAGAAATGGGAATTAACCAACCCTGGAACTAAAGGTTAACTGTACTTAAAAGAATCAAGATAATGCTGACTAGCCCACCACATGACTAATTTCAAGATGACAGTCAGAGCTGAACGTGAACACACACCCCAGGTTACTGGCCTCTGAAATAAAGCAAATTTTCCTTTCCACCAACCTTGCCTCTTTGTTGGCTTTAGAGCAGCCAGGAGCCAGACTCCATTTTTTGTTTCTCTCTCTCTCTCCCTCTCCAACCCCAGAAGGAGTGAGCTCCTTCTGTTTCCAACTTTATCATTCTTTTGTATTGGCTTCATTCGCAGGCAGGCTGTTCCCCAAGGAGCAGAGATGACCATCCCTAGGGTCAGATGTTGCCAGTTTAGCAGTCCAGTGGGAAGTAAGGTCCTTTCCCATCACTGTTTCAGTAAGTCTGGTGCTGGGCCTCTTTGGCCTGGCCAAGTCCCATTTGCAACTGGGGCTCTGCCTTGCACCAGTTGCTCCTTGGGGTGTGGTCATCCCCCTTCCAGTCACATGACAGGAGCCAAGGAGAGGATACATTTCTTACAGGCAAACCCGGTGCTGTAACCAGCAGGATGGGGGGTGGCTGCTGGGTAGACAGAGCCTACAGAAGTCTGTTCCATTCAGCAGTCTCATCATTCGGTTGAGAAAATCAAGTACCGAGGCATTGTCTTGACTTGTAGCCAGATCCCAGACTCCAGACGCCACGACCTCTTTGCACATTGGTGGAGACAAATCCATCAACATGCCTTTAAGTGGGTGAACTAATACTGGAACTTGGTCCATCTGCTGTTTGGCGCAAAGCTCATGTTCATGGCCAGAAATACGAGCTTATATCCATCCTACTATTCTTCATATTGTTAGCTCATCTTCCACCACCCAGTAAAGCAACCAGCCATTTAGAGAGAATATATTCTCAGGCCCAGACTAAGTCAATGGTCAAGCTTTTCCATGCTCTTCCCTTAGATCTGCTAGGAGACAACAGGAAAGCCAGCCAGGTCCCAGCCTCCATTTCTTCCTGGAGTTGGCCCTGCCTGACTCCTGCTCCCCAGCTAGTAGGAGGAGTTCAGTAGTGTTTATCCTAATCCTCCTGCTTATCTCCTTGTCTCCATCACCCTGCTTGTGGGTATCTATTCAATAAGTGTGTGTGCTAAGTTGCTTCAGTCATGACTCTTTGTGACCCTATGGATTGTAACCCACCAGGCAAGGGATTCTCCAGGTAAGAATACTGGAGTGGGTTGTTTTGCCCTCCTCAAGGGGATCTTCCTGACCCAGGGGTCGAACCAGTATCTCTGATGTCTCTTGCATCAGCATGCAGGTGAGTTCTTTACCACTAGTGCCAGCTGGGGGGCCCAGATCTACTCAATACATCTCTGATCTATTTAAGGGACTGTTGTGCATGTGTTCTTAAACATACAACCATTTAATGAGCACCAGAGAATTGATGCTTTCAAATTGTGGTATCGGAGAAGACTCTCAAGAGTCCCTTGGACTGCAAGGAGATCAAACCCCTCAATCCTAAAGGAAATCAACCCTGAGTATTCATTGGAAGGACTTATGCTGAAGGTGAAGCTCCAAAACTTTGGCTCACCTGATGGGAAGAGCCAACTCATTGGAAAAAGACCCCAATGCTGGGAAAGACTGAAGGCAAAAGGAGAAGGGGGCAGCAGAGGATGACATGATTGGATGGCATTACCGACCCAATAGACATGAATCTGAGCAAACTCCAGGAGACAGTGGAGGACAGGAAAGCCTGCAATGCTGTAGTCCATGGGATCACAAAGAGTTGGACATGACTTAGCAATGGAACAACAGCAATTTAATGCCAGGAATGGCACCTTATTTCTTTTTTCCCGAGTGACTAGTCCAGCACCCTGCATGTGGTTGGCTTTTCATAAATGATTCTGACTTGCACTAGCCCTACTTCGGGGGTATCTTAAAGATGAACAGTCAATAGACTAAGAGAAGAAGTTAATGATAGGCATTACTCATTTCTCTAAATTTTCTGACCACAGATTTTTCCAGAAGCCACAGATCGCTCCAGAGTGGATGGGAACAATTCCATAAGCATTTTATGGGGTATGAATTGCTCTTAGGGTTATTTTTCTAATCAAAGCACCTTTCAGTTGCATTACAGTGTATTTTTTAGAAAATAATTTCTCCAAATCATGTCCTTTCTTAGCCTAATTCCTCCCAATAAAAAGCCCCTCTTTCATATTTCTTTCCATTCTTTGAGGCCCTCATTTTTTTCTATAGATAGATATAGATGAATTAAATATATTTCATTTCCCTCAAATTTTAATGTGTCTCCTTTAGATTCTATCCCCTAGTTCAGGCTGAGAATAGGGAGTTAGAATATCCAGAGCATTAAAGATTTATCACCTCCATCGTTCTTTATGGGACTTCTCTTATTTCTAAGGAATATCTCATTTGCTTAGGTTATTTTGCAAAGGAAAAAGGAATTAATATTTTCTGAAGCTCTGCATGAGTTTTCAAAAATCTGTTGGATGGTGAGTTTTTAATAACTCCAACTAATTACCCTTTTTAAGATTAGATGTTAGGTAGAAGGTTTTAGGTTTCCCTCCATTGAAAACTACTAATAAAACCAATTTATTATGAACAAAATGTGGTTTCAATATGAACATATCTCCAGGGGATAGCCATTTGTACAAGAAAGATTTTCTGCAATTCAGGTTTGAGGAGATCTACAGTAAATCCTTTCAACAAAGGGATGTCGGTCGGAAGTACTAAAATTACGTGAGTTTTCCCCTTGGCTGAGAGCAATGAGCTGAATTAATGTGATATTTGTTTTCTACCCACTGGGTTCTAATGGTAATGAGAATGAGCGGGGCGGGGGGCGGGGGGGTTGCTGGTGGACGATGAGAGCTATGGGGATCAGAAAGGCTTCGTTTGCCAGGTCTTGCTTTTATTACCTCTTCCCCACAGTGCCCTGGATCTAAAAAACCCCAGAATCTCACACCCTAAGCACCATACTATGCTTACTTGAGTGGTAAAATCACCATGTAGGCAGGGTCTTGTAAATTATCCTGACTAATTCCACCCCAGGTCCATTTTACAGATAAATAAACTGAGGATCACAGAGGACCAGAGACTTGGTCAGGGTCCCCGAGAAAGTGACAATACCCATCTTTCCAAATCTCTAGTTAGTGTTCTTCCTGCACTGAGACTCATTGGTCCTCACTCATCATGCTTTGTCATCCATTCTGGGAGGCCAAGCCGAGGACAAGACCCAAAATACTCACACCAAACCAAATGTACCTGTTTTTAAACATGTTGCCTGAAACCACACTTGACATCAGAACTAGTCCAGCCTGTAGCATTGTTCAAGGGCAGTGAATCATATGGTGGAAATGAAGTGGGCCTCGATGGATGGACAGGGGTCCATGCACTGCAAAAGTGGACAAAGAAGGGCAATGGAAGCCAAGGGCAGTGATGTTTCAGGAGAGACACTTCCACGCAGCCTCTCTCCTTCCTGCTCTTTCCTCCTCCTCCCCTCTCCCCTCCCCTGCTGCCTCTCTGCAGCTCCTGTGTATAGTGCCCTGAGGATTGCTGATGAAAGGGGAGGTGGGAATTTTCCTGTGACATCCACAAAACTGTCCTTTTGGACTGAGTACTCACTGAGGCAAAAGAAACAAGTTAGTGAAATTATAAGCTGAAAACTGGGAAATTTTTCATCTTCAGTGCAGACCGGGGATAGAATCTTCCCTCAGCCATCTGCATAAATGATTTCACAAAAATGTAGTCATATATTATTCTGCAACTTATTTTTGCCATTTTAATTAATGTGAACATCTTTCCAGATCAGTAGGTATATCAGTGTTATTGTTGTTCAGTCGCTAAGTCATGTCTGACTCTTTGCGACCCCATGGACTGCAGCATGCCAGGCTACCCTGTCCTTCACTGTCTCCTGGAGTTAGCTCAAATTCATGTCCATTGAGTCCAACCATCTCATCCTCTGTCGCCCCCTTCTTCTCCTGCTCCCTCATTGATACATATCAGTCAAAACTATTTTTTTAAATGGTGCTAAATATTCCCTGGTGGCTCAAATGGTAAAGAATCCGCCTGCAATGTGGGCAACCTGGGTTCGATCCCTGAGTTGGGAAGATCCCCTGGAAAAGGGAACAGCTACCCACTCCAGTATTCTGGCCTGGAGAATGTCATGGACAGAGGAGTCTGGCTGGCTATAGTCCATGGGGTTGCAAAGAATGGAACACAACTGAGCCACACACACATACACACACACATTCCATAAGCTTCCCTAGTGGTTCAGTGGTAAAGAACCTGCCTGCTAATGCAGGAGAATCGGGTTTGATCCCTGGGTCAGGAAAGATCCTCTGGAGAATGAAATGGCAACCCACCCCAGTATTATTGCCTAGAAAATCCCAGACAGAGGAACCTGACCAGCTATAGTCCACGGGGTTGCAAAAGAGTCAGACACAACTTGGCAACTAAGCAACGGCAAAAAAAAAAAAACATGCCATGGTGTGGGGACCTCCCTGGTGGTCCAGTGGTCCAGAAGAGGAAACGGGTTCGATTCCTGGTTGGGAACCAAGATCCCACAGGCCACAGGGTAGCTGAGCTCTTGCGCTGCAACTGCGGAGCCTGTAGCTTCTGGAGCCAGCACCACAACGAGCGAGTCCGTGAGCCACAACAAAAGATCCGGCATGACACAACTAAGACCCCATGTACTGAAACTAAGACCCGATGCAGCCAAATAAATACATTTTTTAAAAAATTTCACAGTGTGGATACATGGTGATCAACTCAATCTCTCCCTTTTCATGGATGTTCAGTGTTAATCAGATTTGCTATTGCAAGAAACAAAGAATGCAGTGATAAAGCGCTTAGGCCTGTGCCTGTGGTAGACACACCAAATGTCAGGCTCCCTGGCTTCCTTGGCTATTGGTGACTTCGCAACCAGAAATGGAATTAGAATGGGAGTCCAAGTTAACAACTCCAAAAACCCACTAATCGTTTTGTACAACTTTGCTTCCTGAGTTTGTGGGTATGTCTTACTTTTTGAATTTGCGTTTGACACTAGTCCTTTCCCTAATTTATTTCACAGGACATCTTGGGAACAACTCTAACAGCAGCAGAAAAATGCTTCAAAAGTGCTGTGGAAATATTTAGAACAGGGGGAACATCACGTGATCACAGATTAAATGTCAAATTTAAGACGACCACTGCTTCTATTTTGAAATAGTGATGAGGAAAGACAGCTGAAGTCCTGGGAATAAACGGATCCTGAAGTTTCAACCCAAGGGACAGAGAAACATGGAGGTTTTCTACTCTGAAAGACAGGAAATACCCTTGCCTTGTTTTATTAGTATCTTCACATCCCTTCAGTCCGTACTACTCTTTCCTTCTTTCACGAATATCTGTTTTTTGCCACGTTGATCGGATAGGCCTACAATTTTAAGTCAACCTTTTGAAGCTCTAATCCTAAGTGTAGACTTTGGAATACTTAAAAAATATAGATCCACATCCTGGCCGCAGTTGTTTACAAGTGATTGATACCTGGGAAATTCTTAGCCTGAGTCTTCACTTTGTCATTTGTAAAGTGGGGATAACTTAGATCTGACACCGGCTGCTGCAAGAGTTAAGTAGAAGTAATGATGAGCAAGTGTGTGGTACACAGTAAGAGTTAATAATAGTCCTCTTCATTCTGGGTCAGCAGCTCAATGGAAACACAGATCGTTTCTTTCCCTAGTGTATTAAACAGTGTACTATGTACTTTATTGTTATAGCTTATAATTTATTTGTTGTCCATCAGTTTTGTAGGATTGCCAAAAGGAGTTAATCCTTTCTGAGCACTTGGGAGCTAAATACTTATATCAACCCCATTTTTCAGGAAACCAAAGTCATGAGATGAAGAACTCACCCAAGACTAAAGCATTGCTGCTTCTAGGAGTGGCTGCTAGAGGCTGATGTCTGTGGATAAGTTTTGTACAATTGCTCATGTGCTCTTTTTCCCACTGTGACACATATTTTTAATAATTATTAGTTTATAATACGGTAATGAAGAGAATAAAAGTTTTTAACAAATCTTTTAAAAATTTCCTTCTGTCTACCCCAGAATGATCAAGGTCAAATGTGATCTATAAGTTTTGAGAGTGAAACCTTGAGGGTGAAAAAAGCAGCAAGAGAAGGAAAGATTGACATAGATAATTACAGGGAAGACGCTGGCACTGGAAGCGAATTCTTGGAACAGTTACGTTTGAGGGTTGGTGGTGGGTATATTACTGACACTCTCACTTAGTTGTGAAATGTTGAAGACTTATTTTGCTTCTCCAAAGAAAGAGAGCTGGATATAAAGCTACCCTCCTCTGGGCCTCATTCAGATATCAATGTCTTTTAAAAGTGATACTTAGGCTGTTTGTAATTATGTGCTAGTACGAATATCACCATGAAGCATGACTTTATGAATAAATCTGTTTGCATTTCAGATTATGGAGAAAAATTGGAAACCATCCAAAAACTGGGAAGAGCTAAGTAAATAATGATACAGCCATATGATGGAATATTTGCAGCCATGAAAATATGTTTACAAACATAGGAAATTTTTCTCTAGAGACAAATGCAAAATTGTACACATAATTACATAAACATTGTTGAGAAGGATGGAAAGGGGCCAAAATGATAAAAGTACTACATTTAGTATGGGCCTTCTTGTTTCTTTATGCTTTTCTATACTCTCTAAATTTCCTATAATGTGCATTTATTACTTATTAGAGGGGAAAGTTTAAAAGGGGGAAGGGGGAAAATGTTTACTGAACTAGGTGTGATTTCAGCAGTAGAATGACATACCAGGCATATCAGAATCTTTATAGCTCAGCTGGTAAAGAATCCGCCTGCAAGGCAGGAGACCCCGGTTCAATTCCTAGGCCAGGAAGATCCCCTGGAAAAGGGAAAGGCTACCCACTCCAGTACTCTGGCCTGGAGAATTCCATGGACTGTAATAGTCCATGGGGTCACAGAGTCAGACACAACTGAGCCACTTTCACTTTCACTTCTCTCAAAGAGTGTCTTAGTAATTAAAAAGTCCATGAGTCTATTAGTAGTATGGCCCTTAGTCATTACTTTTTCTGGCAGCTATCTTTATACTCAGCTTACTGTCCAGTGAAATCTAGCATTCTAGGCTAGGCTTTTTCTCTCCATTATATATTTGTGCCATTGCTTTGGAAAGACAGATCAAATTTCATTTTCTCAGGTTCTACCATAGTCCAAACTTACCAGGATGCTTTCGGGTATCAATGTTGTCTTCTCATTCACGAGTTATTTCGTTGGGTGGCAGGTTATTTGCAATTGTCTTAACCTACCACCGATATCCTCAACCAGAAAATTTATAAAAATGTCATGTAAGGTAAGATGGGGATATGCACGTGTGCTTAAGTTGATTAGTCACATCTGACTCTTTTCGACCCCATGGACTGTTTTGCTACCCCAGGCTCCTCTGTTCACAGAATTTTTCAGCCAAGAATACTGGAGTGGGTTGCCAATTCCTACTTCAGGGGATCTTCCCCACACAGGGATCTTCCCCACCGGTGCTTCTGGCATCTCCTACATTGACAGGTGGACTCTTTACCACTGTGCTACCTGGGAAGGCCACCTGGCAAGACGAGGACAGAGCCTGCCAATTCAGACCTCCATGAGTCCATCAATGGCCAGCCTTTAGAAATGACCTTGGACAAACCCACTTGACTAAACCTAAACCCAACCCCCATTTCTCTGTCTTATCCATAAAGATCTTATGGGAAAGTGTTAGATGGCTTTTTGAAATCAGTATATGCCGGGAGCCGGCATATTGCATATTGAGTGCATATTGCATATTGAGTGCAGCACTTTCCACAGCATCATCTTTCAGGACCTGGAATAGCTCAACTGGAATTCTATCACTGCCGGGAGCCAGCGTGAGGAACTCCGCCCATGACAAAGGTCGTGAGGAAGGAGGCTCGGCATACGCAAAGGCGGGATCGAGCTTCAGGAGTCCCCCTGGAAATTCTCACCGAGCATCTAGCCCCAAAACCAGAGTCTGCCTACTTTCTGCTTTGTGCTTTCACCTACACCTATGACTTTACGGGGGGCTGTCCCCCACTACCTCTCTCTGAAAAAAGAGTTAGCTTACAGCTCCAGTTAATAATTCCTGGGTGTGACAGTGTTTAACCTACAAACTCCTTTGGAAATCCTCTAGCCTGCCTGAATAGGTTTTTCTGGCCACATGTGATTGTTCCTAGCCTCCCAACTGTGAGAGGCAGGAGATGTTCTAAACTGTCTAAACACAGATTCTTTTGAGTAGTTAAAAGATTGATTAGAAATTGTATTGGTGAAGGGATTTTCACTTGTTGGGCCAATGTTTGCTGCTAAGTCTCCATATCCCTTACCTGCTGTGTCCCTGGCAGTGTATTGATTAATATAATTGGTGTAAGTAGTAGCTTTAATGTTTGTAACCTGGGACCCTTGAGTTAATTCTTTTTCTTGTTATAGCCCACCACACCTTTGCTCTGTAGGAATGCAACTTTATCTAATGTTTTTGGAGGGTGGCGCTTGACTTATCACCTTTACAGAAAAATAAGTTTTCTGAAGAAAGGGTCTTAAAAATGTTAACAGGCCTCTGGGCCAGAAGGTGATGCAAATCACCTAAGCTTTTGCATATGATAAGTTTGCAGGAAGAAAGCCTGGCTTGCTGCATGACTCTACCCCTTCCCCCATTATCCTCTATGCATAACTTAAGGTATAAAAACTACTTTGGGGGCTGGCCAGCGGGCCGCCGCCACTTTGTCGAGTCGCCGCTGCCACTGGGGAGATGGAGGGTGCCACTGGGGAGATGGAGGGTGCCACTGGGGAGATGGAGGGCCCGGGACTGGGCTCGCAGTGCAGGAATCACAGCCATGGCCCCTACCCTCTATTAATAAAAAAAAAAAAAAAAAAACTACTTTGGAAAATAAAGTGCGGGCCTTGTTCACCGAAGCTTGGTCTCACCATGTCATTCTTTCTCTTACCTTCTGGCTGAATTTTTCAGCCTCTTTTCTCCACTGAATTTCCTCGCTTAGCTATCCTTATTCTATTACTCTTTATATCCTTAATTAACATTTAATTAAGCAGTTGTTTCCTGATCTTCGCCTACGCCGTCTCTCCTTCGAATACCCTGGATCAGCCGGGGCTGGACCCCGGCAAGTATATAACCATTTCTAGAAAAATATGTTCCAAGATTCTCAAGCAGCCTGTGGATTTTCTCATTTTGACCCAGATTAGACTTTTCTGTAATTCTATGGGGAATAGCATAAAGTCAGCAGTAAAGACCAAAGATTCCGTATTTAGATCAATGCATTATCACTTTGATCAAATCAGAAAATCTGCTGCATTTAAACTGTCTTAGAAAAGTCTGAAGATAAAAATGTCTTTGATCTACATTAGGTCATATGGTGAAAATTCCACTGTTATTTAAAGTAAACTGTAATACATTCAAAGTTACTTTAAAGGACCCTTATCTAGAAGCTAAAAGGATAAATATTAGAGCACTTTTATAGATCGAGTGGTAAAAGCACCCAGTTCACTATTGATCAGCCATGTGGCTTTGAATAAACCACTTAGACCCCCGAGAGTCAAGTTTCTTTTTGTGAAGATGAGGTGATACCCAGCCTTTGCTGCTGCTGCTAAGTCACTTCAGTTGTGTCTGACTCTGTGCGACCCCAGAGACAGCAGCCCACCAGGCTCCCCTGTCCCTGGGATTCTCCAGGCAAGAATACTGGAGTGGGTTGTCATTTCCTTCTCCAATACAGGAAAGTGAAAAGTGAAAGTGAAGTTGCTCAGTCTTGTCCTGACTCCTAGCGACCCCATGGACTGCAGCCTACCAGGCTCCTCCTTCCATAGCATTCTCCAGGCAAGAGTACTGGAGTAGGGTGCCACTGCCCTCTCCAATCTTGGGCTAACTGAATACTAATCAACCGGAGTCAGATGACTGTGTGTGTGAAGTTGTTCCGTCGTGTCCGACTCTTTGCGATCCTGTGGACTGTAGCCTATCAGGCTCCTCCATCCATGGAATTTTCCAGGCAAGAGTACTGGAGTGGGGTGCCATTTCCTTCTCCAACCCAGCCTTTAGGGTTATAATAAAGATTGAATGAGGCGATGGATGTAAAAGTGGCACTGAATAATTACATAGTGAGGTGCTTACCATGTGCCAGACACTCCATGTGCTTTCAAGGTTCACATCATTTAATCCTCATGCAACCCTAGGTGATGGTACTTTTACCATCCCCATATATTTGAAGTGCTAAGATTTAAAGGACAGCAAGGAGATCAAACCAGCCAATCCTAAAGGAAATCAACTCTGAATATTCATTAGAACTGATGCTGAAGCTGAAGCTCCAATACTTTGGCCATCTGATGTGAAGAGCTGATTCATTGGAAAACACCCTGATGCTAGAAAAGACTGAGGGAAGAAAAAGGGGGAGACAAAGGATTAGATGGTTGGATGGCATCACCAACTCAATGAGCATGAGTCTGAGCAAATTCCAGGAGATAGTGAAGGACAGGGAAGCCTGGTGTTCCAGTCCATGGGGTTTCAAAGAGTCAGAGATGACTCAGCAATTGAACAACAAGACTTAAAGGAACAAGCCCAATCCACACAGAGGTACCCCAAAACTAAAGAACTCTAATGATGTGTCAAAACTAGTATACACTGTAACGCCTATTACATGTGAAAATTGGGAGCCTGACAACAGGCCATAAGCTTCAGTTTCCACATCTGTAAAATGGGGTTAATAACAGTATCTGTTCTGCCCATGATAATTGGGATTGAATGAGACATGCATGCAAAGTAGTACGTTGGCCAAAATGTTCATTTGGCTTTTCCCGTAACATCTTATGGCAAAACCCACACGAACTTTTTGTCCAACCCAATACTTGGTACAATACTTGGTACAGAGAAAATACTGAGTATCAGCTACTAGGCAGAGGCTGAGTTATTATTATTTTTAGTGAAACAGCACCTGAGCAATGATTCCCATTAGGTGAACCAAATCTCTAAAATGGAAATAATTATGGCCATAATCTCCATTTTCCATGGGTAGGATTAAGTTCTCATAAGTATTATACAGGTTCCCACACTTGTTATGGGACTGTTGGACTCCATCTTGAACCTACTAAGAAATCACTTGTCCAGGGGCATGATATTATTCCTCCCACTCCAAGCTGTTAAGAAGGAAGAATAACTGACTGTTTAATAAAAGAACATCTCGGCACTCAATAGAGTGAACTTGGTCCTGACACTCCTAAAGCTTAAGAGTTAAGGGGGTGGATGATCCAAATGATGAACTGACAGGCAAAGTTTTTTGCAAGGACAGTTATAAAATAATATTAACACAAAACTTAAGATCTTTAACGGCTGTGTTTAGATCAGACGGCACTTTGGATGGTGATCGCCACTGTGTGTATCCTCCCGCCATACCTGTCACTCCCTTGAGACTGGGTTTCCACCTTCTTTGTTTTCATATTCTCCCCTAACCCCACTCCACAGTGATCATTACTTTGACTTAATCCTAGAAAATAATGAGGAAAATATTGTAGCAAAATAACGAAGACAAACACCCAAAGACTATCAAGTTCCGTGCAAAGTAGAAACCTTTGGAAACTGCGCCATTTCACCGTTGCTGGACCATCACGTGAACTGGGACAGAACACCAGTTGAGGCACTGCCATCTGAGCCAATGGGGTTCAGTTGGCAGGGGTTGCCACGGATCGAGGAATGGAAAGAATCCCCCTCGTTTTAACAGCCGTGTGCAGGGGGCTTCAAGCAAAGCAGCCAGCTGTGTGGTCAAAAATTGATTAATCACAGGGATGTGAACAAGTAAGTGACTGTACAGAAGATTAGGGCTTCCCTGGTAGCTTAGCTGGTAAAGAATCCACCTGCAATGCAGGAGACCCTGGTTCGATTGCCGTGTCGGGAAGATCCCCTGGAGAAGGGATAGGCTACCCACTCCAGTATTCTTGGGCTTCGCTGGTGGCTCAGATGATAAAGAATCCTCCTGCAATGCGGGAGACCTGGGTTCGATCCCTGGGTCAGGAAGATCCTCTGGAGAAGGGTATGGCAACCCAGTCCAATATTCTTGCCTGGAGAACTCCATGGACAGAGGAGCCTGGCAGGCTACAGTCCATGGGGTCACAAAGAGTCAAACACAACTGAAGCAACTGAGCACAAAGGAGGTACAAATGCAAAGAGAGGGAAAGCTAGAATAAATCTCGCGGAGTAGAAGTGGAACTGGATGTAGATCAGTGTGAACTTGTGGTCTTTAATACAGAGAGATGAATGATGAGGAAACAGGCAGAGAGGGAGGTATTTCCTAACTGTACACTGAGAGGATCTGCAGGAGTGATGGCACTGTGACAACACATACAACACATCGCCCAAATCTTGGCTCTAAATGACATTCTCCACGAGAGTGAACCAGGACTCCAGAAAAACGGCGATGCCAGGACTGCAGTAATGAAAATTCAAGATGGAGCCTGAAACATCGTAATAAAGTGCTCAAAGAGCCATGGGGATGTGCAGCCATTAAGGAAGGAAGTATAGAAACTCCTCAAAAAATTAGAAACACGATTACCACATGACCCAGCAACCTCCCTGGATATCTATCCGAGACTTGAAAGCAGGATCTCAAAAGAGCTATCTGTACACCCACGTTCATGCCAGCATGATTCACAAGAACCCAGGGGTGGAAGCAACCCAAATGTTCAAAGACAAATGAATGAATGCAGAACATGTGGCAAAGCCATACAATGAAATATTATGCGGCCTTTAAAAGGATGGAAATCCTGTCACATGCTACATGGATGAAACTTGAGGATAGTGTGCTGAGTCAAATAAGGACAAAAGGACAAATACTGTATGGTTCCACTCATTAAGTACCTAGAGCAATCAAAATCATAGAAACAGGAAGTAGGGAAGTGATTGCCAAAGGCTGGGGGATTGGCAGGGGGAGGCAGGAAACGAAATTAGTGTTCAGTGGGTACAGAGTTTCAGTGTTGCAGGATGAAAATGGTCAGTATCTACTGCACAATCATGTGAATGCACTCAACACTACTGAACCTGAAACTTAAAAAAGGTCAACATACTGAATTTAATGTTTTTTTAACCACCAAAAAAAAAAAGAACCCGAGACTATGTCAAAAGAGCACAGAAGCCAGCTTGAAAATTAGTGAGAGCACTGTGTAGAATCAAAATGAATCATGATCGTTTATAGATTACAAAAGAGAATCCGTGTTCCACAATGACATAAACAAAGAATAAACAAATGGAGGTGAAGAGAAAGTGCTTACACTAGAATGCCAAGTAAATACAGAAGCCACAGTTTAATTAGAAAATCACCATTTTGGCAAGAACGTATTCAGATAAGAATCATCCATAGATGCTAAAGCTAGAGGATAAATATTTATAAAGAACAGGATATTGACAGAGTCTCAAAGTAGCTCCCCACAAAACACTGACTGTGGAGAAACCTTGGAAACATACCCAACTGTGAAAAGTTAACATCACCAGTATTGGGAAAAACTGACTCTTATGTGCTTTCTTATATTATACAGAGAACACAGCCTCATTTACTTCTCTGGTATTCCCGTCAAAAACCTGTACCCTGAATCTAGTCATGAAGAAACATCAGACAAATTCAAAGGAAGGGCTATTTACAAAGCAACTGGCCAGCACTCTTCAGATATGTCAAGGTCATAAAACAAAACAAATTTATGAAAAGGAAAAACTGAGGAAGTCCTCCAGATCTGAGGAAGACTGAAGGGAAAACATAACTAAACACATGTATCATCCTGGACTGGGCCCTAGACCATAAAGGAAAGGATTATTATAAAGACATTTTGGACCAATTCGTGACATGTGAATGGGGTCTGCAGATTAAATGGTAGAATTTTATCAATACTGTTTTCCTGACTTTGATTTGAAGTACTGTAGTTAGGTAGAAGAGTCCTTGCCTTAAAGGAAAAAACTTACTATCAAGCGGTTCAAAAAATAGTATATATGTGTGGGGTTTTCCACAAGTCATGTAGGGATGTGACAGTTGGACCATAAAGAAGGCTGAGCATCAAAAAATTGATGTTTTTGAACTGTGGCATTGGAGAAGACTCTTGAGAGTCTGTCCCTTGGACTGCAAGGAAATCAAACCAGTCAATCCTAAAGGAAATCAATCCAGAATACTCATTGGAAGGACTGATGCTGAAGTCGAAACTCCAATACTTTGGCCACCAGGTGCGAACAGCTGATTCATTAGAAAAAGACTCTGATGCTGGGAAAGACAGAAGGCAGGAGAAGGGGGCAACAGAGGATGAGATGGCATCATTGACTCGATGGACATGAGTTTGAGCAATTTCTGGGAGATAGTGATGGACAGGGAAGCCTTGTGTGCTGCAGTCCATGGGGTTGCAGAGTCAGACACAACTGAACAACTACACATATGTGTGTGTGTGTAGAAAGATAAATAAATATGGCAAAAATGTTAACAGGGGATACTAGCAGAAGGCTATAAAGGATCTTTTAAACTATCTGTGTAATTTTTCAGTCAGTTTAAAATTATTTCAAAATAATAAGTGAAAAAATAAGACACACACAAGTGGTCTTTGACCTACTGGGAATTTATTACTCTGGTTTTTATACTACAAAAATCTCTGCTTAATGAGTAAAACTATTCAAAAGAATAGTTGAAATAAATGTGAAGGAAGCTTTTCTTAATGGGCAATAATGTAGATATAAGATTCTGCTTAATAGTTAAAAATGCACAATGTTCTGAATCTTTCAAATTGCCAACATCCTCTGGATCACTGAAAAAGCAAGAGAGTTCCAGAAAAACATCTATTTCTGTTTTACTGACTACGCCAAAGCTTTTGACTGTGTGGATCACAATAAACTGTGGAAAATTCTGAAAGAGATGGGAATACCAGACCACCTGACCTGCCTCTTGAGAAACCTGTATGCAGGTCAGGAAGCAACAGTTAGAACTGGACATGGAACAACAGACTAGTTCCAAATAGGAAAAGGAGTACGTCAAGGCTGTATATTGTCACCCTGCTTATTTAACTTCTATGCAGAGTACATCATGAGAAACGCTGGGGTGGATGAAGCACAAGCTGGAATCAACATTGCTGGGAGAAATATCAATAACCTCAGATATGCAGATGACACCACCCCTATGGCAGAAAGTGAAGAACTAAAGAGACTCTTGATGAAAGTGAAAGAGGAGAGTTGAAAAAGTTGGCTTAAAGCTCAACATTCAGAAAACAAAGATCATGGCATCCAGTCCCATCACTTCATGGCAAATAGATGGGGAAATAGTGTCAGACTTTATTTTGGGGGGCTCCCAAATCACTGCAGATGGTGACTGCAGCCATGAAATTAAAAGACTCTTACTCCTTGGAAGGAATGTTATGACCAACCTAGACAGCATATTAAAAAGCAAAGACATTCCTTTGCCAACAAAGGTCCATCTAGTCAAAGCTATGGTTTCTCCAGTGGTCATGTATGGATGCGAGAGTTGGACTATAAAGAAAGCTGAGTGCCGAAGAATTGATGCTTTTGAACCGTGGTGTTGGAGAAGACTCTTGAGAGTCCCTTGGACTGCACGGAGATCCAACCAGTCCATCCTAAAGGTAATCAGTCCTGAATGTTCATTGGAAGGACTGATGTTGAAGCTGAAACTCCAATATTTTGGCCACCTGATGCAAAGAGCTGATTCATCTGAAAAGACCCTGATGCTGGGAAAGATTGAGGGCGGGAGGAGAAGGGGACGACAGAGGATGAGATGGTTGGATGGCATCACCGACTCAATGGGCATGACTTTGAGTAAACTCCAGGAGTTGGTGATGGACAGGGAAGCTTGGTGTGCTGCAGTCCACGGGGTCGCAGAGTTGTACACAACTGAGCGACTGAACTGAACTGAACTGAATTTTTCTCATTAGACATATTCTTTCTTCCTACAATATGTCTGTCTCCTTAAAAAAAAATTACATATGGGAGATATTGAGAAACCTTGAGAATTTAAATCTTGTACATCTAGGTTAAAGTAATATTTTTCTTATAAGATTTCCATAATCTCATCAGAGACATACATCCTTTGATACTTAAATATGAAATTTAACCCAAACCATGAGTATCTTTATGATTTGTGGTATATTTCCCTACTTTTATTTCAATTATAATTTGGTATTTAATAGCTAACTCTTTAATATAAAAAATCTTCTATGATAGCAAATGTCTGTCTATAAAGGAAAGGTTTAAATATTTGCGGGGGTGGGGATCATTTAGAGTCAAATGGTAATGGCATATGTTGGGCCAAGGCCACCGTGTGTTTCTGAAATAAATCACATCTCTCATAAGCTCGGTACACGAATCTGGAGAGAAATGAGAGGTCCAAAAATAAACAAGGACCGCAGCAGCACCCTTAGAATAAAACCAGCTTCCCAGAGAGATTTGTTTCCAATGAACAATTAATAGTGCCTTTTGCTAGTGGTGAAGAACCCGCCTGCCAAAGCAGGAGAGATGTAAGAGACGCAGGTTCGATCCCTGGGTCGGGAAGATTCCCCTGGAGGAGGGCATGGCAACTCACTCTAGTACTCTTGCCTGGAGAATCCCATGGACAGAGGAGCCTGGTGGGCTACAATCCATGGGGTCCCAAAGAGTCGGACACGACTGAGTGACTTTCGCTTTCAAAAAAAATTACAATTGTGACAGGGAGGAAAAAAGGAAATACATATGATAAATTGGATACTGAACATTAAAAATAACTTCAGAAAGTGATGTAGTATATCCTTATGAATCCTTTGTATATTCTCCACTTGAAATTATCACTCAGTATCAAGTCTGAGTAGGATCCACGGAATCTAGTAACAATTTCACAAAAGAAGCACATATACTTGCGGTTCTCTTCAACAATGAGGAGAGATGCAAAACTCTCCAAACTTGTACTATTTTGCTCCTCGAAATCACATTTTAACTTCAAGAACTAAAATGAAATGGGCTTGAGTAATGAAGGAAAAAGCACCAAAAAACTAGAGCTGTGTGGGTGTGTGTGTGGGATGGGGGAGGTAGGCATAGAGATGGATGGGAGAGAGAAACAAAGATACCCTCAATTTCAGCAAAGTCCTCCATGTTTATTTTGACAATCTGGGGTATTTTCTCATAAACACAATTAAGGTGGTTAGAGTGAGAAAGAGCACAAGAAGGAGAAAAACCTTCCCTTGATCCTCACCCAGGCAGCAGATCTGAAGGTTCCTTCTCTAGTTCCATGTATACATATCCATCCACTCTGTAGATGCCACATGGCTGGATAAACAAGGGGTTGGGGTGGTGGGGAGCAACCACCACCCAAACAAACAAGCAAACAATCGACCTCTCAATCACCAACCACTATTTACACCCTTTGACTTAAGTGGTAATGAGTTCATCAATATTTAAAGGACAATAACCTTATTTTATCTAAACCTCTAGAACCTTAAAACCAAAGAAAAGTACAGGATGTGACATTTACCCTTTCTGTCCCCACCCTATCTGCACCCCCACACCCCCCCCGCCCCTGCCCCACCTTTACTGGCCATCACACAGGATGGAAGCAGTCCTCTCTGAGCAGACTATTGTTCATGCTGTTCTTACAGCAAATAAAGTGAACATATTCCCCCTAAGCAAAGTGAATATAACTAAGGAACCAGAGCAGTACAGCAGTGCAGGAAAAAAAAGTAGTTGAAATTTACAGCTTAAAATCTCAGACTGCAGAAATCAGCTAGTTCAACACACTTATTTTAGTATTGAATTAGTGGATTCTATAAGGATTGTAGATTCATTTAGTATCAAATGAATAAACTCTATGAAGGCTAGGTTCCAATTCCACCTCTGTCTCTGACTAGCTACCTATCTTAAGCAAATCCTTTCCCTTCCACAGGCCCATTCATTCAACGTTGAAATAAGTGTGTCGAACTAGATGAATTCTACAGTCCCACTCAGGCTTAATGTTCTAAGACTTTAAGTTACAAATTCCAACTACCTTTTTTCCCTTTTAAAAGTGAGAGGGCTTTTTTTGCAGAGATTGATAAGCTGATTCTAAAATCCATATGAAAATGCTAGGGAACCAGAATAGCCCAAATGATCTTGAAAGAGAAAAAAGCTGGAGGATGTACACTTGCTGACTTAAAACCCTGATACAGTTACAGTATTGAAAACAGTGTGGTACTGGCATACAGATAGATGTGGGTAGAGGACAGATCAGTGAAACAGAACTAAGACTCTAGGAAGAAAGTCATACATTCATGGGCAACTGACTTCCAACAAAGATGGCAAGAAAAGTTAATGAGGAAACAGTCTTTCAACAAATGATGCCAGCACTACTGGGTATTCAAGTGCAAAAGAATGAAATCGGACCCTTAGCTCACATCATATGTAAAAGTTAACTCAAAATGAATCAAAGACTTAAATATAAGAACTATATTTAACCACAAAACTCTCAGGAAAGAAATAGGCATAAATTTTTGTGACAATGGATGAAGCAATGGCTTTCTAAGATACAACACCAATAGTACAAGGAACTAAAAAGTAAAAAGAGACATTAGACTTCATCAAAATTTAAAAGTTTTGTGTTTCAAAGGACACCATCAAGAGAGGGGAAAAAATGTCTACAAATGGGAAAAAATATTTGCAAGTCACATATGTTAAGGATTTAGTATCCAGAATACATTTAAAAAAATAAAAAACTCTTTAACTCAACAATAAAAAGATAAATAACCCAATTTAAAAATAGGCAAAGGATCTGAACAGATACATACCTACAAAAGATAAATGGCCAATAAGAACAAGAAAAGAAGCTCAAAATCATCAGTCATTAGAGAAATGGAAATCAAAACCACAATGAGATACCTCTTCATACACAGTAAAATGGCTAAAGTAAGATAATGGTTCATCAGTGCTGCCAAGGTCATGGAGAAACTGGAATCCTCATACACTGCTGGGAGGAATGGAAAATGGTGCAGCCACTGTGGAGAACAGTCTGGCAATTTTTCAAATGGTTACACAGAGTTACCATATGATCCAGCCCTTCTACTTTTAGGTATATGCCTCTCTAGACTGAAAACATGTGCCCATACAAGAACTTGTACACAAATATTCATTCAGAGCAGCATTATTCATTATAGCCAAAAAGTAGAAACAAACCAAATGCCTCTCAACGGATGAATGGACTAAAGCAAAATGTGGTGCATCCACATGGAGTATTATTCAGCCACAAAAAGCATATTGACACATGCTACACCACTGATGAATCCTAAAAGTTATGCCAAGAGTCAGACACAGAAAAACACACACTGTATGATTCCATTTTTTTGAACTATCAAGAATAAGTAAATTCACAAAGACAGAAAACAGATTAATGGTTGCCCAGAGTTGAGACGTGAGAATGGGGAGTGACTGCTAACGAATATGACCTTTCTTTTTGGGGTGATGAAGTGTTCTGGAATTAAGACAGTGGCAATGGTTGCATAACTCTGTAAATACACTAAAAAAAAAACCCCAATGAATGTAACTTTAAAAAAGTGAATTTTAAAGTGAATTGTTATCTAAGAAAAATTTTTACAGGCAAAGGCCCTCCTTAGAAAATTGATTTCCTCACTTCTGTTTCAGGCCACCTACTGGTTCATGAAAATAAAAAAATCTGTAATATTTGACATTTATAATCCCATTGACACGAATTACAGAATAAAATTTCTTTTTAACCAAATTATTTATAGATATCAACTGACGGTCCACTGTATTTAGTCTTCTTCTGAAAAATGATAATCTGAAAGTTCTCTGAGCTCATGATTTATCTCAGAGTCCTTTTTAAAATTTACATTCTTCTTAAGCAACTGAGACTGAACAAATATCTTCATTTTAGAGATTTTAGTAATACTGTCATCTAGAAACAGGTGAAAACCTTGCTCCTGCATTGACACTAGTTAGCACAGCAATCTTCAAGCAGTGCTTTAACATTTAATTCCCATTCACAGGACAATAGAAAGGCAAAGCAAGAAATGATTTTTCAATACCAGTACTGCAATGTAATATGTATAACCTGATGCTTTAAGCCATCAAACAAGTGCAGACTTTCTTTTCCCTGGAATATAAATAGAATTCTAGGCTTACTCTATTCAGCAGTAAGAGCTGAAGTGATTTTTTTTCAGAGCTCTACAAAAAAAAATACCCTTTATCTTTACCACCTGTAACATTATTTTGTATATCTGGTTTTCAGTACCAGAAGGCTATAAACTTTGCATGAGCAATCTAACCCAAAGTAAGAGCTCTCTAAGCCTTAGAAATAGAATGAACTATTAATTCTTGTCTAATATCAGTGGGTTGTACTATGCATAGTTCCATATAAGTTAAACAAGAAGACTGATTCTTCTAAAAATGCTGAAGTGTACAGAGAGGAGGGGTTAAATAATTAAGAAGTAAAGATCAAGGTCTGTCATGATTAAGCTACATTCTAAAAAAAGCACCAACAGATTACAACAGGGTGACATGATTTTCATTTTTAAGTTCAATGGAAATTGCATGTACTGTTTTTACTCTTAAGCACAAGTGGTTTACACTGTATCGAGGCTGCTGGCCCCAAGAAAGACATGAACATAGAAAGGATGGTCTTGTCCAACTTCAGTATTATTTTTGTAGCAATATGTATAAAACTCAACCACTGTTTGGGCAACCTTAGGAGAAAGCAAGCCTAAGAGATGAACACATTTACACCTCTTAATTATACTGTTACCTTATAAAAATGTAAAGTTCAACATTTGCTCCTCTGAAAGCAAAGCAATGAACAGTCTCCAATACAGTAACCAAGCTGTGAGTTAAGATGTGTTTAAACGTAGGCAAGACCTTTAAGACTAAGAGTTTTCTTCAATTACATATATCCAAATGACAGTGTTATAATTCAAATTGAACAACAATAACAGGAACAAAATCTTGATAAAGTAAGAAATGGGGGAAATAAAAACTGACTTCTGAACCAAATGTATCCCATCTCATGGAAGAGTGAATCACTGGGAAGCATGCCACGGAGAAGAGAAGCTCCATGTGAAGAAAATGCATACAGGAATTTAAGTTACAGCACGTACTCTTGGTTTTTCCGTTTTTTAAATACATAGGCTTCAAAAAACTGTTTTATCAGTTTGTTTTTTTTATAGCACATCTTTTTAAAAGAAATTCCTACTTTTCATTCCAGAAAATATAAGAAACAGTTTGCAAGAATTCATGCAAACATGCTTCTCTAAGGCCATGAACAGGTTTGCTAAGTTGCATTGTTTAATTCAAGTAAAAGCCCTTCTAAAATAAGGGGTCTGTAAAGGAAGCCAGTTACCTTCAACTCCAAGGCCTGTGCACTTGTAAGGATCTCTGACACTCTGAAAGCCAAAAGGCAGCATGCTCATTTGAGCATTAGCAATATGGTTTCTATTTACACTTTTAAAAATCAAGTGGATGTTAAGTTTTTCTGGCAGATTCTTTTTATATGTTACAAAACAAAAAAGCAAAAGCTTAGAATAAGAATCCTTTTTTCTTAGAAAGGTCAAACAGATACGTTTTGACATCATGTCCTTTACACAATGGCATACTGTTCATATAAAAGGTCTCTTATCCTATAAAAGTCTTGACAAAGGCAGCCTTCTAATCCAATGCGTCCAGTTTCCGTCTAGAAACCAAGTAGAAAAAAAAAGTTCTTTAGTACATCTTCTACCCGTTAATATGCAGACATGATAACCAAAACATATTAACTAGGTTACTTTATGATTGATTAGGAAGTGACTGTTCTGATTCACAGAATATGAACATAATATTCTAGTCATGAATTTTACACAGACACATAAATGTCAGAAGATTCAAATAATAAAAATCTACAATAAAATTATATACCACGTCTTTGACAGTCCCTTTTAAAAGCCTTCAAGGTCATCATGATAAATTTAATTTACTGAGCTCCAGTTTGTAAAATTAACTCAATCAAGAATTACAGAATTCAAAATAACAAAATACCAGAAGTATTTGTTCACTCAGTCCTTCCTTACTAAAACCACACTTACTCTACGGACTGCCACTTGATTGTTGCAAACGAGCACGCCTCCTACGAATTCAGCTTGGATCCCCTCCCGTAAAAGAACTTGTTTGAAGTCTGACAGTCTTGGTTCATTCATGAAAACCGACTGATGTCCAGGAACCTGAGGTAAGGTTAAAGGGAAAAGAATTTCAAACAGAACACTAGACACAGAGTTGTACTGAATAAAGGGAAGTAACACATGATCTCAAAGCTACTTTCTATTATCCCCTGAATTCCTTTGACAGATCATTTCAAGTCTATAAATCACATTCCCAGTTGTTATTCTGAGTTTTACCTCCTTATTTAACATTACAAAGCCCTTCACATTTTCTGGATGTTTCACAATCAAGTTTATTAGTCATGCCTCATAATAACAGAAAGATGTTTGATAATGTTATGCTCTTCACTCACCCACTTGCCAAAGGGGGTCAACGAGAGTGCCAGTAGGCAGAACTGAACTGAAATTTCATTTTCCAGATCCCAGTCCTTTGTATATAGTTCAGAGGATAACTGTCCCTGACCCCGCTTCCACTGTCCTTCCCCCTCACTGTGGATGCGGTGGACACCGTGGGTTTTAGAATCAAAGGCAAGTGGTTCAACGTAATGCCGCTGCTTTGACGTTGTTTTGGAGAGTGCCAGCTTTGGCACAGAGAGGAAAGTTCCTAATTCCTTCCTGCAATTTCAAGAGTTGTGCTAGAGGGGATCTGATGAAAGAGGCCATCTCTTCATTCCTTATTGCATAGAAGGGCTAAAGACATCACGGGACAGTCGTTTAAGACTCTGATCATGTGCTTTTAATATTACCATACGTTAAACTATTTTACAGCTCTGCCAGTTAACTAGATATCTCTTGAGAACACGTGAACAAAATACCAAACTAAAACTATATCTCTACTAAATAAAACATTTCTAACTATATCAAAAACAAAAGTGGTTCAACTGAAGAGGCAACATAGAAAAATGGAATTATAAATCTCCTAACTATAATAGAAGTAGACAGGTGACACTCCCAACCATCAAACTTAACATTTAAAAATCTATTCTGGAAAAAGCAAATCATGGAACAATTATGTGTCTTAGAAGATTTGCTGAAGGGTTCTCTACTATCGTTATTCTCTAGCCGTGGAGGACACACAAGCACAAGCACAGGAACGTTATCTTTAGTAATTTTTTTAAAACTTCAAAATGAGTCTACATATGACACATTTTAAATGGTTCAAAACATAGAAGGAAAATTCAAAGAGTAAATTAAGGGAGAGAGGAGAAGCAGCACATGCTTTTTTTACCTCATGAGGTGGTAAGGGTTCCAGAGTAGGAATGATCTCACTTTCTTCACCTGTTTCTTTCTCATCGTCTCCGAACAGACTTTTCATGGCCTTCTGCTGTGCTATGACACTAGAATCTGAAGGCGCATCCACCTGCATTTCAGAGTCTTCTCCATCATCCTTTAGTTCGCCTTCTTCTAAAATAACTCCTGTGTCCACTTTGGAAACTCTCATGTCTAAGACACCGTCTATCCAAGCTAGTTCAGCATCTTTTGCCTTACAAAACTGAAGGGAGCTGACAAGTGAATCTTTTAATCTCACCTAGATATGATGCAAAGGGGAAAAAGAGAAATAAAGCCCACAGAGTATAACTTGACAATTAAATATGACCTATTATTATAATTTTCTAACTTTAGTACTGTGTATTAAAGTTTAAAAATCTCTCACTCATCTGATCTTCACTGTAACTGGTAATGACCCAATGACCCATAAGATCATTAGGGCCCCGTCTACTTTCCAAAGTAAAGGTTCTTAATTTCGACTGCACACGGGGACCACATGGCAAATTTTCTTTTCTACTGATGCCAGGGTCCTACCTCCAGTGATTCTAATGTAACTGATGAGACTAAGACGAAAACATTGAACCCCCTTGACTCCCCAGAGCTCTCCTGATGTGGAGCTGAGGTTGGAAACCACCAATAATCTCGGCCCCTAGGACTTGCTGCTTGAAGGCCAGCATGCTTACCTGGTAGATGTGAGTTTCACTAGTGGCATCGACTGTCTCGTGCAGCTTTGGCATGTATACTTTAATATCTTTCCCACCAAATGCACGACAGCACTCTGCAAGATCCTGACTGGCTTCTGGTGGTCCATGGACGATGATTAACTGGCGTGGTTTCATCTGATTGATGATTTTTTTAATGGAATCCCCATCAGAGCGTCCTTCATAGTCTATGTAAGTAACCCTGGCCCTGTAATTAAATGATTATTCAAGTTTCCTTTTCTGGTAAGTTCATTCTAAAATTAGGTTTTTAATAGCTTTTATCATCAGGAAAGAAATGTATCAACATGTAGCATGAGGATTTGAGGAATATACCCTGTTATATTGTTAACATGTATTATTAAGCTCTTAGCTATATTCAAGAATGTATACTAAATGATACTACTAGACAAATAAGCCACTCTGCTCTCTGATAACTTAAAAAATATATATATTCCAAAATGATAATTTGCTGCTGTTAACTGCACTAGCAGAAAGGGGGAAAAAAGGTTCACAATGGGTATTTTTAAGACACAGTGGTGTTTTTAAGATATTAGTGCCCTAGAGGTAATTGAGTTAAGGTGTTTATTTTACTGAACAAGCTCTTAGAAAAATTAAACTTGTGAATTACACAAGTTCACCTGCTACTCAACTTACTAAAAACACCAGAAAGAATGTTTCTTCATATAAATGTACAATGTGAAGTTTAACCCCCTCCTCACCACCAATTCACTTTGGCATTCCAGTATCATTAATAAAGGGAAAAACTCCCATATATCACAAGAAGAAAAAAATTAACTAAGCACAAACTTGCTAGTGAATATTCAGAAATATAACCTCTGAAACAATGTCAATTATATAATTCAAGTACTTGAAATTTTACTTTGTAATCCATTTGCAAAATGCAACAAAAGCACTTACTTTATTTCAATAGATTCTGTTGTAGAAATACACTTAGTAGGAACATCAGATAAATCCTGATCCATGGGTTCGTCTCCATTTGTCAGGCCAGACTCTAATTTGCTTTTTTCTTCTTCAGTAGCTTGAAGTTCTGGCACTAAGAAATCCTCTGGTCTAAATAATAAGCCTCTAATTAGAAGTAGTAACAAGCAAGCTAGTATTATTTAATATATACAACCAATTAGTAGATGGCACAATTTTTAGACTCCTCACATATCTCAAGATTCAAATATACATTTGATCCAAAGTCAGTGCAACTTCACAATTTCAGTAATCGAATGACAGCATGTATTAGGTTCTTTAAGTACACTTTAAAACACACCATGTGAGGAGCGAAAAGGCCCTACCTAGACAGGCCATTCAGAGACCTTAGTGGCTGCCGCAAGTACTACTGCAACCTGGCCTTCCTTTGTTCCAGTAATTCATTTTCTCAATTTCTGTGGTTTCTCTTGTCAATTTCCAGTCTCACAAATCTCAGGTCTCCTTTAGTTTCGCTAAGATGCCCCCTCACCCATTATTCCTTCCCTGCCTGATGAAAGCAGAGGACTCTCCATTTTTGCTTATTACAGAGAAGACCAAGACACAAATCATTAGCTCCCTCAAAAGCCCTCACTTTTATTTCAACAAACTACTAGCACATTTATTTTTGAGTATCAGAGAGAGTTCTATGTTAAAATTAAAAGGCAAACTTTTTTTTTTTAAACACTCTGTCTAATCTCAGTATTTATCATGCCCTGGCCCCAAATCCCCTCACACTCCTCTCTGACAATCCAGGCCTCTACCACCAGCACCCAGACTGCTGCAGGAGCCCAGTATCTTTGACTGTAACCCACAGAGCAACTGTAGCGCATTGCCAACTGTAATCCACACAACGATGGCAGGCAGCAACCACCTAACATGCATTTACTGCGAGTCAGGTGCTATGCTCAGTGCCTTAAACGCACAACCTATTTTATTCTTGCCTCCATTTTTAAGATAAGAAAATTGAAGCTAAAGAGCCCTGTCCATACGCTAAACAGACTGGCGCTAATTAAGTGAAGCGGTGAGCAAACTCTCCAGCACTGTTTAGATTGTCAGCTTTTTTCCCTACTACTTTAGAGGGCCAAATAAACAGTAGAATTTTCCTAATTAAACCCAAGGATGACCTAAGACCATATGCTCAAGATACCATTAAAGGAGAACAAAGAAGGTACAAGAGAGGGAGGTAACTGTGTTGGGGTGGCGGGGGAGAAGAGGGAAGCTTTCCAGAGTTTGTGAGGCCAGACTCAGCAGCCTGAAAGCCTGGGGTGGGAAGGTGGAGCACGGCTGAAGGAAAGAAATGTGTAAATGCATGACATGAAAAAGCTGAGTAGCCATGAAGACCAAGATGGGTGGGATTGAGGGGCAGTCGGAGGGAGGTCAGGAAGGAGGGGATATATGTTTACATGTAGCAGACTCGCTTAATTATACTGCAGAAACTAACAGAACATTGTAAAGCAATTATACTCCAATTAAGAAAAAAAGAAAAGGCTGAGCAGGAGGAAACTGAGAGAAGGCTGGTACCACCAGAATGGAGAACACACACTGCTGCTGCTGCTGCTAAGTCGCTTCAGTCGTGTCCGACTCTTAGCGACCCCATGGACTGCAGCCCACCAGGCTCCTCCATCCATGGGATTTTCCAGGCAAGAGTACTGGAGTGGGGTGTCATTGCCTTCTCCGAACACACACTAGTGTAACAGAAATATAGAGAAATATAATAGGAAAGTAGGGAGAGACCAAACTGTGAAAGACGTTGTGCACACATCTGACATTTACTGATCTTTATTCAGGACAATAGTGTTTTTAAGTTTGTGATTCGAACATGTGATTTCAGTTGTTTTTCTAACGGTGTAGATAGATTTTCCACGGTTCCACTCATGGTATCTCCTATTCCTCTTATAACTAAAACAGGTATGCAATACTTGAAACATAACCCATTTCCGCAACTTAACATAACTCCAGCTGTCAGAAGCTCCTCCTGTCATACGTCTTTTTCCAACGCATGTCCCTTGTGCACGTGCTGAATCACTTCGGTCGTATCCAGCTCTTTGCAACCCTATGGATCACAGCCTGCCAGGCTCCTCTGTCCATAGGATTCTCCAGGCAAGAATACCGCAGTGAGTTGCCATGCCCTCCTCCAGGGGATCTTTCCACCCAGGGATCGTACCCACATCTCTTAGGTCTCCTGCATTGGTGTTCTTTGCCACCAGCACCACCTGGGAAGCCCTGCATGTCCCTTACCTCTCTTTTTAAGTGGGGAGAGGGGAAAGAATAGTGGTCATCTTTTTAAAACATTTTACATACCTAAGTAACAAAGTTATCAGTTCTCCTTTAATAGTAACTTTCTAGATGTTCCTCAACCTTACATTTTAAATTAAAAGTCTTCTGTATCTTTCAAGCTGAGATACTCAGAAACTACATACATGATAACCAGAAGGACCAAATTCATTGAGCTCAAATGACAACACAGTTACTACCTCCAATCTAGAAGCAAGAAAAGCTTGTTTTGCTCACGTACTTGATGATTTCTCCATATTCATCCCATTTAATTCTTTCTTCTGGGGCAGGAAACATAGGATAAGACTTTTTAGCCTGTTTGAAGAAACTTCCTTTACGACTGCCTTCGCCTTTCATCATCAGGTCATGCTTGGTCTTATGCGCTGATGGCTGGTCAATGTCTTCCTCAGCGTCACTCTCATCACTGGAATCTATGTCCGCCCTAAGGAGTTTGTGAAAAGGTAGAGATCAGCAAGTCCCCAAATGATTTTTAATTAATATTTATAAAATTATTCTTAAATTAAAAGTCAATGTTAATTCAATGCTAATGACAGTATTATTGGACTGCTATTTTGTGAAATATAGTGTAAACTGCCAATTGATAACAGGCCAACTAATAAATACATGCTAACATTAGCGCTGAAAAGAATTTAGAATTTAGCACCACTGGAAAGATGTATTGAAAGCAATAAAGTCAAAAGAAAATTTAAATATTTTCAATTAAACATTTTTGTGTAGAAACACATTCTCAAATTATAAAAACTTCTAATCTGCCTGAAAACAACTTACTCTTTTGACTGCTCGAGCTTTTTAGCAGCTTCTTTCTTTAGTTTCTCTTTTTCCAAGTATTCTTCAAGTTCTTTCCCTTCAAGTTTCACACGTTTCCTCAACTACAGAAAAATAGCAGATGAAAGGAAGTATTAATACGAGGAGGTTAAGGCAGTGGGGTGTGAGAAATACATTACATCTCTAAATTGCTTCATCATCTTTAAACTAAATTTTCCTCTGAAATATTCAAGTTTCTATTATGTGCAATCACAGGTCCTATTTAGATTAGTACTAAAATTGAGCTGTCACATTTCTAGGATGGGTTTAATTTAAATCAAACTGGTTAAAAATCACCAATCAGGCAAAGAAAATACAGAAAAGTATTTTTATAACTTGGTGTAGGTGAGAGCTACAAATGACACAAAACTGAAAAGAAAAGGTGAATAAATATGGTAACGAGGGGAAAAAACTCTGATATTCTAATCTCATGAAATGAAAAGAAACGGAGAAAATTATCTGCAGCACTATTTGACTATCAGAAGCTACTTTTTCCTAAGAGCTCTTCCAAATATGTTAAGGAAAAGATGGTCAACACGTAAAAACAGGACAAAATGATATACAAGCACTTTATAAAATAAGAAAAATTATTCATAGCCATGAAAACATATCCAATTTTACTAATAATTTTTGTTGTTGTTGTTTATTTGCTAAGTCATGTCCGACTCTTTGCAACCCATAGACTGTAGCCCACCAGGATCCTCTGGCCATGGGATTCTCCAGGCAAGAATACTGCAGTGGGTTTCCATTTCCTTCTCCAGGGGTTTTTCCCAACCCAAGGATCAAACCTGCATTTCCTGCACTGGCAGGTGGATTCTCTACCACTTGACCCAAATGATATTTGAAAAATGCAAAAATTTTTAATATAAAACCATCTTTTAATTTATGAAATTGGCTGTAGTAATTACTAATAGGGAAAGGTTACTTCCATCCACTAGGGGAAAATTACAACGACTATGTTAGAAAGCAATTTGTCAACATCTAAAACTAAAAATGTACCTATCCTTTTAACACAGCACTTCTAGGAAGTTATCTACTGAAACGATCACACACACGTGAGGGGAAAAAAAGTACATGGCAGCAATGTTTACAAGACTGGAAAACTGGACACAACTTTAAAATCCATCAGCATGGAATGATCTAATCAGTAGTCCTCAAATCTTCTGATCTCTTTTTATTTTTTTTTTCTCTTTAGCCCCAGCCCTTATTATTTGAATATTTGGAACACTCATTCTATATATGGGCTTCCCTGGTGGCTCAGAGGGTAAAGAATCCGCCTGCACTGTGGGAGACCTGGGTTCGAACCCTGGGTTGGGAAGATCTCCTGGAGGTGGGCATGGCAACCCACTCCTGTATTCCTGCCTGGAGAATCCCCATGGACAAAGGAGCCTGCTGGGCTACAGTGCATGGGGCTGCAAAGAGTCAGACATGACTGAGCGACTAAGCACAGCACAGCACAGCACATTCTATACACACATTTTAATTTCTTTTAAAACTCCATATTCCATATTGCTATGTCGTATCACTCTCCATTTTATGCCACGATTCCATCAAGAAGTATCTCCCCAAGTCACGATCTACCTGACTGTGTGTTGTTGTTGCTGTTGTTGCTAAGTTGTGTCTGACTCTTTGCAACCCCCTGGACTGTAGCCCATCAGGCTCCTCTGACTGTGAGATTTCCCAGGCAAGAATACTAGAAGAGGTTGCCATTTCCTTCTCCACGCATCTCTTTTTAAACTCCTAAAAATGACTGAGAAGCCTGAAGAACTTTTGTTTTTTGTAGGTTATATTTATTCATATTTTACCATATCAGAAATTAAAACTGAGAGATTTTTAAAAATTTATTTGTTCATTAAAAATAAAATCACTCATATCATGTTAATGTTAACATCATTTTTCACAAAAGATGATAGTTTCCAAAGCAAGAAAAAAAATAGTAAAAAGTATGGCATTATTTTACATTTTTGCAAGTCTCTTTAATATCTAGCTCAATAGAAGACAGTTGGATTCTCACATTCTGCTTCTTGCCATATATCGTTTTGGTTAAAGTAAGTATATTTAGAAAATCCAGCCTCACACAGATGAATAGCTGGAAAAATTTTTAAATAGCCTTTTCATGAATATTCTTCTTTGATATTACATTAAAACTCAAAAAGTGGTGGTTTCTTAAAGGCTAGTTGTAATGGGGAATCTTTAATCATACCCATAACTTCTGTACTTTGTTACAGTAAAATTTACTGATTGATCTTACATTTTGACTGGACTTTTTACTTGTACATTACTTTGCAACTTCATGCATTAGATATTTGGAAAATATTAGTTCATTAAGTCACACAGTTAAGTTCATTAACTTATGAATATTAGTTCATAAATTACACAATATTATACAAATTTGACAATATTTTTAAAAATCAACATTTGCAAATAACACTACCATCTCACCAGAAAAGTGATGTTGTCAATCTGACAATGACAGGCTAAGTTTTCCAAAATGCTACTTTTCACTTGAAAGTTTCAATTTTATCAGACTGAGGCAAGAAATGCTATCAATTGTTTTCCTTAGAGTCACAAGCTCAATTATTCTTTTTTGGGAAAATATTTGCCAAATACACAAGTCTGAATAACCACGTCATTTCAAGTAAAACTGGTGTTCCAGGAAATAAAGTAGCTAGTTTAACTCAACAACTCAAGCAATTAACCAAGTGATTTCTTCAAGACAAACATCATATTGGGTTGGCCAAAAAAAGTCATTTGGGTTTCCTGTACGATGTTAGGGAAAAACTCAAATAAACTCTTGGCCAACTTAGTATATAACACAAGTGATTCTGTATACTTCCCATCTTGACACCAAGATTATTTTAAGAAGTTCTTTTTAAAAGGATTTAATAAAGTTATAACTTTATTAAAGTTGAATAAAAGTTTGTAAGTTGAATAAAAGTAAATAACTTTCACTGCTTCATCAAGGATATTCTTAACTGCAACTTTATTTCAATGACAAGTGTATGGTGATGAAAAATGCAGTGATTAACCTGCTTGATGCCACAGGCCTGATTTACGCTAAGGCACCAGCACTCTACCCACCACTGCTTTCACAGTAAAAGACAAATAACATCTTAATATCACCGTGAAAAACAACTGATGGACTCCATAGAAGGGTCTCGGGTAGCCCCCAGGGCTCCTTGCACCATGCTTTTGGGAACCACTGGATTAAATAATCAAAGTACGTATACATAACGTATTATTAAAGAATCACTAGAAATAATTCAATCACTTATTCAAGAACATTTTAAAGTTTATTATACCAAGTATTGAATAAGGTAAATCTGTAGCAACCTTCATTATTCAAAAATATGTGGAAAATTTGGTCCCATTTCTTTAAAAAAAAAAATCATATAGATATTTGTATGTGAATAGAAAAAAAAATCTAGAACATACATGCTTCAAAAATATCAAGTCTTGACAACAAATGCAAAGTGTCATCCTGGATGGGATTCCAAACAAAAAGGAAAGGCCACAGTTGGAGCAATTACCAAGAGTCAAGTGGGGTCAGTGGATGAAATAGTATTAATATCAACAGTATGATATCAGTGCTTATTTCCTTATTTCAAGTGATGTATCATAAATATACAGTCTTACAGGAGCATGTCCTCATTTCTAGGTATTGCATACTGCTGTGTCTAGAGGTAATGATGGAATATCTGCAGCTTACTTTCAAAAAAGTATCTCATACTGTGTCTGTATGCGAGAAGGCAATGGCACCCCACTCCAGTACTCTTGCCTGGAAAAATCCCATGGACAGAGGAGCCTGGAAGGCTGCAGTCCATGGGGTTGCTAAGAGTCGGACACGACTGAGCGACTTCACTTTCACTTTTCACTTTCATGCATTGGAGAAGGAAATGGCAACCCACTCCAGTGTTCTTGCCTGGAGAATCCCAGGGACGGGGGAGCCTGGTAGGCTGCAGTCCATGGGGTCGCACAGAGTCAGACACGACTGAAGCGACTTAGCAGCAGCAGCACTGTGTCTGTATGTGTATGAAGAAGTCATAAGGCAAAGCCAATAAAATGCTGACAACTGGGAAATCTGGGTATACTATTTTTTACAACTTTTCTGTTAACTTTCAGATTATTTTACAATAAAAAGTAACAAAAAAATTAAACCAAATCAAGTGATTCTACTATGTAGGATGAAAGAGTGATTTACATGTTACCTCTGGCATCTCACATTTACCTAGCAGTATACTTGAATGTAAGTTCAATTTAGAAAAATATCATTATTTTCCTGTAGTACACACTAAGCAATTTACACAGCTGTCTGTTTTAACCACAAATAAACTTGAACAAAACATTTACCCCATGATTTAGCTTATGCCTACTGCTATAATAAATTTTACTTTCCATCTTATTTTCACGTAAGATAGCTGAAATTAACGGCTAAATTCAATAGCAGATTTCTAGGATAATCAACCCTAAGCTTTTTTCTTCCTAGTTCTTCACTGGATTGTCTCCAAATTATTCCTTTTTCTTAATCAAATCTACTCCAATTCATTAATCCTTATTCATTTACTGTTTTTGCTCTTTTTAAATGCATAAGATTTGACTCTAGAGAAGGATAAATGTAGATGAAAAAAAAAACATAGAGTAAACTCTTATCTAACATGATCAGAAGCCTGGTTTATTACATATTCACTCATCTGGTGTTTCATGAATTTAACCTACACATTTACTGAGGACCTTCCATGTACTAGTGGATATAAAAAAACAAGATCCCTTTCTCATGAAAAAATATTCGATAGTAATGACACTAGGGAATATAATGTGATGGGTTGGCAACTGAGTAGTAGACTGGTAGTCAGAGGCCTACCTGAGGAGGTGGCCTTTCAACTGAGACTTGAGTAAAGGAGTAAACAAGTGCAAAGCTGTGAAGGAACATGAGAGGCAGAAGGAGCCCCTGATGCAATGAAGCAGTGTGGAGCATAAAGAAAGCAGAATGAGATACGGTCAGAAAAGTGGACGGAGATCAGGTCAGTGGGATCTTGCAACCCTGGGAAAGGAGTCTGGAGTTTTTTTCAAAGAGAAGGAAGTCACCAGAGGGTTCAAGCAAGGGAGTGACACGAAATGATAAATTTTTAAAAGATGCCTTTGGGGGTTGTTCAATGGTAACAGAACTTGGGTTTTACAAGCTGAAAAGTTTTAGAGGTCTGTTGCACACCAGTGTTCACACAGTTAACACTCCTGTGCTGGACTCCTAAAAGTGGTTCAGATGGTAAATTTCATGTTATGTAGTTTTAAAATGATAAAACAAGAGAGAGAGAGAAACAGAGAGAAAGGAAAAGACATGTCTTTGGCTGCTACGAGAATAAAGCATTTAAGGGAGCATAAAAGTAAAAACAGTGACATCAATTAGGAAACCACTGCACAGCCCAGGCAAGACCCTTACCATGACAGGAGTGGAGCTGGAGAAAGGCAGACAGATTTAGGATATATCTGGAAGTCAAGTCAATAGGAATTGCTCCTGGATTGGACATGGGTAATGACAGAAAATTCCCAAGTGGCGCCAGTGGTAAAGAAACCACCTGCCAATGCAGGAGACTCAAGAGACACAGGTTCCACCCTTGGGTCGAGGAGATCCACTGGAGGAGGAAATGACAACCCACTCCAGTATTCTCACCTGGAAAATTTCATAGACAGAGGAGCCTGGCAGGCTATACTCAAAGGGGTCGCAAAGAGTCAGACACGACTAAGCAACTAACACACACACAATGAGAGAAAAGGAATTGAAAATAAATTTTAATAGTCTATGTACTGGAAGTCTGGAAAGTGGTTACCCTTGGAAAGATAGGGAGGATGAGGAAGGGGGCATCTGGGAGAATTGGTAATAGTTTATTTCTGATCTGGGTATAAGCTAGAACAGGTGTGTTCAATCTGTGAAAATTTATCATGCTGTTTGCTTACAATACACAAACTTTATATTATATGTATGTATTATATGTCAATGAATGTTTTAAAATTATCTATACTTAGAGCTTGAGTAAGTACGTGGAAAGTGCTATTCCATGAGATGAGGAAGACTCAGAAAAGAACAAGCTTGGGAATGGGGGAAAAGCAACAGTAAAAATTACTTTGGATGTGATAAAGGAAAGAGGTGATAGATAATGGAGAGAAAAAGGATAACCACAGAAGAAATATCCCTAACAAGGTGAGAGGGCAAAGACCCTAGACGTAAGTATTACTTACCAAAATATTAAAAACCTAAAACATTTTCAAGTTTCAGCTCAGAATGTCATTTTCTTTTTCAAACTTAAATCACTTTTCATAGTCTTTTACTAATTCTTCAAATGGCATACCAGCCTTCATTGTATTTCCAGTAATTAATATTTTCAAATTTAGTATTTCATATCTGATGAAACTGTTTTAAGTTTTGAACTTTGTGTTTTCTTTTAACTTTGTATTTCTAAGCTATTAAATAGCCCAAAAGATAGTGCACATTTTACTTTGATATGCCTGCTCTGAATCTTTCCTCAACAATTCTGCTTTTATAGTGAATGTATATCAGATTTTAGTTACTATTTATGCTTTTCTTACGCAGAGTTAGGGACACAACTGAAGTGACTTAGCATGCATGCACTAAGCAGAGTTAAAGACTAAGATACCCTTACCATTTATTTAGCTTTTCACAAACTAAACATTCCTTAAAATCACTGCTATGAAGACAAAATAAACAGTAATCACCTAAAAGTGTGCACAAGAATGGCTGCTATTAACCATTCAGTATCCATTCGCTTCAGTCATGTTCAACTCTTTGCAGCCCCACAGACTATAGCCCACCAGCGTCCTCTGTCCATGGGATTTTCTAGGCAAGAATACTGGAGTGGGTTGCCATTTCCTTCTCCAGGAATCAAATTAGCATCTCCTGCATTGGTAAGCAGATTCTTTACCACTAGCGCTACCTGGGAAGCCTTACAAATCATATTAGTTTTGAAAAATTGGCAGATTCGATGTGTTGGTTACTAAGCAAAATGATCTCTTGGCTTTTGGGTTGTTTGGCTAAATGTTGCTCCCGTAACAGGAGACAAGGCTGCAATGTGGATGCAGGACAGGTTAGGCTATTTAGTGAGGAGAAGCTAAGAGAATTCCTCCCTGACTGCTTCTACTTCTCAGTTAAGTTTGAAACAAGGTCATGTGCTACAGGTGAGGGCTGAGATGGGCTGTAAGATATTCGTGGAGAAAGAAGGTACTGTCTTCCTGGAGAATGGGAGAAGCATTATCCCACAGAATGTGGAGTGCTGGTGCTGGGTGCCTATCTGACGTGTGAGGTCAATAATGTGAAGGGAAACCTGTCCACACAGTGTATTTAACTCCAGTAACATCAGATTGCTTGAGTATAGGCATGAATTAAGCAAATGGTTTAACTAGAGTCTGCTAGGCAAGTACAATAAACAGAAAGAAGGGTAAAAGAGTTAAATATCTTGTAACAATATCTTGTAACAATCTACAATGGAAAAGAATCTGAGAAAAAAAATATATATACATATGTAAAACTGAATCACTTTGAATCATTGTAAATCACACTATACTTCAAATAAATAAATAAAAAGAAAGGTGTCTGCAAAATAATGCTGGACCATTGACCAGAAGATACAGCAATGAGGACTAAGTAGAAGTGATGAGGTTCATGAATTCAAAGTCCCAGTGGGACCAAAGCATTGTTGGCATGGGAGTACCAGAGATAGTCAGCTATGAGACCAGAGTGGTCTGCTTGAAGGAGAAATCTGTAGATCATAACAAGGTTAAAGGTATGACCATGGGAGTGGACTGCACGATCATGGGAAGAGATGGCTGAGGTGGAGTGGAAGAAAAAAATTAAGAAATAAAGTGTCGGGACTTCTCAGGTGGCTCAGTGGTAAAGAATCCATCCACCAATGTAGGAGACAGAGGAGATGGGGGTTCGATCCCTGGGTCAGGAAGATCCCCTGGAGGAGGAAATGGCAATCAACTCTAGTATTCTTGCCTGGGAAATCCCGTGGACAGAGGAGCCTGGGGGGCTACAGTCCACAGGGTCACAAAGATATAAAGTGTTATCAATTTTAAAAAGAAAAGAAATAAAGTATCAAGGAACTGAGAGGGCCAAGGAACTGGATAAATCATACATATGGATGCTAAAGTCATCACGAATGGAGTCCTGAGCGTGAGTGGACAGGAAGGCCGTGAACAGGAAGGCCGTGAACAGGAAGGCCGTGAACCAGGGTCTAAAGTCACCAATAAAGGACAATGACCAAGAGAATAGTACGTGTCTGGAACAAGAAGAGGTCAGCTTATTTTCAATTCTGATGGCATGAGCTACAGAGGGAAAGGAAATAGCTTGAAAGCTACAATGCAGAACAAGGACACCTATGCCACTCAAATACATGAAGCAGGAAAGAGAAGGCTACTGGAAAAAGAAATCTTAAGAAATAGCTAGATTTCAATTATGGGAAGAATGTGAAAGGAATTTTTCAGAGTGAGAATACAGTATATATGCATACTCTCTGGGTATGGTTCCAAACGGTACCATGGAAGGGTTCGATACTGAGAACTTCCAATTAAGGAGCTCTGAAATGTGTGCTGTTAAAGCCCCTCTACTGTCAGCCTGATAAAAATCCTGGAACAACTCCAGGTTTTATTTTTGGTCACTGACTGTTACAAACATCATGCATAACGTATCCCGCAAACAATTTCAAGATAAGGTTCACACACAAGCACTTACCTCTATTTCTGTAACTTTTTCAGAAGGATTATCAATTAGGAAACGTGCCAAAGTCCCAGGAGTAGTTCTGTAAGTCAGAATGATCGAGTTTTTAGGGTCCTGGCACCACTGAATAAAGAGATCCCTTGAAAATCCACATTCCAGGTCAGGTTGGCTGGCAAGTACAACTTTAGGGCTAGGTACTCGAGCCAAGTCAGAAAGACCATGACATAGAGAGAGATGACGAAACTGAAATGGATTATTTCTTTTGTCTTCAAAACACCTCATCAACTTATCACTCATCCATTCAACCTAATAATGGGGGGAAAAGATGGCAATAATTAGAAAATACTGCATTATAACTTGAATGTATTCTACAATAGTTTAGGAGTTCAAGTTCCATCTTAAGTCTTTTTTTCCACCAATGGTTGCTTAAATTTGTACCATGCTGACAAGTAGCTTATTGTCTGTTTCTATTTCCCAACAAATCTTCTCAGCCAAATGTTCATCCCTAAAAATCTGTAATTTTACACGTTTCAGTTATGTCACCTTAAATCTTATTCAGAAGGTAGTATATAAGTTCTAAATGAATATCTTACCCAAGACATTGCTATTTCAAGAAAAAGAGCTTATTCAAAAGGAAGAGAAAAATGAATTCTAACATTTAGAGTCTATGAGGTGGGTTCTATTTCTGTCCCTATTTTACAGATCGTGATACTATGCATTAGAGAAGCAACTTACCCAATCTGTAAAAGGGGAACAAAAACAGAACCTACTTCCTAGGATATTTAAGGATTAAGTGAAATAATACATGTAAAGAATACATAACAGTAAGTGGCTGATTTTTAGTTTGTATCATCATTATCATCATCAACCTCAACAGAAAAAGAAAATTCAAAGAGCATTTAAGACACTGTTTTCCATAAATCCAATTTCTGCAGCAAACTTCTTTATTACACACCACATGAGAACAAACCTGGGACTTGGAGAACTCCACCACATTGTAGCTGACATTATTGAGGAGCGCCAACGAGTAAACACCCAATCCAGCGTCTTTAGTTCTCCAAATCTGATCTAGGAGTTGAGCAAGTTCCAGAACTCTGCCTGCAGTGTCCACGGCTATTAATACGTTTCCATCACCTCGAAGTGTTTCCAGGACATTTGCTAGAAAACAAGAATGTAAAATCCCAATAGGACATACCAATATCTTGCTATAAGAGTAAAGATAACTTTTATCTTCATGTTTTCACTATTAAGACTATGGTTTATAACAATGCCATTAACTGTTTAATTGAAAAATTATAAATCATGGTTTCTAACCCTTTCCACCCATAGTACACACAGAAGATGACATTTGTATAATGTATTGGGAAAATTGGGCTAACAGGCCAAATGCAATCAGCTTTGTGTTTCCAGGTCACTCTGGTCTCACCTGCCTCACCTCACCTCTCACCTCCATGAATTTCATTATGAAACATAATTCCCAAGTTTATACACACACACTTATACTTTAATACATACATGCTTTATATGTATGTGTGCGTATAGAATAAAAGACAAATTAACATTCCTTCTTACAATAAAAGACTTTCTAGATGAAAATCTGCTTGGAACTAGTCAAATCAAACTCTAGCAAAAATAAACAACAACAACAACAAAAATCCAAGAATTGAAAATCGTCTTAGAGTAACATAGTATATCAGTCATACTTTTTAAGTAGATAAATGAAGGTGGTGGTTTCAAACACGTTGAAATTGGAATCCGATTTACCCTGTTGAATTCCAATGCAGCTTTCAAAAACAGAATAAAAGATAAAAGGGCTCAAGCAGAGCAGAAGCAACCAGGGATGGCCTGGATGCATCTCTTTAGAACCAAGACTACTGTGCTGCTGCTGTTGCTAAGTCACTTCAGTCGTGTCTGACTTTGTGCGACCCCATAGAGCCCAACAGGCTCCCCCGTCCCTGGGATTCTCCAGGCAAGAACACTGGAGTGGGTTGCCGTTTCCTTCTCCAATGCATGAAAGTGAAAAAATAAAGTGAAGTCGCTCAGTAGTGTCCGACTCCTAGTGACCCCATGGACTGCAGCCCACCAGGCCCCTCCGTCCATGGGATTTTCCAGGCAAGAGTACTGGAGTGGGGTGCCATTGCCTACTGTATTAGCGTATAAAACACCCAAACACCAAAGTCACAGACTACCCACACCCTCATTTATCTCCTTCATTCATTTTTCTGAGTATAAGTATTTTTCTAGTATTTATATGATATCTTTATATGTTGTGATGTTCGCTAGACATCAAAGTACGCTGTCTGACGTTTAATGAGGACAAGGAAAGCTAGCTATATGCTGAATAACAGGAAGAAACCAACCTTTATGCCTATCCCAAGAAAGTTAAATTCAAACCAACAAAAGCACCTTTTTGTAAAAATATTGATATGGTTACAAAATATTCTTTCAAAAATACTAGAGTTAGCCAATCTCTTATGACAAGAAAAATGTCCAACAGCCATTCATACTACCATGCACCTCCACAGCTCTGTAGAAAGGATCATAAGCAATACATACTCAGAAGCTGCTCGTCTCTTTGCTTTCTCCTGGGCTGCACATAAGTAGCATTAAATGAGTCTGTGATAAGTAAGGAGGGTCTGCTTAGCATTTCCAGGGAACATCCATTTAAGTGGCTATAAGGAAGTTGAAGAACAGGAATACTTTGTATCACTTCAAATAAACAACAGCTTTTCTTACCAAAAAAAAAAAAAAACCCAAAAAACCTTTTTCTAAGGTTTTTTTCCTCTTCTAACTATAACAGTTTACATGCTCACTGATAAGAAAATCTAGTACATTCAGAAAAGGAAAACTAAGTTCTTCCAGAGTACCATCACCCAAAGATAATCACCATAGTATTTTGGTATATATCCTTCTAAGTACATATTTCTCTATGCATATATCTGTGTATGTATTTTACTAAAGTGGTATCTCATGTAGATGATTATATATCCAGTTTATACCCTAGTTTTCTCCCATGACATTAAAACCATTTTCTAAATCTAATTTTTAATAATTATAAAAGCCTTCTGTGTGTGTATACAATAAATATTTGGTCATTTCCCTTTATTGATACTTAGGTTACTTTTTTTTGTCATTATAAATAATCTCTCAAAGAAAACTTTTACAAAAAGCTTCTGTTGCATTTCTAATTGTTTCTTTAGGACACATTCCTAGAAGTGTTTTTACTAAAATATAAAATATTGCTAAATGGCTTTCCAGAAAGGTTTGACCCTTTTGAGAAAGCTCTCCCTTTTCCAGAAAGGTTCAACCAGAAACAGTGACCAACTCATGAAATAATTCCCAGAAGAACATTACCATTTAAAAGCAATTTTAACGGTATTTAATTCTAAAAAATCATTATCATTTAAATTTTCTCTTTTTTGACTTTATAACTTTTGTCCATTTTGCAACTGGTATCTTTCTGATTGATTAATACCTGGTCTTATAAATAAGTCTTTGATCAACTTTATGGAAATATTTTCCCTAGTTTATAGGTCTTTTAATTTAGGTCTTTTTAAAATTTTTTATTTATTTATTTTTGGCTCTGCTGGGTCTTCACTGTTGCACGGGCTTTCTTCCTCTAGTTGCAGGGAGTGGGGGCTACTCTCTAATTGCAGTGCACAGGTTCTCATTGCTATGGCTTCTCTTCGCTGCGGAGCACGGGCTCTAGGGCACATGAGCTTCAGTAGCTGCGAGAAGTGGGCTCCGTAGTTGCAGCTCCTGGGCTCTAGAGCACAGGCTCAGTAGTTGTGGTGCACGGGCTTAGCTGCTCCATGGCCTGTGGGATCTTCCCGAATCAGGGATTGACCCTGTGTCTCCTAATTGGCAGGCGGATTCTTTACACTGAGCCACCAGGGAAGCCCTGACTTAGTTTATTGTTTCAGACATTTTGAACGTATATGTAATCAAATGAAGCAGAGTCTTTCTTTATAACTTGGTCCATTTCCTTTCTGCTTACCGAAGTCTTCCAAATCAAGAGATCAGACTCGCCAGTATTGTTCCTTTTCTATTTAATTCTAATCCACCTGAAATTTATCTTATTAAGTGATAAAAAAGACATAAAATGAGGTTTTTCCCAAAATGTTCAAATATCATTCACTCAAATACCCATCTTTTCTCATTAACCTGTAATTACAAGAGCCTAAAATTCAACATATTAGTCTTAAATGTTTCTTAATATGATATAAAAGATCTTAAGGATACTATATACTAATATAAAAGTTATGTACTTAATGTACAAAAATTACAAAAGAAACCAAAACAATCTTACAGAAATGCTGTAAGTACAAAATGAAGTTTTCAAATGAAACTATTGTGTCCCCTTTTAAGTTGACTTCCCTGATAGCTCAGTTGATAAAGAATCCACCTGCAATGCAGGAGACTCCAGTTCAATTCCTGGGTCAGGAAGATCCACTGGAGAAGGGATAGGCTACCCACTCTTCTAAAGGAAGTCTGACTTTAAATCATTATATTAGATGGTATTAATGAATTTTATCAAAAATTTAAAAAAAACCCACCCGCAAAGTTCCTCTAAATAACAAGTCAAGAATATATAAAATACAGTTTGATGCATAAAAATTAATCTCCTATGCAACATCTCCAGAGAGATACTTCTTTTATAGAGTAGATATTTGCATGTAAATTTCAAAACAGTATCTTTTATCTCATATCAAACTTTTTCCTTACAATGCAAATACTTTAAGTAACTTTGAAAACATTTATTACTTGGTACTTTTAAATTGCTCTAGATTTCTAGTTTAAAGAAAACTGTTTTTAAATTTCCCTCCAAACAATGAAGCAAGACCAGCATTTCCATTAGCTTTTATCTTGATATACCTACATCTCCCTCTTGTGGTTGAAGTCAACTGCATAAACAATTTCTTCTTCTCCATCTTTGACTATTTTCCATATTGTTCCACCTATCATATGACCAGCTGGCAGAGGTGTGATAGACAAGCCATGTCCTTTGCCTAGGTCAACAAGATAATGACAATACTCAGATTTCTTATTATAAGTCCAAAGAAAAGTCATTTATTATTAGCTATTCTTTAATAAGTAACATGTACAATGATACAAAATTCCAAAGTAAAAAGGCATACAGTGAAATGCAAGTCTCACCCTCCAGTCCCCCAGTCATACCTTCATGGAGGCACCTTATAATTTTATTATGCATCTGTGCATAATATTTGTGCTTGAAAAATAAAAGGCCAGAGATTGCCACTACTATTCAATAACTTAGTATGAACTAATAAACTTTACTACTCATATTGCGCACATAAATTATGAAGTGTTTCCATCTTTGCTAATCTCTAAATTGACAATTCAAATCTCATTATGGTAAAGAATATATCCTATAGAACACTAAGTACCAGCCAAAGTGCTGTTACTTCCTGGCTAAACTTCAGAGTCCATTTGTGCACCATTCTTTCATATTTATGGTATCATATTTAGGAAAATATTTAAATAGTTGTTTCTACAGATGATAAATACATATTTAGGGACATATATATATGTGTGTGTATATATGACCTCCTGTCCTAATTAAGTGACAAGCTTTTTTCATGTTCAATTCTAGGATTCAGTCATGTTCTACTCTGTGCTGCCCCAGCACTTCACTCACTCCCCTCACTCCATTTAGTCATCTGAGCTCCTTCTTCTCCTCAGCCTCACTGTGAGCTCTTTGGACGAGAATCTGACCATGTTACCTTCGTGCACTATATACAGTAATCACTAAGTAAGTCTTCCTAAATTAAACGTGAAAAGGAGGCCTGAGCTGTTACATTTTATTAGAATTTAGCCTGGAATATTTTAAAATTCAGATGATTTTGGGGAAGTTCACAGTTCCCTGTGAAAAAATGCTGATTTTCTATTCTTCAGACAATAGTGCCTATAATGTTTACTACAAATTTCCCTTGTACTTTTCAGTAGTTCAAACACCATTTGTCCAATTATTTGCTACTGGAACCCATGTTTTACCTTTCAAATTCACAATCTGAGAGAATTTTAACTGTTGTATCTTATCAAAGGCTGCATCCACATCATCTAGGGTAAAGAGTGTAAAATCTTCTGTATTGTGTCGGGACTAAAAAAAAAAATACAAATAAAAGGTTAAAAATGATCACTGCAAGGGTGTTAAAACAGTTGTTTTTTAATTGCTTAAATTACCTGATAAAGGTCATACATGAACATCTGTCCCATTTTATAAACGGGAATGGTTGCATAGATGGCGCAGTTCAGACCCAACTTTCCAACAGCATAGGGGAGGGCGCCAAGATGGAGAGGGTCAGGATGAGACAGCAAGACCGCATCGATCTGGTGAACGTGCCTAGAACACAAGCAAGACGACTATTACTGAGTCTTGTTCCTAAAGGAACAGGCAGGATACTCAAAATTAATTTGCCAGTTCTGATTCCTCTCAGTATTCTGAGCTGAAGACTATGATGGGGTAAAAAGAGCGAAAGTGAAAGTGAAATCTCTCAGTCGTGTCTGACTTTGAGACCCCATGCTCAACTGAGAGCTAAAATTACGTTACCTATGAATTTCAATTAGTACTACCCCTGTCCTCATAGAGATCAAAACTGTGGTATGAGATGCACATAAATATACAGTGTCTAGACACGTTTTTTTAAAAAAGGAAGGAAAACAGTAGACACTACACGTAAACTGATTTCAAGAGTCTATCTCATATACTATTAAAGTTCAAGAACTCAGGATTTAAGAAACTGTTAAGGAAAGGACATTTAAAAGGCCACATATTTATTATGGATTTTTGTCTCAGCTTTTTAGCATAATGACTGACAGTATATTCATGATAGTGTAACTTCAGTCAATGAATAATATATTCTCATTAACAAAAGAAATAAGAAAAAAATGTTTTGCTGTAAGTTCTAAGTTTTTTCAATATTTAAGTTCTCGTTCATTCCATAATTAGTACAATACTGCTAACACAACTAAATCTTTCTTTGATGGATTAGATCCTTTTGAATCTCATGGGCTTTATTCTAAGCACCAATTCTCAAATGTCTAAGCATCAAAAGATTAAAAGAAAATAAGCTAATTTGATCTGACTGAAGAACTTTTACAAGTACAGTTTTCCTCTCTTCAAATTCTTATAAACTTAATTTTGCTCTTTTCTAAAATTAGGGTGCAAAAATTTCTACTGAGATCCATTTATCCAGTAACAATTAACTTAAGATTTTGCTGACATTCAATAAACACAGCTTACAAGTCAATCAAAACTACGCAAATAAAAAGTCATTATTTGGTTCTTCAGTTTAAATAAAACTGTTTTACTTTCAACTAAAATTTTAGAGCAAAACAGCAAACACTGTGTAACATCAAAATAGTATTACAGCGTGGAAAAGAGAAGCTGATTTACTAAAAGTGTAGACATATTAACAGTAACTTACTTCCTCAGGGAATCGATAATATCCATAGAAAAGTGCTCATCCCAGCCACAGTCCAATAAAAATCTAAACTCGTCGACTTGGAGAAGATAGCAAAGAGCAGATTCTTCTTGGACCCCAGAAAGGGTAGTTAATTTGATAATAGATGTCATTTTTTTCGGTCTAACAACAACAATCCAAAAAGTTCTTTCAACAGAAATAAAAACACAGTTAAACATAAAAACAGAGTCATTTTAAAGACCTATTTCCATCATTGCTAAGTGTGAAGGTACAAACATAATCTTACACCCTCTATAAGTCCTTCAGTGGCCCACCCCAATGTGGTTTGATGAAAAGTAGCAGGTTTTGGAATCAGACTGACCGGTATTTGAATCTATACTTATATTGTTCTGAGCAGGTTAGCTAAATTTTCCCTCACTTATGTATCCTATAAAATATGAATATTAATATATACATTAAAAGGATGTTGGAAGATTTTAAATAATGTATAAATTACCTAGAATGGAGACTACCAAGTTTCTCAATAAATAAATGTAGCGTACTAAACTAGTGAACTTATTCTTCAAGGTGCATTTGCTCCTCCTTTATTTTGCTCTGAGATGGCAAGTTTATGTGTCTTTCTCTACTACTAAACCAGTGGTCCTTAAAGAACCACTTGACAATGTGATAAAAAGCTACGGATCTTTCCTGCTCCCCTCAGTCCTTAAAAAAACAAAAAGGTCCATATACACGTAGCAATTCACATATTTTTCAGGGAATTTTGTTAAGAAGCCTTGCACTGGAATGTGAGCAACTGGAAAACAACTGTAGTACCTTATAGTTTGCACTTCCTGAAGAGAATCTGACACATAGTAGGTGTTCAAAACATATCTGATGGAATACAGTTGGGATACTTACTACGTATTTCAAGAAGATACAACATAAAAACATCTGTTGGGATTTAGGACCCAGAATTGTGTGCTACTATATAGATGTTATTAAAAACATTCATTAGCAAAGCACAACTCCACAGCAAGATTTCAGATCTTAGGTTCTTAAAATAAATTTGCCTTTTCTGATTAACTATGCAAGTAAGAGAGTTATTCATTCACAGTTCTTTATCCTTAGAGTGTTCGGGGAGCGAGCTCCGCCTCTGGCAAAGGTCATGAGGAAGGAGGCTTGGCATACGCAAAGGCGGGATCAAGCCTCAGGAGTCTCCCTGGAAATTCTCGAGCATATACCCCCAAAACCAGAGTCTGCCTACTTTCTGCTTTGTGCTTTCACCTACACCTCTGACTTTACGGGGGGCTGTCCCCCACTACCTCTCTGAAAAAAGTTAGCTTACAGCTCCAGTTAATAATTCCTGGGTGTGACAGTGTTTAACCTACAAACTCCTTTGGAAATCCTCTAGCCTGCCTGAATAGGTTTTTCCGGCCACATGTGATTGTTCAGAGCCTCCCAACTGTGAGAGGCAGGAGATGTTCTAAACTGTCTAAACACAGATTCTTTTGAGTAGTTAAAAGATTGATTAGAAATTGTATTGGTGAAGGGATTTTCACTTGTTGGGCCAATGTTTGCTGCTAAGTCTCCATATCCCTTACCTGCTGTGTCCCTGGCAGTGTATTGATTAATATAATTGGTGTAAGTAGTAGCTTTAATGTTTGTAACCTGGGACCCTTGAGTTAATTCTTTTTCTTGTTATAGCCCACCACACCTTTGCTCTGTAGGAATGCAACTTTATCTAATGCTTTTGGAGGGTGGCTCCTGACCAATCACCTTTAGAGAAAAATACCTTTTCTGAAGAAAAGGTCTTAAAATGTTAACAGGCCTCTGGGCCAGAAGATGATGCAAATCACCTAAGCTTTTGCATATGATAAGTTTGCAGGAAGAAAGCCTGGTTTGCTGCAAGACTCTACCCCTTCCCCCATTATCCTCTATGCATAACTTAAGGTATAAAAACTACTTTGGAAAATAAAGTACGGGCCTTGTTCACCGAAACTTGGTCTCACCATGTCGTTCTTTCTCTTACCTTCTGGCTGAATTATTCAGCCTCTTTTCTCCACTGAATTTCCTCACTGAGCTATCCTTATTTCAGCCTCTTTTCTTCACTGAATTTTACTGAGCTATCCTCATTCTATTACTCTTTATATCCTTAATTAACATTTAATTAAGCAATTGTCTCCTGATCTTCGCCTACGCCGTCTCTCCTTCGAATACCCTGGATCAGCCGGGGCTGGTCCCCGGCAAGAGTGCTTAGAAGAAAAGGGGATGTTGGAAGATTCAAAAGTTTTCTAAGTTATTAGACCTCCCTCTAATTAATGTGCCTTTTCATTACTGTTAATGTTACTCTATAGTATCTATTATTAAAATTATTATTATGTGAAAAAAAAGAGAGAGAAGGTCATTGCACATCTGATGATCCTTCAACATCTGCCCAAGGTCATATCAACAAATTAAGGTAAAGTGCCCAGCTTTCTTAACAGACTGTCACCACATCTCCCATCCTTCGGTCACAGCCAAAGACCCAAGACTCTGAGGTTGTCCATCATCACCGAAGTCCACCTGGTGGGACCAATTCACTACCTCTTCTGCCTTCCAAATCCTTTCAGTATTCCCCCTGGAACCATTACTCACAGAGAACTTCACCCTCTTCTCCGAAGGTTTTCCTCATCTGCAAATCTTGACAGAAACCTAGCTCTTCTCAAATGATACTGTATCTCCTCCAGCCTTCTCAAGAGGCCTTTTTTCTCCTGGATTCCCTGACCTCAAAAGCAGGAAGCATGTGCTCCCTGATCATCACTGCAGCCTCCAGTCCATGTCTTCTCCTTCCTGGAAATACTCGAGTCCCGCTGAACTCGTGCTGCCCAGCCAGCTCGCTGTGAGCCTTTCCGGTCCTTCCCCATTAATGGAGGACTTTAGTTCCTGACTCAGGCTTCCTCTGAGGAGCTGCACTACTGAACTCTTCTCTCCTTGACCTTCTCAACTCCAATAGTCTTCTTTTCACTTCAGCCACCCAGCACCACAGTCACAACCATGACCTTATCATGACCAATAAACTGTAGCACTTTCAAAATTTCACTTTCAACGATCTCCCTGTCTCACTCCCACCATCCCTACTCCAGAATTCCCACTGCAAAAACCCTTTGGCCTCACTGTATTTACTGACTACTTTTTCACTGTCCATGACCACCTCCTGTCTCCACTTAAGTTATATGGATCCACGAGCCATCTTGATTATTTTGCAAATACTCAAGTGTTTTGCAGCTCTAGTCCTTCTTTGTATAAGTCTGGCAAAATCCTAACCCTCACTCATTCCAATCATGTACCTTGTTTTTTCTAGCAGCTCAATGCTGCCAGAGGGGGAAAAAGCCAGTCACACAACTATGCTATTTGCTCTTTAAATTCATGGCCAAAGATCTCAAACAGGCGCTATGTCCTACCTACCAATCTGATTTTTCTTAGTAGGTTGACTTTCCATCTGAGACCATCATTTCACATCTCTTCTCTGCTCAAGCATCACACATCCTTCCCTCCACCCTACTAGGTTGATAATCTCACCTCATTCCTCAATTAGAAGACAAAAATAATCAGACAGTAACTCCACATTTTCCAGATACCACAGCTATTACATTAACCTATCTGCACATACACTGTTGTGTCTCCCATCATTCAGAACAAATAGCCCAGCTCTCATTCAAGGCCAATCCTGCGTGTGTGCTCCGAACCCCACTCCTGTTTATCTTCTCCATAACTTCTTCAGTCATCCCCTCCTTCTGCATCACCAATGAATCACCGATGTACCATTCCCATTAGCATACAAAGATCCTCTAGAATTTCTCAACTTAAAAGAACCCTCTCTCAATCCTACAGTCCCCTGCAACTGCTTTATCGCTTCTACACTCTCCATTCACAACAAAATTTCTCAGAATATTTGTCCACAGACCTGTCTCTACTTTCTTATCTCCCATTCAAATCACTGAATCTGATGTCTTTCCCCACCATATCACTAGAAGCTTTCATGAAGGTCTCTGACAAACCTCTATACAACTGAAGCCAATGGACATTTCTGTGGTCCCAACGTACTGGAAATTGTAGCAGCATTCAACAAAATTAACAGCTCCATCCTCCCAGAAACACCTTCCTCTGTTCCTCTGGGTCAACCCTCTCCTGATTTTCCTTATATCTAACTGGCCATTCCTCATGCTCCTTAATTAATTCCTCCTTCTCCCCCAGCCTCTACATGAGGCAGTGCTTTTCTGCAGGACTTTCTCTTTTCTCTCTAGGTAATTTTACAGTCTTAAGAGCTTTAAGATCATCTGATCTCTGATGGCATTATCCTTGATCTTTTACTTGTTTTTCACATCTAATCCATCAGTAAATCCTGCCTTTTTACCTCTATAATATTTCTCAAGCATAATAATTTCTCATATATTTCCTTCTATCTCTGCTGTCACCAAGATTTCTAACTAGTCTGAGTTACTGTTTTCCCTACCTCAAATTCATTCTCTGACATTTTCTGACCACCCTAAAGTCCACCCCCACCTCAACTACATCCTATAATTTGTATTTTCCTTCTATTTTCTTCAAAATACATAGTATCCACCTGTACTTGCTGCTTATTTGCTCACTTTGTCCAACCCCTTATCTCCTTTTAACCCCTACACCAGAGAAGGACCCATGAAAGTAGAGACTTTTGTCTATTTTGATTATAATTATATGCCAGCACCCCTACAGTGCCTAACACATAGTGGTGGTCAATAAGTGCTTCTTAAATGAATAAATGAAGATGGCTAGTATTAAATGAGCTTAGTGCTATTTCCACACCATTAACAGCTGCCTTTTCGTACTGTTCATCGAGTGCTCAAGGCAAGAACAATGAAGTGGTTTGCCATTCCCTTCTCCAGTGGACCACGTTTTGTCAGAACTCTTCACCATGACCCGTCCGTCTTGGGTGGCCCTACACGGCATGGCTTATAGTTTTATTGAGTTAGACAAGGCTGTGGTCCATGTGATCAGATTGGTTAGTTGTCTGTGATTGTGGTTTTCATTCTGTCTGCCCTCTGATGGAGATGGAAGCTTCCTGATGGGAGAGACTGACTGAGGGGGAAACTGGGGGAAAGAGAGGATGAGATGGTTGGATGGCATCACTGACTCAATGGACAAGAGTTTGAGTAAGCTCTGGGAGTTGGTGATGGACAGGGAAGCCTGGCCTGCTGCAGTCCACGGGGTCGCCAAGAGTCAGACACGACTGAGCGACTGAACTGAACAGCTACCTATTTATATGCACTTTCTTTGGTTTTGGGAGAGCTCTCTGAACACAGGACTAGGTTTGATCTATGTTTGTACCCTTACCATATGAGCATGGCTTACACAGTGGATGTTTAACAACCACTGTTGCTAAAACAAACTGAAATTAAAAATACATTGACTTAGTGTGTTCCTATTTTTAAGGTATGAGAAATACAAAGATACTAATTCTCTATTTGAAGAAACGTATTTATAAATACATTTTTAAACAGGACTTGGATCTCCCTGTCAAAAAGCTCCGTGTACCACAATTATAATAATGGCCTAAGAGAAACTCTTTTCCAACTTAAATCTACTTTACTCTCCCACTTTCTTTATTTAGATTATGACATGAAAATACAAAGTGTCTTACAGATAGAACCGAATGAGCTCATTTATAACTTTTGCAGACAAACCCAGATTGCATGAGAAGATATTTCATGAAATAGATATTTTCTTTTTCATGAAAAAGAAATTTCATGAAAAGATATTTTTATTATAATTGCTTATACTATAATAAAGCTGTATCTTTATTACACAGTCTTTACTTACTGATATCTCAGTTGTATTTGGGATGAAACACAATGAATTCAAAGGAAGACTTCTTTATATATCTAAAAAATAAAGAAATAAGAGTCTCATGAATGTGGTATGATGATTTACTTCTGTTTTTAATTTTGGTGTTTAACTTCTATGTCTTCTCCTAAGGTAAACACAGTGAACAGCAGCAAGTACAATAATATATGGTCCTTTAAAAAAAAATCCTGGAAATAAGATTTTTTAAACTGACATTAATTTATGTTATTGAGAATCAAAAAAGAGGTGGGATCTTAAATTATTCATTAAGAACTGGTAGGCCATGGGTAAAAAGAGATAAAGAGAAAAGGTATTCAAAACAAGGGAAAAACATGATCAAAAGCACAAAACAAAAACTTTCCAGTAACAATACTAGCCTGGCACAATTTCATGGAAGCAAAAAATGAAAAAGTTTTAATGAATAGAAAAAGGTCAGCTAATGAAAGGCCTTGGAAACTTTGGACCTAATTATAATTGCTAAAGAGAAGAGGCAACAGAGACATTTTAAGGTCATCACTTTCATGCATTGGAGAAGGAAATGGCAACCCACTCCAGTTTTCTTGCCTGGAGAATCCCAGGGGCAGGAGAGCCTGGTGGGCTGCCGTCTATGGGGTCACACAGAATCGGACACGACTGAAGTGACTTAGCAGCAGCAGCAGTAATCAAGTAAGATAATATGATACAGGTAGTTCTATATTTAAAAAAAAGTAGCTGGTATACATGACTGATTAGATAAAGAAGACAGAGAATGCAGGGAGATTTAAAAAAAAAAAAAAAGGAGAGTATTTAGCAGCCCACTTCCTCCTTTCAAACTTACTGGTTCTATTTTGAGACTAACTTTCTTTAGCCCCACATGTACCTTATACCTATGACACAGAATTCACTGGTTGTTATTTAAGTAACCAAGACTTGAAACTCTACATGTTCGACTGCTTCCTTTACTTCTTGGACTATTAGACTTTAGCAACTCCTGATTATTTCCCCCTTAGAATACTTTTGTACATTTATTCTTCTCTTTCCGTTCATATTGCAAGCACCCTTACACAGGGTCTCACTACCTTAGAGTTTCTCTTTGCCTGCAGCCTTTCCTTCCTTCACCTCAACATAAACCTTACTGCTGATTAATCTTCCAAAACACCCCTGAATATGATCCCTTGCTGAAAAATCTCTGAAGGCTTCTGTTTAAAAAAACAAAACCTGAACACCTTAACAGGTAACGGAGGGCGTCAGCAAGCTACCCTGAGATCACCACTATCATCATCTAAAAGCCCAGCTCAAATCTAACATCCTCACTAATCCCTGTATCATTAGTCTAGACTAGAACAGCTCTGTCCAACAAAAATATCATGCAAGCCACAAGCGTAATTAAAATTTTTTCACAGTCACACTGAAGTTTGTGAAGTTAATTTTATTTTACTTAACCCAATATTTCCAAAATATTATCATTTCAACATGTAGTCATTATTAAGACATTAATGAGTTTTGGTACTAACTCATTGTATTTTATGATTACAACACCTCTCAATTCAAACCAACCACAATTTCAAGTGCACAACAGCTACAGGTTGCTAGTGGCTACTGTAATAGCCCAAGTCTAGACTCTAAAATCAATGCTTTGGACTGTGCTTTGCCACTCCTCAAGTGCAAGCTCACATCATACTATTTTTACATTCATGTCTTAGACTTGATTTTAATGGTATCACCAACCACTTAATCTCCCAGACTAAAAATTAAGTCACCCTCTGACCACCAAATTGGCTCCCATCAGTTAAACCCTATTTGGCATTTCAGAAGTCTCTCTGACATCCTTTACTCTCCTGCCTCAGCAGAGGCACCCATTGCCTTACCTGAATAACTGCAATTTCCTCTCATCTAGTTTTTCTGTTCCAAGTTGATTCTCCACAAAGCAATCAGACCGACCATCCTAAAAAACAAATATCTTTGCGCCTCTTTCTTGTGATTTCCAGCTAAATACTTCCTTGGAAAGTCTGAACACCTTGCTTGGAAAGCAAGGTCCTTCCCAAGTTTACCTTAATCTCCCTCTTGCTTCACCAACCACCCCTGCACTGCATGCTCAAGGCTGCTTTCTCCTGCTCTCCCTAAGTAAGCCAAAACTTCTCCAGTCTCTGCATCGCTGTACTGTATCCAGGGATGACCTTTTCCTGATTTTAGTACTTTCCTTTTGACCCTTAATGACCCAGTTCAACTGAAAGCTATTTTGGTGTCTCCAGGCGATGTTCTTCATTTTTAGTTAACACAAGTGGGCACAAAGAATATATGTTCAAAGAATATATGTTGAATGGATGTTAAATGAATGGGGAAAGAGTAAAATGAATCTTTTTTTTATCGCCAATGCCAAGCACAGGGCTCAAAGCAACACAAATGTGTACTGAACGGACTGAATCCTCACCATATAAATTCCTTCTGGGCGGGGATTGCTGACCATTTCACCTCAATTATCTGTCACAGTCACTCGTTCTCAATAAGGGCTGCATATGCTGATGACAACAAAGGGGAACCATGCAAAATCTAAGGGAAAACGAAAGAGTCTGGGTTAGCTCTGGAGCTCGAGTGAGAAAAGTCTCCTCTTGGTCAGTTCCGGGAGAGCACTAGTTTCATAAAAGGCTCCAAGAGCTTCTAAAATTAAAAAAAAAAAAAAAAAATCAGAGCACGGGCAATCGATAACGCACGTTCGCCTGGTCACAGGAAGCCAGACCTGCCGGAGTTAAAATTATTCTGACCTCCTGTTTACCGTTGAGAATGTATATAGAGTGATGATGCCGGAAGCGCGCAAAGGCTATGCAGGGATAGGGGGAGGGTTCGGGAAGGGGGTTGTGGAGACTGTTTTAAAAGCATGGTAACGTCCTCAAGGTCTGTGGAGTCGATTAACTAAAAAGAACACCTATTTTGTGCCCAGTAGCTTCGTGGTCTCTCAGTACGAGACAACGGGAAGACCCAGAGGAAGGGGGCTGAGAACAAGTTAACCAAAAGGCTAAGGAACCGAAGCTGGAGTCGGATTAACTCCTCCAGCATCGAGACTGAAAAGGAGGCGGAAAACGGCAGAAAGGAGGAAAGGAGAGCTTGGGAGTGAATCGTAGGAACTGCCACGAAAGATAGGGAGCTTTGGATCCACGGAGAAGTCACTGTCTTTCCCAAGCTGAGGACTTCCGCCGGGGACGACCCGGACGGTCGCAGCCGAAGTCCTGGGGGGCACGTCCCCGCGCAGAGACCCGGGCGGAGTCGGAGCCGGGCTCTCCCCGAGGGCCGAGACGCCCCCTCCCCCATCCAAAGGCGCACAGCTTTCTTCCGCCCCCACTTGCCTCATAAGTCCTGCCCCAAAGCGGTCCACTGCCCTTCCCAACCCCCTAATCGAATCCACGTTCAAGAGCGAGAAAAGCTGACGTTGGTTCAGCAGCGCCGGTGAAGATCAACCAAGAGAAGCCCCGCAATGGCCGCCGCCATTTTGAAACTGAGGGCGACCCCGCGGAGGCGGGGAGACACAGGGTGATACCATCTTCCGGGGTCGGCGGGGGGGCACAAAACTGGAGGAAGAGGGTGGCGCTTACACCGAGTCTCGTTACCTGGGGGCCGAAGTTTCACTTCTCAAGGATTCATAACGTGTTGAAGCTAAAATAAATATGAGAAGAGTCGAGCAGTCAAAGGAAGAAGAAATATGATTTCCCGGAGCCACCCCTCTCACGGACCGGACGCGGCTAATGGTGGGTCCCGAGGCCGCCGCTTCCGCCGGCGCGAGTGGCTGCGCTCCCCGCTGTCCTTGGTCGTGGGGTCGTTGTTGGCTCCGAGGCCGCAGGTGGGTCTGGGGTCCAGGGCGGTCGAAGCGGGGAGACTCGCCGTTGTGCAGGCGGGGAGGGTGTACCTCTAGGAAAGCGCTCTGCGGCGGCGTGTGCACCGGGGTTGGGCTGGTCTGGGCCTCCTCGGGGCTGGGACGGCTTCCTAAGGCTTCTGGGCGAAGAAGACCGAGAAAGGAAAGTAGCAGACTTTCGGGCGGCTGCGCTCATGCTTCCCGCCTGGCGCTTTTGGGAAAGAGTATTCTGAGGTTGTCCTAACTGGAAAACATCTTTAGATGTTACGGGACCGGAGGCGAACCGGCCGGGATCAAAGCTCCCAGACTGAGGGATCACAGCTCCTGGGCTATACAGCCTGGAAGGGGCATTTTCTCCGCTGCTGCTGCTGCTAAGTCGCTTCAGTCGTGTCCAACTCTGTGCGACCCCATAGACGGCAGCCCACCAGGCTCCCCCATCCCTGGGATTCTCCAGGCAAGAACACTGGAGTGGGTTGCCATTTTCTTCTCCAATGCATGAAAGGAAAAAGTGAAAGGGAAGTCGCTCGGTCGTGTCCGACTCGTAGCGACCCCATGGACTGCAGCCCTCCAGGCTCCTCCGTCCATGGGATTTTCCAGGCAAGAATACTGGAGTGGGGTGCCGTTGCCTTCTCCAGCTTCTCCGCTAGCATTTCTGATTCGTCCAAGTTTCAGAGTTCTGTCTTCCTCGTTAATCAGGATTGGAAACTAACCTTACTCTCTTTTAAGCCTCAAACCCTCCTGAGCCGCCAAGCCCCAAAATACACACTTTTTTAAAATGTAGTTTTTAACAAAGTAATTTCGTTCTTGATTTCTGGAGTGTACATGTCATTCAGTCGAGGTTCCGGACCTCAAAGAGTTCAGTTTCTACTTCCATCCAGAACTGATTTTTTTATAGGTTAAGTCGACCCTTTGGATCAATACACATAAATTGCTGTCAGGACTAATGTCTAACCATCTATATTTTTCCTGTGTGAATTTAGGAGGACTCACAAAAATCACACCATATACAATTTTCTTTATAGATGTTAAGTGGGAAAAATTGGGTTGAAAGAAAAGGTAATAAGGCAAGTATTTTATCGTGCTTCACAGATAATGCACTTTTTACAAACTGAAGGTGTGTGGCAACCTTTATTTTGCACTGGGAAACCAAAAAATTCTCGTGACTCACTTTATCTCTATATTCGCTTTATTGCAGTGGTCTGGAACGACACTTGTAATATCTCAAATTATGCTTTGAGTGGGGAAAATGAGATAAAGCCAAGAGTAAGATTAATATACATGTTGACCTTTATACTTACTGTAAAAGACAGAAAAGCATGAATAAAGAGCATGGACCAAGGAACCAGACTGCCTGGGTATTAATCACAGTTCTGGCACTTACTGCATCTGTGACCTTAGACAACTTGATTGTCTCTGGACTTCATCTGAAAAAAGTATTCCTGCTTCGCTGGGGACATGGCATTAGTTAATACATGTATAGTAATATAAGAATTACATGAAATGGAGATTATGAAAAGCAGTTAAGAACCATGCCTGACAGAGAGTGCTCTAAAAGTCAGCTTTTTCTAAAAGTAGGGAGAAAATTTTGGATAATTTTGGCATCAGAGGATACATGATTCAGTTCCCTGAGTTAAGAAGATTAAAAACCATTTAGGTTTTTTTTTTTTTTCTTTCTTTCTTTCAGGAATACCATAGCTACTCTCAATTCTGAAGTAGAAGCAAAATTTTTCTTGAGAGTCTTCATATAAAGAAGACACTAGTAATATGTATAGTGCCCTTGAGGGCACCCATGTGGATGTCACTCTTTATCCAAACCTAGACTTGTCTCATTCGGAGAAGGCAGTGGCGACCCACTCCAGTACTCTTGCCTGGAAAATCCCATGGACAGAGGCGCCTGGTAGGCTGCAGTCCATGGGGTCGCTGAGAGTTGGACATGACTGAGCGACTTCACTGACTGAGTGACTTCACTTTCACGCATTGGAGAAGGAAATGGCAACCCGCTCCAGTGTTCTTGCCTGGAGAATCCCAAGGACAGCGGAGCCTGGTGGGCTACCATCTATGGGGTCACACACAGTCAGACACGACTGAAGCGACTTAGCAGCAGCAGCAGCAGCAGACTTGTCTTATTAGAGACTGTCCCAGATGCTCACTGCCCTTCGTCCATTAAATAGAACCATCTTATGGTCTTGGGCCTGTGACCATGAACCTGTCTACACTGCTCCTCCTATCCCTTCTCAAGGGGATCATTCTAGCTCACTTTCTTTAAAAAGTTATTTTTTAACTGAAGGATAATTGCTTTCAAGAATTATGTTGGTTTCTACCAAACATCTAGCTCACTTTTTATGTTCATCAATCTTTGTCTTTCCAGGTCATCCACTTGCAGTGACATATGTAGGACAAATTTTATGTTCAGTATCACTGGTCCCAAAGCTCATTATGTAGTAGACTGTGCAGTTGCCTCTGGGAGTAAGATTTGCCATTTTTCTCTCAGGGATGGAAATCGCTTCCATCATGGTGAAACTAAAAGTTTCTCAGTCATGTCCTACTCTTCAACCCCACGGATTTTACAGTCCATGGAATTCTCCAGAATACTGGAGTGGGTAGCCTTTCCCTTCTCCAGGGGATCTTCCCACCCCAGGATTCGAACCAGGGTCTCCTATATTGCAGGCGGATTCTTTACCAACTGAGCTATCAGGGAAGTCCATCATGGTGATTGACTCCAACTCTGGGTTCTAAATGTACAGAATCCTTTTATCTGTCACTCCTACTGCCTTATCTGTAGAGTCTCTTTGAGAATCTGTATTAAGCAAGAGCCCGTGGGGCGTGGTTCATCTTTTCTTGTCAGGGTAAAGGCAGAGAGAAATGTCTGCTGGCCCTGTTGCTGCTAAGTTACTTCAGTCGTGTCCGACTCTGTGCAACCCCATAGACAGCAGCCCACCAGGCTCCACCGTCCCTGGGATTCTCAGGCAGGAACACTAGAGTGGGTTGCCATTTCCTTCTCCAGTGCATGAAAGTGAAAAGTGAAAGGGAAGTCACTCAGTCGGGTCCGACTGTTAGCGACTCCATGGACTGCAGCCCACCAGGCTCCTCCGTCCATGGGATTTTCCAGGCAAGAGTACTGGAGTGGGGTGCCATTGCTGGCCCTATTAGAAGAGTGCAAACAGTAATGGCATTAGCCCACAGGTGGCCATGGGCTGAAGTCTTGGACCCGAGAATCAGCAATTACTTTTTTTGTTGGTTCAGTGTTGTGGTGTTGTTCAGTCGCTAAGTTGTATCCGACTCTTTCCAACCCCCTGGGCTGCAGCACACGAGGGTTCCCCATCCTTCGCTATCTCCTGGTTGTTGAGTCACTCAGTCATGTCTGACTCTTTGTGACGCCATGGCCTGCAACCCACCAGGCTTCCCTGTCCTCACCAACTCCCGAAGCTTGCGCAAACCCACGTCCATTGAGTCGGTGATGCCATCCAACCATCTGATCCTCTGTCATCCCCTTCTCCCACCTTCAATCTTTCCCAGCATCAGGGTCTTTTCCAGTCAGTCAGTTCTTCACATCAGGTGGCCAAAGTATTGGAGCTTCAGCTTCAGTATCAGTCCTTCCAATGAGTATTCAGGACTGATTTCCTTTAGGATTGACTGGTTGGATTTCCTTGCAGTCCAAGGGACTCTCAAGAGTCTTCTCCAACACCACAGTTCAAAAGTATCAATTCTTAGGTGCTCAGCCTTCTTTATGGTCCAACTCTCGCAGCCATACATGACTGCTGGAAAACCATAGCTTTGACTAGACAGACCTTTGTCAGCAAAGTAATGTCTCTGCCTTTTAGTATGCTGTCTAGGTTGGTCAAATTGTTGACATTGTTGGTCAACAATGGCAACCCACTCCAGTGTTCTTGCCTGGAGAATCCCAGGGACGGGGGAGCCTGGTCGGCTGCCGTCTATGGGATCACACAGAGTCAGACACGACTGAAGTGACTTAGCAGCAGCAAAGATCTGAATGCAAATAATGTTACTTAGGGGAGGTACAATGCTAAGAAAACCACCGCCTTCTAGGAATAAGGTCATGTTGCTTAGATCTCTGATATTCAGACTGGAATCTGCTGTGTGTAGTATTATACTCTATGAAAGCAGTGTATAATAGTTGTGTGACTTTTAACTTCATGTCTGTTTCCTAACCCAGTGCCTCTAGTGAGTAAACTTTGAGAAATAATTAGAATGTGTGTGAGAACCAGTTTTTAGGAGAGGCAGGAATCCAGTCTACATAATCCTAGAACAGTTGAGTGCTAAGATTAGAAAGCACAGCTTCTTCCCAAACACAGCTAAGCCCTTTTATTAGCAGTAATGTATTCTCTTTCTGGGATGCTGCCATGTCTTCTCAGACATTATACAGGATTTATTCATTATAGATTCATGTGCATACATATGTATTTCATCTTTAGATCCAAATTTTTACAGAAAATTGATGATTCAGCTATGTTTCCATTGAATTAGTGCAGATTTATTTTCCATGTGATGACTTCTAGTTCTTCCATAAAGATGTCATCCTCTTCTGCCTTTTGGAAACTCTTTAAACACTGTTTTTTAAACTGGGTCTTTGTTGTGCATGTGGGCTTCCTCTGGTTATGGCGAGCAGAGGCTACTCTTCATTGCGGTATACAGGCTGCTCCGTGCGGTGGCTTCTCTTGTTGCAGAGCACAGACTCTTGGCACACAGGCTTCAGTAGTTGCAACACATGGGCTCAGTAGTTATGGCACACAGGCTTAGTCACTCTGCAGCATGTGGGATTTTCCCAAACCAGAGATCAAACCCATGTACCCTGCATTGGCAAGCAGATTCTTAACCACTGGACCACCAGGGAAGCCCTGGAAACTCTTAAAAAGTTAACAAGTCTTAAGTACCATAAATGGCAATGTCAATTTGGGGAAGGGTCTCTATGAGAGGCATTTCAATATGATGGAAGGATCTATGCCTTTGGGATGAACCTGTGTTTGAATTCCAGCTTTATATGTAATACCTATTTGGGTTAAACTGTTTTCTTATCTGTAAAATAAGAGTAATAATTTTTCATGTTATATATTGGACTATGTGATGGCTCTGGTAACCTAGTAGTCACTCTACAAGAGTAAGTTCCCTTCTCTCCATATCTTTTTAGAGTTATTTAATTGATATTCAGATCTACTGTGACATTATTCAGTATGGTTCTTAAGAAAATTTCTCATGTTTTCATTTCCTTTCTAAAATTAGTTTTAAAAAATAGGTTTCAATAATTATAGCTTTAAAGAATTCTGCTTCTGACAATATTATTATATCAGTTTTAAAATTGTGAGCTATGCTAAATCTAAAAATATTTTACATGTGTAAAAGTTTTAAAATAATACTAGGAGGGTGAAAATACTTAGCTTTTGCAGGTAGAATGTTTTAATACTCTCTCCATTCCTGTGATATATCAGATCACTGGTGAAACTTGAAATAAAATTAATAAATTGACTTTAGTGCAGTGTAATTTTCATACTCATTGTCACCTATGTAATCTTCATTAAGTAGATTTTTAAGTAATATACTACATTCTGAAGAGGCTTATTATGCTTTTAAGATCTATCTCCTATATTTAGAGCTATCTTCCTGTTTCAGGTATGATTTGAAAGATATTTCAAAAGTGGCTATATTTCAGAGGGTTATTTTTTTGTTTTGTTTTAATATAGCATTCATGATGAACTTACTTCAGGTTGTGCGTGACCACTGGGTACATGTACTTGTCCCTATGGGATTTGTCTTTGGATATTATCTGGACAGAAAGAATGATGAAAAGCTAACTGCCTTCCGGAACAAGAGTCTGTTATATAAAAGGTTAGTTTTTGTATTTTTTTAAACCAACAGTCAGCTTTTGGAAGTACTCTTCTTAATATTATTTGTGCCAAAAATAAACAGAAGGGGTAATTCCCACTCCTCCAAGGATTTAGTGATACTGTTTTGTAGTCTTGTTTGTTGTTTAGCCCTTATATAAAGCAATATGATTACTTTTGCAGTGTAAACAAGTCTTTAGTTTCTGAACAGGCTATTTCAGATCTTTGAAAATCTTTTATTTCAAGGTACATTTTAATGTACAAACAGTTTTATACCATCTCATCAAGCCTATTCTGTATGCAGCTTTAACATATATTATCATATACTGTCTGACTTAGTCCATGATGTAGCTGAAATCAACAGCACTAATGGCTTGAGGCACTGGTCTAAGCAACACTCCTCAAGAGCTTTAGGCAGGATGGTTGGGTGATCAGATAGCAACTGGCAGCCGCCTTGTCCCATTGTGTCTCTGGAGATGGCTTATTTGGCAGCAGACTTAGAGTTAGCAAGACAGGGAATCCACCACTGGCTGTGATTTCCGGAAGGAGGAGGCTCACAGGACAAGAGAATCGAGCAGCAGTCACAGGAGGTGTATAGAGGAGGTTCACAGTTAGGGATTTCAAGACAGATAAAATGAGCTAGGAAAGAGTCTAAAACATTAAATGAAGTCACTGAGAGGATAATTGCTTTCATATAGACTAATGAGAAATTACAGTTGTTAAAAAAAAATTACATTTTAATCTGGAAAAATGAAATTGAAGAGGTGGTAAAAGGTTTAAAATCACAAGAGAATAGAATGAATATTCTCAATCTAATAAAATATTTTGAATGGGTCAGTGTAATACAGTATAAAACACCAAATTCATATTCTCTTGACTTTCCCTTTTATTCCTTCATAAAAATTGTCTTTACACTTTCGCTTCTCCTTTTTTTTTCTTTCTATGCAGGGAATTGAAACCTAATGAAGAAGTCACCTGGAAGTAATGGCTACAGCTGAATTACAGAATGTTCACTTTTTTAAAATTATAATAGAAATAAAAACACTCATTATTTAATTTGAAGAATTTAAAGTGTGATCCTTTTTGTGCTGAAATAATCTCTCCCATTTCAATAACAGATGTGGTGATTAAAAAATGGTCACCGAATCATAGCCCAACTATTCAGAATTTTTTTTCAAACCTTGTGCTTCAAAGGATCTCTAAAAAGAATATGGTAGGATTTATTTTCTAAAAATCAATAACCAAAAATTTTAGTGACCTTGGGGTTAGCAAAGATTCTTAAATATAACATATAAAGCATGCACCAGTTTTTAAAACCAAGACATACTTTATCAAAATTAAAAACTTTTGCTCTTTAAAAGACACCATTCAGGGATTTTCCTGGGGGTTCAGTAGTTAAGATTGTTAGGTAGTTAGAATAGGAAACAGGAGTCCAAAATGGCGGTGGCTAAAAGACAAGGAAGGAAAAAGCCAGCGAAAATAGAACAAAGGAAGGTCTGAGGACCTGAGTGAGGACCTCAGGTAGAACAAACAGCACTCCTGGCTAGCCCAATTTACATAGGGCCGGCCCAGGGGGGGAGGAAAAAAACATATAAAAAGAGGAGCCAAAGCACTCTCTTTCTCTGTCTCCCGGTGCTCTCCCCCACTCTCTTCTCTTCGTGTCTTTGGGTCAGCATGCCCTCACGCCTCGAGGATGGATTCTCTTGCTGTTTTCTAAATAAAACACAGCTGTAGCATGGAGCTGTATGTAACACTGATTTGTCTAAGAGCTATAACACAGTCTGTCCAAGACCTGAGAGCTGTGATGCGCCAAGGGCTTTAATGTCCATCACTCCAAATCTTTGTTGTGACGAGACAGAACCAAGGAGCATACACTTGCCTGACAAGATTCTGTGATTCCAATGTAGGAGACATGGGTTCAATCCCTAGTCAGGGAACTAGGACCCCACATGCCATGCAGTGTGGCAAAAATGTTTTTAAAAGAAACTTGAAAAGGAAAGGGTATGGAGGTATGGAGATAGTAACATGGAAACATACATTACCTTATGTAAAATAGATAGCCAATGGGAATTTGCTGTATGACTCAGGGAACTCAAACTGGGGCTCAATAACAACCTAGAGAGGCATGGAAGCGATTTTCAGGTGGGAGGGGACATGAGTAAATCTATGGCTGATTCATGTTAATGTTTAGTAGAAACCAATGCGATACTGCAAAGTAATTATCCTTCAATTAAAAAGAAAAAACACAGGATAGTGAAAATGCAGCCACAGATTAGGAGAAACTATTTGCAAAACATACACAACAAAGAACTTATATCTAGAATATGTAAAGAACTCATAACCAAATTTTTAAAAAGCAAAAGATTTTTAACAGGTACTTCACTGAAAAAGGGATATGAGAATGGCAGATATGCACGTGAAAAGGTGCTCAAAATCAGAAGTCATTAGGGAAATGCGAATGAAAGCCACAGCAAGAAATCACTGCACATCTATTAGAATGGTTAGAATTAAGGAGACTGATCTTATCAAGTGTTTGCAAGGGTGTGGAGCAACTGGAACTCACACTGCTGGCAGGAATGGAAAATGTAACTGCTAGGAGTTGTACCACTTTAGAAAACAGTGGAGCAGTTTCAAGATAAACATACACCTACCATCTGATCCAGTCATTCTTCTCTGAGGTATTTACCCAGAAGAAATGCATACATGCCAAAAGAAAGCATATATCCACACAAAGATGTCTACACGAGTGTTCATAGCAGCTCTATTTGTAAAAGCCAAAAATTACCGAGAACCCAGATACCCATCAACAAAGGGATAAGTTGTATTAATGGAATACTACTCTGCAATAAAAAGGAATGGTCTATTGATATAATATAGATGAATTTCTGAATGAAAAAGCCGACCAAAAGACACATTTGTACAGAACATTAGAAACTGCAGAACGTTAGAAACTGCAGACTAATCTAGAATAACAAAGCAGGTCAGCGGCTGCCAGGGAGTGAGTGGGCTCCAGGAAAGAGCTGGAGAAAAGGATTATGTATGGGCATGAATAAATGGGTACAGTATGTTCGTAGTCATGATTGTGCTTATGGTTTCTTCTCTGTATACACACACATATGTCATCTGTTATATCCAACTACCTCTTTTTGGAAAGCAAATTTTGCTTTTGGTAAGATTGGATTTAGGGGAAGTGAAATTACAATGAAATGATAGTCTTGTCACATTCTTTTCAGAACTCAGGACATTTATGCTGATACGTACATTTTAAAATGTCACATATTAAAAATTCTGTTAAACTATTTGGTTAGAGGAACAAAATACAGACCAGTTTAAAAGAGTCAGTGCTCAAGAAGATCTATCCTTGTGCAATCTAACTTGTTAACATGATTTCAATGAAGTAGATTTAGAGAAAAGTTGAGCTATCCAAGGTGACAGAGGTTTCCTGGAAGTACGTCTGTTCCATCTCCTCTGTCTCCAAGAACTCTTTCTTGATTTAACTCAGTAACCTCTCCCTCTTCCTACTGAACTCTTGTAATACTTTGTGCCCCCCAAAATGCTTGCATTTATTCACTACTTTGCACCAACTCTGATATAAAGAGTAAGACTCCTCTGACCTTCAAAAGATGATAGTTCAGTAGCATATGAATTAGTCCAGTATGTTGTAATGAGAGTTTTAAAGTAGGCAGGTGCCAGGTATAGTGATGGCACAAAGGACTTTCTCAGAGGATTTCCAGAAGTCAAGGGAAGCTGGTGTGACTGGAGCAGAGGGAATTCTGGGAGATAAAACCAGACAGGTGTTTGGTCTGGATCATAAAGAACTTTTTAAACCAGCAACAGGAAGCCATTGAAAGATTTCAAATACAGTAACTTTGTGTAATTATTTATGTAAAGATTGCTCCCAATATAAGCTCTGTGAAAGTGAAACTGTTTGTCTCTTTCATGATTATAGTTCCAGTGCCTGATATATATTCACATTCCATTTGTTAAGAGAAATACTGGTGAGGTTTGCATTCTTGAAAGATCACTGGCAGCACTATGAGTTAACATGAAAACTGGAATTAGAAGACCGATTCAGAGATCCTGGGACTGGACTACAGAAGAGACTAAGAGGGCAAAGCAGTAGCAATGCAGACAGGAAAGACACATGAACACACAGCATTTGAGGACTGATTGGAACAAAAGGTGACATGGAAAAATGGGGAGGGGAAAGAATCAGAAATGATTTTCAGATAGTAGCTTCATTAGTTCATCGGAAAGACATTGACCACAAGATACATAAAGTCAAATAAGTCATGGATCCTTGCCATTTAAGGGCTTCTCAGGTGGTTCAGTGGTAAAGAATCCTCCTGCCAATGCAAGGAGATGCAGGAGATGTGGGTTCAATCCCTGGGTGAGGAAGATCCCCTGAAGAAAGAAATGGCAACCCACTCCAGTATTCTTGCCTGGAGAATCCCATGGACAGAGGAGCCTTGTAGGCTACAGGCCATAGGGTTGCAAAGAGTCAGACAACTAAGCAACTGAGCGTGCAAAACACCTGCCATTTACAGGGTATTAGTGAAAACATATGGTCAAACCAACTATTATGATACTGTATAAAAGGTACCAGATATGATACAGATACACACAATAGCTCAGAACAGGGACAGGGACTTCTACATTAGTTGAAGAGGAGGGAACACTTCCTGGAGAGTGTGGACTCTCAGTTTTGATGAACAATATGAGTTATCTTATGAAGGTCAAATTTGGGATGTGCCAAATATCGAGTGGAGTTATCAGATAGGAATTGCAACAAATCTAATACCCAAATCACACATGGCTTCAGTGGAAAGCCAAACCCACAACTTGGATTCTGACTTGCAGGCACTGATCTTTTCATTTTATGCTGCTTGCTATTAATCACATGCTCAATATGTAGGGAACGCCTAATGAAATAATTATTAGTAATTCAACATTACTAAATATTGCCAGGTACTGTTCTACATGCTAAGGATTTGAACAGATCTATACAGTCATTTCGGAGAAGGCAATGGCACCCCACTCCAGTACTCTTGCCTGGAAAATCCCACGGTCAGAGGAGCCTGGTAGGCTGCAGTCCATGGGGTCGCTGAGAGTTGGACACAACTGAGCAACTTCACTTTCACTTTTCACTGTCATGCATTGGAGAAGGAAATGGCAACCCACTCCAGTGTTCTTGCCTGGAGAATCCCAGGGATGGGGGAGCCTGGTGGCCTGCCATCTCTGGGGTCGCACATTCGGACACGACTGAAGCGACTTAGCAGCAGCAGCAGCAGCAGCATACAGTCATTTGGGAAAGTTTATTAATACGTCCTGGTAAGGAATTAATCTGGCTTCCCATGTGGTGCTAGTGGTAAAGAAACCTCCTCCAATGCAGGAGACATAAGAGACGTGGGTTTGATCCCTGGGTTGGGAAGATCCCCTGGAGGAAAGCATGGCAACCCACTCCAGTATTCTTGCCTGGAGAATTCCTTGGACAGAGCAGCCTGGTGGGCTACAGTCCATAGAGTCGCAGAGTCAGACATGACTGAAAGGACTGAGCACATACACAAGCAATTAATTACGGTAGAGTTGAATCATGATCCTCCAAAATTCAAATTCATCCAGAACCAAAGACATTATTTGGAAATAGAGCATTTGCCAATATATTTAGTTAAGGATATCAACTCGAAATTACCTTGGATTAGAGTGGAACCTAAATTCAATGATTGGTGTTTTATAAGAGAGGTCACAGAGAGACACAGAAAGAAGAAGGCCATGTAAAGACAGAGGCAGAAATTGGAGTTAGGTTGCCACAAGCTAAGGAACACCAGGAGCTACCAGACGCTGAAGGAAGCAAGAAAGAACTTGCCACTAGAGGCTTCAGAAAAAGCAGGGCCCTGCTGATACCTTGGGTTCAGATTTCTGGCCACAAGGACAATGAGAATAAATTTTTGTTTTAAGTCACCAAGTTTGTGGTAATTTGCTACAAAATAGGAAATGAACACAACCACATATTTTTCTGAATTAGTAATGCATTAACTAACTCAAAAATCAAGACTAGAAACTTCCCTAGTGGTCCATTGGGTAAGACTCTGTGCTCCTAATGCAGGGGGCCCAGGTTTGATCCCTCGTGTGGGAATTAGATCCCACAGGCCACAACCAAGACCAGGTACAGTCAAGTAAACAAATATTTTAAAAAATCAAGACCCAGATTGTGTACAGTAAAAAGTCTCCATCCCACTCTTACCACCATTTGCCTAGACTCCTTCCCACTCAAACATGTAACCTCTGAGTTTTCTGTATATTCTTCCAGAGTTCTGTAATGCATGTACATGAAAAAATAAAAACAAAACATGTTTCTCTACACAGACACATAGTTTCTTTCAAAAAAAAAAAAAAACAGAAAAACTGGTTTGCCTATTCTTCACTTCCTGAGACCATGATTTGTTTCCCCAGTTAGGCTACAATTTCTTAAGAACACTATTTCCAATACAAGACTGTGGACTGTACATGCAGAGACACTTGACAAATGATAACCAAATTCTTTACTTGAGCACCTGGTCCTCACAGGCAGTTTCATTTCCTTCCCTCCCACTGCCCCTTGGACATGGACTCACCAAGGTCACCAATGGTCTCTGTAACAACACAATTTAGTGGGCTCTTGTAAGTCCCTATGCTGCTGGACTTGTGGACGGCTAACACTAACTGCTCTTTGAAACATTTCCTTTGCAGGTCCTCCATAACATTACACCCTCCTGCTCTCCTCCCTCCTTAGCTATTCCTTCTCTACCCTCAGGGCTCTGCTAGATCCTCTTCCCAGTTTCTTCCTTTCCCCAAGATGATTATATTCACTTCTGTGGTTTCAGTTCCCTTTTTTTTTTTTTTTTTTTCCCGACAACTCCCCATTCCACAGCCAAACAACATATCTATCTATCCACCCATCCACCTCAACATTGAATATCTCGCAGATATTTCACATTCAGCCAATATCTGCAAAGCATAAATTCTTTGTCTTTTTCTCCTCTCCAAAGCTTCTCCTCCCAATTACTCCCCACCTCAGTGAATATCCTTCCTGCTACAGTGGCTACCTAGGGCAGAAACCCAGAAGTCTGACCCTAACACTTCTCTCCCTCTCATTCCCCACTCTCTCACCAAGTTTTGTTGAGTCTCCCTACTTGGTGGCTTAGATGGTAAAGAATTTGCCTACAATACTGGAGACATGGGGTTCAAGTCCTGGGTCTAGAAGATCTCCTGGAGAAGGGAATGGCTACCCATGCCAATATTCTTGCCTGGAGGATTCCATGGACAGAGGAGCCCGACAGGCTATAGTTTTGGGTCACAAAGAGTGGGACATTTTCATATTTTCAGTCTCACTTGCTAATTATCTCTCAAAATGGTCTCTCTCCATCACTAAGTTATGATGCTAGTCCAAACACTGTCATCTCTCCCAGGATTCCTCTGACAGTAATGGGTCTCTGCTTCCACCAAACTGATCACTCTAAAACACAAACCTGAGTCTATCTCACCTCCTTGTAAAATCTTTTTATAGCTCCCCATTGCCTGTAAAAAGCACACCTTCCTAGGGTTTCCTTGGTGGTCTATTGGTTAAGACTCCATGCTTCCAATGTAAGGGACTTGGGTTCAATCCCTCGCCTGGGAACTGAGGTCCTACATGCCTGTGGTGCCAAGGAGAAGATTAAAAAAAAAAAAGCACACCTTCCTTAACCTGGTTTCAGGATACAAGACCTGCGCTTATCCTGCTCCTTTAGCTTCCTCCACCACTATCCTAGGCTTTTCACCTCCCTCAATTTATGCTTCCACTTCAGGGCCAGAACACTTACAACTAGTAACAAGCTGTCTGGACTTCGTAGTTGCGCTGTACTATCTTCATGACTCACTTTCCCCGTGTGTAAAATAGGGATGATAACGCCCACATCAAAGTTTGCTGTATTAAATTTCTTAACATATGCAAAGCACTTCCAAGAGTGCCCACCTGCCAGTAAGTCCTGTGTAAATAATAACTCTCATTTTCACACACGTGGTCAGTGTTGAGAGATGCAATGAAAATTTCTGTGGGGGAGGAGAAAGATACTAAATTACCGTAAGCAAATATGATAAAAAGATAATACAAAGTAAAAGTAGAAAACAAAAAGAACATAGAACCTCAGTGATCCTTATTCAAAACAAATCCCTAGAAGCTTAAGAATCCATCACAATGAGTGGGAAGGGGAGATGATCCTCCATACGGCAGGAGGCGCTGCAGCACTCCCCAGCTTGAGGGGTAACCCAGGGATGCTAGGATGCGCTACGAAGGTCACGTGCCCCTCATCTACCGCCCCAGTGTTCACGCCTGGTCGCTCCACGTGAGTCGCATTCTCGGAGATTATTGGTCTACGTGAGGCACGTGGGCAGGGCAGGCCGTGGTGGGGCGGGGCGGGGGCGGAGGGGTGGGGCCGGGGGCGGAGCTGGAGGGGGGTGGTTCAGCGCGGGGGCCGTTGGCTCCAGACAAATAAACATGGAGTCCATCTTCCACGAAAAAGTGAGTGTCCACGTTCGGTGGGGAGCTGTCCACGGCGCGGTGGCGGGCGTGGGGCGCGGAAACGCCGCCTCCTGGGGAGCTGGGTGGGGCCCGAGAGGCCCCCATCCAGATCTCGCCGGGCGGGAGGAGCTTCCCCGCGAGGGGAGCTTCACCGCTGTCCCCACTGCACCCCAAGGCCCGTGCCCGAGGATCCGGAGGAGACCCGGTCCGGGGATGTTCAGGAAGCCGGGAGGGGATAAGGGCCGGGCCGGGGGCGCCTCCGGGCACGAGAGAGAGTATGGCTTCTGCGCCTCCCCTCCACTTTCCGTGAAATTTCTTCTGTCCCCCTCTCTCCGTTTCCCCACATCCTAGCTAGTCACCTCTTGGACATGTCCCTCTATCCTTCCCAATTCCACCCCAGTCTGCCAGTCCTAGTCCTTGGAAGAATTAACTTTTCCTTCTCTGGGCTTCTCAGTTTCTATATTGGAATCTCCCATACCCTTAGATCCTTGTCCTGCACTGGGTCCGTAAGCCTCTTGAGGCAGGGACCTTGGCTCGTCCCATGGAGGGCGTGACACTTCAGCGAAGTGAAGTAGGGAACCCGGTGCGCCTCTGCACTGGGAAGTCGTCACAAGAGTTTCTGTTACGAGGTGTTTGGGTTTCGTTTCTTTCGGTAGTGGCATCTTGCCGGATCAGGAGGCCAGCTTTCTTGTTAGGTATTAAGGATGGGCAGGAATAATGTTGTTGTTGTCTGCCTAGCCCATTGTGCTTTGATTCTTCCATGACTATGCACTTGACGATTAATGTTTGTGGCATGTGGATAAACTCGTCTTTTTTCGCATACAATTACCATTTCATTTGAGTGTGAATGAAACCTTCCTCAGGTCGGCATAAACACATATCTTATTTCATAATAGTTTCATGTTTGGAATGAGTTGCTGCTGAGGTTGTTATTTAGTAGGAGCAAAGGGGTTTTGTTCTGTTAAATACTTATATATCCATTTTAAAATGCACACACACAGCAATCAAAGCAATCAGAGACAAAGGAAGTGCAGTATAAATTCAAACAAATTGTTATGGAATGCTTTTCTCTATAGAAAACATTTCAGAAATTTTTTTTTTTTTTTTTTGGTGGATGAGGAAGGACTCAGTGTTTGGTTATCACTAATCTTTTCAGTTGGCTGACATATATGAATCCTGGACAAGAGAAATTTAGTTGCTTGGCTAAGGAGATTGGATGAAAAGAACGTTGAGTGGACATATTTTTATGACTAATTTCAGAAGCTTTGGTGTAGGACCAGATGTTTCACATTGAAAACTTTAAATTTTTCCACATCACTTTTTGAGGACCATGCAATGTATTTTTTTTAAAAAACAATATTCATTGGTACCTAGTTTAGATAGATTGCAGTGGAGGTAACCGCTTAATCATGGGATCAGAAGAAGTTGGACACTAGCCTAATGAAAATTCACTTAACTTAGTACAAACTCTGCCTGGGTTTGAATACCACTTCTGCTGTTTGCGGTATCTGGTCACTGTATTAGGTAGCTCTTGAAGTGAAATGGCCTATCTTAATAGAGACTTTTTTGTTGTTATTTGAATTTTTTATTAAGGATAACACGTGTAGGGGCACCCAGATCATAAGAGTACAGCTCAGTGAATTCTCATGAAATGAACACGTGTGTAAATAATACTTACCTCAAGTAATAGAACATTTACCTGCATCCTGTAAGCCCCCTCTATCCTCCTCCAGGATACCAAGTCTCCCTCCACCCCTGCAGGGGTAACCTCTATCCTGATTTGTAACATCATCGATTAATCAGTTTTGTCTGTTTTGAGATTTTGTAAATGGAATCATATAGAGTATACTCCTTTGAGTCTGTCTTGTGTGTGCTGCGATTCATGGGGTCGCAAAGAGGCAGGCAGGACTGAGCGACTGGACTGTGTTTAACACTGATTGAGTTACCCATTTTGTTGCAGGTAGTTGTAGTTAATTAATTAGTATTGTTATGTTATATAGTTCATTTTCTGTTACATAGTATGTTGTTATATGGTATTTCTTTGTGACTGTAACACAATTTAGCCATACTCCTGGGAGGAGCCTTTGAGTAGTTTCCAGTTTGGTGGCCAATATAATAGGGCTCCCTTGATGGCTCAGATGGTAAAGAATCTGTCTGCAATGCAGGTAGACCCAGGTTCAATCGGTGGGTCAGGAAGATCCCCTGGAGAAGGAAATGGCAACCCACTCCAGTATTCTTGCCTGGAGAATTCCACAGACTGAGGAGCCTGGGAGGCTATAACCCATGGGGTTACAAAGAATCTGGTGGCAACTGAGCAACTCATTGTTACGTAGTATGTTATATAGTATTTCTTTGTGAATATCACACATTTTAGCCATTGGACTGTGAGGAGCATTTGGCTAGTTTCCAGTTTGGGGGCCAATACAAATAATGCACCTATGAACATTGTTATACATATCTTTTGATGTACATCTGTATGCATTTCTGTTGCTTATGCTATGTACCTAGTGGTGGAATTACTAGATTATAGGGTTGGTATATGTTAAGCTGTAGTAGATACTCCAGATAGCTTTCCAAAGTGGTTATACTAAGTTACACTTTCGTCAGTAATATGGAACAGTTTTGATGTCTCTAATCCTCTCCAACATTTTAGTCATTCTGGAGTGTGTAGTAATAACATATTGTTAATGCTAATATGCATTCCTCTCATAGTTAAATGAAGGTGAGCCCCCTTTTGTGTTTTTTAATCCGTTGGCTATCCTCTTTTGAGTACTTGCTTGTCTTGCCCATTTTTCAATAGAGTGTAAGTAGGACATCTGTTCAGTTCAGTCGCTTGGTCGTGTCCAACTCTTTGTGACCCCATGGACTGCAGCACGCCAGGCCTCCCTGTCCATCACCAACTCCTGGAGTTTAGTCATACTCATGTCCATGAGTCGGTGATGCCATCCAGCCATCTCATCCTCTGTCATCCCTTCTCCCACCTTCAGTTTTTCCCAGCATCAGGGTCTTTCCCTCCAACTCACGTATTATTTGGTGGGAGGTGCTTTCTGGTAGTAGAAATACAGTAGAAGGAAACAGAGGCGCAGGCAAGTCCTCTCTCGCCATCGTAGCCATGATTTGAGGGATAGGTAGCGCCTCCGTTAAGTTCAAGCTTTGTATTCAGCACCAAAATAAGAAGATAAACTTGTCTCAGCCCCCTAGCTCACACTCAGACTGTCTCAATGCTGCATTCTTGAATTTTGTCCCCAGAAAATTAAATCAGGAAAAAGATGTGTCTTGCATGGTGTTGGTCTTTGGGGTCAGATCTGTTGTATGACATAGCTCAGAACAAATTGCAGGATGTCAGACAGGCTGGGTTAAAGAATAGACTTTTCTAGGGAAATGGATAACTTAGAGCATCAGGGTTATTAGCAGGAGAAGGTATTCTCCCAACTGTCATCATTCCTTGGTGTCCAGCCCAGCGCTGGGTGCACAGGGAGGGACCTCATCCACCCATGAGTCTCCCTTCTTATAGGGAAACAGGAGAGTAGCATTGTTGAGGGGAGAAGGATGATACTCAGGCTACTTAGTTGAAGGTAGCCTGGGTTTAGGTTTGGGTGCCAGTAGCGTGAGAAAGCCAGTTGCCCAGTGCCCGAAGACCCTGGGGCTTGTAGAAAGTTGTATTCTTCCCACTCCCATAACAGGAAGCCAGTGATCCCATGGAGACTTGAACTTGGATGCTGTCTCCTTGCTGCCTTGTCTAGAAGTGAGCTCCAAGCATGATTTTCTGGACAGTTTTGCTCATTGCACCACAGTGTGTGCCTTATCTTTCTTTAAGAGAACCTCATTTTTGTAGCTACAAGTCTCCATAAACATGGAACAGAATTTGTCTTACTGTGTCAGTTCTTGAGATTCATCTGTTCATGGATTTGAAATTCCATGAACGAACCTTTAAATGTACTCATTAAATGGAGTACGTAAACATCCCATGAATGAACATTTAAATCTTGTTGAAAGAACAAATGTTCTAGGGATTAAATGTTCTTTTCAGAGTTAGTAATTTACCATGGAATCTCCAAAAGTGAATTTATTTTAGCTACTGAAAATGAGGGAGGCTAAATGTTTATTGTAGGAGAAGGTGATGGCACCCCACTCCAGTACTCTTGCCTGGAAAATCCCATAGATGGAGGAACCTGGTGGGCTGCAGTCCATGGGGTCGAGAAGAGTTGGACATGACTGAGCGACTTCACTTTCACTTTTCACTTTCATGCATTGGAGAAGGAAATGGCAACCCACTCCAGTGTCCTTGCCTGGAGAATCCCAGGGACAGGGGAGCCTGGTGGCTGCCATCTATGGGGTTGCACAGAGTTGGACACGACTGAAGTGACTTAGCAGCAGCAGCAGCAGCAAATGTTTATTGTAGAGTAATTTTTAGTAAAATATGAGATTTTATATAGATGATGTTTGTTTAATAGAAATCATTAAGTTTTTGACCATATAACTGATCATATAATTATAGTTTTATTAGTGGTAGAATTATGAAATAAATGTTAGCAAATGAAAATGCCCATACCTGGGTTATTCATGCTTTCTAAAGCTAAAAATGTTTGTGGTTTGGCTGTGTTAATAAGTTAATGATTACATATCTCTTTGGAGAAGATACTGTACAAATCTGTTTTACAAATCACATTTGAATTTTTTCTTTTGGAAATATTAGCAAGAAGGCTCACTTTGTGCTCAACATTGCTTGAATAACCTACTGCAAGGAGAATACTTCAGCCCTGTGGAATTATCTTCAATTGCACATCAGCTAGATGAGGAAGAGAGGATGAGAATGGCAGAAGGAGGAGTTACTAGTGAAGACTATCGCACATTTTTGCAGGTACCGATTTTAAACTCACTAAATCACGATTCTCAAAAAATGTGGGTACTATTTAGAAAGGGATGAGTTGCTCTTCCAATGGGGATCTGACTTGTTAATTATAACTCAGCTCTTGGCTTTGTAGATGGGAATGCACAAGATGTTATTTTAAATACACACACTAATGACACTTTACCCTTCTCTCCCCACCCTCAATCTCTGCCCCAACCACCTCTCCAAATTCAACAGCAGCCTTCTGGAAATATGGATGACAGTGGCTTTTTCTCTATTCAAGTAAGTAGTCACAAGCATGTGCTAAGTGTTGTTTATATCCCAGGCACTAAACTCAGCGTATGCTTTTCACAGCCTTTCATAGTCACTGTATTGATGTGACCTTCAGAAGTTCTTCCAGTAGGTTGAGTATAAGAGTATAAGATTATCCTTTAGAATACTAGTTTTCTATATAGATAAACATGAAAATTAGGACAGTAGATTCTTCATTTTAGAGAAGGCCTTTTTCAAAGGAGGTTGTTAATTTGAATCTGTATGCTAATAACTGTAATTCCAGTAATTCACAGTATTTCAAAGGCTTCCCTCATGGATCAGTAGTAGAGAATCTTCCTGCCAATGAAGGAGACGCAGGTTTGCTCTGGGTCAGGAAGATCTCCTGGAGAAGGAAATGACAGCCCACTCCAGTATTCTTTCCTGGGAAATCCCATGGACAGAGGGGAACCCTTTGCTAACCTTGCATTTAAATCAGCCTACCAGGATTGAATTCCTTCATTATGGTCTGTGGCTTTCGTCTTCTCCCTTTTTGTGAACTTATTGCTCCCCTTGAATTCTGTGGGTGAATATATATATGACACTTGTGAGATTGATTCTTTCATCTGTGGCTCTTTCATTCCATTCCTAACACCTGTGAGGTGGATCCAGAGTTCTTTAGAACCTCTCTTGGGGGACCTGCAGATATCTCTGTATGTGTTCCCCTGTTCAGTCCTCCTGGACTCGTCGGTCACCAGCATTTGCAGCCAGGGCTTCACTGTGGGTGGTTACAGGTAACAGCTGCTGCCGGGCCCAGAGCAGGGGCCTGAGTGGGCTCAGCGCTGGCCATTTCCTGTTTCTGCAGTGCTGCTCTGGGCACCAGTCCACACTTGCCCACTACAGATCGTTCACTTTTTGTCTATACTCATGCCTGGCTCACTTGCTGCTTTGTTGGGTACCTTGGAGGGTAGGTGGTAAATTTTCAAAATTTTTCCTTTTTTTCTCTCACTTTGAAATAATCAGGTTTATCTTTTGGTTTCCTACAAATCACAAACCCACAATAAAAGAAGTTTAGAACTGATGAAAACTTCAGTTTAAATCCTCAGAAATAACTCATTTTAATAGATGTAAACTTACCATTATTCCGTATAGTAAGTTGACTGTCAGTTTTCTAAAGCAGGACTCATAGTAGCCAAATGAATGCAATGGACTTGTTTTAAGAGTAGCACTTACTGGATAGAATATATATCTAGATTTTGGAGGCAGTTCTATCTAGGAATTGTATGGTTCTCATACAATTCCAGAAAATTAGTGTAAAAGGTACTCTTTTAAATGTTATGTCTGTATTGTTATTTATGGATATTTGATGCATATAGTGATATACCCACATGCACACACACACATACACACACGCACATGCACTTTAAAACCCATAGCCTACCGGGGAAATTTATCTATGAACTAAAATTGTTTCTATAACTAACGTGGCTTAACACTACTTATTTGGAATTAAAAAAAAAAATTTTTTTTTTAACAGGTTATAAGCAATGCCTTGAAAGTTTGGGGTTTAGAACTAATCCTGTTTAACAGTCCAGAGTACCAGAGGCTCAGGATTGATCCCATGTAAGATTATTTTGCTTTTCTTATATTTGATTTTTAAATTTATACCTTCTTAAAGGGGAAAAATAAGTCTGGCCTGCTTTGGTTATGATATTTCCCATTTTACCCCCTCAGGTTTTCCTGGTTTGCCTTTTGGGGCTGTCTGTGAACACGTGTCCCCCAAGCCTCCCTGATCCCTCCATGTATGGCAGTGCAGAGCTGATCCTTGAATGGGGTGTGGTGCTGTTGTTTTTGTATGGCATCACCGATCTCTACAGAGATTTATACTGTTTTGTAATTTTTTAAAAATCAGTGATTCTTAAAACTGTAAATATAATCCTAAGTCATCATAGGTTTTGTATAGTATTTTCTAATTGACAAACTAAATGAATATGATTCTAATATTTCAACTTAATATTGCATATGTGCTTTTTCCTGTTTCTAGAAATGAAAGATCATTTATATGCAACTATAAAGAACACTGGTTTACAGTTAGAAAATTAGGAAAACAGGTAACGCTTCTCCTCCTTACCTGTCTTTTTTCTCATTCTGTACCTCATTTGCAACTAAAGTGTAAGGGATTGGTGCCTTAAAGATGAAGAAACACACCAGTAATGTGTACTTGTGGCCTGGTTACAATCTAGATAGATAGGACATAAGTAAAATTCTCTATTTAAGACAAGACAGCCATATTTAGACATAAGTAAGTTTTTATGTGAGAAAGATGTTCTGTCAGCTAAATTCTATTTTTCATAGGTTTGCATTAAGCATAGCAGTGTCACAAAGCCCGAAATAGAGTCCGGTATGAATAAAAATTTTCAGCCATGTTTGCTTTAGCTTAACAAGGTTATTCACATTCCAAATGCCATGTAATACATGTGTCTACATAAATCATTTCTATTAAAAAAAATGGAATGTGTCTTGAGCATTGAGCAAGGCTTTTATAAGATCAAGAAAAATACCAAAAGTGTTATTTTTAAAAATAATTACCGGTGATCTTGGTATCAGATCAGATCAGTCGCTCAGTCGTGTCCGACTCTTTGCGACCCCATGAATCGCAGCACACCAGGCCTCCCTGTCCATCACCCAGTACCATTTTTGAGACAACTTTTAATGTCCTTTTTCTCAGAATTTTGATTCTTTGAAAGAGGGTTACTGAAAACAGATTAATGAAAAAGAATGAATTATTGATACATGCAACAATGTGGATGAATCTCAAATTAATTATGCTGAGTCAAAGAAACTAGACACAAAATACTATATTCCATAGAAAAGAAAAGAAGAAAGTGAAGTTGCTCAGTTGTATCTGACTCTTTGCAACCTCATGGACTGTGTGGCCTGCCAGGCTCCTCCGTCCATGAGATTCTCCAGGCAAGAATACTGGAGTGGGTTGCCATTTCGTTCTCCAGGGGATCTCCCAACACAGGGATCGAACCCGAGTCTCCCATACTGCAGGCAGACTCTTTAATGTCTGAGCCACCAGGGGCTCACTATAGTGTTCCATTTATATAAAAGCATAGAAAATGTAAATTAATCTATAATGACAGTGATTGCCTGGATGAGGGAGGCAAGGCACAATGGATGAGGATTACAAGGGGCACAGGAGACTTGGCAGTGACAGAAATGTTCACTCTCTTGGTGGTGGTGATGGTTTCATGGGTGTATACATACGTTAAAACTTCAAATTGTACATTTAATGTATGTGCAGTTTACTACATTTCAAGTACACTTAAATACAGCTTTTTGTTTTTTAAACAAGCTAATATGAAACAGAAAAGGAAATCAGGAAAGAGTACATTGAGTTAAATCAATACAAGATAATTCTAAAACGAAAGCCCTACTATTTTAAGTTTGCTGCTTAGAAGCAGCTTCATCTTAAATGGTCCTTCCTGGGTGGCAAAGGGCTAGTAAGTAAGTGTGGTTTGGTGCAGGAGAGACCCACCCAGGTAGGAATCAACTCTGGGAAAAACCAAGGCAGGACTCTCCCAAGTGTGTTTAACCTAGGGGTTTTATTTAAATATTAAAAAATGTGATCAGCTGTTCTTCACTTTCAAGATCTAAAGTCTTAAACTCTGGAATTCCTTTGTATCAATTTGCATGTAAACTTACATTATTATTTTGAGAAATTTTGTAAATTTTATTTCTTCAGAATTGAACTTATGCATTTCACATTATCTTAGACAAACTCAGCTTCCCTGGTAACTCAGATGGTAAAGAATCTACCTGCCGTACAGGAGACCTGGGTTCTATCCCTGGGTTGGGAAGATCCCCTGGAGAAGGGAATGGTGTGCTAGAAATGTCAAATTATGGCTTATCATCTTTGGTTCTAATTTATATTTTTGATTAAAATTGTATTTTTCACTATAGACTCTTGTCTTGAGGCCCCTGTATAAAGAAAAAAATGAGAAAAATATTATCATCTCTGGTAAAATTCACAAAAAGCATCTGGTGATGATGCTGACAATAACTTCTGAAACTGCTGTGTCTTGTGGGTTAAATTAGGATCCGCGCGAAACAGTGAATAAACGGTGTCAGTTCCACGCAGTAGTGGTCTGCTGCTGCTGCTGCTAAGTCGCCGAAGTCGTGTCCGACTCTGTGCGACCCCATAGATGGCAGCCCACCAGGCTCCCCCATCCCTGGGATTCTCCAGGCAAGAACACTGGAGTGGGTTGCCATTTCCTTCTCCAATGCCTTCTCCATCCTGGAATGTCTAGCTTTCTCACAATTAAAATATTTTGACCAAAATTAGCGGCAGTGGGAATACTTGGTAGTTGTCATTTTTCTTCCACATCAATATAATGTAATCACATTACATTGTTTTTTGTATAGGGTTTTGTACAGGGTTTTGTTGTACTGTTCCTTTGGAAAAGATTTAATTATGGCTACAATAAGGATACTTCAAAATACTATCAATTTCTTTTCTTTTTTGAAGGGGGGATTTAAAGTTTATGGCTTAAAGCAAACTTTTAAAACATTTAATAGTGATAAAATTGCAACATTTTATTTCAGTTTTTAAAAATTGTATGATTTAATTACTTTTTAAAAATCTTAATTTGACATGTTTTCAGTGTTTAAACACTCTTACTAAGTTTAGATGGGGTATATCAATTCATAGCATGCTAAACTTATTACTTACAATGTGCACTGACTTAAATATTGACAATTTGTTTTCCAGTGGTTCAACTTGAATTCTCTTTTGACGGGTCCAGAATTAATATCAGACACATACCTTGCACTTTTCTTGGCTCAGTTACAACAGGAAGGTAAGTAAAGACTGAACATTTTATGTTATCTTTTGAAGTAGCTAAATGACACTGTCTCACTAGAAGTGAGTATAGCAAATGTGTAGCAACTGTCTCAATAGAAGTGAGTGTGGCTAAATAAAACCTTCTCTTTAGAAGTAAGTGTAGCTAAATAAAACCATCTTTGTAGAAGTAAGTGTAACAATAATGCTTTTGTGGCAGAGGCAGGGAAATAATCTTTGTTTTACATGGTGAGCTTTAGGCTGTGATTTGAATCATCCTGCTCTTTTGGCATTCTTGCTGACACCTGGCCCTCCCCTAATGAGGCTGATTCCTTTGCAGACCTATGTTCTAGCTTTTTTGTCTTCCAGACGCCACATACCATAGAGCCAAGGGGAGGCTTAGGTATTCTTCTTGTTCATCCTTACCCCTTCTAGGTCACTCTTCTTTCCTAAAAACTGCAGCTCCTTTGAAATATATATCACTAGAGTCTACCTCTCACTCTTTTGCAGTCTTTTGAAGTCTGATCTTCCTCCTTTTCCATTGAAGATTTAGGATCTGACTCACTATCATGGCTCTGCTTCAACTCTTTTCATCATTCTTGGTAATTTCTACGTAAAAAATCAGTCCAATCCAATCTCTTGCTTCTTACTTTCAAAGATCTTTTTTTTTCACTCTTGCTTGCCATTACTAATAACTGTACCTTCAAATTCTAATTATAAGCGTCCTATTCTTAGACTTTTGTCTCCTGTCTTTATACCGTATTCTCTGTTTTTTTCCTTTGTAACAATTCTTTAAACCCTATTATCAAGCCTAAACATTCCCCTTAGGTCCTTATTTCCTTACACCTGTTTTCTGTAATCATCATTATAATTCATTATCATTCAGTGATTATCATTATAACACAGTGTTGTGCTTCTCAGCTCCTTTCTCTTTCTCCCTCCATCATACTTTTATGACAAAAATCCAAACCCTGGTTAAAATCCAATCTTGGACTTGTCCAGTCCTCCTCCATCAGAGCAGTTGAGCATAGTTAAAGATGCAGTATAAAATATGATCAATTTTGCTTTAAATTTAGGATCACGAATTTCAAATGAGCCTTCAGTGATAGTTGATATCCCTACCATATTCTTGCAGTAAGCTCACCTACCACTTCCCAGGATGATGATTGCACAGCTTCTCCCTTCAGACCTCTCACCATCCCCTCCTCTTTCCTGACTTCTAGCTTATGGCTGTCCTTTATATTCTACTATGAAAACAGGAGCAATTAAAAGAGAACCTCCTTGTTCTTCTATCAGCAGATCATCACCCTGATGCTCTCTTCCTGTGCTTTCAGCCTATGAGAGTAGATGAGCTGTTTCCTGCTCTTAACCAAGTCCAGTGTCTCCACTCTGGGGCTAGATCTCAGCTCCGCCCACGTACTCAGGATCTGCTTCTGCTTTTGTTGCTCTACTCTCCTATGTGGGTTCCCTCTTTTATTATTCCTACTGTAGAGAAATAAGCTCTTTCTCTCCATTGATTAAAAAGAAAAAACTTCTTTTAATGCCAGGAAACTCCAGCCGTCTCCCATTTTTACTTTCTCCTTAGAGTCATCTCTAGTGTATTGTCTCCTGTGCGTGAACTCGTTGCAGCAACACTGTGATAACCAACATGTCACTGAAAAGCCTCTTCTCAGTGTCTCCGGTGACCTCCACTTTGCCAATGCCAGTATTCAGTTCTCAGTCTTCCTTGACATCATCTTTTTTGAGAGTATAGTTTATTATATACCCTCCTTTAAAGAGAATGAAACAAAATTTTCTTATCAAAGTTTCAAACAGGTATAAAAGTATAGAAAACAAATGTGATGGACCCACATGTACCCTTCGCCCAACCTCAACAAACATCTCATGGCCAGTCTTGTTTTACCTATACCCTACCCACTTCTCTTTCCAGTTTATTCTAAGAAAATACTCATCATCTTATCATCATCTTTGTAGATTTTTTAAATTAAAATATTTAAAAGCAAAGACTCTTTAAAAATATACATATAACCACAATACCCTAATGACATATAAACATTTAATTACAATTCTTTAATAGCACCAACTAGCCAACTCAAATCTCTCATTGCCTGTTGTTTGTTTGTTTTTTTTTAAGAGCAGTGATCGCTTAGGTGAACAGTATTTCCTGTTCGTTATCTCCAAAGAAGATAATTTAGCATCAGGACCACAGATGAGGCTTTAGGCACTCAGAGCTTCCTGTGGTAAAAGTTTTATGACCGTGGAAAAGGGATAGGGAAAGCTTCTGACACAGACAGCAGAAGAGGGCAGAGAGTGCCCCATCGTTAGTCTTTAGTCAGTTCAGTTGCTCAGTGGTGTCTGACTCTTTGCGACCCCATGGCCTGCGGCACACCAGGCTTCCCTGTCGGAGTTTGCTCAAACTCATGTCCATCGAGTCAGTGATGCCATCCAACCATCTCATGCTCTGTTGTCCCCTTCTCCTCCTGCCTTCAATCTTTCCCAGCATCAAGGGTCTTTTCCAGTGAGTCAGTTATTCACATCAGGTGGCCAAACTATTGGAGTTTCAGCTTCAGCATCAGTCCTTTCAGTGAATATTCAGGACTGATTTCCTTTAGGACTGACTGGTTGGATCTCTTTGCAGTCCAAGGGACTCACAAGAGTCTTTTCCAACACTACCACAGTTCAAAAGCATCAATTCTTTGGCACTCAGCTTTCTTTATAGTCCAACTCTCACATCCATTCATGACTACTGGAAACACCATAGCTTTGACTAGGTGGACCTTTGTTGGCAAAGTAATGTCTCTGCCTTTAAATATGCTATCTAGGTTGGTCATAGCTTTTCTTCTAAGGAGCAAGCATCTTTTAATTTCATGGCTACAGTCACCATCTGCAGTGATTTTGGAGCCAAAAAAAATAAAGACCGTCACTGTTTCCACTATTTCTCCAATTGCCATGAAGTAATGGGACTGGATGCCATGATCTTGGTTTTTTGGATGCTGTTTTAAGTCAGCTTTTTCATTGTTCTCTTTCACTTTGATCAAGAGGCTCTGTAGTTCCTCTTCACTTTCTGCCATAAGAGTGGTGTCATCTGCATATCTGAGGTTATTGATATTTCTCCCAGGAATCTTGATTCCAGCTTGTGCTTCATCCAGCCCGGCTTTTCACATGATGTACTCTGCATATAAGTTAAATAAGCAGGGTGACAATATACAGTCTTGATGTACTCCTTTCCCAATTTGGAACCAGTCTGTTGTTCCATGTCCAGTTCTAACCTTTGCTTCTTTCTTGCATACATATTTCTCAGGAATCTGAGAAACCTTGCATACAGGTCAGGTGGTCTGGTATTCCCATCTCTTTAAGAATGTTCCACAGTTTGTTGTGATCCACACAGTCAAAGGCTTTGGCATAGTCAATAAAGCAGAAATAGATGTTTTTCTGGAGCTCTTTTGCTTTTTCGATGATCCAATGGATGTTGGCAATTTGATCTCTGGTTCCTCTGCCTTTTCTAAATCCAGCTTGAGCATCTGGAAATTAACAGTTCACATACTGTTGAAACCTGGCTTGGAGAATTTTGAACATTACTTTGCTAGCGTGTGAGATGAGTGCAAATGAGACTAAAGAAAGTTAGTCTTAGGCAAAATAGATTGTTGTCATAACAACTCAGAGTTTAAGGGGGAAAAATAAGTCTTATGTGACTAAGACAAAGGAATATAGGAAAAAATGTTTGTCCCTTTCACCTCCTCAAGCACCCCGGACCCCTTTCTCCTCCTGGGGAGGAGACTCCTTGTCATCCTACCTAAGAATTAAATTTCTCAGTAGTCTTTTAAAATGTATTCATTCATTTGCTTTTGGATGTGCTGGGCTCACTGCTACTTACAGGCTTTCGCTTTGTGGTGAGCGGGTGCTGCTCTCTAGTTACATTGTGGGCTGTTCTCACTGCAGTGGCTTCCCTTGTTGCAGAGCACAGGCCCTAGGGCATGTGGGCACAGGCGTTGTGGCACATGGGCTCAGTTGCCCCATGGCATGTGGAAACTTCCTGGACCAGAGAGTGAACCTATGTCCCCTGCATTGGCAGGTGAATTCTTTAGCCCTGGGCCACCAGGGAAGTCCTCTAATCTCCTTTTTGATTCTTCTTTTTTTTAATATAGTTAAACCAGGTTGAAATAAGGGTCTTTGATTGCATTGGATTGCTGTGTCTCTAAAACCTATCTATTGGTTTCTTCTCTTTATTTTTTTCCTTATTCTTTTGAAGAAAATGGGTCATTTGTTCTGTTTCTCACATTCTGGATTTTGCTTGTTGCATCCTTTTTTTTTCCTCTGAGCCCTTGATGAGCAATAGACTGGTCCTTAGATCTAGAGACTTGATCAGATGTAAGTTGATTTTGGGAGGATAGAAGACTTCATGGATGGTGTGGCACTTAAGGTCCAGTTGTCTCTCTTTTTGTGATTTGAGTAGCTGTTAATAATAAATGCCTAGTCTGTTATTCCATTAATTAGATTTCCATCATTTCTTCATTTATTAGCTGGAGGACTTCTATACAAATAGACTTTCCTTCATCAACTGTTTGGTTATCTTGAAGTATATAGTTCATATAGAAAAAGCAGGATAAATATTTCTTGCCTTTTATCAGTTTTAAATATTTGGTCATAGTATCTTGTCTCCAAAGGTAACCAGTTGGTTTGTTTCTGTAGTGTCATTGTAAACTAATCTGTTAAAATCATAGTTCAGGGCTTCCCTGGTGGCTCAGTCATAAAGAATCTACCTGCCAATGCAGGAGACACGGGTTCCATCCCTGGTCCAGGAAAGTCCCACATGCCATGGAATAGCTAAGCCTGTGTGCCACAACTATTGAGTCTATGGACTGGACTTGGAACCACAACACACTGAGCCCATGAGCTGCAACTACTCTATAGCCCATGCTCTAGAGCTGGTTCTCCAGAACAAAAGAAGCCACTGCAATGAGAAGTGTGCACACCACAACTAGAGAGTAGCCTCCCCGCCCAAACTAGAGAAAAGGCCAAGCAGCGACGAAGACCCAGCACAGCCGAAATAAACCATAGTTCATATGTTTTAGTCTCTTGTAATTACTATTGATACTCAATATTGTCACATCTTGGATGAGTGGGAACCTTTTGAACTTGACTCTCAAGCTTTTGAAATGACCACTCTAGCCTTTTGAAGCCCTTTTTAGGTCATATAATAAGAATTTTCAGTCTTGTGTGTTTCCTTCCCTTTAGTAATGGTGATTTGAGAGCACAGTCTGTGCACTGGTATGCTTATTGCTAGTAGGTTGGCTGTCATGTAAGTCTCTCCAGTTTACATGTAGAATCATTATGTTATAACGTCTTTGATTTTATATACTTCTGTCTCTTTTCTTTTATGCCTAAAACCTTTATTCCTAACTATATCTTCCCTTTTTGAAATACTGTCTGTACTATTCTTCCAAGCCACTGTGCTCTAGTTTGCTTCATATCATATTGGCTGCTGCTTTCAGATGCCTTTTGTGGATCCTACTCTTTAATCTCTAACTAATGAAGTGACCCAGAGTCAGTCTTGGACAACTTCTTGACTGTGTGCTATCCCATTATTTTAAATATCATCTCTAAGTAAAGTCCATCCGCCAGTAATTCCTTAGACTTTTGTCTTTTGCCGAGACATCTACCCCGAACACCAAACCCCTAACTTTCTCATCTCCACTCAGAAGTCCAGAAAGCATTTCAATCTCAATATGTTTACAAAAGACTCTTTTTTTTCTCCCCATACTTGCTGTCCCTCAGACTTTCCATTTTCATAAGCCCCACTCTTCTTGCACATGGTTCCTATATGTTACATTGAGAAGGCAGCCTAGAGTGCTCTTTTTAAATATAATGCACACTGTGGCATACTTTCACTCTTCCCCTTCAGTGGCTTCCTAGCACACTTAGAATGAAATCTGATCTTGCATAAAACCCAAGATCCTCGCAATGTCACCTCTGTAAAGCAGTTTCTGCCCTTCATGATGCTCTTCATGGAACAGCATGGGGAGCTAGCATAGTGTATCCACAACTTAGGAAACAGTTTTACTGGCATAAAGCCTGTTCAACCATCTGAATTCTGAGTATAGTTGTCCTTGTGAAAAAGAGTGTTATGTGTATTATGATTTACTCTTGAGTTTTTTCCGTTAATAGGCCTTTTAATCTTTTTTTATTTCATTTTCTATTAATGCTCATGAAGAATATCTATAATAAGCACCAAAGTTGAAGAAAATTTATGGTAGAAAAACAAAAATTGACCAAAATGACTCAGGTATAGCCCACCCTTATTCAGCTGTTGTATGGAGTATCCAGCTGGGAAAACCTTGGCTTTCCAGAATTGTATTAATTCAAAAATTACATGAACCACATCTTCAGCACCTTGACTAGAATTTAAGGTATTGGCTTTCCAGGTCCTGTTTTCAGTTAGGAAGGGTGTGTGTCAGGGTCAGCTATTTCCACAGATGACTCATTTTACCCGTATTGCAGATTTTTACACACATCCTCCGATTGTGTCCTCAAACAGCAGAAGGTACAGCAAAATCTGTTTAACAGTTGAAGAAATCAAGACACAGAGGGGTACAGTGATCAACAGAGGCAGTTAGGAAACAGAAGAGCCAGGACACTAAAACCCGGCTGTCTGAGTGCACACTCCTTGCTCTTTCTCAGTCCTTTCCTTGCCTCTCTGTTGTCACTTAGGGAGTAAACTACTTGGTCAAGCACTGTTTTAGTATGTTTTAAGTATATTTCCATGAAAAGTGAAAGTAAAGTTGCTCAGTCGTGTCCAACTCTTTGCAACCCCGTGGACTATACAGTCCATGGAATGCTCCAGGCCAGAATACTGGAGTGGGTAGTCGTTCCCTTCTCCAGGGGATCTTCCTAACCCAGGGATTGAACCCAGGTTTCCCACATTGCAGGCAGATTCTTTACCAGCTGAGCCACCAGGGAAGCCTCGTACTTAATTATTGCCCCAGTCAGATTCTGCACAAATTATTAAGCATAAATTTGGTATGTTTCCATGTTCTTACTTAATTAGAGCCCTTTTCAGATTCAAATACTTCTCATAGTCACTCTGTGAGATGGATATTCCCATTTTACAGGTGAAGAGGCTTAGAGGGACTTCCTAGTTGTCCAGTGGTTAAGAATTTGCCTTGCAATGAAGGGGACATGGGTTTGATTCCTGGTAGGGAAACTATTAATAAGATCCCACATGCCACCGAGCAGCTAAGCCCACATGCCACAATGAAAGATCCAACTAAGACCAATTGAAGAAATTTATATATATGAAAGTGAGGCGTAAAGACCTTACGTAATTTGTCCTGGACCACCCCACTGGTAAGTGTAAGAACCATGATTTGAACCCAGGTCTTCCTCACTCCTTGGTTTGTGGTCTTCCCGCTGTTGTGCTGCCTCTCTGCTATCATTTTCAATCAATTTTGAATCACTTGCTAGCTGCTGTAGATAATTTTTGCCTTTTTTTTTAGGTTACTCTATATTTGTTGTTAAGGGTGATCTGCCAGATTGTGAGGCTGACCAACTTCTACAGATGATCAGGGTCCAACAGATGCATCGACCAAAACTTATTGGAGAAGAATTAGCACAACTTAAAGAACAGAGGTAAAGCTGAGCCTGCAGTGTGGGGTATATGATAGTATTTCATTACAAGAATTAAATTTACATGCTTACATTGAAGATGTGGTCCTTTTATTGTTGGTGGGGTTTTTTTAGACCTTTCTGTTTAAGTGTAGCTTATTGGTTTAACCTTGGATCAACTCTGAATTATTTAAGTATACTTCCCAACACAAATTCATATCACAATAGGACCTTTGTATTATTAGACGTTATCTGTAAAAAAAATGTGTAAGTTTTCAACTTACATAAACATCTTTGGTTTATAAATGTCTCTATGTTATAGCTAAAATAGAAGAATGGTCTGCAGTTATTATTTGTGCTTTTATTCTTTAGAGTCCAGAAAACAGATCTAGAACACGTCTTAGAAGTAAATGATGGGACAGGAATGTTAGATGAGGATGAGGAGGAATTGCAGAGGGCTCTGGCACTAAGTCGCCAAGAAATTGACATGGAAGATGAAGAAGCTGATCTCCGCAGGGCCATTCAGCTCAGTATGCAAGGTATGGACATTCTAACACTTATTTTATTTGTTGTTGTAGCAATTGATTTAGATCATTTTTAGTTCTTCTGGAAATTAATAAACTACTGGTAGAAGTTCTTTGACAGTCACTGCAGAAGCAGTAGCTATGTATAATCAGTTATTTTTTAGATATTATTTAATACAAATAACTTTTGGATATTATTTAATACATATAACTTTTTATGACTTGTGTTATATTAGGACTAGTTATATTTTTATTTCTGGTCTTTCAGTTTGGTTATAATACTGTGCAAACACAGTACTAAACGGAGCTAATCATTGCGAGGTCAGTGGACCCTTGCTCAGACCAGCTATTTAAATGCATTCTAGTGGCTATGAAGAAAGGTCTGGACAGAGACTATAAATTGATTTTACAAAACTCTAAAACTTAATGGCTGTAGAACTTTTAGCTTAAGCTTACTTTGGTGGGCTTACTCTTTTAGCCCACCACACTTCTTCCCCCACCCACTCCCACCCTCCTCCCACCCCAGGGAATCCAAGTGGAGGGAAAAGTCTGGGACGTTGCTCAAAGGGGCTTACTTAAAAAGTGTGACGGGTTTTCTTTTTTGGGGGGATTGTTTTGTTTTTGTCTAATGTGAATTTGCCTTCTACTTTCTAATGAAATTACTCATCAGTTGAATTCTTTAAGTATCTAAATAAAATTGAGTTTCTGTTAATATGAAGTTTATCCTTTTTATGCTATATTTTATCCTGAACTGCTCATGCCTCCTGGCCACGTCTGAGTACTCTGTATGGTGCCCAGGCCCATTTTGGATTAGCAGAGTCGTGCTAGGTTAGCCCAGTGGTGGACAGACACAGCCTTATTAGTTCTAGATATTTTTGTGTACTTTACTCTTCTTCCCATGTTATTTCACAATTTGTGCAGAATCTGATTGGAGCAATAATTTAGTAAGAACACGGAAACATACCTAAGTTATGTCAGTATCCAGATGTTTGAAGATAGAGGAATATACAGAGTGGGTTTATTTTACAATCATCCACTTTAAGTTACTTCTAGGAATTCTGTGCCTTTGAAAATGTAGATTGATTTCTGGGACTTCCCTGGTGATACATTGGTTAAGAATCCTCCTTGCAAAGCAGGGGACGTGGGTTCGATCCTTGGTCAAGGAGCTGAAATCCCACATGTCTCAGAGCAACTAAGCCCGCAAGCACTACAACTAAGAGGGCCTGTGTGCCTCAAGCAAAGATCCCCCAGGGTGCAAGGAAGATCCCACGTGCCGTAGCTGACTCAATGCAGCCAAATAAATAATTTATTATTAAAAAGTATAGATTCATTTCTAATAAGTAAAGAGCAAGCGAGTGTGGTGCTAGCTATTTCTCCTACCAGATGGTCACTGAACTTGCCTCATGGCCACTGTGTCACAAATGGTAGTGGGTTTGGTCGCAGTGGACACAGGTTCGGTTGAACTACCTTATTCTGATTTTCCCCGAACCTTTCAGAGCCTTTCTTACATTTACAGAATGGTGCAGAGTAGTTTTGAGAAGAAAACTTTTTGAAAGCTCCTTCAAAAAAGCTTTGAAAGCTCCTAAGTATAAACACGTCATGACTTGGTAAATAAAACTGCTTTTTGTTGTGTTTTATTTGGTTTTCAGGTACTTCCAGAAATAGATGTCAAGATATCCCACAGACATCGGGTTCACATCCTACTTCAGAAGAGCTACGGAAGAGAAGAGAAGCCTACTTTGAAAAGTAAAGTAGTTGGTACCATATTAAAACTGCATATTTTATATTTACTTTGGCTATTTTGTCTATTTGTATACATATAGCTTTGACCTCGGAGAAGGCAATGGCACCCCACTCCAGTACTCTTGCCTGGAAAATCCATGGACGGAGGAGCCTGATCGGCTGCAGTCCATGGTGTCGCTAAGAGTTGGACATGACTGAGCGACTTCACTTTCACTTTTCACTTTGATGCATTGGAGAAGGAAATGGCAACCCACTCCAGTGTTCTTGCCTGGAGAATCCCAGGGATGGGGAAGCCTGGTGGGCTGCCGTCTATGGGGTCGCACAGAATTGGACACGACTGAAGCGACTTAGCAGCAGCAGCAGCTTTGATTTAACCATTTATTTAGAATTTTCTCCTTTTTTAAAAGACTGGCAGGCACTAGCCTGCCCCTATGAACATTTGAATGTAGTTTTAAAAAATTTGTAGCTAATAAACTGAAATCAAATATAGTTTTAGGAGAAAACTTTGCCTCAGTACTAATTAAATTTTCATGAAATAGGGTGAAGGAAGCTGTGTAAAATTTCAGTCATCAAAAGAAGAATGGAATTGGATCAAGGCAAGAACAAAACCCTGTGGTCCTTTGAATATACTTCTTGGTTATCTGACTAACCCTACAAAGTTCGGTCAATTAATAGGAAAAACACCATTTATCATAGGAGAACGCACTCTCAAATAGAGCTGGTGCTTAACTGCTCTGCTTGTTACCACACCCGGGGAGGGGGGAGGCTACCACAGGCCTGTCAGCATCGGGGGCAGAAGAGTAACCGTAAATCTCAACCATCAGCTCCTAGGACCTAACTTTGTGCCCAGCTGTATAAGTGCTCTCAAAATAGAAATTTCACCCATATCGTTATCCTTGCCAGTAACCATCATTCACAGGTCTTCATCCCCTTTTCTCTTTTTTAAAGATAAAACTCCATCTTACCATCACAAGATCTCTAATAGATATTCAGATCCTCTGATCCCAGCTCAGAGAACTAAGGCAGTGGCTGAGTCTGGCCTGTTATTTACTATATTTTATCAATTCTAAGATGCACATATTTTCACATTTCAACATCTCTGCAATTTGGAAGACTCTTACACATCATAATTGGTAGTACTTTAGCTGTATCTAAAATGTTGGCGCATTTTACATTGGATGGTGTAATGAAGATAATATTTACCTTGTTTTCTGTTTTTTTTAAGTCACAACTCAGAAGTATATGAAGGAAAGTTCTGATCAACTGACATCCTCTTAATGTGAGATATTTCTAGTCTTTATTCAGTGATAGATTAATGGATTTAATTCTGTATAAAAATCTCAAAATAGTGCTTATTAGTGCTTGTCACTCCCTTTACAATTTTAAAATTAACTTTTTTATTTTTTAAATATGATAAACTTCAAATTTATGTTCAAGTAGAGAAACTAGCATAAAGAACCCTGATATATCTGTTGCCCACATATAACAAATATCAGCACATTGGCTATTTTGGTTTTTATGCCCCTGTCTCCCGTGCTATTTACTCTTGTTCCCACCCCCACCCCCACCCCCCTGCAGGGTGGGGATATTTTGTAATAAATCTAAATCATAATATTTCATCTGTATTGATTTTCATGTCTGTCTCTAAAATACATGGTTTTTTCTTAATATCACCAAATGCTTTTGTCACACAATAATAGAATAAAGATCAGATGATAATTATTAATTGTAGTTCTGTAATATCATCAACTAACTAGTCAGTGCTAAAAACAGCTTTCAGTGTTTAACTAGATAAAAAATAATATTTTGGAAAATTTATCTTATGATAAATTTATCATAAGATATCTAAATCTAAAAAAACACAATCCTACCATTAATAACTAATGATATTGTTTTGACAGTCACACTTCTACTCACACAAATGCATGTATATTGTATATCACATGTTCCCATGATTGCAAATATTTTTTGCAAGAGGCTATGTTGTAGTTCATAAAATGTCTGTATCACAATTTATGAACCTATTGATTTTTGCTATTATAATTAATAATGCAATGAGCAATCCTTGTATTAACTTTATGCCTCACATCTCTCATCATTTCTTTTATTTATCCTGAAAATTTCAGATTACTAAGTTAAAATGCAGGAACATTTTTAAAGCCTTGGTAAAGATTTCTAAACTGCTCTCCAAAACAGATTCCAAGTGATACCTCTACCATGCTTCTTTGAGACTTTAGTTTTTTCCAGAATAAACATAGACATACTTTATAGAGAGACTGTTAAATTCACAAGTACATCCAAGAAAAGGAAACCATCTTTAAAGTATACAAACAAATCCCTCTTTTATTAAAGAAAGTCTTTAAGATTTTTGGATTAAAAATGTAGAACTTCCAGTAAATTAAAATTTACAAAGGATAATGCAGTAACTAACATTTCATAATGACTAAGTTATAACAAGCAGAATGCTAGCTATAACTGTTGCAGATGTTTTATTCAATGTTGTACCCTTTTAAAAATGTCTGAGTCTCCTTTCTGATCGGGGTTAGTTGATTGGGTAAGAAAGTACAGCGATGGTTCCAGCTTCAGCCTCCTATCCCCTACCTCCGAGTTTGACTTTGAAAATACTGGTGGTAACTTGGGTAGACCTAGAGAATGTTTTACACGGTTAGTTGTTGCTGAGAAGAGTTAAGACCTAACTTCTTGGGGTTGCTTTTTAACTTTGGTTAGCGTTCAGAATCTTGTAGGACTCATGATTGAAGGAGCTGAGAAACTAATTTTTGCCTTTCACTAGAATTCCTGATTACTAAACCTAGATGGGTCCTTGTCACAATAGCTTGTATTGTGGAGAACTTGGCTGTAAGGCTGTGGAGCCATTTCTTCCTTCTGATCTTTTCCATACTTACCCTGGTGCTAATTTGTTATTCATTGAAATTTATAGGTTTTTTTTTTTTTTCCTGTAGAGTATTTGAAGCTTCATACTTAATGTAGTAGCCACAGTTTAGCCATGGTGTTCATGGATTAAGCGTGAAAATACTGTTGAATGTCTACCTGTTACAAATTTATAGTTTATGAGTAGGTGTTCTTAGCTGATACTTTCATAGCTGTGATATTTTTTCCCAGTGGTAATCTCCAAATCCATGGTACATATAGAACCCTGAACAAAATTCTACTTTATCAGGTATATCATTGTAAAACCTTTGTAACTCCCATATTATGAACATCAAATGAGGCAATGTGTATAAAACTGTTTTGTAAACTGTGAAGTAGCCTACGGATACACTTGGCATTATTAATGCCTTCTCCAGATGTAACTCTGAAATGATGCTGGTTCGTTCTTTCTGTCACTAAAAAAGTGATTCTTAACCAGGAGAGAAACAAGGGACCCATTCCCTTCTCCAGGGGAATCTTCCTGACCCAGGGGTTGAACCTGGATCTCTGCATTACAGGCAGATTCTTTACCATCTGAGCCACCAGGAAAACCCAATGTTTCCATAGTCATGGGTTACTGTGATTTTTTGATTACCTAATACTTGAACTACCACTTTAGTGGCGTGATGTAGTTTATCAGAGTCTACCTTAAAAAACAGAAACTACTTAGAGATTTTTTAAAATGTTTAACTGGAGGATAATTGCTTTACAGTGTTGTGTTGGTTTCTGCTGTACAACAGTGTGAATCAGCCATAAATATACATATATCCCCTCCCTCTCAAGCCTCCTTTGGACAAAGTGGAATCAGGATATCGAGTTTAAAAACACACTGCTTTAGCTGTGACCCTAGCACCAGGGAGCTGCCACCACAGTTGCCTAGACATGGGAACCTGCAGTCTGGCCCCCACTGCAGCTGCCAGGAAGCAGGATTGTGGAACTGGTGTCTCCATGGCTTTACTTGCCAGCAGAGACCCACCAAAGCTGCAGGAAGATGACTATACCTCCTCTGCCGTGTAAGTCTCGGGCATGTGTTTAACTGGTAGCCAGACTCCTAGCTTGAAAACAGTCTTAAGACGTGTAGTTTTCAGTTTTCCCGCCTTTCTCATGCTGAAGATATGTTAGAAGGCACAGGGGGAAAGGATGCTGATTTACTGTTTAAACATGTTCCATCTTACAGTGTCCCCACATAGGAAAGGTGTCAAAATACTCTCAAGGCTGGCAGTTGATTTACTTCTCACTTTGAAGTAGAATGAAAGTTATCTCTCCCAAGGCGCTGTCTCACCTATCACTCCCTTGCATTCTGAAGTACTTTCTTGAATGGAGGGGGAGGAGGGCGTGGAGACGATGCGCCAGGAATTCCTCCCACCTCACAGCCTTTTTCGTGTCACATTCCAGAATCAGAGTATGCTTGTGGGAGCCCACTGCCTATGTGTCCCTTGTTGGCCGTGCTCACCAGAACTTGTGCATACATCAGTGTCTGGCTCAGAGGCCAGCAGGGAAAAACTGCAAGTCCCGCTGGCTGAATTTGCCTCGTTGCTCATATTTAAAACACAAGATTAAGAGGGGCCCTAGCAAAAAGCATGCTATTCTATTCTGTTTTATAGTGTTGCATGTGTTAGTTGCTCAGTCATGTCTGACTCTTTGTGACCCCACGGATTGTAGCCCACCAGGCTCCCCTGTCCATGGGATTTTCCAAGTAAGAATACTGGAGTGGGTAGCCATTTCCTTCTCCAGGGGATCTTCCCGACCCAGGGATTGAACCAGGTGTCCTGCATTGCAGGCAAATGCTTTACCGTCTGAGCTACAAGGGAAGCCTTATTGTGTTACTGGGCATTTAAAAATTCTGCTTCTTCCTGACTTCAGATTATACTACAAAGCTACAGTCATCAAGACAGTATGGTACTGGCACAAAAATAGAAATATAGACCAATGGGACAAGATAGAAAGCCCAGAAATAAACCCATGCACCTATGGGTACCTTATTTTTGACAAAGGAGGCAAGAATATACAATGGGCCAAAGACAGCCTCTTCAGTAAATGGTGCTGGGAAAACTGGACAGCTACATGTAAAAGAATGAAATTATGATACTTCCTAACACCATACACAAACATAAAGTCAAAATGGATTAAAGACCTAAATGTAAGACCAGAAACTATAAAACTCTTACAGTAAAACATAGGCAGAACACTGGATGACATAAATCAAAGCAAGATCCTCTATGACCCACCTCCTAGAATAATGGAAATAAAAACAAAAGTGAAGAAGTGGGACCTGATTAAACTTAAAAGCTTTTGCACAGCAAAGGAAACTGTAAGCAAGGTGAAAAGACAACCTTCAGAATGAGAGAAAATAATAGCAAATCAAACAACTGACAAAGGATTAATTTCCAAAATATACAAGCAGCTCATACAACTCAATACCAGAAAAACAACCCAATCAAAAAGTGGGAAAGAGACCTAAACAGATATTTCTCCAAAGAAGACATACAGATGGCTAACAAACACATGAAAAGATGCTCAACATCACTCATTATCAGATATGCAAATTAAAACCACAATGAGGTACCATTTCACACCAGTCAGAATGGCTGCGATCCAAAAGTCTACAAGCAATAAATGCTGGAGAGGGTGTGGAAAATATGGAACCCTCTTACACTGTTGGTGGGAATGCAAACTAGTACAGCCACTATGGAGAACAGTGTGGAGATTCCTTAAAAAACTGGAAATAGAACTGCCATACGACCCAGCAATCCCACTGCTGGGCATACACACTGGGGAAACCAGAAGGGAAAGAGACACGTGTACCCCAGTGTTCATCGCAGCACTGTTTATAATAGCCAGGACATGGAAGCAACCTAGATGTCCATCAGCGGATGGATAAGAAAGCAGTGGTACATATACACAATGGAGTACTACTCAGCCATTAAAAAGAATACATTTGAATCAGTTCTAATGAGGTGGATGAAACTGGAGCCTATTATACAGAGTGAAGTAAGCCAGAAAGAAAAACACCAATACAGTCTACTAACGTATATATATGGAATTTAGAAAGATGGTAACAACAACCCTGTATGCAAGATAGCAAAAGAGACACTGATGTATAGAACAGTCTTTTGGACTCTATTTGGTGAGGGGGGGATGATTTGGGAGAATGGCATTAAAACATGTATAATATCATGTAAGAAATGAGTCTCCAGTCCAGGTTCGATGCAGGATACAGGAAGCTTGGGGATGGTGCACTGGGATGACCCAGAGGGATGGTATGGGGAGGGAGGTAGAAGGGGGTTCAGGATGGGGAACACGTGTACACCCATGGCGGATGCATGTTGATGTATGGCAAAACCATTACAATATTGTAAAGTAAAAAAATAATAATAATATAAATAAAAAAGGGAAGGGATATATGTATACCTATGGCTGATTCATGTTGAGGTTTGACAGAAAACAAAATTCTGTAAAGCAATTAACCTTCAATAAAAAAATAAACAGTAAAAAGAGAAATACAGAGGGTGAGGTTGATAAAAAGCCAGAAAGTATCATTCATTATCCCATTAAAGAATTTTGTATTCATAAAAAAATTCGGCTTCCTTTAAAAATCCTTTTATGCATTTTTTTGAAACTATAGCTTCTTACTTAAATTGTCGGCTGTTTATAAGTTTTGTTTCTTAAAAACTTTTAGCATATATATATATGTGTGTGTATATGAAGTAATTTTAAACTGACGTAAAAGCAGAAATAGTTCAGAGTTCCTTATACCCTCCATCCTGAACCACTTTAGAATAACTGACAAACACAATTTCCCATTATATTTCTCAAAACTTAAGTGTATATTTTCTGAGTATGAAGACACCGTCCTACCTATTTACATCATAACCATCATGTTTAAATGTTTTAATGTGTGAATTGTTATGACATGGATTTTCCTTTTGAAAAAAAAATACAGGGAGAATTGACTTTAATGCAGCAGGTATTAGTGAAACTTGATGATGCAGTTTAAATGGTTGTTTTCATTTCTGTCATTCATAAAGTATTTGGTGGCAGGCACAGGTGAGGTACTGGAGAAACAAGCAGGATAAGCTTTGTGCTCTCGTTAGTTTGTGATTCTGCAGGGGGAGAGAGGCAAAAGAATATCAGATGATGATAGTTTATACTGAAAATTAGATGAGAGTGTGAGAATGGAAGGTGGCTGCTTTAGCTCAAACAGTCAGGAAATACCCTGTGTCCATGGGCTTCACCAGGCAAGAATACTGGAGTGGGTTGCCATTTCCTCCTTCAAGGGATCTTCCTGACCTGGGGATGAAATCTGGGTCTCCTGCATTACCAGGCAGATTCTTCAGCATCAGAGCCACCAGGGAAGCCTCTGAGGAGACACTGAAGCCTAGATATGAATGATAGGAAGGAGCCAGCCATGGAAGGATCATTTTAATCTGCCCATAATTTGAGATGCTTTATCTTTTCAAAGGTGCTTATTTTCAGTGACTTCTAACAATATTAAGGACCTGTAAACCAACACAGAGTCACTATTTTATTTGCATAAAAATAGTGACTCCATTGGTACAATGTGTTATTTTTATGGTGAAAATACCTATCTGTTAATTTGTCTGATAAATGTGAATTTTCTATCTAGGTTTCCTAGGATCAGCACTGTGATGCTTTTCAGTAATTTATGTCAGACTGATTGCTCTTTTTTTTTTAAAATTGAAGTGTAGTTGATTTATAATGTGTTAACTTCAGGTGTACATCAAAATTGTTGAGATATATGTATGTATATATTCTTTTTCAGATTCTTTTCCATTATAGATTATTATAAGGTATTGAATATAGTTCACTATGCTATACAGTAGGAGCTTGTTATATATTTTATATATAGTAGTATATATCTATTAATCCCAAACTCCTCATTTATCCCCCCACCTTTACCCTTTGGTAATCATAAGTTTGTTTTCATCAGAATGATTGCTCTTGCCTTCTTTGGGGGTGTTCAAGCCAGTGACACTTTTGTTCTGTGGAACCATTTATTTTCCATGGGAATGGTTTTTCTCATGGCATATTTATTCTTAGGTTTTGTTTTTTAAATGTACATTCACTCTTGAATGTTTCAGGCAGCAGCAGCAGCAGCAACAACCAGCTCCGCCAGGACAGCTTACACATCTGTGTGAAAAGTCCAGCACAAGCTGCGAAGCACCTGACCGCGATCTAGGTAGGCCTCCCGACCATACATCCCGTTTGTCACCTGCACGCTCTCTTTGACACACAGGCTCCATGGGATTTTTGGCTTTGTAGGCTTTTTTCTCCTCTTTCATTATACTGAAATTCTTGAATGAATTTGTGATCTACTAAACTTTCTTGGATTAAGGAGCTGGCTGACTCCTTAATGTACTTGTGTCCTTAAAACAGTCAATGAATGTTTTGCTTTAAAATTATAGATAGTACTTGCAATGTCACAGTAATTGGTACATTTTCCCAAAGTTTCTCAAAGATAATGAATAATAGTAGGTGGAAAATAAGTTCATTTTACTCCTTGGAAAACTAAAAACACTTGAGTGTAGTTTGCATTACAACGTAGAAGTCTAGAATTACTTATTAGACCTTGGTTTAATAAATAGGTCTTCAATGTTGGCCAGTTATTGGTAGTAGAAACTGAGTGAAAAATAAACTGTATCCAACGAAGAACTTGTAAGTAGGACATAAAAAGAGCTCTCAAAACTAAGAAAACAACTCAAAAAGATGCGCAAAGGATTTGAACACTTTACCAGGTATATGGATGAAAATTGGGCATGGAAATACACTGAACATCACTAGACATTAGGGAAATGCAAACTAAACCCACAATGACATGCCATTACACACTTGCAAGAAAGACTTAAGAAAATAATTAAATTGACAATACCAAATGCAGGCAAGAATCAGAGCAACTGAGACTCTCATACATTGTTAGTAGGAGTGTAAAATGGTGCAACAACTCTGGAAAACAGTTTAGTATTTTCTTACAAACTTAAATGTACACTTAACCATGGAATCCAGTAGTGCGACTCCTAGTTTCTAACCAAGAGAAAAGAAAATTAGATTCACACAAAAACTTACTGTGAATGCTCTAGATGATTTGTTCATAATAGCCCCAAATAGGAAGCTGCTTAAAGGTTGTTCTTCAGATGGTGAATAGACACATAAACTGTTACATCCAAACAAAGGACTACTATTAGCAATAAAAAGGAATGAACTGGTACTTTTTCTTACACATTCTGCTAAGTGCAGCTAACAACCCTGGGCTTTTGTATAAAGCAAATATAAGCTGAATCTGAAAGGCAGAGAGAAGACAAACTGGCTGGGAAGCTCAGGACCAGAGAAAGACAGTGTGGTTAGTAGCCTCGATTTTCTTTTTGCCCCAAGAAAAGCCTACTCTGTGGAGTCATTGATCATAGAGAAAGCAAGGAAATTCCAGAAAAACATCTGCTTGATTGACTGTGTTAAAGTCTTTGACTGTGGGGATCACAGCAAATTGTGGAAAAGTATTAAAAAGATGGGGATACCAGATCATATTACCTGTCTCCTGAGAAACTTGTAAGGAGGCAAAAATATACAATGGAGAAAAGACAATCTGTTTAGCAAGTGGTGCTGGGAAAACTGGTCAGCCACCTGTGAAAGAATGAAACTAGAACACTTTCTAACACCATACACAAAAATAAACTCAAAATGAATTAAAGATCTAAATGTAAGACTGGAAACTATAAAACTCTTAGAGGAAAACATAGGCAGGACACTCTCTGACATAAATCACAGCAAGATCCTGTATGACCCACCTTCCAGAGGAATGGAAATAAAAACAAAAATAAACAAATGGGACCTAATTAAACTGAAAGTTTTTGCACAACTAAGGAAACTATAAGCAAGGTGAAAAGGAAGCCTTCAGAATGGGAGAAAATAATAGCAAACAAAACAACTGACAAAGAATTAATCTTAAAAATGTACAAGCAGCTCATGCAGCTCAATACCAGAAAAATGAACAACCCAATCAAAAAGTGGGCCAAAGAACTAAAGAGACATTTCTCCAAAGAAGACATACAGAGGGCTAAAAAACACATGAAAAGATGCTCAACATCACTCATTATCAGAGAAATGCAAATCAAAACCACAATGTACCATCTCATGCCAGTCAGAATGGCTGCCATTAAAAAGTCTACAGACAATAAATGCTGAGGAGGTTGTAGAGAAGAGGGAACCCTCTTACACTCTTGGTGGGAATGCAAACTGGTACACCTACTATGGAGAACAGTATGCTAAGTCACTTTAGTCGTGTCCGACTCTGTGCGACCCCATAGACTGCAGCCCACCAGGCTCTGCCGTCCCTGGGATTCTCCAGGCAAGAACACTGGAGTGGGTTGCCATTTCCTTCTCCAATGCATTAAACTGAAAAGTGAACTTGAAGTCACTCAGTCGTGTCCGACTCTTCACAACCCCATGAACTGCAGCCTACCAGGCTCCTCTGTCCATGGGATTTTCCAGGCAAGAGTGCTGGACTGGGTTGCCATTGCCTTCTCCAGGAGAACAATATGGATATTCCTTAAAAAACTGGAAGTAGAACTGCCATATGACCCAGCAGTTCCACTGTTAGGCATACACAATGAGGAAACCAGAATTGAAAGAGACACATATACCTCAGTGTTCACTGCAGCACTTTACAATAGCTAGAACATGGAAGCAACCTAGATGTCCATCAGCAGACGAACGGATAAGGAAGTTGAGGTACATATACACAATGGGATGTTACACAGCTATAAAAAAAGAATGCATTTGAGTCAGTTCTAATGAGTTGGATGAAACTGGAGCCTATTATATAGAGTAAAGTAAGTCAGAAAGAGAAACACCAGTACAGTATATTAATGCATATATATGGAATTTAGAAAGACAGTAATGATGATCCTATATACAAGGCAGTAAAAGAGACACATGTAAAGAACAGACTTTTGGACTATGTGGGAGAAGGCGAGAGTGGGGTGATTTTGAGAGAACAGAATTGAAGTATGTATATTACCATAGGTAAAAATAGATGACCAGTGCAAGTTCAATGCATGAAGCAGGGTACTCAAAACTGGTGCTCTGGGACAACCCAGAGAGATGGGATAGGGGAGAGAGGTCAGAGGGGGGTTCAGGACGAGGGGACACATGTGCACCATCCCTGATTCATGTCGATGTGTGGCAAAAACCACCACAATATTGTAATTATCCTCCAACTAAAATAATGTAAAAAAACCTAGACAGTGTATTAAAAAGTAGAGATATTACTTTGCTTACAAAGGTCTGTATAATCAAAGCTATGATTTTTCCAGTAGTCATGCATAGATGTGAGAACTGGACAATAAAAAAGGCTGAGCACCAAAAAATTGATGCCTTTGAACTGTGGTGTTAGAGAAGACTCTTGAGAGTCCCTTGTACAACAAGGAGATCAAACCAGTCAAGCCTAAAGGAAATCAACCCTGAATATTCATTGGAAGGACAGATGCTGAAGCTGAAGCCCCAATACTTTGGCCACTTGATGCGAAGAGCTGACTCACTGGAGAAGACCCTGGTGCTGAGAAAGATTGAAGGCAGAAAGAATAGAGGATGACAGAGAATGAGATGGTTGGATGGCCTCACTGACTCATTGGGCATGGGTTTGACTGGACTCCAGGAGATGGCGAAGGACAGGGAAGCCTGGTGTGGTGCAATCCATGGCATGGCAGAGTCGGACACAACTGAGTGAGTGAACAACAATGGGGAACTGGATCCCACCTGCCACAACTAAGAGTTTCCATGCTGCAAGTAAAAGATACCCCCTGTGCCACCAAAAAAAAAAAGATCCTGCATGCTGCAACTAAAACACAGCATAGCCAAATAAATCTTAAAAAGAACACTAGGAGGAATAAAAATACATGTAAACACAATAGACTTGCCTCTCCTGTTCAGTTTTTTAAAATATATTTTACGATTGCAGGAAGAATTATAACTGATTTGGTTTTTACTGTAAAATATAGGAAATACTTAAGGCAATTATAATTAGAGGAAAGTAAAGGGAGGTAAGATTTTTAACTTTCATTTGAACTGGTGCAGCCACTCTGAAAAATAATTTGGTAATTTCTATAAAACCTGAATATACAGTGAATATATACAGTTATATTCCCATTTAATCCTAGAGAAATTAAAACTTCTATCCATGCAAAAACCTGTACTTGAATGCTCATAGCATCTTTGTCATGATAAAAACTGGAAAAAACAAGTGTGCTACAGTAGGTGAATGGTTAAACCAACTGCAGTACATCCATCCCACGGATACGTCTCAGTATTAAAAAGAAACCAGGAAGTGTACTGCTGGTTCAGTGGTTAAGACTTCTGTGCTTCCACTCCTAGGGGCACAGGTTAGATCATTGGTCAGGGAACTGAGATCCTGCATGGCATGTGGTGTGGCGAAAAGAATTAAAAAAAAAATTTTTTTTTTAACTTTTTAAAAAAAAGAAACCAGTTGTAGATACACGCAGCAGCTTAGATGTATCTCAAGGGCATTATGCTGAGTACAAAAAAATAGATCTCAAAAGATCTCATATGTAGGATTCTAAGTGTGTAGCATTCTAAAAATGACAAATTGATAGAGATGGAAAGCCAGTTAGCGGTTGCCTGCAGTTAAGGAATGTCGGGGGGCAGGGAAGAGAAGTGAGTGTGGATAAAAAGGGGGATTTTGGTGGTACCGTAACAGTTCTCAGTCTGGATTGTGGTGGTGGTGGTGGTTACACAGATCTTCACATAACGACAAAATACCATAGAACTACGCACGACATTGTAAATACCAATGTCAGTATTCAGATTTAGGTTTGAGCTGTAGTTACGTAAGATTTAATTATTAGGTGAAATTTAGCCAGTGTACACAGGACCTCTTTGAACTATCTTTGCACCTTCCTGTGCATCAATAATTATTTCTCAAAACAAACTTTTCAGTAATGTATGTATCATTGACAGACACAAAGTTATTCTTTCTTTCCCTTAGCATAATGCTTTTGTTGAAGATGCCATATTCAAAGGTTGCATACACAATGCATGATTGCATTTGTGTTGACATGCAGGAAAAGGCAGAACTGTAGGGCAGAAACCATGTCAGTGGTTACCTAGACCTAAGGCTTGGGAACTGGCTACGAAGACAGCACGAGGGAGTATTCTGGGTGCATGGGATGGTTCTGTCTGTGTCTGGATGGTGGTGATGGTTACACCACTTGGTATTTGTCAAAACTTGAGGAACTGTCAGAGTGAATTTTACTGTCTGTAGACTTTCAGAATCAACAAAGGAAACTATAGTAGTCAAGTAAACAGTTTCTGAGCGCTTACCTTTTGATGACTTGGGAAATTTTCCAGAACTTTCTAAGAAATATGTGTTTTGTCCCCTACAGGTGATTCTATGAGTGAAGAAGACATGCTTCAGGCAGCTGTGACCATGTCTTTAGAAACTGTTAGAAGTAAAACAGAAGGAAAAAAGTAATACCTTTCACAAATCATTTAGATACTCAATCTTTCCAATATTGTCCTGTGTGATTACAGCATAGGGTCCATTTTGGTAATGTGTCAAAGAGAACAGTTTTCAACAGAGGAAAAAAGACTTAGGTGGTTTGCAAACAAAACAATGAGAGGGTGGAGAAATACATCAGTTGTAGGACTAAAAAATGATCCTCCAAACACTAGCCAAAGAGGCATTCAGCAATTAAAGAAATTTAAAATAGTTTTCTAAATGTTCTTTTTTCTTTTTTGAGTGTGCAATATCATATCTAAAATTAGGGCATTTTTCTTGGATCTTTTTGCAGACCAACTAATAACTAGCTCTGGCCACAGAACTTTCCCCACACACCTGGTCTTTTCCTCCTTTCTGCATAGGAAATCGGGCTCACTTTTATCATCTTAATAGTTGCTCTTATTTCTCTTTAACCAAATTAACCTTGTAGGACAGTGTCTTCTCTGTTTTGATAATAGCAGCGGTTCCAGGATAAGCTGTTTTCCTTCTGACTGTATCGTGCACTTGGGTTGTTTCTCCTCTTTATTTTCTCTGATCACAGTTTCTCTGTTATCTGGTTTTCATTATTTTCTACTACTCTGTTGAAAGACGGTAATGTTTCTTGAGGTTTTTAAGCCCTCGGAGAAGGGATCATTATTTTATGACTCCAGTGCATTCCTGTACTCTAAAATCAGCTCTACACAAGTATTTGAGAGTAAAAGAGAATTCTGTCATTGTGAGCACATCCGTTGTCAGATGCATTGTGGCTCCCTCCTCAGTTAGGTCAGAACTTTAAGGCGTGTTGTAACCCTCCTTCCTGCACCCTGTTATTTCCTTTTCTTTTGAAATTGAGAAAAATAGGAGGAGCATAGTGTGCAAGCTTCCTTCTGTTACATACAGTGTGTGTAAAACAACACACAGGGCCCACTGTGAACGACAGATGAAATGTGGCCTTCGATTTTAGTAGCAGTTTAATTTTATTTTTGCTCTTGTGACTGGAGCTGTTTACAGTTGAGTTATGAAGTGTGGATGTCTGCTTCTGCTGTACGTCTTTTAGTAGGTAGATCTTGCCAGAGATAACCATTTAGAACATGAAAATAATTTACCAACAAAACTGCATTGAAATTTGTACTGTGACTTGACACTTGGCATCATGTTTAAATAGCTTTGAATTACAGAAGGCACAGTACTTAATGGATTTGTAAATAAGAAAGTCTTTAGTTTTGATAAACATTCTTTAATTGGGATGCAGAGTTTCCTGCTGGGTCATTGCAGTGGGATGATTTTCATGAAAGTTAACCATGTCTCTCTGAAATGGGCCTTTTAGACTCTCCCCTTCCCTCATTCTCCATCCCCCTTTGAAGCCCTTTTGAATGTTGAATTGTTCATTAGCTAAAATTTAAGAAGATTCAGCTGACAACTTAGAAAATTAAAGTATGATATATTGCCGTACCCTGGTGTATGGCTACACACATTTTATCAGGGAATTTTTTGATGTAGGATTTATTGCTAACTGAAAAGAGATGAGAAAGTACCTTTTATTTATGATTATGAAATAGCTTTTACTTGGATAGAGACAGGCTTTTTTTAAGTCATTATTTTGTGCCAAGTTAAGTTTTATGAAGTTCCCCTTACATAAAATTAAACAGTTTATTTTAAAATCTAAAGGTTTCTTTTGAGAATTGAAAATGGTTCAGAAGAATTATAAACTTTTAGAAGTGCAAGGGATGTTGGAGTTTGGTACTACTCCCTGAGATTTACAAATCAAAATATTTTAAGACTGGACATTTCTGTAGTTAACCCAAGTATGCTAGTCATATTTTCCATGGATATTTGACCTGTATCTTTTCTCATTGAAAAAAAATACATTCTTACATTTGAATTGATGAACTACCTGATACAAAAGTGAAAAAGCGAATATACATTAAAAAGTTTTAACCTTGAAAATTTATAAAGTTCTTATATTACACACCCTTGCTAAAGCACTTATAGGAATATAGGACGTTGACCTTCTTTTGTTAGGGTATTTTTTTAAAGCAGGGCTGAGCACACACTGGATATATTTGAATGTGTTTATTTAGTTTGTTGTGAAATTGTTACATTTGGCAGGCAGACTCAGAATCACTAGTAAACTGCCATCTGGTGTGGATTGGCATAAATATTATTGAACATTTATATTCCATTTCTTAATTGATGGGCCAGTATGTAAAGATGCCAATGCTCATAACCACAGTAAGAAAATTATTAAGTTACGCAAAGTTATAGTTTACACAGGTCATACGGTTTACTTTAAACCACCTGCAAGTCAGAAACAATGAAATTCACCATAACTGTCCTGCTAAGAACTTTTATTTATAGAAAGATTTCCATTCTGTTTTACCAATTGGGAACACCTTAATGTTTAATATTTAAACTATTGGTATCATTTTTCTAATGTATAATTTGTATTACTGGGATAAAATAAGTACCATGGCAATGCTAGTGTTATAAGTGAAGTTTAAACAAGCTTTGGAAATAACACTTTCACACTGATAGATGTCATGGGTTTAATAAGTAGTTATTTATGTTTCAAAAATTCAGAGTAGTTAACATCTAACCTAAACCATCATTAAACATTTTTACCATAATTAACATACAAATACTTCAGTAATGCAAGTAGTTTGAAAAGGCTTCTGCAGGTAAACTGTATTTCACCTCTAAGATCTTGGCCAAATAATTTACGATTCACAGAATATTTAAGGTGCTTTCTTTCTTTAAAACTTAATTTTTCTTAATTGAGGCTTTATTCATGCCATAGTTAATGAAGAAAAACTCCAAACTAGTTGAGGAGCAAAACTACCCATACTCTACATTGTTTCATTTGATGTTAAGTCAAGTAAAGTAAGTTTTATGCCAGTAAGAGCCTAAGACATTTTCAATGTCTGCATGTTTGATACTGTTTTCAAATAGTATCACACTAGTGCCAAGATTTACTAAATGTCTTAAAATTGGCCCATTTGGAGGTGTACAAATGCAAAAAAGATGATTCTCAGTGCACAAGCAAAAATGTAATGATGATAATTGAAATTGCCTAGATTGAAAAATAAATCTTAAATGTTTTAAATTCTTAAGAGGATTCAATCTTTAACATTGATGACTTCCTATTAGAAACTTTATCTGCAATTGGAGCAACCTATGGCCACTACTTTCAAAGTTAATTGTTGCAGCTGGGCCCTGACAAGTATGGAGATATTACAGATGTGATCTTAATTAAGAAAAATCAGGTTGGATTAATTATTTCAGCAGTATAAGTAAGTTTTCATATTTTCAAAATAAAAACTTTGCTTCATTTCTGGTCCCTTTGTAACCAGCATCGTTTGTTAAAGAAATGAATGAACTTGTATTGTTTTTTAAATACACAACATATTTTTGTTTCATTTTGCTTTCATGAATGAAAATATTGACATGGTTGTTTAATTCTTGAATTTTGATTTTTTTTTTTTGGTTCAAGAAAATGTCTGCTATTTTAATTTTTTTTGCAAAATGGTCTAGCATTTTAAAAAATTAATGCTACTAACCACATCGAAATTATTGCAATTGGCATGTTTAATTATCATAGTATGTCAATAAATGTTTTAAGACTATGGATTCATAAGACAGGGAGTAGAAAGCATTTGTGAAACATATTTGGAAATTCCTGATTTGTTTAGGAAGCACTTCACTTGTCTCTTGCATAGTTCAAAAGTGAATATTTTCAGGAATTTTTTAGAGAGGAAAACATACATTTGAATGTGATTATCTAATTTCTACAACACTGGACTAGTAGGAATGCATTTTTAAAAATTACTGTTCTGTATAAGTAACCTTTGAAATTCAAGTAAAGAATTAAAAGCATCCTTTTGGCCACGACACAGGTGCACTGTGGCAGTGCCATTTGCTCAGGACCCAGCTCTGCAGCCCTTGTGTGTGCGCTCTTCTCTCTGAGCTGTCTTGCCGTTAATACACACACAGGCCTTCCTGTCTGGTCCTTAGAAAAGCCGGGCTTCCAAAGCACTGTTGAACACTGAGGATACTGTTGTTAATGTGGATGGTCGATGAGTTGTATTTTAAATATCAAAGATTATTAAATAAAGATAATGTTTGCTTTTTTTTACTTCTGTTTGTATTTATTGTTCAGTTCATAGCTTTGCCTTCAAAGTGTGGTTGGAGCATTTACACCACTGAGAGCTTTTCAGAAATGCTAAGTTTCAGGCCACACTCCCACCTACAGAAACAGAACCTGCATTTTTAACAAGATCCCCAGGAGATTCCCACACAGAGTGAATGTGAGAAGCATTGTTTTATGGACGTGGTGATAAATGAAGCTGGCTAGGGCCCACTGATAACTCTGTTCCAACCAACGGTTACCAGAGGGACCACTGTTATTGGATCCTCTGATCTTTTCTGAGAGGCTAAGAATTCCATAATTTTATTTGAAATCTGATTTTTAAATGTTGGCTTGATTTTTTTTTTCCCCCACCCTGAGAGCCAAACAAAGCATACTAGTAACAGTTTTTAAGAGTGCTATTCTTCCTCACTGAACTCCGGACACCGGCCTCTAACAATTGGAATCCACCTGGTTCAGGGTTATAGGATCCTCAGGTTTTATAATGACGGCTATCCATTTTAGCTTTAATTAGGGCTGGGCACAAATCTTGAAACAAAAATTTCCACTTGATGACAGGCGACCGTCTTTTTAGTGTAACTCGGTAGCCAAATGGCTCTGATCTCATCAACATCGCCTATGGGCCCTATGAAACTTACTTGTTGATTTGAAGGCACATTTTATGTCAGCTAAAAGCTTTTCAAAGGTTAGGGAAATTTGGGGTTGTCCTTATTCTGAAGATTTGCATGTTTGGGGATCCTTTTAACCATTTTGTGCCTGCCAGGCTCAATGCTCATCATTTTACAGGTAATCTGAGCCCAGCTGAGCTTTTCAGCCTGTACTCTTGACAGTTCCCCTTAAGGCACAGTGGAGCTGGCAGGCCTTATTTTAGGTCTTCGAAGAAACCAGGTTCTTTCTCACCGCCAGGCATCCTCACACTCCCCTTGCTCTTTCACCTTTGCCCTTTTGACATCCTTGTCCCACAAGATCATTGGCCACCTCTGCTATGAGGACTTTCTCTTTCAATTGACCACCACTCTTCATTAGACCTTGTTCTCTCGAGATTGTTCCCGTTCTCCCTGGATCAGAACCTCCCCCCGCTCCCCCCGCCAAAAAAAACCTTTGTCTCATGAACTATAAGAGAAAAGCAATTCTGTATCATTCATTCACTCACTCAAGAAGACCTGTGTGCATTCCTGGCATGATTCTCGGTGCTTGGAACAGAGCCATGAATCAGACACTCTGCTCCGCTGCTGCTTCCATTCTGATTGGCCATGAGGCAGAGGAAACATTTAAATGACTGACTGTGACTTCATAACATGTTAAGGGCTGTGCTTGTTCTGTGAGATACAAAGACAAAACAGGATGATGTGAGAGCGTGTGACTGGGATGGAGGGCCTTTTCAGACTGGGTTCAAGGAAGGCCTCTGTGGAGGTGCCTTTCAGACACCAGGAAAATGAGGCAGCCGTGCAAGGGTGTGGTGCCACTCTACCTGCCTGAGGAAACAGCAAGCACAGCAACTGAGGTGGGGGTGGCCGCTTGTCTCTGAAGAACACAGAAGGCTGGAGAGACAGGCAGGTAGTGCCCAAAAGCTGGAGTGTATAACATGTTAACAGAAGTCTAGAAAGCGTAGCCAAATAGTTCGGTGTAATAAAATGTAAATACAATCCAAACTTATCTTTGTAAAGCTGTACATAAGATTTTTGTTATGAAATGCAGTATTGCCTCACGAATTGATTGCTTCTCTGAGGTGCCCACCAGTGTTTTTGGGGAGAAGCTTTGAGAACAAGTTGAGGAGTGGCTGTCCTATGAGACTGGAGAGATTCCCCGAAAGAATGTGGATGTCATGAAGGAGGCAATGGTTCAGGCAGAGGAGGCGGCTGCTGAGTTTACTAGGAAGCTCGAGAAACAGGAGAAGAAACGCTTGAAGAAGGAAAAGAAAAGGCTGGCTGTGATTGCCCTGGCTTCTTCAGAAAATAGCAGTGCCCCGGAGGAGTGTGAGGAGACAAGTGAAAGACCCAAAAAGAAGAAAAAGCAAAAGCCCCAGGAGGTTCTTCAGGAGAATGGAATGGAAGACCCTTCTGTCTCTTTTTCCAAACCCAAGAAAAAGAAATCTTTTTACAAGGAAGAGCTAGTTAGTAGTGATCTTGAAGAGACAGCTGGTACTGGAAGTCTTCCCAAGAGGAAGAAATATTTTCCCAAAGAGGAACCAGTTACTGACCCTGATGAGTCAGAAAACAAGAGGGTCCCCAAGAAAAAGCGGAAATTGTCTTCCAAGGAGGAGCCACTCAGCAGTGGGCCTGAAGAGGCTGCTGCCAGCAAGAGCAGCGGCTCCAAGAAAAAGAAAAAGCTCCGAAAGCTATCCCAGGAAAGTTAGAATGGACATCTTCCTAGTGGGGCATAACTTAACACAGGTATTCCCCATCCCATCCCCTAGAGCCCAATAAAAATAAAAACAAAAACAAAAAAAGATTTTTGTTATGTACAAAAGCCAACCCTCCCTCCCAGTCACACATTACCATATTATCCTGTTTTGTCTTCATATCTCACAGAGCAAGCATAGCCCTTAACATCTTATGAAGTCATGGTCAGTCATTTAAATGTTTCCTCTGCCTCACGGCCAATCAGAATGGAAGCAGCAGCGGAGCAGAGTGTCTGATTCATGGCTCTGTTCCAAGCACCCAGAATCATGCCGGGAATGCACACAGGTCTTCTTGAGTGAGTGAATAAATGATACTGAATTGTTTTTCTCTCATAGTTGTTGAGACAAAGGCTTTATTTTTGGTGGGGGTGGGGGGCATTCTGACCTAGCGAGAATAGGAATGCAAAAATCTTATGTACAGCCTTACAAAGTAAGTTTGGATTGTATTTACATTTTATTACACCAAACAGTCTGGCTCTGCTTTCTAGACTTCTCTAAAATATCCCAAGCTGCTTTAAAAAAAATTTTTTTTTTTAAACACCGTTAACTACATCTTTGACTAAAGAGCATCCCAGGCCAGTGTCCACCTTCTTATTGTTATTGCTGTTCAGTTGCTAAGTTGTGTCCAACTCTTTGGGACTGCAACACGCCAGGCTTCCCTCTCCTTCAGTATCTCCTGGGGTTTCTTCAAATTCATGTCTGTTGAGTCAGTGATGCTATCTAACCATCTCATCCTCTGCTGTCCCCTTCTGCTTTCAGTCTTCCCCAGCATCAGGGTCTTTTCCAATGAGTCAGCTCTTCATGTTGGGTGGCCAAAGTATTGGAGCTTCAGCATCGGTCTGTCAAATGAGGACTGACTGTTTGGATCTTCTTGCAGTCCAAGGGACTCTCAAGAGCCTTCTCCAGCACAATTTGAAAGCATCCATTCTGTGGCACTCAGCCTTCTTTATCCAACTCTCATATCTGTACATGACTACTGGAAAAACCATATCTTTGACTATATGAAGCTTTGTAGGCAAAGTGATGTCTCTGCTTTTTAATATGCTGTCTAGGTTTGTCATAGCTTTCCTTCCAAGTGTCCACCTTAAGCAACCCAAAAACCTGAATTTTTAATACTACAAGTATACTGCTATCTCAGATCAGAATTTCTGGAAAGGCTCCCATTTACCACTTGTGCATTTTGTTTTCCTTCGCATCTTACATTTATGCAATATTTTTCATCAATATCAGAAACTACATTTCAGTTTAGAAAACTTAGCATGGTATTTTGTTTGTGAATCCACATTGTCAATTGTAGTGATTCATATCTGAGTAGTTCCTTTTTGTCTTTCTCAGCCACTTACTTCTAGTCCAGGACACCATCATATCACATATAAGCATGTGCCATAACATCGTACCTGTTCACCTGGACTTTGGCCGCTCTGATTTGGCACTAGTCTTCCCAAAGCTGCTTAGTTCTGTCACTCCAATTGCCTTTAAGTGAGCCTTCATTAATTTCTGTCAACATGTTGTAGGGAATGATGATGTGTAAATATTGGAAAGGATGATGCCTAATTAATTATTTGCTGATATGACTGTATGCCTACAGAACATAAGAAAATTAATTGAAAAGCTACTGAAACTGATGAAGGAGGTCAATAAGTCAACAAAAAACCTATAGCTTGTTTGTATACCAGCAATAGCATGTTAGAAAACAAGATGCAGCAGTACCAAGCCTAACAATGTCTAATCCCTGAAACACCAGATGAGTCGTAGTTTCCAAGCAAAGGTAAGTGGAACGGCCCTTTTTTCAGCCTTCAGCAAATACTGTCACACAGGCTCCGGACAGCTCTGCTGGTGACTAGAGTCCTGCTGAGTCTCTCAGAAAATAGATCAGAGGGATCTGATCCCATGTTGTCTCTGTCTCCGTTGCATTCCTGCCCTCTCAAAATAAGATACAGTTTCTCCAAAAGCTGTATTTCTATTCTGCACGGGGAGAGCTCTGTCTCCAACATGGAAACCTTCTCAGGGCCAAGGCAGATTAAGTTTTTTTTTTTGACCAATCATCTCAAATGTCTTTCCAGGGCTTCCAGTTAAGTACAGAGGATTTCTGTGTGATTCCACATATATGAAGTACTTAGGCTGATCAAATACATAGAGACAGGAAATAGGATGTGGTTGCCAGGGGCTGGGTGGAACAATACGGAATAAGGACTTACTGTTTAATGGGTACAGAGTTTCAATTTAGGAAGATGAAAAAAGTCCTGGAGATGGATGGTGATGTCTGCCCAACAATGTGCATGAACTTAATGCAACCAGATTGTATACTGTAAGATGGTAAATATTATGTCAATTTTATCACAAAAAATACATAGGATGGACTTCCCTGGTGGTGCAGTGGGTGAGAATCTGCCTGCCAGTGCAGGAGACACAGGCTCAATCCCTGGTCTGGGAAGATTCCACATGCAGCAGAGCAACAAAGTCCACACATCACAGCTGCTGCGCCCACGTGCGGCAACCACCAAAGCCCGAGCACCTAGAGCCCGTGCTCTGCAACAGAAGAAGCCAGGGCAACGAGAAGCCCAAGTGTCACAGTGAAGAGTAGCCCCCACTCCCACAACGAGAAAAAGCCCTTGCAAAGCAATGAAGATCCAGTGCAGCCAAAAAACAAAAATTACATGGGATTGATTACCGCATTTACTTCCTTCCAAAATCCCACCTAAATTAAAGGGGAAAAAAAAAAAAACAACCCACCTCAGGTACAGAGAGACCAGCAGAAGAGGTGAATTCATTGAATTAGATTTGACCATCATAGAAAAACCTAATATAACAATGACTTTACATGCTACAAGTCTTCAGGAAATGTAGAGATTGCCAATCCAGGGGTGATAGGGTCACACCGTGTCAGGAATCTGTTTTCTGTATTCTCACGTTACATACATGGCTTCCTTTGCTAATGTCAACTCATGGATCCAGGACAGCTGCTGTGGTGCCCACAATTACTTCTGCATCTCAGCAATCAAGAAGCAAAAGAAGGGTGGAAAAAGGCCACATGCCCTGTCTTTAAGGTTACCTCCTTGAAGTTGCATACATCACTTCCACTTCTTCGACATGGGCCAGAAGTGAATCACAAGACCACTCCTAGCTTCAAGGTGGTTTTCATTCTGGGTAGTCATGAGTCTTAGCTTGGGCACCCTTGAGACAGACCTTGAGATAAGGGAAAACTATTTTTCAAAAAGTGCTCTCAGGAAAAAAAAATGCTCTCAGGAAGGAATGGAACAGGTGTAGGGGAGTGGGAAAGTGAGATAAGAAAAGGAGGTCAAGCAAGCTTGTAAGAGTAAACAGAGCCTCAATCCTGCGGACAGGTCCAGAGGCAGTGTAGTTCCATCTTAGAGATGCTCCACGGTGGGCGTGGGAGTTGTGCCACTTTAACATGCTACTGAACAAGGTTGTGTTTTAGCACTTTTGGGCACAAGCAACGTGGGCTCTGGCAGTCCAAAGGCAGCCCTCTGCCAAAGAGAAACAGGTGCTGACTTTTGGGAGTAAAAGTACCCCAAGAACAGGTCGTGCACAAAACCGGTAAAGGGATGATGGGATCAGGAGGAACACTGGCACCTTCTGTCGTGCCATAGGTCCAGGTAAAAAGTGAGGATTCAAGCACTGTGTGAAAGGGGAGAACAGACTTTGGGGAACAATTAACAGTCACTGCTATCTGAGGCGGGGGCTTCCCTGGCTGCTCAGACAGTAAAGAATCTGCCTGCAATGCAGGAGATGTGGGTTTGATCCCTGGGTCAGGAAGATCCCCTGGAGAAAGGAATGTCTACCCACTCCAGTATTCTTGCCTGAAGAACCCCATGGACAGAGGAGCCTGGGGGGATCCAGTCCATGGGGTCGCAAAGAGTCAGACACGACTGACTAACACTTTCACTTTCTTTCACCATTTGAGGTGATAGGAGATGTGAACTTTTTTTTTTTTTTTTGAAGATGGAAAGGGGATACAGGAATGAGCAGAGCAGGGGGAGCTGCATAGTAAGTATTAAACAGAAGGATGTCCAACAGCACAGAGGACAGGGAGCAACAACTGTCTTGGAAGGTAGGGGTGAGACGTGGACTGAAATCAGGAGGATTGGTTAAAAATACTTGAAAAACAGCTGTTTCCCTAGAGAGGGGACATTCATCAATAAAAAAAAATTTAAATAATTTGTAGAACTGAAAGATATAGTTTTAAAAAGGGTTTGCTAAGTGCCCAGCACAATGAGTGAAACAACAAACAAACCCACCCAGGGCACATCCTTATTAACTTCAGAGCATCATAGACAATAACAGCCTACAGCTTCCAGAAGGAAAAACAAGGCCCAGAGAACAGGTCAGAGGAGAGTGGAGCAGGGAACAGAGGACTCTGGGTAGAAGAGTCTAAGCAAATAATAGAATTCTTGATGCCTTCTTGAAAACAGAATTAGGAGCATGTTTTACAATTCTGTTGCTAACTTTTAGAAGGATTAGTGATTCTGTAATAAACAGAAAAGGGCTTCCCAGGTGGTGCTAGTGGTAAAGAACCTGCCTGCCAATGCAGGAGACATGAGATATGGGTTTCATCCCTGGGTGGGGAAGATCCCCTGAAGGAGGGCTGCTGCTGCTGCGGCGGCGGCGGCGTCGCTTCAGTCATGTCCGACTCTGTGCGACCCCATAGACGGCAGCCAACCAGGCTTCCCCTCCCTGGGATTCTCCAGGCAAGAACATTGGAGTGGGTTGCCATTTCCTTCTCCAATGCATGAAAGTGAAAAGTGAAAGTGAAGTCGCTCAGTCGTGAAGGAGGGCATGGCTACCTAACTCCAGAATTCTTGCCTGGAGAATCCCATGGACGGAAGAGCCTAGTGGGCTACAGTCCATGGGGTCACAAAGAGTCAGACATAACTGAAGCGACTTAGCACACATGGGGTAACAGAAAATTATGCAAATCTAAAAGATGGAATTTGTTAACTTCAGGAAGAACAGGTTGAAAAATAAAGGAAATGTAATCTTAGGACACCATGTGGCTCAGCCAATGAACAACACTTATGTAGGCATATAAGGTAAACTTCTATTTGAATTTTTAATTGGTAAATTAAAATTTTAATTTTACCAATAATTATGATGTCATTCTACTGGGAGCTCAGAAGGAAGGGAAATAGAGACAGGTGGTAATATATAAGAGTTCTAATCTTTTATTTTCTGTAATTGAGAGTAGGTAGATAATGTCAAAAATGAGAAAATAATGAGAAAATGGCAATATAAGGATCATATTTAGAAATCGAGAGGGAAAGATCAGACTAATATTTTTAAATTCTACTCTAAAAAGTCATTTTTTTCTTTACATAAACATAAAAAAATGGGTTCTTTTCTTTTTGTATAAATAAACCCATTTGGATGGTTTCTTCAGAACAAAGAGACTGCTTTCCCTAGAGAAGTGTTGATGATGCTGCCTCTTGAGAAATGGAAACCAGTTTGCAGTTGATAGCATTTTTTGGTTAGTTTTTTTTTTAAAAGAATCTTCTATCTGTTGAGGTTACAAAAATCCTAGGTTCAGAATTTCAACTGGGCAGCCTAGCCCCACCACAGGGAGCCATTCAGGTTCTTGGGCTGTGTCTGGTGTGCCTGCTGTAGCTGGGCTTGTTTTGTTACTCATTAAGTGATGATGAACAGCCTTATTCGCTATAGGGGATTTTGGTAGGAAAAGGAGAGGGTCATCAGCCCAAGCTTCATCAAATTTGTACGACTTTTGTACAGTAAAAAAATGTCAAACGTATGCAAAAATAAATGACTCCCCTATGTACCCATCAGAGGATAAGATGGCTGGATGGCATCACTGATGCAATGGGCATGAAGTTGGGGAAACTTTGGGAAATGGTGAGGGACAGGGAGGCCCGGTGTGCTACAGTCCATGGGCTTGCAAAGAGTTGGACACGACTGGGCGACTGAACAGCAACAAGAACAACATGTACCCATCACCCAGCATCAATAATGACCAAGTCCTGACAATTCTTGATTCATCCACCCTGTCCCCATTTTTTTTAAGCACATCCCAAACATCACATCATGCTATATGTGTGTGTGTATTAGTCCCTCAGTCCTGTCTGACTCTTTGTGACCCTGTGGACTGTAGCCTGCCAGGCTCCTCTGTCTATGGAATTCTCCAGGCAAGAATACTGGAATGGGTAACCATTCTCTTCTCCAGAGGATATTCCTGACCCAGGGATGGAAGCTAGGTCTCCTGCATTGCAGGCAGATTCTTTAGCATCTGAGCCACCAGGGAAGTCCATCATGCTGTATATATCAGAATCATACTTTAAGTTTCTTGGACCATAGTCCATCACACTGAAAACAATCCTTGATAAAGAGGATTTTAGACATAGCTTTTATGTTAATACCTTAATACATAATACAAAGGCATGTGTTTTGTTTTCTGCATTAACTGTAATATCTTTATGGCATGACATGAATTTATAAATGACACTCCAGAGAATTTACACCTCTAGGAAATAAGAGCTTGATTTACACCAAACTTTTCACTGTTATACAGGAACCCATTGAGGTTCTAAGTTCATGTGACTCCTTTTCTCTAAACAATTCTTCATTCTACTCTGAATAAAAACTAGAGTTCTTACACCCAATTATCAGGTCCTATATGACCTGCTCTCCCCTATTTGAACTTCTTGATCCTCACTGGTTATTGCCTTTCTCCAGCCCACTCTGCTCCAGCCATCCTTGCCTTTTTGCTAACCCTCTAACCTGGCAAGAATTCTCCTGCCTCAGAACCTTTGCATCAGCTGTTTCTTTTGCCTGGACTGCTCTTTCCCAGATACCCGTCTCACTCTCTTATTTCCTTCAAGTCTCTGTTCAAATATCACCTTACCAGGGAGTTCTGACCACTTTCGACAACATTTACAAGCATGCTCTCTCCCCTACATCCCTTCCATACCATTCTTACCCTGTTTAATAGTGTTATTTCCCCCACAGCAGTCATCATCATGTAATACTTAATACATTTTCTCATCAGTTCCTTCCCAGTAGAATGCAAGCTCCATGATATCAGGGACTTTGTGTATGTTTTTTCTCCTGCTATATCCCCAGTGCCCAGAATAATTTATTGTTGTTGTTCAGTCACTCAGTTGTGTCCAACTCTTTGCGACCCCATGGAGTGTAGCAAGCCAGGCTCCTCTGTCTTCCACTATCATCTGGAGTTTGCTGAAATTCATGTCCATGGAGTCAGTGATGCTATTAACCAACTCATCGTCTGCCCATGAACAACTTGCAGGTCACCTTTATGTCATCATTTTAAAACTTTACACTTAAAATAGAACTCACCATATACAGGCACTGTTCCAAGCACTTAAAAATACAATTTTATTTAATCCTGCAAAAAACCCCACCCTGTAGGCAATATTATTTATCATTCCCCAACTTACAAATAGGAAACTGGTATACATAGAAGTTAAGTAACCTACCCAAGGTCACACAGCTAATAAAGATCTAGGCAGTCAGACCCCAGTGTCTGCACATCTAACCCCTGGGCAAAGATGCCTTTAAAAATATATATATATAGAAAACATTTAATAAACACTACCAGTCCAAGATACAAATTTTATTCTAAAATTTATTCTAAATTTTATTCAGATTTCAGGGAGGGCTACTATTCCTTGGACATGAACTTGGCAAACTCTGGGAGGTGGTGAGGGACAGGGAAGCCTGGCATGCTGCAGTCCATGGGGCTGCAAAAAGTCAGACGTGACTCAGTGACTGAATAACACTATTCCTTGGTGCCATCATATTTCAAACACCTGAGGCATTCCTAATGTTCCATTCACAAATAATGAAATCTGTAATGACCCCTGCTGTGAATAAAATCAAGGAGAAATGCGGGGAGCAAGCTCCGCCCCTGGCAAAGGTCATGAGGAAGGAGGCTTGGCATACGCAAAGGCGGGATCAAGCCTCAGGAGTCTCCCTGGAAATTCTCGAGCAATCTACCCCCAAAACCAGAGTCTGCCTACTTTCTGCTTTGTGCTTTCACCTACACCTCTGACTTTACGGGGGGCTGTCCCCCACTACCTCTCTGAAAAAAGAGTTAGCTTACAGTTCCAGTTAATAATTCCTGGGTGTGACAGTGTTTAACCTACAAACTCCTTTGGAAATCCTCTAGCCTGCCTGAATAGGTTTTTCCGGCCACATGTGATTGTTTGGAGCCTCCCAACTGTGAGAGGCAGGAGATGTTCTGAACTGTCTAAACACAGATTCTTTTGAGTAGTTAAAAGATCGATTAGAAATTGTATCGGTGAAGGGATTTTCACTTGTTGGGCCAATGTTTGCTGCTAAGTTTCCACATCCCTTACCTGCTGTGTCCCTGGCAGTGTATTGATTAATATAGTTGGTGTAAATAGTAGCTTTAATGTTTGTAACCTGGGACCCTTGAGTTAATTCTTTTTCTTGTTATAGCCCACCACACCTTTGCTCTGTAGGAATGCAACTTTATCTAATGCTTTTGGAGGGTGGCTCCTGACCAATCACCTTTAGAGAAAAATAAGTTTTCTGAAGAAAAAGTCTTAAAATGTTAACAGGCCTCCGGGCCAGAAGATGATGCAAATCACCTAAGCTTTTGCATATGATAAGTTTGCAGGAAGAAAGCCTGGCTTACTGCATGACTCTACCCCTTCCCCCATTATCCTCTATGCATAACTTAAGGTATAAAAACTACTTTGGAAAATAAAGTGTGGGCCTTGTTCACCGAAACTTGGTCTCACCATGTCGTTCTTTCTTTCACCTTCTGGCTGAATTATTCAGCCTCTTTTCTCCACTGAATTTCCTCACTGAGCTATCCTTATTTCAGCCTCTTTTCTTCACTGAATTTTACTGAGCTATCCTCATTCTATTACTCTTTATATCCTTAATTAACGTTTAATTAAGCAATTGTTTCCTGATCTTCGCCTACGCCGTCTCTCCTTCGAATACCCTGGATCAGCCGGGGCTGGTCCCCGGCAGAGAAAGGTGCCAGTATACTAGGTTCTATGCTTAAAAGAACTGCAGGTCTATCTCATTCTTTTCAAAGTAAAAAATGCGGCCGTCTCTCTGGCCAGGTAGTGTAGGTCCACATAGCACTGCAGCAAATGCCTGTAAGTCACGTGACATTTTTCCTCTAGGGAAGGTGTATGCACCAACTGTGTAACTGAGTATCCTGGGAGGGGTGGGCCCTTGCAGGGCTAGTGTCACAATACCCTACGAGGGAGTTCACATTAGAAGAGCATTTCTTCTTCATAAAGTTGCCCCGCTGTCCTCTTCAGAGTTATTTTGAAACAAGTAGTCTGTATATTTAACTTTACAGGTTAGGTCGGTTTCATTAAAAAAAAACAACAAAAAAAACTCTTTTTATATTAAAGAAGGCATTGGTTTCAGCTGTGAGCTGGAAAGGCTGCAGAGAAAATTTCCTCTATGAAGGTAATCAACACAAGTATGTTTGCTGCCTGGACATTTGAATTTGCAACCCATCCTTTCTGTGTAGCTTTGGTTCCTACCGTAGTCCCCAGTACACAGCGGCCCTTGACAGGGTGTAGAATAATTGTCACAGTACACGTGTGATAAGTTATGTAAAATCCACTTCTGATCCGGTGGAGGATCCCCGCCCAGTCTCCTCGCACGGCTGCTTTCGCGAGGGTAATCAGAATTAATACACTCAGGTTTCCCCAAGAATAAGAGTCCATGGGGTTCCTAGGCTACGCCGGCTTCGGGGGGCACCCCCTGTGGGTCGCCTCTGCCTGAAACCCAGCTGCACTTGGCGAGAGCGCCGCGTCGCCGCGGGTTCCGATTGGTATTCCACCTGCTGCCAAAGCCGGCGGGCTACGTGGAAGTTGACCTTGCCCTGGGGCTGGAGGCTGCGGCCACGGCGGCCGCACGCAGTCCTCCGCGATCCCATGTTCCCCTGCGCCCAGGACACGTCCGGCGGCTCTGAAGGGCCTTTCTACGCTATCACGGCGCCTCTCTATGATCCATAGACGCGTTCCTAGTGGGTGTCATGGCGGCCGGCGTCGAGTTGGCAGGAGTTGCCCAAGGAACTAGGGAAAGTCACTGAAGCAGAAGAAGAAGTGGCCTAATCTGGATGGTGGGAAGTCGTGAGAATGAGCGGAGGCCCACGGGGGTGACTGTGTCACTGGAGGCAGGCCCCTGGTAAAGTCTCAGGCCAGGCCTTTGCGTTTCTAATCAGAGCCCGGCGGTTGGGGGGAGCCCCCGAAACCGGCGTGGAGTGGGAACCATTCCCCAGTCGTGTTATCGATTCCTGAGTGTTGTGATTCGGACAGTCCTGCGGAGGCAGCGGTTCGAGGACATTTGGCAGAGTAGTCCGACGACGCTGGCTGCTTTTCTCGGAGCAGAGCGGACCTTCTCTAACCCGCAGCGATGTCGTCCTGGCTTGGGGGCCTCGGCTCCGGCTTGGGCCAGTCCCTGGGTCAGGTCGGGGGCAGCCTGGCTTCCCTCACTGGCCAGATTTCAAACTTTACGAAGGATATGCTGATGGAGGGCACGGAGGAAGTGGAAGGTAACAGCTGGGGCGATGGAGGGAGGGGTTTATTGGGACCCTGGGAGCGTCTGTTTGGTCCCCAGGTCCATCTGTCATGAGACGCAGACAGGTCTAGAGAAGCGTCACTCCGCCCTTTTTTCTTTACATTTCTCCTTTTGCCACTTAAGTGATTTTCTCTAATGAGAGACCACTAGGGTGGGGGGAAAGAGTTCTGGTGGTTCTCCTTTGAGTACCCGGGATAGCTCAGAGCAGAGTGAAACTGCCCTTACATCGCGTAGAGTTTATTTTTCTTTGGTTCATCCACACCCACCGCTTACTTTGGCCTTAACTTGGAGGCGGAACTGATTTTGATCCTCTTCCTTTATACCGACATAGTTTAAGTAATTATTTGTATTATGACACGTAGTCACATTTTTTGGGCTGGAGGGGGTTTCTTCGATTTTCGTAACTTAATAAAATATTTAGTGGCTCTTACCCTTTCTCACTTGAATATATGTTAGTGAAACATGAGTATGGTTTTGCTATTATTGTGTATTTTTGCTAATTCTGATGGCAAATTACAGCGTCTCAGCTGAGAGTGTATTTTCATGCCTAATTGCCCAGTGCCTCCCATATTGCTCAGGAGAGCAAGGAAGGTAACCCTGTTCTTCGGTCCCTTTAGCAACCTTCACTCATTTTTGAAGTCCTCATTTTGTTTTACCAATGAATAGTGACCAGGAGTTACATGGTAATCAATGATTAAGTTAATTGCTGTTTTGATTTCTTGATACTTCTTTCATCAAGTAGTATTCAGATCAAAAGAATTCTTTAATTTCAGTCTAGATCTGCCTCCAGAGAGGGTGGTCTTTTGGATGAGAGCAATTCCTTTGCTAGTTTTGTTTGTTGTAAATAAATTAGCATTCTGGTTTAATTTTGTAATACTGATTTAATGGAGTATGCGTGTTTATTTGGTTGAAATAGAGAAAGATAGTTTGATTTAGAAAGATAGTATCTATATTTAGGATTTCTGTGAGGTCTATTTAGAAGGGAAGAAGATTGGGTAGCTGCTGTTAAATGGTAGCTGGTACCATTTAACTGCTTGGGGTACCCCTGGTGGGGGGTACATCAGGTGGGACAGGTTGAGGTGGGAGTTAAAGGGATTCTTCCTGTGTTCAGAAAATGATCATGTGACATTGAGGGCTGTCAGAAGCAGAAAAGGGCTAGCTAACCTGGGAAATGCCTAGTCTCTGCTTGTTTCCTAGATAGGGGAAAACAGTTGACTATTTCTTTGACCCTAAGCCAGAACCTGCGCACTTCCCCCTCCAACTTGGATGTCCTACAGGCTTAAGGTGGAATTCATTTTGTTTTTCCTACCAAATGTGCTCCCATATTTACTTTTAATGGTTTCACCAGCTACCCGTTCTCCTAAACTTAGAAATCTTTGTTTCATTGTTTTGCCTCTTTTTTCTCCTACTTTCAATTGGTCACCAAATCTTGTTCATCTGGTGCCTGAAGTGTTTCTTATATTTGTCCTTTCCTTTATTATTCCTCCTTTAGTTCCCATCCCTGTTATCTATCCCACACACTATTTCTCTTTCATATCCTGTCACTTGTTTCTTCCTCCTTTATTCCATATTCTGTTGTGTTAACAGTTACTTTTCTAAAAACAAATGTGCTTTAAAAATCTTGACTCTGTACTTACAGGATAAAACTCAAACGTCTTAACTGGGGGGAGCCCAAAAACCTATCCTATCTGGGTTCAACCTATCTCTTTCAGTCTTATCTCTTGTTCCCTCCCCCTTCTCTCTCAATAGCCACATAGATGTACATTCATATACACAAGCATGCTTGCACCCAGGATTTCTGTAAGGGAACTTTGTGAGGTACCTACACCGTTCCAAGCCTATGCATGGAAAGCCCTTCCTTTTTACCTCCTCCTCTACCCTCCTTGGAGAAGGCAATGGCACCCCACTCCAGTACTCTTGCCTGGTAAATCCCATGGACTGAGGAGCCTGGTAGGCTGCAGTCCACGGGGTCGCTACGAGTCGGACACGACTGAGCGACTTCCCTTTCACTTTTCACTTTGATGCATTGGAGAAGGAAATGGCGACCCACTCCAGTGTTGTTGCCTGGAGAATCCCAGGGACGGGGGAGCCTGGTGGGCTGCTGTCTATGGGGTCGCACATAGTCGGACACAACTGAAGCGACTTAGCAGCAGCAGCAGCAGTCTTTATCTTGGAAAAGGAAGTAGCATCTCACTGCAGTATTCTTGTCTGGAGAATCCTCTGGACAGAGGAGCCTGGTGGGCTGCTGTCCATGGGGTCGCACATAGTCGGACACAACTGAAGCGACTTAGCATAGCATGCTGCCCTCCTTTGCCTGGAAAACAATTTTTCCTGCACGACCCTGCAGACATATCAGGTACCTGGTGAAACCGTTCTCACTCCGTGGCAGGTTGAGTCGCCTGTGTCTAATAGGACTTTGTGGCTCTCTCTCTCTGACAGCTCTCTTTTATTTGTCCTTATATTACTAGCATGTGTGGTACCTTCCTTGGTGCATAGTACATGCTCAGTAAAGATTTTGCTAAGTATTAAAAATCTGTTTTTATTGTTTTGTCTTTGTATTAAAATAGGACTTGCTTAACATCCAGTTTATTGATTTTATAAATCATTTAAAAATAGAGTCAGAATGCAGTTCATTTATTCATTCAACAAGTGTTTATTGAGTGTCTACCCTGTGCCAGCAACGAACAAGGTAACAGTTCAGAATAGCACTATTGATACAACTTGAAAATTGTCTATAGTTACAATATCAGAAAGTTGCTGTTCTACCAAGCACTATACTGATTTAGGAGCTTGGGCTTTTAAATCAGACATGGATTGAAATTCCACATCCATGGGTTACAGATTGTGGGGGTCTTCAGCAAATTATTAAATACTTAACCTTTAAAAAGCAAAGTTTTCTTATCTGTTAAAAAGAGATAATTCTACCTATCATGAAGTTGGGAGGATTAAATGAAATAATGAAGGTAACATGCCTAACCTAACACTGTGCCGAACAAATAGTAAGCATTAATAAATGATGGTTGTTATTTTTGTTTTCCCTCATTGAGGAAAACTTTTTTGGTCTGCATAACATCTCCCCTTTATCTTAAAAAGGCCATATTCTGGGGAGAGGGATATGGAGGGAGGTCTTCATGACCTTGTTTTTCTTTAATCTCTCTTTGAAACAGTTGCGGCTTCTAACAGTGACCTTCCTAAACAGATTAGATTATAATTTGTTCTCTTCTGAGTAGCAATTAGACAGTCTTGTCAGAGTTTCAAGCAATTTGTATAAACAACCATACAAGCATCCCCACCTAGTGATTTTTCAAAACAAGAAGAGCAGGTTTGTCATTATTATTTATTGGATGACACTTGTATTTTCTTTTGATTTAAACTAATTCAGAGAAGTTATTTTTATAGTATTAAAGGGCTGAAAGTAATGAAAAATATTAATACTTAGAAAAGAAATCTGACTGTGGAGGTTGATTATCTGGCAGCATCAACTGCCATTTTGGTCCTCTGGCTTTCCTTTTAAATGAAAATGTACAAAACAAGACTGAGTTCATTATCATTTTCAATAACTTGTGTCCATGTTACTCAAAATAAGGCTTCTTTTACTGCATTTTTATTCTTTGTTTAAGAAGCCACTAATTTTTTTGGTAGTTTTGGAAGCAGAAAAAGTTAGTAAGACCTTAAACCCCAGTTGCATAAGAAGTTAGAAATATGTCATTGAGAATTCCCTGGCAGTCCAGTGCTTAGGACTTGGTGCTTTCATTGCTGAGGGCCCTAATTAAATCCTTGGTTGGGGAACTAGGAACCCACTGTGCGGCCAAAAAAAAAAATTTTTTTTTTGCATCCTATTTGCATACGTTTCATCAAAAATTATACTAAGCAAACAGAGATTAATTTTCCATTACAAAATTTTAATGAACACTTCCAAAGGGTAGAGGTAGATGCTCTTGAATATAGAAAATAGGCAAAATGACTTACATGACAATAAGCATCTGTAACAGTAGAGAATAGTGATAACAATCAGGTGATGTTTGTCTTCTGAATTTGTCCTCAGATCAGCATACCATTCTGTTTAAAGCTCAGTGAAATATATTTTCCTACAGACGCCTGTTTACTTCACGTGATGTTGACCATATATTCAGTATATGCCGTTTCTTTTGTAGCAGATTTACCTAATGCTAGGAGAAAGGAAGTTGAAGCCATTCATACAATCTTAAGATCAGAGGTAAGGAAACTTAAAGATTTAGATTTTTCTTTTTTGAAACCATGAGTTATTTACACTTTATTTCAGTCCTCTCTTTTTAATGCACTTTTTCTCTTCCCCTTTATCTTAGTTTTCTTGTCTTTTTTGAAGCTCTATCTTCCTTTGATGAAGATATAATTACATGTTGCTGCACTTTTCTGTTAAATATTCCCACCTCTGCTTCTGAATAGTGGAAGAAGGAAATCTGCCAAATATAGAAACGATAGTGGCAACAATTTCAACATGTCAAGGATTTACAATGTTTTAATAGTGTGCTAAAACTGCAGTTGTACATTTAAGTGTAATGTGAAGAATGCATTTCTGTTTAATATAGTTTTTAATTCCCTAACATTAAAAAAGGTGTGATATTTGTATGCAGAGAATGTAGAATGTAAGAATAACAAATTAATTTTACCGTTTTTTTTCATTATTAGTCAGTGCCTTGTGGTAACTAGCTCTGGTCATTGTACTTAATAGGGATGACGAAAACTTGAAAAGAGTTCAAAGGTAAGCCATGAAAAAAATGAAAGGTTCTAAAATGGCATCTATTGTAAAGTACTAAAGACATCTAACCATTGAGTTGGCCAGAAAGTTTTTTAGATGTTGTGGAAAGCCCTGAATGAACTTTTGGCCAAGACAGTGTTTAGCCTTTGGATAAGAATGGTGAGGGAGCGCATAATAGTATTTCAGCAAACGAAATTCTTAGAGGACTGTGGTAAGCATGTTTCCCCTTGCTAAGCCCATAAAAAAGAAAATGGAATTTAGATATAAGAAAGTACTTTCTGACAACAAGCATCATTGAACTCTGGTCTATATTACCAAGGGTTTCCCCAATGGCCCAGCAGGTAAAGAATCCACCTGCAGTGCAGGAGACACAGGAAATGCGGATTCGATCCCTGGGTATCCCGGATACCCAGGGAGGATATTGGATCCTCCAGTATCCCTGGGAGGAGGAAATGGCAACCACGCTAGTATTCTTGCCTGAAAAACCCCACGGACAGAGGAGCCTGGTCCGCTACAGTCCACTAGGTCACAAAGAGTTGGACATGACTGAGCAACTGAGTGCACACACGTTAGATTACCAATGTAAGGTTGTAAATTTGAAAGTGGAAGGATCTCTCAAGAGGGACTACTGAAGTTTTCTGCCTCAATGTGTGTGTGTGTGTGTGTGTGTGTGTGTGTGTGCGCGCGCGCGCGCTCAGTCATGTCCAACTCTGAACCCGTGGGCTGTAGTTCGCTAGACTCCTCTGTTCATGGAGTTTTTCAGGCAAGAATACTGGAGCAGATGGGCGTTTCCTGCTTTAGGGGATCTTCCTGACCCAGGGATTGAACCTACATCTCTTGCGTCTCCTGCATTGGCAGGCGAATTCTTTACCACTGTGCCACTTGGGAAGCCCCATTCTGCCTCAGTAGAAGATACCAGTTTGGTGGCACTTAAGAGACCTTAGCTGTAATTACCTAGTTAGTAGGTGTTTTTGTGACAGATGAACTTAATAGCTTCTTTCTTTGTAAGACCAAGATAGGAAATAGTTCCCATCGTCTCTAAAGAAATCCTTGAGAGAGTACTCACTGTGGGCCTACCCAGAAAAATTAGATGGCAGAGACGTGTGTAGTGGCATTAATTAACCTAAATTTGCCAGTATATGTTTGGAGCGGGGGATGGGGGTAGTAAATGGGATTAACCTACTTAATGAATGACTGTTCTGTATTGAACTTAAGGAGGAAGATAGAAATATTCTGTCCCTCTGTTGATTTCAACTCTAGTCTCTCTCCTAGTATTGTCCTTGGACAGTAGCAGGTATGATTCTAGTGTTCACAAGTATTTATTTTTGGTATAACAAATCTCTAAGTGATAGACAACTTCCTTATTTGGTGTTTATTCAGAGTACTGTGAGCTATTCGAATACTAGAGGATAACAGACTATTGAATTTCTCAACAGTTTTATTTTCCAAGGTGATTTTGACTACACATGATTCCTGCCTTCTCTCAGCACATAAACACTTCATAAAGGTAACACCTTGTGTGACAGTAAAAAGAAGGTGAACATATGATTAAAACCAGTAGGAAATTACAATAGAAAATTATGTTTATTTAGAAAGCTTCAGTATAGACAGAGGGCAGTATGTTTTCTAGAGGAAATTAGATTTGTTTACAGGTGTTAATATTTGAGATTGATTAAATTAGTTAGGCTTCCTGAGTTGCAAGTAATAGCAACCAACCTAAGCTAATTTAACCATCTGTGCCAAGAAAAATAGTCTTCCCATTTACCATCTGAACCCAATGGACTCTTAATTTTCCTGTTAAGTTATTTTGTAAATAATTTACAGAGTAAGAATAAAGCGATAGTGAAAAATTTCATCAGAAATTTCAGTGAGCACTTACAACAATTTAAATTTTTATTCCCTATGTTTCTGCCTTTAAAAACATACATACATATGGTTTCCCAGGTAGCTCAGTGGTAAAGAAGCCTCCTGCCAATGCAGGAGCTTCAAGAGATGCAGGTTCACTCCCTGGGTGGCGAATATCCCCTGGAGGAGGAAATGGCGAACCACTCCAGTATTCCTACCAGGATAATCCCGTGAACAGAGAAGCCTGATGGGCTGTAGTCCATGGGGTTGCAAAGACTCAGACACAACTCAAGTGACTGAGCATGCATGCATATAAACTTACATATATTACCTCAAAAGAGGCAATGTTCTTTTGATGCAGATAACTGCTTCTTAACTTTTTTCGTGAACTGGACTGTTTCTTGTAAATACTGACTCCAGGTTTCAGTTACATCTCTGATAGATTTAGATCTTCTAGTTCTTTTTCCTGACTTAGGTCATTTAAACCAATACTTATGAAAACTTTGATGACTTATGATTTTGTTAAAAACATGACTGCTCCATAAGTACAAAGTGCTTTAATTGTTAAATTTATAAATACCAATTAGAGTTATCAATCCACTGAGTTTTTTCATTTTTGTCATTTGTTTCCTCCTGGTCACCTGTGTATACTTGTGTCTTCAGCATTTGTCCACATAGGGACTATATCAAGTAAATGTTCATATATACATATCATAATGAAAGAATACTGTTACATGTCCATTTAACAAAATGAGATGGATGGCTCAGGTTTTTTTCACAAAATATTGTGAGATAAAATCTTATTGAATGATTAATTTCATGAGAACACCATATTTCCTTTTTGTTCTTGGAAATACATTGTTCATTCCTCAGTTCCTGAGTTTGAGAAGTTCATGTAGGATATTGTTTTTCAAAGACTTGTCTGAGATTTTGCTTCTACAGTCATTTTCACCATAACCATTAGACTCTAGAGTGCTGTTTTCTGTCTCTCAGCATTTGTGTTCTTAGTTGTCTAATTGTGGAATATTTTCCTCAGTTTTCTTCTCTGTTGAAAAGTGAGAATTCTGATTTTCCAACTATGTTCAATGAAAGTGGAAAAAAAACCCAAAACACCCAAAACAAAAAACACTGCAAAGATAGTGTCTCCATTGCTTTTTCCTTTTTAAAAGATGACATAGTACTTGGTTATTTCACTGTTATTTTATCATTCTACTATATGATTCCATCAGTCTCCATTTTCTTGTCTTTTTTTTTTTTTAACATAGTTATAAACAATTGATGAGTAATGATTAATTCTTGTTGTTTAGTCGCTAAGTCATGTCTGACTCTTTTGCAACCCCATGGACTATAGCCTACTAGGCTCCTCTGTCCATGGGATTTCGCAGGCAAGAAAACTGGAGTGGGTTGCCATTTCCTTCTCCAGATCTTTCCGATTCAGGGATTGAACTCACATCTCCTGCATTGTAGGTGGATTCTTTACACTGAGCCACCTGGGAGCCCTGATTAATTCTTAGGATGATAAAATAGCAAAATGTTTCAAGGTACAGAAAAAAAAAGATCATTATGACCTCGTGATTATTCTTAGATTTATAAAAGTGCCCAGTGTACCCCTATGGTAATTACAAAATAAAATATTTTTGTTTGTTTTCTAAGTATATTTTTTTCTTTTCTTTTGGAAGCTACTAAGAAAGAATGTTATAAATATCAGTCCTTAGGACTGCTCAAAAAACGAAACTTAAAACTAGAATTGGTTTCAGTAGATCTTGATAATATTAGAAGGGTTAAGCACAGTGGGATAGTTAAGGATAGAAATATGAATCTTATGGATTCCAAGGGCAGAAATTTTAGCCAGTCTTTTAGGAAATGGCTTCAACCAGAACTGAACCCCATCAAGAATCTTTCTCATTTTTATTCCTCTCTCTTCCTAAGTGAACAGTGCAAAGAAATAGAGGAAAACAGTAGAATGGGAAAAACTAGAGATCGCTTCAAGAAAATTAGAGATACCAAGGGAACATTTCCTGGAAAGATGGGCACAATAAAGGACAGAAACAGTATAGACCTAACGGAAGGAGAAGATATTAAGAAGAGGTGGCAAGAATACATAAAGGAACTCTACATAAAAGATCTTAATAACCCAGATAACCACAATTGTGTAATCACTCACCTAGAGCCAGACATCCTAGAGTGTGAAGTCAAATGGGCCTTAGGAAGGATCACTACAAACAGAGCTAGTGGAGATGATGGAATTCCAGCTGAGCTATTTCACATCCTAAATCAAATGCTGTTGAAGTGCTGTACTCAATATGCCAGCAAATTTGGAAAACTCAGCAGTGGCTACAGGACTGGAAAAGTCAGTTTTCATTCCAGTTCCAAAGAAAGGCAATGCCAAAGAATACTCAAACTACCGCACAATTGCACTCATTTCACTTGCTAGCAAAGTAATGCTCAAAATTCTCCAAGCCAGGCTTCAACAGTTCGTGAACCAAGAACTTCCAGATGTTCAAGCTGGATTTAGAAAAAGCAAAGGAACCAGAGATAAAATTGCCAACATCCGTTGGATCATCGAAAAACTAAGAGAGTTCCAGAAAAACATCTACTTCTGCTTTGTTGACTACGCCAAAGCCTTTGACCATGTGGATCACAACAAACTGGAAAATTCTTCAAGAGATGGGAATACCAGCACCTTAATTGCCTCCTGAGAAATCTGTATGCAGCTCAAGAAGCAACAGTCAGAACCAGACATGGAACAATAGACTGTTTCCAAATTGGGAAAGGAGTACATCAAGGCTATATGTTGTCACCCTGCTTATTTAACTTCTATGCAGAGTACATCATGCAAAAAGCTGGGTTGGATGAAGCACAAGCTGGAATCAAGATTGTTGGGAGAAATATCAATAACCTCAGATATGCAGGTGATACCACTGTTAGGGCAGAAAACGAAGAGGAACTGAAGAGCCTCTTGATGAAAGTGAAAGAGAGTGAAAAAGTTGGCTTAAAACTCAAATTTAGAAAACTAAGATCATGGCATCCGGTCCCATCACTTCATGGCAAATAGATGGGGAAACAGTGGAAACAGTGAGAGACTTAATTTTGGGGGGCTCCAAAATCACTGCAGTTGGTGACTGCAGCCATAAAAGACGCTTGCTCCTTGGAAGAAAAACTATGACCAACCTAGACAGCATATTTTGCCAACAGAGGTCCATCTAGTCAAAGTTATGGTTTTTCCAGTAGTCATGTATGGATGTGAGAGCTGGACCATAAAGAAAGCTGAGCGCTGAAGAATTGATAACTTTTGAACTGTGGTGTTGGAGAAGACTCTTGAGAGTCCCTTGGACTGCAAGGAGATCCAACCAGTCCATCCTAAAGGAAATCAATCCTGAATATTCATTGGAAGCACTGATGCTAAAAGCTGAAACTCCAATACTTTGGTTACCTGATGTGAATAACTGACTCATTGGAAAAGACCCTGATGCTGGGAAAGATTGAAGGCAGGAGGAGAAGGGGACGATAGAGGATGAGGTAGTTGGATGGCATCACCAACTCAATGGACGTGAGTTGGAGCAAGCTCCAGGAGTTGGTGAAGGACAGGGAAGCCTGGCATGCTGCAGTCTGTGGGGTCGCAAAGACTAAGACACGACTGAGCAACTGAGTTGAACTGAACCGAAAATTTAAGTAATTTTTTCCATATTTTCAATATCTTAAAAGATTGTGATATCTAAATTTATTGAATTATATTTAGAATATTCTCTGTACTTTTAAGTGTAGTTTTTCAAACAGTTCTAGTAGTGGTTTTCAAAATGCGTTTTTCAGAGATGCCTTGCTCAGGAGGCTGGAGTTCAGTCAGACAAGTAATGTGAGGCTTTGGCCTCCTACCTATACTTCAACCATAAGTCTTTTTATAAAGGGTTTCTTCCAAAAAATTGTACTGATGAAAAAAAAAACAGAAAAACTTGTACCTTCAGGGAGAACACAAAAGTTGAAACATGTAATATAGGTCACTCATTTACCAGACATTTATTGCCTACAGTATGTTAGACACTGGGTGTACAAAGATGGGGGAAGCACTGATCAGTGACTTTCTCTTAGCAGAAAATCAAGCTGAGCAGGGTTTTTAAAAAACAATATGCCTAATCTATTAACATGCTTATTGTACGTGTAACTTTAATTGGAATTGTGTCTTAAAAACCAAGATTCTGAGACCTACTATAGTGCATCTTTTTTGTGCATAAAACAATATGTTTTTTTATAATGTCCTGCACATAACTGTTACTAACATGTTTTAGTCTTTTTGTTGAAAACACTTTTTTCTTTGCTTCTAGAATGAGAGACTCAAAAAACTATGTGCTGATCTGGAAGAGAAGCATGAGGCATCAGAGCTTCAAATAAAGCAGCAATCCATGAATTACCGACATCAACTACAGCAGAAAGAGGTAAAGGTTATAACAGATTTCATATTTACTTCACTACAATGTATTTAGGATGGTTTCTAAGAGTTATAAATCAAGCTCTATTTAGATTTGTGAAAATATCAAAAAGGTGTTGAAGTTAATTCCCAACTCAGTGTGATATCACTAATTTAACAAGGACTCTGTAAGCTTTTATATTTATATTACATAAACTAACCTTTGTGGAGTTTAATTTCTGCTTTCCAGAAGAATAAAAGTTTTTGTATAAAATATCTTCAGGCATCTGTTGTTTATAATTTCTGATTTTATGAAACTTATTTCTCACCTATTTATCTAAATTGTTTTAAATCAGTGTGATTGCTAATAACAGTTCTTTTTTAAAGAAAATGATTTTAACCAGAAATGTTAACATATGCTTATTCGTGTTTACTTGATTTTCCATGGAAAAACAGAAGATTAGGTATTTTATAGTTGATTTACCCTCTTCTATATATTTTTTCCTCTTTAGTTTGATAGAAATGGTTATTTTGGAGGTAGCTTATCTTGCCTTTGCAGTGCCAATACTATTATATAATTTAACCAATGCTACAGTGAATCCTTAAAATATAGACTGTGTACCTAGGTTTTGTACCTATGTACCTAGGTCATTGAATTCTCTTTAGTTTTAGTACCTAAGTGGAATTCAGTAAATGCTTCTATAGAATTGAGCCATTGCTTGTTTAATTATTCAGATCATTGGGATGTTCTTCAGTTTGTTGATTAAATGTTCATTTCTACAGTCACTTTATATTTGGGTTTTAAAAATTTAGATGCATTGATTTCTAGTTCTTATACTAAGATGAATAAGTAAACCACATTAAAGATTAATATTTAAAGAACTTAAATTTCCAATCTGGAATTGATTTCATAAAATACAATAAAAACAACAATACAATAAAACTACAATACAATAAAATACAGTATTACTATAAGATAAAATGAGTGTAAAAAGCAAATTTATAAGTTCAAGTGAAAAGTCTATTTTTTTTTTTTTTTAAGATTCAGCAGATATAAAATTACTCTCAGACTGCTTTAAAAGTTTTTAAACCTTATTCTTTTAGTTTTCTATACTTGTCATGGACTGGAGCAAATGTTCATGACACTGGTCCACAGACATGCTTTGAGCAGCACTGACTTATACTCCGATAGAGCGATAGCTCCCGCCTAGGGGTTTACAGCTGAATCATGAAAAATACACATTGTTATATCTTCTTGGAGATTCTGATTTAGTGTACTGGGAAGGGACCCTGGTACTGGTATTTTTCAAAACTCCCATAGCTTATTTTGATACTTACATCCTAGTTGAGAAAACTGTGGAAATTTTTGATATTTTATTTTTTACTTGGCTATTGGTATCAGAGGGCAAATGAAAAATTCAAGTTTAGGAGTACATCTTTTTAAGTAGAGTTTGTACTTTTTACCTCTACAACTTGGTGTAACTGTCTGTTGTATGATGAGAACTTCCTTTGCATTATAGCTACATTTGAAAAGAACTGTTGATTTCATTACTTCTTACTAGAATCAAAGATAATATATACTTTAGATCTTCTGTTTTCTGAATCTGTTTGTTGCTTTCATTGTGATGTTCAGATTGCCCAAAGATGCAGATTGCTTCATATCATTTATGGGAAAATAAGATTTGCACATTTCTATAAACCTCAACTAGAAAAGGGGCTTTTATTAGATACGAAAAAGTGACGGTTTACTATGACATCTGACATATTTGTATTTGGTTTTGCTTTGTCTAATTGCTTGACATTATACCTATAGAAATACTGTTACTCATCGGCTGTCTCCTCAGGTCAGCTTTTCCTTAGTTGTGGCAGGATATCTTGACTAGCTTGAGTATTTTATAGAAAGCTTATTTTAGTTTTCTCTAGCTCACTCACTTTCATGTTTTGTGTAATCTCTCATTTGGAATGGATATGGCATTATGCTAAGTCCTGTGTTTGTAACTTCTTTTGGGTGTTGACTTAGTATTGCCAGCCTTCAGTCACAACTCCATTTGGCGTATCACAGGTTTTATACAGTTCTCTTCCTGAGGAGAGTTAGATTTTCACTGGCCTTTTTTTGCCAAGGCTAAAACCAGGGCCTCTTTGAATACATGATTTCCTTCTGAGACTAATAGGCTAATTAATAATCTACAAGACTTACTGTGAAGATCGGATTAATAAATCAAAGCTTTCTTTCAGCTGTGAAAGCTTTAATTTATTAATCTGATCTTCACAGTACAAGTTACCTGACTTACAGTTCAGTTCAGTTGTTCAGTTGTGTCTGACTCTTTGCGACCCCATGAATCACAGCACACCAGGCTTCCCTGTCCATCACCAACTCCCGGAGTTTACTCAAACTCATGTGCATTGAGTCGGTGATGCCATCCAGCTGTCTCATCCTCTGTCGTCCCCTTCTCCTCCTGTCCCCAATCCCTCAGCATCAGGGTCTTTTCCAATGAGTCAACTCTTTGCATGAGGTGGCCAAAGTATTGGAGTTTCAGCTTCAGCCTCAGTCTTTCCAATGAACACCCAGGACTGATCTCCTTTAGAATGGACTGTTGGATCTCCTTGCAGTCCAAGGGACTCTCAAGAGTCTTCTCCAACACCACAGTTCAAAAGCATCAGTTCTTCAGCGGTCAGCTTTCTTCACAGTCCAACTCTCACATCCATACATGACTCACAGTGCATTAGCCCAAATCCAGCCATGCACAATCAGGTTCAAAAGATTCTTCCAACAGGTGTTCTAAGGAAACTCAACAGTGCATAGACTGCCGAGGCTTTTATTTTCTCATCTCTTGAGGCTTGATAATCACAAACAGAACCCGAAGAAATTGCCTATGCCAAACTACCTGATAATGCAGTATCTCCTAATGGTAAACTGATGTTTAACTGAGCATTTTGTTGCGTTAGTTGATGTATGAGTGGAATTCTTTTCCTCATACTAATCAAAACATTATCTCTGCTTTATGGTAATCAATCATGTTTGTTTTTGAAATAAAAGGTTACTTTGGGATGTTATAGACAACTTGGATTCAGTTGGTAGAGTACAATCATTGATAATTTTAAAATATTATAACTTTTAACATTATGAATATATTAAAGGGTCAGTATGATTATTTCACAGTGCTTTCTCTAAAATACGGATTATAAATATAGGTAGAAATCAGCCATCTTAAAGCAAGACAGATTGCGCTGCAGGATCAGTTGCTGAAGCTTCAGTCCGCTGCTCAGTCAGTGAGTTCAGGAGCTGGTGGTGTACCAGCAGCTGCTGCATCTTCGTCGTTTGGTTATGGTTTGAGTCATCATGCTTCAGGTTTCCATGACGATGACATGGATTTTGGTGACATCATTTCATCACAGCGAGAAATAAATAGATTGTCAAATGAAGTTTCAAGACTTGAGTCTGAAGTTGGCCATTGGAGGCATATTGCTCAGGTAGGTAGAATTTTCATGAGCTTCTGAAAACTGAGTAAAAATGTTCATGCTCTATATAGACGTTTTGGTATCAGAAAGAACCCTGGACTAGGAAATCAGAAAACCTGTATTCTAATTCTAATTCTGCCAGTGACTTTTTAAATTGGTTTTAGTCAGGTCATCTTTCTCTGAGCCTCAGTTTTCCTCTTCTGTACAATATTTGAAAGAAAATTTTTTTAAATTTAAAGCAAGAGAACTTTTAAGATAAAAGTTACAAGTTCATCCCTTTAAAGAGATCAAAACAAAGTTCCTGTGGTTGAACTTGCACTTTTTCCCTGGAGTCCCTGAGACTTCCCTGGTGGAACTCAGGGCTCCAGGGCACCAGATTTGAAACTGTTCGTGTAGACGGTAGTGTGCGGTTCTTGTTTGCATTGCTGTTAGTCGCTCAGTCATGTCTGACTGAGGTCAGATTGTTTGGTCGCATTGTTTGCGACCCAGTGGATGTAGCCCACCAGGTTCCTCTATCCATGGGATTGCCCAGGCAGTAATACTGGAGTGGGTAGCCCTACCCTGCTCCAGAGGATCTTCCTGAGCCAGGGATCAAACTTGGGTCTCCTCCATTGCAGGCAGATTCTTTACCATCTCAGCCACCATTAGTTATATATTAAATGAAAAAAATCTGATAATAGATTGGTATTACAAGACACAAACTATTTTGTGTTTTTTTCTCAGATATTAGAATAGATATTAAGTCCTTTCTATTTTGGATTGTAAACGTTCTTCCAAGAATCCCTTTTTTCTTGTATATCAGATTTTATGTATTATTGAGGTAGTCAGTGTACTCAAGACCTGAAATAAACTGAAATATTGCTCATACAGACTTTTATTATTGTGGAGAAAATCTCATAAATGGTCATCTATAAAATATGGCATTTTTTTCTAATAAAAAATTCAATTCACCTTAAAAAAAATAAAGTATAAGAGATTATTTTCTATCTTTTTGTGAGTGTTATCTTGTTACATAAAGGAGAAAGCCTCCCAATTAAAATGATCTCCTTGCTTCCCAAGTTGCTAGATATTCTCAGTACCCAAGATAAACCTTAGAGAGGATGATCTGTTAGTCCATCTTATTCCTAAAAGATTATAGTTCCTAAACTTTATATGTGTTAGAATAACCTGAGAAATTTGGTGATACTGTAGCTCCACTGTTACTAACCAGAGTTTCAAGGTTAGTATTTTGTAGGCTGTTTTAGGGTGATGGAAAATATAGTCAAATAAGTACTCAGGGGATACTGATGCTCTGAGGAACACATTCTAAGAAACATTGCCAAGGTAAGAGTTCGTGTGGAAAAAGATGAATTTTTTGTACATTTACTTCAGCATATCTTGAATGCCTTCTGTAAGACAGACCTGTACTGGGGTATTATGGTGAAAAAGGTAAAATTGGGTCCATTTCAGGGGGCTTAATTTTCTAGTAAGGCATAATAAAAATTAATATTTATATCATACTTTAATTTTTATGTTTCCCTATATACTAATCTAATACAGTCTTTAATAACTATGTGAGGTATTTATTACCTTTGTTTTGCAGATAAGCAAAGTAAAGGTTTAAGTAATACACTCATTGTCACAGTGATTTAAATTGTGCTTTAAACACACATCTTTCAACTCCAAGCCCTGTATTCTTTTTAATGTATTGTGTTCCTTCTTTTGATCGGAGAGCAATTTTTGGTTCCTTAACATGCTGTGGTAAATGTTAATAAAGATAAATGAGCAATACACAGCTTTGAATGAAAAGAAAATCATCCAAAAGCCAATACATTAATATTAGCATTAGTAGTATTAATATTAGCATTAATATTGGGTAACATTTCCATTTTAGAAACTACCTGTTAGGAAGCTGCTTGATTATCATCAAATTTAAATTTTGTTGAGCAAAGAAAAACATTCTGCGGTATTTTCTTTCTTATTTTGTAAAGGTATGGCCTTCCTTAATTAGTTAACAGACTCTTGAACAGTATCGTTTATTTATTGTGTATTATTACTCACTGTCCGACTAGGTTCTTTAAAAGGTGCTTGGCAGTCTTTAGTAAGAATTTGTCTGAGAAACGCCCCCCATTTTTTCTTACTTGCGTTTTTTTTCTGTTTTTACTGAAGTGTAGTTGGTTTACAGTATGTTAGTTTCAGGTGTACAACATAGTGATGCAATATTTTTATAGATGGTACTCCTTTAAAGTTACTATAAAATATTGGCTGCGTTCCCTATGTAAATGCCCCTGTTTTTAAAAAAATATCTTTTATTAAAGTTAGTTTTTGATATTCTCTTTTATAAGAAAATCAGTACAGTTACTTTCTAATTCTGTTTTTCTGATCTAGACTTCTAAAGCACAAGGATCAGTTAGCTCTGATCAAAGTGATATCTGCAAACTGCAAAATATCATTAAGGTAAGGTGGATTGCTGAAACAATGGCTATTATACATCTAAAATTTGCTTATTAAAAGTATACGCCTAAATTAATAAAAGACTCATTTATAAAAGTGTTTTATAGATTATGATATTCTTTTTTTGCCATTTTTATATCTTCTCTATTCTTTATGACACTTTTAAGAGTATAAAAATATCTCTTTCCAAAGTCATTTGGTTTTGCTGCTAAGTCGCTTCAGTCGTGTCTGACTCTGTGCGACCCCCATAGACTGCAGCCCACCAGGCTCCCCTGTCCCTGGGATTCTCAAGGCAAGAACACTGGAGTGGGTTGCCGTTTCCTTCTCCAATGCACGAAAGTGAAAAGTGAAAATGAAGTCGCTCAGTTGTGTCCGACTCTTAGCGATCCCATGGATTGCAGCCTACCAGGCTCCTCCGTCCATGGGATTTTCCAGGCAAGAGTACTGGAGTGGGTTGCCATTGCCTTCTCTGATTTGGTTTTGAACATTTATTTATTAGGTAGTTTATGTTTTGTAAGTCTATTTTCTATTGTGTATCTTGTAAAACTGTTTATTAAAACAGTTCCAGGGTTACTGAAATTTCAAAGATTAAGGTTAAAGAACACTGACAGAATATAATGTTAATGTTATTTACTGTAAATAGTTATTTTCCCTTCATGGTGGAACTTTACTAGTTTGTATCAGTCATTTCCTTAAGAGAAGTTTGATTTACATATACTTGTTACAGCAATGAATTGTTTTTAATATGTAAATTATTGTCATGTATAGAATTTAATTTCTCTGTGGATGAGTTCCTCATTCAGACCTGAGTTTGAATCCTGGCTGTACTAGTTACCAGCTGTCCTGCTTTGGTCAAATTACTTAACCTTTACAAGCTTCTGATTTATCATCAGTAAAGTAGATATTATCATAATACCTCCCTTGAAGGATTGTTTTTGAAGTTTAAGTGTAAAGTTTCTTGTCAAGTACTGGCACATAAGTCTGAAAGACTAAAGAATAGCTTCACTTGTCTTCTCAGGAAATTGAGGTTAATTTACAGATTAAGATTCTTGGCTACAAGCAAAAAAAAACAAAAACCCTGTCTCTAGCTAAGTAAAGCATAAAGAGAATTTATCGGAAGAAGTCAGGAATAGCCTGTCCACAGGATTGAAGGAAAAATGGAGCATTTTAGTCTCAGGAAGGATAGAAATTGGACCAGCATGAGAAATCTAGGTAGTGGGACACAGTGGACAGGCTCTCTAGGGTGCAGCTATTATAATGCTTCTGGTCTAATCGGTTTCCTCCTTTGAAAGATGCATCTCAAGATTCAGGTTCCTAGGAGAGACAAAGTGGTATCAACTAGGGTAGTGAGACATCTTGGTTGACAGTTTAGGGGTCCCATCAAGACTGAGAGAAGGAAAGGCTGAGCAAAAAAACAGCTGTAATAAGACAACAACAGGAACAGATTGGCCAGAGGTGGACACTGATCTTGGTGGACTATGTCATTAGCAGGAGAAATTCATGGTCACAGATAGTAATGAAAAAAAGATGTTGCTTGCTTTTTGTTTCAGGTGCTTCTTGCTGGTGCTCCCTCATTAAAAGTAGAAAAACTTTTTAAGGCCCAAGAAAGGAAAGGGTGGAGTCTTTTAGAATTATCCAAATTTGAAGCCTGCGTTTAAACTTTTTTCAGCCTTAGCACGTTCAGAGAATTATTTTTAATAATATGGACTTTTGGAAACAATGAAATAGCTTAAACTTATTTATTATAGATAAATGTGGTTAACTTCGTTCAATTTTTTTAAGGAACTTAAACAGAATCGAAGTCAGGAAATTGATAACCATCAACATGAAATGTCAGTATTGCAGAATGCACATCAGCAGAAATTGACAGAAATAACTCGTCGACATCGAGAAGAATTAAGTGACTATGAAGATCGGATTGAAGAACTGGAAAATCTATTACAACAAGGTTATTTTGTTATTTTAATGTATTAAATGACAAACCTAGCTGATATAAACTTGGTCTAAGTTCTAAAGAATGAATAAATGACTAGTTCTTCTCATCTGCTGAAAATTTGCAGTGGTACCACTATTGTTAAGATTCTACACAAATGAAAAAGTCCTTTTGCCTTTGTGGTAAACAGTTATGAGAGATATTTCTTTGCATTGTTTGGTGTGTTTTCACTTTTTTTCAGACTCAGATACAAAGGCTTTTAGTATTTAATTTCAAATAATATTTTTCCTGGGGCTTCCCTGGTAGCTCAGCTGGTAAAGAATCTGCCTACAGTGTCGGAGACCCCAATTTGGGTCTGGGTTGGTAAGACCTGGGTTGGTAAGTTCCCCTGGAGAAGGGATAGGCTACCTACTCCAGTATTCTTGGGCTTCCCTGGTGGCTCAGTTGGCAAAGAATCTGCCTGCAATGCTAGAGATCTGGGTTCGATCCCTGGGTTGGGAAGATCTCCTGGAGGAGGTCATGGCAACCTGCTCCAGTATTCTTACCTGGAGAATCCCCATGGACAGGGGAGCCTGGAGTCCATGGAGTTTCAAAGAGTTGGATACTACTGAGCTACTAAGCACAGCACAATATCTTTCCTCTATTTAAAAATGCTTTATTTATTATAGTAATTTAACTTTTTTTTTTAAAGGACTCTATTTTTTTAGAGCAGTTTTAAATTTATAACAAAATTGAGGAGGTACAGAGGTCTTGGTTATACCCCATCCTCCCACACACGTGGCCTCCCCCACTGTCTACATTACTCATCAGAATAGTACATTTTTTACCAAGGCACGTCATAAGTCACCCACAGTCCATATTTATCTTAGGATTTACATTTGGTGGTGTACATTCTATGGATTTGGACAAATGTATATCATTGTATCATACAAAGTATTTTCACTGCTCTAAAAATCCTCTGTGCTCTGCCTGTTCATTCCCCTATCCCAACCTTACAGCTATTCTTTTTATTTTCTTCACTGTTTCCCTTTTCCAGAATTGTAATAAAGTTGGAACCATATAATAGGTAGCCTTTTCAGATGGACTTCTTTCACTTAGTAATGTACATTTAAATTTCCTCCATGTTTTTTTAAGTAATTTTTTATTGTATAGTTGATGTACTGTATTATAAATTTCAGGTGTACATTTCCTTCATGTTTTTCTGGCTTGATAGTTCATTTTTTTTGGCACTGAATAATATTCTGTTGGTTGGCTATGCCAGATTTTAATCATCCACCTACTGAACAACTGAATCGACTTAGCTTGCACGCATGAACAGTATCTTGGTGGTTTTCAAGTCTTGGCAGTTATGAGTAAAGCTACTATAAACATTGCTGTTCAGGTTTTTGTGTGGATGTAAGTTTTCAACCCCTTTGGGTGAATATGAAGGAGTATGATGGCTGGATCATATGATAAGAATATTGTATTTCTTAGTTTTGTAAGAAATCATTAAGCTCTTCCGGACTGGCTGTACCATTTTGCATTCGCACACAAGCCGTAAATGAGAGTCCCTGTGGCTCTGCATACTTAAGCGCATATGCTGGTATTATTCTTCTGATTTTGGCCATTCTAACAGGAGTAGTATCACCTCACTGTTATTTTAACTTTTCCTTTTAAGATTTTCAAGTTCTGAAGTCCGTTGAATCTTTAGTTGTATATAGCAGGCTATTTGTCTCTTGGTACTTGACATTTGATATGTCCCTGATTTTATGTTTATGTCCTAGGTGGCCCAGGAATTGCGGGAACTGATCACTCTAAAACCCAAGAGATGCAAAAAACTATTCAAGTTCTACAGGCTGAAAAAGTAGAGTCTAGAAAAAAAATTGAAGAACTTGAGAATAAAATAAAAGACTTAAGTAAAAAACTATCTTCTGCAGAAAATGACAGAGATGTTTTGAGGAGGGAACAAGAAAGACTAAATGTGGAAAACAGACAAATACTTGAAGAATGTGAAAGTTTGAAACTGGAATGTAGTAAATTACAGCCTTATTCTGAGAAGCAGAGTGACACGATGACAGAAAAGGAAAGAATGCCACAGAGTTTATCAGTAGAAGAAGTGTTCAGACTGCAGCAAGCACTGTCTGGTATAAAATGTTTGGAACTTATTGCTCATTGGCGTTTCATTTCATACTAGCTGTTTTTAGAGGCAAACACTTGAATGATCAAACACTTTATAGAAATTAAGTATTAATGGAAATAACTGTGTGGAATTTGAATAGAGTTGTTTGCTTTGGATTCAGTACTGTAATTAATAGATCACAAATAGGATATTTGTACTTAAAAGGGTTAAGAATTGGGCAGGTTTCTTGCCTTCCTCATCTTTTAAGTTTTTGCGTGGAACTCGTTGACCTAGGGGGCTTCCTAGGTGGTACAGTGATAAAGAATCTGCCTGCCACTGCAGGAGATGCTAGAAATGCAGGCTGATCCCTGGGTTTGGATGTTTCCCTGGAGTAGTAAATGGCAACCCACTCCAGTATTCTTTTCTGGAAAATTCCATGCAGAGGAGCCTGGTGGGCTACAGTCCTTGGGATCACAAAGAGTTGGACAGGACTGAGCGTGCACACACTGTTGCTGTTGGAGCCCATGTAGATTTCTGAGAAATGTTTATATAGACATTTGTTGGGAGGAGGTTACTAAACACTTCCTTTAACTCATCAGGGTCCAGACCCTCCAGTTAGAGAATACAGCCTACCTTCTTCAAAAGTCTGTATTAACCTTTCAAAATGATCTGTGTCTAAGCAGACCTTAGAATGCTAAGAGCCATGGGTCTTCCACCACTTACCATGTTCATGATTATATTTGGTTACATACCATTGTTCTGGATTTCCCTGGTGCACAGATGGTAAAGAATCTGCCTGGAATGCAAGAGAGTCAGGTTCAAACCCTGGATCAGGAAAACTGCCTGGAGAAAGGAATGGCAACCCACTCCCGTATTCTTGCCTGGAGAATTCCATGGACAGAGGAGCCTGCAGGCTACAGTCCATGGGGTTTCAAAGAGTCAGACGTGACTGAGTGACTAACACACACACACACACCACCCCCTCCCCACACAATGTTCTAGGTTACAAAAAGTAAATATGCATGAAATAGGCCAAACACTCGTATTTGTTTATGCCAGAAAACATAATGGGAGGTCTTCCACTGAAAAGATGCGTTTTGGTTTTCACTCTCCTCGAAATATGAGCTGTCAGTTTATAAACTCATTCGTTCCTGCTCTGGTGGTTTCTAGCCCTTGTTTGCTTGCAACCCTCCCTCCCACCCCCCACCCACTGTGCCCCTTCTGTATTCCCTATTTAGTTGTTTATCATGAGCTCCTGACCTGGAGTAAATTCAAGGTTACGCTTAAAGTAGAGTGACCCTCCTCCCGTCTTCCTTTCCCTACTTTGATAGGTAGCAGTTACCATTCTCCCAAAAGAGAAAACTTGAAGTCATCACCATGCAAGCCCTGAAGGTTCTATTTACTTGACTTCTCTGCTCAGTGCTCTTTCAGGATTCTGTCCCAGAGGAGCTCTAGAGTTTCTCATAGCTGCCTCAGTCTCAGGAAGCCATGAAACAAAGGGAAGGCTGTGTGGTGGGATTCTGGACTTCTTTTGCCTTTGACTTCAAAGTAGCTCTGTTCTTCTCAAAATAAATTTATTTTTTAATATATTGGGTGATGTATATGAGTTTTTTTGCTTTAAAAACTTACTACTCTGTAAGTAGTCTTTCTCCTTTTTTCCATTTCCACTGCCAGTGAATAACTTCAGCGAATCACAATTTCTTTTTGCCTTTTTAACTATAGCAGTGTCTTTTGCTCAGTCTCTTAGTCACGTCCCATTCTTTGCGACCCCATGGACTGTAGCTCGCCAGACTCCCCTGTCCATGGAGTTTTTCAGGCAAGAATAATGGAGCAGGCTGCCATTTCCTACTCCAGGGGATCTTCCCCATCCAGGGATTGAACCCGCATCTCCTGTGTCTCCTGCATTGGCGGGTGGGGTGTTTATGACTGCACCACCTGGGAAGCAGTCTCAGTAGAGCAGAATCGCGTAGTGGTTAAGAACATGACTAGGTTGGAATCCAGCTCCATCACTGACTGACCTTGGGCAAGTTAATTTACATCCCTATACTTTGGTTTTTTCATCTATATGGTTGTGATAATCCTGTTGCATTCATGGTGGTGGTAGTAGGATTTTATGAGTTACTAGGTGTAAAGTTCTCTAGAACAGTGTCTAGCCCATAATAAGCATTATAAACGTGTTATCTGTTATTCCATGGTCTCCATGATCCTTCTTCAATCAATATATTTTCTTTCTGCTCCCAGAACAATTTTTCAGAAATGTAAAGTAGGTCACTCCCCTGATTTGGGTATTTTGTGGCTCCCTGTGAACTTCAATGTACAGTCTGAAGATCTTAGTTGGACATACGATGTCTTTCATGATCTGGTCTCTGTCTGCCTCTGCAGTTTCAACTGGTTCCATTCTAACATTCTAAATCTTAGCCATGCTGAACTTTGCTCCGTAAGCCAGCAGTGTTATGTTTGAACTCTGTTGCCTTTGCCTCTGTTGCTTTTTCTGGGTGAAGTGTCTCCATTTCTTTTCAATGACCCTTCGTTGTTGTTCAGCCCCTCAGTCATGTCCAACTCTTTGTGACACCCGGTACTGCAGCACGCCAGGCTTCCCTGTCCTTCAGTATCTCCCACGTTTGCACAAACTCATGTCCATTGAGTCAGTGATGGCATCCAACCATCTCATCCTCTGTTGCCCCCTTCTCCTCCTGCCTTCAGACTTTCCCAGCATCAGGGTCTTAGCCAGTGAGTCAGTTCTTCACATTAGGTGGCCAAAGTATTGGAGCTTCAGTTTCAGCATCAGTCCTTCCAATGAATAATCAGGACTGATTTCCTTTAGGACTGACTGGTTGGATCTCCTTGCAGTCCAAGGAACTCTCAAGAGTCTTCTCCAGCACCACATTTCAAAAGCATCAATTTTTCGGTGCTCAGCCTTTCTTATGGTCCAGCTCTCACATCCATACATGACTTGGAAAAACCATAGCTTTTACTATACAGACCTTTGTCAGCAAAGTGATGTCTCTGCTTTTTAATATGCTGTCTAGGTTTGTCACAACTTTTCTTCCAAAAAGGAAGGGTCTTTTAATATTCTGGCTGCAGTTACTGTCCATAGTGATTTTGGAGCCCAGGAAAATTCTAATCTTAGTTCTTATATTCCTGCTGCACAGGCTAATCAATTCATTGTGAAATGTAGTTGTTAATGTTTTTAATTGAGGTAGTAACTTATGACTCATCCAGAATACAATTATAATTCTTTCTTATACTATTCCTTAGAATTGTCTTTTAACGTAATTTCTGACTGGTATTTATTTTATGACTTCTTTGGTACAGTCAAAACAAAAATACAAAATAATAAAACTACATTTCACTGTTGGGCTTGCTCATTATGCTTATAAATAACATTTTAATTTGATTTCATTCTGAGTTTAATATAGGATATAATTATTGTTACTTCCAAGAATTTTAATGTCAGATTCATTGTTTTTTACAGATGCTGAAAATGAAATAAAGAGACTGAGTAATTTAAACCAGGTAAACTCATTTTTAAGAGAGAAAGCTTTTGTCTCTGGTTTACCAAGAGAAAGTATTTTGATTACAATTACTTATTTTGCATTTTTTACAAATTCATGTGAACTTATCCTTGGAACTTTCATCTTGTAATTTTATGTTTGCTGATGAGTAATAGAAACTTTACATCATAAATTGACATAACTTTAAAAGTTACATAATTGAAAAATGCAAGTATATCTCTAGAAGATTAATTTGACAGTGGTAGTAGATTTTGATTTCCCCTGAAGAATTCAAGGAGAATTCAAAAAAATTTTTTTTAATGATTGCAAGTTATTTTGTAAATGTATTGACATTTTTTCAAATGTAATAAAAGAAATCCTCTTTAAAAATGTCTATAAAATGATTGGATTTAGATGTCCCATGTATGGTTATAATTTTTATATATTGCCAAAGAGTAGAAATGCACAGTTGTATCACTTGCCTGCTTTTTTGTAAACTTGAAATTTCTTATTTGAAAATATACTGTTTTAACATTTTTCTAGGATAATAATCTTGCTGAAGACAATCTGAAACTTAAAATGCATGTCCAGGTTTTAGAAAAAGAGAATTCATTATTAAATCAAGAAAAGGTGGGTACAATAAAAATGGGGGCAGAATTAAAATTGTAGATCTTAACCGAGGACAAGTTTTTAATCAGAATGGCGTATTCAGTTCTCAGGAGTCCTGAGGATAAAGCTGATCTCATTGATGCTTGTCAAACCAGGATGAAGTACTTGGGCAAGGTTCAGAATATGAGAGGCTTTTCAGAGTTTATGTTTAGAGATAAGCCAGTGAGCACACAGATACAGTAGGCAGAAAAGATAGGTAAAGGCTTTGTATTGGTTTTACATGAGTCTTGACAGCAGCAATATACACAGGTGGTTTAGAGTCTAGAGTGGCATATTATATTGTGTGTATACTACTTGTATGTCCCAGAATGTGTCTGGTGTGGTAGACGGGAGTTTCTTCATGGTGAGGGGCAAAGGGAGACGTTCTCACTGGTAGAAATAAGTATACTGGTGGCAAGGATGGGATAAGATTCTGTAATGCAGTGTTGGGAATGGGGAAAGGTAACATTTTAATGCTTGTACCACTTGGGTGGTAAGTCTTTGGTTAAGGTAGCTTCTTAAATACACAACAGTTGTAGGCTGGTATTTATTATTCTTACAGGCCGGTGTCTCAACTCGATTTAAAATGTTAATTTTTAAAATAGTAACACTTATTTTCTGATATGTATTCAGCATAATACATCCTAAAAAACTGCAGACAGTAAAACTTGAGTATCCTTCACACTTCTGTTGACTGGCCTCTTCCTCTGAGCCGTTCTTTTTCTATCAGTTCCTTGTATGTCCCTCCAGACTGTGTCTTTGCATATATGGTTTTTATATATAAATATGGATGGGCCTCCCAGGTGGCACTGGTGGTAAAGAACCCACCTGCCACTGCAGGAGATTCAAGAGATGTGAATTTGATCCCTGAGTCAGGAAGATCCCCTGGAGAAATGGCACCACACTCCAATATTCTTGCTTGGAGAGTTCCATGAACAGAAGAGCTTGGTGAACTACAGTCCATGCGGTTGCAAACAGTCAGACACAGCTGAATACACACATCGTTTTTTTATAGCCCAAAGATTAGCATATTATATACTGTTTATACATACCTTAATATTATATTTTCACTATCTTGCACATTTAGTATAGTATATAGATAGTGTTTCTCAAAGGGACACTGTTGCCATGCAGGTGGGAGAATTAGTTGTGTGCACTGTCCTCTGACGTGTAGCTTCCTTGCCCCCACTTTTCCACCCACTAAATGCCAGGAGTGTCTTCTGGTCATTTTTAATTATTGTATATGTTTCCTCTGTTCTCTTCTTCCATTGCAGTCTACTCATTCAGTTATTTCTTTCTATAACTGGTGGCCTAGGTGTATTTCATAGTTTTCAAATCTCTTACATGTATTTGATAGGGCCTGCAACCTTCTTTTGTTAATTTTGGATTCTATAACTATTCCTGATAGCTGTTTCTCCTTTCTTTTAATGCTACGTAATCCATTGCAAGTTTTGATTGAATTGTGTCTGCTATGGGTCAAGGCTGTATATTGTCACCCTGCTTATTTAACAGACTACATTATGCCAAATGCCGGGCTGGATGAAGCACAAGCTGGAATCAAGGTTGCCGGGAGAAATATCAGTAACCTCAGATATGCAGATGATACCACACTTAGGACAGAAAGCAGAGAGGAACTTAAGAGCCTCTTCATGCAGGTGAAAGAGAAGAGTGAAAAAGTTGCCTTAAAACTCAACATTTAAAAACTAAGATCATGCCATCCGGTCACTTCGTGGCAAATAGATGGGAAAACAATGGAAACAATGACAGACTTTCTTTTCTTGGAGTCCAAAATCACTGCAGATGGTGACTGCCATCATGAAATGAAGAGACGCTTGCTCCTTTGAAGAAAAGCTGTGACAAACCTAGACAGCATATTAAAAAGCAGAGATTATTACTTTGCCAACAAAAGTCCATCTAGTCAAAGCTACGGGTTTTCCATTAGTCATGTATGGATGTGAGAGTTGGACCATAAAGAAGGCTGAGCACCAAAGAATTGATGTTCTTGAACTGTGGTATTGGAGAAGACTGTTGAGAATCCCTTGGACTGCAAGGAGATCAAACCAGTCCATCATAAAGAAAATCAACCCTGAATGTTCACTGGAAGGACTGAAGCTCCAGCTCCAGTACTTTGGCCACCTGATACGAAGAGCTGACTCATTGGAAAAGACCCAGGTGCTGTGAAAGATCGAAGGCAGGAGAAGAAGGGATGACAGGACAAGATGGATGACATCACCTACTCAGTGGACATGAGTTGGAGCAAGCTCTGGAAGAGGATGAAAGACAGAGAAGCCTGGAGTGCTGCAGTCCATGGAGTGGCAGAGAGAGACGTCTGAGTGACTGAACAACAACAGTGGGTCTGCTCACTGGCTAAGAATGCCAGAAACACCTGCAAAGTCATGTACATTTTTAAGATGCACATGACAAAAAATTTTATGGTTCTTGTCTTAGAATTTTTTTTTTCTTGGCCACACCGTGTGGCCTATATGATCTTAGTTCCCCAACCAGGGATCAAACCCATGCCCTCTTCAGTGGGTGTGCTGAGTCTTAACCACTGGACTGCCAGGGAAGTTCTTTTTGTGGTTCTTCTAATTGAACAGATAACTTTAGAAAGGCATAAGAGAATGCTGTTTCCATCTTTCAGTTGTAGTTCAGGAGAAACATTTTGAATTGGAGAATGAAATTGTAAGGCAAATGTTCTAATATAGTTTTCATTGGTCCAATTCTTATTTACTTTAAAAAGGATTTCGTAGAAGTTTGCTTTTAGAAATCTCTATCAGGGCTTCTCTGGTGGCTTAGTGGTAAAGAATCTGCCTGCCAATGCAAGAGACATGGGTTCGATCCCTGATAAAGGAATATCCCACATGCCTCAGAGCAGCTGAGCCCATGCACCACTGTTAAGCCTGGTTCTAGAGTCTGGGAGCTGCAGCTGCTGAGCCTACACGCGGCAACTACGGAAGCCCCAGTGCCCAAGGACCCTTCCTGCCCAACAAGAGAAGCCACCACAGTGAGAATCCTACACCCTGAGTGAAGAGTTGCCCCCACTTGGCATAACTAAAGAAGAGCCCGTGCAGCAATGAATACCCATTACAGCCAAAAATAAACAAAATTATGAAAAAAGAAATTTCTCTCAATGAAAGACGTCTTTACAATGATAGAGAGTTTGTCACAAACATCATATTCAGTGGTTGAAATAACGTTGAAGCATAGGGAACTGTCCCATGTCGGGGATTTTTGAGGAGAAGCATTAAATACAAATAGGACAGAACATAAAATATACTTAAAAAAATCATACACAGGTTTATCTTTAGGAGTGTTAGGCTTGAGAGAGGGGAACCTAGTCTGTGCTTTGTTGAGATGGTAAAGGAAGGAAAAGAGGGTTCTTTCTTGGGTCAAGAAAAGGTTTTATGTTCTGACAGAAACCAAGAATAAGGAAACTAATTTTATGAGGGAAAAGAAACCTTTTATTTTCTAATTAGAGAGGACAAACTTTAGTGATTGAGTTTTGATATTTCCCGTTTTTGTCTGTGACCGTTGGTGTGCGATATTAGGGAATGGAATTGAAGAGAGCTGGAAGGCTTGGGACATTTTGAAAAGTGTGTGTGTTGTGGGAGGAAAGGAGGAGACAGAAGGGAAGTAGCCATGGAGTGGGATTGGCAATCTTTTCAAAAAGGAAGATTTTTGTGTAAAGGAGTTGGAGCTAGAGGACAAACTTACAGTTATTGTATCTTGTCTGGGATTATAGAAATGGTTTGGTTGAAGCTGCAAATAAAATGTAAATGAATGAAGGCTGTGGCTTGCTGAATTTCATGTATTACTACTGAGATACTATTCAGTAATGTTTCTAACAGAGAACATCTAAAAATAGATTCCCAAGCTTATACATGTATATTTTTCATCTTTTGGTGTGTCTTCTTCCAGTTGACAGTGTGTGGTGTTTTATCTTCTTTTATCATTTAAGGAAGAACTTCACATGTCACTTTCAAAACTGAACAATGAGTATGAAGTAGTTAAAAGTACAGCTGCAAGGGACGTGGATTTGGATTCAGAATTATGTGATTTAAGACGAAATTTGGAGGCAAAGGAACAAGAACTCAATCAGAGCATTACTGAAAAGGAAATACTAATAGCTGAGTTAGAAGAATTGGATAAACAAAACCAAGAGGCTACAAAGGTAACTATATTAAATATATTTTATATTAAAGTCAGTGAAATATATTAAATTCTACTCAGTAGACTGAACACTGGCTTAATAAGCAATACTGACGTGGTTTAATTTCTGTGATTTAATCAGTATTTTAGTGATGCTCTAGTTAAAGAGGTTGTCAGACCTTCATTGTAACATTTAGATAGTGAATATCTGACTTTGTATGCCGTGTAGTCTCACTTGCAGCTACTCAACTCTGCTGTCCTCTTATGTAAACGAATGAGCCTGGCTTTGTTCCATTAAAACTTTATCTACAAAAACAGGCAGGTGTGATTTGGCCTGTGGGCTATAGTTTGTTGTCTCCCTGCTTCCGTGTTTGAGTTGAAAATCACCAACGTTTATCATCTATCTTCTTTGCTTTTAAGTTCTAACCTCTGCAAAAATAGATTTGTTGTAAGATAATTAGTAAATGACTTTGTTAAGAATTTTTTTAAAGTTGCTTTAAGAAGGATTAGAAATGTCTAAGGATTATTCTCCTATTATGTATGACATTTTAAAAAGTTTTATTTAGGTATTAAAATGAGAGAATATTTAAAGTTACTGTGCAAATTACTTTCTCTTTCAGCACATGATTTTGATCAAAGATCAACTATCAAAACAACAAAATGAGGGAGATAATATCATCAGTAAACTGAAAAAAGATCTAAATGATGAAAAAACGAGAGTTCATCAGCTTGAAGATGATAAAATGAACATTACTAGAGAGTTAGATGTGCAAAAAGAAAAGTTAATTCAAAGTGAACTGGTACTAAATGATTTACATTTAAGCAAGCAGAAGCTTGAGGATAAAGTAGATGATTTAGTAGAACAGCTAAATAAATCACACACACAAAATTTAAGTATCCAGAAGGAGAACTTTGAACTTCAGGAACATATTAAACAAAAGGAGGAGGAGCTTTCTAGAGTCAGGGATGAGTTAACGCAGTCTCTTAATCAACACTCTGACAGTAATTTTAAGGATAACTTACTTAAAGAAAGGGAAGCTGAAGTCAGAAACTTAAAGCAAAATCTTTCAGAAATAGAACGCCTCAATGAAAATTTAAAGGAAGTTGCTTTTGATCTCAAAGTGGAAAATGAAAAGTTGAATTTAGCATGTGAAGATGTTAGACATCAGTTGGAAGAGTCTCTTGCAGGTAACAGTCTGATTGCTGTGGGAAAAAATGCCATTGTGGAGGCTCTAAAGCTGGAGAAAGAACAATTAGAAGCAGAATTGTGTCAGGCTGAAAAGAGGTTGTTGGAAGAAGCAAGCAAGTATGAGCAAACCATTGAAGAACTATCCCATGCACGTCATTCGAGCACCTCTGCATTACAGTTAGACCATGAACGTTTAATTAAACTCAATCAAGAGAAGGACTTTGAAATAGCAGAACTTAAAAAGAATATTGAGCAGATGGCAACTGATCATAAGGAAACTAAGAAAATTTTATCATCTAGTTTAGAAGAGCAGAAGCAATTGACCCAACTTGTAAATGAGAAAGAAATTTTTATTGAAAAGCTTAAAGAAAGAAGTTCAGAGCTTCAGGAGGAATTAAATAAATATACTCAGGCCCTAAGAAAAAATGAAATTTTAAGGCAAACCATAGAGGAAAAAGACAGAAGTCTTGGCTCCATGAAAGAAGAAAACAGTCATCTGAAAGAAGAGCTGGAACGACTGAGGGAACAGCAGAGCCGAGCTGCACCTGTGGCTGAACCGAAAACCCTTGATAGTATTACAGAGCTAGAATCTGAGATAAATCAGCTGAATATAATAAAGGATAATCTTGAAGAGGAAATAAAGCATCATCAAAAGATAATTGAAGATCAAAACCAGAGTAAAATACAACTGCTTCAATCTTTACAGGAGCAGAAGAAAGAAATGGATGAGTTTAGATACCAGCATGAGCAAATGAACACCACACACACCCAGCTCTTTTTAGAGAAAGATGAGCAAATTAAGAATTTGCAAAAGACAATTGAACAAATCAAAACCCAGTTGCATGAAGAAAGACCGGACGTTCAAACAGAGAATTCTGATATTTTTCAAGAAACAAAAGTTCAAGGCCTTAATATAGAAAATGGAAGTGAGAAGCACGATTTATCTAAAGCTGAAACTGAAAGATTAGTGAAAGGAATAAAAGAACGAGAGTTGGAGATTAAACTTCTAAATGAAAAGAATATATCTCTGACTAAACAGATTGATCAGCTGTCCAAAGATGAGGTTGGTAAACTAACTCAGATTATCCAGCAGAAAGATTTGGAGATACAAGCTCTTCATGCTCGGATTTCTTCCACTTCCTACCCCCAGGATGTCGTTTACCTTCAACAGCAGCTGCAGGCCTATGCTATGGAGCGAGAGCAGGTGCTGGCTGTTTTGAGTGAGAAGACTAGGGAGAATAGCCATCTCAAAACAGAATACCACAAGATGATGGATATAGTGGCTGCCAAGGAGGCAGCCCTCAATAAGCTGCAAGATGAAAATAAAAAACTGTTTACAAGATTTGAAAGTAGTGGCCAAGATATGTTTAAAGAAACCATTCAGAATTTATCCCGTATCATTCGAGAAAAAGACATTGAAATCGATGCATTAAGTCAAAAATGTCAGACCTTATTGACAGTTTTACAAGCATCCAACAGTGGAAATGAGGTTGGAGGTGTTAATAGTAATCAGTTTGAGGAGCTCCTACAGGAACGAGATAAGCTAAAACAACAGGTCAAGAAAATGGAAGAGTGGAAACAGCAGGTAATGACCACGGTACAGAATATGCAGCACGAGTCTGCCCAGCTCCAGGAGGAGCTTCATCAGCTTCAGGCGCAAGTTTTGGTGGACAGCAATAACAGCTCTAAGTTACAAGTGGACTACACTGGCCTGATCCAAAGCTATGAGCAGAATGAAACCAAGCTCAAAAATTTTGGTCAGGAATTAGCACAAGTTCAGCATAGCATAGGGCAGCTTTGCAATACCAAAGATCTTCTGTTAGGAAAACTTGATATTATTTCACCGCAGCTCTCCCCTGAATCATCGACTGCTTCTCAGACAGCAGAGTCTCTGAGAACAATTAAGTTTGATGTGTCGAATGAGTCTTCTAAACAAGAAATAGAAGAGCTAAGAAGATCCCTGCAGGAAAAAGATGCGACAATTAGAACTCTCCAGGAAAATAATCACAGATTGTCTGATTCGATTGCTGCTTCCTCAGAGCTAGAGAGAAAAGAGCATGAACAGACTGATTCAGAAATTAAGCTGCTGAAGGAGAAACAGGAGAGCTTACAAAAGTCACTGAAGGAAAAAGACCTCTTGATCAAAGCCAAAAGTGATCAGTTACTTTCTTTGAATGAAAATTTCACCAACAAAGTGAATGAAAATGAGCTTTTGAGGCAAGCAGTAACGAACCTGAAGGAGAGAACACTAATTTTAGAAATGGACATTTGTAAACTAAAGGGGGAAAATGAAAAAATAGTAGAAACATCCAGGGGAAAGGAAACAGAGTATCAAGCATTACAGGAGACTAATATGAAGTTTTCTATGATGCTGAGAGAAAAAGAATTTGAGTGCCATTCATTGAAGGAGAAGGCTGTAGCTTTTGAGCAACTACTGAAAGAAAAAGAGCAGGTATGTTCTGGATGGTGTTGTGGAAGGAAGTTTGGGGGTGGAGGAGAAATTTTAGTGTGCTGCTTTATTGATGTTATCTTTAGAGGGAAAGGTGAATTTGTTCATTAGAAATATGTACTTCAAAGCATTGTGCTTCATTTTAAATAAATTTTCCCCAGAGGCATCTGAGGAAAAGTTTTTCCCCAGATTACTAGATAGTTCCAATGATTTGTAGTGCTAGATTAATTTCTTTATGGTCTAAGTAGAAAAAAAGTTTAGAAGCAGTTTTTCATTAGAAAATAGAAATATGTTAAAAGAGAGAACTTGGACGTTACTGCAGTTTAATCACATTTTAGGCATATTTCACTAACTACTGGCTTTAGAGCTTCTTGTATATTAAAGGAAGTTCTGTGAAATACATCGACATCTTTGACAGTGATCTGAAGTAAGAAATACATTTTACACTGTGACACAGTAAGCATGTGTGTGTGGAACACTGAAGCAGAAGTTTCAGGAATCAGAAATTACCCTCATTACATGTGATGCTCTGTTAAAAACAAGTTCTGTATGACCCATTAAACTGACTTTTATGAATTATTCACAGCCTGGTATTTGAAAAGCATTAGCCATGAATAGTACTTTTCACGTAGTGAACTCAGTAATTATTCTAATCCTAGCTGTACCACTGATGTGACTTCAGGTGTGTTTTGACTTCACTGGTTTGTTTATTCAACCATATAATGAAAGACTGTATATCGGTTAAGGTGTCAGTAGTTTTTGATACATTTAAATTTTTACATGGCAGTTGATGTTAGATTTTGATAAGAATGTGTTGAAGACCTAGTAGATCTTACTATGATCAATTTTTTTTTTTTTTTTTTACTCTGATTTCTATGCTTAGTAGTAGAAATTTGGAAAAGAAATGAGGCAGAAAAACGGAATATTCAAAAAGTGCTTCTTAAGTGTTTACGTGCTACCAAGCACAACAAAATGATTTAACATCTTTTGCCAATTAAATCCTCTTTTAAGACTCTCAGATTAAAGCTTGGGAATGCTTGATGTAGTTTTCACTTAATAAGAAAAGTCTTAACGTCATCTTCCCCTTCTTTGTTATCTAATTAAGTGAGTACACTGATGTGTTGAGGTGTGTTCCTCCTTTCAGGAGTAGCTTCTTAGCTTTTATGGTACTGGTCTGTAATCCATATTAAAAAGACTGTCAGAGGGTAGAAGCTTTCTATTGCTTGCGAGCCAAATTTGTGTGTAACAATTAAGAGCTTGTAAGAGTACAATAGGGGAATGGAGGTCAGTAGTTATTCATTTTTCATGTGTTTTTCCTATTGTATGATAGTTTTAGCATCTCATACAATCTATTTCATTGACTTTATAGATCCAAAGTATGCACATTTAATTAAGGTTCACGTAGCTTTCAGGAAGCTTTCCTAAGTCAGTTAAGTTGTACTTAAGTATGTATTATATTGGTTAATTATCATAAACTAATTTTTTATAATACCCTATATAATTGAAGAGTACCTTTATTATATTTTTAATGTAATAAATAGCATTTTTCTTCAGGGAGAAAGTTGTGTTCTCAACAGGAGATCTTCAGCTCTTTAATTTTCAAGCATTTTTACTTTCTCTAGTATGAAAAAAATTTAACTGAAAAACTATTTGGAAAATACTGGTTCCCTTTTCCATGAGGGGGTGTTGAGATAAAAGGAACAGATGGTTTTATGTTTTGGTTTTGACGATTTTCCTTGAAGGACGTGTAATTTATTCTTAAAGAAATGGAAAGTTTACATGAAAATGTAAAAATAATACCAATCTATTAATAGATTCAGACAATATGCATATTTCATACAGAGAAGAATTGGCTGTAAACAGGCTGACACTTTTTTGTGCTTTTTAGAATTCCAGCTATCATCTTAAATTCATGGCCCTGCTTTTGCAATGAAAGTCTTTAATATATTGTGCTTGTAAGGAATGTATTCAGGAATAAATTTTCACAGCAGTCTAGCAAGATATCATTCCTGAGTTGCTTTCATTAAAGTGTTGCCAAAATGTTCTTTTAAAATAGACTGTGCATGTGAAATGACTTCCCTTTTTTCTCCTCTGCCAGCAGCTTGGCACTGTTACTTCCCTAACAACAGTTGTGTGTGCTTGACAAATGCTGGCACATACGTGTGCCTGTATGCACCCGCACATGTGTGCACACACACACACACTTTTGGGCAATTTGGGGGTTTGTGTACACTTTGTTGTGTAGGATAAATTTGAGGAGATTGTGTCCTTTGAGTCCTTTTTTAAAGCATTTAAAATGAAACTTTTTCTTAAAGAATAGTTTTAGATTATTAAAAAGTTGGGGAGATAGTAGAGCCTTCCCATATACCTCACACTCAGGTTCCCCTATTTTTAACATCTTATGTTATTGTGGTACCTTGACTACAAATAATGAACCTATTTAGATAAATTAATACTTTATTTGAAGTTTCTCAGTTTTTTAGCAGATATCCTTTTCTTATTCCAGGGTCCCATCCAGAGAATACATTGTATTGAGTTATCATGTATTCTTAGGCTCCTTTGGACTGTAATTGTTTCTCAGACTTTGCTTGTTTTTGATGACTTTGACATAGTTAACTGAATTTTTAAATTATTTAATGAAGAAATGTCTTTTTAAAATGTATTTTTCTTGGAAGCTAAAATTATTTCTTTCCAAAAGGGCAAGACTGGGGAGTTAAATCAGCTTTTAAATGCAGTTAAGTCAATGCAGGAAAAGACAGTTATGTTTCAACAAGAGAGAGACCAAGTCATGTTGGCCCTGAAACAGAAACAAATGGAAAACACTGCTGTACAGAATGAGGTATACTTTCACTTTAAAGAAGCAAAATCTTAAAAACTGCTAAGTAAGAAAACTGTGAAGATTATCAAGTAAACTGAGTTTCTCTGTTGGCTGATTTTTATCTTAGTCTTACTCTGATGTGCTTTAGTGGGATTTTGATCTCCCAAAGTGCATTGTTTCAGTTTGCAAGCAAAAACCATGATCTAATCATTATGGTGTATACCTAAAATTAATTATACCTCAAGAAAAGAACAAGATGGCGTATCTTGGATATAAAAAAAAAATTTTCCTACCTGTAAAGTATTAAAAAAAAAAGATTTACTGAAAAAAGTGGCCCATCACAAAAAGCTTAGTACTTGGTAGTTTTATTTTTTAGTATAGCCAACATAGGGAATGAGATCTTACAAAGTAAACCTTCCATATTCAAGATGATTTCCGGAGAATTTTTTTCCTACCACAAATGTATCTTGCAATATGAGAAATTAGCATACAATTAATACACTTCATAACGGAGAAAAGATTTAATAACAAAATGGCATGTAGGAGGGAAAGGGGAGAGATTTTAATGGAGGAAAAATAAATGAAATGTCCTCTACCTAGGTTCAACATTTACGTGACAAAGAATTACGCTTAAACCAGGAGCTAGAGAGGTTGCGTAACCATCTTTTAGAATCAGAAGATTCTTATACCCGTGAAGCTTTGGCTGCAGAAGACAGAGAGGCGAAACTAAGAAAGAAAGTCGCAATATTAGAGGAAAAGCTAGTTTCATCCTCCAATGCAATGGAAAATGCAAGGTAACTTTTTCATGTTTTCTTTTTTTTTTAGTGTTAACATTAACTGAACACGTCCTGAGTGTCAGACTCAATAAGAGTTTTTCATATGTTACCTCATTTTATTCTCACAGAATTTATTAGCTCCACTTTACTGACTAAGAAAGTAAGGGTAAAGAGATTTAGTAACCTTCCCAATATCAAGGACACAAGTACATGTGTGTTCTCACACTTGGGTTTATAACACTTATCCAGATTTGGCATTCAACTAAAGCTTCTCTGAATCTTAATTGTTATCCTAGATAGTCCTTCTCATCATTTTAGGAGGCTAGGCTTAAATTCTGACCAATTAATTAGCTTTCCCAAGTTTTCCAATAACTAGTTTGTGTGATTTAATACCATCCCCCATCCCAGGCCAGGCACTACAGCTTGCAGGATCTCAGTTCCTGGGATTGAGGCTGGCCCCGGAAGTGAAAGCGTGGAATCCTAACCACTAGGTCACCAGGGAACTCCGTGATTTAATCTTTAATCAAGTGAGCTAAAGTTGGACAAAGTTTGGATGTTAGAATAAAAGATGTAACCTGTGAAGGCCTAGGTCAGTGTGAATTAACTCCAGGCTTACTAGAACTTTTGAGTGACCAGGTCCCTGCTTACGTATTTTTCAGTTTTATTTCTCTCAATAAAAGTGTTTATTTTCCCCCTTTTTACAAAAAACGTTTTCCACTTCAAGAAAATCACATAACCCAAAAGCACTTGCAGCCACAGTCTCACTTACCCAGAAACAGTGTTTTTTTGTGCCTTTGAATGCTTCTGTATATGTGTATATATATTGTATATTATTCTCTTAAAGCAAAATGGTTGAGATCATACTGTTTATACTGTTTTGTAACCTGCTTCTGTCAGTTAATAATATGAATATCAGTACACATAAGCTATGTGTTTCTGCAGTATCATTTATGGCTGCATAGTACCATTATTGTATTTGCCATAATTTCTTTAAGGCATTCATTTATTATTGATCATTTAGAATGTTCCAGCTTTTCAGAATTACTAAGAGTGCTGTTTTGATAACCCAAAATAGGCATTTTTGTGTTGATGATAGATTATTTCCTTAGTGTAAATTTTGAAAAATGGAAATTCTGGTTTGAAGGGCGTTTTTAAAACATTTGAAATATACTGCCAAATAATCTTCCAGAAAAATCATATCTGTATTTCTGTTAGTTGTACGTACATCATTTAATCTTTTTACTGTATATGATGTGGAGGGAAATACAAGGATGTAGTACATATTATCTCTTGTCTGCAAAGACAATATAGGATAACACTTCTGAGGGCAAACTCCTTGCCCCTTTTGTTGGGTACATTATTGTACCTTCAGACTCAGAAGAACTTGTTTAAGATAAGAATTAAAGCAGTGAGTGAACATTTGTGTATGTTTTTCACATTGGCAGAAAAAAACATCCTCTATCTGTAAAATTGATCATCTTTCAATTTCAGGCCATTATTTTCTCTAATTAAAAGTCACTAGTTTCTGCCTGTTTTCGTTTACCATTCATAATAACTGTCAAAATAGTCTTCCTTAGGTAGGCCTGTGATCTTGTTGCTCCTTTTTCAAAACCATGGTAGTTTCTTCATGATTTGGGCCCAGGCTGTCTACCTCCTTAGCCTTATTTCTCACTATGATCTTCATCCAGCCCAACTATTACTCACTTCTTCAGATAGAGCTATTTTCCTACTTTTTGTTTCCTACTCTTTCTTTATAAAAAGAGTGGGCCTGATCCCTAACCGTTGTATTTGTTAATCTCACTTGTTCTTCAAATAGCACTTCCTTCATAAAGAATTCTTTGGTTAGGAACCCACTCCTCAAATCTAAAATCAAACCCTAGTGTGATGTTTGAGTCTTTGATAGAGCACTTGTATTTTACTTTGGAGTATAGGTAATTATTGACCTGCTTTACGCTTTCTCCCACCCAGTGAAGTGTAAAGTTACTGGGGGGTAGAAATGATGCCATCTATTTTACACCCTCCCCCCAGTGTACATTGTTATGCATAGTTTCAGAGCTGTCCAGTAAGTATTAGGTGTATAAGTAACTCAGATCTATAAAATAAAGTTGTGGTGTTTTGAGCCCTTAACAATAGTAATATCTTATATTTGTTAACATTTTGAATGATGTCACAGTTCATTTCATCCTTACAATTGAGTGATTTGTTAACAGGCAAAGTTAAAGTCCAGGGACAGAAGAGGGGATTTAAGTCCTCTGGTTATCAGTTTACTGCTCTTTCCACAAGAGGGTGCTGTTGTGTAAAGTTTCTTCAAAGTGAGCTGCTCTTAATTGGCTTTATTGGGCTGCTCTGAATAAGAATTTAGCTGGCTGGGTATTGCAAACCTAGGAAAGGCTATTACAGTATTTTGTATGTAATAATTATACATTAAAGAAGTATCTCAGTGACATAAGCCTATAGGTGTTCTGTAAATCTCTTAAGGATCACTTGATTCATTATTTGGAACAAGTGTAGGGATTATTTAATATAAACAGAAAGATGATAGTAAAAGTTAATTAACTCATAATTAGGGCATTTAATCAATGGGATAGCCTTTGGAAATTTGTTAGTTCACTAGGATTGCGAGTGCTAAAAACAAGGGGGTATCATAGAATCCGTTGCTTGTTAGGTTGGGAGTTGGACAAAATGACTTCCAGAATCCCTTATAGCTTACCGATATAAGTTTATGATATATTACACTCTAAGGGTTTTAGCCTGGAAACAAAAGTTGCAGGCTATTTGTGAATTTTTCTTACGCTGACATTTCTTGATCAGCACAATTCTGTTTAAAATGACTGCTGTTTTGTTCAAAGTCACCTTCACAGGAAGGATGACTGATTTAACAAAAGCAGAGAGAACAAAGATCAGAGGAACTCTTCAAGTTTGTTTGAAATCTAACTTGAATTTCATGCAGTGAAATGTAGGGAAGGAGAGATTCATAGAGACAGAAAGTAGAATGGTAGTGCCCGGGGGGGGGGAGGGGAAGTTACTGGGCATGGGGTTTCTGCTTAGGAAGAGGGAAAGCATTCTAAAGATGGTTGGTGGTGATTGTTACACAGCCATGTGAGTGTACTTAGGACTGCTGAACTGTACACTAGTAAGTGATCAAAATGGTAAATGTTATGTATATTTTACCACACAAAAAAACAGAGGGAAGAGGTTTCATCTCGTTAAAGTATCTGAATACTTTGAGTATAACTTGCACTTAGTGCTATAATATGTAGGGAGGATATTTCATCTTGTTAAAGTGTCCAAACAGAAACAGTTTTACTTTTATTCTTTCTGTTCAAAGCCATCAAGCCAATTTACAGGTAGAGTCATTGCAGGAACAGTTGAATATGGTATCCAAGCAAAGGGATGAAACTGCACAACAGCTTTCCGTGTCTCAGGAACAAGTGAAGCAGTATGCGCTGTCACTCTCCAACCTCCAGATGGTCCTGGAGCACTTCCAACAAGGTCAGTTGTATGGCCAGTCTTTCAGTGAAGAAAAGTCATTGTACGGTTGACCCTTGAACAATGCATGGATGCCGACCCCCCCACCCCACTGCAGTTGAAAATCCACGTATAACTTGAGTCCCCCCAAACTTAACTCCACTTTTTTTTTTTTTTGGCTGCTGGGTGGCATTCAGGGATCTTAGTTCCCCGACCAGGGATTGAACCTGTGCCCCCTGCAGTGAAAGAGTGGAGTCCTAACACTGGACTGCCAGGGATTTCCCTAGCCCCCACACTTAAGTCCTAATAGCCTACTGTTGACCAAAAGCGTTACTGATATCGTAAGTAGTCAATTAACACATTTTTATATGTTGTGTATACTCTATACTGTATTCTTACAAAAAAGGAAGCTATAGAAAAGAAATGTTATCAAAAAAATTATAAGGAAGAGAGAATACATTTATTGTACTGTGTTTATTGATACAATAAGTTTCTGTTACCTGTTTACAAGATGAATTGTTTGCCTATTAGTGCCTGCATCAGTATTCTCTTGTATGATAAGAAAAACACTGTAGATGTTATATATACTACTAACACTAGACATCAAAAGTGAAATGTGTGAAAAATTCATATTTATAGGTATAATGATTCATGATTGATAATGAAGAAGCAGTGTTATTGCTTTATGATAGCCTAGCCTTTACACTAATGAATGGTTATAAAGTCTTTATGGTATACAATAATATGGTCATATTTATAATATAGTACTGGAAACAGTGTTACATTAAAAAAAACACTTGTGATGATAGCCTGATATGCAGATTTTCTAGTTACAAAAGAGGCATACCTTATGGTATTGTGATTCTTTGGAAGCAAAGTTATAGAACACTAAGAACACTAACACATTAAATTTATATTAATTATCACTCACCTTCTGCCTGTGTTATGATAGACTTGTTGTTCAGTTGCTAAGTCGTGTCTGACTCTTTGTGACCCCATAGACTGCAGCACATGAGGCTTCCCTATCCTTTACTATGTCCTGGAGTTGATTCAAACTCATGTCCACTGAGTTGGTGATGCCATCCAACCATCTCATCCTCTGTCACCCCCTTCTCCTGCCTCCAGTCTTTCCCAGCCTCAGGGTCTTTTCCAGTGAGTCAGCTATTTGCATCAGTGGCCAAAATATTGGAGCTTCAGCTTCAGCATCAGTCCTTCCAATGAATATTCAGGGTTGATTTCCTTTCGGATTGACTGCTTTGATTTCCCTGGTGTCCAAGAGACTCTCAGGAGTCTTCTCTAGCACCACAGTTCTAAAGCATCAATTCTTCAGCATTCAGCCTTCTTTATGGTCCTGCTCTCACATCCGTACATGACTCCTGGAAAAACCATAGCTTTGACTATATGGTCCTTTGTCAGTTGGAGGTTGAATCCACTTTGAAGAGTTAATCATCAATAATTACTGTCCTTTGAACTACTGGTTAATTTGTTCTTAACTGTTCATCTATACTTTAACTGCATTTTCTCATTTGGGTGGAAAGTACTTTTCTAGACACATAGTAGTAATAGGACCTGGTACTGTGAATGGTACCCTGATAACCAAATACACTTTTTCACATCTACTTCCCATCCCTAGATTTACTCCCTTTAGATCATTCACCCATCCATTTGTTAGTTCATACATTCAGTAATTACTGAGAATGAATGAACTGCTAGTAGGGAGGAGGTGCTTAGAGGATGTGATGCTACTGAAATAACGAAAGTCATAGTTTTGTAACTGAGCAAACCTTTACATTTGTACATATGTACATATCAGGGTTACTCCTGTGGTTGAAATTTTGAATTTTAAATGTAAGGGTTAAATGTAAGAGTTTTGAATTTTAAATGTACAAGATAGTGTGATAGTGGCTGAGGCCATAGAGAAAGCTTTGCTAAAGAGGAAATACTGATATTTGAATAGAGTTCTGAAGGGAAGGAAAGTTTGCAAGATCTGGAGAAAGATTTAAGCAGAGGAAACTGATCTCATTAATTTAATTCCGGTTAACATCACTACTAAGGCATATATAATTTTCTTGTTGAGACATTTGAGCTATTAATGTTTTTGTTGTATTATTAAAGTTTCAAGTGGTTTAAAATTATAATTTTATCACACTTTTTATATTTTATATTATATAATTATTATATTATATATATATTATATAATATATATATTATATAATATAATTATATAATTTTATCACACAATTATAAAATGCTAATGTAACTTTTTTCTCCTCTTTAGAGGAAAAAGCTATGTATTCTGCTGAACTAGAAAAGCACAAACAGCTTGTTGCTGAATGGAAGAAAAAAGCAGAAAATCTGGAAGGAAAACTTGTGTCATTACAGGTTGGTTGAAATAATTTACTCTTGTGAATTTTATTATTCACAAAACAATTACTTGTACAATTTTTCTCTTGGAAATAATCTCCTGAACAATTAATTTAGTAAATGTTGCTGGGACATAGCAGTGAACAGGATACTAAGAATTTCCCTCATGTGACTTATAGTTTAGAATAGACATAGCAAATATGAGACTTCCATTTTTAGCACAGGTGGGCATCTTAGAGATCATTTTAAAAAAATAGTGTATACTTTTGACTTTATAATTTTCTCTTTTCAACAAAATATATTGGGTACTGTTTCACATGGATTAAAATAATGTGTATTATCCCATTAGATTTTTTTCTTTTGCAGACTAATTCTTTAAAATATTTTTCTCTTTATTATTATTGCTATACATAAAAAATTATATATAAGAAGTAAAATGAACCCTCATATTGAAAAGATATTTCCTTTAATGGTTTGAAATGTTTACTAAATGTTGAGTGACTGCAAAACAGTATTTACTCATTACTTTTTTCAACTTGAGTTTTATTACCAAAATGTCATGTTATCTTCCAGAAAATGATCAGCATAGAGGGTTGCAAATTCATCTGAAATTTTCACATAAATAGTATTGTAGTCTAGATTTTTCTTATTATAAACTTACTCATATAATATCTAGCATCTTATTTTCATTAAAATGTTCTAGTATTAGGGCTTCTCTGGTGGCTCAGACGGTAAAGAATCTGCCTGCAGTGCAGAAGACCTGGGTTCCTCCCCTGGGTTGGAAAGATCCCCTGATGAAGGAGGAAAATGGCAACCCACTCCAGTATTCTTGCTTGGAAAATCCCATGGACAGAGGACCCTGGTTGGCTACAATCTGTAGGGTTGCAAAGAGTTGGACATGACTGTAGTGACTTAGCACACACACTAGGTTTTTTTTTTTTTTTTATAAACTTTAGCATCTTATTTTCATTAAAATGTGTTGTTCTAGTATTAAATAACTTCTGTTTGAGTCATGTTTTATGATCATGTCTTTGAGATTGGGGATAACATTAATTTAGAGGATTGTGCAAAACAATATTTAGATAATATAGGAATAGCAGTACAGCAAATACTCACATACTCACCATCTTGTACAAGAAATAGAATGTCACCCATTGAAGTTCCGTAAGCATCCCTCCACTTCTCCTCCTCTCCTTAGCACCTTTTATGCTTTTTATCCCCTTGTTTTCCTTTATGGTTTTATTGAATATATCTGTGTCTTTTTATAATACATTGTTTGGATATATTATAAAATATTTTTAAACTGTATAAATGGAATTCTAAACTGTATGTAAATCGAATTCTTCTGAGACTTTTTTTTTTGCTTAGTGTCATTTTCATAAATTTCAGTCATATTACTATGTTAGAAGGTTCATTATTTTCACTGCTGTTTTCATTGCATGAATATATAATTTATTTACCTATTTTATTGATAAAGGACATTTCCATTATCTGCTATACAAACAATGTGGTTATGAATTTCCTTGTTGATATCTCAACTCATTGGAAAAGACCCTGATGCTGGGAAAGATTGAGGGCAGGAGGAGAAGGGATGACAGAGGATGAGATGGTTGGATGATGTCACTGACTCAGTGGACATGGGCTTGAACAAACTCCAGGAGATAGTGAAGGACAGGGAAGCGTGGCATGCTGCAGTTCATGGGGTCACAAAGAGTTGGACGCACATATGCGAAAAAAATGAAGAGTCGAACACAGCTTGGTGACTGAACAGCAATATCGTCTGGTGCACATACATGAGTTTCAGGTGTGTATCTTGATTGGAATTGCTGGCTCATGGGATATATATGGGCAATTTCAACTTTACTAGATTTGGTGGCAACTTGTTTTCTAAAGCATTTGTGATGATTTTCTCCTGCCAGTAGTACTTTGTGTTCTTGTTCTATTAATACATCTCTGGCAACACTACCATTAACAGAATTTTTAAAGTTTTCGCCAGCGTGGTTGGTTGTTGTTCACTAAGTTGTATCTGACTCTTTGTGACCCCATGGACTGCAGCTTGCCAGGCTTCCCTGTCCTTCACTGTCTCCTGGACTTGCTCAAACTCATGTCCATTGAGTTGGTGGTATCATCTAACCATCTCATCCTCCTGCCCTCAGTCTTTCCCAGCTTCTTCCTTAGAGAAGGGAATGGCAAACTACTCCAGTATTCTTGCCTGGAGAACCCCATGAGCAGTATGAAAAAGCAGTGTGGTTGGTGAGAAGGGCTATCTATCTTAGGGTTTTAATTTGCATTTCTAGTAGTTAGGTCTAGCATCTTTTAAAATGTTTATTCACCATTGGTGTTTACTTTCTGATCAGCTCATTAACACATTAAAAATTTATTTCATCTGATGCTTTTAATTGTTTTCAGTGGGTCCAAAACATCTAGTCTGCTACTGTTATAAGTCCAGATCTTCTTTTTAAACTGACTTTGTTTTTAAAAATTTAAAATGTAATATATATTTAGAAAAACAAATCAGAAGAAACTGAGAGGGAATTAGTAAAGATAAAAGTTGAAATTAATGAAATAAAAACCCAAAAAATGGTAAAATGAGTAGTGGAATCTAAACTTTAATTTTCAAAAATCTTTTAGTATAGTTTTAAGCTGTAATAATTTCTTAAAAAATTATATTTTCTTAACTATAAATGCTGTGAGGTTAACAAATTCATTTGAAAGTTTAAATTTATACTAAATTTAATCTTGTAGATTTCAAATGTTAGTTTTTTTCATTTAAAATTTTTTGTTTCAGCTTCTCTATCAGTCAAGGTTCAGCCTGAAAAGCAGAACCAGTAGGATGTGTATGTGTGTACACATATGCACACACCCACATATACACATATACGTTGATGTGTATACTAGATACAGATTCACACATAGGAGATTTATTACGTGAAATTGGTGATATGATTGTGGGGTCTGGCTAAACAAGTTGGAAATTCGCAGGTTTGATAGTATGGAAAGGTTACATCACAGGCAGGCTGGAACTCATAGGTTTGGGCCAAAGCTGTTGTCCCCAGGTGGTCAAGAATGTAAATCACAAACAGGATGAACTGAAGTGGGCATGGGCTGACGCTGCTGTCCACAGATAGAATTTGCTTCTCTTTTATAGAGAAAACCCAGTTCTAGTTTCAAGATATTTCAACTGGTTCAGTCAGGCCCACCCTGATTATTCAGGATAATATGCCTTCCTTAAATTCAGCTGATCAGGAGCATTTATCACTTTTACAGAATATCTTCATAGCAACATCTACATTACATTTGGATAACTGGGGACTAGCCTATCCAAGATGATACTACAAACGAAAAAGCTATCACACCCTGATTCAAGATGATGAAACTGTGATCTCACATTTTTGTGGTTGAATCCTTGAGAATAACCAAGAAAATTGTGTAAAAGAACAATAGTGAGGAGGGACTTGCCTGCTAAATGTCAAAATAGAGCCATAAATCAATACCATATTGACTAGATTAGTAGAACAGAAGGAGAATCCAGAAATGGAGCCCAAGTTACATTTGAGAATTGAAAACTAAATTCTAAACTACTTTTAATTTAATGAGGAAAAGAGTAGATTAACTAATAAACAGTGTTGGCACAACTGGCTATTTATACTGAAGAAAATAAAATTGGACCCTATCTTACACTGTATACAAAAGTAAATTCCAATTGTATTCAAGCAAGGATTTCTTAACTGTGAGGGGTGCTGGAAGTCTGGAGCTGTTCTTGGCCGTTACAGTGACTGGGTGGGTCCTCTGGCAAGTGGGTAGGGGCCAGGAATATCAAAAGCACTTCCACTGAGAAGTACTGTTTTAAAAGTGGTTGTTGTTCAGTCGCTAATTTGTGTCTGACTATTTGCCACCCCATGGACACGCAGCACACCAGGCTTCCCTGTCCTCACTATCTCCCAGAGTTTGCTCACACTCCTGTCCATTGAGGTAGTGATGCCGTCCAACCATCTCATCCTGTGTCATTTATATCTTTAACTTTTATATTTTAAAAATATAAATGTTAAAAAAGAAAAATATTTTGCAAAAAAAATCTAGACGACCACATGTGTAGTCCAGAGGCAGGGAGGAGCCTAACATCAACTAAAACTCAAGAAGCAAAGTAGGACGTGTTTGACTGTATTTGTAACACTGATGACAGAGTGTTCATATCTGCTATACAAGGTGCTCTTACAGACTAGCTTACGAGAGAAGGACTTCTCAATGGAAAAATGGGCAAGGTGTGTGAAGATTTTTGCATGAGGGTAGTTCCAGCTGTCCTATAAACACGAAAAAATGCTCAAATCCACTGGTATGTAGAGAAATAAAAATTAAAGTAATAAACATCACTTTTATACCCATCAGACTTGCAAAATTAAAAAGAACATTTGTTGCTATATTTCTTGACTTTTTTATCTTTTTCATAGTTTTTTCTTATTATTGTCACCTTTAAAATTTTTGTCACCATGTCGTCTTTTAATAGCATTCTCTCTCCTTTATAATATATAATTCCTCTGAAAGAGACATTATGATGTTGTGGAGTGTGTTATCTTTCATACTTAGCAGTATCAAATGAACTTGCCCAAGGTCAGAGAAATATCGCTTCATCAGCTGAAAGGGATTGATTGACTTTAAGCTGTCTTCCAGCTCTATAGTTTGTGCAGTAGTTTTTGCATGCTGCTTCTTAATGAACTTTTCTTCCTCAGGAACGTTTGGATGAAGCAAATGCTGCATTAGATTCGGCATCAAGACTTACAGAACAGTTAGATTTAAAGGAAGAACAAATTGAAGAACTTAAGAAACAAAGTAGGTTTTTTCCTTTTTCTTTTTTCCTGCAATACCAGTGTTGAATCAGATGTAGTGTCCTGCCATGCGTTGGTACAGTCGAGTGAGAACAACTTCTGCTAGAATGTGACTTCCACTTCTGTCCCCCATGATCAGTTTACTTTGATTTGAATACGGCTCCTAGTGAAACCAGAGTCATAAGTTGGCCCTGGCTATCTACTGGTTAGTTCTTCTGAATATTGAGGCTGTTCAGCTGTGCTTTCTGCCACCTTGTTGACCATCTAAGGGATAGATTTGACTGAGTCAGCTTGTCACAGTGTGACTTTTCCCTGTTTAATCCATGTTCATTCTGCCTAAAGCTATCTGATATGTTAAAGGAGGCAGTGTTCTTAAGTAAAAGAGTAACTTTTTGTGGAATGAATGTCTGCCTATAACTAGCGTGTTAGAATTATAGATGATGCTTTACATGTAGGCACTCATGTATTTTTTGATGCTTGTAAATTATCTCATAGGCCCTGTCACTTCCCTAGGGTGAGTCCTGTGTTTAGGATTATCAGTTGGGCCTCAGATAACCAGGTGATTCATCATGCTTTGTTAACTGACTGCTGACAGAGATGGCATGTCCTTGTTTAATCTCTGATTTAATGGTCCCCAGGAAGTTGAAGCTATTCTATGGCTGCATTTAGTAGGTAATGATTAAAGATTATCAGAAGGGTGATGAGAACCTAGAAATGTATCAGCTTCAGGGGGTGGGTTAGGAGCAGTAGTACCAAGGCATGTAATTAAGGAATTAAGAAGCACCTCGTAACATGAGATAGAAACAGGCAAAAGTAGGAGATGGCACAGCACAAACACTGTCAGACACCAGAAAACGGTGACCTGGACATTAAGGAGGCAAGCAGACAAATCACTGAATTGTGGATACCAAGGGACAGGCCAGATAAGTTGGCCTAAAACAAGCAGGAGACAGGAGATGAGAGATTGTTAGAAATAAAAAAAGTACTAAGAGAATGTGAAGTCGTATCCTTAAGGTCAATAATCTGAGGCAGATTAGTGCCCAACTAAAAGTCCTCTGTTTGCTTTGTAAGATTTGGCCAGCCATGGAACTCTCAATGTAATCGAGGGGCTGGAAATGGACAAGGAAACAGTTATATATGGGGTCTACATGGGCATTTTATATACATGTACTGTATTCTTTAGTCTTCTCATATTTTATTTACCTTTCACAAGAAACTAAAGTAGGCGGTATTAGTTCCAGTTTATAAGTTAAAGACACTGAGATTTAAACTCTGATCTTTTATCCTTGACCAAAGTTCATAATCTTTCCATGTTGCTCTATTTCTTGTCAGGAAACAGTTGTTTATAGGCTAACTTGTATTTTGTTCTGTATATATCTCCTTTGAAGATGGGATAGTATACCCTAAATATTGAAATGGTTGCCCTTACCCAGAGGCAGTGTTTATTTGGAAAACAGTCTAGTTGGGTTGAAGGCCACTGTAACTACAGCTTTCAGTTCAGTTCAGTTTAGTCGCTCAGTCATGTCCGACTCTTTGCGACCCCATGAATCGCAGCACGCCAGGCCTCCCTGTCCATTACCATCTCCCGGAGTTCACTCAAAGTCACGTCCATTGAGTCGGAGATGCCATCCAGCCATCTCATCCTCTGTCGTCCCCTTCTCCTCCTGTCCCCAATCCCTCCCAGCATCAGAGTCTTTTCCAATGAGTCAGCTCTTCACATGAGGTGGCCAGAGTACTGGAGTTTCAGCTTTAGCATCATTCCTTCCAAAGAAATCCCAGGGCTGATCTCCTTTAGAATGGACTGGTTGGATCTCCTTGCAGTCCAGGGACTCTCAAGAGTCTTCTCCAACACCACAGTTCGAAAGCATCAGTTCTTTGGCACTCAGCTTTCTTCACAGTCCAACTCTCACATGCATACATGACCACAGGAAATACCATAGCCTTGACTAGACGGACCTTTGTTGGCAAAGTAATGTCTCTGCTTTTGAATATGCTATCTAGGCTGGTCATAACTTTCCTTCCAAGGAGTAAGCGTCTTTTAATTTCATGGCTGCAGTCACCATCTGCAGTGATTTTGGAGTCCAAAAAAATAAAGTCTGACACTGTTTCCACTGTTTCCCCATCTATTTGCCATGAAGTGATGGGACCGGATGCCATGATCTTCATTTTCTGAATGTTGAGCTTTAAGCCAACTTTTTCACTCTCTTCTTTCACTTTCGTCAAGAGGCCTTTTAGTTCCTCTTCACTTTCTGCCATAAGGGTGGTGTCATCTGCATATCTACAGCTTTGCCTGGAAGACATATGGCAACCTGAAGGAGACACACTGAGCAGTCAAGGGATTAGCCAAAGAATCGATATCTTCGGGAAGGGCTAGACTAATATAGGTAAAAAGGCAGTATTCTGAGCCAACTTCTTGGTCTGTGACAACTCAACTGTATGTCATGCTACTGTAATATTTAAGTTCACCTCCCCTTTTAGACAACTACCCGTGTTTTTCCCAGTAGATGATAAGAAAGAAAAAAATGCTGTGACTTATTGTAGTTACTAAATATTTTCAGAGTCCCTACACTACTTAGTAATTTGTTCAGGCACCCATTTAAATCCTCAGTAGTAGAATATTTTTAGATTTTGATTGTAAGTGACAAGGCTTAGGTGGCCTAGGTCCCTATTCATGTAAAAAGTTAAAAGTAATATTCATTGTAAATATATAGAATTCTGGACTCATTTTGTGAAGTTAATATTAACCACAGAAAAAGCTCTTATTATGCTTATACAACTGGTCTTTGAAAGGGCAGGCAAGAGGCCAGTGTTGCACAGACGGGAAGGGGAGGGGGTTAAAGGGACGGTTAGTTCTGTTATGTCTTTAAGTCATTCTTGTCATTTAAGCTCTTCTTAACAGTCTGTTTTCTTTTATTACCTAAGTGCTTAATATTACTTTTAGATCTCTAAACACAAATGTGATTTTATTTTCTCAAAGCTGCATTTTTGATTTGATAATATAAATAAAACTTTGATTGGCTTGGTTGTTGCAAAAGAATCATTGTATATTTTCTTTCATAGATCATTAAGTACTTTAAATGTTGATTGATGTTGTAATACTGTACTTTATTTTTAACGCAAAACTTGGCCAGACAGCAAAAATATTTGCCAGGAGAAACAGTTTTGAAAAAGACAGATTGGCTTTTGTTGCAAGAAAGTACATAGAAACTTGAATCGTAGAGGCAAAGTATTCTTTTATTTCTAAGCATCTGTGGACTATTCGATGATTAGTTGATATGCATTTCAGCATTTAAACAATATTAGGAAACTCATTTTAAAAAGCAGTATTTTATTTGAAATGCTTATGTCATTGCTACCAGAGATGAGATGATTCAGTCTGGTCAAACGTATGAAAAGGGAGCTATTGCTTATAACACCAGTATTAAAACAGTAGGTTGTTGATGATTTCAGTCTTTCTTAGAGTAGATAATTGTTAGTGCTGTGTATGTGCAATTGTGGTGATGAGTCCTGAGTATTTACAGGCTTTGTGTGAAAAATATGATGATGCCTTAATCAGGTGTTAAATACTTAATGTGAACCAACTACTTGGCTTCATGTTAGACACTGTGTGAGATACTAGTTAGGAGCACCCCCTACTTCTCTTTTTTATAGGAACTTAGTTAAGGAGGTAACACCTGGCCTAGATACACACCATAGGTTCATAGTTTAAGACAGTGGTGCTCAGCTCTGTCAGAGAGTGCGTATTTAGTTCTCCAAGAATCCTATTAAGGGTTAGGGACATTCCATGGAGAAAAGAAACCTGAGTAGACAGAGCTCTAAACTAGTAGTAAGATTTTACTCCCAAAGTGTAAGTTCTTTGTCTTCTCCCCCTCACCCCCCAGCCCCACACACTGTGGGAAAGTCACAATGAAAAGAAACCCTCAGATCCTGTAGGTGCTATAATTTAATAGGTAGTGTTGGCTGGTAGAAGAATTGCTGCTTTCTTTCCTTTTAGAAATTATTTTTTCAGCATTTTTTCTGTAAGTGTTCTTTTTCAGTGTAGGTCCAAAGACTTATTTCACATGCCATCCTAGATTTTACTGATTTTTTTCAAACTTAAGACATTGGTCCTCTGTGAAGCAGGTAGGATAATGTCTTTCATGAACTATTCTGAGTTGATCAGAGTTCAGAATTTCTGTGAAATTGTCATTCATGGGAGAATGTACACCTATGGAAACCTAGACTACAGCTGAACCACTGAAAGATGTGTTATATGGCTATGTTCATGGACAAATTTAACATTTTCTTTCTTTTGCTTATTATTCTCTATCGTCATCCTTGAGATAAATTCCTGCTTAAAGTGAAAATGGTTGGATAAAATTGGAATAGGAAGCACAAAAGAATTACTGTTTTGATAACTATTATTGAAAAGGCTGGTAAATTTTATGGTACACCAAGAAAAATAAGTTTTCATAAGCAACGCAAGTTTGGATTCCAGCCCCAGGGAAGTCTTTCAGTCTGTGCGCCAGTTTTATAGCCATATCTTAAAGGGCCCCGTCACTGATTTTTTTTTTTTAAGGTTTTGTTACTGCTTTTTAAAAAAGTCTTCTATGAGTTGAGAATGGAAAATTTCCTTAGAGTGTTTTTTTAAAGAAAATCTAGAAGAATGTATAAAATGAGCCCCAGTAAACCAACTGTAATATGAAGCATAAAAACATTTTAAAACTACAGATATAAAATGTTTAAACTGTTTTTCATGGAGCCACCTTTATGGTGCTGGATGGTGGATTTTTTATTTTAAATAAAGACATTCCGTTTTCCAGGACATGATTTATACAAGAAAACATATAATGTCCTGTTGAACATAGGCCAGATACATTCCCAGACGCTTTGTTACCCAAACCTTTTGAGGGATTTCTTTATAGATGTTTTTGGCAGAAGTTGTGATTTTAGAGGAAACATATAAGAAATACCAGATGCAGTTTTCTGAGTTGCCATAAATAGTTAAAAAATTGTGATGATATAAACATCTGGGTGTACTAGAAAATGTCAAAATTTTTAATTAAGAAAAAAGCTTGTGTCAATTAGGTAAATAGGCCCTTTTCAACATAATGGTTTTATTTCTTTTTAATTTTTTAATGGTTATATTTTTAAAATGTATGTTTTATTAGTTCTTCTAAGTATAAAGGGAAAAGCAAAATATGTAACTTTGAGAATTTTTGACTTAATGTGTTTTGTGTCTTTTTCTTCATATAGACGAGTAATTCATAAGATAAATCATTTATTCTTTTTGTCCTGTGTTACAGTCTCAGATAGTCTCCCTTCCCAGAGAAAAAGCAGTCATTCTTTTATTTGTCACAGATTCGTTGTTTTCTGCTGTGTGCCAAGCACTAAAATAAGTGCTCGAGATACAAAGATAGGGGACAAGAGTTCAGGAGGATAGTCACATACTTGCAACAAGCTATTTGAAAAGGAAGACAATCTATTCTACCCATAATGGTGATATGGAAGGGTAGAAAAGGCTAGTGAAAGCTATACTTGCCCTCACTTGAATGGTGAATACGTCCAGTGAAGCAGGCAGAGAGTTGGGAAGGAACATTCTAGAGAGAGGGAGGAATTCATAGGAAACAGCATCAGATCTGGAAACTGGCTGAGGATCTAGTGGACTCATTATGCGTGTGTGCTGCACTGGTGTGGAGTGTGGAGAAGGCAGAGGTGGGAGTAAGCTGTTGGATCATGAACACAAGTTTTAAACTGGGGCTAAATTATACTATAATTTAGTATAGTATAGCAAATAGGACTAAGTAGAGACAGGGGAACTGGAGAGTTTCTTATAGGGGGCAACAGATTCTCTTCATCCAACTGTTGCCATGCAGGAAAGTGGGTCCAGGGTTGCTAAATCTTCAGATCTTTCAGAAGACACCAGAAATGTAGACTTTGATGTGACATGTAATTTAAGTTAGAAAAGAAAAACCCTGTGGGCTGAACAAACATTTCTTTGTATCAGATTTAGTCCATGCTGATTTCCAACAGCTTTCAGAAATGGGTCACGGTTTAGTCTGTAGCTTAGAAAGCCATTTGTCATTAATATAAATCAGTACATACTAGTATACAGTGGTGATGATATTCAGTAAGTGGCAAAATTATTATTATGACTTTACTCGTTACTGACCCAATTGAGGCCCTTTCTTTTGCAATATGACAGGTCTGTGTCATATTTTAAATTTTTAATTTTTAAATTTAAAAATTAAATTTATAACTTGATTCACAATATTCAGTCTCTTAAAAAAAAATTGTTTTGATATGGAAGAATGCAGTACAGATTATCTGAATTTTAATTTAAATGGTTGAGAGAGGAAGGTGGAGAGGGAAAGTTAATTTGATCTGGTTATATTAAAATATTTACATAAAGTCTCTTTCATATACATGTACTAATTCTAACTTAACTGTACAAATAATCCAATAGACTTCAACATTGATAATTGAGCTTAATCAGATTCTAGTCTATTAAAACTCGTTAATGAGGATATACTGTATTCATAAATTTTTTTTGTGAGTTCTTTGCTAGGAAATGGAGTTTCAAAAATTACTTTTCATTCTGTAATTAATAATTATAATTATGGAACAAGAAAGCATTCACCATAAAAATTCTGTTGAAATGGTTGAAAAGAATTGAGTTATAAGACCAAGCAGATGGTAATACGTCTTCAAATGTAAAGAAATACAGGGTGCCTTTATATTTAAAACTATAATTTGCTGTTATAGTGAAAGTGCTTGTATAAGTTGAAATTCTGTTAATAAGACCATTAAATTTTTAGCTTTTGCTTTGATTATATTTAATTGACCAAAGAGGCTAAATCTCCTTATATTAGATTTAATATATCAGATTTAAATTTATTTTTTAGGCAGCCAGTGCAAGTAAGACACCAGACCCAGCTTATTTACTGACATATCTGTGTGCTGTGCTTTAGTTCAGTTCACTTCAGTCTCTCAGTCGTGTCCGACTCTTCGCGACCCCATGAATCGCAGCACGCCAGGCCTCCCTGTCCATCACCAACTCCCGGAGTTCACTCAGACTCACGTCCATCGAGTCAGTGATGCCATCCAGCCATCTCATCCTCTGTCGTCCCCTTCTCCTCCTGCCCCCAATCCCTCTCCACATCAGAGTCTTTTTTAATGAGTCAACTCTTCTCATGAGGCGGCCAAAGTACTGGAGTTTCAGCTTTAGCATCATTCTTTCCAAAGAAATCCCAGGGCTGATCTTCAGAATGGACTGGTTGGATCTCCTTGCAGTCCAGGGGACTCTCAAGAGTCTTCTCCAACACCACAGTTCAAAAGCATCAATTCTTGGGTGCTCAGCTTTCTTCACAGTCCAGCTCTCACATCCATACATGACCACAGGAAAAACTATAGCCTTGACTAGACGGACCTTTGTTGGCAAAGTAATGTCTCTGCTTTTCAATATGCTATCTAGGCTGGTCATAACTTTCCTTCCAAGGAGTAAGCATCTTTTAATTTCATGGCTGCAGTCACCATCTGCAGTGATTTTGGAGTCCAAAAAAATAAAGTCTGACACTGTTTCCACTGTTTCCCCATCTATTTGCCATGAAGTGATGGGACTGGATGCCATGATCTTCATTTTCTGAATATTGAGCTTTAAGCCAACTTTTTCACTCTCTTCTTTCACTTCCATCAAGAGGCTTTTTAGTTCCTCGTCACTTTCTGCCATAAGGGTGGTGTGATCCGCTTAGTCGCTCAGTCATGTCCGACTCTTTGCGACCCCATGGACTGTAGCCCGCCAAGCTCCTCTGTCCATGGGGATTCTCCAGGCAAGAGTACCGAAGTGGGTTTCCATGCCCTCCTCCAGGGGATCTTCCCAACCCAGGGATCAAACCCAAGTCTCCCACATTGCAGGTGGATTCTTTACCAACTGAGCCACCAGGGAAGCCCAAGAATACTGGAGTGGGTGGTCTGTTCCTTCACCAGGGGATCTTCCTGACCCAGGAATCAAACCAGGGTCTCCTGCATTGCAGGTGGGTTCTATACCAGCTGAGCTTCCAGAGAAGCCCCAAATAACTAAATACTTGTAAGTATGAGCTCCGTACGTATTATACATGAATCTTGCTGGAGTGTTAGTCAGAGGTTAGATTTCTGACACCCCTTTGTTTCGGTTTTTGAGATTCTGTTTCCCATTTTAAGTTGAATTTGTCAGGGATAAAAATCACTAGTGAAATTGTGTAGTGGACCCATGTGCTACTTGTGAGCTTAACTCCTCCAGGAGTCACCCCAGAGTTGTTTGAGCCCGTCTTAAGAGTCTTGGATTCTGCCTTTGACAATCAAAGACTACTGTGACTGCTCAGGTCACTGAATGGCCAGCTTTTATGTGCAACCCCCAGAGAAGCAAGTATTTTAATTAATGAGTGGGTTTCCCATGGGACCACTGCACAGGATGAGGACTAGGCCTCCACCACTCCCGTAAATTTCTCAGTCACCTGAGAAAACCGTAACCAGCAAGGAGCAGTCTTGTCCCTTTTTTTCTGGAGCAAAGCTCTCATGTGTTCTCACTTCTAGCCCGACAAATCTACATCTGTAGACATACCTATAATAAAACCATATTTCTAATGTTCTTTTCTTCCTTGTATTGACTTCTTTGCCTTAGTTTGTAAAGATGACAAGGCAAAATGAAGGAAAAGCTATCAATGTTAATGTTAACCAAAGTGATACATATTATTGATAATAGGCAAGGTTGAAAGATGGTATTTTACGAAATCATATGAATGAGTTCTAGTACTTTATGTAGCACTTTACTATTTTGAAAAGTCATATTTAATCACTCAGTAGGTTCTCTCAAAATTTCTTGAGATAAGCAAGCTCATTTTGCAAAATAGACAGTGAAGTCTGGCCCTGGTGACAGGACCGTGATTCATATTTCAGGTCTTGGGACAGGAGCGCGATTTCATGCAGGTCTTCTGACTCTCAAGTCCTGCTCCAGCCACCTTTCTTTTCTCAGTGAGTGTATATTAGTCGTGCAGTTATGTCTGACTCTTTGTGACCTCATGGACTGTAGCATGCCAGGCTCCTCCGTCCATGGAATTCTCCAGGCAAGAATACTAGAGTTGGTTGCCATTCCCTTCTCCAGGAGATCTTCCCAACCCAGGGATCGAACCCAGGCCTGCCTGCAGTGTGCAGGCAGATTCTTTACCATATTAACCATCAGGGAAACCCTTTCTTGGTCAGGTGGCTGTTAAATAAACTTGAGTCTTGTCCAAGGGAGCTTAGTCATAAAACAGCCAGTGAGTTTGTAAGGAGTGTGACCTAATTTTACAGTGCTTTCTAAAGACAGTATTATAGTACAGTGTTGCTAACCGCAAATAAAATGGAAAATTGTGTTGTACTGATTTGTTGTAGTCACTCACATTTTATGTTTACTTCTGATTTTAAATCAGGTGATGAAGACCCTGGCACCATCTCTCAGTATTACAGAGAAGAGGCTCTAGTATGGTTTTAGGATGTCAGATATTCAGAGTAACTGTTAACCTAAACCAGACCAATCCCAGTTACTTTGTTGCTCAACTTTAAAGTGTACCCTGTCCCTGCCCTTTTTTCCCCTTATAATTTCCAAAGAATTATTTTGGCATGTTTTTAGGTTATTTCACAGGGATGTTGTATTTGGCTAGATACTCACTTCTGAATAACTGTATTTTGCCTGCCCATATAAATACAATTCTGATTTCAAATTGTGGTTTGAATTAGTATGCAGTTTTTGTGGAGAAGTATTGAGAATCTGATGGGAGGAGAATAGGTATGCCTGGAGAAAAGAGCAATTTGTAGGGATCTTTGAAGTCAGTATTCAACTTTCTTTTCTAAGTCTTTCCTAGTTAATACCACCCTTCCAACCCTTTCCCCCAAAGTCCAAGGTTGTTTTCTAGACTCAAGTATCAGTGTCCGCTTAAACTGCTACTTGAAGTTTAAATAGTCCTCTGCATGTTTTCGAGGATAGTCACACTGTCAGTTCTCTTTCTCACTAGCTCAGGACTAGCTTATATTCTGATAATGAAAATTTTAAGAAATTTGTACCCTTTTATTTTGGCTTTAAGGATGTTTTGAGGGCTTCCCAGGTGGTGGTAGTGGTAAAGAACCCACCTGCCATTGCAGGAGACATAAGAGATGTGGATTCAATCACTTGGTCAGGAAGATTCCCTGGAGGAGGGCATGGCAACCCTCTCCTGTATTCTTGCCTGGAGAATCCCATGGACAGAGGAGCCTAGCAGGCTACAGTCCATGAGGTCACAAAGAATCGGACATGACTGAAGTGACTTAGCACACATGCGTGCAAGGATGTTTTGCTTCTATCTTTCAGAACACAGAGCTTTCAATAAGAATTTTACCAATATTAACTAATTTTCATCAAGAAAATATTTACTACTTGAACTTTATTAAGATGGATTTCTTGATCAGTTTTTCATAGAACAAAGTTTAATTTTTCTAATTTATTTTACTAAAGTCATTTTTATCAGAAGCAAGGTTGTGAATTTTACTCTGAAGATGTCTAGTTATCATTCAGTTTTCAGTTCAGTTCAGTCACTCAGTCATGTACGACTCTTTGCGACCCCATGGACTGCAGTACGCCAGGCCTTCCTGTCCATCACCAACTCCCAGAGTTTACATAGACTCATGTCCATTGAGTTGGTGATGCCATCCAACCATTCAGTTTTATCTTTTCTTTTTTAATGAGATAGTATAGTATAATGGTTGTATTCTGGTTATACTCCAAAGTAGTGTTATCCATTAAAAAAAATATAATGTAAGCCACAGTTAGAATTAAAAACATTTTAGTAGCCACATTTAAAAAGTAAAAAGATACTGTGAGATTAATTTTAATAATATATTTTATCTAGAATTTATATTGTATCTAGTATTTATCATTTTGAAATTTAATCAATATAAAAATCATTAGTTTTTAGAAGAAAGTAAATAGGAGAAGGGAAGTCTCAGAGAAAGGGAAGATGGGGGTTGGCTAAATTTGACCTTCTCTTCTGCCACCTCTCCATAGCCTGGGGCAGAAGTGGAGGAGGACAAAAGAGAAGACTGTGCTCCTCTGGCACTTACTTTAGTTGAGGAATGGGGTGGTTAATTCAGAACATGAATGAGAGATTAATTTACTTGCTGTTCTTCCTCTGAATACTGAGAACTAGAAAAGGCCCCTTCACTAGAAAAGGCCCACTTGGCACCCTGGTTGGTAGTATATATGTGTCCATTAAGAATCTACAATGTCTTTTTCTGACCCAGACTTAAATAATAGTCTTGTTCTCTCTGTCTCTGTGTGTCTGTGTGTCTCTTAATGTCCAGGCTTAAATTCTTCCCTGGAAACACAGGAAAGGAAATGTTTGTAGTAGATTTTCCAAACACAAACCTTATTTTTATAATATGGTTATGACAACCATCTCTGTTTTGGTAAAAGTTAGCCTATTACATTTTGCAGTTGAGATTTTGGCGATTTGGAAAAGCCCCGGTTATTGCAAACAGTTAAACTGGACATTTTGTATATACGTTTAGTACTTAAATCAGAATTTTAGGCATTGTACAGACAGGATGAAAACATAAAGCAGATGAATCTGGCTTAAGATGTAAGGTTCAGAGAAAACTTCTTTGAGGAAAGGACTTGGGCACTGATATGTGAAGGGTAAAGAGTTAATATTAATAGGCAGTGCCAATGGAAAAGAGCTTTCCAGGCAGAAGGAAAAACATTTGCAGAGGTCTGCAGTGGGAATTGAGAGTTCAGAAATAAACCATACATTTCTGGTCAATTGATTTTTAACAAAGATTCCAAGAGAATAGTTTTTTCAACACTTTACTACTGGAACAACTAGGTATCCGCACATATAGGAACCTTGGACCCTTACCTCACACCGTTCAGAAAAAGTAACTCAAAGTGGATCATGGACCTACATTTTAGAGTTAAAACTGTGAAACTCTTAGAAGAAAACATAGGAGTAAATCTTTGTGATACTGAGTTTAAGCAGTGGCTTCTTAGACAAGGCAAGAAACATAAGAAAAAATAAATTAGACTCATCAAAATTAAAACTTTTGTGCTTCAAAGGATACTGTCAAGAAAGTGAAATGACTCCCCACAGAGTAGAAGGAAATATTTGCAAGTCATATAGTGGATAAGGAAGCTTGTATCCTGCTGCTACTAGCAAAATGCTGCATAACTCAAAGAGTAGGTTTGTGGAAAGAGGTCAAAGTCTAGTGTTCGGATGTGAATATTTCTTGATTTGAAAAGTTGAGCTCTACTGCAAAGCATTCTCCTTTACTTTTCTTTCAGAATGAAATTTGTAATCTAGCTTGATGTTAATAAGCATCTCTTTTGGCTCAAACTATCCGTTTCTGAGGAAACAGGTGTAGACTCCATGGGTCTGCTGAGAGTTCCTTAGTCTAGGAATCCATGGCTCCATGGCGTGGTTGATTATGAACAGGGTCTCTCCCTGTTGTAATTTTAGACTTTGCTTTTAATACTGTTTAGATTCCAAGTGTTCTGCCAAGACTTTACACATTTTGCTTCCTTTTCAAATAACTAAGAATTTAAAAATAAAATAGTCCAAACATCTTTCTAAATCAGTCAGAAGCTATATAGTATCTTGCCTAGTCTGTTAGAACCAGTGATCTGAATTTTTTTGCAGTTTACCTCAGGATACTTTGCCCTGGCAGCTGCCTCCTGAGCCATGGTCTTGATTGTGTTAGCTGCTTTCCTTCGTCAGCTCACCAAAAAAGAGTCCAGCCAGGAAAATGGAAAAAGGAAAATCTAAAATTGTCCTTTCCGTTTTTTCCCGTTAAAAAGTGGCTCTGGAAATGTTTCATGCAAGGAAGCAGCGGTGAAAAATCTCTTGTTTGCGCTTCAGCTTCTGAAGAGAATGAAAACCTTTGGTTTCTAAATTTTCTGTTAAAGAATTGATTATTTTATTGGGGGTAAACAATGTGAATTAATGCATACTCTGGCTTCTAGGTAATTTCTATACCAGAAAGCCTAATTCAGTGAACCAAAGAAGAGATGGACGTAATTTAATATTCCTAATTAGAATAAGTACATATATTCAAAATTCAGTAAAGATGTCGTAAATCTCATTATATAGTCATACAGATTATTTTAATCAGTTAATGACTGTCTTATTCATGTATTTTAAAACAGATGAGCTCCAACAAGAAATGCTGGATGATGTACAAAAGAAATTGATGAATTTAGTAAATAGCACAGAAGGAAAAGTGGACAAGTATGCTCTGCCTTTTACTTTTATGTATTTTATGGGGATCACTTTTATGGTAAAAACAATTTCTACATGTAAATGTGTGTGTTAAGTTTTTAAAAACCTTTTGTTTTTCTTATATAGTGATGAGTTGCAGGTAGTTTTAATGAGGGGTCAGTAACTTGCCTTCTCTTGGTTTTTAAATATATTTTCCCAGCTTAAGATTCTTTTTCTTAAGACCATATGGAAGAGATCACCGCAGTACGAAGTACTTCGGAAATATGAAGTTTATTCTTACCATTCTTTTTTGTTCTCTTTATTGCCCTTAAGTGGACGTATCTTGCTCAAATGCATTAGGTGTGAAACCTAAGTATGTAGTATGTATCTTAACATTTTAAAGATTTAGATATTATTAGCAAGTTTTTAATAAATGTGAATGAATGGGGAAATATAAGCATAACCATTAAGCACAAGAACTGTCCATCACCATTTAGGATAGGGAGGAGAGAGAAATCTGAAACGTCTCCTTATAATATCAACCTAAGCAGGCACTGAAAATTACTAATGAAGCACCAATCTCAGTTGATTATTTGATTGAAGAAAGTGGGTGGCTTGTTAAGCGATGTTTTTAAAGGGGCACATTTTGAGTTGTTGGTGATGTTCCTTAATTAGAGTTGTCAAGATTTTGTTAAAGCTACTTTAAAATATTTTATTGTTTAGTGTTCTTTGTAATTAAGTGCTGTTTAAGTATAATTAAATATTTGTATGTTCATTATTTATTGTTTGGGTACACTGGATATTGAGACAACTGGCAAGTTAGCTTGTACTGTTTCTGCCTTCATTTTCAGAGTCCTGATGAGAAACCTCTTCACTGGACACTTCCACACACCAAAACATCAGCGTCATGAAGTGTTACGATTAATGGGAAGCATTCTAGGCATCAAAAAGGAGGAAATGGATCAGGTAACTGAACATTGAATGCCATTCTGAATATAACTAGAATACTTGGCATCATATAAAAGAATCTCAGTATATTTATAACTAAAATACTTGGCATCATATAAACATTTTTTCCCCTGTGTTTTATATAACTTTTGCTGAATACAATAATGTAGAAATGGAATCATTTTATATTACGGAGAAGATTTGTGCAGTTTGTATAATATTAGCTTAAATGTTTCATAACTTTAAGTCACCATTCGTATCAGAATGCTGAAAGTTTGAGAGATGACAGCCCTCGGGTTTTATTTGAGATAGTGCTGGGATGGCATTTCAGTGTATATATAGCTTCCGTCAGTAGGAAACTGGGAAATGGACTTGAAAAGCATGAGTTACTGCCATCTGAAATCATGTAAAAATGCTTCTGTTTTCTTTTCTTGTATTGATCATACTTTCCTCTTTTAAAATAATCTTTCAGTTGTTGACTGAAGACCAGGGTGGTGTTACCAGGTGGATGACTGGGTGGCTTGGAGGAGGATCGAAGAGTGTTCCCAGCACACCTCTGAGACCAAGTCAGCAGTCTCTGCTTAATAGTGTAAGAGTCGGCTTCGTTCTGGCCAAATAGGAGTAGTGACATCGTTGTGCCTCACATGCATTTGCAAAGAATTAGACTTCTTTTTCAGGTTGTTTTATACAGCCCTGTTACTTTGGAGTTGTGGAAACTGGGATCCAAAGAGGTGATTAGCTTACGGATAGAAAGCCAGATTTAATAGTTTTATTGCATATAGGTTTTATTTTAACATTTTGTTTACATGATACTTTTATTTTTCAAAATATTAACTGTTCCTTCCTTTGTTTTTGATCGTACTGCTATCAGCACATAATCATTTGTCTCTTACTACTAAATTATTAGATTCTCAAAGACAGAGGCTCTGTTTTATGCCTGTATGTATCTATATAGTCACTGAGCCAATTGAATGCTTATTGAGCACTTGCTGTGTGTCAGACTGTTTTGAGCATGGAGAGTGCAAGCTACGCACCAGATAGATGAAGTGCTTTTCTTCAGAAAAACTGACATTTCGGTCGGAGGTAGCAGTTAATTAACATGAAAACATGATCCCTGGTATACAGTAGGCTTCAAATGAGTATTAATTGAATTGAGTACCACTGTGAGTTAGAATGTGGAGTTTACTTCTTTATTTTATGTATTTATTTATTTGTTTATTTTTAACTAAAGAGGAAACTGAGGCTAGATGACTTACCTGAAGCTGTGAGAGATAGAACTCTTAAATTGAGTGGCATAAAATTGAAAGTTCTACACTACATTATTTTAATCTGATAATAATATTACTGGTGACCTTTTACTGTACTCATTGATTGGGTGCTACTGTAGAAAAACGCGATTATTTGATGCTTGTTTTCTGTTGATACCTGTGTATCAGTTAGAGTAGTAACACTTTTAATTGTTCATAAGGCTTGTTTATAAAGAAATGATTCAGATAGCATGACTAGTTTTTAATATGAATTAGAATAGCTGGTACAGTTTCTTGGTTGTAGTGAATATAATTTTATTATCTGCCTAATATATCCAAAATATTTCTTCTTAGTCTTTTTCAGAACTTTTTGTTAAATTTCTAGAAACAGAATCTCATCCATCTGTTCCACCACCCAAGCTTTCTGTTCATGATATGAAACCTCTAGATTCACCAGGAAGGAGAAAACCAGATACAAGTACACCAGAAAGTTTTAAAGGTAAAATCAGATACTTATTTTCTTTTCTACAATTTAAAAAGTTGATGATTCATGATTATGTTTTACAGTGATACTAACGGAAGTTTTAGTGTTTTTGAAAATGTGCAACAATTTCTTCCAAACTTCCAGTAAGGCATTAGATTTTGGCTTCATATGTATATTCTTATTGCAAGCTGATATTTAATTAGCTTAGGTTAATTTGAGCAACATGAAATATTTTCCCTTTATATATTGGAATAATTCTCTCTGCATAAGCCACATTGAATTATTCTTGGGAGTGCTTGATGGATCTGGTAAACCGCTGTTCACCCATTTTCCTTTCTCACTAATAGTGCTTATTGCTAATCAGTTAGAATTGTGGTTTATATAGTTAGAGAAAGACTTTTTTCCATGTGGTAATCTGAGTATTACACTCAGTAACCAGAGTTGGTATGTTAATAATATTTACAAGCACAGTTTAGTAAACTAGCTCAGACATCCAAGAACACTATGAAGAGTTCGTAAGTGTTGAAAGGCCTGCCTGGAAGCAGATGGTTTGGCGGTTCTACAATATGTGGACGTAGTTTTCTGCCCTACTAGGTTGTAGGATCTTATTTGTGCTGTTCATATCCCCCGTGCTGGCATGCAGTGCAGTCTTGAGTTCAGATTGAAGTGTAATGTGTTAGACTCTGCTCACGTGCACGTGCGTGTTCAGTCGCTTAGTTGTGTCTGACTCTTTGCGAGCCAGCAGACTGCAGCCCTTCAGGCTCCCCTGTCCATGGGATTTCCCCCTGGAGTGGGTTGCCATTCCCATCTCCAGGGAATATTCCCAACCCAGGGATCAAACCCAGGTCTCCTACATTGCAGGTGGATTCTTTACAGTCTGAGCCACTAGGAAAGCCCTTTAGACTCTGTACAGATTCTTCATTGGAAGGGCTATATGTTTTATCTCGGAGAAGTCAATGGCACCCCACTCCAGTACTCGTGCCTGGAAAATCCCATGGACGGAGGAGCCTGGTAGGCTGCAGTCCATGGGGTCGCTAAGAGTCGGACACGACTGAGCGACTTCACTTTCACTTTTCACTTTCATATATTGGAGAAGGAAATGGCAACCCACTCCAGTGTTCTTGCCTGGAGAATCCCAGGGACAGGGGAGCCTGGTGGGCTGCTGTCTGTGGGGTCACACAGAGTCGGACACGACTGAAGTGACTTAGTATAGCATAGCATAGCATATGTTTTATCTGAAATCTTCATATTTTAATAGACTAACATGTTTTCTAGCTGGACTGTAAAGGTACATATTATATACTCTCAAGTTTATGTCACTTGCTCAGTACTTAAATTTGGATAAAATACTGAATTTATATTCTGAAATTTTAAGAACTTCTTTAGTCCTTCTCTCAGCTCTCAGAAGTCGCTCAGTTGTGTCCAACTCTTTGTGACCCCGGGATTGTAGCCTACCAGGCTCCTCCATCCATGGGATTTTCCAGGCAAGAGTACTGAAGTGGGCTGCCATTTCCTTCTCCAGGGGATCTTCTCAACCCAGGCATCGAACCCGGGTCACCTGCATTGCAGACAGACGCTTTACTGTCTGAGCCACCAGGGAAGCCTTCTTTAGTCCTTACTTAGATGAATATTTCTATTTTCCTGAACTTTTATAGAAAGTGAAAGTAGTAAAATTATTTTAGGTAAAAGCTTTGTCTACTAAATTTAGGCTTTAGAAAAGTCTTAACTTTAATGTGTAGACTATACTAAAAACAGTTTTTTCTTGTTATACTAGGTTTCATTTTTCCTTTAATAGTTTCTGGCTGTGCTGTGTCTTCATTGCTGCAGGCTTGTCTCTGGTTGCAGCAAGCAGGGGCTACTCTTTGTTGCCATGCGTGGGCTTCTCATTGCAGTGGCTTCTTCTATTGTGGAGCGCAGGCTCTAGGGCCCACGGGCTTCAGTAGTTGCGGCTCCTGGGCTCTGGAGCACGGGCTCAATAGTTGTGGCTCATGGACTTAGTTGCTGCAAGGCATGTGGGATCGTCCCGGGCCAGAAATCTAACCCATGTCTCCTGCATTGGTAGGTGGATTCTTTACCACTAAGCCACCAGGGAAACCCCAGTTTTAGCATCTTTCAAGATTCTAAAATTTATTTTGGCAGGGTCTCCCTTCCCCCCTCTCCTCCCCCTGCCCTTCCCCTTATTTCCTCTCCTTTTCTTTTGTACACCTCCCCACTTCAGTTATCAAGTCACATGCCCAGCTTGATTTGTGTTGCTCAGAGACAAAAGCCAGAGCTTACCATGTAGCTATTTCAAAGTTTGGGAAATTGTCATTCACAGGAAAAAGTACAGCTTGCGGACCCAAGGGTGCTCAGTGATAAGTAGCTTTGATACATTTGTCTGAGTGCTTCCTTTGTTTTAGAGGCCTCTTTTATTTTAGTTTCCCATCACTGAAGAGGGTGTCTTTGAGGGGTTGCTTGTCTCTGAACAAAGAAGTTGTTAATGACCTTGGGTAATAAAGCAGAATTCTGTCCACTAAGACTTTAGGGCATAAACTAGGTGCTGTTCCAGTAAAAACTTAATTGTTCAGCCTGACTTCACAGAAGAATAATCTAATGAGAATTGTTTTCAAACCTTTGAATGTCTAAAAGATGACCGTTTAATGTGATGCATACATTGCTTTTTGTTTTGGTAAATTAATATTAAATATGATTGTTAGTATAATATGGATGCCAATTTTTTTCAGGACCATTTTAATTATTTGGGCAAAACAAGTTCTCAAGTCCTCCCATCTTTCAAATGGTTAGATAAAATTTGCCTGGTGACATAGGAAACACTTTTTAGAAAACTGTTGTTACAGTAAATGACATTAATCCCCAGAACTGGGAAGCTCCCTGTATGGTTCAAATGGCTCACTCCCCAGAGAGTATCTTTGCCTGTGTAATCCCCTTCCTCTTCTTTGTCCCCTCTAGGTGCACAGGTCTCTATCTGATTGCATCTCTCCTTCCCTACCTCATTCCATATAGATGGGAATTCCCTGGTGGCTCAGATGGTAAAGAATCTTCCTGCAGTATAGGACACTTGGGTTCAATCCTTGGGTCGAGAAGATCCGCTGGAGAAGGGAATGGCAACCCACTCCAGTGTTCTTGCCTGAAGATTTCATAGACAGAGGAGCCTGGTGGGCTAAGTCTGTGGGATCACAAAGAATCAGACACAATTGAGCAATTACCCCTTTCAGCACACAATACAACACACATAACTGGTATTAAGTATAAGACAGCAATAGTAATGCGTTTAATAATATTAGCTCTACATACAAATATTTCTCTCTCTCATTCCTTTCTCTTATTTATTGCTTCTTTATTTCACCTTGTGTGTTTCATAGACCCTGCTTATCAGATCCAGAACCTAGCAGCGTTTAAGTTAAATTTATTTGGGGGCCAAATCTCAGAACCTAAAACACATGTATACCAGTGACCAGATAATATGTGGGAGACTAAATCATCCTTGTTTTGTCATCTAGATACAGCGGAATTCAGGGCTGGTAGAAGAACAGATGTGAATCCATTCCTGGCTCCCCGCTCTGCAGCTGTGCCTCTCCTTAACCCAGCTGGACTTGGACCTGGCGGACCTGGGCATCTCCTTTTGAAACCCATCTCAGACGTTCTGCCCACGTTTACACCTTTGCCGGTGTCGCCTGACAACAGTGCTGGAGTTGTGCTGAAAGACCTTTTAAAGCAATAGATTATTCTCAAGCCAGAGCTGACATATATCGCACTTTAAAGAAACAAACCGTCAACACTATGTACATACTTTATCACTAAGTGGCCTTTTGGAAGAAGTCATGTATTTGTTTGCAGTTATACTTTCTCTAAGTTTAAACTAATATTCTTAATGCTTTTAGAAATCGCAAGAGTTAAAGGAGGAAGTGTTTGCTATCTTATCTCCTTTTTTCCCCCTGTCTCATTTGACCTAACTTAAGCTAGAAACATTCTTTTTAATTTTAATTTACAAAAGTAAGAAAAATAAAAAGAAAGACAAAAATACTAGTAGCTATATATCAGTTCTTTCCTTTTCAAGCTCATTTAAACTAGAGGCGTATAGTTATCTTTTAAAGATAATCAGTAGATTTACCAAAAAAGGGGGGGGGGAGAAGAAAATAGTAGTGGCTTATCCACATAGTGTAAAAATTGATCTAAAGCATATTACTTATCTTTAGGCCGACAACAGGGTTGTCCCTGGGAGGTGATGGTGTCCTGAGGTAGAAGGCGTGTTGTTTAGCTCTCTGCAGCTTCATCGTGTGTGTAGACTGAGCACAGAGAGCACACAGTTTTGTCCGGGATCCCCCTGCCCACCTTCCACAGTCATAGCCGCCGCCTTCCCTCCCGGCTCCTGACCTTCTGGCAGCCCTCACAATGCTCCTCTGTGCTTTTGTCACTTCAGGAGTGCCCTTCGCTGGGATCGTGCAGTGTGACCTTTGGAGATGGCCTGTTTTCACTCACCGTAATTCCCTTGAGATCCTTCTACGTTGCTGAACCTATCAGATGCTTCTTCCTTTTCACTGCTAAGTACATGTTGTCACTGTATGGTTTTGCTTTAAGAGCTAAAGTGTCTCATTAAAGATAACCATCTTAAAACAAAATGTTTCCACAACCCTACTCACAACTTTGATCTAAGTGTTAAATTGTACAGCTGCATTTACAGAACTATAATCAGCAATATCCCTAGATACACCACCTCCTGCCTCTATCCGAGGTGTTGACGTGAGAGGGACGGCCACCCAGGGGTCGTCCGTCATCTTCACAGTCACCAGGGCAGTGAGTTACTTGGGCAGCACCAGCACCGGGTGTTTGGAACTTAACGGTGAGGGAATATCCCTTTAATTCTTTTATAAACCCCTCATAAAAATCCTGACTTGGAATTTAGTTATATCAGGATGTTCATGTTTGTATTAGTTGTTGAAGTTGTACATTTAAAGACATTTCTTTGCAAATTTTGTAAATTTCGATATGCCTTTAAAATAGAAACATCTGTATAATAAGGAAAGATGAAAATGATACTAATCCAAATATGTAAATAGGCCTGGCTCTGGCCAGGGCTAAATTTGGTCGTTTGTAAATTTTGCTGTGATTAACTGTATACTTTGTACTGTATTTAGAGGATTGGAAGTCATTATGTGTTGCTAGATAAAGCTTGTTTTTCTGGAAAATCTAGTAACTTAGACATTGCTGCTTCAGAACATCCCCTGTCTCCTTGGCTAACTTATTTATATTGCCATTCTTTATTTAGTATACTTTAAAGGAAGTTGTCATACCAGTTCTATTTTAGAACTATCAAACTGCCTCCTGTCTGTTTTGTCCACTATTATTTCTCTATGAAATGATTATTCTTAGATTTTATAAGGTCCTTTCAAAGATACTTTCACTGACTATCCTAAATTATTTGCTGCTTGCCATTGAATTTTCATTTCAGTGTGGAGCATCTGAAATAAAAGTTTCTCAGTTTAAAAAAAAAAAGAAAAGACAACGTGATCCTTTATTTTGAAGGAATATAATAACAGAAAAAAATTTCCTCTTTTAATTTGGAAAGGAGATGCATGGTGGGTATAAGTAGCATGTCATCATATTTAAATACCTTTTATGATATTTTCAGTATTTCCTTTCTTGCTTCCAAACAGCCTATCCCCGCTCACCCCATAGTTTAACAGAAGTTGGAAAGCTGTTATGGGTGGATTGCATATCTAAACATCCCAACATGACCTTACATGGCTGCTATTTTTAAAAGTATGTGACCTTGTCCTAATGCTGTAGTATCTAACGTTTCAATTGTATCATCATCGAAACTATAGCTCACTGGTATGCATACTAAGTGTTTGTTGATCCAAACCAGACATAACTCATCTACTTTTCTGAATTAAGTTGTGTCAGAGATGAACCATCTGCTCAAGGAATCTTCTTAGTAATCATATAGTGATGAAGCATATAATTCTGATGTTAGCAGTTGGATATTGCTAATGCTAATTTTATTGCAGTACTTTAACTACAGTAATTTTACTGTTTATTCCTCTAGAAACTTACTAAAATTTGTGGTTGCATTTTACCATCGCTGCCACAGTTTTCCACAACATTCCTAATGGTTTTCAACTGCTTTATTGTAGTAGAAAATTCATCCAGCCGTTGGATTTGATTTTAGTATAATACTGTATTTCATGGTTATTTTTTAGTTCCTGCCATTATTGAGTTAAAAACTAAACAACAAAAACATGGGGGAAGAAGATTGACTTTCTTAAAACCATCCAATTAAATATTAAATATCCCCCTCAAATAAAGCATCTAGTTTATTTTAACCTTTTAATGGACAGTTGAAAGGAGGGAAAAGTCAAAATACTTTGCCAATCAGTAGATGGGAAACAAAACAACAGTGCTTCAGGAACAAGAGAGAAATAAGAATTGTTGATAAAGCACTATTAAGTATCATACTTAGGGCATATTAATTTTATTTTTAAGGCTAATCAAGTTTTTCATATAAGAAAGTGTTAAAACATCTTCCATTAATAAAAATTAATCTTTAATTTTGTAAACATCAAGTATAACATTTATATATTCCTATGGAAAAAACTTTCGTGGAAAAAATAATGGTACTTGTAGTGATCTGACATTTGTGATTATTTGCCAGTCTTTACTTTCTAACCTATTAAGGTTTCTCTAGTTAAAATTGATAAGTTGTCTTTTGACTTTTAGGGAATATCTTATGGAATATTTACAGTCCAACCTTAATACTGGCTTGTATTTTATGGAACTAAAGTCAGTGCATTTCTGAATTTCTCAGGAGCACTGCAAGGCAGAAAAACTAGTCCAAATAAAAATGATATATGTAAACTGGCAATGTCTTCATCCACAATAAAAAAAAAAAAAAAAACTTTTTTAGCAAACAGCTGCTGACTTTTTCTTTAGAAGGGGGAGAAATGACTTACACATGTTGTTTATAGCAGCAGTTGATGAACTACTGAAGCTAATATCTTCAAGTGTTCACCGGATGTCTGCTGTTAGGGTAGTGTTTGAAGCTTTGGAAATGTTAACTATGAACAGTTTAATAGATGCTCAAGGTTATGTGTGCGAAGAGGATCTGAGAGGTTTTAGCCAGGCCTTTTTTCCCCAGAGGTGATAGTATGCATCAGTGGGCTCGTGGTTTTTCTGCAAAATGATCGGCTATGTACTCAGTTTTTCTTAGATGTGGAACTTGGTTTTTTGGTTCGTTTGGTTTTTTGGCTGCACTTTGTAACTAGCAGGATCCTAGTTCCTTGACCAGGGGTTGAACCCCTGCCCCTTCTGTTGGCAGCTTGGAGTCTTAACCATTAGACCACCAAGGAAGTCCCAGAACTTGTATATTTTTAACTATTCATGTGGTAGGATTGGAAGGAACATGAGTTTTAAAGTTGAGAGATGGATTGGAGTACAGATTTTGAACCTTTCTGTGTGACCTGTAACAAACTACTTTCACTGTGTAACTGATTTTTCTTGTCTCTAAAATAATGCCCACTATTCAACTTAAGGGGTTATAAGGAGCAAATGACCTGTTCATTCATTTCCTGTTGTTCAGTCACCAAGTCATGTCTGACTCTGCGACCCCATAGACTACAGCACACCAGGTTCCTGTGTCCTTCACTGTCTCTCAGAGTTCGCTCAAATTCATGCCCATTGAGTCAGACAGTCAATAATTGAGTTATCTAACAAACTCATCCCCTGCCTCCCCCTCCTCCTTTTGCCTTCAGTCTTTCCCAGCATCAGAGTCTTTACCAATGAGTCGACTCTTGGCATCAGGTGGCCGAAGTAGTGGAGGTTCAGCAATAGTCCTTCCAATGAATATTCTGCGTTGATTTCCTTTAGGATTGACTGGTTTGATCTCTTTGCAGTCCAAGGAACTCTCAAGAGTCTTCTCCAGCACCACAGTTTGAAAGCATCAATTCTTTGGAGCTCAGCCGTCTTTATGGTCCAACTCTCGCATCTGTACATAACTACTGAAAAAAACCATAAGCTTTGACTATACACATCTTTGTTGGCAAAGTGATGTCTGTGCTTTTCAATATGATGCCTAGGATTTGTCATAGCTTTTCTTCCAAGGAGCAGGCATCTTAATTTCATGGCTTCAGTTACCATCCACTGTGATTTTGGAGCCCAAGAAAAGAAAATATGTCACTGCTTCCACTTTTCCCCCTTCTATTTACCATGAAGTGACAGGATCAGATGCTATGATCTTAGTTGTTTGTTTGTTTGTTTTTTATGTTGAGTTTCAAGCCAACTTTTTCAGTCCCCTCTTTCACCTTCATCAAGAGGTTCTTTAGTTCCTCTTCACTTTCTGCGATTAGAGTGGTATCATCTGCATATCTGAAGTTGATATTTCTCCCACTAATCTTGATTCCAGCTTGTGATTCATCCAGCCCAGCATTTTGCATGATGTACTGTGCATATATGTTAAGGATGGTGGAGTATACAGCCTTGTCATACTCCTTTCCCAGTTGGGAACGAGCCATTCTATGCCTCGTTCTATCTGTTGCTTCTTGACCTGGGTACAAATTTCTCAGGAGACAGGTAAGGTGGTCTTGGTACTCCCATCTCTTTAAAAATTTTCCAGTTTATTGTGACCCATACACTAAAGTCAAAGGCTTTAGTGTAGTCAATGAAGCAGACACAGATGTTTTTCTGGAATTCCCTTGCTTTTTCTCTGATCCAACAGATGTTCACAATTTGATTTCTGGTTCCTCGGCCTCTTTGAAAGCCAGCTTGTACATCTGAAAGTTCTCCTTTCATTTACTGCTAAAGCCTAGTTTGAAGGATTTTGAGCATAACCTTGCTAGCATGTGAAATGAGCCCAATTGTATGGTAGTTTGAATATTCTTTGGTATTGCCCTTCTCTGGGATTGGAATGAAAACTGACCTTTTCCAATCCTATGGCCACTGCTGAGTTTTCCAAATTTGCTGGCATATTGAGTGCAGCACTTTCACAGCATCATCTTTTTAGGATGTGAAATAGCTCAGCTGGAATTCCATCACCTCCACTAGTTTTCGTAGTGATGCTTCCTAAGGCCCACTTGACTTCACACTCTAGGATGTCTGGCTCTAGGTGAGTGACCGCACCATCATGGTTGCTTGGGTCATTAAGACTTTTTTTGTGTAGTTCTGCTATGTATTCCTGCCACCTCTTTTTAATCTCTTCTGCTTCTGTTACCTCCTTACCATTTCTGTCTTTTATCCTGCCCATCCTTGCATGAAATGTTCCCTTGATATCTCCCATTGAAGCGATCTCTAGTCTTTCCCGTTCTATTGTTTTCCTCTATTTCTTTGCATTGTTCATTTAAGAAGGTTTCTTATTTCCCCTCGCTATTCTTTGGAAGTTGGCATTCAGTTTGGTATCTTTCCCTTTCTTCCTTGCCTTTCACCTCTCTTCTTTTCTCAGCTATTTGTAAGGCCTCTTTAGACAACCACTTTGCCTTCTTGCATTTCTTTTTCTTTGGGATGATGAGGTCACTGCCTCCTGTAAAGTGCTACGAATCTCTGTCTGTAGTTCTTCAGGCACTGTCTACCAGATCTAATCCCTTGAATCTATTCATCACCTCTACCGTATAATCATAAGGGATTTGATTTAGGTCATACCTGAATGGCCTAGTGGTTTTCCCTACTTTCTTCAATTTAAGTCTGAATTTTGCAATAAGGAGCTCATGATCTGAGCCACAATCAACTCCAGGTCTTGTTTTTGCTGACTCTCTAGAACTTCTTCACCTTTGGCTACAAAGAATATAATCAGTCTAATTTCGGTATTGACCATCTGGTGATGTGTATGTATGGAGTTGTGTTGTTGGAAGAGGGTGTGTGCTATGACCAGTGGGTTCTCTTAACAAAACTCTGTTAGCCTTTGCCCTGGTTCATTTTATACTCCCAAGGCCAATCTTGCCTGTTACTTCAGGTATCTTGACTTCCTACTTTTGTATTCCAATCCCCTGTGATGAAAAGGACATCTTTTTTTGGTGTTAGTTCTGGAAGGTCTTATAGGTCTTCATAGAACTGGTCAACTTAAGCTTCTTCAGCATCAGTGGTTGGGGCATAGACTTGGATTACTGTGATGTTGAATGGTTTGCCTTAGAAACAAACTGAGATGCTATATTTCACAAAATTACAGTACTTGAACAGCTTCATCTTTTAAGATTTTAAATAGCTCAACAGGAATTCCGTGACCTCCACTAGCTTTCTTCATAGTAATGCTTCTCTAAGGCCCACTTGACTTCACAATCCAGCATGTTCATTCATAATATCTATTAAATGAATAAATGTATCACTAGTGGAAATGCCTACTAAAGTCTGTAGTTCTACACAGATGTTAGAAGTTGTGATAATCACTGCCAAAAAGTGGGTAAGAATGTCAGGGATGGGGGTGTTACTAAATCCAAGTGTTGTTTCTAGAAGGTAAGGAGAGGTGAAAAGCGTGAAGTGCTTGTTGCTCTGATGGGATACGTTGTAAGAAGAATCAGATTTAGGAACTGGCTCAGGAAGTTGTTGGTTTTGACTTAGAGACGTGATGGTGGAATGGTGGGAACAAAAGCCATGTTAAGTAGGTTGAGTACGTGCTGAGCAAGTGATAATGGTGTTTATAGGCAACTCTTCTGAGAAATCAGGTTAGGAAAGGGGATAATGGGAGAGGAAAGTAGGGTGGAGGGAGTTGTTAGCTGGGAGATTTGAACATCTGTCAGTGCTTTTGGGAAGGACACATAGATAAAAAACAGTTCTTGCCCAAACCCATTCTACTGGAATACCAATTATTACTAACTTGAACCTTGTTTTCCTATCCTTGGGATTTAGGTCACGGGAATATATATCATATATCTGAGAGTTTTATGGCATGTTATTATTATAATTTAATACATCCAGTAAATTATTAGTCCATTATAATTACAACAATATTTGTTTTGGAGATAGAGAAAAATTCAAGAATGCTCATAAATGCATCCCCCCTTAAGGCAAATATTTGAACCCTTAGTTGGTTTTCTGCCTTGGCTATTGCTGTGTATCTGCCTTTTAGCCCTTCTTGGGTTGAGAAATTAATACTTTGCACTATAAAGATATTTTGACTGTGATCATTTTCAGCTGTGACTTTTTTTTTTTACAAACATACTCTCCTTTTCACCTCTGATATTCTTAGACTTGAGTGAACTGTTTTTGACGCTCAAGAATTAAATCTCAGTGATTGAAAATACTTGTGAACATAATGTAACTTAAGAGTTTGGTAAAGTTGTTTTCTAGATATACTTGGACTGTTAAAAATGTAAGACACATGATTTTATTTTGTAAACCATGAGGCATTTTAGATGTTGAAGGACATTATATTGTGAGAAGCTTCCCTCCAACAATGGTGAATCAGTCTCAAGCCCTCTGGACCCACGGGTAAATGGATATGTATTTGAAGGGCATTCATATGCCAGAGCAAGGAGCATCCCAGGTGTTGCAGGGAAATATGATTTCATTTAAGGAAGAGTTGGGGGACTTCCTAGGTGGTCCACTGGCTAAGACTCCACACTTCCAATGCAGGGGGCCTGGGTTTGATCCCTGGTCAGGGAACTAGATCCCACATGCCACAACCAGGAGTTTGTATGCTCCAACTAAAAAAGATCCCAAATGCCAAACTAAAGGATCTCACTGGTGCAACCGAATACATAAAGTAAATGTTAAAAAAGAAAGAAGAAAGTTGGAAAGACAGTAACAAATTTGCTCAGGTTTCCTATGCAGCTCCTTCCGTTTAGCTGTATTTAAAGAATCACCATGTCATCTCGAGTTAACACATTAATCCCTTTATAAAAGGATTTTCAGGCACTCTCTGTGAATAAAAAGGGGATAGTGGTGATAAAGTTACAAGTTGCAGACTAATGAGGTAATTTTTTATTTTTGAAAACTCATATGGAATGTATAGTCTTTGAAAAATGTTGGAAGCATTTCAAAGTCATTTCTCTAAGGCATTTGCAGGGCCTCATGCAAATTTACTACTAGGATAGTCTGGATACAGGCGTTCAAACTGTGTAGTTCCCTTTAGGACCGCACTTGCCAACTGTAGCTCCTGTGTTGAAAAATATTGATGATGGTAAACATCAATTCTCCACAGAATTGCTACTTGAAGAAATTAATACTTCCATTTTTAGAACTCTTTTTACTTTTGGTTTTTTCCCTTCAGACATTAGTTTTACATGGTGAAAAGTAATTTTACCCCTGCTGTCATCCTTTAATTTGTATCTCTGTATGTGTGAAATATTCTAAACATTTAAGAAGAGACAACAAGGATATTAGGAGGGATGTCTGGGCAGGGCAGTGTGAAGATGTCAGCCAATCCTCCCTACAAAAAACAAATATAAAACTAAAATGGTCGAAAACAACCATCTAGGGGCTCTGGTAATCGACCAATGGCAGACAAGAAATTGAAAAATATTGATATTTGAAAAACCTCTAGAGCTACAGGTTAAGAACACTGACATCTGTAGCTTTCCTGCCTGCAGCTTCCCCACTCACCAGACCTCCCAGTGTCTCTAGTACCAATGAGCTATGGAATCCAGTGGTCCAAGGGGGTGAACTCAATGACGGGGGCCGGGGGTGGGGGTGGAGGCTGCAAAAAATATGACTTTGTCACTCACGGGTGGTGAATGGGGAAGGAAACGTGGTGAAGACCCAGTGTTGCTAGCCTGAGGTTTCCCTTTACACAGGGCAAAGTGGCCCATCAGTAGGAATTTAATGGGGAGTCCCAGGAACTGAGGAAGCCATGGAAGGGCCCTGGCTGATGGGAACCAGGAGAGCCTGGTGGGAAGAAAAGCCTTAAGCCATCGTGAGACTGGCCTTTGAGAGTTTCTCAGTCCACACGCAGATCCACTGCCATGGACGGAAACAATTCGGGCTCGAGGAATTTAACGAGCACAGCCTCTACTGACCACTGAGCCATGCGGGAGCACCCTCTGGGAAGCCAGAGTAAAAAGAGGAAAACAGCAGTGCTTTTTTGGGCTCCGTGCTCTGTTGCATGTGGGATCTTAGTTCCCCAATCAGGGATTGAACCCTTGCCCCCTACATTGGAAGCACAGAGTCTTAACCACTGGATCACCACGGAAGCTCCCCTAAAAGATAAAAATAATATAAAAACAGCAGAGCCATCAGCAGTTGCAATCTCTCCTGAGGGACACGGATTTCTCAGCTTAAATCCAATCAAGTTTTTAAAAATCAGAAAAATATCAGAATCATTAGCACTACAAGTATAATCTAAATTGTCCAGATTTCAGCCAAAAATTAGGAGTGAAGCAAAGAAGAAAGTGTGACCCATACATAGGAAAAAAGCAGTTAGGAGAAACTGTGTGGGTCTAAGTTTTGAATTTAGCCCACAAAAACTTGAAAGCAGTGATTGTAAATGCAAAAATTAAAGGAAAGTGTGTTTAAAGGATACAGAATAAATACTTGCATACTCATTACCCAGCTTTATCAAATCTTAACATTATGCCATATTTTCTAAAGAATTTTAAAAACTTTTAATTAACATTTTGGATGTAGACACAAAAGTAGAGAGAGAAGCATAATGAACCTGTATATCCATCACCAGCTTCAATGATTATCAATTCAAGATTGACTTTCAACTCTCATTTCACTTACTTCCCTTTTTCAGTTTGAAAGCATTTTCACATACCATGTCTTAAAACTGTAATAACTAAAGAGCCAGTCTTGCTCCTTTTAGTAGAACAATAGATGGTCAAATAATGTATGCCTCTCCTGTTCAAGAATTCTCTGGGAGTGTTGTTAAAATTTGACATTCCATCTGCATCCATAGAGAAGTTTCTACAGTCTCTCCTACTTTTGGTGTTAAAAGTCCATTCTTTTGTGTAACATGGGGACATGATATAGTTGTATACATTTTTTATTTTATTTGGCAATTAAAAGCTGACAGCATAATAATATTCTCTCTAATTTGGGAAGGGGGTTGATTTTACTGGTCTGGTAAACTCAAGAATCTAAGAGTCACTTGTTTTGTGTAGACCATAAATAGGAAATGAGATAATTTGGACATCATTCTATTATAAAGTTATATTTAAAATATTAAGTTTGCCCCAAACCTCAATCCATTATGTGTCGGGAAGCAAACAGGCCCCAAGGAAACAGAGATGACAAATTAGCAGAACGCTCTTAGCTATATTTTTTGTGTGTTGCTCTGGTGGGGCTCCATGGCAAAGAGTGTGCTTACCTAAAATCTTTTTGTAAAGATCTCATATTTTATACTTGGTTATATGTTAAAACCACAATCAGTTAAAACAATCCATGAGAAAAGTCCAAGTATTTTCACGATTTGCTGAATTTCCTGAGAATTTCAAGTATGTGCAAAAAATCCTGACATCCTCGAAAAGTTGGTTACATTAAAGTACACGAGACCACACGTATCAGGAGAAGAAATCTGGGAGCAAAAGTTCAGAACCCTGTGTTCCAGTCCCTATTCTGCTTCTAATGATATGAACTTGGGTAAAATTGGATCAATTCATCTCTCTGGGCCTTAGGTTTCACGTTTTTAAAATTAGGGGGTTACAGTCAACGAGTTATAAGGTTCAGGACTTGGTTCCCTCCTTGAGACAATGTTCTTTTTTAACATTCTCAAGACTGGTAGGGGTTTGTACTTGCACTGCTGACCAATCAGTGCCTCATGGGAAAGAGAAAGAGGGAGAGAGGAGGAGAGAGAGAAAGAACTAACCTTTTCTGAGGGCCTACTGTGCCTCGGCATCTGCTAGGTGCTTTATGAACACTATCTCCTTTACAGTACTGTGATATATTTTTGCTCCCTGCCCTTTTTTTTCATTGCCCTGTGAGGCCTGTGGGATCTGAGTTCACGACCAGGGAATCGCCCGTGCCCCCTGCTTTGGAAGTGTTAGATCTTCACCACCGGGCCCATTTTACAGCTGACAACTTGAAGCTCAGCAAGGTTAAAAGCTTTAGCTTAGAGTCCTGTATTTGTCCAGCCTCTCCAGAGAAACAGAACCAATACTTTTAAAGGTCATTGTGTGTTTAACATAAGCATGTCAAGGAGGGCAGAAACCATGAAGGATGGGATGAAGTCATCTAAATTCTTAAATATGCAAAACATGTTTGCAAAAATATCATAAAGAAGATTAAAAGGCAAAAGACAAACTGAGGAAAATATTTGCACTACAACCTATACAGCATAATATGAGAACATGTGTCATTTTACTAGCAAACATAATATTGAGCTATTTCTATTAAGAAGAAAAAGAAACCACAAACCACCACTCTTCAAAGTGAAGTGAAGTGAAAGTTGTTCAGTCATGTCCGACTCTTTGCGACCCCATGGAATTTTCCAGGCCAGAATGCTGGAGTGGGTAGCCATTCCCCCCAAACCAAAAACCACCACTAGGATGGAATCATTTTGATTTTTTTATTAGTTCATGGGAGTAAACTAATACGTGTCTGATAAGACAGGAGATGTGTCCACTAAGTCAGGAGTAGAAATGGATTGGGGGAAATACTCCACAAGTAGTTGAACATTTGGGTCTGCAGAGCAAGAGACAAGTCAGGGATGTGAGAGGAATTTATTTAGAGTTGTGTGTAAAATGCTGACAGTTTATGAGACCTAGGTCCTATAGTAGCTATGGGACCAGTGATCCCAGGACAAGAGGGTAGTACGAAAGAGTAGAGAGGCTGGATCTAACTTTGTGGAACTCTTTGCTTATTAGGGAGGAGGAGATAAAAGGGGCTGTGTCTGGAGAAAGTGTAGTCAGGGTCACATGAGGAAAACCAGGGTAACTTAGAGTCGTGGACACAAGAGAGAAGATGGGTCATCAACGGTCAAACACTTCAAAGTGAGACAGGAAAGGGGCACATCCTTTAAAAGAATGACATAGCCCAAGGACATGACATAAACTGATTAAAGCCAACTAGGTCCAAGATGGCGGGTGAGTTGTCTTTCACTAGACTTTGAGCCTCATTATAAGCTCACTGTAACACATCAGCGTGCTCAATGACACACCCACAGGCACTTGGACTGTAGAGGTCTAAAAGTTCACTCCCGTGAACTAATAAAATTCCTGGAAATCCCCACCCCATCCCTCAAAACAGCTGGAATACTCATCCCACTCATTAGCCTATGTAATTACCCATCCCTATAAAACTTGACAACCCCATACCCTGGTGCTTCCTTTACCCTCCGAGATGCCCCACACTGTTTATGGAGTGTGTTTCCTCCGAGTAGACCTTCTTTGGCTTTACTGTGGCTCTTTCTTGAACTCTTTCCTTCCAGAAGCCAAGAACCTACACTCGGTGGCAGTCCCAGGGACTCAGACGTCACCTGGGAAAGGACCATTCTCTCATGCCCCACTCTCTTTCCTGCAACAAAAGAGACAAAGGAATATTAGAACGGAGTAAAGGTCATTGTTTCGGCCGTGAGATCACTAGGAGACTTAGGGAGCACCATTTGGGAGAATTGGTGGGACGTGGTGAGATTTCAGAGGGTTAAGTCGGGCCTAGCTGGTGAGGAGGTGACTGACTGAGAAGTCTGCTGGAGGGAGGAGGAGAGCGGAAGCCACTGGGGCATCAGGACAACAACTTCCCGCCTCCCAGGGTAGGAGGACCTGTGGAGTGGAGCTGCTGCCCGATGCTATTCTTCAACACTGGCTGTCATTTTAGTTTTTGTGCTGTTTGGGGCCAAGTTTGGACAATATGAGAAGAAAAGACTATATTGGTGCTAACAAAATAGAAACAGATGGTAATGATAGAAGAGCCCCGGGAGTTCCGGGGTGTTCCTGAGGAGCTAGGGCGAAGGGTAGGAACCAGCTGTATAAGAGCAAAGTCGGGGAAGCAAGGCTTGGTCAGCCGGAGCCAATGTTGGTTCTAGAACCATCTGGCTTGATTTTGGCTTGAATCTGGACTCTTTAGTGTCTGTGTGGCTCTGATCTCTCTGGGTTTGTTTTTCCTTCTGCAAAAAGAAGAGTTTTCCTATTTGACAGAGTTATTGCGGGAGTCAAAGGAGAGGGTGTGTGGAGAGCCTAGCACAACCGTGGACATTTAATATTACCCCCTTCTCCACTTTGAATTTGTTTCTATAAAGACATTGCAATGTAGTTATTTTTTGACAGTGAAAAAATAAACAATTTAGTATTAATCATCAAAATCTATCATTGTCTAATTTTGTGAATCCCCAGCCACCAATTTGAAGCATTATCTTTTTTCAAAAACAAACAAACAAACAAACCTTTTTTTGATGTGGACTGTTTTTAAAGTCTATATTGAATTTGTTACAATATATTGTTTCTGTTTTACTTTTTGTGGTCATGAAGCATGTGGGATCTTATCTCCCTGACCAGGGATCGAACTTGCACCCCCTGCATTGGAAGGTGAAGTCTTAACCACTGGACTGCCAGGAAAATCCTAAAGTATTATCTTAAAAAAAAAAAAAAAAAAAGTCCATCTGTCTTCCAACCCATGGCCTTGTGAACAAATTGAGCTCCACTGGAGCCAGGAAAGTTCCATTCAGCAGGTGATAACCATTTACATTTATACTACAGTTTACATGTTGTATGCTGTTCTGTAGTTATGATGTATTTGATTCTGATGATGGGAGGTGGGGCAGAGGTTCGGATCCTTATTTTGTAATGAAAAACCAAAAACAAAGAACTCTTAGGAAAAGAAGTTCTGAGAAACCGACCACAATCACTTGGCAGTTCATGCTCAACAAATCTCATTTTCTTTTTTAAAATAGAATTGCTAAATCAGGAAATGTGATTAAAAAAAGTGAATTTTGATGTTAGCAAGACATCTGACAAAGTCTCTCACCCAGTCTCTGTGGACAGGTTGCAGAAATGTAAGCTGAGTGAAAGGAGTTGGTGGCACCCCAAAGTAGACAATCAGCAGTGGCCCCAAAATGTTGACAAAATAAGTGGATCTGTGCCAACCTGGACTGAGGGCTTCACTCCAGCACCTGTCCCAGTAAATTTTTCACTGATAATTCTGATAAAGTCACGACAGTCAAGATCAACATATCTGTAGTTGTTAAAGCTGAGAGTGATACTTAATACTTTAGACAAGAGAAGTCATCTTGAAAAAAGATCCTGAACAATGGATGAAAACTTAATAGAGATGTGTGCAGAGCTTGCCTCTGTTCAACAGTGAGAGGGGCTGTTTCACCCATGGAAGTGGATAATTTACTAGTTATTAAAGGTATTTTGGAGAGCAGTGTGTATGGGTGGGAATTTAGATACAGTGACATCATGAGGGTAAAGGGCTTCTGTTGTCACTTAGTCCATAAAGAATCTGCCTGCAGTGAAGGAGACCCAGGTTCAATCCCTGGGTTGGGAAGATCCCCTGGAGAAGGAAATGGCAACCCACTCCAGTACTCTTGCCTGGAGAATCCCATGAACAGAGGAGCCTGGTGGGCTGCCGTCCATGGGGTCACAAAGAGTAGGGCACAATTGAGTGACTAACTCTTTCTTTCATTCCCACAGCCACCGAGACATAAATAGTATCTCCATTTTACAGATGAGGAAACTGAGATGCTAAGTGACTTGTCCAAGGTCACCCATCAGATAATCGACAAAAATCAAGACTCAGACTTTCATTGGAATGCTTATTCTCTCCTCTATTCCAATCCCACAGTTTTAAGGCGGGAACGATCTCTGGTCCAAGATGGATCTCTGGGCGGTTTTGCCTTCAAGACTCCTTTTGCTCATGCAGAAAGCAGTCATATTTATTTCCTCTCTCTCCTTATCCTTCAGAAGGGCTGACAATAGAACTGAGGTAACGGACTAAGTCATTTAAACCTCTTTCTACCCCACCAAAAGCTCTACACAAATACCGTATACTATTAAATTAGCCTCATATTTTAAATAGGTACAATATGGTACATGGTACACAATTCAAATTATAGCAAAAGGTAAGCAGGAAGGGGCTAATTCTTCTCTTATATCTCCTTCCCATCTGCCTACACAATTTCCTTCCTAGGAGACAAAAAACGCTAACAGTTCTTCCCATATCCTTCTAGAGTAGTCTTTTCTATACATATGCAAGCTAGAACTTGTGCCTATACATTTTTCTCAAATGGTGACATGCTTTACACACAGTTCTACAATGTATTGATATACTTATTAATATATTAGTTTGATCTATGTGAAATTACTGATATTCTTCCATTTTGATCTACAAAATTTATTAGAAACCTTTCATTATTAGTCCATAATGACTCACAGTTCCATAAGGAACTGTTTCAGTCTTTTTTAAAATAAAGTGCAACATACATAAGACTTCACAGATCTTTTTTTCTTTTCTTTTTTAATATTAATGAACCTTACAAATCAAAGATTTCACAAATCTTAAGTGTACCCACTCCTGTGGAGCCAGCATCTAGACGACTAATTAAAATATTACCAGCGGGGAATAGTTCCCTTGTGCCCACTCCCAGTTACTACCTTATTTTGAATTCCATGTTAAAGTTGTCATCCAGTATGTACTCTTATATGTCCACTTTTTTCTATTGGTTTCTATTTTTTCTATCGGTTGCACATTATTTAACCCTATTGATACCTAATTGATTGATGATATGTCTCTTTATACTTTTTGCTATTCCAAGCAATGAACAATCTTGTAAATATATTTTTAAAATACTTTACTATGGGAAATGTCCAACACATATAAAGTAAATAGAATAGTATAATGGACACTCAGCTTCAACAACCATCAACATTTTGCCTTTCTTGTCAAATGTATTTTCATGAGGAGGACTCCATTTACTAACCAAAAAAAAGCCCTTTAAAAAGGCTAAGTATGCAGTCTTTGGAGTCTCAGTGGTATCAATAGCTGTGTTATCATGGGGAGTAAACTAACCTCTCTTAACCGCCTCCAACACAGTGGAGATAATAGTTCCTATGCACAGACTTATAAAAGAGAAAAAAGAATCTCATCAGTGCTTTCTCAGCTGGAGGTAGGGCTGTGTTGAGGGGCCCAAGGGAAGATGCAGGTGGGGAAGGAGGGGCTTGGACTACTACCAATCCATTTTCATCTTTTAAAGTATAGAGACTGAGACTTCCTGGTGGTCCAGTGGTTGAGACTCCACGCTACCAATGCAGGGGATTCAAATTCTATCCCTGATTGGGGAACTAAGATCCCACATGCCATATGGTACGGCAAAAGAAAGAAAAGAAAAGAATAGGGTCTTTAGTAAAATTTCATTTGATAAAAAAGGATCCAGTGCTTAAAAAGGAATTCCCAGGTGGCATAGTTGGTAAAGAACCCGCCTGCCAATGCAGGAGACATAAGACATGCAGTTCGATTCCTGGGTCATGAAGATCCCCTGGAGGAAGAAATGGCAACCTACTCCAGTATTCTTGTCTGGGGAATCTCATGGACAGAGGAATGGGGTTGAAAGAGAGTCGGACACAACTGAGGGCACAGATCCACAGACAATGCTTAAAAAAACAAAGGAAAAGAAAGAAAAAGAAATAGTATGAAACCACCAATGTAACCAATGTAAAGGACTCAGAGTAGTGCTTTTATTATTATTATTGGCCGTCATTCTGCTTTACCCTGACTTTCTCTTCAAATCACCTGGTTACTTGTTAAAATCACGTTCAAGCCAAGGGACACCTTTTTTCAATTAAAAATGTTTTCCCAGATTTATTGAGATGTACTTGACATACAACGCTGTGTACCTTTAAGGTGTACAAATCATTGATTTGGTACAGGGACAAATTTTGATTCAAGCAAAACATGGCCCTGAGAATCCCAGGATGAGGCCGGGCCTGAGCGTGTCCTCTCCGAGGTCTGCATTGCACAAGCTGACGTCTGGAGTTCGTGTCAGCCAGTTTCCATCCTCCTCCTCTCTCCCACTCCCTCAAGCTCCCCACCCCTTCTGGAAAATCGTTGAGTCTCCCGCGGCTTACCCCAAGCCTCTGCTTCGATGGGTCTGGTTTCCCAATAAATCAAAAGACTCTAGTCCCTGTCGCTGTTTGTCACGAGTTCGAGTCAGTCTTTTCCCAGGGTGGGAGTTACTTTCCCGGGTTTCCCGACGGCTCGGCGAAGTGCTGATGCTCTAGATCGTCGCCCCCGCCTCGGCCCACGACTGCCCAGCCACGGGGACCTCCTCCCCGAGTGGGAAGTAAAGGGTCAACGGGCCCTCCCAGCCACCCGCCCACCCACCGCCCCGCACCCCACCCTCCTGCACTTGCCCGCCAATCGCCTCCATAGAGATGCTGGGAGCCCAAGCGAGGGCGACTGCTCCGCCGGGAAAGGGCTCTCCTCCCAGCGCTGAGCACTTGGTCCTGGCAGACGCCCCAAGATTGTTGTGAGGAGTCTAGCCAGTTGGTGAGCGCTGTAATCTGAACCAGCTGTGTCCAGACTGAGGCCCCATTTGCATTGTTTAACATACTTAGAAAATGAAGTGTTCATTTTTAACATTCCTCCTCCAATTGGTTTAATGCTGAATTACTGAAGAGGGCTAAGCAAAACCAGGTGCTTTCTCTGTAGGCTCTCCAGTGGCTCGGAGGACCCAGGCTCTCCCCTTGTTCCTCTCCACGCCTCGGCTCGGCCCCCCTGGAATAAAAGTCTCGGCGAGCCCCACAGGCCCAGAGGAGGCCGAAGTTCAGGAACTGCTCCTCCGGGGTCCCGCGGGCGCTGAGAGCTCTTCCTCTTTTTCCCCACCAGCTGCTTCTCCTGCCCACGCATCTTGGACATGCCAGGATTCAAAAGGTACGTTCTCTGCTTCGGACTTTTTTTTTCCCTCCAGGGTCTGGAAACCTTACTCAAAACCCGATGGGTGGAAAATGGCTATGGCCGTGATTCAGGCTGTGTCAGGATATTGGAAAAGGCATTAGCTAGTGATGCAATGATATTGTTAATTATAAAAAGCTGCGCCTCTGTAATTTCCATCTTGAAGTCTTCTTTTGGGAGTGGGTATTTTATAAGACAGTTTCAGAAGCCAGCATCCGACAGAGCACAGCAAAAATCTCAGAGCTTGGTTTTCTTCTTTCTTTTCCGAAAGGGCCGCAGATTTGTGTGCCGTTTTTTTAATTCTTTTTTTAATTTAAAAAAAGAAAAAAATTTTTTTTCTTAATTTGAGAGATGAGTTACTAGTTCACTAGCAGTTATTTTGCTGCATCGGCTGTTGGACCAGCGAACAAGCTAGCTGCACCTCCCAGGGCTGGATTTGCTCTATGTCTGTGTGGGATTCACAAAGGGCATGCGACCCAGAAGTCTCGAGCCAATGAAAAGTGGGGACTGCAGACAGAAACGCATGTAAGCAAACATTTTGATATTCTTTAAGGAAATTGCAGTTCCAGTCAAGTGATCCTTCAAACTTGAAGAACTTTATCTGGATTACGTCTGCAGTTTTTATCCAGGGAACTCTTGAGAACGTAACTGCTTTAGACAGATTTTGTGTGTGTGTGTGTGTGTGTGTGTGTGTGCGTGTGTGCGTGTGTGTGTGCTGAAAATGGAGCTGTAATCCTGTCATCCTGGATCGGGGACCAGAATTTCTCTGACAGACAGTCCTGAGATTTGAGATCCAGTTGGTCCCTCTTGGCTTTCCTCCCAGTTGAGGATGGAACACAAAATAGGTGGACCCACCTGTTTTTGAAAGTCCCGGGGACCAGTTAGGAACATCAGAGGATCCCCAGGGTTCCTGTAGTTAATTTATCTTGGAGTTTTCTGGAGTTTTTCATGACAAACGTAACTGTTTGTGACACTGTCAGAGCAGGGATGCTTGGATGTTATTTCATTTTTGGAAAACTGTCTCAATTAGCCTGGAGCTTACTTGGCCCCCAGGCCCCAGCTGGGGCTCTTCCAGGAGGCTGGGCTTGGGGCGGGATCTCTCAGGGGAGACCTGTCCTGGGACTGCCCTCTGGCCAAAGGGAGCGGGGGAGTCAGGGGTAGGGGAGACGCGGGGTTAGCATGCCTTTTCTACTAGGTCTTGAAGTCCACTATGTGCAGTCAGCCTGTTCTGTCTCCAACAAAAATGAGACAGGGTTTTATAACCAACCGAAAGGAAACTTCATGTGAAGAAACAGGAAAACATTGAAATTCATAATATACAGCCTGGAAAATAAATTTGTTATTGTTCTTTCATTCCTTCCAGATATAAATCTGGCCTTTGCAAATATCAAAAAGCCCTGGGATTTGGCTCTGCACTTTATAAGGTCAGAGCTGTCTCCGGCGTTCTAGAACCTGTCTCGTGCAGGCGCTGAGATGAAACGAAAGCTTGTGGACTCTTAGGGTCATTATTCTTCAGATCGAGGATTAGATGAAGGGAGTGGGCTTGCCTCTCCTAGCACCACATCAGGGTCCTGTTTCCTCTGAACCTCACCTTAATTCTGGGGCTCTCCAAGTAGCCCAGCGTTGCTCGTTCCTATGAACCTTGTGTCATGGATTGAGTGAGCTTTGTAGTCTTTTGAACTCTTTTTCTAAAGGGAGGGATTGTAAAGTGAAGGTGTATATTGATCGTAACAGGTCACTAAATTCAAGCAGGTCCCAGGTCCACTGCTTTACTGAAGAAGCCTTTGAGGTCACCTCCTCCAGGAAGTCTTCCCTGACCTTCTCTAGCCCCAGCCTGGCTCTCCTGGTGCTCATTGGGTGTTTCTGTCCATGCCCTAACCAAAGTGTCTAGACGTTACTGTTTCAGACGGCCCCTCAACCCGCTCTCCAGAGCAGCGTCTGTGTCAGTTTTGTAGTTTTTCTGCCTGCAAGGAGTAGTTGCTCAGATAAACCCTCTATTGAACTCAGTAATAATAGCACCAAATAAAGCTCTGTATTTGCATAGATTATTTTAAAAACCATTTTCACGATTTTTAAGTGTCCAGTTCAATAGTGTTAAGTACATTCACACTGTTGTGCAATCAATCTCCAGAACTCTTTCCATCTTGCAAAACTGAAATTCTATACCCACAAACAACAACTCCCTAATCCCTCCTCCCTCCAGCCCCTGACGCCCACCATTCTGCTTTCTGTCCATGATTTTGATTGCTCTCGGTCCCTCATATAAATGGAATCAAACAGTATTTGTCTGTCTGTGACTGGCTTGTTTCACCTAGCATAAGATCCTTGAGATTCATCCGTATTGTAGCACTTGTCAGAATTCCTTTTTAAGGCTGATAGTATTCCATTTATGTGTGTAACACACTGTTTATTCATCTGGTGATGGACACTTGGGTTGCTTCCACCTTTTGGCTGTTGTGAATAATGCTGCTGTGAACAGGGGTGTACAAAAGTCTCTTTGAGCTTGTGTTTTCAGTTCTTTTGTGTGTATACCCAGACGTGGGATTGCTGGATCATATAGTGTTCCATTTTTAATTTTTTGAGGAACCTCTAGACTGCTTTCCATAGTGGTTGTATCAGCATACCTTCTCAGCAACAGTGCACAAGTGCTCTAGTTTCTCCACAGCCTTACTAGCTTTGAGCTTTTTTGGCTATAGCCACCTGATGGATATAAAGTGGATGCACAGTTTCTTGGCACCTCCTTCTAAGTGTCCACTGTGTTCCTTTTTCTTGGGGCTGCCTGGGTCCCCATGTCCTGTCCTCCATCTGGGTCTGTGTGAGGTGCACTCTGGAGCATGTGTGTTCCCTGTGACACCTCCATTCCGGGGAACTCACATGCTTCACATTTGTACTTTCATCATCCGGGGGCACATCGGCTCCTTCACGCTGTAGTCATTTCAGAGTGAAGATGTTCAAAACGCAGGCAAGTCCCCTTGGGTCAGGAGTGAAGGTCAAGCAGTGGTGAATACATTATTAATACCACAGTGGTGGGTGTTAGGTTTGTTCTTTGAAGCAGTCAAACTGTTTATTTTTAAAGTGAAGTGAGAGTTGCTCAGTTGTATCCGACTCTTTGCGACCCCATGGACTATATAGTCCATGGAATTCTCCAGGCCAGAATACTGGAGTGGGTAGCCTTTCCCTTCTCCAGGGGATCTTCCCAACCCAGGACTGAACCCAAGTCTCCTGCATCGCAGGTGGATTCTTTACCAGCTGAGCCACAAGGGAAGCCCAAGAATACTGGAGTGGGTAGCCTATTCCTTCTCTAGCAGATCTTCCTGACCCAGGTATCAAACTGGGGTCTCTTGCATTGCAGGCAAATTCTTTACCAACTGAGCTATCAGGGAAGCCCTGATTTTTTTGTTTGTTTGTTTTTAATGCCACCTGAAGTCATACACTGTGGCAAACAAACAAAAAAACCCAAGGTCCTAGTGTATAGCACAGGGAGCTATAGTCAATATCTGGTGATAAACTATAATCGAAAAGAATATGAAAAAGAACATATGTATATAATTGAATCACTTTGCTATACAGCAGAAATTAACACAATGTTGTAAATCAATCATGTCATTAAAATTTTTTTCAATTATTTAAAAAATGCCATCTAACACATTATGTTGTGTTGATATGTTGATATGAAACCAGTGGAAGGGGCGTAGTTCTCTTCCGGATGGTTGGGACATCTGGCATGTCCCCGGCTACTCGAGCACGCCCCTCACCCTCCAAATACAAGCACAAGGTGGGGTCACCATTGTAAACACACGGGCAGCACAAGATGCAGATATAACCCCAGACCCGGGCGCTGGAAGTGTCTTGGGCGTTTACGTCAACTTCTTACTTCCCACAGGATACTCACCGTGACCGTTCTGGCTCTCTGTCTTCCAACTCCTGGGAATGCACAGGTAAGATTTTTATTTTGTTACTTGTCGTGAAGTATGTTAAAAAACAGGCTGAGGGTGTCCAGCCATGCATTTTAGAATCCTAGGATCGTGTCGTTTACCTGAGCCTAGCTCTTCATTGTACAGAGGTTAAGGCTGGGGCTCAGGGAAGCTGAGACTTGCCCCAGCTGGTGCAGTTTATAAGTGGCAGGGCTGGGACCTTGGTGTCCTGATTTGCCATCCAAGGCTCTTATAATCAGATCATGCTGCCTCATTTGTGTTCATTGGGTAAGTGCTAAAAACTCAAGCATGTTCTAGTGTTTCTGGGCAGTGGTGCCTCTCTATTCTCCCCGTGTTGCCCGTGTGTGTGTATGTGTCCTAACTGGAGGAGGTGGGCAGAGGAAGGGTGACTCAGCTCCCAACCAGTGAAGACCCGGCTCTGGCCCAGACCCCTGGGAAGAGTGTGAAGGGGGATCTTAAGCTCCTGCGGGGCTATGTGGAGAAGCCTGCAGTATCCCTGACTTTACAAAAGTGATGTTTGTGTCAGCTCTTGAGAAATGTGGCAGATCCCTCCTAAGGAGCTCAGGGCAGCCTTTCTGCATCTCCAGCTCAGAAATGAGAGAAGCCCCACCTCTGAGCAGGGCTGAGGGGCCACGTAGTCAAATGGAAATGCACATGCATGTACATGAACATATAGAAGTCAGGACAAAATCACCAACACAGCCCCTCCAACTGTTGGTTTCAGCTGTGTACACCAGAGCCCTGAAACAGGACCAACCAAACACTCAATGCTCTCCCAAACTTTCAGGGTCTAGGAAGGAGATCTTAGAATTTTAATTCACATTTGTTTTGATCACATCTTTTAAATGTTTTTTCAAAATTAAGAATTTTGAAATAGATTTCATTGGTGGTGGAAAGAATCTTGAGAAAAGTAGCAAAGATTTAATGTTTTGATGTGGGCCATTTTTTTAGTCTTTATTGGATTTGTTATAGTATTGTTTCTGTTTTACGTTTCATTTTTTTCGGCCACAAGGCATATGGGAACTTGGCTCCCTGACCAGGAAATAAACCCACACCGCCTGCCTTGGAAGGCAAAGCCCCAACCACTGGACCACCAGGGAAGTCCCACCAAAGACTTTTAGGCCTTGGAAAGGTCTTGGCATTCTCCATTATAGCTCTGTGGTGACAGTTGGCATCTAGATCCAGAGAGGGCCGTGTTTATAATATAGTGTTTATTGCATTATAGGCATGTTAGGCACATTAACAATTTAGTCCTTACAACCACTCAGATGTAAGTACTATCATCCCCATTTTACAGATGAGAAAACCGAGGCATAGAAAAGTTATGCAGTGAGTGGGGGCTGGAGTGAGAGTTGGAAGCCAGTCAGTAGACTTGAACCCACACCTGCACTTAGCAAACGAAGGTTGAGACTTACCACATCTCCTGGTTTTCTGAACTTTATGGCACAGCCTCCTGGCTCATTCATTCCATTTCTTTTGCCCCAAGGCCCTAAGATACCTGAATCCACTCCCAGGAATGCAGCTGAATCTACCATCTCCACATATCAACCCATAGCTCAGGGAAGTTTAACTCCCCCCAAACCATAGGGAAAGCCAGGCAAAACCACACCTCCTTGACTTATTCCTGTAACATGTCAGCTCTAGAGGTTGATTGTTGAGCCCATGAGATTTTTCTAAATGCATGAAGTTGTAACTCAAGTTGTATGGGAAGCCTGCAACCCTCGGGGGCTGTTGAGACCTGGCTATCTCTGGAAGCATCTTTGTGTAATTGTCTTCCTGAGGTTAAAACGGAAGAATTTCCCCAATTCTGTTTCTCTTAGAAAACTGACTACATCACTGTGTAGATTTATTTTATACACAGACGCTGTAATCAGGTACAAGATTTCAGAGGGGCCAAAGAACTCATGCTGGGCACTGGAAAGGAGTTAAATAGCCCCCAAAGAAAGAGAGTAGTTGACCTTAAAGCAATAATATTCTCTCCCAGGAAGGGGTGAGTACAGGGCAAGCCTCGCTGGGCACATCAGATGTGATTAGTATTGCTCTTCAGAACTAGAGCAGGAAAAGGCCCCAGTAACCATTTGCTAAAACTGGGCATTTTGATACAATGATGCGGGAGTTTAAAAAGTGATGCTAGGTGTAAAATGATTGTAAAAAAAATACCTAAGTTATAACACAGATGTTGGTGTTACAAATGCCTTGTTTCTTTACCCATTTCCTGTACTTTCTGTGATGCAGTTAGAATGCTTCTGTAGTAAAAAAAAAAAAAAAAGTAAGTAAAATGACCTCTCCTTTTTCTCTTCCTTCCTGCAGCAACAGTGTACTAACGGCTTTGACCTGGACCGCTCGTCAGGACAGTGTTTAGGTATGAGGCCCTGAAGGTCCTTCGCAGGGCGGGGGTGCAGCCACAGCGCCATCGCAGGGCCGTTTCTCTCTCAGCTGGTGTTCAGTATTGTCAAGTCTGTACCAGCCTTGCCCACAGAAATGGGCAGAAACAGTGCCACGGGATGGTTGAAATCAATGAACTCTTCCGCTGGTCACCTTCTTTGTGCCCAGCACTGGTAAGCCCTGTGCGACAGGGCGAAGATGAGGAAGGCTTGATCGCCGCCATCAAGGAGCTCCCCATCTGCGTCAGTTTCCTAGGACTGCCTTCACAAATTGCCACAAACTTAGGGGCTTACACAGTACAACTATATGATCTTATAGATGTACAGGTCAGAAGCCTGATGGGGGTTCTACCAGGCTAACACTGAAGTGTTGGCAGGGCCTTGTTCCTTTCTGGAGACTGGAGGGAAGAATCCATTTTCTTGCTCATGATGGTGCTGGCAGAATTCAGTTTCTTTTTTCTTTTATTTTGATTGCGATATAATTGACATACGATGGTGTCCAAGTTTAAGGTGTACAGTGTGTTGACTCGATCCACTTATGTATTCCAGTGTGACGACCATCATAGCTTAGAGCTCACACCTCCCTCCTGTCACATAATTACCTTTTTTTTTTTTTTTTGTGGTGAGAACATTCAGGATTTATTTTCAGCATTTTTCAAGTATACAATAGGTATTGTTCATAATACTCACAATACTGTGCATTAGTTCCTTAGAACTTATCTTCTAGCTGGAAGTTTGTACCATTTTACATCTCCTCATCTCTCCCACCCCCAAGCCCCTGATGACAACCATTCTACTCTCTGTTTCTTTAAGTTTGGCTTTTCTGGATTCTACATATGTGATATCTTGTAGCATTTGTCTTTCTCTGTTTGCCTAAACTCATAAATTCTGTTTGCATAATGCCCTCAAGGTCCATCCATGTTGTTGCAAATGGCAGCTTTTCCTTCTTCCTCATGACTGAATAATAGTCATATGATTATTATTAATATTATATTATTCATACGATGATGATATTAATTGATAATAATATCACATCTATCGTTACGAACTTTATCCATTGATGTGCATTTTGGGTATTTCCATAATTTGGCTAGCCTGAATAAATGCTTCAATCAACATAGCAGTATAGATATCTCTTTAAGATTCTATTTTCATTTCCTTTGGATATATACCCCAAATTGGAATTGCTGGATTGTATGGTATTTCTAGTTCTAACTTTTGGAGGGACCTCCACACTGTATTCCGTAGTGGCTACACTGATTAACATTCCACAGAATTCAGTTTCTCGTGGTTGTAGGACTGATGGCCCTGTTTCCTTGCTGGCTGTCAGCTGAAGGCCTTTCTCAGTTTCTAGAGGCCACCTTCTTCCTTGGCCTCTTCCTTGGTCTTCCGCCTGCAGAGCCAACAAGTTAAGTCCCTCACATGTTTCTAATCACATCTTTTTCTGTTGCCTCATCTCGCTGACCAATCCTTCCGCCTCTTCTTCCACTTTTAAGGATTTGTATGATTTCCCTGGGCCCACCCAGATAATCCCAGATAATCCTCTCATCTCAAGGTCTTCTGATTAGCTTTAAATCCATTCTGTGAGTGCATGCATGCTCAGTCACTCAGTTGTGTCTGACTCCTTGGAATTGCAGCTCTGTGGACTGTAGCCCACCAGGTTCCTCTATCCATGGAATTTTCCAGGCAAGAATACTGGAATAGATTGCCATTTCCTCCTCCAGGGGATCCTTACGACCCAGGGATTGCACCCACATCTTCTGCATCTCCTGCATTAACAGGCAGATTCTTTTACCATTGAGCCACCTGGGAAACCCTTAAATTCACTCCATCCATGCCTAATTCCTCTTTGTCTTGTAACCTAATGTAGTCACAGGTTCCAAGTAAGTGAGTGAAATTTGCTCAGTTGTGTCTGACTCTTTGCAACCCCATGGACTGTACAGTCCATGGAATTCTCTAGACCAGAATACTGGAGTGGGTAGCCTTTCCCTTCTCCAGGTTATCTTCCCAACCCAGGGATCAAACCCAGGTCTCCTGAATTGCAGGCAGATTCTTTACCAGCTGAGCCAGCAGCAGGGATGCAGGTTCCAAGGAGGACAATTTAGGGCTCTTCTCCTAGCACGCCATCTAGTGGGGGTGGTAGACCTAGGCGGAGTGAGCTGTACAGAGTGGAATAAAGTCATTGCCAAGATGAGGTGATGTCCCCTCGAGAAGTAAGGGAGAGAGTGATGCCTTCTGTCTGAGGTCAATAAAGAAAGCCTTCATGGAGGTCACATTTGAGTTGGGTGTTGAAGGATGAATAAGATCCCGAGAAATAGCATCCCAAGTGGTAAGAACAGCATCAGCAAAGACCAGGAAGGCAATCGAGTATAGAATAGTGTGCTGTGGATGAAGCATAGAGTTGGGTGTTGAAGGATGAATAAGATCCCGAGAAATAGCATCCCAAGTGGTAGGAACAGCATCAGCAAAGACCAGGGAGACAATCAGAGTATAGAATAGCGTGCTGTGGACGAAGCATAGAGTATAGAAAAAGAATACGGCTCCCATCTTGGGAATGTATTTACCTTTTAAATTATATTTGATTTAGGCCAAATCATCTGTAATCTCTGAGCTTAGGGTTGAAAAGAATGATGGGTAGTGAGGAACAAAACCATGACTTGGAAGCTCCAGGCTCCTGCTTTGACTCAAGGTGAAGGGGCGTGAGGATGTGCCAGTGGATGCAGAGAAGGATGACAGCCGTCTTCCCTGGCCCCCCAGTTTTAATGATGACTTCAGGCTTACAGCTAGAAAATGGAGCTCCATGTTTCCCTTTGCTGAGGGGGGAGTTGGCACGAGTCTCTCGGAGGAGGTGGCGGGGTGAGCTGTCAGGATTCAGGGCCCTCTCCCCCAGCCTCTGGTCCCACGGAGAACAGACCCCCCAAGGTTGGTGAGAGGGTCAGGTCAGCTGCTCCTGCTGGCAACCCAGTCCAGGCCTCCTCTGTTCCCTGCCCAGCCAGGCTGATTTTCTAGAGAACCTACCCCCACCCCCAAACCCCACCCCCAACTCTAGACACAACAGACTGAGCACCAGCCTGGCTGGAAGCGGGCCCTGTTTGTTGGCACCGTGTGAGCTGACTCTCAAGTAAGTCTCCACTTTCCTAACAAGTAACTCACTCTTGGCCAAGCCTTGTCTTTTTGGACACAAGGGACTTTTTCTCCCTGCCTAGCTGTTATTTGGAATAGAATTGAGTACAATGATGAGAACCATCCCAGTGTTTCCTGAGTGTCGTATGGACACACAAGAGTACCTGAGATGCTTTTGGGTGATACAGCCACAGAAAAACACTCTTTATTTTAATAGTTTTATATTTTATTTTTACTCTTACCTTCTATTTTTCACAATTGATAGTGTTTTTTTTTCATTTGCTATCATCATGTAAGATGAAAAAAATATGCACACTTGGGTTTACAATGTGGATTCATTTAGAGAAAAGTGTTAAGCATGTGGGGCTTCCCTGATGACTCAGTCAGTAAGGAATCTGCCTGCAGTGTGGGAGACGCAGGAGATGTGGGTTCGATCCCTGGGTGGGGAAGATGCCCTGGAGGAGGAAATGGCAACCCACTCTGGTATTCTTGCCTGGGACATCCCATGGACGGAGGAGCCTGGTGGTTTACAGTCCATGGGGTTGCAAAGAGTTGGACAGGACCGAACACATGATGGATTGGTTAATTGGGTCAAGCATGTGACAGTCCAGGGTAGCGGGTATTTGATGACTTGTCAATTTGATTCAGTTCAGCTAATATTTGGGTAGTACCAGATGGTGATGGGCCAGGCACTGCCCTACGTATTTGGGAGCAGATGCTGGTAAATCATGGTTGGGGTCCTTCCTGGTGCTGTCAGCACAGAGCTCTGCTTCAGTTTGCACCATGTGGCTGAGGGGCTGCTAACACCTGTCCTTTCTGTGGCTTTGCAGATGTTGATGAATGCCGGACCATCCCTGAGGCCTGCCGAGGAGACATGATGTGTGTCAACCAAAACGGCGGGTATTTGTGCATCCCCCGAACGAACCCCGTGTACCGAGGGCCCTACTCCAACCCCTACTCCAACCCCTACTCAGCTTCTTACCCAGCAGCTGCACCCCCGCTGTCAGCTCCAAACTACCCCACCATCTCCAGGCCTCTCATATGCCGCTTTGGATACCAGATGGATGAAAGCAACCAGTGTGTGGGTGAGTAGCCCAGCATCCTAGGCTTCCTCTAGGCTGGCAAAGCCACGCTCCTGTCCAGCAGGTCCAGCCCAAGGTCGTCTCCAGAAAGCCACTTTGTCTTCGCTTTATTTTCATCTATATATTCACCTATCTATCTTATCTATCATCTACGTATTTATTATCTACCTACCTATCTGTCTTTCAATTGTATCTATCATCTATCTATTTGAAGACCAAGCTCATGTTTTTTCTCTGTTCAATAACAGATATATTTGGTCAAACATACTAAGTGAATCCCAGAGAGAGGATCTAAAGATCTAAAAGGGACCAGCTTTCTAGAGCCTTCAGCATCACACACCCTTGAATGGAATGTTTGCTCCTGAAAGAAAAGAAGCCTTGAGGGACAAGGCCAATTGTTCTGGAAAGAAAGTGGGTTCCTTGGGTGGGGACCAGTCTTTTGACCAAGCGGAGCCTTGTAGATGGGAGCTCATAGTGTGAGTGGATCTTGGGGAAGAAGGAGATGCCATATGCCATGAGGTCCCCAGGCTGTTGGCAAGTGTTGTGATGGTGCCTGGGGGAGTGCTGGAGCTCTGTGGGCCAGTGTGGCTTTCGTGGAGGGTTACCCAGTATCCCCCCTCGTTGCTTTAGCTTTGGTTGGACCAAAACTTTGCAACTGTTTCCAACATTGGAAGGTGGGTCTAGAGTGATGATCGCTCCAAAGTTTTTTGATCATATGCTCCATCTGCAAAATCTTTTTGAACCTGGACCCTTATTACACGCATGTTTATAAATTACATACATATCCTGTTAGTCTCATATGGTTTGAGGAGTGTAAAGCATATGTGAGACATAGAAAATTTTAAAGAATGTGATCAAAATAAAATATGAATTGAAATTCTAATATTTCCTTCCTGTGCCCTGGAAGTTTGTGAGACCATCAGGGTACTTAATGAGATTGATGTTGGTCCCATTCCAGGGCTCTGAAGGTGGCGTTGTAACCTACTGCTGGGGAGGTGTGTTGGTGATTTTGTCATGTCTTCTATATGACCATGCAAATGAGTGTGCATTTTCATTTGACTACATGCAAATAATATGCAAACAATGTGTCTTTCAGAGCAAAAGGGAAAATTGGATACGCCTTGTCCAAACTTCTCTATTCTTACTGATCTAAAATATGTGTGTGTGTGTGTGAGAGAGAGAGAGAGAGAGGGACAAGAGCTGACTGATGGTCACGTTGAATATAGATGAGTGTTCAAGGAAAAAGAATACAGGACCCAATCAAGTCACGGACTGAAGTGCTGGTGGGGAAGATAGTAATGCACTTCCTTATGACCACTAGGACAATAGGCCAGTGTAACTGAAAGGGACTTTAACAGTCTTTAACCACAGCCTCTTCATTCTATAAAAACGGGGATGTGGACTCCACCAAGAAAGGTAATTACAAAGGTAGGATGGGGGTCCTGCTCTGCTGACAGCAGCCTACGTTTTCCTCACTCGCCTATGTGACTGCTCTCATTTGGTAGAAAAGGAATGATCTGGAAGAAAAGGCAGAGAAAGAGAGTTGGGGGGTGGGGAGCTGCTCTTCAGGATGTCCTGTGGGGCTGGAGAAGCCGAGTGACCACGTGCACATCTTGAAGTGAGGAAGGGGTTGTCAGGACCCTGTGAGTCACTCCAGGATTTCAGCGGGGGCGGGTCTCGGTGGCCGTGAGGCAGTCCCGCAGACCCCTTCTGGGGGACAGCTGGGAACTCCAATGCGACCCCTCCCCTGAAGCCCTCTTCCCAGGATCCCAGCACTGGAGAATAAGCACGCGGCTGGGAACCCTATTCATCTCCCGGTCCCTGTGACGTCAGCACTTTTACGGCCTCCAACCTGTCTCACGGGAGATGCGGAGCCTCATAATGGCCCTTTTGTAAGGAGAATACAATCCAGGAACCCTAGCGAGGACTGGCACCGGGCCGTCCACTTCCGAAAAGTTCAGCGTTATGTATTTATAAGTCCCGGGTTCCTCCCCGCCTCCCTTCACCCCACCCGGCCTTTCCTGGTTTACACTGGTTCTTCTGGGCATTGTGAGAGGGGACGTCAGAGGGAGGAGGCCCCAGGAGGAATGAGAGAGGCGGGGCCTGGGAACAGGCCACGGGGAAGCAAGGCTGGGGCGGGGGTGGGGGGTAGGGGGAAGGTGGGGAGGAACCGAAGGAACCCAGAGGGGGATATTGCTGGGAAAAGAGGAGGTGAGGGGGTGAACGTAGGTCTGATCCTGTGGAGGAAGCTAGAGCAAGTGGCGTGTGATGTGGAGAATTGGAAAGTGTTTCTGAAACTTGGGTATTCTTTTTTTTTTTTAATGTATTTATTTCTTTGGTTTAGCAGTGTCTTAATTGCAGCAAGCAGGAACTTTAAGCTGCGGCATGCAAACTCTTAGTTGTGGCATGTGGTATCTAGTTCCTTGACCAGGAATGGAACTTGGTCCCCCTACATTGCGAGCAGAGTCTTAGCCACTGGACCACCAAGGAATCCCTCTTTTTTTTTAAGCTTTTGTATTGGATTGTAGTTGATTAACCATGTTGTGATAGTTTCAGGTGTACAGCAAAGTGATTCTGTTGTATATATGCATGTATCTGTTGTTTTTCAAACTTGGATGTTGTGGGAGAGGAGGACCACATGTCCAAGGGGCCTCTCCTCCTCCTCTTCAACACAGAAAATGCTCAACAACAGGAACAGCAGCAGCAGTAGTAATAATAGCAAGCACATGGTGCTGTGTGCTGGGATCCTTACCTGAATGAACATGTTGAATCCTCACCACAAGCCTATACAGCAGGCCTGTTGTTATTCTCTTTGGCCCTGAAGCACAGAGAGGTTAAGAATCTGTCTAAGTACATACAGCAGGTGGGGGCTGACCCAGGGTTTGAACCCATTCAGGCTCTGGATGAGGAAGCTGAGGCTGAACAAGGTCAAGGTTCAAGCCTCACAGGAGTCAGTCCTGGATCCCTGATGAAAAACTAGGGCTTTCTCTTGCCTTTTTTTTTTTTTTGGTAAATAAATTTTTGTTCTGTAAAACTTTGAACCTAGACAAAAGCAGAAGAAACAGTGAACACTTACCTACTTGTCACCCAGTTTGGTAATTGTCAATATAGACCCACTCTTGTTTCTTCTTTACCCTGACCCAGTGGATCAATTTAAAGCAAATATCAGGAATCGAATCGTTATATCCTTAAATACTTCAAAATGTATCTGTCTCTAAGAGATAAAGCTTCTTTAAAAAAATAATAGCCACAATACCATTGTCAAACCTATAAAAATTAACAATAATTCCTTTTTATCATTTAATATCCAGATAGAGTTCAGATTTCTGTTATTCTTTCATAAATGTCCTTTTTTTCTTTTTTTTTTAGAATCAGATCCAAGTAAGGTCTACAAATTACATTTGATCAACAAGTCTCTTAACAGCTTCTTAATCTTTTTTGACTCTTTCGCACTTATTTGTTGAAGAGGCTGAGTTGTCTGTCCTGTAGAATTTCCTACATTTGATATCTTGCTTGCTGTGTTCTTGGAGTGGATTTAGCGTATTTCTTCATCCTATCTATTTTTCTGTAAACTGGTAATAGTTAGATCTAGAGACTTGATCCAATTTAAGTTTAAATTTGGGGCCAGTTGTTTTCTAGGTAGTGTCCTTGTTCTTCTTTGCATGTCCGGTTTCTGCATATCAACTGTAAGTAACTCCAGCTTAAAGAAGCAAGTGGACACTTTCACTGAGGTTTGCTCCTTCTGGGTTTTGTACCCACTTCCAAGACAGCAATTTCCTTCCTTGTCCTCTGTCTCTGCAGGCCGGGCAGGGCCAGACTCGGAGCCCAGGTCCCCTGAGCCTCTGAGCTTCCTTCTTGACCTCTCTGTTTTCGGTTCTACTTGGGAGATCCCTAGACCCTGCTCCTTCTGGAACAAAGTTTGGCCTCAGGTTTGAGTCCACAAACCCCTAGATGTAAACCTGGATCACTCAGGACCGCTGCAGGCTTAGTGAACAGTGACACAAGAATTACATGAACCAAGAAAGTTTTGTGTCATCAAGAAAACCGGCATCTTGGCTTGGGGATGTTCAGCACCAGGGCAACCTCTGTGAGGGTAGTGGGACCTGTGGCTGGTTAAAGTGTGTCCCTTGGATCCTGGCCCCTTGGGAGAGCTGATGGTCAGCATCTCAGAGATTGGAGAACCAGATGGACTTGGTTAATTGGCAAGGAGGATGGAACTGGTACCTAAAAGGCAGGATGCTGTGGGGCTAACAGGGTTGATGCTGAGGACTCAGGGAGGGGTGAGCTAAGCTGAGTGGTTGAGGCATTCAGAATATGAACCCCTACTCAGGAACCTTTCTACCATCACACTGCCTCTGAGAACAGGACTTTGGCTAAGGTTCCTCATGTTGATGCCACTCTTTTAGGCTTGTCTGTTTCCTTTGTGGCTTAACTTGTCACCTCTCTGGGTGGACATTCTTCATTCTGGCTTTGCTAATCAATTTGGCTCTGTGGCCAAACTAGGGACTCCACCAATAACTAATGCTCATGAGACGTTTCGCAATTGAGAAAGCAGCCTTTTACTAGAACCACACTGCCCCAGGGACTACAGGAATTCCTCTGGTCATTTGTGAAGTTACAAGCAATATCTTTATTCTTCCTTCTGGCCCAGGGTTTTCTCATTGATCAAAGCGCCTGAGCAGGCAGAGAGGAACACATATGGATCCTTTTGAAAGATGAATGGCATTGGCCTGAAGCATTCTCTTGAGTTATTTTTCCTGAAAGTCAGCCAACATGTAGTCAATCCCTGTTTATAGAGCACCTCGTTGGTGCCAGGCTCTGGCTTAGGCGCTGAGGGGGGCAGGGAGTCTGGGCACAGCCATGGGACTGTCTTCAGAGCTTACCGTCAAGGAAGGGCGATTAGTCATGGAACAAGCAACTGAAATACTTGGCGGCCTCTGATAGGTTCCTGAGATTTTTCGAAGAGAAGGCAGACAGGAAAAGGCTCTGTTTCCTGGAGTGAAGAGGGCTGGGCTTAGAAGCCAGTCAGGCCTTGATATTCACCTTGGTTTGGCTACTTCCTAGGTATGAGACTGGGGCCTCAGTTTCTTCATCAGTAAAATGGGTACAACAATGCGTATTTCACAGATAACATGTGAAAATATCTCACCCAGTGTCTGCATAGGGTATCACTCGGTAAATGTTAATTGAGAAAAGAAAGATTCTCAGGTCTTGAGATGATAACTTGTAGAGAGTCATCAAGTCTGAAAATGTATTAAGTGCCTTAATTTTTTTTTTAATTGATATCTGGTCTTCTTTTTTCTTTTGCAAGGAAGCTTTAATCTTTATAACTTAATTTATTTAATGTCTTAGGCCAGGCTGTGTGTGGCATGCAGGATCTTAGCTCCCCGACTAGGGATTGAATCTGTACTCAGTGGTTAAGGGAGAAGTCTTAACCACTGGACCACCAGGGAAGACCCAAGGTCCTAATTCTTGAAAACCTTTAAAATGACCTAAAACTGAGCTTGGTACTCACTCACCTTGCAGACCTTTTGGGCTTTGCCCAGTTTAGTACTTTATGAGACTTCAGTCAGGTTGTGCTTTGAGATGCTGGTGAACCCTGAATTTATTTAATTGTGAAATAAAACAAACTACCCAGCTGATAAGACAAGGGCAGGAGTGCTTGGATGGGGCAGCTCCTGCAGGCTTTTCTTCATATTTTTTAAAATACAGGTTTGAAACCAAGTCCTCAGGATGAGACCAGGAGGGAAGCACAGGAAGCTGAGACACTGGGCTCTTTAGCTGCTGAATTGGGACCAGACCAGGCAGGCCCAGGGAGGAGGGGACCCAGGTGGAAGCAGGATACAGATTTGTTCAGATGTCCCTGTGAACTGGGCCTTAGGAAGCCTGATCATGTGCAGTGCCCGCACTCAGGTTGTCCCATCTTGCTTCAGATCTTTCCTAGTCACTGGCTGGGATAGTGAGCAAACATTTTCACTTCTCTGAACCTCAGTTTTTCCATCTGTAAACCGGGATGACAGTATCAATTATTAGTATAGGATATTTGTGAGATTTCACTGAGATAGTTCACATAACTTGTCTAGCATGGAGGCTGGCTTTCTGTAAGGGTTAATAGTTGTTATACTGTTTTGGGTGTGTCAGATCTTATCATTCTGTGATGAATTCTGCTACTCCATATTCCTAGTCTTGTTATTCTGCTATTGTTTATTCTTTCCTCTGGGAGTTAGACTTAAGAGCAGGAATAGAGATGCAGATGTAAAGAATGGGCATGTGAACGGAGGGGAAGGAAAGGGTGGGATGAATTGGGAGAGTAGCGTTGACATTTATACCCTACCAAGCAGAAAATATATAGCTAGTGGGGAGCTGTTGTATAGCACAGAGAGGTCAGCTTGGTGCTCTGTGATGACCTAGAGGGGTGAGATGGGAGAGTGGTGGTGGAAGGGAGGCTCAAGAGGGAAGGGACATGTGTACATGCAGAGCGGATTCACTTTGTTATGCAGCAGAAACAGCAACAACAAGAAGAGAGTACAGGCCTTTTAGAGAATGGAGGGTTGAATTCTTACCACTTTTGGTGGCAGGAATTGGCATTACTTGTGCTTCCAAGGGGAACTCAGCAGAGAAGGGACTCCAGGAGAGTGTCCAGGACAGCTCTTCTCACATACGAATGTGCCCCAGAGTCACCTGTGGGGAAGATCTGACTTGGCATGTCTGCTGTGGGGCCTGAGGCTCCACATTTTGTAGAAGCTCCTGGATGATGAGATGCTGCTGGTCCAGGGAAGCTACCATCCCATCTATCTACCCTTAGATAGGCCTGTATTTGAAGAAAGGTAGAAACTTTATTTTTAATGTAATTCCCATATTGTTCAAATTTGTTAGAAGAATGTTTTATTTTTGTTGAAAAACAAAAACAAAAAGCCCCATAGAAATGTTTTTAAAGCCTAAATTGAAGCATCATGCTGTAGTGGTAAAGTTAGGACATCAGTAAGAAATGTTCTCTGATTCCCAGATTAGCTAGTGATATTAAGAAAGTCACTTGGCTTCTCTGACCTAAGGTTTATTATCTGTAAAAAGCAGGGATTAGAGGTCTTACTATGGGATCTGTGGATAGAATTTAGCAGATCGGTTTTCATCTTTTTTTCCCTACTAACTTCTAATGAAATTTAACATTATCTGCCTTTATATAGGCAATAAACCACAGGACGCTTAGCAATACCTGTGGCAGTATTGACAAGAGAAGCACAGATATTTATACATCACATTAGAGCTGTACCAGTTATTCTGACACACTTTGAAGATCTTGATGTATTTTGAAATAGTCCCACTTGCCATCACTGCAAAATTGTGGGAGATACTAGACCTACTACTCAACCTTGTCATTTCTAAGATATATTATACATTTGTTTAAAAAATATTTTGATAACTTCCAGTATTATTGGTTTCTTTCATAATCCTATGAATATAATTTATGCAATTAAAAGCATTACTCTGAGAAACAGGTCCATGGCTTCACTGGTCTGCAAAACACATGCCCTAGACCAGATGATTTCTTCAATCCCTGGTCCTTGGGGAAGATGATGGTTGTGTCCAGGCAGCCTGGGTTTTCTGTTAACTTGTTCCCACCTGGATTGCTTGTAATGTGGTCCTTCTCTACTTGTGTGTTTCAACCAGCCCACGTACTCAGTGACATCTTCTGCTGGGACCATGCCAGTCCTCCACTTATGAGGAACCCCGACCTACCCACAGCTGTAGCTGGCTGCAGGGATTGGCCTAGGTGAGGCCTAGGTGACCTCACCCTGACCGCGGTGAGGTCAGGGCACTGGCTGGCCTTGGGGCTGAATGGGAACTCTCTGGGCCTTTGTGTGTGTGGTAGGCACTTCCCTGCTGCCTAGCATGGCCATTTTCTCAATGAACCACAACTTTTTCTTGGCTCTCACCTTATGTTCCTTGGTCTGGTCATGTTTCTTTTCATCATGTTCCATTCTGGGATTAGCCAGTTGTGTGTGAAGAGCAAGCGGTATTGCAGGAGGATGGGGAAACGTGGACTCTGAGCCGCGGCAGCTCCAGCCCTGCTGTGGTTGTTTCTGGCGAAAGCGAGTGTCAGGCCAGGTCTCCAGCAAGCCCTGCTGCAGGGCAGGAGGGCACGAGGTTGCTGTCACCTTCTGGGGCCAGGGCCGAGTGGACCATTGCAGCCTGTTTAGCCACATGTGTTTGAAATTAGTGGTAGGTGCCTGGTACCGTGGTTCTCAAAGATGTTCAGTGGTTCCCGATATGTAGGAAGATGATTGTACCTCCTCTTTCATCGTTGAGGCAGGTTGTAGATTTCTTTTCAAAGATCCCTCTGATGAAGTGGGGTGAGCACACCACTGGACACCCGGGAGCAGAGCTGCTTGCAGAGGTTTTCTGCCCACCTCGCAGCTTCTGCCGGAGCTCCATGTGGCTCTGATCTGCGTGTGTGGGCGGGGTCCACAAGGCATGTGTGCGGCTCCTACCCCCAGTGTGATGCAAGAAACAGTGATCTGGGAATTCTTTGTGCTGTTAGGAATGGATTAGATGAAATAAAGAAGTAAAAATGCCATATGAAAGCAAAGTGTTAGTGTTGCGGAGAGTGTATGCATGTGTACAAGGAAACTGATTCAAGCCATAAATGAGGAATCACGTTTAATGCTGCTGATAACAACATCCTCATGTAAATACCATCTGATAGGCCCGAGTTATATCTGCTGTTATGCCAAGAAAGGGGATCTTTGTGTTCTCAAAGGCCTGGAGCGACTGGGTGACAGGCTGGGGAGTGGTGGAGGGCAGTGTGATGTGTGGGGAAAGCGTGGGCTTTCGATTCAGAGATGCTGGAGTTCAAATGCCACCCCCAGCACAGGTGCCTGGCTCCAAGCTATAAACCCTTTGAGAGACCTCTCTTCCAGATGGGATGGTAGTGCTTACCCTTTGGAGTTGGTTTTAGCAAAGGATGTGCTGTCTACACCCCCCAAACAATTGCTGCTGTCTATCACTCCCACCACCCTCTCCACAGATGAGCAGTGCCTCTGTCACATCACATTTAGCCAATCCCTGCCCAGCACAGGGACAGACAAGTGGCAGCTGCTCACTGGCAGCTTATCCCAGGTGGGCAGCTGTCAGGAGGGAAGGGGATTTGTAACCATGTGCTGATGCTTCTTCCCAGCTCCACTTTGATCCCTGCTCAGCCAAAGAGGCTGCCTTTGAGTCATTCTCTGGGCTCTCTTACCTCTGGGGGTGCCGAGGGGCCAGATGGGTATACTTGTTCTCTTTCTTCGGCTGCCAGCCTCTCTGGACACGTGGACACGCCGACAGAAAGACAGACTCCAGACCACATTGCCCCAGGAGGTGGTGACTAGGAAGTGCTGGTGGGCTGGGCTGACCCATCATCTAGAGACCCCTGAGTCAGATGATCTTCGAGCAGGCTGGGTGGTCTCCTGCTTAAGGGCAGAAAGGCTAGGCTTCTTGGCAGCCTCCAGGTATATGACAGAGGGCAGGCAGGAGTCCACGTGCTCTCACCAGGACATGGGTGCTAGGAGTTGAGACAGTGTCGGGGCTTCCTTGGATGCAGCCGCTGCTCCAGCATCCACTGTTTACCCTCAGCATCTGGCAGTGTGAATTCTCAACAAGCTGTGCTGTGCTTAGTCACTCAGTCATGTCTGACCCTTTGCGACCTCATGGACTGTAGCCCGCCAGGCTCTTCTGTCCATGGGGATTCTCCAGGCAAGAACACTGGAGTAGGTTGCCATGCCCTCCTCTCTCAACAAGCTATTGGCAACTAATGAATGGATGAGTGACGGGATGAATAGAAGGAAAGCATGGGCACCGTTCAACCCAGGTGGCTGGGGGTACCTTCTCTCACTTCCACATTTGGTCTCTCATCATCCCCTCAAAGTATGCCCCTTGAATGGCTCCCACTGTGCTGGATGCCAAAGGGGGGCCAAGATGACCAAGCATCTCTGTCCCTTGAGTGCCAGCACCGTGTTCATGGTGTGTGCCTGCACCCAACATGCTTCATTGGACCACTGGCACTTGGCAAGCATTGAACTGAATTGAATTTACACTGTAGCTGAGGGGCTGATGGGAAAAGATGCTTGCGAAGAATCATCTGCTCAGATTAACTTACCAAGAGACCTTACCTCCACCATCCTTTCTGCCCTGGGCTCTGCTAGGAAAAATCTGTGATAAGCTGTGTTCTCCTTGGAACCAGGGCTTTGTTTCTCTGCCTTGGGAGGGACTGGCTGTCAGGGATCCGCCTGTAGCCAGGGTCAGCTCCTCGCACAACTCCAAGGGGCGCCATTCAATTGTGCGGCCCTGCCATTGGCATCCTCTGGAGCCCAACAAGCAGCAGGAGGCTCCTATTTGTCTTGGAAACAGAGGTGCATGCTTGGGGAAGGGTCCCCGGGCCATCTCCTTGGGGGCTGGCAGGGAAAGGACATTCACAGGATTCCTTCCCTCCAGAGGGCCTCAGACATCAGACTGGATGTTAAGGACTGACCTCCCATTCCCCTCGGCTTGTCGGAGCTGGGCCAGAGGGGAGATGGGGACAGCCAGTGCTGGGCCCTGCCCCAGGCAGCCAGCATCGACAGGCTCCAGGGGACGGCGGGCGGGTCGAGGCTGGGAGGCGGTGAGGCGTGGGGGACTTGTCAGTGTGAACTGACTTTCCTTCAAACTAAAACGTTTGCAGAAACCCAGCCAGAGTTGATTTATGAGCCCCACATATTTCATAGGTCTTAACACATCCCCCAGGAATCAATGAGGTCAGACAGAACAGACTTTGCATCCGGAATCAGTATGAAATTGGCATCTTCAACAGTTCCCGTGGGAAGCAGGGGATAATAATTTAAGGGAGATTATATTAATAATGCAAAGGCACAAAAATCCCAGACTCAGCTTCATTCCCATTGGGGAGAAAGACAAATCATCTGTTTTCTGCATCTGAGCTGGGTGAGGGGTGGCCACCTCTGCTGGGGCCACTGTGAGCAAAGTGAAGCATGATGGGATGCCGGCGCCATGGCGGACGATGAACTCAGTGCCAACAGCAGTGACCACAGCCTCCCGCACTGTGTCTGGTGCGTGCTCCATAACTGTGATAAATAGATATTTGTGATTATGTATTTAACATCTCTATGTCGAGCAGGAACTTTCTGTCCTGTTCACCTTGTATTTTTAGTGCTTGATAAATATTTGCTTAAAACTCAACATTCAAAAACCTAAGATTGTGGCGTCTGGTCCCATCACTTCATGGCAAATAGAAGGGGAAAAAGTAGAAGCAGTGACTGATTTTATTTTCTTAGGCTCCAAAATCACTGCGGAATGGTGGCTGCAGTCATGAAATTAAAAGACGCTTGCTCCTTGAAAGGAAAGCTGTGACAAACCTAGATAACGTATTAAAAAGTAAAAGCATCACATTACTTACAAAGGTCCGTGTAGTCAAAACTATGGTTTTTCTGGTAATCATGTATAGATATGAGAGTTGGACCATAAGGAAGGCTGAGCGCTGAAGAACTGATGCTTTTGAACTGTGGTGCTGGAGAAGACTCTTGAGAGTTTCTTCAACTGCAAGGAGATCAAACCAGTCATTCCTAAAGGAGATCAACCCTGAATATTCATTGGGAGGACTGATGTTGAAGCTGAAGCTGCAAGACTTGGCCACCTGATGCAAAGAGCCAACTCATTGGAAAAGACCCTGATGCTGGGAAAGATTGAAGGCAAAAGGAGAAGAGGGCACCAGAGGATGAGATGGCTAGATAGCATCACAACTCAATGAACATAAATTTGAGCAAATTCCAGGAGATAGTGAAGGATAGAGGAACCTGGCATGCTGCAGTCCATGGGGTCTGAAAGAGTCAGACACAACTTAGTGACTGAACAATAGCAACAAAATATTTGTTTAATAAGCGGAATTATGTATAGAGGTGAATTGTATTTACTAATAGGTATAGAGGTGAATTGTATTTATAGAGTCAAATGAGCCAGAGAAATTGATTACTTCTCAATAAATAATAAATTAACCACAAGGGTTAACTTATTATCATTAATGGACTTTATTCATGTATCATTTTCATGTGGGAGCTATGCTGTGCACAGAAAGGTAAATCAGGCATCATTGCTGCTCTGGAGAGTTCTGTTCTCTTGCCAGGAGTTGGGGTAGGTTGGCAGGAGGTAGGGAACCAACACATACACAATTACAGCTCAAGGAAATGGGACAGCAGTCAAAACAGATATGAGATCCTCTGTTGGCCCTGGCTGGAGTGGTTGCAGAATCCTTCCACAAGGACAGGTGTTACACATCTGTGCATTTATTTGATTAAACAGGTATTCACTGAGTATGTCTCTGTGTTAGATATTGCCAAGTTCTGAGAGGAGATCTAAAGATGAATAAGACTCAGTCCCTGCCCTCAGGATCTCACAGCTGAGCAGATGTGAGTGGGAGTTGGGGAGGGGTGGATACATGTAACTCATCAGAGTCTTTCCATGAGCTTGAGTGTGGTGAGAGCAGTATGGGCAAGTGCTGTAGGACTGCCCACAAGGAACAGGGATTCTGCTCTGGCAATGGATTGTTATTGTATAGTCACTAAGTCATGTCCAACTCTTCTGTGATCCCATGGAGTGTAGCCTGCCAGGCTCCTCTGTCCATGGGAGTCTCCAGGCAAGAATACTGGAGTGAGTGCCATTTCCTTCTCCAGGATATCTTCCCGACTAAGGAAGTGAACCCATATCTCCTGCTTGGCAGGTGGATTCTTTATTACTGAGCTACCTGGGAAACCCCTGGCAATGAATACAATGGCCTTTGAGTCGATCTTTGGAGGCTTGAGTAGGATTTTCGTGTGGAGATGGGGAAGGGCTTTCCGAGTTGAGGGAACAGCCTGGACAAAGACATGGAGGCAAGAAACTTCTTGATATGTTGAAGAATACTGCTGAGGGACAGCCTTGGTCATGAGCCCATTGGTCACTTGCCCATTTGTGATACCCAGTGCATGGCTGCTGCATGGAAATAAGGTGGGGCAGGGGAACAGGCAAAGAGTGACAGATGAGGCTAAGATATTTGGCAGGAACTATCATGTATGCCATGATAATCTCGGGCTTTGTTCTATGAACACTGGTTTTTAAGTGGAGGAGTAGTGTTTTGATACCTATTTGAAGAAGATTCCTGGCTTAGGAGGCCAGTGGACTGGAGTCTTGATTTAATCTCATTATTGCACAAGCCCGGGGTAGAAGGTGTCGTGGCTCCTGAACCTTCTCTTTCTAGGCTCCATTTCCCTGTCTACACAATGGGGCTGGACCACAGTCTCCAAGGCTCCCTCCAGCCCTGACTGCTCTGGATGCGGACATGATTGTGACAGCTAAGTGGAGACTAGCTTCTTGAGGCAGGTAGACTTAGAGGTGGTATCTTTTCATTGGAGGCAGTGATTTTACAGTGAGTCTGAACTTTGGGGGTTAATTATCGGACCACCTCCAATGATATCACCTCCATGCTCCACAGAGTCCTGGTTGGAGCCTTCTTTTTTTTTAATTAATTTATTTTAAGTGAAGTGAAGTCGCTCAGTCGTGTCCGACTCTTTGCGGCCCCATGGACTGGGGGCCCACCAGGCTCCTCCATCCATGGATTTCTCCAGGCAAGAGTACTGGAGTGGGTTGCCATTTCCTTCTCCAGGGGATCTTCCCGACCCAGCGATTGAACCCGGGTCTCCCGCATTGTAGGCAGACGCTTTACCGTCTGAGCCACCAGGGAAGTCCAATTTATTTTAATTGGAGGCTAATTACTTTACAGTATTGTAGTAGTTTTTGCCATACATTGACATGAATCAGCCATGGGTGTACATGAGTACCCCATCCTGAACCCCCCTCCCACCTTCCTCCCCACCCCATCCCTCAGGGTTGTCCCAGTGCACCGGCTTTGAGTGCACTGTTTCATGCATCAAACTTGGGCTGGTGACCTACTTCACATATGGTAATATACATGTTTCAATGCTAGTCTCTCAAATCATCCCACCCTTACCTTCTCCCACAGAGTCCAAAAGTCTCTTCTTTATATCTGTGTCTTTTTTGCTATCTCACATATAGGGTCATTGTTGCCATCTTTCTAAATTCCATATGCATGTGTTACTATATTATATTGGTATTTTTCTTTCTGACTTAGCTCACTCTGTATAATAGGCTCCAGTTTCATCCACCTCATTAGAGGTGCATTAGAACTGATTCAAATGCATTCTTTTTAATAGCTGAGTAATATTCCATTGTGTGTATGTGCCCCAGCTTTCTTATCCATTTGTCTACCAATGGACATCTAGGTTGCTTCCATGTCCTAGCTGTTACAGTGCTGTGATCAACATTGGAGTACACTTTAACTGGAGTACAATTTCAGTTCTGGTTTTCTTGGTGTGTATGCCCAGCAGTGGGATTGCTGGGTCATAAGGCAGTTCTATTTCCAGTTTTTTAAGGACTCTCCACACTGTTCTTCATAGTGGCTGTACTAGTTTGCATTCCCGGCTGTACTAGTTTGCATTCCCACTGACAGTGTAAGAGGGTTCTCTTTTCTCTGCACCCTCTCCAGCATTTATTGCTTTTAGACTTTTCGATAGCAGCCATTCTGACCAGCATGAGATTGTACTTCATTGTGGTTTTGATTTGCATTTCTCTGATAATGAGTGATGTTGAGCATCTTTTCATGTGTTGTTAGCCATCTGTATGTCTTCTTTAGAGAAATGTCTGTTTAGTTCTTTGGCCCATTTTTTGATTGGGTTATTTATTTTTCTGGTATTGAGCTGCATGAGCTGCTGGTATATTTTTGAGATTAATTCTTTGTCAGTTGCTTTGTTTGCTATTATTTTCTCCCATTCTGAAGGCTGTCTTTTCACCTTATCCTTCGTTGTGCAAAAGCTTTTAAGTTTAATTAAGTCCCATTTGTTTATTTTTGCTTTTATTTCCATTCCTCTGGGAGGTGGGTCATAAAGGATCCTGCTGTGATGTATGTCAGAGAGTGTTTTGCCTATGTTTTCCTCTAGGAGTTTTATAGTTTCTGGTCATATGTTTAGATCTTTAATCCATTTTGAGTTTATTTTTGTGTATGGTGTTAGAAAGTGTTCTAGTTTCATTCTTTTACAGGTGGTTGACCAGTTTTCCTAGCACCACTTGTTAAAGAGATTATCCTTTCTCCATTGTATATTCTTGCCTCCTTTGCCAAAGATAAGGTGTCCATAGGTGTGTGGATTTATCTTTGGGCTTTCTATTTTGTTCCATTGATCTATATTTCTGTCTTTGTGTCAGTACCATACTATATTGATGACTGTAGCTTTGTAATATAGTCTGAAGTCAGGCAGGTTGATTCCTCCAGTTCCATTCTTCTTTCTCAAGATTGCTTTGGTTATTCGAGGTTTTTTGTATTTCCATACAAATTGTGAAATTATTTGTTCTAGTTCTGTGAAAAATACCGTTCTTAGTTAGATAGGGATTGCATTGAATCTATAGATTGCTTTGGGTAGTATACTCATTTTCACTATATTGATTCTTCTGATCCATGAACATGGTATTTTTATCCATCTATTTGTGTCATCTTTGATTTCTTTCATCAGTGTTTTATAATTTTCTATATATAGGTCTTTGTTTCTCTAGGTAGATTCGTTCCTAAGTATTTTATTCTTTTCATCACAACGGTGAGTGGAATTGTTTCCTTAATTTCTCTTTCTGTTTTCTCATTGTTAGTGTATAGGAATGCAAAGGATTTCTGTTTGTTAATTTTATATCCTGCAACTTTACTATATTCATTGATTAGCTTTAGTAATTTTCTGGTGGTGTCTTTAGGGTTTTCTATATAGAGGATCATGTCATCTGCAAACAATGAGAGTTTTACTTCTTCTTTTCCAATCTGGATTCCTTTTATTTCATTTTCTTCTCTGATTGGTGTGGCTAAAACTTCCAAAACTATGCTGAATGGTAGTGGTGAGAATGGGCAGTGTTGTCTTTTTCCTGACTTTAGGGGAAATGCTTTCAATTTTTCACCATTGAGGATAATGTTTGCTGTGGGTTTATCATATATGGCTTTTATTATGTTGAGGTATGTTCCTTCTATGCCTACTTTCTGGAGGGTTTATAAATGGATGTTGAATTTTGTCAAAGGCTTCCTCTGCATCTATTGAGATAATCATATGGTTTTTATCTTTCAGTTTGTTAATGTGGTGTATCTCATTGATTGATTTGTGGATATTGAAGAATCCTTGAATCCCTGGGATAAAGCCCAGTTGGTCATGATGTATGATCTTTTTAATATGTTGTTGCATTCTGTATGCTAGAATTTTGTTGAGGATTTTTGCATCTATGTTCATCAGTGATATCGTGGAGCCTTCTTTTAAGCTTGAGGCAGAGATGAGTCCTTTTTGAGTACCTCCAGGAAAGGGTCATCTGTGGACGGTGATGAAATTGGCTTTGACTGTGATGATAGCACACAGCCTGGTTCTGTAAGAAATCTGGCATTGCCTTTGTAACACCTGGGGAGAGTCTGCAAGCAGCTGGAGCAAAACACAGATTCCTTACAGAGCCAAGACTCTTCTGAGATTGACCAATGGGCTAAGAATGTAAGAGTTCTACAATCACGCCTTTCAGGGAAATCCCCCCCCTCCCCAGTTCTTCTAAACAGACCCTTTTAAAGGATCATCTCAATCTCATTCAGCTGCAGAGAGCAGGAGTTGGCCAGGGACCAGGTGGTGCTGGCCTGTGGTCTGATGGCCACTCACTGTGAGAAGCTCAATCCTGTGGTTACATCCTTAAGTGACTCCCTTTATTGTAATAATTCCCACTTGAACACTGCCTCTCCATTTTCCAAGTGCTTTCACATCCAATAACTCACTGAGTTCTCAAACAGACCAGTAGGCAGGCTTAGAATCATGTCCTCATTTCAGAAGGATGACTTTGAAGGGCTGCATGATTGTCGCAACATCTCACAGTTTGTCCATGGGAGAGGCCAACCAGAGTGTAGACTTGCTGATCTTCAGACCCAGCTCCTCCCATAAGATATATGCTGACTACGTTGGCCTCCTTTGTCTTCTCAAACAGAGCAGGCTCTTTCCTACCTCAGGGCCTTTACATTTGCAAATCCTTCTGTTTGGAACGCTCCCTAGCTCATTTCCCCTTTTCAGGCTTCAGCTCAGTAGATGTCTTCTTAACGAGCCCGTTCCTCTCCACCCTGTATGAAGTCACCCTGCTGTCATTCTGTCACAGGTCTTATCATTATCTGCTCTGAACTTGCTGTTGTGTTGTTGTTCAGTCACTCAGTCGTGTCCAACTCTTTGTGACCCCGTGGACTACAGCACGCCAGGCTTCCCTGTCCTTCACCATTTCCTGGATTTTGCTCAAATTCATGTCCACTGAGTTGGTGATGCCATCCAACCATCTCATCCGCTGTCTTCCTGTTCTCCTGCCTTCAATCTTTCCCAGCGTCAGGGTCTTTTCCAATGAGTCAGCTCTTCACATCAGATAGCCAAAGTATTGGAGCTTCAGCTTCAGCATCAGTCCTTCCTATGAATATTCAGGGTTGATTTCCTCTATTCCTTTAGGATCTCCATGCAGTCCAAGGGACTCTCAAGAGTCTTCTCCAGCACTGCAGTTCAAAAGCATCAATTCTTCAGTGCTCAGCCTTTTTTATTGTCCAGCTCCCACATCCGTACATGACTACTGGAAAAACCAGAGCTTTGATTATACAGACCTTTGTAGGCAAAGTAATATCTCTGCTTTTTAATATGCTGTCTAGGTTTGTCATAGGTTTTCTTCCAAGGAGCAAGTGTCTTTTAATTTCATGGCTGCAACCACTGTCCTCATGATTTTTGAGCCCAAGAAAACAAAGTTCCTCACTGTTTTCACTGTTTTTCCATCTACTTGCCATGAAGTGATAAGACTGGATGCCATGATCTTCATTTTCTGAGTTTTAAGCCAGCTTTTTCACTCTCCTCTTTCAGAGGCTCTTTAATTATTTTTCACTTTCTGCCATAAAGGTGGTGTTTTCTGCATATCTAAGGTTATTGATATTTCTTTTGCAATCTTGATTCCAGCTTGTGGTTCAGCCATCCTGGCATTTTGCATGATGTGCTCTGCATATTAGTTAAATAAGCAGGGTGACAACATGCAGCCTTGTCATACTCCTTTCCCAATTAGAAACCAGTTATTATGTGTCCAGTTCTAACTGTTGCTTCTTGAACTGCATACAGATTACTCAGAAGGCAGGTAAGGTAGTATGGTATTCCTGTCTTTTTAAGAGTTTTCCACACTTTGTTGTGATCCACACAATCAAAGGCTTTAGCATAGTCAATGAAGCAGAAGTAGATGTTTTTCTGGAATTTTCTTGCTTTTTCCTTGATCCAGTGGATGTTGGCAGTTTGACCTCTGGTTTCTCTACACTTTCTAAATGCAGCTTGTACATCTGGAAGTTCTTGGTTCACATAGTGTTGAAGCCTGGCTTGGAGAATTTTGAGCATTACTTTGCTAGCAAGTGAAATGAGTGCAGTTGTGCAGTAGTTTGAATATTCTTTGGCATTGCCCTTCTTTGTGACTGGAATGAAAACTGACCTTTTCCAGTCCTGTGGCCACTGATGAGTTTTCCAAATTTGCTGACATATTAAGTGGAGCACTTTAATAACATCATCTTTTAGGATTTGAAATAGCTCAGCTGGAATTCCATCACCTCCGCTAGTTTTGTTTGTAGTGATGCTTTCTAAGGCCCACTTGACTTCACACTCCAGGATGCCTGGTTCTAGGTGAGTGATCATAGCATTGTGGTTATCTGGGTCATTAAGATCTTTTTTTGTATAGTTCTTTTGTGTATTCTTGCCACCTCTTCTTAACATCTTCTGCTTCTGTTAGGTCCATGCTGTTTGTCTTGAAATGGAGCAGGTTTAAAATCATCTGGAGGACTTCAAGCACAGTATCAAAATATATTGCATCCCCACAGTGAGTTTAGTTAATGTCCATCACCACACACAGTTAAAAAAATTTTTTTTTCTTATGATGAGGACTTTCAAGATATACACTCAACAACTTTCAAACATGCAATACAGTATGATTAACTCTAGTCACCATGAGTTATATTACATCCTATGGCTTAATTGTTTTATAACTGGGTATTTGTACTGTCTGACCCTCTTCACCCATTTTGTCCACCCTCCCAGTGCAGTCTCTGGCAACCACCAGTCTATTCTTGTATACGGGAGCTTTTTCCCCTTGATTCCATGTGTAAGTGAGATCTAAGGAATGTGTCTTTCTCTGACTTATTTCATTTAGCTTAATGCCTTCACGGTCCTTCCAATGTTGTAGCAAGCAGCAACATGTCCCTTTTGATGGCTGATCTCCTTATCCATTCATCCGCTGATGGGCGTGTGAGTTGTTTCCATATCTTGGCAGTACTTGTTTGTTTATTGTCTGTTCGATCTCTTATCTTGTTTTTGCTGTATCCTTGTGTATGCCTGGTCCATCTTTGGTGCCTGACAAGTATTTGTCAAATGCGTGTTGACTGAAGACTCAGATGAACTCTTTTACTGTGTTGTCTTCCCACACCTAAGAAGGAAGGTGGAACATTGACAGAAACATGGAGTTATATGGTCTGATCTCTTCTCCCTGTTACCTTTTTCTTTCACTTTTTCACTTTTAAGCTTTTTCTGAGGGTTATTATTACTATTAATGAATTATAGATGATATACAAAAATATATGTTTTATGTGTACCACATAGTGATTCACCATTTGAAAGGATATATTCCATTTATAGCTATTACAAAATGTTGGCTATATTCCCTGTGCTGTGCATTATATCCTTATAGCTTATTTTATGCATAATAGTTTGTATCTCTTGGTCCCCTATGTCTCTCTTGCCCCTCCCCACTTCCTCTCCCCACTGGTAACCACTATTTCGTTCCTTATATCTGTGAGTCCGCTTCTTTTTTTTTGTTGAATTCACTAGTTTGTTGTTCTAAGGGTTATTATTAAATTGGTATATAGTTTTTATGGACAATTTTCTTGAAATTCCAGATGAATGAATGAGGCTATCTGGGTTGAAGGAGGGCTGTCCAAAGTCCAACCAGGATATCCAGCCAAGTGTGGTTCCCTGAGTCGGCCACGTCTCTGTGCTGTACTTAAACTTTGATACTTACCTCACCTCACCTGTCAACAGGTGGGGAAGAGCACACACATTCTCACTCTTCCCACTTGGGACAAATTACTAGCAAGCCAGCTGTGGTTGTGATGGAATGGGGGCATGCAGGCTGTGACCATGGCTCAAGGTTTTCCTCTGTGATGAGCAGATTGAAAGTACAGGAAGAAACCTTCATCTTGGGCTTGTCAGCATTTTGTTCAAACAAACTACGACCCAGCCAGATATCACAGGTCTAAACCTCTTGGGAACTTTCTGGGTGAGTGAATTAGAATTTTAGGACTGGCTTGCATGGGACACTTTTAATTGCCAGAGTGGTACTTTCAGAACCTCAAGTGTCTGAGGCCTCTCCTACCCTGTGGTTTCAAGAGAAAAAAGTTGAGATTTTGCCAGACTGGAATTGGGTTTTAAAGGTAAAATTTGATTTTCCTGGTCAAAGCAGAGTAGAAGATGAGGTCTGAGGTGTTTATGGAGTGCTGAGAGGGGGCTGGGGCCAAGATAACCCACGCTTCATCCTCCAGTTGTGGGCAGGACTCCTTCAAGGACCCATGGGAAATGGAGAGAGAGTGGATGTGTGTACGTGTGCAGACACACGTGCCTGCACAAGAAGGGATGGGTTTGCAAACCACATGGCTGCTCTGGAATACATATTACAGGGGCAACTACCTCTGCCCAAGAGAGTCAAGAAGTCTACCCAGAGAAGGGACAGGCATAGTTTAGATGGGAACCTGGAGACCAGGGGTGAGATGTAATTTGCCCAAAGTCACCTTACCTGTCATTTGCAGAGGAGGGATAGTGCCTAAACTCACTGGATTCCTGATTCCAGAAAACCATATGATGCTGTGGAAAGAGACTGGATTTGAAGCTGAGTGACCTTGAACAAGTCCCTTCTTATCTGTGGGCCTCACAGAGGACAGTGATCTTTAGGGTTAGTTTAGACCCTCACTCATTGTGGGGATAAGAGATGAACATCATATGATCTCAGATGGACAGACTGGGGAGCTCTGGTTCTGGCGCCGGTGTTAACTTTTATATTCTAAGCAGTTTGGGCAAGCTAGTGTTTGTCAGGATAAGGTGAGTCAGGGCATAAATGCAACTGTCTTTCTAAAGCAGACTCATTGCATTGGCCACAGTTACTTTCACTAGAGTCTGGTTTCACGGGAATACTGCCCCAACCCAGCTGCATGGACAGGCTGAGCTGAATCTTCTTTGTGAGTCATACAGCTCTGTTCTTTCCATGTTTAAGCTCCATAAAGAGTTATAAATGGGGGATTTCCCTGAAGGTCCAGTAGTCGAGGCTCTGCATTGCCAATGCAGGGGGCGTGGGTTCAATCCCTGGTTGGGGAACTAACATCCCACAAGCAGAAGAGCATGAAGAACAACAGCAACAACAAAAACCAAATAAGCAGTTTTAAAAAATCCAATTTGGAAAAGAGTGTTGTAAATGGAATAAATCTGACTGTTAGCATGATCTCCCTCTGAAGATGAAAAAAAGAAAAAGAAAATAAAAAAGGTGGCAGGAGACCCTGGTACTTCAGAAGCAAATGAGTCACAAAAGAGTTAATAAAATAGAAAGCGATTATAAGACAGCAGGAGATAGTGTGACTTGGCTTTTAGCTCTCATGAGGAGGGCAGGCTTGCCAGGATCGCATTCCAGGGCAGCCTACTGGCCTTGAGGAAGAGTGTGTGGGGTTCGAGTCGAGTCCAGTGACCCACACGCACACTAAGAACCCTGAGACCGGGCAGAGGAGAGGGGAGGGCAAGCCATCGCGTCCCTCTGGGAGTCTGGGGAAAGTCTCCAGGGCGGGAGGTGTTCGGGGCCAGGAGGAAGCACACAGAAAGTCCGAGGGCACTCGGGCTGCTGTAACAAGTACCACAAACTAGAGGGCTAGGACAACATTTGTTTTCTCACAGTTTTGAAGGCTGGAAGTCCAAGGTCAAGGTTCCAGCAGAGCCAGATTCCTCTGAGCGCCTGAAGGGAGGGGTCTGTTCTAGACTTCTCTCCTGGCTTGCAAAAAGTCATCTTCACATCATCTTCCTTCTGTGTGCATCTCTGTGTCTAAATTCCCCCATCTTGTGAGGACTCCAGTCACATTGGACTAAGATCCACCCTAATGACCTCATTTTAATTAATCCCTTCTTTAAAAACCCTATCTTCAAATACAGTCACATTCTGAGGTCCCAGGGCTTAGAACTTCAACAAATGAATTTCAAGAGACACAGTTTGACTTCAACATACAAATTTTGGGGGGAGCACAATTCAGCCCGAAACATAGGACACAGTCCTTTTCCTCCCAGGGTTGGTGGAGGGTACCCTTGTGACATCAAAGGCCACTGGGAAAGCCGGTTTTTGGTCTTATCCGTAATGACCCAGCTGTTAGGTGATTTCCCCCAGGAAGCCTTCTTAGATCTTTACCGCTCTGTCCCAAGCCCATTGGATTCCCTCCCCACAGCCTCTTCACTTCCTCAGACACTTAGCTGGTACCTCTGTTGAGCCATTTATCATCATCTCCCTTATACTTCATTAGAAATGTGTCTGTGCTCCTGATTTACTGAAGCCTCATGTCTTAGGCATCTTTGTGTCTCTCTCATAGCCCACCGCCTCCTGTCTTGCATATGGAGCAGGTTTGGTAATATTTGTTGGCTTGTTGATGGTCTGGCTGTCCAAGGAAGTTGGGTAATAAGTGCTGGATAAACAGGAAGATGCAGCTATTAATAAAACAGCCACAGCAACATGCCTTTCCTCAGAGTCTTTGCACTCATGGACAAAGTCGAGCTCCTGGGTTTATCAAAAAAAGAAGCTCCTTCCACCCTTCTATCCTTGTTTGACCACAAGGGTCAACAGAGAAGTCTGCCATCTGGGTTCTCAGCATTCCTAAACCCCCAGAGTTCAAAGAGAATGACTCCTCTGGCCAGTCTTTAAGAAGTGCTTCAATCATGGCTTGAATAATGGCATTCATTTGGCCAGGCTCTGTGGATGCTCCTCCCTCCACCCCCAGTCCTGTGACCTTCTGTCCCCTTGTTTCTTGGCTGAGCATCTGGGTCTGCTGTTGAGAGCAGAGGCAGTTTCAGGAGAGTGAGGGTCCTTCCCACGGACCCAGAGCCACACAGCCCAGAAAGCCTGACTATGCAGAAACAGCTGGGTTTTGGCAGGCTGATTCTGAAAAACAATGCTGATAATTTAAAATCACTATTTCAGAATGGTGTACAGAGGATGAGGAATGTACTATTAGATAAGGGAGGTCACCCGTCTTGTTAAGAGAAGACTCCTTGGAGGACTTGCTCTGAAACATGTTCCCTCCCCTCCTTCCTCTACTTTCTTCAGTAAAGCTTCCTACCTGGTTCCTGGAGGGTAGGTGTACCTGGATATTGGTCCCTTCAGCTCCTGGGATGGTTTCCAGGGCCTTGGGATGCTTTGAGTCCTTGGACCAGTTACCTTGGTTCTCTCCATTGTGCCTTATACACTTTTAGAATTTTCTATGTATGCCCCCAATGGCAAAGGTTGGTGAGGACTGCTTTAGACTGATGTGTTCTGCAGAGATGTCTAGGATCACTGAGTAGGTTTCTCAGTGTTTACCTTTTAAAATGAAATACATTCACTTATTACTTTTGGTGCTCTGACTTTGGACAAAGTGAAAGCCAACATTAGGACTCTATGGTTCATTAAAGTTGTAGGGCAATTTGATTACATTCAGTGTATTAATATACAAAAGGGTCTTAATGACCCGGATAACCACAATGGTGTGGTCACTCACCTAGAGCCAGACATCCTGGAGTGTGAAGTCAAATGGGTCTTAGGAAGCATTATTATGAACAAATTAGTGGAGATGATGGAGTTCCAGATGAGCTATTTAAAATCCTAAGGGATGATGCTGTTAAAGTGCTGCACTCAATGTGTCAGTAAATTTGGAAAACTCATCAGTGGCCACAGGCCTGGAAAAGGTCAGTTTTCATTCCAATCCCAAAGAAGGTAATGCCAAAGAAAGTTCAAACTATTGTACAATTGTGCTTATTTCACATGCTATTAATAACAAGGTTATGCACAGAATCCTTTGAGCTAGGCTTCAGTAGTACATGAATAGAGAACTTCCAGTTACACAAACTGAATTTTGAAGTGGTGGAGGAACCAGAGATCAAATTGCCAACATGTGTTGGATCATGGAGAAAACAAGGGAGTTCCAGAAAAAACATCTACTTCTGCTTCATTGACTGTGCTAAAGCCTTTGACTGTGTGGATCACAACAAATTGTGGAAAATTCTTAAAATGATGGGAATACCAGACTGCCCTACCTGTCTCCTGAGAAACCTGTATGCAGGTCAAGAAACAACAGTTAAAACTGGAAATGGAACAATGGACTGGTTCAAAATTGGGAAAAGGAGTATGACAAGGCTGTATATATTGTCACTTGCTTATTTAACTTATATGCAGATACATCATGCGAAATGCCAGGTTGGATGAATCACAAGCTGGAATCAAGATTGCTGGGAGAAATATCAACAATCTCAGACATACAGATGGTACTATCCCAATGGCAGAATGTAAAGAGGAACTAAAGAGGCTCTTGATGAGCGTGAAAGAGGAGAGTGAAAAAGTTGGCTTGAAACTCAGTATTGAAAAACCAAGATCATGGCATCTGGTCCCATCAATAGAAGGGGAAAAAGTAGAAGCAGTCACAGATATTATTTTCTTGGGCTCCAAAATCACTGTGAACAGTGACTGCAGCCATGAAATTAAAAGATGCTTGCTCCTTGGAAGGAAAGCTATGGCAAACCTAGACAGCATATTAGAAAGCAGAGATATCACTTTGCCAACAAAGGTCTGTATAACCAAGGCTATGGTTTTTCATAACTGAGAAGTCCATGAGCAGAATTAGCCCCAGAGATGGCTAGATCCAAGGGCTCATGTGGTATCATATGGACTTGTTTTTTATTTTTTTTTTCCTCTCCTGGTCTCCTGTCTCCAATACAAAGGCTTCTTCATTCTTGGGGCAGCTGTCTTAAGAGGTAGCCCCTAGCAGCTGCAGGCTTTTCTCTTACCGGGTTAGCAACATGAGAGATTGCTTCCATCTTTGGAACTCTGGTAAAAGGGTGTAGTAGGATTTTATTAGCTAGTTTGGGTCACATGCCCAGTCCTACGCCTATTACTGTGACCAGCAACAATTTGGGCTGTGATTTACTGAGCCTACATCACCAGCCCAATGCTGGAGCCAGTACTGGGTTGTAAAGCTCTCTGGAACACTGCACTAAAGGTGAGTAAAGATGGTTTCTCAAAGGAAATTTAGAATACTGTTACCTTGTGAAAGGAGTTTGGATGTTGAGTGGGCAAGAGCTGTATCTGGGATCTCCTGTCTCCACTATAAAGGCTTCTTGATTTTCAGGGCAGATTCTGTCTTCCACATAGAAACAGAGGAAACAGAAGGACCGTAGTTTGTTCTGAGTCAACAGTGATAGATAAAGGAGAATGTGCTCCCCAGCTAATTCAGCGTCCCTTGTACATGCACCTTCTGTGACATGGAGGGATGGTCGCCAGTAAAGAAAGAAGTCAGGGGCCTGGAACTGTCCAGATGCTACCCATCTGTCCTCATGTAGCCGGGTATCCACACTGCCCCTTGAAGACGATTAATGCTCTTAGTCATCAAAAATTGCCAGGGAGACAATAATACAAATCCTCTTTATAGAAATACCAGGCTGTTACAATTTTCTGAGTCAAGGAGAAATGCCTGTTGTCTTGCTCAAATCATTTGTGCTGCTCTTTCTTATCCTGTGCTTAAGAAAAACAAAAAATAAAAAACAGGTATGGCAGATTAGTTCTGAGTATAACCATTTTCATCACCATAGCACATCAAGGAACCTGTGTGTCTCTGATTCCATTTTTATTTTAATGGTGGTGATACATTAATTCTGGGCTTCCCAGGTGGCACTAGTGGTAAAGAATCCACCTGCCAATGCAGGAGACCCAAGAGACATGGGTTTGATCCCTGGTTCGGAAAGATCCCCTGGAGAAGGGCATGGCAACCCACTCCAGTGTTCTTGCCTGGAGAATCCCATGGACAGAGGAGCCTGGTGAGTTACAATCCATAGCGTCACAAAGAGTTGGACATGGCTGAAGAGAATTAGCACTCACCAGCACTGATACATTAATTGTTTGTGTACATTAATTGCCTCTACTCACATGGACAGAGTTTTTGATTCTTTTTAATCTCCTGCCCCTTATCATGGTAAATCTTGGGAATGGCCTTGGTTTTCTTAACTATAAAATAAGGATAATGCCTATCTCATGTTTTTCTGTGAGGATTAAAAGAATGTATAAAAAGTATGTGATGTTAGAATAAGTAAGAAGCGTAGCTCTAGGTAGCCATATATTCCCTAAGACTTGTTTCATTAGAGTAATTAACTTCTGTCCTAAAGAAAAGCCCCACTGATCACTTACAGAGTAAGGATAGCTTCTTAGAGCTTTTGAACTGGAATGATGGTCCAAGGATACACCACTGCCCCATGACTGAGACAGAAAATCTGAAGCAATTGAATACTGCTTTTCTGGAAAAGGACCTGAGTTACGCTCAGGGCATAGTCCTGAGATGTCAGAAGTAGACTAGAATATTCCCTCCAAGTATTTAATGGAGAAGCATCTATAGGAAGACCTTAGAGCCAGGGCCAGGATATCTGGGCCTGACCCTAGATCTCACTAGCTGTGTGACTTTGAATATGTGTCTTAAGACACATATCCAAGAAGGTATGGAAATTTCAATTTTAGAAAGCAATCCTTTATTGTTTTCTAAGATAGTTATACCAGTTTACATACTAATTAGCAGTGATAAAGATTTTCTGTTGATCTTCAATCTCACCAACATTTGGTATGATATACTTCCTAATTTTTTACCACTCTAGTAGTTGTAAAATGGTATTTTTTGTGTTCTAAATTGCATTTCCTAGGTTGCTAATGAGGTTAATCATATTTTAATATATTTATTGGCCATTTGTATTTCTTCTTTTGTGTAACTGTCTGATCGTATATTTTGCCTGTCTTCCTATTGGATTTTCTTTCCTTTTTGTACTTGCGATTTGTATGAATCTATATATCTAGATACTTATCCTTTTTTAATTGTATGAGTTGCAGTTGACTTCTCCCAATTTATGGCTTATCTTTTCAGTATCTTCATGGAGTTTTTTGAAGAACAGACATTCCCAATTTTAATGTAGTCAAATGTTTTTGTGGAGGCTTGCCTGAAAAATCTTTCCCAATCCTAAGATAATAAATATGTTTTCTTATATTGTCTTCTGAAAGTTTTAAAGCTTTGTTTTTCACATATAAACCTTAAATCCATTTGGAATCTATTAGTGTATATGGTGAAAAGTATAGATCCAGTTTCACTTTTCTCCACATGGACAATCGCGAACTACCCCCACACCTGTTACTGAGTAGCGCCTCCCTTCCCCATTGCTCTGTACTGCCCCCTCCCCTGCCTATCAAATATCAAAGAAACAACTCTTGTGTTGTTTCTGTGTTCTTGTCACTCTCTTCTGTTGTCAGTTTCTGCACCAGTACCTCTCAGTGTTAATTATTATAGCTCATAAGAAGTCTTACTATCTAACAAGGCAGGCTCCTTTTTCAGGAGTGTCTGGGATATTCTTAGGTCAAGTGCCTTAAAAAAAACTTTTTGAGACTTTGATTGTAATTCAGTGAGTTTCTAGATGCATTTGAAGAGAACTGACATCCTCATTTTACTGTATCTCTTTATCTGTGTACGTTAAATCTCTTCCCTTTTTGCACATCTTTGTCTAGATTGATTTCTTGGAAGTGTATATATATGTGTGTATATATAATACATATTTTTGTTGTTATATTTATGATATCTTAAAAAATTATGTCTTTCTTTTGTTGCTAGTGTATAGAAACAGTTTATTTTAAAATATTGATCTTATATCTAGATAGCTTGTGAAATTCTCATATTCTTTCCAATACTTTGTAGAATCTTTCGGGTGATTTTGACAACTGCACTATCTATGAAAAATGAGAATTTTGTTTCTTCTCTAATTTTTAAACCTTTAAACCTTTTCTTTGTTTTTATGTCTTACGGTACTGGCTGGTACCTTTAGAATAATATTGGACATAGGTGTTGACAATAGAATTCTTGTGCCTTTTGATGGTAAAAGGACTGTGTCCATTGTTTTTCCTCATTAAGAATGTTTTCTTTTCTTTTAAATAATTAATGGTTATTGAATTTTATCAAATGCTTTTTCTACAACTATGAGATAATTGGAGAAACAGTGGAAACAGGGTCACACTTTATTTTGGGGGGCTCCAAAATCACTGCAGATGGTGACTGCAGCCATGAAATTAAAAGACGCTTACTCCTTGGAAGAAAAGTTATGACCAACCTAGATAGCATATTCGAAAGCAGAGACATTACTTTGCCAACAAAGGTCCGTCTAGTCAAGGCTATGGTTTTTCCAGTGGTCATGTATGGATGTGAGAGTTGGACTGTGAAGAAAGCTGAGCGCCAAAGAATTGATGCTTTTGAACTGTGGTGTTGGAAAAGACTCTTGAGAGTCCCTTGGACTGCAAGGAGATCCAACCAGTCCATTCTAAAGGAGATCAGCCCTGGGTGTTCTTTGGAAGGAATGATGCTAAAGCTGAAACTCCAGTACTTTGGCCACCTCATGTGAAGAGTTGACTCATTGGAAAAGACTCTGATGCTGGGAGGGAATGGGGGCAGGAGGAGAAGGGGACGACAGAGGATGAGATGGCTGGATGGCATCACCGACTCGATGGATGTGAGTTTGAGTGAACTCCGGGAGACGGTGATGGACAGGGAGGCCTGGTGTGCTGCAATTCACGGGGTCTCAAAGAGTCGGACACAACTGAGTGACTGAACTGAACTGATGAGATAATTATATGCTTTTGAAATCTGCTTTTGTGGGGAATCGCAATGACAGACTTTCTTATTAATCCACCTTTCATTCATTCTTAGTATAACCAGCTTTTTCATGATACAGTATAATTTGTTTCAAATAAACTGCTGAATTTGTTTGGCTCATATTTTGTTTAGAATTTTCTCATTACTGTCTATATATTAAAATGACTTGTATTTCTTTTAAAAATTACTCTTGCTGTGTTTGATATCTTGATAGCGTGGTATTCTTTTCTATTCTCTGGAAGGCTAGAATGATTCATGGAAAGTTATTGGAATTTTTCTATAAGATCATTGGGGTCTGATTTTATATGTGTGTGTGAGGATTTTTAGCTACTGATATAATTTCTTTAACAGTTATAGGACTTTTGGACTTTTTACTCTTTCTTAAGTCAGTTTTGCAAAGTTATGTTTTTCTAAGAATTGTCTAAGTTTTCAAATTAATTTGCATGAGCTTTTGCATAGCATTCTTTCTATTTTCTTTTAAATCTCTGCTGAATCTGTTGCTATTCTGTAGTTCTGTTGCTATTTTCATTCCCAGGATTTTAGTGCTCTTTTAAAAATATGCTAAAGTCATATCTATTTTATTAGTCATTTTCGAAGAACCAGTTTTTGGCTTTGTAGATTTTTTTTTTTAGCTTTTGCTTTTTATTTCATTATTTTTCTGCTCTTATCCTTAGTATCGTCTTTCTAATTTTTAAAATATTTCTTTGTTCCCTTTCTAATTTCTTTTGCTGGATACTTAGCTCATTAATTTTAAACCTTCCTTCTTTCCTAATATTTAAGACTATATATTTTTCTTTGTGTTGTACAAATTTGGATATGTAGTATTTTCATTGCCATTAAGTTCTAGGGATTTTCTGATTTATTGTGACTACTTCTTGTGGTCTATGATTTACTTAGTGATGAGTTTTAAAATTTTACGTATTTATGGGGGTTATCTTTTTTGTTATTGATTTCTACTTAATTGCACTGTCATCAGGGAATATGATTTGTGTGATACTATGAGATTTGCTTGGAACATGATTTACTCACTTTGTATCCACCAGTGCCTAGCATAATGCCAAGAATGTGGAAGTTTTTTGGTAAATGTTTTCTGATCTGATGAATGACAGATAAATGAATGTCTAGTGACCAGGCATTAGAGAAATTAGCTCTTTCTACCCAGCCAAGTTGTCCAATCCTGCCAGCTACATCTTATTCCAAAATACCCTTGCAAACGCGCACTAGGAATATGATGGCCCGCCAAAACTGTCTCCTCTCCTGCTCACACCCTTCCTCCTTTGGCCTGGGAAATAGACACTGAGTGCGTGGGTGAGAGGTTGCTTGCAAAACGGATAGTGTGAGACCATCAGACCCAGTCTTCAACATAATAGAATTAGATAATTGCTTTACACTTATTTCTGGAGAAAAATATTTCTTCTATAATGGTAATAGTCTCTAAAATATGTACGAGTTGGCATTTCTTCCAAAGGAAACTCGTATTTCACTGAATCCCTGAAAGAAGTTAGGCCTGATACATCCATTTAAAAAACAGAAACACTGACATAAACCTAGGGAGCTTGAAGCTGAAATATAAAGGAAAAACTAATTAATTAGAAGCTTCTCAGTCTTTTCCTAAGCCCCCGAGAAGGGCCTTCTGAAGATGCCTATTCAACAGGTCTTAAAAGAGTTCCAGAGGAAAATATGAGACTATTCTTCTTTCAGAGTGTATCTCAGGGAAGATGGCAATGTTTATACATTAAAACAGCACTCATATATTGTAACAACACTTGCATCATATTATGATAATGTTCATATACTGTAACAATGGTCATCAGTTCAGTTCAGTTCATTTCAGTCGCTCAGTCGTGTCCGACTCTTTGCGACCCCATGAATCGCAGCACGCCAGGCCTCCCTGTCCATCACCAACTCCTGGAGCTTACCCAATCTCATGTCCATTGAGTCAGTGATGCCATCCAGTCATCTCATCCTCTGTCTTCCCCTTCTCCTCCTGCCCCCATTCCCTCCCAGCATCAGGGTTTCTTCCAATGAGTCAACTCTTCTCATGAGGTGGCCAAAGTATTGGAGTTTCAGCTTCAACATCAGTCCTTCCAATGAACACCCAGGACTGATCTCCTTTAGAATGGACTGGTTAGATCTCCTTGCAGTCCAAGGGACTCTCAAGAGTCTTCTCCAACACCACAGTTCAAAAGCATCAATTCTTTGGCGCTCAGCCTTCTTCACAGTCCAACTCTCACATCCATACATGACCACTGGAAAAACCATAGCCTTGACTAGACGGACCTTTGTTGGCAAAGTAACGTCTCTGCTTTCGAATATGCTATCTAGGTTGGTCATAACTTTTCTTCCAAGGAGTAAGCATCTTTTAATTTCATGGCTGCAGTCACCATCTGCAGTGATTTTGGAGCCCCCCAAAATAAAGTGTGACCCTGTTTCCACTGTTTCCCCATCTATTTCCCTTGAAGTGATGGGACCGGATGCCATGATCTTAGTTTTCTGAATGTTGAGCTTTAAGCCAACTTTTTCACTCTCCTCTTTCACTTTCATCAAGAGGCTTTTGAGTTCCTCTTCACTTTCTGCCATAAGGGTGGTGTCACCTGCATATCTGAGGTTATTGATATTTCTCCAGGCAATCTTGATTCCAGCTTGTGCTTTCTCCAGCCTAGTGTTCTTCATAATGTACTCTGCATGTAAGTTAAATAAGCAGGGTGACAATATACAGCCTTGACATACTGCTTTTCCTATTTGGAACCATTCGTTGTTCCATGTCCAGTTCTAACTGTTGCTTCCTGAGCTGTACACAGGTTTCTCAAGAGGCAGGTCAGGTGGTCTGGTATTCCCATCTCTTTCAGAATTTTCCACAGTTTATTGTGATCCACACAGTCAAAGGCTTTGGCACAGTCATACCTGATAACAATGTTTATATATTGTAGTAGACACTTGACATGAGGACAACCGGAAAGTAGAAGTTAACTTAGTTGTGCTCCCCAAGAGTATCAGGTAAGAAGCCCTTCCCCATTTAAGTCTCTCTCTTATCCTGTGTCTTCTCCCAACCTTGTAATAGTCTGTTCTACAAGATCATGTCCTTATTTTGTATGCAGAGTCAAATTGTGAGCCTCCAGCCATGTTTATGTCTTTTCCTGTTGTGTCCTCTAGAGGGCCTCCTTAGCCCTGCATAGGTAAGAGGTGTAAAGTGAGTGATGAGAGTGGGGAACTCCTCTGGAGCAGAGGATTCAGATGTATCAAACTTTCCAGATGAAGGAGACTCCAGATCTCGTTTTTCAGAGGAGGAAAGGCTGGGAAGGACTCGCCTGGGGCCACCATTGAGCTAGTGGAAGGTTCTGGACTAGGATTTGGCTTTCAGTCCCTTGTTTTTTCTCTTCTTTTAGAAGGTGAGCTACCCTCCTCCCATCCCTTTCCTCCCCTTCTTCCTCCTACTTTTTGACATGAAGCTGGAATAGTCAGCCTTGGCTGAGGGCCATTTCTGTGTTGGGCACTGATTTACAGGCTTTACTTATATGGGATCCTCACAAAACACCAGGAGTTGTGTATCGTCACCAACTCCTTTTACAAATGAGGAAAAACAAGGCTTTTAGGGGCTAAAACAAATCAGCAAAAAGTAAGAAAAGACTTGCTTAAAATCACATAGCCATAGGATTTGAAACAGGTCTGACTCCAAAGCCAATATTCCCACCGACCTCTGTTGTCCTTTGAACCTAGTGCACAGAAGTGCGAGATGCCCCATGCCCTAGTGCAGATCTCTTTGTTCCTGTTCCACTCCCCTCCCCCTATGCCTTCATCATTCTCCCCCTCCATCCTTGTTCTCCTGATTCTCTGCTCCCATCCAAGGATACTCAAGTCTTGATTCCTTTGTGGAGATATGGGCTGATAGGCAGGGAGGTAAGCTCGTCAGAAGCACAGGATGCTACTGTCTGCCTCTTCTCTGGGATTTTATTTCAGATCACAGGTCAATTATGTCTTCCAGTAGGAACAATTGATAAAATTTAGAGTCAAGGTCAATGAATATGTTTTAATTTACAGATACTAACTTTATTGGGGGTAAAAACACATAACATGAAATTTACCATCTTGACCGTTTTTAAGAGTAGAGTTGAATACTGTTAAGGACATTCACATTATTGTGAAATAATCTCCAGAACTTTGTCATCTTTGTACGCATCAAAGAATCACTCCCTTTTTACCCTTCCCCTCAACCCCTGGTAAGCACCATTATACCTTATGTGTTCTATGAATTTGGCTACTTTTAGCTACTTCATATAAGTGGAATCATTAATATTAGTTTTTTTGTGACTGGCTTATTTCACTTAGTATAATGTCTCACTGGGTTCTTTCATGCTGTTGCATGTCAGAAATTCCTTTCTTTTAAATGTCGAATAATATTCCACTGTACGTATAGGCCACATTTTGTTTATTCATTCATCCATCGATGGATAGTAGGGTTGCTTCCATCTCTCGGCTATTGTGATTATTGCTGTAACAATCCACCCATGCTGACTACCCATAATATGTCCTGACCCACCCATACTGACTACCAGCATACCCTTAGGAGAGAACCCAAACCAGAGAAAGGTGTGATCATGAAAGTCTAATGAAGAAAGTCTTGAAAGAAATAAGGAAAGGATGACTGTGCCAAATGCTGAAGGGAAGTAGTGAAGGATAAAGACTAAATCTTTGGATTTGATCTTGTGAAAATCATTCTTGACCTTGTGGAAATCATTTGTGACTTTGAACAGAAAGGCTATAGTAAAATAAAAAAGATAGAAGTCTGATTGTATCAGGTTAGAGAGAGTGGGAGGTGGGAAGGCAGAGCAGTGACTATAGACAATTACTTCCAGGAAGACTGTGAGAGAGGGACCCAGAGAAATTCTGTGGTCATAGGGGAGTTACATCGGCTCATGTGTTTTTATTAGCATTTCCTTCACTACGGCTACTATTAATCAAAACATCATTTATTACGAACTCAACTGAGCATACTCTTAACCCAACCATTTAGAATCAGTAACTATATTTTGGAGGGTTCATCTTATTGTGTTATTTAAAAAAAAAATAAGTCAAAATTTTCTGATTGAGGCCAACTCAGAGAGCTCATTAAAACATGAAGCTTAATGCTAATTGTTGCAGAACCAAAAAGGGCTAGGACTTCTGTGGTGTTAACTGAGAACTGATGCAAGTTCCCACATGCAGGGAAGGATGACTGTGGCTTTTTTTTTATCCTTCCTCTCACTCCTCCTTTGCCCTCCTTATCATCTCTTCATTTTTTCATTTTCCCCTTTCCTGTTCTTTCTGCTCATCTTCTCTTCCCCCTTCTCCAGCATCCTTAGCTTGGTACACTGTCATTTTACAAATGGGCTCCTATCTTCCCTTCCCTCCCCTGCACTCACCCACATGTTTGCTTGTGTTAACTGCTCTTGGCTGTCTAAATGTTCTGTGGCTCTTATGCCTCAGTGCCTTTGCACATGCCATTCTTTTGGCTGATTCCTACTCATTTGTATTGAGAAACAAGTTAAGTTACAATAACAAAGAGACTTTCAACACACTGGTTTAAATAGGAGAGAATTAAAACTCTCTCTCATAGTACAGTCCAGAGGCATGCAGTTCAGGGCTAGAGGCTGGCTAGACCAAGCTCAATGTGTGACTTTCACCTCTGGATCCAAAATAGCTGCTCCAGCTCTTGCCATCACACCTGCATCCCAGCCAGAGGGAGGAGAGAGGTGACAAGGGAACCATATATTGTTCTTTTAAAGCATGACCCAGAAGTTGTTACATATTATTTTTACTTATATCCCTCTGGCCAGAGTTTCATCACATAGCCACATATCACTGTGAAGGAAAATGAAAAATGTAGTCTTCAGTTGGGAGAATGGGTATCAGAAGACTGTGTCTGATTGGGGTAGTCTCTGCCACATCATCCGTCTAGATTCACCCCAATGTCCTATTCCAGGAATCCATCCCCTATTGCAAGATGTCTCTTCCTCCCGGAAGTGCCCACGTTCTTTTCTCCAGCATGGCACTTACCATACTGAATTGGGATTATCTGGTCTCTTATCCGTTGCCTTCTAGACTGTAAACAGACATGGCCCATGTGTCATTTATCTTTGACTCCCTAGTACCTACAGCAGTGTTGGCTCATGGTGAATGTCTGTTGCATAAATGAATCCTGAATAGCTGTATTACAGGCCCTGGGTCTTTGGTGCTGTGCTCTTGATGGTTGGAGGGAGGGCTAGACTGGTCGGCAGGTCACTTACTTGATTGCCCTCAAATATTGCTCCTTCACCTCCCTGCCTTCTGAAGAAGAGAAATCCAGACATCTGCTAGTGACCCCAGAGCGGGGATGGAAGAGAGCAGCCCCTACTCCATCAGCTAGGTAAACACACAATCCTGGGAAGTATTTAATCAGTTCAAATATTTATTTTAGGTTTAAGTGATACAACCCAAGGCTTACCAAGTCCAAAAGGTTGTGTGGAGCTGGTGTGGCTGTTGCAGTCCTGCGCCATTTGGGGTGGGGCTCTCCCTTCCAGACTCTCAGGACATGCAACCCCTCAGTCACGAGACAGATTCTCTCTTTCTGGCATCCTCTCCCCTAACCTCAGAGTCCCTCTGTATTTTGACCTCTTCCTCCCATCCTGTGGGGTTTCACCTCCTCTTGAGTTGTAGCCTCAACAGTTATTCTCTGATGTGCTGAGGTCATTGGCTGGAGATGAGGAACAAGGAACTTTGGACCAAAGCAGAGTAGGGGGTGGGGAGCAGGAGAGGCGATCATCAGAGGGAGTGATCTCAGGATGAAAGAAAAGTGAAAGTGTTAGTCCCTCAGTCATGTCTGACTCTTATGTTACTTCATGGACTATAGCCTGCCAGGCTCCTCTGTCCATGGAATTCTCCAGGCAAGAATACTGGAGTGGGTTACCATGCCCTCCTCCAGGGAATCTTCTTGACCCAGGGATTGAACCCAGGGCTTCCGCATTGCAGGCAGATTCTTTACCGTCTGAATCACCAGGGAAGTCTCAGGATGGAATATCTATATCCTTAATCACCTCCTGGCCTGCTGCTTGTAACTTATGTGGAAAGAGCCATCTGTCTCTCCCCTCCCTTGTCTTAGGGCTCCAGGAATGGGTGTATATGGAGGACGCGTTCCCCTATGTCACTGTCCGGGGTCAAAGCCTGCCCTCACCTCCCAGGTGTGGGACACTCACTGTTATGTGTTCCCATAGCCTTCCTCAGTGCACTCCTCATTTCTGTTCACCACCTGTCTTCCCCACAAGCCTACAAGTCCTCTGAGGCCCCATTTCCGAGACAGGGAAGCACAGGCAGGCCAATGGCATACACACGGGCATGCTGGTTAGTTAGTGATGGCGTCAGAGGTGGTAGCAGGTGCTAGCATATGCAGATTCCTTTCTTGTGCTCTGGGAGGGATTGGCAGGGAGTGTTTGATCCTGACAACAGGATGATTGATTTCTTGGGGTGAATTTGCACACCTGGGTATTCTCACAGCTGGCACCAGACTGAGGGTCTGCAAAGTGGATTGGGTTTCCTGGTTGTGCCCTACGAGTTCCTGTTGCTGCCCATTTTCAAGCCAGGAAAAGGTGTATCTTTTCTCTCCTCTGATGTCCCTCCCTCCTGAATGTTGAGAATAAACTTTTTGCTTGTCTAGGTTGTCTGGCACTCCATCAAGCCAAGCACATGGCATGTCAAAGCCTTTGGAGGTCGGTTGTTCAGTCACTAAGTCATGTCCGACTCTGCGACTCCATGGACTGCAACATTCCAGGCTTCCCTGTCCTTCACTATCTCCTAGAGCTTGCTCAAACTCATGTCCATCGACTCGGTGATGCCATCCAACCATCTCATCCTCTGTCAACCCCTTCTCCTCCTGCCTTCAGTCTTTCCCAGCAACAGGGTCTTTTCCAATGAGTCAGCCCTTTGCACCAGGTGACCAAAATATCGGAGTTTCGGCATCAGTCCTTCCAATGAGTGTTCAGGGCTGATTTTCTTTAGGATTGACTGGTTTGATCTCCTTGAAATTCAAGGGACTCTCAAGAGTCTTCTCTAGCACCACAATTTGAAAGTAGACACTTTCAAATCAGCCCTCGGCAAAGACTGGACAGGGGTTAGGACACATCCCAGGTGGGGGCCTGAGGTCTGCTGGGCAAGCACAGTCCCCAGATGTCGTCCATCTGCTTAGGACACAAATGTGAATAAGACCCACTTTTTGTTTTCAAGAAACTCACAGTTTAGTGGAAGGAGATGGAGCCCTGCACAGCTAATTATATAATACGGTGTGAGATGCTGGAAAACCTGATATGCTTAATTACATCACATCACATCGTGTGCTTTGCCAAAATGTAAAAAGAAAGCTTTGAGGTTTCTAAGGAGGGGATATACAGTGTTGAGTAGTAGGGGCCACACATTCTGTGTCTTGCATGGTTCTGGAGGTTGTGTTTTGCTTGCTTTCAGGGGGAGAGGCTGGAGGCCAGCAGACTAATATGGAGTTATTCCAGTCATTCAGAGAAAAGACAGTGAGGCCTTGGAATTTTAGGGTATAAGGGATGGTAAGAAAGAATTTGCAAGATTTCCAGAAGGAGAACTGTGTGAGACTCTTGCGTGGGTCGGGGAAAGGATTTAAGGAAGTCTGAGCTTTTTAGCCTGGGGTTCTGCAAAACAGAGAGGAGGGTGTGGGGATCAGGGACAAGGAGATCCCAGCCTGGGGCACTGTGGATGACGTTGAGCTGAGGGTGTGGGGGAGGAATAGCTCAGAGGGAACTGGGAGATGGAGCCTATGGGAGATGCAGTGGAGATGACACAATTTAAGAGCTAAGTATTTATAGACTGTGTTCATGAACAAGGGATGGTCTGCACTGAAGGAAAAACCCTGTCTTTTCTCCTAATTGGAATCTTTTGCACTTTTTGTCATCACTTTGGGGGCAGTATTTTCTAAGAACTTAGTTAAGATTTAGGGAACTGAGTTAACTCTTAGGAAATCAAAACACCACCAGCAAATTGAAAGGAGAACCTTTTGTAGGTACACAGTGCTCACAACCATTGCAGGTGGATGTGAGTAATAGCTGTTGTTTGTACTCCCAGGAAAGCATTTTTAGACTGTGGTTTTGACTGTGTTGAGAACTTCTTAAATAAGGCTCTAAAAATCACAATACTGTTATAACTAACAGGTTTGATCTTAGAAAAGAATCTGGCTAGGGATTGCCAGTTTGACTTTTGAACACTTAATTCCCTCCCAGACTCTCTTGAACAGCTTCTTAAACTCTGAGCAGGTTGCGTGGTTACAGAACCAAACACCGCTCTCAATAATCCAGCACCTTGCCTCGTGGAGTGAGGTCCTGGAGCCAGGAGTATTGGCGTCACCTGGGAGCTTATTAGAAACGCAGAGAAGATGGAATTGGAGACTGCGTTTCAACAAGATCCTCACTGAGTTATGTGCGCATTAAAGTTTAAGAAGTTTTAGTCTGGCACGGCAAGCTCCAGATATGGTTTTACATTGGAATCACTTAGGTCACTTTAAAAAGTTTTTCAAGCCTCCACCCCAGACTTTCTGTGTTAGCCTGGTAATTCTCTTGGGCAGCTAGGTTTGTGAACCACTGACTTGTATAGTTGCAAAAATCCTTCTCTGTTGATGGACAAATGGCAAGAATTTTGGCAAATGGGAATCTTGTTTGAGCTCCACGTTTGTTGCTTTATAATCACAATAATAGCTAAAGTCTCGTGCTCTTTTGAAAAATACCATTGTCTACATTGTCAATAAGCAGCCTTGTCCCCTTACTCTCAGGACAATTTTTTTTTTAAGTCTAGTAAAACAAATTTATTCACATTATTTTGTGTAATGTGCTCCCAAGTATGAAATATTTTTCATTGCTGTAAGTTTATAATTTTTTTAAAATCTTCAGGTAGTTAATCATTTGGGGAATACCTAGATTCTTAGAGAACATAAATCTGAAGAATGCTAATGATAATGTTAGCATAAAGAATCTTACAGTATATTTCTACAAAATACTTTAAAGTCATTATTAATAAATACATTAAGTAATTAATTCTGAAGTGAAGAGACCTCTCAGGACTACTGGTGCATGATAGGAAGGAATGTATGTGTCGCTCCCCCACTCCCACCCCCATGCCTGAACCTGCAGTGATCATTCACACGTTGTCAAAACTTGAATGAGCCTAGCCAATTCACTGCCCAGTTTGAGAGCAGCTAAAGTCAGCTGATGTTTACCAAGCACTCTGGATGAAAAAAATTAGCCAAGAACCAAACAATGTGATCCCCATTAGTTGCATAGTTTGTTTCTGTAGAAGGTCAGGGCTAGAAGGGCCTTTCAGAGCTCTCCTCCAAGCTCTTGCTTTATGGATAGAAAAATTGAATCCACGGAGAAGTTGGAAGCTGCAGCCCAGCTGGTTTCATCCGAGAGGATTTTTTGTTGTTTGGAAAATGGACCACATATTTGTTGCTTAATTAGAGGCACGAAACGAGCAGGCTTTGTGTTCTAAGCTTAATATCAAGCATTGGGAAAAGTGCTGTAAACACAGAAAGAGCTGGCTTCTGACGACTGCCCCGGACCCATAAGACACATGGAATGCAGATGTCCTGGGAATTCAACAAGAGAGTTCTCAAACACTGAGGTCTTTAATTAAGCAGGTGTTTGGGAAGTCGGTCCTGTGTAGCTTCCAGCCTTGGCTGAGCTTGTCTGGCTGAAAAATGGCCCCGATCCAGCCCAGCAGCAGGCCTGAAACTGGCTTCAATTGGAGGCATTGGAATGTGCCATTTTTATTTTCTTCTTTCTTATCAAGCCCCATTAGCTTGAGCAAGGAAGGAACAAAAACGGGCTGGGAAAACATGTTGTTTCACTGGGTAAAAATTTACTACCAAGGAAATGATTTGGCTGTGTCCAAAAAAGGACTCATGGAGGCTTTTGGAAAGGTGCAGGCTTCCAAAGGCGTTGGACACTTTCTCCTGGTGTCACCCAGTGAGAATGTTTCCCTTTGGCTGATGGCCATTCTCACACAAGACCCGAGACGCTCAGCCGAGGGTGTGTACACAGGCTCACAAAGGCAGCCCTGCCTTAATCACAGTATCGGAGAAGAGAAAACACAGGAAGAGGGAAGAATCACGGCGTTAAGGTATTTGGCTGTGGACTTCAGTAAGACACACGCACCCTTAGGCTTCCGGACATCCTCAGTTACAGAATCATGGACGGTTGGCGACTGTGGTTGATTGAACCATAAGCTAACTGTGTCTCACAGCCCACTGAGAGCTGTCATCATCGTGTCTTCTGAATCCCAGGACAAAGCCTGCAGCCGGCAGAAGACAAGCTTCCCCCATCTTTCACAACTCTTAGAAACAGCAGCTCACTAAGGAAGGAAACTAGAACCTCCTAAGTACCTCCTGTGCGCCAGGTGGCGGCAATAGCACCTGCAAACACAATTATTTGTGAACTCTCTTAGCAGCTGAGGAGGCAGGCTGTTGCAGCTCTGTTTTGCAGAGCATCTGAGCATCCCTCAGATTAATCAACTTGTCGGTAATATTCAGTTCTTAAGTGCAAGAACTGAATCCACACCCAGCTCTGCCTGCCCTCAACGTTTTTTTTTTTTGTTTTTTTTTTAACCCAGCAGCCCTTTCTGGGGAGGTCTCAGACCTTTGGTCTTTTTTTCCTCTTAAGCTTTGGTACAGGCAGCATGACTTGGGAAATCTTTTCCCTGTGGGCATGGGGGAACCATTAGTTTTTGTTTTGGTTTGCTTTGTTTTACAGTTTTCAAGGGACATTTATTTCAATGAGAATTTGTGTTGTGAGAACAGTTTAACTATTTTCCCTTGAACTTTTAGGAATAAATGCTGACATGTAAATACGTGTAGGTATATAATATGGACATTCAAATATAATAAGTACTTGGCTTATGTATGCATATTATTTGTATTCAAAGGAGTTGCAAAGAGTCGGACACAACTGAGCAACTAAGCACACACACGTTTATGCGTGTTTATAGCGGCATGTTGTCCATTTTAGCTGCCTATAGAGGTTTTTATATAATATACTGTGAGTTAACCCTAAGATTATACTTGGAACCATTAGTTTTATAGGGAATGAGAAAGTGGGTTGTATGCTGAGAACTCATTCACTCCCGGGGAAGGACGTATGAGGCATAAAGCAACAGCATGATAGTCAGGGTGCCCTGTGAAACTCCATCTGACAAGACCGGGGGGACCTGTCTATTGCTACTTGCTTCTGTCACAGATTCCAGCTCTGAGGGCTAACCCTTCAGCAGCTTTGCAGACTGTGGCCTTTTCCCATGCTGTCCCTTGAGTCTGCCTGGAAGATTCTAATTTTATATTTTTTATTGAAGTATAGTTATTTACAATGTTGTGCCAATCTCTGCTGTACAGCCAAGTGACTCAGCTATGCACATATCAGATCAGATCAGATCAGTCGCTCAGTCGTGTCCGACTCTTCACGACCCCATGAATCGCAGCACACCAGGCCTCCCTGTCCATCACCAACTCCCGGAGTTCACTGAGACTCACGTCCATCGATTCAGTGATGCCATCCAGCCATCTCATCCTCTGTCGTCCCCTTCTCCTCCTGCCCCCAATCCCTCCCAGCATCAGAGTCTTTTCCAATGAGTCAACTCTTCGCATGAGGTGGCCAAAGTACTGGAGTTTCAGCTTTAGCATCATTCCTTCCAAAGAAATCCCAGGGCTGATCTCCTTCAGAATGGACTGGTTGGATCTCCCTGTAGTCCAAGGGACTCTCAAGAGTCTTCTCCAACACCACAGTTCAAAAGCATCAATTCTTCAGCTCTCAGCCTTCTTCACAGTCCAACTCTCACATCCATACATGACCACAGGAAAAACTATAGCCTTGACTAGACGAAACTTTGTTGGCAAAGTGATGTCTTTGCTTTTGAATATGCTGTCTAGGTTGCTCATAACTTTCCTTCCAAGGAGTAAGCGTCTTTTAATTTCATGGCTACAGTCACCATCTGCAGTGATTTTGGAGCCCAGAAAAATAAAGTCTGACACTGTTTCTACTGTTTCCCCATCTATTTCCCATGAAGTGATGGGACCGGATGCCATGATCTTCATTTTCTGAATGTTGAGCTTTAAGCCAACTTTTTCACTCTCCTCTTTCACTTTCATCAAGAGGCTTTTGAGTTCCTCTTCACTTTCTGCCATAAGGGTAGTGCCATCTGCATATCTGAGGTTATTGATATTTCTCCCGGCAATCTTGATTCCAGCTTGTGTTTCTTCCAGTCCAGCGTTTCTCATGATGTACTCTGAATATAAGTTAAATAAACAGGGTGACAATATACGGCCTTGACGTACTCCTTTTCCTATTTGGAACCAGTCTGTTGTTCCATGTCCAGTTCTAACTGTTGCTTCCTGACCTGCATACAAATTTCTCAAGAGGCAGGTCAGGTGGTCTGGTATTCCCAACTCTTTCAGAATTTTCCACAGTTTGTTAGGGTCCACACAGTCAAAGGCTTTGGCATAGTCAATAAAGCAGAAACAGATGCTTTTCTGGAACTCTCTTGCTTTTTCCGTGATCCAGCGGATGTTAGCAATTTGATCTCTGGTTCCTCTGCCTTTTCTAAAACCAGCTTGAACATCAGGAAGTTCACGGTTCACATATTGCTGAAGCCTGGCTTGGAGAATTTTGAGCATTACTTTACTAGCGTGTGAGATGAGTGCAATTGTGCGGTAGTTTGAGCATTCTTTGGCATTGCATTTCTTTGGGATTGGAATGAAAACTGACCTTTTCCAGTCCTGTGGCCACTGCTGAGTTTTCCAAATTTGCTGGCATATTGAGTGCAGCACTTTCACAGCATCATCTTTCAGGATTTGAAATAGCTCAACTGGAATTCCATCACCTCCACTAGCTTTGTTCATAGTGATGCTTTCTAAGGCCCACTTGACTTCACATTCCAGGATGTCTGGCTCTAGGTCAGTGATCACACCATCGTGATTATCTGGGTGGTGAAGATCTTTTTTGTACAGTTCTTCTGTGTATTCTTGCCATCTCTTCTTAATATCGTCTGCTTCTGTTAGGTCCATACCATTTCTGTCCTTTATGGAGCCCATCTTTGCATGAAATGTTCCCTTGGTATCTCTAATTTTCTTGAGGAGATCCCTAGTCTTTCCCATTCTGTTGTTTTCCTCTATTTCTTTGCATTGATCTCTGAAGAAGGCTTTCTTACCTCTTCTTGCTATTCTTTGGAACTCTGCATTCAGATGTTTATATCTTTCCTTTTCTCCTTTGCTTTTCGCTTCTCTTCTTTTCACAGCTATTTGTAAGGCCTCCCCAGACAGCCATTTTGCTTTTTTGCATTTCTTTTCCATGGGGATGGTCTTGATCCCTGTCTCCTGTACAATGTCACGAACCTCATTCCATAGTTCATCAGGCACTCTATCTATCAGATCTAGGCCCTTAAATCTATTTCTCACTTCCACTCACCATCATAAGGGATTTGATTTAGGTCATACCTGAATGGTCTAGTGGTTTTCCCCACTTTCTTCAATTTCAGTCTGAATTTGGCAATAAGGAGTTCATGGTCTGAGCCACAGTCAGCTCCTGGTCTTGTTTTTGCTCACTGTATAGAGCTTTTCCATATTTGACTGCAAAGAATATAATCAATCTGATTTCGGTGTTGACCATCTGGTGATGTCCATGTGTAGAGTCTTCTCTTGTGTTGTTGGAAGAGGGTGTTTGTTATGACCAGTGTATTTTCTTGGCAAAACTCTATTAGTCTTTGCCCTGCTTCATTCCGTATTCCAAGGCCAAATTTGCCTGTTATTCCAGGTGTTTCTTGACTTCCTACTTTTGCATTCCAGTCCCCTATAATGAAAAGGATATCTTTTTTGGGTGTTAGTTCTAAAAGGTCTTATAGGTCTTCATAGAACCGTTCAACTTCAGCTTCTTCAGCATTACTGGTTGGGGCATAGACTTGGATTACCGTGATATTGAATGGTTTGCCTTGGAAACGAACAGAGATCATTCTGTCATTTTTGAGATTGCATCCAAGTACTGCATTTCAGACTCTTTTGTTGACCATGATGGCCACTCCATTTCTTCTGAGGGATTCCTGCCCGCAGTAGTAGATATAATGGTCATCTGAGTTAAATTCACCCATTCCAGTCCATTTCAGTTCTCTGTTTCCTAGAATGTCGACATTCACTCTTGCCATCTCTTGTTTGACCACTTCCAATTTGCCTTGATTCATGGACCTGACATTCCAGGTTCCTATGCAATATTGCTCTTTATAGCATCGGACCTTGCTTCTATCACCAGTCACATCCACAGCTGGGTATTCTTTTTGCTTTGGCTCCATCCCTCCATTCTTTCTGGAGTTATTTCTCCACTGATCTCCGGTAGCATATTGGGCACCTACTGACCTGGGGAGTTTCTCTTTCAGTAGCCTATCATTTTGCCTTTTCATACTGTTCATGGGGTTCTCAAGGCAAGAATACTGAAGTGGTTTGCCATTCCCTTCTCCAGTGGACCACATTCTGTCAGATCTCTCCACCATGACCCGCCTGTCTTGGATTGCCCCACAGGCATGGCTTAGTTTCATTGAATTAGACAAGGCTGTGGTCCTAGTGTGATTAGATTGACTAGTTTTCTGTGAGTATGGTTTCAGTGTGTCTGCCCTCTGATGCCCTCTTACAACACCTACCGTCTTACTTGGGTTTCTCTTACCTTGGGCATGGGGTATCTCTTCTCGGCTGCTCCAGCAAAGCGCATCCATTGCTCCTTACCTTGGATGAGGGGTATCTCCTCACCGCCGCCCTTCCTGACCTTCAATGTGGGATAGCTCCTCTAGGCCCTCCTGCGCCCGCGCAGCCACGGCTCCTTGGACGTGGGGTTGGTCCTCCCGGCCACCGCCCCTGGCCTCGGGCGTGGGGTTGCTCCTCCTGGCCACCGCCCATGACCTCGGACGCGGGGTAACTCCTCTCGTCGCCGCCCCTGACCTTGGACGCTGGGCATCTCCTCTTGGCCGCCCGCCCCCTCGGACCTCGGACGCGGGGTAGCTCCTCTCGGCCGTTCCTGCGCCGTCGCAGTCTGGTACTCTTGGCTGCTGCCCCTGACCTCGGACGTATGCACATATAGACATTCTTTATTCATGTTCTTTTCTATCCTGGTTCATCATGGGATATTGAGCATAGTTCCCTGTGCTGTAGAGTAGAACCTTGTTGTTCATCCATTCTGTATATAATAGTTTACACCTGCTAACCCCAACCTCCCCCTCCATCCTTCCCCCATTTCGCATCCCCCTTGGCAACCACCATTCTGTTCTCTATGTCCTTGATTTTCTTTCTATTTCATAGATAAGATCATTTGTGTCATACTTTAGATTCCACACGTAAGTGATATCGTATGGTATTTGTCTTTCTCTTTCTGAACTTACTTTGCTTAGTATTAAATATGATAATCTCTAGGTCCATCCATGTTACTGCAAATGGCATTATTTCATTCTTTTTATGGCCAAGTAGTATTCCATTGTATACATGCATCACATCTTCTTTATCCGCTCGTCTGTCAGTGGACATGTACACTGTTTCCATGTCTTGGCTATTGTGAATAGTGCTGCTATGAACTTTTCAAATTATAGTTTTGTCCAGGTATATGCTCAGGAGTGAGATTGCTGGATTATATGGTAATCCTATTTTTAGTGTTCTGAGGAACTCCGTACTATTTTCCATAATGGCTTCACCAACTTACATTCCCACCAGCATTGTAGGAGGGTCCCTTTTTCTCCACACCCTCTCCAGCATTTATTTGTAGACTTTTTAATGATGGCCATTCTGATTGGTATGAGTTGGTACCTCATTGCAGTTTTAATTTTCATTTCTCTAATAATTGTACTGTTGAGCATCTCTTCATGTGCCTAATGGCCACTTGTATGTTCTGTTCAGAGAAATGTTTATTAAGGTCTCAGCCTGGAAGATTCTGTTCCTTTTGTTGTCCTGGTTTGTTGGGCAATTGTATTCTGATGTCTTGAGGCCAGTTTCTCCACCTGGTGCCCCTGTGAGATCTTGCTGCCTTAGTGCACCAGCTGGGGACATGGGACACAGCTATGGATATGACCTCCTGAATGAGTATGTCTGACATGTGGGCTGCTGTACCAAGGCCGGGAGCCCACTTCTGCCTCCTGGAAGCGGGTCAAGGAGATGAGGTTGACTGCTTTGAGAACTTTTCTAAGTGAGCAGTTGTTGTTTGAGATTGCTGTACTTTTAAAATCATTTTTATATGCATTTATTTTGGGGCTTCCTAGGCAGCAGCAGCAGCAGGTGCTACTAGTGGTAAAGAGCCTGTCTGCCAATGCAGGAGGTGTAAGTGACATGGGTTCGAATCCTGGGTCGGGAAGATCCCCTGGAGGAGGGCATGGCAACCCACTCCAGTGTTGTTGCCTTTAGAATCCCATGGACAGAGGAGCCTGGCAGGGGCGGCTATGGACCATAGGGTCGCAGAGAGTCAGACACGACCGAAGTGACTTAATATGCATGCATATGTATTTATTTATTTTATTATTTATTGGGTGCCAGGTCTTAGTTGCAACACACAGGATCTTCAGTCTTTGCTGAGGCATAAGATTTTCTTTTTAGTTGCCACATGTGAGATCTTTTAGTCGTGGTGTGTGGATTCTTAGCTGCAGCATGCGGGATCTAGTTTCCTGGCTAGAGATCGAACCAGGGCCCCCTATATTGGGAGCGCAGAGTCTTAGCCACTGGACCACTAGGGAAGTCCTGAGAATGTTGTAACTGACGGCCACCCTGGGGAGGTCTGCAGGAAAGGGCAACAGCTCAGAGCTGCATTGGGCAGCAGGGATGTGTTGTTCAACACGGAGAATGATTTCTTCCTGGACAGGTGCAGTTCTGGGCTGTGATCTGGTTCTGGAGGTGTCAGGGCGCTCTGTCCTCCAGTTATCGGGGTGCTGGATGACAGTGGGTAGATGTCTTCCCGGCGGAGGAGAGATGAGCCACAGCTGCTGTGCTAGAGTCCTCGAAGGGCCCAGGCAGCTGCCCGGGACTACAGCCCCAGGAAAGACACTGTAGGAGTCACATGGTTGGAGGGACTGTGCTCCCCACTGGCTTTCTCAGCAGCCTGGAGATTTGGGAGGAGACACACACACACACACACTCACAGCCACAGTAGAACAGAAAGAATTAATAGATGAGCGAGGGCATGAATGATTGAATGAACCCAGCATCCTCTTCTCTTAAGGGACGTTTCCTAAACATTACACAGAAAAGGGAAGAAGTAACCAGCACAATTTGCATCTGAGGATAATGGTACTTACTTAGGTTGCCCTAACTTGTACTTTTCCACTGGTGCAGAAAAGGCCCCTTTGCCAAAGAATGTCCTTGGGAGTGGTTCGACGTATTTTTTTCCCTTCTGTTATTTAAATCAAAGGTATTTAATGTAAGCAATTCAGCTGTGAGCTGGAATGTGTGATGAGTCTTTTCACCTCGTGCGGAACCCAAGGCGTGAACGTTCTCAGTTTCAGCTCCTCAGGTGTGCAAGCTGATGGGGGTTTTCAGTGGAGGTGGTTGTTTTTAAAGTCTACACACTTGTCAGCAAGTTGGCTGGAAAAACTTGTCTGGGGACTCAAAGGCCTTAATGTGTGTTGCCCATGTGTTCATTCATTCATTCATTGAACATTTACTATGGACCTGAGGTGGGGACTTCCCAGCTGGGTTAAGTGTTAAAGAACCCGCCTGCCAATGCAGGGGACGCAAGGAGGAGACATGGGTTCCATCCTGTGGGAAGATCCCTTGGAGGAGGAAGATCCCTTGGAGGAGGAAATGGCAACCCACTGCAGTATTCTTGCCTGGAAAACCAATGGACAAGAGGAGCCTGGTGGGCTACAGTCCATGGGGTCACAAAGGATCAGACATGATTTAACACATGCATGGACCCAAGTTAAAACCAGGTATATTTTGAGGATATAAATATGGGACATACTTCCCCCAGAGACTCCCAGACTTACTGAGTTCTCAGAACATATTTAGATTGACCATCCGTTCAAGGTCAATCAATTGACAATGAATTCAACCCGTTCAAGACATCCAATCAGTCAATTCAAGTAGTTTTTTGAATGTCCATCAACAGATATGCAGTATAACTGAGTTAATTCTTTAACTGAGTAAAAATGGTGGATTTTAAAAAAATAAACCTTAGAGATTTTGTTTCTGGATGATTTGAATAGTTTGTACCTGCCTACACATTGAGGCCTCCCATGCTCCTCTGGGCCCAGTCTGGGCCTCTCCCAGTTTGGTGGCTGTCTATCAGCTACTGGGGGCACGTCGTCTCCATGCCGGTTACACAGCACAGAGCCCTGGAACTTGCTGTCCCCAGGGCTCTCTGACGGCTCTGCTGCTCCTTCACCCTCCGTTCCCCTTGAAGCAGGATAAAGAGCACACATTCCTAAGGCAGAGTTGTTCCCAGGGTACAATTGTCATCCATCACTTCCCGCCGGAAAAATGTAAATATGTGCTGGCCGATAGTGGCTTTATTTATTATCCTAGGCTTCGATACGGATTTGAGCAGGAGCGGCTGCTGGCCAAGCATTATTTGCGGGATCCCCTGGGAGGCTTTGCTGGGTGGGCAGAGCTGGGGCTGGAGGCGATGCCTGGGGCCAAGGCAGGAGTTCTTGCAGCTGAGAACGGCCCTGGGTCTTTGCCATCAAGGCTGTACATCGTTGGGGTGCAGCAGAGATGGCTGCCACCCTGGAAGTAGGTTCTTGGAGGTTGTCCATGTTGAGAAGGCTGGAGCCTGGTTCCATGTGATGTCCAGACTCTGGTCACTGGGCTGGGGTGGGAACCAACCAGCGTCCTTGGTGTTGACTGATGAGGCACGTGGTGGTGGACTGTGGTGGGTGGTGTCCTTGGACCCAGGAGACCATCACTTACCTGGCTGAATGTTTGTTTCACTGGATCAGTTGTGCTCGCTTCCTGAGTACACCCCTGTACTACCTATGGAGCTAACACTTTGGAATCCTCGGGGCCCCCCAGCGCTGCACCACCGCCCCCTCCCCCCACCCCCAGTCTGCCATCTACAATGTTAAGAGGCAGACAGTTTCCCAGGTGGGGCAGGAAAAGGCAGCAAAAGCTCAACCCTCTCTCCTCTGCGTGACCTGCCAGGGCCCGGCAGCATGAGCCCTGTCATCCCTGCACAGACCTCGATGCTATAGCATGTTTGGCAACATTTTCTCATCTGTAAAATGGGAATCACGAGCCCACTGCATGGGGCGACTGTGAGAGGAAAATGAGGAGCCAGGTGCACGGCTCAGTCTCAGTGAAGTGCAGCTTTTAATGCTACTGGGTTGGCCAAAATGTTTGTTTGGGTTTTTCAGAAGCTGTTATGGCAAAACCCTAACAAACTTTTTGTCAACTTGATATTTCTGATGGTGCGATGGTCCATTCTGGAGGGGTAGGGTGTAGATGAGCAAACCCTGATGAGAGGGCAAAAGGCCAGAGCCCTACTAAGGATGCAGGCAGGTGAGGGTGGGAGTGAAGGGGAGAGGCAGGGCCAGGCCAGATGAATTAAGTGTGCGGGGTGAATCCCTATGGAGTTTTGTCAAAGTGAGGGCGTGGTGTCAGGAGCACCTGTTCCAGGACTCCCTAAGGTGCAGTGTGGGGAGAAAAGAAAGTAGGATTCGTTTCAGCTGAAACAGTCTTGAGTACTGCGTACACCATATGAGAAACGTGGGCATAATACAGCTTGGTCTCTGCGCTTTGATGGTCCCACTGAAGGAGAAGGGACTGACTTGGCACAAGTACCTGCCCGGCAGCAGACAGATGGCCATGTGTAATGACAGCATGGAGAAACCCAATCTGAGTACAGGGCAGCAGGAGGTGAGCCCCAGAGCTCTGGAGTGGAGGAGGGAAGGCTGGAGGGCTCCTAGAAGCTTCCTGAAGATGCAGGGGCCCCAAATGAAAAGATTTTCCTGTGTGGATGCAGTCAAGTGACTCACAAGCTTCCACTAACGAGGGATGTTTCTCTTCCTTCTGTTCTTGTTCTCAGAGGTGTTTATCATGGCTCTGTGCACCCAGAAGGTACACAGCAGACCTGTTTATATGTGAATGGATGAACCTAATACAAAATACATTTCTAAATCAAGTAATGGTTGTCATCAAGGTGAACTTGTTTTCAGAGAATGTTGGACAGGATGGCAGAACAGTGCTTAAGGATGTGTGTTTTCTTTTTGGCCATTTCCCTTGTAGATTTTCCAGGGAGCAGATTAGCTCGGCCCCCTCCAGAAAAGCCAGGGTCTCCTAGTGGTACCTGTTAGGGAGGTGATGTAATCCAGGGACATAATCAACTGCCTCCCAGCCAGACAAGCAAGCAGTTAGCACCTCTGGTGGCTCCAAGGGCTCTAAACAGATGTAGGTGACATTCTTTGGAATATGTCTGTGTTACAGATGTGGATGAGTGTGCAACGGACTCCCACCAGTGTAACCCTACCCAGATTTGCATCAACACCGAAGGAGGCTACACCTGTTCCTGCACGGATGGCTACTGGCTGCTTGAAGGCCAGTGCTTAGGTAATACAGAAGCTCTTGAAAGTGAATGATTGCCTGGGGGTATTGTGAATCGTGGTCATGGCTGGGTGGCTTAAGGGCAATGGGCTTTTCTTTGGGGTTGTGGGTGGCAGAAGATTGTTGAGCTTACATGGAGCACCACCCTTTAAGATCACTTGTCACCATCACCGCATGACGGCATGTCATCACCAGGAATTTTTTCCCCCCACTTTCTTATTTTTGGGCTTCTCTGATTGCTCAGTTGGTAAAGAATCTGCCTACAATGCAGAAGACTCCGGTTTGATTCCTGGGTCAGGAAGATCCACTGGTGAAGGGATAGGCTACCCACTCCAGTATTCTTGGATCTACCCAATCCAGTATTCCCTCATGGCTAAGCTGGTAAAAAATCTGCCTGCAATGCAGGAGACCTGGGTTAGATCCCTGGGTTGGGAAGATCCCCTAGAGAAGGGAAAGGCTACCCACTCCAGTATTCTGGCCTGGAGAATTCCATGGACTGTATAGTCCATGGGGTTGCAAAGAGTCGGACATGACTGAGCCACTTTCACTTTCTCTTATTTTTATTATGACAATGGTGGTGGTTTACTCACTAAGTTGTATCTCTTGCAACCCAATGGACTATGGCCTTCCAGGTTCCTCTATTCATGGGGTTTCCCAGGCAGGAATATTGGAGTGGGTTGCCATTTCCTTCTCCAGGGGATCTTCCCAACCCACAGATCGGATCTGCATCTCCTGCATCGCAGGTAGATTCTTTACCACTGAACCACCAAAACATGTTTTTGTCCAGTCCCAAATGCAGACTTGTGGCAAATCCAAGCTTGCGGCAGCCTGGCTCCCTGCTGTTGACAGTTGGGATCGATCCATCATGGCTGCAGCTGCTTACCCTGCTTTTCAGGCCCTGAGCCTTGCGGTCTTCCTCCCTTTCACTACCCTGTTTATATAGAGTTTAATAAAGACTCTGCCAGGATAAGAAGGTGCTTTTCAGGCCTTCGTCACTGCCTCTCCATCATCAGGATTTTTTACTGTAATTTTTAAAGGTTCATATTTGGTCTTACCTAGACCTTTTTTCTGCCTTTGGAAATTTATAACAGAGGCAGGAAGTGGTAGAGGTGAGGGTTATTCTGTCCCTAATTAGAAATCCTACCGATAGAAGGGAGTGCTTGCTTTGTCATAGAAATGTCCCAGGTTTCAAATATGAATCAGGGGATTCAGATCTAACATCATCTCCTTCCAATACCCCACCATATCCCCCACCCCATGCCCACCCGTCTAGCTCTGGTCTTTTTTAAAAAGTCAGTCAGCACCTATTGAGAATTTTCTCCCTTGCAGTTGGCATTGGCTATATGATCCCTCTGTTTATTTTTCCTGGAGGGCTATTTTTCTTTCTTCCCCTCTAGTCTTTGGTTTAGCCAAGTGCACGCACTCATAACAATCTCTAGTTGTCACTGCAATTTCTCTTTCTAGGGTGTGATTTCTTTGCTGTTTCTTGGAAAAGCCCTTCTAGTTTAAAGTCTCAAGACGCTGCTGTTGCCTGAAAGTCAGTCCTGGAGGTGCTAAGAAATAAATCCAAACAACCTCATGGAAACAAACAGACAAAAAGATTCTTTTTTCCCGTTTTCTCTTGATTGAAACTGTGTTGAGGTCACCTCTAGAGCCCTGCCCAAAGGGGCCTGACAAGCCAGCCTGGACCTCACTTGGTTCTCCTTTCCAGGCACCGAAGAGTTGGCTGCACATGGGCATGTGTGAATATGATGATTGCTTTGCATTTTAACCAACCTCGGCTATTATGGAAAATCTGAGGCCACTGATTTGAACATAAGCAGATCAGTGTGAGTTATTTGTATGGGAACTCAATATGTAGCATTTCAGAGCTGGAAGGGATGTTATATATTATGTCATCCACCTTTTATAGAGTTGGAAAGTGAGACGCATAGAGGAGGAACATGTTGGACAAAGAGTTCAGTTCAGTTCAGTTGCTCAGTCATGTCCGACTCTTTGAGACCCCATGAATCACAGCACGCCAGGCCTCCCTGTCCATCACCAACTCCCGGAGTTCACTCAGGCTCACATCCATTGAGTCAGTGATGCCATCCAGCCATCTCAACCTCTGTCGTCCCCTTCTCCTCCTGCCCCCAATCCCTCCCAGCATCAGAGTCTTTTCCAATGAGTCAACTCTTCACATGAGGTGGCCAAAGTACTGGAGTTTCAGCTTTAGCATCATTCCTTCCAAAGAAATCCCAGGGCTGATCTCCTTCAGAATGGACTGGTTGGATCTCCCTGTAGTCCAAGGGACTCTCAAGAGTCTTCTCCAACACCACAGTTCAAAAGCATCAATTCTTCGGCACTCAGCCTTCTTCACAGTCCAACTCTCACATCCATACATGACCACAGGAAAAACCATAGCCTTGACTAGACAGACCTTTGTTGGCAAAGTAATGTCTCTGCTTTTGAATATGCTATTGGGTCTAAAATCTGTGTCCTGTTTTTCAGTCCATTTTTTCCACCACCAGGGGGTGCTAGAGAAGACCAGGTGACCGGGACACACAGGCTGGATTGCAGAGACCTTGGGGCCAGGAAACCCCTCCCCGTCTGAGTGGGGACAGTAACTGGGACATTCCTCCACCAGGAGGGTTGTTCTTATTCACAGAGCATGAAGCTTTAGGAAGGATGCTCCTGGAGGCCTAATTGGTGCTGCACGCACAGTCTGCTTACAATTGACATCCAAAGTGAGGACCTTTCTCCAAGAAGAAAGGAAATGGAGAAGGAAATGGCAACCCACTCTAGTATTCTTGCCTGGAGAATCCCATGGACGGAGGAGTTTGGTGGGCTACAGTTCACAGGTCGCAAAAAGTCGGACACGACTGAGTGACTTCACTTTCACTTTCCCCAATATGGCTAAACTTGTGCCTTCTCCTGGCCAAACTCTTCTTTTGCTTTCAAGGTGCAAGTTCCATAGCCATCCACCACCCTTTCTGCATGACTTTGGAGGCATTGCCTTTGCAGAAAAAGAAGGGCCAGGGGATTGCCTTTCCTCCAAGCTACCCCTAAGGCAGAAGATGCCCTCTTTTCCCCCTGCTGCCTCTCTGGGCTTGGGGATGCACCCAACTGCACCCACATAAGAGTCAGGACCAGCAACTGCACAAGTCAATGTGCTTCCCACGTGGGAGCTGCATGCCACTCAGCGGTGGGGTGAGCTGGGTTAAAAGTAGCTACCACTCAGAGATAAAACAGAGTGACAAGGGCAGGGCACAGCTTCTGAGGGGGGCTGAATAATGAGTAATGTGGAGGTGGGGTCCCTTCTGGCAGTTGTTCAGTCATTCAGTCTTGTCCAATTCTTTGTGACCCTATGTATTGCAGCTCACCAGGCTTTCCTGTCCTTTACTCTCTCCTGGAGTTTGCTCAAACTTATGTCCATTGAGTTGGTGATGCCATCCAACCATTTCATCCTCTGTCACCCCCTTCTCTTCCTGCCCTCAATCTTTCCCAGCGTCAGTCTTTTCCAATGAGTCAGCTCTTCTCATCAGCATCAAAGTACTGGAGCTTCAGCATCAGTCCTTCCAGTGAGGGGCTACTGCTTTCTGGCAGTAGGTGATAGAAGCCAGGCACAGAGAAAAGTTCTAAGCTGGTCTTCAAAACCCTGAATGGACCCTGGTTCCAAAGGAACTGGGATACCAGAGGGAAAACGTTTAGGAGGAGTTGAGCGTGAAATAGGGACCCGTGATAGGTATAAATCAAGTGAGAGCTTAGTCCCCACCTGGAGGCTTCATTCAAAACATCCTATCTTGCAGGAGTGGTTTCTCCAGCCCATCAGCTTGGGGTGTTGGGAAGTGCTTTCCCATAACCTCAGACTCCCCACTGACTGGCACATGTCAGCCTGGCTCTGCTAAAAGGAACCATTCACCCACATAGCTGCTTGCTCAAGAAAGGCTGGTTGTAGTTTAAAAAAGTGTGTTTATCCAGAGTTTGATGGCTGCTGTGCTACAAGGAGGAGATTCAAGGCGAACTCCAGCATCCTTGTGCTCCTGGGTTCACAGGTCTCCAGACTGCAATGCTCCCCAGCTCAGCCTAGACTGTACTCAGTCTTGTTCCCAACAGCCAGACATATTCATTACTTATTATTATTTTTAGAGAAATGATTATTTGGCTGTGTCAGGTCTTAGTTGCATCATGCGGGGTCTTTCGTTGAAGCAGGCAGGCCTGGTTGTGGCGAGTGGTGGCTTCTCTAGATGTGCTGCACGCATTGAATTGCCCCATGATGTTTGGGATCTTAGTTCCCTGATCGGGGATTGAACTCATGTCCCCTGCATTACCGGGTAGATTCTTAACCACTGAATCACCAGGGAGGTCCCCATATTCATTATTAGTGGAGCTGGCAAAGAGCCTACAGGAACCAGGCTATGGAATCCTTTTACACTTTAACTGGTCTGTTCCCAGGGCAGTGACACGCTTCTGTAGAATCTTAGAGCACCTGTCAGGGTTGGATCCGTCTTAGCGTTAAGTCTTAGATTCGGATGAAATCCTAGAGGTCACCTGGACCAACGTTCCTCTCTAAGCAAAAAATTGTTTTCTGCAACTTTCAAGATAGATTCAGGTGTTCACACAAGACTGAGACAGGTCAGGGAGGATGGTGGGGAGATTGAGCCTGGAATCCAGAGGGGTGTTACCCTCCCTGAGGCTTAGTCGGTGCTGTCTTTGCGTTAGCTCCCCTTTGCTTCCCTTTGTGATCCTGTTCCAGAAGAGACGGGCAATAATGATGCTGGGGGTGGCATCGGTGATGGAGAAGAAATATCTTATCTTGCTTGCAATTCTGTTTCCAGACATTGATGAATGTCGTTATGGCTACTGCCAGCAGCTGTGCGCGAATGTTCCCGGATCTTATTCCTGTACATGCAACCCTGGTTTTACCCTCAACGAGGATGGAAGGTCTTGCCAAGGTATGTGATGTGAATGATAACTTGAACACAGTGTGAAACCCTAGATGCTGTCTTCTTCAGAGTCTGACAGCTTATGTCGGTGGGAAACGCCTTTGTTAAAGTGTATTTCCACTCACTGCCTGTTCATGCCGTTGCTTACAGAAACCTGAGATCCTAACTGAGCTTATGTGAAACATGTCAGGATGTACTCTGCGCATTTACTGAGATTAGAACCACATCATCCACCAGCTGGGAGCTTACGATTTCATGGATTTGCTTCTCTCTGTGTATCCGCTGTCCACAAGTAGCCTTGCCAACATTTTTGATCAGTCAGAAGCTTTCTCACATGTCCTCTTAGCCTGACTGAGTTCAACTCCCAAGGCCCAAAGAGGGATAAAAGAAAGAGGGCTCCTGATTCCTGATGAATTGCGAGGTATTCACATATACTTTATGCAAGGGTTTCACAGGCAACTTTTAAAAAATAATAATTTTCTTCATTTATTTTACTTTTGGCTGTGCAGGGTCTTCATTGCTGCACAGGCTTTCTCTAGTTGCAGCAAGCAGGAGCTACTCTCTAGCTGTGGTGCGTGGGCTTCTCATCGTGGTAGCTTCTCTTGTTGCAGAGGGCGTGCTCTAGGGCTTGGGGGTTTCAGTAGTTGTGGCACACGGGATGAGTTGCTTAGTGCCATGAGAGATCTTCCTGGATCAGGGATGGAACCCTTGTCTCCTGCATTGGCAGGCAGATTCTTTACCCCGGAGTCACAGGGGAAGCCCCACAGGCAACTTCAATGCCTGTCATTATAGCTTTCCCTTGTCCATGCTAGGAGGGCCTATTATTTTAAGGAGTAATAGGATGGTGATGGTGGTAACTTCCCTTACAACCCGACATTCCCCGAAGTAACAGAATGAAACAAAGGCATTTTCTGACTTTCACATGATTGCGTCACATACTGATAAGTAAGAAAAACAAGTTCCAGGCTTATGGCAGCTTCCAGCTGAAGGTATCTTCTGCTCAGGAAGTGAACAGGGGACTTAAGACCCAAAGAATTAGCATAAGTCCTGCCTGGCCCCCAGCTCCCCTCCCCCAGCCCCCAGCCCGGGGCCTCCAGTCCCTGGCAGCTGCCCCATCCAGGGTGGGGACAGCGCCAGAGACTCAGAATGAGGTCTTTGTTTGGAGCCTGCCACCAGCTTTTGCAGGATCCATTTCCTTGTCACAGCACTTGAGGTCTGGCTGGCAGGCTCCTGGCCAGCTAGTTGGAGGATATTATGTCTCCATTAGTTTAATCGTATCTAAATCATTGAGTAAACAGGAAGGCATCAGCGTTAAAGAGCTGGATCCTGGATTCTTTGTCAGTCTCTCTTCCAAAGCTGGTTCTGCTGATTGTTCCAAGAAGTCTCGACTGTGTTCCTCTCGCCAGGAGAGGTCATTTTCTTCTGAGAGCAGAGGCTGGCCTGGGAGGTTGAGGGAGCTGATTGGGCAGGGGAGCAGGCGCCTGGCTCCTTTGCTGCTGTGATAAGTGGCTTAGCGCAGATGCAGGCTTCTCTGTGCCAGGGCTGGAGGTTCGAGATGCCAGCCCCTCCTAAGGCACAGCCACACACAGAGAAGCCCAAAGGCCCTTGTGTCCCATGGAGAGCATCCTCTGACAAGGAGCAGTTAACATACCTGGCTCCGGGTCCAGCAGTGTGATAAAGCGACAGACACAGCACCCAGGCCTGGACGCAGGCACTCAGCCACTGGGATATTGCATCAGCAGGGCCCACGATGACACAGGATGTGACAAACTCCAGCGAGCTTTTGTATTCCTAACACCTCAAGCAAGGTAGAGGGCTTTGCCCTCGTCAAAGGATTGTCACATTTGTTCATTTCACTGAGCCCCAACAATAGCCTTGTGAGGTAGGCAGGGCAGATGAGGAAATCAGGCTTCAAAGAGGTTAAGCAACTTGGCCAGAGTCACACAGTTAGGTGGTGGCAGAAAGGAGTGTAAAGCCCAAGAGTCCAGTCGTCCTGTCCAGCAGGTTGGAGTGGGGAGCGGGGGATTCAGAAGGGCCCTTGGGTATGTGTGGAGGGCAGGGCTGGCCAGAGAGGGCCACCAGGGCCCTGGGGGCAGAAGTGCAAGTAGCTGAGGCTGTAAGAGGGCAGGTCTTGAGCTTGCTGTCCTTGCACAGCCAGCCTCTGGCTGGAAGCCGAGGACTCGAGCTCTCCTCCTTGGTGCAGTCCTGCCTGGACAGCCTGGCATCACGACATTTTCCTGGCCTCCTGGGTGGACAGCCTCTAGACTTCCTTTGCACTGGTGGAGACTGGCATCTCCCTGGACTTGCCCTGCATGGCCATCTATTTTTTTTTTTTTTTGCCCCTCTGAAAGTTTCAAAGATGCCAGGATGTGGGAGCAATGTAGATATGGGCTTGCCCTCTTCTGTAAGGAAAACTTCTCGAGCCACTTCCCTTTTAATTCTGAAAGCATTCAAATCTCTATTAAGAGTCTGAAGAGGTTTCCCTGGACTTTGAAAGGGATAGAAATTTCCTCAGCTGGCACTTTGGTCATTGTCATATGGAGTATCAGGGAGAGGAGTTTAAAATGGGCCAGCCAGTGCCATTGTAGTAACGGCTCCCTCCTTGCCTCCCCTTCTCTGAGCTCTGCAGGATGAATCCTGTATATTGCAGAAAGACCCTTGACTCACGTCCCATTTTCAACTGTGCCCTTGCTAGCTTGGGGACTTGGGCACATGTCTCAACTTCAAAACCAAGATAAACATCTTTGTTGATGTATAATTGACATAAGATGAACTGCACTGTTAAAGGCACACGATTTCATGCACTTTGACAAACATATATCCCCACGAAACCATCGCCAGCTCAAGACAGTGAATATCCCATGCGTGTGTGCTAAGTCGCTTCAGTCATGTCCGACTTTTTGCAACCCTATGGACTGTAGCCTGTCAGGCTTCTCTGTCCATGGGCTTCTCCAGGGGAAAATACTGGAGTGGGTTGCCATGCTCTCCTCCAGGGGATCTTCCAGATGCTGGGATCAAACCCTCATCTCTTATGTCTCCTGCATTGGCAGGTGAGTTCTTTACCATTGGTGCCACCTGGGAAGCCCAACGAATATCCCATCACTCCTTAAAGTTTCCTTGTGCCCTTTTGTGGTTCTCTCCTTAACCTACTGAACTTGTAACATGGGGTGAAAGGATTCGGTGAGTACGAGATCCTTCTGTAATAATCAGTGACATTATTTAAGTCCATCTATCATAGTCGGCTCAGGCTGCCATGATAAAATATTATACCATAGACCGTGGTGGCTTAGACAACATAAATTTACTTTCTCCCAGTTGTGGAGGCTGAAAGTCCAAGGTGAAGGTACCAGCATGATTGGCTGCTTGGGTGCTTCTTGGCTTGTAGGTGGCCACCTTCCCCCAGTCATCACACAACAGAAAGAGCAAGAGCAAGAGCCCCAGTGCTTCTTTTCATAAGGGCCCCGCCTTTATGAATTCATTTAACCTTAATTACCTCCCAAAGGCCCCAAGTCCAAATATCATCACATGTGGGGATGAGGGTTTCAACACAGGAATTTTGGAGGGGGCACAGTTCAGTCCACAGTGATAGTGAATGGTTATCTTTTGTAAATTATCATGCTTATTTACCTCTTTATCTGGAACTTCAAAGTCAGTGGGGGTGAGGTAAGAGCTAATTGGGGGTGGGAAGGAGCAGATGTAGCCTAGAAATTCCTGTTGGCGAGCCTTGGAGAGTAGACTTCCTTGGAGGTGTAAACGTGTACATGTCGGCACACATATATGATATGTATACACGCCATTTCCACCCTTCCTAACTTGCAACCCCAGAGGGAAAGTATGGATGGAGCCCATGCTTCTTCAGTGGACACTCTGGGGTCTGAGTCTCCATCTGACAGGTCTTAGATGGAGAGCCTTGGTATCTGTAGATCTGGTGGATGGAGCCCATGCTTCTTCAGTGGACACTCTGGGGTCTGAGTCTCCATCTGACAGGTCTTAGATGGAGAGCCTTGGTATCTGTAGATCTGGTGGATGGAGCCCAGGCTTCTTCAGTGGACACTCTGGGGTCTGAGTCTCCATCCGACAGGTCTTAGATGGAGAGCCTTGGCATCTGTGGATCTGGTCTCCTGGTGGTAGTGGGTTTCGTTGCTGGTGCATCCTTCTGCCGAGTTAATACAAACGTTCTCTTGTGGGAATGGTCAGTGATATGCTTTTGTTTTTCACAGACGTGAACGAGTGTGCAACTGAGAATCCCTGTGTACAAACCTGTGTCAACACCTATGGCTCTTTCATCTGCCGCTGTGACCCAGGATATGAACTCGAGGATGATGGCGTTCATTGCAGTGGTAATGAGCTTGGCTTTGGAGACTTCCACTTGTCCTAGGGGCACTGGGACAGGGGTTTCTTCACAGGTGTTTCCTCTTGTTTCCCAGACAGATTTCCAGTTTGGGACATTTTCCAGTGCAGCGGGGTTACAAGCACACAAAACAGATGAGTCACTTCCCAAAGGTGGCATGCAACTGCACGTCCCTTGTTATTTGACCCTTAATGCAAAAATCAGTGGAGCTAACTTTTAGGATCTGACATGGGGTTGAAGAGGAAGAGGAATTGCCTAATTTTGCATGCTGGTTTGAGTTATCTGTCTTCACCCAGCACTGAGTCAAGTCATGGGAATAGGGCAGATAGTACTAACAGAATGATAGCAGGAATAAAAGCAAGTCTCACAGGGTAGGGTTGGGAGGGGGAGTGTTGAATGAATGAGATTATGTATGTAGACTATTAAAGTCTCTACAATCAGTGCCTAACTTCAGACCTGGCACATCATGAACACGCAGTAACTAGTTTTCAAATCAACTAATGAATGATTGGATGTTGAATGAATAAAATCTTAATTTATTGTGAGAACACATATGGCTCAGTTGACCTTTTGTAAATTCTTTCCAAGCCCAGGAAGCTATGACTCTTTGCTCATGCTAGCTTGTGGACTCTTATAATTATCTTAGAAACTTGGACTCACAATTATCTTAGAAACTTGTAAACTCCAGTAAACTCCTTGGGAATAGGAGTAGCTTCTTACTCCTATCCGTTCCTATAGCATTCTGCAGAGGGCCATGTATATTTCATTCTTTGCTTCATTTTTCCTTCTCTTCTTTCTTTTCCTGTTTTTTTGTAAATGTTGACTTAAACTCCATTCTATTCAGTTTTAGCATCATCAGCAATTGTGAAGGAGCACAGTCCAAACTAATGATGCTTCACTGTATTTTTCAAAACAAGTATGCCATATCCTAGAGTGTGAAAATCTTTTCATCCTCCAGAATAGAAAGTTTTCTAATCCTGGATTTCATCGTAACAGGAACTGACCCAGGCCATGAATGGAACGTGTGTGATAGCTTCAGATAGGACCAGAGTGTTTTGGGGACAGAATTCTCTGAAACAAACGAGCTCTTCTCCCCAGGGCCTGGAAAGATACGGCCACAAGTAGCCTTAGGCCGATTAAATGTCAGTCCCAGAAATAGCCGTAAGATACCCTCAGGCATAAAAAACTACTTTCTTCCTAGATTTCAATCCCCGTCTCTCCTCACCTCCTGTAGTACTCCTTTGGGGAATCTGGGCTAAGGAACTAAGAGGTGAAACGTTTAGCATTACGCAGTGGGGTCATTCATTTTTGGAGAATTGTCTGCACATCCACAAATGTGGCCACCTGCAGAGAAGAGACTGTAGAGTCAGAAGGAGCCAGTTTCAAATTCTAGCTCTCCCGTTCAGTGCCTTCCCTGGCCAAGTCACTTTCTGAGCCTCAGTTTCCACATTTGTTAAAAAACAAACCAACCAACAAACACCTTCATGGGCAGTCATAAAGATGAAATGAGCTGGGGTACCTCAGTGTCATTTGTGTTAACTTACTTTCTCTAAGCCTAAGTGTAAGAAACTTTTGGTTTGTCAAGAAGCCATCCTTGGTGTTTTGGCAAAAATTTTCAGTTGACTCACTTTAACCAAAATGGTCATCTTTTTCCCCATATTCGTGATGATGCACACTTTCTGAAATCTTTAGCTAACCCCTGTCCACTGTGGGCCTGGGCTTCCCTGATGGCTCAGCAGGTAAAGCATCTGCCTACAATGCACGAGACACGGGAGACATAGTTTTGATCCCTGGGTCAGGAAGATCCCCTGGAGGAGGAAAATGGCAACCCACTCAAACATTGTTACCTGAAAAACCCCATGGACAGGACAAATCTCCCCTCTGCTGAGGAACCTGGCGGGCTACAGTCCATGGGGTCGCAGAGAGTCAGATAGGAGTTGCGGGGATGTTTGCTGGGAGCTTGTTGTCTGTCCCTTCCTACTTAACTCCCTTTCTGTGCTGCTTGTTTCCTGGCCAGGATCTGTGACCTTTGCTGTGTTGTTCCAGCTGCTGTGGCCCCTCTGTGCAGCCCCATGTCCCTTAGAGATTTGCTAAGTGAGCTGACCCAGGAAACCACGATGGACTCTCATGTGGATGCTTGAAACTGTGCTCCTTGCCAGAAACTGGCCTGTATTTCTTTTTTATTCCTGCTTCAGTCTTTAATAGTAATTTTTATTGGAGTCCAGTTGCTTTACAATGTTGTGTTCATTTCTGCCATATGGCAAAGTGAACCAGCTATATGTATACACATATCCCCTCTTTTTTGGACTTGCTTTCGTTTTCAGTCACCACAGAACACTGAGTAGAGTTCCCTGTGCTATGCAGTCTGTTCTCGTAAGCTAGTTATTTTATACATAGTAGTGTACATACTGGAGAAGGCAGTGGCACCCCACTCCAGTACTCTTGTCTGGAAAATCCCATGGACAGAGGAGTCTGGTAGTCTGCAATGGGGTTGCTAGAGTTGGACACAACTGAGCGACTTCACTTTCACACTTCACTTTCATGCATTGGAGAAGGAAATGGCAACCCACTCCAGTGTGCTTGCCTGGAGAATCCCAGGGACGGGGGAGCCTGGTGGGCTGCCGTCTATGGGGTTGCACAGAGTCGGACACGACTGAAGTGACTTAGCAGCAGCAGCAGCAGCGGTGTATATACATTAATCCCAGTCTCCCAATTCTTCCGATCCCAATCTTCCTCCCTTGGTATCCATACATTTGTTCTCTATGTCTGTGTCTCCATTTCTGCTCTCCAAATAAGATCATTTATACCATTTTTCTAGATTCCACGTATATGCATTAACATATGATATTTCTTTCTGACTTACTTCACTTACTTATTGTTGTTCAGTTGCTCAGTAGTGTCCGACTCTGCGAACCCATGGACTTAGCACACCAGGCTTCCCTGTCCTTCACTATCTCCCAGAGTTTGCTCAAACTCATGTCCATTGAATGGGTAACCTCTGTGAGCCTCACTCTCCCCTCTGTTGAGTATGTTTAGTAATAGCACCTCTTTCTAGGGCTGAGGTGAAGATTGAATGCCATCTACCCATCTCATTCTCTGTCGTCCCCCTCTCCTGCCCTCAATATTTCCCAGCATCAGGGTTTTTCCCAAAGAGTTGGCTCTTCACATCACATCACATCACATCAGGTGGCCAAAGTACTGGAGCTTCAGCTTCAGCATCAGTCCTTCCAATGAATATTCAGGACTGATTTCCTTTAGGATGGACTGGTTTGATCTCCTTGCAGTCTAAGGGACTCTCAAGCATCTTCTCCAACACCACAGTTCAAAAGCATCAATTCTTTGGCACTCAGCCTTCTTTACAGTCCAACTCCCACATCCATATGACTACTGGAAAAACCATAGTTTTGACTAGATGGAGCTTTGTTGGCAAAATAATGTCTCTGCTTTTTAATATGCAGTCTAGGTTTGTCATAACTCTTTTTCTCTAGGTCCATTGTATTTCTGCTTATGGAGGATGGAGCCACAGTCCTTAGTAAAGTCTGGGGATTGTGACTCTAACATAAGCAGAGGGGTCTGTTAGGTGGAGGTGGTTGCTATTTCTCCATCTGCAGTGGGGCGAGCCCCAGCCAGGGAACTTCCCAAGCCCAGAACTCCCCAGATCCACCAATTTGGAGTCCAATTCAGGCAGGATTTACTCAGAGAGACATTATGGCATTGTGTTGATGAGTATAGAATCTGGAGTCTGGCTGGCCAGGTTCAAATCCCAGCTTTACTGCTTACCCGTTATCTGTAAATTTAGTCAAAGTCCCTAACCTTGAGGCTTCCCTGGTGGTCCAGTGATTAAGACTCTGTGCTTCCAATGCAGGGGGCAGATTTGATCCCTTGTTGGGGAATTAAGATCCCACATGCCGCATGGTGTGGCCAAAAAGTAAAAAAAAAAAGTTACCTAATCTCTGTGAGCCTCAATCTCCTCTCTGTCAAGTATGGTTAGTAATAGCACCCCTTTCTAGGGCTGAGGTGAGGATTGAATAAGATGAGGCGTGTAGTGCATGTAACCCAGGGCTTGGTACACAGCGAGCTCTCAGGAAATGACAGGTTTTACCACTGCCTTCTACTAAAGGTATGAATGGAATCTACACGCTTAACAGAAATAAACAGGACACTCTGTTAGGATGGCTGGGGCCAAGACCAGACTCTACGAGGCTCCCCAGGGAGCGGGAGTGGGCAGGACAGAGCAGATCTGACTCACCGAGCGTGCTTTAACTTTTCAAAGCAGCATCTCAGTTATGCTGGCTCTTAACCCATCGCCCGGAGGCCCCTGGGAGAGAAGGAAAGGAGTTTTTCCTTCTCAAATGTGAGAGATAGCAGGCATGTAACACAGGAATTATCGCATAGTGGAGGAGCAGCCTCCCATGCGCTGACACCCTCTCTGGGTGATTCCAGAGAGCAATCCTAGGACATGTCACATGGGGAAGCCAGTGAAAGCAAGTTTTCGGGAACACAACAAATAAAAGAAAAACATGTTTTCTTTGGCGTGCTTATCGCGTGAGGCTCAAATGGGGGTTCTCTTGCCAAACACTGTGTGTGATGAAGAGCTGACTCTTCTGGAGCGCCTGCTTTTGTATCCCTGGCCACAGTCTACAAGTTCAATGGCTCCCTCTTCAGGTCCCCACCTCTGTGGCTGGAGAGTGGCCCAGCGCCAGGTCCTACATCCCAGGGACCACCTGAGGCAGGCGGGCCACCCCGTGCCACACAGAGTTTTCCCTTTCAAGGAAGTTTTTTAGTATTTATTTATTTATTTGGCTGTGCCAGGGCTTAGTCGCAGCACACAGACTCTTCGATCTTCATTGCAGCATGTGACATCTTTAGTTGCAACATGTGAGATCTAGTTCCTGGACCAGGGATGGAACCTGGGCCTCCTGCATTGGGAGGACAGAGTCTTAGCCACTGGACCACCAGGGAAGTCCCTCAGGGAAGTTTTTGGATACAATGAAGTTTTAATAAAATTCACACCCCCTGGCCTTCTGGAGATGTCCCTTTTAGTTGTGATTTTAGGAATAATATTGTTTCTCAACTTGCGGGCGATTAGAGGGGAGTTGGCACTGGTAACTAGGGCTTTCCAGGAAGCGCTAGTGGTAAAGAACCTGTCTGCCAATGCAGGAGACATAAGAGGCGTGGGTCTGATCCCTGGGTCAGGAAAGTCCCTGGAGGAGGGCATGGCAACCCACTCCAGTATTCTTGCCTAGAGAATCCCATGGACAGAGGAGTCTGGCGTGCTGCAGTCCATGGGGTTGCAAAGAGTCAGACATGACTTAGTGACTAAATAACAACAAGGCACTGGTAAAGTTGCCCTTTCAGAAGACTAGGTCCAGTGAATATGTTTTTTAGGTCTAGGGAAGAGCTCTGCACCCAGAAAACTCCAGCAGACAAACAAATCTCACCTCCAGATGTAGAGGGTAGATTCACCTACAGGGCAAAATGAGACAGTGATGAGTAGATGATGTAGCTGAGCCAGAGGCAAACGGTGTTGGAAGCTTGAGGGAGACAGAGTTTAGCTTCATGAAGGAGAGAATTTTCTACCAATTAGAGCTGTCCAATTATCAATGGGCTTCCTTGGTAGGTAGTGAGCTCCCCATCACCAGAAGTGTTCAAAAATGAATTGGAAACTTCTTGGCAGAGAAGCTATCCTATGTGTCAGGAGAGTGTGGCTACTATTGTTCGTTGCTAAGTCATGTCTGACTCATTGCGACCCCATGGACTGCAGCACACCAGACTTTTTGCTGTCCTTCCCTGTCTCTCTTCATCATGCTCAGACTCATGTCCATTGAGTCCGTGATGCCATCCAAGCATTTCATCCTCTCTCATCCTCTTCTCCTCCTGCCTTCAGTCTTTCCCAGCATCAGGGTCTTTTCCAATGAGTTGGCTCTTTGCATCAGATGGCCAAAGTATTGGAGCCTTAGCTTCAGCATCAGTCCTTCCAATGAATATTCAGGGTTGATTTCCTTTAGGATTGACTGATTTCATCTCCTTGCTGACCAAGGAGAGTGTGCAGGCTGGGATAAATAAAGCTAGAATAGCAGTAAGTTCCCATGCCCAGGTAGTTTATGATTATAAATGGCATGTGTAACTTGTCTCCCCCAGATATGGACGAATGCAGCTTCTCTGAGTTCCTCTGCCAACACGAGTGTGTGAACCAGCCAGGCACGTACTTCTGCTCCTGCCCAGCCGGCTACATCCTGCTGGATGACAACCGGAGCTGCCAGGGTGAGGCTGCTAGAGGGACCCAGCTGGGGGAGGTGTGAGATGGGGCTGGCTCAGGGGGCCACCTGGATGTCTTTGCCTGGGGAAGGTGGCAGGGGTGAGGGTGTGAATGGGTGCTGGTGACTCCCAGTGTGACAGGCTCTGGGCAGGATGCCTGGGCTGGTACCTTCCTGCCCTGCAACCCCATCCTTTGGCTTCAGAAAGGACAAGGTCACTCTCCTTGCTGGAATGCCCTCTGCAGATACACGCAGCTGGTCCTGCCTCCCCAGGCAGGTCTCTGCAGCCCCTCTGAGGAAGGCTCCAGACCCCACCAGGACCTCTGATGGCCGGGTCGTGGTCCATGAGCCAGTTTTCTCATGGTCCCTGGAGAGCAGCCTGGTCAGCCTTTCTCTACCAACTTCCTAGAGAATGGACACAGGCGGGGGCCACCTGCATCCTCTGACTGCTGCCTGCCTCAAAGGGTCGTGACCCTGGCTGTGAAGGGGGTGGGGTCTCCCCAAGATTGGCTGCTCAAGATGCTTTCCAGCCCATGCTCACCTACTGGGGCAGATGGAGGAGGCTGGTAGCTGGGCAACAGATTCATTTTAAGCTCCTTGGGACTTGCCTTATCCCAACACCAAGCAAGAATTCTCCACACAACAGTGCCAAGCAGTAGAAATATATTGTGAGCTATAAATGTGAGCCACATATGTAATTTTAAATGTTCTAGTAGTCACATTAAAACAATAGAAAGAAACAGGTAAAATTAATTTTAGAGCATATTTTATTTAGAGCTATATATCTAAAATATTACCAGTCTACTATGTACTCAATATAAAAATTATCAGTGCTTTACATTCTTTGGCTTTACTAAGTTGTTGGACTCTCATCTGTATTTTCCACTTACAGCACATCTCAGTTTAGACTAGTCACATTTCAAGTGCTCAGTGGTCACGTGTGGCTGGTGGCTGCCATACTGGCTAGTGTAGCTCTGTAGAAAGACCCAGGCCGCCTCCACCCCAACTCCCACCCGTCTGGCCCCGGGACCGGCACCTCGGAAGTGCTGCCTGGCTTCAGCCTCTTGTCTATCACGCATTTCAGACATCAACGAGTGTGAGCACAGAAACCACACGTGCATCCTGCAGCAGACCTGCTACAATTTGCAAGGGGGCTTCAAGTGCATTGACCCCATCCGCTGTGAGGAGCCTTATCTGCGGATCAGTGATAAGTAAGTCATGACTTCCCCTGGGGAGATGGGAATGTGGATGAGGAGCCTGTTTCAGAAATCTGCCGGTGAGGTGTCAAGGAGAGAGTACCTCCCAGGGTAGTGGGAGATGTGGTCTACTGTCTCCTATACAACAAGGGAGGCCTGGCATGCTGCAGTCCATGGGGTCGCAAAGAGTCGGACAGCGCTGAGCGGCTGAACTGAACACAACACATGCACGCCCGCCTCCCCCACCACACGTCTCTACCGTTCCCCGGCTCATGCCAGAGCTATATGAAGATTCTCTAGAAAGCTAATCAAGAGGAGAGCTGGGGTTCATGAATCTCCTTTTCCCTTTAATGACTTTGTCCTGGATGTTGTTGCTGTTTTGGTGGATATACAGGGTCTTTAGAGCTGGGCTTCTCAAAGATCACATGCATAGAAACCACCCAGGGATCTTGTTAGTGGCCCAATTCTGATTCTGTGGGCCTGATCTGGTGTGAGACTCGGCCTTGCAGACAAGCCCCCAGGTGAAATGGATGCTTGCAGCCTTCCTGGACCTTGTTGGGAGTAGCAAGAGGCTGGACAGATCGCTAGAGAGTTCTCATAACTGAGGATACCTAGCTTGCTCTAATCAAGTTTTTGAAGTCATAATAGTGATTGAATGAAATCACCAGATGGCAAATATTTCGTTGAGGTGAGCACCGAAGTGAAGACAACCTCTACAGAGTGAATACACTAGAACAGTGGTTTTCTGCCCCCGTGTACTAGGAATTCCTTTTCTTACTGTTTAGTTCCTATTTAACTGTTTTAGTTCCACTGCAGCCTGCGTGCATTGCAGTAGGCACGCACGCGCGCACGCGCACACACACACACACACACACACACACACACACGGATGTCTTCTGCCCTCCTCCCTTCCAGTCACCTGTTTACTACCCCCACAGCTCCCAGCCCTCCCAACTGGGATACAGGGATGAAGGGACACGTCCATCATGCATGCCCTCTAAGGACACAGCTCCTAAGAGGAATTCACGCCTTACCAGTATGCTTCCTGCTCTGATCAAAAGCTGGCAGAAAAGGACAAAGCAGGAACAGACAGGTCCTAAAGGAGTCTTTGCTGGCTGCTAAGAGCTGTGCTTCTAAGTAGCCCTGTGGAACAGCATTCTTTGATTTCTGGTTCCAGGGCCCTTTGTGGCAAAGCAGAACTCCACCCTCACCGACTCCCATTCCTGGTTGTCCCTGGGTTTCTCCAGGTCTCACTTGTCTGTGGTGGGGACCCGCCCTGAGCTGGTGTTACTGGCAGGGCCCCGACGAGCCGCTGAGAGCCCTGGGAGACTCCTGCACCCTGCCTTCAGGCCCCATTCCAGTTTCACTTCAGCCGCCCTTATCCAGCTCATTTCCTTGTTCAGGTGTCCTGAACAACCTGAGCATGACCTGCCCTCACCTTCACCCACACCCCGGAATGTCCTGCCTCCCGGCTTCTGTGCACACGTTTTCTGCACATGGAAGGCTTTCCTGCCATTGCCACCGGGACAGACTTGCCCCATCTTTCAGATCTGGGTGCCAGTGCCACCTCCCAGCTGTTTGCGATCCTCTTCAGCTGGGAGCCATCTCTCCCTCCTCCACATCTCTTTTAGAAAACAATTAGTTTCTGTGTGACATATGACATTTTAATGTGGCTATTTTGGCACCCGGAACATCTTGACTTGGCTGTTTAAAAAAACAAAACTTCAAAAATTCCTTTTTAAAAAGTAATTTTATTTATTTACTTATTTTTGGCTGTGCTGGGTGTTTATTGCTTCTTGGGCTCTTCTTTAGTTGCGGTTAGCAGGGGCTACTCTTTATTTGCAGTATGAGGGTTTCTCATTGAGGTGGCTTCTCTTGTTGCAGAGCACAGGCTCTAGGCACATGGGCTTCAGTAGTTTCAGAGTGAAGGCTCCGCAGTTGTGGCTCCCAGGCCCAGGCTCAATATTTGTGGCAATGGGCTTAATTGCTCTTTGGCATATGGGATCTTCCCAGACCAGGGATAGAGCCCGTACCTCCTGCATGTGGCTCCAACCTCTCCTGCAGGCAGATTCTTTACCACTGAGCCACCAGGGAAGCCCCTAAAAATTCTTTTTATACCCTCATTTATCAAGTGTTAGTCAAACTCCTGGTCTGTGCCCAGTGCCAGGTGCTGTGGTGTTTGTTCTTATTGCTGGTGGAGGAGAAAGACGATGAACTAATGGTCACATAATGAATGCATGATCCTCAATGGTAGTAGGGGCTGTGAACAGGAAGAACGGAAATTTACAAAGTGAAAGAGTAGGCTGGACTTGGTCTAGTCTGGGGAGTCTAAAAGCCCCTCTGAGTAAATGACCCTTGAGCTGGAATGGAAAGGTGAGTCGATGTTAACAGAGTAGAAGAGCAGAGGGAACAGCGTGTTTAACGCTATGAGCAAGAGTGACCTTGATGTCTTCAGGAACAGGAAGAAGCTGCAGCCTCATCAATGACATGGACAGTGACCTGTGAGGAAGTTAGAGAAACTAACAGAGACCAGACCCCATGAGGTTTTAGAGGTTAGAGTATGTGTTTAGTTTTTATGCAAGTTGCAATGGGTGCCACTGTAGAACCTTTGAAGCAGGATACAGACATAATCTGATTTATGTTTGACGAAGGGCACTCTGCCTGCGGTGTAATAGGTTGGAGTGGGAGAGCCTTCTGTTCCATCAAGGAGGCTGTCACAAGGTCCAGGTGAGACATCAAGGCGGTGCACTGACAGTGGAGATGGAGTAGCTGGATTTGGACTACATTTTAGAAGTAGAACGGATAGATTTTGAAGATGGATTGGAAGTCAGGGGAGAGTGACAGAAACAGAAAAACTTACTCCCAGTTTTGGCCACCAAGGCATAGATCAACAGATATCCTCATCCTGTTATGCACTTGGACCCCTAGGGGGAATCTCAGGAATGAGGGGAGAGATGGGGGTGGTGATTCAGGATAAATCCAGCGGTGTCTGTAAAATGCATACCTTGGTAATGAGTCAACTTTATACTATGTTATACTATGTTAAATATATACATAGTTAGACTATGCTATTACTAGTGTCTCAAATGAGATGCTTTGTATCAGACATTTTCGTCTATGATTTATTTCTCCTATTAAAGAGTGAATTTAAGATAATTAAATTTATCATTGCAATAAGTGTCCTAACATCTGAAAGTCCTGTCCTAATGTATCTTGTACATAGCGAGTTCTGATGTTTTGTTTAAAGAAAGGAAATACCCAATTCTATTCCACACAGACTGGGGTAAGTACAATAGAAAATGTAAAAAAGACCAGTCAAGACCCATCCATCTATTGTAATTTCTCATTTTTAAAGCTTCTCAATGAGTATGGATGGTTGGGAAGTGAAGGACTGTGCAGCACACTTTTGCCAACTAAATATGTGACAAACATGAAGTGTATTACAGGATGTCCCAGTGTTCTGAAAACCAGGCAACTCAGGTTTATGCTTCAGTAGCAGGACTATCTGATTGGCCAGAACAGGCCGTTCTCTAGGAAACAGAGGGCTCACCTACATGCTGGAGAGTTTTTAGACCAGAGACAGAAGGAGAGGGCCTCCACAGCCACAGCATTTGGATGGTAGAAAGGGGGTGTCCTTCTTTTCCATGTTTCAAGCACAGAGGTAGGTACAACCAGCATCTGGAAAGGATCTGCCACTTTCTCACATGATTTCCCTTCCCGACAGCCGCTGTATGTGTCCCGCGGAGAATCCTGGCTGCAGAGACCAGCCCTTCACCATCTTGTACCGGGATATGGACGTGGTGTCAGGACGCTCTGTTCCCGCTGACATCTTCCAAATGCAAGCAACGACCCGCTACCCTGGGGCTTATTACATTTTCCAGATCAAGTCTGGGAATGAGGGCAGAGAATTCTATATGCGGGTAAGAGGGGGTGCTAAGTGGTGGTCACCATCTTCCACAAGCTGTTCTGTTGTCTAGCCCGGAGTGTGCTTCTAGAAACAGGCCAGAGTGCAGTTCGGAGGGGTGGGTGTGGAGGCAGGAGGGGAAAGTGGATGGGAGTCAGGACTCCACTGTCCTGGTTCCTCTCACTTTCTGAGCGGCCTTGAGAACATTGCTCCTCCTCTGTGAGCCTCAGGATCCTTATCTGTGCAATGAGAAATTAGGCCAAGATGCAATGGTAGGTCTCTTTCTCCCTGCACTTCTTCTTTTTTTTTTTAACCATTTAAAAAAAATTGAAGTATAGACAATTTACAATGTTGTGTTAGTTTCAGGTGTACAGCGAAGTGATTCAGTTATATTTACAGATATAGACATATCTATATCTATGTCTGTATATGTATATGTATATTCTTTCAAGTCCCTGGGCTTCCCAGGTAAAGAATCTGTCTACTAATACAGGAGCTGTAGGAGACACAGGTTCCATCCCTGGGACAGGAAGATCCCCTAGAGGAGGAAACGCACTCCAGTATTCTTGTCTGGAAAATTCCATGGACAGAGGACCCTGGCAGGCTACAGTCCATGGGGTCACAAAAGAGTCCAACACGACTGAAGCAACTGAGCGTACACTCAAAACGCATCAAGTCCCCACTATTTGCTTCTAGAAACTGACTGCAGCAATGAACAAAAAGGTCCCGAATGCCTGCCTTCATGGCACTTACATAGCAATGAACTTAAAGGCATTCCTCAAAGAAGTGGGCTCTACTTGTGCTGTCCGACACAGTAGCCATATGGTTCTTTAAATTTAAAATGAAAATGAAGTAAAATAAGTAAAATTAAAAATTAGTTTCCTTCGTTGCACTAACTACATTTCAGGTGCTCCGCTGCTGTATTCGCTTGGATACAGAACATTTCTATCACTGTAGAAAGTTTGGTTGGCTAACATTGATTTAGCCATATCAGGATAAATTGATGTGGATTTATCAGGAACAAATTTTAGAGCACACATCCTAAATGCATGTGCTTATTTGTAAATTACACACGTGGTACTGTGCCATTTCTATTACTGAGCTTCGTTTCCCTCAGCCTCTGGAGTGGTCATGTGTCTTTGGAGCCCACTGTCTTACAGCTGTGCTTTTCACATTTCAGTGTGAATTTGGATGCTTGTTGAAAAAGTGAATTCCAGAACTTCCTCTCTAGAGACTTTATTTCAGAAGATGGTGGCTAAGACCTAGTGTATCGGTTTCTGATGGCTGCTGTAACAAATTGTCACCAGTTTGGCGGCTTAGGACAACAGGAATTTATTCTGGAAGTCAGAAGTCCGAAATCATTGTCACTGTGCTAGAATCTACCCACTGCTCTGGACTTCCCGGTGGAGCTAGTGGTAAAGAACCTACCTGCCAATGCAGGAGATGTAAGAGATGCGGGTTCCATCAGTGGGTCGGGAAGATGCCCTGAAGGAGGACATGGCAACCCGCTCTAGTATTCTTGCCTAGAGAATCCCATGGATAGAGCAGCCTGACAGGCTATAGTCCATGGGGTCAAAGAGTCAGACACAACTGAAGTGACTTAGCACACCCACGCACGCGCTGAAATCAAGATGTCAGCAGGGCCGTGCTCCCTCCAGAGGCTACAGAGGAGAATCCATTCCTTGTCTCTTCCAGCTTCTGGTGTTGCCAGTCTTCTTGATTCGTGACCACACCACTCCAATCTCTGCATCTGTTGTCACAGTCCCTCCTCTTCTGTGTGTATCAAATCTCCCCGTTTCTTAGAATGTCACTTGTGATTGTATTTAGGCCTACCCAGATAATCCAGCGGAGAAGGCAATGGCAACACACTCCAGTATTCTTGCCTGGAGAATCCCAGGGACAGAGGAGCCTGTTGGGTGCCGTCTTTGGGGTCACACAGAGACAGGACTGATTTAGCAGCAGATAATCCAGATAATCCAGGATAATCCCCCTGTGTTGAGATCCTTAACTTAATCCCATCTGCAAAGATCCTGTTTCCATATAAGGTAATATTTATAGGGCCCAGAGATTAGGACTTGATACCCTTGGGGGCCATGGTTCACCTTGGGAATCTGCATTTCTAATGAACACAGTATGTGGTCCTCCAGGGTCAGTGTGGGGCACTCGACTCAGAAGTTCACAGCTTCAGCCTGTGGGCTGGTGAAAGAACCAAGTGTCTGAGCTCTCCCCACCCTCTCCCAAACCCTTCTCTTCCAGTCTTTGCCTCTGGGGCTGGGACCATCTGAAAACAGAGAGGTTTCAGAAGCAGGATTATACCAGATTAGAAAGGCCTCAGGAGCGAGTATTATGTCTGTTTCCTCACTAATATGTTTTTGGCAAGACTCTAACAGGGCCAGGTCACATGTGATAACGCACCTGTGGACCCAGCATCTGTAGAACACTGTAGTGGGGTCACGGGCTGTGTAAAAAGACGGAATGAGTTGAGGGTAGAGGAACTTCTCAAGGTGAAAAAGATGGAGCTGCGTCTCTGTCAGTCCTTCTTGCATTCCCATCAGCCGTGGCCATCCAGCGGAACCCACCTCTGCCTGCCTCTGTGGGCTTGCTGCCCCCTTGAGCATAAGCCCAGCCCGCCAGCATTCTCCAATCTGGCCTCTAGTGTCTGTACAGACACAGCAGGTCCCAATCATAAGGTACAAAGATGCCCCTCTCGGGGATTTAAAATACCATCACGTATATCAGCTGCTTTAGGTTTTACCCCCAGCAGAATAGGAGGTGGCCTTGTCTTGGCCAGGTCACCACCTACTAAAATCCTCTTGATCCAAATGTTCCCCATGTAGCTGACTTGTAAGAGCTGCCCCTTCATGGCAGGGGAGGAAGATTGTCTTCTGCAGGCGAGTGACCAGGAGGCGGGGCCCCTTCCTTCGAGCTTCCTCTAGTGCCTGGATTGTTACGGCGATGAGGGGACCCTTGAAACTCACAAAACTTTGAGCTCTATGTGGTTTGCTCTCTCTCTCTGGAGAACATTGAGAAGGGCCCTAATTCGTTAGCATATATTCAACTGAGGATGCCAGGACACAGAGGGGATGAGGGCACATAGACCTGCCCTGGGAATGGCTGAAGGAACTTAGGGATGGGAAGCTGGATCCTGGCTAGAAAGGTCCTAAAGGCTGCTCTTGGGAAGAGAAGACAGGCCCGGTGTAGGGGCCCTGTGAAGCCAGGCAGCCTCCCTGTAGGAGGAGGTAGGGTTTCCCTCCCGACACTGTGCAAAGCAGCAGTGCCCTCCTCAGGAGGCCACACAGTCATGGGCTGTGGAGCCAGGCTGACCCACCTCATTTCCTTCTACAACTCACCAATGCTATGGCCTTGGACACACACTCTAACCTCTCTGAGACTGTTTCCTCATCTGTGCGTGCTAAGTCACTTCAGTTGTGTCCGACTCTTTGCAACCCTATGGACTGTAGTCCGCCAGGCTCCTCTGACCATGGGATTCTCCAGGCAAGAATACTGGAGTGGGTTGCCATTTCCTTCTCCAGGGGATCTTCCCAACCCAGGATCGAACACGCATCTCTTATGTCTCCTGCGTTGGCAGGCAGGTCCTGCACACCTAATGCCACCTGGGAAGCCATCCTTATCTGTATAGAGGGGATAATGATAGTATCAATTCTGGGATTGGATGAGATCATCTACTTAGCCCAGTGCCTAGAGCACAGAGCAGCTGTTTTTTATCAAACAAGCAGGATGAAACTTTCAATACCTTTCTATTTCTCCTCTGGCTATCTTGAACCTGCACACACCTGAGTGAGCTCTCAGGCGGAGCCCACTGGATTCACAAATGCTCTCAGTTACTATTGAATTGCCTCTCTCCCCCATATCAGAAGTCCCAGCTGCTTTAGGTAGAAGCCAACCACCAAGTCTCTCAGTGTAAAGTCCCTGCCAGCTTGGCCTCTTGCCTGCCTTCCTCTTCCCCTTTCCTCACTGATGGTGCTGACCTGGCTCCTCCTCTGGGGTTTTGGGGGTACAGATGTGGAAGGGAGGCGGTGAGGGGAGCCAGGGTCGTACTCCCTTGTCGCCATTGTGGGCAGGACCTGGTGCTCTCTTCTGGGACCCAAATGCTCTTGCTTTCATGGGATGCTTTGTCGGTTCTTTGGAGACTTCCCTGAGGACTTTGCACTGACCATTCCCAGGTGTGGGCGAGGGCCTCTGGTTGGCTGCTTGCCACCCCAAACCGCTCTCTCAGAAAGTTTGCATGTGTGGCTGTTGCCTCACCCTGGCGGGCAGACCTTGCACTGGGCCTTCAGGACACCAATAGCCAGCTCCCCCACAGCCCCCTGTCCCCCGCGTGGTGCACAGCATCTCTGGGCTCTCTTCTCTGAGAGAGTCCGGTATACTCTCTGCATCCTTAAGTTCAGAGGACCCACATTGAAAGCTTGATTTGGGGGCTGGTAAGTGTGTCTCATACACTTATATAGGCTGGAGGTGACAAAGTGAGAGAAACAGATCTGGCGCTGGGCCATGGCCTTCAAGTCCTCTATGACAACAGCAGGAGAATCTACACAAAGAGCAGTGGCAGCTGACCCTGTACGGTGCGGGACATACGCCAAGTATTTTCCATATATCACTGCTCTCATCTTCATCACAGCCCTGTTCTCTAGGGCAGGGGTCCCCAGCCTCCGGGATCTACTGCCTGATGATCTGAGGTGGAGCTGATGTAATAATAGTAGAAATAAAGTGCATAATAAATGTAATGCACTTGAGTCATCCTGAAACCATCCCCCGGCTTCCGGTCTTCCACAAAACCAGTCCCTGGTGCCCAGAAGGTTGGGGACCGCTGCTAAGTTTGCTTGCCCTCCCTGACTTTACAGACGAGGGCACTGAGACACTGAGAGGTGAAGGAACTTGCCCCAGATCTTACAGCTTAGGAAATCCCAGCGCAGCATTAGAACCCAGACAGTGTGCCACTAGTATCTATACATACTCTCACATTTCTCTTTAGGATGCGGAGTACTTGTCTAGCTTTGGAGTCTCAGCCAAAATTGAGATAACAAAAATCTCTCCTTTAACATCTAATCAAAAAAAATGAAAGTGTCCAATAAGCACTGATTATGATTGTATTGGTAGAGTCATTTCTGTGGCTGCTGCTACTGTTGTTAGGAGGTTGTGAGCTGTTGGGCCCTGGCGAAGTTGGCGAGGTTGGCGATGTTGGAGATGCCCAAGGGACTGCAGCATCTTGTTGGGGGTGGGTGTTGATGGCTGTTCAGGCTCTGCTACCCTGAGTGTCACTGATGGTGTTACAGTCTCCTGGGAAGAGCTTCATTTCACACAACAGGCATTCCCCACACATACATACCCACAAATGTACACACACATGCACACATGCCTGTACATACACATGTACACTCACACAGTCGCTCATGTGCACAGGTACATACACACATGCAAATACATGCGCACGTTCACACACAGCCCTTTCATGAGCCCCCACTGGCACTCTCTCTCCCACTGAGACCTGGACAGACAACTGGTGACTGGCTTTGGCCAGGTGACTTAGGGACAGTTAGGACGGGAAGAAGGAGCACGGTCACGGGGCATAAACTGTGCCAAAGGGCGTGGAGATCAGGTGACGGGATCACGGAAAGCTGACTTGCTGTGGCCTGGCTGCTTGCCCTGCGTCAGACAATGCCACCTCGCTGGTTGACTCAAGACAAACCTGAGCCTCTGTAGGGGCAGGCCCAAGAAGACAGACGGTCAGGTGGGCTGTTTGCAAGCTACTCCTCTGCAGGCCCCTTCACCGGCATCGCAACTTCGCATCCACCTTCGGTCACTGACATTAATTCAGCTCCACTACATATGCAGCTCTGAGAGTTTAGGAACACACGGCTTCTGCCCTGAGGAATCCACACTGTGAGGGGAGGGAAAACAAGCAGGCAAACATTTACAATTCAAAGGAGTGATTCTCAAGTAGACTAAGTGCCTGGGATGGTCTGGAAATGGAGAGATACTGAGAACTTATCTGAGTTTAGTAGCTAGAAGCTTGATTTTTGGAGTCAGATGCTCTAGTACCATGTGCTAATGTACTTAACCTACTTACTTTGTAGGGTTATAAAGATTAAAAAGGAGATGTATGCAAAAGAAAGGGAAAGTGTCAGTCACTTGGTCATGTCTGACTCTTTGCAATCCCATGGACTGTAGCTCACCAGGCTCCTCTGTCCAGGGGATTCTCCAGGCAAGAATGCTGACGTGGGTAGCCTTTCCCCTCTCCAACGAATCTTTCTGACCCAGAGATCAAACCTGAGTCTCCCACATTGCAGGCAGAGTCTTTACCATCTGAGCCACCAGGGAAGCCCAAGTCATAGCCAAATGCTGAGTATCAACTATGACCACCATCACCATCATCATTTTGTACCAAGTGATCACCAAGTCCACTAATGACCAGAGCCTCTCAAGGGGGCCTATCTCATTAATGCCCTGGGTCTGCCCTAAAAGCCTAGTGAGGAGTGGAGATATTTGTCCTCAGCAAACTTGGCAGGCACTTGAGTCCTCCGTGTGTTTGTGGGCGGGCCTTTCTCAGGCTGCTGCAGATCTGATCCTGCTGGGGATCAGACTGGTTGACCTCTAAGACTACTTCCAAATAGAAGAGGCAGTGATGCTCTCATACTCTGGAGACATTTTCAAGGACAGCCCAAAGGAACAACTGGGAAGTTTCCAGCTGTTCCACTCCCTGTCCCTGGCTCTGCAACTCTCCCGCCCACAGCTTGCCCACAGCTTGCCCAAGCCTGTCCACAGCTCAGGGTCCTCAATCCCTGGCCTTTGTTTGTGCAAATAGTGAAAGCTGGTGAGATATTTAGATCTGTAAGTGCCCTGGGCATTTCCATGTATGGCTGTACCCTCTGAAGTCCTAGCCCAGAGCTCAAAGGGTTTTCAAGAGTTGACAAGGAAGTCGGAACAATCCTCTGTATGAGAGGGTGCCAAGTGCATGGATCCTGACAGGAACAGAGGGAGCTGATGCCAAGAGGAAGTTGTGTGGTGTCAGGCTGCTGATAGCCCAGAGGACAGGGGAGGTCCCACTACTGGGTGAAACCTGTCTGCCTGCCCTGCCCTTGTCATACCTGTGGCAGCTCTTGGTGATGTCCAGAACTTCATGGGGAGCTCTCCCTTCATGGAGACAGATAAAATGTCTGGTGTGGCTTTCAACAAGCCAAGTTTCTTGATTTTGCAGAGCTTGTTGCTTTGTCTGGACATAGCGCCGGGCTCTGCAACTTGTAGGAAGGGATCGTCCAGCATGTCCTGTTCCCTTGTGCTATTTCTTTTCCAGGTACCTACTCTCTGGCCATTGCACTGGCCCTCTGAGTATTTGTCCTTTAGGGCAGTGCTAGGGAGAAATAAAACACATATCAGTCTTTTCTGATAATTGTTGTGCAGTGACAAAGGCCTGGAGTTTGTGGTCAAAAGCATTGGAATGGAACCCCATGTCCCTGCCCATAAGTGGTCTAGTGACTCTAAGCAGTGACTTAACTTATGGAGACTCAGTTCACAAGGAACAACAAAACAAGGGGATAACGAGACATACCTTTAGTATGACAGCTGGGGTCCCCAGACTGGGTCCTGTGCTTTTAGATGCTGCTGCTGCTGCTGCTAAGTCGCTTCAGTTGTATCTGACTCTGTGCGACCCCAGAGACAGCAACCCACCAGGCTCCCCCATCCCTGGGATTCTCCAGGCAAGAACACTGGAGTGGGTTGCCATTTCCTTCTCCAATGCATGAAAGTGAAAAGTGAAAGTGAAGTCACTCAGTCATGTCTGACTCTTAGCGACCCCAGGGACTGCAGCCCACCAGGCTCCTCCATCCATGGGATTTTCCAGGCAAGAGTACTGGAGTGGGGTGCCATCGCAATTGTTGATGTGCCCATGAATCACCTGCAGATTATATTAAGCTACAGATTCTGGCTTAGCATGCCTCAGGCAGGTGCTGAGGTCTTGCATGACTCATAAGTGCCTTGGTGATGCTGATACTGCTAGTCCAAGGACCACACTGAGTAGCCAGGCCTTTCAGAGCTTTTACAGGGATTAAATCAGAATATGTACATAAAAGTGGCCAGAAGAGTACTTCACACATAGCAGAAGCTCAGTTATGTCAGTCTTCTCTCCTTACCACCTTAAAAACTTTAGGAAAAGATTCAGTGGAGGAAGAAAGCTCACATGAAGTTATCAGGATGACAGAGATAGATTCACAGAGTGATGAAGCTGCAGGACAGGGGGTGTGGTGTGTCCAGCCAGAAGCTCCAGCAGAGGCTGCACTTGGAACCAGCTGGAGTCTGGTAAACAAGTCACACTTCCTCAGGCATCATCAAAAAAATCCACTGCAGCAGAAAATCTCAGAATGGGCCCCTGGAACTGTTAGTTTAAAAAGTGTCCTAGGTGCTGTGGAGCTGTTTACTTGGCAACTACTGATCTGGTACAAACTCTCCTTTTAGAGAGGAGGTCCAGAGAGGTGAAGTGACAGCCTGGAGTCACATAGTTCGGGCAACTGTTTCTTCTTTCATTCAAGACACAGTCACTGAACAGTTACCATGTGCCAGGCGTTATTCTGGGTTCTGGAGGGCTCAGCGGTGGAAAACCCACCCCCAGTCTAGTGTGGACCTAGACACCGGACATGGACTTGGTAAATAGCGTGGATGATGACACGTGGTAATGAACACTTCTCTTCCTTGCTAAAGTAGGGGGTGCACTGGCAGAGGGTCACAGGGACCTGAATTAAATTGGGAAAAGCAGAGAAGCTCATCTGAGGAGGTGATATTTCAGTGAGACTTGAAGGAGCAGCAGGGAGAAGCCAGGGCAACATGAGCAAAGTCAGGGAGGAGGGCATCAAGGGATGCCTGTCTGCTGGCAGTGGGCAAGGGGGAGCACCCGGACTGGGACTACAGAGGCTGGCTGCGACCAGACCACTTGACTTCAGCTTTAGTGACTGTCCCAGAGGCCATGTCACCTGAAGGACAGCTTTCCTCACCCTCTCTACCATTGTTTGTTTTCTTTTTCTAAAAATTTTATTATTGGAGTATAATTGCTTTACAATGTGTTAGTTTCTACTGTACAACATGAATCAGCTTTATGTATACATATATCCCCTCCCTCTTGAGCCTCCGTCCCACCACCCTCATCCCACCCTTATAGGTCATCACCGAGCACCGAGCTGAGCTCCCTGTGCTATATACAGTAGCCTCTCGCTATCTTGCACATGATATTGTATATATGTCAATACTTCTCCCAAGCTCCCTTCCCCATTCTGTGTCCACAAGTCTCTATTCCTGTTCCTGCAAATAGGCTCATCTGTACCATTTTCTGCTGTTTGACAGCTTCCAGAGTCAAGCTTACCCTTGGCTCCTTCAGCTGGTCAGATCTTCTCTAACTAGTATGCCTGGTTCCGTCCACAGCAAACGGGCCCCATCAGTGCCACCCTGGTGATGACTCGCCCCATCAAAGGGCCCCGGGACATACAACTGGACTTGGAAATGATCACGGTCAACACCGTCATCAACTTCAGAGGCAGCTCTGTGATCCGACTGCGGATATATGTGTCCCAGTACCCGTTCTGAGCGCCGGGCCGCAGCCTCTGACACTGCCTGCAACTGCACCAAGGGACAGAGAAGCAGAGAAACCAGAGAGCACGAGAGTGAGACAGACGTGAGGCCTTTTCGGCCGAACGTCTCCTGAGGAGTCAGCATGAGTCCCGACCACGCCTCTGTTATTACAGACCCGTCACTTTGAAGGACATACTTCCCCAGTTTCTACGACGCAGTTATCGAAAAGCATTATCATTGGCACACTGACCTGAGATCGACGGTGATTTTTCAAGGCCTTCAGTTTGTTTCCATAGTTTTCAAAGAAAATAGATTAGGTTTGCAGGGTCTGAGTCCACGTTCAAAAACTGTGAACCACTTCCTCTCACCTCCTCCAGGCCTTCTCTCTATCTCTCCTTGATTGCTTCTTTGCCAAGGCCCCCCAAAGCTCCCGGGGATTCTAGGTGTAGCTAGCTTGCTTCTTGCATGTACAGAAGGCTATAGAAAGAAGCCACAGAATGATCTAAAGGTTTTTAAAGAGTCTATTTCAAAGCCATGTCTGGTATTTTCAGCCATAAGAGTTTTAGTTGTCCTTAAATTTGTATAACTGTTTAATCCTTTCCTGTTCATTTTGATGATGATTATTGTTTTTAATCCAAGGTAGAATGCCTTCAAAAGGTCATAAGGCACATGTTATATTCTGTCTTCCCAAACCCAGTCTGCTCTCCATTTTAGTCCAGTGTTTTCTTTGAAGACCCCTTCATCATGCTTTCTTTTGAATTTTTACCCAACTGGGTTGGAAGGCAGAGGTCTCCAAACTGATTAAATATTTGAAGAGATCTTGTGTTTGGTTCATTTTGACATGGGAGATGATTCAGCCTTTGGGGTTGGTTCTAGTTCTCTTTAGTTTATTGGGTACTGGCTTGAAAAGCTCTCCAGAGAGCATGATCACCAGTAAAAACATAATGGGAGTGAGGGAGAGGAGAGCATCAACTCCAAATCCTAGTCCATTTCATTAGGAGACAATGATCAAACCCTCTGTGATGTGGATTATTTCCAGGTACTTTTCCAGAACAGGAAAGTATTCAAGTTGCTTTAAATCGGTGACCCTCACCCCTGATGGCGTAGTAGGATAACCAGTGGAGTTTTCAAGACAAAAACATGACTTCCTGGGCCTTACCCCTAGAGATTCTGATTTACTTGTTCTTAGGTAGGGCCTAAGAATTTTTAAAACTTGGTGAGTAGGTGGAGTTGAGAGTGCATTGTATAAAGAGAGGGAGACAAATGGGAGCAAGCCCTGGCCACTTTATCTTCCACATCTTTTCAGTAACTTGTTCAGTTCATTGTCCTTTTCCTAGTTAGTGACCTGGATTCCTTTCAGTCTTGGAACCCCAGCCAGGATTAAAGGGAGTCAACAGAGCAGGTCACAGATGGGAGAACGGACTGGGACAGCTGCCTTTGTGTCCCATCCCGGAGATCAAACCTGTTACTGAGTCCAGGCTCATACTGCTGGCCTCACTACAGGTCAGTAAATTGAGAGACCAGTTGTTGGGGCAAAGAATGATGACTTTGTTCCAAAGTCTGCAGACTGAGACTTTTGACGCGTATCCCAAAAACCATCTTGCCTGAGTTAGACCTCAGGCTTCTTTTATACTAAAAGGAGAGGAAGCGAAGTCAAACATTTCCTGGTTCTGGTCAGCCGCTGGAGGGGATATGTTTTCTTCCTCCCTAAAAGGAATCCTTTCCAAACCATTTCCCACTGTGCCTTCTCTGTCAGGTTCAAGGATGTTAACAGTAACACCAGCAACAAATCAACAACTGAACGGCCCAGTTTTGCAGCTCAGATGAAAAGAGCAATTTCCTACAGACTTGCCAGGTTGCAGGCCCAGCCCCGCAGAGCAGAGAGAAGAGGTGGCCCTGGGCCTGGGGCTCCCCTTGCATGTTGGAGTCCTAGGTGTCAGGAATGGGTGTGGAGTTAGAATGCTAAAGGCTTGTGTGAGCTCTGCACCAAGCCACTCCGAATGACTGATTCAGGCTCATAACACTGCTAGGATAAGGTTTCCTTTAATTTCTGAGAAAGTAGGAGGGGCAGCCTTGTCTTGGTGATTTGAGGACCCTTGGGTTTCAGAGGGGCCACCTTTGGAACCAGACCTGAGTCTCAAGGGCTTGCATTCTATTTGTTCATGTCAAGACGTGGCTTCCTGTTTCTAAGAAAAAAGGCACATAAAAGCAGTCTCAAAGGGCTTCTTGGCCTTCAGATTGCTCTTTCCAAACATAGCCTGATGAGTTCAGTGTAAATGAATCAGAAGCATGTGGGATCAATTTACCTTAAAATACACTGGGGCCTAAAAATTAAGGGAAAGATGCCTTGGGGCAAAGCGTGTATGTGCTGTAGGGCTAAACCCCAAACATTTGGGAAACAGTTTCAGAGGCTCCCAGAACCCAAAAAGCTGTTGGTTTCGGCCGCCCTTTGAGAATAGTTGGGTGTCACTGTTTTCACAAGACCAGGAATAAGTCTGCTCTTCGAATCTCAGCACTGTGCCCCACTCTGCTTGAGTTTGCAGGGGCTGGCTGTTACCTTGGACCCTGAGGTATTAGGCCATTCCCCCCACCCTCCACCCCATCAGCTCTGCCCCATCTCTGAGCTGGGCCAGTAGCTTGTCACATGAACCCTGCTCTGTTCAGCTCCGTCAGAGGAATGAAGGGTTATGTGGTGGAAGAAATGCCAGATTAAGAATTGGGACACCTGCAGAAGTTCTTGTGTTACCACCTAATCTTCTGGGTTCAATATGGATGAAAACTTCCATTCAGCTGCCTTTAATTCTAAAGTTCTGCGATTCCTTGAAATGTACTTTGGGGATGACAGCCAGCGTTTCCATTAAACTGCAGTTTTAGAGTTTTACAGCGGTTTGCCAATCATAACACTTTCTAATTGGCATGGAATCCACCTACCTGTTGCCTCTCAGGCCTGAGTAACGTACTTAGAAGTTTTCTTAGGTAACTGTCTTGGTGCTTGGGGTGTTATTTTCCCAGATGGTGAAAATCTTTCAGCTGGTCGGATTACTTCATTTATTTGGTGGTTTCAATGTATTTTTGTGGACTGATTGTTTACTGTAATATGTACAAACTCTTCATCTGGGTAACCCAAGAGGGTGGTCTGAGGGTCCCCCAGAGAGAGATGACATGACCAAAGAGCAACTATTCTTTTTCCTCTCTCAACACATGAAATCCTATTTGTAAAAAGTCTTCATTGTAAGAGGAGAACACAGTTTGGTTAAGCATCCACCCAGTCCACTTGGGTTGGGCCAGTTTCTGGATTCAGAGAGATGAATGAGATAGATAGAGGTCCCGATAAGAAATTTGAGAATATCTAAGGGTTGATGCAGCCTCTGAGACAAAACTAAGTGAAATACATCGTGGTGGATGCAGTTTAGCAGTGTGAGCAAAATGATTTGGGTTAGATTTTCATAATTATTAAGACATCTATTTCATACAACAAAATTTCTTATGAACGCCCTCAGGCACGTGTTTAAAATTTAGACTAAGATGCCTCTGCTTCAGTTCAGTTCAGTTCAGTTGCTCAGTCGTGTCTGGCTCTTTGCAACCCCATGAACTGCAGCACACCAGTCCTCCCTGTCCATCACCAACTCCTGAAGTTTACCCAAACTCATGTCCATTGAGTCGGTGATGCCATCCAGCCATCTCATCCTCTGTCATCCCCTTTTCCTCCTGCCCCCAATCCCTCCCAGCATCAGGGTGTTTTCCAATGAGTCACCTCTTCACATGAGGTGGCCAAAGTATTGGAGTTTCAGTCTCAGCATCAGTCCTTCCAATGAACACCCAGGACTGATCTCCTTTAGGATGGACTGGTTGGATCTCCTTGCAGTCCAAGGGACTCTCAAGAGTCTTCTCCAACACCACAGTTCAAAAGCCTCTGCTTAGGAGTTACTAAATACACTGAAAGGAAACACAAAATCAATGTTAGCCAAAATTTTTCTCTCTCTAGGATACTGAGGCTGGATTTTTTTCTCTCTCTAGGATATGAGGTACATACTGTGGGTATGTACTTTGAAATGCAATGTTTTCATCTCTAGGGGAAAAAAAGCAGACTTTTAGTAAAGCTCTTCATTGTTTTGAAATTGACCAACATCCATCACCTATCACAGATATACAGATTGTTCCTTCTTGTTGATGTTTTTGTTCTCAAATGTCTTAGTGCCTTTACTTAACAGATCACTGATAGCTTCATTAGAATCCCTGACATAAATAACTAAAAGAAGTTTTCTAAAAAAAAAAAAAATAATAATAATAATAACCAAGAAGCTTCAGGACAAAAAGAGTGCACTGAGGCAAGATTTATTACTTTTGTAGTGTTTTTTTTTGTTTGTTTGTTTTTGGCACTGGGTGGGGAAATGACAGCATCTAGTTAGAATCTTTGATTTGCTAATGATTCCTGGTGAGGAACCTTCGCCAGCATCCATCAGTAAAACTGACCATTAGGGTGAGAAAACAGGTGTCAACACAGGAATGGTCTATTATTTTGTTGTTGGTGTCCTCTCAGAGGGAAAGACATGTTGACAGGCAGTGACTAGCAACCGTTTTTTTTTCAGGAATTTGAAATATTCTTGAGCAATAATGTAAGGTGAATGTAGGAGTAAATTGTGCATAGATGCAAATATTAAGATCTTTATGATATCTATCAAGATTTAAGTTGGTAATTTATTAATCTGAATGGCACCCCACTCCAGTACTCTTGCCTGGAAAATCCCATGGACAGAGGAGCCTGGTAGGCTGCAGTCCCTGGGGTTGCGAAGAGTCAGACACGACTGAGCGACTTCACTTTCACTTTTCACTTTCATACATTGGAGAAGGAAATGGCAACCCACTCCAGTGTTCTTGCCTGGAGAATCTCAGGGATGGCAGAGCCTGGTGGGCTGCCGTCTATGGGTTGCACAGAGTCGGACACGACTGAAGCGACTTAGTAGTAGTAGTAGTAGTAGTAGTAGTAGTAGTAGGACTACCAGAGAGTCACTGGATTGCTGAATGCCATTTTAAAGTAATTTTTGTTTGGAAAGGGTTGTTTTGGTTTCAACCGAGCCTTTTTTCTAATTCTTGCTCTCCTACTTTCTACTGAGAATACATTTGATGTTGCAGAACTGGCTTCTATCACAAGATAGCTACTATACTTTCAAACATGTGTCTTGAGTTCTGAGCTTTAATGTACAAACCATTTATAACTTACCCTATTTTGGATTGCCCCTTTCTTTTTTAAGTTTATTTTAAATTGGAGGATAATTGCTTTATAATGGTGTGTTGGTTTCTGCTGTACAACAACACAAATCAGTCATAACTATACATATATCCCCGCCCCTGTGAGCCTCCCTCCTGCCCCACCCCCACCCCACCCCCTAGGTTGTCACAGAGCACGGCACCAGGTTGAACTCCCTGTGTTAAATAGGAGCACAGATCACTCTTACAGTCTTCATTCTCTGCTCTTAAAAATTTTACCGAGAAAGTACTCATCATTTAAACCAAGCTGTGGTATTTGCAAATAAATTAGCTCTTTACAGTGATCCTGTAGCCTTACATTTTTCTGTTGTCTTACTTTATTTCGTTTCCTTCTAGTTCCACATTGAAAGAGACCCCACAGAAGTGTCCACCCCAAGCTTGGCGTTTCCATAGAGCATCATCCCAGTCTTTCTGAAAAGCAGAGCTGTGGGCCAGTAACACTGCAGCAAAGGCAGCATTTTTATGCGCAAAGGCACTATTGAAATCATAATTGGCATTTTTCAGTAAAACCACGGTTAGTCCAGAGGATCCTTTCAGATCAGAATCTAGCCAGAGTTGGGGAGAGCTAGCCCGTCTTGCTTCCTGCTTTTTTCCTGTTGGAACTTTGGAATGTATAACCTTCTCAGAGCCCTCAGTACCACTTTTAAAGACTCATGGCATCATTTTCCATCATAAAAAGCCAGGACTTTTCTCAAGTAAGTGCCGAAGACCTTGCAGGTGTGCTGCAAGAATTTGTGACCATAAGGCAGTGGAAAAGCAGCGATTTGCTCCTCTGGAGCAGCTGGAGAGATGGGGCAGGCTCTGGAAAGGAAGGAAGTTCCTTCTTCCAGCTAATCCCGAGCCAGCACACTGCTAATACTCAGCTAATAAATACTCTGCTCGTCATACTCACTCCCTCCAGCTGCAAGCTTCCATCTTGGGAGACTGCCTCAAGGCTGCTCTAGTTTGTAACTTTCACCAGATTTCACTCAGCTCCGCTCCACTCCTTTGTTGATTCCTCAACAATCTGTTGAAGGCTGGGAGATGGGAAGAAGAGGGCAAGGATGGAGACAAGGATGGGGCTTCTTTTGTTCCTCCTCCCAAATAAGAACTCCGTTTCCTCATTAGAGTTCTGAGTAAGGTTGTGGGCTTGGGGTTTGGAGAATCCTTCATTCCCCTCCTCTTTCTCCTCTCATTGCTTCTCTTTATTCTCTTCCCTCTGTTCTTTCTTTTTCCACACTGTCCCCTAACTCCTACCCCCTGATCTCCATCCCAGAGTTGGAAGTTGGTGGTAGGGTCCTGTCCAGTGAAAGCAGAGCTGGGTCCGAGTGGCAAAGTATAAAATGATGGATATAGTTTGACATCTTCTCTCTCCACCTCCCTTCCTCTTCTCTCCCAAGCACACAGAACCTCTCTCCAGTCTCTGGAACATCCTTTCCTGAGCAAAGCCATGATTTCCCTTTCCTCGTTTTTCTCCTGTCTTCCCTGCTCAAAATAGAAAGAATCTTTATCCAGTGATTTGATTCTGGGCCTTCCCTGTGGATGTTCTTCATGAGGAGTCATTCTCAGGATCTTTTCTGACCTCCAGTTTCTCCCTTCCAGGCTTGACTTCCTTCATTCCAACAACACCCCTTGGTCAGGAGCCAGGCTACCCCTACTCATTCCCAGAAATGCACTTAAAAAAAATCTTTCCAGCACTCTCTTTGTCCCTAGTCCATCTTGTCATGGTGCCTGTATTCTTCATGTAGTCAGGAGCAGAGGCTGGGAAAAACTGGAGTCTGTTTAAACACGGGACAATGCACTGTCTCTAAAGACCAGAGTTTCTTTGCCCATAACAAATAACTCAACATTCTTTGTAAAATGTAGTCTAGCACTTTTCATAGATTCACAATTTATAGAATTATTTATCCAAACAATTCTCATAAAGAACATACTGCGGTTTTATGGACACTAACCTTTAGTCAGATCCACCTATATCTTAGCAACCTTTTCCTATACACCCCCTTTTCACAGTGGAGTTGAGACTTAGCTGCGATTTAAAGGAGGATCCCCTTCATGGATCACAGCCTTGTCACGGCAAAGGGGCTTGTGTAACTCAATGAAGCTATGAGCCATGCCATGCAGGGCCATCCAAGATGAATGGCTCATAGTGAAGAGTTCTGACAAATTGTGGTCCACTGGAGGAGGAAATGGCAACACACTCCAGTATTCTTGCTGTGAGAACCCCATGAAAAGTATGAAAAGGCAAAAATATATGAAGCTGAAAGATGAGCCCCCCAGAATGGAAGGTGTCTAGTACGTTACTGTGTATGAGCAGGGGGCAATTACTAACAGCTCCAGAAAGAATGAAGCATCTGGGTCAAAGTGGAAACAACTCTCAGCTGTGGATGTGTCTGGAGGAACCAAGAACGCTGGGTCCATGAATCAAGGTAAGTTCAATATGGTCAACCAGGAGATGGCAAGAGTGAACACTGACATCTTAGGAATCAGTAAACTAAAATGGAAGGGAATGGGTGAATTTAATTCAGATGACCATTATATCTACTACTGTGGGCAAGAATCCCTTGGAAGAAATGGAGTAGCCCCCATAGTCAACAAAAGAGTCTGAAATGCAGTACTTGGTGCAACCTCAAAAATGACAAAATGATCTCGGCTTGCTTCCAAGGCAAACCATTCAGCATCATAGTAATCCAAGTTTACACCCAAGCCATTGATGCCGAAGAAGACTGGTTCTATGAAGACCTACAGGACTTCGCTAATGACTCAAATGGTGAAGAATCTGCCTGCAATGCGAGAGACCTGGGTTCAACCCCTGGGTTGGGAAGATCCCCTGGAGAAGGGAATGGGTATTCATTCCAGTATTCTTGCCTAGAGAATTCTGGACAGAGGAGCCTGATGAGCTACAGTCCATGGGGTCACAAAGAGTCAGACACAACTGGGTGACTAACACACACATACACACACACACACACACACGAAGACACACACCTTCTAGAACTAACACCGACAAAAGATATCCTTTCACCATAGAGGATTGGAATGCAAAAATAGGAAGTCAAGAGATACCCAGAATAACAAGCAAGTTTGTCCTTGGCACACAAAATGGAAAGTTTTATTGAGAAAATATGCTGATCATAGCAAATACCCTTTCCCAACAATCCAAGAGACCACTCTACACATGGCCATCACCAGACGATGGTCAATACCAAAATCATATTGATTATGTTCTTTGCAACTGAAGATGGAGAAGCTCAATATAGTCAACAAAAACAAGACCAGGAGCTGACTGTGGCTCAGATCATGAACTCCTTATTGCAAAATTCAGGCTTAAGTTGAAAAAAGTAGGGGAAACCACTAGACCATTCAGGAATGACCTAAATCAAATCCCTCATGATTATACAGTGAAAGTGACAAATAGATTCAAGGGATTAGATCTGATAGAGTGCTGGAAGAACTATGGATGGAAGCTTGTAACATTGTACAGGAGGCAGTAACCAAAACCATCCCAAAGGAAAAGAAATGCAAGAAGGAAAAATGGCTGTCTGAAGAGGCTTTACAAATAACTGAGTAAAGAAGAGAAGCAAAAAGCAAGGGAGAAAGGGAAAGGTATATCCAGCTGAATGAAGAGTTCCGGAGAATGGCAAGGAGAGATAAGATGGCCTTGTTAAATGAACAGTGCAAAGAAATAGAGGAAAATAGAATGGGAAAGACTAGAGATCTCTTCAAGAAAACTGGAGACATCAAGGGAACATTTCATGCAAGGATGCGCACAATAAAGGACAGAAACATTAAGGACCTAACAGAAGCAGAAGAGAATAAGGTGGCAGGAATACATAAAAGAACTATGCAAAAAAGATCTTAATGACCCAGATAACCATGATAGTATGGTCACTCACCTAGAGCCAGACTTTAGGAAGCATTACTATGAACAAAGCTAGTGGAGGTGACAGAATTCTATCTGAGCTATTTCAAATCCTAAAAGATGATGCTGTTTAAGTGTTGCACTCAATGTGTTGGCAAATTTGGAAAACTCAGCAGTGGCCACAGAACTGGAAAAGGTCAGTTTTTTATTCCAATCCTAAAGAAGGGCAATGCCAAAGAATGTTCAAACCGCCATCCAATTGCATTCATTTTACATGCTAGCAAGGTTATGCTCAAAATCCTTCAAGCTAGGCTTCAGCAGCACGTAAACCGAGAACTTCCAGATGTACAAACTGGGTTTAGAAAAGGCAGAGGAACCAGAGATCAAATTGCCAACATTCATTGTATCATAGAGAAAGCAAGGGAAGTTCCAGAAAAGCATCTGCTTCATTGACTATGCTAAAGCCTTTGACTGTGTGGATCACAACAAATTGTGGGAACTTCTTAAGAGATGGGAGTACCAGATTACTTTACCTGTCTCCTTAGAAACTTGTATGCAGGTCGAGAAGCAACAGTTAGAACTCGTCTGGGCATAGAACAACAGACTGGTTCAAAATTGGGAACAAAGTACATCAAGGCTGAATGTTTTCATCTACTTATTTAACCTCTATACTGAGTACATCATGTGAAATGCTGGGCTGGATGGATCACAAGCTAGAATAAAGATTTCCAGGAGAAATACCAACAATCTCAAATGTTCAGATAATACCACTCTAATGGCAGAAAGTGAAGAGGAACTAAAGAGCCTCTTTATTAGGGTGAATGAAGAGAGTGAAAAAGCTGGCTTGAAATTAAAATTTAAAAAAACTAAGATCATAGCATTTGGTCCTATCACTTCATGGTAAATAGAAGGGGGAAAAGTGGAAGCAGTGACAGATTTTCTTTTCTTAGGTTCCAAAATCACTGTGGATGGTGACTGCAGCCATGAAATTAAAAGACACTTACTCCTTGCAAGGAAAGCTCTGACAAACTTTGACAACATATTAAAAAGCAGACACATCACTTTGTTGACAAAGATCTGTATAATCAAAGTTATAGTTTTTCCAGTAGTCATGTATGGATGTGAGAGTTGGACCCTAAAGAAGACTGAGCGCTGAAGAATTGATGTTTACAAATTGTGGTGCTGGAGAAGACTCTTGAGAATCCCTTGGACTACAAAGAGATCAAACCAGTCAGTCCTAAAGGAAATCAACCCTGAATATTCATTGAAAGGACTGATGCTAAAGTTGAAGCTTCAATACTTTGGCCATCTCATGCAAAGATCTGACTCACTGGAAAAGACCTTGATGCTAGGAAAGATTGAAGGCCAAAGGAGAAGGGAGCAGCAGAGGATGAGATGGTTAGATTAGCATCACTGACTCAATCAACATGAATTTAAGCAAACTCCAGGAGATTGTGGAGGACAGAGGAGTCTGGCATGTTGTGGTTTATGGGGTTGCAAAGAGCCAGACGTGACTCAGTGACTGAAAAACAGCATAAAGGATGACCAAGAAATCTGCAAGCATAGGAAGGAAAGGACACTGAAAAGACCAATGTGGCTGGGCAGAGGATTCAGGGGTGTCAGTATGGCAGACAGCAATGAAATTTTTTACATTACTGATGGCCTTGCTCATCTAAATAAGTTTGGACTTTGTGTAGAGGCCAGAATTTCACAGAACACTAGTCCATGGAGATGCCAATAGTGCTCCAAGACTGAAGAGATAACTTGCTTAATAGATTTGGGAATCTGAATTCTGAATCCCTTTTAGAAAGATTCACAATTGACACTTGAACATTAAAGCCTCTGAGAAGTCCTACAATGAAAAGGACAACTGTTTAATTATTGTATAAAAGTGAATGAAACTTATTTCCAAGGGAATTGTGTTTTTTCCCCAGAACATCAACATCTGCAGGGATAATTTTCCTTAGATTTTGGGAATTGCTACCGTCTGCTATAGGAAGCTATGGTAGGGTTTTTAGTTTATTTTGTTTTGCTTTTTAAGCAAAGAGACATGGTCTTATTTTTAGGAAGATCACTTTGGAAGTGGTCTATGGAGATGAGAGAAATGGGCATCAAGAAAAATACTGAGTTGTTCACATAAGAGATCATTATCTCTATTAATTGATTTTTCTAGAGAGAAGGCTGTTTAGTCCATTGCTTAAAAGTCTTTACTGACTACCCTCTTCCCATAGAATAATGTTCAAACTCTTAAATGTAATTGACAAAGCTTTCCAATGATCTGGTTCCTGCCCACCTGTTGGGCTCCATCTCCTATCACTTTCCTCTCCTTTGTAACAAATTCTCTAACAATGTCCCTACCTCTCTGCTGCTGCTGCTGCTGCTGCTGCTAAGTCACATCAGTCGTGTCCAACTCTGTGTGACCCCATAGACGGCAGCCCACCAGGCTCCCCCGTCCCTGGGATTCTCCAGGCAAGAACACTGGAGTGGGTTGCCATTTCCTTCTCCAATGCATGAAAGTGAAAAGTGAAAGTGAAGTCACTCAGTCGTGTCCGACTCTTAGCGACCCCATGGACTGCAGCCTACCAGGCTCCTCCGTCCATGAAATTTTCCAGGCAAGAGTACTGGAATGGGGTGCCATTGCCTTCTCCACCCCACCTCTCTAGCCAACCTGAAAGGCTTAAATGTTCCCTCCAGCTGTTCTTGCTAGAGCTCTTCTCATTGGCAGTGCTTCTCTTTGTCCACTTGCTGGATGCCTATTCATCTCTCAGTTTTCTCCTAAGAGGTCAACTCCTCTCTGAGTTTTCCAGACCCATCCCTGAAACCCTGGAACTGCACTGCTCACTCTGAACCCTACTCCTTTGTAAGATGAAATGCTCCTTCTGTGTTATCTGTGGTTGTGATTCCCACATGGAGTTCTAAAATGCAAACTCCTTCAAGACACCCTATGCATGTTGCTCATCACTATAGACATAAGGGCTAGCATACTGTCTGTCTGGCCCAAAGTAGGGAATCAGGGTCATTCAGGTGATATGATGATGGGAATTGACAAGAGAAAATGGAGAGGAGGGGAAAGAGTATAGAGAACTGTAGTGAAGTGAAATGAAAGCCACTCAGTTGTGTCCAACTCTTTGTGACCCCATGGACTATACCGTCCATGGAATTCTCCAAGCCAGAATACTGTCATGGGTAGCCTTTCCCTTCTCCAGGGGATCTTCCCAACCCAGGGGTCGAACCCAGGTCTCCTGCATTGCAGGCAGATTCTTTACCAGCTGAGCCACAAGAGAAGACTTCCTCATTCTCGGTAGTAGATGGAATCAATAGGTCTTGGTGACTTACTGGGTGTGGAGGCTATGGAACTAAGGCACACCCTGACCCAAGTCAAGGAATACCTCAGGAGGAGGAGTTTGGGGAATGGGGGAAGATGAACTCCATTTTAAACTTGCTTCTTTATTTTTATTTATCTGTGGCATACAATTTACATACAGGGAAGTGCCTGTATATTAATCCCATAGTTAGATACCCTTGGGCAGGTAGAATCTGCTGAATTTGAGGTGGCTATGACACATCCAGGTGGAAGTCTTCTGAAGATGGTCAGAAGTGTGTGTTGGACAAGAGAGTTTCTTACTAGAGATTGAGTTCTCAGGGTCCTTTGAGATGTGGTCTTGGGGATGCAGATGAAGTGGCTCATTGGAGATGAGAAGCTCTGGAGAACTACCCCCTACTCCTTTTTTTTGGCTTTGGCTAGTGGCGTGTGGAATCTTAGTTCCCCGACCAGGGGTCGAACCCGCATCCCCTGCAGTGAAAGTACAGTCAACCACCTGATGAGCAAAATCCCCCAAGGACCCATTTTTTCACTTAAATGACCAAACATACTTATGAAAACAGTCATCCACTCACTGCAAGTCTGTCATTTACTTCCTGAGTGAGTGACAGTCCTCCTATTCCCAGTAATTATGGTCAGTACATACCACACCTGAGGGAAAAATGCTAAGATAAAACAAAGATGACTCATAGCCTATATCAAAACTGAAAATTATACTAACCATGCCATCTATTAGCTTCTGAAACAGAGAGTCATTTTCTTATTAACCTATTAATAAGATAATTAATAAGGCAAGTAAATATTCTTGATTGGAGGTTAGCATTCATTTCCTCCTAAAGTATACTGCATTTAATTAAATGTGTAAGAAAAATTCTGTTGGCCTTAGGAGTTATGGTGATATGGTAGGCATATCTCTAGTGTGGAAGTCTAGACATCTTTGGTTCCTTTCTCGCTCTCTCTGGAAAAAGAGAGAACTTTTCTAGGTCTCTTGACCTAAGGCAAGACACTTGGCCTCTCTGAATCTCAGATTTTTCTTGTAACCTGCAAAAAAGATTAACTCTAAACTCAGTATTCACTTAACTCAACAAATGTTTTTCAAGTTTCTACTCTGTTCTTGGCTTTGGACCTGCTAGCCATTGCTCTCAATTCGAAAGCATGCCTATGTTTTTTCTGCTGCTGCTGCTGCTAAGTCACTTCAGTCATGTCCGACTCTGTGCAACCCCATAGACGGCAGCCCACCAGGCTCCCCCGTCCCTGGGATTCTCCAGGCAAGAACACTAGAGTGGGTTGCCATTTCCTTTTCCAATGCATGAAAGTGAAAAGTGAAAGTGAAGTCGCTCAGTCGTGTCCGACTCTTTGTGACCCCATGGACTGCAGCCTACCAGGCTCCTCCATCCATGGGATTTTCCAGGCGAGGGTACTGGAGTGGGGTGCCATGGCCTTCTCTGGTTCTTTATGCTAGAAGATGAAAAAGGGAGCTATGCACCCCTCAGGTTCTTTATAAGAATTTTTTTTTTGGCTCAGACAACTGGGTGTAATAGCATCCATCTGGGGAGGCAGAGGGAACACTGGGATTGGAGTTGAATGGACCTGGATTTGGGTCCTATTCTGCCACTTACTAGTTTGCAACCTGGAATAAGTTGCCTAGGTTCTTTGAGTCTTAGTTTCCTCATCTATGAAATGGAGATAATGATACCTCCTTGTTTTGAGAAACAAGATGGTGTGTGTGGAAATTCTTGCTGATATTCTTCTCTATTGTCCTAGCAGAAAAGCAATTGCCCTTTGACTTTCTTCACCTCAGATATTGCAAATATCCAAGTCATTTACCCAAGTGATAACTCACTTTATAAACAGTTCCTGGAACTTGAAGGACCGAAGCGCCCTCACTTCCCTCAGCATATGCTCAGCAGTTTCTTTCTCATTCCATTGCATTTCATTTCACTCCATGACTTGAAATCAGGTCCATTTCATCTTCACTTTCTACAAGTGGGAATGTGGTTTCTAGCAATATTTTCATTCTCCCAATACACCATGGATGTCCTAGGGAGGTCATTTTACTTGAAATTTATTAGTAATTCCTCTACATAGACAATGACAGCCAAAAGGATCTAGAAATCATGCCATGACACCAATGAGGAATCCAAGGCTAGGAATAGGGGATTTACTTGCTTCAGGTAACCTGGTGGTATATTGGCATAGAGGTCTCCTGATTCTGGGTCTAGTAGTTCTCTTTCCCCTAAATCACAGAATCTTTGCTGTCCTGAACTATTTCAATTGTGTCTCAAGTGATCTGAAAGCTATTTGCTTAATCCACAAGGGTTCTCCTTGCCCTTCTGTGCTGAAAGACATTCACTAATTTAGACCATTGTCATACTCTTGCCTGGAAAATCCAATGGATGGAGGAGACTGGTAGGCTGCAGTCCATGGGGTCGCTGGGAGTCGGACACTACTGAGTGACTTCACTTTCACTTTTCACTTTCACGCATTGGAGAAGGAAATGGCAACCCACTCCAGTATTCTTGCCTGGAGAATCCCAGGGACGGGGGAGCCTAGTGGGCTGCCATTTATGGGGTCATACAGAGTCAGACACAACTGAAGCGACTTAGCAGCAGCAGCAGTGGCATGTCCTTTCATGAATTCAGTAAGATAAACTCTGGCACAGTCAGGGACAGCAAAAACCACAAAGAGACAAGAAGTATGCGGTAACTCAAACTAGAGTTGAAATAGAATATACATCATCAGAAAAGAAAAGATATCAGGGGCCTTGGGTGGAAAATGGACTTTGGCCTCTTTAGTCCACAGAACACTGATACAGAGATAGAAGCAACTAGGGTTTCCACATGTCACTCTGGTCTTTGAAACGGATTAGGGTTATGAGCACATCGCCATGGTATGGACAGCTCTGGGTGACTGTGGAGGCAATTTTTGGTGACATTACATAAGGAAGGGGATAGGCTACCCACACACCTCTCCCTCCCTCCCTCTCTTTCTTCTCTAAACTTCTCTTAGGCACTTTAAATATACCAGGCCTTGCCTTAGATTCTTAACCTTGCTTTCTTTTTCCTTGGTCTCCCTTTAAAAACGCATACGTCTTTCTTATTCATCTCCCCACCTTTTTTCTTTTGTTGTTCTTCTTTACCTCTCTGTCTTCCCCTGCTCCAGACCTTTTTCTTTTATTGATAATCCAGAGGGCTTCCCTGGTAGCTCAGCTGGTAAAGAATCCACCTGTAGTGCACAAGACCCCGGTTTGATCCCTGGGTTGGGAAGATCCGCTGGAGAAGGGATAGGCTATGCACTCCAGTATTCTTGGGCTTCCCTGGTGGCTCAGATGGTAGAGAATCTGCCTGCAATGCAGAAGACTTGAGTTCAATCTCTGGGTTGGGAAGGTCCCTGGAGGAGTGCGTGGCAACCCACTCCAGGATTGTTGCCTGAAGAAACCCCATGGACAGAGGAGCCTGGCGGGCTACAGTCCATGGGGTCACAAAGAGTCCGACATGACCTAATGATTAAAGCACAGAAGTTAGCTGTGGTCTCCTGGCCCATGAGATCTAGGTAATATTGGCTTGAACTCCTCGTTTCATGTCCTGTAAAATTCCAAAGTCTTTCTAGATTTCTGAATGTTCTTGTGGGAGGTGGTCACCTCCAACTTCAAACTCTGAAATTTCTGAATTAATTCATTTGTTGCATAGGCCATTTGACCACCAACATGGCAGTTGATTCTGACATGAAACTGCCTTGCACTTGATTTGACACACAAAAAAAGAGGAAACATGGTAGTGGATTGAATAGTGTCCCCCCAAATTCATATCTGCCCAGAACATCTGAGTTGACCTTATTTGGAAATAGGGTCTTGGCACATATAATCGATCAAATTGAGATCATACTACTCCAGGAGCCTCCAGAAGTTGGGTGAGGGCAAGGAAGGCTACTTCCCCAGAGCCTCAGAGGGCTCACGGTCCTGCTGACACCTTGATTTGGGGATTCTAGCACTCCAGTGTTCTTGCCTGGAGAATCCCAGGGACGGGGGAGCCTGGTGGGAGGCCATCTATGTGGTCACACAGAGTGGAACATGACTGAAGCGACTTAGCAGCAGCAGCAGTTTCCAGAATGGGAGAGAACAAGTTTCTGTTGTTTTAAGCCACCCAGTTTGTGGTGACTCGGTAGGTTGTCAACTTTACTGAGGATTTGAGAATAGAGCATAGGACAGAGAGTAATCTACATTTCAGTTCTCCATTTCTGCTCTTTCACAAGCTCCTCTGCCATCCCCCATCCCCACCCCACCTGCCCTGCATTCTTTCTCTTATGTTCAACTTGATCCTTGTCCCTTCTCCCCAAAAAGTCCATGAATTCCAAATTCATCTTGCTCTAAGATATAGAACACTTACTCTCAAGCTCAGTTCCCAGCCCACCATTCAGGCCAAAACCCCTCCAAATGCTCAGCTGCACAAAGCACTTTGTAGGACTACTGGCCCCTCTTAGAAGAAAGAGGTAGATTTTGAAAAATGATTTCTGTACCCCTTTAAGAAGACATGTTTCTTCTTTACTTCCTGTCCTCCAGCCTGTTAGACCCAGTGGTTAAGCCTGTCGGCCTTAACCCTCACCCTACCCTTTAGTATGCTCGAGGATGGACTGTGAAAGTTGAGAGGGATGGTTACATCTGTCATCAGCGGCTGCTGCCCTTGGCATTTTGTGCTAAGTTGCTCAATAGTGTCTGACTCTGCGACCCCATGGACTATAGCCCGCCAGGCTCCTCTTCCGTGGGGATTCTCCAGGCCAGAATACTGGAGTGGGTTGCCATGCCCTCCTCCAGGGGATCTTCCCAACCCAGGTATCAAACCCAGATCTCCTGCATTGCAGGCAGGGTCTTTACTGTCTGAGCCACCAGGGAAGCCCTGGGCACTTTGGGGAAATGCTAAAACATTCAAGCCCACCCTGAAGAATAACCTGGAAGACCAAGCTTGGCTTTTCTTCTTTAAAAGCTTTCTTCAACTTGTTCGATCTCTCCCACCTTCTAATAATAATCTCTTGCGTTCTATTTCCTCCTCCTCTCTCTGTGTGTTTCCTCTTCTCCCATGTTTCTATAGGAATAGTGCTTTTTAACATGTTCTGTCACCCTCATTATTCTACTTCTTTTTTTTTAATGCTTGTAAATTTCTAAGACCCGTGGGATGGTTGTTCTCTTCATTTTTTTATAGGATATAAGGAAAATCAAGCCTAGAAGTAAAGTAAATGGCCTAAGCTCATCTGTGTTTAAGTGACAGAACTTGTCCAAAACCACAGACCAGTGCCCTTCCTGCCAATGTCATGGCCTTTCTTCAAGTGGTTGTGAACTGGAGCCTCAGCCTGGAAAAATCCACCTCATTTAGACTGTGTACGTGTTAGTCACTCAGTCGTGTCCGACTCTTTGCAACTTCATGCACTGAAGCCTGCCAGGCTCCTCTGTCCATGGAATTCTCCAGGCAAGAATACTGAAGTGGGTTGTCATGCCCTTTTTCAGGGGATCTTCTTGACCCAGGGAACGAACCTAAGTCTCCTGCATGGCAGGCAGATTCTTTACCATTTGAGCCACTAGGGAAGCCCTAGCCATCTTCTTGTTGGAATGAGAGCTCTGGATATGTCAGTTTGATTCCCTTTAGACATTGCTCTGTGTTTTTAAGACCAGATTTCTAGCCTGATTTTAAATTAAGCTCATTAATTGGTTTGAAGAACTTTGTATTTTGACTTGAGCTTCAGAGAAATAATCTTACTAGGTTACACGAATATTTTGAAACTCAGTCCTTACTTTTTTTTAATTCAATAAAAGTTTGCACAAACAAAGCATCCCACAGGAGAAACTTGTGCCAGGTCCCAGATGTTTAACACGTTTGCTTCAGATATTGGAGTTCATGGCCTCTTGTGCTTGTTAAACCAAAAAATGTAAGACTATGGAAAGGATTTTTAATATCTAGGAGTGCTGCAAGGTCGGGCTGGATTCTGGGCAATGGCAACAATTCAACAACCATTTTAAACACAGATTGTGTGTGTGTGTAATTTTTAAAAGAAATCCAATTAGTTCAATAAGGGGGGGAATGAACTCTTTAGGCTTGATTCAATGCCAGTTCATTTTGGTTGATCTATGCAAAAATGCTTTAAAAAAAGTTCATTTTCTAATTGTGACATTGACTCTCTAATTTGTAATCACTCACTCCGTTATTTCCACATTCTGTCATTTCCACATTACTCTCTTGGTCAATTAGTCACTATGGTTACCCTCGATACAGGGAAAGGACATGGATCCCAACCTTGATGAGAGGAATTTCAAAGAATTACAACATTATTTAAGCCATGACATCAGCCAATACATTTCCTGAAGTTTATGACTGTTCAAATTGGGTATTCTGTTATTAATAGCAGAAAAAAATTCTTATTTCTAGAATTAGTGTCATCTCAGCTGTGTGTGTGTGGCAGGGGTGGGGGTGGGGTCTTCCCACGTCGTGCTAGTGGTAAAAAGCCCACCTGCCAATGAAGGAGATTCAAGAGATGGGGGTTCAATCCCTGGGTAGGGAAGATCCCCTAGAGGAGGGCATAGCAACTCACTGTAGTATTCTTGACTGGAGAATCCTATGGATAGAGGAGCCTGGTGGGCTATGGTCCATAGGGTTGCAAAGAGTCAGACTTGACCAAAGCAACTTGGTATGCATGCATGCACAGCTGTGGACAGGAGAATGTCTTATACTAATCACTCTCAAGCACAATACCAATTGTAAAATGTTTACTAGTAATTAGTTACTAGTAATTTAATACCTAGGTTTTGAAACTTTTTTTTTTGCAAGTCAGAGAATAATCAAGCTTACCACTATAATAGTGTTAAGAGGTCCATATAGTTAAAGTTATGATTTTTCCAGTAGTCATGTACAGATGTGAGAGTTGGACCATAAAGAAGGCTGAGCATTGAAGAACTGATGCTTTTGAACTGTGCTGCTGGAGAAAACTCTTGAGAGTCCCTTGGATAGCAAGGAGATCAAACTAGTCAATCCTAAAATAAATCAACCCTGAATATTCATTGGAAGGACAGAAGCTGAAGCTTCAATACTTTGGCCACCTGATGCAAAGAGCCAACTCATTGGAAAAGACCCTGATGCTGGGAAAGATTGAGGGAAAGAGAAGGGGGAGGCAAAGGTTGAGATGGTTGGATGGCATCATTGACTCAATGGACATGCGTTTGAGCAAACTCTGGGAGATGGTGAAGGACCAGGAAGCCTGGCATGCTGCAGTTCATGAGGTCGCAAAGAGTCGGACACGACAGCGACTGAACAGCAACAACAGGCTTCTTGGAATGGATGATAAGAGGATAGAATCAGAGCAAGAAAATGGTTCATGGGAGCATTACTCCAGGTTGAGATCTATTGGCCTGGATGCCTCTTTTAGGAAGATTTGGAAGAGATTTGGAGTTTGTGTACTAAAAGTTCAAATTTATTTCCTTCTCTGCATATGCAACAGCTAAGCTAGTGAGGGTAAAGACTCGGGATCACACTTCATACTCTCTTTTTAATTCCAGTGGTCTCTTTATGGGCAAAGAGGGAATAAAGAAATTCTTCTTGATCATTGCATTGTTCTGCCCCACAGTGAACTGTAATAAAACAGATCACTTTTAAGTGTTCACTGTGTTCTTAGCATTCTGCTAGGTGTTGCAGACATAATGATGATAAGATGTGGTTCTCTAGAAACCTAGAAAATTAATAGAGGGCAATAGAAGGCAACTGGAGAGCATCACCAGGCTACTTAAAACTAAGTGCTAAACCAGGTGCACAAACCAGCCTTAGAAAGAAATAGTGAGTGAAGATGAGCCAAGCATTTTCTGGACTTCAGAAGGCACAGCCCAGGTCTGATCCCCCCTCCCCGGCCACCTCTCACTGGACCAGGGTGAACATTTGACCCAGGGGTGCTGAGCAAGAGACCAGCCAACAACCTGTGCCTTATGTGGAAACTGGCTGGAAAATACAAGCTGAGCCCATCAGATTCCTCTCCCAGGAATCCAGAAAAGAAGAAGCAGTTAACTTGTCTGAGGTGGTAGACCCTGAGTTCAAAGACCTAGTAGATTTGCCATCAAGGAAATCATTGTGGAATTGTATGCAGACTACAAGTCTGAGGGGCTGGAGACTCAGAGAAGTGGAAAGGATGTGTGGGTGTGAGAGACAAGCAGTCTCCTTGAGGTGAGGGGACAAGGGTAGTTGCAAGGTCTTGTCCTTTCTGAGTTCCACTTGTTGCTAAGTTCCTCTGTGTTCCCATTGTTCCCTTACAGGGCTGGGACTAGGATTCCATTCTCTTTCACTTGAATAAATCTGGGTGGGTTTCTGTTACTGGTAACCATCAAGAGCTTTGTCTAGAACTAGTCAAAAATTTACAGATGAGATGGCTATATCCCTGGGCCTTGAGGAATGACTTCACTTCAGTTCAGTCGCTCAGTCGTGTCCAACTCTTTGCGACCCCATGAATCACAGCACACCAGGCCTCCCTGTCCATCACCAACTCCCGGAGTTCATCCAGTCAGTGATGCCATCCAGCTATCTCATCCTCTGTCGTCCCCTTCTCCTCCTGCCCCCAATCCCTCCCAGCATCAGACTCTTTTCCAATGTGTCAACTCTTCGCATGAGGTGGCCAAAGTACTGGAGTTTCAGCTTTAGCATCATTCCTTCCAAAGAAATCCCAGGGCTGATCTCCTTCAGAATGGACTGGTTGGATCTCCTTGCAGTCCAAGGGACTCTCAAGAGTCTTCTCCAATATCACAGTTCAAAAGCATCAATTCTTCAGCGCTCAGCCTTCTTCACAGTCCAACTCTCATATCCATACATGACCACAGGAAAAACCATAGCCTTGACTAGATGAAACTTTGTTGGCAAAGTAATGTCTCTGCTTTTGAATATGCTATCTAGGTTGGTCATAACTTTCCTTCTAAGGAGTAAGCGTCTTTTAATTTCATGGCTACAGTCACCATCTGCAGTGATTTTGGAGCCCAGAAAAATAAAGTCTGACACTGTTTCTACTGTTTCCCCATCTATTTCCCATGAAGTGATGGGACTGGATGCCACGATCTTCGTTTTCTGAATGTTGAGCTTTAAGCCAACATTTTCACTTTCCACTTTCACTTTCATCAAGAGGCTTTTTAGTTCCTCTTCACTTTCTGCCATAAGGGTGGTGTCATCTGCATATCTGAGGTTACTGATATTTCTCCTGGCAATCTTGATTCCAGCTTGTGTTTCTTCTAGTCCAGCGTTTCTCATGATGTACTCTGCATATAAGTTAAATAAGCAGGGTGACAATATACAGCCTTGACGTACTCCTTTTCCTATTTGGAACCAGTCTGTTGTTCCATGTCCAGTTCTAACTGTTGCTTCCTGACCTGCATACAAATTTCTCAAGGGGCAGATCAGGTGGTCTGGTATTCCCATCTCTTTCAGAATTTTCCACAGTTTATTGTGATCCACACAGTCAAAGGCTTTGGCATAGTCAATAAAGCAGAAATAGATGCTTTTCTGGAACTCTCTTGCTTTTTCCATGATCCAGCGGATGTTGGCAATTTGATCTCTGGTTCCTTTGCCTTTTCTAAAACCAGCTTGAACATCAGGAAGTTCACGGTTCACATATTGCTGAAGCCTGGCTTGGAGAATTTTGAGCATTACTTTACTAGCGTGTGAGATGAGTGCAATTGTGTGGTAGTTTGAGCATTCTTTGGCATTGCCTCTCTTTGAGATTGGAATGAAAACTGACCTTTTCCAGTCCTGTGGCCACTGCTGAGTTTTCCAAATTTGCTGGCATATTGAGTGCAGCACTTTCACAGGATCATCTTTCAGGATTTGGAATAGCTCAACTGGAATTCCATCACTTCCACTAGCTTTGTTCGTAGTGATGCTTTCTAAGGCCCACTTGACTTCACATTCCAGGATGTCTGGCTCTAGGTGAACGATCACACCATCGTGATTATCTGGGTCATGAAGATCTTTTTTGTACAGTTCTTCTGTGTATTCTTTCCATCTCTTCTTAATAGCTTCTGCTTCTGTTAGGTCCATACCATTTTTGTCCTTTATCAAGCCCATCTTTGCATGAAACATTCCCTTGGTATCTCTAATTTTCTTGAAGAGATCTCTAGTCTTTCCCCTTCTCTTGTTTTCCTCTATTTCTTTGCATTGATAGCTGAAGAAGGCTTTCTTATCTTTTCTTGCTATTCTTTGGAACTCTGCATTCAGATGCTTATATCTTTCCTTTTCTCCTTTGCTTTCGCTTCTCTTCTTTTCACAGCTATTTGTAAGGCCTCCCCAGACAGCCATTTTGCTTTTTTGCATTTCTTTTCCATGGGGATGGTCTTGATCCCTGTCTCCTGTACAATGTCACGAACCTCATTCCATAGTTCGTCAGGCACTCTATCTATCAGATCTAGGCCCTTAAATCTACTTCTCACTTCCACTGTATAATCATAAGGGATTTGATTTAGGTCATACCTGAATGGTCTAGTGGTTTTCCCTACTTTCTTCAATTTCAGTCTGAATTTGGCAATAAGGAGTTCATGGTCTGAGCCACACTCAGCTCCTGGTCTTGTTTTTTTCTGACTGTATAGAGCTTCTCCATCTTTGGCTGCAAAGAATATAATTAATCTGATTTCGGTGTTGACCATCTGGTGATGTCCATGTATAGAGTCTTCTCTTGTGTTGTTGGAAGAGGGTGTTTGTTATGACCAGTGTATTTTCTTGGCAAAACTCTATTAGTCTTTGCCCTGCTTCATTCCATATTCCAAGGCCAAATTTGCCTGTTACTCCAGGTGTTTCTTGACTTCCTACTTTTGCATTCCAGTTCCCTATAATGAAAAGGACATCTTTTTTGGGTGTTAGTTCTAAAAGGTCTTGTGGGTCTTCATAGAACCGTTCAACTTCAGCTTCTTCAGCATTACTGGTTGGGGCATAGACTTGGATTACTGTGATATTGAATGGTTTGCCTTGGAAATGAATAGAGATGATTCTGTCATTTTTGAGATTGCATCCAAGTACTGCATTTCGGACTCTTTTGTTGACCTGATGGCTACTCCATTTCTTCTGAGGGATTCCTGCCCGCAGTAGTAGATATAATGGTCATCTGAGTTAAATTCACCCATTCCAGTCCATTTCAGTTCGCTGATTCCTAGAATGTTGACATTCACTCTTGTCATCTCTTGTTTGACCACTTCCAGTTTGCCTTGATTCATGGACCTGACGTTCCAGGTTCCTATGCAATATTGCTCTTTACAGCATTGGACCTTGCTTCTATCACCAGTCACATCCACAGCTAGGTATTCTTTTTGCTTTGACTCCATCCCTTCATTCTTTCTGGGTTTATTTCTCCACTGATCTCCAGTAGCATATTGGGCACCTACTGACCTGGGGAGTTCCTCTTTCAGTATCCTATCATTTTGCCTTTTCATACTGTTCATGGGGTTCTCAAGGCAAGAATACTGAAGTGGTTTGAGCAACCCACACCCGAGGCCAGGGGCGGCGGCCAGGAGGACCAAACCCACGCCCAAGGAGCCGTGGCTGCACGGGCGCAGGAGGGCCTAGAGGAGCACTCCCACGTTGAAGGTCAGGAAGGGTGGTGGTAAGGAGATACCCGTCGACTAAGGTAAGGAGCAGCGGCTGTGCTTTGCTGGAGCAGCCACGAAGAGATACCCCATGCCCAAGGTAAGAGAAACCCAAGTAAGACGGTTGGTGTTGTAAGAGGGCATCAGAGGGCAGACACACTGAAACCATACTCACAGAAAACTAGTCAATCTAATCACACTAGGACCACAGCCTTGTCTAACTCAATGAAACTAAGCCATGCCTGTGGGGCAACCCAAGACGGGCGGGTCATGGTGGAGAGATCTGACAGAATGTGGTCCACTGGAGAAGGGAATGGCAAACCACTTCAGTATTCTTGCCTTGAGAACCCCATGAACAGTATGAGGCATGACTTAGGTTTATGTATTAATAAAAACAACTCCTGTGTTTGGGTTTCACAGTTTATCAACCAAGCCTGTGATTTCATAAAACAAGCCTGGCTTTTGTCATCACACACAACCTTGGTTTAAAATCCTGGCTCCTTGATCACTTTTTTGTAATCTTGGAAAGGTTACTTATCTGTAAAGTTAAGATATCTCCTCTGCAGGGTTTTTGCAAGAATTAAAATAAGTGTATGGATATGAACCATTAACACCATGATTGTTTTATGGTTGTCAATGAAGAATGGCAGCTGTTAGCATTCCAAACATATCTGGAAGGGAGAAGGGTAGTAATTTTCAACCTTGTTTCCAGTAACATAAGGTGGTTTTGATTGAGGCAGTTTGTACTTCTCAACATTTTTTAAAAATATATATTTTCTTGGCCACACCACACAACATGTGGGACCTTAGTTCCCCAGCCAGGTATCGAACCCACACTCCTTGCATTGAAAGTGTGGAGACTTAACCACTGGACTGTCAGGGAAGTCCCTCAATATTTTATAAGGGAGGGTGTGTGCCTGTGTGCACACACACATTTTTTTTTTCCTTTGGCGAGGGCATTGTTTATCTCCCATGGCCCTCTTTCCTATTGAAGTTGTAGTCACTCTGTTCTTGGACTAGTTATTGTTATTCATCAGACAGGCAATATGAGATGAACAGGGGTGATGAGTTGCTCCCACTGCCAAGCAAGTTCATGTTTTGCAGGAAATGCCAAGTTGTTTCCTGCGGGGATGTTTTTCAGGAATGGAAGGACATGCTTCACTGGCCTTCACAGACCCCATCCCGTCCCCTGAGTGATGTCACCTCGTGGGGTGATAGCATAGCTGTTCAAAAGCCAGTGCATGGAGCTGTTATCCAGCTGTCCTGGAAGTGTGTTTGCATTGTTGTTGTTGTTTCTTCTTCTGGTAAATGAAACCCACACCGAGTAGGAAATGGATTGCAGACCTCCCACATTTCTTCAAAAAATATCCCAACATTTTCAGTCCCTTCATAAACTAGCAGGGTAGGGGAGGCTAGTGAAAGGCAGGGAGTGGAGGGGAAAGAAGGAATGTCTGAATAAAAATGGGATTGGAAAGTGTTTTGAGACCCCCACCCCGCCACGCTTCTAATTCATATAAAGACCAATGCATATTTCAAACTAACAAATGAAGATGCAATTGTCATAAAAATATGTCTTTGCATTTTTAGTTCCTCTGCCAACCACATTTATTCATGAATTCTCCTTATGGACTTGGAGCAGATTTAAAAGAGAGAGGAAGAACGTCTTGGCATCCTAAGCTGTCTGGGGATTTGTGCTGGGCGTATGAGTTTTCCTAAAACTCTGGTGAAAGCACAAATTACAAGTGATCAAATTTCAGTTTTATTTCAAATAATGATTTTGAGTTGCATTTGTAAACAACCATTAATATTCAGAAGTAGCCTTCGGAAGAGCTTAAAAATCTCTCTCCTCCGTGTTGACACATGTTTAGATTTTACATCTAACTGAAAGGACAGGAAAAAAAAATCAAACAGGATTTTACTGAAGATGGGAAGCTGAATCCCCTGACTTACTATTTGTCCAAGGAGACCTCTAGTGATTTGGGAGGGGAATCCTGGGCACACTGGTCTGGAACTCTGGGGCCACAATGGGGTAAGAGCACCTTCTCCACCCCAACACAGAAAATCATGATTGAAGAGTATGTCAGGTAATTATTGCTGTGTGACAAATAGTCCCCAGATGCCATGATGTAAGATGACAATCTGCTGGTCAGTTCTGATTAGTCCCACTCATCTGGACTTGTCTAGGATGATCTATGTCCCTCATTCTTCTTGGACCAGCTGGCTGGCCCAGGCAAAATTTTCTCATGGTAATGGAAAAACACAAGTGGGCAAACAGTAACATATGAAATCTCCTCAGGTCTAGCCTCAGAACTTGAACACCATTACTTCCTTCTCGTTCTGTTGGCCAAAGTAAGCACATGGCTAAACCCAAAATCAAGAGGTGGGGAAATATATTCCACATGATGAGTGGAAGGAACTTCAAAGTCATGACAAAGGGTAGGATTCAAGGAGAGCTCAAGCCAGTTCTGTAATCTACTAAGGAGATGAAGGCCTATGACTCTGTATACTTTGTAATGGAATCACACAGCTTATCTGTGGTATTGATGATAGTAATTATAAGTTGATGCTATACATCAATCAATAGTCCTCCTAACTCTTCTAATTTTAGTTCCACATCCCTCCCCAGACAACCTTCTGATTTTCATTTAGCTTCTTATAAGGCTATTTCTGCAGGGTGTAGTGTTTTCACCTTTAGATACAAATGTCTGGGACCTGCAATAATTATATTTCTTATTTTATTTTAATTTATTTTATTTAATTTATTTTATTAATTTATTTATTTATTTTATTTATTTATTAATATTAATAAATAATAAATATTTATTTATTTATTTATTTATTTATTTTAATAAAATAAGAAATATAATGATAATAATAAATAAATAAAATAAGAAACACAATGGTGTGATCACTGACCTAGAGCCAGACATCCTGGAATGTGAAGTCAAGTGAGCCTTAGAAAGCATCACTATGAACAAAGCTAGTGGAAGTGATGGAATTCCAGTTGAGCTCTTTCAAATCCTGAAAGATGATGCTGTGAAAGTGCTACACTCAATATGCCAGCAAATTTGGAAAACTCAGCAGTGGCCACAGGACTGGAAAAGGTCAGTTTTCATTCCAATCCCAAAGAAAGACAATGCCAAAGAATGCTCAAACTACCGCACAATTGCACTCATCTCACATGCTAGTAAAGTAATGCTCAAAATTCTCCAAGCCAGGTTTCAGCAATATGTGAACCATGAACTTCCTGATATTCAAGCTGGTTTTAGAAAAGGCAGAGGAACCAGAGATCAAATTGCCAGCATCCGCTGGATCATGGAAAAAGCAAGAGAGTTCCAGAAAAACATCTATTTCTGCTTTATTGACTATGCCAAAGCCTTTGACTGTGTGGATCACAATAAACTGTGGAAAATTCTGAAAGAGATGGGAATACCAGACCACCTGATCTGCCTCTTGAGAAATTTGTATGCAGGTCAGGAAGCAACAGTTAGAACTGGACATGGAACAACAGACTGGTTCCAAATAGGAAAAGGAGTACGTCAAGGCTGTATATTGTCACCCTGCTTATTTAACTTATATGCAGAGTACATCATGAGAAACGCTGGACTGGAGGAAACACAAGCTGGAATCAAGATTGCCAGGAGAAATATCAGTAACCTCAGATATGCAGATGACACCACCCTTATGGCAGAAAGTGAAGAGGAACTAAAAAGCCTCTTGATGAAGGTGAAAGAGGAGAGTGAAAAAGTTGGCTTAAAACTCAACATTCAGAAAACGAAGATCATGGCATCTGGTCCCACCACTTCATGGGAAATAGATGGGGAAACAGTGGAAACAGTGTCAGGCTTTATTTTTCTGGGCTCCAGAATCACTGCAGATGGTGACTGCAGCCATGAAATTAAAAGACGCTTACTCCTTGGAAGGAAAGTTATGACCAACCTAGATGGCATATTCAAAAGCAGAGACATTACTTTGCCAACAAAGTTTCATCTAGTCAAGGCTATGGTTTTTCCAGTGGTCATATATGGATGTGAGAGTTGAACTGTGAAGAAGGCTGGGCGCCGAAGAATTGATGCTTTTGAACTGTGGTGTTGGAGAAGACTCTTGAGAGTCCCTTGGACTGCAAGGAGATCCAACCAGTCCATTCTGAAGGAGATCAGCCCTGGGATTTCTTTGGAAGGAATGATGCTAAAGCTGAAACTCCAGTACTTTGGCCACCTCATGCGAAGAATTGACTCATTGGAAAAGACTGATACTGGGAGGGATTGGGGGCAGGAGGAGAAGGGGACGACAGAGGATGAGATAGCTGGATGGCATCACTGACTGGATGAACTCCGGGAGTTGGTGATGGACAAGGAGGCCTGGCGTGTTGTGATTCATGGGGTCACAAAGAGTTGGACACGACTGAGCAATTGATCTGATCTGATTTTATTTTAATAGATGGACCTATTAATATTAACAGGCCCTACTGTTTAGTTCAAACTCTAGTGAGCCTGACCAAGTCTTCTAATTTAACAGAGTTTAACTTAGTAAGCTACGGGGGAAGAGAAACAAGTTTCTGAACTAGAAAAGCTGAAAGTCAGTTTCCGTACTATGATAAATTCACGCTGGGAAACCAGTGGGCAACTAACCCTTGGGGGGACCTCTACCATGGTATAATTTTTTTACCCAGATTTCTGTAGTTCCTATATATAAACCCCAGCACACTGCCTTTAATAATGGAAGGGAAGAAAGTGCAATTCACATAATCTTCCTGTTGGGCAGCCAAGCTCATGCATGGTGAACCAGAGGGCTTCAATCAAGGCAGAGAACTACTAGATATTAGTGATATATGAATAAGATCTCACAGATTTGTGGGAGAAGCAGGGGAAGTACAGGTCTGTAGTGTGGGATTGAAGGATCAGTGAAAAGTCACTAATCAGCCCCCATGAACCCCCGGTGCAGGTGGACCTGAAGGGCCAGAACTTGCAATGAAGCCAGGAAGCCAGGCGTGTGTAACTGCAGGAGTAGTATCCAGAAGGAGTGCCATGGGAAAGTCTGTGGACTTCTGTGAGCTCTGTTGGTCTTCAGCCAAGGCCTGGAGGAGGGCCTGGGACTCTGGTGGTCAGTAGGGCCAGTGTTTAGGGGGAGAAGCTTAGACCTGGAGAAGCTTAGACCTTAGACCTGGCAAGGACAAGCTAGAACCTGCCAGCATCTCTGTTTGTCTGTCCCTATTATCACAAGGATCTTCAGAGAGTAAGAACTGTTTCGCTTCGAGTTTGCAAACTCTACCCTACTTCTTCTTTTTGGTCAATCTAGCAGAGAACAATAGAGGGAAAGAGATTTTGGGAAAAGTAGCTTTGGCTTAAACAAACTGACACAGTTTAAACCATTGCACCAAGAGTCTGGAAGAATGCAGTCATTAACTTGGGGTGTGAATCATTTCTTCCATTTCATACAGAATTCATAGGAAGTAGGGATTTAAATGTTTGTTTTATTCAGTGAGTCTGGGGGCCTTTGCTCTGGAATCCTGGGGCAATGTCACATGACGTGCTCCAGGCGTCTCTCATCCTCTCATCCTCTTTGGACCAGCATCTCAGCTTGGTCGGGCAAGTTGGTCTTGTGGTTGGTAGGAAGCCCTCTTTTTATTTTTCCTGGGTCCTCTCTTTTTTTCTTTCCTCCTTTATAATCATCCTCTGATTCTACCAGTGCAATTGCCTCCCATCTTAGGAGCTGAATATTTTTCATTTTGGCCTCCATGAAACTATCAGCCTTTTGGTGCTATGAAGTTTCATTAACTAATGGGTTTGGAGCAGGGAAGGGCTGTGGGCGAGGGCACTGAGAAAAGAGGCCCTCATCATGAATATATCTCTTGGTGGCGCATCTATGATTTTCCCATCATTACCTTAGCTTTAAGTGGGTACCAGTTACCCAGGAAAGAAGATGATGGGCAAAGGAGAGAAAAAAAAAAAAAAAAACTCATCCCACCACAAACAGGCCATAGTTTATTCAACTATATGTCCTACAGATTAATACACAGTCTCCTTGTTAAGATATTCAAGAGCCTTCAGAGCCTATCTTTGTATTCCTATTATCCATCACTCTTTAGTACATACTCTGCTTTGAGTAGCACTGAACTTGCTGAGCCTCACTAGGAAACCCTTCAAAGTGCATGAAAGAGACTGACAAGGGCTGATAGAGATGATGAATATGATGCAATGGTGGTGCCATGCTTCTTTTCAGGTCAAGATGTCAGCATTTGGATCAGGTGACCATCGGAGAGAGAGAAAAAAAGATCTGTGTATCCATAAGGATTTTTCATTATCCATTTGGGACAATGCTTTCTTTGATCAATTTTCATGTTTCCTACACAAGGCCATTTGGTGGGTCAGACAGTAAAGAATCTGCCTGCAAAGCAGGAAACCTGGGTTCAATCCCTGGGTTGGGAAGATCCTCTGGAGAAGGGAATGGCTACCCACTCCAGTATTCTTGCCTGGAGAATCCCATGAACAGAGGAGCCTGGCAGAATACAGTCCATGGAGCTGCAAAGAGTCAGACACGACTGAGTGACTAACACTTTCACTTTCAATCAAGGCCTAGAGTAGGATTAGATGTTTTCTAGTGTTTTATGTTGGAGAAGGCAAGGCACCCCACTCCAGTACCCTTGCCTGGAAAATCCCATGGATGGAGGAGCCTGGTAGGCTGTAGTCCATGGGGTCATGAAGAGTCGGACACTTACTGAGTGACTTCACTTTCACTTTCATGCATTGGAGAAGGAAATGGCAACCCACTCCAGTGTTCTTGCCTGGAGAATCCCAGGGATGGCGGAGCCTGGTGGGCTGCCATCTGTGGGGTCGCACAGAGTCGGACACGACTGTAGCGACTTAGCAGTAGCAGCAGTGTTTTATGTAATCTACATATTGTCATGTATGGCAGTATTAATCAGGGTAGATAAAGCTAGCTGGAGAAAAAAATGCCTGAATATTAGTAGTTTACACAAAAAAGTTTGTTTTTCATTCATATCACAATCCAATCAAGATCAGTGGGAGGTGGGTGGAGCTTTGTTCCATGGAGTCAATCAGAAACCAGGACCTCTTCCATCTGGTTGCATTATTAGTTTTAGTGATGGTTGTTGCTATTCAGTTGCTCAGTCATGTCTGACTCTTTGTGGACATGGACTGCAGCACCCCAGGCTTCCCTGTCCTTCACTAACTCCTGGAGTTTGCTCAAACTCATGTCCATTGAATCAGTGATGCCATGGTTAGTAATGGTTTAACAGGGGTCCAAGGTGGTCAAGGGATGGAAAGGAAAGAGACTCCCGGTTTTTAATTGTGTAGATCCAGAAGTGAAACTCCAAATTCCATTGGTGATGACTGGTCATATGACTTTACCTAGATGCAAGGGGAATAGAAAATGAAGTTTAGCTCTGAGGCCACAAGAAGGAATTAAGGTTTGATGACCATCTGTGACTGTTGAAATGCCACTTTCTCCCTGAAGCAAATGCTTAGGGTTGTACTTGATATACTTCAAGCACTCAAGAAAGTTTGTTGAACATCAAGTGAATAAATTAAAGAATGAATATGTATAGGTTTCTGCTGTTATATTTTTCTAAGGCAGAATATGACAAAGAAATAATTTGGAGGGAAGCAGAAATCTGTATGCCACCCCCACTGTGTTCCTACAACCATTTATATTTGTGAAATTATTTTACAAGTACTCTAGGAATTCACATTCTTTTAAAGATTTGTTTTTCATTCATTCAATGAATATTTGAGTGCTGCTATGTGAGGAGCTATGAGTATGCTCAAGAAGGAGGTGGGTTATAATTCCTGTTTATTGGTAACTCACATAGAATGAGTTTGATAGGAGAAAAGGGGGAAAGCCAATAATCACAGTTATTGAGTAGGTGCCAGGATACAGATATGAATGGATTATGAAGGAAATGTTGAGGAAGGGCACCTAATGCACTCTCAGATGGGTTTTGTGGAGTTTCATCTTCCAGAAGAAGTGATACTGAATGAACATGATCTTACCAGTGATACACATAAAATGGAAGTAAAGAGAACAGTAGTGCAAATTTGGCAATTTAGGGAATTTCAATTAATTCAGAAGGTCAAAAATGTGTGGTGGGGTTAGTTTTAGGGGAGACTGGCAATGTAGGGCTGGACTGAGTCACAAAGCATTTATAAACTGCACTAAATCAAGGAAGAATGAAGAGGATTAGGACAGGGATTAAGTGATTTGTCTCTATCAAATGAAATAAGCCGAATAGCAAAGTCTAGGCTGATGTGTTATCCAGGTCAACCTAAATCTGTTTCTCCTTATATCTGCCTCAAATAAAAGGACATTAAACATTAAAATCATTAATGTTTAACATTAAAAAAACAAACACTAAACAAAAAAATAAACCCACTCAGAATGTTGCAAACACCATCATTCTATGGGAAGAGGCATCACAAGGTCACAGAGAAAGATGGACCATTTTCTCCATTAGTACATTATCAATGCAGCGTTGCCTCTGAAAGTGGAACAGGAAAGGGGAACATTTCAAAGAAAACAAAGGAACTGGTTTTGTTGTTTTCAATAAACTATCTGTCAGCCAAGTAAGTTCTTCTAATAGGCCTTTTTAGATGGAAGAAAATTAGGAGCAATTTGGGGAGCTCTTGTTTGGGGACTTCTGCATCAGTGAGGAGGTTGCTAAGGTTGTCCGTCAGGGAACCAAGCACCCCATCCAGTTCAGGAAGGACTGTTGCGCATTCATTCAACATTCACTCTCTTTTTTTGTTTTTAAGTATTATATTGATTGCTTCTTTATTTGGCTGCATCCAGTCTTACTTGAGGCACACAGGCTCTTCATTGCATCACACAGGATCTTTTACTGCAGTGCACAGACTCTCTAGTCGTGGTACATGGGCTCAGTAGTTGCCGTGCACAGGCTCATTTGCTCTGTGGCATGTGGGAGCATCACCTGCATTACAGAGCGAATTCTTAACTGTCAATACTGAAGGAAATCAGTCCTGAATAGTCATTGGAAGGATTGATGCTGAAGTTGAAGCTCCAATACTTTGGCCACCTGATGCAAAGAACTGACACATCGGAAAAGATCCTGATGCTGGGAAAGATGGAAGGCAGGAGGAGAAGGGGATGACAGAGGAGGAGATAGTTGGACGGCATCACCGACTCAATGGGCATGAGTTGGACCAAGCTTCAGGAGTTGGTGATGGACAGGGAAGCCTGACATGCTGCAGTCCATGGGCTCACAGAGTCGGGCACGACTGAGCAAATGAACTGAAATGAACTGGACCATCAGGGAAGTCCCCACCAGTCACTCATTGTTCATCCAGCACATTTAGGTGACACTTCTGTGCCCTACACTATGATGTCAGGTGCTGCAGGGAGTAAAAGATAGGTAAAGGTCCTTGCCCTGGAAAAGTAACACATGAATCCAGAGATTTCCAAACAAGGAAGTGCTCTACTTAAGGGTCAAATGAGAGAGAAAGTATATGTGTGTGTGTGTATGTGTGTGTATGTGAAGTCACATACACACAGAATCATTTGATCCTTAAATAGAGCACATTAGCTACACACTTTATATAATACATATTTTTAAAGCTTTAGAGTCTGAAGTCCAGAGTTAATCTAGACTCTATACTTGAGTAACTACTGCTTGTTTGACCGTCAATATTTTCAGCTGTAAAACTAGGATAAAAACAGTTACATCATAATTGTGAGGCTTAAATGAGATGACTCACGTGAAAGCTTTGTGTAAAGAGTACAGAACTCTGCAAACATTTGTAATAGAATGAAAAATTACTGAAGTGAATAATCCAGGACTTTTAAGCAGTGTTTATCAAAGTGTGTTTGCTGAGACATTGAGGCCCCAGGATGCTAACTAGCATTTCTCAAGAAGAGAGTTGGTGTGGTCTGGAGGGAAGGCAAAAACTTTACACTCTTAAGGTTTCTACCTGGAACTGAGAATTAAATTGACACAGATAAACAGGAGCAAAGCACACTGATTTTTTTTTTTACATGTTCATGGGCATACCCATAGGAAAATGAAGACCCAAAGAAGCAGTTAGAGCCTAACATTTAGTTATACATTAAATTGGACACAGAGCAGTAAGGAGCAAAAACGGGGGGCAACAAAGGGACTTGAGCCAGGGCAATTAATAGTGGAGAATTGAATATAAATATAAAGGTTACTTTAAAAAGGTTTCTTTGTGTAGACTTCCCCCTTCCTTGACTCTCATCTCTGGTGATAAGCCTTTTTCTTTCCTCATGATATAGGGAGGACATTGTTCACTTGGGAGTTCTATATCCTGCTTTCAGAAAGAAAAAGTAAGTTCAGAGTACCCTTCTTCCAACTGCTGATTCTCAGGTGCCTCAAAATAACAAAGTATCCCAATATTTTGGGGTGGCATATTCTGCCACTCCTCGAATCAAATAACTTGAGAAATACAGGATGATACAAAGTAAAGCACAGTTCTTAGGCCTTGAAAGCCCTGTCAACTCAAGGAGAGAAGTTATAGTCTCTCTTTCCCCAGATTAATTTGTTCTCAGGATCAAGGCATCCTCCTCCCCACCCTAACTCCCACTCTAGCAGCTAGATCCTGGAAATGAACAGAACCCATTTTCAGAAAGACTACTCTCCAGAAAGAAAATGATTACCTTAATTCGACGTTTTTGAACTGTGGTGTTGGAGAAGACTCTTGAAAGTCACTTGGACTGCAAGGAGATCCAACCTGTCAATCCTAAAGGAACTCAGTCCTGAATATTCATTGGTAGGACTGATGCTGAAGTTGAAACTCCAATACTTTGGCCGCCTGATGTGAAGAACTGATTCATTGGAAAAGGCCCTGCTGCTGGGAAAGATTGCAGGCAGGAGGAGAAGGGGATGACAGAAGATGGGATGGTTGGATGGCATTACCGATTCAATGGACATGAGTTTGAGCAAGCTCTGGGAATTGGTGATAGACAGGAAAGCCTGGTGTGCTACAGTCCACGGGGTCGCAAAGAGTCAGACACAACTGAGCGGCTGAACTGAACTGAACTTCAATTTATAATCCATCAGCCTCTCAAAACTTAGCTGTTCATCAACAGATAATCTAGGAATTCATTCAACAACTTTCCAAGAACAGAGATTCCCAGAAAGGAAGGCAAAAAAGAAAAGGGCCAGCCAACTGTGCCAAAGTGTGCCAGATGGGATTCCAGCATAGAATGGGGCAGGACAAGTAGTGGATACCTCTGGGATTCCTTCCAAGGTACCTGCTGCTGGTAAAGTAGTATATGCATGCTCAGTCATGTCTGACTCTTTGCAACCCCATGGACTGTAGCCTGCTAGGCTTCTCTGTCCATGAGATTTCCGAGGCAAGAATACAGGAGTGGGTTGCCACTTCCTTCTCCAGGGGATCTTTTCAACCCAGGGATGGAACCCCTGTCTTCTATATTGCAGGCGGATTATTTACCGCTGAGCCACCAGGTAAAGCAGTAGGAAACGTAAAGTCATAAGTGAAGAGTTGTGAGCTGATTCTCATTGCTTTAAATAGGATATAAACACTAAAGACCAGTAACACAAACAAAAGTTTCTTGGCTTCCAAGAAGTTTCTCTACTTGCAGAAGTATCTTCTGGCAAGAGAATTTGCTCCTTCCTTCCCTATTCAGGGAGGTTCATCAGGCGAGTGGCATTCCCACTAAACACCCCTGTCTTTTACTTCCCGTCTGATCCTTCAACACACTCCAAACCCTGCCTGGCTTCATCTTGCTGCTATGTCACTTCAGTCGTGTCCGACTCTGTGTGACCCCATAGACGGCAGCCCACCAGGCTCCCCCATCCCTGGGATTCTCCAGGCAAAAACACTGGAGTGGGTTGCCATTGCCTTCTCCAATGCAGGA